>NC_092129.1:111965168-114463918 GCF_043159975.1 Macaca nemestrina
AAATAGGAAGCTCCTGACTCTTCCTCCACCTACAAATCCATCACATAAACATTTATCCATGGATCAGTTCCCTTTGAGAGAGTCAGAGAGCAGTCAGGAGATTCCTACCCACCAGGCAACTGAGAAAACATCCATATTGAATGGATAGAAAAAGCTGAAGCACACTGGGGCACAGACTCACCTTGGGCACTGAGTCATAAAACTGGGAAAGAAATCTCCAACACACAGTTCTTCCCTATAAAGAGTAGGGTCTAGACCTCACATGTAGGACCCCAACCCTAAGTTTCCCCACATTTTGATTCTTCATTCACCAGCTACAGAGGTGGAGAGGAGTAAACACATGTGTGTCTCTCTAAAAATCATAGGAAAAAAATTAAAGACCAGAAGTTTTATATGAGCTGCAAGCACTTTCAGAGACTTCATCCTCCTAGAAGTGTCACAAAGGGGCTTACAAAACACATCCCCCCAATTCCCCTGGAAGAGGTTTATGAAACATCTCTCCAGCTGCTACCTGGCAATCTGACTTCTAATTAACTTGTATTGGGGAGTTAAAGGGAAGTAAATAATTAACCTGCCACCAGACTGGGGGGAATTTGCACTCATATCAAGAGCCCAGACTTTTACAACATCCACCTAAGGGACTGCATCTAAATCTCCTAGCCCTGGGAACAGAAGGAACTGGCACACATATGTCTCTCTATATCTTAGGATAAATGCAGCATTTTTAAATGATGTGCAAGCTCCTCCAAGAATTTTATCCCCTAGGAAACAGTGCAGAGAAGGAACTTTAAAAATGCAACTCACTGTTTAACCCCAGAAGGGGTTTAGAACACACACCAAGAGCCCCAATTGTTAAGGCTACATCCAAAATGACTTCATCCTAAACGTCATAGCTCTGAGAACAAACGTGAATAAGCATATATATAGACAGAAAGAGAGAGAGAGAGAGAGAGTCTCCCTTCATCTCAGAACAAATAAGTGGTTTTAAACAGGCATCCATACACTTTCAGGGGCTCTACCCTCTTGGTGTAGTAAAAAAAAAAAAAAAAAAAAAAAAAAAAAACGAGGCAGGAATGTGTACTTTTCACTTTCTGCCTGGAAGAAGCTTATGAAACATACACTCTGTGGCTACTTGACAGCCTGGTTCCTAATGAACTTGCATAGTGGAGGTAAAGGGACAAATACACAATAGCTCCTTGGTAGCTAGAGCTGGAGCTCAGCACTTAGAACCCCTAACTCCCCAGCTTGCCCCAGAGATAAATCCAGGCTTATTCATGCTTTTTTTTCTGTAAGGCATTAGGCCATTCACTGACAACCACAACTTCATAGCTCCCACCTAATAGACTGTCTCCTAATGGCCTAGCCCTGGAAGTCAAGGGGGCTTTATGACCCTGAATAACCCAAGACCACAAAAAATAAACAGGTGGCCAAATAATGGGCCCACTTCCAGAAGCTATCCCTTCTGGGTCAGAAGGTACAGGAATTTGCCAGAGGTATTCTTTCCAGTTTAGTCCAGAAAGAATGGGATATCGATACCCATATTCAGCCTTCCTGCAAACATAGAACTAAAATTCACATTTAACGCCCCAACTTTTCCAGCTACATCTAAAGAGTCTGGCTCCTATTATACTAATCTCAGGTTACTGACAAGATATGGCACATCCTAAGCTCTAGGGGGCCACCAAAACCATATATAGAAGACTGGACAAGTGTCAAGATTTGGGAGGCACCTTAAAATCTCTGGCTGGCTGGACTGGTGAAAACCTCTCCTACACAAATATAGTCTAACAAGCTAAAAAGAGGTAGTTATCTTATCTAATGCACAGAAATCAACACAGAGAATCAAATAAAATGAAAATATATTTTAAATGAAAGAACAAGATAAATCTCCAGGAACTGACCCAAATGAAGTGGAGTTTTATGATTTACCTGAGAGAAAACTCAAAATAATGGACATGAAGATGATCACAGAGGTAAAGACAGCAGTGCAAGAAAAAACCGAGAACTTTTAACAAATAGAGAGTATTTTTTGAAAATACAAAACAGAAATCATGAATTTGAAGAACCTATAACCAAACTAAAAAATTCAATAGAGGGGATAAATGATGGACTAGATCAAGCAGAAAAAAAAGAACAGTGAACTTGAAGGTAGAGCACAGGAAATTATCCAATCTGAGGAGCAAAATAAATAAAAAAATAAATAAATAAATAGAATGAAAAAGTGAAGATAGCTTAAAAGATGTATGAGACACCATCAAGCAGAAGAAATTACACAGTATTAGAATGCCAAAAGGACGAACAACAAAGAAAGGGATAAAAAACATATTCAAAAAAATAATGGCAGAAAACTTCCCAAGTCTGGGAAATAAATTAGAAAGCCAGTTCCAAGAAGCCAGTAAGACATCAAATAAGATGAATCCAAAGAGATCCACACCATGACATGTCATAGTCAAACTGTCAACAGTTAAAGAAAAAGAGAATGTTAAAAGCATCAAGGAAAAGTCAAATTGCCACATATTGAAGAACCTCCATAAGACTATCAGCAGATTTCTTAGCAGGAACGTGAGAAGCTCAGAAGGCAGTGGGATGATATATTCAAAGTATTAAAAGAAAAAGGCTGCCAACCAAGAACCCTGTCTTTGTCAGCAACCATCTTTCAAAAACAAAACAAAGGAGTGATAAAGACTTTCTCAGACAAATGAAAGCTGAGAAAGTTTATCACCACTTGAACTGTATTACAAGAAAATGTGAAAGGAAGTTATTCAAGCTGAAAGAAGAAGATATTAATTAGTAATAAAAACATACAAAAGTATAAAACTCACGAGTGAAAGGAATTACATCATCAAATTCAAAACACTCTAATACAGTAATGGTGGTGGGTAAATCAAGTATATCTCTAGGGTAAAGCTCAAAATGCAAAACTATTAAAACAATGAAAGCTATACCTGCTAAGGAATACAAATTATTTTAAAATATGAAGTGTGACATCAAAAACATAAAATGCAGGAGGAGGGGCAATAAAAATGGAGAGTTTGTGCATGTACTCCAAATTAAGCTGTTATCAGCTTAAGTTAATGTGTTATAAGTATAAAATGTTTTATGTATGTCTCAGGATAACCACAAAGGAAAAGCCTATAACATATATTTTTAAAAGAGATAAAAAGAATAGAATCATAGCACAGCACTACAGAAAGCCATCAAACCACAAAGGAAGAAAATAAGAGAGGAAGAAGGAATTAAGGATCTACAAAACAACTAGGAAACAATGAACAAATATGGCAGGAGTAAGTCATACCTATCAAAATGACCTTGAATGTAAATTGATTAAATTATCTCATGAAAATACATACAGTTACTTAGCCAGGCGTGGTGGCTCATGACTGTAATCCCAGCACTTTGGGAGGCTGAGGCAGGTAGATCTCTTGAGCCTAGCGGTTCAAGAAAAGCCTGGGCTGCATGGCAAAAATGTGTCTCTGTAAAAAAATACAAAAAATTAGCCAGGCATAGTGGTACACACTGGTAGTCGTAGCTACTTGGGAGGCTGAGGTGGGAGAATCACCTGAGCTCAGGAAGTCGAGGCAGCAGTGAGCTGCGATCATACCACTGTACTCCAGCCTGGGCAACAGAATGAGACTCTGCCTCAAAAAAAGAAAAAATATATATACGCACACACACAATATATATAATATATACATTATATATTTTATATATAATATATACATAATATATATTTTATATATAATATATAATAGAAGTAATAACACTGTATGTATATACATATATGCATCTGTGTATGTGTATACATGTGTATATGTATATACATATAACTGTGTGTATACATAACACAGTGTGTATATAACACACATATGTACACACAGTTATTACATGGATGAAAAAGCAAGACGAAGCTATATACTGCTTATAAGGGACTTAGCCGTAAGAACACACATAGATTGAAAGTCAAGAAGTGGAAAAAAGATACTTTATACAAATTGAAACCAAAATCAAGTGGGAGTAGCTATACTTATGTCAGATAAATTGGACCTTAAGTCACAAACTGTAAAAAGAGACATAGAAGTTCTCTTTATTTAAATTATAATATTATATAATAATAAAGGGCTCAATTCAGCAAGAGGATATAACAATTATAAATATATATGCATACAATACCAAAGTACAAAAATATATAAAGTAAATAATAATAGATCTATAGGAAGAGATAGGCTGCAATACAATAATAGAAGACTTCAATACCCTATTTTCAGCAATGGGACAGATCATCCAGACATAAAATCAACAAAGAAACACTGGAGTCAAACTACACTTCAGATCAAATAAAACTAACTGACATTTACAAAACATTTTATCAAACAGCTGCAGAATTCATATTTTCTCATCATCACATGAAGCATTCTCCAAGATAGACCATATATTAGAACACAAAGCAGCCTCAAAATAATTTTTAAAATTGAAATTATATCAACTATCTTTCTGATTACAATGGAATAAAATGAGAAATCAATAACAAGAGAAACTATGAGAACTGTACAAATACATGTAAATTAAACAACATGGTCCTAAATAACAAATGTATCAAAGGAGAACTTTAAAAAAATGATAAAATTTTTTGAAAACAAGAAAAAAGCAAGCAAAACATACTAAAACCTATGGGATGCAGCAAAAGCAGTACAGAGGGAAGTTTATAGCAACAAATGACTGCATCAAAAAAGTACAAAGCCTTCAAACCTAATGATGTACTTCAAGGAACTAGAAAATCAAGTGAAAAACAACCCCAAAATTAATAAAAGGAAAAAAAAATAAAGATCAGAGCAGAAATACATGAAATGAAAACTAAATAAATGCAAAATATCCACAAAACAAAAAGTTGTTTTTTAAAAAAGGTAAACAAATAGACAAATCTTTCGCTAGGCTAAGATAAAAAGAGAGAAGACCCAAATAAATAAAATCAGAAATGAAAAGGGAGATATTACAACTGATAATCAGAAAAATACAAAAGATCACGAGAGACTATCATGAAAACTATATGCCAACAAATTGGAAAACCAAGAAGAAATGGATAAATTCTTAGACAAATACAACCTACAAGATGGAACCATGAAGAAATAGAAAACCTGAACAGACCAATGATTAGTAATAAGATTAAATCGTAATCAAAAATCTCCCAACAAAGAATAGTCTAGGACTGAATTCACTGCTGAATTGTTGAAACTTTTAAAGAAGAGCTAATACAAATTCTTCTCAGGGCAGGCATAGTGGCTCATGCCTGTAATCCCAGCACTTTGGGAGGCCGAGGCGGGCGGATCATGAGGTCAGGAGATCCAGACCATCTTGGCTAACACGGTGAAACCCTGTCTTTATTAAAAATACGAAAAAATTTAGCCGGGGTGTGGTGGTCAATGCCTGTAGTCCCAGCTACTCAGGAGGCTGAGGCAGGAGAATGGTGTGAACCCGGGAGGCGGAGCTTGCAGTGAGCCGAGATAGTGCCACTGCACTCCAGCCTGGGCAACTGAGCGAGACTCCATCTAAAAAAAAAAAAAAAAAAAATTCTTTTCCAGTTTTCCAAACATTGAAGAGGAGGGAATTTTTCCAAACTTGTTCTATGAGACCAGTATCACCCTGATTCTAAAAGCACATAAGGACACAACAAAAAAAAAGAAAAAATCGTAATAACCATAGGCCAATACTCCTGATGAACACAAATGGAAAAAATTCTAAACAAAATACTGAAAGCAAACTGAATCCAACAACACATCTAAAAGATTACACATTGTGATCAAGTGGGATGATTATCCCAGTGATGAAAGAATGTTTCAACACACGCAAATCAATAAACAACACATCAACAGAATGGACAGAAAACATATGATTATTTCAGTTTTATCAAAACATATTTGATAAAATTCAACATCCCTTCGTGATTAAAAAAAAAAAAAAAAAAAAGTCTCAACTAATCAGGTATAGGAAGAACGTACCTCAACTCAACAAAGGCCAAACATGACAATCCCACAGCTAACGTCATACTAAACAGGAAATGTTGAAAGCCTTTCTTCTAAGATCTGGAACAAAACGAAGACGCCCACTTTCATTGCTTTTATTCAAAATAGTACTGGAAGTCCTAGCCAGCGCAATTATGTGAGAGAAAAAAATTAAGGGCATACAAATTGGAAAAGAGAAAATCAAATTGTCCCTTTTTGCAGATAACATAATCTTATATTTAGAAAAGCCTAAAGACTCTACCAAAACACTCTTAGAATTGATAAACAAATTTAGTAAAATTTCAGGATACAAAACCTACAAAATCGGTAGCATTTCTATATGTCAAGAGTGAACAATCTAAAAAAGAAAACAATCCCTTTACAATAGCTACAAAAATAAATAATTAAAATACCTAGCAATATATATAACCAATGAAGTGAATGACCACTACACTGAAAACTTTAAAAGATTGATGAAAGAAATTGAAGAGGACACACACAAAAATATGGAATGGTATATCATGCTCATGAATTAGAAGCATTAATATTGTTAAAATGATCATACTATCCAAAGTGGCTGACATTCTTCACAAAAAAACACACAAAAAAAATCCATCCTAAAAGTTATATGGAAACAAAAAAAGACTGAACCATCAAAGCAATCCTGAGAAGAAAGAACACAGCTGGAGGCATCACACTACAATTTCAAAGCTATTGTAAACAAATCTGTATGGTACTGAGATAAAAACAGATACATAGACCAGTGAAACAGAATAGATAATCCGGAAATTAATCCACATATTTACAGACAACTCATTTTCAACAAAGATGCCAAGAACGTACAATAGGAAAAAGACAGACTATTCAATAAATGGTGTTGGGAAAACTGGATAAGCATATGCAGAAGAAGGAAACTAGACCTCTATCTCCTACCACATACAAAAATCAAAATGGATTAAGACTTACATGTAAGACCTAAAACTATGAAATTACTAGGAGAAAACATAAGGGAAATGCTCATCACATTGGTCTGGGCAAGAATTTTTTTTGAATAGGACCGGAAAAGTGCAGGCAACAAAAACACACACAGACAAATGAGATTACATCAAACTGAAACGTTTCTACACAGTGAAGGAAACAATCAACAGAGTGAAGAGACAACCTATACAATGGACTAAAATGTTTGCAAACTATCCATCTGACAAGAAATTAATACCTACAATATTTAAAGAACTCAAACAACTCTAAAGCAAAAACAAATAATCCAACTAAAACTGGACAAATGATCAGAATAGTTTTTAAATGAGGACACACACATGGCCAACAAGTATATGAAAAATGTTCAGTATCACTAATCTTGGAAATTCAAATGAAAACCACAATGAGATATCACCTCACCCCCATTAGAGTAACTATGATCAAAAAGACAAAAGCTGGCAAAGATGTGAAGAAATGGGAATTCATATACTGTTTGTGTGAATGTAAATTAGCAAGACATAATGGAAAACAGTACAGAGATTCCCAAAAAAAAACTAAAATAGAAATACCATATGATCCAGGAATCCCACAACTGAGTATATATGCAAAGGAAAGGACATCATTATGTAGAAGAGATATCTGAAATTTCATGTTTATCACACTAGTCACAATAGTCAAGATTTGGAAGCAACCTAATTGTCCATCAACAGATTAATGGATGAAAAAATGTGGTATATATATATACACAACAGAAAATTATTTAGCCATAAAAAATTAAATATCTCCATTTGCAGCAACATGGATGAGCCTAGAGAACATTTGTGTTAAGTGAAATAAGTCAGGCACAGAAAAATAAATACCACATGTTCTTACATGTGGAAACTTTAAAAAGTTGATCTCATAGAAGTAGAGAGTAGCATACGGGTTACCAGAGGCTGAAAGGGGTGAGGGAGATAAGAAGAGGTAGATTAACAGGGACAAAATTACCATTAAATAGTAGGAATGAGTCCAGTGTTCTATACCACAGCAAGGTGACTATAGTTTATTGTAAAAATAACTAGAAATGATAATTGATTGAGGTAATGAATATACAAATTACCCTGATTTGATTATTACACATTGGATACATGCATGAAACTATCACATACATCACATAAATATGTACAGTTATCTCATGTTGACTTTTATTTATTTTTTTATTTTTTGTTTTTTTATTATTATACTTTGAGTTCTAGGGTACATGTGCATAATGTGCAGGTTTGTGACATATGTATACTTGTGCCATGTTGGTGTACTGCACCCATCAACTCGTTAGCACCCATCAACTCGTCATTTAATCAGGTATAACTCCCAATGCAATCCCTGCCCCCTTCCCCCCCCCATGATAGGCTCCGGTGTGTGATATTCCCCTTCCCAAGTCCAAGTGAACTCATTGTTCAGTTCCCACCTATGAGTGAGAACATGCGGTGTTTGGTTTTCTGTTCTTGTGATAGTTTGCTAAGAATGATGGTTTCCAGCTGCATCCATGTCCCTACAAAGGACACAAACTCATCCTTTTTGATGGCTGCATAGTATTCCATGGTGTATATGTGCCACATTTTCTTAATCCAATCTGTCACTGATGGACATTTGGGTTGATTCCAAGTCTTTGCTATTGTGAATAGTGCTGCAATAAACATACGTGTGCATGTGTCTTTATAGCAGCATGATTTATAATCCTTTGGGTATATCCCCAGTAATGGGATGGCTGGGTCATATGGTACATCTAGTTCTAGATCCTTGAGGAATCGCCATACTGTTTTCCATAATGGTTGAACTAGTTTACAATCCCACCAACAGTGTAAAAGTGTTCCTGTTTCTCCACATCCTCTCCAGCACCTGTTGTTTCCTGACTTTTTAATGATCGCCATTCTAACTGGTGTGAGATGGTATCTCATTGTGGTTTTGATTTGCATTTCTCTGATGGCCAGTGATGATGAGCATTTTTTCATGTGTCTGTTGGCTGTATGCATGTCTTCTTTGGAGAAATGTCTGTTCATATCCTTTGCCCACTTTTTGATGGGGTTGTTTGTTTTTTTCTTGTAAATTTGTTTGAGTTCTTTGTAGGTTCTGGATATTAGCCCTTTGTCAGATGAGTAGATTGCAAAAATTTTCTCCCATTCTGTAGGTTGCCTGTTCACTCTGATGGTAGTTTCTTTTGCTGTGCAGAAGCTCTTTAGTTTAATGAGATCCCATTTGTCAATTTTGGCTTTTGTTGCCGTTGCTTTTGGTGTTTTAGACATGAAGTCCTTGCCCATGCCTATGTCCTGAATGGTACTACCTAGGTTTTCCTCTAGGATTTTTATGGTATTAGGTCTAACATTTAAGTCTCTAATCCATCTTGAATTAATTTTTGTATAAGGAGTAAGGAAAGGATCCAGTTTCAGCTTTCTACTTATGGCTAGCCAATTTTCCCAGCACCATTTATTAAATAGGGAATCCTTTCCCCATTTCTTGTTTCTCTCAGGTTTGTCAAAGATCAGATGGCTGTAGATGTGTGGTATTATTTCTGAGGCCTCTGTTCTGTTTCATTGTTCTATATCTCTGTTTTGGTACCAGTACCATGCTGTTTTGGTTACTGTAGCCTTGTAGTATAGTTTGAAGTCAGGTAGCGTGATGCCTCCAGCTTTGTTCTTTTGACTTAGGATTGTCTTGGAGATGCGGGCTCTATTTGGTTCCATATGAACTTTAAAGCAGTTTTTTCCAATTCTGTGAAGAAACTCATTGGTAGCTTGATGGGGATGGCATTGAATCTGTAAATTACCTTGGGCAGTATGGCCATTTTCATGATATTGATTCTTCCTATCCATGAGCATGGAATGTTCTTCCATTTGTTTGTGTCCTCTTTTATTTCACGGAGCAGTGGTTTGTAGTTCTCCTTGAAGAGGTCCTTTACATCCCTTGTAAGTTGGATTCCTAGGTATTTTATTCTCTTTGAAGCAATTGTGAATGGAAGTTCATTCCTGATTTGGCTCTCTGTTTGTCTGTTACTGGTGTATAAGAATGCTTGTGATTTTTGCACATTAATTTTGTATCCTGAGACTTTGCCGAAGTTGCTTATCAGCTTAAGGAGATTTTGGGCTGAGACAATGGGGTTTTCTAAATATACAATCATGTCATCTGCAAAGAGGGACAATTTGACATCTTCTTTTCCTAACTGAATACCCTTGATTTCTTTCTCTTGCCTGATTTCCCTAGCCAGAACTTCCAACACTATGTTGAATAGGAGTGGTGAGAGAGCGCATCCCTGTCTTGTGCCAGTTTTCAAAGGGAATTTTTCCAGTTTTTGCCCATTCAGTATGATATTGGCTGTGGGTTTGTCATAAATAGCTCTTATTATTTTGAGGTACGTTCCATCAATACCGAATTTATTGAGAGCTTTTAGCATGAAGGGCTGTTGAGTTTTGTCAAAAGCCTTTTCTGCATCTATTGAGATAATCATGTGGTTCTTGTCTTTGGTTCTGTTTATATGCTGGATTATGTTTATTGATTTGCGAATGTTGAACCAGCCTTGCATCCCAGCACTCCATTGTCAACATTAGACAGATCAACGAGACAGAAAGTTAACAAGGATATCCAGGAATTGAACTCATCTCTGCAGCAAGCAGACCTAATAGACATCTATAGAACTCTCCACCCCAAATCAACAGAATATACATTCTTCTTAGCACCACATCGCACTTACTCCAAAATTGACCACATAATTGGAAGTAAAGCACTCCTCAGCAAATGTACAAGAACAGAAATTATAACAAACTGTCTCTCAGACCACAGTGCAATCAAACTAGAACTCAGGACTAAGAAACTCAATCAAAACCGCTCAACTACATGGAAACTGAACAACCTGCTCCCGAATGACTACTGGGTACATAACGAAATGAAGGCAGAAATAAAGATGTTCTTTGAAACCAATGAGAACAAAGATACAACATACCAGAATCTCTGGGACACATTTAAAGCAGTGTGTAGAGGGAAATTTATAGCACTAAATGCCCACAAGAGAAAGCAGGAAAGATCTAAAATTGACACTCTAACATCGCAATTAAAAGAACTAGAGAAGCAAGAGCAAACACATTCGAAAGCTAGCAGAAGGCAAGAAATAACTAAGATCAGAGCAGAACTGAAGGAGATAGAAACACAAAAAACCCTCCAAAAAATCAATGAATCCAGGAGTTGGTTTTTTGAAAAGATCAACAAAATTGACAGACCGCTAGCAAGACTAATAAAGAAGAAAAGAGAGAAGAATCAAATTGACGCAATAAAAAATGATAAAGGGGATATCACCACCGACCCCACAGAAATACAAACTACCATCAGAGAATACTATAAATGCCTCTATGCAAATAAACTGGAAAATCTAGAAGAAATGGATAATTTCCTGGACACTTACACTCTTCCAAGACTAAACCAGGAAGAAGTTGAATCCCTGAATAGACCAATAGCAGGCTCTGAAATTGAGGCAATAATTAATAGCCTACCAACCAAAAAAAGTCCAGGACCAGATGGATTCACAGCTGAATTCTACCAGAGGTACAAGGAGGAGCTGGTACCATTCCTTCTGAAACTATTCCAATCAATAGAAAAAGAGGGAATCCTCCCTAACTCATTTTATGAGGCCAACATCATCCTGATACCAAAGCCTGGCAGAGACACAACAAAAAAAGAGAATTTTAGACCAATATCCCTGATGAACATCGATGGAAAAATCCTCAATAAAATACTGGCAAACCGGATTCAGCAACACATCAAAAAGCTCATGTTGACTTTTAAAAAAACAGTTCTTTAAGGGTCTGTTACTGCTGCTTCTGTTCGTCTTTGGTATTGGCCCTTGTCCTCTCATTTCTGCCTTTGCTTCAATATCCAGTTAGTTTCTTTGGAAGCAGAATGACAGACAACCATCACCGATAGGTCTTGAAATTGATGCAACACACATAGAGGCCTTGTCCAAGAATAAATAAAGACCATATTTAACAAAATAAATATTTTTAAAGAAAGGGAAGGAGGAAAGACAAGAAATCTCATTTCCTATTGCTAACTTTTGAAGAGCTTTCAGATTCATTAGGCTGGATGGAACTAGTTTAGAAAAGAACAAAAAAATAAAATAAAACTGGAGATATCGAGCTTATAACAAAACAATCTGCCAAGAAAGTCTTTCAAATTCATTAGAGGGAAAGCCGCCCTTCATTCTTCAAGATGCAAAATGTGGTCTTCTCTAAGGGACAGCTGTAACCCACATGTCTTTTGCTAATCACGCATAGCCTCAAAAAAAAAAAAAACTGAATCTTTTTCCTTGATTTTGTCATGGCTTCCTGGCCACCACCTGCTGTGTTACAGAGGCTCACCCCAGGAATTCTGTGGCCCTATTTCATTCCTTAATAAATTTTTTCTCAAGCCCAGAGATTAAAGAGTCCCTTTTCTTAGTATATGCAGAATGGGAGGTGGGGGGCTCTGCAGCTGCTGCAGCGGCTGCACTTCATGTCTACAATGAAAAAATGAAAGCAGCTGTAGACCTCTTAGAGGTCTCTTGGCACAGAGTACAAACAGGTCACCCTGGAAAGTGAAAGCTCTCATTAGGTTAAAATGTTCTGTGTTCCCCATTTGATGCTCACTCACGTTCCACATGCTGCTGTGCTCCACAGTATTAAAACACACACACACGCAATGGTTGTGTTCACAGGCAGAAAAGCAAGGAGGAAAGAAAAAAATTCCCATTAAGTTTCCAAAAATCAACCATTTAGACAATAGAAAAAATACAATATTTTATTTTATTTTACCTAGCTGGATGTCTCTATTCCAGAAAGGTAGAGTCAACAATTCTACTAATATGGAAATCAATCCATAGACAGCTCTAGGACTGTCACTACCCTAAGAGTGACCTAAATATTACTTCAATCCATAAACTGAATTGTTATGATATTAAGACAAGCTGTAATGGACCAGGAAATGTACGACACTAAGAAATTCTGAATGTTCTTCTTTGAGCTACCATTATGACTTTCAGAACATAATTTAAATTCTTCATGCTAGGTCTATAAAATAAAAGAGTGGTCATGCTCAGTGGTGTCTACAATTTTATTATATGCACATTTTTCCATTTTTACTCAACATTTTATAAATAATCAAGCAGAATAAGCATAATAAAATGTAAAATTTAAGCCATTTAAACATAACTAAACTTAACTTTCACTGAAGCTCTTGACTGAGTATCAGGTTTCACACATCTAAGAATGTAAAGACCTAGGGATGACATGGAATTCACATACTATACTAGATTCCTGATTAATTGCATATGGAAATAAAGGTTAGATAAAATAACAAAATTACGCAGAATTCCAAGGTCTCATTCATTTATAATGCCAAAGAGCAAGGAAGAAAATCCAATTTCCAAGTAAGAAAAGCTAAAAGAATGAAGGAGAGAAGGAGAAATAACAGCAGGAGAAAGAGGAGGAAAAATAAAACAAATAATTGAGGTTAAAAATAAGTTAAACTGCCATGTCATTTAAATAGTTTTCAAAGTATAGTCCCTGAACCAGCATCATCTAGCAGTTCACTAGAAATGCACATCTTCAGACCTCACTCCAGACCTGCAAATCAGAAACCCTGGTTGAAGAGCCAGAAATGTGTGTTTTAACACAACCTCCAGATAATTCTAAGGCACACTTAACTTTTAAGAATTTCTAATCTAGAAAAAAAAAGATTGGATTAAATTAACGAGTGGTAGGTGACTGAGCAAGCACATAGAATAGGATAAGGAAACGTTCAGGAATGTAAGGAGGATACAAGAAAATAATTGTTTTATTTTTAAATATACTAACTAAATTTATATCCATGAAAACAAAGTCTTTTGAACTTGTTAGAACAAGAGCATGGAGACAGAAGAGCTGAAGGGACTCTGATCTCCCAAGAGCTTGAATGCCAGGACTACCTGGGGGCCTTTTTCTAAGCTAGACATGCCTCTCTTCTCCATTGAAAATTTCTTCCATATTGAGCCATTCTATTTATTGGAGCATTTTTATATCCTTCAGATGAGCTAGGGTGGAACAATTTCTGAAAAGCACTAGAATAAGATATAGTAGCAATAATAACATAAAAATAGTTGCAAATTATTGGGTATTTTTTCATACCAGTACTGCACTGAGAACCTGACAATTTTTAGCATTAACACTCATGACAATCTTTTAAGTTGAGCATTATCCTCATTTGTAAGATAGTAAACTATAAATCAAAGAGGTAAGTAATTATGCAACACTGCATACTTAGTAGCTGGTATATAGCTCGAATTTGAACACAAGATTTTATGAACCCACCCCACAACCCATGTCCTTTTCTCAGAAACAGTGTTTGTGATTCAGCAGAGCACTTATGACTGGAGGTATAAAATTGGTCATCAGTGATACATTGTCAATACAGTCATGTGTTGCTTAACAACAGGTATATTTTCTTAAAAATGCATTGTTAGGTAATTTCATTTTGTGAACATCATAGAGTGTACTTAGACACACCTAGATGCTGTAGCCTCCTATATACCTAAGCAACATGATACAGCCTATTGCTCCTAGGCTACAAACCTGCACAGCATGTTACTTTTCTGAATACTGTAGGCAATTGTAACAGAATGGTAAAAAATTATATATCTAAACATAGGGGAGGCAATGCATTATGCTATGATTTTATGACATTACAACAGCTACATCACTAAGCAACAGGAATTTTCCAGCTTCATTATAATTTCATAGAATCACCATCATGTAATCAGTTCATCATTGACCGAAACATTTTCATGTGGTACATGACTATAGTTGAAGCCTCTGCAGAATGCAAAAATTCTCGCTAAGAGATGAGAACTAAGGTTGGAAGTCTGAGGAATGCCAACATTTAAGTGTTGAATTTAGGTTAATCAACCTTCTTCGTTTGCCCAGGACTGAAGGATTTCCTCAGACAGGGGCTTTTGGTGCTAAACTTGAGACAATCCTTGGCAAACTGGGATAGTTGGTACCTACAGGTGGTGGAGAAAAGAGACAGCAAAAGAATGAGAAGGAGCAATTAGAGAGCCAAAGCATGGAGCATGGTCACAAAGACCGGACAGCACAGAACATCCATAATAGTTAGTGCTCATGTTTCAAAGGCAAGATTAGAGGAAGACTGTAGTTAGTGTGTTTGCTAAGGACTGGGGAGACATAAGCACATTTTTAAACTGGGAGGAGAGACAATAAAGAAAAACAGTTCAAGATGCTGGAGATGGAGATTCATGACTATAGCTAAATAACAGAAGAGATAAACATGAAAGAAATTGCATACCTTTTATTAAAATATGGAATACATAGCAAATATGTCTAGGGTACAAAAAAAAGTGAACAATCATGGTGTGTCTGTTATGGGCCAGACTCTGTGACTAGTACATTTATATATGTTGTCACATTAAACTCCATTGAAAAGCCAACTGATTACTCTCAAAGAATTATTTAGTAACAATTAGAAGTAAATATATTTCTTGAGAACTACAAATAGATCAGAGAAATTTACTGTACTACAAATATGATGACGTTTCAAATGTTTCTTCACATTAATTGGCAAAATTGTCTTTGATTTTTTGCCACGTTCATACAAATAATCATAAGTGGAGTTCTGAAAATTGGGCAGTTAGCCCTTCTTACTCAGTGTTCAAGGTCTAGAAGACTTAATCGTATTTGTAAGTGGTTAGCATCCCTTTCTTCTTAATCCACCTCAGTTTAAAGCTAAACAGATTCAAGAAAAGTGAACTTAAAAACTTTATCTGTGGTCTTCTAGATTTCACATTCTCCAAATGAAAGAGAGAGAGAGAGAGAGAGGAAAGAGGGTGGAAGGGAGGAAGAGAGGAAGGGAGGAAGGGAAGGAAGGGAAGGAAGGAAGAAGAGAAGAGAAAAGTAAAGAAAGAAAACAGTAACTTTAAATATAAACATTTAGAAGTATCTTGCTTTCCATGAAGTTATTTGGTCAAGTACTAAGACCTGATGCTATCTAAGGTCAGTTTATGATTTATAGCCAAGTTTAAAATGATACTATTTTACTGTATAAAGCAGTAGATATAACTTCAGGACAATGTCTTAGAGTTATAAATAATCTACAAATGCTTACTAAAAATGAACTCAAATAGAAGATTCCATAAAGTGAACAAAGAACTCAGTACAATTTCCGACATAAAGCAGGGGCTAAATAAGGTTTAGTTCCCTTCAAAGTAGGGATGTCCAGGTAAGTTTATGGAGTTTTTCTTAAATACAATCAATAATTTATCTCTGCTCCTAAATTCATCAAAAAGTTAACTCATTTACAATGAAAAAAGTCTATACTATTTTGGAAGTGTTTTTTCCATTTATATTTATTTGTATACCAGCATACCTCATTCTGCCAGACTAATAGCTTCAAATCTTAAAATATTTAAATATTTTAATTCAAATTTAAAATTTAAAGACTTTTCACGATGGTTGATTGGAAGCAGCTAGTGTGCACCACTCTCACAGAGAGAAACAGAAGGGGCAAATAAATACAACACCTTCAACTGAAACATCTAGGTCCACACATTGGAATTCATCAAGAAAACAACTTAACCCACGAGGAATAGAGAAAAGCAAGGCAGGACAACCACCCACCCAGGAATGACACAGAGCCAAAGGAACCTCCCCACCCAGGGAAGCAGTGAGTGAGTGAGCAACCCATGCTTCTTTCATAGATCTTTGCAGCCCTCAGGTCAGGCAATCTCCTTGTAAACCCACTCCACCAGGGGCCACAGTCCAACATACAGAACTACATGAAGTCTTGGCAGAGCAGCCACTCAGGCACATATGGAGCCCCAGGAGCTTTAGATATCCGAGCTTCCCAGCAATAGCAGCTGCAACTCCAGCAAAGTAGGATGTTAGACCCCCACACATATCCCTAGAAAAGGGTCTGAATGCATGAGACTGAGCAGCAACAGTCGGTAGGCCCCATTTGCACAGCACCTCACAAAATAAGACCCACTAGCTTGGAACTCCAGCCAGCCACTGGTAGCAGTGTTACACCTCCCTGAGGTAGAGCCTTGAGAGGTAGGGGCAGGCTGCCATCTTTGCTTTAGTGCTGGCGTAGCCATTATTGCCTTCACCGCAGCTGCCCTGTGGAAGAGCAGCAAGGCTGCTTTTTTTGTGTGGGTCCCTAACCTTGCTTCTCTTCACTGGTAAGGACCTCCAGACTGGGGCCACCAGTCACTCTCGCTGGTGTTTTCCAGCTGGCAGTGGTTCCAAGCCTCCTGGGATGGAGCTCCCAGGGGGAGGGATGGTCTGCCATTGTTCCAGTTTCACAGACTTAGCCATTGTTGTCTTTGGGTTCCAAGGAGTCTGAGGCAACTAGTGATTGAAGCAGTCCACTAGCACAGTGCAGCAGCTCTAGAAGAAGCAGGTAGGCTGCTTTTTCACACTGGTCCTGGATCCTGTGTCTCCTGACTGGGCATAATCTCCCAGCTGAGGTCTACAACCACCTCCACTGGTGTGGAGGCAGTTTTGCTGGCAACAGGTTCATACCTCCTTGGGACAGAGCTCCCAGATAGAGGGCAAGCCACCATCTTTGCTGTTTTACAGCCTTCACTGTTGATACCTTAAGGTGCCGGAAAATCCAAGATGACTAGGGACTGAAGTGGACCCCCAGCAAACTTCAGCAGCCCTATGGAAAAGTGGCCAGACTGTTTATTACATGGGTCCCCAATCCCATATCTCCTCACTGGGTGGGTTCTCTTGGTTTGGGCCTCCAACTATCCACAGCAGGGACTATCAAGCAAGTAGCAGCTCTGCAACTCCCTGAGACACAGCTCCCAGTAGGGGGGTTGGGTGCCACCTTTGCTGTCTCACAGTCCTTGCCCATGCTGTCTCCAGGCTCTGGAAAGTCCACAGGGACCAGAGGCTGGTTTGGACTGCCAGCATAGAGCACCCACCTTGCAGAAAAGTAACCAGACAAATTCTTCATGCAGTCCTGGTTCTCACTTCTCCTCACTTGGTTGGGTGGCCCAACCTGGGACTCCAGTATCACCACCCTGCCCCTACCTGGCCACTGTAATCAGAGGCAGCCCAGCAGTTAAAAGAACACCCACACACAGAGATGAGAAAGAAACAATGCAGTAACTCTGGCAACTCAAATCTTCAGAGTCTTACAGCCTCCAAAAGACCACACTAGTTCTACAAGCAAGCTTCTTGACCAAGCTGTGTTGGCTGAAATGACAGAAATAGAATTCAGAATACGGATAGGAATTAAGATCATCAAGATTCAGAACAGCAAAACCCAATCCAAGGAAACTAAGAATCACAATAAAAAAATATAGGAGCTGACAGATGAAATATCCAGTAAAAAATTGCCTAACTGGTCTAATAGAGGTGAAAACCACACTACAAGAATTTCACAATGCAATCACAAAATACGAACAGCAGAATAGACCAAGCTGAGGAAAGAATCCCAAAACTTGAAAACTGGCTCTCTGAAATAAGACAGACAAAAATAAAGCAAAAGAATGAAAAGGAATAAACGAAATTTCTGAAATAAATGGAATTATGTAAAGAGGCCATATCTACGAATCACTGGCATCTCTGAAAGGAATGGGGAGAAAGCAAACAACTTGGAAAATGTATTTCAGAATATTGCTCATGAAAACTTCCCCGTCTCACTACAGAGGCAAACAGTCAACTTCAGGAAATACAGAGAACCCCTGCAAGATTTTACCCAAGAAGATCATCCCCAAGACACATAATCATCAGATTTTCCACAGTCAGAATAAAAGACAGAATGGTAAGTGCAACTAGAGAGAAAGGGCAGGTCACCTACAAAGGAAACCCCAATCAGGCTAACAGTGGATATCTCACCAAAAATCCTACAAGCAAGAAGAAATTGGGGGCCTATATTCAACATTCCTAAAGAAAGAAATCTTCAACCAATAATTTTATATCTATCCAAACTAAGCTTTCTCAGCAAAAGAGAAATAACATGCTCTTCAGATAAGCAAATGCTGTGGGAGTTTGTTACCACCAGACCTGTTTTACAAGAGATCCTGAAAGTACCACTAAATATGGAAAAGAAAGACCCTTGCCAGCCAATACAAAAACACACTTAAGTACAAAGACCAGTGACACCATAAAGCAAACACACAAACAAGCTGGCATAATAACTAGCTAACACCACAATGACAGTTCAAATCTATACATATCAATATGAACCTTGAATGTAAATGGGCAAAATGCCCCCATTTAGAAGGCATAGAGTGGCGCGCTTGATTAAAATGCAAGACCCAATCGTATACGGTCTTCAAGATACCCATCTCACACACAATGACATTCATAGGCTCAAAATAAAGAAATGGAGGAAAATCTACCAAGCAAATTGAAATCAGAAAAAAGCAGGTGTTACAATCCTAACTTCAGACAAAACAGACTTTAAACCAATACAGATCAAAAAAGACAAAGAAAGGCATTACATAATGGTAAAGGGTCCAATTCAACAAGAAGATCTAACTGTCCTAAATATACATGCACCCAGAACAGGAGCGACCAGATTCATAAAGCAAGTTCTTAGAGATCTACAAAGAGACAGACTTCCATTCAATAATAGTGGGAGACTTCATCATTCCACTGATAGTATTAAACAGATCATCAAGGTAGAAAATTAACAAAGATATTCAGGACCTGAACTGAACATTGAACCAAATGGATCTGATGGACCTCTACAGAATTCTCCCCTCAATGAACAACAGGACATAAATTCTTCTCATCACCACATGGCACATACTCTAAAATTGACCACACAATAAAACAAAACAATCTTAAGCAAATGCAAAGGAACCAAAATTATACCAAACATACTCTCAGACCACAGAGCAATAAAAATAGAAATCAACACCAAAATCAAAACACTCAAAACAATGCAATTTCATGGAAATTAAATAACCTGATTGTGAATGACAATTGGGTAAGTAATGAAGTTAAGGTAGAAATAAAAATGTTTCTTGAAACTAATAAGAACAAAGATACAGCAAACAGGAATCAGTGGCACACAGCTAAGGCAATTTTAAGAGGATTATTTATAGCACTAAACACCTACATCAAAAATTCAGAAAGATCTCAAATTAACCTAATGTCACAACTAAAAGAACTAGAGGAGAAAGAGCAAACCAACCCCTTAAGGCTAACAGAAAACAAAATTTCCAAAATCAGAGCTGAACTGAAGAAGATCAAGAAACAAAATACCACTCAAAAGATCAATAAATCCAAGAGTTAGATTTTTGAAAAAAATTAATAGGCTGCTAGCTAGACTAAAAAGAAGAAAAAAGATAGGATACAAATAATTACAGTTAGAAATGACAAAGGGGATGTTATCATTGACTCCACAGAAGTACAGCCAATCATGAGAGATCAGTATCAATACCTTTAGGAAACCTAGAGGAGTCAGAAATAAATAGCCTGATTCGATGATTTTGTGGTTTAGTAAATGAAACCATAAAAAGCCTAGAACTAAACAGATTCACAGTTGAATTGTACCAGATATACAAAGAAGAGCTGGTACCATTCCTACTGAAATTATACCCAAAACACTGAGGAGGAGAGACTCCTCCCCAACTCATTCTAGGAGGCCAGCATCATGCTGATACCAAAATTGGGCAGAGACACAACAAATAAAGAAAACTTCAGGCCAGTATTCTTGATGAATATTGATGGAAAAATCCTCAACAAAATACTAGTAAACTGAATTCAGCAGCACGTCAAAAAGCTACTCCACCATGATCAAGTAGGCTTTATCCCTGGGATGGAAAGTTGGTTCAACATATGCAAATCAGTAAACATTATTCATCACATAAATAGAACTAAAGACAAAAACCATCTTATTATCTCAATAGATTCAGAAAAGGCTTTCAATAAAATTCAACATTCCTTCATGTTAAAAAATCTCAACAAACTCAGTACTGAAGGAACATACCGCAAAACAAAAAGAACCATCTATGAGAAACCCACAGCCAATATCATACTGAATGAGCAAAAGCTGGAAGCATTCCACAAGACAAGTATGCCCTCTTTTCAGCCTTCTTAATCAACATAGTGTTGAAAGTCCTGGCCAGAGCAATCAGGCAAGAGAAGGAAAGGTATCCAAATAGGTAAGAGAGGAAGTCCTGTTTGCAGCTGACATGATTCTCTATCTAGAAAACACTATGGTTTAGCCCAAAAGTTTCTTAAGCTGATAAACAACTTCAGCAAAATTTCAGGAGACAAAAATCAACATACAAAAACCACTAGCATTTCTGTACACAAACAACAGCTAAACCAAGAGCCAAATCAGGAATACATCCCATTCACAATTGCCACATAAAGAATAAAATACCTAGGAATACAGCTAACCAGGAATACAGGGAGGTGAAAGATCTCTACAATGAGAATTACAAAACACTGCTCCACTGCTCAAAAAAATCAGGTAACACAAACAAATGGAAAAAAAAAAAACATTCTATCCTCATGGATAGGAAGAATAAATATCATCAAAATGGTCACACCATCCAAAGCAGTTAACAGATTTAATGTTATTCCTATCAAACCACCAATGACATTCTTCCCAAGAAAGGGAAAAAAACTATTTTAAAATTAATTTGGAGGCAAAAAAGAGCCCAAATAACCAAGGCAACCCTAAGCAATAAAAACAAAGCTGGAGGTATAATTTTACCTAACTTCAGACTATATTAAAGGGCTACAGTAACCAAAAGAGGGTACTGGTACAAAAATAGATGTATAGGTCAATGGAAAAGAACAAAAAGGCCAGAAATAAGATAGCACACCTACTACTATCTGATCTTTAACAAAGCTGAAAAAACAAGCAATGGGAAAATGACTTCTTATTCTATTCAATAACTGGTGCTGGAATAACTGCCTAGCCAAATGCAGAAGATTGAAACTGGACCCATTCCTTACACCATATAAAAAAATCAACTCCAGATGGATTAAAGACTTACATTTAAAACCCAAAACTGTAAAAACCTTGGAAGATGACCTAGGCAATACCATTCTAGACACAGGAACTAACAAAGATTTCATGACAAAGATACCAAAAGCAATAACAACAAAAACAAAAAATAGACAAATGGGATCTAATTAAAGAGCTTCTGCACAGCAAAAGAAGGTATCAAAAGATTAAAAAGACAACCTACATACTAGAAGAATATTCTTGCAAACTATGCATCTGGCAAAGGTCTAATATTCACCATCTATAAGAAAGTTAAACAAATTTGCAAGAAAAAAAACAACCCATCAAAAAGTGGGCAAAGGACATGAACAGACACTTTGCAAAAGAAGACATACATGTAGCCAAAAACATCACTGATCATTAGAGAAATGCAAATGAAAACCACCATGAGATATCATCTCACACCAGCTAGGATGGCCATTATTAAAAAGTCAAAAAATAAGAGATGCTGTTAAATTGCAGAGAAAAGAGAATACTTATACACTGTAGGTGGGAGTGTAAATTAGTTCAACCACTTTGGAAGACAGTGTAAGAATTCCTCAAAGACCTAAAGAGAGAAATACCACTCAACCCAGCAATCCTATTACTTGATACATACCCAAAGGATTGTAAATCATTCTATCAAAAAGACCCATTCACACATATGTTCATTGCAGCTCTATTCACAATAGCAAAGACATGGAATCAACCTAAATGCCCATTAATGGCAATTTGGATAAAGAAAATGTGGTACATACACACCATGAAATACCATACAGCTATAACAAAGAACAAGGTCATGTTATTTGCAGGAACGTGGATGGAACTGGATTCTATTATCCATAACAAACTAATGCAGGAACAGAAAACCACATACCACATGTCCTCACTTATAAGTGGGAGCTAAATGATGAGAACACATTGACCCATAGAGAGGAACAACATACATTGGGGCCTACTTGAGGTTGGAAGGTGGGAGAAAGGAGAGGATTAGAAAAAATATTGAGTACTAGACTTAGTATCTGGGTGACAGAATAATCCGTCCAACAAACCTTCATGACAAGAGTTAATCTGTATAAGAAACCTGCACATGTTCCCATGAACCTAAAACAAAAGTTTAAAAAAGAAACCCTACAGAAAATATTTCCAGTGATAGGAGTTGAGAGGGGAAAGAACAGAGATGATAAAAGAGTGCAAGTGGGTTAAATACAATAAAGTGGGTTTAAAAATAATAAAAGTAACAAAAATAAACTTTAATTTAAAATTAAATATTACAATATCTAAAGATTGTTTTGTCAATACCATCAGTTTTGAAAACCATTAAAACTACATAGAATAAAAATCATATTTGTTTAAAGCAGTTTGTGTACATGTCAGATGTTTATAAAGCTTAGGGATTGTTAATACATATTTTTATAATGACAATGGTAGTGATGTCAACACTAAATAATGCCTTGTGGCTGGGCGTGGTGGCTCATTCCTGTAATCCCAGCACTTTGGGAGGCCGAGACGGGTGGATCACTTGAGGTCAGGAGTTCGAGACCAGCCTGACCAACATGGAGAAACCCCGTCTCTACTAAAAATACAAAAAATAAGCCAAATGTGATGACACATGCCTGTAATCCCAGCTACTCAGGAGGCTGAGGCAGGAGAATCACTTGAACCTGGGAAGCAGAGGTTGCAGTGAGCTGAGATTGTGCCATTGCACTCCAGCCTGGGCAACAAGAGCAAAACTCCGTCTCAAAAAAAAAAAAAATTCTTGTTATAATAATCATACTGCTAAATCAATATGTATTATGTTATTTCTATGTTCTTCTTAATACAATAGTTCAAAAGAGCAGAATGTTCTGTACCCAAGAATTCCACAATATTTCTCCACTGGATTATATGAGAAGTGAAGATTTTAAAACCACACAGAACTACAAAGGTCAAGTATTTGAATCAACTGATTACTTCACCAGTAAAATCAAAAAACAAATTTGAAATTTTCTTACACACTAATTTGACTGATTTAATATTCTAAAGGTAAAAACTCAAGATTTTTTACCATTTCAGATCAAAACTAGCATCACTTTGTTTCCTATGAAAACCAAGTTGTTTTACTTGATATGGTATATACAACAATATAGTTATCATTATAGTTAAAATGCTATTATTCATAATAAAAATATGAAATCAGAGAAACTGCTGATTCTGGACATTTCAGTCTTACTTTTAGTGGTTTGAAGTAACCCAGTTAACATTGCAACTGTAAGTCTATAAAGCCTAAAAAGTATTGTAACGGTGAATCTACAAATAAAAATAATTATATTTCAATTAAACACTATGAGCAATAAATGACTTAAAGAAACTACAATCCAAGTTTATGAAATCTTTTGAAATATTTCATTTTCTAATAGACCAATAGAATCCAGCATATAGTTTTTCTTCTACAATCACTTACATTCACTTATTCAACAAGAATCACTGCTTGCCAGGCACTATGCTCTGTGCTAAGTGGAATAAATAGGTGAGTAATATCATTAAGAAACCCTGATTGATTGTCATCCCAGAAAATAACAATAATAAAAAAATCGTAACCTTTAGAATAAGAAAGGCAACCCTATTAGGAAAGCCATCTGTATTTATAATTAAATGAAGTCTTCAGCTAGGAATATTTATGGTTAGGAATTTTGCTAAACAAACCTGAAAAATAAGTATTATAATCAGAAGCATGTGTGTTATATTACACTCTGTCCTCCAAAAAAGTGTCACACAACATCACAGCTATAAATTCTCATAGGTATTTTTGTTAGAACACTAAATTATTTTAATATTTTGTAACTGCCATCTGTTATAAATCTTAGAAAATATTCACTAGATAATCTTTTTTCATTAATGAAAGAGTTTCCAAAAGGGTACTAATTCTCAAAATATGAATTATTGAAATATTAGAAAATTTGTTTTAAAAAGTGCCCACTTCCCTACCTTTTCCCCCAAATCTCCAGTGAAAAAATCCTAGAAATCAGTTAATATATCACTACAGTGGTAGTAAGACTGAGGTGACTAGAGGATATTCATAAAAACAATTTATCTTTTAGTCTTTTATAGAAAGAGGTCTGAATTTTGGAAACATTCTATCACAGCTTCTTTCATTAAATAAAGAAGCTTCTTTTTGTTTTATTTTGTTTTTCTCTTTTCAACCTTCTCCTCTTGCCATTTAATTATATCTTATTAGAGAAAGCAATTACTCCTTTTCTTATCCTTGAATCTTTCTTTCTTTAACCATGGTATTCTGGCCCCCTAGTAATCACTCATGAGTTTCTTAAACAAGAGGTAATGGTCTAAGATTTGTCGTTTACTTTGTTATCTATTCATTTTCCTTCTCCTTCAGACATATGAAAATGGAAAAACTCCTAAAAAGTCCCTGTCAGTCTATCATTAGGATTGAGTCTGTTGTTTTTATTAGGCCATAATGTTTTTGTACCCAAATTTGTCAATCCTTTCAAATTTCCTTTAGAGAAATTTTGAGGGGCTCAGCCTTGGTCTGAAATTGTCCCTACATCAGACAGTCTGTCCAGAATTGGTGAAGGGCTCTCAGCAAACCACACAGTCAGGAAGAACTTGAGTTCTAATCAATTCACTACCACGATTTCTTTTCACTGTCTCAAGGGTGCCAGTGTTCTGAGATAGCAAAACAGATGCTAATAGATTTAGAATGTGCTTTCATGTGTAGGCTTACCGGCCATCTTCCATCACGGGCTTCCATGATTCTCTGAGGGAGGACAATTCTTTCCTTTGCAGCTGACCTCACTTGAATTCCTAATGTCACAAATCTTAGCTGTCATGTTATTTAAAAATTCTTCATATGTATTTATTCCCCTGGGTTTCAGCCATATCACACTTTGAATCTTTGTTCCCCTTCCCTGCTCCCCACCCCCGAATTCATCACGGTCAAGGATTGGGCAATTTTCCTTCTTTCCTTTTCAACCCTCAATTGCATAGGGTTCTACCTTGCCTGACCTTTTCACTGCACTCAACCTTCAAGTACAGCTACCCAGAATGTCTTCAAGGGGTCCTACATCTGTCTGAAATTCTCTTTGTTGACTCGGGCTGGATTAGATCAACTCTGTAGATCCACCCTGCCCCATCCTACTCTAACTTCCTCCAACATTCTCCAGGAAATTGGACCTTTATGAACCTTATCAACCTGCCTCCTTTTCCTTATACCTCAGCTGGTGGCCAGTGGGGGTTATGGCAGCCACAGAAATGCATCTTTCAGAATTCCAACTCTCGGGAATATAATTCATTGACAACCCCAGTTGTGTATTCTGAAATTCATCACCACATATGTGTCTGAAGGCCACATCCTATGGGCTACTCCCAAGCAATCGTTGAACACATCAAAGAAACTAAGGGAGGTTCATTCCTAGAATACCTGAGACTCCATTAATAGACGACTTCCATTTTGAAGCTTTATTAGAACAGCATGTCAGCTTTATTAGAACTGCATCAGAGGAAGACCAAATCTTCCTTCCCTCTCCCCACAGACTTTATGTGGTAGTTTGATGATTCTCACAGCCTCCTTGGCTTCCTCCCTATTTTCTCTTATGGGCATTTCCTCAATAAATCTATTGCATGTCTAATTCCACCTTGGTATCTTCTTCTTGGAGCACCTGACCTAACATATGATAAGAATACAAGATGGTGAGGGTATTTATTTTCTTGAGTTCCTTCCTGTTGTGCCACAGGTTGACAGGGGCTAAGTTCCTTTCCCCTATGACAACATTTCCCATTGGTTTACCCTCTCTAACAGGTACAAGTCTTGCTGACCTCCAGTAACTACTCAGTCAACTTGTTCTTTCAAACATAGAATTGGAAGCAACTCCCTCCTGTTGCCAGTCCTGGGATACTTCATCATCCCTGTTAATTATCTTTAACTTTGCCCATGTTATAGACACTTTCTTGAATTCTTTTCCAACACTATTTCTTATTTTGATATATGTTTAAATGTTTAGAAAATAATTAATGTACAGAACTCATCTATATCTTTTCTTCAGATTCCCCAATGTTTAATATCATAAACAATCACTCTGCATGTGTGTGTAATTATTACTTTTTCTGAATTATTTGCAAGTTTTATGTCGGATGCCCTGTGTAGCAAATTCAGTGTGTGTGTTTTCCTAAAAACAAGGACTAAAGATATTACCTTGAATATCCATAGCATTATTTGAAAATAAGAAAAATTAACATTAATGCAATACTATTATCTTAACTATAGATCTTGCTGAAATTTTTCCAGTTGACTTAATAATGTCTTCTATGCAAAAATTCTAGTCCAGGGTTGAATTCAGGATCACATATGCATATTCACCCTCACTGCATGCAGCATCTAATTTTCTCCCAGGATCCTAAAAATTATAATAATTGGTACAAAAATAGGCCCCAGGAAACAGACCTTTAGAATTGTATTATGGAATACGTTTGCTTAAATATTTGATGGGCATATGTATAACTTTCTTCCTTGATGGGGAAGGGGAGAAGATATGACATTCAGTAGCATCATCATCAAATTATCAGTAGTGGCATAAAAGGGAAGAGATAAAATGGATGTGGCATGTAGTTGCTTGGGTGATAATGATGATTATAAAAATTGTGTCATGTGATAGCTTCTTATAATTCTAGAGAACATTATACAAAAAAGGACAAGTTGAAAGCTTCAAATGTACAACACAAGGCACAAGTAGAAAATCAGAAAGTGCTACAGCAGCTCTAAAAGAATCCCTTACTGTCAGTATCCATACAGAAGGTATGGCTAAGGATCAACTAGAGGACTTGAATGTAAGGATTTAGGAGGTGCAACACCAAATAAATATGTAACCTTGACATGTCTCATGTCAAGGCAAGAGCATTGGGAAAGAAGCAGAGCTCTAAGACAGGAGATAAGGACATTGGGCAGACAAGACAAAGCTGAGAACTTTGAGTCGCCAAATCTCCCTGAACTTTGTCTACCAGCAGAAGCAGCCCCTCCTCTCCTGGCAGAGAGGAAGCAACCTTCCCCTGGTATCACCAGGAGTAGTTGACTAATAAGACAAAGGCAGTTGCCTATTTCCCTGAGGACCTTTCCTCAACATCCTTCGTCATCTCCAGGTCCATAATTAAAGTTGAATCCCACCATAACCCAGTCAGAGAGAAATAAGGCCTGATCCAGAAGTAGATAGCCTATGTACCTAAAAGAAATGCAGGATCTTGGCAACGTGAATCAGCAAGAATTTGAGAAGAATGCACATACATGTGTGGTTTCTAATATTACATTCATTAAAATGGAGCAAATAAACTGATAGGGTATAATCACAGAGGATTTGAGATTTAATGTATACTGTGTTTCCACAGGCAAATGCCAGTAACAGTAACAGTCTACTAGGTAGATTAACTGAAGCTTAGACTTATCCATGGCTTATAATCAGTGATACCAAAATGCTAGAACTTAAATTCCTGATATACTATAGAGAAGGTGATGCAGGATTTTTTTTCTCAGCCCCTTCATTGGACTCGCAACAGGGGCGAACATTTATTCAGCCTGCTGTGCACAAACCCTTTCAGGAGGGAGCATGTGAGTGAGTGAGTGAGTGAGTGAGTGAGTGAGTGAGTGAGTGAGTGAGGGATCCGGTGAGCCATTCCAGGCACTGGCAGGAGGAAACTCCACATAGAGCACATGGTCAGACCAGGTGTGAGCAAACAAATATGGAATCCGGCCAGCTGCTCTGGGTGCTGGCAGTAGAAAGCTCCATGTGGGGCTCATGGCCAGACCAGCTGTGAGCAAACAAGTGTGGGATCCAGTTGGCCACTCTGATGGCAGGAGCAAGCTCCATGCGGTGGTTCCCAGGTGTGGAATGCCTGCCACCCCAAAGCCCCAGAGGGGGGTGTTACAGGCTCCTATAGTTCTGCTGTCTGCAGACAGCTGTATGTTAACAGCTCAGTTGGCCCCTTGCCTCATCACATGAGATGGCTGCCCTCCGCCAGCAAGTGCAAAGGGCCAGTGTGACAGCCTTTTTGGGTACTTGCAATCGGGGGGTCCTGAATTCTTCCAGTGTCCAAGAAGAATGAGGTTATGCAGACACCTGAAGGATGGTGAAGGCAGAGAATTTTATTGAGCAGTGGAAATGGCTCTCAGCAGAGAGGGGAGCTGGAGAGGGTACAGGAAGGGCAGGTAGTCTTTCTGAAGTCAGGTTGTCTTCTCCCCAAAGTCCAGATATCTCTTCCCCTAAATCAAGCTGTCCCTCTTCCCCAAAGTCCCACTGTCTCTTTTCTACCAACTGAGTCTGTGGTCTTTATAGGCTCAGAATGGGGGTGGAGCAGGCCATAGGTAGTTTTGGAAACAGCAACATTCAACTGGTAAAAACACATTATTCAGAAAGAACCAATCAGGAGAGAGCAGGAAAACAGGAATAGAAGTTTTCACTTTGGGCCACTGGTTTCAGTTTACCTTGGCTTGAAGGTGGGGTTTCACCAGGGACCCACCCCTGTCTGCCTAGAATTTCTCTGACTCCTGCCTCTATCAAAAAGAGTTCAAAACCCCATGAAGATTAGAGTACCTGCAGCCTGCCCAGCCATTCCCCTAATCATAATCCCTTGAAGGGCCGAGGGGGACACATTTTCAGAAGGACATTAAGAAGTGTATTGGTGAAGGAGGCAATGACATTCTTAGAAAGCTCTGTGAAGTCTATCTCTATAGAGTATAGATGATGGGGAGATATACTGCAAAAGAATCAAGCTCTTAGTTTAATGGGGACTGTGGGACCCTGGCAAGGTAGAAGCCAGCTACCTAACCTTTAGAACTACATCAGCTGTAAAGACAGGGTAGAAATCAGAATGTTTTTGAGAGTGACAGGAGGCAGCCAAATGTCTAGGCAGATAGGAGCAGGTCCCCAGTGAAACCCCACCTCCAAGCTGAAGACTGTTTAAAGCCTGAAAGCCAAGCTACAGGTTAAACCCTTGAACCAAATTGAGAACTTGTCTTCCTGTTTGGCATGCTGTTCCCTAATTGATGCCCACCCTTCATCTATTTTACATACACCTACCCTTTCCTAATTGATTTTCTACACTGTCATGCCCACCTTTGAGGGGTGTATTTACTTCAACCTTATTTTCATACTAAAAAACCAATCAGCAAGCACACCTCATTCTGAGTCCATAAAAGACCCTGGACCAAGTTACAGGGAAGGGGCTTTCCAGCCGTCAGGTAAGGGAACCACTCACACCACATCCCTTCTTTGTTGAGAGCTTTCCTTTCGCTTAATAAATTCTCCTCCACTCACTTTCCAGTGTCAGAGCACCTAATTCTTCCTGAAGAACTCAAACCTAGCTGAGCTAAGGAGCAGAAAGACTGCAACATTTTGACCAACACAGGTATCTGGGGCAATGGCTGATGATCATGGGGCACCTAGTGATAAAACTGTGGTAGGTGCACCTTAATATTTATAAACAGGAAAAGTTGACATCAAGTAGGCAGCAACCTGACTCATCACTCTGATTAGAATTGTCAGGCTCTTACCTGGTTACCAAGCTTATACCAGTTCACAAACCTCTTGAATTCTGGGAACAAGTGCCACAAAGAACCTTGCATGCTGGATGTAATGAAAATCAGCATCCCAGCCAATGGCTTTCAATCTTGGCAATAAATGAGACTCACTTAGGGAACTTTTAAAAATATTCATGTTTGGCCCTATCTCTGGACTTCCTGACCAATACACATACCATATGATGAACTGGTGAAAAGAAAAACTAAAAGTGGTTAAAGTTTGAAACAATAAAATGATATCCAAAAGCATCCAAATAAATCACAAGCATCTAAAACAATACCCATAGAGTTAAATTCTCCAACTTTCTCTACTTTATAAGGAACAACTGGAGTATATCAGTTTGGTAGCAGTTTACAGAAAGGAGAGACATGAAAATGTAAATGAAAGTGTGAAACATTTAACCCAATAGAACAGAACTGAGGAGCAAAGCCAGAAAGGAATTACTGGAATTAATCACATAATTGGTACCTACAATTTTGTATTGAATAACCATGAGTAAAATGATAAAGGAATTTCCAAAAGTAAGTTGCTTAAAAAGCCCCCAAAATTGAAGGATAAAATCAAAAATGTATTGGCAATTAATAATAACTTTTGGCTACTAACTGCTACAAATCATAAACCAAGATTGGCATGCTACTTAAGAAACTGAAAATAAAATCATAAAATGCTAAAATTTTAGCAAAATAAAAAATTATCAAAAATATGATCCAAACAAATTCAATATAAACAGAAAAACCCCATGGCTCAGTTTTGAAATTTTATTTGACTTTAAAATATACTTTTTAAAATATTAAATACACTCATGTTAGATAAAAACACCTTATGATTTTAGCCTTTGGTAAGCTCAAGTTTCTCTAAGGCTACTATAAAACAATTGATCAATCAAATTTTGCAGTAATCATTATAATCTGTTAATATTCCACAATTTATGTAAACATTTACAACAGTTTAAAAGAAACAAAATTTTAGTAAAGAGATTTAGTACATTTCGTGAATTAAGTTTCTTTACATTTATCTTAAGCTAATTGGTTTTTAGCTTATTGACCTAGCACCTGCTGTTCCAAGAGTTTAATACAGAAATTTTATGATCTCTGAAAGCCTCAATTTTCCTCAAACTTATGCTTCTTTAGGCTATGTATATAAGAATAAAAACATCTAAATATGTGGTGGGGCATGGTGGCTCATGCCTGTAATCCCAGCACTTTGGGAAGCCAATGCAGGCAGATCTCCTGAGGTCAGGAGTTTGAGACAAGCCTTGCAATGTGACGAAATCCTGCCTCTACTAAAAATACAAAATTTAGTCAGGCATGGTGGTACATGCCTATAATCCCAGCTACTCAGGAGGCTGAGGCAAGAGAATCGCTTGAACCTGGGAGGTAGAGGATGCAATGAGCCAAAATCATGCCACTGCACTCCAGCCTGGGTGACAGAGCAAGATTTAGTCTCAAAAAATAAATAAATAAATCTCGATATACCATTGTAACAGCTATTTAACTCAGAAAAACATGATAATTAATAGCTAAATGTTTAAAAACATATAGAAATTCCACAGACCGACTCAAATGTTTACTTTCACAAATCATAAATTCAGTCAAAAGGCTGAATTGCTAAGTTTTGTTGGTGGCAATCACTAACAGAAAATATGTATGAATGGTGATGTAGAAAAGGAGGATGAAGAGAAGAAAGGCATGGAGTACGAGAATAATTTTTATCAAGTTCTGGGATACATGTACAGAATGTGCAGGCTTGTTACATAGGTAAACATGTGACATAGTCATTGCTACACCTATCAACCTATCACCTAGGTATTAAGCCCAGCATGCATTAGCTATTTTTCCTGATGCTCTCCCTCCCCCTGCACCCACCCCACAACAGGTACCAGTGTGTGTTGTTCCCCTTCCTGTGTCTATATGTTCACATTGTTCAGCTTCCACTTATAAGTGAGAACACGTGGCATTTGGTTTTCTGTTCCCGCATTGGTTTGCTAACGATAATGGCTTCCAAGTCCATCCATGTCCCTGCAAAGGATATAATCTCATTCCTTTTTGTGGCTGCATAATATTCCTTGGTGTACATGTACCACATTTTCTTTATCCAGTCTATCATTGATGGGCATTTGGGTTAATTCCATAGCTTTGCTATTGTAAATAGTGCTGCAATGAACATATGTGTGCATGTGTCTTTATAATGGAATAATTTATATTCCTTTGGGTATATACCCAGTAATGGGATTGCTGGGTCAAATGGTATTTCTGGTTCTAGGTCTTTGAGAAATTGCCACACTGTCTTCCACAATGGATGAACTAATTTACATTCCCACCAACAGTATAAAAGCCTTCCTATTTCTCCACAGCCCCACCAAAATATGTTGTTTCTTGACTTTTTAATAATTGCCACTCTGACTGGCATGAGATGTTCTCATTGTGGTTTTGTAATTATCAGTGCTGTTGAGCTTTTTTTCATGTGTTTGTTGACCGCATATCTTTCTTTTTTTTTTTTTTTTGTAAATCTCTTTTTTTTATTTATTTATTTATTATTATTATACTTTAAGTTGTAGGGTACATGTGCATAACGTGCAGGTTTGTTACATATGTATACTTGTGCCATGTTGGTGTGCTGCACCCATCAACTCGTCATTTACATCAGGTATAACTCCCAATGCCATCCCTCCCCCCTCGCCCCTCCCCATGATAGGCCCCGGTGTGTGATGTTCCCCTTCCTGAGTCCAAGTGATCCCATTGTTCAGTTCCCACCTATGAGTGAGAACATGCGGTGTTTGGTTTTCTGTTCTTGTGATAGTTTGCTAAGAATGATGGTTTCCAGCTGCATCCATGTCCCTACAAAGGACACAAACTCATCCTTTTTGATGGCTGCATAGTATTCCATGGTGTATATGTGCCACATGTTCTTAATGCAATCTGTCACTGATGGACATTTGGGTTGATTCCAAGTCTTTGCTATTGTGAATAGTGCTGCAATAAACATACGTGTGCATGTGTCTTTATAGCAGCATAATTTATAATCCTTTGGGTATATACCCAGTAATGGGATGGCTGGGTCATATGGTACATCTAGTTCTAGATCCTTGAGGAATCGCCATACTGTTTTCCATAATGGTTGAACTAGTTTACAGTCCCACCAACAGTGTAAAAGTGTTCCTATTTCTCCACATCCTCTCCAGCACCTGTTGTTTCCTGACTTTTTAATGATCGCTATTCTAATTGGCCTTAGATGGTATCTCATTGTGGTTTTGATTTGCATTTCTCTGATGGCCAGTGATGATGAGCATTTTTTCATGTGTCTGTTGGCTGTATGAATGTCTTCTTTTGAGAAATGTCTGTTCATATCCTTTGCCCACTTTTGGATGGGGTTGTTTGTTTTTTTCTTGTAAATTTGTTTGAGTTCTTTGTAGGTTCTGGATATTAGCCCTTTGTCAGATGAGTAGATTGCAAAAATGTTCTCCCATTCTGTAGGTTGCCTGTTCACTCTGATGGTAGTTTCTTTTGCAGTGCAGAAGCTCTTTAGTTTAATGAGATCCCATTTGTCAATTTTGGCTTTTGCTGCCATTGCTTTTGGTGTTTTAGACATGAAGTCTTTGCCCATGCCTATGTCCTGAATGGTACTACCTAGGTTTTCCTCTAGGATTTTTATGGTATTAGGTCTAACATTTAAGTCTCTAATCCATCTTGAATTAATTTTCGTATAAGGAGTAAGGAAAGGATCCAGTTTCAGCTTTCTACTTATGGCTAGCCCATTTTCCCAGCACCATTTATTAAATAGGGAATCCTTTCCCCATTTCTTGTTTCTCTCAGGTTTGTCAAAGATCAGTTGGCTGTAGATGTGTGGTATTATTTCTGAGGACTCTGTTCTGTTCCATTGGTCTATATCTCTGTTTTGGTACCAGTACCATGCTGTTTTGGTTACTGTAGCCTTGTAGTATAGTTTGAAGTCAGGTAGCGTGATGCCTCCAGCTTTGTTCTTTTGACTTAGGATTGTCTTGGAGATGCGAGCTCTTTTTTGGTTCCATATGAACTTTAAAGCAGTTTTTTCCAATTCTGTGAAGAAACTCATTGGTAGCTTGATGGGGATGGCATTGAATCTATAAATGACCTTGGGCAGTATGGCCATTTTCACGATATTGATTCTTCCTATCCATGAGCATGGTATGTTCTTCCATTTGTTTGTGTCCTCTTTTATTTCACGGAGCAGTGGTTTGTAGTTCTCCTTGAAGAGGTCCTTTACATCCCTTGTCAGTTGGATTCCTAGGTATTTTATTCTCTTTGAAACAATTGTGAATGGAAGTTCATTCCTGATTTGGCTCTCTGTTTGTCTGTTACTGGTGTATAAGAATGCTTGTGATTTTTGCACATTAATTTTGTATCCTGAGACTTTGCTGAAGTTGCTTATGAGCTTAAGGAGATTTTGGGCTGAGACAATGGGGTTTTCTAAATATACAATCATGTCATCTGCAAACAGGGACAGTTTGACTTCTTCTTTTCCTAACTGAATACCCTTGATTTCTTTTTCTTGCCTGATTGCCCTAGCCAGAACTTCCAACACTATGTTGAATAGGAGTGGTGAGAGAGGGCATCCCTGTCTTGTGCCAGTTTTCAAAGGGAATGTTTCCAGTTTTTGCCCATTCAGTATGATATTGGCTGTGGGTTTGTCATAGATAGCTCTTATTATTTTGAGGTACGTTCCATCAATACTGAATTTATTGAGCGTTTTTAGCATGAAGGGCTGTTGAATTTTGTCAAAAGCCTTTTCTGCATCTATTGAGATACTCATGTGGTTCTTGTCTTTGGTTCTGTTTATATGCTGGATTATGTTTATTGATTTGCGAATGTTGAACCAGCCTTGCATCCCAGGGATGAAGCCCACTTGATCATGGTGGATAAGCTTTTTGATGTGTTGCTGAATCCGGTTTGCCAGTATTTTATTGAGGATTTTTGCATCGATGTTCATCAGGGATATTGGTCTAAAATTCTCTTTTTTTATCTTTCTTTGAGAAGTATCTGTTCATGTCCCTTGCCCAATTTTTAATGGAGTTGTTTGCTCTTTTCTTGTAAATTTGTTTAAGTTCCTTGTAGATTCTGGATATTAGACCCTTATCAGGTGGATAGATTGCAAAAATTTTAGGAAGAGAATAATTAAATGTGTGTTTTCATAGTGATTGTGTTACACACATTGGGTTATTCCAACAACTCGCTGAGGAATTTAAGGTAGTAATAATCTTGTTTTTCAGGCAGGGAAACCAAAACTGAATAAATTTAAGTTATCAAAGACTAAAGAAAATGGTGAAAGCAAATATAGAATTAAAAACCAGGTAAGATCAAAAGTGTTTAAAAAATACCATTTAGACCTTAAAAATCAATCCCATTGTATATCTTCTAGCATAATAAATAACATTCCTTTTTTATCTTTTTAATTTGAATCAGTGTTGGATATAAAAAAATCCTTTTGAGGCTTCCTACAGGATCCTGAACTTTGAGCAATTATTATTAGAGTTGAGCAATTATTATTAGACATTCAGTGTTGCCTATAATTGTATATCATGGCCTCTCCTAACCCATTTTTACAAAATTCCAATGGAACACACAACTAAAAAGGATGTGTATGTGGTAGTTTAGCTCAGGAGAAATCTCAACCACGGCTGCTCTGGAGTCAGATGCCAAGTCAGAATCCCAGCTCCATATATGCAGCCAGAGCAAGTGACTTGGCCTCCCTAAGTCTGTTTCCCTATCTCCAAATAGGTAGATAATAATAGCATAAATATCACAGGCTCTTTTGAGAATTGGATGAGTTATCCATATACGCACTTACTATTCTCCTCTTCAGTACATAATAAGCACTCAGAAACTGTTGGCTATATTTTAAAAGGAAAAATGTTTCTTGCATTTTTGTCTAGGAGAATGAACACTAAAATTTTCAATTCAGTGTAATTCCAAAAATACACACGGTTAAGAGACAGCATGTAAAGTTCATTCTGTTCCAAAAACAAGTATGTTAATCTCCAATAACATCCATATCACACTCGGCCCCACTCACACATGGAGCATATAACTACAACTAGATTGGATTATAGGCCATCTTTTGTGTAAGAGTGCCTGTGCATGTGATCACAGACATTCCTTGTCTCTAATCCCATCTGCATTATAGTCTGGACAGTGTCATCAGTGCATAGCTCAGAATTAGGTCCAGATGGAAGCAAAAACATGTACTAGTCTAGTATAGAAAATGCCATAAGAGAAGCACATTTAGTGTGAGGTGAGAGACTGGCGGTTTCTCTGACACTAAACCAAGTTTAGATACTTTACGATATAAGTTTCACAGTTATTTTCAGGTCCACCTTTCCAGTTATTACAAAATAGCTCATTCCTAGGCCTAGTAAAGACAGCATTATTAAAAATAAATAAAGAATAACTCTGTTATCCTTATGTTTTCATCAATGGGAGATGAAAAGAAAGTAAAAGGTTCTGAGAGTTACCTGTAAAAAGCCCTAAGACTGAGGTTTTAATATAAACATCAATCCATTAGAATTGGATACCAATAAGCAATATATAGCTCAATAATTAAGAAATGTCAAAATATTTTTAAATGTATATTCTGCCAGTGGTTTTAATAACTTTTAGCTGTTTTTTAAGCAATGTGGTAAACTTACTATTGTTTACCTCTGCTTTCTAAGTCTATGGAAGAGTACATATCCCAGACTGCTAGTAATTAGGCAGGGCCATGTAACTAGTTCTGACTGGTAGGCTACGAACTGAAGTAGTATGCTTCAGTTCCTGACCAAAGAATTTAATTGAAAGGGCAAGATCCTCTCACTCTCTAACCTTCTCCATGAGTTTCAGAGGGTATAGCTGCAAGGGAGCCTCTGTCAGCCCAGCTACATGTGAAGCAGGGTGTCCCACCAACCCACATGGAGGGCATCACCAATAAGTTATGTTAAGCCACTTAAACTTGATAATTGCTACTGGTGCACAACCCAAACAATCCTGCCTAATATAAACAGAATCAATATTTTTCTGCCAGATTCCTGAAATAGCTGTGGAATCCTTCTCATTTTACTACTATTAGTGAAAAATGAAATCATCTACGTCCATTCAGCTTGCTGTCATCAATAATATGAAAGTACTCTTGAACTGCCTTCATCAGCATGACTTTATTACTCCAGGAAACTTTTGCTCAAGGGAAAAAGGTTGCAAATGAATGTATTAATGAATTTCATTTTAAAACTTCCCAATGATCCATTTAAATTAACATCAAACTGCTCAACTTTCCAATTGATACCGTAAAATCACTATTTACTCTTCAAGACACTCTTTCAAACTCTTGTCTCAAAACCTTTGTGATGCCCATGACTCCTAAACTATCATAGCACAAACTTTACCCAAACGGAATCTATATCAACACAGGTTTGGAGATAAGCATTTTGATTGAATGTGGCACCCAAATGTTGAAACCTATTTGCTATTTCTGATCTAGAAGAGTCAGGAATTTAAGGATTCTGGTATGTCTTAAGACAAAGTGGGGCTAACAATCTTAGGACTGGTTGAAAGTCACAAAGATGTAATTAAAGATCTTGATTGTCTCATCTAGTCTAGCAGAAGATTATTCTCCAGAGATTGTGCAAAATGAGGACTATGTATTGAAAATACTGGGAAGAGCTGATGAAGGCATGCTTGCTAAATTCAGGTGAATTTAATAAAAGTTAATATACAGAGAAGAGAGATATCTAGTTCTCTTCCTTGTACCCAATGCTTTGGCTCCCAGAATGCAAGAGCTAGGGTTATAGTCTCAAGGAGTATTAGTGGACTCAACTGCAAATGCCTACAGAGACTGATACTCAGTTATCCACAATGCAATAAAAAGTTTTTGATCCTATGAATCCCATGAATTTTAGTTCCTCACTATCAAATATGAGTGTACAGAGATCACCAGATATTTGAGGAAAATCTCTAATATGAAAGAAGCAGTGACCCCCCCAACCCAAACAAAAAAATACTCCAAGAAAATAAACACTATGCAAAGCAGAAGAAAATTTAAAAAATAACCTCTGAAAGAAAAAATATTGCATTTGTGGGGAGGTAAGGAGCAGAAGACAATAAAGATAAAGCAATATAAAAATAAAAAATATTAAATCTACAAACATAACAGAAGAAAGAAAACATAATTAACAGAAGGACTGAAAAATTAAATTCCACCAGAAAGCAGTATTTAAAAGAACAAGAGACGAACAGTAGGAGAGACGAGATAAACATAAGAGGCTCACTCAGGAATCAATTTGACTAAGTATTACAAAAATAGGTTATCAGGGAAAGTAAAAGGCAAGAAAGTATCAAATAAATAATGAGGGAATATGTTCCAGAACTATAAATAAGTTTCTAGATTGAAGTATCAGTAACTGCTCAGCACAATGAATGAAAAAAGACCCAGACCAAGGTGCGTCATTGTGAAATTTTTAAACACCACGAGTAAAGGTAAGAGTCTAACAGCTTCTGGAGAGAAACAATAAAGGTCATATACAAAGTACTGATAATAAGAATAGTGTGAGACTTTTCAATAGCATAATCAAGAATTGGAAGACAGTCACAAATATTTAACTTCTGATTATGGAAATTTCAAGTACGTATAAAGAGAATAGTATAAAGAATCTCAATATATCTACCACCCAGCTTCAATAATTATTTACTCATGGCCAACCTTTACTATAAACTATTTCTCCCTCATCCATGAACATTTAGAAGAAAGTCTTAGCAACATATATCATTTGTAATAATTTTACTACATATGTAAAATCAAGAACATCCCATTTAAAACATAACTATACTTTTATCCCACCCTCAGATAATTATTCAAAAATTTTTTTATCAACCAACTCAGTATTCACATGACCATGATTATCTTTTAACGTTTTATTTTCTTTGGGGTTTTTTGTTTTTTGTTTTTTGTTTTTGAGATACTTGCTCTGTCACCCAGGCTGGAGTGCAGAGGCTTGATCTCCGCTCGTTGCAACCTCCACCTCTTGGATTCAAGTGGTTCTCCTGCCTCAGCCTCCAGTCCCAGTCTCGAGTAGCTGGGACTACAGGCACACGCCATCATACCCGGCTAGTTTTCCTATTTTTCGTAGAGACAGGGTTTCACCAAGTTGACCAGGCTGGTCTCAAACTCCTGACCTTAAGCCATCCACCCGCCTCAGCCTCCCAAAGTGCTGGGATTACAGGTGTAAGCCATCACACTAGGCGTCTTTTCTTTTCTTTTCTTTTTCTAATAGTTTGAATCTGGATCTGAGTAAGATACATACATTGCTGCTGTTAATATGTCTGTGATCTTTTTTAGTCTATAAGTTCCTTCTCCAATTCTCTTTCATTTCTTGCAAAATTTTTGTTGAAGAAATTGAGTTGTTTTTTCCTTTAGTTTCCCACTGCTTAGATTCTGCAGATTATCTCTCTGTAGTATCATATAATGTGTTCCTCTCTCCACTGTACTTCCTACAAGTAATCCTGTAGTTAGATCCTGAGGTTTGAACAGATTTAGGTTAAAGTAGTTTTTTAGGTCAACAACTTCATAAGCTGTGTTCTGTATTTCAATCAGGAGGCACAGGATGATGACGTAAGCAGCCATTGATGATCACTGCCTGAATCCATGCATTCATTGGTGATTGCAAAATGCTACTCTCATTCTGTCTTTCCTTCTTAATTTATTAACTGGGATACTTATACAAACAGAAAGAAATGTCATCTTATCAACTATTTAGTTACCTGACATAGTTACTACTGGAAAAGCAGAATAAATTCTTGTTTTCCCTTATTTATCTATTTTCAAAATAATGACTTATCTTCCAATGATAATCAATGAAACTTTTGTCTCAAAAGAAGATATTAAGTATGTTTGATGTATTCATCTGCTTCAATCATTGGGGTTATTATTCTTATTGATGCTCAAATTGTCCCATCTTTGGCTAGTGTAAGCCTCAGGGGCCCCTCAGTCCTTCTGACATGATCCAGTAGTTTTGATGGCATTCTTGTTTTTTCATCTAGTATGACTTCCCCAGGTTTATCTATTATATTTTCTGACCCAGACCTGGAATAAGCCATTTCTCCAATGATCATTGTTTTTAGAGGAAATGTTATTTAAGGAACACAGTCTAGTAGTTTCAATGATAACAGGTTGCTCATTGTTTCTAGACTCTAGTTGACAAAGCTCTATGTAATATGTACTTTTCAAGACAAAAAGTAGCATGATATAATATTATCAACAATGCACTATTGATTATTCCAATTAAAATGCAATATATGGGTCTTCGACTTAGCCCTGTGAATCTTACATCTGTCCTTTCTCTCATAACAATAGCAACAACTTTATTTGCAAGGACGCCAATATAATTATTATCTGCTTGATTATATGCATGCAAAACTATCCAAGAATAGCAATCCTAGCACTAGCATTAACAATATGAGTAGTATAACAGTTTAAGATATTTTGCAGTTCTTTTGTTCACAGAACTAGGAATATATAGTCAAATTACTGTGTTGTAAAGTAATTTACGATAGTTTATCTTTCTAAGGGTAGGCTGCCAAACTGCCCTGGCATCATTGGAATTTCCTATGGCCCTCTTACACTCAACTTAAGATTGACAATTCTCTCCCAGTTTCAGCTACTGTCCATAGAATTGCCTACGAAGCTCTCCAGTGAGTACCTAATTGTGATAGCAGTTTTCTACAGTTCTTTGGATCCTCAAAGTCTTACTGTCATCTCTCTTCTTCCTCTTAAACTGCTTCTGTTACCACATGGGTTCTGTAGCTAGTGATGGTTTTTTTCCTATGCACTATGCACTCATATTTTGGCCAGTCATTACTGGACTTCTTTGTCATCTGGACTTCTGAAGTCCAGTCATTATTGGACTTCTTTGACATCTAGTTTTGTTGTAGAGGTTGCTCATTGTATTTTATTCTAGTTTTCCATCCTAGTTGTTCTGTTTGTTTTATGAGAAAATTCAGTGAAATTTTTAAACTGTACAGTTACCTCCATCTTCCAAAACTCCTTGAATAAATTTCATTGACTAATCTTTCTCTTCAAAACATTGAGTAACAAATAATTTTCAATTTACAATATTGTATCCGGTCAACTTAGCAATCAAGAATAAGGAAAGAATGCAGACAGATTCACATTTGCCAAATCTTAAAAACAATTACCTTGTAGGTACCCTTTCTCAGAAAACTGCTGAAAGATGTGTTTAAATAAAATGAACAAGAGTACAGAAGGAAGAATACATATAATTTAGGAAACAAGAGTTCTTGCCTGGGATACTAGCAAAGAAAATCAGGAGAAATGTTCCAGGATGCTATCGGGCCCTAGAGAGCAATCAGGCCAATGTGGAACAGGATTTAAAGTTCCCAGAGGAAATTCTTCAGAAATAAAGACACTGATAGATTATCTAATGTGTTCAAGCCTATGAAACACAATGTTGAAAGATTTTACAATTTTATTGGAATATTTGGCAAGTGTAGCAGAAACTTCCAAGTATCCCACAATATTCATTCTCATATTAGAAAAGTAAATGCTTATCTACTTTAATAAGTAGTCAATATATAGTACTTAAAATTGATAAATAGTAAAAGGCAATAGAAGTGCATTATTCCAAAATATGTAAATACCAGGAGAAACTGCTAAAAGAGCTGAAAGTATTCACTGATTGAGTAATTAGATGATGGGTGAAGTCCAGTGAGAGCTACTGCTTTTTGTTATAAACCTTCAAGCACCATTTGATTTTTAAACTCTGTGAATTTATATCTTTGATAAAAAATTAAGTAATTTGTAGTTGCTATACTGGGACAGGTGGTTTACCTGGCTTAGATGCAGCAAGATGCATTTTAATTAAAAGTAAAATGTCATCTAGCTGATGAGGATAGAGACACAAATATTAGTTCATCACATTCTCTGTAATGGCACAGCATCTAGAACATAGTTGACTTCATTGAATACTTGTGTTTAACTATCAAAAAGATACCTCCTCTTCTATCACTTCAGAAAAATAATATATTTAACATTCTTTAAAACTCCACAGGGGAAACTGCATAAATATCTTCCTGATGAACTTAGTGTCTTCCACATTACCCTGTAAGACAATTATGTTTGGGCTGGGATTGTGTTTGGTTTATTTCCAGTTTTATCTTTAGTTCAGTGTAGGGTACATCAGAGTTGCTCAATTAGCATTTAATAATTGAAGAAAACCATTTCGGAATCTTCTTCCTATAATCTATAGGCAATTTTTACTTTTCATTGGGACATTTCCTTCCTTATTGACACTCTCAAATAAATCCTGGGTAGGATTTGGGCAAGGGAAGAAAACATTCAAAAAAGAAAGACTGACAATTTCCAAAACAAAGAAATGGGAAAGAGCACAACATTTGACAAGGCTAAAGGAAAAGGCAAAACAAGGCATCAGTACTGACCCAGCCTCATATACTTTCAAGCCACCCAGGATAATAACCTGAAGCTCAGAGAGTTCATTAAATTCACCAGTCCTCCAGTGTCCATAGCAATGGACTAGTAATTTTTCATTATATAAATACATAGATTAAAATAAATATATTTACACATACGTAATTCCACAAAAATGAACCACGTAATTGGTCTTCAGATGACTGTGGTTAACTAATGACATGAAGCTGGTTTTACATCATTTTATATTATGCTTTTTCAAAGAGTGGTTTTAAGACTAATCTTTTTCTGAAGCTTATTCAAGGCCTAGAAAACTTTAGGGAAAAAAGGAATAATATATAAACTCAGGAATAAATGGATCAATAAATCAGGGATGTCATGATGTGCTTCTGGTGGAATGCTAGATTGGAGACTAGTTATTTAGAAATCACAGAGCTTGTTTAGGAAATGGGAAGTTTGGACAAGTTCTCACGAGTTCAGTATCCCTTTTCTGCCCAGAAACATGCAAGCAACGCACCCTTCCTTGGCCACAAGCATTCATATGACAAGTAGAGGTCTCACTTATCCACTCTTACCAGTAACATTTTATAAGGGCTGCTTAAATAAAATGGCATGTTCACAGACAAGTTTTCTTTTAACAATATAGGACTTAGTGTTTTGTATTTGGAAAGCAATTTCCAGGCTCTCAAAACTTTTTAAAAGTGTCGCGCGGTGGCTCACGCCCTGTAATCCCAGCACTTTGGGAGACCAAGGTGGGTGGATCACAAGGTCAGGATATCGAGACCATCCTGGCTAACACGGTGAAACCCCGTCTCTACTGAAAATACAAAAAAATTAGCCAGGCGTGGTGGCGGGCGCCTGTGGTCCCAGCTACTGGGGAGGCTGAGGCAGGAGAATGGCGTGAACCAGGGAGGCGGAGCTTGCAGTGAGCCAAGATCGCGCCACTGCACTCCAGCCTGGGCAACAGAGCAAGAATCCGTCTCAAAAAAAAAAAAAAAAAAAAAAAAAAAAAAAAAAAAAAAGGCTTAAACCAGTTCCCATAATGCAGAACCAAAAATGAAATTATTATTAATTTTTGAGGAACAGGGTTGAAATTATACAAAAGGAGAATTCTTAAATCTATATATAACTTATCTAACTCACCAGAAAATTGCAAGTTTTTTAATGTTAAAATTATCAATTTCTCAGTGTTAAAGATGACACTACTTTATCTTTGAAATGGGATTTTCTGATAGTATTGGCTATTTCTTGGAATTACATTCTTTAAAATTCCCTTTCAGCGAATCTAATATTGTCTCTTACAGTTTTACATGATGTAATAATTGATTAAATAATCTTGAAAAACGTACATAGGAATTTTAAGTAGAAAGTAAGAACTGAAAGGGAGCTTGCAACATTTTAGTTCCTTGTTCAATCTTACTCCTTTTCTAGAAAGTGGAAAGACTTGAGCCACGAAGTCAGAGACCTAGACTCAAATCCTGCCGCCAACCAGACATGTCACTCAGTTAATTTGCTCTAAATCTCAGCTCCTCATCTATAAAAATGGAAGAATAGTATCTCTTATATAGCTGATATGATTAATAAGGAAGACAATACACAAAATTTCCCATTAAGCATTAGATTGTGTAATCAATGAGTGCTTGATACTACTTCAATTCTAGCTCCAAATGATATCTAAAATCACTTTTGGCATGGTCTTGTTTTCAATTTCTCTACCCCTTTCCCCAAACATCTCTAATGCCCTGCTCAATCTTTCTTCCTATAATCTTCACCCTGCTATGCTGTTATTTTACTTTAGGTTGCTCTTAAGAAAAATATTTTCCTTATTTTTACTGACACTTAAAGGGAAAGATCATTAAAAGTAGCAGGTTACAGTAAATGCCTCTTAAGGTTATTATCCCTCTTAGATTTAATTACAATACGGATACTGTCTTTCTTTCATGCAAAGATGGTCCTACTGGCAGTAGCATCAATGAGTGGCCATAACCTGTGATTATGTAAGATAGATATTATTCTTTCCATTTTTACAGATGAGGAGCTGAGATTTAGAGAGAGCAAATAAACCAAGTGACAAAGATCAATGCATGACCTGCAGTCCTTTTCACGATTATAGCTTATAGAAATCAGCCTGTTTTTAAACTCCAGAAAAATCTACTTAATCCATTTACTACTTTACAATACCAAAAACATGTTCTGAATCAGTGGAGTGATTCGTGTATGTGAATCTGTGGTTGTTTTGTGTTAATTGTTTGTTTTAACACTCCTCTGTATATTGAGCTTCTTACCCAAAACAAAATAAGATTCAGATGTAGAGAAAGAGCACACTTTTGTTAGGTTTGGTTTGGTTTTGATTTCGACTTTTTGGTTTTTTTTGGGGGGGAATTTATTTTTTCGGTATGTATTTCAGTATATATTTTTTTTACCATGAGAAAAGAGATAAGCTTTCAGTTATTCCTCTACAGACAATTCTCTACTACTAAGAGCTCAGACTGGGGAAAAAAATTAGGAGAGATAGTCTTTCAACAGAGAAAACTGCACATCCCAAGAGTTGTGGTTAGCAGCTGCCCCAGAAAAACTGGACCCTGGAAGAGGTCTATTTACTGCGAGCTGTAGAGTTGAAAGAGAAGTAAGGGAATTTCTCAATGTCAAGCAACAAGAAAAACAGACACTATCCACAATTTTGAGTATTTGCTACTACAACCAAGTTTTGTACTGGCAGCAGCACTTCCCACCCTTTGGGGAATAATCAAGTGAAGTCCCTGATGAGAGATGTGAAAGGAAAGGATTTATCGCAGAGGCCCTGGGGAGGAAGTAGCTTTAATCTGAAAGTCTAGATCCTCTCTTGAAGAGGGACTGTGCCAAAGATAGATATGAATGCAGGTAAGTATATGGGTTGAGAAAGGAGAAGGAAGTGCAGCTAAGAAAGATGCCACCAGACAGCCTCTACTGCAGAAATGCCCTACAGGTTTGTACACACGTAGAACAAAATGTATCTAAGAGGGTTTGATTCTGAATAGTGACTGCGTTTGTTTTCATTACAGAGCTGTTAATGCATGTTTTGGCAGTGCTCTCAGAGCTCCTGTTCTCTCTGCCAGTATAAGCTATGAACTGCAGCAATGCCCTAGGCCAGTGTGCACTCTAGCACACTACCTGCAAGTGAGGGAATCCACAGTGGACCATGGTTAGTCCACTTGGACCTCTCTGCTATTTATTTTGTGATCTGAGGAACCATGTTGATCTGTAGTAACTGATTAAAAGATGTGGATATGGTAATGCTGGATCCAAGTAAAGAAGAGCATCAGCAATATTAAAACTCCAATTTCATGGCATCTCGAAGTACCTTCAAAGATCTAATAAAGATCAAAGGGTATCTAGCAACTGGTGGGAATTCTTTGGTATTGTAAAGAGCATTGGCTGAGGCCTGGGGTTATGGATTGAAAACTGCATGAATGGCTGCAGTAAGAAACTGATCAGAGGCTCATCCTAACTCCAGGGCATGTGCAAGGACCACGTATTGAGAAAGAACAACTATGTGTACTGTGCTGAGAAAGCAGCCTCTAAACTTTGCAGAAACACCCCCGTAGAGCCTTGGCTCAGCTCCTACTGCTCCATTCCCAGGAAGGCATTCCCTCACCTCCCCTACCCTCCCTGTCCAAATGTCTTCTCCACACACAGAGACAGCTAAATTAGGAGATTTACTTCTAATATTTGGTCCCATATCACACTGATAGACACCTGCTTATATACACTTCCATAAGAGAATGAGTCATCCTCTACCAAGTAGCCAGAGAACTGGCTGCACAGGGATATAGCAGAGGCTGACTCAGTTTGGGGACTGTAAATGCATGTACATATCTCTGCATATCTGTTCAACACAGTTCTCATTCTACTGGGGAGGTGGGTGAATGAGAAGCAGAGGAGGAAAGCGAAAGGAAAGAGGAAAGAGGAAGGGAGAGGGAGAGACTAGAGGAGCGAGAAAGACCAGGTGGAAAAAAAAACAGATAATAACATTCTCAACAGATTTTTGGCCCTTTTTTAATCAAACAATTTATATGATGTTTCATGTTCCTAAGCCATTTTATGTCTATTACTTTCACATGTGGATATCTGTAGATAACTGAATATGCTTTCAAATATCTAATGCAATTTTAACCAAATATGTCTACAATTATCCTATTGTATATCATATTGACTAGTTTTATAACTGTGAGTTTGAGTTTTCATAGGTTTCTTCACCACCATTATCCTGGTTAATCAAGAATCAAACCCACCTTATGTTAAAGAAAATAAATATTTTAAATGACTCCCTGGTTTTTTCATTGTGTACTGGATTTCTTAAGTCAAGGAACAATGTTTTCTTAAAATGTCCTTTTTTCTCTGTCTCCTGTGGTATCTATGTGGCTTCTTTTACTATCTGTAGAGTGAGAGGAAGAATTGGGGGATAGTGCCCATTTCATAAGGTACAACACCTTTCAAAATGAAACCCAGTACTGGCTATTCGCGTTTCTAACCTCTTTTGATTTTTCTATGAAATTGTCTTAATGATGGAAGTCTTTTCAAAGTAGGAGCCACCCAAACACAGCTCAACAAGAATAACAGAAAGACTTCAATCTTTCTTGGCTTCAGCTTATCACAGAAGCCAAAAGAATTTATCACAGAAGAGTTTAACCAACCTTTATAACAAGCTACGTATGAACTAAATATTAAACCAGAGGGTATAGTCAGGGGAAGTTTAAGTGCCTTTGAAATTATTTTAAACCTCAATGAGAAAATGTATACATACATCCTCATTTTCCTTTTTAAAGTCTAGGTTTATGCATATTATCTTGGCATAATAATTCATAGTGCCTCTTGTCATTTCCCAGTGTTCCAAATAAACTCGAAACTTCAGAGGTTTAAAATAGTAGTTATACCAGTCATTTCAAAAGCACATCTTTGGTGTTAAAAGGGGAAATGCACCCGGAAGGAACCTCATTGTCCTTATGTTCAGATAAATACCTTTCATCTTTCCACCTGAGATATTGTTCAGGCTACGAACCAGGGGGCAGACTGCATCAGAGTGCCTTGGAGTGCACATGAACTTTCTTAGAATATACTGTTATTTTTCCCCTCGTGAGACGTACACTCTCCCTTTTCCACTCTGCATATTGCCAAAGGTATCACAAGCTCTTGTGGCTTCACTTTTCACAGGCACTTTCACTGGACATAAAATCTGGATTGATAGGGTTGGGGTTTTTTTTTTCGTTCTTGGTTTTCAGTACTTTAACTATGTAGCTTCATTATCTGTGGGCCTCCCTTTTTTCTTTATGTATATTACCATCAGTAATTACACGCATCATTATTCCCTATATGTAATGTGTCAATTTTCTCAAGTTGCCCTCAAGATCTTCTCTATATTTTTGAATCTCCACAGTTTGACTATGATATTACTGGGTGTGGCTTTATTTACATTTATCCTTGCACTAATACTTAGAGTTTTCTGAGATTCTTGGATTTTCAAGTTCAAGTTTTTCACTAACTGGGGAAATTTTTTAGACATAATGTTTTCAAATATTCCTTCTTCCCAATTCTATCTTTTTCTTTTCTTTCTGGAACTTTAATTACATGGATTTTTAGACTACTTGATATTTTCCCACAGGTCACTAAGGCTGGTAATGTGTTTTTTTCAGTTTTTTCCTGTTTTATTGATCTCTCTTCATGTTAACTGACTCCTTCTTTTGCAACTTCTTATCTGATATTAAGCATATCCAGCTCAAATTTTTCAGATAACATATTTTCAACTTTACAGTTTCCATTTGGTTGTGTTTTAAAGTTTCCATTACTCCTCTGAGATTCCTCATTTGTTCATTCACTACAACATATTTTTCTTCCAGCCCATTAAAATACTTACTTAGTTTAAAATACTTACTTAGTTAAAAAGTAGTGGTCTGGCAATTCAAATATCTGAGTGATTTTGTGGTTGATTTCTATTTACTGATTTTTATCTTATCTGTGAGTCACATTTTCTTGTGTCTTTACATGTCAAGTAATTTTTATTCTGTACTGATCATTATGATTATGTATTTTAATATTCTGGATTTTGTTACCGTTTTCAATAAAGTATTGATTTTCTTTTTCTTTTTAGCAGTTGGTTAACTGGGTTGGACTCAAACTTCAAACTCTGGCTCTCCTGTGAGCAGCTGAAATTTCCGCTCAGTTCTGCTTTCTTCCAGATCTGTTTAATTTCCCCATAAATGCATAGTTCAGGGATCAATCAAGGACTTAAATAGGGTTTACATGCTGACGTGGGGGCCTCCACCTCAACTAGCTCCGGCTTTCCAAGAATCTTCTTCTTTTCATCTACCTTGGCAATACTGAACTCTATCTTCTGATTTCTTAAGTCAGTAAGACTACAAGTTCTACTTGAGTTCCAGCCACCCCAAGTCACTCTGAATGAAGAATGCCCTCAAGAAGAAAATTCATAAACGTGAAATTTACTCAGTGAAGTTTCCCTTTTCAGGAGTCTACACTCCTCCAGTTTCTGCCTGCTTTTAGTCAGTCTACAGTGCCTTCAAATAGTAGTTCTTTTTTATCTAGAATGTATTATTCTTTTCTGTGAGATGGTCAATCCAGCACTAGCTACTCTACTTACTACTAGAAGCAAAACTTCCCAATTATGTTTTAAGATAAACTAAGAGCTAAATCATACTTGAGTAGAAAACAGTAATAAGAAAGGCCCCTACTTTCTATTGAAAAATATTTAAAATCTATGCACTTATTCTATGAAGTCAAGATTTTTAAAACGTAATTATTCTATTGCATGTTTAAATTACCATCTTTCCTTTAAAAATATTCAGAAATTCAATTGCAATAACATTTACTCTCACTTCAAATGCTTATTCTAAGACAATCCTGGATTAGAGAGCAGCAAAAGAGTTTCAAAAGTGAGTCCTTTTCTGAGAAAGAGTCAGAGATTTCTTCTTCCTTGCCTCTGCATAAATCAGAAAATTGTAAGACTAGAGTAGTTTAACAACTTGGTTTTCAATCCTCAGCACTTGGTTGTGGACAACGAAGACACAGATATAGATGTGGATATAAATAAATAAATGTTTGTAGGTATCTTAATAAAAAAATATTAGCAAACAATCCCAACTTATGACTCTTCAATTTTGGGTCAAGGACAAATTGGACTACTAAAATTAAAAAGGCCCCACATTAAGGAGAATCAACAGAAAGCATTCATTAAATTAAAAAACTTTGATATTCTGTACTTTTTTTTCAAATTACAAAGATAAGTGAGAGGTTTTAGAGATACTATTTAATGACAATTGTGGATCAAATTTTCTATTTACAAAAGTTTTATTTTCTGTCTCCTGGCCAGACTTACAGTTAAGTCACTTAATGAATGCAACTCTCAAATAAGATTTTCATGAACTAAAGGGCTGTGTCATTAACAAACAAACAACAACAAAAAAAAAAAACACTAAGAAAAAAAGAACTGAATTAGGCACAAATCTCCTATTTTTATTCTTTGCTATACTGTGATGCACATAATAACTACATTGGCTGAGAATCGAAGACTTGTCTTTAATTTTTTTATGCAAAGGTGAGAATGCCATTCATTCAGGTATCAATCTTGATTAGGCTTCTTAATTTTTACTAAAGGACCATATTCTACCTTTGGACTGGTCGTTAATTATAAACATCTGTTCTTAATAAGTAACCTAACTGTTCTAGATAATAAGCAGTAAACACATCTTTGAAATTTCAGCTGCCCATGCTTACTTAACTTGGAGAAAATAATATTTATAGCTGTTAAAAGTAACATGACCACAGTAACTATCATGTCATATTTTAGTCTCTCATACCATTCTTCACCTGGAGAAATAGCTGATTCCAAGACTAGGGTAGGGATGGTACAAGGTGAGTTTGAGATATGTTCTTGTGACAGGAAGCAAGAAGCTTTCAAAGATTAGTGGGGTTGATCAAAAACTAATAAAAGGGGACATCCAGAAGCTAATATAAGGGAACAAAAGTAATAATGGTTCTAATTAAATAAGCCACATGAATTTCCTGGGACTTCCTGGATACAATATAATAGAAAGAGAACACCAGAAAATTTAGCTGCTAATATTTGAGGTATTTATTAAGCCAAATTCATATTTTGAAAATTGATTAAATGAAAAATTAAATAGTTATCCTGATTTTTCAATAAAAACTGTACTTCAAGATAACTAAATAGGTGACTTAAATTTATGTTTCTATATTCCAGGAGAATGCTAGCAAATAAATATCACATAACAGAAAGCATATTAATTAAAGATTATTGATTATAATTAAGACCATTAGGTGAACAGTTGGTGGAGAACTGACATATATGTAGTGAAAAAGTAACACTCCATTGATTACTATCATGATTCAGTTAGAAGACACATTTGTACAAAGGGGGGACCAGGCTTTTATCACTCTAATTCATGGGTCAGTCTGAACATTACTAAGAATGGGGTAACCATATATAATGTGTCTCCTGATTTAATGCAATATGATGAACACATATTAATTAGGAAATACAGATGATTTTCCACAAGAGAGAAACCCGATAAAATAGAAAATGAAATATATTGCAGGACAAATAGCAGTCTCTTCAGCAAGTCAAAGTCATGATAAAAAGCATTGTTCTACAGAAAACCAAACACCACATGTTCTCACTCATAGGTGGGAACTGAACAATGAGATCACTTGGACTCAGGAAGGGGAACATCACACACCGGGGCCTATCATAAGGAGCGGGGAAGGGGGAGGGATTGCATTAGGAGTTATACCTGATGTAAATGATGAGTTGATGGGTGCTGACGAGTTGATGGGTGCAGCACACCAACATGGCACATGTATACATATGTAACAAACCTGCACGTTATGCACATGTACCCTAGAACTTAAAGTATAATAATAATAATAATAATAATAATAACAATAATAAAGCACTGCTCTAGATGGACAAATGCTTAACCAACATAAGATTCAATACACAGACCTGGATAGGATTCCAGTTTCAATAAACCAGTTATATAAAGAACATTTGGGAAACAATTGGGGCATATGGAGTATGGACTGGTTATTAGCTGAGACAAAATTTATTGACATGAAAAGTAAATATTTTAACCAATAATTTAACCAGAAAAAGCAACTTACAAAATAGCATGCATAATGTGACTTTTTTTGCAAAACACATACTATGTTTATTTTTTTCTGGGTAGGGATAAAATGGTTTCTTTTTTTCTTCTTTTTATTTATAGGTATCCGTTGATTTTCTACAATATACATATACTGCTTTTATAATAGCAAAATATTATTTTTAATTGGAAAATGTTTATGTTCTAAAAATGTGCAGTCCCATTCCTGTATGCTATCACTACTTGTTCTAACTTTTCCCTTGAAACAGCCTTGTTATCTCAGAGCTAAATATCTAGGTCAAATTATTTATGCTCACCCCCAACACTGGCAACAGAACTGCTTTCACTGAATTATAAGGCTGTATCATGTATTCAGCTTACTCCAAAGACGATGTTCAAACATTAGAATGTATAACTGTATAATTGTGTATTCATTACAGTTTTCCAGAGAAACAGAACCAATAGTACATATATGGATATATAAAAGGGAATCTATTATGGGAATTGGCTCATGTGATTACAAAGACCAAGAAGTCCCACTGAATACTGTCTGCAAGCTGGAGAACCAGGAAAGTCGTTGGTGTAATTCAGACTGAGAATGAAGGCCTGAAAACCAGTATTACTGGTGGTATAATTCTTAGTTCAGGGTCAAAGGCCTGAGAAACTGTTGGGGGATGGAGGAAAGGTGGAAAGGTGCAAAGTTGCCCTTCTTGCACCTTTTTGCTCTATCTGGGCCCTCAGTGGATTGGATTATGCCTGCTCACATTGGTGAGGGCATATCTTCTTCACTCAGTGTACTGATTCAAATGCTATTCTCTTCCAGTAACCTCACAGACACACCCAGAAATAATTTTTTATCAACTATCTGGGTATCCCTCAATACCGTCAAGTTGATATATAAGATTAACTATCACAAACTGTATCAACTATGAAAGTATCATTAGGGACATTTTTAGGCTGTTTATGAATACCCATGGAAGAAAAATTCAAGTTTTGGTATCAGAAATATCTGTGTTTCTCATGAATCTCTAATTGATTTCTATCTTATGGACATTGACTATTAAAATTATCTTTTAATTTTTCTTCAGCCTCTAGGCAACTTAGAGCCAAATTCTCAGCCACTTTTAGCTACTCTATAGAGTGGTGTGTTATACATTTCTGGGCATCAGTCTTACTACTGCTTTATTAATTCCTTGCTGTACTTTTCACTTTGCCCAGATTTGTTCAAATATTTATGTTTTTTGAGCTGCATATGTTCATTTTAGTTGTTTTACAGAATGAGCCAAGGTGTTGATTAATTAAGGCTGACAAAAAATCTAAGAAATATTCTAGCTAAATCACTCTGACTCAATAACCTCAGTCCTATTCCTCATCATCCAATCTGGTCAAGAGAAAATTACTTCCTTGGCCTACATCATGTCAGCTCCCTATGGGAATGTATTCAAAACTATATTGTCAATTGATTCCCTAAACACAATTGAAAGCCAACATTGTGGAAACTCAGCCATATGAAGACATTTTCTGCACGATTGGTAAAGTTGCTGTTGAAGACACTGCCTGTTATGTTCTTCAATAACAAAGGCAGAGAATTCAACATTTTCTTTTCATCGCTACCTAGGGAGTTTCTATGAGAGTCTACTTCAGAAAAAAAGTTTCCGTCAACTAGAAACGGCTTTTCTCTTGCCAGGAATCATAATACATACATCACCAAAGTTGGATCTAAAGATAAGTGCTTCAGTCCAGTTTCACAAGTCTCAATGTAAACATTCTCTATCATCAGTTTCAACATTGCCACAGAGCAATTTTGGCAGCCTGAGAACATGATCTGGGAATCAAACTAAATTTTTAAAAGAACTATTTTAAAAGAACTATGTGGAAAGTTTTACCTTTGCAATAAATGCAGACTTCAAAATGATCATCATACAATGAAACCATAGTACTAAGAGAAATGGTGAATACAACAAAAACTGATTTATAAACCCGTAGCTGAAACTTGGAAGCTGAATGTAACCGGTTGGGTAAATAATGGAGAATGAGGTAATGAAGTTTCTTATTCAGTATACAAAAACAAAAAAAATTTAATAAAGCTACTCACATAAAAATCTTGAAAAATCAGGAACTCATAAAATGGAAAAAGACAAAATATAAGTAGTCACTTAATAAACTATTAAGACATACTACCAAATAAACTTTCTTTGTAATCACTATGTAAAAGGTTTAAATTAAATTAATGATGAAGAACCAGTGGGCTTTGGGGATTCCAAGACATGAGCTTGAATGTTGGCTCTGTCATTTACTAACTTTGTGAGCCTGAGCAAATTCTTTAGCCTCTTTTAGCCCAATTTCAGCATCTGGCATGTGGTGTTGATAATTCTCCTACCAGGTAGAGTTATTAGAGTGATTATGTTTCTCTCTTTGTTTTTTCATTTTTATTTTATTTTATGTTATTTTTGAGACAGGGTCTCACTCTGTCACCCCGGCTGGAATGCAGTGGCATAATCTCAGCTCACTGCCACCTTTACCTTCCAGGCTCAAGTGATCCTCCCACCTCAGCCTCCCCAGTAGCTAGGACTATAGGTGTGTGCCACCAAACTCATCTAATTTTTCTTTTTTGTATTTTTGGTAGAGACTGGGTTTCTCCATGTTGCCCCGGTTGGTCTCGAACTCCTGAGCTGAGGTGATCCACCCACCTCAGCCTTCCAAAGTGCTGGGATTACAGGCATGAGCCACCACAACTCTTAAATGACAAAATGCATGAAAATGAAAATGGTTTAGTCAAATGTATGAAATGTAGTGTGTATTTCATAAATGGTACTGTGTAGTGGCTATAATGTTCACTAAAAGATCACTGAATTTCTAACATCATTAAATTTCAGAGTATTTTCTCTGTGAAACTGAAACTTCTTCCCTTTGATAACTAGGCCGTAACAGAATACTGTATATATATTTGAAAATCATGAAAACAAGCAAAAACTAGTCATAAAGGCAAGAACCAGCAGAATTGAATATTGCAGGAAATAAATAACTGCTTGAGAGAAAATGTCATAAAAACACCTAGAAGCAATATTTGAAGGGAAACAAGTGGCAAATATAATCATGAAGACATGGCAGACATTTAGCAGTTACTTTGATAGTACAAGGTTGTTTCTTAAGTGTTTGAAAGATATGTAGGATTCTATAGTACTGCATTAACTGTCTGCATAATTTAAAACATTCCTCTAAAATGGAAGTTATGGGACAAGATTTTCTATTCTTATTCTGTGTGTTACTTTTATTCTAACTTCTAACTGGCAAGCACACCATTGCCAACACACACACACACAGAGTAGAGAGTTCTGTATCACAACAGGTCAGCAAGATACTCTGGGCTGATGGCAAAATTACCTAATCTAAGAAACACTACAATAGTTTTAATATCTCAGACCTAGTTATAGTCAAATTTTCTAGATTGTTAAGGGCTACAGGAGGCATTGGCAGGCCCCTCCAGCTTCAAAGATAATCTTTTGCTGAATAGATGAAGACAGTGACATTTAGTGACAGCATAAAGACTGAGACGAAGAGGTTCAAAAGTTAATCAAGAATTCTGCATTCTGCTTTGAACATGTTAATTTGGAGATCCTACTAGTCATCCATGTGGAGTTCTTAAGTGGGCAGCCACACGAGTCCAAATCTTAGTGGGTAGGTCTGGACAGGAGATATAAATTTTAGAGTTTTCAGGATATAATAACAGCTAACCTTTATTGAGTGCTTAGTACAAGCCACACACTGTTAACATAGTCCTCCTCACCATAACTCTATAACTAAAGTACCATAATTATCCTCATTATATAAAGAAACAGAAACAGGGAGGTCAAGTAATCTGCAAAAGGCCACACAGCTAGCAAGTGGTGGAACCAAGACTTGTGTGCAGATAGTCTGGCTCCCGAGTCCATGCTTTTGTCCTCCATTTTATATGAGTCTTTACAGACTCAGGACTTCAGGAGATGATCTAAGATTAAGATCTGAATTCACAAGAATTTAGCCCAGAAGCGTTCCCCAGTATAAAGGATGGGTAGAAGAGAACCTAGAGTGAAACCAAGGAGCAGTGGGGTCATATAAGTAAAACAGAAAAAAAAAAAAATACTTCAAGAAGGGGAAAATGGTTCCACTGGGTTGAATTCTACTGTTAGGTTAAGATGAATATCAAACAAAGGCCATTGGATTTGGCTACATGAAGATGTTGACATCATCAAGAGTGACCTTGGTCTCTGCAGAGGTGTGGGATCTGATACTAGATAACAAAGAGGTAGAAGGGAATAGGAGGTGAGGAAGTGGGGACAGTAATTACAGAATGCTATTTTAGAAGTTTTATTATAAATGGGAACAGAGAGAGGGTATTTGGAGGAAGTTGTTTTTGAAACTTTTCATTATTTGGTTGGTGATATTGATCCAATGGAAGGGTGGATAATAGGATTGGTCCTAGGAGAAAAAAGGAAAGAGGAAGCAAGGAACAAGTGGGATTGGCTCTTGTTCTCCATCATCCTGAAGCAGCTGGATTGATTTGCAGGGCTGAAGCAAAGTTCTCCAGAAGGCCGTGTATGCTCTGAGTCAGTGTCCAATATATGGTACTGTTTCTCCCATAGCCAGGATTCATAGGTTCAGGAATCAAGCAGTGGAAGGGGAAGTGCCACCACTCACCATCGCCTCTGGTGATCCACTAGCAAAAATTTTGCTTCCTGTTCCCGCGACATTATGTTTTAATGTCCTAGAGGTCTTAGTTCCAGAGGGAGGAATGCTGCCACCAGGAGACACAACAACAATTCCACTAAACTAGAAGTTAAGTTTGCCACCTGGACACTTTGGGCTCCTCCTACCTTGAAGTCAACAGGCTTAGAAGGGAGTTACAGTGTTAGCTGGGGTGACTGACCTGGACTATCAAGATGAAATCAGTCTACTACTCCACAACAGAGGTTAAGGAAGAGTGCGCATGGAATACAGGAGATTCATTAGGGTGTCTCTTAGTATTACCATCTGTGATTAAGGTCAACGGGAAACTATAACAGCCCAGTCCAGGCAGGACTACAAATGACCCAGACCCTTCTGGAATGAAGGTTTGGGTCACTCAACCAGGAAAAAAACCACAACCTGCTGAGGTGCTTGCTGAAGTCAAAGGGAATACAGAATGGATACTGGAAGAAGGTAGTCATCAATACCAGCTATGACCAGGTAACCAGCTGCAGATGTGAGGACTGTATTTGTCATGAGTATTTCCTCCTTCTTTTGTTAAAAAACATGTTTTTGCATTGATACACTTGTACTAAGAAAATATCTTCATTTTATTTCCTTTTCCTTTATCATGTGAAGTAAGATTTATTGACTTCATATCAGCATGTAAGTATTATTAACTTTACGGAATAGTATTTGGTTTGGGATTGGTGTGTTTCTCGTTGTAGAAAGGATATCTGTATGTTAGGTGTAATTATGACCTTATTCTTGTTTTTATTTGAAGAGTATGTATGATCTCAGGAGATGTGTATGGGTTCAAGTTGACAAGGGGTGGATTTGTGATGGTTAATATTGAGTGTGAACTTGATTGGATTGAAGGACACCAAGTATTGATCCTGGGTGTGTCTGTGAGGGTGCTGCCAAAAGAGATTAACATTTGAGTCAGTGGACAGGAGAAGGTAAATCCACCCTTAATCTGGTGGGCCCAATCTAATCAGCTGCTATCGAATATAAAGCAGGGAGAAAAACGTGAAAAGGAGAGACTGGCCTAGCCTCCCAGCCTACATCTTTCTCCCGTGCTGGATGCTTCCTGCCCTTGAATATTGGACTCCAAGTTCTTCAATTTGGGGACTCAGACTGGTTCTCCTTTCTCCTCAGCTTGCAGACAGCCTATTGTGGGACCTTGTGATCATGTAAGTTAACACTTTATTTATATTTATATAAATATTTATTTATTTTTATATATATATATATATATCCTATTAATTCTGTCCCTCTAAGAGAACCCTAATACAGCTGTGATCAAAGGATAATTACTTCCTTCATGGAAATAGAAAGGAAGAAAGAAAGGGCACAGATGCACTAGAGAAAAATGATTTGGTTGTAGGAAGATAGAGTTTCCAAGTTAATATGTATTGTCTCAATTAAGTGTGAGCTGAAATTATCAGCTGAGAGAGTGAAAGGGTGTGGAGTATAGGAAAAAAGAAAGTATAACAAATCATCACCTTCAGTGGGAAGACAAGCTTAACAGAGAACAGGACTGATTACTGGGCAGTGATGAGGGCCAGCTTGAAGTCTATAATAATGAATTCTCATGATTTTTTTTTCTGTAAATTGTATAACTGAAAATCTCAGTTTCTTTGCTCTAGTGCAAGCAGGGGAAAATGAGAATGATGACAATGGTAGCAATACTCATTGAGGCCTTAATTTATGCCACTCTCCTAAATGTTTTAAATATAATGAATTTTAAATAATCCTGGATGGGAAAGTTGCAAATCTAATATTAATCACAGAGAAGAGTTGAACAATGCATACCATCAAGTGACTATAATTGCAGATCAGCAGTGAGAAGGCAGGGCATGATATCAGCAAATAATAACTTCAAAGGAGCTAGAAGGAACAGCTTGGAGACAGCCATGGAACACTGGAAAATAAGGGAAGCATTGTCCCACATCTTGACCCTGGGATACATGACTAGGGAATGCAATGTCCTCAAGGACAGCTAGGTTTTTATCTGGCTAATAGGTAGAAAGAGCATTCAGAGGAGATGTTGAGGAAACGGTGGGGTTTGCTGGACACAGGTGGAGCACTCCAGAAGGTACATACACAACTTTAGAAAAAAAGGGAATGAAAGAACATTGAATTCAATTTGATTATGGTCAGAGTACCATGGGAAGGAAAGTCTGGGTGATAATGTTTGGGAAGGATGTTTAGACCTTTGAGGGTAACCACATCAAATGTGTGTGAAGCACAATGGAGCTAGTTCTGAAAGTATGTCAGAAGACTGGCAGAACTAAGTTCTAAGCATGCTATAGGGAATTCTCAGCCTGATGGCTATATCATAAGTCAGAATTCAATCAGAAAAATAAGGAACATTTTAGGTGTTTTGAGCACAAAGGGATTTAATTCAGGGAATTAGAGAATTTTAAAAATCATGGGAAGACATGGAAAATGAAGAAACTGCAGGGAGATAGCCCTGATGATTTCAACTGCCCATAGAAAGAAAGGGATGATTCTCAAGACACAAAACTTCAAGTTAGCTATTACTTCCCCAGTAGAAATAGTGCCTTTCTTCTGCATATGGCTAGCCAGTTATTGTTGTGCCATTTATTAAACAGTTCTTTCCCCATTGCTTATTTTTATTGCTTTTGTCAAAGATTAGACGGTTTTAGGTGTGCAGGGTTTATTTGGAGGTTCTCTATTCTGTTCCACTGGTCTATATGTCTGTTTTTGTACCAGTACCATGTTGTTCCAATCACTGTAGGCTTAAATATTGTTTGAAGTCAGGTAATGTGATGCCTCCAGCTTTGTTCTTTTTGCTTAGGATTGCCTTGGCTATTCAGGCTCTTTTTTGGTTCCAAATGAAATATAGAATAGATTTTCCTGATCTGTGAAAAATGATGTTGGTATTTTGATAGGGTTAGCATTGAAAATATACATTGCTTTGGGCCATATGGCCATTTTAACTATATGCATTCTTCTAATCCATGAGCATGGAATATTTTTCCATTTATTTGTGTCATTTCTGATTTTTTTCCACAGTGTTTTGTAGTTCTCCTTGTAGAGGTCTTTTAACCTCTTTACCCTAATTAAACTAAAGAACTTCTGCCCAGCAAAGAAATTACCAACAGAGTAAACAGACAGCCCACATAATAGAAGAAAATATTCGCAAACTGTATCTGACAAAGATCTAATATTCAAAATCTACAAGGAACTTAAATCAAGCAAAAAATTAAAAATCCAATTAAATGGGCAAAGGACATGAACAGATATTTCTCAAAAGAAGACATACACGTGGCCAACAAATATGAAAAAATGCTCAGCATCACTAAACATTAGAGAAATGCAAATCAAAAACCACAATAAGATACCTTCTCACACCGGTCAGAATGGCTACTATAAAAAGACAAAACATAAGAGATGCTGGTGATGCTGCAGAGAAAAGGGAATGCTTATACACTATTGGTGGAAATGCAAACTAATTCAACTGCTGTGGAAAGCAGATCGGAGATTTCTGAAAGGATTTAAAATAGACCTGCCATTTGACCTAGCAATCCCACTACTGGGTATATACCCAAAGGAAAATAATTCACTGTGTCAAAAAGACACATGCACCCATATGTCCACTGCAGCACTACTCACAATAGCAAAGACACAGAACCAACTTAAGTGCCCATCAACAGTGAACTGGACAAAGAAAATGTTGTACATATATGGAGTATAATGCAGCCATAAAAAAGAGTGGTGGAGCTAGATGCCATTATCTTAAGCAATCTAACAGCAAACCAAAGAACAGAAAACCAAATAACACATGATCTCACTTATAAGTGGGAGCTAAACTTTGAGTACACATGAACGTAAAGACTGGAATAATAGACACTGGGATCGCTAGATGGGGGAAGGAAGGAGGGGGTAATGGGCTGAAGAACCACCTGTTGGATGCTATGCCTACTGCCTGGGTGATGGAATTGTTGGGACCCCAAGCCTCAGTATCACACAGTTTACACACGTAACAAAACTGCATGTGTACCCTTTAATCTATAAGAAAAGTTGAAATTAGAAAAAAAAAGAAATGGTGCCTTTGCTTCTCCCTGACTCCCAAATCTCATGTCCGTACCTCTCACTGACAGAATTTATATGGAAACCTTACTAACAGGGATTTTGGAAAATGTATTTCCAGGTTTCCAGTTCCAGTATACAGAGAAGTGAAACGGGAAATAATGCTGACTTACCAAAAAATGAGACTGGGCGAAGTGGCTCACACCTGTAATCCCATCACTTAGGGAGGCCAAGGCAGATGGATCACAAGGTCAGGAGTTTGAGACCAGCCTAGCCAACATGGTGAAACCCCGTCTATACTAAAAAATACAAAAATTAGCTGGGCATGGTGGCACGCACCTGTAGTCCCAGCTAGTCCGGAGGCTAAGGTAAGAGAATCACTTTAGCCTGGGAGGTGGAGGTTGCAGTAAGCTGTGATCATGCCACTGTACTCCAGCCTGGGGGACAGAGCGAGATTTTGTCTCAAAAAAAAAAAGAGATACCCCACGTAACATGCTATGATTCATTGATTCATTCATTCTCTCTCCCGTCTCTCTCCTCTTCCTCCCTGAAGTCATAGGGAAATTTGTCTGGCTTGGCCATCACCTTCACCTTTGCATCTCTACATTCCCATCTAAACAATAACAAACTTTTGTTTGTTACCACACCCTATTCTGGCATTGTATTTACTCAAGACTCTATCTCACATGCTGGCCTTTACACTTTCTATTCTCTCTGACTTCCTCCTCCAACTCAGCACCCTCTTCCTGTGCTTATTCCTAGGGTTTCTTCAGGTATCAACTTGCTATTACTTATTTCTGAGACCTTCCCCTTGTGTCCTCTCAAGCAGTTTCAATGCCCCAGTCCTACACTTCCATAATACTTTCCCCATTAGAATTCATATTACAACTTTATTTAGGTTGCTTGTTATCTCTTTCCTGCACAAGCTCTGGGACTGTGTTAAGAAAGAGACCATATCTTTCTTGTTCCTTTCTGTGACCTCAGTGTCTTTTATACTCTAAGTCCTTAACGATTATTTTTGAAATGAAAGAAGACAGGGAGAGAAAAAAAAAAAAAGGAAGAAAAGAAGGAGAGTTATGAGACTTCCATTTTATTTCTTAATTGGAGTTTCATTGATGTAATATGGTCTGTTTTAAAAACTCACACATCTGGAATACATCATTTACCGCGTTTGTAAGGAATTTCTGATATATTTATTTATATTGCTTTTGTTTATATTTCCATTGAGGTGAAACTAAAATAAGAAAATACACTGCCTATAACAAGAAAAATTGGCACCTATTTTACCCTTTTAAAATAATTTCAAAGACTAGTGAACCCTTAAAAGTTGATATTTCCAATTGGGACAAAGGGTGAAAGTATTACCCCATCCTGAGTCTCTCCTATATGACCCCATCGCCCTCCCACCAAAAAATATCAAATTATCAAACATAACAAACCTCCTTTGTTTCAGTCCCAAGTTTAAGTTTTCCAAGAAGAAGCTTTTAAGAATTCATATTAAAATGTTCTGAGACTATGTATTAGTCAGCTCAGGCTGCCATAACAAACTACAGCAATCCCCTCTAATCCCCTCTAAGTTTTGCTTTCCACAATTTCTGTTACCTGCAGTAATGGCTGTCTGAAAATTGATGAGCATAGTACAATGAGGTATTTTAAGAGAGACACAGAGAAAAAAGATATATTCACATAAATTTTATTTATTTATTTATTTGTTGAGACAGAGTCTCGCTCTGTCACCAAGGCTGGAGTGCAGTGGCATGATCTTGGCTCACTGCAACCTCTGCCTCCTGGGTTCATGCCATTCTCCTGCCTCAGCCTCCAGAGTAGCTAGGACTACAGGTGCCCGCAACCATACCAGGCTAATTTTTCTGTATTTTTAGTAGAGATGGGGTTTCACCATGTTAGCCAGGATTGTCTCCACCTCCTGACCTTGTGATCTGACTGCCTCAGCCTCCCAAAGTGCTGGGATTACAGGCGTGAGTCACTGCACCCAGCCCATTCACATACATTTTATTATAGTATATTGAAATAATTTTTCTATTTTGTTATTATTGTTATTCATCTCTTACAGTAATCTATAAATTAAACTTCATCATAGGTACCCATGTATAGGAAAAAGCATAGCATATAGAGGGTTTGGCACTATCCATGGTTTTAGTCATCCACTGGAGGTCTTGAAACATATTCCCCATGGATAAGTGGAGACTATTGTATCATAGACCGTGTGGCTTAAACAGCAGAAGTTTATTTATTTATTTATTTTTACCATTCTGGAGAGTAGACATTCAAGATCAGGGTGCCAGTACGGTCAGGTTCTGGTGAGGGTTCCCTTCCTGGTCTATAGATGGCCACCTGCTCAGTATATCCTAAAATAGGCTTTCCTCGGTGCCTGTCAGCCCTTGCTCTCTCCTTCTTGTAAGGTCACCAATCCCATCATGAGGGCCTCACCCTCAGGATCTCATCTAACCTAATTACCCCTGAAAGGCCCCATCTCCAAATACATCACACTGGCGCTTAGGTGTTCAATATGAATTTTGAGAGAACACAATTGGGTCCATAGCAAACCAATTTATTATCCTTCTAGGGACCTTAGAAAAAAACAGAACAATCTGTATTTGTTCTGTCCAATACAATAGCTACTAACACCATGTAGCTATTTAAAATTAAACTTAAATTTTTTAAAATTAATGAAATTTAAGATTCATTTCCTCCATGTCAGTAGCAACATTTCAAGTGCCCAACAGTCACATGTACCAGGGGATCTCATATTTGGCAGCACAGATACAGAACATTATCATCACTGAAAGTTCTATTAAACAGTGGTGGTCTAGATCAATCGTTTAACACTAAGGAATCTCTCAAGGTAAGAATTTTAGACATGTACATAAGTAAGAAATCTATTGAGGGATAGGCTGAGTACTGGTTTCTCTACTTCTTCTGTTCCACCCTTTAACAAAAAGGTGGGTTGTTATTACACATACTAGGAAATGCAACTCAACCTGACAATTAAGGATTTCATTTACTCACACAAAATGGAAATTCAAAGAGAATTCTGGTATGGTGTATCAGGGCTTTTGCTCCATTTTTCTCTAAATCTTTCAAAGTCTTCTATTAACATTTTAAACCTGAGCCTAGTTTCCCTCCATGATTACAAACGGCTGCAGTAGTTCCAGGCCTCACATCTGTACCCCACATCATTCAGAGAAAGAGATTCTCTTTTCATCCTACTTAGAAGGGAAGTTCTTTATTTCACCCTGCTTGGCTCAATATTTAAAAATAATCATTTCCAGGTAAGTAACAAGAATTGATAGTCTTAAAACTAGTCACTGATTCAGTCATCATGGCAGCTGTGTCAGGTTAGGCTGATTTGCTCACGCCTGTGAGGACTCACTCTGGGGACTGAGATGAAGTCAACCCCCTGCTTCCCCCCAAAACTGCTCAGTTACTATGCAATAGAGGAAGGTAGTTCTGCAAAAGAAACTGTGCGCTGTTGGAAAGGAGAAGAATGGTGTATCAGTCTGTTTTCACACTGCTATAAAGAAATACTCAAGAATGGGTAACTTATAAAGGAAAGAAGTTTAATTGACTCACAGTTCCACATGACTGGAGAGGCCTCAGGAAATTTACAATCATGGTGGAAAGTTGGGAAGCAAGGACTTTCTTCACATGGCGGCAGGAGAAAGATGAGCAAGCAGGGGAAATGCCAGATGCCTATATAACTGTCAGATATCGTGAGAACTTACTATCACGAGAACGGCATGGGGAAATTGCCCCCATGAAATAATCATATCCCACAAATTCCCTCCCTCAATGCGTGGGGATTATGGGGATAACAGTTCAAGATGAGATTTGGGTGGGGACACAGAGCCAACCCATATCATATGGATACTGAGCAGGCACCCAGCCTTGTGTGTGCCCCTATACACATCCTCAGCAGTCAAAGGACTGGCTCTGGATACAAGTAGCTACTCATAGTAGAGATTAAGCAGTCTGTTAACTCCTAACCCAGACGACTACAGTTTCCCAATGTTGTGCTCTGATTCCACAATTCTTTTTGCCTCCTATTCCAGCCAAGAGCCAGAACTGATTCATTTTAAGCTTTCCTCATTATTATTTTGGGATATATATGTGCTTTCCTTATATTTCTTAAGATGTCTCTTATTGTATAAGGGGCTTTAAAATCGAGCAATAAAAGAGAGAAGGAGGTTTCAAAATAAATAATCTGAAGTCAATAGCTTTCTGAAATACAAACAACAATCAGAAAATATTATGGAATAAAGGATATATTCAGGACAATAAGAAAACTGCAAATCCAAACTCTATCCTTTAAGTACCCTATGCCCCTAAATAATTCATTTAAATCATCTACACAACAGTAAAACAGGATCTGTAAATAATAATTACTAGGATTAATAACATAATATAAATTTTTAAAGTGCCTGATCACAGTGATCATACAATAAATATTATGATGATAAAATAATGATGATTATGTCAGATAAATACCTTGAAATCATTTTAACAATAGATGAGTTAGACCTATATGAAGAAACTATAGTTTCCCAATTAACATAAGAAAAAATGTCAATAAATGGTAAATCATACCATAATACTAAATGGAAAAACTATTTACAATCAAGACTGTATTCCAAATCCATGTAAGAAAGAATAGACTATTTAACAAATGTTCTTGGCATAACTGGCTAACTAGGAAGAAATACATTTATATGCTTCAATATTACCCTATACAAAACTAAGTTCTGAATAAGTGAAATGTTTTAATGTATAAACTATAAAATTCTCTAAGAAAATAGGAGTAAAATGTATATAATTTGGGGCAGGGAAGGCCATTCCAAGAGTGGCAGCAACATTTGAAAATTTAAAGAAAAAGACTAACAGATTTTAAAGATAATTTACTGATGCAGAGTGGCGGCTGCCTGGCTTCAAAATCTAGCACCACCAACACTATAGTTTCTTCATATAGGTTTGACTCACCTGTTGTTAAAATGATTTCAAGGCATTTATCTCACATAATCATCATTTTATCATCATAATATTTATTTTATGATCACTGTGATCATAGAGAAGCAGGTTTTCTCTTGTGAAAGTTTCTTATCTTTTCTCTGCATCAGTGTCCTCTTCTGCTGAACACCTATTTATATTGGACATTTGTTTCTACCCTCCTCTGTGTTCTGCTCTACACACATATATTTGTTGCAGGAGCAAGAAGTCTAATACTACATTTCCCAGACTTCCTAATAACCAGGATTTGTGATGCAATCTTGATTCTGCCAGTGTGATATATGGCCACAAGATTTGGAAGACAAAACACAAGGTAGATGTCATTCTTTTGTGGCTGGAACAATTAACTAGCAATTTCCAACACATGAGTTTTTGTAGTGGTCAGAGTTCACATTCCAGAATGTAGTCACGATCTCCTGGTCGCTAGACGTTTTAGTATGGGAATGGTGATATCAGAAGCAGCAGCAGCTTCCTAACCTGTGGATTTCCTCTATCTAAATCTGACCTTAAAACTAATAGCTTGATGGTGACTCTCATGACTTCTACTCCTCCACCTTTCCAGTGAAATTTGTAAGAACTCAGTTCCCTCTACTAAATATTTTTCTCTTTGAAATTCCTGGAATGTGTTCTATTTCCTGGGCTGAACCCTAACTGATACAAACATCTAGTTATTCTTTTACTTCAAAAATAATTACAAAAGATTATAGGGAAATCAACACAAATTTTCATAAAGTAGACATACTAAGTAAAAGCTAACTTTCAACAGGAAATTGATCAAGCATAAAATACATAGAACACAACGCAGCCATTAAAATGGTAAAATATTCATACAGTTAGTTCATAATTAAATTATATTGTGTGAATAACCTTATATACAAATGCTATAAATTCAAAACGAGTATAAATGTATATAGTAAAATATAAGGAAAAAATCTTGTCCACATTTATCTCTCAGTTACCTGATTATCCTCTCCAGAGGCAATCCAGGTAGCCAAAATTTTCTTTATATTTCAAGAGATATTCTATTCCTATACAAATACATGTAAGTACATTCAAATATATATATTGCTTTTCTCACTATATAATGTTTCTCATAATAGGTACATTTGCCTTATTCTTTTTAATGACAACATAAGATCTTATTGTTCTTATGTACTGCTTATTTTACTGATAAATAATAATTGTACATATTCATGTGGTACATAGTGATGTATTGATACACATAATGCATAGTGATGAAATCAGGGTAATTAGCAAAACCATCATCTCAAACATTTATCAATTCTTCATACTGGGAGCAGTCAATATCTTCCTTCTAGCTATTTGATACTATATATTATTGACTGTATTTTTAACTATAGTCACTCTATAGTGCTGCAGAACAGCAGAACTTATTCCTCCTATATAGCTGTAATTTTATATCCTTTAGAAAACCTCTCCCTATTACTCCCTTCCCCCTATCCTTCCAAGCCTCTAGTATCCTCTCTCTTCTACTTTTTACTTCTATGAGATCAACGTTTTTAGTTTCCACATTTGAGTGAGACCATGCAGTTTTCAGCTTTCTGTTCCTGGCTTATTTTACTTAACATAGTATCCTCTATTAACATCCATGTTGCCACAAATGACAGGATTTCATTCTTTTTATGACTGAATAGTATTCCCTTTAATATATAAACCACACTTTCCATTCACCTGCTGTTGGACACCTAGATTGATTCCATATCTTGGCTATTGCAAATAGCACTACAATAAACACAAGAGTGCAGATGTCTAATCAACATACTAATTTCCTTTCATTTGCATAAACTCTCAGTAGTGGAATTTCTGCATCATATGGTAGTTCTGAGTCTGTTGGAGAATCTCCATATTATTCTTCATAGTGGCTATACTACTTTATGTTCCCACCAACAGTGTATGGGTTCTCTTTTCTCTCCATCTTAGTAGCCATCATAACTGTGGTGAGATGATACTTCATTTCTGATTTGCATGTCTCAGAAGATTAGCAATGCTGAGCATTTTTATATATTTGTTGGACAATTGCATATCTTATTTGGAGAAATGTCTGTTCAGATCATTTGTCCTTTTTTAATCCGATTTTTATTTATTTATTTATTTATTTATTTATTTTTTTTTTTTTTTTTTTTTTTTTTTTTTTTTTTTTGCTGTTGAGATGTTTCCATTCCTTGTATATTCTGGATATTTATCCCTCTCAAATGAGTAGTTTACAAATATTTTTTCCACTCTATAGGTAGTCTTTTCTCACTCTATTGATTATTTTGCTGTGCAGCTTTTCAGTTTGATATAATCCCAGTGGTTTTACTTTTGTTGCCAGTGTTTTTAAACTCTTATTCATAAAATCTTATCCCAGACCAATGTCTTGAAGCATTTCCTCTACATTTTCTTCTAATGGTTTTATTGTACAGTGTGAGAGGTGGGGGTCCAGTTTCATTCTTCTGCATATGGATATCCAATTTCCCTGGCACCATTTACTGAAGAAAGTCTCCTTTCCCCAGTGAGTGGTCTTGGCACCTTTGTCAAAAGTAAATTGGCTATAGATAGGTGGGTTAATTTCTGGGTTCCCTATTCTGTTTCATTGTTTTGTGTGTCTGTTTTTATGCCAGTACCATGCTGTTTTAGTTAATACAGCTTTGTGATACATTCTGAAATCTAACAGTGTGATGCCTTCTGCTTTGTTCTTTCTGCCCAGGATTTCTTTGGCTATTGGGGTCTTTTGTGTTTCCATACACATTTTAAGATTTTTTTCTATTTCTGTGAAGAATGTCATTGGTATTTTGACAGGGATTACATTAAATCTGTAGATTTATTTGGGGAGTATTGTCATTTTAACAATATTAATTCTTCTGATTTATGAACATGTGATTTATTTCCATTTGTTTGTATCTTCTTCAATTTCTTTCATCAGGGTTTTGCAGTTTTCCTTGTAAAAGCTTTTCATCTCCTTGGTAAAATTTATTCCTCAGTTGTTTGTGTGTGTGTGTGGCTGTCATAAATGGGATTGCCTTCTTGGTTTCTTGTTTTGGCTGTTATTTATTTACAATACTGATTTTGTGTAAGTACTGTATCAGAAAAATCATGCTGATTTTGGATATTGATTTGGTATTCTGCTGTAACTTGACTGCATTTGTTTATCTTTTCTAAGAGTTTATTTTGGTAGAGTCTTCAGGTTTTTCTATATATAAAATCCTATTATCTGCAAACACAGACATTTTGACTTTCTCCTTTCTGATTTGGATGTCTTTTATTTCTTTTTCTTGCCTAATTGTTCTGGCTAGGACTTCCAGTGCTATGTCGAATATAAGCAATGAAAGTGGGCATTCTTGTTGTGTTCCAGTCCTTAGAAGAAAAGCTTTCAGCTTTTCCCCATTCAGATATTTGCTATGGGTTTGTGGTATATTTTTATTTTGGCTCTAATCTTCATTATTCTTTCCTTCTACTATTTTAGGGTTTGGTTTCTAGTTCTTTGAAGTGCATCATTAGGTTGTTTATTTGAAATCTTTCTAGTTTTTTGATGTAAGCATTTATTGCTATAAACTTGCCTCTTAATACTGCTTTTGCTGTGTCTCATAGGTTCGGTATGCTGTGTTTCTTTTCTCATTCATTTCAAATATTTTATTTCATTCTTAATTTCTTCCATCACCCATCGGTTTTTAAGAAGGTGTTTAATTTCCATGTATTTGTATAGTTTCAAATGTTCCTTTTTTTACTGATGTCAGTTTTATTACATTACATGCAACACGATGTGTGAATGAGTATGTATGAAAAATAAATGTCTAGAGATTTAAAACTATGTAAAAATGTTATACTCACCTTTACTTTTGAGAAATACATTACGTCCAAAAGTCCCATGAGTCAAAGATATTTATTTTACTTACAAGTTAGTCTGCCACCGTTATGAGTGTGTATGTCTGCACATGCATATGTGTATGCATATGTATATATATATGTACTGACAGAAACACTAGACATCTGGACCAGAGAACAAATCATATATTACTCACAGCAAAAAGAGCAGCAAGAGTAATATCTTGCATGAGTTCCCCATGCCCCAGTTCCTCACAGGGCAATGCAATGAGGACACGGTATCGACCTATATGTGTGGCAGAGTTTGCACCACAGAACAAGATCCCTGAAATTATGAGACTAATGATTTATATAGGGTAGCTGTTATATCTGCTCCTCTCTCTCCTTATGTACACAGAGAAAGAGAGAAATCTTACAACCCTGGAAGGTAACTGAATATTTGTCCATGGGAGGTAAGTTTCTACAACTCTCTGGAGCAATTCACAATCTCTAGTTTCCAAGACCTTTGTATGAAAACATGTCCCTTGCTCAGAAATCCCAAATCATGCAGAAATGTGAGACTATGCACAGAGAACTGACTTCCAAAAATATTATATCAAATTAACCTACAATGTGATATCTCCACCAAGTTGGAGACTGTTTCCTCAAACATTCACTACAATAAAGTTATCCATTTTAATTTGCTATTCTAATAAGTTAAAATTTTATTTAAAATTTGTTTTAATTTCTATTTGTAATGATTAAAAGTTATATTCTTATTTTTGTAAAAGTTGTAATTTTTGTTAAACTGCTAGTTTACATAATTTGCCTATTTTGCTAGTGTGCTAGTTGTCTTTTAGTATTGATTTATAGAATTTTTCCCTGAGATCCTCTGAAAGTGCATCTTGAGGGAAACATTGATGTATGCATGCTATATTGAGGAACATGATCCCAGAAAGCAAAGGTGGGGGACAGCAGTATATGTGGAAGAAGAGAGTCAATACAGCCAGTTTTTCCAAGTTAATATACAACTGTGAAAAACTAACAGACTTTCTGAGAAGCCTTATGCAGTGGACCCCAACCTTTTTTGCACCAGTGGCTGGTTTCATGGAAGAAAATTTTTCCATCGAGGGACGTGGTGCGGCGGGGATGGTTTCAGGATGAAACTGTTCTACCTCAGATCATCAGGCATTAGTTAGATTCTCATAAGGAGCACACGATCAAAGTCCCTTGCATGTGCAGTTCACAATAGGTTACGAGCTTCTATGAGAATATAGTGCCACTGCTGATCTCACAGGAGGTGTAACTCAGGTGGTAATGCTTGCTTACTCCCACCTCCTGCTGTGTGCCCTCTGCCCCACCTGCTGTGTGGCCCAGTTTCTAAGAGGCCACAGACCAGACCAGTACCAGTCCGCAGCCTGGTGGCTGGAGACCCCTGCCTTACAGGATATGTCTCATGAAGGAAGATGGAAGCATTTATGTCTAGGCTCCTGTATCCATTGGTCAAGAGTTGGCTGATTTGCTGGGTGTAAACTATCCCACACTTCCTTGTGGTTGTCCATGCCTGAGTGCCCGGTGATTCCTATGGAACCCTAAACATTAGGGCAGGAAGAGAGGGACTCACAATATGTTCCTAGAGTGAGCCTATGTCAGGATACATCTGCTCAAAACTGATCAAAGCCAGTCCAGAACTGGTCATCATAGCCTTGGTCAGACTATAAGATGAAGCTGAGAGGATGTCAATGGGGCATATGAAGTGTCCAATTGGTACACTTACTTCCCTCTAGATCTCTCAAATCCACTTTTTCACTGAGTCCCCTATAACACAGAACGTTTTTCCAGCATTTCTATCAATAAAATGTCTGTTATTTACGTTTTTCTTCCCTTAACCTAGGACTTAAATTAGGGTAGAAAAAATCCCCCAGTACCTTCCTTGGAATTCCACTACTGAAGTTCTGTCTTAGTGTCGTCAGGTTGCTGTAACCATAACCAAATACCATAAACTGGGTAGCTAATACACATAAATTTATTTCTCAGAGTTCTGGAGAGACAGGGATGTCCAAGATAAGGCACTGGCAGATTCAGTGTTGGTGAGGGTCATTTCTCTTTAATGACACCTTCCTGCTGCATCTTTTACATGGTGGAATTGGCCAATGAGCTCCTTGGGCTTATTTTATAGCAGCACTAAACCCATTCATGAGGGCTCTACCATGATGACCCAGCCACCTCTCACCTCCCGATACCGTCACTCTTGGGATGAGGATTTCAACATATGAAGTTTGGACAAATACAAACATTTAGACCATAGCAAGTTCTATTCTAAGGATGTTCAATTGGTGTCACTCTGAATTTCCGGCAAAGATTCCAGTGGCTCCCATGAAGCGTTTCCAAAAGAACATCATTTTATTCAAAACTGCTCTATGTCTTCTGTATCTGGACAATATATTGTACTTATTAGAATCCATTTGAACAAATAACAAATAATTTTGAAAAAACGCAAAGTACTCTCAGGCAGTAATAGTCTCATAAATAAATTTAAGAAAAGGTCAAATATGCTGTTTTTACTCTTTATTTATAAATTAGTTTTAATTTCAAGATTCAAGGAGATGAAACATAAAAATATAACTGTCATTGACAAAAATTATGTGTACTCTTTGAAACTAACCTCTACTCCAACCCATTTATTACAATAACTTAATCAGCTTTTAAAGTTGCCAAGTACCTCACTACCAGATTAAAGATCCTCTAGTCCTTAATTAAGTGGAGAGTACATTTGGAGAAGTAGAATGAAGTCAAACCTGGAGTTGTCCAATTCGTTTTTCTTTAATATGGGCCCTGGGAAATCTTTAAACACTAAATCCGGAAATTCACCTCAAGTAAGGCAGCTTATCTAGGCCGGAATTTAAGAATATATAAAATATATATATTATATTTTATATATTTTATTAAAACATTATATTTTTCTTATAGAACCAAATTTAACAGGATTGGTGAAAATCGGTCAGGATCACACTACTTTTGGACTCTCTCATGATTACTTTACATATTTATAACAACCCAAGAAGATATAGTGATTTTGATCGGATTATCTATGCTCCCCATCCTTATAGCGGTACTTGGAATACATTTCATGGCTCTGAATGAGCATTCTGAACTTTTGCAATTGCAACCAAAGCAAAAAATTGACAAATGAGATATAATTAAACTAAAGAGCTTCTGCACAGCAAAAGAAACTACCAACAGAGTGAACAGATAACCTACAAAATGGGAGAAAATGTTTACAAACTATGCATCTGACCAAGGTCTAATATTCAGCATATGTAAGGAACTTAAACAAATTTACAGACAAAAAAACTAACAATCATATTAAAAACTGGGCAAAGAACATGAACAGACACTTTTCAAAAGAAGACATTCATGTGGCCAAGAAACATATGAATCAAAGTTCAACATCACTGATAGAGAAATACAAATCAAAACCATGAAGAGACAAATCTTTTTTAAAAGAAATCTTATCTTCAAGTAAGGAAGATAACATAATGGTACCTTTCATGTGTGTAATTTTTAATTCATAAAATAAACTTTGCACTCTAAAAATAAAAATGTAAAGAATATACAGCCACAGACCCCAATTCTTTGCTCCTTCCAGGAACAGCATCTCCTCTTCTGAAGCCCCTGGCAAAGGTCCACAGAGTTACCAGAAGTGAATATCTGACTCTGCAGGTGGGGATTCTTTCCACTTCCCCTGGAACTTTCAGTTTTTCCATACACTATATTCTGCTTTGACAAAGGACTATTAGGAATAAACGCTTTTTAAAAGCAACATCCTATAATAAAATGTATCAGCTCATTTCTAACTTTGGACACCGTCCATGCACTCAACATGAAATGACATCCTGCAAAATCCCCAAGTGGGGCTGGCAGCCTGTGTGGCTCACCATGTGAAGATGAAACCAAATCACCTTCCCCAGGACCACAGAGACTAAATAAATAAAAAACCAAAGCGTAAGAAGGGCAGGATAGCACATTCGCAAACTTTGGGGAAAGCGTTCTTCCTTCACTTTCCCTCCTTGATACCTCCACAAGGGGAAAACAGCTGACCTTTTCAGTAGGATGTTCCTTTTATAAATCCCCACCATCCTCCTGCAAATTTCTTTAACACAAAGATGAAAATATTGAGAAGAGAACTTCTCTTGTCATTCTATCATTGTTTTTCTTTTTTAAAACTCTTAAATATGGAGTTTTGAGGGGAAAAAAACATATTTCACCTGGGATTAATAGAATAAAAACAGTTAAAGGTAAACTTCAAAGTGAAAATCCTAAGAACGAAATATTTGAATTTTTAGACTTTTCCATTCTGGTTAAAAGGAAATTAGAGGAATTTAAATTGTTTTCTTAAAGATTGCCCATTACTACTTTATCACTCTCCTGTCCTTAAAGAAACCATCAAGTCACTTAAGGATTGTAGCCATATTTGTATAAACAATAGTGGATATAAAATGCCAAGCACAATACCTGAAATATGAGCACTTGATGATGATAATGATGATGATGATGATGATTTCCCTGCAATACTTTCCCTATACATACAGACCTCTGTAAATACTTTATCAGGTTCTTTGATACCAATCACATCCAACTAGCCCTGGTCTAAAAATATCTAGATTTTTAATCATGAACTTTAGGCAACTAATAGAGAAAGTATTTACCATGGCATCTTTTTTCTTTAATTCTGTAATGACAGATAGTTGTTCTGTACTAAAATATATGTTGAGAAGAAAAGTAATTAAAATCCTTCTGATCTACTATGTAGACATCATAGTTTTCCTCTACAATTCACGAAAAGACAGTCCATGAAAAAAAAAAACCATCTGTACTTTCTTCTATACTTGTCAGCATCTCTAAAATTAGCAAGTAATAACTCAGATGACCCTAAGAGTATACAATTCAAGGAATGTGTTTTATACTCCCCTCTTTGTGCAAGTACAGTGTGCTCTGCTACTAACAGAAGGTCAGCTGTTGACAGGTAGAGTCATTAAAACATAAGTGATCTTTCATTTCAACACTCTTTGAAATTATTTTGCCAAGGAAATGCAGTTGTAGTATCCTCAATGGTTTGGTGAAAATACATAAAGAGGAAGTCATAAAGAGAAATCGAAAAATCATCCTAATTGTTATAGATTTCTCTCTCTCTTATTTAGCCATTCTTCTTGAGGCAAATTTGTACAAATATTCATAGTTGGCCTTTTATAAACCCTAGCTAACTTTAGAGTTATTAAAGAATATATACTAGATTATAATTCAAAATACAAAACCTAGGAAAAACAATTCCTTACTAAATTCCAACAAACAGAATAGTATATCACAGCAATTACTTAACAGCAAACTGCATGAGGAATGTATTTCAAACCAAAGACTCTAATTATACTAATGGATCGAAGAATTACATTTGCTTTAAAATTTAGCTCAGGGCACTCCTGCATTATTTTAAGCACTTTGCGTTATTTGGTTTAGACCACTGATAAGAAATTGTTCTGACAATTTGGCAACAGAAATATAAGATTCTGTTATTGTAAAACTAAAAAATACCAAGATCTTAGAAATAAACTCTAGATTCCCCAGACATATCAAAGTAACTGAGACAGGATAGAAATATCTTTTACCTGAGTAATATCACTAGCCCTGAGCAGGATTCTCATTAGAACAAAACCACTGTGAGGACAAGGAAATCAGCACCCAGAGGAAAAATTTAAAAATATATCTTCTTTAAAATGTTTTCTAGAGCCTGAGTCCATAAATTTTATATTTGCTATAAAAATATAGCAAATTGCTGGGATGAAAAGAAAATGTAGCAGAGGCTGCCAGCTGTCCAAAAATGAAAATAAGATTCTTCCCTTCTTCCACTGTAAAAAATTTGTAGTTGTGACTTCACTGCCCAGCAAGAAACTGAGCTCTCCAGCCCCCACGCTCTAAGTGTAGGCTATGATTAAGAGCTTCACCATGGGATTGAAGCATACATTATGTGTTTAACTTGTTTAAGCGTAATTCCCTGGCCCCAGATTTCTGTTCTTTGCCCTTTCATCTGCCTCAAGGTTCTCCTCCATTCTTTTAAGCACTGAGGAGCCTTTTGATAAGGAACCTTGAATGTGAGTTGTTGACAATGGCAATGCCACATTATTCACCTGATTCCAAAATACTTGCATGGAGGAGAGCCTACTACCAACCTCAGAGAAGGTTAGGAACGATAAGCCTAGTCTCTCAACCACCGAACACTTTAATTTCTTTGTTCAAGCACCTTAGGTGCCCCTAACCAAACACAGAAAAATTTGGAAATGATGAGAAGAGAAGACCACTGAAAGAACGGGAGGAGTCGACTATCTAAAAACATGACATCACTTAAGAAGTTGCCACATTGCCAACACAATCCTAAGCCAAAATAACAAAGCTGGAGGCATCATGCTACCTGACTTCAAACTATACTGCAAGGCTACAGTAATCAAAACAGCATGGTACTGGTACCAAAACAGAGATATAGACCAATGGAACAGAACAGAGTCCTCAGAAATAATACTACACATCTACAAACATCTGATCTTTGACAACCCTGACAAAAACAAGAAATGGGGAAAGGATTCCCTACTTAATAAATGGTGCTGGGGAAACTGGCTAGCCATTTCTAGAAAGCTGAAACTGGATCCTCCTTATATCTTACACAAAAATTAATTCAAGATGGATTAAAGGCTTAAATATTAGACCTAAAACCATAAAAACCCTAGAAGAAAACCTAGACAATACCATTCAGGACATAGGCATGGGCAAGAACTTCATGACTAAAACACCAAAAGCAATGGCAACAAAAGACAAAATTGACAAATGGGATCTAATTAAACTAAAGAGCTTCTGCACAGCAAAAGAAACTACCAACAGAGTGAACAGGCAACCTACAGAATGGGAGAAAATTTTTACAATCTACCCATCTGACAAAGGGCTAATATTCAGAATCTACAAAGAACTTAAAGTTACAAGAAAATATCAAACAACCCCATCAAAAAGTGGGCAAAGGATATGAAGAGACACTTATCAAAAGACGACATTTATGCCTCCAACAGACATATGAAAAAATGCTCATCATCACTGGTCATCAGAGAAATACAAATCAAATTCACAATGAGATACCATCTCACACCAGTTAGAATGGCGATCATTAAAAAGTCAGGAAACAACAGGTGCTGCAGAGGATGTGGAGAAATAGGAACAACTTTTACACTGTTAGTGGGACTGTAAACTAGTTCAACCATTGTGGAAGACACTTTGGCGATTCCTCAAGGATCTACAACTAGAAATATCATTTGACCCAGCTATCCCATTACTGAGTATATACCCAAAGAATCATAAATCATGCTGCTATAAAGACACATGCACGCGTATGTTTATTGTGGCACTAGTCACAATAGCAAAGACTTGGAACCAACCCAAATGTCCATCAATGATAGACTGGATTAAGAAAATGTGGCACACATACACCACGGAATACTATGCAGTCATAAAAAAAGGATGAGTTCATGTCCTTTGCAGGGACACGGATGAAGCTGCAAACCATCATTCTGAGCAAACTATCGCAAGGACAGAAATCCAAACACTGCATGTTCTCACTCATAGGTGGGAATTGAACAATGAGATCACTTGGACACAGGAAGGGGAACATCACACACTGGGGCCTGTCGTGGGATGGGGGAAGTGGGGAGGGATTGCATTAGGAGATATACCCAATGTAAATGATTAGTTAATAGGTGCAGCACACCAACATGGCACATTTGTGTACATATGTACACATATGCACATTGTGTACATGTATCCTAGAACTTAAAGTATAATAAAAATAATAAAAAAAGAGGTTGCCTAACAAATGTGAGATATAATTCTCAAATCATTCCAATTCATCTGCTAGACAACAAACAATTACTGACTCTGTAACCTTTGCTAGGAACTCTGAGGAAATGAAGATGAAAAAGACAAAATTTTGCCCTTTGGAAACACAATATCTGGAGGTGCTCAATAAAGCAGCTCATGGAAGGAAGCCAATTCCAGAGACACAACAGGCTTCCTTCAGCTACCCTTCCCTTCTCTTTGCCTCTCTTCCTCATAGGCACAGAATTGTTAATATATGTGACACGGCAGGAAGAAAAGAGAAAGCACAGATTTTTTAGAGATGATGGTGTTAGGTTTTTGTTTCCCATCTTAATGAAAATTTTTAAATATTTGCCATATTACAACTTTAACTTCTTTTTACAACATAACTGATCTCATAAACTTTTGAAGGTTTGGTATCTCTGGGGTTTTCTTAAGAAAGATATTCTCTTCTGAGAATTTGTTGACAGTATATTTACAGTCTTTGTAAATTCATAAATTGTTATAGATAATTTCCAAGGAAGAAGTTTGCACCCATGGTATTGTTTCCCTAAGATTCCCTACCACCTTGAAAGCAGAAAGCAAGTCTTCTATACTTATTCATTTTGTACCATGCCTGGCACCCAGCAGGAATTTAAAAAGATTATTAGAACTGTAAGTAGGTAAAACACCTTACCCTCATGAAGCATGGCAGAGCTAAGAGAAAACAAGAGTCTTGCCTCTTAGTGTAGTGGTTTTACAATATTTGCTGGTTGCTACATATGACACTCTATGAATCAAATTACTCAATATTAGCTATCAATCTTATGGTGAATTTTAAAAAGACAGTTGCTTCCCTTCTCTGATGTTTGTCTAATTACTTGCATTGACTAGTTCTAGCTTATGGCTATGTTCAAAAATTCAGCTGGATCTAACATTTTATATGTGAAAATATAATGAAATAAATCAAATAAACCCAATTGTGGAATATTCTAAGGAATACCATAATTTGGTGATTAGTGATTTTTGTCAAGGTAAAAGGAAAAGATATGTCTTGAAGGGAGAAAATAATAATTCTGAGAAAATGTCTTCAAGCGATATACGCCTTTGCTTGATTACAATATGGTCTCCTGCGTAGTGCTATCCATAACCATTCTCTATATCACTCCTCTCTTCCTCATCCTCCCAACCACAGTTAATAATTACTGCCTTTGAGATCTGTAGAGGAAGGAAAAGGCTGAAATCTAGACAGTAGGTGATTGAAAGAGGGAGTTAATGGCAATCAAGATTTGAAATATGTTATCAGAGGGATGTGCATTTTAGTCCTCCACTTACTTCCTATTTAAGAGCTTGTAGGATTTAAAACAGGGACTATTATCAGACACAGTCAAAATACTTAAAAGACTCAGTATTTACCCAGTCTAAGAAGGAAAAGTAAAACATACATGAATAAAATAAGGGAGAATAAATATAAACATATGTTATCTATGCCCATATATATTTTATGTGAATGTTTGCTTGTGTGTGTATATATACGCATACCTGAGTGAAGTCAGAGTAAAGGTGGGTGTGGAAATAAGAAAATATATTAGTATAATAAAAATGAAAATGACTTCCAAATAAGGGAAAATATCATAAGAAAGGCTAAAAAAGTATATTGTATAGGAAACAACTGAGGGATATCCTTGGCCATGTTGGGAAGTACCAAGAAATAAGGCTGGTTAGATGTTGATACACAGAAGTAGAAATTAGAAGATCCTGAAGACCAGGCTTGAGACATTTGTATATGTCATAACTAATAACAAAAAAAATACTTTCCTAAGAAAGCAATGTAATAAAAGCAGATACCTGCAGAGACCAAAATTCATGCATGCTCCAGTTCCAGATACCAAATAATGTCGTACTTGTATATAGGCTATACACATCCTCCTGTATACTTTAAATAATATTTAGATTACCTATAATACCTAATTCAATGTAAAGGCTATATAAATAGTTGTTACATTACATTGTTTAGGAAATAATGAGATGTGATATGTTTTTCTTGCAATTTAAGTAAAGGTTTGCAATGCTTTAATTAGAGATGTTGAGACTCAAATAGAAACTTGACAGGAAGCTTGCATTGTGTGCAGAAGCGTGATGCTATAGATATGGATAAAAAGAAATGACTCCTGAATTATTCCAGAGGAAAATCCATAAATATTGAGCATATAATAGGATTTATGTGCCAAAGAAGAGTAGTCAGAAATAGTCCTGAGGTCTGGAGAACGTATTTGCATTGTTACGGCATCACAAGAAAACAAATTTGTTTTTTCTCTTGATCTCTTTATAGAAAGCTGAAACATTCATAATCACAAATAATTTTTTGTCATAATTTTGTTCTGTTCTTCATCAAACTGAAATCAGTCGGCTCTCTGTATTTGTGAATTCAACATCTGCAGATTCAACGAATCATGGTTCAAAAATAGTCAAAAATATTGTGTCTGCACTAAACACGTAAAGACTTTTCCCTTGTTATTATTCCCTAAACAATACAGCATAACAACTATTTACATAGAACTTACATTGTATTAGGTATTATATGTAGTCTAGATATTATTTAAAGTATACAGGAGGATGTCGATAGGCTCTATGCAAATACTACACCATTTTGTATCGGGAACTGGAGCATTCATGGATTTTGGTATCTGCAGGAGGTCCTAGAACCAATCCCCCATAGAGACCAAGGGATGACTGTATGGCCAAAACTTTTTATTTCAGTCACCTTGCCTCATCTTACTATGCACATATACACATGCAATTCCTTAAATAACATATTTTGAGGAGTGACATATATGGTTTTTATATACAAACATTCAGCAATTATATATGTTGTGCAAGATTAACTTATCTTCCCATCACCATCTCCCATTCCTCAACACCCACAAACACACTAAGCTCTAGCCTAAGGGACTTGTGCCTTCCTGAATACATTTGTCCATACCTCTCTGTGCCTAGCACATGATTCCAGATGATGGTCCTTCCATCAGATATTCATCCTTCCCCTTGTTCACCTGAAAAGAATCTGCTCATTCTTCAAAATCCAGATAATTGATTCCTACTCTGTGATGCTTTCCTCAAAGTCCTGTGCATTTCTTGATGAGCATTTTTTGGCACCACTGAGCTTGCTAAAGGCCCTTTAGTACATAAAGATTAAATATAATTTTCATTCACAGAAGTTCACAGACTAATGGAGTGATAAGCATACAAGCAAGCAATTATAAAACAATAAGAGATGTTCTATAATAAAGGCAGAGCTTATAAAAGGTAAAATAGAACGCATAAGGAAAAAATTATCTAGGTCTCTGTGGAAGGCAAGAAAAGTTTCCCATAACAGCTTGAACATACTCCTGACTATAACAATTGTCACGTTTTAAAATGATTGTTGTATGTGTCTGTGTGTTGTCAGTTCAGGTAATCTGGAAGTACACACCAAGATGAAGTATAAGAAATGTGTTGAGGGTAAAGGTTAAGAAACATAAGAAAAGAAGGAAAAAGAATAGCAGGGGAAGCCTTTATACCATGATGCAGATCTGACACCTGTGAAACAAGAAGAAAGAGAAAAGGGCAGGATTGGGTAGGAAGTTCAGGGGAGCACTAAGAAAGTCTTGGGCAGGACACAGGGGAATCCAGCACAAGAATTACTAGTGGAGCAGTCCTGCTTTGGGTAAAAATATGGTGAGGCCTGGCATCTTCATTATGCTCAGTAATTGACAGGGAGCTCCCTGGGGAGAGCTTGACTCACCTTAGTTGAACCAAAAACATGAGTAGTCAGAACTGCATGGAAAAGCGGGTTCTCTCTAGAAGGAAGAACTAAGAAATACACCTTCATGGCTGCACCAGGCTGGCTAAAATGCTGAATTCTTCTAAGCCAGAAACCAAAGTTTAGTCTATTTGTATTTCCAGCCTTTATTATAGTGCCTGAAACTCAGTAAGTGTACAACCAATGTCTAACAAAACGATATTTTTAAGTGCAATATGGTGAGTTAAGCATTGTGGATGTAAAATGTATTAAAATGTATTATTTGATCCTATAGATCTTAACAAAAATATAAATGATACTGTAATAGAACAAAACCTGAGTGACAAAGGAAAAGGTACATACAGAAATTGCTACAGGGATATAAATCTTACACACAATGGGCCCACTGGCAGTTCTAAAGGCCTGCCAAATTCCAGATTCCCAAAAACATCTGGATAATAGATTCTTGTCATAGCTCTACAGAAATTAAGTTAGAAATATGTTTGTCCCACACTGGGATAGCTGGGGAGGTTGGGAATAATAGATAAGATGTTCAGGGCTGAGTGTACTGGATGCACAGTGCTCCTTACCTTTGCAGTCATACTGTACACTGTGCAACTCTGAAATTTATGAGATCTGCTGTGATCCCTGCTCACTCAAACAACATATGCAACTGTGTTCCACTGGTAGGTCCAGTTTGAGATTTCCATAAACGTAGACTTTTTACTTGTCATTAAACAATGTTGTGATTTCTCTATTGTGTACTCATATTGAGCTAATTTCCTTATGTTTATTTTAGATAATTAAACCTAATTTGATTTACCCAAGTGGTATCTGTGTATGGCTCCTTTCAGCAATCTAAGCCTATTATTAACATTTTTCAATATGGTGATTGTGCAGATTGGTAGAAGCCAAGGGATTTATGCAAGAACTCTAAGACCTATCATGGCCACGTCTCTGAAAAAAAAAAAAGTTCTGGAACAGTGGAAAGCAGGGGAATGCAACTGTAGTGTAATGCTTGCTGACCTTCCAGTTTGAGATGAAAAAGACCTTAACACAAGTGATGCAAGGTAAAATACATCAGCAGAGAATGAATAATATACCACCAACACTCAAAGGTCTGACCTGCTTGATAAAATAAATTAAAAATAAAAATGCAGGGCCGGGCGCGGTGGCTCAAGCCTGTAATCCCAGCACTTTGGGAGGCCGAGGCGGGCGGATCACGAGGTCAGAAGATCGAGACCATCCTGGTTAACACGGTGAAACCCCGTCTCTACTAAAAAAAATACAAAAAACTAGCCGGGCGAGGTGGCGGGCGCCTGTAGTCCCAGCTACTCGGGAGGCTGAGGCAGGAGAATGGCGTAAACCCGGAAGGCGGAGCTTGCAGTGAGCTGAGATCCGGCCACTGCACTCCAGCCTGGGCGACAGAGCGAGACTCCGTCTCAAAAAAAAAAATAAATAAATAAAAAATAAAAAATAAATAAAAATGCATCATGGCCCAGTACTTTCTGGACAAAGTGACAAGAGACTCATTAAAACTTTGCAGCGATAGGAAGCAGAGGCACAAGGGCAAAGGTTATAGTCAACACAGAGATTTGTAGCACATGAAGAGTCATAATGGGCTGGAGCGGAAACCAAATGCTTGAAGGAGGTGAGTTTGAACCGAGTTCTTAAAGGCACAAAGAAGGAGGTGGGCACTGTAGGAGGGCGTTGTGACAAAAAAAAAAAGTTGGAAAATTATAAGGGAGCTGACCATATCCTCGGTATGATAAAGAGGCCCTTGTAAAGAAATATTGGTAAATCATTTGTTCATTTATATATGTCTTATCTTGTTCCAAAAAGGATTTTGGACCTTTTATTGGAATATTAATTTGGGATCAGATTACATCAGAACTTGAATTTTAGGCTGTAGAATTCATCTTTTCTTCATAAAGAATGAAGAGCAGCAATCAGAACTGTGATGAATTTCCATCTTTCAGCTGAGTGTAGAACTCAGGTGGATGGATGTGAAGACAGTGTGTACATATAAAAGCAGGTGCCCAAATACTAATTTATAAAAACCATCCTGAAGAGAGATGAACATCTTTTCAGTCTATACCATGGGTAAAGCAAATATATTTGTGTGCATCTACAGTTCAACTGTTTCCTCTTACACTGTCACTTGTGAGAGATCTAAGTAGCTGTGTATAAAAACAAAGACTGGAGAGAATAGGTGTAAGTAGACTACAGACCAAGAGCCAGATGTCAAACATATGGGCCCACTAGCAGGGCACCCAAGTTGGGCAAAGGGACTCCAGAGAATGACATCAAAGACAACCAAGAGAACACACCTTCCTAAATCACCCTTGTTTCAGGGTCCTAATTCATTTAGTATTTTCTGTATCTTTTGTGCCTTAGAGGCAAGCAGTTGGTATGGGTGTGTAACCTTTTAAGTGTCTTTCAAATGCTCAACCTCAGACAGCACATATAAAGAGATTAATTAGAAAACCATTGACATGACCAAGCAAGAGCAAATGTGGAGGAGGCATGGGACTTTGGCAATAGGTAAATACAAATACAAGAAATATCATGAAGAGTTTACAGAATCTAGCAACTGAATAGAAGTAAGAACTGAGAAAGAAATCATGATAATAGAATGGCACTAAAAGAATCATATAGCTTAAGAAGATATCCACTTTTAGGAGTAGGAAGGAGAAATGGAAAACTGGTGACACAAAAGGAGCCATCAGAAGATAATAAAATGACCAGCATATGGCAAATCATGGGGTCCAAGGAAGGAGAGAATTTCAAAAGCTAGAGAAGTTGTAAAAATTATGCAGACAATAGAATAGATAGTATAGATATAATACACTTTCAAGAATTTTGGAAGTCTAAACAATGTGAGGAGTAGGATAGAAACTTGGAAGGAAATCAGGTTCAAGAGAAGGATTTTTCTTTTCTGTGAATAGAGAGGATAAGGCATGTTTGCAGGAAATGACGTGGTCATTAGAAAGTGGAAGCATGAAGATAAAATGAGAAAAGGAATAGAAAAACTTCACAAGGTTGACAAAAGGGAAAGGAATCAAAAATAGTCAGTTATATGTTAAGGGGAAACAAGACAATGTTGCATCACGAAGGTCAAAGAAAGAGACATTAAAAATAGGTATAGGAGTATTAACAGCTTGAAATGTTTGAAAAAGATGAACGAAGAAATCTTAGAAAGGGTCGTTGGTTGTCTATTAAGAGATCAAACTGTGCCTTGGAAGGGAGTGTTTTCAACTGTCTGTTGGGAACAGAAGCAAGATTGCAGAAGGACAAGGGAAAGGTAGGAAGTAGAGGCAGTAAATGTGAACTACTCTTTTGAGAACTTTCCTGAAGAGAATGAGATGAATGGGTAATAATTCAAGAGGTGCAGAATCAGAAGATGTATACAAACTCAGGGAGAACTGAGTAAGTTTGCAGGGGAGAGGAAGATACCAGTAGAGAGAGAAAGGATAAACGTACTGAAAAGAAAGGGAATAATGCTGAAGTAAGGCATGAAGAAATTGGGGAAAAAATGAATACAAAGCATAAGATGAAGGATTCATCCTGGAAAGAAGATAAACAACTTGTCTCTGAAAAAGAACAAAAAGAAGAAGATTTCAGTGAATGCATGTAACAAGATATTTTGAGAAAGGGAGTAATTTTAAACTTAGTCCAAATTCCTCCAAAGTCTTTATGAATGGTTGTCATTAACAAACAAACTATGTCAAGTATAAACCGTGCATAATAATCTTATGTTTCTTTTGAATTTTTCATTTAAATGGTTTTGATCGAATTCAGCTTTGGGTCTAGTGTCCTGTCTCTATGCTCTATTTCCATTGGACTGAGAAAGAATATGTTCAAGCAATTTTTAAATAAGACGGTGGATGGTGAAGTAAAAAAATCACTAGATTTAGGGAATTACCAACTGCTGTAAACAAAACCATAAGGAACAAAAGCCCTGTCTGCTTCCTAACAGAAATAAAAGAAAGAGGAATGATGAGGATTCAGAATAGAGAGAATATTTATGTTCATTGGTATAGCACTGCAGACCTGACCTCTATTTTCAGAGATACAAGTGAACATCCTCTGTGCAGTACAACCCCAGGTAGTAAAAGTGCTAAGAGAAGGCTAGGAAGGAGGAAGGTAGCAGACATGGTAAACAGTTTGCTCCACATGGAAGCTGCTCTTCTCCTCATCAGCTTTCCACATTCTGCAGAAACTGGAAAGCTAAAAAGCTTTATTTCTCAGATCCCTTGCAGCTACTGTTCTGGGTATGCCTGCCAATCAGATGCCTGTGCATGAGACTTATAATTGAAGTAAATGGAGAGAGAGGTAGAAACACTTGAGATGTAATAAGGTAGTGCTGATTAGCAGCCATGTGGCTCTGAAATCCACAGTTCTGGGAGTGGCTTCCAATTGATCCATCAGACGTAAGATGGTATGTTCCTGGAGCCAGCAGGCCTCCCAGAGGCAGAAAATACTGAAAACTGACTGGAATAAGCAGTCTCCTTGGCAGGCCAGTTCTAGCATGTTGATCTGGGGCTCATTCCTGGTGGTCTAGCATAAACCCTATTCCTCCAGCTATTCCAGACATTTTGTAAATACTTAAATCCCTATATTACATCCCTTTCCGCCAGTGGCTTCTGCTTCCTGAAACCAGACTCTGAATAATGCAGTAGGTCAGATGTCAGCAAACTATACCCCTAAGCCACAGTGGGCAGCTGTTTTTTGTAGCCTGAGAGGTAAGAATGGGTGTCACAGTTTTAAATGGTCACATGTTAAATGATTACATAAGTTAGATTTGCTTAATAAAAATAGAAGATGCCAAGTTAACCTTGAATTTCAGATAACAATTTTTAAGTATAAATATGTCCCAAATATTGTATGGAACATACTTATATTATTCAATGTTTGATTTGGCAACCCTAATGAAAATATTCTATTTTATTATAAATTTTGCCTGTTGGTCTGCAAAATCTAAAGTATTTATTATCTGGTCCTTTAAGAGAAAGGCCTTCGGCCGGGTGCGGTGGCTCAAGCCTGTAATCCCAGCACTTTGGGAGGCCGAGACGGGTGGATCACGAGGTCAGGAGATCGAGACCATCCTGGCTAACACGGTGAAACCCCGTCTCTACTAAAAAATACAAAAAAAAAAAACTAGCCGGGCGAGGTGGTGGGCGCCGGTAGTCCCAGCTACTCGGGAGGCTGAGGTAGGAGAATGGCGTAAACCCGGAAGGCGGAGCTTGCAGTGAGCTGAGATCCGGCCACCACACTCCAGCCTGGGTGACAGAGCGAGACTCCGTCTCAAAAAAAAAAAAAAAAGAGAAAGGCCTTCAAGGGATTTGAGGACCACCTGCAGTAGATAACTCTTCTGCACATGTACCCCTCAAGGTCCAGGGCTGTTGCACAAATTCCATCAGCTCAAGCTACGTCTAATGAACATCTACTATGTGCAGTGCCTTGGGGAGAAAGTAAGGATTGTGTGTTTTCTTGGGAGTAAACTGGAAAGACTTGAGGTGACCAGAAAGCTAAGGGAGACCCCTTGGTAAAGAAGCAGCTAAATCCTTCCCAGAGAGAAGGATCCTGAAGCTGAGAGAGGTAAGGCCTCGAGTAACAAAACTCAATAACAGAAATAAAGATCCAGAGGAAAGAGAGGGGGCATTTGTCTCCAAGAAGACAGGCTGGCCCCAATTTCGAGGGAACTAGAAACAAACAGAATAGTCTCTAGCACAAGAACATCCCCAATGTGTTAAATTTTTTTTTGGTTTCTGTTGTTGTTGTTGTTGCTGTTGTTTTTGAGACAGAGTCTCGCTCTGTCGCATGGCTGGAGTACAGTGGCGTGATCTTGGCTCACTGCAACCTCCACCTCCCAGGTTCAAGCGATTCTCCTGCCTCAGCCTCCTGAGTAGCTGGGACTACAGGTACATGTCACCACACCCAGATAATTTTTGTATTTTTAGTAGAGATGGGGTTTCACCATGTTGGCCAGGATGGCCCCAATATGCTATCTTATTGCATTCTGCCTCAATCTGGAGAGATGACCCAAGGCTATTCATATCACAAGGGCCCAGAGATATCTATAAATCCACCATAAAAATGAGCAAAACACAGGAGTCCCCTGACTACAAAAAATGGAAAGCAGATCACATGTTGTGCCAGTTATTAAGGTGTTATATTATTGTCCCTCAGCCCCAAACCTACATTGCTTTACTATCACACTGCATTTGGGACTCTACAAACTACATTTGTGCTTTACTGAATCCTTCCTTGTTACGCTTCTCAAACAGGGGACTCTGCATGGAGACTTCCACACCGGAGGAGGAAAAAGAGATTGGCTCTTTCCCCCTGTGTTTCCTGAGGACTTCTTGTCTGTAGCAATTCCTGTGAAGCAGTACTTCTTGCCCCTAGCAGCAGCAGGTCCTTCCTTCAACTGTATGAATCTAGTTTGCAAGTTTTCCAGCACTTTCAAAACCAGTCTCGGGATCCCTGCTGAGAAATACCAACACCTCAAAGGTTGAAGTTTCAGCTCTGTGGGATTCCTTCTGTAAGTTTTTAAGATTTCGTGATTTCAACCATATTAAGCTCAAATCTTCTTCAAGATAATTGGCTATGGGAAACTTAGTTGACTGACAGCATCCAGTCACCTCCACTATGGCCCCATCACCACAACTGAGCTGAAGTCAAAGCCCCACCCACTGACCTCCACCCCTCCCACCAGCCCCTGCTCAATTCCTGCTAATGCCTAGGCACACTAGTGGTACCAGTGCCAGCCTTCATTCCTAAGGGATGTGGGACTCCTCTGATGGACAGCTTTGTCTAGGGACTTCCCACCATCATGGTCAAAACTTTCTTAGAACAACTCCATGGTCTGAGAGTTTTCTGCCCTCCCTCCTTTTGCACAGGTGTCAGACCCACCCCAAAGCCTGAATACTCTTCTGTCTAATCCTTTGCCCTTCCCTTTTATCCCTCACAGGCATTTCCCCCAATAAATCTCTTTCACATTGAATCTTGTCTTGGTGGTTGCCTCCCCAATGAATTAGCACAGGAGTAATCGCAGTGGTCCAGGTAAAAGATGACACCTGGAGGGTGTTGAAAGTGGATATGGGGAGAAGTAGACAGCTTGGAGGGGGTGTTGGAAGTGGATATGGGGAGAAGTAGACAGCTTGGAGGGGGTGTTGGAAGTGGATATGGAGAGAAGTAGACAGCTTGGAGGGGGTGTTGGAAGTGGATATGGGGAGAAGTAGACAGCTCTAACACATACTGACCCGTGTTATAGTAAAAATAATACACACCTGCCAACTCTAGGGCAGGTGGGAAGCAGGGATTTAAATTACATCAAATGGCATTGAACTACAGTCCCTGGTGACTTTGGATATAAACTGCCTCTTGTGTTATAAAACAAAGCTCCCTTGGAATTCACTGAGGTAAATTCTCAAGTTTTAAATCATGATAGATAATGTTGCTAAGGGAAGTTGCATCAGATATCTGGAGGAACTTAATAGCCAGTTACTATACTAGTATTTCTCTCCCTCACTCTTTATCATGTGTTCTTTCTTCCTAAATTATTTTGTCTTCTATTTAGATGAATGGAAGTCCTTTCTCAGGACTCATCTTACTCCCAGCAGCAGTTATCATATATGATTGCTCACTATTTTCTTTTTCTGCTTTGAGTTCTTGGCTTTTGGGACACCACACATTCTCAGTTCTCTTCCCACCAAACACGCTACAACTTCCCGTTTCTATTTCTAGTTGCCCCTTCTCCACTTGACCTTGAAACATCAGAATGTCCCTGGACTCAATCCTCAGCCTTCTTCTTGATTTATACTCATACTTCTCACTAAGTTATCTTACGCAGTTCTGTGGTTTCAAATACTATTAATACATTTGTGACTCCCAGATTTATATATGAAACCCTGACTTCTTCCAGAGTTCCAGGCTTGCTATACAACTGCCAACCCAACAACTCTATTTGAATATTTAATAGTCATTTTCAACTCAACATACTCAATATGAACTTCTGATTTCCCAACACTCCCCCTATCCCTCTGCAATTTTTCTCCTCTCCCAGTCTTCCCCATCTCATAAAGAGGGTTCCCCATTTTCCCAGTGTCTTCCTGTCTTCTGTAACTGCTCTCCTTCCTTCTCTCTGGACTTCTTAACCATCAGCAAATCCTGAAATACCCTGTCAGACTTGACCTCCCCCATCACACCCTATCTACTTTAAGAGCTTACTTTGCCTTCACAGAATAATTCACTATTTGAATATGTGTATATACAGGCATACCTCAGAGATATTGCAGGTTGGGTTCCAGACCACTGCAATAAAGCAAGTCAGACACTTTTTTTTGCTTTCTCGGTGCATATAAAAGTTGTTTACTCTATACTGTAGTCTATTAAGTAAGCAATTGTATAATGCCTAAAAAACAAAAACAGTGTGCATACCTTAATTTAAAATATTGCTTTAAAATGCTAATGATCATCTGAGCCTTCAGGGAGTCATAATCTTTTTGCTGGTAGAGGGTCTTGCCTCAGTCTCAATGGCTGTTAACTGATCAGGGTGGTGGTTGCTGAAGATTGGGTGACTGTGGCAATTTCTTTAAAAAAAAAAACCATGGATTTTGCTGTACCAATTGATTCTTCATAAAACGTTTCTCTGTAGCATGTGATGATGTTTGATACCATTTTACACACAGTGGAACATTTTCAAATATTGGAATGAATCCTCTCCAACTCTGCCACTGCTTTACCAAATAAGTCTATGTAATATTTTAAATATTTTGTTGTCATTTCGACAATGTTCACAGTATCTTCACCAGGAGTAGATTCCATCTCAAGAAACCACTTTCTTTGCTCATCCACAGAAGCAACTCATCACACACTCAAGTTTTTCATGAGATTGTAGCAATTCAGTCACATCTTCAGGCTCTATTTCTAGTTCTCTTGATATTTCTAACATATCTGTAGTTACTTCCTCTAATAAAGCCTTGAACTCCTCAAAATCATTCAATCAACTTCTTCCAAATCCTTCTTAATGTTGACATTTTTACCTCCTCCTGTGAATCACAAATGTTCTTACTAGAATTTAGAATGGTGAATCCTTTCCAGAAGGTTTTCAATTTACTTTGCCCAGGTCCATCAGAGAAGTCAGTGTCTATGGCAACTATAGCCTAATGAAATGTATTTGTTAAATAATATTTGAAAGTCAAAATTGCTTCTTGATTCATGGGCTGCAGGATGGATGTTGTGTTAGCAGGCATAAAAACAACAGTAATCTCATCACACATCTCCATCAGAGTGCTTGGGTGACCAGGTTCATTGTCAATGAGCAGTAATATTTTGAAAGGAATCTTGTTTTCTGAGTAGGTCTCAAGCGTAAGCTTAAAAATGTTAGTAAATCATATAGTAAATAGATGTGCTGTCATTCAGGCTTTGCCATTCCATTTCTAGAGAATAGAGAGTGTCAATTTAGCAAAATTCTTAAGGGCCCTAGGATTTTCAGAATGGCAAATGAGAACTGGCATCAACTTAAAGTGACAAGCTGCATCAGCCCCTAAGAAGAGAGATAGCCTGTCTTATGAAGCTTTGACTCCAGGCATTTACTTCTCCTCTATAGCTATCAAAGTCCTAGATGGCATCTTCTTCCAATAGGAGGCTGTTTCACCTTCACTGAAAATCTGTCGTTTACTGTAGCCACCTTCATCAATTATCTTAGATAAATCTTCTTAGATACTTCCTGCAGCTTCTCCATCAGCACTTGCTGTTTCACCTTGCACTTTTATGTCCTGGAATAGCTTCTTTCCTTAAACCTCATGAACCAACCTCTGCTAGCTTTGAACCTTTCTTCTGAAGCTTCCTTGCCTCTCTTAGCCTTGATAGAATTGAAGAGAGAGAGAGCCTGCTATGGATTAGGCTTTGGTTTAAGGGAATGTTGTGGCTGGTTTGATCTTCTATTTAGATTATCAAAGCTTTCTCTATATCAGCAATAAGGCTGTTTCACTTTCTTATTATTCTTGTGTTCCCTGGAATAACACTTTTAATTTCCTTCAAGAACTTTTCCTTTGCATTCACAACTTGGCTATTTGGCATACAAGACATATCTCTCAGTCTATTTTAGCTTTTGATATGCCTTCCTCACTAAGCATATTTCCAGCTTTTGATTGAAAGTGAGAGTTGTATAGCTCTTCTTTTCACTTGAACACTTAGAGGCCATTGTAGGGTTATTAGTTGGCCTAATTTAATATTATTGTGCCTCGGGGAATAGGGGGCCCAGGGAGAGGGAGAGAGATGAAGGGAAGGCTGGTTGGTGAGCAGTTAGAACATACACAACATTTATCAATGAAGTTCACTGTCTTATGTTGACACAATTCTGTCACCCCCAAACAGTTACAATCAAAGATCACTAATCACAGATCACCATAACAGATAAAATAGTAATGAAAGAGTTTGAGATATTGTGAGAATTACCAAAATGTGATACAGAGACGTGAGGTGTGTACACGTGCTATTGGGAAAACGGCACCAATAGATTGGCTCAATGCAGGGTTGACACAAACCTCCAATTTGTTTTAAAAAAAATTGTTAAAAAATAGCTGCAAAGCTCAATAAAGTAGCGTGCAATAAAATGAGGTATGCCTATGTACCTTTGGTTTACTTGTGACCAAAAAAAAGTAATCTTGTCTGTTTGTTTATAGCGATTTCTCCAGTACCTGGGACTATACCTGCCACATAGAGTAGGCATCATAAATACTTGTCAGATTAATGAATGCCTGGGAGGAATAAGTAAATGAATTGAGACATCAATGAAATGCCCCCCTGCTCCCTTTGACGTTACTCCGTTTTGGCCCTTTCGCATTTACATTCCAAAAATCATTTCCTGCTTGCAAGTGGTAGTCCTCACTAAGAGTTTCAGATCACTGAAGCTATTAATGTAACAACAGTAATTACTTTTACTAAGATTTTAAACTCATATTTATTTATTATTTTAAACTTCACTGGCATTTTCTGAAAAGTGCATAAGTAAATAGATGCTCCTCCACTTTTCAGGATGTCTAAACATTTACCGAAAGGATCTGTCTCCTAACCAGCATCATCTGGTTTTCAACAAAATTCTAATCCAGAAAAAAAAGAACGTTTGACTATTTTCCTTTTCCTTGCATTGCTTTTAGCTATCTCTTAAAAGCAATCATCTCCACATTTTTTGTTGTTATGATTATTAGATGATTTCTAACTGGTGTCCTGAAACCTTGAACTTTGCTAATGTCATCATTTGTTACCTGACAGAGTGTGTCAGTCCTCTTCTCCTAGTTCAAGCCCAAAAGCCTACAAGTTGTATCCTTTGAAACACTTCTTCTTGTCTGTCTGTTTAGTCCAACCAGTGCACATTCCATTTTTAAAAGCAAAACTATCTTTTCTGGCACTAGTAGTCACCTGAACAGATAAGGCTAACAGCTATGCCATGAACTAATTGTTCCAGGGACATTTTAAGGTAAGGAAGCCTAAAAGCAACATATAGAAAGGTAAGTATGTTTTCCTGGCAAATGGGCTTCCTGAGAAAATTTGGTCAAAAAGTCAGTCTTTCCATTCCATGTTTGTGGTAGTTTCTGAGGTAAATAGATAGCCCTTATCAATGAACTGTCCCAAAATCCTAGAACTTCAGGAAGAAGGAACCAGTCCTGTAATATTTAAATTTCACAGGCATTATCTAAAAAGTGAGTAAGTGAATAGACTCATCCCCACTTTTCAGGATGTACAAACACTTGCCTATAGAAGCCTATAGATGCTGTCTCCCAGTCAGCAATCAGCTAGTTTCCAATAAAACTGCTTTTAAAAAATATTTATAGCTCCATCTTTGAAACGGGAAAAAATTGTATAATCAAAAAAGCAATTTACCTGTTTGGCTTCTGCTGAAAATGGTGGGTAAAGGCTGAAACTGGATGATTAAGGAACAATTAATTAGCAAGATCTAGTGTTCTAACTACTTGCTGTGAATATAGTTTGCTAAATGAAGAGAATAATGTGTATTTTATAGATACAGTTCCTGTTCTCTCTCTCATGCTTCGTAAAAATATTAACTCCTTTGATGTAAATACATGTCAATACTACAAAAATCAAATAAATTTAAAAGTAACTTGATTCCTCAACAGAAGGAAATTAAAGTTTTCTTTCTAAAAATTCTATATATAGTGTATATGCAGTGTATATTTATACACACTATATATAGTGTATGTATAGTGTACATTTATATACACTATATATAGTGTATGTATAGTGTATATAGTGTATATTTATACACACTATTATAATGTATGCATAGTGTACATAGTGTATATTTATACACACTATATATAGTGTATGCATAGTGTAATAATGTATATTTATACACACTATATATAGTGTATGCATAGTGTACATAGTGTATATTTATACACACTATATATAGTGTATGTATAGTGTACATAGTGTATATTTATACACACTATATATAGTGTATGCATAGTGTATATATAGTGTATATTTATACACACTATATATAGTATACACTATATATGTATAGTGTATATAGTGTATATTTATATATACACTATATATATTTTTGTATATATTTGTATATAGTGTTATATACACTATATATTTGTATATAACACTATATATTTGTATATATTATATTAATATATAATATAAATATTATATTATATATAATATTTATATACACTATACTGTATATTTATATACACTATAGTGTGTATTTATATACTGTATAGTGTATATTTATATACACTATAGTGTATATTTATATACTGTATAGTGTATATTTATATACTGTATAGTGTATATTTATATACTGTATAGTGTAAATTTATATACACTATGTATAGTGTATAGGGTATATATTGTATAGGGTATATATACACTATGTATAGTGTATAGGGTATATACACACTATGTATAGTGTATAGGGTATAGTGTATAGGGTATATTTATACACACTATGTATAGTGTGTGTATAGGGTATATTTATACACACTATGTATATAGTGTACATAGTGTATATTTATACACACTATATATACTGTATGTATAGTGTACATAGTGTATATTTACATACACTGTATATAGTGTGTATAAATACAGTGTATATATAGTGTATATAGTGTATATTTATATACACTATATATAGTGTAAAGTATATATAGTGTATATATAGGGTATATATATTATATATACTATATTTACACACACACAATATATACACACAATATTATATACACACACACACACACACAGACTGGCATAGTGGCAGGATAATCGCTTTAGCCGAGGAGTTCAAGACCAGCCTAGGCAACATAGCCAGATCCCCCATCTTTTAAAAACAAAACAAAATAAAATCATATATACATCTTGTGCATTAATTTCAGTTACGTATTTGTTACAGGATACTCTACAAAAATATGGGCTGTGTCATTACAGAGTATGAGACTTTTGATTTTATTTTGGGTAGCCGAGGCCATTTATTTCATGTTTAATTTTATGACAGAATTGTGTCTTATAACCTTGCATACTTACTAATTACTGTTCTTTTGTTTTCCTCATATATGTTATGTTTCTTTACTGTAGCATTATCCTACTAAGTTTGCCACTCATAATTCCTTCCTTCATTCATTCATTCAACAATCATTGATTGAGGTGCTACTATACGCCAGGAGCTACACTAGATATTGGAAATGCATTGTCAATACTAATCAATGGGAATTGATTAGTCCAGTGTTCTGGTTTTATGCTGGAATGCCTAGAATTGAGCATTTTTGAGGAAATTTTTAAAGAGACACATATAGCATTAATTATCTGTTGCCCTGCTCATCTCCTCCACCAGACTGGGAACTCTTGAAAAAATAAACCATATAATAGTCTTTCTGGTTCTTTAAAATCTGTTGCATTCCTAGATATAGAGTAAGTGCTCAGTAAATATGGACAGCAGTTTCTTAGCCTGGATTTAGTCCATTTAACACATCCCAAGAATAGCAGATAAAACAGAAAGGTAAAAATCAATGTACTTTCCCTAATGTTGTCTGGAGATGGTTAAAGAGTCCTGGACCAAATCAGAATTGTCAGGGTCATCCTGAAACAAATTAAAATGTTAAATGGGATTGGAGCCTGACTTGGCCTGGAAACTTATGGTAAGTAACCCTGAGAGTTACCTGATTGGTAATAAAACCAGGTTTATAGAGATGTGTCCATAGATATGTTATGGGTTTTCTAGGACTACACAGTTGACAACTGTACCTCTGATTGAGAATTTTCAAATCTTTGGCTAAGTATTTACTATAGTGTAAGGTCCCCTGGTGACCCCCTTTCATTCATCCAGTCAGCAAATATTTACTGAGCTTTCTAGGACTAGACAGTTGCCAATTGTACCTCTGATCAAGAATTTTCAAACCTTTGGGCAAGCATTTACTACAGCATAAGGTCCCACAGTGACCCCCATTCATTCATCTAGTCAACAAATATTTACTGAACACTTACCATGTTCTAGAGAATGGGTTGACTCCTACATTAGATAATGAACACTGTGCTCAGTACTACATATAATTCCAGTAGAAACTTCTACTGTGCTGAATAGGATGGCCTATTTGGCCTCTAGAGCACCAATTTTTCTTTTAGCGCAGGACTAAGAAAGAGGCAGGAAAGCAAATTGACCATAATCATATGCTTGTCTTATAACTCTAGTTGTTACACTCCAGTCCTAGAGTAGAGACCCAGACAAGAAAGCGATCCCTAAACCAAAGACTTGAGCCAATGTTAAGTGACTCATTTCAATTCCCACTGGTCTCATCCTGATACTGATCAGGACTTATAAGGGTGAAGTTATACCCCTCAACTGGGTGATTCCCTAAAATCTGGCATTCATCCACCAGCATGATGGGAGTGAACAGAACTAAAGCATTCCCCTCAGCAGAAAGTTTCTATAGAAATGTTTTGTTGACAATCCCTTACTCCTCCCACCAAATATTCCTCCCAGTTTATTTCACTGAGAACTTCATTCTAACCCCTTTTCTGGATAACAGAATAAGGAAAGGGAGAAAGCTTTGAGATTATAGATATCAAAAAGTAGGGCTGACATTACTGTCCTCAGTCTTTCCAGTAGTCAAAGTCTATGGTGGTCTTAGTCAACTGAGGCTGGGCTATACTGACATGAAGATATAAAGCATGCTGCCCTTTTTCCCACACACCTATTTCCCATGGAATTCCCTTTTACTGTAACCACAGAGCAAGCCAGGACATTTGCTCTCATCACCACTTACCTCTTTAATAGGGTTTTCCATGAAGGGAATGGCAGTTAGGCTACGTAGATAATGTGTCTTCATTTTCAAAAACAATAATATATTTTCCACTTTCTCACAACCACACTTTGCAGTTAGGAAAGACAGGGGATCTTGCTGTCTGGTTCTTTCTATACTTCACCTTTCTTTCCCCATCCTTTGTCCCCCTAGCCACAATGCCACTAATGATATCAATGTCTTCTAGTCAATGATGGAAAGATGCACTAGGATTGTGTGATTTGGTAGTTAGCCATCAAAAAGAACAATTCCCTTTGGAAAGCCGGCACTCATTTGTTTTCTTCTTCTCTTTAAACTACTTTGTATCTCCACAATTTGGAGAAGATATAAGAAATTTATTTAATCATTTTTTTCTGTCTTGCAGCTCATAGTAATTGCCCCTACAGAGATAAAAACTGTTTCACCCATGTCTATTATCCATCATTTGGCATATTACAGGGACTTCGTGAGTACTCAGAAGATCTGTAAAATTTTAGCATTGGAAATCTAATTTATACACATTTGTATAAATTTAGAAATACCCAAATATTAACAAATTAATCAAGTATTCAAAGTGCATACAAATCTTCAAAGTGTGGATTCTGGTACTTTCTTTGAAAATGCTTCCTCGATATCCATTTTCTTTCAATAAAGCCTGCCACAAAAATCTGAAGTGCTTTTTCCCAGCTTCTACAGAGGTTTCCACTTCCTTCAAGCAAGTAGGTCTGACACGAACTCAGTATCTGTAATCTTCCTTAGCCTGTGTTCTTTGGAAACACACAACTATTTCTGACTGGATTCAATCCTAACAAAACCAGAGTCTTAATACCAAAAACCAGAATAGTTACATAGAGGAAAACTTCATGTAAGATGCTTGTAAATTTTCATACTCTTTTCTTCCCAGAAGATACACATTCTCTTTCATAAAAATGTTTGAAACTGTTTTGAAAACAGCAATGCATACTTCACAAAAATGTAAGATTATCATGCCTTTTTCCGCAAAACATGTAAATATTCATATAAATCTGAATTTTAAATGTAGTACTGCAAAGCCTCTGATCAACATATTAGACACAGTCTAAATTGTTTAAATAGGTTATACTCCAAAACCATTATGGCCATGAATTAATTGTCAAAAATAAAAGCTAATTCCTATGAATAGCACACAACATATAATGCTAACTTTAAGAACTGATTAATTGCTCAGAATTAGGAATATGTTGTAGGATCTCAGGAAGAACTTTTCTTTGTCACCTCCACACACTTGCACTAAATATCTGCCTTTTTCTCCCTTTCTTTTTTCTCCTTATTCCCTGGAATTACATCTACTTTAATAGTTTTAGAAATCCAGAAAAATAGAAAAATTATTTTTTTGTTGAGAGAAAATTTGTTACAGGTTTTTTGTGCTTCTCCACGTGGCACTGTCTTTTGTTTCAGAATATCTTATCAAAAATGCATATATAGCAAACAGCCATGTAGGATAGGGACACATCTCTCTCTTGACCAAAGGGCAAGCATGACTAAAGTCCATTATAAAAGATTCAAGTTCTCTGAGCTCAGGGATCCTGTCCTTTACTGCAACTCACTGCATGTGCACGCGTCATCTGACCCTCCTGGTATTGCCTTCAGGACTCAAAGAACTGATGCAAAGATGCTGATGCCCATGCTGCTTGTTGTACTATGAGTAACAATGTCCTTTGTCTCTGACCTAGGAGGCCTGTGTCTTCTGGTAGCATTCATAAAACTATAACAAACTAACTTACTAGCTTATAAGTAGGGTAAATCTCAGACCCCTCAGAGTTCTGGACAGTTTTTTTAAAAATACTGGCCAGTAAAATCGCCAACTCTTTATTCCTTTAAATTTTCTTTAAAAAATGTTCATAATTAAGGATGGAGAAAAAAAATAAACTTGGTCAAGGACTGATAACCTCTCAGACCAAAGACTTAATTGCAGGAGTTTAGACAACACATCCTACATAGTGTTGCCCTAATTTTAACCTGGCCTTGCATGGCCCTAGGGGACAGTGCTCCTGAAAGGAAAGAACTTTATTAAGTAGGATAGGTTACCTTGCCTAGAATCAAACTGTGCAGGTCTCACATGACCTTTTCACTTTAAGAAGATATATTCCTTCAACAGTGAAGGAGGAAGACATTATGACCACCCAAAGATAGGAAAGACTCTCACTTCTCAACCATAATACTCAGTAGTCTTTGGGATGGAAGATGGAGAGAAAAGACTGCAGGGAAGGGAACACCTGTGATCTGCTTCCTTTGCCACAGTGGCAGGGCAGGCGGTCATTCCAGGGAGCTGCGATGTCAGGTGGCAAAATTCCTCTGATTTCTGTCAAATCTAACACTTGGTTACAAAGGAACAGCATCTGGAAATACTTTATTCTTCTACTGGATGGTATTCCATATGAACAGTCACTTCAAATATATATTCAAAAGCTAAAGCTTAAGTCTACATCAACATAAAGAAGGAAGAAAAAAGAAAACTTGGCAGAATTTTTTTCCTAAAATAAGCATTCTGTATTCTTTTCTTTTCTTTGTCTCTGAGTCTGCTTTTTTAAAATAAGCATTCTATATTCTAAGCCACTAGAAGGAAGTTTGGAACTTGTCTCAGTTTCTCCATCTCACCATACAAATTGAACTAGATTGTCCTTTGGAACCAGTCAGAACTCCTTGAATCAAACTGGTATTCTTCAAATTGTGGCCAATAGGGCAAGAAATAAGGTACAGCTTCTGGTGACAGTTCAGATCTGCCTTCATTGTCGTCTGTCTCTATTCATATCATTTGTGAAATTCAATTAAAAGGGATTCAAGTCACTAATGGTGAAAAATAGTAGGGAAAATATCTAATTGTAATCATGATTACCAATAATTAACTTGAAAAAAATCTTTTTATTAAAACAGCCAACAAGATTCTGTGGGCATTGTGATATTCATTACTTCCTCTTCTCAGGACATCACATTTCTTTTCTTAATACATAATTCTGAGCCCCATATAAGTGATATTTCCACAGCTGTAAGGTTCCATTCTACAGACAGACAAATATCCTTTCAGGGATAGAGTCTTGCGGCAGAAGTATTCCTTTCCAGCAACTTGACTCAGTAACTCAATGTAACTGGAGCTCATGTCTCCGTGCTTAAGAAACCTCTAAGAGGCCAGAAAAGGCACAAAATCTTTAATTTTACAGATGTAAAGAATAAATAGGCTCTACATTCTAAAAATCTTGGCTGTTTAACGTGAAGGTAACTTCTTCCTTTAAAGTCTTTTTAACATAAAAAGAATAAAAATGAAAAAGCAGCTTCACTCGGGAAAAGACTTTCTCTTCATGGCTGCAAAGTTCTCCAACATGGCTCCAACTCAAAATCCTTGGACACACACTACTTCAATCTTGTCTTTCCTTTCATTTATGCCTCCACCTCTTCAATCCTGAAATCCAGGACTGGTCTATCACCATAGGACCTTAATACCTGTTACCCGCTAAGATAGCACCTGAGTGAAGGTCATCTTCTTCTAGAAGTCTTCCCTGATACCTGGCTTAGGAATGCTCCAGAGAATATTATAGTTTTCCTGTCAAATATGTGTGTGTTGTGTGCTATAACTGATGATTTTCTTTCATTAATTTCCTTCTAGACAACACTCAATGAAGTCAGAGACTCTCCAGAAATTAATACAATGTGTGACATCCTGTTATCACTCAATAAATATTTTCTGAGTCAAAGAAAATAAATCTGCTTGCCCTTAGTTGAATATAGTTCTATTTAGAGCTAAAAAAAATAAAGTCCCACAGTAACATTGTTATTCTTCAATGAAGAAATACTAGATGGCTCAAAAAGTCATTATTAATCAAAATAAGTAGGTCTATTCTGATTTAATATAGCATATGCTATGTGCTTGCCTAAGTTCAACACAGTATAGGTAAAAGAGAAAGGAATTTCTCAGCACAGAATATTCTTTCTGTTCTACAAAAAAAAATGTTTATACTGAAGGGAAAAGGAATTTAATTCATGTGTAAATACGACCAGTTTTAAATATTTCCATGAAACATCTCCATTAACCGTAAACTCTCCTTTCCAAAATATGAAAAAAGAAGTATTCACTAGCACTAAAGCAATATATGTAACATCTTTGTATTTTTTTAAGTGTCTTATTCTTCAAATAAAAGTATGTCATTAAGTACAGCTTGGTACAAAAGTAATTGCAGTTAATGTACATTAAAAGTAATGGCAAAAACCGCGACTTTGCACCAAACTAATATATGTATGTAATGCATTTAAAAATAAAATTATTTTTAAAATTATAATTTAGGGAAAAAACTCCATCAGCTTTAACCAAAAATGATAAAGCAATTGGAAGCCATAAATTATTTAAGTGGATAATATTTGTCATTATTCTTAAATGTTACTTTTGATAACAGCAATATTCTTCATTTACTGTATATTTTGTTTGTAAAGAAAGAAGCTATCAATACAATTGTTGAGCAAGAAATATACTTGAAACAATGACTTACAATAGAATGTAGCAGTTGTTAAAACAATTGGTGCCATTGGGTTCCCTGGAGTAAGTAAATTAAGGAAGAACATAAAATCTGAGAAGGTTTCGCAGAGGAGTTGAGACTTCTTCAGCTTCAGTATGACACAGGCAAATGGAAAGATAGTTCAGGCCGAGGAAGCCGTGTCTACGGTGCACTTGGTGACAAGGGGGAGACCAACGAGGATCCATGAGGACTAGAGCGTCCAAAAGTAGAAATGGTAACCACGCAGGCGCGGAGGTGGGTACACCGGAGAGGTTTCCGGGAGGCTTTGTAAATGGGGAGGAGATATACACGTGTTTTAAGATGATTAATTGGCCCGTAGTTTACAAAACAGATTGGAGATGGAAAAGACTTGGAAAGAGTTTATACCAAGGACAGCCAAAATGAAAAAGGAGAGGGCAAATGAAAGAGATATCCCCAAAGATGGCTAACAGGGAGTTAATAACCGAAAATTTGAGACAGCCCCCTCGCTTAGATTTCTACAACAGGCCATTGACTGATGCAGTCATTTCTATCCTTGCCTCACTGAAGCCAGGGGATCTTTTCTTACCAAATAAAATCCTCCCCTTCAGCGTCCCGGTTACCCTCATGACAAGGCATAGAAATCTGACACAACTCTGAATGATCAGGTTCATGTCAGTCTACCTCGCTTCATGTCCCAACTCACACCTCTACTCACTGCACTCCAACCACATCTAGGTTCCCTCAAATGAGGCATTTTCTCTACTTGAAATTTTTCTAACTCATTTTCGCCTTCTGGGTATAGCACTATATCTCTCCATCTCTCTTGTACACAAATACACACCCTACTAACTCACACTAATCCTTTGCATCTCCATTTGAATGTTGCTTGCTTATATAAATTATTACCTCTTACCAGACTGGATGAGGTTAGTGATTCTAGAACACTCTCAATTTTCTTGTACTACCTATCACATTCATAATCATTTGTGCAGTATCTTCCTCTCCACTACACTGTAAGTTCCATGAGGGCAGGGACTTTCTCTGACATGTCTAGTGTTATATTCACAGTACCCAGTCCAATACCTTGAAACATAATGTGCATTCTAAAAATGTTTATTATATAAATTAGAGAGCTCCCAAAGTACTGAGTGCTAGTTATTGAAATGATCTTCTGGCCCCAACACTTCACCTAAAATTCAGGTCTTGGGAGAGGAAGCCACCATGCAAAAAACATATAGATAGCTACCAGCAGTTTTGCACTGGCTTCTACAGGTAAATAATTACCTCCATTTGTCCTCACCTACCCAGTATTTCCATGCCATTTATTTATAATACATATGAGTAGTCTGCACCTTTGGCTTGTATCACCCAAAGCCAAAGAAAATAACAGTTGGCATCACCTAACCTCTGCTTTATCTCCTATAATTACCCACATATAAAATTATTTTTTAAATTGAGATATAAAATTGTCAAAGCACTCTGCATTTTTAATATGCCAAAAGTTATGTTTAAGAAGACTTATTTTCTTTTCCCTATCTTCAGAGGATTTTTCTCATCTTCTATAATTCAACTTATATGCTATTCAAACAACCAAAACAATGATTCAGATTCTAATGGAACCTAAATTATCCTCCCTCCTAATGTGGAAAAATGCCCAATTTTCTATTTCCATTATCATGTCATTTCCTTTTTCATGGGGCATTGCTAGCTTTAGGGAACATTGGCATAGGAAACAAAATATGGTCTTTCTCTTTCCATTTATTGAACAAGGTTCCAAACATGCTATGAAAACAATGACTGGAATGTAAGCTAGAAGACAGAGCTCATCTCTTACAGTGCTTTGTGAATTATAGAAATTCAATGACTTTAATAACTTTCAAAAAATCTTATTAAATTGCCAATCTCAGCAATTCCTAGGACTTAGAACACTATCATATCCTACACCCACCAAATTAATAAAGAACATACAAGACTTTAATTATTAAACAGGGATTATCAAAAGGCAATTAAAGGATTAAAAAGGAAAACTTGGAAGAGAAAGGCTGAAGAAAATGGAATATTCTGACCCAACACTTTGAGACTTAACTCAGAGTTCTGAAGATAATTAATATCATATTACTATCATCATCTATGTCCTTCTGTTATAGTTGTTTTACATGCACATTTTGAGTTTTTCTTCTCTCATGACCACTGTATCTACTATAAGCCCAGTATGTTATAAGCCAATTCTCTTCAAGAAGAAATAAGAATAAACTAAAACATTTACATTACAGAGGAAGAGTCTAAAAGTAAGAATTGTAAAATACTATCAAAATTGTTCAAACACAGTTAAAATCTCTTTATCTGAAGTAATCAAGAAATGAGTGCCTCTGGCTAAACATAGTAGCCAAGTATTACAAATTTTCAAAGCATTAGAAAATAATAGAATATGCTATAATGAAAAATTATATCTAACATAGTCTAATCTATACTTCATCCAAACTCCCTCAGAATCTTCCCAGACTCCTGACCAGCATTCAGAATGTCATTTGTCATTGCCTTTTCAGGTTGGAAGGATAAGAAGAGACTAAGTTGAGCCCACTCTCTAAGACATTGGGAAGGCTTTGCTATTGTTTAATAAATCCATGATCTTCATAGTAACATATTTACTTATTTTTCTCTAACTTTGCATATGACAATTTAATGCCTGTTTCCACTTCAAATTAACTAATTGTAAGCCAGGAAATAGAGATTCTTGTCTTGAGTCTGCCACTATCTCTGTGACCTGAAGTAGATCAAAAGACAAATCTCTTTGTAAAATAAGAAGCCAGTTGAAATAATTAATCATGGTCCTTTCTACAATAAAAATCTATGATGGTAAGAATAATTCTTAGAAAGTAATAAATAATTAATCAAGGCTCTTTCTACAATAAGAATCTATGATGGTAAGAATAGTAATTCTTAGAAAGTTCTGTTAAAGAAAATCATCAATGTAACAATGAAAAACAAGTTTTCCTTTTTATGCCTAGAGACCATGAAAATCAATGAATGAACACAACCATCACTCTATTATGGGAAAAACCATGAGCTCTAGCAGTGTAGTATTTCTCTCTGCAGGAACATCTCCAAGGAGGAAACTCAGCTGTGGTATCTGAAAGTGAGTTAGGCCTTTAGGATGGGCAAAGTCAGGCCTGGAGAAGGGCTTCAGAAAGAGTTCAGGGAAGGGAAGCACCATCTTACAGAATTGGGGAGGACATCTGAGCACCATTGCTAGCTCCCCTGCCTTTTAGTTCAAGACCCAGGACTGGCCCGATTCTGCCTTCATATTTTTCTTGCTTACAGTTCAGCATTTCTTAGTCACCATCTCCATCCAGGTATCTGACACTTAGACACCTTTTACTGAGACTGCAGTATCTTACCCAAGCACACTTGCTTGCTTCACCTTCTGACTTACATTTCTGCTACCTCATCCATTTTCCACTTTCTTATCCCAGGTCAGCATTAATAAGGTTTTACCTTCCCACCCCTGCCACTATGTCCCAGACAGGAAAGAAACTGTCTTTTCTTTGTCTGACATACTTCCTCATAGAAGTGTAGACACTGTTTATAACACTCTAAATGCCTTCTAAGTTAATTTGTTCTTTCAACAAGCAATTCTTAGACTACCATGTGCCAGCCATCATAAATGAATAAGCAAATAATAGGTAAGAACAAATACTAAGATGAAAATGATACAGGGTGGTATAGGAATGTTACAGACCATGTTAGATTGGTTGGTCCAGGGAAGGCCTCACTGAAGTGGAAACATTTAAGCTAAGTCCTGATTGATAAGAAAGAGGCATCCATGCAAAGATCTTAGGGGAGGCAGAGGGACACTCACAGCAAATGGAACTGCTATGGCAAAAGCCTTAGGACAGAAATGAGGTTGGTGAATTAAGGGACAGAGAGATCAATGAGGCCAGAACACAGGGAGCTCATGGAGAGAAGTCAGGATGAAACTGGAGAGCTGAACTGAGGCAAGGCAAGGAAGGGAGGGATTGTAGACTGGAGTTAAGGAGCTTATGTTTTATTCTAAGAATAGTGGAGGGTTTTAAGCAGTGAAGTGATATGATGTGACATATAAAAAGATGGAAAGGGACAACAGTAGAATCCAGAAGGTCCATTACAAATCCATTGCAATGGTCCAGGCGAGACATACTGATAGCTTAGAGTGGTAACTGTGCAGCTTTTTAAAAGTGGGGATAATTTCAAAATAGACGTGGCAGGACTAGCCAATTAATTAGATTATGCCATGAAGGGAAGAGAAATCAAAGACGTCTTCTAGATTTTTGGCACCTAAGTGGACAGTCATACCACTTACTGAAATGGGTAAACCTGTTAAAGCAATGATCTGCTGGTAAATGTTTCACAATCAACTCTCAAGAAGAAAAAATCCCTGATTTGCAGTGTTTGGCATATCAAGGGTATAAATACTCCCACCATTGCCTAATTCCACCTGCATACGTAATGTCACTGAATGAGAAATGGTCGCCAGTTGGCTTTCGGGACCTGGTAGAAACTGGCTCCAGCACATTATCGGTAGTTACAAGCCTTGAGGAAGTCAAGAATTCTATTTTAATGTGAACTACATTTTAAAATTCTATTGACTATCCAAGAAACCATAAGTTGCTGGATTTTTTCACAATTGTATACAATTGTATAATTGTATTTACATATGAGAACCAACTTGTATCTTTGCAGTCAAGGTACCTAGACTAATGGCATTATCTTAACTCCTTATAGAAATATCTTTACTGATGTCTTTTTTCTCTTTTTTAGTCCTCTTTATTTATGTCTATATACATATACATACGTATGTATTCATTTTCTATTGCTGCTGTAACAAATTACCGCAAACTTAGTGGCTTAACCCAGATTTATCTTACAGCTTTGTAGGTCAAAGTCTGACATGGGATCTCATGGGGCTAGAATCAAGGTGTCAGCAAGACGGAGTTCCTTTCCAGAGACTCTATGAGTTAATCTGTCTTCTTGCCTTTTCCAGTTACTGGAGATGTCCCTCATCCCTTGGCTTCTGGTCTTCTTTCTCTACCTTCAAAGACAGCAGGTTGAGTCCTTCTCCTATTGTATGACTCTGACCTCTTCTGCTTCTCTCTTCTAAGAACCCTTGTGATTGCACTGGGCCAACCCAAATAATCCAGGATAATCTCTCTATTCTAGATTCAAATTACTAGAAACCTTAATATGCAAACTAATTCCCCTAACCTAACATATTAATAAATTCCAGGGAATAGGATGTAGACATCTGGGGGTGGCCATTAGTCTGCCCAACACAATAAATATGAATGTATGCCTGTATGCATACACATACCAAGGCAAATATGTATATATTTCATTTGTATACCTGTACACACATATCTATTTATGTATATAAGGACAAATTTATACCTATACCCTCATATATTTCTATAATACAAAAACTTACACATTTCTTCAACTAGAATATTGTTCCAGGAAGAATTCTCTCCCTACAAGAACAACTTGTATACCATCATCTCTCAATATCCATTGGGGATTGGTTCTAGGACCTCTCATGGACACCAAAATCCATGGATGCTTATGTGTCTGATATAAAATGGTATAATGCTTGGATATAACCATTGTGCATTCTCCCATGTACTTTAAATCATCTCTAGAGTACCTATAATACCTAATATGACGTAAGTGCTATATAAATCATTGTCATACTGTTTTGTTTCGGAAATACTGACCCAGAAAAAGTATGCACATGTTTAATACAGACTACAGATGCAATCTTTTTTTCCCAAATATTTTTGATCTGCAGTTGGTTGAATCCATGAATGCAGAACTAGTGGATATGAAGCTCTTACTCTACTTTTTTCTTTTTTTTAAGTTCAGAAAAAACTGTAAACTCCATCAGGTTGACCTTACCGTGTTTTCCAACAAGCTCATAACTAAATTTTAATTTCACTTGTAATTGTTTACTAATTCCAGATAATGACTACATCTATTTATCACCTTTTATTAATTAAAATATTGCATCTACATGGGAATGTTTATAATTGTACTGTATTATATTTATTTCATATTGAAAACTACTTCAAATCCTTTTTTGAAAATAGAATAGGTTATAAATTATAAACAATGACAGCTCTGACAGAAATCCCAGGAAAGCAAAATGATAGTGTTACACTTTCTTTAGACCATGACATTAAAAAACAAATCATGGAAAGCTGAAACCATACAGTAACAAGACTCCAAATCCCTGAGAAGGGAAAGAACATTCACACTAGCTTTCCATTTTCCACAGTTCTGAGCTCTGAGCCATTCCAAGAAAATCAAAATGTGATAATCCCAGTCAGATAGAATATCCAAAAGAAAAAAGAAAGAAAACTTTCCAAGAAGAAATGGAGCCTGAGTGACTGCATGCTGTCACTACATGGAAAGCTTTGAATTTCCTCAAGTTTTGCCACTCCCTGGACATTCACCCTTTCATAATACTTCACCTCTAGAGCTCAGAGACCCATGGGCATTTTAAAGGATTTCAGATGAGCCACTGGGTGTGAAATACATCACTCATACTAAAAGGCCCAACCCAGAGCTGGAGGTAGTCCCAGCAACAGCTATTCCACAGCTAAACCACAGTCCCCATGCCCATTCCTGTCAGCAGTAGTGAGGACAGGAATTAATTCAACCTCATTTACAAAAGTAGCTCATGGATCACAGACCTAGATGCCACCTCCAGAGTGGGAGCACAAGCCCTCCTGGAGTGGGCCTACATCTCCCTCCCCTCCTCCATGTAGGTGATCTTGCTGTCTGTGATTGACTTAGACACGTATCAAGGTAAAGCTTACAAGCAGGGTGGGCCAAGGAGGAGGCCTGATGTGTACAGAGAAAGGAAGCTCTGATTGCCACACTGCCCCACCTGAGAGACTAGTCACCTCCTTGAAAATATCTCTCTTTAAGCATAGGTAGCAGAAATGAACTCAAAACCTGGCACCAAGATCTACCCATATGTGGCCTTTGGCAAGTCACTTATGCCTAAGAAGCCTTATCTCTAAAACAGGATTCATCATAGCGCTCACCTTGTAGATTTGCTGAGAATGAAATGCCATGATATATATAAACTCCTTAGCATGCTGTATGATGTAGTAAATGTCCCGTAAATGGTAATTAAAGGAATAGATTAAAAGAATTAAAATTAATAATGCTCCATCTGGAATGCCAAAAACACACTGCATATCGAGTAGTGCAACTAGATCTATTTGTTTAAATTCTCAAAACACAAGAAAGAAATTTGGTCCATAGAAAACAACAAGGCAAACATTTAATCTGCAAACAGCCTGCAGTAGTAACACCTATCATTTTTTTCAGGTATACGCCATACCTGTTACTGGACTAAGCAATTTTTACATACAATATAATCTTAACAATTACCACATACTTACTCATTTGAAACATCAAATTACTTATGCATAAGTAAACTGGGGAGCAGATTATACCCAAAGCCCCACCCCACAGCTGATGAGTTGCAGCTCTACCCCAAACCTGCTTTGAGGTCAGATCTGATGCTGTTGATTATATGCATTTTCATGTTTGTTACATCCCTGAGAGAAATTGAGACTCCTAACAATGCCAATCTTTTAAGAGTCCATTCATACGGTGACCACACAGTCTCTTTGCAGAATTGGCCTCCCCTCACTAAAGGTCCATTCCCCATACCTTGCTTTGCACACTATGAGCCAAGCTGTTTTGTAGCCTCCACCAGGTCCTCATCCCCAGGAGGTTTTTCTCTGGATATTCTGTCCTTTTGCTTCCCTGAGTTCCGCTGCTGGCAGGCCCCCCAACTTTTGAAATGAGGGGGCAGAATCTTTTCTATTCATTTCCATGATGGCACCATTTTTTGTTCCCTCCCTCCTAGAAAGCAAGAGCACTTTAACACTGGCTAAGAACTTCAGGTCAGAAGTTAGGTAAACTTTGTTTTAAATCCTGGCTCCAACTTTTACTAAACATGTGACTTTTACTAAACATGTGACTTTGGGTAAGTTCTTAACACCAATTTTCTTTATTTGTTGAATGGAGCTAATAGTGGTATTTATCACACTGTTTTCTTGAAAATATTGTACGATTAAATGAAGATTAAATGTACAGCTTTTAGCACAATACCCAGCACAGAGCTAGCATTCAACATATGCAAGATATTAATATAACACTCATACAATTTTAAGGCTTGAGATATATTTTCTGACAGACTCTAAGTGTCATATTCATTATGGTGTCCCTAGTTCCTATCACAGTGCCCAGCCTGTAGCCTGCTGACTGATGGAATGAAAGCAAGCTGTGGATGAATCCTTTATCAGGCATAGCACAAACCACTCTCACCCTCCCCCTAGTGGTGATCCAATAAATGCCCCTACTTGGAGATTCCTAACCTTTGCCTTTAAATTGGATGCGTCGGGGACAAAGAGAGAAGTAGAAATAGTTTTTAAGAAGCTTTATACGTAAAGTGCTGTGTGAAACCTCTGCACTATTCTCTTTCAAAACACTTAAAGATCAACATTATTTGTCTTGGCTTCTAGCGTCAAACTGCTGTTTCTTTGACAGTGATACAACACAGACCCTGGGTCACATGGGACCCGGTTATATTCCGATTATACACATGTTCACAGAGCCTCCTTCCAAGAAGGGTTCTCTTCCAAGGAGTGTTCATTATATGCTTCCCTAGGCCTTTTTGGTGTGTTGCGGCTAACCGCTCTAGTAAGAGAAAATAACTAAACCAGAATGATGGAAAGGAGATGAAAAGAATGGGAAGAGCAGTATGAACTGCGTTTGGAGAGTGAATTCTAGGGAATTTTGAGAAAGTATCATGCGTGAAACAGTAATGTTTGAGCTAATGTGAGACGGAAAGAATAAGTATTTTAAGATAGTTTCCTGTGTGTGGTAAATGGAATTCACCTTAAAATTTCTTCACAAGACTTCAGTACACATTTAAATAGCTTTTCCAAGATTTTTGGAACATCTAAGTGGTGTTTCTTTTGAACAGGATACCTTGTTAAGACTGCCCAAAATGGGTCCTGCTTTCTTTCAGCTTTTATACATACTTGGTCAATGAACGTCCATTGCTATAAACTGGGCTATGTAGGTAGACCAGTTTCTCTTTCTTCAATACTCTGAACCATACACATCTTCACATGGATCCCTGTATAATGACTTTCTCCTTTGAAACTGCCTTTTACATCCTTATTTCAGCTGCATTAAAATGACTACTTGAAGAAGAAAGCAGATTATTTAGCATAATTCCCCAATGATTAATTCTCTTTCAAGCATAGATTTCCAGTAAAATTGCCTTCCACGCCTCCTTTCCTGTTTTGTCAAATAAATAACTGGCTGTTGGCCTCCACCAATATCCACAGAACAGTAAGGAGTATGGTTCTTTAGGCGACAGTGTTTCTCTACTCTCTCACCTACTACTACCAGTGTGTGACCTTCATAAAATCACAGACACTCTCTACGCTGTTGATCTTCCTTGTTTTCTCTTTCATTTTGAAAACTTTGTATTGGATTTTAAATACATGCTTACTGCAAAAATCTCAAATAATATGAAATTATATAAAGTGAAACGCTTGCTCTCTCCCCACTTCCCACCCTAATCAATATTTCTACTTATAGTTGCTATCTTCTATTTTTATATAAATAATATGTAAATTAGTATATAATTTCTACTAATAAAAATAGCATTGTATGGTATGCATTATATAGTATGAAATTTTCTTAAAAATTAGATCATGCTAAACATAATAACCAAGTTACTTTTTATGTTTTATGTTAAACATAATAACCAAGTTACTTTTTATGTTTTCAAATGGAAATAAAATGGAAATAATAGAAACAGAGGTTTTGTGAGGCTCAAGTGAAATAATGTATTTGAAAACAATTCAACAGTTATAAGAGACCCTGCAAAGATATCATCTTTTTATTATAACTAGGAGCTCTTTGCTCATAGTTTACTCTTTTCATATGGTACCTGGAATGACCAGCTTTTCTTCTTTCCCCTGGTTTCCTGAAATTACCCTTATTTTCTCAATTTAAAGACACTCTTTAAAAAATATTTTACCATCTCTGAAACCAAGATACATATTACAATAAATATTGTGTTCTGGTTTAATTTTGTAATTTTTTTCTATCTTACTGATTCATAAAATAATGGTATATCTTAGAATGATGGCATCTTAGATTTAGTGATATTCACTAAGTATATATCTCTTCTTCTTTCCTTACTCAATTTGACTACAAAATTGTCACCTTAGGTAAACAACTTCATCTCCTTATGTCTAAGCATCACTGGCCATTAAATGGTGGTAATATTTAGAAGAGTTATCATTTTAAAAGTACTGAAGATAGGAATGCCTTATAGTATAAATTCATTAAGTATGAATTTCATCTTTTCCTGTACCCCTCTAAATTAAATTCTTAATTTCAGGCTGCTATTTAAAGCCCTAACCACATCATTGCATGTCATATACTCTGTCCTTCAATCAACCTATATCACCTGCTATTCCACAAAATTACCCCATATTTTCTCAGCCCTGACCGCTGACCAAATAGTTGTCTACCGAAGTCCCACCCAACCCAATTCAGCATGCATAGAATTTTTTTCTGATGTTCTTGGAACAGATGTGATCTCTTTTATATTTGAGCCTCCATAGTAATGTATTTTGCTAAGTACATTTTTTTGTCTTATCCTCACCTCTATCTGCTAGAACTTGCTTCAAAACACTCTCTTCATTACCTGCATATCCCATACAACATCACACTACCTTACATAATGTAAGTGTTCGGTAAATACTTTTTCATAGAAATGTACCTTCAACATTAAAGTCTGTGGTTATGAAGCATTGCTCCCAGGAACTGTAACATTTTCAATATTTCAATCCTTACATAGTTCTAACTTGAATTTGTATTAGTCTTAAAATACATTTCAAGGTAGTTTGTAGGCAAATATTTTCTTAATTCCTTGAAATCCTTTTTCAGAAGAAGAATTTTATGGCTGGGAACAGTGGCTCAAACCTATAATCCCAGCAATTTGGGAGGCCAAGGTGGGAGGATCACTTGAGTCCAGGAGTTCAAGACCAGCCTTGGCAACATAGGGACACCCTGTCTCTACAAATAATTTAAAACTTAGCTTCCTGTGGTCACTGTGCATGCCTGTGGTCCCAGCTACTCAGGAGGCAGAAGTAGAGGGATCACCTGAGGCCAGAATGTCAAGGCTGCAGTGAGGTGATATTATGGCACTGCACTCCCAACTGGGTGATGGAGCTAGACTCTGTCTCAAAAAAAAAAAAAAAATATATATATATATACACACACACACACACACACACACACACACATATATATACACACACACAGACACACACACACAGGTTATTTTATATTTTAAAGAAAATTATATAAATTTTCCAAATAAGAAAATTGAGAAAGGGCAAAATCAATTCACCAATTATAGTTGGTGCTTTGTCACATAAATAGAAATAATACTGAAGACAAAGCTATTTGAAGATCCTGAAATGTGGATATTCATCCAATCCCACCCAAGATAATTGCCACAAATTTTGTCCTGTATAAACTGAAACTGGCTATAACAGATAGAAGGCTTATACAGTTTCTAGCTATTGAAAACAGAAATATAGCTAATTAGCTTCCTTTATTCAATATCAGTGATTTTGTAAGGGAATGGTTCCCTTTATAATAATGATAAACATGCATCTTGCTAAAATTACACAGAGAAACAGAGACCTCCAGTGGCTGAATAACTTCACATAGGGAGACTGTGAACAGCATAAAACAGATGGGAAAGACATAATGGATTATTCACCCAAAAGGTTCTTCAGTCTAATCTTTCTTTCATGGCATGTACTCTAGTACTTCCTTAATTCCAGTCTAAGTGTCTGAGGACAACTGTGTTCTCACCATTATGTCAGGAAAATCATATCCCTAACTAAGAGAAGTTGTTACTAGACAGTTTACCTGGTATTTATTTAAAATTATTTTTAATTATGTTATATAAATTAATTTAAATTATATCTTCCAATTATTTTCTGTGATGTTTTCTGTTAATATAGTTTCACTGCTTACAAGCAGTGATACTTAAATCTTTTAAATTCTCAATTGACTTTTGTGAGATAAACAGCAGAGACTATATATGTAAGAAGAAAGTTATATACATAAATATAACATTTTAATAATTCAAATTAATGAGGTGAATGCAAGTAAACATGACAGCTATAAAATGTATTTCTAAAACTAACATAATTCATGTTGATTATGTGATTCCACTTAATTCTGATGTGTGTTTCCAAAGATCAATGAGATATATGCTTTAATGAAATCAAAAGTATAAAAATTGCTTGAAATTAAGCAAAAAGGGTTTTATTAAAGGTCTGAGGATCTTTAAAAACTGTAGGTTCTCTATAGCATGTTAAATATTTCTCCCAAAGGGGAAAAAAAACCATGTAGGTTCATTTTCCTTTATTCTGTCTCTAATGTTAGAGAACCACGTAGTTTCACTCATTCAAAGAACAAATAGTTGCTAGATATCGAGGATATAAAGATGACTTAATTAACCTTTTAAATATTCAGTTTTCACCAAACACTAAGTTACAAATTAAGCTTCTTCGACTACTCAACAAAATTCAACAGTATATGTCAAAAGCTTTTTAAGACAGCCCAGTCCTAGCTTAGAGGTTACTTCTGTGTTTTTAAAATAAGGCTGGATAGAATAATAAAATAATGCCTTTCAAAACAGACTTTTCTCCCAAATACTCAAACACATCTCCTTTCCCAAATCTCCATGTTTTGGAGGTTTTCTCTCTAAATACAATTCTGAGGCCAAATGCATAGGACACACAGTAAAGAGAAGTTTGGTTAATATAAGACATTACATACATTTGGGTTTTTATACTTAAGATCAGGACACCTGAGGTCATAGCTACTACAAATAGGAGCCATGTCTTTGAATTCACAGTACCAGACATTGGACAGTCATTCTTATGTGCTGTCAGTGAGTGACTGAGATAAAGTTAGAGCATCAATCTTCATCTCTCCTGAACAATCAAGTGGGTAAGTCTGTTATGCCATCTTCAAAGCAATAAAGAAGTGTAATTGTACCAAGTGAAAATTCACATTGTGTAAATCTGAATTGCAGGTGGTATCAGATACATGGGCTGCTTGGTACAGATGGATGCTATCAAAGCATTAGAACAGCCCATTTTTTATTCAGCTATGCTGAGGAGAGAGATTACAGACTTTTAAATCTCCTCTACTTAAGAAATGATTACCAAAACTAGATTACCTTCTTGGGAATCACTGAAGTAAGAGAAGAGAAATCAGCATGGTAAAAGAGTGAGAGCAAGGAAGAGAGGGAGAAGGGGAGGAGAGATCAAGATAATTCATACTCTGTGTAACCTGTTTCTGGATGAGTATGAGTATTTGCCCAAGTAACCAACCAGATTGATAAGCAAACAGTTTGATGTGACAATGTAGGTTCATCAGTTGCAACAAATGTACTCTTTGGTGATGGGTGTTGATTTTTTAAGGGATAGGGAAGTAGAACTTTATTTTTTAAAAATCACCAGATGATTCAAATAATTCTCTAGTCATAAAGTTTTAACTAGAGAGTCAATCAAAATGTGGTCTTTCTAAAAATATTTTATTACTTCTAAAAATGAGAAATGATTTTGCTGCTTTTTTCTCTCTAAAGTTCTTTATAGCATACACATTTGCCATTTCCTTGGATATTTTGAGCTTACTAGTAATGTTTCAGTTCATCTTTTCTGTGAGCCCAAAGTGCCAAATTTCTGAGCTTTGCGAATTGTGAATGAGGACCTGATGTCACATTTCTGAAAGATCAGGATTTAAAAAAATTGATTTTTTTCCATTAATATTCCATGTGTTATATTAAATTCAAACTCTCTTGGCTATTTCCAGATTTTGTTATTATAAAACCATGATGTATCTGACTTTCATTATTAAATGAATATTTGATTCATATGACATTTATGAGAAAAAAGAAAAAGCTAAAAAAGAAATTCGTATTGAAAGAAAACATATATAAATATTATCAAAGAAGCAATTTAACCTATTACAAACCACCTTAACTACTTTACCTACCAATGTCACAGATACACATTTTTTTCAGGTTTTTGGTACTTTTATGTGTGTAAAGGCATGTACACACACAAAGGAAATAATGTAGACTAGTAGTTAAAGGTTAGGACTAAGAGAAACTTGTTCATTGATCAATTATCAGATCATGGACAAACTACTTAAGCTGGTGGGAAGAAAGGAAAGTGGGTAAGAGTTGAAAAATTACCTACTGAGTACAATGTTCACGCTTCAGGTGATGGGTGCACTAGAAGCCCTAACTTCACCATTACACAATATATCCATGTAGCAAACTTGCACATGTACCCCTGAGTCTATAAACATTAAGAAAATTACTTAGCCTCAAAAATATGGCAACAGTAAAAGGGATCAGTTGCTGCCAGGGGTGGGGCCAAGGGATGAGTAGGTGAAGCACAGAGGCTTTTTAGGGCAGTGAAAATAGTCTGCATGACACTTTAATGATGACTATCTGTCACTATACATTTGTCCAAATCCATAGAATGTACACTAGCAAGAGTGAACTCTAAGGTTAAATATGGACGTTGAATGATTATGATGTGACAATGTAGGTTTAATCAATTGCAACAAATGTACTCTTTGGTGATGGATGTTGATCATGTGAGAGGCTATGCGTGAGTGCAGGCAGGAGTATATGGAAAATAGCTGTGCTTCCTCTCAATTTCACCGTGAACCTAAAACTGCTCTTTAAAAATAAAATTAAAAGATAAAAATAAAAGGTTGGAGGTTCCTAGATGGCTGAATAGGAATAGCTCCAGTCTACAGCTCCCAGCATGAGCAATGTAGAAGACTGGTGATCTCTGCATTTCCAACTGAGCAAACGGTACACCAGGAGATTATATCCCGCGACTGACTTGGACAGTCCCACGCCCACTTAGCCTGACTCACTGCTAGCACAGCAGTCGGAGATCGAAATGCAAGGCGACAGCAAGGCTGGGGGAGGGGCGCCCGCCATTGCTGAGGTTTGAGTAGGTAAACAAAGCGGCCAGGAAGCTCCCACTGGGTGGAGCCCACCACAGCTCAATAAGGCCTACTGCCTCTAGATTCCACCTCTGTGGGCAGGGCATAGCTGAACAAAAGGCAGCAGAAACTTCTGCAAATTTAAACGTCCCCGTCTGACAGCTTTGAAGAGAGTAGTGGTTCTCCTAACATGGAGTATGAGATCTGAGAGTGGACAGACTTCCTCCTCAAGTGGGTCCCTGAAGCCCGAGTAGCCTAACTGGGAGGCACCTCCCAGTAGGGGCCAACTGACACCTCATATGACTGGGTGCCCATCTGAGACAAAGCTTCCAGATGAACAACCCGACAGCAACATTTGCCATTTTGCAATATTTGCTGTTCTGCAGCCTCCTCTGGTGACACCCAGGCAAATAGGGTCTGGAATGGACCTCCAGCAAACTCCAACAGACTTGCAGCTGAGGGACCTGACTGTTAGAAGGAAAACTAACAAACAGAAAGGACATCCACGCCAAAACCCCATTTGCACGTCACCATCATCAAAGACCAAAGGTAGATAAAAACACAAAGATGGGGAGAAATCAGAGCAGAAAAGCTGAAAATTCTAAAAACCACAGCACCTCTTCTCCTCCAAATGAACACAGCTCCTCGCCAGCAACAGAACAAAGCTGGATGGAGAATGACTTTGACAAGTTGCGAGAAGAAGGCTTCAGATGATCGGTAATAACAAACTTCTCCAAGCTAAAGGAGGATGTTTGAACCCATTGCAAAGAATCTAAAAACCTTGAAAAAAGATTAGACGAATGGCTAACTAGAATAAACAGCGTAGAAAAGACGTTAAATGACCTGATGGAGCTGAAAACCGTGGCACAAGAACTACATGATGCATGCACAAGCTTCAGTAGCCGATTCGACCAACTGGAAGACACGGTATCAGCGATTGAAGACCAAATGAATGAAATGAAGCAAGAGAAGTTTAGAGAAAAAAGAGTAAAAAGAAATAAATAAAGCCTTCAAGAAATATGGGACTATGTGAAAAGACCAAATCTACATCTGATTGGGGTACCTGAAAGTGACAGGGAGAATGGAAACAAGTTGGAAAACACTCTTCAGAATATTATCCAGAACTTCCCCAACTTAGCAAGGTAGGCCAACATTCAAATTCAGCAAATACAGAGAACACCACAAAGATACTCCTCGAGAAGAGCAACTCCAAGACACATCATTGTCAGATTCACCAAAGTTGAAATGAAGGGAAAAATGTTAAGAGCAGCCAGAGAGAAAAGTAGGGTTAACCACAAAGAGAAGCCCATAAGACTCACAGTGGATCTCTTGGCAGAAACTCTGCAAGTCAGAAGAGAATTCCACATCCTTAAAGAAAAGAATTTTCAACCTAGAATTTCATATCCAGCCACACTAAGCTTCATAAATAAAGGAGAAATAAAATCTTTTACAGACAAGCAAATGCTGAGAGATTTTGTCACCACCAGGCCTGCCTTACAAGAGCTCCTGAAGGAAGCACTAAACATGGAAAGGAACAATTGGTACCAGCCACTGCAAAAACATGCCAAATTGTAAAGGCCACCAATGCCAATGCTAGGAAGAAACTGCATCAACTAAAGGTCAAAATAACCAACTAACATCATAATGACAGGATCAAATTCACACATAACAACATTAATCTTAAATGTAAATGGACTAAATGGTCCAATTAAAAGACACATATGGCAAACTGGATAAAGAGTCAAGACCCATCAGTTTGCTGTATTCAGGAGACCCATCTCACATGCAAAGATGCACACAGGCTCAAAATAAAGGGATGGAGGAAGATCTACCAAGAAAATGAAAAACAAAACAAAAACGGGTTGTAATCCTAGTCTCTGATTAAACAGACTTTAAACCAACAACAATCAAAAGAGACAAAGAAGGCCATTACATAATGGTAAAGGGATCAACTCAACAAGAAGAGCTAACTATCCTAAATATATATGCATCCAATACAAGAGCACCCAGATTCATAAAGCAAGTTCTTAGAGATATACAAAGAGACATAGATTCCCACACAATAATGGGAGACTGTAACACCTCACTGTCAAAATTAGACGGATCAATGAGACAGAAACTTAACAAATATACAGGAATTGAACTCAGCTCAGCACCAAGCAGACCTAATAGACATCTACAGAACTCTCCACCCCAAATCAACAGAATATATAATCTTCTCAGCTTCACATTGCACCTACTCCAAAATTGACCATATAGTTGGAAGTAAAGCACTCCTCAGCAAATGTAAAAGAACAGAAATTATCACAAATTGTCTCTCAGACCACAGTGCAATCAAACTAGAACTCAGGATTAAAGAAACTCACTCAAAACCACACAACTACATGGCAACTGAACAACCTGCTCCTGAATGACTACTGGGTACATAACAAAATGAAGGCAGTAATAAATATGTTCTTTGACATAACATCACAACAAAGACATAACATACCAGAATCTCTGGGAAACATTTAAAGCAGTGTGTAGAGGGAAATTTATAGCACTAAATGCCCACAAGAGAAAGCAGGAAAGATCTAAAATTGACAGTGTAACGTCACAATTAAAAGAACTAGAGAAGCAAGAGCAAACACATTCAAAAGCTAGCAGAAGGCAAGAAATAACTAAGATCAGAGCAGAACTGAAGGAGATAGAGATACAAAAAACCCTTCAAAAAATCAATGAATCCAGGAGTTGGTTTTTCGAGAACATCAACAAAATTGATAGACTGCTAGCAAGACTAATAAAGAAGAAAAGAGAGAAGAATCAAATAGACATAATAAAAAATGATAAAGGGGTATCACCACCATTCCCACAGAAATACAAACTACCATCAGAGAACACTTTAAACACCTCTACACAAATAAACTACAAAATCTAGAAGAAGTGGATACATTCCTGCACACATACACAATCCCAAGACTAAACCAGGAAGAAGTTGAATCCCTGAATAGACCAATAACAGGCTCTGAAATTGAGGCAATAATTAATAGCCTACCAACGAAAAAAAGTCCAGGACCAGACGGATTCACAGCCGAATTCTACCAGAGGTACAAAGAGGAGATGGTACCATTCCTCTGAAACTACTCCAATCAACAGAAAAAGAGGGAATCCTCCCTAACTCATTTTATGAGGCCAGCATCATCCTGATACCAAAGCGTGACAGAGACACAACAAAAAAAGAATTTTAGACCAATATCCCTGATGAACATCAAGGTAAAATTCCTCAATAAAATACTGACAAACCAAATCCAGCAGCATGTCAAAAAGCTTATCCACCATGATCAAGTGGGCTTCATCCCTGGGATGCCAGGCTTGTTCAACATACACAAATCAATAAATGTAATCCATCATAGAAACAGAACCAAAGACAAAAACCACATGATTATCTCAATAGATGCAGAAAAAGCCTTTGACAAAATTCAACAGCCCTTCATGCTAAAAACTCTCAATAAATTAGGTATTGATGGGACGTATATCAAAATAATAAGAGCTATTTAAGACAAACCCACAGCCAATATCATACTGAATGGGCAAAAACTGGAAGCATTCCCTTTGAAAATTTGCACAAGACAGGGATGCCCTCTCTTACTACTCCTATTCAACATAGTGTTGGAAGTTCTGGCAAGGGCAATCAGTCGGGAGAAAGAAATAAAGGGTATTTAATTAGGAAAGAGGAAGTCAAATCGTCCGTGTTTGCAGATGACATGATTGTATATTTAGAAAACCCCATTGTCTCAGCCCAAAATCTCCTTAAGCTCATAAGCAACTTCAGCAGTCTCAGGATACAAAATCAATGTGCAAACATCACAAGCTTTCCTATACACCAATAACAGACAAACAGAGAGCCAAATCATGAGTGAGATTCCATTCACAATTGCTTCAAAGAGAATAAAATACCTAGGAATCCAACTTACAAGGAATGTAAAGCACCTCTTCAAGGAGAACTACAAACCACTGCTCAGTGAAATAAAAGAGGACACAAACAAATGGAAGAACATACCATGCTCATGGATAGGAAGAATCAATATCGTGAAAATGGCCATACTGCCCAAGGTAATTTATAGATTCAATGCCATCCCCATCAAGCTACCAATGAGTTTCTTCACAGAATTGGAAAAAGCTACTTTAAAGTTCATATGGAATCAAAAAAGAGCCCACATTGCCAATACAATCCTAACCAAAAAGAACAAACCTGGAGGCATCATGCTATCTGACTTCAAACTATACTACAAGGCTACAGTAACCAAAACAGCATGGTACTGGTACCAAAACAGAGATATAGACCAATGGAACAGAACAGAGGCCTCAGAAATAACACCACACATCTACAGCCATCTGATCCTTGACAAACCTGACAACAACAAGAAATGGGGAAAGGATTCCCTATTTAATAAATGGTGCTGGGAAAACTGGCTAGCTATATGTAGAAAGCTGAAACTGGATCCCTTCCTTATACCTTATACAAAAATTATTTCAAGATGGATTAAAGACCTAAATGTTAGACCTAAGACCATAAAATCCCTAGAAGAAAATCTAGGCAATACCATTCAGGACATAGGCATAGGCAAGGACTTCATGACTAAAACACCAAAAGCAATGGCAACAAAAGACAAAGTTGACAAATGGGATCTAATTAAACTAAAGAGCTTCTGCACAGCAAAAGAAACTACCATAGAGTGAACAGGCAACCCACAGAATGGGAGAAAATTTTTGCAATCTGCTCATCTGACAAAGGGCTAATATCCAGAATCTACAAAGAACTTAAAGTTACAAGAAAAAAATCAAACAACCCCATTAAAAAGTGGGCAAAAGATATGAACAGATACTTCTCAAAAGACGACATTTATGCAGCCAACAGACACATGAAAAAATGCTCATCATCACTGGTCATCAGAGAAATGCAAATCAAAGCCAAAATGAGATACCATCTCACACCAGTTAGAATGGCGATCATTAAAAAGTCAGGAAACAACAGGTGCTGGAGAGGATGTGGAGAAATAGGAACACTTTTACACTGTTGGTGGGACTGTAAACTAGTTCAACCATTGTGGAAGACACTTTGACGATTCCTCAAGGATCTAGAACTAGAAATACCATTTGACCCAGCCATCCCATTACTGGGTATATACCCAAAGGATTATAAATCATGCTGCTATAAAGACACATGCACACGTATGTTTATTGCGGCACTATTCACAATAGCAAAGACTTGGAACCAACCCAAATGTCCATCAATGACAGACTGGATTAAGAACGTGTGGCACATATACACCATGGAATACTATGCAGCCATAAAAAAGGATGAGTGCATGTCTTTGTAGGGACATGAATGAAGCTGGAAACCATCATTCTGAGCAAACTATTCCAAGGACAGAAAACCAAGCACTGCAGGTTCTCACTCATAGCTGGGAATTGAACAATGAGAACACTTGGACATAGGATGGGTAATATCACACACAGTGGCCTGTCATGGGGTTAGGGGAGAGGGGAGGGATAGCATTAGGATATATGCCTCATGTAAATGATGGGTTAATGGGTGCAGCACACCAATATGCCCATGTATACATATGTAACAAACCTGCACGTTGTGCACATGTACCCTAGAACTTAGTGTATAATAATAAAAAATTAAATCCATAATATCTTTTTTGAAACTTGTAATTTTAACTATCACTTTGATGATGGAAATCTTCCATTTAAGGAAAAAATTATTTTACTGATAATGTAACATGAATTTAATCTAAAAATTTACTTCAAAAAAAAGAATGAGATATATCCCTGGGAAATGCAATTTTAGAGATGTTTTTCAATGTCTATATTTCATTAATTATTCATAAAGTAGGGTTTTGAGGTAGAAACAATTTTTCCATCATATTTGTAACCATAAAAGATTGAAGATGGATTCATTTTTTTTTCAACTTTTAAGTTCCAGGGGACGCATTCATTTTTAATTAAGTGGAAGTAATGCTTAAACCATGAATAAAGATACAGATTCATTAGAAAAATAAAATAAAAGTAAAAATAATTAAAAAAGAAAATTAGCCTATATGTGCTCAGTTTCCTTATCTGTTAAATGTCACGATAAAGTGACACACCTATTTATGAGAATCAAATTAAAAAACGCATATAAACAACTTAGTGCATTGCAGACCCATAAGAAACATTAGCATATAGTTATTATTTATTACTGAGGAAGTTGCAAATGAGGCTTTATACAATATTAAAACAACTGTGTCTTTTAGAACAAATTTGAGAGCAAGCTGCCTAGGTTAGGGCAAAGCTAATGTGCAAAAAGAATAATTCAGACCAAAAAGGAAATATTTCAAATGAAAAATCTAGAGGACTTGAAGCCTAAATGAACAAACACCAAGATTCAGTACTCTTTTCCCCCATTCTCTCATTCTTTCTCTCCTGTTGATGACCTTCTTTTTGTCTTCTTTTACCTTGGCTTCCAATGAGACACTGTTCTCTGGGTCTCCTCCCAGAACCTCTGATGATTTCTCTTTTTTTCTTTCTTTCACTCCTGAAATGCATATGATCCAAGTTTTTACCCTTAACATTTTCACTTCTCTTTCTCAACTACCTCATTCCTTTGAACAATCTATTCAATCCCCTGTCTCCAGTTGACACTTCTATAAAAATGGCCTCCAAATCTGAAATCCAGGCCAAGTTCTCTCCTTTACATTTCAGCTGTGTATTTCCAGCTGCTTCCTGAAGCCGTCCACCTGTCCCATCTGCTCTTCACACTCAGTATATTTGCCCCCTTCTCCCTTCATCCAGCTACTCCTCTTGACTTCTCCAGTTTTACTAATAGTGAGGCCATCTTCCTGGGCATCAAGATTTAACATTCTGGTATCACCTCTGTATTAGTTCCCTCTCACATTGTTATAAAGAAATGCCTGAGACTGAATAATTTATAACAAAAGAAATTTAATTGACTCAAGATTCTGCAGGCTGTACAGAAAGCATGGTGGCAGCTGCTTCTGGGGAGGCCTCAAGGAGCTTTTACTCATGGCAGGAGGCAGAGTGGCAGCAGGTTCTTCACATGGTGAAAGCAGGCACAAGAGAGAGACAGCAAAGTGCCATGCAGTTTTTAACAGCCAGATCTCCCAAGAAGTCACTCAGTATCAAGAGGGCAGCACCAAGAGGATAGGCACTAAACTATTCATGAGAAATCCACCCCCGTGATTGAATGACCTCCCACCAGGCCCTGCCTCCATTACTGGGGATTGCAATTCACATGAGATTTGAGTAGGGACACATATATAAACTACATCAAGTCTCTCACTTTTTTCTCTTATCCTCCATCTCCAAGTTTTAGCTAAATTCTATACATTTCAATTCTGCAATATATTTCTAAATAATTCTTATCTCTGTTAACACTTCCTCTGTCCTTTAGTCCCTATCACCCTTCAACTGATATTAGAAAGGCCTCCTATGGGTCTCTCTGCCCTCAGAATATCCTCCAGTCCTAATCCACTTTACAGTATACTCTTCCTGCTCACAATTCTGAATAAACTACTTACCTGCTCAAAAACATTCATTAGCTCTTCACTATTATAGAGTCAACCCCCTTTTCTCTACCATTCTCAAGCTCCTATGACATGGCCCATATCCTATTTTTCCAACATTTTTTCCTGCCTACTCTTCTTAATGACTCCTCTACTCCAGCCCAATTGAATCACTTGTTCATTCCAATCTATACTCTGACATTTTTAACATCAATTTGTTCACACTTTCTGCTGTCTTGAATTTCTTTCCTCATCTCTGAAGAGATCCTTATTTCCATCACATGTGCAAGTAATCTCTCACCCCCTCTGACTTTCTCAAACCATCCACAATTCTTTTGCAATACTTTTCATTTTATACTTTCTATTCTAGTCGTTTGGGTATGTCTTATCCTACATATGAACTGTAAGTCAATAAGGACAGGATCTATAAATTATACAATTTTGTATCCACCATTATCACCAGTGCAGGGCTTTCCACATACTACATCATCAACAATGTATGTTGATTGTCAAAATAGTTATGAAAAGTCCTTCTTTGATCCTGTTAGCATAAATTTAATTGGCAGTTCAGGATCCTATTTGCCTAAATGAGAGTACAGCATCACTGAAGTATTGTATGGTCCTTGCACAGCCTACTGAGAATTACTGTAAAACGAGCAGAGAGACGTTGCCACAAAAATGCATTCGACAAAACCAATAGACACAAGCACAATCTTGGTGGCAAGATGACACAAGAATCAAGGAAATCCCGTAACTATCCTTGCAAATATCTCTCCTCACAGCTTTCAGCTCTAAATGCAGCTATTAATTGGTAGCATCGACAAAATTAATTTGGTAAATCCCTCTGAAGCTTGTTGATTTAAGCTTCCTGTGATACTGCTAGGTTTTAGCCCTTAATTAAATTTATGTGCTGATATGTTAAATCCTTTTCATTTCTGTTTAACCCCCTATTCAAGGAGGTTTTGTTCCAATATCATATCAAAACCTAGCTGGATCACAAAGCAAAGTTTAAAGAAGACTGTAGTTTTTCTGACTTTCTAGTTACACTTGTAGAATTAGAATTTGAAGTCTATATAAGAAATCCCAAATGGGGAAATTAAAATGCAGTTGTTCCTAGGCATCTCCCCATGCCTGATGGGCTCAACTCCAGTTCTTGTATTTTGATGAATTACATTACAAATTAGCCCTATCATCTCACCATCAAATTTGCATGTTTTATTCCTTCTTTGGAACTTACAGAGATTAAAAATAAATTTTAGTTTCTTCCAACATAGTTTCCAAATTTACTACTCCTCTTTCCTTCACATCTGACACTAAGCCAAGCCAAAGGCAGAGTACTCCCTCCCTGGTGATGTCCCTGCTCATCCATCACGCCTTGCTGATGCAATCCAGTTCCATAAGCTGTCTTCAGGGAGCATGGGTGGCCAACAGACGTGAGCCCATGAGTGAATGGAAGAATTGTGTAAGACTGTCTTTTGTGTAGGGAAAATGCAAGGACATGTTTGCCAGATCTCCTGGATGCTTTCTGTGGATAGTTTTAATCTCTTCTTCAAATAGAAGAAGTTCTTCCTTTAAACATTTATTTTTACAATTTTTCTTTTTTGTTTTTGTTTTGCACATAAGCTTAATTTATGTGTACCTTTTAAGATCTTGGTTAAAAAATTCTCCCAAAAGAATACTAGCTACATACCAGGGAAATAGATACAGGATGAAAAATTATCCAAAAAGCTTGGTTAACTTCTTTATCCCAACACACACACTTTGTATTAGCAAAGAAACTAAGCTAGACCGAAAATAATCTTCAATTTGGTTTACCTAAATAATTATTCAATTTCCATTTTAATTTTCCTAGTAAAAACTTAATGTGCATTCTCTGTTTTATTTCTAACGTGTTAGCACATCTATAAGATATAGATCTATGTAGATTTCCCTTTCAAATTTCACATTTTGATTATATAAAAATTAAATGATATTTAGAGAGGATATTTGATAATATAAGGTTTTACTTGCACATTTGGTAAGTGTTAACTTTGTTATTGTTTGAGTTTTCTTTTAATAGGCTGTTAGCTATGCATCTGGGAGCCCTAGCAGATGCAATTTCTCCTTCGATAGGGACAAAAAGCAGCTAGACGCTCTACACAGGCATTGGAAAGGTCATCCAAAGCATATTTTAAGAGCCTCTATTACTTTTGCAGGTTTTTGTCACACTGAACCTTGTGCTTGGAAATAAAAAATAAGAGATTTTTGTTTTACTTGTCAAAGCACTCCCTCCTCTAATATGCACAGCAATAATAAGGGGTGGGTCAATTTGCACGAGGAGCCAATGATTTTCTGTAATAGAAAGGACCACAGTCCTAGTCTCTGTCACCAACTTCCTCTCCATAAAGGTCAGGGTAGATTTAGATGGCCTCATGAGGCAACGATGAACAACAAGACTCCTAAAATATGGTTAAAACAAAGGTAGAGAGTGAAGGGAGTGAGCAAGGCCTGGAATGAATCAGGGTATCATCTGTGCTTCTGAGTCTCAGGATGTGGTAGGCACGAGAATACACCTGGTGAACTTCCACCCACAAGAAGCGTGTTTGACTAAGGCCCCAGCCACCACTCCCTGAAACCTATCCCTGCATTTGTGCCATGGCCACATCTCCCATAGGCTGCTTCCTGCCAATGACCTGTCTCTGGGAGACATGAGACTTCTTTTTGGCTGACTGGCTCGAGAACTCCCCTAAAGTTTTATCAAACCTTCCTGAGACCATATAGAAATCTAGGAGGCTTGCAGCCAACTTTCTCTCCCTCTCTCCTTCACTTGAGGTCAGACTAGCATCACATTCTGATGACTGGCTCAACTCTCTTCCTACTTCTTTTACATGCAGGCATTTCCTCCTAATAAAATCCTTGCCTGTTTTATTCCATCTTGGCATCTGCTTCTTGGAGGACTCACACTAACATGCACAGTACAAGTGCTGAACCTGTCTTGACCTACTTCGAGTCATTTGTGTCCCAGGAGCTATTAGAATGAACCTTATGAAACTGCCAGCATCCAACCATTGGTGACTTACAAAAATAACCATTTCATGTAGTTCAACCTAATAGTAGTGCAGAATGCTGACAGGGTTGAAATACTGGAGACTCAGTTCTCTAAAGCCCAGAGTTTGAGACTGAAATAAGAATCTACATTCCTTTTCCTGAGAGGGCTGAATCTGAGATAGTTAGCCCAGTCCCTGAGCTCAGGATAGCTTTGATCCAGGAAATCTGATGCTTTCCTTTGCCCATGTTTCCCTCAGGATACAGCTTGGCTGCTTAATCAGCCTTACTCAATGGCTATTTCCACTGGAGCCCCACTCATCGTCATTACTTACCTGAAAGACGATGGGCATCAAAACGTGCCCTGATTCTCTCCTGTAGGTAGCCTTTGCCTCATGGAAATGCTTTGGCCCAGGAATTGATAGAACTTTGACCTTGAAGGCACTGATAAGTTCGTGGGGAATTCTTTTTAAAATCAGAGGTATCCTAGAAACTGGGAGAGTCCACCTTTCCAGAACTAGGCAGGATTGATTCAGAACTCAGAATGACTGCTGCACAGGGAACTCTGCACCACCTTTCTTGTTTCCAACACAGCCCAGGAAGGCAGCTTCCACTCTGGAGACAGGAACCCTCTGCCACAGCTGGCATACTGAACTAGGAATAAATCAGAGAATTCTCTTCCACTTTCCAGATCACTGAAAATAGGGACTCATAGGAGTATAAAGAAAAATAATGGGACCTTGGAGGGGAATATACTGGACTTCTTGCTCCTATTGGCAATGGTAGTTCAGTCTGGCTTGACTAGGGCATGCAACTTGCCCCTCAAATTCAATATGCCAACTACACATAGTAAAAATGTTAATGTAAGAATTTACCTTTTAATGGAGAAATTAATTTTCACAATTATTAAACCTAAATCAAATTGTAATTTAAAGTATGAAGATTTTGCTATTCAAAAATCTTTATGTTTCTGAAACTTTAGCTTTTAAAATTAGGTAACCACATAACTTTTATTCTCAAATGCTATGAGAAAAGTCTTACTTTTCCTCCAATAATTTCCTTTTTATTAAAGAAGAAAAATAACTTTACATGTGATTAATTTGAGAACTTTAATATAAAAAATAGCCTCCATTTCTGAGCACTTACGGTCTGCTAAAATAAAGTTAGGAACTATTGAATACTTGAGTTCTTCCACCAGTACTGACTCAGTGCTATGAAATGAATAGAATAAAATCACTATTGCTTTTGTGTATGTTTCTTCTTTGTGTATTCTATATTTCTTCTATGCAACTTGAAACACTGCCATATTTTGTATTGCACTTTACATAAACATTTCTCTAATTTATCATAAGCCTTTCATGAACATTATTTTTCCATTGTGTGCACATTATAAGATGTTTAACCCTTCCTTATGTTTAGATACTTAGATTGTTTCACATTTTTTTGCCTCAACTGAACATATAATCATTCTCAAGAGTAGAATTACTGGGTTAAAGATTACAGTAGTCCCCCCACTTATCCACAGGAGACAGGTGGATGGTTGAAACCAGAGATAGTACTGAACCCCATATATACTGTTTTTTTCCTATACATACATACATATAACAAACTTTCATTTAAAAATTAGGAACAGTAAAAGATTAACAACAACTAATAAAAAAGAACAATTATAACAATATGCCAGCCTCACTACTTTTGCACTTTGAAGCAATTATTAAGTAAAATAAAGGTTATTTGAACACAAGCACTGAGATACCACAGCAGTCAATCTGACACCAAGACAGCTACTAAGTAACTAGTAGCGTCTACTGGGTGGATACGCTAGACAAAGGGATTATTCACTACCCAGGTGGGACAGAATGGGATGGTAGAAATTCGATCATGTTTCTCAGAATGGCATACAATTTAAAACTCATGAATTGTTTATTTCTGGAATTTTCCGTTTAATATTTTCAGATTGTGGTTGACCAAGGGTAACTGAAACCATAGAAAGTAAAAACCTTGGATAAGGAGGGACTACTGTATTAACACTTTTAAACTCAATATACATCTTCAAATTTATTTTACATTTTTATCAGCAACACATGAATACTCCTATTGGAGACCTTGAATAATATGGAAGAAAGATGTGGAAGACCCTAAGATATTCTTCAGAAAAACATCTTTTCTAACATGAAAAAAATGGCATTTCATTTAAATTTCCATTACCATACCAATAATATTTGACATTTTTCACCAACTTTGTTAAGTAATCTATATCTGTATTATTTAGAGTAACTCCAGAGTTCTTACTTTCAAATGCTCAAAAGTCATCTCTGTAATCCTCTTGAAAATTTTCACGAGTTATTTCAAATAGACAGGCTTAAATAGGACTGTTATCTATTCTGCATCACTTAACTCTTTTGTCTCAGTCTAATTGGTGTAGTGGAATTTACATTAATAAATGAACCAGGATATTTACATAGTTCTCTCCCTCTCTTTCTGTGTGTGTGTATGTGTGTGAGAGAGAGAGAGAGAGAGAGAAAGGCTAATCTTCAATCTTCTCTCAAATCATAGGAATCACTGACTTATGTCACAATCATAAGTCACTCATAACTAAATTTATTTTCCTCTTCAAATTACATTATCCTTGTTACTTCTCACATGTTCCATTTTGTCCTAAAAGTTTCTTACATTATCACCAAATATATAGTAAAAATCCTCAATATTAAAAATTAACATACCATGATTCAAGTTGATTTTTAAATATTTTCTCCCTAATGATGTATGTCTTGGTGAAGAGAATTTTTTTTCTAAGATTAACTTACTCAATTCATTCTCTCCAGATTGTGGATTGGAAGTTGGATGAAACATTATAAATCAATGTGGAAAAATAATTTTGCCAAATTTCAATCTCAATCAGTATCCATCAAAACTTTATCCTTTGGCTGTTTCAAGATATTTGTGTGATATTTTTAAGCTGTTAAAAGTTTATTTATTTTAAAGGCTCAATGGGCTTCCTGGATGCCAAATCACTTTTTTAAAAATTTTGATGATACAAACTAAAATGAATTAAAAACACATGGAATCAATGTTCTCTAAAATATATGTGTTTTCAAAGTTTAGAGAAAGAGGGTGGGAAGAGGTGCTTGGCAGCATGTTTGGGTTTTAGTAAATCCGAAATTTTCGAAAAATTGTTCCAGATGTTGATGAACCCCTTGGTTCCCCTAAGTTTCACCCAAACCTGCTATAAATAAAGATAATTATAAACAGCAATAAACTAAGGTTAAGGCAGTATGTAATGAATGCCATAGGAATCATAATTAATTTGAATTAACTCTGAACTGAATTTAGCCACAGAAAATACAGATGTGGATGGGTTGTAAATACCATTAAGAAAAGTAAAGTTTTACGTACGCTCACATAAATAGGAAAATAAAAACAGAACTATTTCACACATAAAAACCTGACAGCATCCTGGCATTTCATCCTGGCATTCAGAAGCTCTCATTATCTAGTCCAGTGGTTCTTCAGACAGGATGATAAATCTCCCATGGAGGATGTTTGGAAACTTGTGGGACATTTTTGGTTGTCACAATGACTGGAAAGAGCTACTGCCTTTTATTACCCAGTGGCCAAGGACGATTAACATCCTGAAATTCCCATAAAATGAGAAAATATTCACCCAAGTAACCATGGTGTCCCCACCAGTCTTCCCCAGCACTCTCTGACCCCTAAATTTGTATCTCACCAAGTTTCCTCACATCCTCCACAAATCACAGCCACCCTGCCTTTGTGTTTTTCCTCTACTGTTCCTTTCCTTGGAATTTTTTGCATCTCCTCTTCAATAATCCATATCTAGTATTATCTTCCAAGAAAGACTCTTTTTCACTTCAGGTCTCTCCTCTGGAAGACTGACTTCCATAGTAAACTTTTTATCTTCTCCTGAGGTATTTCAATAGCCTCATTCTCACTATTTCATATTCCCCAGTTATATCCAATACAGGGTAGTTTGTGTACACAAAAACAGCTTAATTAACTACTGCTGAACTTTTTCTTATCAAGATTGTGGACTTGTACAGACTCAGCTATAGTTTAACTTTCTTATTTGGCTTTGTTGAAAGAACTCTGCCACGTGTATTCACATGCACACATATGTGTATGTCTGATGATATAAATATAGACACAGACATAGATACAGATATAGATTAGATACATTCCTATAAACAGACAAACCGTTGACCTCTCATTTAAGGATGGCATTGTTGGAGTAGAATTTGTCCTCTTGGTTCCATTCCTTTGATAAGCACTTACCTCTGATTCTCATGGTTTTGCCTCTTACTAGTTACACTATAATAGTAGAGAATCTTTAGAACCTTGAAGGGCAGCCAGGAAGAGTTGACTTGGAAAAATATAATCTAATACCTCTGGAAGGAAATAATTCCCACAGACATTTGCTGGAAGATATGAACTATACATCTGGACTGCAGTAATGCTTCAGAATGACTAAGGAGAGTTTCATCTTTCAAGCCAGCGAGAGCTGTACTAGAAAGTATACTTTCGAATAGCCCTTCACTGGTTTCACGGAACAAGACTTAGGGGCTCAGGTAAAAAATGAGTAACTGCTACTTTAATTTAGGGCTGATACCACTTTATGGTGATGTCTAGTACACACAGCCTCCGTCTCAAGAACATGTGACTTTTGAATGACCTCATCCCCATCATGGAGGCTTCCTACTCCTCTGGACCCCTTCCAAGTACCCCTCTTTCCACTGTAGGAGCTCTCACCAAGAGCAGCCTACAGTCCCTCTCAGCCTCAACCCACCTATAGTCCTAGAGAGGGCACAGGATTGAAAGCTCAAAAGATTCAAGATTTCATTTCAGAATGCAAAAGGGAAGAAGTGTACTTTCTGTGGACATATAAGTCTACTGGTAACACTTTCTTTATTCTCTCTGTGAAATAACTGGCTAATATGAAAATGTATAGCAATATAACAATCTTTTATTAATAAAAATGCCAAAAATAACACCATTAACACCATTGCTTTTTCTGACTATGAAAGTATCACATTTATTATTTTAAAATAAGAAATGCACAAAGATGGCAAAATAATTTGGAAATTATTTCTAATTCTACCATGTATAAATTATCACTGAATATTTCAGTAAACATTCATCCAGAGTTTATATTAACACACACACACACACACATGTGCAATCCAAAATAGTATTAAATAAGGTATATACACTGCCTTCAATTTAACTTATTACTTATTATGTTATGGACACGTTTCCATGCCAAACACAAACAGAGAAGGTATAACTATATAACAAGTTTTTAAAGCTGCTTAGTATTCCACTGAATGCATCATAATTTATATTAACATGGCCTTACCATCTGGCATTCAGATTGTTCTCAGTATTTCACTATCTCATTCACCGCTGTGATCAACATACATACATTTTGGACATTTCTCTAAGTATTTATTTTTAAGAGATAAATTCCAAGAGTGGAATTCCTGACTCTTATTAGAGTAGAAAAATAATTTTAATTTCCATTATCAAGTTCTTCCCTCAAAATGCTATACCAATTTACTCTCCAACCAGAAACATCTTAAGAAGTAATAAATCCTGGGCTTTGAACAATTAATTTACTAGGTTTTTTGGGGTTTTTTTTGGAATATAACCCACTTTGAATTTTGAGGGTGCTTGTGTGAATATTTTAGTTGTTTAAAATTATGCTTCTTAAACTGTATTCTGGTTTGCTCTGTCAAGGACCAAGGAGCAAGAACCTAGAAGAGGAGGGTGTGGGAGATGGGTAGAGAGAGGGGAAGTTAACTTTTCTGTTTTCAGAGTTGAACTAAAACAGGGCTTCTGCTTTTAAAGATTTATATAAGCTTCCCTCTGAGCAAGACTGAATACAAATGTTCAAAATCTTTAGTTAAAAATATCTTTCCTCACAGTGCCAAGGAGAAAAGGTAGTTGTTGTTCTAGTTCACTGTCAGAACTGTGGTGGGAATGTAAATTAGTCCCTGTAACTGCGGAAAGCAGTTTGGAGATTTCTCTAAGAACTTAAAACAGAACTACCATTTAATCTAGCAATCCCATTACTGGGTATAGATCCAAAGGAAAATAAATCACTCTACCATAAACACATACGTACTCATGTTCATCACTGCACTGTTCACAATAGCAAGGACATGGAATCAACCTATCATAACTAGGTACCAACCTAGGTACCCATCAACCGTGGATTGGATAAAGAACATGTGGTACATCACCATGGAATACTATGCAGCCATAAAAAAGAACAAAATCATATCCTTTACAGCAACATGGATGCAGCTGGAGGCTAGCATCCTAAGCAAATTAAGACAGGAACAAAACACCAAATACCACATGTTCTCACTTGTAAGTGAGAGCTAAACATTGAGTACACATGGAAAAAAAGATGAAAGCAATGGACACTGGGGACTGCTGGAGAAGGAAGAGGGCAAGGGGATTGAGAGGTGAGGAACTGCCTACTGAGTCTGTGCTCAGTACCTGGATCATGGGCTCATCCATACCCCAAACCTCAGCATCACACAGGGTTCCCATGTGACATACCTGCACAGATACCCCCTGAATCTAAAATAGAAGTTGTAATGATTAAAAACAAAAAAAGATAAACAGTTCTCAAAAGAGTATCAATTCACCATGACTTTAGGGTAAAATAAAAATTTCTATAAGGGTGACTGGCTGTACCTTTGAACTGTCAATCTTAAATGGGCTGTCATTTGTAGTAATAGTTGGAGCTATTTAAATAAAGGCAAAATCAATAATTTAACTTGAAATTAAATTATGTCAGGTTGTTAAAAAAAGAGCAAAACCCCCTGAGTTTATACAAATGCTGAGATTAAGCAAATGAGGTTATTTTACCAATTCCCATTAATGTAGTTTTGATAATATTAATAAGATAACAGGAAATGTGAGATTCAACTGTTTCATTGCAAAGACATTAAATAGTCTATCATAGTGAAGCATTTTAAAGTATAACTTTTGCAGAAATAGAGACAAGAGAAGGATACATTCACTCTCTCAGTGAATGGGAAAGAGCAGGCTGAGCGGTGAGTAGCCTGACTGGAGGGAGAGAACGGGAAAAGCAAGGAGAACTAAATACATGGGACCCCAAACCACAAGACATGAGGTCATTCCTTGAGGTCTAATAGAAAACCAAGGGCTCAGAGTATGTGATAGGGCATTAGGAACTGGACCAATCACGCTACTGTTTAATCTGCCATTTGCATGGGAGTCCAGCAGGGGACTGTCTCTGGCAAAGACCTATGTGTGCACTCTGGGGCAAGTATTGACAAGAGAGGAGAACCACATTTTAGGGATCACAACACTCTGCTTCCTGTTTAAGCACTACTTAATGTTTAGTGCCATGAGGAACATTTTTAGGAAAGGAAAAGTAAGTAGCTCTGTTGTTGGAAAAGCAGGTATTAAATAAATTGTTTTGTGAACTCTAGACTGTAAGAACAGCCCCAGAAATGATATTGTATTTGCTTTCAACAACCGAGCATTAACATAGCATGAATCACAATGTGGTAATGTAACATAACACAACAAAACGTAACATAGCATAACATAACATGGTAGAGAACCCGAATTCCTGTGTTTGCCAATTAAGATTCTTTTCTAAATGAAAATTATTCAAAAATCAGTGAAGACTGAATCATCAGCCCCTACACAAACTTGGCTCCACAGTTGGGCAATTCTTGACCCTCTTTGGATCTTAATTCTTTTGTCTACAAAACTAGGGAGTCAGACATCTGAGGAATCTTCCACTTCCATAACTGTCCAATTGTATAATTCCTAGAAATATTCAAATAAGGTAAAATTAGAGACTTTTTTTTTAGCTCACAGAATTACTTAACGCCCTATGAAAGGAAATGTGTTTTCCTTATAGCTCCTGGAACTAGACTTTGTCCCAGCTCCATCCTCTGCCCCTCAGGCACAGCAGCTGCAAAAGCTGCAAAAAGTGGCCCGGTTCCAAAAAGCTCTTTTCCTTCTAGCACAGGGGTGAGAATATTCAAGAGCATCTGGAAAGTCTGGTTAGTGTTGCAGTTGCTTCCCAGGGTCTCATGTTGCTTCCTCACAGCAGCTAATGATACCCACAGAATAAGCATCCAAGATGTCTTCCCACAGCTCACATTCTCTGCTTCATCTGCTCTAAGGGTGTGACAGAGAAATGCTTGCTTTACGATTTAAGTGGCAGGTGAAAACTAGTACTGCTATTTGCCACATACACATCTTTAAGCAGCTAAAAACCAATGTCTAACTCTAACTCTGGAAGAAAATTTCAAGGCTAACATTTCCTTTAAGAAATCAGCAAATATTTGGTTAGCGGTTGGATTATAAACATAGATGTAACGTTGTATCTGCATCCTCATGCTTAGTAACTTGTAATGTTTAGTCAGACCAGTCTCTTACGGTCTTTGTGCAGGCTATTGAAGAGATCCATTTCCCTGAAAATCAAAAGGTGGTTGACTTAGAAATAATTCAGTCACTGTGTAGCTGAAGGAAATCAAAAAGCAAGATACCAAAATATTTGAAAAACGTGTTTTACTAGTTTGGAAAAAAGTTAGATCAACACTGTCCCACATGTTTAAATCTATCCAGGAAAATTAAGGGAAGGCCTAGGTTAGATCCAAAAAGCACTTCCTACTGGCTTTCTCATTATTTCTGCAAAGCTATTTGCTTTCTCCACTAGACTCTACCCCTGACATACCTTATGTTCTTCTCTCACTGGTAAAAAACATAGGAAAGGATTTTTTCAATGCATTCACTAAGAGGTAGAAATAGCTGATAAGTTGCAAATGCTTCTTATAAGCTATTCCTCTCTCAACACAGAACAAAACCATAACCAAAGGGATGAAAGACAAATTGCAGAATGCTAGGCTGCAACCAGTCAAAAACAGAGGTTTGTGGAGAAGTGAACACTCCCGGGAGTTAACAAATGATGGTGTAAGTAATTGCCTAACTATCCACAGAATAAAATGTCTTTGTTTATGGTATCAATAATATTCTCTTTTCACCACTAAACTAGGGAAACAGGTGACAGTGACAGAACTAACTTTAAAACCTCAAAGTAATATCACTTCACTGCTAATGCTCAAAAAGTTTTGAGCACAGATTTTAAAGTAAAAACATTGAGAGAAAAAAAAGAAATCTGAGTTTACCTACTACACTGACCATCCAGGGCCACTGGGAAATCTCCTGAGTTCAGAAAATTTCCTTAAACTTTCGGAGTATAAATATGAATAATGTAATGATAATTAAATTGCACTAGTCATCTATTTGATTTAATTGAATATAATGACCAAAAGTTATTCTAGTACAAGTATTTTCAGAATGACTCTCTCAAGTAAACAATTGCCAAGCACCTCAATATTAAACTGGTGTGAGGTCTGGTTTCAATAGAGCAGCAAATAAACAATAAAATGAACACAACTACAAGGTCGTATGTCACAATTTATTTTCTGAGGAAAATAATTAAATTGAACAACCTGAAGGAAGTAGTTCCGTGTTTGTTATTTATAGTTTTCTTTAGGTCATTTAATTTTTCTTAAATCTCACTGGAAGCTTTTAATGTCTTCTTGTACATTGGAGTTGGAGGGAAATAAAATAATAATTACTTAATTATTTATAAAGAAACAGAATGCACCAAATACCATCATTTTCCTTCACATGCTTTAACTGAATTTTTCATCTTATTTTCTTAACCATTTATACAAACATTTGCCCATTTGCCGATGCTCTCAAATCTGAATTTATTCCTTACAAATAATGCTTTTCTTTCTTACAACCAGTACAATAAAGCGACTTATGTTAAAGGCATTGTATTTTGATTCTCTTTTAAAAAAAAAAAAGTCATTCAAAATTGTAAACTTAATTTTTATAAACTGATAGTATTGACTCACATTATCGTATTACAGATGCTTTCCCTTGGGGGAGGAAAAGAGCCTTAGACCTAAGATATCTAAAGTCTTTTAGATCAAGAAACACATTTTCTTAAGAATGTGGCAAACCATCATTACTTTATATGGAATAATTTTTCTCACCTAATAACATTGTAATTCCAATACTATACAACAATTCAGTTAAGTACTAGAAATTTTAATGAATGCTAAGGATTGCCGAGAAAAGAAAATCTTTGTTTAAACAAAATAGATTTATCATTAGGGTTAAAAAATATTTATTCCCAACAGCTTCCAACACCTTTTTATTTTTGTTTATTTATTTTTTTTAACTTTCTGGCCTTCTTCCATACAGCTTTACTACAGATGGTAAAGCCATAGGGAAAATAGAAGGCTTTGGGTTTGCATTTCAGAGAGATGAACCCAGGTTAAAATTTATCTGTCTCTTCTGCTTCATTACCTACAGTGATCTTGTTTGACCCCAGAGTTAATTTATAAGCCCATAAGAGGAAAAGTGCTGGGTTTAAAAATTCCTGTAATAAAGTAGACTAGAGAAAATAGTAATGGAGAAGAAAATGGAAAGAGTATGTCTGGTAGAAATGAGGATCATTTAACTACTCCCTAACACATCTAATATCAACTACTCCCTAACACATCTAATATCTAACACAACTACCAGATTACTAAAACAATATGGTGACCCTGGCAGAAACTGTATCAAGTGTTCAGATTGAATAATTTAATAGTTAAATTAAATCCCAGATTGTACTTTTAACAACTAAAAAAAGTACATAGTGAAGACATGAAGAAACGCACTTGCATATTAAGCAAATTTGATCTATTCTGGACATAATCTAATTCTTTTTCATTTCCAAAGTGATTCTAAATCAGCACAATGTCTGAATGAATTAGTTCATTTATTACAAAGACAGGTTAGACATGGTAGCAGACATTAAACTATTCACTGACTTCTGGTTCCCCTCGGCTTTGTAATCGCACATCCTGCCCTCATTGAAGTTTACCATGCTCTGTGACTAACTCTGGAAAATCAGTTGTTAAAAGAAGAAATTATCTGGCTTTTCCCATCTATTATGATGGAAACTCTATCAATATTGGTTCCTAAATGGCTAAAATAAGTTTCCCCATTACTGCTATCAAATTGCATTGGACAGAGAGCATGGACAAGAAATAAACCTTTGTTGTTATAAGCTACAGAGATGTGAGGGCCGTTTCTTACTGCAGCGTTATCTGACCTTTATCAATCACTACAGAAAAAAAAAAATTTTTTTAGATAGAGTCTCGCTCTGTTGCCCAGGCTAGAGTGCAGTGGTGCAATCTCTGCTCACTACAACGTCTGCCTCCCAGGCTCAAGTGGTTCTCTTTCCCCAGCCTACTCAGTAGCTCGGAATACAGGCACATGCCACCATGCCTGGCTAATTTTGTATTTTTAATAGAGACGGGGTTTCACTATGTTGGCCAGGCTGGTCTCGAACTCCTGACTTCGTGATCCACCTGCTTCAGTCTCCCAAAGTGCTGGGATTACAGGCATGAGCCACCATGCCTGGCCTTACAGAAAAACTTTTAAAATCTTTCTAAGAAAATTTGCTCTGAAGCACATTAATATAGTACAGTAGTATAATGGCAGCAGTAATAACTGTGATCTACTAAGACTAATTCTGTTAAAACTAATTGGTACTCTCTGTGCAGAATTTTTGTGACAGAATATTGAGAAATCTGTAATTATTTTTTCAATAATAACTTACTTGCATATAGTAGGCACTCAATAAGTATATAATAAGTAAATTTAAGAAGTGGTCCAACTACAGGACATTAATATGTATTTTGGCAAATAACCTCACGTCCATGGGTATCCTGAATCCTTAAATTACAGCATATAAAGAGTATGACTTTTATTCAAATTGATTTAATCTCTAAGCAAATCAATAATACAATAATACATTTCTACTTTAGCTACAGTAATCAACGCAGATTTGAAATATTTTCTGCAACAAAGAATCTCTTTTGGAATTGGACTGCCTTCATCCAAATGCTGATTTTACCACTTTTTTGTGTATGGCCTTGAACATTTATCTAACCCAACTGAATCTTCCCTGTCTCTTTTGTGAAATGTTCACCTCAGATGTAAAAATAAAAATATTTTAAGTTATATGTGAAATGTTGAACCCATTGCCTGACACATACTATACTCTTAACAGTACTAGTTAGATCCTGTTTCATGTGTCAAAAGTAAGATTAGGTTTGGAACTTTCAGTTTATAACTTACAAAATAATTATGTAAACCTTTATGATTATATTCACAATTACCAAATCCTATCATTACCACTAATGAAATGCTCTTCAAATGCAGACAGTAAGCAAGATTTATTATTTTAATAAGAAATTAACTTTTTAGTTTAATAAAATAATCTATCATTCAGAGCTACAGAATTATTAATTTAAAAAAAAATTTTGTGTTTGAATTTGTTACCACAGCAAAAATATGGTCTTATTTAACAAGGGGAAGAAAGACATAAAAAATACACTGAAAGTCTACTTGGATGCAGTATAGTTCTTACAAAACAGAATTTTGATGACATAGCCAAATGAGTCCAAAACATGTGAATTACATTTCCCTTAAAAAATTACATATGGTTCAAAAATAAATAAATATGGAGAGAAATTATTGGGTACAATGAGCTTGGACTTTATTAAATGTCAAATATTTTTTAATTTGTGACATTTGTAAACTTAAAAGATCACAAGCTCATTAAAAATATTTTCTGATGTTCATATACATGCTTAAATTATTTCATTGTTACCTCAATCTCAATAATTCCCACTTGGTTTAAGCCTTAACCATTATAAAAAATAATTTTATCAATTTTTAATTTGCTCATATTTTCAAATTTTGTTCTTTTGCTATGAAATTTAAAACTCAGGGTTTTCCCATTTCAGTAGCTGAAAGTGAGAAAACTCATTACAGTACAAACTGCTGCTGAAATAAAACTCAATGACAACAAACAGAAAGAATGCTTTGGTTTGCAAAGAGTTTTGACTGGATGAAAGAATATAACTGCATAGTCAATAATCATGGCTGATTTTATTGCACCAAAATTTCTTACAGTTAACTCAAGCTTTGCAATGCACCAATCACCCACCCTCTGCCCATGGCAGTCTTTTAATAATTGACCAGTTTTCCAAACATGAAGCATTTTAGCCACATAATACTGATATTACAAAACCTGACCAGTTATTGCCATGCTCAAACCGATAAACTAGGAAGGTATTAGGCAGAACCATACTTATATAACTTTTTCAGTTTATCTTAACCTGCACAGGTAAAGTTTCTGTTATGATTTGTGGTCTTTCATTGGTTCTGAGAGAATAAATTCACTTACAATGATTCATATCATTAAAATGTAGAATAGGTTAGTATATTGTATAAACAGCTTTGATGACAATTGCTATTCTTTGCTCAGAAATAAGTATTAATCTTCTGCCAGAGAATGTAACAGGATGTTAAGTGAGATTTTACTTATTTCTGGAACCAAGGCCAAGGCTTATAGCTAAGGACAATAAATGGCCACTCCATTTTCTAGGTTCTACAAACCAATGACCCCCATATGAGGCTTACTAGTAGAAACATTAAAAGTAATGGCAAAAACCACAATTACTTCTGCACCAACCTAATAATTCAGAAGTTGGGCTTTACAACAAATTCCTACTTTCCACACATACACACCAAAAAATAGAAGAAGACTAAGAGGTAATGGAGGTCAGCTTGACACTTGGGCATCAGGAGGGGAGAAAACTGTTTTTGAGACTGTTTCATCTGTCCTGTGATTGAGGAAAGTCAGTACATCCCTTGTCTAAAGCCAAGGGAAATAATTCAGATGTGAAGACAGGAGCCCCAGTGGAATATTCAGCCAGAAGTCTTGCAAACAAGAGAAAAACAAGCATGAAAAGACAAAATGATAAAGGACTGTCAGGTGGAGTGGAGGCACCTGAAATCTTTGTTCAAAAGAGATATATTCAAGGGATTCCCCATGTGCATACAAGTCTGACTACTGGCCTAGGGGAGTAGGTGATATTAAAGGCTTCAATCTGTTGAGACCACTGAGTGTAGGGGGCAGAGAGAGATGCATATGGTGACATTAGTTGGGAAACCCCAGAAAATATGAACAAATCTCACGAGGAATCACAAATGCTTAGAGGTGCTGCTTGGAGGTAAGTGTTGAAACCACTACCCATCCAAGCCCATGGGCAACAAATTCAACAGCATCTAACCCAGGGGAAGAGCCAACCTTATAAAGTTAGAACACTTTTGCCTTTCCTCTGTCCCTCCTCTAGCTCTCTTCTTCCCTGGACCCATGCTAGCCTGCCCTAGGTTTTAAAAAAAAAAAAAAAAAAGATCTTTTAAGCAGATAATTAAGAAGGTTTTAAATAAAGAGATGTCAATAGTAAGCACCAGGTTAAGACCATTCTAATAAATGTTTAAAATTGGCTGAGAAGTTACAGGATTTGGCTTAAGATGTTTTAAGCATGTTTCCAGCCACTGGAAATATATATTTAAGTAGCACAAAATGGCAGGGGGCTGTTACTGAAAAAAAAGAAATATTTTGATTTCTACCAAATGAATTAGGTTCCTTAGAAAGGTTCAATACTAATGGATTTGATTTTCATGATTAACAAACTGAAAATTTAAAAAGATTTAATCCAGGAACTTTCCAATTTTAGGGTACATTAAAATCACCTGGGTCTGTCATCTAAATTGAAGTTTCCTAAGGTCCACCCCAACTCCAGAGATCCAATTCACTCACTCAGTAGCAAGAACCCAGAATCTGCATTTTTAACAACTTAATTATTCAATGCTATATATTTCCCTTTAATCACTACTTTGACTGCATCCCACAGATTTTGAGAAGTTGTACTTTCATTTTCATTTAATTCAAAATAATTTTTAATTTCTCTTGAGAATTTTTTCATTAAACCATGTGTGATTTAGAAGTATGTGGTTGGGGGGTGCAAGCAAGATGGCCGAATAGGAACAGCTCCAGCCTCCAGCTCCCAGTGTGAGCAACACAGAAGATGGGTGATTTCTGCATTTTCAACTGAGGTACCCAGTTCATTTCACTGGGAAGTGCCGGACAATCGGTGCTGGTCAGCTAGTGCAGCCCGACCAGCAAGAGCTGAAGCAGGGCGAGGCATTGCCTCACCTGGGAAGTGCAAGGGGGAAGGGAATCCCTTTAGAAACTGAGACACATAACACCTGGAAAATCGGGTAACTCCCACCCTAATGCTGCACTTTACCAAGGGTCTTAGCAAATGGCACACCAGGAGATTATATCCCACACCTGGTCCAGAGGGTCCCATGCCCACAGAGCCTCCCTCATTGCTAGCACAACAGTCTGAGATCTAACTGTAAGGCAGCAGCAAGGCTAGGGGAGGGGCCACAGCCATTGCTGAGACTTAACTAGGTAAACAAAGCCTTCTGGAAACTCGAACTGGGTGGAGCCTACCACAGCTCAAGGAGGCCTGCCTGTCTCTGTAGACTCCAGCTCTGGGGACAGGGCATAGCAAAAAAAAAAAAAAAAAAAAAAAGCAGCAGAAACCTCTGCAGATGTTAATGACCCTGTCTGACAGCTTTGAAGAGAGCAGCAGATCACCCAGCACGGAGGTTGAGATCTGAGAATGGACAGTCTGCCTGCTCAAGTGGGTCCCTGACCCCTGAGTAGCCTAACTGGGGGACATCCCCACTAGGTGCAGACTGACACCTCACATCTCACACGGCAGGGTACACACCTGAGACGCAACTTCTAGAGCAAGAATCAGACAGCAGCACTCAGCAATGCTGAGTGTTCAGCAATATTCTATCTTCTGCAGCCTCTGCTGCCGATACCCAGGCAAACAGGGTCTAGAGTGGACCTCAAGCAATCTCCAACAGACCTATAGCTGAGGGTCCTGACAGTTAGAAGGAAAACTAACAAACAGAAAGGACACCCACACCAAAACCCCATCAGTACGTCACCAGCATCAAAGACCAAAGGCAGATAAAACCACAAAGATGGGGAAAAAGCAGGGCAGAAAAGCTGGAAATTCAAAAAATTCAAAAAATCAGAGTGCATCTCCCCCTCCAAAGAGGGATGAACGCAGCTCATCGCCAGCAATGGATCAAAGCTAGACGGAGAATGACTTTGACGAGTTGAGAGAAGAAGGCTTCAGTCCATCAAACTTCTCAAAGCTAAAGGAGGAACTATGTACCTAGCACAAAGAAACTAAAAATCTTGAAAAAAGAATGGAAGAATGGATAACTAGAATAATCAATGCAAAGAAAGCCATTAACGAACTGACAGAGATAAAAACCATGACATGAGAAATACGTGACAAATGCACAAGCTTCAGTAACTGACTTGATCAACTGGAAGAAAGAGTATCAATGATTGAAGATCACATGAATGAAATGAAGCGAGAAGAGAAGTCTAGAGAAGAAAAAGGAAAAAGAAATGAACAAAGCCTCCAAGAAATATGGGATTATGTGAAAAGACCAAATCTACATCTGATTGGTGTGCCTGAAAGTGACAGGGAAAATGGAACCAAGTTGGAAAACACTCTTCAGGATATCTTCCAGGAGAACTTCCCCAACCTAGTAAGGCAGGTCAACATTCAAATTCAGGAAATACAGAGAACGCCACAAAGATAGTCCTCGAGAAGGGCAACTCCAAGACACATAACTGTCAGATTCACCAAAGTTGAAATGAAGGGAAAAATGTTAAGGGCAGCCAGAGAGAAAGGTCAGGTTACCCACAAAGGGAAGCCCATCAGACTAACAGCAGATCTCTCAGCAGAAACACTACAAGCCAGAAGAGAGTGGGGGCCAATATTCAACATTCTGAAAGAAAAGAATTTTCAACCCAGAATTTCATATCCAGCCACACTAAGTCACATCAGTGAAGGAGAAATAAAATCCTTTACAGACAAGCAAATGCTTAGAGATTTTGTCACCAACAGGCATGCCCTACAAGAGATCCTGAAGGAAGCACTAAACATGGAAAGAAACAATCGGTACCAGCCATTGCAAACACATGCCAAAATGTAAAGACCATCAATGCAAGGAAGAAACTACATCAACTAATGAGCAAAAAAACCAGCTAATATCACAATGACAGGATCAAGTTCACACATAACAATATTAACCTTAAATGTAAATGGACTAAATGCTCCAATTAAAAGACACAGACTGGCAAATTGGATAAAGAGTCAAGACCCATCAGTTTGCTGTATTCAGGAGACCCAGCTCACATGCAGAGACACATATAGGCTCAAAATAAAGGGATGGAGGAAGATCTACCAAGAAAATGGAGAATAAATAAAAGCAGGGGTTGCAATCCTAGTCTCTGATAAAACAGACTTTAAACCATCAAAGATCAAAAGAGACAATGAAGGCCATTACATAATGGTAAAGGGATCAATTCAACAGGAAGAGATAACTATCCTAAATATATATGCGCCCAATACAGGAGCACCCAGATTCATAAAGCAAGTCCTTAGAGACTTACAAAGAGACTTAGATTCCCATACAATAATAATGGGAGACTTCAACACCCCACTGTCAACATTAGACAGATCAACGAGACAGAAAGTTAACAAGGATATCCAGTGTAATTTTATCTTACTCTGGTTGAGATTTATATTTCTACTCTTTGCAGAAATTTTAAAAAGCTGGATTTCATCCTGTGATGTAGTTTACAACTATATAACATCTAGAAAATACAGGATGGCATATAATGCTTTGTTGGAACTCATCAGGTATAAATAATTATACTTCATTTGGCAAATGGTGATAGTTCAGCACACCTGTTGATTAGAAGTAGTATAGTACATTCTGTACTTTAGAAATTCCCATAGCTATCAATTACTATAAAGGAATATTTTTGATGTTTACTTACCCTGAAAGATCATATTCAACATCTGGGGTTTTTTTTTTTTTGGTATATGCAGAACATACTTTTACTACATAAGTTGCCTTTAAAAAATATGACATGATTAATCTTTTTCTTGTTGTGAAATGAGTCTTAGAATGAATTACAAATGTGATTCAGAAGAAAAAGCCTTGACCCTCATAGCTCAATTTTGGATTCCATACAATGAGATATGCTTATAACATTATAAATTTTGACTCTTTAATACTGTAAGGCCAGGGAGAAATTCAGCTATGTAGGGAAACAAGAAAAAAGATGGTTGGTGTAAGGCACATGTGACTTGACTTTTCTTCTTTCTTCTGTCAAGATGATGCAGGCATTGCACAAAATTTTGTATGCAGCATCTCCTATAGACTCAACATTTAAAAAATGTATTGCCTTCAGTTACCCACAAACAGATTAAAATTGTACATATTCAAATTCAGTAAGCAAAAAAATTAATTAATTGGATATAATCATAGATGCCATATCTGGGTTCTTAGTGCTTAAGAACAATTTCTCAAATGAATATAATCCAGAAGCTATATTTAATTTAACACTTTCTGAGGATTTTAATGCCAATTTGGGGTCCTGAAAATGCTTCAATGTCATCCTTCTGAATGCTTATCATTGTACAGTACCTTAGAAAACATTGTGATGCTATTAACATTTATGTTAAATACCTGACAAATAAAAATGTATCACATCACCTCAGAAAGACTGACCATTTATTCTGATGAAGCATTGAAACTTTTTATTTATCTACTTTTACCTACAGTGTAGAAATGTAAAAGTGAGTCATTCCTTTCCTAACAGTGACAGAAAGCCAGATGCACTGCAAAATCACTTTTCTTGACCCTGTTGGGGAGCTGACATTGTAGAAGAATCAAGCAACCTAAAATCCCAGGAGGTCCCCTCATCAAGGTGAGATGGGAGCAAGAACGGTCTCACCTGTGACAGCATGGGAGGAAGATGAGGCTTCCATTCAAGTGGGTTAAAAAAAAAAAGTCAGCCAGCATTAGCACAGGCTACCCTAGCAGCAGAGAAAGCTGTAAAACCAAGGAAGTTCCCACACATAGCCAGGTTTCTTTTTTATTTTATTTTTTATTTATCTTGTTTTGTTTTGGTAGATGCTCACCTGGTGCTCACAAGAAATAGTAAAGGCAAGACAGGAGCTTGGAGACAGACTCCCTCTGTGGTACACATAGTCAAAGAAGAGAAAATCAGCACCACCACTGGCAGGCATGACGCCCTGCTCCTCTGCTTAGAGCCTTCTCTCAAAAGGCTTCAATTAAGCCTCTGGGGTACAGGCAATAAAACCTGCCACCTCCAGCAGGACAGAACCATTCTTCCCTAAAACGATAGAAGAAAACACCTCTATCTCCAGGAGAGGAGCAAAAAAAAAAAAAAAGTCCTAAGCCCTGAATCCTACACAAGTACTACTAGAGGTCTCCTACCACTGAAGTAGGGAAAGAAAATCTTCACAAGACCTGCCATAGATACAGGCAGAGAATTGGGTGCCTGCTACAAGGAGGAGGAAGCTGCACCCCTAGAGGCACAGGCACCTTAGCATGAGGCTGGACCGGAACAATAGAGACTAGGCCAGAACAGGCCTTCTGCCCTGTTTCCCACCAGTTGAGTGAATACTGACTACAAACGAGAAATGACCACAGTCTACCAGTGGGAGAACGGAAGGAACATGGCCCCCTCTCAGGTGTAGACAAAGAAGGACAGCTGAAAGCTGAGGGTTGAAAGCAAACATTGAGATAAAGTGTGAGGCACCCAGGTCTTCACCCTAAGCACAAGACATTATTAAATAAATTTAAAGACAGTAGCATACTGAAGATAGTCATAGCAACTGTAAAACCCAAACCCAGTTTCTCACATTAACTCCTATAGGAGTTAAGTTAGGAAATGTGAAAGGAAAATAAAATCTTGGGACCCCAATTCACTGTGCCAAAAGCAGAAGATTAAGCTGAATGCTGAGTCATACAAGAAATTGCCTTTCCTTTTGTTTCTTAGCAGATAGCTAAAGATAAAAAGCCAGATATCTCCACAGGTAACTACTCTATGTTCGTCTTATGTAAACTGCAGATTCCCCTACCTGTTCCTTTTCTCCTGCAACATATGGATTCAGTAATGTAACCACACCCTCCCTCTTTGCCCTCCAGGCTGCTTTTTTTCTTTAAATATTGAAGCCCTTAACATCATCTTTGGAAAAAAGCGTGGACCACAGATTTGTTCCTGTTGTTTTGTATTCCCTTTTCTCCAGGCATGTTCTTAACCTTGGCAAAATAAACTTCTAAATTGACTGAAACCTGTCTCAGATACTTTTTGGTTTATAAAACCAATAACAAATATATATATGGAAGACCCCTGAATATACAGAAATCAAACAACAAATTTCTAAGTAACCCATGGGGCAAAAAGGAAGTTACAAGGGAACCTAGGGAGTGCTCAGTATTGAAAGAAATGAAAGCACAACATATCACAACTTCTGAGATGCTGCTGAAGCAGTGGATCTAAGAAAGATGAAATGTTGGCCGATTGCAATAGCTCATGCCTGTAATCCCAGCACTTTGGGAGACAGAGGCAGGTGGATCACCTGAGGTCAGGAGCTCGAGACCAATCTGGCCAACATGACAAAACCCTATCTCTACTAAAAATACAAAAATTAGTCGGGCATGTTGATATATGCCTGTAGTCCCAGCTACTCAGGAGGCTAAGGTGGGAGAATCACTTGAACCCGGGAGGCGGAGGTTGCAGTGAGCCAATATTGTGCCACTGCGCTCCAGCCTGGGTGACACAGTGAGATGCCCTCTCAAAAAAAAAAAAAAGAGTAAAGAAAGATGAAAGGTCAAAATAAATATCTAAGCATCCACAATAAGAACACTTCTAAAAAGAGCAAATTAAACCCATAGCAAAAGAGGGAGGAAATAAAAATAAGTGGTTGCCAATGAAATTAAGAATGAAAAAACTATACAGAAAATCAATGAAACCAAATTTGATTTCTCAAAATTTATGAACCTCTGGCCAAGCTGAACAAGTTTAAAAAAACAGAAGACATATAACAAAAATCATGAAGAGGTCAAATCACTACAGACCTCACAAACACTAAAATAATAAGAAATATTGCAAAAAAAGGTATGCCCATAAACTTAACAAGCTAGATGAAATGGAAAAATTCCTTGAAAGATACCAGCTATTGGAGTTCACTCAAAAAAAAATTAGATAGCCTGGTTAATCCTATACCTACTAAAGATTTTGAATTCATACATAAAAATCCTCAAAGAAAACTCCAGGCCTCAATACTTTCATTGCAAATGTTGTCAAACATTTAAGGATTAATGTTAACAATTATTTTTAAAAGTTCTTTCAGAATACAGAAGAGGAGGAAACACTTAACTCATTTTATGAGACCAGCATTACCCCCAATAATACCATCAGAAAAGATATTACCAAAAAAAGACAAAACAGCAGATGACTATCTCTCATGAGCATAGACAAAAAGATTCTCACCAAAATACTAGCAAATTAAACTCAGCAATATTATATTTTGAACAAACAAACTTTGTAAACAAGTGGGGTTTTTATCTAAGTATTGCCAGACTGATTCAACATTCAAAAAAATCAGATTGGTCAATATCATTAACCACATAACTGACAAACATGATCGTATTATCATCTCAGTCGTTATAGGTGAAAAAGCACCTGATGAAACCCAACATCTTTCTCTAATTTAAAAACAAAAAAACAAAAAAAAGCCCCCTCAGCAAACTAAGAACAAAAGGTAACTTTCTTAACATGGCAAAGGGCATCTACAAAAATACCTGCTTCAACGTACTTAATAGTGAAAGACAATAGTGTCTCCCTAACATCAGGAACAAGACAAGAATATCTGTCCTCACCAATTATATTCAACATTGCCAACCTAAAACAATCCAGACGCTAAGGGTCCAGTTAAAAGAGCTATTCAACCACAAAGCATGAGGGTGGCCATCTGGGGAGCAGAGCTACACTGATGAATGGTAAGTAGTGCTCCCAATGTGGAGGAAAATGGGGGTCATTTACATAGGCTAAAACAGAGGTGCTAAACAGAATTACATTTTCCATACAAAAGCTAACATAGAGAGCACAGAGGTCTCTATCTTCAACGTTATTTAGCTTGGTTTAAATATGGAATAGAGAGTGGGGTTAATGTATAACATCTCAACACAAAGGTCAGAAAGTAACCGCCATGCACCAAAGAAAAAAAACTGTTATGTGAGTCAGCTTTCAGGGCTTAACTTTTCCCTTGGCATAAATTTAGAAGGTCCTGAAATTTTATTTTAGTTTTATAATATTATACTTGAGGAACTAGACAGTACAAATAAAGCAAGAAAAAGAAAAGGCCAACAAATTGGAAAAGGGGAAATAAAACTATTTCTATTCACCGGCTACATGATTATCTACAGACAAAATCCCAAAGAATCCCCAAAAACCATGAAAATTAGTAAGTGTGAAGTTACAGGACATAAGACCAGTATACAAAATATCAATTGTATGTATGTCTACATATTTCAAATGTGTAATATATGCATATTTCTCCTATTGTACTTTGTTTTATTCTGATTTGTTTTCTTTTAAAGAATCTTCCCACATAAAAATTTAATGCCCATTTTCCCAGCCTTCCAGTTTTTATCTTAAAGAAGAATTAACATTAAACTTTTTTTAAGTACTGTTTACAACAGCAACAAAAACAAATAATACTTAGGCATAAATCTAATAAAATATGAATATGATATGCTGAAAGCTAAAAAAAATGATAAATTAGTGATCTAAATGAATACAGAGATATGCTGGGTTTGTGGTTTGGAAGACTCAATCTTGTGAAAATGTCAATTCTCACTAAACTGATCCATAGAGTCAATACAATTCCAGTCAAGTCACAGCACAAGTTCTTTACAAAACTGACAAGCTGATTTTTAAAAGTATATGGGAAGACAAATAGATAAAGGAAAGACCTATGTATATGGTCAATGAACAACTGAATGTCTGTATGAAAAAAGAACCTGACACTCAAAATAAGTATAGACTTAAATGTAAAACCTAAAATAATAAAGCAATAGGAGAAAAAATTTTGGACATTGGACAAAGATTTCTTAGATGCTACACCAAAAGTATGATTCATAAATAAAAACGATAAATTGGACTTCATCCGAATTAAAAATATCTGCTCTTCAAAATAAATTGTTAAGAGAGTGAAAATGATAGGATCAGAAAACAGATCAGTGCTTGCCAGGGACTGAGAGTAGGAAGAGGGATTGACTATAAGAGGCCTAAAGGAACTCTTGAGGTGTTGAAAATGTTCTGCATCTTGATTATGGTGGTAGTGCTGTACGCACTTTTCAAACTTCACAGAACTGTATCTAAAGAGAGTAAATTTACTGTGTATAAATTATACCTCTGTATATGACATATGACACACTGCATATGTATGTTCATATATATGAAAATGTATTTACTGTCTATAAATTATACCTCAATAAATGTGACATATATTAAAACATATATATATAAAATCTATGTTTTGTACTACCTAGTACTTTGAGTTAAATCCATACACAGTGTAGTTTTTTTTCTTTCCAAGAAAATCAACAAGAACAGCATAGCTTTGGCACAGTTTTACGAAGCAGACCAATGGAACAGAATAGAAATCATGAAAAAGACCACCATAACACTATTTATGTTAAAGGTGGTATGGCAGAGCCGTTGGTACATAAAGCCTTTTGTATGAATTTTATTGTGGCAATCTGACATCTGCATAAAAAAGTAAAATTTAACTCCTACCTCATCCCATAACAATAATCAATTTCCAACAGATTATGAATCAACTGAAAAAAACTAACAACAAAGTTTATAGGGGATAATATCAGAGATTATTCTTATGACTTTTTGGTAGGAAATAATTTTTTAATCAGGACATAGAACATGGTCATCATGAAGGAAAAATTGATAAATTTAACAACAAGAATATTAGTAAATTTTTCCCATTAACAGGCACTATTAAGAGAGTGAATAACCAAGGCACAGACTGAGAGAGGATCCTCACCACACACACAATTAACAAGGGGCTTCTATACTTAATATATGAAAAACTATTATAAAGTAAAATGAATAATACAGACAACCTAATGGAAAAATGAGCAAGAGGTTTCAAAGGTATTTCACAAAGAGGGTATCCAAATGGCCAATAAGTGCAAAAAGGGTATTCAAGCTCCCTAATCATTTGAGAAACTCAAGTTAAAACCATAGTGAGATACCATTTTATACCTACTACCACGGCTAAAATAAAGTGATGGGAAATACCACATTTTAATGAAAACATGAAGCACAAGGAAAGCCTAGATACAGGGAGATGCTATAGCAATAATCCCCAGAGAGATGCAAGTTAAGGAAAGACTGACCTAACAGGCAGTAACAGTGGGGACGGAAGAAAAGGAACGTGTGTGAGAGGGCAAGTAAAAGAATTGCCAGACATTCTTAACTGATCAGATGCAAGGGCAAAGGAGAAACAAACAACGCAATAATGTTTCAAGCAAATAAAGAAAACTTAACCATCATATACTTCAAGGAATTTTTATCTTCTTTCATGATTAATAAAAAAAAATGAATTACATTACAATAAACACTTTACCAGGTCTTTATCATACCCAGAAGTATTTCTGTTGTACATGATAGGCACTGTACCAGGGATGGTGTGCATTAGAACCCCTGCATCCCCACATTTATAATTTATTATATATATAGTTATAAGAATAAAATTATAGGCCGGGCGTGGTGGCTCATGCCTGTAATCCAACACTTTGGGAGGCGGAGGCGAGTGAATCACTTGAGGTCAGGAGTTAAAGACCAGCCTGGCCAACATGGTGAAACCACATCTCTACTAAAAATACAAAAAAATTAGCTGGGCATTGTGGTGTGGTGCCTGTAATCCCAGCTACTCAGGAGGCTGGGGCAGGAGAATTGCTTGAACCCAGGAGGCAGAGGTTGCAGTGAGCTGAGACTGCACCACTGCACTCCAGCCTGGGCAACAGAGCAAGACTCCATCTCAAGGGAAAAGAAAGAATAAAATTATTTAAATTATACCAAGTTTTCAAGATCTATTCACACTTATAGCATTTTTGCATATATATGCAAGTATTGATATTGTCTCATAAATCTTTCAATTTTGTCACCAAAACAATATTCATTTTTTATAAAATTTACTAATTTTGTAGACCAGTAAACCACAGCCTTGAATGATCCAATCTTGTAGTATTTTTCTCTGTTGGACTGAAATCAATTTCCCAAGACTTTATCAAGCCTAATTAGAAAGGTTATTAGAGTCCATTCACTTAAATATTTCAAGTCTAATTTAAGATGCATCTTATTTATTTTACGGTAAACTCTGTTTGGCTGTTTATCATTTAAAATTTCCAGGCCACCAAACTCCAAACATAAGATCCAGCTGCTTTATGTCTCAAGTGAATGGTTATTGGTCAAAGGACATGTCCTTAAAGTCAAAAAGTTGAGTATGAGTCAGACTGAGTCAGAATTTAGAGATAGCACATTATTCCCACTAAACTGTGTTATTCTGATGTTTCGCTCTGAAGAAACCTCCCATAGAAAAATTTAATCTCACTTTTCCATCCTCCTAGTGTCCTTATCTTACTCCAATGTTTCTTCCAGCTTTGCCTTCATCACATTTGCTCTGATGTCCCATGTTCTAACGTCTGAATTTTTCTCTCTCCAAAACTAATCAATACCCTCACATTTATGTTAGGTAACTAGTTAAAGGGTGTGTTAATGATTGATAATATCTTACTGAACACTACTGAGAATGCACTTCCTTAAGAAGAGGAATTCACGAAATTAAAAATTCAGATAAAGGGTATTCTTGGAAACAAAGACATTAAAATAATGGAGTGTTAACCTTTTGTCCATTTAGTCAATGTGTGACCCTTTCTAAGCCTTAAAATTTTTACTCTCTCATTGTCACAATAGGACCAAATGGAGGGGAAAAGACCCTGTGTTTTGGGCTGTAACTTTTGGTTTATTTGACCCATTAGGGGAAAAATAAATCTCCAAACTTTCAACGACACATTAATGCAGGCTCTACTAACCCACACAGGACTAAAAATATTCAGCCATATATTGAAAAGCACCATTTTCATCTTGTTTTTCTTCGGGGGGGACTAGAACTCAGGGATAAAAAGTAGAGTTGGTCATGAAGAGGGGTATATGGATGAATATTTGGAGAAAACAATGTCATGCAAATTACAGAGCTCCAATATATTAGCAAATGAGATATCATCAAATCTGAAGGAAAAACTCAAGTTAGAGGGAAAAAAAATTCCAAAAGTTAACTTAAGGGATGCTTTAAGTATTACTGAGAAATTTAAACATCATTCATACTAAAAACTAATCTGAATGTGGAGAAAGAAACATAGACTGGGAGATTCCATCAGAAGCTCTAAATCTTCTCTCACCAGCTTTCCACATACCCTTTTTACCAATGCTACTATGAATATGTCTGACTTTTATTAAGGAGTCTAGGGAATGTCAATGTCAGCAGTAATACCAGGGACCACCTCAAGCAAATATGAACCGCACTAAATTATTTCTAATTGGGAACATATTCAGATTGTATTTAAAATAGATAAGACCTTCCTGGATTTTTTTCTCTAGCCCTTAAAATTTTTAATCTAGGCAAGCATAAATTGATAGTCACACTCTCAAAGCTGCAAAAAAGCAGAAAAGCTAGAGTCTAGAGAAAAGATAAATAATGGTACCATCAATCTAGAGAGTTTGAAAGAGAAAAGGTATTAGGCAAGTAAATAAGTATATTTCAGGCACAAGAAACACGTGCAAAAGTCCAAAAGCATTTCTACATTAAAAACAGGACTGCCCAAGAAAATTTATGGACACAAACTATCATAGGAAATTTAAGTTTTTGTTTGAATTACTCACTTTATTGATACTTTGGATTTTAAAAATAAATATTTGTTTTTATATTAATAAAATATTTCAAAATAGATGAATTATTCATATCAGAAGGGGGAATAAAAAACTGAAAGATAAGGATCAAAAAGAAATTATCAGAGGGAATTAAATCCAGATAGTAATGTAAAGTTTCATATTAGGAAGGAAAAAAACTCAACAATACTGTATAAATATGGCAAAGGCAAAGAAGAAACAAGTAACAATAAGCTCAAGAAAAATAGGTAATGGGACTTGGTCTGAAGATGGTAAACTAGAAGCAGTGGTGATCAGAGGCTCCCATCAAAAAGATTCAAAACAGTGTGTGAATCCTGCACCAGCAACCAAGGTATCCAGATTCTGTCATTAGGACTGACTAGGCAGCTGGATGACACACAGAAAGAAAGGAAGAGCAGTATGATGCAACAGCACACCTGAGAGCCACGTGGGGCAGGGCCCACACTCCCAGCCAAGGGAGCCTACTACCCAACCTGGGAAACTATGCTTTTTCCATGGAACTGTTCAACCCACGGATTGGAAGATCCCACTCGGGAGCCCACACTACTGGAGTCTTGGGCCCCAACCATGGAGCTGCACAGATTCCCAACACCCACTTGGCTAGAATTAGCCTAAGCCTGCTGAGTTCCCAGGGGGAGGGGTGGCCATCACCACTGCTGTGGCCGCCTGCTGTCTAAGCCATCAGAGCTCCTTGGAGGAGGGGCAGCAGCCAACACTGCAGCTGCAGGAACTCCAACTCAAGCCAGGGGCTCAGGGAACACCCCCTCCACCAAGGAACAGCCAAAATGCCTTGTTAAATGGGTCCTGCTTCCTGTGCCACCCAACTGGGTGAGCACACATCCCAACAGGGGTTGTCAGACATCCTATACAGGAGTGTTCTTACTAGCATCAGGTCAGTGCCTCTCAAGGTCAGAGATCCCAGAGGAAGGAGAAGGCACCCATCTTTGCTGTTCTCCAGCCTCCTTGAGTGACATCTCCAGGTACAGGAGCAAACCAGATGAATAGGGCCTACAGTGAACTCCCAGCAAACTACAGCAGTGCTACAAAGAGGGACCTGACTATTGAAAGAAAAACAAACAGAAAGCAACAACAACAGCATCAATTTAAAAAGTCCCCACAAAAACCTCCTCCAAGGGTCAGCATCCTCAAAAGATTAAAACTAGACAAATTCATGAAGATCATAAAGAATCAATGAAAAAAAAAATACTGCAAACCAAAAGGGCCAGAGTGCTTCTTCTCCTCCAAATAATCACAACCCCTCTCCAGCAAGGGTGCAGAACTGGATGGAGGATGAGACAGATGAATTGACAGAAGTAGGCTTCAGAATGTGGGTAATAACAAACTTTGCTGAGGTCAAGGAGCATGTTCTAACCCAATACAAAGAAGCTAAGAACCTTGATAAAAGGTTACAGGAGCTGCTAACTAGGATAAACAGTCTAGAGAGGAACATAAATGACCTGATGGAGCTGAAAAACACGGCACAAGAACTTTGTAAAGCATACACAGGTATCAATAGCCAAATTGACCAAGCAGAAGAAAGAATATTAGAGATGGAAGACTATCTTACCGAAATAAGGCAGGCAGACAATATTAGAAAAAAAAAAAAAGAGTGAAAAGGAATGAATAAAACATCCAAAAATATGAGACTATGTAAAAAAAAAAAAAAAAAAAAAAAAAAAAAAAAAAACCTACAACTGATTGGAGTACCTGAAAGAGAGGGAGAGAATGGAACCAACAGGGAAAAAATACTTCAGGATATTATCCAGGAGAACTTCCCCAACCTAGCAAGACAGGTCAACATTCAAATTCAGGAAATACAGACAACCCCACTAAAATTCTCCATGAGAATATGAACCCCAACACATATAATCATCAGATTCTACAAGGTTGAAATGAAGGAAAAATATGTTAAGTGCAGCCAGAAAGAAAGGTCAGGTCACCTACAGAGGGAAGCCCAGGAGACTACAAGCAGATCTTTCAGGAGAAACTCTACAAGCCAGAAAAAGTGGGGGCCAATATTCAACATCCTTAAATAAAAGAATTTTCAACCCAGAATTTCATATTCGGACAAAGTAAGTTTCATAAGTAAAGGAGAAATAAAATCCTTTTCAGACAAGCAAATGCTACGGGAATTCGTCACCACTAGGCCTGCCTTGCAAGAGCTCCTGAAGGAAGCACTAAATATGGAAAGGAAAAACCAGTACCAGCCACTGTAAAACACATGAAAACATAAAGACCAATGACAATATGAAGAAATGGCATTAACTAGTGTGCAAAATAATCAGCTAGCATTATGATGACAGGGTCAAACTCACACATAACAATATTAACCTTAAATGTAAATGGGCTAAATGCTCCCAATTAAAAGACACAGACTGGTGAATTGGGTAAAGAGTCAAGACCTATTGGTTTACTGTATTCAAGAGATCCATCTCACATGCAAAGACACACATAGGCTCAAAATAAAGGGATGGAGGAAAATTTATCAAGCAAATGGGAAGCCAAAGAAAAAAAAAAGCAGGGGTTGCAATCCTAGTATCTGGCAAAACAGACTTTAAACCAACTGTATTAATCCGTTTTCACACTGCTGATAAAGACGTACGTGAGACTGGGCAATTTACAAAGGAAAGAGCTTTAATGGAGAGCTCACAGTTCCATGTGGCTGGGGAAGCCTCACAATCATGTTGGAAGGCAAGGAGAAGCAAGTCACATCTTACAAGGATGGCAGCAGGCAAAGAGAGAACTTGTGCAAACTCCCATTTTTAAAACCATCAGGTCTCATGAGACCCATTCACTACCACAAGAACAGCATGGGAAAGACCCACCCCCATGATTCAATCATGTCTCACCAGATCTCTCCCACAACAAGTGGAAGTTAAGGGAGCTACAAGATGAGATTTGGGTGGGAACACAGAGCCAAACTATATCATTCTGCCCTTGGCCCCTCCCAAATTTTGTATCTTCACATTTCAAAACCAATCATACCTTCCCAACAGTCCCCCAAGTATCAACTCATTTCAGCATTAACTCAAAATCCACAGTTCAAAGTCTCACCTGAGACAAGGCAAGCCCCTTCTACCTATGAGCCTGTAAAATCAAAAGCAAGTTAGTTACTTGGGTAAATACAGCCATTCCAAATGGGAGAAATGGGCCAAAACAAAGGGGCTACAGACCCCATGCAAGTCTGAAATCCAGTGGGGCAGTCAAATCTTAAAGCTCCAAAATGATCTCCCTTTGACTCCATGTCTCATATCCAGGTCACACTGATGCAAAAGGTGGGTACCCATAGTGGTTTTGCAGGATACAGCCTCCCTTCCAGCTGCCATCACAGGCTGGCAATGAGTGTCTGCAGCTTTTCCAGGCACATGGTACAAGTTGTCAGTGGATCTACCATTCTGGGGTCTGGAGAATGGTGACCTTCTCACAGCTCCACTAGACAGTGCCCCAGTAGGGACTCTGTGTCAGGGCTCACAGCCCACATTTCCCTTCTCCACTGTCCTAGCAGAGTTTCTTCATGAGGACATCGCCCCCCACCCCCCCCACCACAAACTTCTGCCTGGGCATCAAGGCATTTCCATACATCTTCTGAAATCTAGGTGGAGGTTTCCAAACCTCAATTCTTGACTTCTGTGCACTCACAGGCTCCACACCACGAGGAAGCTGCTCAACACCATGTGGAAGCTCCCTTTGAAGCCATGGCCCAAGCTCTATGTTGGCTGCTTTCAGATGTAGCTGGGGCAGCTGGGAAACAGAGCACCAAGTCCCTAGGCTGCACACAGCATGGAAACATTGGGCCCAGCCCACGAAACCACTTTTTCCTCCGAGATCTCCCAGCCTGCTATGGGAGAGGCTGCCATAAAGACCTCTGACATGGCCTGGAGAAATCTTCCCCATGGTCATGGGGATTAACATTTGGCTCCTCATTACTTATGCAAATTTCTACAGCCAGCTTGAATTTCTCATCAGAAAATGGGATTTTCTTTTCTATTGCATTGTCAGGCAGCAAATTTTCCAAACTTTTATGCTGTTTCCCTTTTTAAACTGAATGGCTTTAACAGCACCTAAGTCATATCTTGAATGCTTTGTTGCTCAGAAACTTCTTCCACTAGATACCCTAAATCATCTCTCTCAAGTTCAAAGTTCTACAAATCTCTAGGGTAGGGGCAAAATGCTGCCGGTCTCTGCTAAAACATAACAAGAGTTACCTTTGCTCCAGTTCCCAAGAAGTTCCTCATTTCTATCTGAGACTACCTTAGCCTGGACTTTATTGTCCATATTTTTGTTTTGTTTTGTTTTGTTTTGTTTTGTTTTGTTTTGTTTTGTTTTGTTTGAGACAGAGTCTCGCTCTGCCGCCCAGGCTGGAGTGCAGTGGCCGGATCTCAGCTCACTGCAAGCTCCGCCTCCCGGGTTCACGCCATTCTCCTGCCTCAGCCTCCCGAGTAACTGGGACTACAGGCGCCGCCACCTCGCCCGGCTAGTTTTTTGTATTTTTAAAGTAGAGACGGGGTTTCACCGTGTCAGCCAGGATGGTCTCGATCTCCTGACCTCGTGATCCGCCCGTCTCGGCCTCCCAAAGTGCTGGGATTACAGGCTTGAGCCACCGCGCCCGGCCTATTGTCCATATCATTATCAGCACTGTGGGCAAAGTCATTCAACAAGTCTACAGGAAGTTCCAAATTTTCCCACATTTTCCTGTCTTCTTCTGAGCCCTCCAAACTGTTCCAACCTCTGCCTGTTATCCAGTTCCAAAGTCACTTACACATTTTCAGGTATCTTTTCAGCAACACCCCACTCTACTGGTATCAATTTACTGTATTAGTCCATTTTCACACTGCTGATACTGGGCAATTTACAAGGAAAGAGGTTTAATGGAGAACTCATGGTTCCATGTGGCTGGGGAAGCATCACCATCATGGCAGAAGGCAAGGAAGAGAAAGTCACAACTTAGAAGGATGGCGACAGGCAAAGAAAGAGCTTGTGGAGAGAAACTCCCATTTTGGAATACTATGCAGCCATAAGAAACAATAAGTTCACATCCTTTGCAGGGATGTGGATGAAGCTGGAAGCCATCATCCTTAGCAAACTAAAACAGGAACAGAAAACCAAACACTGCATGTTCTCACTCATAAGTGTGAGTTGAAAAATGAGAACACATGGACACAGGGAGGGGAACATCACACATTAAGTCCTGTCGGTGGGTTGGGGTCAAGGGGAAAGAAAGCATTAGGACAAATACCTAATGCATGCAGGGCTTAAAACCTAGATGATGGGTAGACGGGTGCAGCAAATCACCATGGCACATGTATATCTATGTAACAAACCTACATATTATGCACATGTATCTCAGGACTTAAAATTTTAAAAAAGGAAAGAAATGATGTACAATCACTGAAAAAAAAGGATAACATTAGAGAGGTATCAGATAGCCAAATAAGATAGAGTTAAGTAGGTCTTAGTAAGGACTTTGATTTTCACAGCATAAAATGGAAAGCCAAAGCAGACTTTAGGTAGAATGATGACTGACTTCATTTCTTTTTTAGAAGGATCACTTTAGCTGCTGTGTCGTAAACTGGCTGCATTAGAACAAGGGTGAAAGCAAGACTGTAGTGTGCAATAATCCAGATGGAGGAGGTGCTGGCTTAGACTGAGATAATCACAAAAGAGGCAATGAGAAGTGGTTGGATTCTGCATGTGTTTCAGTGTCCCATCAGGAATTTCTGATGATTTGGGTATGGTATCTGAAAGAAAGGAATCAATGATGTCTTCTAACTTTTTGGCTTGAGCAACTGGAGAATGGAGTTTTATCATATATGGAAGGGGTGGGATGACTGTGAAAATGGCAGGTTTGAGCAGAGGGTGAGAGCAAGCTATAAGTCTGGAGTCTAAGGAAGAAATCAGGAAATAAATAATAAATTTGGAAGTGGTCAGTTGAATTTAAAGCCAGGAACTAAATAAATTTACCTAGAGAGTTAAGTAAATAAAGAGAAATGATCCAGTGACACAACCGTTGGATGGTCTCTAATCTTTGAAGGTAGCAAAGGAGTAAAGGATCCAACAAATAAGGCTAAGAAGGAACACCTGGTGGAATGAAGCAACCTGGAAAGGAAGGTTCCACTACAGCCTAACTAAGGGTTTCACAGAAAGACTAGCTTTGTCTGATGCTTCTAACAGGAGGGTAAGATGAGAGAGTCGACATTTACCCTCTAGATTTGACTAAAGGAAAATCACTGATGACCTTGATAAGGTGAATTTGGCTGAAGTGGTAGAGACAAAACTCTTAATTGGAATGGATTCAAAAGAGAATGCAGTTCTCCATATTAACATTAGGTCAGTCTTACCCAAGTCAGAAATGTAGGGTTAATTCCTGATATTACCCTCTTCACCCTCTAGAGTTAATGATTTGGTGAGTTTTATTGATTCTACTTGTAAACACATCTCCACTGACTTCTTTCCATGACTACTGCCACCATCCAAGACTCTTTTCTAAGCCAACATCATGTCTTATCTGCACTTCCTAGGTGACCCCCCCCCCCGCATCTACTCTTGGCCCTTCTAGTTCATTCTCCACAAACAAACAAACAAACAAACAAAAATAGAATCCTTCAAAAAATCAGATCCAACTGGGTCCATTCCAAGAGGGCTGAATAGGGACAGCTCTGGTCTGCAGCTCCCAGCGTGAACGAGGCAGAAGATGGGTGATTTCTGCATTTCCAACTGAGGTACCTAGTTCATCTCATTGGGACTGGTTAGAAAGTGGGTACAGCCCACAGAGGGTGAGCCAAAGCAGGGCAGAAACTGAACAACCTGCTCCTGAATGACTACTGGGTACATAATGAAATGAAGGCAGAAATAAAGATGTTCTTTGAAACCAATCAGAACAAAGACACGACATACCAGAATCTCTGGGAAACATTCAAAGCAGTGTATAGAGGGAAATTTATAGCACTAAATGACCACAAGAGAAAGCAGGAAAGATCTAAAATCGACACCCTAACATCACAATTAAAAGAACTAGAGAAGCAAGAGCAAACAAATTCAAAAGCTAACAGAAGGCAAGAAATAACAAAGATCAGAGCAGAACTGAAGGAGATAGAGACACAAAAACCCTTCAAAAAAATCATCGAATCCAGGAGCTGGTTTTTTGAAAAGATCAACAAAATTGATAGACCATTAGCAAGACTAATAAAGAAGAAAAGAGAAGAATCAAATAGATGCAATAAAAAATGATAAAGGGGGCCGGGCGTGGTGGCTCATGCCTGTAATCCCAGCACTTTGGGAGGCCGAGGCAGGCAGATCACGAGGTCAGGAGATCGAGACCATCCTGGCTAACACTGTGAAACTCCATCTCTACTAAAAATCCAAAAAATTAGCTGCACGTGGTGGTGGGCGCCTGTAGTCCCAGCTACTCGGGAGGCTGAGGCAGGAGAATGGCGTGAACCCAGGAGGTGGAGCTTGCAGTGAGCCGAGATCGTGCCACTGCACTCCAGCCTGGGAGACAGAGTGAAACTCCGTCTCAAAAAAAAAAAAAAAAAAAAATTATAAAGGGGATATCACCACCATTCCCACAGAAATACAAACTACCATGAGAGAATACCGTAAACACGTCTACGCAAATAAACTAGAAAATCTAGAAGAAATTGATAAATTCCTGGACACAAACACACTCCCAAGACTAAACCAAGAAGAAGTTGAATTCCTGAATAGACCAATAACAGGTTCTGAAATTGAGGCAATAATTAATAGCCTACCAACCAAAAAAAGTACAGGACCAGATGCATTCACAGCCGAATTCTACCAGAGGTACAAAGAGGAGTTGGTGCCATTTCTTCTGAAACTATTCCAATCAATAGAAAAAGAGGGAATCCTCCCTAATTCATTTTATGAGGCCAACATCATTCTGATACCAAAGCCTGGCAGAGACAACAAAAAAAGAGAATTTTAGACCAATATCCCTGATGAACATCGGTGCAAAAATCCTCAAAATATACTGGCAAACTGAATCCAGCACATCAAAAAGCTTATCCACCATGATCAAGTGGGCTTCATCCCCGGGATGCAAAGCTGGTTCAACAGATGCAAATCAGTAAACATAATCCATCACATAAACAGAACCAAAGATAAAAATTACATGATTATCTCAATAGATGCAGAAAAGGCCTTCAACAAAATTCAACAGCCTTCATGCTAAAAACTCAATAAACTAGGTATTGATGGAATGGATCTCAAAATAATAAGAGCTATTTATGACAAACCCACAGCCAATATCATACTGAATGGGCAAAAACTGGAAGCATTCCCCCTGAAAACTGTCACAAGACAAGGATGCCCTCTCTCACCACTCCTATTCAACATAATGTTGGAAGTTCTGGCCAGGGCAATCAGGCAAGAAAAAGAAATAAAGGGTATTCAATGAAGAAAAGAGGAAGTCAAATCGTCCCTCTTTGCAGATGACATGATATCCAGAATCTACAAAGAACTTAAACAAAGTTACAGGAAAAAATCAACCCCATCAAAAAGTGGGCAAAGGATATGAACAGACACTTTTCAAAAGAAGACATTTATGCAGCCAACAGACACATGAAAAAATGGTCATCATCCCTGGTCATCAGAGAAATGCAAATCAAAACTACAATGGGATACCATCTCATACCCATTAGAATGGCAATCATTAAAAAGTCAGGAAACAACAGGTGCTGCAGAGAATGTGGAGAAATAAGAACGCTTTTACACTGTTGGTGAGAGTGTAAACTAGTTCAACCATTGTGGAAGACACTTTGGCGATTCCTCATGGATCTATAACTAGAAATACCATTTGACCCAGCCATCCCATTACTGGGTATATACCCAAAAGGATTATAAATCATGCTGCTATAAAGACACATGCACACGTATGTTTATTGCAGCACTATTCACAATAGCAAAGACTTGGAACCAACCCAAATGTCCATCAATGATAGACTGGATTAAGAAAATGTGGCACATATACACCATGAAATACTATGCAGCCATAAAAAAGGATGAGTTCATGTCCTTTGTAGGGACATGGATGAAGCTGGAAACCATCATTCTGAGCAAACTATCGCAAGGACAGAAAACCAAACACCACGTGTTCTCACTCATAAGTGGAAATTGAACAATGAGAACACTTGGACACAGGATGCGGAACATCATACACTGGGGACTGTAATGGGGGGGCAAATGGGGGAGGGATAACATTAGGAGAAATACCTGATGTAAATGAGGAGTTAATGAGTGCAGCAAACCAACATAGTACATGTATACATATGTAACATACCTGCACATTGTGCACATGTACCCTAGAACTTTAAAAAAAAAATCAGATCCAACCGTGTCACTTACCTGCTTAAAACCTTTCAATGTTTTTCACCAGTCTTAGCTAAGTTTAAATTCCTAAAACACATATCCATAAGTGTAGCTGTTCAACCTCCAGAATTTTTTCCTAATCTTTATGTCTATTCCATGTGGCCCTGCCTTGAAATGATTCTCCTTCCTGGGAATTTGAAATCTAAGAAAAGGGAATAGATACCAGCAACTATAGTTAATTCCTGACCCTACTTAATATAAGGGCCCTAGAAAAAGTTCACAAGCAGACCTATTTGTAATACTTGCAGGGCCCAGGGTAAAAAGTACAAATGGAAAACAACATGCCACATGTTGAAATATGTAAAAGTTATAAGCCAAGCTTACAACTCATTAACAGGAATATATTTTGTCTGCTATCCTTCATAGTGATCTGGAAGCCTAGATTCAAATTTAGAATTTTCACGTTCCTGAAAATTCTGAACCAAATGATTCAGAATTCTACCTGAATTCTTTTTCTGCCAGGTGTTTTCATATGACTCTTTAAGGGCCTTGTGTGCATGTCACTTTATCTCTTCTGACTGAGTCCTGTTTATTCATTGATCAGCAGTGTTTGAGAACCTAAAATGCACCAAACAATGTGGTAGAAAATCGGTATCACCTCAGTTTTCGTGTCCTATCTCCAAACAAAACCCCTCAAATGGATGTTTCCAGGGTTTTCACTCTAATGGAAGATTCTATACTGGGGAGTAAGAGATACACACAAATTCCAAAAGTAGGGATAGTAATTTTAGAGCAGAGAAAACCAAATTCCAAATACCATGGTGTGATCTAGAGGATGGATGTAGGCTCTGGGTAGGCATTTACACTTGGCCCTAAGAACCCCTTCCTCCAGAGGGAAGAGTATCGTTAAAAGAAGGACAAAACAGGACCTTCCAAAGGACAGGGCCTAGGACAAGAATACCTTTTGCTAATGTTTAGTGAAAGTACTACCTATACAATATCTTGCAGTCAAGATCCTTGGAGGTGGTCAATATTCTTATATCAGATAACACAGACTTGAAACCAACAGCAGTAATAAAGGACAAAGAAAGGCATTATGTAATAATAAAAGGATCAATTTAACAAGAAGATTTAACTATCCTAAATATATATATATATGCAGCCAACATTGGAGCATCCAGATTCACAAGTACTTCTAGATCCACGAAAAGACCTGGACAAAACAAAAGTTGTGGGGAATTTCAGCACCCCACTGACAGCATTAGGCAGATCATCAAGGCAGAAAACTAACCAAGAATTTCAGGGTTTAAACTCACCACTTGACCAATTAGAACTAATAGACATCTACGTAATATTCCACTCATCAATCATAGAATATACATTCTTGTCATCTGCACATGGAACATCCTCCAAGATTGACCACATGCTTGGCTATAAGCAAGTCTCAATATATTTTTAACAAGTCAGAATCATACCAACCATACTCGCAAACCAGAGTGGAACAAAACTAGAAATCAATACCCCACACAATTATAGGGCAATTAAACTTGCTCCTGAGTGACTTTTGAGGAAACAACGAAATTAAGTCATAAATTAAAAAATTATTTGAAAGAAATGAAAACAGTTACAAAATATCAAAATCTCTGGGATGCAGCAAAAGCAGTGTTAAGAGGTTTATAGTGCTAAAGCCCTACATCAAGAGAGAAAGATCTCAAATTAATGATCTAACATTACACCTAGAGGAGCTAGAAAAACAAGAAAAACTAACCTTAGAACTGTCAGAAGAAAAGAAATACTAAAATCAGAGCAGAACTGAATAAAATTAAGACCCAAAAATTTACACAAGGTGTCAAATAAAAGTTTGTTTTCTGAAAAATAAACAAGATTAATAGACTACTAGCTAAATTAACAAGAAAAAGATCCAAATAAGCACAATCAGAAATTACAAATATGACATTACAACCATTTCTACAGAGATACAGAAGATCCTCAGAGATTATTATGAATACCTCTATGCACACAAACTACAAAATCTAGAGGAAATGGACAAATGCCTGGAAAGGCAACTATGATATAACCAAAGAGGTGAAAGATCTCTACAAAGAGAGTTATAAGACAACTGCTGAAAGAAATTATAAATGACATGAACAAATGGAAAAACATTCCATGCTTATAGTTTGGAAGAATCAGTACCATTAAAACAACCATAGCGCACAATGCAATCTACAGATGCAATGCTATATCAAACTACCAATGTCATTTAACAGATTTAGAGAAAACTATTCCAAAATTCATACGGAACCAAAAAAAGAGCTCAAATAGGAAAGCAATCCTAAGAAAGAAAGAAAAAATGCCCCAGGTATTACATTACCTGACTTCAAACTACACTATAAGTCTACAGTAATCAAAACAGCATTGTACTGATACAAAAACAGACACATATACCAATGGAATAGAATAGAGAACTCAGAAATAAAGTCACAAACCTACTACCATCTGATCTTCAACAAAATTGACAAAAATAAACCATGGGGAAGTGACTGTGTATTCAATAAAAAGTGCTGGAATAACTGACTAGCCATATGCAGAAGACTGATGCCGGATCCCTACCATTTACCATATGAAAAAATTAACTCAAGATGGATAGGATTTAAATGTAAGACTTCAAACTGTAAGAATCCTACAAGAAAACCTAGGAAATATCCTTCTCGACATCAGCCTGAGCAAAGATCTTATGGCTAAGTCCTCAAAAGCAATTGCAATAAAAACAAAAATTGACAAGTGGGATCTAATTAAACTAAAGAGCTTCTGCACAGCAAAAGAAACTATCATCATGGTAAACAGACAACCTACAAAATGGGAGAAAATATTTACAAATTATGCATGCAACAAAGGTCTAACATTCAGAATTTATGAGAAACTTAAATCATCAAGCATAAAGCAAATAACTTCATTGAAAAGCAGACAAGGGACATGACACTTCGCAAAAGAAACCACAGGTGGCAAACAGACATATGAAAAAATATTCATAACTAATTATCAGAGGTATGCAAATCAAAACCACAATGAGATACCACCTTAAACCAGTCAGAATGGCTATTATTAAAAAGTCAAAAAACAACAGATGCTAGTTAGGCTGCAGAGAAAGGGAATGCTTATATACTTTCATGGGAAGGTCAATTAGTTCAGCCACTGTGGAAAGCAGTTTGGAGATTTATCTAAGAACTTTAAACAGAACTACTTTTTGACTCAGCAATCCCATTACTGGTATATACCCAAAGGAAAATAAATTATTCTACAAAAAAGACACATGCACTTGCATGTTCATTGCAGCACTATTCACAATAGCAAATACATAGAATCAACCTAGGTGCCCAACAGTGGATTGGATAAAGAAAATTTGTACCTACATACTATAGAATACTAGCCAGCCATAAAAAAGAGAATGAAATCATGTCCTTTGCAGCAACATGGATTCAACTGGGGGCCATCATCCAAAGTGAAATTAATGCAGGAGCAGAAAAGCAAATATCACACATTCTCACTTATGAGTAGAAGCTAAATATTGGGTATACATGGACATAAAAATGAGAGCAATAGGCCGGGTGCGGTGGTTCACGCCTGTAATCTCAGCACTTTGGGAGGCCGAGGCATGCGGATCACGAGGTCAGGAGATCAAGACCATCCTGGCTAACATGGTGAAAGCCCGTCTTTACTAAAAATACAAAAAAATTAGCCGGGCGTGGTGGCAGGCGCCTGTAGTCCCAGCTACTCGGAAGGCTGAGGCAGGAGAATGGCATGAACCCAGGAGGCAGAGCTTGAAGTGAGCTGAGATCACGCCACTGCACTACAGCCTGGGCGACAGAGCTAGACTCCGTCTCAAAATAAATAAATAAAATAAATAAACAAAAAATAAATGAGAGCAATACCAGCCTGGGCAATATGGTGAAACTCCATCTCTACAAAAAAATACAAAAATTATCCAGGCATGGTGGCTCATGCCTATAATCCCAGCAACTTGTGGGACTGAGGTGGGAGGATTGCTTGAGCCCAGGCGGCAGGGGTTACAGTGAGCTGAGATCGCACCACTGCACTCCAGCCTGGGTGACAGAGCGAGACTCTGTCTCAAAAAAAAAAAAAAAAGGAACAATAGAGGCTGGGTACAACTAGATGGGGAAGATAAGAAAGGGAGCAGGAGCTAAAAAAAAAAAAAAACTACCTATTGGGTACTATGCTCACTACTTAGGTGACAGGGTCATTCATATCCCAAACCCTAGCATCATGCAATAAACTAATGTAATAAACCTGCACATGTACCATGTAAATCTAAAATGAAAGTGGAAATTTAAAAAAATAAATAAAAATAAAAGATTACTGGATCTACCCAATCTGTCCTGCATATTGGTTGTTATTTCCTTTCATTTATATGTTATTTCCTTTCACTGTCAAGCAAAAGAAACTTAATTTATATAATTCTGAAGGTGGCTTTCATGGTTCTGCATAATCTGATTCCTTCCTAGTCTCTAATTTCTCTTCATTTTACTTTCCATGTCACTTACTGGCCATGCAAGCTTCTTTCAGTTTGTCACAAGGGTGAACTTCCTGTCCACCTCAGTATCTTTACACATGGTCCTGTCTCTGTCTAAGCAGATCTCCTCTTGACCTAACCAATACTTTTCTTTCAGGAATCAGATTAAATATCACTTTAGGAAGCCTCTCTGCTCACACCCCATTCAAGCACCACCACATGCTCATCATAGCATGTCTGTCTTCTGAGCACGTGTCACTAGTGGTTAAATTTTTGTCATATTCAAATCTTCCTGATAGAGCCTAAATGCAACCAGGAAACTCTTGTCTATATTATTCATGCTTCTCTCCCTTGTGCAACACATGATCCAGAACAAATGTTCAATGTATATTTGTTGGGTGAACAAATTAATGTTATCACATGTCTTGATGCTTTCATCCCCCATCAACCAGAACTCAATTTTCTTCTTTGCATTCTATATCACATCTAAGACCTTCCTTCACACCTAGTTTCTCAGTAAATTAATTGTTTCACAGGTACTCTGAGAGAAATGAGCCTCTACCTTTTTTCATCATGTAATAGGTGAGAATTGTTAATTTTTGTGGGTACATGGCAAGTATATCTATTTATGAGGTACATGAGATATTTTGATACAGGCATGCAATACATGATAATCACTTCATGGAAAAGAGGTATCCATCCTTTCAAGTATTCATCTTTTGTGTTACAATCGAATTATATCATTAGTTGCGAGGGTCCATCCTGCAGACCCTGACCCAGCGACGGATGAATAATGTACACTGACACAGATATTATGCTTGTCAGCCTGGCTGAGAGTCCAGGCTGCTTATAGACTCCCAGGAGAGTGCTGTAAAGAGTTGCAACCAGGGGCTCCAACCCGCTGGCCACCCCTCCAGCATTTATTCAGCACACATTAAATGACAAAGGCTTTGAATCAATACCATTAGAGGGTAATCAACCGGGTCACCTTTCCCCACACCAACCCCCTGCCTCCAGAGCACCATCCTGCCTACAAATGATCAAAGGTTAGTTTTAGAACCACATGAATAAACAAGCTATTTAGATAAACTACTATACATTCCTATGTATCAGTGCCCTAAGCTCTCTGACTCCTGAAAAGAGAATCTAGCTGTCTTCAGCCAAACTTTTTATGCAAACCCCCAGGCCTGCCAAGAGGGTTTGTGTTAATTTTACCGTTTTTCCCACCATCCTGACTGAACCCCTACAGTTAGTTATTTTTAAATGTATAATTAAATTATTGACTATAGTCACTCTGTTGTGCTATCAAATACTAGATCTTATTAACTATTTTTTTCAACCCATTAACTATCTTTATCTCCTCCCCATGCCCCCCATGACCTCTACAATTCCCAACCTCTGGTAAACATGCTTCTACTCTCTCTATGAGTTCAATTGTTTTTATTTTTAGATCCCACAAGTGGAAACATGCAATGTTTGTGTTTCTGTGCCTGCTTATTGTATTTAACACAATGACCTGCAGTTCCATCTAGGTTGTTGCAAATGATAAGATCTCATTCTTTTTTATGGCTAAATAGTACTCCATTGTATATAAGTGCCACATTTTCTTTATCCATTTTTCTGTTGATGGGCACTTACATTGCTTCCAAAACTTGGCTATTTTAAACAGTGCTGCAACTAACATGAGAGAGCAGATATCTCTTTGATAAGACTAATTTCCGTTTTTGGGGAGTATATACCCAGCAGTGGAATTACTGGATCATATGGTAGCTCTGTTTTTAGTTTAAGGAACCTCCACACTGTTCTCCACAGTGATTGTATGAATTTACATTACCACCAACAGTGAACAAGAGTTCCCTTTTCTCTGCATCCTTGCCAGCATTTGTAATTGCCTATCTTTTGGATAAAAGCCATTCTAACTGGGGTGACATGATCATATGCCTATTTGCCATTTGTATGTCTTCTTTTGAGAAATGTCTATTCAAATTTTTTGTCTATTTTTAAATCAGATTATTAAAGTTTCATCCTATAGAATTGCTTGAGCTCCTTATATATTCTACTGTGAATCTTTTGTCAGATGGGTAGTTTACAAATATCTTCTCCAAGTCTGTGGGTTGTCTCTTCACTTTGTCAATTGTTTCCTTTGCTGTGCAGAAGGTTTTTAACCTGATGTGATCCCATTTGCCCATTTTTGCTTTGGTCATCTGTGCTCGTGGGAAATTTTTGCCCAGTTCCATGTCCTGGAGTTTCCCCCAATGTTTTCTCGTAGTAGTTTCATAGTTTGAGGTCTTAGATTTAAGTACTTTATCCATTTTGATTTTTGTATATGGTGAGAGATAGGGATCTAGTTTCATTCTTCTAAATATTGATATTGTTTTCCCAGCATCATTTATTGAAGAGACTGTCTTTTCCCTAGTGCATGTTCTGGGCACCTTTGTCAAAAATAAGTTCACTGTAGGTGTGTGGACTTGTTTCCAGGTTCTCTATTCTGTTTCATTGGTCTATGTGTCTGTTTTTATTCCTGCACCATGCTGTTTTGTTTACTATAGCCCTGCAATATGATTTGAAATCAGGTAATATGATCCCTCTCATTTTGTTCTTTTTGCTCAGGATACTGTTGGCTACTCTCGATCTTTTGTTGTTTCATATAAATTTTAGGATTGTTTTTCTATTTCTGTAAAGAATGTCATTGGTATTTTGATAGGAATTGCATTGAACATGTAGATTAGTTTTGGGTAGTATGGACATTTTAACAATATTGATATTTCCAATCTATGACCATGGAATATCTTTCCATTTTGGGGTATCCTCTTCAATTTTTTCCATCAGTGTTTTATCATTTTCATTATCGAGATCTTTTTTTTTTTAATCAATTCCTAAATATTTAAGGGTCCATAGGCTCTTTAGTCAGCAAGTGATAAATCCTGCCAGGACTGGGTCCTTCCCTTCAAGGTGTCAAGTTCCCTTTCATCCCAGGGTATGTCTGCAAATGTCGTCTGGAATCTTCGGCCTAGAATAGGGGCCTCAGCACTCTGCCCAATGCCTTATGCTACTATGGCTGAATTGGTATCTGGGATGCAAGACAAAGTCCTCTTTATTGTTTGCTCTATGCTGTCATTTCCTTTAAGCAAAAGGAAGGATTCACTTTCCTTGATGTAAGAGCTGCACTGCCTGGAGTTTGGGGAAGGGCAGCACAAGCACTCCCCTAGCCACCCAGGCCAGTGTCTCCATAGGTCATGTGTTACCCTGGTTCTCTGGCTCTGAGTCCAGCTCACCACTAGGAGTTTCCTGGGAACTGCAGTCCTTGTGTCCTAGACTGTCTTTCAAGTTTACCTAAGACCCCAGAGTACTTTGGCCCGCAGTGGTGAGGCTTGGAGAAAAACTGAAGTTCCAGCCACTAGGATGGGTGATTCCTCTCTGGCTAGGGCTGGTCCAAATGTTTCCTTTAAGCACAGGCACTGGCTGAACCCAGCTTGGCTCTGCTCTCCACTATGACAGGGCAACATTGAATTCAAAATAAAGTTTCCCAATTGCTGTGCTCTCCCCCCAAGTCCCACCCCAGAATGCACAGATGCCTAGTGCCACATGGCTGCTGCTGGGGGATGGGGAAGGATTGGTGTTGGCAATTCAGGACTCTCTAACTCTCTTCACTACTTCTTCCAGTGATATTAAGTTAAAACCAGGTACTGTTACTGCTCACCCGATTTTTGGTTTCTGTGACAGTGCTTTACTGTGCACAGACAGTTGTTACAATTTGGCATTCCTCCATGGTGGAGGACTAATGGTGTAGGTTTCTATTCCACCATCTTGTTCTACCCTCTAGATGAGAAATTAAATGAGAAAACAAGTACCTACTGTCTTAGTCCATTTTCATGCTGCTGATAAAGACATACCAGAGACTGGAAAGAAAAAGAGGTTTAATGGACTTACAGTTCCACATGGCTGGGGAAGCCTCACAATTATGGCAGAAGGCAAGGAGGACCAAGTCACATCTTACATGGATGGCAGCAGTCAAAGAGAGAGCTTGTGCAGGGAAACTCCTGTTTTTAAAACCATCATATCTCGTGAGACTCATTCACTATCACAAGAACAATGCAGGAAAGACCCGCACCCATAATCCAGTCACCTCCCACCAGGTTCCTCCCCTCCATGACATGTGAGAATTGTGGGAGTTACAATTCAAGATAAAATTTGGGTGGGGACACAGTCAAATCAGATCACCTACTATGCATCAAACTATGTCAGAGAGATTACAGAAACCAACTAAACCTGCTTCCTTGCTTTCAAGGAGTTTGCAGTCTTCACAAGAATGTGAACATGCTGGTCTTCACCATAGCTAGGTTTCCCCTCCCCATCTTTGTCTTTGTATCACTGAGTTCCCAATAGCTGCTGCTATTGGGCCTTCTTGGTCCATATTACCTACACATTCATTTCCACTACACAAAGTGCCTGGACAATGCTATGTGCTAAGAGTGGATACAATAATGGCACAGCTAAGAGCAATTTTAGACCTCTAGATGGGTTGGTCTCATCACCTGTAGATCTTTTTTCCTCATATCCAAAAATAAGACCAGTTATTTTATCTAAACATAGCAGACCACCTTGGATTCCTTTCCCCAGTCTATTCCCATTCATCTTACTCAACCACTGCCCAGTCATGGTTCTATCATAAAGGCAGGGAGTGGAAGGGAATCTGCTTATATAAGATTTCTAGATACTTGGATTCTAGACAAATAAATGTGTGTTATAAAGATATGTTTAGTAAAATCTAGACAAATACTTGCCATAAATAAAAATTATATTCTTAACATCTTCACCATATGATGACTGCAGTCCACACAGAGAAGTACAGGCGATTTTTTGAGGTTCCTATCTTTTAAAATGCAGAAAGGAAGTTATCACCCAAATACAAAGAGATATTTTGCTAAGGTCATTCCCTTCTATACTACTTGTTTAGAAAGACACACTGGAAGGAAGAATATTTGGTTTTCTGAAAATATATGCTTTTAAAGATGCTATTAAACAATTGTTTACCTGTAATGGAAATAAACAGTCAAAGGGAGTATCTTTAATGCTTTCTGGCCTCCTTCATTCATGGCTTGTTTCTCTATAAAAACTTAAATATCTTCATTTTTGTACAAAACAAAACTTATGTTTAGAGATATTGAGAGGAAAAATAAGTTTTCTAATGTAATATATACAATGTAAAACTTTATTAAAATGAACCCATAACAATTAGAAAGACATTTATTTTCCCCTTTTTACAATAACATGTCCAGCCTAGACTACCTCGAGGTAATTTCTTAATTTACTCCACATCATCACAAGGAATTAAGAAGCTTAAGATTCCATTCTCCAAGTAGAATATCAGGAAAATACTTTTAGATCAGTTTAATAATTTTCTTCTAGTTATAAAATATTAATATTGTCCATCCTTAATTTTTCTCCATTATATTCCACTTATCAAACTTTTCTAGGCATGATATGCTGACACGGGTTAAATTTTTCAAAGAAAATGCTTTAGGATTTATAAATTTCAAAATATTAATATTATTCTAATTGGGGCAAAAAATCTTTAAAATAAAATGTTGACAAGACTGCAGTCACTATTTTTGAAAATGAATATGAGTAAAAAACTACAAATAAGTGTTTTTTAAAAAATTGACTGTAAAGTTTATTTTTTAATAGTTTATCCTTTTTGTCTGTCACTATACAGTATTTTATATTTGACAAATGGAAGATTGATCAATGGCTGTTATAAATAAAACCAGAATATATTTCTAAAATTTTAAAGCCATATGAAAATCCTGTGTATCTCTCTGAATAATTCACAGACTAAAATATTGTACCGAAACTAAGAATGGAGCAAGTTGCTCCATAGGGTGGTTTATAGCTCAGTGCTATTCATAGACTATTAATTCTATTTTATTTTTCAGGGGTGTATCATGAGTTTAGCAAGTGTTTCCAGTGGCATCTCTTATTCGTTATTTATTCATAAGAAGTTTGAGAGTTATCTATTTGGCAACCTTAATAATTTTCTATTTTGAAGCTTTTAGAGACCCCCCAAAAAGGAAGCCTCTTGCATTCATCACTGATCTTTTCTTCCGCCTTGTCCAATGAATAAATAATTATTCTCCCCTATATATTAACTAGGATTATTTTGGTTGCAAATGACAGAAACTCCAATCACAAGTGAGCTAAGTAAAAAGATAAAATTTCGTCTCCCCTAACTGCAAAGTCCAGGGAAGGACTTCCCTCAGATATGGCTTGATAAAAGGAATAAAGTAATGAAAACAGAACCAATACTCTATTTCTAGAACTGGCTCTGCTCACCTATATATGAAAACTTCCTTTTTACACAGGCTGTCCCCTCTGGTCAGCAGGTTGCCAGCAGCAGTCAGGGTTAAATCCTCCCAGGTTCAAACCCAAAGGACAAAAGAAAAATCTGTGTTCTAGCATGCCCAAAAAAACTGATACATTTCTTTTAAAGTAGCTTAGGTCACATGTCCATGGCTAAGCCAATCACTGTAGCCATAGAACTATAAGGAAATAATTGTCTAAGGCCTTAGGTGGAAATAGAGATAGGCACCCAAATGAAAGTTGGAGCTGTTGGCAGAAGGAAACAGGGATGCTGGGGTGGCAGACAATCACTAGCACCACTGCCGCCTCGGGCTCACTTTGATATTTCAAATGGCCCATTCATATGCACAAGTCACTTTACTTTAAAAAAAAAATGTATTTTCAATCTAAGAAGTAAATAAGTAGCAAATTACAAATGCAAAACATAGTCATGAAGAACATCTTAAGATCCCTCTTTTAGGCCTCAGTCTTTAAGGAAAACAAGATCTTTTGTCAGCATTTCAAGTAAAACATTCATGTTCAAACAAAATTGCTCTCTCCAAAACTACCCAGCACCTGAGGCTCATAGGCCTCTGCACTGAGCTCCACCATCCTCTCACCTCCCATCTAAATCCAGTTCCACCCGTTGAATTGTGTTGTCTGCCCTAGATGACTTGAAGGTGACTTCCCTAGCTTATCTTTCTCAAAAAATATCAAGACGGCATAGTCTAGATAACTCCAGCACTCTCCTTCAATTGCATTCCTTTTTACACCTCCTATCTTTGACCCGTCCTCAGTCAGAGAATGTAGATACTCTTCCAAGGCTGGTGCAAAAGTAATTGTGGTTTTGCCTTTTTAATGTCATGGCAAAAACTGCAATTACTTTTGCATCAACCTAATATTAATTTTCCTACTAATCAAGGGAGTGGTTCAGTGGCTAAGAGTCTGGGCTGTAGAGTGAGATTGCCTGAATTCAGATATTGACTCTCCTTAACTAGCTGTGAAACCTCAGACAAGTAGTTTCATAAAAATCCCAAGCCTCCTCAACTTCATCTGTAAAATTAGAAAAATTTTCTTGTCCCCAGCAATCTCATCTAGCTAGCTACCTATTTCCCATATGGTTAATTGAGATAATATAGATAAAATGCTCAGCATCTGCACATAGTAAGCCTTCATATATATGAATTGCTGTATTTTCACTGATACTGTATTACCACCTTCCTTTAACCCAATAGTCTCATTTCTCTGCTCCTCTTTATAGCAAACTCAAAAGAGCTGTCCATACTAACTTCATTTCTCAAAGGGTCTTTGTTCACATCTGTGTTCTGTTTGCTTTGACTACAGTGTTGAGTATGAGACCTGTGTGCCCACTACCGAGCTAGCTCACCAGCATATTTCCAACCACTTCATTTGTCCTGCTTTGGTCAGGGGATAAGGCCACTCTAGGATGTCTCAGCTCCCCAGCAACAACAACTTTCCTTTCCAAGACTGATCACAGGAAATAAAGAACAGTAGAAAAGGGAGAGACAACCAGACACCAGGGAGAGTCCTGGGAACAGGAACTCACTCAGAGCAGAGTCTACATTCACTCAGCTCCCAGAGTGGTTCTCTTGTGTTCTTCTCCCCAGTTTTTCCCATATTACTTTCTCTCTTATGAGTAGTTATTTTGCCTCTCTTATGAATAGTTCTTTTGCCTCTCTTTGCCTCTTCCCCAGCCCAAGTATTACCTAGTTTCTGAGAGCTCAGAGAACCTCTCTGAATCTCCCTGTCGTTTTAGCCACTGGCCTCTCTTAAAAAATGCCCTCATCTTTGGGGCTGCTTCAGATGCAGGTGGCTGTTGTCTCCACAACAGTCTAAAAGGAGGGTCTGTCAGGATACTACAGAAGAAAGAAATACTTGACATGGATTAATACCTTACAATATGATCCAACCACAATTTTTGTTGTTGTAATTCTTTTTATTGTTGTTGTTCCAACTGATGTTAATATTAGCATCTCCAAAACTCACAGTTCCAACAATGTAGACCTGAAATTTTATTTTCCAGGAAAAAAAAAAAAAGAGAGGTAGGTTAGAAAAAGATCTTTACTCTGGGAGAAATAACTTCAGTTTAGTATTCTCTGTTCAATAACCTGTTTATTATCTTTAAACTAATCAACCACTCATTGAATAAATTAGTATACATCTCTGCTGTGAAAACAATGCAGCCATTAAAAGATTGAGGTAGGTCCTGAAACAATCTTTAAGATATTGTTAAATTTTAAAAAGCAGATTACACAATTGCTTGATCTCATTTGTGCTATGTATTTTTTAAATAATTCTGTTTTAATTTCTTTTATATGCCTCTAAATTATGCACTGGCATATATGCATACAAAGTGTTGAAGACATACATCAGAAACTATTGAAAGGCATATTACCTCTGGCAATTGAAACATTAGGTTACAAATAGAATAATCACTTTTAACTTAGTTTTCTTGTTTGATTTTTTACCATGTATACAGCATTTTATAATATGAAAATAAATAAAATTTAATTATTCAACTATACCTGAAGGTCTAGGTTCCTTTAAAGCACATATAAGTTATATCAGTAAGGGGTACAGATTTATGATTATAAAAACAAAGAAAAACATGGCTTAGTCATGGGAACTTAATCCAAAATCCTGTGCTCAAACTGCCTCCTCTCCGTGCAGGGTCTGAGAAATACATACACACGGAAGGAAATATGTGCACAGAGGGAAATGGCCATCAAGTAAACACCCTACTTCTCTGAGCCTGTGGCCAAGCACTATAAGCTGTGGTAGGCCACCAAGGGACTCCTTATGCCAAGGGGTTAGGAAAGCATGTGTAACCTGGAGCCAAAACAACAACAATGGCCTGCTTTGCCCACTCCCTCCCATACCCTCAATCAAATATGAGGTACTCCCACTCTTAAGAAAGGAAGACTAATACAGAACAAGCCAAAGAGAAAAACAGTCAGAGCAATAGTATATTTGCTCACGCCCTGAGCAGAGATAGCTAGTCTAGAATTTTGAGCCCAAAATTGTTCTTGGAAAACAGGCTGTCAATTGAGTGGCCATCAAGAGGAGGCTCCCAAGGGAGCTGAACCCAAAGACAGAGAGAAATCACATCCAGCACTTGTGCACTAGTCACTCCCATTGGCCCTGTGCAAGAGTCTTCCCTTTGTGGTGCGGTCAATGCACTTTCCCGAATCATCCTTGGTCAAGGAATAAGGAAGGTAATCTACACCTGCTACAAGTCAACTTCATGTTTACATTCTACAGAGTATTTCTTTAAGTTACTGTCTGATTGAAGTCACTTTTAAAAATGTATTTTCAAATGGCCATCAATGTATTTACCTTGATTAAATATGTCATCTTTCATTTGAGAATTAGTTTGAGTTAAATGTGGCTAATATTCTAAAAGATGACGGGTTATTTTAATCTGGTAGAGACATTAACACTGAGAAACCAACTGACAAAAAGCATCATATCAAATAGAACATCAAGGACTACTTTGCTGAAATAACAACAGCATTATCTTTAAGTGTTTTTCCACACAAGATAGCACTTAAAATGCCCAACCCCCAACATTGTCTTACCACAACACACACACACACACACACACACACACACACACACAGAACAGAGTCAGAGGGCCAGGCTATGGCATTTGTTTTAAATGTTCACTGGGGCAATATCCAAAATACTGGTCACAGGTATTTATTCATAACATCTTTAACATCTCTGTATTCCAGAATATCAAACATAGTAGATCAATAAATATTCATGAACAAATGAATGAACACTCAAAAGTTAAGAAACTTTAAACCAAAAGAATATTTTTTTCTTTTCTGTGAACCCTGTTTATTAACACTTCTATTCAAGTTTTCCAATCTTTTGTTGTCTCTCTCCTAATAATTTAATGGATTTTTAAAATCATCTTCAGAACTGAAAATGTTTCTTGATAAAAATAACAGGTAATGATAAATTTGGGTAGTGTCCCACTTCAGTCCTCCTCCACCAACTAGGTATTTAAGAAACTTAAATAGCTACTACCATTTTGAATTTGCTAAAGAATTTGATGAATATGTTCAATAACTCAGAGTTGAAAATGTATGTAAGGGTCCTAAGGGTCACTTGTCAGACTCTAGTACCCAAAACAGTGAAGCAGATGAAAAGCAACATGCTTCTCAGGAAGCCTGGACAGCGCAGGAGATAAGCTCATAGTAGTTGACTCCAGACTCGTGGTGCAGGCCTTGCAAAATGATCAAGTCTTTCTTGCATTCTCTCTGAAAAGTATACCAGAGTGGTATTCCTTGAAGTAGACGTAGATTACTGTCAGGATGTTACTTCAGAGTGGAAGTCGAATGCATGCTAACTTTCCACTTTTCAAAACAGAATAAAAGATGAGTGAATTTTCTGGAGCTAACGAAGGAAAATTTGAAGGTGCCATTAATGAATTAATCTAACCATGTATTCTGAAAACATAACCAGCCAATGGATGTTTAAAACACAATTTTTTTATGTTCAGAAAAGAAAGATGAAGTATGAAGACTACATACCCAACTGTCATCAATTATAAATGACAAACTTTTATTCTACCCTTTAAAAAAGGAAGAAAAGATGTATATTAAAAATTAACAGTCTGAATTGTTTACACAACCGATACACATGGACACTACATGCCCATTTTCTGATGACAACTCAACAGGTTAAACATAGGCATCTCTGGTTATTAGTTAAGATTTGGGGATTACAATTCAAACTACACCTCAGTGCCTATAGAATCAAATATCTGGTCCTATACCAAGATTAGCTGTAGCAAAGATACTGGTTTAGTTCAGGGTGTAGGATAACAGGGCTGCTGAAGACCATAAAGCCCTGTTGGTGGGTAACCCACTCAGAATGTAATCAGCAAATTATAATGGTTCTCACTTTGAGATGTAGTTGAAATAATGGTAGAAAGATAGACTGGGGTAGAATTACAGACTGCTGTATACTAGGCTAGTTATATTGAACTTTTTTCTGTTGCAATGGAAACCCATCAAGCAATTTTCAGTAATGTAGTGACATAACTTTAATCAGGAGTCAGCAAACAATAGCCTGAGGGCCAAATCTGCCATTCTTATAAATAAAGTATTATTGGAACACAGTCACACTCCTTCTTTATAAGTTCTCTGTGCTTGCCTTTGCTCTATAAAGGGAAAGAATTGAGTAGTTGCAATAGACACCAAGCCTATACGGCCCATGAAACCTAAAATGTTTACAATCTGGCCCTTTACAGAAAAAGTTTGCTGACCCCTAATTTAAATTCATGTTTTAGAAAGAACTTTCATAGCAGAACAGAAATATTAGGCAGAGGCCAAAGAGACTACTTCAGAGATTATCACTTGTGAATGTTTTCCGCAGTTCCAGTGAATGAACGGAGGGACTAGGAAGAAAAGCCTTCTGTGAGAATGAAAATCTTCATTCTTACCGATACCTTGCAAATACCTTATAAAATCTAGGGCCAAAAGAATTCTGAAACACTACTTGATATGGTTTGGCTGTGTCTCCATCCAAATCTCATCTTGCATTGTAGTTCCCATATTCCCCATGTGTCATGGGAAGGACCTAGTGGAAAGTAACTGAATCACGGGGGCATGTTTCTCCTGTGCTGTTCTCAGGATAGTGAGTAAGTCTCACAAGATCTGATGGTTTTATTTTTTTTTTTTTTTTTTTTTTTTTTTTTTTTTTTTTTTTTTTGAGACGGAGTCATGCTCTGTCGCCCAGGCTGGAGTGCAGTGGCCGGATCTCAGCTCACTGCAAGCTCCGCCTCCCGGGTTCACGCCATTCTCCTGCCTCAGCCTCCCAAGTAGCTGGGACTACAGGCGCCCGCCACTTCGCCCGGCTAGTTTTTTGTATTTTTTAGTAGAGACGGGGTTTCACCGTGTTAGCCAGGATGGTCTCCATCTCCTGACCTCGTGATCCGCCCGTCTCGGCCTCCCAAAGTGCTGGGATTACAGGCTTGAGCCACCGCGCCCGGCCAAGATCTGATGGTTTTATAAAAGGCAACTTCCCTGCACACACTCTCTTGCCTGCTGCCATGCCTTTGCTCTTCCTTCACCTTCCACCATGATTGTGAGGTCTCCCCAGCCATGTGGAACTGTGAGTCTATTAAAACCTTTTTTTCTTTATAATTACCCAGTCTTGGGTATTTCTTCATAGCAGTATGAAAATGGACTAATACATTACTTGTAAATTATCTTCTCAAATTCCATAGTCCTTAGCCATCCAGAAGAATTAAAAGTTCACGAAAATGCCTACCTTTCATATCCCAAACTTCTTTCAAGTGCTTATAGTCTGGCCTATTATTTATTTACTTGATCCCTACTAAGTACAAAAGCTGGGTGCATAAATATATAAAGTTACCATCCTTGAAAAATTTGAAGTCCATTAGATGGAGTGATAACAGTAAATTCCTAATTTTCAAATGAAGTAGTAATGGTGGCCTAAGAATTGAGGAAATTATAATTTCTTACTTTGTAGGAATACCAATATCAATTAACCAAACAAATCTTCTCTTTCAACCCAAACTGTGAGTCAAAAAATGTCTACATCAATATCCCAACTAGCTTCCTGAGAATATGGTTCCATTTAAAAAAAAAAATGCAAAATTCCATTTACTTCTAAAGAAGCAAACACTATAAGTTACCCAAACTCAGTTGGCCATGGAAGTTTTTTGGCCCTTAGCACTTATTAACATGTCATAATTTTCCATAATTTGGAAAATTGTAGTTTCATAATTCCAAACAGCAGAATTTAAATTTAACAGTTTAGCTAAACAAAGGTATATAAACCAGGCACGGTGGCTCACACCTGTAATCCCAGCACTTTGGGAGGCCGAGGCGGGCAATCACCTGACGTCGGGAGTTTGAGACCAGCCTGGTTAACATAATGAAACCATGTGTCTACTAAAAATACAAAATTAGCTGGGCATGGTGGTACATGCCTGTAATCCCAGCTACTCAGGAGGCTGAGGCAGGAGAATCACTTGAACCTGGGAGGCAGAGGTTGCAGTGAGCCAGGACTGTGGCACTGCACTGCAGCCTGGGTGAATGAGTGAGACTCCATCTCAAAAAAAAAAAAAAAAAAAAAAAAGGATATGTTTGCCTATCTGGGTGTTTGATTCACTGTAGCAACTGAAATATCTATTTAATTATCTGATTATTTTACTTATTGGTATTGCATAGGCCCAACTGAAATCCTATAGCCTTCACAAATAAAGAAGCATTTGCCTGTGTTTAAAGAAGCAAATGGCCATATATCAAACAAGCTTGGTTAATTATAGACAAGTTTAAAGAATCTGCTCAAATATAACATAAGATTTTATGAAAAATCTACTTAAAACTTCTGCTTCCTACAGCATTTCTTAAACCATCTAAAAACAGTAGTTTCTACTATCTGCCAGGAACACACACGCACACACGCACGCAAAGTATAATTTTTTATCTATTTGTTTTTTTTTTTTTTTGGAGACACAGTCTTGTTCTGTCACCCAGGCTGGAGTGCAGTGGTGTGATCGCAGTTCACTGCAGCCTTGACCTCCCAGCTCAGTAGATTCCCCTACCTCAGCCTCCCAAGTGTCTGGGATTAACATGCATGCCTCCACATCCAGCTAATTTTTTTACTTTTTATAGTGACAGAGTCTCACTATGTTGCCCAGACTGGCCTCAAACTCCTGGGCTCAAGCTACTCACCTGCCTTGGCTTCCCAAAGCACTGGGATTACAGGTGTGAGCCACTGTTGCCAGCCTACATTGTTAAAATAAACATATTCTTAAAATAAGCAAAAAAAATTAAACTCTTTAAATATTTCAAATAAACATATTGATACATACCATATGATCAGAAAAGTACATAAATCTTAAGTTTGCCAGTGAATTATCACAAAATGAACACACTTTCAGAAAATCCATGGAATGTAGGCAATAGCATCCCCCTTTAACAGGCAAAGAAATTAAACGTTAGGGAAATTACGTAATTTGCCCAAGGGTACATAGCTGACAAACAGAAGATGCAGGAATTTGGAACAGACCCCTGGAGTTACTTGGAAAAATACTACAAGCCCTACCCTGCCAGACGAAGACGCACAAAACACCATAAATGACTTGCACATTTGCTGGTTCAATTCTTGCTTGCATTTTGCTTGCTTGTGCTATGCCAGATCTGCAAGTGAACTCAATTTCTAAACGTCTCATTCTTTCATTCTTCACCACCCAGGCCTGATTATTCTTCTCCATACAGGTCTGATGTCCTGGCTTCCTGATCTCCATCTTGTTCTTGGCCACAATCAACTACTGACTCCCTGGTCTTCATTTTCTGGCTCCCAAATCACTGGCTTAATTCAGACCTGGACATCTGTCTGGCACTTTCCTGACCCCCTGCCGGCCCAACCCAATCCTGCTATTGCCCACACAAGCACATCACAGACACTCCCAGGGGAGGGGTTGACATTTCTCACTAAAACCATCTCAATCATTCAGATCATTTGCCAATCAGGCAACTCTTCTGCTGCTGGCTTTCAGGGCCACTCCAGAATTAAGCAATACATTATGTTTACTAGGAGGAGAGGAGTTCCTTTCCACCAGTGGATCACATGCCAGTGCTGTATTAGCCATGACTACTTTCAGCACGACCTATTCAATTTACTTATTTAAGACAATATTCACATGTATGTGGAGAAAAAAAAATTATTGTGTCAATTTCCTTTCTGCCCTCTGTTTTGAATTCTCAACTGACTTTAATTAATTAAATGTGTTAACATCATGAGTTTGGCCTCAGAAGCTACTTAAATGTCTTGAAGCAAAGTGAACTAGACACGTCTTCTTGCTGTCATTAATCTATAGAACCATGCAGGTCCTGTGTTCTGGTGCCATTTGAACATTCTTAAGCCTAACACCAAAAATCAAATCAAAATGTACTCAAGGTTCCCCAGACTGCCCATTTCTAAGAAAAAGTCAATACTGACCTCAGCATACTCATGGTATAAGTCCCTGGAGGGTACTTACAGCATGAGGATTAGTGGTTACTGAGCAGAGATGCCATCATTGTCTTGGCCCAGTTTAGTTTCCAATAACTGTCTGAGATAAACCCACAATCCAATGACCAGTATTAAACATTCAGAAGAATCTCTAAGATTTAAAACAAAAGATATTCTAACCAGAATAGAAAATATAAAATTTCTATTAAACACAGATAAAAGATGGGATCTGAATTATAAGCAGGTTTAGTAGAAAAGAGAATATACCACAGGCAAATCATAATACATGTGCACTAAGCATGTTTGTCTAGAACATTTTTAAGGTTTACAGACCATTATTCTATGTTCCAAATAGGTCACTTCATGGTTATTGCCACTGAGTGACCATTCATAACTATTTATCTATTCAAGTATGTCATGCATGATACTATTCACAGTGTATCTATTCATTGTCCCAAATATCTCAGTTCTTGGAATGTGAATCTTCAAACACCAAAGGTGCATTCAGTTAAGGCTATGGTACGGGTATAGATGATGAGAACTGGAAGTCAGACAAGGCACTGTGCCATAAGATATCACAGTATAGGATATATAAATCAAGAAGAATGAGTACTATACTATTTAGAATACATAGTTTTCTTTATGTGGAATGGTTTAGGCTGTTTTGGTTATATTTTCTCAGTTTTCTGTAAGACATATGTAAAGCTTTGAATAATTTTTTAAACATAACAATGGGGACAGGACTCCTTATTCAATAAATGGTGCTGGGATAACTGGCTATCAAGATGCAGAAAATTGAAACTTTTCCCCTTCCTTTCATTATATTCAAAAATTAATGTAAGATAAATTAAAGACTTATACATAAGACCTAAAACAATAAAAACCCTAGTAGAAAACCTAGGAAATACTATTCTGGAGATCAGCGACATCAGCCTCGACAAAAGAATTTATGACTAAGTCCCCAAAAGCAACTGCAACCAAAAAAAAAAAAAAACTGGCAAGTGAGATTTAATTAAACTAAAGAGCTTCTGCATAGCAAAAGAAACTATCAACAGAGTAAACAGACAACCTACAGAATGAGAGAAAATATTTGCACTCTATTAATCCAACAAAGGTCTAATATTCAAAATAGATCAGGAACTTAAATTAGCAAGCAAAAAAAAATAACCTCATTAAAAAATGGGCAAAGGACATGAACAGACACTTCTCAAAAGAAGACATATATGTGGCCAAAAACTACATGAAAAAAATATTAATCATCACTAATCATCAGAGAAATGCAAATCAAATCCACAAGATACCATCTTACACCTGTCAAAATGGCTATTACTAAAAAGTAAAAAAATAAAAACCTGCGAAGAGATTGTAGAGAAAAGCAGTCACTGCAGAAAACTGTGGAAATTTCTCAAAGAACATAGAACTACCATTTGACCCAGAAATCCCACAACTGGGTATATACCCAAAGGAAAATAAATAGTTCTACAAAAAGAAGACACATGCACTCGTATGTTCATTGCAGCTTCAGAATAGCAAAGACATGGAATCAACCAAGATGCCCATCAACGGTGGACTGGATAAAGGAAATGTGGTACCTATGCAACATGGAATACTACACAGCCATAAAGAAGCGTGAAATCATGCCCTTTACAGTAACATGGGTATAGCTGGAGGCCTTTATCCTAACTAAACTAATGCAGGAAGAGAAAACCAAATACCACTGATAAGTGGTAGCTAACATTAAATACACATGGGCACAAAGATGGGAACAATAGACAGTATAGACTGCTTGAAAGAGTGGGGAGGAAAGCGTGGTTTGGAAGACTACCTATTGGGTGCTGTGCTCACTGCCTTGGTGATGGGATCATTTGTACACCAAGCCTCAGTGACACATAATTCACCCATGTAACAAATCAGCACATGTATCAGCACATGAACCTAAAATAGAAGTACAAAATAAAATAATATTTTATAAAAAGATACTTGTCCATTCTCTAATTACCACAACCCAGGCCAGTAGTGATAGACATATTTTAAGAGAAAATATATTTTCTGTCCTCTCAAATCAAAAATTCAGTATTTATTCTTAGAACAAAGGCAGATTTATCAAGCTAAATGTTTTAAATACTATGTCAACCACTAAAACTCTGTTCCCTAAGATGGTGTGTTATATTTATCGGTTGGAAACTTCCCCACAACAGCAGTAATTAGTTAATTAATTAATACAAACTATCGTGAGAGTTCCTAGTTCTTTAAAGTTAGACTTCAGAGTATTTTTAGTAAATTACCATCAGCAGTTCCCTCTAAATCTTGGGAGCAGAGCTTAACTGCTGAAGAGTGCCAGCATCTGGAGCACTAGCATGAGGTTTTATTTGATGTCCGTTATTATTCAAAAAGAATTTGTTTATAAAAGGAGAGATCCAAACCATCAGAGGCAACAAACAAATGCTCTGCATGGCTGAGTCTATCAGTTATCAGTTCATGATACCTTTAGAAAACTCCTTTGAAGATCCTCAGGCACTGCAAATTTCACTTAGTTCTGCTTTGCTATTTGTGCCAGAAATCACAGGTTCAGAAATGGAAAATGAAGAAAATGTACTCCGGACTCTAAAACACACATGCAACTGCATCCATGAGGTGAGCCCGAAATAACAAAAACCATCTCTTTACGCTGGTTTGAGAGCTTCATCTCTGTGTTTTAGGTTAATATATAGGCACCACCGACAGCATAATTGATTTAGAAAACATTGAACAACATGAAATCATAATAACCAGCAGGATGTGCTGGAATAAAACCTCTACATGTAAATGGTAACGTCACCTCTTACATCCCCAACATCTGAAGTGCAATTTGTCATTAATTCTTTATTAAGCCCTTTCATTTATAATGTGGCTTCTAATTGTGATTAATTAGCAAATTCAAGCTCCTTCCAAGTGAAGTTAAGTGTGTGTAATTTACAGATGGTTTCAACATATTTCAGGGAGAAAATTTTTCAAAAACATTCACTGGATAAAGCCTGGCATCTCGAAACCCTCACCAATACTGGAGTTAGCGCTGGTAGCAGGTAGAATGGCCCAGATATCCACAAGTCCCTCCCCAAAGGTCCATGGCAGCCAGTGGTAGAGTCATTTCCAAACAGCAGGCTTCTACCCACTAGTAATCTGACACTTTCCTCTGAGGAGAAATAAGAGGCCTTTTAATTATCAACAGAAAACAAAGCGTTTTCATTCTTATGGTCCACTTAACCTTAATTTGAATGTATGAATTCAGTATACATTATAAAACTTAATACTCTTTAAAGTATAGAATGCAATGAATCTATTCATCTAGGATAAAAAGAAGCCTCCAAATTATATGTGACTTCCTGGAAGATCTTCCACTAAAAATGAAGCTTCCACTTGTTTGGCTTACTAATTAATAAATGTATAAATACATATCGATATATGTATAAATACATATACATGTAATTAGTAAGTTATATAATATATATGTATATATTAGTAATAATATATATGAATGAAACCATCTCTATACATTTTAACCCAGAATTTGAGAGCCTTTAAAAACATACATGTGTTTTTATGTGTTCTTTAAATATTTCAAATAAACATTGATACATACCATATGATCAGAAAAGTACATAAATCTTAAGTTTTCCAGTGAATTATCACAAAATGAACTCACTTTCAGAAAATCCATGGAATGTAGGCAATAGCATCCCCCTTTAACAGGCAAAGAAATTAAACCTCAGGGAAATTAGGAATTTGCCCAAGGGTAAATAGCTGACAAACAGAAGATGCAGGAATTTGGAACAGACCCCTGGAGTTACTTGGAAAAATACTACAAGCCGTATATATATATAATATGTGTTTTATGTATGTTCATATATATATATGTTTTACGTATGTTCATATATATGTTTTTAAAGGCTCTTAAGTTCTGGGTTAAAATAGCTAACCTTTGCTGATTGTATTATGACAGACTTGTCAACTTCTTTCCCCTACCTCTTTGCAAGTCTATATTATAGCCAGTCTCTTTCCTTAAGGTTAGTTTAAATTTCTTGTTTTCCCCCAGCTCTCTCTCTATAATCTTCAGTTCTGAGACTCTCACTCCCTGAATATGCCAGCTTTCCTGCTCCTTGTCTTCAAACCTGCACCCTGGAACTTCATGGAGGTTTCCACCTCATATTTTCTCCCCAGCTTTCACCTCTCTTCTTGCTCACTTCATTGCCCAGCCTGCCAGATCTGTTGTTTCAGATCCTCCTTTGCCATAGTCCTCAACCCCTCAATCTCTTGTCCCTACCTCACAGCATGATTCCAACCCTGGGTATTAGGGACTGAATATTTGTGTTCCCCCCAAATTCACACGTTGAAATCCTAACCCTCAATGTGCTGGTATGAGGAAATGGGGCCTTTGGGAGTTATTTAGGTCATGAGGTTGGAGCCCTCATGAATGGGATTAGAACCCTTATAAAAGAGACCCCAGAGAGTTCTCACATTCTTTCCACTTGTAGATACCATGAGAAGTCAGCAGTCTGCAACAAAAAAAGAAAGCCTTCACCAGAACCCAACCATTCTGGCACTTTGATCCTGGACTTCTAGACTCAAAAGCTGTGAAACATAAATATTTGTTGTTTAGGCCCCCAAGTTTATGGTATTCTGTTATAGCTGTGCAAACTCACTAAGATAATTGTTCTATGAAATAACGTTTGAGTTCTGGTAAATATTTCCTCCTTACAAAGTACATCTCAAGTTTCTTGACTATGCATATACTGGTTTAGTTGTTCTACAAGTGTTCTTTAAGCTTTATCATGTCCATTACAGATCTCTAAAAGTCATATCTACCTATACAAACTAATGGAATAGTAGAGATCAGCAGCTCATTATGACAGCTTCTGATTGGGTTAGTTTCTGCAAATATATCCTTAAGATCATTCGAAATTAGTTTCTGCAGATACATCCTTAAAATGGTGTATCACCCAAGGACAAGAATTATCTCAAATCTATAAACTGATCATTAGATATAATAAAAATTAATTTTCAACAAATATTTATTCAATGCTTATTGTATGTATGATTTGATAACAATGGAAAATTTAATCCAGTCAAGGACAAAAGATATATACACATAAAAAGATAATCTATACTTTAAGGTGACAAATTTAAGAGCTGATGACTGACAATTATAGGCACAGGACTACAGAAAAGGGGGCACAACCACATGCTAAAGTGGTTGAGAAATACAGTATCTGAATGGGGATTTGAAAGTTGGGAACAATGCTCAAACATAGGCAGGGAAAGCATGAAGTATTCAACCAAAGGAAATGGTTTTCAAAATTCAAGGAGTATAAACATATTTAGGAGCCTGTAACTAGACCAGTCTGGCTTAAATACAGGTTTAATTCAACTTGTAAAAAAGTGCTTAGGGCACCTACAGCAGCCCAACCCTGTTCCAGGTGCTGGGATATCACTGTGAAGAAGTCAAACAGGCTAGAGGGGGCTCCGCTGCTCATGGGGCTTCCAATCCAGTGGGTAGAGACAGACAATCAGTAAGTACACACAAAAAAGAATGTCTTATGGTGGTAAGTTCTGCAAAGAACATAAAATAGGAAAATAGAACAGAAGTACACAGAACTCTAGCTTAGACTGGATAATCAGGGAAGATATCTCTGGGGAGATGGCATTTGAGCTGAAATTTAAGTGACTAGAAGGTGCCAGTTACATAACGCTTTGGGGAAGCAACACTCTAATCAGAAGCGATGCGAAAGGCAAAGCCATGGGGAGAATAAACTGGAGTGGTCTGAATAAAAATAAGACCAGTGTAACTGGAGCACAAATATCAGTGGGGAGGATGGTGGCAGAAGAGGGGAGCCCCGTCACACAGGGCCTTGGGTCTGGTCATCAATGTAGACTTGCATCTACTTGACATAGGAAGTCACTGGAAGTTTTAAGAAGGGGAGTGATATAATCTGATACATGTTTTTCAAATTCCTCTTTACTTGTGGGAGTGGCAATTTTAGGAGAAAATATGAAAGCAGTAACACATTTATGAGGCTAAACAGACTGAATTTATTTTCCATAGAGGCAGTTCATACTGTGAACACTAGCAAAAAATTGAGAAACTTTTTCCTGACTGTGGCCAACCACTGACCTTTAGGCAACTATGAAGTTCAGATGTTTTCTTATAATTTACATGGTATATGCTACTGTTTTTCATCCAGTGGACTATAAACATGGAAGTTTCTACATGCACAGTTGATTTCACCATTCTGGTGATCAAAAATCTATATGAAACCATCTAACTCTGTCAAAAAATCCATTATCTCCAACCTGTTTTGCCCAGTTTTTATGACTGACTTGACCAGGGTGTTATGTCCATAAGCATTAGCCAGACCTGTGTGAAAGCGGACAGAGCAGTCACCCGTGATCCACATTGCCAGGATTGATGCAGTGGCTCTTTCAGGGCAGCTTGATCTTGAGTGCATAGCTGACAGTCCAGCACATGCCCTACCCTGCAGTCTACCAGCTTTGAAATTTTTCATCCTTCCCTTCCCTTCCTTCCTGTATTTTCTGTCCATCTTCAAGCTGTAGCCTCTACTTCTCTACATTTCGAAAGTGAGTAGAAAGAGAATAGAGATTTCTCAAAGAATCATACTGGTAGAAAAAATATATATATATTTGTGTGTGTATATATATATAGAACCAAGCTCCAACAGATCCATGTACTTGATTATTCCTAATAGTTCACAGCAGAAATATTCTGCCATGAAACCCAATTTAAAGCAACTCAATTCTAGGCCAGTGTCACTAGGGCCCAAATAACTCAGTTTAGTTTTGTAGGATTATTATTTGGAAGGGATTCCAAATAACACAATTTAGTTTGTGTGTATATACATGTTTTTGGCTACCTTTACAGATAAATGACCAAATGATAGTCAAAAGAAACAACTTAAGCACCTTTTCCCTAGACTTGTATAAAACTTTTTGATGAAAAAAAAGTCCTTATAAATTATGCATTAAAATAATCATGAAAACCATATTTCTGGCTGCATAATATTGTAAAATACAGTTATCTCTCTAAATGATACCTCTTTCACCTGTAAAATGACCATATTAATTATTCCTTTACAGGGCTTTTGAAAATGTTTGCATTTCTATGCTTTGAAAACATTAAAATGCCATATAAATATTATTTTATATCATGAAACAGTAAAGGAAAATAGCCTACTAAATATGTATGTTTCTATATAGCTCCTGTGGGACAGACTACCTTTTAAGTAGAAAGGTAGTTTGTCCCACAGGGGCTATGTCACTTCAAATTATTCAATTAACTACAGTTAGTTCAGAAAAACCTATTATGTGGATAGCCTCTAAATGGCTCCCAGTGATGCCCTGCTCCTGGTTTTCACATGTCCTATGAAGCCTTCGCCCCTTGTATATGGGTTGGACCTACTGACTCACTTAAATAAAATATGACAAATGATGGGACATCATTTTCAGTATTAGATTTTTAGAAGACCCTGGCTTCTGGCTTCTTTTTCCCCTTCTTTTGCTCTCTCAATTCTTTACTCTGATGGAAGTCAGCTGCCATGTTGTAAGCTGCCCTATGAAGAGAGGTCAATGTGAAAAGGAACTGAGAAGGTCTCTGCCCAGTAACCAGATAGCTAGTGCAATCCATAGTTAACTTTGTCCATGGAATACAATTAGGAGTAATTAAAGATATTTCAGTACTTGCAATTGATGGCTTATAGTTATCAATTTTCATGTGATGTTGATTGAGAATCTATGTTCCATAGAAACAAGAGCAAAGAGCTCCATAGAATGGAAAAAGACTCTAAATGGGTCACCCTGTTTTTGTCAAAGAAGATGTATTGCCATCAAATTATTTTATTTGTAAATATTCATGGGATACAAGTACAATTTTGCTACACTGACATATTGTATTTTGGTGAAGTCAGGGCCTTCAGTGCATCCATCACTGGAGCAACACACATTGTACTCATCAAGCAACCTCCCATCATCTACCCTCCTCCCACTCCCCTCACCCCTTTGAGTCTCTGTGTCCATCACTCCATACTCTGCTTCCAAGTGTACGCATTGTTTAGCTCCCACTTATAAGTGAAAACATGCAGTATTTGTCTTTCCACGTCTGAGTCATTTCACTTAAGATAATGGCCTCCAATTCCATCCATGTTGCTGCAAAAGACATGATTTCATTCACTTAACATAATGTCCACCAAGCTCCTCTATGATCCTGTGAATGACAGAATTTTATTCCTTTTTATGGCTCATAGTATTTTATTGTGTATATACCACATTTTCTTTATCATTCATTGATGGACACTTAGGTTGATTCCATATCTTTGTTGTTGTGAATAGTGCTGCAATGCAGATGTCTTTTTGGTAAAATGATTTCTTTTCCTCTGTGTAGATAGCCAGTTGTACAATTGCTGGATCATATGATAGTTATATTTTTACCATCAACTTATTTTATACATGATAACTCACAAATCTATGCCTTGTTTATAAAACAGTATCTGTAGGGTCTCCTTTAACTTGGAATAGATTCTTCTATAAAACTTTTGCCAAGATATCTACCAACCTAGCACATATCACCAAGAAGCAGGACGTTTCCAACAAACCAAGGCTGGTTATTTATTTCTCTCTTGTTTAAATGACACATTACTTTCTACTAAAAAATAGAAGCTTGAAATCATAATATCTTTATTTACCTTTATGGCTAGGAAATTTAGAGTTTAGGTTAGTATAGAAAAATAATAAAATGTAAACCCTCAGTTTCTTTCTACCTCTAAAGTAGAATAAGTAGATTATCTGCACCCTATCTAGGACTAAAAAACATACATTTTTTTAACTACCCAGTTGATTACCAAGACAGCATGAAAATATATTTTACCATCATTCCCTCTTCTGATAATTAGAATTTGTCAGAAATATTTTTGAAACAAGTTATCTTTTCTCTTTAGTACCAAAAAGAGATAATGCTAATCTTTTGTTTCGTGCTTATAAGGTAAAGGAACTCACTGAAAATGTATCTCAAGATCAAAAGCCAAATTGAGGAAAGAAAAAAGATAGTACTGACCATGTTCATGCCTGGAACTTGAATCTGCAGGCAGACCAACATTAGTCTCCCAGACTAAAGTTGTCTTAGCATCACAGAGCATCCAGCAAGGTATTTGGAGATCCACATGGTACCAACGCAGAGATGAATCTCACTGACTGCATAGGGACATAGTGACTATCTGCTTGAGGGAGTATCATAGAGTACTAGACAAATAACATAAACCAAAGCCATAGAATTCCCAAATAATTTCCAAAATATCTAAAATTCCTGGATTTTTCTGGGTAGCATATGTTGATTTAAAGAAAATATTCCCCCACTTAGAAAACAGGGGATATCTAGAGATGACCCTTTTTAATAAGTATTAATGAGGTTCCAGCTGGGATCTAAGAGCTGAAAAAATGTGTCTTTCACTCTAGGCTTTTCTAGTCACACACCCACATACCACTCCCTGCTGTATAACTTCTTTTCTAGTTTTCTCAGTATACTTTGGGCTTGGGGTATTTTGGAGATAGGTTTAGATGACAGGTCTTAGTAATAGAAAGTGATCACAGTTAATTCCTCTCTTCATTGCTACTATGATCAAAAGCTAGAGTTGTGAATTGACCTGTGAAGAAAAGTTTAAGATCAAACTTTTCCCCTTGTTTATTTGGTAAATGAGAATTTCTGCACTTTAAATGCTATTTGAAGTCAAAGATAGTTTTATATATCTGTTTGCTAGTTTTATATATCTGTTTGCTTCTGAGGCCAGTTTAAGTTGAGCGACCATAAACATTTTCAAATGTTAAAGAATCATAAATGGTATTACCCCTGAATGGGTGCATTCATCCTAATAAATGTATCGCCTATCCTAAGTTATACAAAAATTACTATCATTTTGAAGAACCCAGTGATATTGACCTTGATGGAGAATACAGTTCATTGCAGGAGGCAGGACTAAGTCATTGTGATTTCCTAGCCATCTGGAAAAAACCAAGTTTTACACATGTTTCAATGACCTATCTAATTTCTATGAGGATTGTATTCATTTGCTGGGGCTGTTATTACAAAGTACCATGCACTGATTGGCTTCAACTACAAAAATCGATTGTCTCACCATTTTGGGAACTAGAAGTCCAAGATCAAGGTGTTGACTGGGTCATGTACCCTCTAAAGTCACTAGAAAAAGGTCTGTCCCAGTCCTCTTCTGGTACTTTTTGTTCGTGGCAGCATAACTCCAATCTTCACATGACATTCTCTGTGTGAAAGTCCGTGTCCAATTTTTTTAAAAAATAAGGACACCAGTTGTATTTTGTTAGGAATGCACGCTACTCCAGCATAACTTTATCCTAACAACTTACTACATCTTCAATGACGCTATTTCCAAATAAAGTCACATTCTGAAGTACTGGGGACTAGGACTTCAACATATGAAGGGGGAGGTGGCGCACCATTTAACCCAATACAAGGATCAATAAAACAAGGTCATGAATTACTGATTTTGCCATCCAGTTATGAATACCATCACCATCACTAAGCACTTTTTGCAAATAGGCTATTTTGGTGAGCCTTGATGGCAGATCACAGTCACTACCTTGAAAGGGTGATGCTGTCAAAAAGCATCTCTCCTGAAAGAGAAGCCTGACCTGGTAGCCAAGGCAGAAGAAGGTTTATCTACAGAGAGAATATTGATGTACTTCTTTTAAAGTCAGAGGTAAGCAAAACTGCGATAATCAGGACCTAGGGAAATTGGGCAGAAAAGAAGAGCAAGATGGCTCAGAGATTTTTAGAGACAAAATCATAGAACTACTTAATTTTTTAGATAAGGACACTGAAGGTGGAGGCTGAAGGGTACACAACTGGTTAGTGGTAAACTGGAATTAGATTGAAGATCTGCTGACACTCTTGTCTAGTGAGCTTCTCTCTACATCACACAGGTTAGAACTCCAAAATGAGGCAGGACAACCAGGATAAAAAAAGTACTAACCCAATACATAATTACTTATCTCTGCATGTCTTGAACTCTAAAAACAGTGCACATCCAAAATACTCAGTACCTTTCATTCCATTTAGCCTGAAACACATAGCTTGATGGCTGACTGGTAAGTTGACACTGCCTTCCAGAGCCCTGTGCTATCTGCTCAGTTGCCCCATCTGGCTGCCATCACGAAGCCTCTTGGTCAGCTGCCTACTCAGAACATCACTGTCACTAATTAGCTTTTCCTAAGTGGAGGGTATTCAGTCAGAGTTTCAGCAGTACATTCTGTGCATAATTAAATACATGCAGTCACCAAACAAGAAGGCAAAGGCACGTTTTCTTAGCATGTGGGATAGTTATTCCTCACTTCACAGAAACTTTGAATAATTCATTGGAACTCATTTATCTGGCATCAGTTCCAGAACTGACTGAAAACAAAAGCCAACCCATAAATCCAAAGGAATCATCCATTTTAATTATGCATAAAATTCAAAAGCAGTCAAAGTATCAAACTGGAAACATAAAAAACAAATTACTATAGACCCATCTCAGAGAAGGGTACTAAAAGGTGAGTAAGATCCCCTTTTATGTTTCTCAGTTTCCTCTCCAGAAATCTATATAAAGGCATCTGAGAAAGCAATGTTTTAGCTCTTGTTTCTCTTATTTAGTTCTACTTCTTACCAGCTTATGATACAAAGAAAATCAAACTGGGACTCAGGAGTCTTGAATTCTGCAACAACTTCTTCTGCTAAAAAGATGTGTGACCTTGATCAACTCCTTTAACCTCCTGTATCTCAATTCCTTCAACTTTAAAATGAGGGCCTGGTTTAAATGATTTCAAAGGACACTTGCAGATTTAACCCTCTATAATTCTCTGAAATCAATTTTGCAAGAACTAAGTCTTGAATTCCAACAAACCTCCATGGTCTTGAATTTCCCTACTTTATATACCATAAAGCGGTCTATATTATCAATGCAGTTGCCTTGGCAATAGGTCAAAGAGCTAGAGCCATTATAAATGATGATGCCCAAATAATTATTTCAAATGCCAAAAAAACATTTATTTCTTTTAAATTTATACCATTTGGAATAAGAATAATTTCCACAGGAATTTTCAAACACTTAAAAACATCTTGTAATTTTGCCTCATATCTTTTGACCTGACAACTAAGCTGTTAGACATTAACATTTCAATGTAGCAAACTTGCTACATTCACAGTGAGCAGCTGTGACCACTAATGGGAATCAAAAGCTCCTTCTGGTCAAACTCATAAATACTTCTCTCAAAATGTGAGAACATAAAGCAGAATCACATATCTTTATATCCACTCAACTATTCCCAAATTGTTTCTAACTTATTAAATTTGTGGTGCTTCCTATCATAGCATCTATAAGCTACAAAATTATAGGCAGTAAATCTAATGTGCAATTCATTTTTGGAGTTATTTTTGGACAAGTGAATTGAGCATACTCAGAAATGACTCCATGTTTTATAAACAGACAATTAATTTCCTCACTACTTCTGGCAGGGCAATTTGCAATGCAGTTATTACCTATTAAAGATAAGAAAAGCATGTAAGCATTTCTGATGATGTGGTCAACTCAACTCTAAAATATTTTGCTTCTAGAATGCTTATATCTCAGGTTTCCAGGAGAAATATATGCCAAACAATGAAAACCCCTGGGAGGCTCCACCGCACAACAGCACTCCAAAAATGTTAGTAATATGAGAGCTTATTTTCCTGTTTGTCAAACTCTATATGGTTAACTGGTAGAAATTCTAAGATTCCAATGGTAGTCCATAAGAAAGACTGAACAGAAGGATGAGACTAGGATCTAACTGAATTATGAATCAAGGGTGATCTGAAGTCCAAATTGCAAAGGAAGAGCACATAAAAACTTTGTGCTCAATTAATACTAACGTCCAAACCCCAAAGATCAATATGGTGAAAGGAAGTCAATAGCAGAAGTCAGCAGGGTGCACTTATACTTTTAGTCTAGTGGGTAAAAGCATTAGGGGTACATTGAGGCTTATGTTCTGTGAAATTAGATGTCAGACAGTGACTGAGGATATGGAGACAAGATCCAGCATCTGTTATAGTGAGAGGAGCAGGCAGCTTATAACAGCTAAGTAGAAGGTCAAGGCCTTCTAGTTTGAGTAGAGAACTGGGATACAAGAAACAGAGAAGGGGCCTAGAATTTGAAAGCTGTACCTCAGTATACCCAGAGCCTTCCTAAGACCAGGAGATTCTGCAATTAGTCAGTGATTCAGACAAGTATCACATCCCTTCTATTCTCTTTCTCCAGTGGTGGAGATAGAGCTCCTGACTGCTACCTGGCTTGGTTCTCAATGTCTCAGGAACCACACAGAGCTGATGCTGGGACGTAAACCTTTTCACAATAAGCCCCAAGATGGTGCAGGGATAGGCAGAAACTGACACTGCTTGCTAATTACCTATTAACAATTTCTTCCTTTGTCTCTAACCTGTGATCTTTCTTTTCCTTCATTCAAGCTCTTCTGATAAGGTGTGGGAGGATTTTAAGTGGAGAAAGACAAAACCAAGTAGAGATGAAACTCAAGACTAATAACTGTTGAATGGCACTAGTAAGATTCTTAGACTGTTTAACTTTAAGTTTTAAAAACTAAGGAATCCCAACTATTTGTTTCTAAATGAGGAAACAAAAGCACAGAGAGGGAATTGTCTCACTTAAATTCACGTAGCCTGTTGGTCTCAGAACCATAAGAACCAAGATATTCTGCTTTAATCCAAAATACGCCCTACTAAAAGACCTTGTAATCATAACTGATGTCCCTGAATGGAATTCTGAGAATGGTAAACATCCCACAGATGCATCCCATTTGACAACCAATTTATTGGAGCTGACTGTATTCTTTTTCACTTACTGATGTGCCAGAATAAGAGGGCTTTTTGAAAATAGATCCATACAATCAATATTTTTCGTGAACATAGATGCAAAAAATTCAACAAAATACTAGCAAACCAAATTCAACAGCACATTAAAAGGATTATTCACCATGATGAAGTGGGATTTACCTTTGAGGTGCATGGATGGTTCAACATAGACAAAACTATAAATGTGATACACCACATTAATAGAATGAGGGGCAAAAACCATATGATCATCAATAGATAAAGAAAAGCTATTTAACAAAATTTGGCATCTTTGCATGATAAAAAACTCAACAACTTAGGTACAGAAGAAATGTACCTCAAATTAATAAAGGCCATATATGACAAACCCCCAACTTAGGTACAGAAGTAATGTACCTCAAATTAATAAAGGCCATATCTGACATATGACAAATCCTCAGCTAACATCATATTCAACAATGAAAAATTGAAACCTCTTCACCTAAGATCAGGAACAAGACAAGGATACACACTCTCATCACTTCTATTTAACATAGTACTAGAAGTCCTAGGCATAGCGATTAGGCAAAAAAGAAATAAAAGTCATACAAATTATTTTTCAAAATGCAAATTGCCCCTATTTGCAGATGAGATGATCATATATATATATATATATAGAGAGAGAGAGAGAAAAAACCTTAAATTCACCAACTGTTAGAATAAATGTATTCAGTAAAGTTTCAGAGTCAACATACAAAATTCAGTAGCAGTTCTATTCACTAATGATGAACTGTCTGAAAAAGAAATTAAGAAGCCAACCCCATTCACAACAGCTAACCCAAAAATGAAACATGTAAGAATACATTTAACAAAGGAGGTAGACTTGTACACTGAAAACTATAAAATATTGATGAAAGAAATTGAAGAAGATGCAAATAAATGAAAAGGTAAGTTCATGTACTGGAAGAATATTGTTAAAATGCCATATTACCCAAAGCTATCTACACATCCATTGTAATCCCTGTCAAAACTCCAAAAACATGTTTTCACAGACATAGAAGAAACAGTCCTACGATTTGTTTGGAACAATAAAAAATCCTGAATAATCACAGCAATCTCGAGCAAAAAGAACAAAACTGGAGGCATTATACTACCTGGCTTCAAAATACCCTGCAAAACAGCATGGTACTGGCATAAAAACACATTAACCAGTGGATCAGAACAGAGAGCTCAGAAATAAACCTATCCATTTACAGTCAGTTGATTTTCAACAGAGGTGCCAGGAACACGCATGTAGAAAGGAGAGTGTACTCAATAAATGGTGTTGAAACAACTGGATATTTACATGCAGAAAAAAATAGGCCCCTTTCTCACATTGTATAGAAAAATCAACCCAAAATAAATTAGACTTAAATATAAGACCTAAAACTGTAGAACTACTAGAAGAAAACATAGACAAAAAGTGCCATGACATTGGTCTGAACTATGATTTTTTGGATATAACCCCAAAAGCACAGGCAACAAAGGCAAAAATAGATAAATGGAATTACATCAAACTGAAAACCTTCTGCAAATCAAGGAAAACAATCAGCAGAGTAAATCAACACCCTATAGAATGGGAGAAAATACTTGCAAACCATATATCTGAGAAGAGGTTAATATCCAAAATATATAAGAAACTCAAACAACTCAACAGCAAGAAAAAAAAAATTTTAAAATAGGCAAAGGATCTGAATAGACAGTTCTCAAAAGAAGATATACAAATGACTAACAGGTATATGAAAAAATACTGAACATCACAAATCATCAGAAAGTTTAAAGTTAAAACTATGTGATATCACTTCACACCTGTTAGAACGGCTATTATCAAAAAGATGAATGATAACCAGTGCTGGGGAGGATGTGGACCAAAGAGAACCCTTGTATTTGGTTGGTAGGAATGTAAATTAGCACCACCATTATAAAAAACAGTATGGCAGTCCCTCAAAAAATTTTTTTAAATTTTTAAAAATTAAAAAAATAACCTTAAATGTAAATGGAACTATCCCCATGATCCAGTAATTCCACTACATACCCAAAGAAAATGAAACCAGTAAGTTGCTGTACTCCCATGTTCATTGTAGCATTATTCACAATAGCCAAGATATGACGTCACACCTAAGTGTCCATCAGTGGGTAAATGGATAAAGAAAATGTGGTGTATGTATATAATGGAATACTATTTCACCTTTTAAAAAAAAAAAAACAAAAAAAGGAAATCCTGTCCTTTGTGATAACATGGATGAAACTGGAGGATATTATGTTAAGTGAAATAAGCCAGGCACAGAGAGACAATATCATGTGACATCACTTACACGTGGAATCTTTAAAAGTTGAATCCATATAAGCAGTGGGTAGAATGGTGGTTACCAGGGTAGGGAGAGGGAAATGGGTGGTCAAAGGATACAAAATTTCGGTTAGATAGGAGGAATAAGTTCAAGAGATCTATTGAACAACATGAGGACTACAGTTAATAACAATGTATTGTATTCTTGAAAATCACTAAGAGAGAAGATTTTAAGTGTTCTGGTCACAAAAAATGATAAATATGTGAAGTAATGCAAGCGTTAACTAGCTTGATTTAGCCATTCCACAAGTATACCTATTTCAAAACATTATGTTGTATACAATAAATATACACTATTTTTATTTGTCAATTTTTAAAAAATAATTTTCAAAAGAAAATCAGCTCCTAGATCTGCATTTGATGTATACTGGTGAAATCAAAAAACAAAAAATATATACATAAATAACAGATGAATTTGGATTTGATGCCCACAAAACACTGAGAGGAAAAGGGCAGAACCCTAGAATGAGATGGATGGCATGCAGTCAGCCTGAGAAGCCCCAGGAAACCCTTAGTGTCAGACGTGACATGTTGCCAGCCATACCCTTAGAACATGTCTGGAGCTCAAAGGGCACTATGTGAAAAACATTCATCCAGATGCATTTTTCATATATTGCAGTCATAAAGATGGTTCTTAGAACAAGCTAACATTTTTCTGATTCCCAAATGTAATGCCAAGACTAGGGGGAGAAAAAGTAGATGGCAGCAGCATATGTTGGAATGGACCTAGTATATTCAGATCAATAATGTAGGATGCCAGATGACTCCTCGCACAAATTCTAACATAAGTGGTCAGATGAAGGAAAACTTGGTTTCCAGATGAGGCACCAGTTTTAAAAGCCAAAAATGACTCTATATCCCAGACAGGATATGGCGGGATGCTATAGGCAGAAGGTGGAAAAACTGTCTTGTTTCCCCTTCCTCTGCCAAGTCAACTTGGCCATGTCAGGACACCCACTGCACATTTTTGCTAGCTTCTTGCTGCCTCTGAGGAGTTTCTATCATGTGTCAACTGCTTGAGCAGGGCGAGATTTAAGATAATTGCTATGTGAAATATAAATCAGCCAATGCCAATTAAAAGTTCTTGGCAAAGTGAAACAATGCTAAATCTATTCCCTGGGTTTATTAGAGCCCATGTGCTCTGCAATGATTATGGGAAAACAGCATGTTGACAACTTGAATGTAAATGTTAAGTTGAAGTCGCTACACAGGAATTGTTGTTTGTTGTTGCTGTTTTATAGGAATATCTTCCCCTTTAGAAACCTAGATGTCTCATTTACAAAAAAAAAAAAGCAACACCGAATGGATATTTCATAACTATACATTGCTGAAATCCTGAAAAAGAAGGTTTCATGAAGTATTTTCATCTCTACTCTCTGGAACACAGGGCAGCTGTAAGGTAGACCCAGTCACAAATGAAAGTCACATAAATGAAAGACAAATATGGATAGAATTAGTACTCACAATTTGCAACATATGTGGAGTAAGGGCTTTCTCTAACCATGGCCAATAGGCCACAGCCTATTCTATGTTCCAATCTAAGAAGTACCCTGATTCTGCCCACATATAGGTTCTGCTCTGATTTATGAAGAGGGTTTTTCATTTTTCTTTTTCTTTTTTCCTAACTGCAACTAAAACAAGGAGTGGGGGATTTAATTTACTCACTGTTTCAGAAATGGTAATCTTTCTCCTTCAACCTCACTCCATTCCTACTAAATCCTCTGTTTTTAATGGGCACCAAGAAACTTGCTAGAAGAGGTGAAGTTTCTTTTGTTGCTATTTAATGTTCTTCCTATTATCAAAGCACTTGATAGTTGACTACAATCAACCATATGTATTTTTCTAGACTAGAAATGATTCATTCTCCTAAAATAGTGATCCTCAAATTTTAGATTTTTTCATACTCACCTGAAGAGCTTGCTGAGACATAGATATCTACATTCTGATCCAAATCCAGAGTTCTGGATCCAGGAGGTCTGTCGTGAAGCTCCAGAATTTACATTTCCAACAAGTTTCCAGGTGATGGTGATGCTGCTGCTCCAGGAACCATATTTTGAGATCTACTGTTTTAGAATATCCTACCAACCTCTGAAGGTCATACAAAACAACCCAAAGGAGTTTACATCTAGAGAGTGGGTCATGTGTGATTATTAGTTTCAATCTATTTTATGCAAGTAATTATTATGGCATAAGAACTATATTTTTTAAATGCAATAATAAACCTGGACTGGGTTCTCTCCTGTATATTGTAATGCATATAGCATAGCATATATATGTATGCTAGGGACTCAAATGGTGAGCTAGCACATCATGTTTCAGAAAAGTGCAGAACAGAAACCTTGACCTAGAAGGTTAGGACAATTCAGTGGTGCCTCAGGGTATCCTTTGCTAGCAATCTGCAACTGTACTGTGGGCTTTACTTTACAACAGAAACCATGTCTAAGAGGAAGACACTCAAAGAGGAAAGTTGAATAAGGAAAAGAGTTCAGGAAGTTGGTATTTGCCTTTAACTGGATAAGATTTCTAAATTGAATATTTTCCAGATGTGAGGAAACAAGATAAAACCCAGGGGCTTCAACATGAACAGAGAAGGAACTTTGACAGCCTATTTGAGACTAGAATATAGACATTATCTTACAATAAGGAAATAAGGGAATGTGAAGCACAGTCCAGCTTATGTAATTACATTTACTTGGATACTTAGAACTAAAAATTGTATTTTGAGGACTTTATTTTGATGAGGTTTGGAACTTTCGTGGTTATTGTTATTTCCTCCCTCCGGGTTTTCCCTTTCTTTGGGTTGTCATTGCTCTTTGTATTCTCTATCAGAAAATGATTCTAGTTATTTTTGCCTAAGTATAATAGAAGTTAAGGGGTTTTTTTTTCTTATTAAGGCCAAAGACAAAAAAAACCCATAATTCTGAGAGTCAAGAAGCACAGTGGAAATTAAAATGATAGATGCCACAAGGCAAGACAAAAACACAGGATGTTGTAAAACACCTGAATCTCACACTTGGGCATTTCTCATCGAAGAATTTTACTCAATCTTTGGAGAGTTTTATATTTTTATATAAGCTACTCATTTTCTTAGACCGTAATGGGAGCTGTCAGTATTTTTGCTCAAGATCAGAGTTTCCTGAGTGATTCATACACTCAGGAAAGTAGAAAAAGATGCCTCCTATTGCCTCAAAGTCCTAATATGCAAAGAGTTTGATTAGTAAATATTTGTTTAACAGCTACTTGCCTTAAGTGCTGGATATATTAAAGGAGGAAACATAGATTCCTCTACCCTCTAAAAACTTAGTCTAGTGGGGGTACATAGACAAGTAAAAGAATACAAACATATGGAACATCATGTGAAGCTTTATACAAGTAGTTCAATGCGGGCTGACATTTGAAAGGTAAATTGAAAAAATCAGAACTAGCCAGCCAAAACGGTGTTTTGCAGGTAGGAAGAACAGAGCACATGAAGGCTCAGTGGTGAATGATACCACATGAATAAAGGGGACTAAAAGGAAATTGGTATAACTGAAGTGCAAAGGAGTGAGGTCTTATAAGTAGAGTGACCATATAAATTATTAACCAAACAAGGACACTTTGGAACTACAATGCAGTTGCTATTTATAAACACACTGGAATAATAATGGCTTAAACTGAGATACACGCTCACTCTAATTGTGGCCCATGTTTTGGAGCTTGGACTCTATTTTTTCTCTTTTTCTGGGCAATTTTTTTAAGTTCTGGGATACATGTACAGAATGTGCAGGCTTGTTACACAGGTATACGTGTGCAATGGTAGTTTGCTGCACCTATCAATCCATCCCAGAATTTCATATCCAGCCAAATTAAGCTTCATAAACAAAGGAGAAATAAAATCTTTTCCAGACAAGCAAATGCTGAGGGATTTTGTCATCACCAGGCCTGCTTTGCAAGAGCTCCTGAAGGAAGCACTAACTATGGAAAGGAAAAACTGGTACCAGCCACTGCAAAAACATACCAAAATATAAAGACCAATGTCATTATGAAGAAACTGCAAAATAGTGTGCAAAATAACCAGATAGCATCATTCATAATGACAGGATCGAATTCACACATAACAATATTAATTTTAAATGTGTATTTGCTAAATGCCCCAATTAAAAGACACAGATTGGCAAATTGGATACAGAGTCAAGACCCATCAGTGTGCTGTATTCGGGAGACCCATCTCATGTGCAAAGACACACATAGGCTCAAACTAAAAGGAAGGAAGAAAATTTACCAAGGGGGCCGGGCGCGGTGGCTCAAGCCTGTAATCCCAGCACTTTGGGAGGCCGAGACAGGCGGATCACGAGGTCAGGAGATCGAGACCATCCTGGCTAACACAGTGAAACCCCGTCTCTACTAAAAAATACAAAAAACTAGCCGGGCGAGCTGGCAGGCGCCTGTGGTCCCAGCTACTCGGGAGGCTGAGGCAGGAGAATGGCGTGAACCCGGGAGGCGGAGCTTGCAGTGAGCTGAGATCAGGCCACTGCACTCCAGCCGGTGCGACACAGCGAGACTCCGTCTCAAAAAAAAAAAAAAAAAAAAGAAAAGAAAATTTACCAAGGAAATGGAAAGCAAAAAAAAAAAAAAAAAAAAAAAAAAAAAAGGTTGTAATCCTAGTCTCTGAGAAGACAGTCTTTAAACCAACAAAAATCAAGAAAGACAAAGAGCATTACATAATGGTAAAAGGATCAATGCAACAAGAAGAGATAACTATCCTAAATATATATGCACCCACAGGAGCATCCACATTCATAAAACAAGTTCTTAGAGACCTACAAAGAGAGTTAGACTCCCATACAATAATAGTAGGAGACTTTAACACCCCACTCTCAGTATTAGATCAACGAGACAGAAAGTTAACAAGGATATTCAGGACATTAACTCAGCTCTGGATAAAGTGGACCTAATAGACATCTACAGAACTTTCCACCCCAAATCAACATAATATACATTCTTCTCAGTGCCATATGGCACTTATTCTAAAATTGACCACATAATCGGAAGTAAAACACTCTTCAGAAAATGCAAAAGAACTGAAATCATAACAGTCTCTCAGACCACAGTGCAATCAAATTAGAACTCAGGATTAAGAAATTCACTCAAAACTATACAACTACATGGAAATTGAACAACCTGCTCCTGAATGACTCCTGGGTAAATAATGAAATAAGGCAGAAATCAAGAAGTTCTTTGAAACCAGTGAGAACAAAGAGACAATGTGCCAGAATCTCTGGGGCACAGCTAAAGCAATATGAAGAGGGAAATTTACAGCACTAAATGTCCACATCAGAAAGCTAGGAAGATCTGAAATTGACACCCTAACATCACAATTAAAAGAACTAGAGAAGCAAGAGCAAACAAATCCAAAAGCTAGCAGAAGACAAGAAATAACTAAGATCGGAGCAGAACTGAAGGAGATAGAGACAGGAAAAAACCTTCAAAAATCTTGAAATAAAGTCTCACTGCAACACCCAGGTTGTAGTGCAATGGCACGATCTCAACTCACTGCAAACTCCACTTCCTGGGTTCAAGCGATTCCTCTGCCTCAGCCTCCTGAGTAGCTGGGATTACAGAGGTGCTCTACCATGCAGGTTAATTTTTGCATTTTTAGTAGAGACGGGGTTTCACCAGGTTGACCAGGCTGGTCTCAAACTCCTGACCTCAAGTGATCTGCCCACCTGAGCCTCCCAACATGCTGGGATTACAGGCATGAGCCAACACACCCAGCCCCAAAAAAATCTCTTTTAAAAATAAAGGGTAATTCATAGAATTATAAGCAAGGACATGGCATATTCACATTTGTATTCTGCTATGATTATTCTGGCATCTGAATAGAGAATAAGTTGGAGGCACCATCCTGGAAGAAGAGAGCAGTTAGACAACTGTTCAGCAAAAGATGATGGTTACTAGGGAAGTGCCTGAAGAAATGGAGAGGAGTGAATGAATTCAAGCAAGTCTCAGAGGCTCAGTTTGAGTCTACATGGGACCTATAGAAATTGGTAATTAGACTGGGAAGAGAGTTATCAGGAAGGTTCTTTCCACTTGTTTTGCTTTCAAAATCTGGCAGGCCATTTATAGTCATGCCTTTAATTAAGGAACTTCGATACAAGTTGTGTTTTAAATAAGTGAGAATCAGTCATGTTATATGTTGAAAATAGAAATCATATATTACTAATTACTGAACCCTTCCAGAAGTTTAATTGATACCAAAATAAAAGTAATATATAGATTGGTATGACTAGATGTCCCAATTTTCTAATATCAGTTTTTATTTCATTTAAATTCACCCTGGTCACTCTTGGTTAAAAATCAGTTACTCATTCAGGTTAGAGAAAGATTTCTTTGATACAACAACAAAATCATGATTCCTATAAGAAAAATTTTATATGTTAAACTTTATCAAAATTAAGAACTCTGCTTTCAAAAGACATTAAGAAATGACAAGATGAGCCACAAACTAGGAGAAATATTTTCATATTGTATATCTGATTAAATGCTTGTGTTATAAATATATATATATTTTAATTCTCAAAACTCACTAACAAGAAAACTAACAACCCAATAAAAAATGGGTAATTTGAACAGACATTTCACCAAAGATAATATATGCATTACAAATACAGACACCAAAAGATGTTCACATTATTAGTTGTTAGGGAAATGCACATTTAAACTACAAATAAAATCACTACACATTTATTACAACGCCTAAAACTTTTTAAAAGATTGACTGTTCCAAGTGTTGACAAGGATGTAGAGCAACTAGAACTCTCATACATTTCTGATAAGAGTGTAAACTGGTACAACACCTTAGAAAACAATACCTTTGATCGTTTCTTAAAAGTTACATATAACTCTCCAGGACAATCTAGTCAGTCCACTCCTAGGTATTTACCCCAAAGAAATGAAAGCATCTTTCCATGAAAGGGCAGATGCAAAAATGTCCATAGGGACTTTATTTGTAATAACTGAAAACTGGAAAAAAACACAAATGGTGATAAACAGATGGGTAAACAAAATTACAAAATGTCCATACAATGAAATACTACTCAAAAACAATCAGAAGAATCTTCTTGACTCTCCAAGAAGCCAGGACAAAATAGAAGACTAAAAGATAGCACACTATATGATTCTATTCATATACAATCCTAGAAAACACAAAATAATCTATTGAAACAAAGCAGATCAGTGTCACCTGCAGGTAGGGAGAGAAGAAGGGGGATTACTTTTGAGAGTGATGGATATGTTCGTTGTCTTGATTGTGATGTTAGTTTCACAGGTATAAACATATGTCAAACCTTATCAAAATGTATAATTTAAATGTACAGTTTTTGTCTGTCAATTCTACTTCAATAAAGCCATGAAAAACAAAAGAAAGAAGAAAAAACCAGTTATCTACAGTGCACAATGTTGGGAATTTCTGATGAGCTGGCAAGAAAACTCAGGTAGTAGGCCAGGCGCAGTGGTTCATGCCTGTAATGCCAGCACTTTGGGAGGCTGAGGCGGGCAGATCACAAGGTCAAGAGATTGAGACCATCCTGGCCAACATGGTGAAACCATACTCCACTAAAAATACAAAAAATTAGCTGGGTGTGGTGGTGCAAGTCTGTAGTCCCAGCTACTCCGGAGGCTGAGGCAGGAAAATTGCTTGAAACTGGGAGGCAGAGGTTATAGTAAGCCAAGATTGCACCACTACACTCCAGTCTGGCGACAGAGCGAGACTCCATCTCGAAAAAAAGAAAAAGAAAAAAGCAGATAGTTTTTGTGAGATCATCACCTACCTTGGAACTGGTCATCGAAATTTATTTACTCTCAAATATGAGCAGGAAGTACAAGAATAAGCCAGGCCAAAAGTGGCTAAGTAAGGTGATCATACAAGCTGAGGTTCTTGGGATGGTTCCAATTTATACACATTGTCTGACATAATTATTAAATGCCCTGTTATTCACAATAGCATCCTGATTTGGAAACAATGAATTACACAGCCACCATACTTTTAGGCAAAATGATCACATCTTCCCAGCTAGTCAAGGCAGAAAACCAAACTGAAAAATCACCCAAGTAACTATTTTAAAAAGAATGTTAAGTTATACTTTAGAGCATCCAGGAAGGTCTGTTAGCCAAAATAAAATTTGGTTTCCAAAATGCAAACAAAATAAAGAAAGGAAAACATAACCAGACTTTAAACGAAAAAATCAAAATATGAGCAAAAGAGTCAAAATTTATTTCAAGGCCTGAGAGCACTTATATTTATTCATTTATCACAAACAAAGTGCCGGGTACTATGCTGAATGCTGGGAATACAATTTTGAATGAGCAGCACGGAAAAATAAGATGGTTGTAAAGCAGGAAATCTTTGGAAAAGATGGGGCCAGCTCATTCTAATGGTGAGATCATTTCAAATGGTTTCAAACAGTCTTTAGGACAAGGGCAGAAATCTGTTGCAAGAACGTTTAGCTCATTATCTTCCATTTCTTTCAAGAAACTGTTTTAGCAATATTAGGCATGAAATAAATACTTATCAGAATTAATTAATTTTCATTCAATGATTTTTCTCCCAATGACTCCTTGAGCTAAACTGACAGTTTTTGCCAAAGACAACCATCAGTTACTGCCAGGACAAAGTCTCTTGATTATGTCTATTTGCAAATGCAATAATAGTTATAAGCTTCCATTTGTCTTATCCTACTAGGTAACCCAACATATTTTAGAGAAAAAGTAAAGATAATTGTACATTGAAAAGATGAAAGTTAAATTAACTATTAAATGCATAGAATATAATCACATAGTATTTTTTAAATTATACTTTATGTACTGGGACACATGTGCAGAAAATGCAGGTTACATAGGCATACATGTGCCATGGTGGTTTGCTGGACCCATTGACCCATCATCTACATTAGGTATTTTTCCTAATGTTATCCCTCCCCTTGGCCCCCACCCCCTGACAGGCCCCGGAGTATGATGTTGCCTTCCCCATGTCCATGTGTTCTCATTGTTCAACTCCCACTTATGAGTGAGAACATGTGGTGTTTGGTTTCTGTTAGTTTGCTGAAAATAATGTTTTTCAGCTTCATCTATGTCCCTGCAAAGGACATAAACTCATTCTTTTTTATGACTGCATAGTATCCCATGGTGTATATGTGCCACATTTTCTTTATCCAGTCTATCATTGATGGACATTTGGGTTGGTTCCAAGTCTTTGCTATTGTGAATAGTGCTGCAATAAACATACATGTGCATGTGTCTTTATAGTAGAATGATTTATAATCCTTTGGGTATATACCCAGTAATGGGATTGCTGGGTCAAATGATATTTTTGGCTCTAGATCCTAGAGAAATCGCCACATTGTCTTCCACAATGGTTGAACTAATTTACACTCCCACCAACAGTGTAAAAGTGTTCCCATTTCTCCACATCCTCTCCAGCATCTGTTGTTTCCTGACTTTTTAATGATTGCCATTCTAATTGGCCTTAGATGGTATCTCATTGTGGTCTTGATTTGCATTTCTCTAATGACCAGTGATGATTAGCTTTTTTTCATATGTTCATTAGCCACATAGATGTTTGTTATTACCAACCTTCTGAAGCCTACTTCTGTCAATTTGTCAGACTCATTCTCTGTCCAGTTTTGTTCCTCTGCTGGCGAGGAGTTGTGATCCTTTGGAAAAGATGACCCATTCTGGTTTTTTATATTTTCAGCCTTTTTGTGCTGCTTTTTCCTCATCTTCGTGGATTTATCTACCTTTGGTCTTTGATGTTGGTGACCTTCGGATGGGGTTTTTGCGTGGTCCTCCTTTTTTGTTGATGCTATTGCTTTCTATTTGCTAGTTTTCCTTCTAACAGTCATGCCCTTCTTCTGCAGGTCTGCTGGAGGTCCACTCCAAACTGTTTTCCTGGGTATCACCAGTGGAGGCTGCAGAATAGCAAAGATTGCTGCCTGCTTCTTCCTCTGGAAGCTTCATCCCAGAGGGGCACCCACCAGATGCCAGCTGGAGCTCTCCTGCATGAGGTGTCTGTTGACCCCTGCTGGGAGGTATCTTCCAGTCAGGAGGCACAGGGGTAAGGGACTCACTTGAGCAGGCAGTCTGCCCCTTAGCAGAGCTCAAGTGCTATGTTGGGAGATCTACTGCTCCTTTCAGAGCCGGCTGGCAGGAACATTTAAGTCTGCTGAAGCTGCGCCCACAGCCGCCCATTTCCCCAGGTGCTCTGTCCCAGGGAGATGGGAGTTTTATCTATAAGCCCCTGACTGGGGCTGCTGCCTTCCTTTTAGAGATGACCTTCCCAGAGAGGAGAAATCTAGAGAGGCAGTCTGGCTACAGTGGCTTTGCTGTGATGTGGTGGGCTCTGCCCCGTTTGAACTTCCTAGTGGCTTTGTTAACACCGAGGGAAAACCACCTGCTTAAGCCTCCGTAATGGCCAACGCCCCTCCCCCTACCAAGCTTGAGTATCCCAGGTCGACTTCAGACTGCTGTGCTGGCAGCGAGAATTTCAAGTCAGTGGATCTGAGCTTGCTGGGCTCCATGGGGGTAGGATCCAATGAGCAAGACCACTGGCTCATTGGCTTCAGCCCCTTTTCCAGGAGAGTGAATGGTTCTATCTCACTGGCATTCCAGGCACCACTGGGGTATGAAAAAAGCTCCTGCAGCTAGCTCGGTGTCTGCCCAAATGGCCACCCAGTTTTGTGCTTGAAACCCAGGGCCCTGGTGGTGTAGGTACCCAAGGGAATCTCCTTGGGAACCTACCAAGGTTCCCTGGGAAACCTTGGGAGACCATGGGAAAACCATAGTATCTGGGCTGGATAGCACAATCCATGACAGCTTCCCTTGGCTAGGGTAGGGAGTTCCCTGACCCCTTGGACTTCCCAGGTGAGGCGACACCCCACCCTGCTTCTGCTTGCCTTCTGTGGGCTGCACCCACTGTCTAACCAGTCCCAATTAGATGTACTGGATACTTCAGTTGGAAATGCAGAAATTACCTGCCTTCTTCATTGATCTCGCTAGGAGCTGCAGACTGGAGCTGTTCCTATTCAGCCATCTTGCCACTTTTCAAATAGTACTTTTTATTGCACATGGGAGGGTATGAAAAGCCCAATTAAGAGATCCTGAGCTTTCATTTCTACACATCCATTAAAAATCCTTAACAGGCTGGATGTGGTGGCTCATGCCTGTAATCCCAGCACTTTGGAAGGCTGAAGCAGGTGGATCACAAGGTCAAGAGATTGAGACCATCCTGGCCAACATGGTGAAACGCCATCTCTACTAAAAATATAAAAATTAGCCGGGCGTGGTGGCTTGTGCCTGTAGTCCCAGCTACTTGGGAGTCTGAGGCAGGAGAATTGCTTGAACCTGGCAGGCGGAGGTAGTAGTGAGCCGAGATCGCGCTACTGCACTCCAGCCTGGTGACAGAGCAAGACTCTGTCTCAGAAAAAGAAAAAAAAAAGAGAGAGAGAGAAAAAAAAATCCTTAACAGCTGAGAAGGGCTAGAGTTTAAGTGCTGCACTCTGGCAAGCAGCTCCTTTGACCCCAGGCACTTCACTCCCCATTTCTCTCTCAACATTCAGCAAGGATCCTGGAGTCACAGGTGTGAGATGTAGGTGTTGTTCATTTGTCCTGATATTCAAAATCTGACTGATGAGTTTAGTAATTATGTCAAAATTTCCTCTCTCACATTTCAAACTTTCATAGTTCTTGCTAGAGCCTCATTTTCAATAAACTAAACCAAATAAGGATACAAATGTTGAAGGCAGCAAATATAAAGCTTTTAATAAGCCCATATGCAATATTGTTTAGTTTTTTTAATGTAACAAATTCCAAGTTATAATTCTGAACACCATAAGTTAATTGGGCAGTGTTCACCTCGTCTTATTCATAGTGATAGGGAAATGTGTGATTCTAAAGAAGGTATGGGAACCAGCACAGTTGAATTAAATCTCATTCATTTTACCATCCATTTCATCTGTGAATCTTATTAGCATACCTAGAGGACCAATCACATATGAAAAATGCAGCAGAAAATAAGAAAATACTCATAACTAGGGTAGAGGAAGCCTAGCAGTCACTGAAATGCACAAACAGTAGCATCTGACTACTTTGGGAAGCGAGTGCACTGGAGTAGAATGGAGATTTACTGAGAGGCGTTGCAATCATCTCAAACACTGACAGGAATGTCAAGTGGAAGCGCTGGCATCTATGATACAGTGTGCACCAAGCTCTCTCAAAGAGCACTTACACACATGTAGGCAAAACTGTATTTCACATCATTGTTTTAAAAAACAATAATTCTGACATTTTAAACTGCAGGTTTCATATACATAAAAACTTGTGTGGTTTCTCCATTTCTCTGAAAAATACATTTTTCCTCGTTATAGTTTATTTTAATTCCCATGTTAGGTCAGGACACCATTTATAGTTTAAGAAAATTAGGGGGAATAAAAGGTCAGTGTAGGGTTCAGTGTTGTAGTGGAAAAATATCTGGCTGCTATATTTTATGGAATGTTTTGCAATCACTTTTAAAATCTCTGGAAAGCTAAAGCTGAAGAACTTTATAGAAATTAAGGAGTTATTGGCAAGGCCTGCTGACTGAGACAGGTCAGTGGAAATATACCAATCACCACCCCCACCACTGCCAAAAAAAAAAATCGTAATTCAGGTTCTCCCTTTTCTTTCTTTAACAGTTGCCTGCCATCTAGTGGATATAATGCAGTCAAGTCAGCAAGTGCTTTCTTTCAAAGCAATCAAGGGTGTTTATTGAATCATGTAATAATGTCATTTGAATAAAAACAAGGACAGGAGCTTATCCTACAGCACACCCCCCAGAATAAAACCACCTCTGGTGAAGACTTAAAGGAACTATGAAAAGTCTCAAAAAACAGATCATTTTTGTGCTTGGCTAATCAAAAACCAATTCCTTTTAAAGCCAAGCAACATTAAATAAAAAGAGAATTGCTATTTTTATGCTTTCTTTGCATGTTCTTGTGCTTAGTCTACAAATAACCTTATTTTGCTTCAGCATATTATAATTTTAACATGAGTGTTAAAAATCATTTAATCGATAATTATTAAAGCTAGATATATAAGACCAACTCTTAGATTTACAACCTAGTGAGGAAGAAAAAGAAATCCAAATGCTCAACTAGCAACTGTGCTAACTTATGTGGTCCAAAGGAAGGAAAGGACAGTGAGGAGGAGAGAGACCTTCATAGTGACACTTGAGGACTTGAGGTGTGTTTTGAGTTAATTAAAGACAAATGACCAAGTCCCTGGGCCTGGAGACAGTGAAGATACTTTTGACAGGAATGGGGAATTTATATCTTAATATAAAGCAAAAGGAAAATGAATCTATAATGAAATAGGCTCACGAGATTGGTCATTCCAGATTAACCTGGCCATACTGTAGGCTGACCAAATATCACCCAAGCACCTAATGCAACATCATGAAGATCTTTATGAAAGAGTTAAATTATATTGCTACCATCCTCTGAGCTCTTAGATCCCTCATTATTTGTGACAGTTGAGCAAATGCTGCCTAATTGTAAGTGGAAACAAATGCCCTAATTGGACTCTAAGAATACTCTTGCAAGACTTCCTGTTAGCCAAAGAGAAGCTCTGTTTGCCAGACTCTTAAAATGTCTGAGAAGGGAAATCGGCGTTTATAGAGCCAGGTGCAATAGTGAACTCCCAAATCATCCTTTCAGGTGTTCCCTTTTGCCAACAGGTGAGGCTAAACAGCCCTTTGGAGGCTTGGGCTGCTTTCTAGGGCCAGCGTGGAGCACTCACCATTTTCAGGAGCTGATAACTATTCTTCTTTCATTTCTCCCAAACCAACTTTTTATATTTGAAAGTTTAAACTACTGTTCAGCTCACTTTAATATGAATTTTAAAGTGCTTTAAATTTTAAAGCAATTCTTGGTTCCACAGTTAAATATTTCTGTTCTCATTTGCCTGTTCTTTGATTTGGGACTCCATCCTATTTACAGGGACTACGTAAGCACCATGAGAATTATCCTTTTTTAATCTACTCTCTACTTATGTTCTTTTGTGTAATCCTATAAGATGAGTATTGTTACCTCACTTTTACAGACAAGAAAATCGGAGGCTATGCAAATTGCCTAACATTACACAGAAAGTAACAAAGTAGGGATTTGATTTTAGATTTTTCTGATTTCAAATTGTGTGTGTGTGTGTGTGTGTGTTGTTTTTTACTGGGCTCTGCGGCTTTCTACTAAGGAATACATCTTTTGCCCTTCTGTTGGAGCTGTAACCTTTATATACATTTCTTCATGACTCACAAACCTTGATTGAATCAGATGAATTCAATATGGAAAAGGCCTTTTAGGTCAGGGAGTACTACTTCCTGCCAAGACTAGGATTTTTCTGTATAAAGCATTTATTTTTCCAAACACATTTATAATAAATATCACATTTTTCTATTACATACCCCCTATGAAGCCATCCCAATATCCAAGATTGCCATGTAAATGCTGTCAAATATTTCCCAACCCCCATTTCCAGCCTGTCACAGTTATAGTTTCCCACTCTCCAACTTTTCTGTTTACCAAATAGAAACATTCTTCCATTTCTACTCAAGGGAATAATCTTTTCAGTGGCTAAGGTATCACTTAACTGCAATAGAGAGACCAGGTCAACAGATACTTTCTGTCACTAGCAAAAGACTTTGCAAAGAACAAAATGACCTGAACCAAAACCTTAGAGAGGCTGAGTATTCTCAGGGGCCCCGCTAGTGGTCACATCTGTGGTAAATACTTGCTCCTAAGGTTCTTTAGGAAAAAGAAGTGGGCAAGGACCCATGTGAGTCCCCAGCTCTCAGAGAATTATTAGCTGGCCTATTGAAATAGCATATTCACTGAAGGGTTCCTATGGGAAAAAAAGTTTCAGTTCCCTTTGAGTGTTTCCCAAACATTAAAAGAACTATTTCACTGGGCCGCAACCACATAAATTGCATGAGAAGCAACTTGTACTCTGTCCCAATCAAACTCTGCCGAGCCGAGAGATCTAGAAGCTCAAGGTCCTTATAGACAACAAAAACCAAAGTCAGAGTATCAGAATCTTCCATTGGGTTCTCCTCATTAAGCAAGAGATTTACAATAAGGTAGTAAATATTTAGAAGACGTCATTAAAACTTGCAGTAATGTCAAATACACACATCAGTTTAAAATTTGAAAGGGATATTAGGTCACCTTAGTGAGGGTTATTTTCATGACTCTGGTCCCTACAAAGACAGCAGAGAAGATCATAGAAAGCCAAAACTAGAATCAGAGACCAGAGACAATGGCTGCCACATCTCCGTCAGTGCAGGCAAAACCCCGAAAAGCCAGATGCCCTGTATTAGTCCGTTTTCACACTGCTAATAAAGACATACCTGACACTAGGCAAGTTACAAAAGAAAAAGGTTTTATTGGACTTACAGTTCCATATGGCTGGAGAGGCCTCACAATCACGGCAGAAGGCAAGGAGGAGCAAGTCACATCTTAAGTGGATGGCGGCAGGCAAAGAAAGCTTGTGCAGGGGAACTCTCTCTTTTTTTTTTTAAACCATCAGCTGTCCTGAAGCTAATTTACTATCACGAGATCAGCTCAGGAAAGACCCGCCCCCATGATGCAATCACCTCCCACCAGGTTTGTCCCATAACACGTGGGAATTATGGGAGTACGATTCAGGATGAAATTTGGGTGGGGACACAGAACCAAACCATATCATACCCCTTCTACTGGAGATACATTTTACAATGAACAAAAGTTAAAGGACTTTTCTGAAACTTAACTGGGGCAGGGGACAGGGGGTTGGGTGGAAACTCACAATTTCGGAGCTCCTAAAAATCTGTAAACGAAACAACTTAACAGAAGCTAAGAAGACAGAATCAGAGAGCCCTGAGTCCAAATCCTACCTTGCTACTTTCCATCTTAGAAAACTAACTTGACGGCGTGGGGCTCGCTGTGGGGCTGAGGCAGGCAGCCGGGCTGGCCATGGCAGGGGCTGCAGCGGGCGGCAGAGGCGGAGGTGCCTGGGGGCCGGGGCGCGGAGGGTCGGGGGTGCTCCGACGGGGCTGCTCTCCCCCAGCCCCCGCCGGCTCCCCCCGGGCTGGGCTGCAGCCGCTCAGGGCCACGATCCCCTTCCAGCTGCAGCAGCCGCACCAGGGCCGGGACGGGGGTGGCCGTGCAGCCAGCGTCCCATGCTCGGTGGCCCCAGAAAAGTCAGTGTCTAGGCCTCAGCCACTTCAGGTCCGGCGTACATTCTCCCTGGACACCATCCTCAGCTCCTACCTTCCGAGCCAGTGGCCACGAGATGCTGATGGGGCCTTCACCTGCTGCACCAATGACAAGGCCACCCAGACACCCCTGTCCTGGCAAGAGCTAGAAGGTGAGCGTGCCAGCTCCTGTGCACACAAGCGCTCAGCATCCTGGGGCAGCACAGACCACCGAAAAGAGATTTCCAAGTTGAAGCAACAACTGCAGAGGACAAAAGCTGAGCCGCAGTGGGAAAGAGAAGGAGCGAGGTTCCCTACTCCCAGGGGACCACGCAGTGCGGGGAGCACTGAGGGCGTCCCCTCCCAGCTTCCCCTCAGGGTCCCCTGTCTTGCGACTCAGCCCCTGCCTGCACAGGAGCCTGGAAGGGCTCAACCAAGAGCTGGAGGAGGTGTTTGTGAAGGAGCAGGGAGAAGAGGAGCTGCTGAGGATCCTTGAGATCCCTGATGGGAACCGGGCCCCAGCTCCTCCCCAGAGTGGCAGCTGTGATCATCCCCTCCTCCTCCTGGAGTCTGGCAACCTTGCCAGCTCTCCTTCCATTTCCTTGGCATCCCCCCAGCCTTGTGGCCCGGCCAGTCATGAGGAACACCGGGGTGCCGCCGAGGAGCTGGCATCCACCCCCAACGACAAAGCCTCCTCTCCAGGCCACCCAGCCTTTCTTGAAGATGGCAGCCCATCTCCTGTCCTTGCCTTTGCTGCCTCCCCTCGGCCTAATCATAGCTACGTCTTCAAACGGGAGCCCCCAGAAGGCTGTGAGAAAGTGCGTGTGTTTGAAGAAGCCACGTCCCCAGGTCCTGACCCGGCCTTCCTGACTTCCTGTCCTGACAAGAACAAAGTCCATTTCAACCCGACCGGCTCAGCCTTCTGCCCCGTCAACCTGATGAAGCCCCTCTTCCCAGGCATGGGCTTCATCTTCCGTAACTGCCCCTCAAACCCGGGGTCTCCCCTTCCCCCGGCCAGCCCCAGGCCACCACCTCGGAAGGATCCGGAGGCCTCCAAGGCCTCCCCACTGCCCTTCGAGCCATGGCAGCGCACCCACCATCAGAAGAGTCTGTGCTTTTCCAGAGCTCCCTGATGGTCTGAGGGTCCCATCCCTGCCCCGCTTTACCATAGAGACCAGTGCCTTGGTGGCAGGTCCCTCCCCAGGTCCCCTGAGATGGGGTATGGAGGGGCCCTTCCCTCTCGGCCTTTGAGCACTTTCTTTCACTTATCGTGTCAAAGTCCTGGGTCCTCTTTTTGATGGGCACTGGCCCCTCTGAACGTGATGGGACCTGCCTTCTCCACTAGCAGCTGGGCAGCTCACAACTCACACCTGTGTAACTGCCACATCCCTCACTTGGTGGAAAACACCCAGAAGGTCTGGAGTCCCTCACCCCTGGGTGTCAGTCCAAATGACTGTATAGGAGGCCCTTATTTTTGTCACAGAGCAAGCTGGCCATGAATGAAGGAGAGAGGACGCCATAGATTTCCTTCCCTCCCTTCCAGGAGACCATAAGATAGATCCCCCATCCTCTCAGCCCTATCCTGACGCCTCCCTCTCATTAGAGGAGCTGACCAAAGCAGTCCTAATGGGCCATAACACTTGACCAATTCAGCTGCTGGCAGAAGGAGGAAACAAGTGTTTTCCCAAGTGGCATTTTCATCTCACTTTCACCCTGACTAAAGATTGTCTTAAGTAGCCGGCCAGCCCGCCCAGCCCCAGATGGGTAGTGGGGAGGAGAGTTGGCATTCCTCCAGGTGGCAAATGGCAAATCTATATTCTCCACCCGCCCCAGGGCTGGATTGGATTATAAAAATGCCTATTTTTCTTGTATCGATGTAGAAACTCTATTTTCTCCCAAAGACACTATTTTTGCAGCTGTTTGAAGTTTGTATATTTTCTGTACTGCAGAGTTTACACAAAATTGAAGAATGTTAATGTTCGAGTTTTCTTATCTTGTGTTTAGAGGTTGTTTTTTGCAGATCTTGGTGTTAATAGACCAAATAAATAAATAAATATTCCCAGCAAAAAAAAAAAGAAAACTAACTTGACTTCTCAGAACCACACATTCCCTGTTCGAAAATTGGAAGTGTTGTGAGGATAAAATGAAATAATGTCTGGAAGCACTTGACACACTGCCTAGTGCATCCTGTGAATTCAAGAAAAGGCATTTACCAAAACCGAGGAGGCTATTAGTGTTGTTACCATCTCTAATTGTTCATTAACAAAATAGACACTGTATATAAAAATTTTAATCTAGTATAGCAAAGCCCTGGTCCATCTTTACCAACCTCACCACCACTTCAGACACACCAGAGGGCTGCTCATCCATTGCCTTCAAAATCGCATCAAATAGGCTATTCAGTACATTCATGCACAAAATCAACTTTAAATCTCTAAAAAGTATGGCGGAGTCTAGCAGACCTCCTATTATATAAGTTATTAAAGTCTGATCTGCCAAAGACCACTGGAGGCAAGCCAGTACTCTGACAAACTCAGATTTATCAATGTAGATGCAGGAAGGGAGGGCACAACCAAGCAAACACAGAATGCTACTCAGCAGGTAGGAGGAGGGAAGCAACTTTTCTAAAGTTTGTCTTCTGTGAAAGATTCTGAGGAAGATCTAAGGGAAGCAGGGACAAGTTCTACATTGGTTGCTGTTTCTTGGGGCAAGACTAGGAAAAATAAGGATTAACTAGGGACTGGGCGCTGTTATGAGGCAAGGTTGGTTTAGCAATTGGATGTCTCCAGTAATGGATGGGCAAAGTGGATCTGTATATTGGGTATAAAGGGAACTCTCTGTGCTATCTCTGCAACTTTTCTGTAAGTCTAAATAGTCATAATAGTCCTTTAAATATTATTATTTTAACCCTAAAACTCTTCACCAAAAGAAACTGCCACCTCACCACTCTGCTCACTGGTCCTCTGGTCTCACATTGAGTTACCAAGGAACCCCACTGGGCAGAACACTCCTGGTGTGGTTTGAAATCCTCAGTTTGGGCCGTCTCCCGAGTCACCCTTTCCAGAAGCAGATTGTACTGTTGGCTCATATTGTACTTGTGGAAAACTAAGATCCCTGAAGTTTATCCTATCTAAACTGGTAATAAGTCAACTGTCCTTTTAACCTTCCTCTCCGAACTGTACTCATGTAGCCTGTTCTTTAAGCCAAGCCTAGAGTGTTACTGTTAATGTTTGTCCTGTAAAGTTCCTCCTCTGTCAGTGCTATGACATAGTAGAAGAGGACTAAGAATCAGAAATTCCAGGTGCAGATTCTAGTTCTCCAACCAGTTGCATAACTTTAAACAGGCCACTCTATTCCTCTGGGTGTCATTTCTTTGTAAAATAAGCATGTTGTCACTAGACAGTCTCGAAGATTTCTCCCAGCCCTAACATCCTGTCATCTCTCCTCATGCTTCAATCACACTAGGAGTCAGACTATTGCACTAGACTTTTATCTTTATTTTATCTGCATTTTGTCTTTATTTTGCTGACGAATAAAATGATTCCGGTGTGCCAATTAAATTGACCAATATATAGCTAGAGGATTCTAGCAAGCACTTTCAGGGTCTAAACTCTCTTTTCCCTACACACAACAGCCTCCCCTTAACCTTGTTGGGTCCTCCTGCATCCTCCATCTCTCCTTTCCCCCTGCACACAAAGCTATCAAAAATCTTCTTAGCCTGGAAAAACATTTTCCGCCCCCATACAACCTTCATTAGCTACTCCATCCTGTTCCTTCTCATGCAACTTCTCAAAGGGGCTATCTGTACCCCTGTTTGCATATTATCATTTACTTATTTCTTCATCCCCTGAAAATCAGATTTATTTTCCTACATGCTTCTAAAACTGGTTTCTCAACCAGTAAACCTAGGGGCCTTGTCTCCATCATTATCTTCATTGACCTACCTGATACTGCATCTCTGACTCTATTTCCTTCTGCCCAGAGTTTCTCTGAGGCTTCATTTGAACTATTCTCTTTTTTAGAAAGCTTCAACTATCATCTCTATACAAATGCCTCCCAAGTCTTCCTAACTAGCTCTGAATTTCATTCATAAGTGACAGGATCATTTTATCGGGATACTAACTTTGGCCTCTCCCTGCATTTTCCTCTTCTGCTATTTCAGACAGGCAGCTGAGCCCTTAGAGATTCCTTATGTCAGGGCATTTTTGCTTCATAGAAATCTGAAGGCTCTTCAGCTCCCTGCTCAGCTTCTAGCTTCATTTGCTAATACAACCCACTAGATAGAAATTCTGTCCAACTGGCTATGGGGAGAGCTGTGGTAGCCGTTGTCCAGGAGTACTACTACTAACTAAAAGGCTATAAAGCAGGTAATAGGCCAGAGTGATATTTAGCAGTAGGTTAGAGCATTAACAGGCATTTGGCCAATATCTCATAAAAGTACAGAAATGTTCTCTTTTCAGCCAGAGGAAGAACAAGCGATAAAGTTTAAGAGGAGGTCTGGTTACCTAGATGTGTAAATAAATATAGTTGGTTTTAAAGCCGAGAACATTTTTTAAAATCCTTATCCATTTACATGTCATGGAAACAGTCAAAACAATCCATATGACAACTTTTTAGTGCAAACAAGAATTTGCTGTAGAGATTGCTGAAACAAAACAGAAACACACCAAGAATAAAGTGAGAAGACAGCTAAACTGAGCACTCAACACACTAAAAAAAGGAAGAAGAATCTCTCTTCATTGAAAGATGTATTTATGAACACTAATTAAATGTCTTTCAATGTTTTGTGAAACAGATGGGAACTTTATTTGTTGTAAGGATTTAGAGATAATGTAGAATTGAAGAGCAAAGCTTAAAAACCCGGAAACCCCACCACCATCACTTATTCTACCCCCCAAAATTAATATTCAATTAAAAAACTAAATTTAGTCACATCTTTTTAAAAGACCACATTATTTATTAGTATGATAAAAGCTGAAAATTAAAATATTTCTGTAGTTTTTAGACTACATTCTTTATATTTTCTAAAACAGTGATGCTTGTGGGAAGACAAGAATTTTGAAATTGGTACCACGTGTTGCAATGTAACAGCCTTTCTATTGAGTTAGGTCACTTATGGATTATTTAAGGACAGTTTTATTTTCTATTTCTTCTTGAATTCGTTTTTCCTATGAAAGCATATCCATGGTAACAGTTCAACATTGATGAAGAATTCCCAAAGCCACCTTGCTGGGTTGGAAATCTTACTGCCTGAGATGGGCCTGGTTTTTCAATCATGGGGGTTCATTTCGGAACATCAATTTGAGGGAAGGATGTTATGTATATGAAAATATTTTTAAACTAATCAAATAACATCTGACTCTGAGAGAAAATTACAAAATATGGCTCTAACCATCCTGGGGAGAGAAAAAGTGTGAGAGGTGTTAAATTCAAATTAGGAATGTGTCATGTATTCAGGAAGACAAACTAAGAAAGGGGACAGGAGGGAACATTAAAGAGTACAAGTTGTCCTTCATCTCTATTTTTCCCCTTATGAAAGGAAAATAAAATATTGGGACCCCAAACTCACTATGCCAAAAAGAAAAGTTAAGCTCGGAAACTGAGTCATGCGAAAACAGCTGTCTCTCCTTTTGTTCCTAAACAGCTACAAATAGAAGTCCACATATCTTCACAGGGGGCCTCCCTCACCAGACAAATGTAAATTGACAGCTTATCTTCATGGGTGTGCGACAGAGGAGACTAGAAATAGCCCCTCCACCCACCTTGAGATGAATGCTTATTGGACATCTTCCTCTACTCTATGTTTACTTTATCTTATGTCAAATATAGACCTACTGAGTATAAGATGAATACATAATTAAAAACTCTACCCGCTCCTCTTCCCATGCAACGTATGGATTCAGTGAGTGCTACTCAAAGCCTCAAAAGAATGTAACCGCTTGTCTCATTTGTCTCTTTTTTTTTCTCCTTATCCCCCTGCCTGCTTTTTCCCCTTTAAGTATTAAAGCCCTCAAAATTCTCTTTGGAAAAAGTACAGGCCAAAGTGGCTTGTGTCTTCTTTCCTTGGATGCATCCTCAACCTTGGCAAAATAAACCTCTAAACTGATTGAGAACTATCTTAGACACTTTTTTGGTTTACACCCTTCTAATAGTAATCCACATTTCAGCTACACACCTGACCACTTTCAATAAGCGCTAAATTTCCAACAAGTTAGATGTGGCTCAGTGATCTTTAACCCAATGGGATATAAGTAGAAGTTCCTGTAACAGTTTTCAGAAGATTTCCTAAAGGAACAATTGGTATTAGCTGTTGGCCCCTTCTTACTTCTTCCTCCATCCGGCTGCTTGGATACAGATGTGATGGCCTCATCTCCATCTCGAACTATGAAGACAAGGACCTTAGGGAAGGCAGAATAAAGGCCAGAGAAGAACTCAGTCCTTGAGGACTTTGAGAAGCATTGCTACCATCCAGCCTTAGATTACTACGTTACTTTCCTAGGGTTGCCATAACAAATTACCACAAACTGGCCAGGTGCAGCAGCTTACGCCTATAATCCCAACACTTTGGGAGGCCAAGGCGGGCAGATCACCTGAGGTCAGGAGTTTGAGACCAGCCTGACCAACATGGAGAAACCCCATCTCTACTAAAAATACAAAATTAGCCAGGCGTGGTGGCACATGCCTGTAATCCCAGCTTCTCGGGAGGCTGAGGCAGGAGAATCACTTGAACACAGGAGGCGGAGGTTGTGGTGAGCCGAGATTGTGCCATTGCACTCCAGCCTGGGCAACAAGAGTGAAACTCCATCTCAAAAAAAATAAATAAATAAAATACCACACACTGTGTGGCTTAAAAGAGAAAAAATGTATCCTCTCATAGCTCTAGAGGCTAGAAGTTCAAAATCAACACATAACCAAGGCCATGCTCACTCTGAAGCCTCTAGGTATGGATCCTTCCTGGCCTCTCCCGTCTCTGGTGTTTGCTGGTGTTGGGAAAATGAATTAAAAACAAAATAGTCACTTAACCCAGAAAACCTTTCAACAAAGCTAGAAGAAAAAGAAAATTTTATTAATCAGTAAGCGTGAACTAGAATGGGATGTTCATCATAGGCATTTCAAACCTAGGAAATGAGATTGCAAACCTAGGAAACAAAATTCAGTCTTTTCTACAGACGGGCCTATACAATTCATTCCATACATGTTCTCAAGATAAACAAATAACTAGTCCTTAAGTAAGAGGACTTGACTGCACCATTTGTTACACATCCTAGATTCACCTGGCAGCTGGGTGACAGTCTGTGTTTGCTGATTGGATCTACCCAAAGGAAAAATAAATTTCTCCTATCTTTGTGGCAAGAGATAGTTTTAGAGAGTGGTGCCTGCCCAAGTTAGGCTCCCACTCAGAAGAAGAAGAAAGAGAAGAAGAAGACTGGGAAATAGGGGTACTATCTTCCTTAATGATTGAATTTCAAAGAGATGACTCCCAGGTAAGGGAAAAAAGACATTTCTAAAGAGAAGAAAGCTGAAAAGAAGCTTATTTACCTTTTAAAAGATTTACATAATTTCTAACAGGCAGATAAAGAATTTATAATTACAAGTTTTCTAAAGTAAATGTTCACAGGGAAAATTAAGCCTCTTATTTTTAATTTGTATTTACCCTTACACAGGCAATCCTTGGCTTGTAGTTACATTGTCCCAGTCTCTGCCTCTGTCATCACAAGGCACAGTCTCTGTGTCTTTCTGTCCAAATTTCCCTCTTCTTAATAGGATACCAGTCACTGGACTAGAGTACATTGTAATCCAGTATAACCTCATCTTAATTTGATGACATCTGCAAAGAGCTTATTCCCATGTAAGGCCACATTCACATTCACAGGTAAGGAGGGGAAAGGTATCTTTCTGGGGGTACATATCTTTTGGGGGGACACAATTCAATCCACAACAATTGTCTACTTACAAAATTGTATGTAGGAGAAAAAATTCTAATTTGGGTAAGCCACCATTATTTGGGGTCCTTGTTACTCATACCCAAAAAGTTCTGGAACCTGGCAGAATCCAATGATGAATTAAGAACTCCAGCATCCTTCACTAAACCAGGTAAGCTCATCTGCCTTAGGGTGGAGGGAACACTCTGGAGAAGATGCCCCAGACCATCTCTTGTGTCATTAGTCCTTTATTATCCCAACTCGCATCCCAGTTATAACCTTGAGGTGTTGCCTTCATTTTATCTCCTTGTTGATATCTAAAACTGCTTTAAAAGGAAAAAACAAAATATTTTAATCTCTTAGAGTTAAAAGTCCAAACAGACATATATGCTAGTTGTAGTAACACTTTAAAGTGAATGGGTTCCTACAAAAATGCAATCAAACTATCAACCAACAGATATAAATTACTGAACTTAAATCCTTGGCTCTTTTTTAGGGAAAAGCATGTGGTGAGAGCAGAAACATTTCATTTTTCAAAGATCATATCCAGAATACTATTAAAATAGAAGCAATTTTTGAACAGATAAGATGGAAAATGCATTTAAAATCCTAAATATTTAAGTTTGTTAGAATTACTGGATCAACTAGTGAAATCCTGAACATGCCATAACAACAACACAAAAAGCCCCTTTGTTTCGGCCCTGTGATAATTCCAAACTGCCTGAGGCAGACAACTTCTCTGTTGCTGATATAAGGTTATACAACAAAATGCATGTCAAGACAGAGAAGTAAAGGACCCAAAACAAAAACAGAGGTAAAAGGTATGTACGAGTTGTCCAGAAGGGGACTATTTATGGCAAAAACTGGGAGAGACACCATTGGAGCTAAGGTCTCTATTGCTTAAGGACAATATTTTCAAAGGCCCAAAGTTTTAGAGAAAAAGAATGTCAGAATTTTAGATTTGCAATGAGTTGGGCTTCGCCTGTGTTAGGTCCCAGCAGGTATAAGTAATTGAGTTTGGCAGTTCCTCCAGAAATCACATATCCCAAATGCTCAGAAATGAGCATTGAGTCAGTGACTGGTCAACAACCAATCAGCCTTATCACACAATACAGGGTTTCTGCAGAGATGGTAAAATTAGTTGCACTCCAGGTAATTTTAACTTACCTATACATTTTCCCGCTGAATCCTCCCGACCTTTCCAGGTTTCCCACAACACAAAGCCATTTTCTAGCCAACCACATCAAAAGGTTATCTCAATTTACATAATAGACGAAGTACTAAAAACTGGGTTAGAATTCTATATTTTAGCAAGCTAAATTCTGTGTTAAATGTGTTAAGTTTGTTACTTAAACAATAATATTCTTCCTTTTCTGTGTAGATCCGGACAGTCATAGTTGCATTTTGCTTAACAGGCAAGGGGCACATGAGAGCTTCTCCAAAAGAGGAATTTCACATAAAGAGAATTTTTAAAAACTCTTTGTGGCCAAAATAATGAGATTGTTACCAAGCAATGGGAATTTCAGAATTCCGTAACACTTTCATTTTACTTGATCTAAAATCTGCAAGTGTTTTATTTTAGTAACCCAGAAGGCTGCCATTTTGAAGTGCTATGCTAAAATCTCTGACTATAAAAGGATGGCAGATGGTGCTTTAGTGGTTGGAGTGATAGAAAGCAGACAAATGCCTTGTTTACTTAGGATTGCAGTTGTTCTCAACATCCTAGAATCATTCAGGGAGACTGTTGGAAATACAGATTCCTGATTGTAACACTCAGAGTTTCTGATTCATAAGGTGCAAAGTGAAGCCTCAGAATCTTCGTTTTCATAAGCACCTCAAGTAATCTGCTGCAGGTGATCAACACATCATACTTTCAAACAGAGCCTTACCCGCAGAGCCAAAGCAAGACTAAGACAAAAGAACAAATCTGAAGGCATCACATTACCCGATTTCGAACCAAGGCTATACTTACCAAAAGAGCATGGTTTTGATATAAAAATAGGCATGTAGACCAATGGAACAGAATAGAGAACTCAGAAATAAAGTCAAATATTATAGCCAACTGACCTTTGACAAAGCAAACAAAAACACAAAATGGGGAAAGGACACCATATTCAATAAATGGTGCTGGGATAATTGGCAAGCCACACGTAAAAGAATGAAACTGGATCGTCATCATAAAAATTCTAGAAAATAACTTCAGAAAAACTACTCTAGACATTGGCTTAGGCAAAGAGTTCATGACCAAGAACCCAAAAGCAAATGCAACAAGAACAAAGATAAATAGATGGGACTTAATTAAACCAAAAAGCTTCTGCACAGCAAAATCAGCAGAGTAAACAAACAACCCACAGAATGGGAGAAAATATTTGCATTCTCTGCATCTGACAAAGGACAAATATCAAGAACCTACAAAGAACTCAAATAAATCAGCAAGAAAAAAACAAATAATCCCATCAAAAAGTGGGCTAAGGACATGAATAGATAATTCTCAAAAGAAGATATACAAGTGGCCAACAAACTTGAAAAAATGCTCAACTTCACTAATTATCAGGGAAATGCAAATCAAAACAACAGTGTGATACCACCTCACTCCTGCAAGAATGCCATAATCAAAAAATCAAAAAATAATAGATGTTGGCATGGATGTGGTGAAAAGAGAACACTTTTACACTGCTGGTGGGAATGTAAACTAGTACAACCACTATGGAAAACAGACTCCTTAAAGAACTAAAAGTAGAACTGCCATTTGATCCAGCAATCCCACTACTGGGTATCTACCGAGAGGAAAGTAAGTCATTATATGAAAAAGACATTTGCACATGGATGTTTTTAGCAGCACAATTTGCAATTGCAAAAATGTTGAAACAGCCTAAATGTCCATCAACTAACAAGTGGAAAAAATAAAATGGGGTGTGTGTGTGTGTGTGTGTATATATATATGTGTGTGTGTATATATATATACACATACACACATACACATACATACCATGGAATACTACTCGGCCACAAAAAAGGAATGGAATAATGGCATTTGCAGTGACCTGGATGGAGTTGGAGACCATTACACTAGGTGAACTAATTCAGGAATGGAAAACCAAACATCATATGTCCTCACTTATAAGTGGAAGCTAAGCTATGAGGACACAAAGGCATAAGAATGATACAATGGATTCTGGGCACTCGGGGGGAATAGTGGAAGGGAGGTGAAGGATAAAAGAGTATACATTGGGTACAGTGTACACAGCTGGGGTGATGGGTGCACTAAAATCTCAGAAATCATCACTAAAGAACTTTTCCATGTAACCAAAAACTGCCTGTTCCCCAAAAACTACTGAAATAATAATAATGATAAAATTAAATTAAACAGTGCCTTAAACTTTGAATTTGAAAGACTACAATTTGTTTGTAATGTATAACCCTGACAGTATATCCCACCACCCCTGGAGCCAGGCTACCCTTAACTTCCTGCCACTATCACCCCTCCCCTCCCAGCCCATATATACACATGCTGTGATTTCTAGTTTGCATGACAAACCAAACTGATTCTCCCATGTATATAGGGTAATGGGCCATCAAGTGGTAGCGATGACCTGGTGATTTTTTCCCCTAATACAATCATTGTAAAACATCCTTGAAATCTAGTCTACTTATTGCAGGGATCTTGATTCAATAATTTAACCAAACAAAGAAGTACCTCTGTGTATAGTAGTTCAAGCAGCAGGTGTAATCCACAGAAACCCTTTAGTGACCAAGTACATTAGCACCTAAGTCCCATGAGCATTGAGGCCCACAGACTCTCTTTTAAAACCTTGAGCCCTGACCTCAAACTTTAACTGTGAATCAATAGTGGAATTATTGCAGGTTTTTTATCTAAAAGTTTTTTTACCTCAATGATCTGGTAACTGCAGGAGTTAGAATTGCATTCCTAAACTGCCTTTGTGGTACAAAAATATAAGGTAGAGATATTGTAGGAAGCTGATGGGAGAAGTTTCCTGGCCAACTTGTTTTAGAACAAAAATTTACTTACCCAATTAGTTACATTGAAAGAGATTGACAGCAAAATCAAAAATACTACCAACCAAACTAATCCTGGCCCAAATTCCCAATGTTCATGAAATTAACACTTTTGGCAGCAGAAAATGAGAAAAAATAAAACATACCAGAATTCCACAAATAAATAAGGTATATTCAGAGGATTAAATTTATGAAAAATCCTCAGCATCAAAATAAACCATCTCAACTAAGCATTCAAGCTTTTAATTCACTTGAAAAGGATGAACAAATTGGGTCCCTATGCATTTCTGTTGAGTAAAGTAAATAAGATTATTTTAATCTTCTAATATGGGAGGAGCAAAATAATAGAATAGCCAGAAATTTAATCTTTGAATCTGTGTATTTTACATTGCATTAATCATTGTCAAACACATTAGTTTGACAATGCTGAATAAGTTCCCAAAAACACAAAGACATTGCTATAAATGTAACATAAGAATAAGGAATATAAAATAAATAACTTTTGCATTTTACACTTCTACAACTTGCACAAAGTGTATATAAAGGCACAGGAAACAAATGCTATCATCTAAAAAACAAAATGTGTTTTACCAGACAGGATGGACCAAATGACCTTTATTCATGCTATTAAAATGTCTTTTGGCCTTTAGTTTATGGAATATCATTATTGAAAATTATGTTTATCTAAAGCACCTCTAAAATGTGGATAATCATTTCAACAGAAAGGACTACTAGCATTCTATTGGAATGCCTCATGCTGTTTCGATTACTACAAATCTTTAAGTAGATGAAAAAAATCATTATGAGAGACTATAGTTAAAATAGTGAAAGCACTATAGAATATATTTTTATTACAAAAAGAGCAGGTACCATTCTAATCACATGGAACAGTCAAACAGGCAAAGGCCTTTGGGCACCTTTCAGTCACAGTCTTCTTCCTGGCCCATAATACTTTAAATATAAACCTAGATTTACCCAGCTCAGAGATCTCACCTTGGTCATATCTAAAGGTATGCTTGTAACTCAAAGCCTTTGTGAGAAAACAAAAGGATTGCTTGAGTAGAACAAAACCCACACTAGTAAATGCATTGTGAACACCTTCCAAACATGTGATATTTAAGTAAATACTACCAAAAATAACAAAAGAAATAATTATACATGGTTATTAAAGTCTGTTGTTACTACCAATCCTCAGAACTGGAATATCAGTGAGATCCCCAGAATATAATAAAGTAAGTAAAATTTCTCCTGGGCCACTTCAGACCCTCTTTTCACATCATCCATGCCATTTCCATCCCCAAAGGAAATACATTTGCCAAATGGAATGAGTCAAATGTCAAAAACTGGAAAAGGAGCCAAAGAAATTGCAAGCTAGAGGAACTCAGCCAAGGAGATGCAGAATATCAATAGGAAGTCAAGTTTAACGGAAGCCAACAGTCAGAGAAAGTAAGGCTGAGGGTAAGGACGGGTTGGTGGCACCTCTGTAAACGCCAATTGTCAGATTTGTATGAAGGAGTCAGCAGGTTGTACTGGAATACAACTGCAATATCACTGCAACCTCTGCCTCCCAGGTTTAAGTGATTCTCCAGCCTCAGCCTCCCAAGTAGTTGAGACTACAGGCGTGTGCCACCACGCCCAGCTAAAATTATGAAAGCAGTAAACACATGGACAGGGAAATGGAAGATCATAAGCCTCAGGACTGACTTCTTGTTCCACTGAAGCAAGAGCAAGAATTGCCCTCTCAACCACAAAGAGTTAGGGGATGCAGGTGTGACACAGAAAATGTCTAACCTGGCCAGGCGCGGTGGCTTATGCTAGTAATCCCAGTACTTTGGGAGGCCGAGGTGGACAGATCACTTGCAGTCAGGAATTGAAGACCAGCCTGGCCAACATGGTGAAACCCCATCTCTACTAAAAATATAAAAATTAGCCAGGCATGGTGGTGCATGCTTGTAGTCCCAACTACTTGGGAGGCTGAGGCTGGAGAATCACTTAAACTTGGGAGGCAGAGGTTGCAGTGAGCCAAGATCGTGCCACTGCACTCCAGCCTGGGTGACAGAGCGAGACCCCATCTCAAAAAACAAAAACAAACAAACAAAAAAAGACCTAACCTGGCTGTATTCCCAATCGCTGCCTTATGTTTCCCTACCTTGTTGGCCAGGACTTAATGCCAAAAAATAATTAATAGAACATATCAATTTTGGATGTGTTGGCCTAGTTTGCAGTGTTTTTTAATTATAAGCTTAGGCACAGTAATCAATAATGGTAACAATCTCAAATACCTGAGCCAAAATCACAAGCCTCTTCCATAAGAAATCCTCATAATTTCTGCACATTCTCAGCTTTACTTACCTTTTTTTAATCCTTTCTTTGGTGGAAAACAAGGAATGTCATTTCCTTTATTTCATTTGAGAAATAAATAAATTGGAAGAACATAAACTTACCTATCACCTCTAGATTTCTTATTTATTCAACAAAGATTTATTGAGCACTGATATGTCTCAGTCATTTTGCTATACACTGGAAATTCCAAACACAAGTAAGCCATAATCTTGTGCTTTGCTGGCCAGTATTTGGAAAATAACTGTCTTTATCTTTGGGGCAACAAGTAAGGATGTATGGCATCTTGGTTTTCATTATCCTGAAGGAATTCAGTGTTCAAGTACGCTCTACAACCTCAGTTTTACCTAACCTCCTCTAATTTCACAAATTTTATTTCCTTCCTCCTTCCCCCATTCCCTCCCTTGGCCACTGCCTGGCATCCTGTCCTTATTGAGTGATTCCCCAGCCCTGAGATGTCAAATTTCAGTGGTCTTCTCTCTCATATCTGTCTCTTGTCTACCTTGCTCTCTCATTCTCTTTTTCCTGCTGAGGTTATTCTTCATCCTTGATATGTCCTCCAATATGGTTTATTCCTCCACTTTATATTTTTTCTTCCTTATTTACCATGATCATCATTTAAAACATACCTTGACTAAAATCCAAACTCCCTTGCCACTTGCCCTTCCATTCGCTTTTTTAGAAATACACCTCTGAACCAATCCAGCTGTTCTTCTTTGCTCCATATCCAGGTTATTAAGTGCCATTGAACAGAGATTTTACAAATGAAGTATGAGGTGAGAGAATTTGAGCTCCTACATATTTATGATGTAGAACTCCATTATATTTTTTTAATTATCCTTTAAGTTCTAGGGTGCATGTGCACAACGTGCAGGTTTGTTACATATGTATACATGTGCCATGTTGCACTATTGACAATAGCAAAGACTTGGAACCAATACAAATGTCCATCAATGACAGACTGGATTAAGAAAATGTGGCACATATATAACTCCATTATGATTTTAATGCTGGTAAACAGTTTTCTGTGTCCTTGAATGGCTTCTCTTCATATTCCATCTTGAGGCTCTTTCATATCTTCATAAGTCTGTTCAAGTATTTAGCCCTATTACTTCTCCCTCCCCTTCCTAGTTAATGGTCATTATCTACTTCACAAAGAAAATAAAGGTCATTGGCACAAGCTTCTGTGAATACGTTTTCTAACTCTTAGTTGATGCCTAGAGCAGATTGGATAAATGTTCTTGTCCTTGGCCTTGCTCTGCCCGGTCAATATTTGGAATAAGAAAGTTCAAATTCCTCTCTCTACATCTATCCACCCATTTTTCTCTCTCATCTCCATGCACCACTGTCTTTTCTTCAGTCTGCAGTGAGTCTCTCTGCTCTATTTTGTATCCCAACCCCTTTATTGTCTTAGGGACTCTATCGCATCAAGACAATCTTTTACTTCTCCCTTCCTGCTGCCTTTTTTCTCAGCCTATTCCCATGAACAAACCTATTCCATATTTAAGACCCTCCCCTTAACCCCAAATCTCCCTCTAACTATGGCCTATCTGATTGTTTCCTTTCTTAGAAAAGTTTTTTTTTTAAGAGTAGCCTGGACCCCAGTAGTGCCAGGGCTGAGGTTCAAGAGAAGCACAGGCTGCTGCCCCTGGAGTTTAGCACCAGAGGCAAAAGCATGAAGGAGGTGCAGGATGCCACTTTTAGGACTGAGACTCAAGTGAAGCACCATGTAAGAGCCTAACCCAACATAATGTGAACCATTCTGGAGCCCAGTGATTCTGGGGCTAAGTTGCAAAAGAAGAGCTAGCTGCTGACTAGGGGTCTTAGGTGCAAGCAGTTGCACCTGGGGCTGAAGAGCAAGTGGTACACATATTCTGCAGTCACCAGTCTAGAATGCCATTAGTGAAGGCAGTGACCTCCCACCACAGTGGCAGGGCAGCAGCACGAGGGATTGTCCCACCCCTGCCTACCATGCCTACCATGGTCAGTGCCTATATACAACATGAGGGGATTTCAGAATGATCCAGCCCAGCCCACTTTGCCCCTTGTCCCCATGCCAGAGCACACAGTCTGGGAGCCACAGGTTTGTCCAGCCCAGTTCACCAGCATCACCACCTGATCACTTCTCCCAAGAGACTGAGGTTAGCCTACCTAGCCAGCCACTACCACCATATCTGACACCTAGCTGGAGCCACCCACAGGCCTGGAGACTGGGCTACCCTGCCCATCACGGCCATTGCCGACACCATCGCATACTGCTCAGGACCCAGAGGGTTATCCTGTCACTGCCATTACCCATGTGGCACTGGCTGCCCAGGGGCCTGAGAACTCACCCATCTGCCCAGCCCATGGCTGACAACATTGAGTAAGCCATGAGTAAGCCACCAACAGGCCCAAGAATTGGCCTGCCTAGACCCACTAACACCCATGCCAGCATATGCCACCCTGGGACCAAAGGATAGGCATGCTTAGCCCACCACTATACCCATTGAGGCCCAAAGACTGGCCTACTTGGCATCCCAGTCTCCAGCAGAACATCACCACAGCCTCAGCTAACAACCACACCCTAAGCCAGAAGGGAAATCATAGATACAACTGATGCTGTTCACAGACAAAAAAAATCAGAGACTATACTGCTGCATGCACCAAGAATCAAAGCCAAAGTGCTCTACCCAGTCAACACCCTGGATTCATCTTCAGGAAAAAGTAATCACCTATGAAAGCAAATTCAAAAAAGTAGAAGACATGATGGATACACTAGATGCACAGATATCAACATAAGGACACAGGAAATGTGAAAAAGAAAAACAAAATACAGCACCTCCAAAGGAACCAAAAAATTCTCCAGCAATAGATCCTAATCAAACAGAAATTAACAAAATCCTGGAAAAAAAGAATTCAAAGTATTGATTCTAAAGAAGCTCAGGGAGATAGCAGAGAATTTCAAGAAAATGAATAAATCAGAAAAACAATTTAGGATATGAATGAGAAATTTACCAGAGAGATAGATATCACATGAAAGAACCAAACAGAAATACTGAAACTGAAGAATTCACTGAATAAACTATAAAACACATTTAATCAGTTCAAAAACAGACTAGATAAAGCAAAAGAATCTTAGAACTTGAAGATAGGTCTTTTGAAATAACACAGTAAGACAAAAATAAAAACAAAAACACTTTGAAAGAGTGAACAAAGCCTTCATGATATATGGGACACCATAAGGCAACCAAATTTATGAATTATTGGTATCCCAGAGGGTGAAGATAAAATGAAAGTGTTCAAAAACCTATTTAATGAAATAACAGCTGAAAACTTACCACATCTAGCAAAAAATTAGGCATCTGGGTACAGGAGGCCCAGTGATCCTCAAGAAAATACAATGCAAAAAAAAAAAGTCTCCACTGTATGTTATAGTCAAAATATCTAAAATCAATGACAGAGAATTCTAAAAAAAAAAAAAAAAAAAAAAAAAAAAAAAAAAAAAAAAAAAAAAAAAGAGAGAGAGAGAGAAAAGCATCTAGTCACCTATAAAGCAATCCTTTTCAGACTAGCAGCAGACTTCTCAGCAGAAATCTTCCAGATCAAAGAGAAAGAGATAGTATATTCAAAGTGCTGAAAGAAAAAACACTGCCAGCCAAGGATACAATATCCAGCAAAATTATCCTTCCTGAATGCAGGAGAAAAAAAAATGTCTTCCCCAGACAAGCAAAAGCTAAGAGAATTCATCCCCACTAGACTAATCCTACATGAAGCACTCGAGGGAGCCCTGGAAGCAAAAGGACAACATTTACCAATATGAAAACACCCAAAAGTATAAAACTCAATAGTAAAGCAAACACACAAGTGAGAAAGAGAAAGAACTCAAATGGTACCACTAAGAATAACAGCCAAACTACAATGAAAAACAATAAGAGAAAAAGAAAGGAACAAAGAATATATTTTTAAAAACATAAAACAATTAACAATATGAGAAAAACAAAACCTTGCAGAACAATAATAACCTTGAATGTGAATGAGTTAAACTATTCATTTAGAAGATATAGACTAGCTGAAAGGATTTTTAAAAAGAAAAAACATGATGCAATTATCAGCTGCCTATAAGAAACACACTTTACTTTTTAGGACATTTATACACTGAAAGGAAAGGAATAGAAAAAGTTACCATGCAAATGGAAAACAAAAGCTAGTGGGAATAGCTATATTTATATCAGATAAAACAGACAAAACAAAAGCAAAAAAGGACAAAGAAAATTATTATATCATGATACAGGGATAGAGAAAATAACAAAGATTTTATGGTTAAGACCCTGAAAGCACAGGTAACAAAAAAAAAGACAAATGGGACTATGTTAAACTAAAAAGCTTCTGAACAGCAAAGGAAACAATCAACAGAATGAAAAAACAACCTGTTGAATGGTGGAACATATTTGCAAACTATTTATCCAACAAGGGACTAATACCCCAAATATACAAGGAACTCAGCCAACTCCATGGTAAATAATAATAATAATAATAACCTCATCAAAGAATGAGGAAATGACATGAACAGACAATTTTCAGAAGAAGATGTAAGAATAGTCAACAGGTGTATTAAAAAGGTCTCAATATCACTAATCATTAGAGAAATTCAAATCAAAACTACAATGAGATATCATGTTGCCTCAATTAAAATGCCTGTTATGAAAAAGACAAAAAAATAACAAATGCTGGTGGAGATGCCTAAAAAAGGGAATGCTTATACACTATTGGTGAGAATGTAAATTAGTATAACCAGTATGGAAAATAGTGCATAGATTTCTCATAGAACTAAAACTAGAGCTACCATATAATCCTGGAATCCCACTGTTGGATACTTATCCAAAGGAAAAGAAATCAGCATATCAAAGGGAAACCTGCATTCCCATGTTTATTGCAGCACTATTTACAACAGCAAAGATATTAATCAACCAAGTGTCAATCAATAGATTAGTGGATAAAGAAAATGTGTTATGTATATACAATGGAACAGTATTTCACCATGAAAAAGAGTGAAATCATGTCATTTGCAGTAGCATGAATAAAACTGGGTGCCATTATGTTAAGTGAAATGACGCAGGCACAGAAAGACAAATATTCCATGTTCTCACTCATATGTGTGGAAGCTGAAAAGCTCGATCTCATGGAGAAAGACAGTATAATACCAGAGGCTGGGAAGGGTGTGTAGGTAGGCAGGGGCATGAAGAGATGTTGGCTAATGAATGCAAAGGTACATTTAGATAAAAGGTATAAGTTCTAATGTTTCACAGTAGAGAAGAGTGACTATTTGAAAAGTTGATCTCATAGAGGTAGACAATAGAAAGATACTAGAGACTAGGAAGGCATGGAGGACAGAGGGTGGGAGGATGAAGAGATGTTGGTCAGTGTGTGTAAACATATATTTAGATAGAAGGTACAAGTACTAATGTTCGACAACAAAGTAGGGTGATTACAGTTAATAACAATATATTGCATATTTCAAAGTAGCTAGAGGAGAGGACTTGAATTGTTCTCAACACAGAAATAATAAATACTCAAGGTGACAGATACCCTAAATACCCAGACTTGATCATTACCTGTTCTATGCATGTGACAATATATCACATGTACCCCATAAATATGTAAAATATCAATTTTAAAATTAAATAAAAATAAGTAAATAAATGAAAAATAAGTCATATTTAAATATACTTGGCATTTTAAGACCTACCAAGTCTCTACAGATGCATGTTAAACAGTTATGATGTTAAAAGACAATTTAAAAAAAGAGAGAAAATCAAGGTCGCTGCATATAAAGCAGAAAAGTTCCAATTTTAAGAGAATTTACAGATGAGAGTTTATTCAATTGAAAGTCCCATAATATGAAAATTCCTAAGGTAGAAACCAAGTCCTAAGGTAGAAACCAATTCCTAAGGTAGAAACCAAGTCAAAATATTACTCATGTGTGACTATTTTTAAGTTTTTAGTGGAGGTTAAGTAAATCTACAGTGGGAAAAGAACATTTTACTAAATGAAGTGTCTTACTCTGTATGTCATACCCCAAGAGAATAGTGTAAGTGCTAGTGCCTGAAAGTTTTTTTAATGAACTAAGATTGTCACTGGCAAATGCATTGTGGGAACAGCTCTGGCAGTAGGAGGCAGAAAGAAACCAGATGATCTAAGGGTTGGTCTTTTTCTTGTCCAAAAATGACGAGTCTGTGAAGTGGGTAAATCATTCTTTAAATGAGCTTTTAAAAATAAGCAAATACGAGAAAAATGAAAATAGCTGTTATGATATTAGAATGAAGCTAAACTTGAAATGTACACAGGGGAGAATTATACTCCAATGAAAGGCAAGAGGCTAGAAGTGTGTGTGTGTGTGTGTGTGTGTGTGTGTGTGTGTGTGTGTGTGTGTGTGTGTGTCTGTGTGTTGTTTGGGAAAGAAAATATTGAACTATCCAAAAGTAGTTCTGGTTTGTATGCTGTCCACAAATGTTTCGGCTGGGATGGGGTTAGCAGAGATGAAAGGTTTTGGAAAGAGCAAACCATGAACAGTGTAGGAAACAAACAAAAAGTACTGGAGATATTTCCATTGTCAAGAAATGCCTCCAATAAGTGGATTTAAGAGAAAGTGAAAGTTCTAAAGCATGTTGTGCAAAGAAATACAATACAATAAAGGTAAGGTAGCCTTTTTGTATTTAACCTAGTCCATATGAGTATTCATGATTGAACTATTATAAATATAACATTCTAGCAGTAGAAGCAGCTTTAAGACTGAATAGACAGCTCAGTGGATACTGCAGTACTTGCCATCTTGTAAATGACCTTATGATCAGGTTTTTTTGTTTTGTTTTTCCACTACTTACTTCTTTCTCAGAAGCTTTATTCAAGCATGTGTATCAACATGGCTCATGAGGCATAATTCATCTTGAAAGTGTATTCTATCAGGTATTTATTAAAGGACTCTAAATCAGCTTCAGCTCTCACCACTCCTCCTACCATGCATGCAGAAACTAGCTCTTTTTACCAGTTGTTCCAGCTTGCCCTCCCAGGTCTAAGGAAATAGTCATCCCTTGCTTGAACATCATGTAATGCCTCATCTGGGACAGATGTCTTTTAAGGACGATGACTTCTCACCAAGATTCACCCCAACTACCATTTGTTGCCATTAGACCCAATACTAGGGTCCCATCTCATCATGCTCCTGGGAGAAAGGACAAAGTTCAAACTAAAAAGAGATACCGTATATACCAAAAGAATTATGAGATTTTACTCATGTGTGTAGATATATACCTACGACCAAAGAGAACAGACTATAACCCTGAATCTGGCTACATTTAGTGACATGGGTAGACTTCCAGAGATTTAGGGTTTAATGTTGCAGTATATGCAACTGGAATTAGCTCCTATAGTTTATTTCATTTTGGGCTAAAACTTTGACTTAACTTTGACCTACATTTAATGAAGCTGGGGTCTCAGAACCTCCCTGACATAATGCAGAGCAAGGAAACCAAAGGTCAAGGGAGATAGGAATGGTAAAGTAAATGTATCATATGTGACTTGCATTCACACTCACTCCTGCTACATCCCTTGAGAGTTCCCCGAGGATACTCCCCTTACCAAGGCATTAAGAAATACATTAGTAAGAAGGGTATTAACATTCTTGAAAAGCTCTGTTGTTGCTTTCTGTGTAGGCCATGTATCATTGTAGAAGATGACACCATTGAGATGACTGCCAGATTTCCGTGGAGATGATGAGATCCTGGTGACCTCATGACCAGGTGACAAAGCCCAGGTGACAGTGCTTAGCTGCCAGAGACAACGTGGATGAATTCACCATAAAGGGCAGTAGGGCATTATGGCAATCAGAGTTATTCGACCTATAGGAATCCTTGGCACGGCTAAGTCACAGTGTCCTTGGGAATGAAAGAGATGGAGAGCCTACTAAAATGTTACTATCTTAGAAACACCAATACCTCAGAAAAATCTCCCAGCTTGGTGACCAGAAACTTGACTTATTACAGTGGAGGGTCATGGCTCTCATTCTGTTTTCAGTCCTAAACAAATTTATACACCTGGTGCCTCTTGAGTGAAGGGGAGGCCAGGTCCCCTTGAGGAAGAATCCTTCAGCATTGTCACAAGTATAGACTATACATTTTCCTCCGAATTCTCCCCAGAAGAATCTGTGCCATTTACTAAAGTGACTGCACACTTAAGGAAAAAAAATACCTGAGACTTTTCAGGAATTACTAGACACTGGAAGATGTCACTGAACAGTAGAGATGGAAGAAACTTACCAATATTATCTTCAGTCGTCTTATTTTACAGATAAAGAAATTAAATCAGATAAATAATAAATTAATTACAGATAAAGAATAAATGATTTGCCCCTGGTCGGTAAGTAGCGTAGCCAGAACTAGAATCTAGTGCCCATTTCTTCCACTCTTTATCTCTCTCACAGCTGCTAAAATGAATGTAGTAAGCCATTGCTTTAAGGGATTTTGCACTTTAGCAATAATCAAACAGCTAACTCATCTGTTATAGCTTGCAGCTTTTAATTTATGGCTTTAACTTTTCATTTCCTTTAGATAAAAACTGTGATGAAATTAGATACAGATCTTTTAAAATATTCTGAATAAAAAAACTAAACATCAAAAGAGCTCAGTGCCAATCTTTTCATACAATCCCCACCCTGTGCTCATTACTTGTAATTCCTCAAAACAAAACAGCTGAATAGGCTTGGATTGAAAATAAGAAAATGTATTAAGATAAAAACTTAAAATGATTAATTGATGGACAAAAATATGACTAACCCAAATATATAAACTAGATACCTCTCTTCCTTTCCTTCTCCTCATACAAACTAATTTGCTGTGCTAGAGGAATTGCCATACTCACCACCCATATAAATTAAGTTGTTGAACTATCTAATCCCTACAGGCTTATTTCACATTCAACTTTTGCTCTCAGAAATATTCCATTTACCATATATATAAACTCTGAAAGCCTATGGGAGATTAAAGCCAAAGGAGACCTGTTTCTTGCCCTCAACATTTTAATCTACAGTCTCATGGAAAAGACAATCAAGGTACCACAAGGACACAGAATTTTTAACTGAATGTTGAGAAAGAGATCATTTTTTAAAATGGCAAGTGAGATGAATAGGGAATATTTCAAATAGCAGATATAGGAGAGGATTTTCAAGTTAGATTCCCATTCTGTGACTCCTAAAACCTAGCTATGCTTATTCCAATGGAAGACTAATTATGCATTAAAATATGTACATTTTTAAAAGATCATAAAAGTGAAGATATTGGGCAAGGTTCATTTTAATGGAGAAATTAGCCATGAATCAGAAAGCAGAATTATTTTTATCAAGCACTTAACTCAGGTTTGAAAACAAAATGCTAGGTACAATACCTATTATTTTCATTTCATTTCCCTCTTGTAAATGCTTTAGAGGAAAGAGTATTCCTGAAATTATAGAAAACCTTCTCAGATATGAGATCAAGGTCACCATGGTTGAATTTGATTTTGGTACATCTAACACTGAGGTTAAAATTCATAGCATTTTTTAAGTAATCATAAAAAATACAAGCAAGATTTGTGGAAGAATAGCAAAAATAATACATCACTGTTTGGTCATCACTTCAATCACCCAATGGTAGCTGTTGCCCCAGAGATAGAAGAACATGGGGAACCAAGAACAATATTTTAAAAGCCACTGAATAAACTCAACTTTAGGCAACCAAACAGAACTTTAAGCACATTAATTACTCTTATTTCAGACAAATATTTAAGATGCACTGACATGTAAGAAAACAGCTTTGAAGTCAAACTACTTGGGTTTGAATCCCAGACGCAGCATTATTGCCTGTGTAAACGTGGCTGCATCATTTAACCTCTCCAAGTTAAATATCCAATGACTGTTGGTCATCATTAATAATTAATTACCCAGCCCATGTCACATTAGAAGCAGCACATTTGAAATGAGACCTTTGAGCAGCAGTCGGCATCAACAGCATACTGTAAGACAGAAAGAGTGCAAACTATAAGAGCTATAAAATTAGAATCAAGCAGTCAATAAGAAGGGCAGTCTCAGGATGTTTAGCATTGTGGTCAACAGACCATGTTACTTTTGTAGTCCCTGATGGTAGGAATAAGCTTAATAAGAAACGTACAGAACATTTTTTAAGAAAATAACAATACATTACCAAAACATAGTTTTTAAAAACATTCTAAAAAGTAAGAGATATTCTATGTCTCTGAATGAGAAGATTCAATATTTTAAAGATGTTCATGTGTCCTAAATTAGCGTATATGTTATGCAACTACAACTGAAAACCTAAACAAGATTATCATTTTATTTTGTAAAGGGATTCTACATGTGAAAATAATGAATACATTTTAGAAAAAGAGAGAAGGAAGTAGAAGGACTTATGCTTCTGAATACCATAACATTTTAAAAGAATATACCAATTTAAATAATTTTGAATGGGGCAAGAGTAGTCAAATTAAACAAACCATAAAGCCCCAAAATAGACCCTAATATTATAAAAATTTAGGATTTTATAAGAAAAGAGAATACATGGGGAAAGGAAAGATCATTTAACAAATAGCTCTGGGACAACTGGCTATATATTTGGAGTTAGGGGTAAGTTGAATTAAACTAAATTCCTACCTCAACATACCAAAATATGTTAAAATTAAATATAAAAATTAAATCCCCATTGTATTAGTTTGCTATGGCTACCCTAACAAAGTACTGCATGCTGAGTAACTTGAACAACAGAAATTTATTTTCTCAGAATTTTGCAGACTAGAAGTCCAAGATCAAGGTGTCAGCCGCATTGGTTTCTTCTGAGGCCCCTACCCTTTTGGCTTATAAATAGCCATCCTCTCCCTGTGTCTTCATATAGTCTTCCCTCTCTGCATGTCAGTGTGCTAATTTCCTCTCCGTATAAGGATATCACTCATTTAGAATTAAGACCCACCCTAATGATCTCATTTTAATGTAATTACTTCTTTAAAGACCCTATCTCCAAATACAGTCACATTTTGAGAGACTTGGGTTTAGGACTTAAATATATGAGTGGGGGACAGGGAATTATTCAGCCCATAACCCTTCCTATTCCTCTTCATTTTTTTTCCTTTTTTTCACTTCCCTTGCTGTTTAATAGTTTACTTCTAAAGCCATTGGCTGCGGCAAAATAAGGTTAGGTGTCCACATCAAAGACAGAGGAAACGCAGCAACCCAAATTTGGGTGTCAGAGCCTAAGAAGAATGAAAAGCACATCCATGTTGGGGCAAGGGTACAATTCCTGGCACCAGGTCTCAGAGTTTGAGCAGGGTGAGCATATTTACTTTGGGAGATGTCAATCAAGCCAAGAATAGAGTGAGGAAGTGTGCGCCCATGGCCACAGGGTATTAGAGCCCAAATGAAGTGAGGAGGTTATTACCATGAAGGGGCACCCTGACATGGAATGCTGATTCCACTGGACTGAAGAGAAGCAATAGCAACAAAAGATTTAACAACAAATAATACTGGAGAAGAGAGTTACAAAAATGGAAAAAGAGAAAACTAGAATTAACTCCCTAAGATTTGGATGATATAGAGAGATGTAAATATATACAATATATTCTCTAGCTCTATCCACTGAAGGGGGCTGGGAGCAATGGCATCCCAATAACAATGAGCCCACCAGGTACCCATATTTTGACTTCTAAAGACCATCTCTGCTAAGAGGAACAAGAGAGCCACTCTTTTTGGAGAAATGATTCATTTCAAGGCTGAGGCAGGATAAGCACAAAATGAGTGTGAAACAAACATCTCATTGTGTCAAAAAATAAAAAATAAGAAGGTGGTCAAATAATGAAGGGGAAATGCCAAAAGGACACAGAAACCAACATGAATAAACTCTCACTAGCTAAATAAGGAGACATTTGAGCATCAAAATAATTGATTGTAATCATCATAATGCATAAGATAAAATAGAAAATTCTGAGTCCATGTCAATATAAATAAGTGAATGAATTAAAACTCTATTTGATAAGAAATGGATTCAAAATACCTCCACACAAAATATGTATCACTTACAAAGGGGAAAACAATAACTTTAACCCAGAGAAGCCTTGCAGGTACCATCTTAATCAGGTGATCAAAATTTAAATCATTAGTGAAACAAATTGAAATCACATGCTACCTGGTAGGATACAATGAGAAGCATTCAGTGCTGCCTCTGTGATAGTCCTGACAAAAGAAAATGTTTAGCTTCAATCTTGTCATGAGGAAATATAAGATATAAAACCAAACTGAGAGACATGCTACCAAAATCTGGCCTGGAATCTTCAAAATTATCAAGACACAAAAATTTTTAAAAGGCTAAAGAACTGCTCAAGACTGAAGGAACTTAAAAAATACATAACAACTGTGGTTCTAAATTAGATCCACTTAATAGGAAAAATATTATTGTGATAGTTATTAAAGTGAGTGAGATTGAAGGATTACATGGTATAAATGTATTAATGTTAATTTCCCAATTTTGATGTTTACATTGTGGTTATGTAGGGGAATGTCCTGGGATTTAGATGAGTTTAACTAATGCACATTAAATATTTTAGGGATAAGGCATAAGATCATAAAGTTACTCTCAAATAGTTCAGGGAATAAGTATTCTCTCTCCTCTTCTTATAACTTTTCTCAGGCTTGTGATTTTAGAAAAAAAAAAAATTGCTAAAACTTTAAAATAATTAGATTGAATGAAGAACTTTCTCAACAAAACAGCAAAGAAGAGTATCATAGAGAAAAAAACTGGTATGTTGTTTCAAATTTTATATAGCCAAGAACAAATAAATTCAATGGAAATAGCAAACTGAACAAAAGCATTTGCAACATTTGCAAACAAAGCCGAATTTTGTTCAGAGAAGCACGGTATCCAGTTGTAGATGCTGTACTGGGCTACCCAGATGCTCCCTTTAGAACTGAGGCATTCATTCCTCCAGCTTCCAGGAGTGTTGGCAGTTGCCCCTCTCAGCTAAGCCATTCCTAAGAGATTGTCCCCAGCCAAAGAGAGCCGCCTTGCCCAAGTCTGCACTCCTCCTCAGCAGCAGTCTGCATCTTCAACCGGTCAATATAGAACACAAAGATCCAACGCTACTCTACTTTAAGTGACCAAACTCTAAAAGTCTGCACCATCATCAAAATGATGGCAGGGATTAGAGCTGATCTTTTTACAACTACATCTCAATCCAACCCTTTCCTCTGCCCAGTACAATCTCCTTTTGCTTTCCCAAAGGTAAGTTTCCTGAGGATTTGCCACAGTAAATTTCCTGCATGCAAATACTCATCTCAAAGTCTGTCCCCCTAGAAACTCAATCTGAGACAATGGGCAAACTGTCCCCAGCCAAAGAGGGGTTGGTGCATTTACACCATCTGATCGATGAGTTTCTGGATGGAACTTCCAGGAAAGAGCTTTAAAAATGAAAAGACTCAGTTAGTATATTCCTATTCTCTTTACCTTCCTCCCTTCATCCTGCCTAGAATATGGATATAATATACAGAAATAGAGCAGCCGTCTTGGATCCACAAGAATAAAAGCCGTCACTAAGGATGGTGGAGCAAAAAGCTAGAAGGAACCTGGGATTCCTATACAGCCCTTGAGAGCTTCCCTGCCAAATGGTATTAGGGAGCTATAAAGAAAATCCCAGTCATATCAGCCATTAAGCAGTTAGGTCTTTTGTTACTTAGAGATGAATGCATTTCTAACAGATACGTGAATCCACAACAATCTGCCATGGGCTCATGTGATTACATTCTGCCTTCTTCTCCAGTATCACACTCAAGGTCTGAGTTTAGGGCTTCTTCGTGGACAAAATTTAATGACTCTTCTCAATCACTTTTAGACATCAGCAGTTATGCATAGCACCATGAATGATCTACTGTTTATCATGCAAGATAATGATCTTGACTTTTCACCATATTTAAGACTGACAGTGGAATCTCAAGGTATATGGAAGATATTAACTCCATTTCTTGTTTATTTTTTCCCTAGTTGACCTCCATATCAAATGAAGTTACACAGTCTTTCCTGAAAGTCAGGTGAGTTTTTGACAGAAATGTGTTCATTATATGTACAATAATCTCTTAATTACACAAAAAAAGAGCAAGCTCTCTTAGCTTTGAAAATTGTATGATATACTCTAAGACACTTGACAATTTCTACTACTTCTCATTGCATTGTCTATAGAATGTCACGCATTCTTTGACAGGAACAAATTTTTGTTTTACTGCTATTAATACATAATTATATCATCTTTTTGAATATGTTTTGTGTTACAATTAGTGATCCATATTTAAAACTCAATCACTTGTGAAGATAATAATGACATAATTATACTGAAGTGGTGATTATGTAAACTGATGACATCTGTGGGTAACATGGTTTTTGCATGTACAATGACACTGACAACTTTCCTATGCCTGGCAGACAATTACAGATTGTCTTTCCACACCACCTTCCAATTACAGATATATTAAGAAGGAAATGCACATCTTAGAAATATGGAAACTTGGTATTAATACAAATTTTTTAACCTAAAGATCATATTTCAGCATCATTGTGCAACTTCCTTTCTCTCACAAAATACAATAGTCATTTTTTATCATTATGCATAGATCTACACATTCTAAAAGGGCATTTTATAATATGAATATATCATATTTACTTAATAATTTCCAAATTTAAGCACATATTAATTCTTGTTTTCTCTAGTTCTATTCACTGAAAGGGCCTGGGAGCAGTGGCATCCCAATAGCAATTTTATGGTTTGTCTCATTTATAAATATTGCTAAAATGACCATCCTTGTACAAATACTGTAGAATAGGTTTCTAGAACTGAAATTACTGGTTTCAAGGGCATATGTGTTTGTAACATAAATTGGTATTGCCAATTTGCCCACCAAAGATGCTGTATTAATTTACTCTGCCTGCAACAGTTTATGAGAGTATATGCTTCTTCATATGTTCACCCATACCAGCATTACCAATCTTTAAAATGTTTACTAACTTTATAGTCTAAAAGTATTACCTCATTTTTTAAATTTACATATTTTTAAGATTTTTGGCCACTTGTATTTCATCTGAATTGCCTGTTTGTATCTTTCACCCATTTTTCTATTATATTGATGGCCTCTTCCTTTATTGATATGTATGTTATCTTTATATTTTTTGCATAGTAAGCCTTTATTTTACATGTTGCAAATATGTGAACTTATTTCTTAATAGTAACTATAGTGTCATTTGCCATATCAAAGTTTTAACATTTTATGTAATTAAATCTTTTAATATTTTTCTCTATGCCTTCCAATTATCTAGTTTTCATAAAATCCAAAATTGTAAAGATACTCATTTCTTAATACATGCCTTTAAGACTATTTAGTACTATTTAGGCAGTATATTATAGAATTTTTATGATGTAAGTAGTCTAACTTTTATTCATTTCTAATAGACAATTATTTTACTTTTTATTTGAGTCTTCAGTTCAAAAGGTTTTTAGAAAAATATTTTTGAATTTTCAAATGTATAGGTAACATTTTTAATTTTTTGTCAGTTTTTATTTTTTTCCTTTCATGTGTTCAGAAAACATAGTGTGTATTATTTTTACTTTGAAAATCACTGAAATTTTATGTGACTAACAAACATGATTATAAATGTTATATCATAATTTTAATAGAATAAATATTTTTATATGGTAGGCACAAAGAGAAAGAGAGAAAAATTGTTAATTTTATTATTCAAATTCCCTACACATCGACTTTTTGTTTTTAATTTGATAGATCAGATTCCTAGAGATCCATGTTCAAGGCTCACACTATCATTGTGGTTTTGTAAATTTCTTCTGTCATTACTAAAAAATGTGGTTTTGAATAAAGCAATGCTACATGGTAAAGTGAGTTAGGAGAAATGTTGTATAGAAATGATTTTAAGATACATCTTTACAAACAGCAAAGCCAGGTAGAGAAGAGAAGAAAGGGAATTCAAGACTGTTAGGACAACTTCTGAAAACACACAGAGTACATTAAATAAATGGCAACCCCATTTCATCCTGACTTTTAGAACCCTGCTTTTTCAAAAGTTAGGCAGCATTACCCTCCAGAGAGGTGAGATCCTGCTCAGGTACATGGGATTAATAAAATTGTGATATTTTGTCAAGACAGGTTTAAGGATGGACATACTTTTAGCAAACGAGACCTATGAAGAAGTTAGCTGGGGGCCTTCTTGGAAAAGACTTTCCTCTCTGACTTAAAAGAAAAGAAAATGCAAGAAGAATCGTCTTCCTTTCTTTGGATGTGATTGTGTGAAGCCTGGCTGGGGATGAACACAGGCCACAGCTGACATGTGTGGAATGCAAATTAAACATTAAAAGGTTTTGTCCTTGTGCAGCTGAATTATCAACACCATCTGCCACTGGGCTTTTTGTTATCCAAATAATGTATGTCCTTATTATTTAAGCCATTTTTAGTTCAAGATTGTATTGCTTCCAGCTGAAATACTCATACAAAAAAATGTATATGGAAAGGTGGAGCAGTAAGAAGGATCACGTGGGCTTTTTGGGATACTGGTAATGTTTATAAAAGAGTAGTCACTTCATTACTGTTCTTTACATCTTACACATATATAAATATATTTTTATATGTAAAAAAAAAAGTATATACTTTTCAGGAAACATCTAGAAGTGTAATAGGGTTGGCACAGAAAGCAAATTGAAGAATGTAATAGGAGAAAGAAAGGTTGAAAAGCGTTTTTAAAGAGTTTTAGATGCTGTGCTCCTAAGCTTTTCTGTAAACAATGGGGAATTCTGCATCTGCTTACATGTAGGAAAGAGCATTTTGGAAGGGATTAGAGAGAGGCTGAAACTAGAGGCTCAGAAACGGAGATAAAGATAAGGTTCTCATCTAAAGGAGCTATTCTACCATCCCTTTATTTCCAGGGCACTGTAAGAAATCACCTGGTCCTTCCCTTTCTCCCTTATTTTGCTCCTTCCCTGTCTCACTCTCTCCCTCTGTCCCTTATGTTCCATACTTGACAAATGGAAGTTCGCTGAAAAGTTGTGCAAGTGTAACACTGAAAAGTTACAGGTTACCTTAGAAATACTATGAGAATGTGTTTTGTAATTTTGGCTATAATAAAGTTGATGTCCTACAGGAAGAGTAACAAATCCATGGATGAAAATGCAGAATTAGAAACTAAAGAAGTGGTTAAAAAAAAAAAAGTACAGGAAGAAAGAGATTACAGTTTGTAAACAGGTATATTTCCTAAATTTTTTACTTTTCTCTCCTCTTTCTCCAGATTACACTCTCAGCCTCAAATCGACAGTCTTGTCCTTGCTCGTGAGAACTGCAGACAGTAACAAAGTCAATATTCTACCTATCACTTGTTATTTGGAATTTTTTTAAGCCTATAACTTCAGAAAGTCTGACAATGCCATATTAAAAAGTTTAGAAGGATAGTAAGAAATTTGGGGTACATATGCATACAATAGATCTCTACTAAAAATACAAAAATTAGCCAGTGTGGTGGCATGCATCTGTAGTCCCAGCTACTCAGGAGGGTGAGGCAAGAGAATTGCTTGAACCCAGGAGGCAGAGGTTACAGTGAGCTGAGATTGCCATTGCCCTCCAGCCTGGACAACAGAGCAAGACTCTGTTCCATAAAAATAAAAAATAACAGTGAAGAACATCCTTAAGAGCTGATTAAATATGTCCTCAAAGAAAATGAGCAGAACAATCTAAATAATCCTAGAACATGTAGTTTAGGTGGCATTATTTCCAAATTTCATATTTAGAATGTCCCAAGTAATTAAGAAACATCTCATTTTGCTTTGATTCACATATTCACAGCACCTTTATAAAGGTAAACAACTAGAGTCTGCACAGAAAAAAATAACTATCAAAAGAGTAAACAGACAACCTACAGAATGGGAGAAAAGATTTGTAAACTCTGCATCCAACAAAGGACTAATATCCGTAATCTATTGAAATTTACACAATTCAACAAGGAAAAAACAAATAACCCTATTAAAAAGTGGGCAAAGGACATGAACAGACACTTGAAAGAAGACACACACGTGGCCAATAAATGTGGAAAAAAATGTTTAACATCACTAATCATCAGAGCTATGCAAATCAAAACTACAATGAGATACCATCTCACACCAGTCAGAATGACTGTTATTAAAAAGTCCAAAATTAGAAATTGGCAAGGTTGTGGAGAAAAGGGAATGCTTATACACTGTTGATGGGAATGCAAATTAGTTCAGCCCCTGTGAAAAGCACTTTAAAGATTTTGCAAAGAACTAAAAATAGAATTACCATTTGACCCAACAATCCCATTACTGGGTATATACCCAAAGGAAAATAAATTGTTCTATCAAAAAGACCCCTGCACTTGTATGTTCATCACAGGACTTGTCACAACAGCAAAGACATGAAATCAACCCAGGTGTCCATCAATGGTAGATAGAATAAAGAAAATGTGGTACATATACACCATGGAATACTACACGGCCATAAAAAAGAATGAAATCATGTCCTTTGCAGCAATATAGATGCAGCTACAGGCCATTATTCTACACAAATTGACACAAAAACAGAAAATCAAAACCACATATTCTCACTTATCAGTGTAAGCTGAACATTGACTACACACAGACACAAAGATAGGAGCAATAAACACTGAGGATCCCAAAAGGAGGAAAAGAGATGGGGAGGCAAGAGTTGAAAAACTACCTATTGGGTACTATGTTCACTACTTGGGCAAAGGAATCATTCATTAGAAGCCCATATGTCAGCATCACACAATATACTTTTGTAACCAACCTGCACATTTACCCCCAAATCTAAATTTTAAAAAATAGAATTTTATAAACAATAAAACCCTATAATTTTCAAAAAAAAAAAAAGAAGAAGAAGATACACAACTGGTACTAGCCTACTGGAGGTCCATTAAGTAAAAGTACAACCATTTAGCTCTGCAGCACTCCTTCAAACTGTGCAACAAAGGACTCCCAAATTCATAGAAAACTGCAACAACAAAAATTAAAAGAACCTTTGTAGAAAGCTGCAATAGAGAAAAGAAACTCTTGAGGAGAAATGGATTTTTTTTAGTTAAATTTTGGCTGGAACTCTCCTTTCAAAAGTAATGAATCTTTCTTCAGCAACCAAAGTCTAATAAAGCCAGTGTGGGGTAACTATAATATAATATATAAATCTATATATATAGATTTCTATAAATATGTGGAGAGTTATATATAACTATAATATAAATATAAATCCACAATAATAGCCACAATTTATTAGGCCCTGCTTTCAGATCAGATGTTTTACAGTAATTATTTTGAATCCTCACAACTCTACATAGTAGGTACTATTTTCTTCATTTCACATAAGAAAAGAAAGACTCTAGCGGATTATATGCCTAGTCCAAAGTCAAACAGACAATTATCGAGCAGAAATTTGAACCCAGTTCTTCTAATTCCAAAACCCATTCACTTTTCACTATACTACACTGTTCCTAAAGGACTTAAAAGGCTAAAATAGATTGCTGAAAGTGGTGATCCACCTAGGGATGACACTCTTATTTCTGCTGGAGGAGCCAAAAACAACCAGAGGGTTATAAGTTACTTGAGACCAGCATTATCCCACCTATTTGGTTTGTTTGTTCAGTCACCACAACTAACTAGTGACATCAGCAAGATGGCAGACTAGAAGCCCCTAGCACTCATCCCCTCCCAAAATAACTGAAGGAGAGCATCACAGCGCATCAGAGAAGTAACAGAAGTCTTGGTGAGCACAGAAACTCAGGATGGCCACATAGAGAATCAGAGGAAATCTCAGGACAACACCATCCCATCCCCCAACTGAGATAAGCTAGAAATCTCTAGGAACTTCTTTCCAAGGCAAGGTGATAAGCAGGTGGATCACAGCAACCCCTGACAACACCTTGGACACCTACAGACCTCACCACTGGAGTCATTTGCCATCTTTACAGCCACAGGCAGTAAGCCCAGCTGAGTGAGCTGGCTAGAGTCCACATAGCCATGTTCCCTCCAGAAAAGATGCCAACACTGTGCCCCACCCTCTGTGGCCCACATGGCTACTGCACTAAGCATCTTGGAAGTGTCTTGCTCTGGAGACAAGTAGCCATGGCTCTCCTTCATACTGAGGCTAAGCCACCACCAAACCACCCCAGTCCAATGGTCTGACATCCCCAAGCTGAGCTGTCAGCATCTCTTATACTCTTTTCCATGGGGCCAAGCAGAGGTTGCCACCTACTTCTCCCCCCATCCCCTTGGGCCAGAGGTGAAGCACCACCCTGTATCCTGAGCAAACAGTACCTTGGAAACTCAGAGCAATCACGCCTCTCAGGTGTCTAAATGGAAGCAATGCCCTACCTCTCAAGAAACAGTGCCTGGTCACCCAGAGCAGTTATGCGCCATGGTACCTAAGCCAAAGCTCCAACCTGCATCCCAGGGATAAAGTGCTTGGGCCACCCAGAGTAGTCACGACACCCAGGCCTGAGCCAAACTGACAAATGGCACCCTGCAGAATCGGTGCCCTGGCTAAGCTGAGCAGCTCAGCATCCTAGAGCTGATTTGACATTGTATCCTCTGTCCAAGGGAAACGCCACTGACTGAGCTGAGACACCCCGTTTTGGGTGTGTATATATTTAGGAGAGTTAGATCTTCTTGTTGAATTCAACCCTTTACCACTATCTAATATCCTTCTTTGTCTTTTTTGATCATTGTTGGTTTAAAGTCTGTTTTTTGTCTGAAATTAGAATAGCAATCTCTACTTTTTTCTGTTTTTCATTTGCTTGGTAGATTTTCCTTCATCCCTTTACTTCGAGTCCATTGGTGTCATTGCATGTGAGATAGAGCTCTTGGACACAGCATAGCATTGGGTCTTCCTTCTTTATTCAACTTGCCACCCTATAACTTTTCACTGGGGCATTTAGCTACTTCACATTTAAGGTTAGTATTGATATGTGTAGATTTGATTCTGTCATCTTGTTGTTATCTGGTTATTATGCAGACGTTTGTGTGGTTGCTTTATAGTGTCACTGGTCTATGTATTTAAAGTGTGTTTTTTTAGTGGCCAGTAATGGTCTTTCTTTTCAATATTTAGCACCTCCTTCAGGACCTCTTATAAGGCAGGTCTTGTGGTAACAAATTCTCTTAGCATTTGCTTGTCTGAAAAAGGATCTTATTTCTCCTTCACTTATAAAGTTTAGTTTGGTTATATGTGAAATTCTTGGTTGGAATCTCTTTTCTTTAAGAATGCTGGATATGAGCCCCCAGTCTCTTCTAGCTTATAGGGGTTTTGCTAGAAGGTCTACTGTTAGCCTAATGGAGTTCTCTTTGTAGGTGACCTAACCCTTCTCTCTGGCTGCTCTTAATATGTTTTCTTTCATTTTGACCTCAGAAAATTTGATAACTATGTGTTTTGTGATTGGTCTTCTTGTGTGGTATTTCACAGGGGTTCTCTGCAGTTCCTGAATTTGAATGTCGGGCTTACTAGCAAGGTTGGGGAAATTTTCAGGGATGATATCCTAAAATGTTTTCCAAGGTGCTTGCTTTCTCTCCCTCTCTTTCAGGGATGCCAGTGTGTCATAGATTTGGTCACTTTATATAATCCTATACTTCTCAGATGTTATGTTTATCCTTCTTTTGTTGTTTTTCCTTTATTTTTGTCTGAGTTATTTCAGAGATTCAGTCTTCAAGCTCTGAGGTTCTTTTCTCAACTTGGTTGATTCCACTGTTAATACTTGCAATTGAGTTCTGAAATATTAATACTTGTAGTGAATTTATCAGCTCTATCACATAAGTTTGGTTCTTTCTTATAAAGGCCATTTTACCTTTCATCTCCTGTATCATTTTGTTGTATTTCTTAGAATCCTTCCATTGGGATTCAACTTTCTCCTGAATCTCAATAATCTTCACTCCTATCCATATTCTGCATCCTATTTCTGTCATTTCAGCCATGTCAGCCTAGTTAAGAACTGTTGCTGGGGAACTAGTGCAGTCATTTCAGATAAGAAGACTCTGGCTTTTTGAGTTGCCAGAATTCTTTCTTATCTTTGTGATCTGATGTTCCTTCAATCTTTGAAATTACTGTCTTTTGGTTGGATTGTTTTTCCTTTGTCCTTGTAATGTCCTTGAAGGTTTGATTGTGGTATAAGGTGGGTTCAGTCAACTGGCTTCATTTCTGGAAGATTTTAGGGGGCCAAAGCCCAGCTCAGGACTTCCGAATTGCATTCTCGAACTCTAGGGGGTACTGGTATCACATCCACAGCTTTGTTCTCTGGGTCCTCAAGGTTAGGAACCTGCTGTACTGGAGGGGCCAATGTGTTCCCAGACTGTTGGTGGTGCCAGCCAAAGCATTTCATCAGGCAGTGGCGGCAGGATCCATACTCATTCACACTTGCCAGCAGCAGCAGCAGTAGTGCAGCATTGGTGCATGCTTTTTGGGTGAGGTGGGGCACTGGCAGGTACAGGGTTGCCAGTCTTTGTGTGGACATTTGCAGCAGTGGCAATGGTAGTGTGGGGGCCCTTGCTTTTTATATTAGGTTTAGAATCTACGCCATATGACTGGTTTTTGGCTCTCAGGTTGCTCATATTCCCATTTCCTATTATGTCCTGTATTTCAGAAAACTAAAATTCCCAGGATGTCTTATCTTCCGCCTTTCTGGAAGATTTGGCAATGACAGGCAATGGCAGAAGATAGGAGTGGAAGAGTAGTGAAGCCAGAGTATTTTTCCCTCTCTCTCTTTGCCTTTGGTGGTGCCACTGGCAATGGCTGTATTTCTTCTGTAGTACTAGCTCTCAGCTGCAGCCTCTACCATGCTCCTAAATTTTTCCAGGTATTCTAAAATTTTAGGGTCTGAAAACATTAGTTGTTCCATTGTTTTTCTCATGTGATGGAGAGAGTAGTGTGTTGCTGTTGCCATTCTCTGGATTGCCTTATTATACCCTGTTTGGCTGCTGAGCATTTTTATCATCTGTTTGACCAATTGCCTTTATTAAACTCTTTGCTGAACAGCTATAGTGATTATACTGTTTCCTAGCTGGACTCTAACTGATACTGATCCTACATACACGATGAGACTTCCTTGCAAGTTTTGTTCCTCATTATGGGTGTATGTAAGTAACCAGGAAAAAAGAGATGCGGCCGGGCACAGTGGCTCACACCTGTAATCCCAGCACTTTGGAAGCCTGAGGCAGGCAGATCACAAAGTCAAGAGATCGAGCCCATCCTGGCCAACATAGTGAAACCCCATCTCTACTAAAAAAAAAAAAAATATACAAAAATTAGCTTGGTGTGGTGGCAGGTGCCTGTAATCCCAGCTACTCTGGAGGCTGAAGCAGGAGAATCACTTGAACCAGGGAGGTGGAGGTTGCAGTGAGCCAAGATTGCACCACTGCACTCCAGCCTGGCAACAGAGTGAGAATCCGTCTCAAAAAATAAAAAAGAAAAAGAAAAAGAAAAAAGAAAAAAGAGATGCTTAGTAGACGAGTGGATGAAAACGTATGAGCAATATCATAGCAGAGGGAGTGACTTTATCCTCTCACTTATGAATGTCTCACAAATAACTATTAAGAACCTCATATTGGGCCAGGCACAGTGGCTCATGCCTGTAATCCCAGCACTTTGGGAGGCCAAAGTAGGTGGATCACTTGAGGTCAGCAGTTCAAGACCAGACTGGCCAAAATGGTCAAACCCTGTCTCTATTTTTAAAAATACAAAAATTTGGGGCATACTGGCACACGCATGTAGTCCTAGCTACTTGGGAGGCTGAGGCATGAGAATCACTTGAAACCAGAAGGGAGAGGTTGCAGTGAGTTGAGAATGTGCCACTGCACTCCAGCCTGGGCACCAACAGAGCAAGACTCTGTCTCAAAACAACAGAGAAGAAAAAAGAACCTCATCCTGGAATAGTTAATCCCACATGGAAGCCAGATTCTCTTCAAAATTTGAAAGTCCAAATATGAAAAACTATTATTTCTTTAAAAGTTACTTATTTAATGCTTGATGGTTAATTTAAATAGAATTAGAAAACTACTATAAGCCTAATCTCCTCTGAAAACTGCATGGTTTTATTCTTAAATAATTTCATTCATTAAGCCCCTCTGAGGCTCAATTCCTCAAATGTGTAATCTAGGATGGAGAGACTAGATCAGTGGTTTTTAAATGGTTTGGAGATATCAACCCATTTGAGAATCTAATGAAATTATAAACTCCTTTCTCAGAAGAACGAACTTGGTCACAACTTTTGTGTACTATTTCAGGGGTTCTCAGACCCTTCGAATCTCATCCAGGGTCCTGTGAAATGTCCACAGACTGATGATTATTAGACACTGGACTAGATCCCAGACATCTCCAAAGGTTCATTTGATTGTTGCATTTTGGGTGGGGTCTATATCAGGTAAGGAAGACAAAACACCTGGAAATTGATTTGAGAAGACTGCCATGGTTATCTTCAATGTTGCCCAATAGAATGAACTGACAAAGATTTTCCCAGTCCTAGAACTCATACCTTTCCCAAGTGCCTGAGATGAGATCAGCTTCTTGGAATTATCAACTTGCTGGCATGCACACAGAGCATGAGGGCTGGAGATGCAAGAGCTCCCTGGGATTGATGATAGAACAAGGCTGCTTGCCATTTCCTCTCCAGTCTGAAAAAAAGGCAAGTAGAAACCCCTAGAGGAATTACAGAATGGCAACATTTCCAAATTTCATAACAGAAACTGGAAACTTTAATAAAGCTCCGCTTTGATTCAGCCATTCCAACATTTTTCACTTGGATGGCTCCTTTGCTGTCTCCCATTCCCCCACACTCCTGCCATCTATACACCTCCTGGTCTCCATCTGTTTCTGAATTGCTTTCAGCATTGACAGACAAAGCCAAAATCTAATGATAACACTTTCTTCTCATGAAAAGTATGCATAGTAATCAAAAGGATTACTGTAGATCAAGAAGGAAATGCAACAATTCTAGAGAATATTATTCAGATAACAGAAAGATAGATCATCACTTTTATATTTAATTAAAACTTTAAAAGCCCAGGCTAACCTCCTTTATTTTGTTATAATAAACTTATATAATTTTAGATATTTATTTTTAAATGTAAGTTATACAAAATGGTTGACAGCAGCTATACTGGGCTTCAGAATGCCTGAGCTTTAAGATTCATTTCTGCCATTAACTACTTTTGTGACTTTAGATAACTTAAAATCTTAAGATTAGAATAAGTCATCTCCAAATTGTATTCCAGCTCTAAAAATCTTATCATTTTGCTAGCATTTCTCAAAGTATATTTTAGGAAACAGTGGTCCTTCTAATGTTTTCTCCAAAACAAAAATTGTACATATGCAAAAACCTTTAAGAGACCACGCAAATCTATTCACATTTTCATTTTATTCATTAGAAATTCCCGATACAATGTAAGACCTAAAACCATAAAAATCCTAGAAGAAAACCTAGGCAATACCATTCAGGACACAGGCATGGAAAAAGACTTCATGTCTAAAACACCAAAAGCAATGGTAACAAAAGCCAAAATTGACAAACGGGATCTAATTAAACTAAAGAGCTTCTGCAGAGCAAAAGAAATTATCATCAGAGTAAACAGGCAACCTACAGAATGGGAGAAAATTTTTGCAATCTATCCATCTGACAAAGGGCTAATATCCAGAATCTACAAAAACCTTAAACAAATTTACAAGAAAAAATCAAACAACCCCATCAAAAAGTGGGCAAAGGATATGAACAGACACTTCTCAAAAGAAGACATGTATGCAGCCAACAAATATATGAAAAAATCCTCATCATAACTGGTCATTACAGAAATGCAAATCAATACCACAATGAGATACCATCTCATGCCAGTTAGAATGCAGATCATTAAAAAGTCAGGAAACAACAAGTGCTGGAGAGGATGTAAAGAAATAGGAATGCGTTTACACTGTTGGTGGGAACGTAAATTATTTCAAACATTGTGGAAGACAGTGTGGTGATTCCTCAAGGATCTAGAAATAGAAATACCATTTGACCCAGCCATCCCATTACTGGGGATATACCCAAAGGATTATAAATCATTCTACTATAAAGATACATGCACAGCTATGCTTATTACGGCACTATTAACAATAGCAAAAGCTTGGAACCAACCCAAATGTCCATCAGTGATAGAGTGGATAAAGAAAATGTGGCACATATATGCCATGGAATACTGTACAGCCATAAAAAAGGATAAGCTCATGTCCTTTGCAGGGACATGGATGAAGCTGGAAACCATCATTCTCAGTAAGTTAACACAAGAACAGAAAACCAAACACCACATGTCCTCACTCATAAGTGGGAGCTGAACAATGAGAACACATGGACACAGAGAGGGGAACATCACACACCAGGACCTATCAAGGGGTGGGGGGCTAGGGGAGGGATAGCATTAGGAGAAATGCATAATGTAGGCAACAGGTTGATGGGTGCAGCAAAGCACCATGGCACATGTATACCTATGTAACAAAACTGCATGTTCTGCACATGTACCCCAGAACTTAAAGTATAATTTAAAAAAAAGAACAAAGCTGAAGGCATCACATTACCTGTCTTCAAAATATACAACAAAGCTATAGTAATCAAGACAGCATGGTACTGACATTAAAAGAGACAAATAGATCAACATAACAGAATAGAGTGTCCAGAAATAAATCCACATGTTTAAAGTCAATTGATTTTCAGTAAAGAGGCCAAAAACAATGGCCTTTTGCAATGGGGAAAGGACAATCTCTTCTTGGTCTTGGGAAAACTGGATATCCATATGCAGAAAGAAATTAGACTCTCATCTCACATCATATATGAAAATGAACTCAAAACACATTAAGGACTTAAACAAACAAAAGACTTGAAACTGTAAAAAACAAAAAGAAGAAGAGGAAGAGGAGAAGGAAGAGGAAGAGGAAATTCCCAATACAGGCCGGGCGCTTTGGCTCAGGCCTATAATCCTAGCACTTTGGGATGCCGAGGCAAGTGAATTACCTGAGGTCAGGAGTTCGAGATCAGCCTGGCCAACCTGATGTAACCCCGTCTCTACTAAAAATACAAAAATTAGCTGGGCATGGTGGCAGGTGTCTGTAATCCCAATTACTCAGAAGGCTGAGGCAGGAGAATCGCTTGACCCCTGGGAGGCAGAGGTTGCAGTGAGCTGAGATCATGCCATTGCACTCCAGCCTGGGTGATAATAGCGAGACTATGTCTCAAAAAAAGAAGAAAAAAAGAAATTCCCAATACAAGGGAACCTATTGAAGGCCATGAGAAATCTTAAAAGGAAGGAATGGAGGAAGAAACATGTTTAGTTTTGTTTAATTCACTGTTTTCTAAATGTATCTGGCCTCAGAAAAACTTTTATTAAACAGTATCTTTTGAGAGTCCATAAAACACACTTTGAGAAACATTGTTCAAAGTTTTCTATTAGCAAAAGTGTTGATGTTTGAAAATTACTCTCAAGAATTACGGCTCAAAAAAACACTCTCAAGAAATAAAATTTCCTCAAGAAAGCAGAATTATTAAAAAATTTAAGAGGGTAGAGGTTTCTACAGAATATGTAAATAAATGAAAAAAGACCTAGGATTTTGTGACCCAAAGGGTATTAAGTGGATCCCTTGATAAAGTATTAATCAAAGTCACACTCACCTGAAACTAGGATTGGCTGGGAAAGAGCAGGGCGACAGTGGCAGGGGGCAACATTTCCCGGAGATATCTCTGCCACCATTCATTTTGCAGTTAGCAGCTAACCAAGCTCTTTGGCATGACTGACATCCTGCACATAATTCCTTCAGGCTACCTACAGCCAGGTACAAGTGGGTCAGGTTTTTTTAATTCAGTGAAGGTATTAGCAGGTATATTAGTTTCCTAATATAATAAACAGAAATGTGTTGTCTTACTATTCTGAAAACTAGAAGTCTGAAATCAAGGTGTCATTAGAGCTATGCTTCCTCCAAAACCTGTAAGGGAAAACTTCCTTGCCCCTTCCTAACTTCTGATGGTTTAGTGGCAATCTTTGAGGTTTCATGGCTCATAGCTGCATCTCTTCAATTGTCTATCTTCTCTCTCCATTCAGTATGTTAGCTCTGTGTTTGTCATATATGACTTTTATTGTTTTGAAGTATGTTCCTTCTATGCCCAGTTTGTTGAGCATTTTTATCATAAAGTGATACTGAATTGTATCAAGTGCTTTTTCTGTGTCATTGAGATGATCATATGATTTTTCTCCTTACTTCTGTTGATATAATGTATCACATTTATTGACTTGGGTATGTTAAACTATCCTGACATCCCTGTCATAACTCCCACTTGATCATGGGGTATTCTTTTTTTGATATGCTGTTGAATTCAATTTGCTAGTATTTTGTTGAGGGTGTTGTGTTTATATTCGTGAAGGATTTTTTTTTCTGTGTACTTGTCTGGTCATATCAGAATCGTACTAGCCTCATAGAATGAGCTAGGGAGAATCTCCTCCTCTTCAATCTTTGAGAATAGTTTGAGTAGGGTTGGTATTAGCTTCTTTATGCGTTTAGTAGAATTCAGCAGTAAATTCATTTGGTCCTGGGCTTTTCTCTGTTGGAAGATATTTTGTTACCGATTCACTCTCACTACTCATTATTGAGGTTTTCACTTTAAATATTGGTGGTTGGATGTTTTCTCCTTCTTTCTCATTCAATCTTGGCAGGTTACATGTTTCCAGGAATTTGTTCATTTCTTCTAAGTTTTCCAGTTTGTTAGCATATAGTTGTTCATGATACACTGTGATGATGAATTTTGTATTTCTGTGATATAAGTTGTAATATTCCATTTTCATTTCTGATATTGTTTATTCGGCTCTTCTCTCTTCTTTCCTTACTCTAGCTAGCAGTTTATCAATTTTGTGTATGTTTTTGAAGTACCAACTTTTGTTTTTTGATCCTTTGTAATTTTTATTCTCTATTTCATTTAGTTCTACTCTGGTCTGTGTCATGTCTTTCCTTCTGCTAATTTTGGATTTGGCTTGTTCTGCCTTTTCTAGTTCCTTGAGGTGCATCCTTAGATTGTTTATTTGAAATCTTTCTACTTTTTGATGTAGGTTTTTTGGTTATAAGTTTTCCTATTAGAATTGCTTTTGCTGTGTCCCACAGGTCTACATGTTACGTTTCTGCTCTCATTTGTTTTAAGAATTGTTTTTATTTCCATATTAATTACTTTATTGATCAAATAATGATTCAGGAAAATGTTGTTTAATTTTCATGTATTTGTATAGTTTCCAAGGTTCCTCTTGGTATTGATTTTTGGTTCTATTCCGTTATAATTTGAGAAGATACTTGATACGATTTTGATTTTTTTAATCTGCTGAGATTTGTTTTGTGGGCTAACATATGGTTTATCCTGGAGAATGTTTGATGTGCTGATGTGAAGAATCTGTATTCTTCAGTTTTTTGATAGAATGGTCTATAAATGACTGTTAGGCCCATCTGGTCTAAAGACCAGCTTAAATCCAAAGTTTCTTTGGTGATTTTCTGTCTAGATGATCTAAGGCTGAAATTTGGGTGTTGAAGTATCCCACTATTATTATATTTCAATCTATCTCTCTCTTTAGGTCTAGTAGTATTGCTTCATGAATCTGGGTGTTCCAGTGTTAAGTGCATATGTATTTAGAATTGTATCTTCTTGCTGGATTGATCCCTTTATTATTATATAACGACCTTCTTTGTCTTTTTGTAGGGATTTAGTCAGGATGGTGGGTAAAATTATAAGCCACAAACCTTCTTGGAAGGCCTGAAGGTTTTTGCAAAAGCCTCAGGATAAGGTTATGGCTGAAGGCAACCTAAGCCTTACCTTGAGTAAATAGCTTAAAGTGGGTACAAAGGAAGATAGAGTAGTTTACCTAACTAGCTTGTTTACTCATGTGGTCCTAAGACTAACCTTTGATCTATCTCGGGTGTTTGCTTTCTACTTAGGAGGTCCACAATGCCAATTACCCTCTAGTGGTGTTTACTCGTGACCTTTGTCCATTAATCTTTACTGAATAAATACAAGTCTCACTGACTGATCAAGGCCACGGCTGCTACTAAGTGACCCAGATGCTCAGCCGAACTGACAAGGCAGAATATCTGTGTGTCAGCATACTTTATTCATCTGTTGTTGGGTCAGGGTCTGCGGGACAGACCCCCACATCTTTTTTTGTTGTATTTTACTGCTTTTGACTGAAGTCTGTCTTATTTGATATAGGTATACCTATTCCTGCTCACTTTTGGTTTCTGATTATGTGAAATATCTTTTTTCCATTCATGTCTTTATAGTTAAAGTGCATTTCTTGTAGGCACCATATACATTTTTAACCATTCAACCAGTCTACATCTTTTAAGGGTAGAATTTAATCCATTTATAGTCAATGTTCTTATTGTTATGTGAAGTTTTGTTTTTGTCATATTATTCATATTTTCTGGTTGTTTTGCTTTTCTTTGTTCCTTTCATTTTCTTCTATTGTTTGTATTGTGGTTTGGTAGTTTTCTGTAATGGTACTAATTGAGTCCTTTCTCTTCCTCATTTGTGTGTTTACTCTACCTGTGAGTTTTTTAACTTTGTTTTCATGATAGTAAATCTTGTCCTTTCACTTCTAGATTTAAGACTCCCTTAAACATTTTTCAATGGGCTGTTCTAGTAGTAGTGAATTCCTTCAGCTTTTGTAGCGAATTCCTTCAGCTTGTCTGGGAAATACTTTTTTGCCTTTATTTATAAAGGATAATTTTACTGGATATAGTTTCCTTGGCTGGCAGAGTTTTTTTTTATTTTAGCAATTTGAATATATTATTCCATTCTATCCTGACTGGTAATGTTTCTGCTGAGAAGTTTACAGTTAGTCTGATAGGAGTTCTTTTATAGGTGGCTATACGTTTTTCTCTTGCTGTTTTTTTTAATCACTGTTTGTCTTTGACTTTAGACAGTTTGACTATAATGTGTGATAGAGAAGACCTTTTTGCTTTGTATCTCTTTGGGGATCTCTGAGTCTCTTGTATCTGTATGTCTAAATATCTTGCTAGACTTGGGAAGTTTTCAGCTATTATTTTGTTAAGAGGTTTTCTAACGTTTTCATTTTCTCTTCACCTTCCAGTGAAAACCTCTTAATCCCAACAATTTCAATATTTGGTCACTTTATGGTACCCTATAAGTCACAAAGGCTTTGCTTATTGCTTTTTTCTTCTTCTTTATTTTTATCTGACTGGATTATTTGAAAAGATTGTCTTCAACTTCTGAGATTCTTTCTTCTGCTTAGTCTAGTCTATTGCTGCAGCTCTCAAATGTATTTTGTATTCATTCAATGAATTCTTCAGTTTCAGAATTTCTATTCCATTCTTTTGTATAATATCTAGCTCTTTAGTAAATTTCTCATTCATATCCTGAATTGTTTTTCTGCTATCTTTCTATTGTTTTTCAAAATTATCTATTATCTCAATGAGCTTCTTTAGAATCATAAGTTGGATTCTTTTTCTGGGATTTTGTGAATTTATTTTTGGTTGTGATCTCTTCCTGGAAAATTTTTATGCTCCTTTGGAGGTGTCATGTTCCCTTGCTTTTTTATGCCTCCAGCATACTTATATTGATATCTCTTCATCTGGTGTAACCATTGCTTCTTCTAATTTTTTGAATTACCTTCATATGAGGGGACTATTTCCTAGAGATGAATCTATGATGGTGGTTAAGTAGGGCACTTTGGCTTCAATTCTGGGTGCATGCAGGAATGTAGTCTCTGTGTGATTTCTTCAGATAATAGCATCAGTGATATCTATGATTTCCTCAGTGGCTTAGGGTGCAGTTATTATTGGAGGCTGTAGTGAAGTTTTTCTGGGGACTAGGATGCCAGTTGGGCCAGTCTTCAGGCCTCAGTGGTTTCAGTGGTGAGCTGAGCTTGCCTATCCCCAGGACCCAGGCGGGATATGCTGGCACCTGGAGTTAGTGTGTCTAAGCAAGCTGATTCTCGGGTCTCCATGTGGCCTACTCATTTGCTGGTAGCCGCAGCAGTGGGTTGGAAAGCACGATGAGTTATTGGGCCACTGGGAGGCTAGCATGGTGTGGATGATGGTAGTGGCAGTAGTGAGATGACCTTCCAATTCCTGGGCAGTATGCTGGTGTTGGTGTTGGCTTAGATAGGCTGAGTGTGTCTGTCTCCAGGCCTGCAAGAGGCGTGTGCAGGTAAGTGCCAACTATGGTATAGCATCTGAGTGGGGAGGCCCAACCTCACACCCCCAGGAGGATTGTTCAGATGCCAATGGAAGTAGATGAAACTGGGCAATCTCTTAGCCCTTAGACTATGTACTCTGGCACTGAGGAGCAAAGCTAGGCTGGGCAGGTTTATTCTCAGGACCCCAGTGGTCTGTGCTGTGGTAGGCAGGGGCAGGAAATCCCCAGGTCATTGGTAGGATACTCAAGTGAGAGGTGACAGTGACCACACTGCTACCTTTCCACTGTGGAGGGTGGTACTGCCTTCAGTGGCAGGCAGCCTAGGCTGGCTGGTAAGGAACACATGCACCTCTCATGCCTTAGCCCCAGTGTGTTCATGCCTTAGCCACTGCTTAATGTGCAGCATCACATTCAGGCCTTAGGCCCAACATTTTTAGCCCGTGCATTGGCCATGCCTCAGCCCCTGCTGCAGTAGCCTGCAGCCACTCACATCTAAGCCTTATGGGCAGCAGCCATGCTTCTCTCATGCCTTAGGCCCAGTGCTGCTGGGCTTCCAGACAGTATTCAGTCTCCTGGGGGTAGAACTCTAAATCGGAGCCTTGCTATAGCTGCTTAGGTCCCAGGGAATGTGTGGGACCCCATATGAGCTCCCTCTTTGGACAGTTTCATCCCACGATTTCTTGGTAGCTCCCTATGTTAGTTTCAGGACCTGCAAGGGTCGATAGGCTCTCCCATGGCTAGGCATGCAGGAGTTCGTTGTGGAAATGCGTACCAGTAAGGGTTCTTCACTTCCCCTTTCCCTGTATTGGGGAGTCTCTTGGCTCCCAGATGATCCTGGCTGAGCAGGTTGCCTTGCTCCCTTTTCCTTCCTTGCTTTAAGTATTTCCTGTCACTTTTCTTTTGAATTCTAGTTTTCTCTTTTGGATTATCTATTCTAAGTGTGATTATGTACTCACAATTTTGGTTCTCAGTAAAGGAGGAAGGTATAAAATGCCCCTAATCAGTGGTCTTCAAGCCTCCTCCCACAGATAATCTTTCTTTTGTCATATAACATATCATGAGAGTAATTTCTCCTACACTTACCCACACTTACATGAGAGGGGATCATACAAGGGTAAGAGTCATTGGAGGTCATCTTAGAATCTGCCTACAACATCATTCAAAGTTTCTGTTTTGTGTGTCCTAGACACTTTTATGGCCTTAATAGCACTTTATTTTAAAAGTATGAACAGTGTAAAATTGCATCAGAAGCCATAAATTCCACAAGAGAACTATTTAAAATGTCTTTTAAAACTAACATGTTTCAGTTGTTCAAAGTTATCTGGAAAATCTATCATTAGGCTGGTGCTCACTTTGCTGGTCTTTGTCTAAAACACAATATCAGGGAGGGATTTTTCAGAGACATTATTTCTATCACTGTGAAGTTACAAAATCAGAATAAAAACTAGGCTAGGGAGAATATTTTGAAAATTTTTTAAGTTCAAAAAATGCTAAGGTTTAACTTTTACATATTTGTAAACACAGGCAGGAAACCAATTATCCTGAGACTAAGAACATCTGGAGCAATATAAGAAGAGTATTAAGAATGATAGAAAACAACTCTAATCATATACACACTATCTATATTTTCTTGTACTCAGAAATAAATATTCGTTATGTTCAGTGAGCATCTAAACTGTCTCTTGTTCCATGAAATCCACAACTGAAATTCTTAACTCACCAGACTTCCTCTAGTTCAAAATTCCATTTTCCAAATTCTAGCTCCCTTCCTATCAAAGGTCTGAACATTCACAAAATTTATAAAGTGGAGGCTTGCCAATCCTAGAACTCAAATTAATGACTTAAGGCCTTGTAGTATGGACTTTGAAACAGACACCCCATGTCAGACTTTGTAAAAACATCAGGAGAGACACACCAACTTACGAAAATGTGTCAGGTGAAAATACAATTCCTCTTATTAAAAAAGACAATGATACAAACAGTGTGTTTTATTATGTGTCTGAACATTCTATTTGTTTATATCAGCAATTGTATGACAAAAGCAAGGTTTTGGAATGCCATTCTAGCTTCCATTATTTTGAAACAGAGGTTCTAAAACACCAGCCCAAAGCATTCTTCAGAAAAGCATGTCTATCTATGCCACAATGGGGTGTCTGGAAGAGAAGGGAAAATATAGTAAAAAAAAAAAAAAAATTCATACAATTGTATTTGTCATAATTAGGTGATGTCTTATTTGGTATTACTAAGAATATAAAATCAAGATGGGAATTGGAGAAAATCTGCTTTGATTTACTTATTAGACAAACTCTATTTCATTTAGGATATATCTGTCTGCAGGTAACAGAATACACAACTAATGATGGCTAAAACCATGAAGACATTTACTGTTTACAAGTAGAGAGATAGATGGTCCCAAGTGGATTCACTAAGTCAACAATGTCGACTAAGACTCTGGCCCTTTCCACTCTTCCCATCTGCCATCCTCAGCACAACAGTGTCTTCCCTCATGACCATAGGATGGCTGCAACAGATCTGAGAGTCATGCTCTCAGCATTCCAAGCAGAAAGGACGAAAGCAGGTAGAAAGGAGCTCTCTTCCATAGTGCTTTTCTTATCAGAGAAGATCTGATATTGCCTACTCTAGATCCATCACACAATTGCAAGAATGTTGGCACATTCACTGGGAGATAATAATTTGAAGTTAATTCTGTGATAGTAGTGCTGGATGCCTATTCAAAATTTATTTTTCCTTCTTCCTTACAGATGTTACTCTTTCCTCCATGTGAGTCAGGTAAAGGTAACCCCATTCCCAGATCCTCATTCTTCTATGTCAATCAAGAGTGTTCCTATAAATCAAGTTTTCTGGTGCTTGCCACTGAAAGCACCTTAACTAATGCACTAAACTATTTATAAAAGTGGGCCTTGAGCCATTCTAAGTATCCAAGAATAGGAAAATGTACTGTGGAAAAATAAATCATGAAATGGAAATATATTGGCTATATGCTAAGTTTTAAACCTAAACAGAAAACAATATAATCTCACATCTCTACCAAAAAGAAAGCACAAAATGCATATACATGGGGAGGAGATGAAGGTTATAGCCCAAAATGTTAGCAATGAATAATGGAATTGTTGACAACTTTTCTTTCCATTTTTCTTTCTTCCTTTTCTCTTTTGTGTTTCCTAAGTTTTTATCATGAATATGTAATAATCTGATAGTAAAACTCAATTTAATATATGCCAAAAGAAGTGTTACCATTATTTGAAAACTATGTGGACTCATATTAAGAAAACTATTATTTCTTCAATGTATTTAATAGTACCAAAAGGAAAATAATCTTGAAGGCTGTTTTTCTAAAGCATATGTATTTATGTAAATGTGTTTTATGGTATAGTCTATTTGTATGTACTGAAAAATATTAATACAATGATAGTAAAAATAAATAAAGTTTCTCTTACCCAACATGAAAATGACTTGTTATACAAGTAATGGCTATTGATTAACAAAAAATCATAATGACTTTATTAATATAATAAAGACCAAGTAATTGTCACTAATGGGTAGAATTATTTTATTTGAGGAAGTTGTAGGAAGAATAAAGTAAAACTATTAGGCAAGGTATGGCAAACAACTTGTGTTAGAAAAACTTCAGACAAATTAATTTTTTTAATAGAGGCTCACTCTGTCACCAGGCTAGAGTGCAGTAGTGCAATCAGAGCTCACTGCAGGCTCTACTTCCTGGGCTCAAGCAATCTTCCCACCTCAGCCTCCTGGGTAGCTGGGACTACAGGCATGCACCACTATGCCTGGCTAATTTTTTAATTTTTTTTTTTGTAGAGATGTGGTCTCCCTATTTTTTTTCCCCAGGCTGATCTTGAACCCCTGGGCTCAAAGTATCCTCCCATCTCAGCTTCCCAAAGTGCTTGAATTACAGGTGTGAGCCACTGTGCCCAGTTAGACGAAGCAAGTTTGACGGAGTTTGAGTAAAGAATGATTTATGAGTTGGGCAGCACTCAAAACCAGAGAAGTTCAGAGAACTCCACCCAGCAGCATGAACAGTGAGGTTTTATAACACAAATATGGAAGCAAAGTAGAGAAGTCATCTGATTGACTGCAGATAAGCATTTGTGTTGGTTGGGTATGGTCTGATCATTTGGCTGCCCATAATGGCTGAAGCTTGGCTGTTTATGATTGTCTGAGAATTGGCTGTTTGTTACACTCCTAAGTTAGGCTTTTGTTTGTTTACATACTAAGTTAGGTTGTAGTTTGTTACATAGGAACTCAAAGTATGGAGACATCCTCAGGCAAATGGCCTCCTACGTTGTTAGTCTCAAGTAGAGCTATTAAGAAAAAATATTCTGAAGACTTAAAAAGTGAATTTCCTAACTGATGGAAGCCTGAGGTTCTGCAGCAGTGCCTTGGAGGCCACCCCATGTACTGCACTGTGAGGTGGATAAGCTGAGTGCCTAGTGCAGCCCCTCTCCTACTCCAGTTGAGCTGCTTTACTTTTATCCATTATAAAATTTGTTTTCTAGATGTCTTTTGGAAAAATAAAAGGGAATGGGGGAAGTTTTGCTACAACATGTCTGCACAAACGAAGCTTCTTTTTCCTACTAAGAGGATAAACAGGGGTCCGCAGATGCTTATATAATTTACTGGATGAAAATAAATAGACTTCATAAATTACCTCCCAAATATTTGCTTCATACACTCTGAACAACTATTAATGAGGTCAGGGCTACAGGAAGAGAAATTGTAAGACAGCTCTGGTTCCTGCCAAGAGTTAATCTAGGACAGGCTGCTGGATCCCTCCCCCAAAATCAACTCTAGAAAAACTATAGATGCTAGATGGAAACACAGAATGCAGCAATTAACAGCAAGTAAAAAAAGGTAAGAAAACCACACAGACTGAAGCTTGCTATAAATTGATTTGTGTGAGAGTAGGGTGGCCAAAACCCAGGAGCCAGTGATGAGGGAATGGGTTGGAGGAAAGCTTTTTCTCCAGTCTTACCCCCACTTTGTCTTGGAAAACTCATTTCCTGACGCTATATCACAGATAGTAGCAACTTCCTGGGCCCTTTGTGATCATGGAGGGGAAATATCAGAGCAGTGCACAAGTCCATTTGAGGTGAAGAGTTTTGGAAAATATGCCGACTGACCACCCATCCTCAACTCTTCAAAACCCAGGGCTGTGGATTAAACACAGGAGGCTGTCTCCTCCAGCGATGTCTCTTTCCAGGAATTTCAAGATCAGTCCCTGACCAGAGAGCAGCTGAGCAGAATGGCAGCAAACAGCAACTATCAATGAATGTTTGTGGCTCCTGGACTTTTCCTCCTCCCTCTTCCTAATTTGCTGACTGAGTAGGGGTTAGTACTTATCTCCTTCCTAACATATTGCCAAACAAAATAGCTGGTAGTCCCAGGAAAACATTGCCTTACAGACTCAAATAACAAACAAGATATCTGGGAAGTATAAGTTATTTAAGTCAACAAACTGAAAAATATATATCATTTGAAACAATGTTGTTGGAACAGATAAGATTTTAAATTAAGCATGATAGATATTCTTTAGAAGATAAGGGGAAAATAAAATAAAACAAAGAAAAATTTTTTCAAACAACCGAGTGGAAATATTATCTATGAAATACTCAAAAGAAAGAACATAGTAGATTGGTGTAATAGCAGGCAGATGCTTTAAAAATCAACTGTAAGAAGACTGGGTTGAGGAGTTTCCCCAGAAGGCGGTGAGAAAGAGAAAAGGAAAAACATACAGAGAGTACAAAACTAAATGTAGCAACATCCACATAATAAGAGTCTTAAAAGGAGGCAAAAAATGAAGAAATATTAGAAAAAATAATAGAATTAAATGTCTTAGAATTAGAGAAAGATGAAAGACCTCACATTAAAAAGGCCAATTCTGTGCAAACAGAAGAGACTGGGGAGCCACAGAGATATATTAAAGTTAAATTAGAATGTTAAGGGCAGACAAAACTTTCAAAGATTCCAGAAAGAAAGAGCACATTACCTACAAAAGATCAAGAATTAGACTGGCATTAGACTTCTCAAAGCAAAATTAGATGAAATAAAACAGTGAAGTAATTTATTAAGGTATTCAAGCAAAAGTCTTGAATATGGAATTTTATATCCAGTCATTCAACACTGAGCATATAGTAAAAAATTTCTCAATTATACAAGGTCTGAAAAATTTTGTAACTTATAATAACTATAAGATGTTTTTTGTAAGCCTCGTGATAACTACAGAGCAAAAAACTACAATAGATACACTAAAAACAAAAAGCAAGGAATTAAAACCTACTACCAGAGAAAATCAGTTAACCACAAAGGAAGACTATAAGAAAGGGAGAAAAAAAAAGAGAAGATTTATAAAATAACCAAAAAAACAAGTAACAAAATATCAGTATTAAGTCCTAATCTATCAATAATAATCTTGGATGTAAATGGCCTGAATTTTCCAACTAAAAGACAGAAAGTGACTGAATGGCTAAAAAGACCCAATCATATGCTGCCCACAAGAAGCTCACTTCACCTATAAAAACACACATAGACTGAAAGCAAAGGAATGAAAAAAAGATATTCCATGCAAACAGAAACTAATAAAGAGCAGGAGTAGCTATACTTATCAGATAAAATAGACTTTAAGTCAGAAATTATTTTTTAAAAAGACAAGACCATTATATAATGAAAATGGGGTCGATACTGCAGGATAATTTAATAATTTTTAAATATATACATTCAACACTGAAGCACCTAAGTATATAAAGCAAATATTAACAGGGCTAAAGGGATAGATTTACCGTGATACAATAGCAGTAGGGCACTGCAAAATCTCACTTTCAGCAATAGACAGATAACCCAGTAAGAAAATCAACAAAGGAACATTGGAGTTAAACTACGCCATTTTTTTGTTTTGTTTTGTTTTGTTTTGTTTTTTGTTTTTTTGACAGAGTTTCACTCTTGTTGCCCAGGTTGGAGTGCAATGGCGCCATCTTGGCTCACTGCAACCTCCACCCCTACACCGCACCCCACCCCAGGTTCCAGCAATTCTCCTGCCTCAAACTCCCAAATAGTTGCCATTACAGGCATGCGCCTCCACACCTGGATAATTTTTGTATTTTTAGTAGAGACAGGATTTCACTATGTTGGTCATGCTAGTCTCGAACTCCTGACTTCAGGTGATCCACCCACCTCGGCCTCCCAAAGTGCTCAGATTACAGACATGAGCCACAGTGCCCGGCCTAAACTGCACTCTAGACCAAATAAACTAACAGATATTTACAGAACATTCCACTGAACAGCTGCAGAATACACATTCTTCTTAACAGCACATGGAACATTCTACAGGATCAACTACAGGAACAAGTCTCAAAAAATTTTTAACAATTGAAATCATATCAAGTATATTTGCTGACCACAGTGCAATAAAACTAAAAATCAAAAACAGGAAGAACTTTGGAAATTATTTAAATAAATGGAAATTAAACATGCTTATGAATAACCAATGAGTCAATGAAAATATTTTAAAAGAATTAAGGACAAATGCCATATGATTATTTCAATAGATGCTGAAAAAGTATATGATAAAATTCAACATCCCTCATCATAAAAACTCTCAACCAGCTGGACATAGAAGGAACATACCTCAACAAAATAAAGGTCATATGTGACAAACCCACAGCCAACATCATACTAAATGATGAAAGCTAAAACTTTTTCTCTAACATATGGAACAAGACAAGGATGCCCACTTTCACTACTTTTATTCAACATAGTACTAGAAGTTCTAGCCAGAGTAATTGTGCAAGCAAAAGAAACAGAGCCTCAAATTTGGAAAAAAGGAAGTCAAATTGTTCTTGTTTGCAATTACAGGATTATACATAGAGAAAACCCTAAAGACTACACCAAAAACAACTGTTTGAACTTGTAAATGAATTTAGTAAAGTTGTAGAATATAAAATCAACATATGAAAATAAGTAGTGTTCATATATAGCAATAGCAAACAATCTGAAAAACAAAGCAAGAAAATAATTCCTTTCAAAATAGCTACAATTAATAATATAAAATACCTAGGAATAAACTTAACCAAGGAGATGAAAAATCTCTACAATGAAAACTACTAAACATAATGAAAGAAATTAAAGAAGAAACAGATAAGTGGAAAGATATCCTGTGTTCAAGGATTGGAAGAATTAGTATTGTTAAAATGTCCATATTACCTAAAGTGATCTACAGATTCAATGCAATTGCTATCGAAATACTAATGGCATTCTTCATAGAAATAGGAAAAAAATCTTTAAAAATTCACACAGAAACGTAAAAGACTCCAGATAGCCAAAGCAATCCTGAGCAAAAAGAACAAAGCTAAAGGCATTACACTACCTGTATTAGTCCATTCTCACACTGCTATAAAGAACTACCTGAGACCAGGTAATTTATGAAGAAAAGAGGTTTAATTAACTCAGAGTTCCACAGGCTTAACAGGAAGTGTGACTGGGAGGCCTCAGGAAACTTACAATCGTGGCAGAAGGTGAAAGGAAAGCACGCACATTTTACCATGGCAGAGTAGGGGTAGTAGGAAGGGATGTGCCACACACTTTCAAACAACCAGATCTCATGAGAACTCACTCACTATTTTGAGAACAGCAAGGGGGAGGTCCATCCGCCATGATTCAATCACCTCCGACCAGGTCCCTCTTCTGACACATAGGATTACAATTTAAGATGAGATTTGGGAGGCAACACAGAGCCAAACCATATTATTCCACCTGTGGCCCCTTCCAAGTCTCATGTCCTTCTCACATTTCAAAACCAATCATGCCTTCCCGATAGTCACATGATGTCTTAACTCATTCCAGCATTAACTCAAAATTTCAAGTCCAAAGTCTCATCTAAGACAAGGCAAGTCCCTTCTGCCTTTGAGCCTGTAAGATCAAAAATAAGTTACTTCCAAGATACAATGGGGGTACCAGCATTGGGTAAATGCTGACATTCAAAATGGGAGAAACTGGTCAAAACAAAAGGTCTTTGGGCCACATGCAAGTTTGAAACCCAGTAGGGCAGTCTTTAAGAATCAAAACTTCAAAATAATCTATTTTGACACCATGTCTCACATCCATGGCACACTGAAGGAAGGAGTGGGCTAATATAAATTTATATATATTATAAATTTAAAAATTTAAACAAAAAGAAAAAGAAACATGGGATGGGAATCATAATTTCTGAAAAATAAAAATGCAAGGCAAAAACAATCATAAGAGATAAAGAAGAATGTTACAAAAAACAGGAACAATTGAAAAATGTGTCAGTCAATGATGCAGTGTATCAACAATTTTAGATATAGATTTTAACATACCTTCTTAGAGACTAATATATCAGCCAGAAAAAAATAATATGCAGTAATGTCAATAACCTGAAGAAATTTAAACAATAAGTTCCAATTATTAGACAATAGAGAACTTTTCACCTAAAAAAGAATATTGGATCTTTTTAAGCATACCATATAACACTTAAAAAGTTAAATCTTGTATTTGTCTATAAGGGAAGATTCAATGCATTCCACAGTATCAGTGGTTTATATACTGCATTCTTCTAGCACAATGCATTAAAATTAGTGACTACTAACAAACAAACAGAGAGCTTTTAAAAAAAAAAAAAAAAGGCCGGGTGCGGTGGCTCCAGCCTGTAATCCCAGCACTTTGGGAGGCCGAGATGGGCGGATCACAAGGTCAGGAGATGGAGACCATCCTGGCTAACACGGTGAAACCCCGTCTCTACTAAAAAAAAAATACAAAAAAACTAGCCGGGTGAGGTGGCAGGCGCCTGTAGTCCCAGCTACTCGGGAGGATGAGGCAGGAGAATGGCATAAACCCGGGAGGTGGAGCTTGCAGTGAGCTGAGATCCGGCCACTGCACTCCAGCCTGGGCAACAGAGCGAGACTCCGTCTCAAAAAAAAAAAAAAAAAAAAAAAAAAAAAAAAAAAAAAACTCACCTGTTTGGAAATGTATGTTGCCAAATTGTCCCTGCGTTAAAGAGGAAGAGAAACAATATAAAGAACTGACTGGTAATACCAACTTTGCTTTTCAGCCTTTGTTGGACATACCTAAAGCAGTACTCAGAGAAATTTTAACGTTACATTTGTCAAGATACAAGAAAATTTAAAAATAAATTGATGAGTCATTCAACTCAAGATGTTAAGGAAAGGGCTACAGAATAAACTTAAAGAAGTAAGAAGGAAGGAAGTAATAAAGACAGAGAGAAAAATACATAGAATAGAGACCAAATATTAAATAATGAGAAAAGTAATAAAACTAAAGCTGATTCTAGAACAGACTAATAATATTGACCAATAAAATGCAGAATGAAAAAATGGAAACTAACCATAAAAATCTGGGAGAACTTAAAAAATAATAAAAATATTATAAATAATTATATGTGAATAATTCTGAAATCTAGATGAAAATATTAAATGGCTAGAAAATTTTTAAATGCAAAAACTGATGCAAGGAAAAAATAGAAAACTTAGATAAGCCAATTAGGACTAAAGAATCTGAAAAGGTAAAGATCTCACTTCCCCCACAAAAGAAAAAGAAAAAACAACACCAAACAGTTTTTTGTGTGACTGAATCATTAAATTCTGTATTACTACTAGTCATTCACAAAAACAGTAAAAGAATGCAAGCCTGTTTAATCAGGCCATTTTTTCCCCCAAAACTATATAAGAACAGGGCAAGAAAAGAAAATATAAGCACATGTCATGTATGAGCATAGCTAAAGCCAACAGAAGTAACTAAAACAACATAGGGGGCAGGGAAGCCAGCATTCCAGAAACGTTAAAGGCCTCACAAAAGTTTTATTTAATGATATGCTTTATTCACTTAAGGAGAACATCAGCAAATTAATAAAAATATCAATAGCTATTCATATTTGTAGGCAAATCATACAACTATATTGCTTTGATTTGAAATAACCCTGTATAAGAAATAACCTCCCCATCATGGAAAATTCTAGATAAATACAATAACTAACTTAAGGCATTTTGTTACATAAAAGATAATATACCACTAACATATGTGAGTGAAAAGGATGATTTATTACATTCATTCCACTTGCCCCAATTTTATGTATAGTTTAGTGGGGTAGGGTCCAAAGAAATGAAATACAGGACAATTTAGAAGTGTCAACTTTGTTCCCCAAAAGACTGGGTTATACAGTGAGGTTAGCAGGCCCTCCTGGATCCCTGGAGGGACAGCCCTTCTGACTCTGCTATAAACTGACCCTGCTCATATTCCAGAAGTAGGAAGCCACTAAACATATTCATCACCTTCTACTAAGATGGCTTCTGGGGGCCAGAAAGCACTTAAATGCCAGGATTGACTTTTTTTTCACCCTAGTCTGAATAAATCTAGCTTTTAAGGAGGAGAGAAGGCACTTTTCGGAGAAGTCATTTCCATAACAAAAGGAGCATTACAATTGCCTTCTCTGTAGCAGAAAAAAAGTGAAGCATGTATTTAAACTAAGTATCAGACCACATCCTGTGTCACATGGCATGGTATGGGAGTAATGACTGATTGCTGGCACAAAACGATAACTCTTTGGAAAAGAGTCTTATCCCTTTGTCCTTTTTCAGGAGTCATTACTTAAAAATTTAATGGGGCTAATTCAAAAAAGAAGAATCTATCCTTCCAGGAAGACAAAAATAAATTCCTCATCCCCTCTCACCTACCCTCCATACATACACAGATGTATACACACACACACACACACACACACACACACACACACACACACAAACCAGAGGAGCTGGGCTCCTAGGCAGAGGCCCCAAGACACACAGCAAAGTCCAGAAGACACCAAGGTTTGGGGCTGCCAATCCAGACACATCTGAAGATTTTCTAGTTCATTCTCCTGCCTTTCAGCTCGGGGGAGAGACAAGAGGAATCTTTAGTTGAACGATGTATCCAACCAGGAGCACTGTTCCCAGGATGAATCAACTCTACCTCTCAACTGGGTAGAAAAATATTTTTTCCTAAATCTTATAGGGAGTTTGTGTTCCCATGCAAAAAGAGGATGAAGCAAGAATTAGGAAATCCTAGTAAAAATAATCAAAGACTGTCTTTAAAATCATATAAATTCATTCTGATTTCCTCACATTTATTTTTTCAAAGATCAATACAATTTTTACATAAATCTTAAATTCTGTAGGATTGTACGGCAGGAAGAAGTCCAAATCAAGACATTTTATAAATAAGGAAGCTGTAGGACAGCTCTTAAAAGAGAGCCAGGACTTGAACCCAAATGTCCTGACCACTAGTCCAAAATTGTTTCCACACTATGTTACTTTTCTGATAATTATGCATATACACATTTTGGAAGAATTTTTTTTTTTTTTTTTTTTTTTTGAGACGGAGTCTCGCTCTGTCACCCAGGCTGGAGTGCAGTGGCACAATCTCGTCTCACCACAACCTCCACCTCCCCAGTTCAATTGATTCTCCTGCCTCAGCCTCCCAAGTAGCTGGGGACTACAGGCGCCCGCCACCACGTCAGGCTAATTTTTTGTATTTTTAGTAGAGACAGAGTTTCACCCTGTTAGCCAGGATAGTCTCAATCTCCTGACCTCGTGATCCACCTGCCTCAGCCTCCCAAAGTGCTGGGATTACCGGCGTGAGCCACCGCGCCGGCCAAAGATAAATTTTTAAAGGAAATCTCATTCAATCCATCATGTTTTAATTCACAACCAAGAAATTTTGCTGAACTATCAGAACATATTTGTGTCTCCCTATAAAACCATCAATGGTATTTATAGCTTTACTTAAATAAGCACAGCAAAAACAAATGGTAATTAACTAATCCAGATTTCCTGCCTGGGATTTGCTCTATACATGCCTTTTTTTTCTTCTTCTTCTTCTTCTTCTTTTTTCATTTATTTGGAAAAAATTACCTTAACGCTCATTAACAGAAACATGAGTTAACTTCCTTTTTTTCTTTTTTTAAGGCAGAGTCTCACTCTGTCATCCAGGCTGGAGAGAGTGGCATAATCTCAGCTCACTGCAGCCTCAACCTCCCCAGCTCAAGCGATCTGCTCACCTCAGCCCCCAAAACAGCCGGCACTACAGGCACGCATCACCACGCCCGGCTAATTTTTGTATTTTTTTGTAGAGACCAGGGTTTTGCCAAGGCTGGTCTCCAACTCCTGGGCTCAAGTGACCCACTTCAGCCTCCCAAAGTGCTGGGATTACAGGCATGGGCCACCACACCCAGCGGAAAGTTCATTTTCTTAAATGGTGAATATAATAAGTTAAAGAAAAAGTAGGAAGGATCTAGTATCTAATGAAAGTGAGTTATACCTGCTCAGAGACCCTCCGTCATTCAGCACGTTGCTGTCACAATTCACTATGATGGCACTCCTTTTTCAGCTTCTCCATTCATTAAGCATTGCCATTATTTTATGTATTTATTTGTAGTGGATTTTAAAAGGGAAACGGGGAGGATTCCAAATTACCTGCATCTGTAAATGAACCATTGGCCTTCTACTAGCTTCTACTTTAAATGCTTCTGTTAGCACACATACCAAACCTAGTGCCAAGATAACAATCAGGTAAAATTAAAAGCAATAGCCTGCAGCTGGAAAGGAAAACAGCAGTAATTTATTCTTTGAGTTGGGGCACGAGTTCTGATTAAAATTAATGATTAAAAAAGAAATCTTCAAGTTTGGCTACAAATTTCTCAGTATGCTTGGATTAGCCAACTTATGTCATCAACTAGGGTCTAAATTAAAGGAAAATTCCTGTATTGACTAGACAGCTATCTGTTCAACAATGAAATGTTGGAAATTGTTTCCTCCCTCATATTTTTCTCTAAGCTCTTCCTACAAGACTGAACCATAATCATTTAATTCATTGACATGCTTCACAATGGCTTAAAAGGATGTCCTATTTTCTTCTAAAGAAATGTTCTAACATGTTAGTTTATATGCACATATTAAGATTCTCTGTTTTTTCTTAATTCTTCTCACAAAAAGCTCACATAATTACAGTGTACCCTGGAGATCATCGATACACCAACCTTGTCATCTGACAGTTGAGATAAAACTAAGATAAGAGAGCCTTACACCTGGTCCATTGTTTGGTCCCCGATGTTATAGTGGCTTTCTTTTCTTTTCTTTTTTTTTTTTTTTTTTGAGACAGAGTCTGGCTCTGCCGCCCAGGCTGGAGTGCAGTGGCGCGATCTCGGCTCACTGCAAGCTCCGCCTCCCGGGTTCACGCCATTCTCCTGCCTCAGCCTCCCGAGTAGCTGGGACTACAGGCGCCCGCCACCGCGCCCGGCTAGTTTTTTGTATTTTTTAGTAGAGACGCGGTTTCACCGTGTTAGCCGGGATGGTCTCGATCTCCTGACCTCGTGATCCGCCCGTCTTGGCCTCCCAAAGTGCTGGGATTACAGGCTTGAGCCACCGCGCCCGGCCAGTGGCTTTCTTTTCTATCCTAACTACTAACCACCATCTTCCGTGGCCATGTAGTGGTAACATAATAGATACTATAATAATAGTAGTTCAAGTTGCATTTCCCCTACAAAAAAATTGTGCTTAAGTAGTTCCAACACTGATCCAAATGATGCAACTTTTTTTTTTTTTTTTTTTTTTTTTGAGAAGGAGTCTTGCTCTGTCACCCAGGCTGGAGTGCAGTGGCACAATCTCAACTCACTGCAACCTCCACCTCCTGTGTTCAAGCGATTCTCCTGCCTCAACCTCCCTAGTAGTTGGGACTACAGGCATGTGCCACGACACTCAGCTAACATTTATAATTTTAGTAGAGACAGGGTTTCACCATGTTGGCTAGGCTGGTCTCGAACTCCTGACCTCAGGTGATCCACTTGCCTCAGCCTTCCAACAGTAGTGCAATTTTAAAGCAACATTTGATAATAAAATTTCAAGTCAACAGATTAATTGGATGTCTCCTCACAGCTAATTGTGACTATATGTAACTTATTTGTTTATTTATTCAACCACCATTTCTTGAGCACCAGGAACTGTTCTAAGAGCAAACAAGAGAAATCAAGAGAGAGAGAGTTAGAACTTATAATCTACTGGGGAAAACAAGCAATAAAATGGTAAGTTTATAAAAGAATTAGTAACATTTCAACTAGTGATAAGGACCATAGAGAAAGAAATCCAAAATGCATCAAAAAAGTGATTGCTTCAGGGAGGTAGAAGACAGGGTAACCTTAGCTTGAGTGGACAGGGAAATGTCAGAGAAATGACATTTATGCCCAGATCTGAATGACAAGGTAAAAGCAGGAAGCACACCTGAGCAGAGGTGGCAGGGTAGGGTTTGACCTGTGACGTAGTGTACATGTCCTTCTCTCCAAGTATTCTTGTCCAAAAGACTGAACATGAGCCAAACTCTTTCCACCTTCAGACCTGCCTCTAGGAAAAATTGAATGTAGATAAAATTTATCCTGGTAATCTGAAGCCCTTCTTTCCAACCTTCTGTTTTCTCTCTTCCCTTCACTGATGCCTGAGGTTATATCCCCAAATCACCCATCATCTTCTTCCTCTTTCCACCCCCAACTGCATGCAAAGCAACCCTGTGATGCAGTGATGCTCTTTAAATTATTATACTGAAAACCCTACTGCAGATGGGCATGAACCCATGCACATGAGGGCTCTGCATCTGTGTGTTATGCTATGAGGAAGTCATGGGAAATGTAAGTTACAGATCAGGCTCTCCAGGAATGTACCGTCTATTAGGAAGACTCAATGCACAAATAACCATCACTGAATCCTCAAGGTGTGCATTAACCACGTGGTAGAGAACAGCTACATGGTTAATCCACATTAAAAGGAGTGCCTAAAATGGAAACATCACCACCTGTGTAAACCTGGACTCTTATAATACAAAGAAATTTCAAAAAATAAAGGCTTAGTTGGTGAATATGTCTCACAGTGACCCTCAAGATGACCTGTTCTTTGTGCCTAATGAAAGCCTGGAGTTATCAGGATGCCCATTTCTACTAGAAAGGCTATTTGCCTCGCCCAACTTCCATGCTGGCCTTTAAAACAAGCTTGCTACTTCAAGTATTTCAAAGCTATTTGTGGCATTTCTACTAAAATAATACTTGGAAAAATGCAGTAAGTAATAAATGTGATGGTAAACTGTTTATGTGGAGAGCATTAAGTGGGATTATCAAAAGCCGTTGACTGGAGAGTTGAGGAAAAGACTGTAGTCTATTTCTGCTGGAAGAAGTCAAGAGCTCTGGATTCTAACAGTCCCAACCACACACTTCAAGCAGGGCATTTAAACATGTTTACAAGTGACTAGTAAGGAACTGAACTTTGAAAGAGCCTTTGATCAAACTTGGCTTTGGCTTTCACAGGTCTGAGAGAGTGGCATCTGGGACTTGTTTACAAAGATTGGGATAAAAAGCTATTTACATTTCAAATACATATTTGCCCTTGAAAGAAACAACTTCAGATGGTTTGCAGGTTTTATTTGGAGACCCAGTCAAAGGCGGAGTCCTCAACTGGGAGAAATACTGTCCCACAGTTTTGATTGCCACATTGTGGGGATAATTCCTCAGGCATCTCCCATCTGAGGGTAACCCAAGGAGCCAAATGTCATGTGAGAGACAGTTGGACACTCCCATACAACCAAGAATTGTCTCCACTAAAATGCAAGTTATCTAAGTAAAATAAGCCGGTCACAAGAAGAGAAATACTTATATGAAGTATCTAGAGTAGTCAGATTCAGAGACAGAAAGTATAATGGTGGTCACCAGCAGATGGGAATGAGGATCAGGGAAGGGATGGAGAGTCTCTATCTTATGGGTACAGAGTTTTGGTATTGCAAGATGAAAAGAGTTCTGAAGATGGACAATGGAATTGGTTGCACGACAATGTGAAGTACTCTACAGCATTGAATTGTACACTTACAAATGGTTAAGACGGTAAATTTTATGTTACATATATTTTACCACCATTAAAAATGCAATGGCACCTCCAGTTGAGATACACTGAATCCCAGTCCAACTGTGAATCAGCCAAATTGAACATCAGTGCCAAGGAACACACTCCTTTCTCTTCCGTCGCTTAGCATTAACGAGGGTAGAGTCATAGCATTTAGCTGTAATACAAAGCCCACAGCCAAGCAGTTGAAAGTCTCATGAAATATAAACAATAACAAGTTAATACAGATCAAATCATTATGATATATGCAAAGAGACTCCATTCCAGTTGGTCTAAGAACTCAGAGAACACCTCATTGGGTTCCAGATACGATTACATGTATAAAAGATCTTTTTTAAGTTATAAAACAATATATAAATAAGGTATCATACTTCCTATTTAATACAAATTCTCAATCTTGTTCCTTCAAATTACGACAAACATTCTACCACAAACAGAATCAGAAGGGCTTTATCTGGCCTAATTTTCTCAGAACACAATAGTTACTACACAAGAGGAGGGAGAAAACACATTAATTTTGCATGCCGGCATACACTACCAAATTTTGTGCTTATACTGTTACAAATCCGTTTTAAAAAGCGTGACATGCCTGCGGAAATATGAACAAACAATTTTCTAAAGATATACAAATCGAGAGATAAATATATGAAAGTGTTTGATTTCATTAGTATTCGGAAGGTGCTAATTAAATAACTAAGATATATAGCCTTATTAGCAAGATTAGAAACGATGTGGCTAGACTATAGGCCCTACCTCTTGCCTTGCCCCAGAGACTAATAAGCTCCTTGATTAAGAAAAATCATTGCTAGAACAGTCATCTCACAGATTGCCTTTATACATGCAAAGAAAAAGACAGAAAGGGATGCAGATCCTTTCCTGCCCTTGCAGTCCCTAAGGTGCGTGATCTGGAAACAGGAATAAAAAGAATGCTAGCCTACATGAAAAGAAACAGCTTGCAAACTATAAGACAAGAAAACAATTTCGTCTTCTTTAGGAATTGAAACGATCCATTGCCCAAGAATTAAAACTTAACCTTGGGAGATACGTGAGCACTTGTTGGGTTTAACAGGAGTAATGGTAAATAGCCAGATGGGCCCTCACCTGGCCTGGTCCTAGAGAGGGACTTGTGCTCCAAACCCTCTCAAACAGAAGGGCTTGCTTCTTTCTTAACTGCTTGCTCTTTGGATTTCGGAGAAAATATCACTAAGTACATCATATTACTTCCCACTTCCTTTAAGTTCTTTTTATTTTTATTTTTAATTGCCTAGGCCCCTTAGTAAAGAAAGTTGCAAACACCTAAACAGCTAGTTTGGTGGTTTGGGGAGAATAAAGCACAGATTGCCCAGGAAAGGTCTCCACTGTAAGGTAGAGAAGGGGGCCAGCAGCCTGTCAAGTCAGGCCAGCCAGTGGCCAACAGCAGGAAGGCCCTGCCTACATTGCATATCCCCTGCTGGCAGGGACTAGATCGTCTTCTTTGTTTATTCTTGTTCAGCATTAGGCCCAATGCCTTATCATTAAGTAATGCTCAATTCCTTCACAGGCCCATTTTTATGGCAACTATCAAGTGGCATTTTTCCTTTAATACAAAAACAGACTCTTGTTTTCCTCCAGATGTTTCCCTCTCACTTGGAGTTTAGTGAAATAGTTTATTAAATAAAATATCGCAGTGATGGGTTACAAATGGCCCTGGGGGCAGGAGTGGGAAAATTGAAAATTCCCTGAAACAAAAATATCTCATCCCCATTTCTTCTGGGGTGAATTGCATGGGGCCCAGTTTAGGACAGGACACCTTACATCACTTATGGATTGTGAGGCTGTGTTTCATTAGAAGATCGCTAGGAATTTATGTCGATCTGGATGCTGCTCAAGCCCTAGAGGCCAAGTGCTGACGGTGGGTGAGACATTTTATGCCCAGTGCTCCTGGAATGAAAGAAAACAGCTGTGTTTGTTTAAAAAAAAGAAAACAGGTGGACATCATTACCATGATGGTCAAATAGTCATTGGATAAAAAGTAATTTATCTCCCTTTACAGGAGGCAAGGCGATGAGTCTGTCAGGGGAATGCTCTTTAAATTAGGGCCTAGAAATTTGGGAAAAAAGTGCAAAATTCTCTTCATTACTTCCAGCTCTCCAGAGTCCAGGAGACTTTTTAACAATGACACATCTAGTGGCTTTAGTGCCATTTGAGAAATAAGCAAAATCCTCTGATGCAATATTTTCCTTTATTAAAAATATTAGCTATTCATCAAGAGCACTGTCTTAGCCCCAGATGTCTAAAACTACCATTGGGATGGATCTTATCTCAGGATAGGAGGGCATCATTTAACTACCTGAGAGGGAAAAGCAGACACATTCCAATGCTGTCCAACAACATAACTCAAGACACGCCAAGACTCTTTCATGACATCTGTTATAACTACTCCGTTGTTATCTAATGAATGTTCCCCCTGAATCCCCCTAGGTGATGTGTCCTTCCCCCCAAAAGCCACAGGGGCAGAGAGAAAGGAAAAGCGGGGAGGGCATCCCTGAGTCTGTAGCCAAGACTGCTTGCAGGATTTTGCATCCCATTGACCCTGTCATCTATTCCTTCCAATGCTAGTAAATATCTCAGAAACTATTCCCTTTGTCCCCACCACCTCTGTGATCTGGATTACTGGAATAACCTCCCAAAATCCCCATAGCCACTCCAAAATTAACCTTTTTATCTACTCCAAATCAGCCCACATACCACATTTGCCTTTATGGGGAAAAAAAAAAAAAAAGTTTATGCAGTTTGACACTCCCCAACTCAATAACAAATGAATAGCAACAACAAAAACAATTCTTATTCAAATGGCTCACCACAACATCCAGACTAGACTCACCCTTCCTATCCTAAATGTCTGCCCACAGATAATAGTTCCAATGACTGGAAAGAACTCAGCCAAATGCAGCTAACCACAGACAGTTTGACCTGGACAGCCTGAAGTGGAACTGAACTAGGTAATAATGGGCTGTGAGGGCCTCAGCAAAGAGGAGGGTCTTTAGCAAGCCTGGCCTTAAGTAAAAACGAGGAAGAATAGAGAGCATCATGAGGAAGAATGGCAAGCACATGGGGCTTTTCACTTGAATCTCTCGCTTACAGTGAGATACAGGGTAGGCTGAGGCAAATGGTAAGTGAGCCCTCACAGGCAGCCTCAGGACACAGCTGTAGAGCTTAACCATGAACTTTTACATCTGAAGGAACCTGCAGTGGGAGGAGGGAGTTGTGCCTTGAGCATCCCAAACTAAGCCAGTGAGCCACAAAGGCAGGCTGGGGTAAAGACTCTGTTATAGGTGGAATAGATTCTTCCCCAGTCCTTCAGGCTGTTGTGTTTCTCAGCCAGGTCTTCAGGGCAGATGAATTTTACCAGTGTTACTGAGCACGCTCAAGGTTCTAGATTTAACTCATTAGAGCCAGGACTAGGTTCTGGGCTGGCTGCACAGAATTTCATTCTGCATTTCCAAAGAGGGAGCTGTAGCACGACCAACCTCATGGTTTGTCAACACATCTACAGTTACTCACTAGCAAAGACTATCAACTAGGCTCTGAATTGAATCATACATGAGAAAGTACCCTTCCCCAGGGGGCAGATTTCACAGGCCTACGCAACTCCACAGAAGAAATAGTGGAAACAGCTACAGGGGTGCGGGACCAAAATGGTTGCACAAGAAAGGGTGGTAGGGCTGCCACCACTGCAAATTTCTCAACTTTGCAAGAAGGTAGCGATGTCTCAGGTACCACTTTCTGAGAGTGAAAATAGGATGGATTTTTTTCCCTTAAACAAAACTGATGAGAAATTTCTTCCAGTTGATATTAGGTTATTAATTCATTGTGGTTTCTGGACAACTGGCATTGATTGGCATCCTGATAAAACTAAAACCAACTATTGGTTTCTGTCATTGGTTGGTTGGTTATTATTGTCTGGTTTCATCTAAACTTCTGACATCAGATACTAGGGTTTCTTCTGTGATCTTTGGCAACACTACATACTGGGTTCTGGGAATATCATTTAAGTTACTCACTAAAGTTGTTGGGTGTGGGACTAGCACTATGAGGCTCTGTTGACTCTTTGTACTCTTTTCAAAAAGGAGGTTTGTCAGAGAACTGGCATCAGAGATTCTGAGGCCCTAAGTCAATTGTACCCATACAAATGAGTGGCATGCGGGTCTAGGTGTGTACACAGAGGCCAAGGACTTCTAACCAAGACTGAACAGAATGAGAAACTGGGAAGGACAGTAATTTATGTTATTAACTCATAAAAGCAACAGAACATGATTTGTGGCCTTAATTTTTTAATATACATTTTAATTTCTCTCAGGGAATTTTATAAGGGCAGAAGTTTGAATTCAGATTTTGGACATCCCAAAGTTGTGGAAAAAGCTAAACTAATTACTGCTTTAAAAGGAAAGGATTTATGCTGGGTTTTATTGTTATGTTTATTTACTAGTCATATAATCACAACAAAACCTTGAGAGACAATGTTGGGCATAAATTGGGATAGCAATTAGAAGAAGAAATAACTTTCACCCTTGGACACAAAGTGGTTTTTGAGTTTTGTTAATATGTTTTAACCACGTATGTACTTTCTGGGTCAAAATCTATGTTGCCTACCAGTTGGTCCCAGAATAACAACTAAAGGAACAGTGTTTGGTATTGAAGAGTAACCAGGTGAAGATGGGATCAGGATTATCCTGAAGACAGCGATCATCTTACCCAAAGGGGATGGTTGTGCCCCCGGTTGACCTTGAGCTTAATGATTAAGCCCAATGAGCAAGAGAGCACAAGGCAGAGAATGTTAGGGGAAACATTCCTCGACACTCCTGTTGTTTCCTTCCGGGTAGAGGTTGCTTAACTGAAGTGGCCATTCTGACCTCTTGCTGCCACTTTCCTCTCTCAAAGCAGATGAGATGCAGTGACTCACATGATTAGCAAATGTGGGCAGCATGCCCAGTTTAGTTCTTTCCTCCTCTTAAGAGTGAGCTGCCTATAGATATCATTCATTATGCTACTCCTTCAGGGATCTGTTATGAGGTCTTTTGGGTCTCACACAAAACTAGAATATCAGATTTAACCTTTATTAGAAATGAATGTGATGTCTTGGTTTCTCATCTGCCATTCCTTTGTTTTATTTCTGTTTATTCAGCAATAAGGGAAGGAGGAGGAGGCACTGTTTATTGAGACCCACTACTCCTCTAACACTGTTTATCTGCTAGAGCCATACCTCTTGTTGTTGTTGTTGTTGTGATTATAAATGGAATAACACTTTACTCACAGAGAAGACACAGAGCGAGATCAGCTTTAATAAGTGAGCACTGGTCCCCCACAGCCCAGCAGGTCTCACCCGACAGCCAATGCAGGTAGACAGTCTGCACCACAACCCTCTAAGGGTTGGTCAGGAGCCATGATATGAACACGCTCAAGCCGAACAAAGCACACATCAAGGAAACAACAGGGAAAGATACTTCCAAACAAGATGATGAGTCCAGTACAAGCTATGATGGCTCCCTGTCTCTCTGGAAGGAAATGCTCCAGGCCTGAGGCACAATTGTATCAGACACTGCAAGGGTCAAGCAAGCTGTTCATGGCTGCCTTTCTCAGCAAGTATCAATATTGTTATTATGCTCTTGGTGGGTGGTCATTTATTGTTTACTCTGTCCGAATCTCCTTCCTACCTGCTTTATTTATTTATTTATTTATTGTTTTTGAGACTAAGTCTCGCTCTGTCACCCAGGTTGGAGAGCAGTGGCACAATCTCAACTCACTGCAAGCTCCGCCTCCCGGGTTCACTCCATTCTCCTGTCTCAGCCTCCCGAGTAGCTGGGACTACAGACGCCCGCCACCATGCCCGGCTAATTTTTTGTATTTTTAGTAGAGACAGGGTTTCACCGTGTTAGCCAGGGTGGTCTCGATCTCCTGACCTCGTGATCCGCCCGCCTCGGCCTCCCAAAGTGCTGGGATTACAGGCATGAGCCACTGCGCCTGGCCTGTTTTTTTAAATAAATTTTATTGCATACATTTAAGACATACAACATGATGTTATAAGATACATATAGACAGCAAAATGGTTTCCATAGGGAAGCAAATTAACATATCCATCATTTCATATTTTTTATATTGACACAGTCATGTTAGTGTTGATTCTAAGCCTTTTATAAGATAGTTCCACCTTCCTCAAAAGTATTTCCCTCTCATTTTCCAGTTCCTCAAGGCTCAGCAACTCCTCAAATCTCTTCCTAAATAATCCTATTCCCTGTACCTCATCTAATTTACATTCTATCATTCATATTAGTGCAGAGTTATTTTATACACCTTTTATTTCCTGCATCTGAACTCTTACGCTTGTTTGTAATACCTCCATCTTTGTGTTACCCAACACAGTGTACACACGCTGAAAGCAACTGATAAATTACTATTTTAATGAGCACTTTCTCTGCATTTCTCTGACATCTAAAAACATTCTGAAAAGTCTTCTATCTTAATAGAATGATAATAACTTTAAAAATCTGAATGTTTGGACCATGATATAGTTGAGATATTTGTCCTCTCCAAATCTCACATTGAAATGTGATCACCAATGTTGGAGCTGCGGCCCAGTGGGAGGTGTTTGAGTCATGGGGGCAATCCCCTTATGAATGGCTTGGTGCCCTTCCCATAGTAATGAGTTCTCACTCCATTCATGCACAAAGGAGCCAGCCGTTTAAAGGAGCCTTACCACTATTCACAATAGCAAAGACTTGGAATCAACCCAAATGTCCATCAGTGACAGACTGGATTAAGAAAATGTGGCACATATACACCATGGAATACTATGCAGCCATAAAAAAGGATGAGTTTGTGTCCTTTGTAGGGACATGGATGCAGCTGGAAACCATCATTCTTAGCAAACTATCACAAGAACAGAAAACCAAACACCGCATGTTCTCACTCATAGGTGGGAACTGAACAATGAGATCACTTGGACTCGGGAAGGGATGGGTGCTGACGAGTTGATGGGTGCAGCACACCAACATGGCACAAGTATACATATGTAACAAACCTGCACGTTACGCACATGTACCCTAGAACTTAAAGTATAATAATAATAAATAAATAAATAAATAAATAAATAAATAAATAAAAGATTATGCTCACAAAAGCATTTCATGCACCATCTCAGGGGCCTATCATGGGGGGGGGAGGGGGGAGGGATTGCATTGGGAGTTATACCTGATGTAAATGACGAGTTGATGGGTGCTGACGAGTTGATGGGTGCAGCACAGCAACATGGCACAAGTATACATATGTAACAAACCTGCACATTATGCACATGTACCCTAGAACTTAAAGTATAATAATAATAATAATAAATAAATAAATAAAAATAAAATAAAAATAAAAAATTAATAAAATAAAAAAATAAAAATAAAAATAAATAAAGGAGCCTTACATCTCTTGCTTCCAATCTCTCCATGTGACCCACCTGCCCACTCCCTTCACGTTCCACCATGAATAAAAGCTCCCTGAGGCCACACTAGAAACCAAGCAGATACTGGTGCCAAGCTTGTACAGCCTGCAGAACCATAAGCCAAATAAACACCTGTACAAACTACCCAGCCTCAGGTATTCCTTTATAGTACTCCAAAACAAACTAATACAGACCACAAAAAGCAAAACTTTTTAGGTGTGTACTGCTTTTTGCAATATGTCTGAATTATATGTGGGAAGTCAAATGAATAATATATATATTCTAGGTACAAGGGGTTCTGGGTACAAGGAATGCAAGAGGAAAATAAGAGCCCAGCTCTCGTGGAGATCATCCTCAAGATTAGTAAGCTCCCAAAGTACGGCCCAAAGATCATTTCATTAGAGCACCAGTAGTGACTTGCTAAACATTCAAGTTCCCAGGTCTCAGGACCTACTGAATCGCCATCTCCAGGAGTGGGCCCAATAATCTCTTATTTAATGAGTTTCCCAGTGATTCTTAGGTACTTTGAGAACCACTGCTGAAGAGCAAGACAGTGACAAATAAATGCTGTCCTCGACTAAAGGAGCACAAGGCAGAGCACCTGACTTCAACTGCTCTTAAGAGGAAGCAGAAGCTTCTCGAAGTGATGTCTGAGCAGAGGTTGATGACAGATAATGAGTGAACATGATGACAGAAGGAGGAAAGTAGTTCTAGCAAGCAATGGAGTTTTTATTTTTTATTTTTATTTTATCTTTTTTTTTTTTTTTTTGAGACAGAGTCTCGCTCTGTCGCCCAGGCTGGAGTGCAGTGGTGCGATCTCGGCTCACTGCAGGCTCCACCTTCCGGGTTTACGCCATTCTCCTGCCTCAGCCTCCCGAGTAGCTGGGACTACAGGCGCCTGCCACCATGCCCGGCTAATTTTTTTGTATTTTTAGTAGAGATGCGGTTTCACCATGTTAGCCAGGATGGTCTCAATCTCCTGACCCTCGTGATCTGCCCACCTTGGCCTCCCAAAGTGCTGGAATTACAGGCGTGAGCCACTGCTCCTGGCTGAGTTTTTATTTTTCATTTATATCTACAATGGTTTTTACTGAAAATAAATTCACCCAGCAGGGTGCTGTTGTGGTAGTTGTGATTATTTTTAACATCTGCTGTCAGGCCAGGCGCGGTGGCCCACGTCTGTAATCCCAGCACTTTGGGAGGCTGAGGTGGGTAGATCACCTGAGGTCAGGAGTTCAAGAACAGCCTGGACAACATGGCAAAACCCCATCTCTACTAAAAATACAAAAAATTAGCCAGGCATGGTGGTGGGCACCTGTAATCCCAACTACTTGAGAAGCTGGCAGGAAAATTGCTTGAACCCAGGAGGCAGAGGTTGCAGTGATCCAAGATCGCGCCATTGCACTCCAGCCTGGGTGACACAGTGAGACTGTCTCAAAAAAGAAAAAGAAAAGAAAAAAAAAAATTTGCCGTCTGGATAACACATTGTATTTAATTCTCATTACAATTTTCCAACACAAGCAGAGCATTATTTTTAAGCCTATTTTATAAAGAAACCGAGGTAAATAATGTACTCATACCATGCACCTGGGAAACATCATACCTGGGATCAGAAGAAATGAAGTGTTCTCATCCCCAATACCTGTGCCTTTTATTTCACCATGCCATGCTATTTCTTAAATAATTCATAGTAACTTTAAAATACACTCTACCACCCACTTTCCCCCTTCCAATTAAGGATTTAAAAATGATTTATGCATACTAGATTACCTCTGATGTCCACCCAAGCACCAAAATTCCACAGATCTGTGGTGTTAAAATAAGATCTAAGATCACCACTAACAGATTCATTCATGAGACATTGCCCTTAGTTTCCAAGCATGTGTTTATTTTCATGCAAAAGCCATGGTCAAATTGGAAAACATCTACTGGAAAAAAAAATTTAAAATTAATGTTATAATTCAAGTAAAAATACAAAAAGAAAAAGACAAGGCCACCATGACTAAATGTTGTGACATGACATGGTATTATATGAATAATATTCAAATACCAGTAAACTTTTAAAAGGAAAACGTTTAACTACTCATAGAATTAGTTCTAGCTTTGGAATCATTTATTTGAATTAAGACACAGCCTTTATTTTTATGACTTATATTCACCAGCTCCTTTGTGCGTGAATGGAGTGAGAACTCATTACCATGGGGAGGGCACCAAGCCATTCATAAAGGGATCATCCCCATGACCCAAACACCTCCCACTGGGCCACAGCTCCAACACTGGTGATCACACTTCAACACGAGATTTGGGGAGGACAAATCTCCCAACTATATTGTGGTCCAAACATTCAGATTTTTGAAGTTATTATTCTGTTAAAATAGAAGACTTTTCAATCTAACAAATGAAGAGTGTAGAATACATACCCAGGTCGGTCTTTCAAAGAGGATTGATGTTTCTTCAAATGTGGATATTTTTTAATATTGATTTGTGTTAACAAAGTGATCTTTCAGATTTGGGGAGGGAGAAAGAAAACAGGATAAAACATATCATTTAATATGCTTTTAACTTAAGTAACTGAAAACCTCGGTTCAATTTATTCAATCAATAAGGAATTTATGATCTCACATAGCAAGAAGTCAAAATACAAAATGTTCCAGGACTGATTAATTTAGCAGCTCACTGGCACCATTACGGATCAGGTTCTTTTCCTCTTTTTCTCAGTTGTCTTCGGCAACTTCACTTCATCCTCTGACAAATGACAGCCACAGTTTCTACACAACATATCTTCATGAAAATGGCAAGACACCAATAAGAAACTATTTCTTCTCATGTATCATTTTTAACAACGGCTTAAAACTTTCCCAGAAGCCATCCAGCAGACGTTCCCTCTCATCTCATTGATCAGAATTGTGTCAGATCCCCATGCCTACACCAGTCACTGGCAAGAGGAAAGGGGCCCCGTGTTGCCCTGGACTTGTGGTTCTCACATGGAACCAGATCTCCTACCTACACTTCAGCATGTCCTCCTACACTTCCCCCCATACCCTGTTCACATGGGATACTTAGAAATGTTTGGAGTATTTAGGTGATACAGTGATCAGAGATGTTTTTGAAATTTAGACAATGGAAATCAAGGATGTTAAATGTCCTGCAATGCATGATATGTTCCCACAAAGCAAAGAATTCACCTGTTGTCTAAAATACGGATTCCCAACTTTAAGAATCACTGTCATCAGCCCTTGGGGCTGGATACAGGGCCTTCTCCTTTGAAGCACACAGTCAACTGAAGTGTGAATCCTGGGGCAAAATCATGGTTCTGCTGTTCACAGCACCATCGGTACCTGCTATGGAGTACAAACCAGTGAAAGCAGTAAGACAGTGAGAATGCTGGAAGCAAATTCAAGGTATTCTTCTTTTCTTTTTTGTTTATTTACTAACTTTTTTTTAATTTCTTTCTTTTTTTTTTTTTTTTTTTTTTTTGAGACGGAGTCTCGCTCTGTCGCCCAGGCTGGAGTGCAATGGCGCAATCTCGGCTCACTACAAGCTCCGCCTCCCGCGTTCACGCCATTCTCCTGCCTCAGCCTCCCAAGTAGCTGGGACTACAGGCGCCCGCCACCACACCCGACTAATTTTTTGTATTTTTAGTACAGACGGGGTTTCACCATGTAAGCCAGGATGCTCTCAATCTCCTGACCTCGTGATCCGCCCGCCTTGGCCTCCCAAAGTGCCGGGATTACAGGCGTGAGCCACCGTGCCAGGCCACTCTTCTTTCTTTCTGAGCTCTTAGACTCACACGTCATAAACCTTACACAGTTTTTATATGATTTTTATAACAATTAGCACTCCAAACATGATACATGTAGGAAAGTCAATGTTCTAGTCAAATGAAAAGATGAACATAATGACCTTCACACTCAGTCCCTGCTTTTTTTATTATTATTATTTAATTTTATTTTTGTTAGATAGGATCTCTCTCTGTTGCCCAGGTTGGGATATAGTGGCGATTTTGATAAGAATGGTAATTTTCACTTTCCTGTTTTGTTCTTAATTGTGAAACAGCAAGTTTTGTTCATCCTTAAATGGCTACGAAGTGGAGTATAAAATTTATCCACACGTGCCAACTTTTTTTAATCAAAAGCAACAAAATACTGTGAGAGCGGGCTATGGAATTTGAAGTATACCTGCACTAGGCTAACTGACAACAGGGCTGCATGTAGGGGGCAGAGTGGGGAAACCACCCCTGGCTGGCAGAACCAGCAAATCTTGTTCTGATGTATGAAGTAATGGGAAGTGGGGGACGGAAGGGGAATGGACAGATCTGTCAGTTCTTTGTTTTCCTCTTCTGCAATCTGTTCTGCATCTTGAATTGAGCCCTGGGCTATATTGATGAAAGATTTCAGTCTTTGAAAATAGAATATTGTCTATAAAGATTTGAAAGCTGGTCATATGTTAGAGATTAGACATTTCTCTATGGCTACATAGACCAGGATAAGTGGGTGAAAGCTATCAGGAGACAATTTTCTAGCAGCCAGAGATTTCTAATGATGGAAACATAAGCCTTAGGAAAGGGTGAGGGTGTAGGTTTGGCAATGTCTCTGAGAGAGTTAAAGAGTTTTAGACTAGATGATCTTTATGGTTCCAGAGCCTTCTGGCCCAGTGATTAAGTGGCCCTAATGAAAAACTCATTTGGGGGAACCAATTCTATTTCCTATACCTACTTCCTGGGCCCATATTTCACAGTGAATTTCATCAGATCTCTTCAATCCAAATCCAAAAGACAGTGCTAATTTATATCATTTTAAATAATGAGTACACTACAGTAGATCTTTTAAAGGAAAAGGAGATGGTTAGAATGTCTTGTCTTATTTAGCTCATGTTCAAGCAACTTTCATTACTACATGATATGATAAGAAAATTCTTCACAAATCAAACCCAAATTTGTTCACATATTCTGCCTAACCTAGACTCTGGGAATCCATCCAAAAATCTTCTAAATTACATGCAGTTCCAAAGTGTCCATCTTCTACAGCCCTCAGTAATTCTTGGCTTCACTGGTCAGTTATCAAAAGCATCACCTCGTATATTTGAAACACTCCCTTAGGAAATTAGATATTTACTATTTCAATATATGTCTGTCCTATATATAGATAGATATGTAGATATATATTTTATATCTTAAAATGTGATTCAGTGACTTTTCAGCGCTCCAGCTAGAAAATGTAACACAAAATTCATGTTCTTCAGTGATAGTTTCACTAACTACTTATAAATTTATTTATCCCAGTCCTATTTAAGAGAATACACCTTAAATCATATTCTCTTTTCTAAGTACTCACACAATTCTAGAAGAAAAGAATAAGTGTGCTGAGAAAAAAGTAGATGAGATTCATAAGCTACTGAGGACAAACTTTTACTTTTTAATGAAACTGACAGTTATTTAGATGCCAAATACTTGATCAACATCCTTAATTATAATAAATATATTTGGAAGTTTTATTTCTAAAATAATATTTGTCAAAAAAAGTTTCATCAACTTTAATAAAATCCATTACATGATGCTTCAAAAATACTCTTACTCAATTCATGATTTAAAAATAAACCTAAACTGAAATAAGCCAGTCACAAAAAGACAAATACTGTATAATTTCACTTACAAGAGATAGAGAAGTCAACTTTATAGAGATATAATGTAGAATGGTGGTTGCCAGGAGCTTAGAGGATGGTAGATGGGGAGTTGTTGGGTACAGAGTTTTAGTTTTACAAGACAAAAAGAGATCTGGACATTGGCTTCACAACATTGTGAAAATACCTAACACTCCTGAACAGAACACTTGAAATAAGTCAAGGTAGTGGATTTTATGTTATGTATCTTTTACCACAATTAAATTTTTTAACTAATTTTAAAAGAAAAAATATATATATTTCTAGTTCTGACTACTGAAATGGCCTAGAGGCAATGATATCCCCAGTAGCAGTGGGCACATCTGACATCCAGATCTTGTTTTCTACATACCATTTCTAACTAAAGGGAGAAAGGCTGATTCCAGTGAAAATGTAAGTTGAACCTGAAATATCTTAATATGCCAATAAGTGGGGCTCAAGAAATGATGGGGATCTATCAAAATGACACAGAAACCAGGCTGACAGTTTCTAGTGTCCATACTTTCAACAATTTAAGCATCAAAATGACTAATCAAAGTCACAGATTATATAGTACCTTGAATAAAAATAATCCATACCGAGACTAAATCAAACAACAAGTTAACTAAGAGAAAATGTTATTTAAATTAGAAAGCCACATTCTAATAAATATAGAAGAAATAATCGCACTGGAAAAATCACTCTTTTGCAACCATTATACTAATAACTGGTTCAGGCAAGAACTATCACTGGATGCTAAAATCACCTAATGCATATTTGTGTGGAACAGATAATTTGCAATGTCTTAAATATCTCCCCACAGAAATTTTATTAATTAATTTCAAAAGGGGGCAAATGGTACCTTTATAGTATAGAAATCTGGAAAATACCACCTGAACCTGCTGATCAAAGTTACCATCAATAATGGGAGAAACTGACATCAGGTGCTTCCTGGTATGACACAGTGAGAAGGACACAGCATATCTTATATCGTAATAACTCTACCAAATAATCATAATCTGGAAAAAATGAAGGACAATCAGACAAACCTAAATTAAGAAATGTTCTACAAAATAACTGGCCTGTCTTCTCCCAATATATATCAGTCATAAAAAACACTGAGGAAATATTGTAGATTAAAGTGATGAGGGAGATATGGCATGCTATAAATGTCAATATTGGCACAGTTGGCAAATTTTGAATAGGACCTCTATGTCAGATAATTATTGTATTAATTTTAAATTTTCTTAATTTGATCATTATAGTGTGATTACGGTTATATAAATGAATTCCTTGTTTTTAGGAGGCACAGAAAAGAAGTAAACATTATATCTGTATACACACACATTAAGAGAAGGAAAAAGAAAGAAAATAGGACAAATGTTAGTAATGAGTGATCTTAGGTGAAAAGTATGCACAAATTCATTGTTCTATTCTTGCAAGATTTGAAGTTTTTCCAAATAAAGTGTTACAAGTTTAAAATCCTGTCACAAAGGCACAGGTCTTGATGCAGGTCTTGATTTCTAAAAATTGAGTTACTTCAAAATCAAATATATTTTCAGATTGACTTCCTAAGAATATCTAAAAAATATGATCACCACTTCTTGTTGCTTTTTAAGCTACTAAAAGTTTACCTTGAAAAAATAACTACAACATTACTATTGTTGAGGTAAATAACATAGAATCTTTAAACCGTCCTTTCATATGAACTTCGACCTTCTATAACTCTAGTTTTGTGAGACCGCAGTAATACCTGTGATGTAAGCTGTTTACTGATTTTTCACTATGTTCATACATTATATTTTAGGAAATGTGACTTAAACAAAAACATATCTAAATAAAAATAAAGATACTATTAATACTGAATTACTTTAAAAACTTAATTTCAAAGCATATTCTATATAATCATCCAGATGTTAGAAAATACAAATGATCACCCAGGTCCCTCAAAGAGGCCTATATTCCCACCAAAATGACAATCAAACAGGACTGAAAACTAGAGAGTGGCAAGCTTAGTTCAGTGCTTTGCATAGAGTATTCCCACAACATGTGTAGACCAGGGTTTCTCAACCTCAGCACTATTGACATTTTGGCCCAGATAATCATTTGTTGTGGATAACTGTCCTACTCTTGTAAGATGTTTAGCTGAGTCCCTGGTCTCAGCTAAACACTAGATTCCAGCAGCACATACTCTCTACCTCTCCCCAGAAATGACAACCAAATATGTCTCCAGACATTGTCAAATGTACTCTGGGGAGGAAGATAAAAACTCTTCCCTATCTGAGAACAAGTTGTATAAAATGACTGATGAAAGCAAAACAAAGAGGAGAGAGAGATGAGGAAAGAAGGGAGGGAAGTCATGTTCATTCTGAATTGGTTTTATCTATTATATACTCTGATTTTTTAAAATTATAGAACAAAATTTTGTTCTCTACAGTTATTCAAAGTAGAATTTATACACTTACATACATGAAAACAATTTGAAACTATCAATCTTTCTAAAACCCAACCCAGATTGTGTACGTTCTCTACTCAAAAGTCTACAATAGTTTTTACCAAAGTTCAAATCCCTAGCACAACACATTTTCATACCTACCTTTTGAGGGTTACCCTGAAAAGCACCTGTTTAGAACAAACCATCCTAGAAAGTTCACTCAAGTGCCATGTTTCAATTTCAAATACCAAAACAAGTAATTCTGCAGCCTTATGCAGACAATTCTGCTCCTCTTGCAATCCCAGGAAGAGATGGAATTAAAAGATATGATGAATAAATTAATTAATTACATAGTATTAATTTGGGGGGTAAATTAAGTATTGGTATTTATAGGTTTTGTAATTATTATATTACTTTGTGTATATTTTGTTTTTTAAAGACTTTGAAACACTAACATGATCTGATATACTAAGTATATGAAGTTTATAGTATAATATTTATAAGATATATTATGTTTGTTAAATATATAACACTACCTTATAAGTATTTTACAAGTTTTCATGAATCAATTATTTTAAATTTGCAAATGTAGATTTGTCTTCATTCATTTTGTGCTGCTACAGCAGAATACCTATGAGTGAGTAATTTAAGAGGAAAGGAAGTTTATTTAGCTCACGATTCTGCAGGCTGAGAAGTTCAAGGGCATTGCCCTGGCTTCTGAAGGGGGTTTTCATCCTGAGTCAAAATATGGTACAGAAGGTCAAAGAGGAAGTAGACACATGTGAAGAGGCAAAACCTGAAGGATGTCCTGCTTTTTTTTAAATAATCTACTCTCAAGGGACTAATCTACTCTGAAGAGAACTAATGCAGTCCCAACAGAGGGAGAACTCACACACTACAAGAACAGCCCCAAGTCATTCGTGAGAGAGCCTCCAACATGACCCAGACACTTCCCACTGGGCGCCGTCTCCCAACACTGCCATACTGGGGATCAAATTTCAACATGAGTTTTGGTGGGGACAAACTCAAACCATAGCAAGATTGAAATGACTAAGAGAATTTAATCAAGTGTACAAATGGCATTAAATATTTATATATTAAACATTTCATATATTAAAACTTTAAGATTTATTAAACATTATTCCAAAAACAAATGTAAAAGTGACTGCAATGCAAAAAAAAATCAAATTTATTAGTAAAATATTAAATTAATAAGTTGATTTTACAGGCATAAAAAAACAACGTTTTAAAATGTACACATTTAATAAAATTGAATATTAATTAACATGCAAGTAAACTATGTTTTGTTTTCTATTTATAAATGTTTCTTACATACATTTGAAACTCAGTTAATAACATTAGCTCTTTCCCTACTCTGCTTCATGTTCCATTTATTTGTGTACATGTATCACTTCTGCTAGATTTTAATTTCCTGGAAGAGAGAAATTGTACCTTCCTTAACTTTTATCTCCCACAGTATCTAGCAATATATCTTGCATGTAGAAATAGTGCATTATGCAGCAAAAGAAACTACCATCAGAGTGAACAGGCAACCTACAGAATGGGAGAACATTTTTGCAATCTACTCATCTGACAAAGGGCTAATGTCCAGAACCTATAAAGAACTCAATCAAATTTACAAGAAAAAAACAAACAACCCCATCAAAAAGTAGGCAAAGGATATGAACAGACACTTCTCAAAAGAAGACATTCATGCAGCCAACAGACACATGAAAAAGTGTTCATCATCACTCGCCATCAGAGAAATGCAAATCAAAACCACAATGAGATACCATCTCACACCAGTTACTATGGCAATCATTAAAAAGTCAGGAAACAATAGGTGCTGGAGAGGATGTGGAGAAATAGGAACACTTTTACACTGTTGGTGGGACTGTAAACTAGTTCAACCATTATGGAAAACAGTATGGCGATTCCTCAAGGATCTAGAACTAGAAATACCATTTGACCCAGCCATCCCACTACTGGGGATATACCCAAAGGATTATAAGTCAAGCTGCTATAAAGACACATGCACACGTATGTTTATTGCGGCACTATTCACAATAGCAAAGACTTGGAATCAACCCAAATGTTCATCAGTGACAGACTGGATTAAGAAAATGTGGCCATATATACTATGCAGCCATAAAAAAGGATGAGTTCGTGTCCTTTGTAGGGACATGGATGCAGCTGGAAATCATCATTCTTAGCAAACTATCACAAGAACAGAAAACCAAACACCGCATGTTCTCTCTCATAGGTGGGAATTGAACAATGAGATCACTTGGACACAGGAAGGGGAACATCACACACCGGGGCCTATTGTGGGGAGGGGGTAGAGGGGAGGGATAGCATTAGGAGATATACCTAATGTAAATGACGAGTTAATGGGTGCATCACACCAGCATGGCACATGTATACATATGTAACAAACCTGCACGTTGTGCACATGTACCCTAGAACTTAAAGTATAATAAAAAACAAACAATTAAAAATAAATAAATAAAAATAAAAATAAATAAATAGTGCATTATGTTATGTAAAAGCATATGTGTACTATAATATGCAAATACACTGATTTTTTTCATATTAGGCACTCAATAAATTTTTCTAATGTTTACATAATATTTAACAATAAGAAGAGATGCATCTTGTTGGATTCACATTATCCTCATATCACAGCTCAGATTTTCAATGTTACTACTTACACTACAAATGCTTAATGAAAAATGAAAATACCAGCCATTAAACTTGAAATGCATCTAATCAGTCTATAAAGCACTGGGGCATCATTTCCTACAGATGTATCAAACCCATTTAATGGATACCAGGAGATTGCACAAAAATATCTGGCAAACTTAGCACCCAATCACAATGCACAGTTTTTATTTTTAACCTAAGCTTACTTCTTTGATGTTTTAGTTTAACAACCCTTAACTAACATGGCCAGGAAACAAATAACCAAGAAGAAGCCCATCATTCTTGGATCAAATAGCTTGAAAATAAGTAACCTCTATGGATTTAAAATGTAAATTAGATCTCTGCCAACAAGATTCTATACTATGTAAATGAAAAACATAGGAATTCTATTTCTCCTTTGAGGGGAAGAAAAATTGGTTCGAACTCTGGATTGTATCTTACTTTGGACATCTGAAAAATTGAACTCTCTAGAATCTGGGTTCATCATTCAAATAAATCTTCCATGCGCTATTTTAAAAGATATATCACATTTGGAAAAGAGCACTGAAAGATCCCCTTTCTTATATAATAGTTATGGAAATATTTACTCTAGAAGTGCAAATGTGTTGCACATTTTTAACAATTTGGCTTATTTTACTATAGAGGTTCTCATAATTGAAATGTCTATAGCCACTCTATTCCTTACATTTTCCATATAAAAAGTAAGGAAACTTTACAAATAAGATGGGTATTAAAATTGGAATTAACATACTATAGGCAAAAATTTTATTTTACTTGTATGGAGTAATAATTTCACTTCCAAAATTCCAATTATTTGGGATAATTCACAATATTTCCCACTCCAACATTATTCTCAAGCTCTGGGAACTAAAGGAGCCAAATATAAATTTGACAAACAATCTTTCCTGGAACTTGAAAAACATGTATTTCATATAATAGAAAGAGATGCAGTTGGAAAAGAGTGAGATCAATTCATTCTTATTACGATATATATATAGCACATAAGAGATTTTAGACAACTTTAAAAGAATGTGACAACACATTATTTCATTTTAGAACCAAGTATATGGTTTCTCTCTTAATTTTTCTAATATAACCGATTTTCTTCATTTGGAAAGTGTGTAATTGTTAATACCCTAAGCTACCTGGAAATTGAAATGTATATTATGAAATTTGTTCTTCTAAAAACTTTAAACAATTAACTGTATAACTTAGAACATATGTACTTGATTATGCTTGATAACAGCACATACACATCTATTCCTTCCTTAATATACAGATTCAGGAGACACATTATTTCTCTGTAGAAGCAACACCTAGAAGTAATATGCTTTAACATAAGGGAAACTGTAACCAGGACTATAGGAGAACTTTAAAAGGAATTCTACTTCTAGTATTTTGATGGCTAATCTTATGACCTTGGTTAAATAACGCTTCTATTCTTTGTTGTAATATCAAGGATATCTACATGGCTTAACATAAGGACCTCTCTACAGGTGTGAGCTCATCAACCTCTTCAATCATCTGCCACATCTCACAATTTTATACAAGAGAAAATGAACATCTAAAGCAGATCTGAAGGAGAAAAGGAATCACAAGAAGAAAAATATGAAAAGGGCACAGTTGGAAAAATAAAGGGGAAGTCCAACCCATTTTCTTTGAGAATGTTTTATGGACTATTACCATATGCCACTACTTGAATGAATCCACTGCTTTAAAGACTCTACCTAGCCACTCCTCTTCAACATACCACTTTGATATTACCCATTAATGTATTTTATGGAGCACTTTGTTCCAGATAATATTTCTGTAGGTGTCAACTACAAAGGAAACAAACCCCTTATCTAAACCTCTCTGCACATCACCTCCTTGCAATATCCATTGCCACTTTTTGACTGGCCAAGCACTAGTGTTATTTGAACATTTTCAATCTCATGTAGAATGCAAAATTCTTCTTTATACACCTGATTCCAGTTTCTGATGATGTCCTGAATGTAAGATACAATCTGGATTTCTTTTTATTATTATTATTATTATTGTAAGTTCCACGCGCAGGGTGCGCAGGTTTGTTACACATGTAAACGTGTGTCATGGTGACAACCATAGATTTCTTATCTCTTCTTTGTAATTCCAGTTACAACAGCCTTAATAGAAATGAAGACAACTGTTTTCCTGTCACATTAACATTATCTTGAAAATCCAGAAATCTGCCCAGTCTTCTAAGCAGATACTTGGTTACCGGTGATGGGTGGAAGGGAGAAACGAAAATAGAGACAATGGACCAAGCAAGACAAAATAAAGGTCACAGGGAAGAATATGAAAAGCATTTGAGCCAGGATAGTTAGAGGTGGAAACACCAAATGACAATCCTAGATTCAAAAGGGAAATCTGAGAAACACACACAACACTAAAGCAGAGATCTCCAGAGCACCCTAAGGTTAACTGTTAAGGGCAGTTGCAGCAAATTCACATCAGTTATGCGTTTCACGTGTTGTCATTCATCATCTATGGGTTCTCCCAGACATGCAGGTATCTTTACTTAGCTAAAATTCACCATAAAGAAATTGTTTAGTATTCTGATATTATCCATTCTCCTCACATTTCTTGCCCGTGAAAGTCAACTTTCTATAATTGTTATATCAACTAGTTAACATTCTTGCTTCCCAGATTCAGTGTTGGAAACCATAAGGCTAGTTTCTTCTCCGTCAGGAAATCACCCCAAAACAACTACTAGAATGAGAAACAGAAAGGTGAGCTCTATTTTTAATAAAATTCAGAGACTTTTATAATCTCAAAACATAATACATAAGGATGAGCTGCTAAATGCATTGCAGGTCAAATGGAGGTATGGGAAGACACCCAGAAATGAAGTATTTAGCTGAAGATTTCAAACAAAGCCAAAAGAGTACAGGTCTCCATGGCTTGTAGGACAACCTGAGAGAGTGTGTAGCCTGGATCAAGGAGGATTAGGAAAGGTAGGGGTAAACCAGCAATTACTCACACACACCATATTTTCAGAAAACTGTCAGGAAGGGAGGTAAGGCTGAGTAGAATACATTACGTACATGCTGGCCTGCCAATCTCAGGTGGCTGGGAAGAAATAAAAGCTAAAATAGTTTACCCACATAACCCTGTGTCATAAGGAATTTTACTTGTAAGGGAAATGTTCTACAAGCCGGGAAAATTCCCTGACCCCTGTTTCACATAAAGCTTCTCTACTATATACAGTACAGAAAGAACACGATTGGTTCAAGAATGAGAGACGAAAAAACAAAAAAGGAGCCATCAGATGAACCTCACCAAAATACCACCTAAAAACGTACACATATGTGTCTGTCTCTGCGTGTCTATGTGTCTGTTCGTGTGTTTGAGTTTGTGTGTGTGTGTGTGTGTGTGTAGTATAAAAGAGGGAGAAAGAATAAAAGAGAAGAGAGAACTGATAAAACAAATGGTAAAAAATACAAGAAAAATTGTTTCCATGCAGCAGATAAAAGCAAACTTTAAAACTTAATGAACTAATTAGTTCTATAAATCAGGAGCTCACAGCAAAAATACAGGAGTTCAAGCAAGAAAATCCTTATCAAAATGGTGGCTCATGCCTGTAATCCTAGCACTATAGAAAGCCAAGGCAAGTGGATTGCTTGAGTCTAGGAGTTGGAGACCAGTCTCAGCAACATGACAAAATGCTGTCTCTACAAAAAGTACAAAAATTAGCTGGGCATGGTAGTGCACACCTGTAGTCCCAGCTACTTCGGGGGCTGAGGTGGAGGATGGCTAAAGCCCAGAAGGTTGAGACTGTAGTGCGCTGTGATCACATCACTCCCCTCCAGCCTGACAACAGAGCAAGATTCTGTCTCAAAAAAAAAAAAATCCCAGTGACAATTTTGCAGAAATAGAGAAATCCATCCTAAAATTTATATGGAATCTCAAGGGACCATGAATAACCAAAACAATCTTTAAAAAGAAGAGCAAATTTGGATATCTCACACTTCCTAGTTTCAAAACTTAATACAAAGCTATAGTAATCATGTCTCAGAATGAGGAGCAGGTCAAATAAATAAATAAAAGCTATAGCAATAAAAATGGTGTGATACTGGCATAAAGACAGACATATAGGCCAATGGGATAGAATAGAAAGCACAGAAATAAATCCTTCTATATATCATCAAATGATTTTTATAAGTATTCCAAGACCATTCAATGGAGAATGGACAGTCTTTTCATCAAATTCCACTGGGAAAACTGAATATCCACATGCAAAAGAATGGAATTAGACCCTTACCTTACACCATGTGAAAAATTAACTAAAAATGGGCCAAAGAGCTAAATGTAAGAGCTAAAACTCCTAGAAGAAAATGGGGGAAAACATTATGACATTGGATTTGGCAATGATTTTTTTTGTATATGACACCAAAAGCATGGGCATCAAAAGATAAAATAAATAAGTGGGACTACATCAGAATTTAAAACTTCTGTGCATCCAAGGACACTATCAGCAGTGTGAAAGACAATTCATGCAATGGGAAAAAATATTTACAAATAATATATCTTATAAGGAATTAATATCCAGAATATATAAAGAACTCCTACAATTCAGCAACAAAGGAGATATACCTAATGTAAATGACGAGTTAATGGGTGCAGCACCCCAACATGGCACATATATACATATGTAACAAACCTGCACGTTGTGCACATGTACCCTAGAACATGAAGTATAATAAAAAACAAAGAAAGAAACATCCAACTAAACAATAGATACTTAAATAAACATTTCTCCAAAGAAGACATATAAATGGCCAGTAAGCACTTGAAAAGATACTCAACATCACTAGTCAATAGGGAAATGCAAATCAAACCCACGAGATGTCACTTCACACCCATTTGGATGGTTACTTTCAGAATAACAGAAAATAACAAGTGTTGGTGAGAATGAGAAGAAATTGGAACCCTTGTGCACTGCTAGTGAAAATGTAAAATGATGAAGCTCCTGTGTAAAAGAGTGTGGTGATTCCTCCAAAAGTTAAACACCGAATTATCATTTGATCTAGCAATTTCACTCCTAGTTACGTACTCAAAAAGAATAATTGAAAGCAGGGACTCAAACAGATATTTGTACACCTATGTTAATAGCATCATAAATCACAATAACTAAAAGGAAGCAACCTGTGTTCATTGACAGATGCATGGAGAAACAAAATAAAGTATATATATTCAATGGAATGTTACTCAATTTTAAGAAGGAAAGAAATTCTGATATGCTACAGCATGGATGAACCTTGATGACATTATGCTAAGTGAAATAAGCCAGTCACAAAAGGCCAAATACTGTATGATTCCACTTATATGAGGTACTTAGAGACAAAAAGCAGAATGGTGGTTGCAGGGCTGTGGAGAGCTGGAATGGGGAGTTGTTCTTTAATGGATATGGAGTTTCCATTTAGGGAAATAAAGTTCTGGAGATGATGGTGGTAATGGTTGCACAACAATGTGAAATGCATTTAATGCCACTAAACTATACACTTGAAAAGGTTAAAATGGTAAAATTTTATATGATATATATTTTACCATGATAAAAGCGTTGCAAGTTATGCATGAAGGAAGTTCAATAAAGTGCCCTAGTTTAAGCAAAAAGGAAGATATGTTATAAGGCAGAGGAGTCTGTCAATGCCAATGGCAGAGCTACTCATGGTCCTGGGGAAATGAATTAGGAAAAGTGACTAGACCACTGGAGAGAACCAGAAGATCCTATTTCTCATCTCTGCCACTGTCTGTCATCTGCCTCATTCTTTTTGCTCACTGCAGACTTGGTTTATACTTCCTTTGTTTGAGAGAACAACCACTGTCTTGAATCTCTTGGTCTCAGAGCTAAATGTGAGAAGGGATACATTGCCCCACTTTTGTCCAATCACCTGTGAAGGCAGAGACAGGTTGTGTGAACCTGGATGCTCCTACTGTAGTCACGTAAATGGCCTTGGGGTGGGGGGCAGTGAAGCAGGGGCGAGGAATGAGGAGTTACCAGAGAAGGAAAAACCACTGGGGTGGCCAGGTAGCTACACGGATGTCTGCTACAAACCCACACACATATTTAGCTTTCCATACTTTTCCAAATTGCTCATTTTCTCTTCATATCCCTTGCTCTTACTGGCACCTACATTCTCTAAGGTTATCAGATTCTGTAAGTTCACTGGCCCACCCATACATACCTTAAATAAACTACTCTGTACTAGGGAGGAATTTACATGTCCCAAATCCCTTTCCCAAGGGCTGCATCCCACTCTGCAACTCAAAACAATCCATTTGGCTCTTATGATAACACATGGTCCTTCGTGAGTGATCCTGTGAGCAGTTTCACAAGACTTTCTGGATAAAATGTTTTATTTCTCTATGCCATTAACAAATATTTTAGGGCAGAAACTTTTCTACACTCTACAAATCTAACTGCAGGGAAAAGGTGGCATTGGCAAGCAAGCTTGGGTCAGTTGTGGTGTTTGACAAACAATTCATAAGGATAATTACAGGGCTAAAAGTTTATAAACTTAAAATTATATATGTGTATCATTATATATAATTTTTACTAAAAACACCAGAATTCATATTATATAAATTCCTTTACTATAGTGAAAGAAGACTTTAAAGTAGTAAAAACATGTATTATTACATTAACTACCAAAAAAATGGTTTCCATAGTAAAAGAAACCAAAACAATACAAATTGCATAAAGAAAAGAGTTTGAGCAAATCAAAGCCAGATGACAAAAGCTGAATACTAAAGAAAGAATGGCACACAGATGGTTCAAGAGAAGAACGGAATCAGCAAAACAAAATTCAAGAACACAAAGACCAAGCCTGTACTGCCCCAAGATCCTCAGGAACGCTCACTGATTGGAAAGATGTCTGTCCTGAATTGCAAGAGAGCCAACTAGAAGGCTGATATAAACTCTGTGATTAAGAAAGTGGGCACTGGAGCCACAGTGTGGGTTCAAATCTCACTTCTGCTCTTAAGAAGCTATATAACATTGGGAAATAACTCAACAACTCTAAACTCATCTTTAAACTAGGGACAATAATTGTACTTTCCCCATTTGGTGACTAGATGAATTAAGAGGCAATAAATTTAAAACATTTGCTTTAAGTACTAAATAATATTTTGATACATATTAGCTGAATATTTGAAGATAATATTAAGAATACACAATGATATACCAGATCCTATTATTCCTGAAATGGCATTGTAGTGTTTTATCATCAGACTCCAGTTTTTACTGTAGATTGCTTTCCCCAAAACATACATCTTCAATGTATGTGATCACACCAGGAGCTAGGGGATTGTGGATCAATTCTGCAAGACTTAATCTTGGTCAATAGGATTTGGTGAAAGTCAGTGAGTGAAATGAGGCGGCAGGGTGGTATAATGGTTAGTAACACATGCTCTGGAACCAGATTGCTAGGATATGAGTCCAGGTTATACACCTACTATCATGTGATACATAGTTCACCTCATTTGTCAGTGTCTCCGTCTATAATATTATAATATTGCACTTACCCTGTAAGGCATTTGGAAGGATTACCTGGCATTAAACATGTAAAGCACTTAAAACAATGCTGGACACATTGTAGTCAAGCAGTCAATGTTAGCTGCTGCCACAAGTGACAGATGGTGGCCTGCAACAGCTGCCCTATTGGAGAGAAGACTGGACAAGTGTTATGGATGAGCCCCTTGACGATGCCATATGATGATTTTCCTTTCTCACAGGAACACAGAGAACACAGAGTCCATACTCTGTGATTACTAAGCAATTGTCATCAACATCTTGGTGTTCTTTTCCCAGGAAATAAACTGCCCTGAGGAAGAGAAAATGAAACATCTGGACTCTCCTGCTCAAAGCTCCTTTGTTTAAAATTGGGATGGCTTGATTCTTTCACGTCCCCCCAGCATTAGAGAGGACTTATCCTTCTGTGTACTGGATAAAGGAAGAGGGTAGTGATCTGACAGCAACCTGGCACAACGTATCTTTCCCAAAGAAGCAGTAAAAGGAGTTACACCTAGACACACACACACACCATACACACACACACACACACACACACACACTGAAGCACTCACTTTGTCGTGCCTTCAAATGCAGGTGCAGGAGAATCCTTCTATTTCAGCCCTTCAACCAATGGGCCACAAAGTCCTTGAAAGAACCCCACTCTCAACACAGGGACTGAAGACAATGCAATTAACACCTAATATTGCACAGCACTGTCTTAAAGTAAAGAACCTGCAGAAACCTCTTTTCACTGGTCTCTGTCTCTTGTATCTTGACACTTCTGTATCATTGCAAAGTAAGACCTAGCCAAGAAAGCGAAAACATCCTGATCTGGGGAAATGTGAAAACAACTTGGATGCAGGAAACCTGTTTTAGCCCCTGCCCCAACTTTAACCTTGTAATGTGGGGAACATTACTCGGCCTCTCTGAACCTGTTTCTGGTTTCCTCACCTGAAAACAGCTGGGTGAGGGAGTCAGTTCTAAATTGATAATAAACGGATAAGTCCTCTGCTTGGCTTTCTTCTTCTACCCAATAACTGATAGATTTGTAAGAATTCCGTCAAGGGGGAAGCTTAGAGTGCAGCTCTCTGTAGCATTTTATGTGAAAAGAAAGAACAACTGTCTCTGAGTGGAATCCCCATCACCCTTTAAGGTGGCAATGAACAAACAAACGCTCTCGCAAAAGGAGGGCTAGGCCCTACGCTGGCCTCACCTGGAGGCATGGCTCTCACATTACAATTTTAGCTTTCTTAAATTCCATTCAGTATAGCTGAAAGAGGTCCAAAACATTTAGAAATCACTAACATCCAAGGGAAAACAGAATGAGAAAAAAATGGGCAACTAAATAATCTGGTTTAGGTGGCACAGTTCACCCATCTTCACCTGTTTCCCAGCCTGTCTGTGTGACAGAGGTGTCTTCAACCCCTCCTTCCTGGGAGCATCCACAGGCGTATCTAAATATCCCTGCCCGAAGCCAAGACAGCAATACCCAGAGAAATGCAAGAGCTCCCTCTCCCACCTCCCGATTTCCAGTTTTCTTCCTAAGGACCCACAACTTCCCCCAGATTACGGTCCCAGGAATTACTGTCTCCTTTAGGGAGAAGAAATTCCCACCCCAGGACCTTCCCTCTCTCACCAGGACAACTGTGTCACAAACAAGTATTCACTTGAAGGGAAAAAGAGGATGGCTGGGCCTTATGGAGGTAAGCTCCCTTCATTATGGTATCAAACCCAGTAATGCACTTTCCTGTTAGAGAATTTCTAGACAATCCTCCCAAATGAGAAGGGTTTCCTGGATTATCATAAAACGTTTCTCTATAGAAAAGCTAGTTGACAATGAAAAAGAACACGCAGAAGTTGAGTGCTGTACAATGAAGTTGGGCTTTGAGAAGCCCTCCAGGCAACCAAACCTCCGCTAACAAGTCCATTTTGCTGTCTTTTCTGTCATGTTTATTCTTCTCCAGCTGTGACTATAAAAGAGGACACCCTGGGGAGAAACATACTTCAAGTACAAAGCAAAAGTGGGTGGAAAAAGATAGTAATAAATACGTGTTCTATGATTAATCAGGATTCTTGATTCCATTAGGAGATTAAAATTCCACAAATTCTAGGTCAAACTTTACTTGCCATAACTTATTCCCTAACCAAAACAGGCTAGAGAAATGACAGTAGAATTTGGCAATAGTACCTCTTTCTAAACTGTCCAGAGGTTAATGATTTCTTCAGTTTTGAAAATCAGGATTTACTTTTATAAAGTCAAAAAGAAACTCCCACTCTGTACATGGCTTTTTTTTTTACTCTAAGAATAACAAATTATTATGTATAAATTACATGCCAAAAATAAGAATGCATCCTAAAAAGTATGTGGTAACAGAAATAAGCAGATTATTTTAATAACCTTATCACCTGTTTTCCCAGAAAAGAGAAAAAGCCCTGAGATCTCGTTTCATTCTTAGTATTCAACAGGAACGTTGAAATTAGGCAACAATTTGGGGGAGGTACTTTCTTCCCTCTAATCCTCTTCTGCCCTCTAATGGTCGCATATTTTTATGTCATACAAGATAATTGCCATTTTGAATATCTGGTTGTTATATTTCCACCATTAGAGTAACTCTATTGTATTTTACCCCTGTCATAAACCTTAAAACCAATTTAATAAACACATCTGACTATGCAATAAAACTTCACGATTATTCTAGTACTTATATATTCTGTATTAACTTACAACAACTTTATCTAAAATATTTTCCCTGGAAAACGCCCAGAGGTATTCTGGGTAAAATGACATTCATGTGCTGGGCTAAAGGTTCAGAAAGCATGGAATATCATATCCTTCTTTTAGAATTCAAAGTATACATTATTATATTAAAGATAAATCCTACAGCAATGATGCTTTTTGTGATTTCCTAAACTTTGCCATTAAATACTTTTTTTTCACGTTAGACCTGTTAGCGTCCTACAAAATACCATTTGGGGAAGTGTTGGTATCTAAGAATTATTCTCAACCCTATTGTTTTCTCCTGAGGATGACTGAGAATTTCATTCTTTGTAACTCTTCTTCCTTTGTCACACCTATTATGCCCCAATATATCAACTTCAATTATTTTATTTGAACACCATATCAGGTTGATAAACTAATATACACTCCATAGCTACAACTCCAGCAGGGTATCAAAAGCAAATCCTTGAGATGCTGCTCAGCAGTAAAAGGAAATGAACATTGACACACACAACAGCTTGGATGATCTTAAGTGCATTTTGCTCAATGGGAAAAAAATCATCAAAGCTTACATACTGTATGACAATTTGTATAACATTCTCAAAATTACCATTATCAAGACAGAGAATATATAAGTAGTTACTAGCGATTAAGGAAGGATAAGGAGGGTGTGACCCTAAGCAGCATGAAGAAATTCCTTCATGATGAGTAAACAAATCTGTGTCTTAACTATAAATGGTAGTTACATAAATCTGTACCTGTGATGAAAATGTCCTAAAATTATACAAAAAGTACATGTAAAAATAAATGCCTGTAAAAAGAACATGAAGCCCAGTAAGGTCTGTAGTCTAGTTAACTGTTTCCGGCTAATCAATGTTCTGGCTTCAATAATGCACCATAGTTAGATAAGATGTCACTGTTGGGGGACACAGGATGACAGGCATGCAGGACCTCTGTGTACTATCGTACAACTTTTCGTGAGTCTATAATTATTTCAAAATTAAAAATGTTTTTAAAGTAAAATTCTATAGCCCACACCAATGAGTTCACAGTATGGATTCCTTTGGATTTTTCTGAATTTCTCAATAATGTTTAAACTCCTCTAAATTATGAAAGAACAAAAATAGGAATAGAGCGTTGTATAAGAATAATTAGTTAATACGTTGTTATTCTGTGCATTGGCAGATTACTCACGGGTCCTGACTATCTACTGGTTCTCCTCACTAGGGATGAAATGAGATGAAATAAGCTTCACTCAAATGAATCCTTGATAAACACAGACACACACACACACACACACACATACACTTTCACGTTCTCTGTCTTTCTTCATCTCAGTAAGTGCCTTTCTCCCATCCCCTAGTTACTAAGGCCAGAAATTTTTCTTTTTCTGGGCTTTTCATATTTAGAAGTAAGGCCAGACTTTTTGAATCCTCTGTTTTCCTCACTTCCTACATCCAATCTATTCCCAAGTCTTACTGATAAGACCTCCAAAATATCCCAAGTCTGCATATAAAGAATAGACAAAGGGAAATGAGAATTCAAAGGAAACTGAGAGAATGCATCTGACAAGTGGGAGAGTGTGCGAACATAGAAGGCAAAGGAGGGGACAGAGCAAGAGGGTTGAATAGAAGCCTCCAATGATTGTCCCCCCTGCAGGAAAGCCAAATTTAGTAACTATCTATACAAAAAAAAAAAAAAAAAGCATCTTCATAAGAAGCAGAAATCAGGATACAGATACCAGCTCAACCACAGTGGAGGACAGCGCCAAGCAGGCTCTTGGGGTCCCCGATTCTGGGCCTTGGCTTGTGGATGACATTTCTGGACCTATCCTGGTCCAGAGAGGAATTCACTGCCCCGAAGCGGGAGTCCCAGGCCTAACAGCATTCACCACAAGCTAGCTGAAAAGCCCTTGGGCCTTAAGAGAACATTGACCATAGCCTGCCAGTACTTTCCACGGGCCTGTGGTAATGATGGCCATAGGAAGAGACTCCTATGCCTATGGAAAGGGGAAGGAAAATGGAAATAACTTTGTCTTGTGGTTTAAGTGCCAGCTTAACTGTAGTAGAATAGAAGAAAAGGCAGATTTTTAAGGTTTTTGACTCCACTCCCTGGCTCCTGGATAGCATCTCTAGACCTGTCCAGGAGTTGGGGTAACTTGCTGCCCTGAACAGAAGAATACAAGCCTGGCTGGCTTCACCACCTGCTAATCGTAGAGTCCCATGGTCTTAAACATAGGTGGTGGCCTAGTGATTACAGTGGGCCTTGGGTGAGACCCAGTGCTGTACTGACTTCAGGTATGACCCAATACAGTCTCAGCGATGGCCACAGGAGTACATGTGTCAGCCCTCCCTCAACTCTAGGTGACTCAGAACAGAGAGAAAGACTCCATTTGTTTGAGAGAAAGTAAGTGAAAAGAACAATGGTATCTGCCTGGCAACCCAGAGAATTCTTCCAGATCTTATCCAAGACCACTAAGTCTGCAAGAAACAGTGTTACTGGGCTGGAGGTGCTCGTGTTCCCTAATGCAGATATGGCTTAGATCATAACACCCAAGTACCTTTGAATACCTGAGAATCCATCCCAAAAAGGACAAGTACAAACAAGCCCAGACTGTGAAGACTACAATAAATACAAATACCAGGTCTTCAATACCTAGACACCAACAAACACCTGCAAGCTTCAAGACCATCCAGGAAAACATGACCTTACCACATGAATTAAATAAGGCACCTGGGACCAATCCTGGAGAAACAAAGATATGTGGCCTTTCACACAGAGAATTCAAAATAGCTATTTTGAGGACACTCAAAACAATTCAAAATAATACTGAGAAAGATTTCAGAATTATATCAGATAAATTTAACAAAGAAATTGAAATAACTTAAAAGAATCAAGCAGAAATTCTGGAGTTGAAAAATATAATTGACATATTGAATAATGCATCAGAGTCTCTTAATAGCAGAATTGATCAAGCGGAAGAAAAAATTCATGAGCTTGAAGATAAACTATTTGAAAATACATCATTTGAGGAGATAAAAGAAAAAAAGAATAAAAAAGAATAAAGCATGCCTTCAAGATCTAGAAAATAACTACAAAAGGGCAAAGCTAAAAGTTATTGGCCTTAAAGAGGAGGCAGACAAATATATAAGAGTGGAAAATTTATTGAAAGGGATAATAACAGAGAACTTCGCAAACCTAGAGAAAAATATAAATATCCAAGCACAAGAAGGTTATGGAACTCCAAGCACATTTAACTCAAAGAACACTGCCTCAAAACATGTAATAATCAAACTTCCAAAGGTCGAGGATAAAGAAAGGACCTTAAAAGCAGCAAGAGAAAAGAAACAAATAACATACAATGAAGCTCTAATACACCTGGCAGAAGACGTTTCTGTGGAAACCTTACAGGTCAGGAGAGAATGGCATAACATATTTAAAGTGCAAAGGGAAAAAACTTTTACCCTAGAATGGTATATCCAGCAAAAATATCCTTGAAACCTGAAGATGAAATAAAGACTTTCCCAGACAACAGCTGAAGGATTTAATCAACACCTGTCCTACAAGAAATGCTAAAGGGAGTACTTCAATCAGAAAGAAAAAAAAATAATGAACTTAAGAAATTATGTGAAGACAAAAACTCACTGGTAATTCTAAGTACACACAACAACACAAAATATTATAGCATTGTAATTGTGGTATATAAACTACTCTTAAGTAGAAAGACTAAAAGGTAAACCAATCAAAAATAATAACTACAACAACTTTTCAAGAAATAGACGGTACAATAAGATATAAGTAGAAACAATGAAAAGTTAAAAAGCAGGGGGACAAAGTTAAAAGTGTTGAGTTTCTTTTCCTTTTCCTATTGCTTTTTTGTTCATGCAATCAGTGTTAACTTTTCATCAATTTAAAATAATGGATTATAAGATATTATTTGCAAGCCATAACCTCAAATCAAAAAATATACAATGGGTACATAAAAAATAAAAGGCAAGAAATTAAAGCATACCACAAAAGAAAATCAACTTCACTAAAAGGAAGACGAGAAGGAAGGAAAGAAGAAAGAGAAGACCACAAAACAACCAGAAAGCAAATGACAAAATGGCAGGAGTAGGTCTTTACTTATGAATAATAGTATTAAATGTAAATAGACTAAACTCTCCAATCAAAATGAAGAGTGGCTGAATGGATTTTAAAAACAAGACCCAGTAATCTCTTGCCTACAAGAAACACTTTACCTATAAAGATGTACATATACTGAAAATGAAGGGTTGGAAAAAGATATTCCATGCCAATGGAAATCAAAAAGAGCAGGAGTAGCTATACTTATTGCATACAAAATAGATTGCAAGACAAAAACTACAAAAACAGACAAAGCCATTATATAATCATAAAAGGGTCAATTCAGCAAGAGGATATAATAATTGTAAATATATATGCACCCAACACTGGAACACCAAGATAAATAAAGCAAATATTATAAGACCTAAGGAGAGAAATAGACCCCCAACACAATAATAGCTGGAGACTTCAACCCCCACCTTTCAGCATTAGACAGATTTCCCAGACAGAAAATCAACAAAGAAACATCAGACTTAAGCTGTACTAGAAAACAAATGGACCCAATAAATATTTACAGAACATTTTATCCAGTAGCTGAAGAATACACATTCTTCTTCTCAGCACCTGGATCATTCTCAAGGATAGCCCATAGGTCACAAAACAAGTCTAAAACATTCAAAAAACTATATCGTAATTTTGAATATATAATGAAATAATATCAAGCATCTTTTCTAACCACAATGAAAAAAAAAAACTAGAAATCAGTAACAACATTAATTTTGGAAACTATACAAACACATGGAACTTAAACAATATGCTCCTGAATGACCAGTGGGTCAATAAAGAAATTAAGAAAGAAATTGAAAACAAATTTAAATAAGTGATGGAAATACAACATACTAAAGCCTATGGGATACAGAGACAGTTACACTAAGAAGAAAGTTTATAACTATAAGTGCCTGTAGCAAAAAAGTAGGAAAACTGCAAATAAACAACCTAACGATGCATCTTAAAGAACTAGAAAGGCAAAAACAAACCAAACCCAAAATTAGAAAAAGAAAAAAAACCATAAAAGTCAGAGTAGGAATAAATGAAATTGAAATAAGGAAAGCAATAAAAAAGATGGATGAAATGAAAGTTGGTTTTTTGAAAAGATTACCAAAATTGAAAAACCTTTAGCCAGAACAAACAATATTAAAAAAGAGAGAAGAGCCAAATAAATAAAATCAGAGATTAAAAAGGAGACATTACAATTGATACCACAGAAATTTGAAGGATCATTAGTGGTTATTATGAGCAACTACATGCCAGTAAATTGGAAAATCAAGAAGAAATGGATAAATTCCTAAACACATACAACCTACCAAGATTGAACTATGAAGAAATCCAAAAACTGAATAGACCAATAACAAGTAATGAGATTGAAGTCATAACAGAGTCTCCCAAGGAAAAAAAAAAAAAAATTGGGACCCGAGGGTTTAACTGCTGAATTCTACCAAACATTTAAAGAACTAATACCGATTCTACTTAAACTATTCCAAAAAATAGAGGAGAAGGAAATACTTCCAAACTCATTCTACAAGGCCAGTATTACCCTGATACCAAAACCAAACACACATCAAAAAAGGAAAACTACAGGCCAATATCTCTGATGAATATTGATGCAAAAATCCTCAACAAAATACTAGTAAACCAGATCTAACAATGCATTAAAAAGATCATTCATCATGACCAAGTAGATTTATCCCAGGGATGCAAAGATGGCTCAACATATGCAAATGTATCAATGTGATACATCATATCAACAGAAAGAAGGACAAAACCCATATGTATTAGTCTGTTTTCATGCTGCTGATAAAGACATACCAGAGAGTGGGAAGAAAAAGAGGTTTCACTGGCTGGGGAGGCCTCAGAATCATGGTGGGAGGCAAAAGGCACGTCTTACATGGCAGCAGCAAGAGAAAATGAGAAAGAATCAAATGTGGAAACCCCTGATAAACTCATCAGATCTTGTGAGACTTATTCACTATCATGAGAATAGCACAGAAAAAAACAGCCCCCATGATTCAATTGCCTCCCCCCAGGTCCTTCCCACAACACGTGGAAATTCTGGGAGATACAATTCAAGTTGAGATTTGGTGGGGACACAGCCAAACCATATCATTCTGCCCCTAGCCCCTCCAAATCTTGGGTCCTCACATTTCAAAACCAACCATGCCTTCCCAATGGTCCCCCAAATTCTTAACTCATTTCAGCATTAACCCAAAAGTCCACAGTCCAAAGTCTCATCTGAGTCAAGGAAAGTCCCTTCTGCCTATGAACGTGTAAAATCAAAAGCAAGCTAGTTACTTCCTAGATACAATGGGGGTACAGGTATTGGGTAAATATGGCCATTCCAAATGGGAGAAATTGGCCTAAACAAAGGGATTACAGGTCTCATGCAAGTCCGAAATCCAGGGGGGCAGTCACATTTTAACGCTCCAAAATGATCTCCTTTGACTTCAGGTCTCACATCCAGGTTTCGCTGACACAAGAGGTGGATTCTCATGATCTTGGGCAGCTCTGCCCCTGTGGCTTTGCAGGGTACACCCTCCCTCCCAGCTACTTTCATGGGCTGGCACTGAGTGTCTGTGGCTTTTCCAGGTGCAAGGTTGAAGGTATTGGTGGCCCTCTTCTCACAACTCCACTAGGCAGCATGCCACTAGGGACTCTGCATGGGGGCTCCCACCTCACATTTCCCTTCTGCACTACCCTAGCAGAGGTTCTCCATGAAGGCCCCAGTCCTGCAGCAAACTTTTGCCTGGGCATTCAGGCATTTCCATACATCTTCTGAAATCTAGGTGGAGGTTCCAAAACCTCAGTTCTTGACTTCTGTGCACCCACAGTCTCCACATGAAAGCTGCCAAGGCTTGGGGCTTCCACCCTCTGAAGCCACAGCCTGAGCTGTATCTTGGCCCCTTTCAGCCACAGCTGGAGTGGCTGGGATGCAGGACACCAAGTCCCTAGGCTGCCCACGGCATGGGGACCCTGGGCCTAGCCCACAAAACTGTTTTTTCCTCCTGGGCCTCCTGGCCTGTGATGGGAGGGGCTGCCATGAAGGTCTCTGACATGGCCTGGAGACATTTTCCCCATGGTCTTGGGGATTAACATGAGGCTCCTTGCTTCTTATGCAAATTTCTGCAGCCAGCTTGAATTTCTCCCCAGAAAATGGGTTTTTCTTTTCTATTGCATAGTCAGGTTGCAAATTTTCTGAATTTTTATGCTCTGTTTCTCTTTTAAAATGGAATGCCTTTAACAACACCCACATCACCTCTTGAATGCTTTGCTGCTTAGAAATTTATTCTGCCGATACCCTAAATTATATCTCTCAAGTTCAAAGTTCCACAAATCTGTAGGGCATGGGCAAAATGCCACCAGTCTCTTTGCTAAAACATAACAAGAGTCACCTTCGCTCCAGTTCCCAATAAGTTCCTTGTCTGCATCTGAGACCACCTCAGCCTAGATTTTATTGTCCATATCGCTATCAGCATTTTGGGCAAAGCCATTCAACAAGTCTGTAGGAAGTTCCAAACTTTCCCACATTTTCCTGTCTTCCTCTTAGCCCTTCAAACTGTTCCAATCTCTGCCTGTTACCCAGTTCCAAAGTTGCTTCTACATTTTCAGCTGTCTTCTCAGCAATGCCCTACTGGTACCAATTTATTGTATTAGTCTGTTTTCACACTGCTGACAAAGACATATCAGAGACTGGGAAGAACAAGAGGTTTAATTGGACTTACAGTTCCACATGGCTTGGTGGGGGGGCCCTCAGAATCATGGTGGGAAGCAAAAGGCACTTCTTACATGGTAGCAGCAAGAGAGAATGAGGAAAATGAGCAAAAGTAGAAACCCCTGCCAAACCAAACAGATCTCATAAGACTTTTTAACTATCACGAGAATAGCACAGAAAAACCAGCCGGCATGATTCAGTTAACTCCCCTTGGGTCCCTCCCACAACTTGTGGGAATTCTGGGAGATCCAATTCAATTTGAGATTTGGCGGGGACACACCCAAACCATATCAACATATGATCATTTCAACTGATACTAAAAAAAAAAAAAAAGATAAAATGGAACACCCCTTCATGACAAAAACCTTCAAAAAACTGGTTATAAAAGAAACATACCTGAACGTAATAAAAGGCATATATGACAGACTCACAGCTAATATTATACTGAATGGGGAAAAAATGAAAATTTTTCCCCTAAGATCTGTAACACGACAAGGATTCCCACTTTTACCACTGTTATTCAGTACAGTACTGGAAGTTCTAGCCAGAGCAATCAGACATGAATAAGAAATAAAGGGCATTCAAATTAGAAAGGCAGATGTCAAATTTTCCTTGTTTGCAGGTGATATGATCTTGTACTTGGAAAAACCTAAAGACTCCACCAAAAACTATTAGAACTGATAAACAAATTCAGTCAAGTTGCAGAATACAAAATCAACATACAAAAGTCAGTAGCATTTCTATATGCTAACAGCAAACAATGTGAAAAAGAAATCAAGAAAGTAATGGCTTTCTTTTTACAATTTACAATGGCTACAGATAAAATTAAATACCTAGGAATTAACCAAAAAAGTAAAAGATCTCTATGATGAAAATTATAAAACACTGATGAAAGAAATTGAAGACACATGCTCATGAACTGGAAGAATCAATATTGTTAAAATGTCCGTACTACCCAAAACAATCTCCAGATTCGATGCAATACCTATCAAAATATCAATGACATTCTTCACAGAAATAGAAAAAAAAATCCTAAAATTTATATGGAATCACAAAATACCCAGAATAGCCAAAACTATACCAAGAAAAAAAATGAAATTGGAGGAATCACATTACCTGACTTCAAATTATACTACAAAGCTATGGTAACCAAAACAATATGGTGCTAACATAAAAACAGGCACACAATGGAACAGAATAGAGAGCCCAGAAACAAATCCATACATCTATAGTGAACTCATTTTCAACAAAGGTGCCAAGAACATACATTGGGGAAATGACAGTCTCTTCAATATTCTGGGAAAACTGGATATCCATATGCAGAAGAATGAAACTAGACCCTGTCTCTCACCATACACAAAAATCAAATCAAAATGGATTAAAGACTTAAATCTAAGACCTCAAACTATAAAACTACTGGCGCAGCAAAGGAAACAACAAAATAAAGAGATTATCCACAGAATGGGAGAAAATATTTGCAAACTACTCATCTGCCAAGGGATTAATACATAATATAAAAATTAAAAATGGGAAAAATATCCAAATAGACATTTCTCAATAGAAGATATACAAATGGTAAACAGGCAAATGAAAAAGTGTGTGACATCACTGATCATCAGAGAAATGCAAATCAAAACTACAATGCAATATCACCTCACCCCAGTTAAAATGGCTTTTATCCAAAAGACTCATGATTACAAATACTGGCGAGGATGTAGAGAAAAAGGAAACCTCATCCACTGTTGGTGGGACTGTAAATTAGTACAACTACTAAGGAGAACAGTTTGGAGGTTCTTCAGAAAGCTAAAAATAGAGCTGCCATATGATCCAGCAATGGCACTGCTGGGTATACACCCAAAAGAAAGGAAATCAGTATATCAAAGGAATATCCGCACTCTCATGTTTGTTGCAGCATTATTCACAATAGCCAAGATTTGGAAGCAACATAAGTGTCCATCAACAGATGAATGTATAAAGAAAAGTGATACATATACAAAACATAGTACTATTCAGCCATAAAAAAGAATGAGATCCTGTCATTTGCAACAACATGGATGGAACTTGAGGTCATTGTGTTAAGTGAACTAAATCAGGCACAGAAAAACAAACTTTGCATGTTATCACTTATTTGTGTGAGCTAAAAATTAAAACAAACTTATGGAAATAGAGAGTAGAAGAATTGTTACCAGAGGCTCAGAAGGGTAGTCGGGGGATGGGGAGAAGTGGGGATGGTTAATGGGTCCAAAAAACTGGAAAGAGTGAATAAGACCTAGTATTTGATAGCACAACAGGGTGACTAGAGTCAATAGTAATTTAATTATACATTATTAAAAACAAAAATATTATAATTGGATTGTTTGTAACCCAAATGACAAATGCTCCAGGTGATGGATACCCCATTTACCCTCATGTGATTACTACACATTGCATGCCTGTATCAAAATATCTCATGTACCCCATAAATGTATACACCTACTATGTACTCACAATCATTAAAAATTTTTTTAAAAGAAGGTAAAGGAAAAAGGGGACTCAGGAAGAAGAGTAGTCAACAGTTCCAAATGCTAAGATGTCAAGAAGACAAGCAAGGACACTGTCCATTAGATGGAGAAGTAGAGAGCCAATCACAAGATTTAGAGTAGCTTCTGCAAGGTAAACCCAGGTTTTAGTGGCTTGAGGAATGACAAAGAAATGTAGGTAATAAATATAAAAAACTCTGTCAAGAAGTTTAGCTATGAAAAGAGATGAGATAGAGTCAAAGCTGAGAAAGATGCAGAATTTTTGAGGGGAAGCTTTAGGATTTTTTTCAGTTCTGCTAGAGAGAAGTCAATTACTATCTTTTCATAATATCTTTTATTTTGTCATTATAATACTCCAAAAGTATATTTAATAATTCACAACTACTATGTTAATTACTGAAATTAGTTAAAACCAAAAACAATTGAAACCTTATTCCTGCAGACTTGGGCAAGCGTAGAAAGAAAGTAAATAATTTAATAAGAACACACAGAGCAGCATTCGCTCATAATTGTATGAGTGAGGTTAACTTTTTATTTGGCAGTTTAAACACAAGACTGAAATATCTATGGTGTTTGAGACTCAGCTGAGATTCTGCACTAATCTCCATAACTGAAATTTAACAAATCACCCAGTAGTCATGCTTAGAACTATTTCTTATTTCCCTCTCATTTGCATTTCTTTCTTTCCATCATTTTCTCCCTTTACTTCTTCTACTGCCATTTCTTTATCTTTTATTTATTCATGTGGGAAAGTTGTTCATTGCTGGTACCTCAAATTCTATTCAGTTACACATTCCTGAACATGTACAGCGTTAAAGGTAATGTTAGATGCTGTGAGAGACAGAGCATTGTACTTGTCCTTGTAATTAGTAGCTAAACAAATTAACTGAGTTTCTGCAGAATATCAGACAATAGGATTTAAAAATAAATATTATTTCCTTCATTAAATAAACTAAATGTTTTGGCATTTGCCATATTGAGTATCTACTATATGCTGAACTCTGTGTAGATAGTGAAGATTAAAAACTAAGTAAGGCATAACCCCTGCCCTCCAGCAATGTGCTTCTCATTGCATTGATATGCAGAGTAGAGAAAAGATAAAGGGAAACAGGGGCAATAGTAGAGGTGAAAATAGGACTCTCAGAAGTTACCGAGAGAAATGTAAACCTAGTTTGCATTTCCTAATAATAGAAAAAAGTCCCTTCCTATGTGTTCCTTTATAGTAAAAAAAAGAAAAATAAAATCCTTCAAACCACGAGTTTTTACTTACCAACCTGCCATATAATCTTATATTCCTAAATAATTTACCCTGTTCTTCAATATCTGTCAACCAATTCCTAAGAAAACAAAATGTATGGTAACTTGTGGGGGATGTGGGGGAATGAAAACTACAAAATCAAAGACTCCAGGAAGAAAGGTAGTTGTCCATTTTCACTTGTTTGTGATGCCAAGACCTTTAGTGCATAACTTTATTATTACAACATTATCATTATTTCTAAATTATACAATGTGAAGCCTACAGAGAACACTGAGTACCTCAGTCAGATGTATTAGACAGACAGATAGATAGATAGATAGATAGATAGATAGATAGATAGATAGATAGATCTATCATAGATCTCAGGATTTATTAGATAGATGATAGAGAGATAGAGATGATAGGATAGATAGATAGATAGATAGATAGATAGATAGATAGATAGATAGATAGATAGATAGAATCTATGGTGTAGGATAGAAATTCTAAAGATGTGAACTTAAGATGTGGACTGTGAATTAAAACCAACACCAATTTTAAAAAAAAATTAGTTCACAATGCGAGGCAACATAGTTAAATGGTAATTTGTATAGTACAGATCCTAAAGTGGGAATGGCAAAGTTCCCGCTCAAATGCCACCATCTGGCCTTGCCTCATCCGTGCAGACATCCACAGTTAATTCCAGCTCTTATTCCCACCAGGTTCAGAAGTGGCCCTCAAAACTCTGGCAAAATCCCCCAGGGCAGTCATTTCCAACTGATCTCAGCTGGTACTCAAGAGGACATCAATTTGGCATCCTAACTGTAAGAGTTTATTTTTAAAAACACAATGAGTAAGTTTTCCTAGAATGGATGGCAATTCCAGTCCTCCCATCTGTGACTGCAGGCAGGTGTGCCAAGAGCAAAGGGTAAGTGTTGGGGCTGAGCCAACAGCACTGGCTAGGAACAGGACAGGAAGCAGGAACTGGGAAAGCCATCAACCTGCTAGAATTCAGACTTAAGGAAATTCATGCCACAACAGTCATGGAGTCCCTGCTTCATGCCACACAGACGTCTTGATTTTGCTCTTGAGAAGTTGTGAAGGGAGGAAAAAATAGAAGTTTTAGGACTTGTGCAAGGCACTTCATCTCCCTAGGTCTTAGTATAATTGGGGAGCTGTGTTCATTTCCTAAGACTGCTATAACAAAGTACCACAAAGTGGGTGGCTTAAAACATCAGAAATGTATTGTCTCACAGTTCTGAAGGCTGCATCTGAATCAAGACGTCTGTAGTGCCATGTTTCCTCTGAAACCTGTAGGGAAAGCCTTCTTTTCCTCTTCCTAGCTTTTGGTGGCTTGGAGGCAACTTTAGGCGTTCCTTGGCTCGCAGCTGCATAACTCCAACCTCTGCCTTCATCATTACATGGTACTCTCTCTGTATGCCCCTGTCTCCTGATGGCTGTCTTCTTATAACCTTATAAAGACAGCAGTCATATTGGATTAGGGGTTCACTCTACTCCAGTGTGACCTCATATTAACTAATTAAATGTGCAATGGCCTTATTTTCAACTAAGGTCACATTCCAAGGTACTAAGGGTTAGGACTTCAACATACTTTTTTGGAGACAACACAATTCAACCCACAACACAAGCTCAATTTACAAACCTTTTAACCTCTACCATATTCAACGCTCGATGCCAAAAAAAAAAAAAAAATAGTAATGGATAAGATACCATTTTAAGAAGCGTCAGCCACTAATTAGCATCCACTCTACTAACCAACTTCAGGGACCATGTGCTCACTACCTTCTGATTCACGGATGCTCTATTTGGTTCTTCTTAATATTGAGCCAAACTCTACCCACTTGGAATGATTCTGCGACTTGAGCTTGCTCATAGCAGTCTTTCGTATATTTGAAGAGAAGTGTTAGAGTCTGAGTTGTCTCTTCCACCAGCTGAGTCTCTGCATATCCTTTAATCTTTCATCCTGACACCATTACGGCTGCTTTGCTGCATGTGGACTCCAGTTGGTCTACTTTCCTAAATCGTGACATTAGTAACTGGACATAATACCCTGAAACATGCAGAACTAATACCCTCCTTCATGTGAAAACGGGAAGCATTTGCTGTCTTGTCACTGACTCATACTTTTCTTAACCATCAAGTCTTTCTCATGGGTGCTGCAATTTAATTTCCCTCTCATCCTGAACTCACGCAGTTGTCTGACTTTTTAGATAATTGGAATAACATAAAAGGAAATAAAAGCCAACTACCAATCAGAGTGGAGAATCATCCAAAGTTCTTTCATCACCCCTTTACCCTAGGGATATGACCTTGCAGTAGACAGGCAGAAGACAGAAAGCTTTGGCCCACAACTTCCATGAAACAAACAGAAAACTTAAGGCAAAAAGGGAGACCTGGGACTTGCTGATTTTGAAACACAGTAACTGACAGGAAAAGCGGAAAACGTGGGAATTTCAGAATGGAAAACAGAGATAAAATAGGGGATTTCTGTAGGGAAGAAGAGGGACATAGCCTAAACAAAGCAACGAGAATCCACCCACAAGTTTCTCTGCTAGCATAGGACACTGTCAAAGTCTGGGCAGTGAGGTCTAATATTCCTGTACAGGCTGACAGGACAATGCAACTAGATCAGGGGCCACAATATTCCTATATCTGCATCTTTATAATCGGGATTTATCACCAGTGATTTTGAATAAATTATTTCCTTCTTTGTGGTCCCATTTATGAATTCACTGTAGTAGAAATGATGGCACAGGCAGTAGTGGGAAGGAGAAGAGAATCCATCAGCCCCCAAGTCAAGTACCACCTCTAGCCCATTGTAATTATTAGAGATAACATCAGTACAGGCTACAGGGCATCAAAGAGACCCACCCTTCGGCAGCAGCTCAGCTAGTGAATAGTAGAATTCCCTTCCCTCCTACCCAAAGTTACACATATACAGCTAACACCTAAACTGTATCCACCGATGTATGCACACATATAGTTATAACCATGATTTACTAAGCACCTAATATATACTAGATACTGCAAACCTGCCCAATATCATGCTCTTGGTGGAGGTGTTGGGGTTACTGAGGAAATGCAATAAATCCTTCATTCCCATCTGGTAAACAAAAGCTAACAAACGAAGGAACCAAAATATTCACTCTATTACCGATAAAGGCTAAATGGGGGACACAACCTGGTGTGAGTACCTAATGGATCTTCCCACTATAGCCCGTTCTTGGCCAGAATTCCTCAACCTTTGCAGGCAGCTCTGGGCCTAGGCAAGACCTAGGTCAGCACAGGGGAACTGAGGATGATGTCAGGGTGGAACCCAAGAGGGAGATGAGCCCACCATTGCCATTTAATTCTTCCTAACTTGACAGTGCAGAAAAGCGCTCTGTCTCCTTTGGGATGGAGCAAGTGAAGGAAGAGACTCTAAGAAAATTTAAGGAAAAATTCCACCTCATACACACCAGGAAAGAAAACTCTCTCCCCTCTAACAAGAGGCAGATCCAAGACTCAAGGCCAGGCCTTCCTGGCACCAAAGCCCATGCTCTTACCCATCACAGTATCTATAGATGAATGTGTCTAGTGCACTATTGGCAGGGAGGGCTACAAGGAGTCAATTTTGCTTGAAGATTTTGGAGCAATAACAGAGAGAGAGAGAGAAAGGGAGACAGGGAGATTGAGATTGTGTCAGAAAGAAGAGAGATTAGGAGGACAGTAAAATACCTGTACTTCATGGCTTAAGGTCCAGCCCCCGGATCTTAGGTCTCAGAGAGAGAGAGCATGGGGAGGAGGGGGGCAGGCAGAAATTAAAAGAACAGTTGTCATTTAAAAACTCTGTGAGCACTGAGGCACAACTAGCCCTACTAAGAATACAAAACGGCCGGGCGCGGTGGCTCAAGCCTGTAATCCCAGCACTTTGGGAGGCCGAGACGGGCGGATCACGAGGTCAGGAGATTGAGACCATCCTGGCTAACACGGTGAAACCCCGTCTCTACTAAAAAATACAAAAAACTAGCCGGGCGAGGTGGCGGGCGCCTGTAGTCCCAACTACTCGGGAGGCTGAGGCAGGAGAATGGCGTAGACCCGGGAGGCGGAGCTGCAGTGAGCTGAGATCCCGCCACTGCACTCCAGCCTGGGCGACAGAGTGAGACTCCGTCTCAAAAAAAAAAAAAAAAAAAAAAAAGAATACAAAACGATAAAGTATATAGCACAGAGACAGGGAGAGAATAACTCCTCACTTCATTGTGGAACTCACTGTGGCTTGAGAGCAATGAGGCCTCCAGAGAACACAGTTTATCTTTGGCACAGAGATGGAAATGGCAAAACTCAGGGAGGACTGGGCACCAGGGCTAATGCTCATGTGTTTATAGGCCCTTAATGGTAGAAAAGATGGCAACACCAAGTGCTGCCAGTTAGAAATGTTAGCTGCATACATCACAATTAATTTTTTAACTTATTTTCTTATTAGTTTTCTATTGCTGTATAACAAATTAGCACAAACTTAGTGATTGAAAACAATACACATTTTTTTCTCACAGTTTCTCTGAATCAATAGACTGGGCACGTAGTTGGGTTCCCTGTTTAGGGTCTCCTGCAGCTATAATCAAGGCACCAGCTGGGGCTGCAGTCTGTTCTGAGGCTTAACGAGAGAAACATCCACTTTTGTGGACAGAACTCGGTTCTTTACAGCTGTAGGGGTTTCAGTTTCTTACTGGCTGTCAGCTGGAGGCTGCTGTCAGCTCCTAAAATCTGCTCTTAATTTCTTGCCCAAAATTGGCAGCCCACATGGGCAGCTCACTTCTTCCAAGCCAGAAAAGGATGGAGAGACTCCAGCAAGCGGGTAACTACAATCTAATACACACTCTGTCGCCTTTGCCATATTCTGTTGGCCAGAGGCAAGTCACGAGTCAGACACACACTCAAGGGAAGGGATCCACAATGGCCTGATCACCAGCAGGCAAGGGCCATGGGGCCCACCCTAGGGCCTCCCCACCGCCACAACTGGTTTAAACAAAGTAGATGTTTTCTCACTTGCAGAAGAAATCCAAAGGTAGGTGGTTCAGGGTGGCACCATAGTCATCAGGGACCCCAGCTCCTTCAAGCTCTCCAGCCTCCAGTCCTGAGGGTTTGGTCTTCCCCGTAAAGGACCAAAAAACTGATGGAGCTTCAGCCAGTCATCCACAATCCAGGCAGCAGGATGAAGAAAAAGAAAAAAAAAATTGTGCAAGATACCTACTCCCTTCCTTTTAAGGATACTTCTCACAAGTATCACTAGTATCTTTAGCCTATATCCCACTGACCAGAACCTGGTCGAGGACTCAACCTTGCTGCAAAGGCATCTGGGAAATGTAGCTCCTCCTGAGACTAAGGAGGAGGAAGAGAAGGGGTTGAATAGGAGGAAGAAAGTGGCAGTCTCTGCTACACTGAACATCAACAAAGTGGGCCAGATAGGAGAGAAAGAACAAAGCAAATCCCAGGTGACAGCTCTTGGGATCTTTTGTGAGAGCATGGAACAGTCCTGGAAGCCCCCAGGAATCACTGGGAAGGACTGTCCGGCAGGGCTGGAGGCCCTACATCATCATTTAGATGGCATGGATGATGCTATTTCCGGGATCCCATTTCATACCCACGCCAATGAGGCCTGGAAAACTCATTAAATAATCCAGTGGTTCTCAGATTAAAATAATCGTCAGAATCACCTATTGCTTAATAATTCAGATCCAGAACCTGATTCTAGATATGCTGAATTAGGATTTCTTAAAGTAAGGCCAGAAATTTTTATCAGACCAAGCTCTTAGAGAGTCTAATGGCTATCAAGTTTGGAAACTACCATTGTAGATATTTTCAAAAACTAATTACTTCATCTTTTCCCAGTCTCCAAGCTAAGTTTCCTAGACTTGGGATATAAACTTATTGGTAAATCTAAATATCTGTCCAGTGATTCCAATGACTCTACTCCTGTATAAGAGTGTATTAACTTAATCATATTAAATAATTGGCATCATGAGGTGATCTAGAAGGGCCCAGCATCACTTAGCTAGAGTGCTTTTCAACCTCGGAACTTTTGATATTTTGGGTAGAATAATTCTTTGTTGTAAGGAGCTGTCTGATGCATTGTAGGATGTTTGGCAGCATCCCTGGCCTCCATTCCCTAGATGACAACAGCACTACCTCCAACTATGTTAACCAAACCATGTCCAGACATTGGCAAATGGTAGCCGAAGGCAAAATCACTTCCAGTTGAGAACCCCCAATTGTGAAATGCCATCTTTAGTATTTCACAGAAGCCCAGAAAATTCATGGCAACAGAAATATTAAATAACACTGGATGGGAATTAAGAAAATGTACATGAAATCTTATGTTCTGGCTAAGACAATCCGTGCCTCCATTTTCCTGTGTGTATAAAAACTATGTGTTCTATATACTTCTATATAATTTCCAGAGCTTGAGTGCTCACCTCACATTAATTTTTTTCAATTTGTGTATTACTTACCTCTCCACTGAGTGGGGAGGTAAAGGAGGCTGGTGATCAAATTTCTTCAACTTCATTACATTGCTACCTTGCAACACAATAATCCCTACTCTAAGCTAGCCTCAAATATCCTGTTTCTCATAAATAGGCTTACATAAGGGAGGTGTGCTATAGACATGCTTTATGCTAAAATAAAAAGAACACATAATAAATAGATGGGAATTTAAACTTTTATTAATAAATCATGATTTTCTATTGAATACATAATAAAGTATAATTAACAATAACATAACATTCCAACATTAAAAATTAAAACTTTCAGAATCACCTTGATCAATATATAAAGCTTTAGTTCCTGGAAAAATAATATTTCAACAGTGTTCTTCTCGTATGCAAAACAGCTTCCCAAAATAGGAGATTCGTGAAGGAAATTTTATAAAGCTTCCCGTGTACAAAAAAGATTGACTCCACATCAACTGTCCCCTGCTGAAAATCCAAACCATAAAGGCTTGAAGGACCAGAATGGAGCCACATTCTATTAAAGTTATCAGAGATAAAATCTTAAAGATCTACAAATGGAAGGAACATGGAACTACCTTCTACCACCAATTCAATATACAGGGCGAACGTGGTACATCTTGGCCTCAAGACAACATAAGATAGAATGATTCTTGAATATGTCGCAACAGATATAGCAATTTTATCCCTATTACAGAGACACATGTATACCAATTGATAACTTTTCTTTGCAGTAAGAAACTCAGAAATCATCTAGGAAATATCTATTTTCCTATGTTACAGTTGAAATGAAAATGACAATGTATTTTGTAAAATGATGCAATGTGGTACCATCTTGATGAGACATGAAAACACAACTCACTGGCTAGAAATAGTTGCAAAACAAGCCTACTTTCACTGATACATACTTATTTTAAAAGTTATACTTACTGCTTAGTTTTCTGAAGAAAGAAGGAGAATGGTCCTCTATTCAAAGTAGTGATAAAAATAATTGCACCTCAAATTACTCCCAGTGTAACATAAGATATTTAATATTAACATAAATATCATTTGCATAGATGATAGAAAAATTCTAATTTCTTAAAAGTGCTATACCTTCCTGGAATTTGAAAACAAAAAAAAAAGTGAGGAAGATACTCTTCTGCCTGTCCAACAGAAGCCTCTACTGAGAATGTAAAAGGTTCTGAAGCTCATCCACGAATGAGTCCACTTACTATAAGTGTCTTAAATTTACAACGTGCAAAAAACTAATGCACCCAAGAATATATCATGGCACCTTGCCCAATGGTAACCACTTGGCAGACTCAAATAATAAGTACCCTCATAGGGAGAAATCTTGCCAAGGGAGAATTTACAACATATTTTTAGAAAGAAATGAGTATTCAATCATTCAATAAAGCAAATCAGAAAAAGTAAGGTTGTCAAAAGAACTCCAGATTATATGCCAGCAGGTTAATAAAATGGTTCTTTTTTTAAAAATGACAAAGAAAAATAAGAGATCCTTTTTTTTTTTTTTTTTTTTTTCAAGGCGGAGTCTCACTGTGTTGCCCAGGCTGGAGTGCAGTGGCACAATCTCAGCTCACTGCAAGCTCTGCCTCCTGGATTCACACCATTCTCCTGCCTCAGCCTCCCGAGTAGCTGGGACTACAGTTGCCCACCACCACACCTGGCTAATTTTTTGTATTTTTAGTAAAGAAACCGTGTTAGCCAGGATGGTCTCAACATAGATCCAATTTTTTAATGTCTTGATTCAGCCAGACATGTCAAATGAAATAATTGAATTATGTCAAAATAAAAATAGTTGGTACTATATCGACAGACTATTTATAACTATCTTTAGCATAAATAGAAATTAAAGCTAAATACATCTTTTTCTAAAAAAAAAAAAAAAAATTATACCTAGGCTCAAAACAACAGGAGCAGGGAGAGTTATGCTATCTACAATTCTGAAAATTCCCACGTGCAGGATACGGTATTGCACATGTAAGTAACAACTCCTAAGTAACAGAAATATATCTGGATTCTATATAAGCAAAATGCTCCTCAGATTATAATATATAATCCAAAATATTAAACCAAAGATACTATTTTTAGAATGTTTTGAAAAACAAAGTACAATAGAACACAATAAAAGGAAGCATTTCATTGACCAGGCATATTTTAATGGGCTTGAATTTCTTTTTTAAAACTCTAACTAAAGGTAGTAAGATGGGGAAACCAAATATAAAAGTGTTATTCTGTCCTAGAATTGTTTGGCTACTAGGTTTTCCCAACATTCAGTCTCTGGAAGCATTGGCCAATCAGAAAGGGAGGTGAGATATGCTGGTGTCTTACTAAGGTTCACAGTGAGTAGAAAAGAAGGGGGACTTTAGTTCATACCAGTAAATGACATTGACAGTATTCTAAATGGAAGAGCTTCAGCATAAGCAATCTTAATGGTGAAATGAGTTAATATTATTACTCATATCATATGAAGAAAATAATTTATACTATTAATTATTACTACTACATATTCTCCTTTTCTCCTTATGCCTGTGGTATTTTAATCACTTTTAGTCCAACCCCACTGCTTGTAGCAGAGCAAGTTCTCTAAGGGAAGTATGAAGGAAGAAGTGGCCGGGACACCTGCACAGCCCCATGCCCCAGGAGGCAGTGCTTGCTAACCCTTTCTCTTCCTTCTCATTGTTGTCCTCTTCACTTTTAATAAACTTACAATAAAAAGAGATGAGTTACAAGGTGACTTTTTTGTTTTTTGTTTTTTGAGATGGAGTTTCGCTCAGTCCCCCAACCGGGAGTGCAGTGGCGCAATCTCGGCTCACTGCAACCTCTGTCTCTCAGGTTCAAGTGACTCTCCTGCCTCAGCCTCCTGAGTAGGTGGGACTACAGGTGTATGCCACTATGCCTGGCTAAATTTTATATTTTTAGTATGGACAGGGTTTCACCAAATTGGCCAGGCTGGTCTCAAACTCCTGACCTTATGATCCACCTGCCTCAGCCTCCCAGAGTGCTAGGATTACAGGTGTGAGCCACTGTGCCTAGCCTAGGAGGTGACTTTTAACTTGAAAACTTGGAGTTCTTCATAGAAAAAGTATTCAAATGCTAGTTTTTAAACAAGGAAATATGGTCTGAAAAAGATACGACCTGTCTTCCAATGGCCTTTCCATTCTAGTGTTTCCTAATATATTACACTAAAAGTTAACTATAAATTATGGACTTTAAAATATAAAGTATTGATTGTCAGTATAAGGTTCCCAGGCCAGGGAAGAGGAAGGGAAAATCCTTTGCCAAGACCCTCCCCCGATTTCTTTATAAGATGATTTCACCTTTAAAGAATTCCCAGAGTATAAAGGGCAAAAACACGTTTACAAGGAGGCCCCAGCATAACAAGTGCCTGTTTTAGAACAGATTGTGTCAGAAGTGTAAGAGATCTAGAAACTTTTTCCCACTAAAAAAAAAAAAAAGGCAAGAAAAGTAGGTATTCAATACTTAACTGCCCTCTTCATAGACCACTGTCTGAGAATCTATTTTCTACGTATAGGTTTGCCAGCTTTAAAATACTGATTGTCAGTTATTCCTACCCTGGTATCCAAAATATCCATAAGCAATATATGAGCATCCATTCCACTACAATTTCTGAAAATTCACTAAAGCAAGAGCATTTTTAAAAAACAACTTTAAAAGATACATTTGCATACCTTCTTTTTGATGGATTTATTTTTAAATAGCTAAAAACAAAGCAAATTCTTTGGAGCCCATGGCAATTACTTTTTCCCATGTCCACTTGAGAGAAATGCCATAGAGCTAAAGAGAAAAACTAAACCATTTCTTAGATTGAGTAAAAGATCATTAATTGTTGACACATATCTAAATTATTTCAGTATATTTAGAAGGCAAAGAAGAAAGGGAGAAGGAAAGAAAAGAAAGAGAGAATGAGGAAAAGAAAAAAGGGGGATTCATCTTTAAAATGTCCATCCAGATAAATTATATTACCCTGCAGAATACAGGGCAACTAAAGATTGAGGTGCTCAGGATTCGGGGATCTTAAAAGTTCACAGCCAGCATGAGATGTCACTAGACAACTGGCAGTCTGATGCTCACACCCCTGAGCCTAGAACAGTTGACACAGGATCCCGGGCCAATGCCAGGGATCTGTAGGTCAGCAATCATGTCAAGATGCTCTGATTCTCCACAAACCCAGCTTCTTTCCCAAACTGCGGGGAGGTTGGTCTGCAGTGACTTATCTAGTATTTTGCTGTACTCCTGGCTCACAGTGTCTCCTGGTCTAGGATCTTCTAATCGAAGTCCCATGAGGCACATATTTCTGTGCTCTCTGACTCTCACCCCTGAAATAGGGCTGGTGTGGGGCTGAGGATGTGGGAAGGACACAGCACACCCAGCAACCCCCAGGGCAGTTTTCAGTATGCTCCTCAACCTCTGAGATGGTGTGCAAAGCACAGGGAAATGTACTGCCCCTCACATTTCTCTACAGAAGAGAAAGAGAGGGAGGGAAATGGCTGGGGTGTGTGATCAGGTTTCGAGCAGAAAAAGACCGTGCCACTTAAAAAAAAAAATTCACCATGTAGATTCTACAAAGAAAGAATTTCCAGTTAAGAAATATCTACTGAGACCACTGGGCATGGGGTGGGTTGGGGTGGGGTCGGCAGTAGGGTTAGGTTGGAGGTGGGAAGGGAACAGATGAAGCTCCTCCTGCTAGCTGTTTTCTCCCATTCCTGGGGACATCCATCTTTAAGCAAACATGGATGTGTAATAATGCTTAAGAATCTACGTTCATTTCTTTCACAAAATGAGGAGAATGCCTATTCTAAAATAACACCTTTATTCTGGAGAAAACAAACACCTCCAAAAAAATTCTAGAAGATTTTGAAAGGAGAAAATATACACACACAACTGCATTCATTTTGATCTTCCACACAAAGATCAGGTGAAGAAATCTATGCAGCTATACATACTAGGACCTGTTGTACACCACCCCCATAACCCCATAGAAAGAAAAAAAAACTGTTTTCAAAATAGAAGCAGTATTCCACTATGAAAACAAAACAATCACATGTGACTACTGGAAATGTTAGTGTTACACAGAGTCCTTTAAAAATAAATCACAGCCAAAGTTCCAAAAAGTACAGAAGCGTGAAACAGAAAATAAAAATGACTGAAGGGTGATGATGGGAGCCTACAGCTCCATCCTCACAAGGATGGCAGCCCTGGACGTCGCTGCAAAGGTCACAGGAGGACAGCTTCGCTTCAGAGTTGTAACTTCTCACCGCCTGTCTCCCTGTTCAAAGAAGCAGACATCAGTTCACACGGCTCCCTTGTTTAGAAACCTTGACTTTGCCAAAACATAAGAGCATTTCGATACACTTTTCTGAGTTTTCCATTCTTCACCTAATTTTATTTTTCTTTACAAGAAACAACTGAAATGTCCAAGAATGATCCAAAGTACTAACCAAATCCAAAAGAGAAACAATGCATTCAGTCCAATCTGTCTACCACCAGCAGTTGGCCAGCATTAAAAGACAGCAAATAGACTGCAGCTGCACACTGCAATCAAAAGCACCACTTTCATCTCTTACTGCATCAGGGAGAATTTTCAGTTGAGGACTGTTTAACCTCCTCAAGAGTTTATTTTAGGATGACATTCTCTATGCACTCAAATCAAATTCTAATCATTAGAACTACTGAAAAGAGGCATTTACCCTGGGCTCTAGTAAAAAAAATACATAAATATGAAGGGAAGACTGCCTATGCAATACCTTGTTTTAAAACACTGAGCATATAGTATCTAAAAGCTAACATGAAAAAACTACATAAAGTACCTATAACACCACAGTAAACTCACTGTAAAACATAAATGAGTTTTATAATGTTTTAAAAACATATTCTATTGTCAAATTTATTCATGATTTTTCAGAGACTGTTGTCCATATCGTAAATGTGTTTCGGGATTTTTTAAAATGGGTTGGAAGGTTTAGCTTATTCTGATCTTTCCCATATTTTCATTTTAAAATGGCCTCCTCATAAGTAAGTTGTTTTCCATAAAAATTTGCATAGATTGAATTATTTTTGTTTCTCAAATGTTTAAAATGTTCCCCATGTACCCAAGAAATATAAGTTGGGGAATTTTGCAACTAAGTTAAGTAATAAAGTTGGATAACTAGTTACTGTCATTGGGTCTCCACAGTGTATTCCATCCGTCCACTAGGAAAAAAGTGTCACATCACTGTTTCCCAAATGTCCCACAAGAACCTGGGTGAATCCTCTTCCTCAGCGCCAACAGGAGGCAAAAGACAAGAGGAACTGGCTTGTTGACTAAGAGGAGAGAACTGGTGCTACATCTTAGTCTTGAATACTCTATGAAGCACTAATAACAATGGGAACTAGTTCATCTCATTTAAAGTGTAATTATCTACAACGACCTAACACATAAAAATGCTCATGCGTCTCATGCATTGTGATGATTCTGAGCCACCACAAGTGTTTATTCAAAATAAGACATATTACAATTAGAAACATTAGGCCAGAGATCACATACAAAAAGTCACTCTGGGGCCGGGCGCGGTGGCTCAAGCCTGTAATCCCAGCACTTTGGGAGGCCGAGGCGGGCGGATCACAAGGTCAGGAGATCGAGACCACAGTGAAACCCCGTCTCTACTAAAAATACAAAAAATTAGCCGGGCGCGGTGGCGGGCGCCTGTAGTCCCAGCTACTCAGGAGGCTGAGGCAGGAGAATGGCGGGAACCCGGGAGGCGGAGCTTGCAGTGAGCCGAGATCGTGCCACTGCACTCCAGCCTGGGCAACAGCGTGAGACTCCGTCTCAAAAAAAAAAAAAAAAAAAAAAAAAGTCACTCTGACTGAACATGGATTCGTCCTATTAAACTTGGGCCATCTCCAGACCAGCTCTCTCTTTTTACATCCTAAATTTCCATCATTTTATAAAAATGAGTTACCAGAAAAATCAAAGAAGCTCAAGTTATTCTCCAAACAGGCTATATTTTTCTTGATGCACTTTTAAAAACATGTTATCAAGGGTAGGTTTCAGCAAAACACCAGAGTCCCTTGATAGAGAAACAGTTAACTCCAGCCAATGCTACTGCATTGCAGATGCTGTTCATGTTCTCTCCTGAAGAAGTCCCATTTTATTTATTATTTGTTATTTATTTATTTACTATTCAAGGGTACATGTACAAATTTGTTACAAGGGTATATTATGTGATGCTGAGGTTTGGGCTTCTATTGACCCTGTCACCCAAATAATGAACATAGTACCCAACAGAGAGTGTTTCAGCCCTTGTTCTCCTCTCTCCCTCCCCACTTTTGAAGTCCCCAGTGTCTACTGTTCCCATTTCTATGTGCATGTGTACCCAATGTTCGGCTCCCACTTATAAGTGAGAACATGTGATATTTGGTTTTCTGTTTCTGCATTAATTCACTTAGAATAATGGCCTTCCACTGCATCCATGTTGCTGCAAAAGATATAATTTACTTCTTTTTTACAGCTGTATAGTATTCCATGATGTACATGTACCACATTTTCTTTATCCAATCCACAGTTTATGGGCAGCTAGGTCAATGCCCTGTCTTTGCTATTGTGAATTAGTGCTGCAATAAACATATGAGTGCAGGTGTCTTTTTGGTAGAACAATGTATTGTCCTTTGGGTATATACCCAGTAATGAGATTGTGGGAACAAATGGTAGCTCTACTTTTAGAAGAACTCCCATTTTAAAGCTGGAACCAGATGGAATGGGTGCTTGGAATAGAAGCAATACCTTGCAAATGAAACATAACTGGACTCTCTATGTCAATTTTTCTTTGTAAAGTTTATAATTGTGAGAGTTAAAAACCTAAAACATGAAAAAAATATATCGTGTTTAAATTTCATATGCTAAAACCTATCATGTGACCCTTGTAAATTATCAATAGTCTTCACTGAAATGGGATGCTCACTTCCTGCCTCCCCACCGCCTATACTTCCTCCTACCAAATCCTGCCCTCGCCACAGAACCAATCCAACTGATGGTCACTTCCAATAAGTGAACGAATGCCTGGCTTAATTTCTAAAGTATTAAGAACTCCAGAGCATACTTACTTGGCTCATAGTAATCCACTATGGACACTGAAGCATCTTGGGTATTTGAAACTTTAAAGTTTCTCACAGCAGGAATATCAACACAAAACTGGGTTTCATTTACCTTGAGAAATGCAAAACAGTCTTAAGGGGTTGGCACACTGTGTGTTCATCATTAAGTAAAGACATTTCTTTTTCTTACCATTTTAGGAAACAGAGACTAACACTTAGGGAGGATTTCTACATGTCAGATACTGCAGTAAGTACTTCCTATGAACTATGTTATTTAACTTGTAAAACAATGCTTACAAAAAGGTATTGTTCTTAGTTCCATTTTGCTGAATGGGATACTGAGAATTAGAGTGGTTAAGTAAGTAGCAAGCCTGAGGGTGCATGTACCTAGATCTCCTGTCTCAGATGGTGTACCCCACCCCCAGTTACTACTAATGGCTCACAGCAGCCTCCTTCTCCTGGGAATCGCCCTCAGTTCATGCAAGCCATGTTACCCAGTACGTGAGGTAACTAAGATGGGGCTGTACTCCACAGCCAATGACTGAGATGGGGTACACAAGGCCAGCCTCTCTGTCTCCAAGAGGAATAGATTTGGCCAATTTGGCAAACAACACTCGTTAAAGAATCAGAAATTAGTAAATTCCTTCAAACATTTCCTTATTTGCCAATAGTAGTAAATGAAAAGTCAAACTGACCACTCAAAGAGTGCTGGGCACTCAAATTAAAATAACCATTAACAAGAGCATCAAAGATAGAAGACAAACTCCAAAACCAATTACACTACTAAATTAAAACCTTAAATTTGTTTTTTAAGTTCCAAATCAGGCCCATGGCTTTCGAGCAGTGATTAATGTAAGATAATTCCTAAAGAGCAAAAGAATCTAGAGACTGTTATTTAACATTATATTGAGACTGAATTAGTTTTAACGGGGCTTGAACCAAAGAGGTTTTGAAGTGCTAAAACAAATGAGAACATTCAAGAACTGTCTTTTTAAAAGTACATATTTAGCAATATATTTCTGATTCATACTTAGCAAAACTGAAATAAGAAACATCAAACCCACCCAGGTAATATGAAATCCTTAGAATACTATGAACTCAATATCAATTCAACCTATGAAGCTCATATAAATGCTATAAGAAAAGAATAAACTTACATACCACCAGTTTTGAGACATACCAAGCAGAGTCTGGAATTCTTCACTTACCTTCACCTACATATTGTATTCACCTTATTCTCGAATCAGTAGTAGTCATTCAGCGATGGAAAGAGTACATGAAGGTTATGTAATAATTCTATGTCAAGATCAAATCTCTGAGAATAATCCTCCATGATTTAGCACCTAATTTTTCAAGGTAAGAACATTAACCCCTTCAAGGTTTGTTAGAAGCTTCATGGAAGAATTTTAAAATGTGTAATGAAGGCATTCGTCTTCCAGCCAGGCATCGCGGCTCACATCTGTAATCCCAACAATTTGAGAGGCCAAGACCAGAAGATCAGTTGAAGCCAGGAGTTCAAAACCAGCCTGGGCAACAAAGTGAGACCCCGTCTCTATAAAAAAAATTCTCATGAAATTATCTAGGCAAGGTGGCATGCACCTGTGGTCCCAGCTACTCAGGAGCCTAAAGTGGGAGGATCACTTGAGCTCAGGAGTTGGAGGTTGCAGTGAGCCATGATTGCACAACTGCACTCCAGCCTAGGCAATTCCCTGAGGCAAAGAGGCTCTCAAATTCAGATCTAGACTGAACTGTTTTAATGATAATATGGAAATTTCTATGTATTTCACATCTGGCATGAAATAAAGATTTAGTTACGAAGACCTGCATCAGGCTCGTCATTAACAGCAACTCTCTAAACTGATTTTATAGTTATGTCTTTCTAATGGAGATAAGTATATGGTTGCCATGTTAAACTCATTCAGGGACACAAAAACTTGAAATAACAATGACTTAAAGAAAACATACTTAAAGTAAGGTAGACATCCGAACACAAAACCTAGTAGCTTTGTCAACAGGTTACCTTATGTTTTCCTACTTACAGAATCTAAATAGAGGTTGAGTTTTCCATGATCATATTCCACTTTCTTCACTGTCTCGCTCAGAGGAATTGTGTCTGAAGGCACCATAAAGCCACTTAGTAGATTAACTTCCATAAGAGCCATGCCACTTCTAGCTGGGCCCAAAAACCTAAATCAAAGAGGGGGAGATGAATGAAAACTCCTCAGGAAAAACCCACAGCTGTTATCAAATTATCTTCATACAAAAATCAAACCCACCAAATGTTATTCCAAATACTGTTTGAGTTCAAATAAAATTCACTATAGAGAATTTTAAAACAGGTTATCGTTTTCTTACATGTGTGGTAATCTTATAACTTTCAACCATATAAGGAACAATGATACAACAATGTGTTCATCTGACAGATAGTGTGCAATGCCTGCAGTGTAACAGGCTTGTGCTTATAAACTGTGACAGTACAACATACATCCTTTCAACAGACAACTCTATTTTCTAGCAGTGATTCCAAACCGAATTGCACTTTTTCTTTTGTCAAAAGTTGACAGCACCAAACTTCCAAGAAAGCCAGGCCCTGAGAAGGAGGCATCACTTGACCACTTAGTGATAGTCCCATCCAAGTTCTTAGCAACCTTTTATTCATCTGGTTTTAGAAACTTCAGACCAGTAGGGAAAGGCCTTCCCTTTGTTCTCCCATATACTTGAAGAACATTTTGTGTTTTCTTTGGACACCATGAGGGAATTACAAGCCTTGGAAAGTTTTATTACACTGCATCCTTCTCTCACCCTGTTGTACATGATGTGAGCATCAGAGGATCCGGGCACCAACAACATTTTATCTCCTTACAAATAAATATTTTTCTAAAATGAATTGATGGCAAGAGTTTTTCATTTGGAGCAGAAGGAGCCCAGCTAAGTGAGTATGGAAAGATGTTTGCCTCCAATTTAAAAGGATCATAGCATTAAGTTAGTACCTGTTGTCCTTTTAAATGGCAAAAGCAAGAAGGGCTGTTAGAAAAACCTTGCTTTTTAGAGCAGAAAACCTATGCCTGCCAAACATGACTGATTGAAAAGCCATAGAGTACAACTGCTGACTTCAGCCGGTTCTGCAATCCCAAGCAACTGAAACCATCTGCTGGCAATGCACTGAGCCAAAGTAGATGTTATTAAGAACTAATAAATGGATTGAAACTAGAGGTGTTTGCATATGAGAAAAAATATAGATGAGAAAAAGCAGTCAATATGCTTAAACATTTAAAAGCACAATGCAGATTATACTTTTGGTATATATTAAAAGTACCTTGGTTGATCTGATCTCTCTACCAGCCTGGGGCAGAATTTGTTAAACTATCATGCCACACAGAAAGCCTGGTATGAGGTAAGGTCTTGGACCCTGTTGATAGGATAAAGTGTCTGAAATATCAGGTAATCTTTTTTTTTTTTTTTTTTTTATACTTTAAGTTCTAGGGTACATGTGCACAACGTGCAGGTTTGTTACATGTGTATACTTGTGCCATGTTGGTGTGCTGCACCCATCAACTCGTCAGCACCCATCAACTCGTCATTTCCTCTTTTTTATAATGTGCTGGTGAAAAAATACACTTAAATATTATTTGTCTTTCTTACCAGATTTTTCTCAGAAAACTAGTAGCAGCATTTAAACCCTTTTTATGAAACCCCTACCCTCACATGAAAACAGTTCCCTTCTTCAGGCTCTACCTACCACCCAAACTCTGTTGTCCATCTGATTCCTGATGCTTAAGATTGGAAATCCTGCATTCTTACATGAACCCCTATAAATGCCGAGGTCTCTTCATAGTCTGAATCCTGGCTCCACCTCATTTTCCTCATGTTTCTTCACCTGATGTCTCTTAAGAGGTAAAAGTCTCCCTCTCATAACTCCATGAGGGTCTTCTTCTTTGCCCTTTTCAAAATTGGAATTTGAGACTTGCTTAGGGGATTGTTTCCATTAATTTCTGTATCCATCTCAAACAGCAAGTTCCACAAGGGCAGAGCTTGTGTCTTTTTTGGCTTACAATTACATTCCCACACCTGACACACAGACACCATGCCTGGCACATAGTAGAGGCTCAACCAATACTTGCTGAGGGAATAAATAAATGAATGAGAAAAGCAGGAATAGGCAGGGCACAGTGGCTCATGCCTGTAAGCCCAGCACTTTGGGAGGCCAACGCAGGAAGATCACTTGAGGTCAGGAATTTGAGAAAAGCAGGGATAATAATAACACATACTTTACAGAGTTACTGTAAGAATTAAATGATATGCATGTAAAAGTGTTTGGTGCGGTGCCTGGCATATAAGTTTGTAATCACTGTAGGTTGTTATTGTTTATAATAATAATAATAATAATAACTTGAAGTTGTTATTCTATAACAGAGACCAATTGGAAGACTAGTAAAAAATAATTGGAGTCCCACTTTCTTCTCAGCTGAAAAGGATGCCACTGCAGAGATTCTGATATCCTCTTACTGCTGGCCCAAAATGCCCAAGAAGGTGAAGAATGGGACAAATGTGGGACATTTTACCCCAAAATCATGAACAAGAAGGTCTAAAGATAAAGACAGACAGTAGCGGTAATGGTGGAGACTGGGTCCAGGCAATGGCTGTGAAGGCTGGCCACCTGGATGAACACCCAGAGATGACCTTGAAGAACATCTGCCAGCTCAGGACCACACCAGGGACTTCTAGTTCAACAATAAGTTCAGTGAAACCAGGACACTATGGGATATTTTAGAAGAGCAAACAGCAGCTCCTCAATGCCAGAGCATCTTTAAGTCCCAGCTCGAGACCAAATAAGGCAGATGTAACAGAATAGATTCACGAAAGAAAAAAATGTGAAGCCTCTATTCAAAAACTTTCACAAGGAGTGTGCTCAAATTCCTGTGTGCAGTGGAATGACCAAAACTCTGCAGCTTCCCAGTCTTACTGTGAAGTTGGTAGGGTTGAGGTAGAATCCTTTTTCTTTATTACTTAACAAGATTCTCAGATGCTTTGGATATAGAACAATTTAAGAGTCAACTTAAAAAGTACTCCCAGAAGCTTCAGCTGTTAAGTGTCTAATTATCCAATATGAGAAACTCCTAAACTGGAATATTTTCAATGTATATAAAAAAAAACCTGTCCTCTTGATTGAATTTGCATGTTATCATAAAGTTTTGGGTTAAATGCCTAACAGTTAAAGTTCAGTATGAACCTGAAATAATTATTTCAACAGAAAAATAACTCATAACAAGAAATAACCATTCTAAGTATTAAATATGATTTCCTAAATTAGACCTGAGTTTTATTAATTTATATACACACTGTTCTATTCAAATTTGTTATACATTCAGGGAAAACCTGTAAATAATTTTTGTATGCATCTAATAAATGCTTGAATATAATTAGTAGTATTTCTAGTTTGTAATCTGAAGTGTAGTACATAATTGAATTCTTTGTTCAATATAACTTCTTATATTTATATAGTTAGACAACTATAAATAATTAAACCTTCAAGTCTATTTTCTAAAGGAAAAAAAGGAGAGAGACCTAAGCAGACACTTACCTTGTACACACATTCAAATCCACATGATTGAGATCATCTTTATTTTCTTTTACAGCAACATCTAAATCAAAGGCTTCTTGATTTTGGATAGATCTTCGTCTTCTAGAAGACCCAGAATCCTTCACATTATATACAACATTGAGCTGTAAAAAATAAACTAGCATAAATAACAAATTGGACATAAACTTCTATCATTATGCCTTCTAAATACTGTATTAGGTAATAATTCTCTTTGGATGGACCCAGTAAGATTTTTAATCTTCAAACTAGAAAAAAAAATTAATTTTACTTGCTAACAAAGTATCACTATTAACAAGTAGTATTACAATTTATAAAATTATTTTTAACATTGTTAGGTAATATTCCAAAACAAGTACAATAAAACACCATGGGCGATATTTGGGGATAATGTTTTGTCAAAGAGGGTAAACATTCCCTTGAGGAAAAAACCATCTTGAGAGCATTCACTAATTTCTAAGGAAATTAGTTGCCCAAATGGAGTCATTTCTCTCTAACTAGAACTTCACAAACTCTCAGTAGGATAAATCAAAACTAAAACATTGAAGAGCCTTAGCTGAACATTGCTGAGGATTCTTTTTGTTCATACAACGTTTGTCAAAGATGATAAAATAAATGACAGCTTTCAGGTCAACTGGGTCTTTCTCGGCATCTACTCTGTACCCACCACTGATGTTAAAGGTGCTGTAGACATAATGGGAGAGCCTGAGGACCTGCGTCTTTCTCAAAGGGATCCTAAATCAGAAGCTTAGGCACGTACTCAAAACTTCCTAGCCCAGTCTCATCCCCGGATGGATTGCAATCTACTTAAATGTTTTACCTCATCCCCTTTTTTATAACAAGGTTCGTAAAGCTTACTGTTACTTTGTAAGGTTGTGTTTTCTTTTAACTTATACCTAACACACATACACATATGCACATGTGCATACACACACACACCCCTCAGAACTAACATCTAATGTCCCTCATGGATTTGCACACTTAAAAAAATCCTCTAAGCCTTCATTTTTCAAATCTAAAAGTTGCAGTCTTCTTATTCTGCCACAATCCAAACTCATATAATCTGTCATCCACTTGATCCTTCTGGTTATCTTACTTTGGACATTTGTCAACTCTTCCTTAAAGTATAACGATTAAATTATAGAGTATTCCTGAAGCAGTTGAAGAATAGTCTCATAAAATTGGAGAGATGCTCTCTATTATTTCCATCATTCCCCTTTCAGTGGCATGCAATTATCCCTTTAGAGACCAATGCTATCAGGAAACAAACAAGGACTACTCTATTTGTCTCTCGGGTCATAATTAATGCCCATCCATAACTAAGTATTAGGGTTTACATTTGGCAATAAAGCTCAACTGCTCACTCAGGGAACTTTAAAAGATCTTGCAGTTTATTTCCAACAGTTTAATATTTTATTACCCAAAAGAGGGTAATATTTACTACAAACTCATGAGTTTTCTTTGCCTTCCTTTTTCCAGAGCACATATAAAAATATCAACTGTAAGAAATCTCAATACCCATTTCTGGGTGTCCAACTTCTTTGTAATTTTTTTTCCTCCCTCATGAGAAGTGCCTACTGGTTCCTTCCTTTTGTTTTCTGCATTTTGAGATTGACATGGGATTGATGAACATTCTGACCAGCAAGTACCACATTCACCCCTGTGTGCTTCAAGCCTCAAGTAAAACATCACTTGGTTTCAGTAATTTCTCTACATTTGGTTTATCAAAAATGAATTCCAACCAACTTGGTGATTTAAGTACATATAGTTTTTCAATTTTATCTAGAATACACAGCATATTTACTTTTAGATTTACTCTTGGATTGCAAGACAGTTTGAGAATGAGAATTTTCCCATGGTCTTTGTTAGTAAAGATCGAAATAAATTGTTTACTTTCTCTTTCTGACCTTTTCACTAAATACCATTCCTTTTCACTGTGATCATTTTTCCTTTAGTTTTAAAAAATGTGTACTGTATTCTGAGTGTAATGCAAAATAATCTTAGAATTATTTGGAAGTTTCTAAATTATACCTGCTTAGCAAGGTATACCTGCCCTACTCAGCAAGTATATCTGCTCTCTCAACTAGAATGATAGTGCTGGTTTTTGAAAAAAGTACTTTTTCTCCATAATAGCCATTTTTTTCCTTTCTCAGTAAGTGTTTCAGTGTTTTTGTTTGGTTGTTTGGTTGTTTGTTTCTACCTAAGCACGCAACCATTTTTGGTCCTATCACATATTATCTTGAGGTTCTAATGAGATGATTTTAAAGTCCTCAATATTTTTATGTACTATTTAGTGTAATGATTATCTTATTCAGTATTTTTCATACTACTTCCATTTTTATTGTAGCTCCCGCTGTACCATAAAAATGTAGATTTCTTTAGATTTTCTTTCTGTACCAGAGGATTGAACATAATTATGCTCTAATTGTTATATTTACTATTATATGAGATTTTATTAATTTTAAAGGGACACAATTCCTCCCCTCAAGTCAATAATTCTACCATGTTGACTTTCATATTCTCAGATGAATATTAAGAAATTGTAAGTAAAACATGTATTTGTTATCAGGAATCACATTGGAGGACATTAACCCTCACTTCAAAAAGCAAATAATATCCAAGAAATATTTTTCAAATAGAAAATCAATCTATATAATTGCTCTCTATTCACTGGCTGGCAACATCTCTAATACTTTTTATTAAAGACAGTGATATATCTTGCTTAAGTCATAGATGTAAATTATTAAGAATTATATTCAAGTTATCTAAGATTTAGCAAAGCCCCAAACCAAATAATTATTATAAAAAGTCATATTTAACTTAAAAAAATAAGCATCATTACATACCTGACAAATAGCAAATCCAAAACCAGTTGCGGAAATATTAACTGCAGTTGGCTGTACCACAGCAAGCTGAATCAAGGTGAAAAAAAGTGAATGAGGCTAATTTTCCATATGTAGATCCTTCCAAGTAGCACAACAGATCAGTCCTATCCCTCATTAGGAGCAGAAGCAATCACTGACAGCACTAAGAGCTTTATACTGTCTCACATATCAAAAGCTATGGGTCAAATAGGTAAGCAAGGTGATGGAAGGAAAAGTGCACACTCCCCAAGCTCCCTCACCTCTGCTCATGGGAGGGCACATTAGTGCTACTGACAAGTCTGTCCTCCTATTGGGGTTGAAGCATAAAAGACAAGAAACTAAAGTCATCTCCCTCCCCTGACCTCCCTTAATCAAGGCTTAATCCCCTGGCTTTCCCAGGAGCACAATAACACATTGTCTATGACTGTGCCTAACTTTATTCCTTCTTTTCCTTTATCATCACCACTCTTCCTCACTTTCCAGAATTGAAGTTATCACCTTCATCCATTGTACTCAACCTCCCACAAATTTATCAAGGGAATAAAGTTAAGAACTAGCATATTCTTTTATTCCAGTTAAAGTAAGAATACTGGTTCTATCAATTCTCCTAAGAAGACATGTGGAGCAGCTGAAAAGAACATGGTCTTTGGAATGATGAGTTCAAACCCTAGCTCAACTGTTACTAGTAACATGATCTTGAGCAAGTCACTTAACCTCTCTCAGCCTCGGTTTTATCATATGTACGACAGGGATAAATGTACTTACTTCTTAGAGTTACTTTGAGAAGTAAATGCAATAGAATATGTAAAGTAATCTAGCACAGTGCCTATGAAGAACAGAAACGCAACAGGGTTCTATGTTCATTCCTTTCTCAATGTTACAGTGCCCGTGTTTTCTCCTGTTCCACCAATCTTTCCAAAGTTCCCTGCCCTTCCAGAGCTCAGCAAATTCAACCAAAGGAGGGCACCATTTCTCCCTATTCCTCTACAGAGCTCTGGAAACAAGTCTTTGTTGAAATCAACAGATTACAAATAAAGCAGTATTCCAGCATAAAGAATTGTCTACACTGATTTTTAAATAACTGCCCCTTGTGCACACCTCTGCCGTCTGAAGGAGCAAGCGGTTGTGTGTGTCAATCAGAAACTTTATAGGACTTGGTGCGCTAGGCCCCGTCACAGTCACTTGGATATTTGTCCTTTCTGTAATCATTAGGGCTGCAAATTCAGACAGAGCTTTTAAAGCCACAATGGTATCCTGTTGAGGGAAAAAAAACATTTGTACATATAAGTATATGTCAAGGTCTTCAAAGAGTAAATTTAGTAGTGTTTTGTTGCTGGACATTCAACCACCTTCCTTCACAGCAGAATGCTCCCTGACTCATATTTGAATCTCCTTGGCCTAGAGTACAGGAGAGGCTCAGAAAATGTTTGCTGAAATGTTTCATAGTTTTTAGTGTACAGATCTTACTGATTTTTGTCAGATTAATCCCTAAATAGTTAACATTTTATGCTACTTTGATTTGAGTTTCCATTGCTCATATATACATACAATGGATTTCTGAACATTGATTTTTTATACCACAATGTTACTAAACTCACTTGTTAATCCTAGTAGCATTTTTGTAATCCCACTCAATTTTGCACATAAATGAACATATTATCAATAAATTAAAAGTTCCAGTTTTTCCTTTCCAAAAAGAAGAAAAGAAAATAGAAAATATTTGCTATATGGAACTGAACATCTACTCTTGTATCAGTTACCACAGATGAAAAATGGCAAATGTAGATGGGGAACTGGTTTATTCCATATAAATATCAGATATAAAGTTCATAATAATGAGGAGAAAAAAATTAAAATCAGTGAATTTAGCCTTTTGCTTAAGTTACTAAACTTTGAAACTACAAAGTAATTTTAAGAAATCAAGGAAAAAATGCAACCAAATACTTTCTTAAATATATATTTTAATACATGATATATAATTTATATATTATAATATATACTATATTTTATTTTTATATTTTATTATATTAAATATTTATATTATATATAATTTTATATATACACATTTTTACATAATTTTAATATAAATTTTATATATAATTATATAATAAAATATATTTTATATTTTATTAGATATATAAAATATATCTAACAAGAAATATATATTATATATATTATAGTTTAAAGGGAAAAAACTATCATCTCTCACCTGAGTAGATGCAAAACCACCCAAGCTATTTCTTTGCCTGCTTAGCCACCTCATAATTGGGATTCCCTCAGAAGCCTGAAATTGTAGGAAGTGTGAGAGCAGTGCATAGGCTGCCACTTCAATATCCAGGGAGCGTGGCTGCCAGGAATCAGAAAGTTTGGACTCTGATGACACCCAGAATTGCATGCCTCCTACAAGAGAAAAATAAAAACATTCTGATCAATTATCCAGAAAAATTACATTTTATACAATTAAATATTCCTACTCTGGTCCAAGTTGTGCTTAACTAGCATAAAAATACATCTATTTGTATACATGTATTTATTTATGCCAAACATGTATTTATCACAAACACACACACACATTCATATGTATACATGTGCCTATGTGTCACTTTTTTAAACTACTACAAGTTAAGTACATCTTATCCAAAAACCTTGGGGTCAGAAGTGTGTCCAATTTCTGTTATGTTTGAATTTTTGGAATATTTACAGAATACATACATTCCAAAATCTGAAATGCTCAAAAATCTGAAACTTTTTGAGCACTGATATAATACTCAAAGGAAATGCTCATTGGAGCATTTTGGATTTCAGATTTTTGGATTAGGGATGCTCAACATATATATTTATAAATTTTCATCCTTTTCCCATTGCCTACATTTGAGGATGTTTTCATGAAAATAATTTTCCTAAGAGAAATTCCATATGTTTGGCTCAAGGCTAAATAGCTATAAATAAAAGGAAAAAAATATATATTCCAGAAGATAATATACATTACTTATCTGACCAGGCCATCCCCAAAATATTTTAGGACACATTGAAAAGAATCCTATTCTGGGAATCTGCCATTAACTAGCTCTACTATTCTGGGAAGACTCTCCTATTTTCATTATCTGAAGGTTGGTGTTATGAGTTTGAGGTTCAAGCCCCCAAGAAAAAAATTAGGAACCCCAGCTAACTCAACAACCTTCCTAGAGATAATTCTGCTCTAGCCCCCAGAGGACCATCCCACTTGGTGCCCTCTCTCAAATATTACTATTTAGATGATGACTACACTTAGGTAGAATACTACATAACTACCACTTAGCCAAGCAGACAAGAAAAAATGTCAAAGACTGCTTTAACCTCTACGCGATAATCTTCTAGTCCCCAGCTTTGGAATAGGTAACAAGGATTCAATCTAAGTTACTGTTAATACAATATATTTTACAGTCTCAGAAGAAGCCTCTAAACACTTTCCACAATTATCCCTTCTTGAATTAACAGAAATTTGAATCACTGGACATTATCTTATTTCTGCCAACCCACTCACATCTCTCTCTGTTTCTTACACACACACACACACACACGCACCTGGATCCCTGTCTACTTCATATATAAAATACACATAATCCACTTACTAGCAGCGTTTTTTGGTATTCACATTTCTTTTAATTAGCATTTTCGTTCCTATTTTTGAGCATTTGCTATGCAGCAGCATTGCACATTAATCCTCACAGCCACTCTAAAATAGGTGTTATTCCCACTGTACAGTTGATAAAACTGAACCTCATAAAGGTAACTTGCAGAACCAGAATTTGAACCTAAGTCTCTCCAGAACCCAAGGTCTTGGAAAACTACAAGGCTGCCAAACCTGAGATGGTATCAGACACTCAAAGGGTAAGTGACATAGGGCATGACATATCTAGAATAAAGAGACACTGAGCCCTGAAATTCTGTAGAAAAAAACCCTGGGGAGACCAGAAGTATTGTGGCCATGTCAGGCCTATCCTGATCTCATTGTGTGTTTTACTTTTCACCAAAAGATGTAGATGTAATCAATTTCAAACCTGGCTAAAAATTTTTCTCACGTAAGTTATATATTTCATAATGCATAACAACCTCAAGTGGGCCCGGCACATTACCTTCTTGTTCTGCTCTCGAAGTCAGCATATTCAAAGCTTCCTTCGCTTTCGGACTCCCCACTGATGACAATGCATAAGCTATAAGAGCTAGAGTATAATTGTCTGAAATTCCTCTGCTGAATTCAGACTCCAAAAAATGGATAGACTCTTGCACATCAATGTTAGGCTTGGAAGAAAAAAAGTATATTTTTTACTATCCAAAGTAACCCATTACCACATATTGAAACAAAAAGTACTTTGAAACATGCATTTAAAAAATAAGTTCCGTGTCTATGAAGCACCTGACCTTGTCCTAGGCAATGAAAATCAACCATGATCATTGACATTTAAAGATTTGCCATGCATTTTGAAAATAATACTTTTTTTCAGTTTTTATAACAGGCATCATTACCTGGAAGAAAAATGTAGAGCTTTTGCTAGTATTTCTCCCACTCAGTATCATAAACTCAGACAAGAACAGCAAACTGCTTGAGAAATATATTTCTTATATTTGATCTCTGTTATTGTGGCTCTAAGTTCAGGAAAAGTTTAGCTTCTACATGCCTAGTAGTAGAATAGGAAAATAGTGGGGGGCCTAATAAAGAGAATGGCTTTGGTGATCTCATAAAATGCAGTAGGCAGTAAGCAGTAACGGTATCAATCACCAGGACAGTTCTGGAGCAAACTTAAGCTCGTCAGCATACCTTTCCATGCACACTCATTCTCATCCAGGCATCCACGCCCATTCAACACACTTTTCAGGGTATGAGTGTTCTCAGCACTAAATTAACAGATATTGTAACTGTTCCATGATGTTTTAGAAATAAAAAAAAATCCTTCACAATCTAAACTTGCTAGAACACATTATCAAATTTTAAATAATTTTCTTTCCCCTCAGAAATTAACTTTTTCAATGATAAAACATGTATTGACTTATCTTACCAATAGCAAGTACAATACATACATTAAAAAGCATTTTTAGAATTCTCTTAGTCATTCTGAAAGAGTGGGTTAATGTTTTTATTCTCAGATTTTGGAACATGGCCACAAAATGCAAAGCAAAAGAGTACTCAAATTCAGATTTCACATGTGCTGTAAAATTGCAACTTGTTAAGTTTCCACACACATATTTGACCCATTAAGACCTACCTTCCTTGTGTTTCCCATCTATCATTTATTAAATTAAAGATGAAATACCTGATACTTTCTATATCCCAGGAGAGAAGTTACAATATAGGCTGTAAGTGTTACTGGACTTTTATTGCCACCTTGAAGCTCACTATGAATCACTCTTCCTGGCTCCCAAAATTCACCGTTGGATTTCTGACGTTCTTTAAGCCAAGTGTATGTTCTGTGTAACACATTCTGATCAATATCTATGTAAGGATCGGCTTCAAGGAAACATCTTAAAACAAAAGCTGACAACCTTTATGAAAAGGGAAAAAAATTACATAAAATGCACTTTATAAGGTCCATCAAATAACACTGAGCAAGCAAAACAACAACACTTTCTCCCCATCAGAAGATTCACCAAAGGGGGAATCACTGAAGATAGAACAAAGGAAAGAAAAAAAGCAAAAAAGAAAGAGCAAAGGGACAAGGTAAGCAACTCTCTCTAGCAGGCAGACTTGGCCAAGAAATTCCATGTTGACTCAAAAATTTCAGATTTGAAAAGGAATTTAGAAATTATGTAATCCAGCTCCATTATTTTGTAGACTGAGAATTTGACAGTCCAACAGAGTTAAATAAATTGTCCAAGGTTATTCATCTTTGGACTGTTCTAGATATTTACCAAAGAAGAGCTCCGACACACTTCACTCAACCCCAAAGCTGTGGATGAAGAATGTACACATAGTTCACAAGCAAACTGTAGTACTTCAAGTGGGGGAAATATTTTTCTCTCCTATAGAATGGGAGTTAGCCAACGGCAGCCTGTGGGCCAAATCTGCCTGGCCCAAATCTGGCCCTCAAGCAGAATACAGCTCAGGGCCTGTTTATGTGTGTACCACCCCAGCCCCCACCTGCCAAATTAAAAGGAGAAGGAAAAGAAAAAAACAAAGACAGGAAAGAAATAGGGAGGAGAGGGAGGAAGAGGGAAGAGCATGCAACAGAGACTCTACGTGGCCCGAAATGCCTGAAATACTTAAAATCTGACCCTTTACAGAACAGTTGGCCAGTCCCTGCTACAAAACACTATACTGAGGTAAAAAGAACATCAAGCACTAAAACACTAAAAGGTTTCTATTTATGGTTCTATATCCTGACTCAGGCCAAGGCCAAGAGAAAATGTGAAGCAGATCTGTTTCATGTTATATAAAGTTTCGTGTGGTAAACATTACTAATATTCAATAATATCCAGTTCTCTTTTACTTTGGTTACACAGAGGAATTCACTTTCCTGCCCCAGTGAGGTTAGGCATAGCCACGTGACCAGCTCTGAGAAGGATAAAATGAGTAGAAATGATACATTCAGGATGAAGTCTCTAATTGCCAGTGCTATAGATTCCAGCCTCCTCTTTCCGGGCTGTGGCAAACCTGGAGCCTCCTACTGGAGACGTGGACACGTTGGCAGCTGCAGAGCCCCCTGCTGACCACAATGGAAAGGCAGCAAGAACAAGAAATCCCTTCACTGTTAATTGCTTAGATTGAGTAGGTTGGTTGTTACTACAGCACTCCTAGTCTATCCTGATTGATACAGTGAGTTAATCTTTTTCTGAGTACAATAGGAAATTGAAGATAAGTACAAGAAGAGAGATTAATCATCCAAAATCAGCCACATAGAGATTCCAGTCTGGAGGAAACTGGCTGTTCATACTTAATTCCATCAGTGTTTGTTTTTCTCACACACACACACACACACACACACACACACACAATCTTAAAGAAACTACCTTGACTCCATTAACACAACACTTGCATTAGTCGTGGAAGATTAAGAAAAAAGCTGTGCCACAATCACCCGGCATTTCTAACTGATTTTATCAGCTGCACCATCATCATAAAGTATTTTTATTTCTGTTTCTTACACACACACACAAAAAGATTTATAACTTATCTTTTCTAAATAAAAACATTTGATTTGTTAATGTTTGAAAATAATACTTTAAAAAGAAAATTTCTTTTTAAAGTCAGACTAAGGAAAAAGTAACCTCCCAGTCTACAATATATAGAGATATATCTGTCAATTTCATTCCATGACACAGATTTGTTCAGTTGGCAAAAACACTTACCAAGTGCTCCCAGAAGCGTCATAATTCCCAAAAGCACTGAAAGAGCCGTCTTCCCTCTGATAGAGAAGTTCCCTCTGGTAACCTAAAGACATAAAAATGGACAGATCTTCAAAGTAATCATTAACTTGTAATGGATGAAAGTTTCTAATTATGACTTCATTTTGAGGAAATATGGGCAGAGAGGGGAAAGAAGAAATCAAACCAAGAACTAATATTGAGTAGCTTCTATTTTAAGTGCTGTTGGAAATTTAAAATCCAGGACTTTTCAAGCAAAATGCATAAAATAAAAACTGTGATATCCTGGCCGGGTATGGTGGCTCACGCCTATAATCCCAGCACTTTGGGAGGCCGAGGCAGGTGGATTACCTGAAGTCAAGAGTTTGAGACCAGCCTGACCAACATGGTGAAACCCCATCTCTACTAAAAATACAAAAAGTAGCTGGGCATGGTGGCACATGCCTGTAATCCCAGCTACTCAGGAGGCTGAGGCAGGAGAATCGCTTGAACCCAGGAGGCAGAGGTTGCAGTGAGCCCAGATCGCATCATTGCACTCCAGCCTAGGCAACGAGCAAAACTCCATCTCAAAAAAAAAAAAAAAACCTGTGGTATCCCAAATTAAAGTAAATTTAAAGATCACCATGGCATAGATGATACTTCTAGCCATTCAAAAGCAAGCAAATTAAAGGTAGACTTTTATTTAACTCTCTAGTGTTCACCATAATTGTTTCAATGCTTAGTAATCTAGAATTGTTTGCTACACAAGAAAAATACTATGTAGGATATCATTAATTAAAGTTTAAGGCCAAAGTAGAAAATAAAAGCATTTTCTATTCTTAGACCAGCAATACAGAGGAGGAAATGCTAAATAATCTAAGACAGTGGCTCTTAAATTTTTGGGCCATCGCCAACTGAGGTAAAGCAAAAAACCAACTTGCCTGCCTACCCAGCAATTCCATGTTTCCATATATATACATTCAGTGGTGGCAATGAAGCATCATTACAGAAGTAAATTAGGGAGGGGCTTAAGGCTTATATATCTGCATTAATAAAAGCAGATGTGTCATATTTGCAAATAGTTACAAATAAATGATTGCAAATAAAAAGCAGATGTTTCACATTTGCAAAGCAATGCACACAGATCTCAAAGTCCAGTGTGAGTAAACATAGGCCAAACACTAAAGGATTCACCAAACAACCCGCAATAAACTAACTTGCTAAAAATAAAGTTAAGACAGCAATAACTTATCACTAAAAAAGCAAGCATTAGCAGGAACATTTCCAGCTCAAGGAATTATCAACGACTCTCTAATAGCCAAAAATCCTTCTAAAAATTACAGGATTCCACTATTAGCAGAGAAGGGCACACAGCCTGAGCTTTGCAGCACAGCCATGGCAAAGCCGGGCAACCATACTCATTTGTAAAATGTTGAAATCATTCCCCAATGAACTGCAGTAATAAACAAGTTTGACTTTATGAACATCATATTTTAGAAGCATCCAGAACTATAACACAATTCTTATTTGACTAACGAAACATAAGCATTAATGGTTTGAAATTACGGTTAATGTGCTCTCACCTTCAGGTCCCAAATTTCTCCCTGAGTCTTTCCAAAAGAAACCCTAGACTTAAGTATCTGATTTAAGTTACAATAAAACAAAATGCATAAAGAAAAAAAGAAAACAAGATACTCTGTTTCACGGTGATATTTAAAACTTATGGTAAAAGAAATATAAACATTTAAAGTGATGACAGAACTTTGCTCAATTTGAAGAAGGGAGCATTAGATTATACCCTTTATGTTTCTAATTGAATTATTATGGTACAGTAATTAGCCAACTTTCATTCAGCACTCATTAGATGTCAGGAATTGTTCAAAGTCCTTTGCAGGATTAACTCAGGTAATTCTCACAAGAACCCTCTGACATAGACGCTATTATTATTCCCTTTTTTGCGGATAATGAGACTGAAACTCAGCGGATACAGACACCATGTGCAAGATCACACCACTGACGGAGTGAAGTTGAGCAGCCAAGGTCTCACTGGCTCCAAGGCCACTGGCTCCTAGTAAATCACAGAGCTCTTCCAATTATTAAACATGATAAAAGAAGAAAAGTCCTCAGTATAGCACCGTTTACATGGAAAGCTCTCAACAAACAATAGGCATTACTCTCTAATAGGTGTAGAGGAAGGCTCTCTAAGCACCAGATGCAATAAAATAAAAACATTGATGCATTTGATTTTTTTTTAAGTTTTTAAACTATTCCAAGGCAAAAAAGACTATAAGCAAGGCTTAACAAATAAATTAAAAGACCATATTTGCAACATATAAGATGGATAAACAGCTAATATCAATATTATACAATTTTTGTGTATGTTTATATGTTATTACATACATGTACATACATATATAAAGAACTTTTTTTTTTTTTTTGAGACGGAGTCTCACTCTGTCACCCAGGCTGGAGTGCAGTGGCGTGATCTCGGCTCACTGCAAGCTCCGTCTCCCGGGTTCACGCCATTCTCCTGCCTCAGCCCCCTGAGTAGCTGGGACTACAGGCGCCCGCCACCGCGCCCGGCTAATTTTTTGTATTTTTAGTAGAGACGGGGTTTCACCGTGGTCTCGATCTCCTGAACTTGTGATCCACCCGCCTCAGCCTCCCAAAGTGCTGGGATTGCAGGCGTGAGCCACCGCGCCCGGCCATAAAGAACTTTTTAAAAAGTAGGGTAAAGGATAAAAAGTCCTATAAAAATAAGTGAATAAAAGACAAAAGAGATGAGTCACAAAAGACAAAAATATAAAGACAAATTTCAATATAGAAAACATGTTCAACTTCATAATAGGAGAAACTCAAATTAAACCTACACTGAATACCATTTCTCTCCCATCAGATTAGCATTAAGATTCAAAATTTTGATCACTACTTCTGTTGGGTGAGCTGTATGGAAACCAGCAGTGAGCTGTATGGAAACCACTGCTAGAGGGAATTCAGGAGGGTATAACTACCATGTAGGGGAATGACCTTACCCCCCGACCCAGTAATTCCAGTTCTAGGAATCTACCCTGAAGACACGCCTCCAACAATACAAAAATATATATGCAGAAGATTATTCATTACAGCATTATTTGTAATTGTAACATAACTGAAACAATCTTAGTGCCCAAAAACTGGAGACTGATTGAATAAACTATGGCACATACACATGATGGCGTACTATGCAGCTGTGAAAAAAAGAATGAGGAATATCTCGGTCAACTGATGCAGAGTAATTTCTTGGATACACTGTGAAGTGAAAAAGGCAAAGTATAAAATAGTACATCTAGATATACTACCTTCTGTGTAATAAAAAGGGGAAATGAAGCCAGGCGCCAAGGTTCACTTATTGCCAAGGTTCAGTACTTTGGGAGGCCAAGGCGAGTGGAACACTTGAACCCAGGAGTTTGAGACCAGCCTGGGCAATATGACAAAAGCCTGTCTCTACAAAAATACGAAAAAAAAAAAAAAAAATAGCACGGTGGTATGTGCCTGTAGTCCTACCTGTTCGGGAGGCTGAAGTGGAAGAATCACCTGAGCCCAGTAAGTCAAAGCTGCAGTGAACCGTGATTGTGCCACTGCGCTCCAGCCTGGACAAAGGGAGAGGCCCTGTCTTTTAAAAAAAAAAAAAAAAAAAAAAAAATCTCGTGTTCAATTATAATCCTCAATGTTGGAGGTAAGGCCCAGTAGGAAGTGACTGGATCTTGGCGCTGTCCTTGAGAGAGTGAGTGAGTTATCGCAAGATCTGGTCATTTAAAAGTTTGTGGCACCTCCCCACAACACTGTCTCTCTGTTTTTGTTTTCACCATGTGATATGCCTGCTCCCACTTCACCTTCTGCCACAATTGTAAGCTTCCTGAGACCTTCCTAGAAGGAAATGCCGGCACTATGCTTCCTGCACAGCCTGCAGAATCATGAGCCAATTAAACCTCTTTTCTTATAAATTACCCAGCCTCAGGTATTTCTTTATAGTAATGCAAGAACTGCCTGATACAGTTACCAACGAGGAGTAGGGAAAAAGAAAAGGGGAAGAAGAGATACTCTTTTGAATATACTTCTCAAAATCAATCAGTTTGTCTTTTGGAAGCATGTTAATGTTCTACATGTTCAAAACATAAACAAAAGTGGGAAAAAATTAAATGATAGGCATTATCACTACTCTAGTTCATTTTATCATATTTTAGTTTTCACATAAACTTTAAAAACGCAGTATACTATCTCATTTTTCAGAGGCAGCCAGGGATCACAGAGAAGCAAAATAATTAATGTTCACCAAAAAAGTCAGCAAGAGAGTCCAGGGCATTCTCCCTCAATTTTCAATTAAGGACTAAATTCTTCAGATAGCCAGAGTTTATGAACTCAATCTAAGAAAAAAGAGGAAAAGGAAAGAAGAGAGGAGGAGAGGAGAGGGAAGAAGAAAAAAGAAAAGAGGTTTGAGGCCCTCAATCCCTACAGGAGGTACTTTTGTGACAGAAAGACCAACCTCGAGGAGAGGACCATGTGCCTCCACGCCCCCAGATCACATCAACAACGGCAGTTCCAAGTATGAGATATTGTGAAACTGGTCAGAGATGAGATCATGAAGATGAGATCAGTGCTTATGGAAATTACCCCTCAGGTGGCTGACCTCCAACATTCCCCATTAATATCAACAACTAGCACCATTCTTCCACTAGAGGCAGCCAGCCCAGAGAAGAGGCCACAGACAATCACTGTTTTGCAGTGAATTTCTTGAGCAGGTTTAGATAACACTGAGAATCCAAACTACTAGCTCTGCTCCCATGAAAAAGTAAGGGAGAAATTCGGAACCTAGAGAGAACTCATATGTCTCCTTGTGGGAGTCTCCTGTGAGGTTTCCTTCCTCATCTTAAACCAGCATGCATCATTGTGGATCCCTCGGCTGTCTGTCCTCCAAATCGTCCCAGTGTATCAAGCCTAATTTCCATTCCATAAATAAAACAGGGCCAGGCACAGTGGCTCATGCCTGTAATCCCAGCACTTTGGGGGGCCAAGGCAGGTGGATCACCTGAGGTCAGGAGTTGGAAACCAGCCTGGCTAATATGGTGAAGCCCCATCTCTACTAAAAACACAAAAATAGTCAGGTGTGGTGGCACACACCTGTAGTCCCAGCTACTTGGGAGGCTGAGGCAGGAGAATCACTTGAACCTGGGAGGCAGAGGGTTGCAGTGAGCCGAGATCATACCACTGCACTCCAGACTAGACAACAGAGCAAGACTCCATCTCAAAAACAGGACATTGATGACTTGTCTATAATGTTTGTTGTTAATACAACAACTCAGCTTTCCAGAGCAGTCATCTACGTTGGAGACTTTACATCACAAGAGATGAGAAAGGCAAAAACAGCTCTCTCCAAAAGTTTATGAAGAAATAAGAGTATCACCTATAAGATAATCATTTTAGGAACAGCTCTTGAGTTTGAAAAGTAATCATATGCTCAGAACTTTCATAGACTTCTGAATATTGAAATGCAGGAGAAGTCCAGAGGCTATTAGGATAAAAACCCATGAGCCCTTCATAAACGGTCAGATAAGACACATCCTGTTCTGGGTCACAAATTTTCTTTGGAATAGCCATGAATGTAAAATTTCAAACTTTATTGTAATAAAGATAAAAACACTGTTCACAAACAAATGAAAAAGTAACATTCTAAACATAGTTTAACTTGATTTACCTTAAGTGTCAAAATTACATGTAAATAAAAGAAGTAAAGTTGGCTACTTGTGACTATTTCAAGAATTTTCTCTGGTAATAAGCTGATAAAATTCTCTGTATTAAAAGAAATCATTATGAACTTGCTTACTTTCTATGACATGAAATGGAAAGGGAGAACATCACGGTTTTTTAAGCTATTTTTTAAGCTATGGCCACCAGCCATACTTGTGACCAATGGCAACATCTGAATTCTGAAGCCTTCTTTCTCTTGTTTTTATTTCAATGGAGGAAATAAAATGTTTTCAATTAGACTTGGTTTGAGTCTCACTTTAAAAAGTTGAACTGCAAGCACTATGATTTAAATATCTGAGGAAAACAAATGGTTTAAATCTTCAATTAACAGGTTCAGGATTTCCAGTCCTTATCAAAAACAGTTTTCATGTTATGGTTCCGTTTTGCTTTTTGACAGCAAAGACACTTCATTCAATGATGTAGCTGTTGTTTCGACCAACAAAATAATAGCTTAGGTTACAGAACTCCTGGGCCAAGCATGATTTAAGTAAAACAATGTGCTGTTCCATAAATGACATTTAAATAATATAATCATGACTCACACCGAAGCTACTTTAATTTCTTAAAACAATAAAAACAACTACGGTATATTTAAAGGACTTTGGCAAATGTGATGGCAAAAGAAAAAAGAGAGACTCTGAAATGAGACACTGATTTCATAATGAAAAGCATTATACCGAGAAGCTTTTGTCCAATACTTTGAAATATAATTTAGTTCAGTTTGTGAGATGATGTATTTTTGGGAAGCTCCACCGTGCTGACTTTCATCAGCCACTTCACCAGCTCAAAGAGTAGCACATGGAAATCACTGGTCACACTTCTTAGCTGCTAAGAGAATGCCAAGGCCAGGTAGAACCATTAGTGCCCAGAGATCATCACACTACATTCTGGGGCGCTTCAGAGATCTTCTGGACCCAATATTCACATTAGGATGATGGACCTAAAGTCCAAAAATGTTAATATTAATAATAAGTCATTCACCCATTCTGGATTTATTGAAGTGCCCACATAGCTATACAATGAAGGTCAAACATGGTCCCCACTGTCACAGAGCTCCCCCTCTAAATGCAGGGACAGATGATGGACAGGAGAATTTTAAATAATGTTAAGTGAAGAAATAAAATGGAGTAGTACAAATTAGAGTTACTAAGTGGTCAGGGGAGGCCACTCTGAGGCAAACATCAACTGAATGATGAAAAGGAGCAGCCATGGAAAGATCTAGGGGGAAAGCATGCCAGGAGAAGGAAGAGCAAGCGCCATGTCCCTGAAGCAGCACGGAGCTCAAAGTGTTCCAGACACAGCCAGCTCCAGATGAGGCTAAGGAGGGAGGCCAAGCCAGGTCACCCAGGACCCTGTAGGCTGAAGCTGGGAGCCCACTGCAGGATCGTAAGCAAGCAAGTGACAAGATCTGACGTTTTCAAAGATCCCTTTCATATTATATGGAGAATGTACAGAAGGGAAGGGAACGCAGAAAAAGACAGACTACTCAGCAAGCCATTGGAGTAGTCCAGCGAGCAATCATGCTTGTATGGAACAATAAGCAGTGGGATGGAGAGAAGTAGAAGAATTTCATATCAGTTTTTAGAGGGAGAATGGACAGCATTTATTCGCTGACATTAACCCCTAACTCCCTAGTTAGAGGCAACCAATTCTAATATAGCTGATATTCGTTGTGCACTTATTATGTGTTGAATAAAATGCTGACATATCTCACTGACTCCTCAAAACAAGGAGTTCTTTTATTATCCAAGTGGGTTCTTTTACTATCCCTGTCTTGCAGGTGAGAAAACCAAGCCTTGGAGAGACTAAGGACCTGGTCCAAGGTGGGAGCCAGGATGCAAGCCTAGGTCTGACTGCCTCCACAGCCAGTGCTATGCCCCAATCTACTTCCTCCCAAGGGGGGACTCGCCTACTTAACAGCTGTAGCGCTCAGCATCCTCAACACTTGGGAGGACTACTTGGCATTTAGAGAATGATGCTTTTTTTGCACTCTGGCCACTGCACTTTCTAACAACCAACAGATGTGAGGAGGGATCTCAGGCAATTAGTAGAGACCCTCACTGGGTTACTTTGAAAAACTACAGTTTGGCCACCTACCTGGCCAGGACTGACCTGAGGGACTAGCACTGCTTTGGGAAAACAACAGATACTGAGGATTTGGACCATTCATTTTGTAGGATGGCTGCTGACAGCGAAAGTATCTAAAACACCTACTGAAATTATTTTTAAGGAATGAGTTTTCACTGCTTACATGTTTCAAGCTATGTAAAATTTATTCTATCTTTTTAAAGCATTAATATTTGATTAGCCAAAGTTACAGCTCATAAAGCATATATAAATATGGAGTTATGTGGCATTTTCTAAAATATTTTACCTTATTGTATTAAAATATCCCAAAGAATATATACCAAATTATAAAGCACCAGTTTAATCCCTATGTAGTTTCTACTTCAAAACAAACTAAATCTTGAATACAAATTGGAATCTTGTTTTCAAAAGCTACAAAGTTCAATCATGATAATTCCAAATAATTTTTACTTATCTCCTTAATTACAGCCATTATGCCAATGTGTAAAGATCTCATTTGTTTTTAGCATGGCACACAATATACCACAGAGACCACTTGATACCACTTAAATTTAATTATAATAAAGTTTGAAAAAGGTTATTCCTGTATGTATATATTTAAAACATGACCAATCCACAAATGTGTATAAACAAGGATAATTTTACATGGGCAACTCTATACAGGAAATTCCAACTGCTGGAGCTCTACAAATTTCCCCGAGGACCTAACCACCTGCTGCGTTTCAGGGCTGGTCACAGTGCCTGCAGGGTCTGGCCCTAATCTAAGAGAAAATATACCACTATGTCCTTCCCCACATCAGAACTCAGGCCACACTCAGCCCTGATTCTAAACGCTGGTCTCCCTTGATTTGTGGTCTCATACACTGCATTGTTCCTGACCCACAACCCCTTGACTCCCACTCAGCCTTTGTCTGTGCCATTCTATCCCAGGGAGATCTTCAGACACTGACTCTAGCTCATCTACTTAAACCCAACACCTTATAGCTTACTTCAGTCTAATCTGACACTCCATATTCTAACCTTTGGTGCCTCCTTCCCTACAGGATCCCATGTTCCTCCCTTACTATTTTATCAAAACCTCCAGTGAGACTTCTTACACGGTGGTGATACTCAAGCATCCTGTCCCGATTCCTGGTCCTTTCCATCATATCCCATTGCTTCTAAAAACCCGAGAACACCGCAAATCAGAATTATCCCATAGTGTTCTGAGGAACAAGGTGGACGGTGGAGCCAGGCCACCACGGGTAAATTATTTAACCTCTCTGTACCTCAATTTCCTCATCTATAAAATGGAAATAATAATGGTGCACCTACTCCTAGAGTTTTTGTGAGAATTAAATGAAACATGCATAAAACATTTAAACAGACTTAGTTGCTATTACTGTCATTACATAGAATTAGTTTAGAATAAAAAAAATCTCTACACAATAAGGGAAACTGGAAGAAAAGCTCGTATTAAAATGGCGTCTTTACCGAGTTTTCTAATTCTTCTGTGGAAAAATCAGCAATCAATTAATAGCTTGCCTCTACTTTTCATTTAATCCATTTGTTACAAAAAACAAAAACTAAAAAAAAATAGGAGTTGGAAAGTGTGGAACTACATTTTTCTTAGATTATAGTGAATCCTCATTTTTCATCAGTTTGTGTGAGCCCTTCTAATCTTCATGAATTTGATGGACAGGATACATCATACAAATTGTGCAGAGATAAATAGCCGGAGAGTTTGTGCTAGAGGTCCACTAATAAGGAAATGAAAAACTGAGACTGTAATTTTTGGTTGGCTTTCGGAGTATTTCAGAAAATCAAATTTACTTTACTATTATCATTAAATGTGTCTCACATCTCTTTGTTTCCTCCTAGGTATGGATGTCAAGAGCATAGGCTCAGAGTCCAAATCCCAGCTCTATCTGATTATATGACCCTGGACAAGTTAGCTAACTTTTCCACACCTCAGCTTCCTCATCTGCAAAAAAACAGGATCATGCTAATACTAATGGTGAGGCTTCAATGAGGTATGAGATGTAAAGTGCTTAGAACACTGCCTGCCACACAGGACACACTCATCTCATGTCAACTGCTATTATTAACAAGTTGCCAAAACAAAGGATCTGGGTGCCTGTGAACAGTTGCCACCTTTCAAGGATTCAGGATACAGTCTTCACTAGCATGGCATTTCCTCGAGTCCAGCAGGTCCTCTTCATACAAACATTTCTCCCCTAATCCCCATCTGCTTGACATTTTAAATGCACCGAGAAGGTCCCCACCACACAGCACTGCATCTGTTTACATACAAACCATCTTCTCCACTGAGCAGCGAATTCCTTAAGAAGACAGGCCCTGGCTCCCTCTGTTTTTTTGGCACAAGAACTGATCCTAGCACTAAGAAACACTCCACAAATGTGTAAATAATGAATGAATGAGTATTCCTCTAGATTTTTAAGGAGTTTTAAATTTCAGATCCCTTAGTATACTACAAGTCCCCTCCAGAAACTAACTCTTAAGCCATTACTAACAAACATCTTAGTAGCAGTGAGTGAACAGTTAGCTAAAGGAAGAATAGTAACAGCTTTCCACTGTTTGCACTTCCTGCACATGTCAACACCGTGTAGCCCATCACTTACCTAAGACAAAATCCACCTATTTTGCAATATGGTCTAGAATGAACCTTACCTGAAAAAAAAAACAAATTTTTTTCTACGAACAAATGTAGGTCTCTAAAATGCTTACCTTGCCTCATAAATGAAAGCGCTTTTTCTTTCAAATTATCTGTCAGTTGTTTCTTTTTAGTCAGATAATCCAAAATGTAAATATTTGGAGCAAAATGTATCATGTTCTGTTCACCACAGCCATAAGGCATCCGAATCAATGAGGCTAAGCCATTGATGGAAGGACCGAGAACATCTCCTGGAAGCACAAGACATGCAATTCATTCAGTAAATACTCAGTAACAACTACCTGCTGGTGGCAAAGAGACTTCCACTGAGTACAGAAGGCCTCTGTCATTGAAGCAATATGAATATTCCACTGCTTAGAACACAGTTGAAACTTTACATCAAGCTTTTAGAAGACTGGTCAAAAAAATAACAATGCTCTGGTACTGAACTTGTAGGTCGTGTGATGAAAGATGACATTTTTAGCTCAGTTAAGCATATGGCATAAATTAGGCAAAAAATAATTTTTAAAAAAAATTTTAAAAATGTACAGAATTGATCAGTAAGACACCATCACTCATACAGGAAAGAAACGTTTTATTAGTAGTATTCACGCAAACAAAATTTTATTCTTATTTCTTACTAATACATCACAAGCACTTCAGAAATAATTTTTTAAAAAACAATGAGGATTGTAGTGTTTTCCAATGTGTTCTATTTAGCAACAACAAATACAACTATTTCAATTAATCTCAGGATCAAAAGGATTAGGAATATTCTTCAAAGTTAGTAATCTAAAATTAAACAAAACACATGCTTTAAAAACCCTCTACACACATCCCAACATCACAACTCAGGGAAAAATAGTAAAAATTCAGAAATATGAAGGCTGAGTTCTAATTTTGGCCCTGCCATTGTTAAGCTGTATAGATAACAGTATCCTTCTATGTCGTTTACTTGAAAACTTATACCATGCCAAGTCCAAATACCTAGTGAAAATGTGATCCTAAAAATTATGAAAAAAAAAGGGAAAAGAACCTGTTTCATATGAATAGGCCGGAGCTGTGCCAGCATTGCTTAAATTTTAGATGTGAATACAAAGAAAAAAATAGAGGTTATATTATTACCACTGCAGGCTATGTGTTTAATATTCAAAGTGAACATAGACTATCAAAGTTCAAAGAAGGAAGCTAAAATTCATACATTCTGGGATACAAAATAGGCCTCTAAAACAACATGTAAATATAAAACTTGAAAATCCATTCTTTACATCAAGCATAAAAATTAAGCCTCAGGGTATTTCCATGACCACAGATAGAATCGTTCCTATGTAAGGAGTGATGGTATATATTTAAAAAGCCAGGCTCCTTCCCTCTGTGTATATGTGTGCGTGTGTGCATGTGTGTGTGTGTATGTGTAGTGCATTTCCCAGCATCCCAACACTGTGTGAGATGCTTAAAAGGAATTTATTCCCCTAAATAGAGAGCTTATTTAATTCCTTTTAAGAATTGGCCAGGCACAGTGATGCATGCCTGTAGTCCCAGCTACACAAGGGGCTGATGCAGGAGGACTGCATGAGCTCAGAAGTTCAAGTCCAGCCTGGGGCACACATAGCTAAACCCTCTCTTCCAAAAAAAAATATATAGATAGATAGATAGATAGATAGATAGATAGATAGATACAAACACACATATATATGTGTGTATATATATGTGTATATATCTACATATATATATATACACACACACATATATATATGCCTCCAAAGAAAGTCCTCTACCTACGGACTGGTTGTTTGGGTTATAATAAAAAAGCATTACGCCTGCCAGTGAAAATATAAAAGAACTGTAAAAACGTGTTTTAGGTCCTAACACCTTAAAGACCTCACAAACAGGCCAGGCACGGTGGCTCACGCCTGTAATCCCAGCACTTTGGGAGGCCGAGGCGGGTGGATGACCTGAGGTCAGGAGTTCAAGATAAGCCTGGCTAACAGAGTGAAACCCCATCTTTACTGAAAATACAAAAAATCAGCAGGGTGTGGTGGCGGGCACCTGTAGTCCCAGCTACTCGGGAGGCTGAGGCAGGAGAATGGTATGAACCCGGGAGGCGGAGCTTTCAGTGAGCGGAGATCTTGCCACTGCACTCCAGCCTGGGCGACAGAGCGAGACTCCATCACAAAAAAAAAAGACCTAACAAACTATTAGACGTCATTAATTAAAATGTTTTCTTCAGTTATTTGTAAAGCACAACTATATAAACAAACCATTCGAGAGGGTTAATTTTGTGTGTCAACTTCAGTGGGCCGAGGGATGCCTAGATTAAGCATTGTTTCTGAGTGTCTGTGAGGGTGTTTCTAGATGACACTAGCATTTGAATTGGTGTACTGGGTCCAGCAGATTGTCCTCCCCAGTGTGTGTGGGCACCATCCAATCCACTGAGAGCCTGAATAGACAAAAGCTTGAGGAAGGAGGAATTCACCTTTTTTTCCTGCCACACTACTTGAGCTGAGACATCTCATCTCATCTTCTCCAAGGACTGGGATTTACATCATCAGTTCCCCTGGTTCACAGGCCTGTGGACTCGGAGTGAATTATACTACCAGCTTTCCTGGGTCTCCGGCTTGCAAAAGCAGATCATGGGACCTCTCAGCCTACATAATTGCATGAGCCAATTCCTCATAATAAACCTCCTTTTATATATAAGTATCTCCTATTGGTTCTGTTTCTCTGGAGAACCCTGACTAATAACACCAATTGTATAGACACTGTGTTTAATTAAAAAAATACTTTTAGGCCGGGCGCAATGGCTCATGCCTGTAATCCCAGCACTTTGGGAGGCCAAGGCAGGTGGATCACCTGAGGTGAGGGGTTTGAGACCAGCCTGGACAACATGGTAAAATCCCGTCTCTAATGAAAATACAAAAAATTAGCAGGGCATGGTGGCACACACCTGTAGTCCCAGCTTCGTGGAAGGCTGAGGTATAAGAATTGCTTGAACCCAGGAGGCAGTGGTTGCAGTGAACTGAGATCACACCACTGCACTCCAGCCTGGGGTACAGAGAAAGACTCCATCTCAAAAAAAAAAAAAAAAGTACTTTAAGCATGGTAAATATAGTTAATAACAAGAGTATTGTACATTTCCAAACTGCTAAGAAAGGCCAAGTGCCATGGCTCACACCTGTAATCTCAGCACTTTAGGAGACCAAGGATGGTGGATCACCTGAGGTGAGGGGTTCGAGACCAGCCTGGCCAACATGGCGAAAGCCCATCTCTACTAAAAATACAAAAACTAGCTGGGCGTGGTGGCACACGCCTGTAATTCCAGCTACTCAGGAGGCTGAGGCAGGAGACTCGCTTGAACCCCAAGAGGCAGAGGTTGCAGTGAGCCAAGATCCCGCCACTGTACTCTAGCCTGGGAGACAGAGAGAGACTCCATCAAAATAAATAAATAAAGTCCGGGCGCAGTGGCTCATACCTGTAATCCCAGCACTTTGGGAGGCCAAGGCCGGTGCATCATGAGGTCAGGAGATCAAGACCATCCTGGCTAATACGGTAAAACCCCATCTCTACTAAAAAATACAAAAAAAATTAGCCAGTCGTGGTGGTGGGTGCCTATAGTCCCAACTACTCAGGAGGCTGAGGCAGGAGAATGGCATGAACCTGGGAGGCAGAGCTTGCAGTGAGCCAAGATCGCGCCACTGCACTCCAGCCTGGGTGACAGAGTGAGACTCCATCTCAAAAATAAAATAAATAAATAAATAGTGCTCAGAGAGCAAATTTCAAATGTTCTCCCCCACCAAAAGAAACAGTTAAGTATTTGAGGTGATGAGTATGTCAACCAGCTTGATTTAGTTATTCCACATTGCATTCATAAATCATAATACCACTTTGTATCCCATAAATTTATACAATTATAAATTGCCAATTTTTGAAAAGTACTATTATGTTACGGAAAGTAACTAGGAGAGGTGACTGAAGTCAGTGACTAACTTTCTACTGTAAAGGTTACTCATATCCTGCACAGAGAACTGCTCTGGGCAGTAGTACTCAACCTTTGGTTATCAGAATCACTTGTGAAAGCTTTTTAAGATATACATGACCAAGTCATAGCCCAAGCGATTCTGACTTAGTAGGTCGAGAGTAGAGCTTAGACATTTCTGTATTTATAGAGCTCCTTAGAAGATTCTGATATTCACCAGTGGCGGAGAGCCGCAGAAGCCAGAAGCTCTGGTCTTAGGAATGACCCCTACCTCCAGTCACAGTATAGTGAGGCCTTGCTACTCAAAGTGTGGTCTACAAGCCAAAACTATCACCAACACCTAGGAGCTTGTTTGAAATGCAGATTCCCAGGCCCCACTCCAGCCCTAGTAAACCAGACTCCCAGGTGATTCTTATGCACATTGATGACTGAGAACTATTTTAGGATACATGATTTGCCAGCCTTCATATTATAATCAGTTGTTGGGCCCAATTTAAAACTTTTGCCATCTCTTCTTATTAGGACTCAATAAGAAAATACATCTATAATTACAGGAACAACATATATGATTGCATACAATTAAATCAATCAATGGTGATATACTCTATTCTTACCAATTGCAGTGATCTGAACTCTTTCACTGCCAGTCACTGTATTAGGAGGAAATGAAAAACTCAAAGTTTTCAGGGTACTCTGTAGCCTATTGTCAGTCAAATCTAATAAGATGGACTGTGAATATGATTTTTCTATTCCTTCAGCCTGTTGAAAAAAATGAACACAATCAACATGGTCTCTACTCACATATTTACAGAGAACTATACACAGATATGAACACAAACATCTGACCTGTTATGTCTAAGGTTTGTGTATGGCTAGATAAACACCTATCATTTCTTCTTTTGTTTTCTTTAAATTAGATATTTTATTTAAACAAGTAATATATTCATTTCACAGAATGAGTTTTCTTGTTAGTTTGTATTATAATAAATTACCATAACTTTGATTAATTTTTCCTACTTTTACATTTTCTCACTAAGTACAGTACACTTCATTAACTGAAATGTGTTTTTCAATAGGATTTACACTTAATAGGCACCATTTCCATGGAACTGAATTAAATCTGATGACACAGTGCCTAAAATTTTGTTATTCTTACTTCAAATCTGTTAGTAAGTTCTAGTTAAATTAGATAAGGCATCTCATGGACTGGCCTTGAAAATGACAAAGAAGAAGTACTTGGGGGAGGCTGAGGTGGGTAGATTAAAGGTCAGGAGTTTGAGACCAGCCTGGCCAACATGGTAAAACCCCATCTACACTAAAAATACAAAAATTAGTTGGGCCTGGTGGCAGGCACCTGTAATCCCAGTTACTTGGGAGGCTGAGGCAGGAGAATCGCTTGAACCCAGGATGCGGTGGTTGCAGTGAGCCAAGATCACGCCACTGCACTGCAGCCTGGACAACAGAGCGAGATGCAGTTCCTTTATTGAAAAGAGGATGGAAAGCTTGGAAAGAAAAAATGAAACAAAAATGTGTAAACATGGAGATGACTACTTCTTAAACGCTGAAGGAGCCCTGAATACTTTTCAGAGACTTTAACATTAAGAAGAACATCAACAGCAAAACCAAAGGCAGCAGAAACCTCTGCAGACTTAAATGTCCCTGTCTAACAGCTTTGAAGAGAGTAGTGGTTCTCCCAGCAAGGAGTTTGAGATCTGAGAATGGACAGACTGCCTCCTCAAGTGGGTCCCTGGCCCCTGAGTAGCCTAACTGGAAGGCATCCCCCAGTAGGGGCAGACTGACACCTCACACGGCCGGGTACCCCTCTGACGCGAAGATTCCAGAGGAATGATAAGGCAGCAACATTTGCTGTTCAGCAATATTCACTCTTCTGCAGTCTCCGCTGCTGATACCCAGGCAAACAGGGTCTGGAGTCGACCTCCAGCAAACACCAACAGACCTGCAGCTGAGGGTCCTGACTGTTAGAAGGAAAACTGACAAACAGAAAGGACACCCACACCAAAACCCCATCTGTACATCTCCATCATCAAAGACCAAAGGTAGACAAAACCACAAATATGGGGAAAAAACAGAGCAGAAAAGCTGAAAATTCTAAAAATCAGAGCCCCTCTCCCCCTCCAAAGGAAAGCAGCTCCTCGCCAGCAATGGAACAAAGCTGGACGGAGAATGACTTTGACGAGTTGAGAGAAGAAGGCTTCAGACGATCAAACTTCACCAAGCAAAAGGAGGAAGTTTGAACCCATCGCAAAGAAACTAAAAACCTTGAAAAAAGATTAGACGAATGGTTAACTAGAATAACCAATGTAGAGACGTCCTTAAATGACCTGATGGAGCTGAAAACCAAGGCATGATAACTACGTAGCCAGAGAGAAAGGCTGGATTATCCACAAAGGGAAGCCCATGAGACTAACAGGTGATCTCTCAGCAGAAACTCTACAAGCCAGAAGAGAGTGGGGGCCAATATTCAACATCCTTAAAGAAAAGATGTTTCAACCCAGAATTTCATATCCAGCCAAATTAAGCTTCATAAGTGAAGGAGAAATAAAATCCTTGACAGACAAGCAAATGCTGAGAGATTCTGTCACCACCAGGCCTGCCCTACAAGAGCTCCTGAAGGAAGCACTAAACATGGAAAGGAACAATCGGTACCAGCCACTGCAAAAACATGCCAAATTGTAAAGACCATCGATGCTAGGAAGAAACTGCATCAATGAATGAGCAAAATAACCAGCTAACATCATAATGAAAGGATCAAATTCACACATAACAATATTAACCTTAAATGTAAATGGACTAAATGCTCCAATTAAAAGACACAGACTGGCAAATTGGATAAAGAGTCAAGACTCATCAGGGTGCTGTATTCAGGAGACCCATCTCACATGCAGAGACACACATAGGCTCAAAATAAAGGGATGGAGGAAGATCTACCAAGCAAATGGAAAACAAAAAAAGGCAGGGGTTACAATCCTAGTCTCTGATAAAACAGATTTTAAATCAACAAAGATCAAAAGAGACAAAGAAGGCCATTACATAATGGTAAAGGGATCAATTCAACAAGAAGAGCTAACTATCCTAAATAAATATGCACCCAAAACAGGAGCACCCAGATTCATAAAGCAAGTCCTTAGAGACTTACAAAGAGACTTAGACTCCCACACAATAATAATGGGAGACTTTAACACCCCACTGTTGACATTAGACAGAACAAGGAGACAGAAAGTTAACAAGGATATCCAGGAATTGAACTCAGCTCTGCACCAAGCAGACCTAATAGACATCAACAGAACTCTCCACCTCAAATCAACACAATATACATTCTTCTCAGCACCACATCGCACTTATTCCAAAACTGACCACATAGTTGGAAGTAAAGCACTCCTCAGCAAACGTAAAAGAACAGAAATTATAACAGTCTCTCAGACCACAGTGCAATCAAACTAGAACTCAGGATTAAGAAACTCACTCAAAACTGCTCAACTACATGGAAACTGAACAACCTGCTCGTGAATGACTACTGGGTACATAACAAAATGAAGGCAGAAATAAAGACGTTCTTTGAAACCAATGAGAACAAAGACACAACATACCAGAATCTCTGGGACACATTTAAAGCAGTGTATAGAGGGAAATTTATAGCACTAAATGCCCACAAGAGAAAGCTGGAAAGATCTAAAATTGACACCCTAACATTACAATTAAAAGAACTAGAGAAGCAAGACCAAACACATTCAAAAGCTAGCAGAAGGCAAGAAATAACTAAGATCAGAGCAGAACTGAAGAGATAGAGACACAAAAAACCCTTCAAAAAATCAATGAATCAGGAGCTGGTTTTTTGAAAAGATCAACAAAATTGATAGACCACTAGCAAGACTAATAAAGAAGAAAAGAGAGAAGAATCAAATAGACTCAATAAAAAATGACAAAGGGGATATCACCACTGATCCCACAGAAATACAAACTACCATCAGAGAATACTATAAACACCTCTATGCAAATAAACTAGAAAATCTAGAAGAAATGGATAAATTCCTGGACACTTACACCCTCCCAAGACTAAACCAGGGAGAAGTTGAATCCCTGAATAGACCAATAACAGGTTCTGAAATTGAGGCAATAATTAATAGCCTGCCAACCAAAAAAAGTCCAGGACCAGACATATTCACAGCTGATTTCTACCATAGGTACAAGGAGGAGCTGGTTCCATTCCTTCTGAAACTATTCCAAACAATAGAAAAAGAGGGAATCCTCCCTCAACTCATTTTATGAGGCCAGCATCATCCTGATACCAAAGCGTGGCAAAGACACAACAAAAAAAGAGAATTTTAGACCAATATCCCTGATGAACATCGATGCAAAAATCCTCAATAAAAGACTGGCAAACCGAATCCAGCACATCAAAAAGCTTATCCACCATGATCAAGTGGGCTTCATTCCTGGGATGCAAGGTTAGTTCAGCATATGCAAATCAATAAACGTAATCCATCATATAAACAGGACCCACAACAAAAACCACATGATTATCTCAATAGATGCAGAAAAGGCCTTTGACAAAATTCAACAGCCCTTCATGCTAAAAACTCTCAATAAATTCGGTATTGATGGGACATATCTCAAAATATTAAGAGCTATTTACGACAAACCCACAGCCAATATCATACTGAATGGGCAAAAACTGGAAGCATTCCCTTTGAAAACCAGCATAAAACAGGGATGGCCTCTCTCACCACTCCTATTCAACAGAGTGTTGGAAGTTCTGTCAAGGGCAATCAGACAAGAGAAAGAAATAAAAGGTATTCAATTAGGAAAACAGGAAGTCAAATTGTCCCTGTTTGCAGAAGACATGATTGTATATTTAGAAAACCCCATCGTCTCAGCCCAAAATCTCCTTAAGCTGATAAGCAACTTCAGCAAAGTCTCAGGATACAAAATCAATGTGCAAAAGTCACAAGCATTCCTATACACCAATAACAGACAGACAGCCAAATCATGAGTGAACTCCCATTCACAATTGCTTCAAAGAGAATAAAATACCTAGGAATCCAACTTACAAGGGATGTGAAGGACCTCTTCAAGGAGAACTACAAACCACTGCTCAGTGAAATAAAAGAGGACACAAACAAACGGAAGAACATTCCATGCTCATGGATAGGAAGAATAAATATCATGAAAATGGCCATACTGCCCAAGGTAATTTATAGATTCAATGCCATCCCCATCAAGCTACCAATGACTTTTTTCACAGAATTGGAAAAAACTACTTTAAAGTTCATATGGAACCAAAAAAGAGCCCACATTGCCAAGACAATTCTAAGCCAAAAGAACAAAGCTGGAGGCATCACACCTCCTGACTTCAAACTACCCTACAAGGCTACAGTAACCAAAACAGCATGGTACTGGTACCAAAACAGAGATATAAACCAATGGAACAGAACATAGCCCTCAGAAATAATACCACACCTACAACCATCTGATCTTTGAAAAACCTGACAAAAACAAGAAATGGGAAAAGGATTCCCTATTTAATAAATGGTGCTGGGAAAACTGGCTAGCCATATGTAGAAAACTGAAATTGGATCCCTTCCTTACACCTTATACAAATATTAATTCAAGATGGATTAGAGACTTAAATGTTAGACTTAAAAACATAAAAACCCTAGAAGAAAACCCAGGCAATACCATTCAGGACATAGGCATGGGCAAGGACTTCATGACTAAAACACCAAAAGCAATGACAATGAAAGCCAAAATTGACAGATGGGATCTAATTAAACTAAAGAACTTCTGCACAGCAAAAGAAACTACCATCAGAGTAAACAGGCAACCTACAGAATGGGAGAAAATTTTTGCAATCTACTCATCAGACAAAGGGCTAATATTCAGAATCTACATAGAACTCAAACAAATTTACAAAAAAAAAAAAAAAAAAAAAAAAAAAACAAAAAACAACCCCATCAAAAAGTGGGCAAACAACAGACACTTCTCAAAAGAAGACATTTATGCAGCCAACAGACACATGAAAAAATGTTCATCATCACTGGTCATCAGAGAAATGCAAATCAAAACCACAATGAGATACCACCTCACACCAGTTAGAATGGCCATCATTAAAAAGTCAGGAAACAACAGGTGCTAGGGAGGATGTGAAGAAATAGGAACACTATTACACTGTTAGTGGGACTGTAAATTAGTTCAACCATTGTGGAAGACACTTTGGTGATTTCTCAAGGATCTACAACCAGAAACACCATTTGACCCAGCCATCCCATTACTGGGTATATACCCAAAGGATTATAAATCATGCTGCTATAAAGACACATGCACATGTATGTTTATTGTGGCACTATTCACAATAGCAAAGACTTGGAACCAACCCAAATGTCCATTGATGATAGACTGGATTAAGAAAATGTGGCACATATACACCATGGACTGCTATGCAGCCATGAAAAAGGATGAGTTCATGTCTTTTGTAGGGACATGGATGAAGCTGGAATCCATAATTCTCAGCAAACTATCACAAGGACAGAAAACCAAACACCACATGTTCTCACTCACAGGTGGGAATTGAACAATGAGAACACCTGGACACAGGAAGGGAAACATCACACACCGGGGCATGTTGTGAAGTCGGGGGATGGGGGAGGGATAGCATTAGGAGATATACCTAATGCAAATGACGAGTTAATGGGTGCAGCACACCAACATGGCACATGTACACATACGTAACAAATCTGCACGTTGTGTACATGTACCCTAGAACTTCAAATATAATAACAAAAAAAAAGGAAATGACAGAGAAGAAGATGAAAATGTAAGGAGAAAAACCCTTTGAGGTAGTTCCTATTATTATCCAAAGACAGGGAGATTAAATGCCTTGTTCAAAATCATACTTGGCAGAGCTGAGATTCAAACACAGGGTTGCCTCACCCCAGAATACAAGTGTTCATCCACTATGCTCATTATCTTTCTGTCTAGAATGTCTTCTCTGAAAAAAATCTACAAAATCTCTTTTACCTTCACTGAAACATTCCAAAATTCCAAATCCACAAATCAACTTGACCGTGTTTTAATAGGATCCCAATGTAACACAGTCTGTAGATGTAAATGACTGCAAAAGAGATGTTAGTCTTTATAGTCACATTCCTGACTAAATTTAAAGAGGAAATTGGCAATTATTTCTCAATGATTTATTTTTACATACAGACGAGAAAGTGATTAGGCATTACCAGAAGGGTAAAGAAGACGACCTACTAGATATGCCAAAAAATTTAACCAAGAGAAAAAAATCTTCTGCTCTTTTTAATTACGTATTTCCATTTCATTGCTTTCAGACATCAAATATTTACCTTTACTAAAATCATCTGGGTGATAGCATCAGAAGCAGTGGGTGAAAGAGCTGTGACTGTGATAGGAATTTCTCCCAGATGTGTTGGCCTGATGGGAAAAAGAACAGTTGCCCCATCCTCACTGGGAACCAGAATGGTCTGCTGGTGGCCTGTGGCATTGATTTCACTTGAAGTCATTAGAATATCAAATTTGTCACTTTTCTCAATGATTACCTTAACCTGAAAGAAAAAACAAATAAAAGGTTTTGTATAATAAATGCCCTTCAGTAAAGTACTCTTTCATCACCAATTTAAGTACTGTCAAATCTGTGAGGCTAAAGACTAGAGAAAAGACGAGACAAAGATTTGACCAAGGAGAGTATCAAAGGGTATCAGGAAAAACTTCCTTTCCTTTCTATGCTTTCCCCTCAACCTCAAGATAGGTGGGGAAAGCGCACTCTTTAGCCCTATTTCTAGTCGTCCCGCTAATATTAAATTCTCTCTAAGGATGTGCACAGAAAGGCTATTTCATATATTGATATTACCACCAGCTTGATTTAACTATGTCATCCTGGAACATACTGGTCCCATTAGAAAAATATGAAGAAAACAGCATGAAATGTTACTGAATTTATCAAAGTCTCTGTAAAAAACTATTGCAGGGAAAGTACAACTCAGACATTAGTCCTGAAGCATATCTTGGTTGTAAACTTTTATAAATTATCCCAAAGTTACCAGTCTCATCAATAATAGCATTTATCTAGGCCTTACATTTTATTAATTATTTTCCCATTGATTTTTTCATCTGCTTCTCAGAGTATCTTTTATGGGTATAATAATTATCATTTCCATTTTATAGATGCGGAAACTACAATTAAGTCACTTGTTGGTAAGTGGTAGATTCAACATTGAATCCAGGCCTTTTAACTCTAGATCTTTTGCTTGTTAAACAGTACCATGATGACCGGGTTAAAAAGTAAAATTAAAAAATAAAAAAAAAATTGACTTCCCACATTGTAAGCCAAGTATGCCAATAAAAAGCTTAAAAAATTAAATTTTTAATTTAAAAAGTTTATGTATAAAGTGCCTAAAGAGATTATGGCATTTTCATGCATGTAATAAAGTTAATTACATATCCCTATTTATTCTGGGGGAAGAAAAATCAGTCACTTGGTTAACATACTGTGGGCACAACACAAACAGTGAACCTAATTCCTGCCTCCTGGAGAAATGACTAGCTAAGGAGATACAAAGTACATGAATCCAATAGTGAATCCTTGAAAATATAAACATGGGGGCTACAAACATAACAGAATGGCAGCCGGGTTCTGTGGCTCATGCCCGTAATGCCAGCACTTTGGGAGGCCAACGCAGGCGGATCACTTGAGGCCAGGAGTTCAAGACCTGTCTGGCCAACATGGCAAAACTCTGTCTCTATGAAAAATACAAAAATTGCAGTGATCCAAGATCACGCCACTGCACTCCAACCTGGGCGACAGAGCAAGACCCTGTCTCAAAAAAAAACAAAAAACTGCAGTGGGCACAGAGTGGCAGTGAGAAGTGGCCACACATTCCAGATGTGGGGAAAACCAGGGGAAAATGCAGGGAGGCAGGAAAGAGAAAGGCATGCTTCAGGGACAATAAGGAACTTCCATGGCAAAAGTAGAAAACCTATGCTGAAAATTCAAGGAGGTAATATGTAGACATGCTAATGATATCCTTAGACATTAATTAGCAGAAGAAATCACTGAAAAGACATGTCTATTTTCAGTCTCCCAGAAATGTATAAAGTGCTTAGAATCCCAAATGCCCAGATACTACACAACCCAATCCCTTCGTGCTACCTCCATTTTCTCCTGTAGTGTAAATGATCAACAAAAGTTTGAATATATTACCTCAGTGGCATCTTTCAAATAATTGAATATAGTTATTTCCAAAGCAAATTCTTCACCTCTGATAACAGAGTAGGGAAGATTCAAAAAAATGAAAAATGGTTGGAAGGCTTGCAGCTGGAAAGAACACAATGAGTACATATTTTTATTCAGGTCAAAATTCTTCACATTTTATGCAATTAAATGCAATCTTCATAAAACCTGTGAAGCTTTTAACTTCAGCTAGAAATGTCAACTTGCTATCAACAGAAAGCAAACAGCAACTTATCACAAATGAATGATGGCAAATTGACTTGATTTATGTTACTTAACATAATCATCACGATACTTTATTCAGTGCCTTATAGCAACCAAGATCTTCACATACATTATTTTGTTTGGTCATTACAACCCCATGAGGTTACCGTTAGGCTCCTACTTTATAGAAAAGAAAATTAAATTTTAGAGATTTTTGTAACTAGTACAAATTCATATTGCTGGCAGGTAGAGGAGCCAGAACTAGAACCCAGCCTGTCTAATCCCAAAGCAATTTGCTCTTCTTTCATACTGTATTGACTCCACCAATCTGCTTTAAAAGTCCTGCCAAATCCAGCAGCCCCTGTTCTAGTGTGGGACATCTGAATACATGTGCCTCCTGACTAAATTTAAAGAGGAAATTGGAAATTATTTCTAAAACATATATACAATTTATTTTTACATACAGATGAGAAAATGTGTGGGACATCTGAATACATGTGCTTCTTCCTCAGTGATCCAATTCTGATATTATTGGCCAAGTCCTACAGAAAAGGCCAAGCCCCACCCCTGCATCTAAAGCTAAACTTGGATTAGTTTAGGCCAGTGGTTTTGCTGGCAGCAGTAACTCCCTCTAGAGTTTATCTGGACACTTGTGAAGGTGTCTTAGACTGTCACCATGACTCGAAGGTGCTATAGGTAGTTAGTGGATGACAGTCTGCAATACTCAGGATAGGCCCAGACAATGAAAAATTGCCCCATGTTCCTCATGATTCTTGAATGTCCCTTCAGACATTTATGTAGCTGAATTGTCTGTTTATAATGGCCTGAGCTTACAATCTAATTCCAATTTCTATATAAACCCAAAGCATTTTTCAATACACACTGAATTTTTCATGAATACAACTATTTTGTAAATTGAAATTACATTTCAATTTCAAATGAGACAATTCAGGCCACTCATGGCCATTATATTCCTCCTGCCAGTGACTGGCTTAGAAAACAATATATGATGCAATTTGACCAAAAGACATGATGGAATATTGGCTAGCGAACATCTTGAGAAGTTCTGTTCATTCTTGAAGAGGACAAATAGAAAAACTCACTCTCTCCTCTCCTTTCTCTCTCTCTTTCTTTTCCTTTCTCTCTCTTCCGGCCTTTGGAGATGGTTAGTTCAGGTCAATAATAAACTTTTCTACCCAAATGTTAATATGGGCTTCCCATATTTAACAGTTTATAAAGCTAAATATAGCTCACATTCTTAAATATAAAACAGATAAAAAGCAAAAGACGAAGCCAAGGAATCTCTAAACGGTGATAAACATTATAAGCAGTCATTTTAAAAAAAAAAGAAAACATTGAGGAGCTGATGCTCTATTAGCTTAATGTCACTGTAACATTGATAAGCAGCTCTTTAATACAATACCTCCACTGGAGTCTTCGTTAGTCCAAGACCCAGGTCCTCAGAGATCACAAAACCAGTAGCCACCCAAGAAGTGATAGAATCAGGTACAGTTACTTCAAATTCTTGGTAAATCCTAGAACTGAAGTCAAGATAATAAACATAAACATCACAAAACCAAGAACCGATACATTTTGAAATAAGTCAACATAATCTAAACTATTTTTGGAAGAAGTTCAATTTTTCATATTATTTGCATATCTGAATTTAAAACCATTTAAAAGGTTTAACTATAAAATAGTAGATCCCAACTTTTCAAAGAATAGGTCATCGCAAGTTCGTAATACTGCATATTAATCCATATTCTAATAAAATCTTCCTGCAATATTTACATCTTCAGAATAAACATCACTTTTTCGCAAATTTTTTATAAATAATAAATACATATTTTCAACCTTAACTCCAATTTTTTCTCTAAATTTGCAGAAGTTTTTCTGTGTATCCCTGTCAATGCTGTTATTTGTTTACCTGAGATTTCACTCATGTGCTAACTCAAGTATCTTTAAACAGCTGACTATAAAATACGATGTGGATTTCATGATTTACCTGCTCAATTATCAGGCCAGGTAGTACGGGTTTTATCAGCTAAGCTGAATTCCTTCCACCACCCATGCCCCTTCTCCCTGTGACTCCTGGGAATGTTTTGTGAGGAGTATGGTTCAGTTAGCAGCACTGCCAGGGGTCGCAGGAGATAATCATGAGTGCTTCCCATCCTGTGACAACAAATGTACTCCCAGCAATTTTTCTTCAAGAAGAATCATGAGACTTTAAGGAAGTCAAAATCGCCCTTCATTAATTAAAAAAAAAAAAAAAAGGCCTGTCTCCTCATTGATGAGACCTTCCTGCCATAATTTGTGTGTGGCTTTATCAAAAACTGTATTCAGATTCAATAAATATCATTTCCTAAAAAATCATTTTGGTCTACTTAGTTCTTAGTTACACTATGTTTGTACTTAAACATTAGAAAGAGGGCAAAGCTTATTTAAAACAAACACTGAACAAAATATATATGGGCAAAGAACTTTGTAAGTTTTTACCCCATGTTGGTGTCTAGCCAAATCCAAGTCTCCGGAAAATGCTTTCGGACATGTGGACTGCTACCCAAAGAAAAGTCTTGAATATCAACTACATGTCCTTCATTTTCCTCCATAAACCTCTCAGCATATTCTGCATTGTCATCTATAAATAAACATGGACAAGAGTTAGAAAAACAGTCACTGGAGAGAACGAATTGTAAACTCCACACACAGAATGAATGTCAATCACTTGGGAAGGTGTCCAGAGACATAATGTGCCAGTGAGAGTTCGGGTTCCTTCTATTACAGTGAAAAGGTAGAAGAAGGTTTTCAGAAAAGGTAAAGGATACAGTAAGTATTACTGGCAAGAGAATGGGTATTACAGTGGGCATCAAGAAGGATTCAATATGTAAAAAAGAACAAAGATGGGCAAAAACTGAGACTGAAAAATGGAAAAAGATGCTTGGAAGACTGTCTACGATACAGGGTTATGTGAGGAAAGCCAAATGAATCACATGTCTTTAATATAGAGAAATCATAACGACTTCATAACATCTTCAAGACTATAAAATTATCTTTTAAGTTTCAGGACAGAGGATCAGGTAAGAATCAGCCCAAAGAGACCCTGGGGCTTAGCACGGAATAACAAAATACCTGACAGAAACAGGGAATTCAGGGATAGAAACTGTGACAGTTCTAGAAGCCTTTCAAGATGATATTAGTATAATTTTACCTGAAAGAAAAGAGAACCCCTTCTAAGGTTAACCATTCTAATTTATACATTTCCTTCAGTCAAAATATTTTATGACTTCTTTCTAAAAGCACACTTACTATTAGTTGGTAGCCAACTATATTTAGCAATTCAAGAAACTAGGATGTACAGATATAATCCTGCCCAGGAAGAACTCAGATTGATGGGGGTGTGTGTGTGTGTGTGTGTGTGTGCGTGTGTGTGTATGTGTGTCTGTGGTGTCTACGTCTGTGTGTCTGTGGTGTCTATGTGTGTGTGTGTGTACCAGAATACTTTATGGCATGATGGCATCTGGGCTATTTTCTAGGTGAACATCAAAAAGCTAGAGAACAAAAATATTTCAAAAATATGTTGCTCCTTTTAAATAATTCCAAAAGAATAGCACAGTTTGTGATACAAATCAGAGGCACAGCAGCTTCCAGTATGTCCAAAAATATAACTACCTCAAAGGATTAACAAGAGAAAAAGGAAAGCATTCACTTCAAAGATCTAGACAGGAGCTCAGATGAACATTCCATGTCATGGCCCAGATGTACTTCCAAGTACATTAAACTCCAAACATTTTGGGAGAAGAGAACAGAAAAATGAAAATCACAATCTCTATGTTCATCTAGAAAATACCCATACCTATATAAGTAGTGTTGAATATCATGTGAAAGACAAATACAAGCATGTTGCCATATATTACTTACAAACACCATCAATATAATCCTTCGTGAGGTTTGCATCTGTCAATACCCAGAGTCCACATTCCTAAAAAGAATAATTTTAATTTTCTTTTAAAACACCAGTTTAAATGCTCTCTGAATTATCAAGGCATTCTCCCACACTGCTCACTTGTGCTCATTTTTGAGAGCTTAGGTACACACATGCACATACATTCAACCTTTCTCTTTCTCACTCAAACACACACACACACACACCAGTCTTTCTCACTTACACACACATGAAACACACATCGATCTTACACACACACACACACACCGATCTTTCTCACACACACACACCGATCTTTCTCACTCAAACACACACACACATGCACACACACATCAATCTTACACACACACACATGCACACACACATCGATCTTTCTCACACACACGCACACACACATCGATCTTACACACACGCACGCACACATCGATCTTTCTCACACACACGCACACACACATCGATCTTACACACACGCACGCACACATCGATCTTTCTCACACACACGCACACACACATCGATCTTACACACACGCATGCACATATCAATCTTTCTCACACACACGCACACATTGATCTTTCACACACGCACACACACATCGATCTTTCACACTCAAACACACACATTGATCTTACACACACACGCGCACACACACTCATGCATAAAGAGCCATTTCAGTCAAGGAAATATATATAAAATATATTTATACGGAAATACATGTACATAAAGGAAAAATTATTTAATGTCAATTCTATTAACTTTTCCAATGGTGAATTGTTCCATTCACTTTTAAAACTGGAAAGATGATTATCTTTCCATTTCAAATTATACTTACATGAGACTGCACTTCAGTGACACATTTAACAAAAGGTTAACATCTCAAAATGATCACTAATTCTGAAAGGGTTTGCAATAGTAAAAAGCATTAATATCTTTTCAATATAGTAAGCAAAACATACCTGAAAGACTGCAAAAGAATTCATGAACATGCCTAAATAATATCCTGTGTTATAAAGTTCCAACTCATGGACCACCTAAGGAGAAGATAAAATACACAGAATGAATGGATTCATAGCAACCTTCCACAACACTTCTTCCAAGTAACTTAGATAAGACTTAGCCTTCATGTTTACCACCTTGAAAATGACACAAATTGAGGAGCAGTGAATATGTAATTGCTTTGTTCATCATTCCGTCAGCCAAAACTACATTTCTTACCTACACTTACTTTTACTCTGTTCAACAATTAAGAGTTCCTAAGAAGTCTGGACTTGAGTTCTGCCAGGGAGAACTTACATGTTACTCTTTGACAAGACCAACAGGCAGAGGTCAGCATTAAAAATGACCCATACTTTTGGCAGAGATAAACAGGTTAACTTTGTTGAAGATTAATATAAACTCTGCAAAATGTCAGTGACCTACATTTACAAAAAAAAAAAAAAAAAACCTCGAGGCAATTTACAAAAGTAGGAATATAAGTTATTAATAAGCAGAAAAATATTCAGCCTCACTGATAATCAAAGCAAGGCAAATGACAACATCCATGAGATACAGTTTTTTCAAAAGTGAGATATTTGCATGTACCCCATTAGCAATGCTTTCTTTAAAAAGAATAGTATCATTGCTAGCAAGAATGGGTAAAATGGGCTAAAAGAGTGAGTAAAACTGTTGGTTCCTCAAAAAATTAACATAGAATTAGAATATGACCCAGTAATTCCACTCCTAGGTATATACCCAAAAGAACTGAAAACAGTAACTCCAAGAAATACTTGCATGCCACTGTTCATTGCAGCATCAGTCACAACAGCCAAAAAGGTGGAAACAACCTGTGTCCATCAGCAGAAAAATGCATAAACAAAATGTAGTGTATATACACAACACAATACTATTCAGCCGTAAAAAGAAACGAACCTCTGAGGCTAGATGCAGTGGCTCACACCTGTAATCCCAGCACTTTGGGAGGCCAAGGCGGGTGATTCATGAGGTCAGGAGTTTGAAACCAGCCTGGCCGACATAGTGAAACCTGTCTCTACTAAAAATACAAAAAATTAGCCGGGCGTGGTGGCGGGCACGTGTAGTCCCAACTACTCAGGAGGCTGAGGCAGGAGAATGGTTTGAACCCAGGAGGCGGAGGTTGCAGTGAGCCAAGATCATGCCATTGCACTCCAGCCTGGGCGACAGAGCTAGACTCAGTCTCAAAAAAAAAAAGAAAGAAATGAAGCTCTGATACATGCTACAACATGGAAGAATCTTGAAAACACTGTGCTAAGTGAAATAAGCCAGATATAAAAGGGCAAATATTATATAAATCAAAAATATCTAGAATAGATAAATTCATAAAGACAGAAGCAGACCAGAGGTTCCCAAGGGCTGTGGGGAGGGAGAAATGAGTAGTTATTGCTTAATGATTACAGAGTCTCTGTCTGGAGCCATGAAAATGTTTTGGAAATATTGGTGATGGTCATACAACATTGTGAAGTAATTAATGTCACTGAATTAAACACTTAAAATGGTAAAAACAGCAAATTTTATTTTATATATATTTAACTTCAATAAAGTTACTTCAATCAAGTATTATACCTTTTTGGATAATGATTTTGATACTTCTCTCTAATTTACATTAACCAAATTAAGACAAAGTCAGAATTTAAAAATCACAAAAAAAATCTAAGTTGAAAAAAACACATTCCAGCATAAAATTAAACACCTGCAACCACTATTTCTACAATGCTAACAACAACTGCAGCTGCATCCACAGTAAGTAACTAGAACAGGCACCAGTAAGAAAACAATAAAATAAGAAAAAATTTTCATAATGTCTCAACAAGCTGGCAAGTAGACAATGGAGCCAGAGCCAGGCATATTGGAGAGAAAAAGGCTATAGTTCCATGACTCTAACTCTGTCACAAAATACAAATACATGAAGATTTGCTTCTGCTCTTGCTCAGACACCAATTCATAGAACTATTCAAGAAGCAGCATCTAAACAGCGGTTATCAGCACAAGACAAGAATGCCCTCTCTCACCACTCCTATTCAATATAGTACTAGAAGTTCTGGCCAGGGGAATCGGGCAAAAGAAAGAAATAAAGGGCATCCAAATAGGAAGAGAGGAAGTCAAACTATCCCTGTTTGCAGATGACATAATCCTATATCTAGAAAACCCCATAGTCTCAGCCCAAAAGCTTCTTAAACTGATAAACAACTTCAGGAAAGCCTCGATGTGTGAAAATCACTATCATTCCTATACATCAACAACATACAAGCAGAGAGCCAAATCAGAAATAAACTCTCATTTACAACTGCCACAAAAAGTATAAAATACTTAAGAATACAGCTAACTAAGGAGGTAAAAGATCTCTACAAGGAGAACTACAAACCACTGCTCAAAGAAATCAGAGATGAACAAACCAATGGGAAAACATCCCATGCTCATGAATAGGAAGAATCAATATTGTTAAAATGGCCATACTGCCCAAAGTAATTTATCTTTCAATGTTATTCCTATTAAACTACTACATTCTTCACAGAACTAGAGAAAACTATTTTAAAATTCATATGGGACCAAAAAAGAACTCGTATAGCCAAGACAATCCTAAGCAAAAAGAGCAAAGCTGGAGGCATCATGCTATCAGAGTTCAAACTGTACTACAAGGCTATAGTAACCAAAACAGCATGACTCACATAAAAACAGACACACAGAGCAATGGAACAGAATAGATAACCCAGAAATAAGACTGCACATCTACAACTATGTGATCTTCAACAAACCTGACAAAAACAAGCAATGGGGAAAGGATTCCCTATTCAATAAATGGTGCTGGGAGCAGAAGCCAGCTAGCCATATGCAGAAGATTGAAACTGGACCCCTTCCTTACACCACATATACAAAACTTAACTTAAGATGGATTAAAACTTAAATGTAAAACCCAAAACTATAAAAACCCTGGAAGACAACCTAGTCAATACCATTCAGGACATAGGCACAGCCAAAGATTTCATGACAGAGATGTCAAAAGCAATTGCAACAAACGCAAAAATTGACAAATGGGATCAAATTAAATGAAAGAGATCTGCACAGCAAAAGAAACTATCAACACAGTAAACAACCTACAAAATGGGAGAAAAGTTTTGCAAACTATGCATCTGACAAAGGTCTAATATCCAGCATCTGTAAGGAACTTAAACAAATTTACAAGAAAAAAAAAATTTTTTTAAGCCAGCAAAGGGGCCGGGCACAGTGGCCCATGCCTATAATCCCAGCACTTTGGGAGGCCAAGGCAGGCGGATCACCTGAGGTCAGGAGTTTGAGACCAGCCTGACCAACATGAATAAACCCCGTCTCTACTAAAAAATACAAAATTAGCTAGACATGGTGACACATGCCTGTAATTCCAGCTACTTGGGAGGCTGAGGCAGGAGAATCGCTTGAACCCGGAGATGGAGGTTGCGGTGAGTCAAGATCATGCCATTGCACTCCCGCCTAGGCAAAAAGAGGGAAACTCCATCTCCAAAAAAAAAAAAAGTGAGCAAAGGAAATGAACCAACACTTTTCAATAGAAGTCATAGAAGTCATACATGTGGCCTACAATCATATGAGAAAAAGCTCAACATCACTGATCATTAGAGAAATGAAAATCAGAACCATAAAGAATCCAAGTGCAGTGCTCACACCTGTAATCCCAGCACTTTGGGAGGCCAAAGCAGGAGGATCACTTGAGGTCAGGAGTTTGAACCCAGCCTGTCCAACATGGTGAAATCCTGTCTCTATTGAAATACAAAACCAGCTGGGCGTGGTTGCTCACGCCTATAATCCCAGCTACTTGGGAGACTGAGGCAGGAGAATCACTTGAACCCAGGAGGTGAAGGTTGTAGTAAGCCAAGATCACGTCACTGCACTCCAGCTTGGGTAACAGACCGAGATTTTGTCAAGCAAATTTTGCTAACAGACCATGTACGTGGTGGCTCACGCCTGTAATCCCAGCACTTCGGGAGGCCAAAGCAGATGGATCACAAAGCCAGGAGTTTGAGACCAGCTAGGCCAATATGGTGAAACCCATCTCTACTAAAATAAAATTTAAAAATTAGCCAGGCATGGTGGTGCACACCTGTAATCCCAGCTACTCAGGAGGCTGAGGCAGGAGAATTGCTTAAACCCGGAGGCAGAGGTTGCAGTGAGCCAAGATCACACCACCACACTCCAGCCTGAGTAACAGAGTGAGACTTTGTTTCAAAAATAAATAAAATAAAATAAAAACACACAATGAGATACCATCTCACACCAATCAGAATGGATGGCTATCATTTAAAAGTCAAAAAAATAACAGATGCTGGTGAGGTTGTAGAGAAAAGGAATACTTATACACTGTTGGTAGGAGTGTTAATTAATTCAGCCATTGTACAAGACAATGTGACAATTCCTCAAAGATTTAAGACAGAAACACCATTTCAATACCAGCAATCCCATTATTGGGTATATATCCAAAGGAATATAAATCATTCTATTATAAAGATGTATGCATCCATATGTTCATTGCAGCACTATTCACAATAGCAAAGACATGGAATCAACCTAAATGTCCAGCAATGATAGTACACGTACACCACGGAATACTAGGCAGCCATAAAGAACAAGATCATCTCCTTTGCAGGTATATGGATGGAGCTGGAGGCCATTATCCTTAGCAAACTAACGCAGGAACAGAAAACCAAATACCACATGTTCTCACTTATAAGTGGGAGTTAAATAATGAGAACACATGGACACATAGAGAGGAACAACACACAGTAGGGCTTGTCAGACAGTGGAGGGTAGGAGGAGGGAGAGGATCAGGAAAAACAACTAATGTGTACTAGGCTTAATACCTGTGTGATGAAATAATCTGTACAACAAGCCCCTATGACACAAGTTTGCCTATGTAACAAACCTGCACATGTACCCCTGAACTTAAAAGTTTAAATAAATAAATGAATAAACAAAACATGGTTACAGGGGCAAGGGGGGAAGGAAGAAGAAAATGGGAATATGGACATCAAAGGACACAAAATAGCAGATATGTGGGATGAAAAAATGCAGTTATATAATCTACCACATGAGAGATATAGTTAATAGAATTCTGATATTTGGAGTTTTCATTAAATCAATTTTAACTTCTTTTGTCACAAAAATTTAGCTATGTGAAATGATAAATATGTAAATTTGCTTCACTACAGTAACCACTATACTGCCTATATGTATTCCATAACATCATGTTGCAAACCTCAAATATACACAATAAAATTTATTTTTAAAAAAAGAAAAAAGAAAAAGCAGCATCTATCTCATAAAGAAATCTTCCTGTTCTCACTGGCTCAATAAACAAAGCATTGTCAAAGCTGCAGCATAGGCTAACGACAAGAAGGCTAACATCTAAAATTATTCCTGGAAGATCTATATACTTAAATTATTCCAAGGCATTCAAGAGGCTATTGACAACACATGTAAATTTAACAAGAAAAAAAAAGACGCCAAAACAGTCTACTATGACAGGCTCCTGACTCCCTCCTCCAGAACCAACTGGAGAAACAATAAAAGCAAGCAGGAAACTTCAACATGCATAATGAGAAAACCCCAGGAAGAGTGGCGGACATCTTGAATTGGTCTTGGGAGAAATTGCACAGCTTCAGTCTAAGGCAGAAGGCAGCCAGACACAGCAGCAGACATAGCAGTCAGAAAACAGGCTGGAGGAGAGGTTTTTAAATTTTGCCCTTATTTCCCTCCAGGGGGTTGCTCAGGACACACAGTCCTGGCAACTTCGCTGCCAAAATCAACAGCAGTAGCAGCTCAGACTGCCTGTGCAAGTATCCAAAAGATAATACCAGGTCAGCACCTCTGCCCTTCTAGTGTGGGAAAGTGAGGAAAACAGCAGACAGAACTATGTCCCTCAAGCATTCACTCTTCCTCTCCTCCTCCTCCAAACGCTCAGGGCTGGTGAATCATAACCTCAGGAGACCTTTTCTTACTGGTGCTCTTCTCCCCAAGGGTTTAAGAGTGAAACTCTGAATAGAGGCAGGCTGCAGAAAGGATCAAGAGTAATTCTCTAGTCCATGAGGCTAGTCCTCTCCCCTCAGGAGGGATTCACAGGACTTACACAGATTGGAACCTGATGTTCAGTCTTCCCAAATAGATATTATCAGAGGATCTGCCAAATCAACTAAACTTCCAAAGAGTATAAATACTGTAAAAGTAAGACATCCAACTAGACAACATATAGCATGTGACACAAAATTACTGAAAAGGTCAATTCAATAATTTAAAATACGCATATCAAATACACACAAGGAGATAATGGGAAATATTAGAATATAAAACAAAAACAAGAAACAAAGGAAAATGATAGATACTAAAAACAATAGCTGACATAAAAGACACAATATAAGAGATTAAAGTAGGATAAATACAGCTAATGAATGATCACTAAGCTGAATAGTCAACTGAGGAACTCTCCCAGAGAAACACAGAAAAGACAAAGAGTTAGAAAACATAAAACAAAAAACTAAGAGATATGCAGGATGGAAGTAAAAGTGTCAATTTCTAAATAACAAAAGTCCCAGAAGGAAAGAAAAAATAAAATGGAGAGGAAGAAATAATCAACACAGATTTCCACAATTAAAAAATGAAAGAACAGCATAGATTGAAAGGGCAGTCTATGATAACATGGAGCTAAAAATCTGTACACGAACAGAATGATCTGGCCAGGGTAGGAGGAGAAGGAAAAGACAGAGGTAGAGACCAAAAGGATATAGGAGCATACTAGATTCAAATATTGATAACCTTTAGAAACCAACAAGGATAAATTAATATGGGTACAGTTTAACTAACAGAGTAACAAAAATAGAATGCATAACTTCTAAATCAGCAAAACAAATTTAATCTAGCCCACAGAAAAAGAATCTAAATTTTAAAATATAAAAAAAGCAGAAAAAAGTCCCCATTAGAAAAAGAATTACCATACTTATAAAAGCTTATTAAAAGATGTTGGCTATTAGATTAGATTGAAAAACAAAAGCAATATGGTAATATGCTATTTAAAAGATACACTTAAAAACTTACAAAAGGTTGAAAATAAGAAATGTAAAAGTACACCAGGAAAATATGAACCAAAAGAAAGCTGAGAAAGCAATCTTAATATCTGGAAAAAAAATGTAAATATACGTATATTATCTGTATATATAAATATACTTGTAAATATACACATATTATATGTATATATAAATATGCTTGTAAATATATATATATTACATGCATATGTATAAATGTAAATAGAGCACAGCACATACACGTACACACATACAAACATACACATATGTAGAGAAGAAAAAAATGTAATTATATATTTACCAATGTATTTAGAAAGCTATAAAATAACAGATGCTATTATATTCAGTTAAATCAAATGCAAGATCTACAGACTTATAAAAATAATGTGAACTCAGGAAAAGTCAAAGAGAAAAAAATGACCAATTGGTTGTAAAACAAGTTTTCAAAACAAAAAGAAAAGATTGAAAAAAATAGTTGTATAGACTGAAGAAAATGTACAATTTTTCACAAGTAAATTAAATTTTACAATATAATGACCAAATCAACCTATGTATAACTTTCTTCCTGATGTATTGTTAATCACTCTACTGAATCCATTAATAGACATAAATTATACAATCTAGTTTACAACTGACAATGGTACACAAGAATATATCAAGAACATATAAATAAAAATCAAATGACTAATGAATATAGGATTCATTTATGCAATGCTAGATGTTCATATACTTCTTGGTTTATAAGTTTTCTGCAGAGTAACATGATTTCACCCCATGAATATACTGTAAATTCCTGATTCAATGGGAACTGCAATTTTTTTTTTTTTTTTTTTTTTTTTGAGACGGAGTCTCGCTCTGTCGCCCAGGCTGGAGTGCAGTGACACGAACTTGGCTCACTGCAAGCTCCGCCTCCCAGGTTCACGCCATTCTCCTGTCTCAGCCCCTCAAGCAGCTGGCACTACAGGCGTCCACCAACACGCCCAGCTAATTTTTTGTATTTTTAGTAGAGACGGGGTTTCACTGTGTTAGCCAGGGTGGTCTCGATCTCCTGACCTCGTGATCCACCCGCCTCGGCCTCCCAAAGTGCTGGGATTACAGGCATAAGCCACCATGCCCGGCCCAATGGGAACTGTAATTAGTTATAACCATTATGTATAACCAAAATAGAACACGCTTCAAAAATTATCTAAAGCTCTCTTATCTAATGTAACCCAGAATTATGCAAGTCAATTTCCTAGTACTTCCTTGAGTGTCTTAAAATGTAACATGAAAATGAAGGAAAACTATAAGTGGCATTTTTTTATTGTATATATTTATGGAGTACAGTGTGACATATTGATATTTGTATATACTGTGGAATGATTAAGCTAATTAACATATCTATTACCTTACATACCACATATTGATCATTTTTTGCAGTGAGAACATTTAAAATCTACTCTCTTAGCAATTTTCAAGTATATGGTCCATTATCATTAACTATAGTCACCATGTTGTACCATAGGTCTCCAGAACTTATTCCTCCCATCTAACTTTAGGTGATAATTCTCATGAAAGACAGCAAGGACACTAACCACATAAGCTTCTTTCCAACATAACCATTACCATACAGATTATTTTTTATTTGGAAGCTTTGCTAATTATTGACTTACACATGCAAAGGAACTAATGAAATTTTCTTTAAATATTTAAAGTAATACAATAAAGTTTCTTTTTTCTCTTGTAATATGAATTTTCATAATGAAAAAATAGCTAAACTCACATTTTCCATTGTAATATCATTAGAGGCATACATCAGATTCACACTTTTGTCAACAGCTACAATCCCAACTATGGAGTCAGGCTGTGTCACAGAGATCCTAAGCGAGACTTTCTCAGATGGTTCAGCTTTCACTTTACTCCAATATAGCTTTATCTAAAAAAGAGAGAAAGGAGGATTAACTTATTTCACTTTTTTAAAGCATATTTTTGCCAATAGCAGATCAATGGCTCAAAATATAGCAAAGATTCTACATTTGCCTTGGCTCAGGGATAATTCTAAAACCATACATAACCCTTCTCTAGGGAAAGGAATAAAAAAACTACTCCCGGAGTGTTTGCAAGTCATAGAACTTCTCACAGTGGTATAAATCTGAATTATTCTTCAATTCTGAATCTTTTTTCTTCCCTTTGTCCATCTCCCAGCCCTCAGATCCCAGCCAGTGCTGAGTAGAAGACAGCAGTGTCTAGCATACCTGGGGAAGGCCACTATACAAAGGAGAAACACAAAAGAGGATGCCTACGTGTTGGTGATGTGAACTTAGGTGTGAAAGCAAGGAAAGCTCCTCCAGGACTCACAGAACCACCCTGGACTGGGGGTGACAGGAGGCCTTTCCAAGGGAGGGGGTGGTTAGAGCAAATACTAGTCAGGCCCTGATGCTCTGTGTCTCCATGGCCTTCTAAACTTCCTCACCATTACCCTCAGGAAAGCATGGTCCTGGACCTGCTAATCTAATACTTTATAAAGAGCATCAGTCATTGCATCCCTGCTAAACCAAATGGCCTTGTCATGAGGCCCCTTCCTACTGGGAATTTTCCTTTTTTATTTTATTTTATTTTATTTTTTTTTTTTTTTTTTTTTGAGATGGAGTTTCACTCTTGTTGCCCAGGCTAGAGTGCAATAGCACGATCTCAGCTCACTGCAACCTCCGCCTCCTGGGTTCAAGTGATTCTCCTGCCTCAGCCTCCCAAGTAGCTGGGATTACAGGTGCATACCACCATGCCTGGCTAATTTCTGTATCTTTTTTAGTAGAGACAGGGTTTCACCACGTTGGTCAGGCTGATCTCCAACTCCTGACCTCAGGTGATCCGCCTGCCTCGGCCTCCCAAAGTGCTGGGATTACAGGTGTGAGCCACCACACCTGACCCCTACTGGGAATTTTCATTTCATCTAGCTCTATCTCAACATTCTGCTGTGCCAGTGATTATAATGTCTGACCAAGAGGGCCTTAACATTCCCCTTAAGTTGACTCTACTTCATAAAGACAGGCCTCTTCCTAACTATAAGCCCCTGAGCTCCCTTTTCTTAGAGCATTTATTTTAGAAAATATGCAATTATAAATTCTTTCTCCAACCCTTTGAGATATAAATCTTCTCCCAGCCTCTGGGCAGTTTTACAACCCAGGCATTCTTTCTCAAGGACCTCGGGGCCATCCCTTTGAAGTATAATCATCAAGAAAGACAGAGTCCCAATTGATCTCAGTCTCTGTGGGAGGGTGGAAGCCTAACTTCAGTAAGTACTAATTAGCAAACACAGACTACCTAATCACATTGACCAACCTCCCAACAATGTCCTCCAGCACTTTTAGATGAGTTCAACCCAGTGCTTAAAAACTCTCCTGCCTTTTGTTTCAGCAGAGTTGAGTTTAATCTTTCTCTTCTATTGCAATAGTCTTGAATAAAGCCTTCCTTACCTGTTTAACTTGTCCAGTGCAATTTTTCTCTGACATGCCTCTCAAACCACTGTATGTAGGTTACTTTCTCCACCTACACACTAACAGGTGGGGGAGAGGGGGCAGCATGTTCAAGGCTTAGTCTTAGACCTTGTGCTTCTCACTCTGTACTTCAGAGCCCCATGGCTTCAACTTGCACTTCTGTGTGGATGATTTCTAAACCTACATCTCTTGCTCCTCCTACAGCTCATTCACTTATTCCATAGTCATTACTGAACATTAATAAACATTCACTAACTTTCTCTTGCTTAGACATACTCCATTTCTAATTATGTTGTTTCTTTATAAATGTGATGATTATCACATAAAAATAAGAGGAAGATATATTGTTGCAAATGGAACTGAAACTAATTTCCAATCTCTTATAGTTAAGAAATTGCTTGAAAGTATGCTATTAACCTACTCTGCTTCCTCAAAGTCCATGATCTTTTACACTGTAACTAGCGTTAGAACCTGGTCTTGCTTTCTGAAATGTTTAAGCCTCCATAACTTCTACTTTAAAATTCACCTTTGTCAGGCAATTACTAGGATAACTAGAAGTCAAAACTTGTGCTCTAACACTAACAAAACATAGTGTTATCTTTGCAAGAACTCTTTTCACAAGCTAAAAAAAACAGAAGTTTGTATTATATTTTAACAATCAAAGTGAGAGTAATAATTCTCAACAAAAGTAAAGTACAGGCCTGGCGCAGTGGCTCATGTCTGTAATCCCAGCACCTTGAGAGGCTGAGGCAGGTGGATTACCTGGGCCCAGGAGTTAGAGACCAACCTGGGCAACACAGCAAAACCCTGTCTCTACCAAAAACACAAAAATTAGCCAATCTCATAACCTAGTCTCAAAAAATAAATAAACACAAATTTTAAAAAAAGAAGGTACAGATCAGTACTGTTACTTCTCAAATATTTTAACAAATAAAGAAAAAAGAAATAGAAGAACCATACTCTGCAAATCACTATTTAAAGCAATAATTTTTTACATAAGAGGACCAAGAGGGCAGCAGTTGTTAGTGAGAGCAATGGCTCATTCTGATATACATAAGATGATGCAATCAAGTTTCTTTTCAGAGCTGGGTTCCAAAGGGATTTCCTACTCAAGCTGGTCACATTGGGCTAAAAAAGACACTGGTGCACTTGGAGACTAGACTCCACACGGATCCTCACATGCAAGGTAATCAAGCTCATTGAAAAGTTGCCCTGGGCTAGTTTCCAGCTAATTAAATAGATGAATGAAAGCCCAGCTCTGCTTCCACATATTATCCTAGATGGCCTTACTCCCTCCCACACCCTTTATATCATCACTGCAATATCAACACCACACGAATTCCATGTTACCACTGGAATTTTGTTCCTGAACAATATTAATTCAACCATTTGAAAAATTCTGAAACGGTTTCATGATCTGAGTTAAAGTCTTAAAAGACCACAACCATAGTTTACAAATAGACTATCAATCCCCAATAACTCCACAAGTGAAAATACATATGTAGTGCTAAATATTAAAAAGTTTAACCATAGTTCTAGAAATAGAATAATGTAAATTTCTAACCAATTTGGTTTAATGATACTTTTCTAAAAAAAAATTACATTTCTCAGACTTCACTAATATAGTTTTCTTTTAAACATCATTACCTTAAATCTTACCTTATTTTTAAAAACAAGCTGAACAGGAATTTTTAGAACATCATTTATAATTTCCCCATCATCTTCAATATAATACACTATTACACAGGCTTTTGGAGTCCAAGAATTTTCTGGTGTTAAAGAGAAGATTGTTGAATTTTGTTTTCCTACAGCCACCAACTGTCCCCTGGATACTACCTGAAAAGAATAGTAGATGGGTTTAATTTATTGCCAAACCTAGTAGGATCTCAACTGAAACTAAATTAATCATAATTGTATGCATACACACAAATTATTGACTTAAACCAGCTTCAAAGTCTTTTTGAATGCAGGAAAACCTCTCTGACAAACACAGAGAGCATACACCGAGAAACAGAAAATGGTAAGATTAAAGTAATACTGATTGGAGCAACAGTAGCTTCATAGTCAAGAATCTATTTTTGATTGGAAGGAATACAGGGCACCATTGGGAAAGTTGAATTAGCAAAATTACATGGTCATGGATAGCACTTTTTATTTTCTTTTTTGTTTTTCTTACATTGTATAATTTTCTATAATGAATATATATTGCTTATCAAATAGAATTTTAAATCTTAAACATAAAACAAGATTTAGTTATCTATTTTAAATTGGAAATGCAAATATAGGTGAAGAAATGAAAAAGGTTTTTTATTTGATTTCAATGTAGAAAGGACAGGCTAAAAAGGTATGAGGCTGAGTTATAAAAATTAGTAAGTTTAATGTAGATATAAGGTAGATACCATTTAAGATCATTCTCAACCTAAATACCCATCAAAGGTGGACTGAATAAAGAAAATGTGGTACATATATAGTACGGAATACTATGCAGCTATAAAAAAGAATAAAATCATGTCCTTTGCAGGAAAATGGATGGAGCTGGAGGCCATTATCCTTAGCAAACTAACGCAGGAACAGAAAACCAAATACCACATGTTCTCACTTATAAGTGTGAGCTAAATGATGAGAACACATGGACACACAGAGGGGAACAACAGACACTGGGGCCTATGGGAGGGTGGAGGGTAGGAGGAGGGAGAGGATCAGGAAAAATAACTAATGGGTACTAGGCTTAATACCTGGGTGATGAAATAATCTGTACAACAAACCCCCATGACATGAGTTTAGTTATATAACAAATCTGCACATGTACCCCTGAACTTAAATGTGAATAAAAAGATGATTCTATAATAGATCATTAATTTAGATTCTATAAGAGATTACCATATAGCTTAACTCCTTCAATTGTTTGTTGCCACTAACCACCAACTCAAAAGGCGATCCCACCTAGAAAAAAAACTTAATTAATATGTACATATCGAAAGCAAGATAGTCCAATTATATTACAATTATCAAGTGAGTTGTAAGCATTACCTTTATATTTTCATCTCTTGTTTTTAGTTGGATGTATGTCTTACTAGGAGACTTAAACATACTATGAACTGCTATGCTACTTTTACTACCAAGAAAATAGGCCTGTAACAAAAGAAAAGGAGCTATAAATGTTCATTTTTAATAACACCTTGAGAAAACATGCTACCTGCTGAACAGTTATTAAAAACCAAATTTATTTTCACTTTTTTTTAATGCAAGAAAAATACATTCACCAGACATTGGATTTTCATCATTTTATAGCTTATACTGTAAAGAAACTGATAGCTTTAAAACACAGGAAAGGTGTATATATATATGTGTGTGTGTGTGTGTGTGTGTGTGTGTGTGTGTGTGTGTGTGTGTGTGTGTGTGTGTGTATGTGTATATATATTCCTTTCAGTTCTTTCAGTTTCTGCCAAAATAAAATTTCAAATGACTGACCTCAAACCCTAGACTAGGGGTTTGAGGAACTTCATCATATCTTCACATTGCTGTATTTTGCTGTGCTCTTCAAAATGAACTTACAAGGAAAAATTTAGTCTAACCTTCAGTCACTGTCATTAAATTACTTTTACCACTCTCTTCCATTTTATAAAATAGAAACAAGTGTCCACTTCCTATGTACTTTCAGGTCTGACAGGTTGAGTGCCTACCACAATATTACAACTGTAATGGTGTTGTTGCAGTGATACAATGATGGGAAACAGATGGCACCTTCAACTGTAGCTCACTGGAATCCTCCAGGATTGGGAATTCAATCTTAAAAGTTCCATTTTGGGGGACAGTATAATTTATTTTCTGAACAGTTTCCATTTTCTGATTTCCACTGTTAGATCCGCTCCAGTACTCAGTATAGTTTCCCTGTGTCACTGCTATGACCACATTATTTCTTCTTTCTTCAAGAGTCAGCTGGTTGCCATCAGCACGGGTTACCTTCACCTAATGGTCAAAACAAAACATCTTTAAAACCCAAAGGATTTAAATACAATTAAATACAGTTCCCGTCTGTAGTATTCTCATGAAATTGAACTCTCAAAAATTATTGATAGCACTATAATATCCAGATTCGGTGGCCTCTCTCTAGGAGGCATCCAGCATCACTGAATACTCCCTTGTTTATCTTATGGATTCCCTTACCTTCCATGGCTCTAAAACAACCCCCTTCACTTCCTACCTCTCTTTCTGCATCCTCTCAGTGTCCTTTTCAGTTCCTCTTCCCTCTCCCTAAATGTGGGAATTTTGGACATCTGTTCTTTTCTCTTCCTCCAAGGTCTCAGCACTCCTATGGCTTAGCTTGTCATCTCTGTCATTGCACCCTGAAGCCAAAATTCCCATCCTCGCCTTGCTCTGGAGCTCATGCCCAACACCTCCAATTACCTGCAGGAAATTTCTACTTGGATATCCTAGACACCTCAAATTCACACATCTAAAATGAGCAACCATGTCATTTTCCTATTTTTGCTAACATCACAATTCTGCAAGACTTTACATTTCTGAATTTTCCCTCCCTCTCCCCCCCGTCCCCCAAATCCAATGAACACCAAAGTCCTAAGCTTCTCTCTTCCATCCTCTCTACTCCCACAGCTACCACCACAAGGCTGCCCATCCCCTTACTCCTGGGCTACTGCCTTCCTCCTGCACACAGCCTGAGCAGTCTCCCTCAAATTCTGAGTGCACCCTGAACTTGCCAGCAGAGCTCGCCTTCCTGTCTCACTTCTTATCTTGCTCCCCACCTCCCACTCCCATGCCCAAGCATTTAAAATCCAACTAATCTTTTAAAAAACGGTTTAGACCGTCCTCTTCCATAAAGCATCCCATAATAACCTCCATGCCTATCCCACAGCCAACTCTCCCTCCCTGAACACCCATGGTTTCACTCTACTCATTCAGAAATTACCATTTGCAGCTTCAATTTTTTTTTAACTTACCTTTTCAAACTAAATTAAGATCACGGCAATTAGAAACTACTTGAAACAATAATTGACCCATTCAACAAGTGACCTCTCCTTTCTTCTTTCTTTCTTTCTTTTTTGGTGTTTTTTGTTTGGTTGGTTTTGTTTTGTTTTTTGAGACGGAGTTTTGTTCTTGTTGCCCAGGCTGGAGTGCAATGGCATGATCTCCGCTCACCACAACCTCCGCCTCCCCGGTTTCAGGCAATTCTCCTGCCTCAGACTCCCCAGTAGCTGGGATTACAGTCATGTGCCACCATGCCTGGCTAATTTTTTATATTTTTAGTAGAGACGGGGTTTCTCCATGTTGGTCAGGCTGGTCTTGAACACCTGACCTCAGGTGATCCACCTGCCTTGGCCTCCCAAAGTGCTGGGATTACAGGAGTGAGCCACCACATCCAGCCTGACTCCTCCTTTCTTTAAATCAGAGGTCAGCCAACTACTGCAAGCTGATAGTCCAATCCAGCATGTTTGTAAATAAAGTTTTACTGAAACACATTCCACTCTCACGTATTTATAAATTCGCTCTGGCTGCTTTCACGATACAATGGCAGAGCTGAGTAGCTGTGACAAAGACTGCATGGCCACAAAGCTGAAAATATTTACTATCTAGCCCTTTGCAGAAAAAGTTTTCCAACCCCTGCTTTAAATCCCTACAGAAAGTAATTTGTAACACTAATCTTAATCTGCCATGAGTTACAGTTATGTATATATTTTCCTGTCACCATCACAAAAACTGTGAACCTGAGGGTAGAGATTGAGCCCTTCTTAGCTCCATAGCCCTGCCCAACACCATGCCTTGCTCGTTGTCAAAATTCACACAATTAATGTGTTAATTCAACATCATCTCAAAAAAATGAAATTTGTTGATAATTTTTAATGTAACATCTTTGCTAGAACTATAATTAATCATTATAAAAACCAAACCGAAATTGCAATTTTTGACTACCATCTAATTATTTCAATTAATTAATAAAAGCTTCAGTGTAGCAATCCACATCTAACTTAAATTGCTTATAAAAAAATACATTTTCAAAAAAATATTTTTATTGTTGAAAACTACTTTTTTAGAAAAAATAGACAAAGGTCATTTGGAAACAAATCTACCTGCCCCCCATATCTAAAGAGACAAAGTTATATACTGTTTGGCTTAAATTTTTGGAAAAGCATTGAAAATATTATTTCCCATTCTATTTCATTAAGCTGAACTTACTGCTATGGACTGGAAATAAATATACCAACTTACAGTGGCTGTGAAGTTGAGAAATGGCTTCAAGACTGTAGTATAATCAAAAAATTCAATGATGTAATCATGTTGCTTGAAGAACACATTAGTGCTTGCATTTCTTGCAATACCTTTTTCAGAAATTGCACAATTTAGAAAACAGAAGTAATGTTTCACCAAACGCTTCTATCCACCAAATCTCTCCATCTAACCTATTGCCAAACAGGTTTAAAATATCAGAGCACATAAGCCTCATTCCCGTATTGGCTTTGACACTACAAGCACCACACAGTTCTATTATGTTCTCTATGGATCCTTCTAAGCACCATTGCCGCCATTCTACCACAGTGACATGTACAACAGCAGCAAATTAAGGCCAATGAAAGAATAGTCTTTTGCTCTTTCGGGGATTGGTTAACGCTGTTGAAATAGTAACAGAAAGGTCCAAGAAACTAAACTTTATTTGCATATTAAAAGTGAAAACTGTGTAGAAGCAGCTGAGATTTCAGCAAGTTTAAAAAGAAGGTAACCAGCTGAAAATGTAAGCCTTTCCATGTAGTTTTCAGGGGGAAAGAGTAGAAATGGGGGGAAAAAAAAAAATTACAAAGAGCTATCACATGTGGTTGAAGTAGTGACTTCCATAGAAAATAAGGTCCCCCATTACAAAATCATCCTGCAATTTAGACTAACAGTCATAACAATCTCAACATTAAATAGCATCTTTAGAAAGCCAGTGATGCTCCCAAATGAAAATGCCAGTTATAATAAGAAAGATGATAAAGCAGTGTCACATAAATCGTTTTACCTTCACTTTAAAGTCTACAAACCTGTAAGTGATTCTGTCACTGTGGCTAAAATTTCTACCGGTCCAGGGGCAGCTAGATCCAGGTGTTCAGAAAGTCCATTTGAAGAATCCATTATATTTTTCATCTCTTCATCATTAAAAGAGAAGTTTACAGATCCATTTATCTGTTTTGTTTAAAAGTTCAGTATTATCATTTTAGCAATTCAAATTTTAGAAATAAAACTCAAACTAAGTCACAAAATACGTTAGCTCTAGTACCATTTTAATCACTATAATTGCGTAAATTTTCACTTGTTCAGTGCTAGAAAGCTCTTGATTTTCTTACACTTAACTTTTTGTTAAGTCAATACTAAATCTTATTTCTAGAAAAAATACACATATTTTACCCATCACAAGTTATAAAACGTCTGCAAAAGTTACCTTAAATGTTTTTGTAATATTTTTCTTCTTTCCCCAAAAGGATAAAGGTAAAAATGTAAGTGTTACGTCTCCTTTCACTGGCTTCCCATATGTATACCTGAATAATTATAAACATAGTCTTTTTATGTATCAACTTGATATTGTCAGAACACAATACAAATACTACTTTCAATAGCATACATTAGCAATCCAACATTTTTTTTAAAATTACACTGGGTTGGGCCTGGTGGCTCATGCCAGTAATCCCAGCACTTTGGGAGGCCAAGGCGGGCAGATCACGAGGTCAGGAGTTCAAGACCAGCCTGGCCAACATAGTGAAACCCCGTCTCTACTAAAAATACAAAAATTAGCTGAGCATGATGGCAGGCACCTGTAGTCTCAGCTACTTTGGAGGCTGAGGCAGAACTGCTTGAACCCAGGAGGTGGAGGTTGCAGTGAGCTGAGATTGTATTACTGCACTCCAGCCTGGGCGACACAACGAGACTCTGTCTCAAAATAAATAAATAAATAAATAATACATTATGGGATGGCAAAACGCTAAAAAAAGAAAATTTTAAAAAGAAAAAAAATTACATTAAAAACATACTACTACTGTAATTTTTTAAACTAAAACCAACAAAAAATGTATTTAATAAATGGTGATCCTGGATGGGCACAGTGGCTCATACCTGTGATCCCAGCACTTTGGGAGGCTGAGGCAGGTGGATCACAAGGTCAGGAGTTCAAGACCAGCCTGGCCAAGATGGTGAAACCCCATTTCTACTAAAAACACAAAAAAATTAGCCGGGCATGGTGGTGGGTGCCTATAATCCCAGCTATTCGGGAGGTTGAGGCAGAGAATTGTTCGAACCCAAGAGGCGGAGGCCACAACCAAGATCGTGCCACTGCACTCCAGCCTGGGCAACAGAGTGAGACTCCATCTCAAAAGCTAAACAAATAATAAAAGGTGATCCTTGAAATTAAGCTTCCAAAATGGGAAGACTTTTAACTATAGTACCTTAAAACAGTTCTTAAAACACACTCTGCCCAACCTCTGACCATCTGAAAGACTCCAGAAAACACCTGATCATAATTGGGAGTGACAGTTTCCTGCCCAAAGATTTTTTAAAGATTACATAAATCTTTCACTCCTAGAAATCTGGAGTGGCCCATTAACTGCTTGCCCACGAAACTTCACAGCTTTAAAAGATTTTTGAATGTCAGCTGATAGTGCAATCACCATGGTCTATTACTGCATGTTCCGATATCAGCCAGGAAGGTTTATTAGACCGTAGATTCTGGAGCACCAAATGTGCTCATGGCTGTCAAAAATTGATTTTTTGCAGAAAAATTTAAAATAAGAATAATTTTTAAAATCCATAATACCAAACTTAGTTTCTGGTTTTTGTTTTTGTTTTATTTTGTTTTTTCGTTTGTTTGTTTGTTTGTTTGTGACACACTCTCACCCTGTCACCCAGGCTGGGGTGCAGTGGCATGATCTCGGCTTACTGCAACCTCCACCTCCAGGATTGAAGAGATTCTCCTGCCTCAGCCTCCTGAGTAGCTGGGATGACAAGCGCACACCACCACGTACAGCGAATTTTATTTTATTTTATTTTTTGAGACAGAGTCTCAGTCTGTCACCCAGGCTGGAGTGCAATGGCATGATCTCAGCTCACTGCAACCTCTGCCTCCCAGGTTCAATCGATTCTCCTGCCTCAGCCTCCCAAGCACTTGGGATTACAGGCATCTGCCACTACACCCAGCTAATTTTTGTATTTTCAGTAGAAATGGAGTTTCACCATATTTGCCAGGCTGTCCTCGAACTCCTAATCTCAAGTGATCCACCCATGTTGGCCTCCCAAAGTGCTGGGATTATAGGAACGAGCCACCTAGCCCAGTCCAAACTTAGCTTCGTGAGTCAAATATCATTCTCTGCTACTTTTCTTTCTACGTATTAATTTTATCCTCTCTCATTATAGGAAAGTCTTTTCATGTGAAGAAGAGGCAATACATTTTACTGCCAGAAAGCCTTTTTAAGTACATTTCCTGGGTTGCTTCTATCTCTATTGTGAAATGCTGAGCCAGACATGGAAGTCAATTTTGCTTTGCAGTCTATAAATCATAGCAGTAAATGGCTGCTTCCTGAGTCCATTAACTGAACACAGAAACAGCCCCTCATCTAACTCAACTCAAAAGCAAATCTTAAAATATAGCATATTCCAAACTAAGAAGAAAAAAAAAATCCACGTTCCAATGCCCCACACTTCCAAATAAAAACAGTAAAGTCAGTGGAAACCCTGGTTAGCAACCTTAGCATCAAATTCACTCATTCAAGAGTCTTCAAAACCTGACTCTACTTGTATCGTGCTAAAGATTAAATAAAAGCAAAACTAGAATGCCAGGATATTGTATTTTAACAGAGTTATATCACATGATAGTAAAAGGATCTTTAAAAACCAAATATAATTTAAAGTACTCTCAGACACAAAAATTTTAATTTTGACTTTAATGTGAAACAGATTTAGTTTTCCAAACACAAAGCTGGCTATAATAATTGTGAAACAAAGATACAATTATTGTCCCAAATAGAACCTGGAAGCATTTGGGATAAGTTAATCACTCAGAAAATAAAAGCTTGACTAATTTTTAAAAAGCAAATCAGTCCAGGAGTGGTGGAACATGCCGGTAGTCCCAGCACTTTAGGAGACCAAGGCAATAGTATCGTGTGAAGCCAGGAGTTCAAGACCAGCCTGGAGAAAATGGCAAGACCCCATCTCTATAAAGGGAAAAAAAAAATGAGCCAGGTATGGTGGCTCGCACCTGTAGTCCTAGCGACTCGGGAGGCTGAGGTGGGAAGAGCGCTTGAGCCCAGGTGTTCGGGGATGCAGTGAGCTATGACTGCACCACTGCACACTGCACTCCAGCCTGTGAGAAAGTGAGACTTCATCACTTAAAAAATAAAATAAAATAAAAAATAAAAATATTCTAGGATAGTATCATTAACAAAACAAGGAATTTTTTCTCTGAAAGCAGCCATAGCACAAAAAAGGACAAAAAGATTATAAAATAATACCTTCCCTTCTGATCAGTGGTAAATGAAAAAAATAAAAAAGAAAAAGAAAAAGAAAACATAAAACCCAAAAGGACAGGCTCTGGAGAACTTCCAGAGACCTGAAAGCATGGAGGTTCCTGGAGGTCAGCGGGCTCAGAAAGGGCATGGAAGCTCTGTGTTGCTTCCCACATGCCTCGCCCAACGCATCTCTTCCAGTTCTTCATCTCTATCTATTGTAACATCCTTTGCAATAAGCCAGGAAAGTGTCTTCCTGAGTCCTGTGAGCAGCTCCAGCAAATTAGTCAAACCCAAAGAGAAGGTAGTGGTAACTCCGATTTACAGCCAATCAGTCAGAAGCATACGTGACAATCTATTACTTGTGAGTGGCATCTGGAGTAGGGGCAGTCTTGGAGCAAATTGTCATCTATGATCTGATGCTGTCTCCCAGTAGATAGTGTCAGGCTTGAATTGAACTAGAGGAGACCCCCTGGTGTCCCCTGCAGAACTGATTGATTGGGTTTTGGTGGGGAGAAATCCTCACCCACTTCTTCCTGACCAGAAGTCACAGAAGTCTTCTGTGTTAATTGTTGAATGTGGATATAGGAGAAACTGAATTTCTTTTTTCCTATATCCACAGAACTCCAAATATCTGGCTTTTGATTTGGTATGAAGACCTTTGCTGTGCTACATATAGCTTAGAGCTGAAATCTTAAGGGTCATGTTGCTTATCTATTTGTTCTTTCCTTTTTTTTTTTTTTTTTTTTTTTGAGACAGTCTCCCTCTATCACCCAGGCTGAAGTGCAATGGTACAATCTTGGCTCACTGCAACCTCCGCCTCCCAGGTTCAAGCAATTCTCATGTCTCACCCTCCCGAGTAGCTGGGAGTGTGCCACCACACCCAGCTAATTTTTGTATTTTTAGTAGACATGGAGTTTTGCCATGTTGGCCAGGCTGGCCTCAAACTCCTGGTCTCAAGTGATCCACCCTCCTCAGCCTCCCAAAGTGCTGGCATTACAGGTGTGAGCCACTGTGCCTGGCCTATTTGTTCTTTTAGTAGGTATATATTGGATACCTACTCCACGGTTGGCACTGTACTAGGCACCAAGGTGCTATAGTACATAAGACACAGAGCCACGTTCAGAAAGGTGGACGAGCAAACAGCAGCACTGTGTGACTAGTGTTATGAGGGCTATAAGGAGGGTTGGGGGCAAGTAGTAAGCCTTGAAATTACCTATGTAATGGTCTATTAGAAAAAAGCATTTTACATTTTTAGAAGCTAAAGTAAAATGTGAGAATAGAGTTTGGGACAGTAGAGAATGGGCTGGAGTAGAGAAAGGTGGAATGTTTCAAAAGACATGAATCCAGAAAAGAGCCCTGCAAAATAAACTAAAGAATCTGAACTTCACTCTCAAGCTACAAGAGAAGAGTCCTTGAATTACTTGAGGGCAATCCCAGCCTGCACTTCAGAGAACCACTAGTCTGGAACTCTGATGACGCTTTTTGCCTCAGCAAAACAAAATGCCTTGCATTGTTCAACACAGTGAGTGAAAAGCATGACAGCCACCATAGATCTGTTGTGTTAGGTGGGTTGGAAGTCTCTGTGTTCATACGATGTGATTTAATGGATAAATGTGGATTATTTACTCATCTGTTAATTGTAATAAGGCAACCTATTCTCTCCCCCAAGAGCTCTATCTCCATTATCAGTGGAAAAAAATAGAATTTAAGCAAAGATAAGTTACCTCAATTCCATGTCATCTGAAAAAAAAAGTGCTATCTATAATATAAATCCCTTAATAAGTCTAAGAAAGACACTAGTCTATTGGAAATATTTTAGGACTGGGTCAGCTTGCAAGCAGAGCGATGGATGCAGAGAAATGTAGAGATCTGTCCTATGCTTAATTATTTATTAGAAATAGTCGTTTACTGTCCACTAAGGTATTTTAATAAGCAAAAATTGCCCTAATATTCTGAAGTATATAATCAGCTTTTGGTCAAACAGTCTTATAATGGTTTCAAGTCATATCAAAAGAAAAATGGCACTTACTTTGCTACGATGGTACCGTTTAAATGCTTAGAATTCATAGAACAGTATAATGGTGTCTGCAATGTCACTTCAAATTTTGGCAATACTGGAAAAGAAAAGCAAGGGTAAATCTTTTCACTATCATCTTCCACTGAACAAAATGAAAAATAAAATTGTTCTGAAGGAGTTGATAATTTGTACTATTTGAACTTAAATTCATTAGAATCCAAATACATATTAAGACAGATGAAAAGCCCTTTGTTTCACCCAAAACTAGAAATCCCTAGTTTGGTCAGCCTTATATAATTAAGGTATGAGGCCGGGAGCAGTGGCTCATGCCTATAATCCTAGCACTCTGGGAGGCTGAGGCAGGTGGATCACCTGAGGTCAGGAGTTTGAGACCAGCCTGGCCAACAAGGTGAAATCCCGTCTCTACTAAAAATACAAAAATTGCTGGGCATGGTGGTGCGCACCGGTAATCCCAGCTACTCAGGAGGCTGAGGCAGGAGAATTGCTTGAACCCAGGAGGCAGTGGTTGCAGTAAGCTGAGATCATGCCACTGTACTCCAGCCTGAGTGACACAGTAAGACTTCGTCTCAAAAAATAATAATAATAATTAAGGTATAAACCATTTTATAAGTACTAATACTATAATTGATATAAAGCACTCCACCAGAGTAAAAAATGTGTGTTTCTTTCCAGTCTGTAAAACTTTTTTTCTATAGTTCTCTGACGAAAGAAGCAACTCATATAATGAAGGTATGAGGCCGGGAGCAGTGGCTCATGCCTATAATCCTAGCACTCTGGGAGGCTGAGGCAGGTGGATCATAACAAGGCACCTCACCATTCAATTAACATAAGAAAAGTATCAAAAAAACCAAAGGGTCAACAATATAGGGCAGACCTTCAGCTCCAATCAAGGCTAATGGCCCTGAATGTACCAAGACACTCCTAGACTCTAGACCAGTCTAGGACAGGGAGACCAAAAAAGTCACATGAGTCAACTATGACTCTCCCAACCCCCACCACCAAGGAATTCCAAATGCCTCTTCCTCAAACATCACAGGTTTGCAATCAATTCCCCACCTCCACTATACCTCATGCAACAACATACAACCACCCAGTATACCACCACAATGGGATATAAAGATAGCCTATAAAAATGTTGGTCCCCTATGATTTATTCTTCTAGATCAGGGCTGCCTAAAAGACATAAAATGGGAGCCATATGTGTAATTTTTCATTTCTAGTAGCCAAATTTTAAAAGCAAAAATAAGCAGGTGAAATTGATTTTTATATTTTACTTAACCCCATATATCTAAAAGATTATCATTTCAACAAATAATCAAAATTTAAAAATGGTTATTAATGAACTATTTTTCTTGCTTTCATTTTTCTTGTACTAAGTCTTTGACATCTGGTGTCTCCATTTGGACTAGCCACATTTGAAGCACTCAAGAGCCACACATGGCAAGTGGCCCCGCTACTGGAGAGCACAGTTACAGATCAGACTTCAGCAAACTATGACCAGCATGAACCAAGAACATTTTTTACAATTTTTAACTGGTTGGAAAAAATCAAAAGAAAAATATTTCACGACATATGAAAATTATATGAAATTCAAATTTTCATGCTCATAAAATGAAGTTTATTGCAGCACAGCAACAATCATGTACATATTATCTTTGGCTGCTCTCATGCTACCAAGGCAAAGTTGAGTAGTAATGACAGACACACATGGCCCACAGAGCCTGAGATATTACTACCTGTATATTATAATTTCTACTGCCTAAATAAAACCCAATCTCAAAAAGAAGCTCAAATCAAATGAAGAACTCCATGTGTAACCTCAAAATAACTACTCAAATTATAACTAATACTAAGATCCTATGCTTTCACTCTCATCTCTCATTCCTCTCCATTCACCAACAAAATAGATGGGTCCCACTGTTTTTATCTATGGGTTTCTAACTGATATTGTAAGTATGGCACCTGCAAGAAAAGGATTTACCTGAGAAACAGACCATCTTTACCAATGCCAATCAAATGAAAAATATGGAAGAGAATTTGTTAAGTATTTTTAAGTGCAACATTTTAAATATTTTATGATCATGACAAAGTAGAAAAATAGAAAAATTATGTTGTGGATAAGAAAAAGACTAGCATAATACAACTATAAGCGATTTTTTTCTACTTTTTTCTGTATAATGAGATTTTAGAAATTTTACAAAGGAAAAAAAAATATGTTTAGGCCTGTAAAAAAAAAACCAGAATTTTAACTCCATTGATATTTTTACTTCAAATAACACATCTCTTAAAAATTTCTCTAATCTCTGCTGAAAGTAACAAATGCTTTTTTCTTCCAAAGTAGGTTGAGGAACTCTTACCATATTCTGAAACCTGAAATGATTGATAATATGTCTGGTCCTATTGGGCAGGGGAAAAAAAAGACAAGAAAATATAAGAGTTTTTATTTATTTTGCTTGCTTGTTTACTTGCATAAAACAATTTAGAAAATTAATTTTTAAATTACATTTATAATGATACAATGAACAAACCTGTTTATTTTCATTTATGGAAGTGTATTTGTAGACAACTGCAGCATGAAGCCCGTAAAATTTCAGGAATTTTTCTTGCCAACCCGTTAGCATAAAAAGGTGACCTATCTTTATAATTCATTGCAGGTCATTTAAACAAACTGTTTAATCTGACTTCCATCATTTGTGAAATAAGCACTAGATTAAACTAGATAATTCAGGAATTTATGAAGCAAGGATAACACAGGTCAAACTAACAAATAACTTCAGATTTGTTTTGGATATCATTATCAAAAATTAATGGAGAAAGTGAAGTTACACATAACTCAAATACTTATAAATAATTAAAGATGGAAAATCTTCAGGGAACGACATGCTTCACCTTTCCAATTCCTTGAATTATTTTCTCCTATAATCCTTAAATCAATACATCCTATGCTGTTATAATAGATACTGCTAATTATTTCCTTTTCCACAATCAACAAGAAAACATGTGGGCTATTACCATATCATTTATCTAACTCTTCATATTTCTTCTTCTGTTTTTTTTTTGTTTTTTTTTTGAGTCTCACTTTGTCACCCAGGCTAGAGTGCAGTGGCACAAACATGGCTCACTGCAGCCTCAACCTCCTGGACTCAAGCGATTCTCCTGCCTCAGCCCACCAACTAGCTGGGACTACAGAGGCGAGTCACCAAGCCCTGCTAATGTTTGGTTTTGTTTTGTTTTTTTTTTCTTTAGTAGAGATGAGATTTTGCCATGTTGCCCAGGCTGGTCTCAAACTCCTGAGCTCAAGCAATCTGCCCACCTCGGCCTCCCAAAGTGCTAGGATCACAGGTGTGAGCCACCATGCCCAGTCAACTCTTCATATTTCTAAATCGTTCATTCTAATCAAGGTAGCACAATAAATAGAACCTCTCCAAACTGGCTATGTAATTCCACTAATGAAATTTGTATTGTAAATTTAATTCCCAAATTTATCAACTCAAACATTGAGATGTAGCTATAAAATAATAGCTTTTGTTAACAAGTACCCTTGGTTAATCTAAAGCATCTGTACACCAAGAAGTTATTGTTCAGTCCTAAAAGAAGGCCATAGTTCACTTCAAAATATGAAACAAATATAATCACTAACATGCTAACAAATAAATTGTGTATAAATTGACTTCGACATTGTCATGTAAAGAAGATCCCATCTTTGGTTAGCTGTTGTTGAAAAATAAAAATTTTTTAATAAAAAAGGAAATCTCAAGAAATTGTGTTGTTTTGATCAAAGTCTTAAGGAATTTCATATTTGTGGCTTCTATCTCAAATTGTTTTCATATCATATAGTAACATTATAAATTACATGTATTTGATTCATTTATAAGTTCTAACATGTCATTCTCAAAAGTCAAATCGAGAAGGTAATTTACCTGTTATCTGTTTTACTGATGAACATAGGAATGTTAGTCTTTAAGTTAGTTTTTGCTTTATTACTGAGGCCAGCACAGGCAAGACTATGGAATAAGTAACAATTATGATGTTTCTGTTTCTCAAGTTTCATTCGTATAGCAAACATTAACTGAGTAAATACGACATGCAAAACACCATCTGAGGCTCTATAAATCACAGTCCTCAGCATTAGAGGGTCTAGTGGTGGAGACAGACATAGTCAAGAACGATAATTCAAGACTGACAGGGTCCTGGGGTTTCATGCACTGTGTTTTTGCTCTAACTCTTGCCTATTCTTGACTTACATGTACTTCCATCCCTCCCCATTTTCCAGGGCTTAGCTTAAATATTGCTACTTCATTTTTTGATCATTTTTGTATCCCTCATAGTTTGTCCCTTGAGGTGTCAACCTAGTACAAAATAAGTGCTCAATAAATGTGTGTTTGATTAAATAAAAATTATTGGCTTTTACAAATATAGGAAATCAACTTACTTATTTGAGCCTACTTAAAACAACAGCCTGAAACTAAGTTTTAGGTCATCATTTGTTTAACACACAAGTAGTTTACATTAGATTATATTTGAAATGAATTTCATCTCCCCTCCTCCTCCTACACTGCCAGTCCCTGATCAATCCTGGATTTTCCATCTTTCCATTGACCGTCTCCATCCCCTCACTCAGTCTCTAAACACTCTTGTCTTTTGTTCTCTTGTTACTCCTAAATATCTCTCTGCCGCCTTCCTTGTTTCCTTTATGCACCTGTTTCTGATCCTTAAATGTTAGCCTTTCCCATGCTGAGCCCTCTTCCCACTCTTCAGGGTTTTAACTGCCATTTCTAGCATAAAGACACCTAAATCCTTATCTCTATCCCAGATTGAGACTCAAATCCACCTGCTAGACATCTCCACCTCAATTTCTGACAGAATGTCCTGGATTTATTGATCTGGATTTAGCCTCTTTCAAATAGCTTTTCTTGATTGCCCTCTCCCCATGGTGGGTTAGATGCCCCTTCTCTCCTATAATATCCTGTCTATAACTCAATCATCTTGCCTAACACAATATATGATAATCACTTGCTTCGTGTCCATCTCCTGTAAGAGACTATGAAATCCTTGAGAGCACAGAACCTGGTAAAGCATGCCGTCAATGTTTGTTAAATAAACATAAGTATAAATTAATAAATGAGTCCATTCTTGTCCCCAGTCTGGTTCTTACAGTACTCAATAAATCAGCCTCAGTTATTAGGCAGCATCTCCTGCAACGCATTAAAATAATCTTCTCTTGAGAAGGATCAAACAACCCTGAAGAGGCAAATGATCCACAGAGTAACCTTAACTCTCTGCCCTTTATGTAGAAGGAACATGAATGCCCCAAGGAGTGGAAGCATCCAGCCATCATAGAAAACCGAAGAACACAAAGGAAGAAAAGTTTTTCTTTTCACTGACATTTTAAATTGTTCCAATAAATCTAGAAAACATTTTGTAAGTGAGTGCTGACAGCATGCTTTCTACTACACAATGTCTTCCCAAGGTGCTTATAAGTAGTAAAATGCAAATCAACAAATAAATTATTTTACTGTCCAAGGGATTTGAAAAGCAGAAATGAGTTTTGTAATGTCCAGTGTATTGTCCTTTAGGCAAACAGGCCATACCAATTTTCAGAATTGATTCAGTTGTTTTAATGAAATATATAATCAAGTACAAAAGACACTGAAATATTTAAAATTAATAATAATTCAGAGAATTAACAGCCATTTATGCCATATATAACCACAAAAACACCGATACTGAGTACTTTCATTAATCTAGAACAGGGATCCGCAAACTTTTCCTGTAAAGAACAGGATAGTAAATATTTTAGGCTTTGCAAGCCATATGGTCTCTGTCCCAACTACTTAACAATGCTGTTGCAATGCAACAGAGATTGTTAGCCAGAGACAATTTGTAAACAAACAAGAACGACTATGTTCCAATAAATCTTTATTTACAAAAAACAGGTATCAGGCTACATTTGGTTTTTCTGCCAGGGTTTGCTAACGTTTAGTTTAAAAAAATGAATAAAATGTATTCCCAAACTCTTCTGTTCATTCTAGCTAACTAAACAAAATTTTACTAAACTTTACTAAAAAGGTGGAGCAAAAAAATCCAGTCCTTTTGTAGGAAGTACAAGTTTCTCTTACTAAACAATTTTCCTTCAGTTTTGAAATAATTTTATCCGCTTCAAAATGAGTATTTGTGCTAATTGTAGTTCATCAGATATAGTTTATGCTCATTCACTCTGCCAACAATTGGAAAAAGGCTAACCTGAAGGCTTAAATACTTGGGCAGCATGTTTTTTAAGCAAACACCTCCCCAGGCAAGAGAAGCATAACTCATGTCTTCTGAGCTCTTCTTTCCCCAATATGGTCACAGTTCCATGGGGAAAGCTCTTTCCTAAAAACCTGCTCCGAAGCACATGTATTCACTCTCTGTTTCTATTGGATGTAAGCCTGTCTTGATTAGATTTTCTAAACAACTTCTAAAGCAGAAGTAGAAAATAAGAGTCAGCAGGTATTCTTAGCAACCTCTGTAATTTCTCTACCTTTTGTCCCTGAGTTAGTAATTCGTTGTGAGGGTGTATGTTACAGAAACTAGACAAATGAATTTGGAAAGAGAAAACACGTTATTTTTACCACCCTTTTAAGAAGTATGCTATGACTAGAATACAAATTGAGACATGTGAATTACTAAAACCATCTATTTCAGTTACAGAATTTTTCTTCCCTAACCATGATGCCATCCAACTCTTGAGTTTCTATTTTTAACAAATTTGAAGAAATATAGCATATTCCTTGACCATTAAAAAATACATTTTAAAATGCAGGTCAGTTTCTTTCAACTCTTGCTTCTGGAGTAAAAAGCAATGCCAGAATCAAAACTAAGGTGCTGGTTGGATTATTTCTGCTTGTTCATTATGTTCTTTTATGGTCATTTCAGTTCCCTAATAGTTTGTTTTAGCACTACTCTCCAGTGTCTGGATGTACCTTTTACTTAAAGATTAAGAAAGGCACTGAATTTGTGAGATCTGCACATAATGGGAGGTTAAAAGGGAACTATGTCAGACTCAGTTTTGCATTTGTCCCCCAAGACAATAGATGTCAACTATGTCCACCTTCCATAGGTGAAGGACTACCACATAGCACTTGCAAAGGAGGTTTCCAAAAACTGGTTTTGCAACTCTTAACCCATCACCAAGGTGGAAAGGTCAAGATAAAAATAAAACTAGACGAGAATTTCAGGAGAGAGCTTTCAATGAACTAGGAGTGGCACACACTCCACCCTGGGGCATCAGGTAGAGTTGCTTGGCCCTCATTTCAAGCCCTAGGGAAAGGGGCTTCCATAGACAATGCAGACAACCGGGTATGTGTCCCTGGGAGCATCCTCAAGCTGTCAGTGAGTAGGCTCTTGACACACCTGAAAACTCTAAAGGGTATAATATTGGTGCTGACAGTGGAGCTAAGAGTGTGCTATGCTAGAAGTGGTCTGCATCTCCTGGGTGTTGAGGATCAGAGAAAGCATGAGCATTTTCCCTCAACTAGACATGCCAAAAGAGCAAGTCAGCATGGGACTGCTTTCTCTCCTGATCAAAATAGCCTTAGTAGGAATAAGGCAAGCCTTCAGAAGAGGGAAGCTGGAGGTGTATGATCTAGATGCCCAAGAGCTAAAGATGGAGTTATGAGCTGCCATTTGGAGGAGACAGATTCAAAAGCATCCAGGGTACTTTGGATGAAAGACCTCCCAGCAATCTTAAGGGTCCTCCTAGGAATACAGAAAGGAGTTTTAAAAAGAAAAAATGTTAGTTTTTCCATTGACCTCCCAGAGAGGTCTAATGCAGATGACAACAGTATTACATTGAACTACGTTAAATTGCCATTTTTGTAGGACAAATACTAGCAAGTTCACATGACCCATCCTTATACATCAGATGAGAATTTTGTTACCCTTACTTCTCTTTCCTCCACCCAATTCAATCTGGAGGAGTCAAAGGCAGCCTAGTGAGTTGGAGGCAGGCATCTGGACCAAAGAAGACCCAAGCTGGAGAAGGGAGCATTTTATTTTATTAGACTGTACATATTAATCACTGAATGTAGACCGTTTGTGTATATGAAAGTAACCAAACGTGACAGGACCTTTTGTTACCAAAAAGTAACCATAAAAATGATGGGATTTTTCCCTGCATTTTATCCAAGGAGTAGAGAAGAATTCATCCCAAAGAACAGGACAAAATGGTACAAGAATAATGTGTTTTTTTACTTCACCTGTCAAGTAATAAATGTTCAACCTCACAGTTACACATAAATAACTGGGCAGGAATACGTTAAGTAAGAATAGGAATACCATAACATAAATGAAATTATATTGCTGCTGCCTCCACCAGATAATCATATTAATTCTCTCCTTCTTAGGAACAGAAGTTGTAGACTCTTGTATACAATAGCCTACATTACATAGCTATATTATGTATAGCTATTTATGTGCTTTTTTGCCCTTGAAATCTGGATTCTGCCTCTCCCATTTCACTGGCACCAGAAGATGCTCGGTATGCCACGTTGCTTTCGTCTAACCGCCCGTCACTTTTCTCAGGCCTCACTCTCTTTGAGGCCTCTGCAGCACCTGGAAAGCCACTCTCTCTGAATCTCTTCCCCTCTGTTCTGTGCTTGAACTTGCTGGCTTTTCTCTTCCCAAAACTGGCTGTTCTTTTTCTATTGCTTTGGATGGCTTCTCTGCTTTGCTCCTAAATGTGATTTCTGATGGCTCAGTCCAAATACATCCAGCTCATACCACTCACCCAAACTGAGCTTCCATCCCTGACTTCTCTAGAACTGATCACAGGTGATTCTCCCAAAGACCCAGTTTGAAATTCTCAGGCACCTTTTGCTCCTCTTTCTCCTCTGCCCAATCGAAATCCAGTCACTAACCCTAATAATACTGCCTTTAAGTGTCTCTAGAATTCATCCATTCCTCTTTAATTTTTTCTGCTCTCATACAGCAGCCCCCTATTACCTTTGAACTTACTAACACTGAAGGTATTTGATTACAAGCTAACATTGAAGGTATTCGTATATTGTTAAACAATAATACTAACTCCCTGGTAGCCCCCTGGACTTTAGCTTCTCTCCCTCTAATCACCCCACATGCTGCCACCAACGTGATCTTCCTAAAATGCAACTTTAATCATGTCATACTATTATGTAGAAACTTTCTACTCAAGCAATAAGAAGACAACACATACTGATGATTTTTATTTGTTTGGAAGTTTATGATAAGGGTGTCACACTTTCTACACTATCATGTTTGGATGTTTTTACCTTATTCGTGCATTACTTTTATAATTAGAGGAAAATTATGAATGTATGATCCTATAACTTCTATAATTTGAGAGAGACTCATTCACACACATTTTGTTTCCTCTGTCCTCAGAAGTTCTATATTGAAATTTGCGTCATTGATTGAAATTCAAAGTAAAACACACAAAAGTGTTTAGAGCTCTCTGCTGTCTACAGAACGAAATATAAAACTTCAGCCTGTTAGCCAATAACCTCCACAGCTCGGCCCACAAACTCCCCCATCTTTCTCTTCAACTACTACTCTCTACAAGCCCTCCACTCCAGCCAGTGTCTGCTCCCGGCCCCAGAGCCCTGTCAGCCAGCTCAGAGCCCACCACTTCCCATCAAAGTCTTACAGTCCCCTCCAGCCCTATCTTGGACTTGTAAAGCTGTGAAGATCCTTAAAAATCCCTTGATCCAAACTGCTTATTTTACCACTGAGGAAATGGAGAACTGCAGCTGAAATGCCATGCACCCTTGACTAGAGCACAGTACCCAGGTCTTAGGACTCCTAATCTAATGCTCTTTGCATTTGTTAGACGAAGCTTCTTTGATTGTAAGCTCCTTGAAGGCCAGGTCTGTGTCTTATCACCTTTAGATGCTGTACTGACTGGTGTTTCTTCCCACCCTCGCATACAACAGAAAAGCTTCATATTTTTAGCTTTCTTCAGATCCCTGCTAATCTGACTATGCCTAAACCTATTGCCTACATAACAGCAATCATGTAATATCCTATTTTTCCCCTCTTTTATTTTTACCATAAAATTGGGAGAGCTTAAAAATAAACAAGAAATCACAATGGAAACATCATCCTGTAAAAGTGTCAGTTGATGTACACTGACCTACTTAGAGGAATGACAGAGTCAATAGGGTTTGCAAAATGAGAGAAAATGTTGGTTAACATTTACATCATCCTTTCCTTCCCTTTCCTGTTTACAGTCTAAACATCTGTGGTCTAAACTGTAGTTGCAACGTATTTCTCTTGAGGGTTCAACCCAAACTCAGCATCAGAATCAGCTGTGGTGGGTTTAATAAATAGAGAGGTCCAGTTCCTACCCCAGAGCTACTGAATCAGAATTACCAGGGCTGAGGCCCAAACACAACAAATGTATTCATTCATCCATTCCTTCAAGAGATATTCACTGCACCTGAGTGTCAAGTGTAATAGGAATACAACCCTGCACGGACCTTCTGATCTAGTGGAAAGAAGGATATTTATCAAATAACCACATACGTGAGTATATATTACAAATTATGATAAAAACTGTGAATTAACATTTACAGAGAGTTATGAAATCTGGAGATGAGATGGGAAAAACAGAGTCAGATCAGGTAAGACCCTGTGTAGGCCATGGGAAAACATCTGAATTTTGTTCTGAGGCCAGTGGAAAGTCTTTGAAGAGTTTTAAGCTGGGGAATAACATGATCCAACTAATGTTTAGATTATTTTTACTGCTGTGTAGAGAATTGGTTGCAAAGGGAAAAAAACTAACTGCAGAGAGACTAGGAGACACTGTAATATCTAGGAACAATATAATAGTGACTTGGACACAGGAGGGAGAGGTGGAAATAGAGAAGTAGGTGGATTTGAAATACATTTAAGATTGAGGCAGGCAGATTGCTTGAGCTAAGGAGTTAGAAACCAGCCTGGGCAACATAGTGAAACCCCATCTCTACAAAAAATATAAAAATTAGCCAGGTATGGTGGCACACGCCTGTACTCCCAGCTACTCAGCAGACGGAGGCAGGAAGATCACTTGAACTCGGGAGATGGAGGTTGCCGTGAGCTGAGATTGCCTAGGTGACAGAGCAAGACTCTGTCTCAGGGTTTAAAAAAAATGGAAGGAAAGAAATGTATTTAAGGACAAAAGCTGTGGGAATTGGTGAAGGCCTGAATGTGGGTGGTCAGGCAGCATGAGGTGTCAAGAACTCTAAGGTTACCAGCCTGCACAACTGAATGGATAGAGCAATTAAATAAGATAGGAAATGCTACAGAAGAGCCAGGTGTGGTGGGGAAAGATTGTTAAGAATGATACTGGACATGAAGAGCTTGGGGTGCTTTGAAACATCCAAGTACAGATGTTGAATAGGTAGATAGTTTTAAAGGTCTATAACTCAGAGGTGTAGGTCCTCTCAGAGAGGCCAATTTGAGACTCACTGGTGCATAGATGGAAACTGAAACCACGTCTGTGGAAGAACATCCCTAGAGTGAGAAATGAAAGATATCAATAAGTAATAGAGAGTAAATGACAAAAGTGACCAAGAAGAAGAAACCAAGAAAGTAGAAAGAAATCTCAGAGCCAAATTGGAGTGAGTTGGGGAAATGGAGGCAGAGAGATTAGACAACATTTTTTTTAGAAGACTGGCTAGAATGGGAATGTGAAGTCACTGAAAAGGAAGTACAGTTAAAGTATAGTATTTCTCTATATTTTTGGTTTGTTCAATGAGAAGGAATTAAACATATTAGATTTTGTAAAAAGATCGAAGACAGAAAGAGATCCAGTTTGAAGACTGAGAAGAAACAGATTGTCAACACTGTAAGTTTTCTGAGAAAGTAGAGGAAGAAAGAAGCCAAGGCAGAAATCAGGATGCTGGTCTTAGATATGAAGAATAGGATCTTTCCTGTAAAAAGAAGAGAATAAGCATGAGATGGGCACAGACAAGACATGCAAATCTGGCAGAAAAAGTGAAAGAAATTCCCATCTGATGACTGTGTTCTCTGTGAAGTGGAAAGGAAGATAATCTGCTGAGTGTGAGGAGGGAGGAATAAGAACCTCCCCAGGAGACAGTTTTTTTCCTGAATCCTGTCCCTCATTAGAAAGGATTACAAATATTATTCTGGTTCTTATCAAGGCCGGAACTAAACACCTGAAGAACTGAAGCTGGTCTATACCTGACAGTCACTCATAGTGATAGGACTTGGGAATAATGGATCTAACCAATGACCAAGACATAAACCATACAAGCCTCCAGTTAGCAGGAGAGTGGCCAGGTATCCAGCGTCACAAGCACATTCATACTCCTAAAACAGTTTTACCATCTGCAGTACAGGGGACAAACTTGTTTCCTTAATGTTAAAAAAGTACTAACTAGAAACATATCCCTTTAAAAACAAACAATAAACAAAAACCACCCATTTAACCCTCTCTGTTCCTACTCAAAGTTGAAGGAATTATGGTTTTTAAAGACATGTAACATGACCACCTTTGTTGGGCACCTATCTCAAGCAAGGGAAAAAAAGCAGTAGCATAGCTACAGCTTCGTATTGAATAGGAAAGTTACCCTTGAGGGAAAATAACTCCATTTCTTGCTCTTTCTCCCCTTGCTCACTCCACCCAGGGACTTGGTACTCATTTCAGTGCCATCTTCCCCCTCACCCAGGGCTGCCACCACTAGTCAGAGCCCAGTGAGTTATCATTTTCCAAAACTCCCTCTATGCCACTGAAAACAAAGCATCATATAGAACTATACACACATACCATACTAACATCAAATTCTTGCTTTTTATATTGTACTATAATAACATAAGATATAACCACTGGGTGCACCGCGTAAAGATTATATAGGGCCTCTCTGTGCTATCTTTGCAACTTTCTGTGAATCTACCTAAAGGTAAACAGTTATTTTAAAAATTAATCTTCTTGGCTGGGCACGGTGGCTCATGCCTGTAATCCCAGCCCTTTGGAAGGCAGAGGCATGTGGATCACTTGAGGTCAGAAGTTCAAGACCAGCCTGGCCAACGTGGCAAAACCTTGTCTCTACTAAAAATACAAAAAGTTAGCCAGGCATGGTGGTGGGTGCCTGTAGTCCCAGTTACTTGGGAGGCTGAGGCAGGTGAATTGCTTGAACCTGGGAGGCGGAGGTTTCAGTGAGCCAAGATTGTGCCACTGTACTCCAGCCTGGGCGACAGAGCGAGACTGTCTCAAAAACAAACAAACAACAAAAAAAAAATCTTTGTATGCCTCATATGACCAAGGTTATAGAGGCTGTGAGGTGACAGCAGCGTAATCCTTAATAGTATATTAATGGATATTAAATAGATCAACCAAGTAACCTACATGCTGGACTCAAATCTTCAATCTAAACACATGGCTGCTGTGGTCAGAATCTGGGACACGGTGGGAACAATCCAATGTGCAAACAAGGTGATCCCTGTGGCATCCACAAGTCATATAAAAGAAGTGGGTATCTTCTCCACCAATGCATACAGCAAGCCCTGTTGACATCTAAATTAAACCTTAAAAGGAGGCCATATTAAAACAGCAGTTGCTGGCCACGCCTGTAATCCCAGCACTTTGGGAGGCCGGGGTGGGCCGATCACCTGAGGTCAAGAGTTCAAGACCAGCCTAGCCAACATGGTGAAACCCTGTTTCCACTAAAAGTACAAAAATTAGCCAGGCCCATGGTGGCACATGCCTGTAATCCCAGCTACTCAGGAGGCTAAGGCAGGAGAATCGCTTGAACCCGGGAGGCAGAAGTTACAGAAAGCTGAGATGGCACCACTGCACTCCAGTCTGGGTGACAGAGCAAGACTCTGTCTCAGAAAAAATAAATAAATAAAACAGCAATTGCTGCACATAATAAATAATTTAATTTTACAGAACTGAAAGTATCAGTAAAATAGCTTCTAGTCTTGACCCTCCCACAACACACTGTGTGAGCCTAACCAGGTCACGTCACTTATCTCAGATTCTCCCTCCATAAAGCAGGGAGATGGATCTAGGTGACCTCTAGGATCCTCTATAGCACTGAGACCCTATGATATGTGCTGATGATGCTACGTATTCAGACCCTCCATTTCACTGATGAACACAACATCCTAAAGTCTGACCCCAAAGTTTTCTAACTGATGCCAAAAACATGTACCTTCAGAGAGGGGTACAGAAGACACATTTGAAAGGAGGGGTCCTGTGGCTTCTGGAAAGAAAGAACAAAACAAAGTACTCCTCATAAAAATCTGTATATGAGGCCTAGAAATTAAAATGCACACTGCCAAAGGACTGGCACTAGCAGATCAAATGGCTCAATAAAGACACAAGAATAATACGGCACCAAAATTATGAGTGCATTTTAGACTGTATAACAAACTAGAATATTCAGTTATTGCCTAAGATCTTTTTTTAATTTTCAAAACAAGAAAGTCCAGGGCATTAATCCAAAAGTCCCGTTTTCCATTAGCTCACAGGTTCATCAAATACAGCAACGATATATATTCTCATAATGAAAATATACAAAGATATTTCTACTAAGTTGCAAGATCATATAGCAGAATGGGACTAGAAGTCAAAGAACATCACAAAGGATAATAACAACAATCATCTAGAAGAATCTCTATCCACTCATTCTTTCATACCACAAGCACGAATGAGTTCCCATTAACAGGTCAGATATTACATTTAAATATGAAAATTAATCAAATAGAATTCCTGTCTTCAAGGAGCTCACAATTTAAGAAATGAGGCAGACATTTTTTTAAGTATGTGAAGATAACAATAGGTTCTAGAGATGGATGGTGGTAGACGGTTGCACCACAATGTGAATGCCCTTGATGCTACTTAACTTTTAAATTGTTAAAATGGTAAATTTTACATGTACATCTTACCACAATTTTTTAAAAGGAAAATAACACTACACTGATTAATAAATGCTATTCTAGGGGTGTTTATCGGGGCCTTTGGAAGAATGGAGGAGAAAGTGCTGAGCTCTGCCAGCTGACGCTCTAAGAAATCAATATTCTAAAACCAACTCCTTCCTCCCTTTCTCACTGAACAAGGAAGTAAGAGCTTGAGATCCTTCCCAAAAAAAGCATTCTTCTTATAAGCAAAGACTAGCAAAAGTATTCTGGAAGCCACAACCACATTTCAGAGAGAATGCCACTCTGTTCTGACCTGTCAAAGTTTTGCTCCTTACTTTCTGTTAAGTTGTCATCACAAGCCAGGCGGGTTAAGCAGATGCTACTGGTAGAGTGCTTTAGGGACAAGAACTGTCCAAACAAAGATGTACTATTTTGCAAAAGAAAAACAGCTCCAAAGAAACTTAACAGAAGCAGCAAGCTGACCCAGGCAGAGGCTGGGCAACAAGGCCAGAAAAAATAAGGAATATCCTGAAAGGTTATAAAAAGCAGTAAGGTGTTGGTAACCCTCACCTAATCTACAAAAAACAACTAACTCAAAAGAAACTAGATATAACTGTTAGAAGCAAAGAAATAACTCAATGTAGATTGCTTCTGAGTTACATAATAATTTGATACCCCGTTTCATTATACAGGGCTCCAGAAGAATGATTTCAAGCCTTAACCCTGTTGAGTTTTCGGCTTGCTATTTCTTGTTCCCTACCCCTAACAATGGCTTAAGATTAAGACAAGGGTTAAGAAATTGTAGTTGGTGACAGATAGAAAAGTCTACAAGACTATCAAGTTCAGCAGTTCCCAAGCTGGCTGTGCATCTGAAGCACTAGAGAAGCTGTTGGTAAGGACATACATTGTCCCAAAAATTCTGACTTAGGTGTGTCTCAGGTGCTGGGGAGCTCTACTGAGCTGATTACCTAGAAAGGTAAAGTAAATAGAGAAAGTAGCACTGCTGGGGAATTCAAAGAATAAATCAGATGGCCTGTCCCCAGTTCCATACCTTGTTGACTGCCCAACACTGCCTCTCAATGGAAAAGATGCATTCTAAAGATGCCTAGCTGCGGGCATTTATCAGCACTTCTCGAAATGTGGTTCAAAAAACTAGTAGAATTTCCTGGAGTGCTTATTTAAAATTCAAACTCCTAGGTCCCATGCCAGAATTAGTAAATTGTGATCTGGGAGTGAGACCTGGACTATGCATCTTTAAACAAGCTCCTAGTCCATTGATTCTGTGGCACACTGATGTTTCAGAACCAGCTGCAGCCTCAGGTGGCCATTATGGTAAACTCAAATGCCTGAGCCACTCTAGAAGGAAGAAAAGACCTCCATCTGACACTGAGGAAAGAGAGCACAGGGCTGCCGTCATCAAATGACCAGGAATCTCTCAGTGACTCAGGCTCTTCTTTTGGGCTCTCGGAGGAACATGAGCACCAGTGCTTGGGTCACACAGAGACCTGGAACTCTGGGCCCTGGGCTGCACTGCTCTGGCCAGATCCCTACTGGCTCCCAGAAGCCTGGTTCTCAGACACCAACATTAGCCTTTCTTTTAAAGAACACCTAAAGTCACCTTCTAGTAACCTGGAATATAATTTTTAAATCACAGATGCAAAAACATTTGCAACCAAATGTGGTATATTCACACAATGGAATATTATTCAGCCTTTAAAAGAGAGGAAATTCTGACACATGCTACAACATGGATGAGCCATAATAACATTATGCTAAGAGAAAAAAGCCAGTCTCAAAAAGGGATTCTGTATGATTCTGCTGATACAAGACTAACCAACACCACAGAGACAGAAAGTACAGTGGCTGCCAGGGGCTGGGGGGTGTGAGGGAATGGGGAGTTATTGTTTAACAGGTATAGATTTTCAGTTTTGCAAGATGAAAAGAGTTCTGGAGATGGATGGTGGTAATGAATGTACAACAATATGAATCTACTTAATATCATTGAACTATACACTTAAAAATGGTTACGATGGTAAATTTTATGTTACGTGTATTTTATTACAGGAAAAAAAAAAAAGGAGGGAAAAACCATTTGCAGGCTAGGTACAGTGGCTCATGCCTGTAATCCCAGTACTTTGGAAGGCCGAGGCGAGTGAATCACCTGAGGTCAGGAGTTTGAGCCCAGCCTGACCAACATGGTGAAACCCCGTCTCTACTAAAAATACAAAAAAAAAAAAAAAAGAATTAGGGAAAGGATTCCCTATTTAATAAATGGTGCTGGGAAAATTGGCTAGCTATAAGTAGAAAGCTGAAACTGGATTCTTTCCTTACTCCTTATATGAAAATTAATTCAAGACGGATTAGAGACTTAAATGTTATATCGAAAACCATAAAAATCCTAGAAGAAAACCTAGGTAATACTATTCAGGACACAGGCATGGGCAAGGACTTCATGTCTAAAACACCAAAAGCAATGGCAACAAAAGCCAAAATTGACAAATGGGATCTAATTAAACTAAAGAGCTTCTGCACAGCAAAAGAAACTACCAACAGAGTGAACAGGCAACCCACAGAATGGGAGAAAATTTTTGCAATCTACTCATCTGACAAAGGGCTAATATCCAGAACCTACAAAGAACTCAAACAAATTTACAAGAAAAAAATAAACAATCCCATCAAAAAGTGGGCAAAGGATATGAACAGACACTTCTCAAAAGAAGACATTCATACAGCCAACAGACACATGAAAAAATGCTCATCATCACTCGCCATCAGAGAAATGCAAATCAAAGCCACAATGAGATACCATCTCACACCAGTTAGAATGGCAATCATTAAAAAATCAGGAAACAACAGGTGCTGGAGAGGATGTGGAGAAATAGGAACACTTTTACACTGTTGGTGGGACTGTAAACTAGTTCAACCATTGTGGAAAACAGTGTGGCGATTCCTCAAGGATCTAGAACTAGAAATACCATTTGACCCAGCCATCCCATTACTGGGTATATACCCAAAGGATTCTAAATCATGCTGCTGTAACGACACATGCACACATATGTTTATTGCAGCACTATCCACAATAGCAAAGACTTGGAATCAGCCCAAATGTCCACCAGTGACAGATTGGATTAAGAAAATGTGGCACATATACACCATGGAATACTATGCAGCCATAAAAAAGGATGCATTTGTGTCCTTTGTAGGGACATGGATGCAGCTGGAAACCATCATTCTGAGCAAACTATCACAAGAACAGAAAACCAAACACCGCATGTTCTCTCTCATAGGTGGGAATTGAACAATGAGATCACTTGGACACAGGAAAGGGAACATCACACACCGGGGCCTATTGTGGGGAGGGGGTGGGGGGAGGGATAGCATTAGGAGATATACCTAATGTAAATGACAAGTTAATGGGTGCAGCACACCAGCATGACACATGTATATATATGTAACCTGCACGTTGTGCACATGTACCCTAGAACTTAAAGTATACTAATAATTTTAAAAAATATACAAAAATTAGCTGAACATGGTGGCGCACACCTGTAATCTCAGCTACTCAGGAGGCTGAGGCAGGAATTTTGCTTGAACCCGGGAGGTGGAGGTTGCAATGAGCTGAGACTGCACACTGCACTCCAGACTGGTCAACAGAGTGAGACTCTTTCTCAAAAAAAAAAAAAAAAAAAACCATTTGCAATTATTTGAGAAAGCTGTCAACACCAATCAAGAGGTAACATACCTAAAGATAAGGTAAGGTTCCTAGAGAAGTATATTGCAAAAAAATGAAATACAAGGAATGTCTAACTTTTAAAACACATTATCTTCTTAAGGTTTATTTTCAAGTCAATTATCAAATCAGAATATACTCCCACACTCAACTTATAATGTACCTGAAGTATAACAGCCCTATAAAACACACTTCTATAAAAAGATGTTATAGCTAAAATATACCTCTGCCCTCTGAGGGGAGGGCTTGGTGCTCTAGACAAAGAAATGATGAAGAGCTGGGCAATCAAAGTATGGCAGAGGTAGAAAACTTGGTCATATTCTCAAGAGAAGAAGTACAATCCCCAAAGTAGCAAAGAACTATTCACACTAGAATATGTATGTCAACTGAGCATACATATAAGTAGAACAAAAAAAGCCAGGGTTCTTACTAAACTTTACTAATTTTAAGAGGTCTTAAAAATTATAATCATCAAGAGTTTCTTTGCAATTAATTAAACTAGCATTGTAAAAAAAAAAAAAAAAAAAAAAAGTCTATGTATATATTGAGAACTTATTACGTCCCACTATCATATGCTGAGCAATGAAAGAGATAAAATATAAGATGGAAAAGCAAGGTGGCAGTGTAGAGAGGGCCTTGGACTTAGTGTCAAAAGGCCTGGGTTCTAATCCTAGTTTGGGAAGTTGTGGGACATCGGGCAAATCACTTCACTAATCCCCCAAAACATCTGTTTCCTTTCTTGGCCAGGCACAGTGGCTCATGCCTGTAATCCCAGCACTTTGGGAGGCCGAGTAGGGTGGATCACTTGAGGTCTGGAGTTTGAGACCACCCTGGCCAACATGATGAAACCGTCTCTACTAAAAATACAAAAATTAGCTGGGCGTGGTGGTGCACGCCTGTAATCCCAGCTACTCAGGAGGCTGAGGCAGAAGAATCGCTTGAACCTGGGAGGTGGAGGTTGCAGTGAGCCGAGATCACACCATGGCCTGGGCAGAAGAGTGATACTCTGTCTCAAAAAAATAGAAAAGAAAAAGAAGAAAACTAGAAATCCTACTAGACCAAAATGATTATTCACCATTACTATCATAAAAAATTTTGAAGGTGAAAAGCAATACAATACTTGAAGGGCAAACAATTTAGACTAATCTAGAAAGGTTAACACGGTATCATAAAGGACTTATTCACTCTTATTCCACAAACAAACATATTATTAATACAAGTGGAGAAATGCCAAGGAGCCCTCAAGTATGTTTTACTTAAAGTATCCTTTTCCTGACCTAGGACAAAGGGTAACAGAAGAACAGCACTTTCTAACCACCTGTATAGTCATTACAAATCAAAGCTCTGATAACTCCGGTAATTCTTAAAGAAATTGTCCATCAGTGGGAGCACTCATATCATTCCATATTTTTTCTACAGACAAAATTGAATTTCAAAACACTCTCCCAAAGGCTGTGTATGATGGCTCACACCTGTAATCCCAGCATTTTGTGAGGCCAAGGCAGAAGGATTGCTTGAGTCCAGGAGCTCAAGATCAGCCTGGGCAACATAACAAGACCCTGTCTCTATGAAAAAGACTTTTTTTTTTAATTAGCCAGGCGTAGTGGTGCATACCTGCAGTCCCTGCTACTCAGGAGGCTAAGGCAGGAGGATCACTTGAGCCCAAGAATTCGAGGCTGCAGTAAGCTATGACTGTGCCATTTTACTCTAGCCTGGGTGATAGAGGGCAACCCTGTCTCTTAAAAATTAAAAAATTAAAAAACACTTTCTTGAAAATAAGTATTTTCCTCTCCCTGAGTTTTATACTGAGAATGGTGACTGCCTCCGAAAAATAAAAATATAGTCTCTAATGGTGGGCTATTTAAATAATAAATACATTTCCTCCACGTTATAATTCACTACTAAAAGAAAAGGGGTTTAATAATAAGCAATATACAGTCCTTAAAGGCTGCGCACTAGTCAAAGAAAAACAAAAGCCAGAGACCAAGGCCTCAGTTGCTTCTCATAACATTTCCTTGGTTATACTGACCCCTGGTGGTCCTAAAAGGGCTCTTTTTTTAAGGGGCTTATTTTTTCTTAGTTGAATGACTCAAATTAACATACCTCTAATGATCAGTACCTGACCAATATACTTGTCTTCAAAAAGATAAAGATGCTTTATAGAATATAGAAAAGGGAAAATTATATTTGGTTTAAGACAAATTATTGTAACATAGTTTTCACACATTCGTTTTAAGCAAATACTGCTTTCTACTTACATGCAAAAGCACTGAACTTGGTCCCAGGAATAGAAAGGTGAGCAAGACCAGAAGGCCACCAGCTTTACAAAGGCTACTGTCTATCATGGACCACTAATTAAAAGTGACATGAATGAACTAAGGGAAGCACACAGCGCTATGGGAATGTCTGGAACAGTCAGGCCACTTTAGAGAATGCCTGCAGGTTAAAAGCAAGTAGCAAGAATAAGGAAGAAAAAACATTCCCAGCAGAGAGAACAGCATGATGAAAGGCTCTAGAATGAGACAGATGGGTGAATTTAAGAAACATAAGGGACATAAGATGCCTAAAGCATACAGTTCAAAAGGAAGGGCGGCACTTTACAAGTCTGAAAAGGTGGGCAAGGGCCAGATCTTGCAAATGCTTTTCATTTTTTAAGCACTTAAATTTCCTTAAGAACATTTCTTTCTATAAAAGCAATATGACAAGCCAAGACCACAAACCACAACATGATAAATCCTACAAATCTTTCAAAGTATAATCTCACGAATCTTTTGCAAAGTCTTCCTCTATTTTTCTATCCCCCTCTCATCGGGTACTTATTCTGTCCACCATTCAATGAACAAATTAATTCCTCTGCACCTGTTATCCAGCTAAAACTGCTCTTGCTGGTCATTGTGCAGAGGTGGCATCTGAATGGACCAACAATGGACACCTTGCCCCAAGGGCAGCCCACCCACAGGCTGCCAGCCACCTGTGCAGAGGCTCCGTTAAAGACTGGGCGGAGGAGGGTCCAAGATGGCCGAATAGGAACAGCTCCAGTCTACAGCTCCCAGTGTGAGCGATGCAGAAGATGGGTGATTTCTGCATTTCCAACTGAGGTACCAGGTTCATCTCACCGGGGGCTTGTCCAACAGTGAGTGCAGCCCACGGAGCAGGGCGGGACATTGCCTCACCCGGGAAGTGCAAGGGGTCGAGGAATTCCATTTCCTAGCAAAGGGAAGCCGTGACAGATGGTAACTGGAGAATTGGGACACTCCCACCCTAACACTGCACTTTTCCAACGGTCTTAGCAAATGGCACACCAGGAGATTATATCCTGTGCCTGGCTCTGAGGGTCCCACGCCAACGGAGCCTCACTCAATGCTAGCACAGCAGTCTGAGATCAAACTGGAACATTGCAGTGAGGCTGGGGGAGGGGAGTCCGCCATTGCTGAGGCTTGAGTAGGTAAACAAAGCGGCTGGGAAGCTCAAACTGGGTGGAGCCCACCACAGCTCAAGGAGGCCTGCCTGCCTCTGTAGACTCCACCTCTGGGGGCAGGGCATAGCTGAACAAAAGGCAGCAGAAACATCTGCAGCTTTGAAGAGAGTAGTGGTTCTCCCAGAGCACAGTTTGAGACCTGAGAATGAACAGACTGCCTCCTCAAGTGGATCCCTGACCCCAGGTAGCCTAACTAGGAGACACCTCCCAATAGGGGCCAACTAATGCCTCATACAGCCAGGTGCCCCTCTGAGACAAAGCTTCCAGAGGAACGATAAGGCAGCAACATTTTCCATTCTGCAATATTTGCTGTTCTGCAGCCTCCGCTAGTGATACCCAGGCAAACAGAGTCTGAAGTGGAACTCCAGCAGACTCCAACAGACCTGCAGCTAAGGGTCCTGACTGTTAGAAGGAAAACTAACAAACAGAAAGGACATCAACACCAAAACTTCATCTCTACGTCACCATCATCAAAGACCAAAGGTAGAAAAAACCACAAAGATGGGGAGAAATCAGAGCAGAAAAGCTGAAAATTCAAAAAATCAGAGGGCCTCTTCTCCTCCAAAGGAATGCAGCTCCTCGCCAGCAACGGAACAAAGCTAGGCGGAGAATGACTTTGATGAGTTGAGAGAGGTAGGCTTCAGACGATCGGTAATAACAAACATCTCTGAGCTAAAGGAGGATGTTCGAACCCATCGAAAGAAGCTAAAAACCTTGAAAAAAGACTAGATGAATGGCTAACTAGAATAAAGAGTGTAGAAAAGTCCTTAAATGACCTGATGGAGCTGAAAACCATGGCATGAGAACTACGTGATGCATGCACATGCTTCAGTAGCTGATTTGATCAAGTGGAAGAAAAGGTATCAGTGATTGAAGATCAAATGAATGAAATGAAGTGAGAAGAGAAGTGTAGAGAAAAAACAGTAAAAAGAAATGAACAAAGCCTCCAAGAAATATGGGACTATGTGAAAAGACCAAATCTACATCTCCTTGGTATACCTGAAAGCGACAGGGAGAAAGGAACAAAGTTAGAAAACACTCTGCAAGATATTATCCAGGAGAACTTCACCAACCTAGCAAGGCAGGCCAACATTCAAATTCAGGAAATACAGAGAACACCACAAAGATACTCCTCGAGAAGAGCAACTCCAAGACACATAATTGTCAGATTCACCAAAGTTGAAATAAAGGAAAAAATATTAAGGGTAGCCAGAGAGAAAGGTCGGGTTACCCACAAAGGGAAGCCCATCAGACTAACAGTGGATCTCCTGGGAGAAACTCTACAAGCCAGAAGAGAGTGGGGGCCAATATTCAACATTCTTAAAGAAAAGAATTTTCAACCCAGAATTGCATATCCAGCCAAACTAAGCTTCATAACTGAAGGAGAAATAAAATCTTTTACAGAAAACAAATGCAGACAGATTTTGTCACCACCAGGCCTGCCTTCCAAGACCTCCTGAAGGAAGAACTAAATATGGAAAGGAACAACTGATAAAAGCCACTGCAAAAACATGCCAAATTGTAAAGACCATCAATGCTAGGAAGAAACTGCATCAATGAATGAGCAAAATAACCAGCTAGCATCATAATGACATCATAATGATCAAATTCACACATAACAATATTAACCTTAAATGTAAATAGGCTAAAAGCTCCAATTAAAAGACACAGATTGGCAAATTGGATAAAGAGTCAAGACCGATCAGTTTGCTGTATTCAGGAGACCCATCTCACATGCAGAGACACACATAGGCTCAAAAGGGATAGAGGAAGATCTACCAAGCAAATGGAAAACAAAAAATTCAGGGGTTGCAATCCTAGACTCTGAAAAAACAGACTTTAAACCAACAAAGATCAAAAGAGACCAAGAAGGCCATTACATAAAGGTAAAGGGATCAATTCAACAAGAAGAGCTAACTATCCTGAATATACATGCACCCAATACAGGAGCACCCAGATTCATAAAGCAAGTCCTTGGAGACCTACAAAGAGACTTAGACTCCCACACAATAATAATGGGAGACTTTAACACCCCACTGTCAACATTAGACAGATCAATGAATCAGAAAGCTAACAAAGATAGCCAGGAATTGAACTCAGCTCTTCACCAAGTGGACCTAACAGAAATCTACAGAACTCTCCACCCCAAATCAACAGAATATACATTCTTCTCAGCACCACATCACACCTATTCCAAGATTGACCACATAGTTGGAAGTAAAGCACTCCTCAGCAAATGTAAAAGAACAGAAATTATAACAGTCTCTCAGACCACAGTGCAATCAAACTGGAACTCAGGATTAAGAAACTCACTCAAAACCGCTCAACTACATGGAAACTGAACAACCTGCTCCCGAATGACTACTGGGTACATAACAAAATAAAGGGAGAAATAAAGATGTTCTTTGAAACCAATGAGAACAAAGATACAACATACCAGAATCTCTGGGACACATTCAAAGCAGTGTGTAGAGGGAAATTTATAGCACTAAATGCCCACAAAGAAAGCAGGAAAGATCTAAAATTGACACCCTAACATCACAATTAAAAGAACTAGAGAAGCAAGAGCAAACACATTCAAAAGTTAACAGAAGGCAATAAATAACTAAGATCAGAGAAGAACTGAAGGAAATAGAGACACAAAAAAGCCCTTCAAAAAACTAATGAATCCAGGAGCTGGTTTTTTGAAAAGATCAACAAAATTGGCAGACTGCTAGCAAGACTAATAAAGAAGAAAAGAGAGAAGAATCAAATAGACACAATAAAAAATGATAAAGGGGATATCACCACCAATCCCACAGAAATACAAAGTACCATCAGATAATACTATAAACACCTCTATGCGAATAAACTAGAAAATCGAGAAGAAATGGATAAATTCCTGGACACATCCACCCTCCCAAGACTAAGAAGAAGTTGAATTCCTGAATAGACCAATAACAGGTTCTGAAATTGAGGCAATAATTAATAGCCTACCAACCAAAGAAAGTACAGGACCAGATGCATTCACAGTCAAATTCTACCACAGGTACAAAGAGGAATTGGTGCCATTTCTTCTGAAACTATTCCAATCAATAGAAAAAGAGGGAATTCTCCCTAATTCATTTTATGAGGCCAACATCATTCTGATACCAAAGCCTGGCAGAGACAATAAAAAAAGAGAATTTTAGACCAATATCCCTGATGAACATCGATGCAAAAATCCTCAATAAAATACTGGCATACCAAATCCAGCAACAATCAAAAAGCTTATCCACCATGATCAAGTGGGTTTCATCCCTCAGATGCAAGGCTGGTTCAACATATGCACATCAATAAATGTAATCCAGCATATAAACAGAATCAAAGACAAAAGCCACATGATTATCTCAATAGACGCAGAAAAGGCCTTTGACAAAATTCAACAGCCCTTCATGCTAAAAACTCTCAATAAATTCGGTATTGATGGGACATATCTCAAAATATTAAGAGCTATTTATGACAAACCCACAGCCAATATCATACTGAATGGGCAAAAACCGGAAGCATTCCCTTTAAAAACTGGCACAAGACAGGGATGCCCTCTCTCACCACTCCTATTCAACATAGTGTTGGAAGTTCTGGTCAAGGCAATCAGGCAAAAGAAAGAAATAAAGGGAATTCAATTAGGAAAACAGGAAGTCAAATTGCCCCTGTTTGTAGATGACATGATTGTATATTAAGAAAACTCCATCGCTCAGCCCAAAATCTCCTTAAGCTGATAAGCAACTTCAGCAAAATCTCAGGATACAAAATTGATGTGCAAAAATCACAAGCATTCTTATACACCAATAACAGACAGACAGAGAGCCCAATCATGAGTGAACTGCCATTCACAATAGCTTCAAAGAGAATAAAATATCTAGGAACCCAACTTACAAGGGATGTGAAGGACCTCTTCAAGGAGAACTACAAACCACTGCTCAGTGAAATAAAAGAGGACACAAACAAATGGAAGAACATACCATGCTCATGGATAGGAAGAATCAATATCGTGAAAATGGCCATACTGCCCAAGGTAATTTATAGATTAAATGCCATCCCCATTAAGCTACCATTGACTTTCTTCACAGAATTGGAAAAAACTACTTTAAAGTTCATATGGAACCAAAAAAGAGCTCACATTGCCAAGACAATCCTAAGTCAAAAGAACAAAGCTGGAGGCATCACAGTACCTGACTTCAAACTATACTACAAGGCTACAGTAACCAAAACAGCATGGTACTGGTACCAAAACAGAGATATAGACCAATGGAACAGAACAGAGCCCTCAGAAATAATACCACACATCTACAACCATCTGATCTTTGACAAACGTGACAAAAACAAGAAATGGGGAAAGGATTCCCTATTTAATACATGGTGCTGGGAAAACTGACTAGCCATGCATAGAAAGCTGAAACTGGATCCCTTCCTTAACACCTTACACAAAAATTAATTCAAGATGGATTAACGACTTAAATGTTAGACCCAAAACCATAAAAACCCTAGAAGAAAACCTAGGCAATACCATTCAGGACATAGGCATGGGCAAGGAGTTCATGACTAAAACACTAAAAGCAATGGCAACAAAAGCCAGAATTGACAGATGGGATCTAATTAAACTAAAGAGCTTCTGCACAGCAAAAGAAACTACCAACAGAGTGAACAGGCAACCCACAGAATGGGAGAAAATTTTTGCAATCTACTCATCTGACAAAGGGCTAATATCCAGAATCTACAAAGAACTTAAACAGATTCACAAGAAAAAAATCAAACAACCCCATCAAGAAGTGGGCAAAGGATATGAACAGACACTTCTCAAAAGAAGACATTTATGCAGCCAACAGGCACATGAAAAAGTGCTCATCATCACTGGTCATCAGAGAAATGCAAATCAAAACCACAATGAGATACCACCTCACACCAGTTTGAATAGCGATCATTAAAAAGTCAGGAAACAACAGGTGTTGGAGAGGATGTGGAGAAACAGGAACATTTTTACACTGTTAGTGGGACTGTAAACTAGTTCAACCATTGTGGAAGACGGTATGGCGATTCCTCAAGGATCTACAACTAGAAATACCATTTGACCCAGCAATCCCATTACTGGGCATATACTCAAAAGATTGTAAATCATGCTGCTGTAAAGACACATGCACACATATGTTTATTGCAGCACTATTCACAATAGCAAAGACTTGGAACCAACCCAAATGTCAACCAATGATAGACTGGATTAAGAAAATGTGGTACATATACACCATGGAATACTATGCAGCCATAAAAAAGGATGGGTTCATGTCCTTTGTAGGGACATGCATGAAGCTGGAAACCATCATTCTGAGCAAACTATTGCAAGAACAGCAAACCAAACACCACATGTTCTCACTCATAGGTGGGAATTAAACAATGAGAACACTTGGACAGAGGATGGGGAACATCACACACCGGGGCCTGTCGTGGGGTGGGGGGAGGGGGGAGGGATAGCATTAGGAGATATGCCTAATGTAAATGACGAGTTGATGGGTGCAGCACACCAACATGGCACATGTATACATATGTAACAAACCTGCACGTTATGCACATGTACCCTAGAACTTAAAGTATAATAATAAAAATAAATGAATAAATAAATAAAATAAAGACTCTGGGCATGATGGTTATTTAGCTAAGCCAATGGAATGAGAACTGAAGAACACCTCAAAGGTTGGCAGAAGAGTGAAAGGAGAACAGAGCAGACCATGGGAGACAGAAAAAGCAGCTGGCCCCAAAACATCAGTGCTTGTGCTAACGATAAACCCTCTTTATCACCAAGCTCGTCTGAGCACCTTACAATTCCTCTGCTACTGCACTGCCTTGTGTTTGTCTGTCCCCCTTATGTCATTTAATTTTTATCATATTGTTCATGTCACCACGACAATGACCTTTGAAAATGGAGGTCATGTGTTTACCTTCTTTGTATTCATCACAGCCATATAAGTCTTTAACACATACTGGGTTAGTGGGTGGGTGGGTGGGTGGATGGAAGGATGGATGGATGGAAGGATGGATCGATGGATGGATGGATGGATGGATGGATGGATGGATGGATGGATAGACAGATGGACAAAAAAGGTGATTCTGAAGAATTTAAGTGGGAACTGAAAATAATATTCAAACTACTTTAAATTCACAGTGTGCTTCCTAATCTACATCGCCATCATTCTCCACATGCTCCAGTAACATCAACTTCTCCCAAATCCCCGGACACATAAGGTTCTCTTCCATTTCCCTACTCCTACACCAATTTTTCCCTATCTTCTAAGTTTCACAAATGCCTTTCTCTTTCCACTTTCTCTACAAGCTCAGATATAAAGAATCCCACTGCCCCTAGAACTCATCACACCCTGCTCTAGGCTTCCATTTATAACAGTGCTTATTATTACACTGTTATAAATAAGAAAATAAGCAAAGACCACACTGCAAATTGTCCATGACTTTAATGGTCATGCATTACATTGTTCTCTAAAAGTATGAACCCCTTTCATAATATGGCCTCCAGTGTTCTTTAAAAACCACATCATACATTCAATAGAGCTTCTGCTACATTAAAAAGGGTAATATTGGTAAACACATCATACAAACACCCATAAAGATGCAGGGTAGCCATGAAGCAAATGGTGAGAGTCCACTGTGCCTCCAGCACTCTTCTCACTCATACAGGTCAATTCACACAAGAGTCCCACCTACTCAAGGCTCAGCAACAATGCTTAGAATAAGCTATAATTTCATGCATTTCATATTACATATCTTCCCCTTTAGATACAGAAAAAATTTATTATATATTATATGTTTATATGTCACATAAATATATTATAGAAAAATATAAAGGTTTACATGTTATATACTAAATGACCAATTTATATCACATAAAACAGTTAAGTCTCATTGCTTTTTAAAAGTGTTTATGTCTCATTGTATTTGTGTCTCATTCATTTCAATGAATGCCCTTAATTTAGATTTATATGCCATTTAATGCCCTCCATTTAGATTTCAGAGCTATACAAGTCGGCAGCAAATAAAGGCAATAGGTGTAGAAGCTAGGGAGAAAGGATTGGGGATCAGAGGTTGGTGTGGTTATTTAAATCACTGTTTCTTAAAACAAAGATAAAAGTAGGTTAGTCTAATCATTCATTAGGAGTCATTATTCTAAGGCATAAAATTTGCCAAATAATAGCTATGTATTCATTACTTACTTTTAAAACAATGCATGAAACAAATAAGTAAACACTGTGTACTAAAATGTCAAAATGTTTTAACTTTTACACATTATATCATAGAAAAAGACAACAGTGATGAAAATTCTCATATGTTAGAATGAAGGCTAAATAAACCCTTGATAAAAATCGTAAGTTAAAAATAAACCGCTTAAATTGTCTAAATGTTCACCTTAATTTTTTTCTCTTCATTGTATAAACGACTTTGGAGATATTTCCCCACCTGACCTAATTAAATCACTTTAACATTCCCCCAAAAAATATATTTATACTCACATTCACTTGAACTTGAATAGACCAGTCGCCAAGTATTGGATGGGAAGATAGCTGAAAAGTTTTGGAAATGACTCCAAGACCACTTTGTTGTGACAGCCACTGTTGGATCAAATTTGATTTGGGGTCCTAAAATGAAAACCAGACATGTAACTATGTAGAGGCTGCCCATGTGCATGTGTATCTTATCAGGTTAGGAATGATGCCTTGCCGCATTCCCACCCAGATCCAGAACTTTACTCCAAAATATGACACAAGAACAGTTTTTGGAAAATGTAGGCTTTATATTACTAAAGAAGACAAATCAAAGTTTATTCTTTTCTCATATTTCTCCTGAGTTCATCTTGATTCTGCTCCACCTTTAATTCCTGGCACCCTGTTTCCTTCTACATGAAACACTACAACACATACATCACCAAACCCCTGGTGGCAGCGGTGGTGGTAGTAGTGTTAAAAGAAAATCTAACTGTAGAGATAACAGGCCCTATTTATTAAAGGCCCAATATGTGTCAGGCACTCTGCCTTATTTCTAGTCATTACAATTCTCCTTTAGGACAGGGTTATCCTCACTTTATAGTTGAGAAAACTGATGCCTGGAGAGGGATCAGAGCATTCAAGTGACTGGCATGACTCAATATTACAGCACCAGTGCATGATGAAATTCAGAATCCAAACTCATGTCTGCCTTTTAACTCAACAAAAGCATATTGGAGAGATGTTTCAATCACGGATATACATGAAAAACACTTCACTCTTCCTATAACCTCCCAAACAACAATCCTTCATGCACATTCATCCAAGCCATTCCAGCAGTCATCCTAGATTCCTCTCTCATATTTCCAGACCTTTTAACTTTGTTAGATTAATATATCCCTAATTTGTCTCCTTCTTTCCATCCTCACATCCAGCCACCATGTCCTATTTTCTAACTAATGCAACTAATCTTCCCCCTCTAGTCTTGCCCTCTCCAATACATCTTCCCCGCTGCCAATAATGTGATCCATCTGAAACACAAATCTGGGAATGAGTTACAGTGGTTAAAATACTTGGCATAGTCCCTGGTATATAAAAAGCAGTGACTATACACTTTTTATAGTCCCTGATTATAGTATATGATTATTATATTAGACCACTAGGTACTCATGGCTTTTGTTTGCCTATAGGAAGTCTACACTCCTTTGCATAGTTTACAAGGCCCTTACTAATATGACTCCATCTACATTTCTAGGCTCATCTTCCTCTAAACGTACAGATTTGTTTGCAGTTTATTCCCAAAAGCCCATGCATGCAGGTCTCTGCAACTGCTGCATGGAAATCCCTCCCTTCCTTGTCCACTGGTGAAATCAGTTTCAGCTTCTTGCCTCCTATACATGCCTCCAATAGGCAGAGGTGATTGCTTCCTGGAAAGTCCCTAGTATATCTGGAGTTTCTCTCTCTTGAGTACATATTTTTGTTAAAGGCAGTAAAATATGTTTCTTTTACATATTTTATTTTGCCAAAAATTTATATTTTATTACTCCCAACTAGACTGTGACTGAGAGCAGCGGTTGAATATTTTCCCTTAGTCTTATTCTCTAAACTTTGACTAGAAGTAGTGAGTGGGGCCAGTTATTAGAAACCAGAAGAAACCTCTCTCCCAGAGTGGAGATATGACAGTTGGGGTACGTACAATGCTGAGAACTGTGCAGAAAGCAGTCTATTAAGCCAGAAACCAATTGTGAAAACCAGAGACCAAAAGCAAGTCAAGAACAAGCAGGTCGCTGTATCCTTGGCAAACTCCTGGGCCAAGCATTGTAATCAGCAGTTGGTCCTACTGTGCCTGCCACGGCATGATGCATGGGAAGGCTATGAAGTTCAAAGGCTCAGGAACAAAGGAAGAAATACAAATAGCCAATAAATATATGCTGCCTACTAATTAAGGAAATACAAACGAAAACAATATAATACTGTGTTTCTTCTGTCAGACTGACACAGATAAAAATAATAACAACAATAATTCTTGGTGTTACCTGAAGTGTAGGAAAACGGAAAGTCCATATTCGACTGAAACATTATGGTAGTGAGGGCATACATTTCTCCTGGGCAATGAAGTCTGAACTGACCTCATGGATGACTTTGCACCTGGGGGATCTGGAGTGTTGGGGGTGAATGAGATAATTCCTCTGCTTTCCCACGCCTGTCTTGGACCTAGGTCTAACTGTCACCAATAAGGCAGAGGTGGAGAATGCAGAAACACCAGAAGTCTACAAGGCACATCAGGATTTGAACCAGCCAAACACGGTGGCGTCACAGCAGAGCCCAGCATTTACATGTGGTCATCTGCTGCTACAACACAGCCACATACAGTATGAGCGATGCCCCCGTCACAGCCAGAAAAGCTTCAGGCCAGAGATCCTGGAATAGTGGCCCCACATGCCCTTCGAGTCACCTTTAGATGGCTCTGGATCTCTGTCAGATGCCTCAACACAGCACACGGTACCTGATTGTCTCAAGCAGTAAGCTCCCTGGCTGGAGAATATGTCCGTGAGTACTATTTCTGGATTATGTGTGAAGGACATGTCTGTCCAGCATGTAGAATTAGAGAATTCAAATCACTCAAATAAGGTAGCCTCCTCACCTGGCCAGGGGTCAGATTCTGAGTTGGCCACCACTGCTCCAAAACAGAGTGTCAGGGCACAGTCACAGGATATACCCCCAAGCCAATAACACCTGTTCCCCTACAAGATCATTCACCCGTACCAACAGCTTCTGAACGGAGAGGTCAGAGCAGAAACCAGCCATGCCAGCCGCCACCGCAGTGTCAGAGGCACTCATTTCCACTGTGTCAGGCCAAATTGGCTAGAGGAGGCCAGAAGCATGGGAGACATAGGTTATGCTTTTTCTACTGCCAAAAGGCCTCGAAGCTCCTTTCCCTCCTAAGAAGACCAGTTATCCGGGCATGCAAAATAAGTAATACCCAAAGATGGCCCGCGGTCCCCAAGAACAACGCTGAACACCCTGAATGTGCTGTGACAGTCAGTATCTTAGCTACATCCTGCAGCCATTCCTGGCTGGGCAAGATGGGCCCCAAGTTAACTCTCAAGTGCACTTCTCCACATCAGCCTGCAGGTGGTGCTGCGCCAAGGAGTACAACTGTCTCAGTCAGGGGCTCCAGTTAGGCTAAGTTCCAATTTTTTCTGAAAAGTTTTGCCAAGCCACCAATTGTCTGTTTTCAGCTGAAAGAGTTCACATCAGTGCTCCCACCTGGCCTCTGCAAGTTACAAGGAGGAAGGCAGCTAGACCTGAGTCCACCTTGAGTATCATCTCCCAGGTACAGAGACAGGAGCATGGCCACCCCTCACTCACAGTTCCAAAACACTTTGGGTTCCAGGTAGAATTTTAGTTTAAACTCCCCTCCCCTGACCAAGAGGGTCCTATCAGTACCAGAGCTAACAAGAGGAATGTCTCTCTGAGCCCTTTTCAGAAAGCCAAATGTGGTCTGCTAAGTCCCAAACTGCACAGAAGAGCCCAAAGAATCTGCAAATCAAATGTTCAAAGGAAGATACCAGTGCAAAGAGGCAGAACTATGAAAATGCACAGACTATCCAGAACCAGCAGGGTTAGTTCTGGGTTAGTGTCTAGAACAGGTAATTTATGCAGTGCTTTTATTTTCCAGCAATAGAAGGAAGCATTGAATGTAAACACCCACAGACAGCCATACATTTATTAAACCATCTATTGTACACATACTTTCTGGCATACAGTAAGCTCTCCATATATGTGGATAAATGATGAAGGATGGTATGAATGGAGCCAGTTCAACTCTGCTCAGAGGGTGACATGAATTTAGAAATGCTATTCACTCTGTCAACCTGCCTTACAAACATTCCATTACATAGCAAAGGCAAACTCTGAAATAATGCTAGTTCAGTTCAAGAAATATGCATTGAGCACCATGGCAACCAATGTGGTACTGGCTACAAACATATCTTGGCTCAAAGTTAAATGTATACATGTTTATTTGATTGGGTTTTGTTGTTTTAATTTAAAACAACAAATAAACTAAGAATAGGAAGATACCAAACTAAAAGGCCTACTTTACCTTCCACACTATGTTATTCATTAGAATATTTGGAGTAACCAATGTCCTGAGACTAAGGAGGTTCCCAGGACCAGAGACTTTTCAGTTTTAAAATCAGGGGCATCCCAGGCAAACTGGGATGTTAGTCACCCTATTTCCAAGTAACGATCAAATGTCCAGTGTTCTTCTCTGTTTAAATATACAAAAGCAGGCCCAGCTGGATCTCAGTTGTCTTCAACTTGATTCTCACAGGAAAGCACTCAGTGTGCTAACCACAGTGCCTCCAAATCATCAGAGTATTAAGCAGCAGACAAAATTACTACCTTTCAAAAGGGGTTCCTAAAATAATAATAATGGTTAACGTTTAGTGAGCATGTACTATGTGCCAGACACAGTTCTAAATGGTTTACTTGAATTATCTCACTTAATCTTCATAAAAAAACTCGTGAGGTTTTACTATTATTACATATTTTCTAGATAAGGAAACTGAGGTTCTAGAAGGTTAATAAATTTACCCAGGATCACACAGCTAGCATCTAGCATCTATTCTTCTTAGAGCTGACAGTGATCCTTTTAAGATGTTAAGTTAGATTACATCAAGTCTGTCCTCAGAATTCTCCAGTGAATTCTCACTTCACTTAGCATAAGTTTCAAAGTCCCTATTATGGCCAATAAGGCCCTGCATGAGCCCCACCCTAACCCACCTACTTGTATATGACCTCATCTCCTAGCACCTGTCCCCTCACTCCCGGGGCTCCAGCACACTGCCAGCTTGTTGTTCCTCCAATGCACCAAACAAGCTCCCCCTCGAGGTGTTTCCATGTGCTTCCCCCTCTGTATGGGCTTATTTTTTTTTTACTGCCTTTGGCTCTCTGCTCAAATCAGTCTTCCCAGACAACCCTAGAGAAAGCAACAAACATGCTGGGCACGGTGGCTCACACCAGTAATCCCAACACTTTGGGAGGCCGAGGTGGGTGGATCACCTGAGGTCAGGATTTCGAGACCAGCTTGATCGACATGGTGAAAACCTGTCTCTACTAAAAATACAAAATTAGCCGGGCATGGTGGCACATGCCTGTAATCCCAGCTACTTGGGAGGCTGAGGCAGGAGAATCACTTGAACCCAGGAGGTGGAGGTTGCAGTGAGCCAAGATTGTGCCATTGCACTCCAGCCTGGGCAACAAGAGTGAAACTCCATCTTAAAAAAAAAAAAAAAAAAAAGAAAGTAGCAAACACAAACTCTCTCTCTTTTTCTCTCTCATACACCCACACAAATACATATATATATCTGTCCCTTTATAAATATATATTTGTATGTTTATTATGTCTGTCTCCTACTACCCAACTGAAAAATAAACTTAGTGTCAGCAGGGACTTAATCTCTTCTGTTCACTGCCCTATAGCTGCGCCTGGAACGCAGAAGTTTAATAAATGTTTGACAACTATATAAATCAATGGAGACGCTAGGCCTGGAACTCAAGCAGGTTGACTCTAGAGGCTGAGCTCTTAACCCAGTGCTGCATGCACCACCTCCCTTCCTATTAGAGGAGTTCCATGTTGGGAGGGAAGCTTATCTTAGGTGAATTCTAAGATATTCCAGTGTCAATAACACAAGCAGAACTTCCCAGAGGGGTTTAGTAAGATGGCTACAATTCCTTGCTTCATTTCTGTCTGGCACTTACCTTAATGAGAATGTTTAAAGAGGTTTTGTAAGGCTTGAAATCTGAGAAGAGTGTAACAATGCGAAACTTCACTTCTTGCTTTGGCTTGTATAAGGCCTTGTCTGTTTGAATGAAGACAGATATTCTCTTGGTCTCAAATGATAAGCGTGTACTATTAGAGAATAAAATCTCATCCTGGGTACGTCCGGTTACACGTAGCTCATAAATCTCATCTGCACTGTTCAGAGGGAGCTGGGGGGAAAAAGAGATCACACATCAAGGTCTCATTATTTTACCTCAAAAATGTTTTAATTACAAGTTAGAATAAAAAACGTAAATACACAGTAATATCAAAAGTAACTGCGATGTTGAAATTTTGCCCCTCCCAGGCATCAGAGTTAAATAATTTGTTTTCCCTCTTTTAACATCCTGCAGTTTGCTCTCCAATTACATCACAGGGCTCCTGGAATGGGGGACACATAACCCAGTGCTCTCCCTCTGCAGGAGTCACCTTGCCATTTCCTATTCCAAGTGCAAATTCATCCTCCGTAACAGTTATTGCAGGTCAGAATATCTAACATCCTTCAACCTTCTTTCCCACGATCACCCTATTTGAGGTAGTCAACTGATGAAAGGCTCTTTTGCACAAAATTTGTTTTCTTGCTATATTCTCTCAATCTGTTTTCTGAGATGCATTCTCCTAATGCATCTTGTGCCTATGTGTCATAGTCTTGGGAGGGATGATGATGCTGCTACCTCTACTACTACTATGAATAACAGAAATCCTTCCCGGGCACAGTAACTCACACCTGTAATCCCAGCACTCTGGGAGACCAAGGCAGGCGGATCACCTGAGGTCAGGAGCTCGAGACCAGCCTGGCCAACATGGCGAAACCCCATCTCTACTAAAACTACAAAAATTACCCAGGTGTGGTGGCACGCGCCTGAAGTCCCAGCTACTCTGGGAGGCTGAGGTAGGAGAATCGCTTGAACACGGAGGTTGCAGTGAGCCGAGATCGTGCCACTGCACTCCAACCTGGGCAACAGAGTGAGAATTTGTCTCAAAATAATAATAATAATAATAATAACAATAATAACAACAGAAATCCTACCTTCTAGCATTAGCAGACCAAAGTCATACTAAGCAGTTTACCTGCACTATGTCATTTTAATTCACGACAATCCCTCAGGTGGATATTCTTATTAAAATCATTTCAGACACACACACTACACATACACACACACACACACGCACGCACACACCTTGATGTGGTAATTTTAAAATATGTCCAAAAATTATCTGACTTTCCTCCCTTCAAAAGGTGAAGCCTAATTCCCCAGACTTAGCGATTTGCTTCTAAATCCTAGAATTAGGCTATGTCAGAAAAAGAATACCTTCTGCCCTGTTGTCTCTCTTTCTCGCTTGGATCACTCACTCGGGGGAAGCCAAAGTGGTGTGGTAAGGACACTAGAGAAGCCTGTGGAGAGGTCCACATTGGGAGGAACCAGGGCCTCCCACCAACCACCACCAACCACGTGTCAGCCTGGTGAATGAGCTGCCTCACAGAATGTCTCAGCCCTGGGGAAGCCTTCAGATGACTGCAGTCCTGGCTGATATCTTGATTGCAACCTCGTGAGACACCAAATCAGAAATGCCCAACCATATTGCTCCCAATTCTTCACCCACAAAGACTGTGAGAAGTAATAAAAGTATAACTTATTGTTGTTCGACACAAAGTTTTAGGGTTGCTTAGCAATAGATAACTAGCATGCTTGACTTTTAGTTGATTTTCATATTAAAACTGAGGTCCTGAAACTATATCCTGACTCATTTTTGCAAGTAAGTTTTGTCTACAGATAACTCAAAGGGGATTTTCCAATAATAGCAGACATCAGAATGCTATCAATGTAGTTAAGAATATGAAGAAAGTGCAAGAAACCACTGTCAACAATAAAATGGTCAGCAGGAAGTATTTAGGGAGAAGAGTACTGATGTCTGCAATTTACTTGGAAATACATTTAAAAATAAGATGAATTAATAAATGGATAGAAAGATGGGTAGATGGATAGATGGATAGATGGATAGATGTATGATAGAGCAAGTATAGTAAAATGTTAACAGTAGACCCTAAATGGCAAATATAGGAGTGTTCATTATGAAATGTTTTCTATATTTGAAAAGTTAATAATAAAATGTTAGGAAAAACAATCAGTATGTTACCTTCAAATGACTTCTGGTGTCAATTTTTGCTTTTCTTCAATAAAGAAGTTTTTTGTTTTGCTTTGTTTTGTTTTGAGACGAAGTCTTGCTCTATTGCCCAGACTGGAGTGCAGTGGCTCAATCTCAATCCCACCTCCTAGGTTCAAGCGATTCTCCTGTCTCAGCAGCCCAAGTAGCTGGGACTATAGGTGTGCGCCACCACGCCTGGCTAATTTTTGTATTTTTAGTAGAGACGAGGTTTCACCATGTTGGCCAGGCTGGTCTCGAACTCCTGACCTCAAGTGATCCACCCGCCTTGGCCTCCCAAAATGATGGGATTATACATGTAAGCCACCACACCCAGCCTAAAGAAGTATTTATTGAGCACCCTTTGTGTACCAGGTTATCCTGGGTACGTGGGATACAACAGGAACCAAAGACCTGTTCCCTGGTAGAGCAGAGAGTCTAGCCTAGAACTTGCAAGCTTAAATCCTACTTTCTCAAGTGATACTTCAGTCCTCAGACTCTTTGAATCAGATTTTCTAATATTATAAACAAGAAAATATATATATAATATTCTGTTTATAAGCATACAATATTCTGTTTCCTGGCACAGGAAACAGAATATAACATGCTTATAAATGGCATCGACTTCTAAATATTTCATGTTTAAAAATATATTTGATGGGATTGCTCTTCATGATTTGATATAAGTTTATCATTTTTAGTGGCACAGAGGTCCCAGAACAGATGCTAGATTGAAGACTGATGTCAAATTAATGACACAGAGGCCTAGAGCTAAAGAAGCCTATTAACCGTAAGCAGCCTAAACGGTCAAAGAATTAAAATAAACACAAATGTGCCCAAAAACATTTTATTCTACCTCCTAGTCCACCCTCCTTCAGGGAGCTGACACTGACTCAGGGGAAACATTACTGACTATCTTGCTGCTCTTTTGGGTTACCTTAACTAATTTGCTTTTCTAACTTTCCCTGTTAAACACCCCACCTTGCCATATATAAAATTTAGGTAATTTTGGATCCTCAAAGACTCAGTGTTAATCCCAGGGAGGCCACCCAGAGATGACAATATGGGCCTTGGTGAGTCATTAGACCTGGGTGCCTGTACGAAGCACGGGTCATCACGCAGGACACCACATGTCTTGGGGTGTCACCATGCTCTCTGGGTGGTGCTCCAGAGTCTTGCGGTGTCAATGCAGACTTCAGTGCTCCATTGTTAACAATGGGGGCACATAATGAGACTGGAGAAAAGATTATTGACTTTAAGCAATTTTAATGAAAGTTTCTCTCTCTGTGCCTGATCTGGAGTGGGTTATAACCTGCCCAGAGTAGAGTGGATACCATGAGATAATAGAAGCTCCTGCATCTTTACTGGTAAATTGCCTTCTGCCTTCTTGGGCCACAGTTATTGAAAAGGGTTCCCAAAATTGGTGGGGGTGGGGGAGGGAAAGCTGTTCCTTGATAAGTGACTTCCACAGCTCTTACACAGAGTCAATTATTTACCCACAGAGATTTTGGACTCCTTGACCAGAGGGCACAGGGCTGGAGGAAGGTGCAGTTCCCACAGAGAGAGGCTGTCTGAAAGCAGGACAAGAGTCTGGGAACTGACAATATCCCAAAGCTTTGACCAACAGAATATCAATCAGCCTCTGGATTGGGTGTGTTGATTCTCACTTATGCACGTCTATTTTGTGTATACATAAATGCAAACTCTCTGAGGAGATGATAGCTCTCTGCCTAGGATACATAAGGTAAGCATGCTCAAAAACATTCTTGCTAGACAATAAATAAGGATTACTTATTCTAATCTGGGCTGTCTAAAGCCATTTCACCTTCTCTGAAGGATTCATTGCTATAAGGAAACTGAGACAACACAATAGTATTTATCCTCATATACTTCAGGAATAATGCCAGTTACTAAACATAAAGGAGACAATTTTTCAAAATAAAATTGAGAAATCTAAGATGATAGTTTCCATTAAAAATATATTAGTAATTATACTTACACAATAAAAACATTTCTAATCAAATAAAACTACTCCCTCATTTGACAAAGAGAACAAAATAAGTTTTTCTGCCATATTGTGTACAAAACAATAATATTTATACTAAGTCTCAATTTATGTTTTTTATTTACTTCATATTGAGGGTTATTTTAGTGTCTTGAAGTACAATGAGTAAATCAGAAGTAAAAAACACATTTGTGTTAATACACTCTTGAAATATTTATATTTTACACTAAAAAGCCATAAAGACCTTAAAAATAATTTAAAATATTACATTTACAAATGTCAGAATGCAAGTGCACTTAAAAGGTGGTTCTATTCACAGGTATGTTCTCACTGGGAAAAAACAAAAGTTGGTTCTGCTTTAATTGAAAACTCATTGAAATGCAGAGCCTTCTTTTTTTGTCAAGCATTTCAAATTTGTCCATACACTTTATTTCTAAGTCTTTCAAACCATGCCTTACTAAAAAGAGATACGCTCCAAAATATAATATCTAGTAAAGCTTTCAATAAATAATAGCTATATTTATATACAATTGAAATGGCATAATATCAGAGACAAATACTGGATGTGAGAGTTAGTACTTCATATACTTAAGACTTAAAAGAAGTACAGTAGGCTGGGCGCAGTGGCTCACACCTGTAACCCCAGCACTTTGGGAGGCTGAGGCAGGTGGATCACCTGAGGTCAGGAGTTCAAGACCTGCCTGACCAACATGGCGAAACCCTGTCTCTACTAAAAATACAAAAAAAATTAGCTGGGCGTGGTGGTGCATGCCTGTAATCCCAGCTACCCAGGAGGTTGAGGCAGGACAATCTTGAACCCGGAAAACAGAGGTTGCGATGAGTCGTGATCACGCCACTGTGCTCCAGCCTGGGCAACAAGAGGGAAACTCCGTCTCAAAAACAAAAAAAAAAAAAGAAGTGTAGTTGCCAAATTTCTAGTTAATAGTAGCTCAGACACGTACAGTTGATACTAGTATCACTGAAAGAAACTCTCATGATCTTGCCCCACCTTCTCCTTTCAGCTTTTCTACACTTCTGGTATGTGAAACTGCAAACTCCCTTGAGGAAACCAGACAATTATTGTACTTTAGCCTGTGATTCCTGAGCTTAAACCCCACCCTCCTTCTGCTATAGGGCAAATATATGACACAGGATTTATTTTCTTCTTACCACTGGAATACCCTTTCAACAAAGTTCTGCACACAGGCCCTGGGGCCAGTATCTAATGTTTTAGGTTATTTTAATGCAATCTAATGTTTTATTACCACAAAGATTCTAGGGTTTTTCCCCCTACTTCTGCCTGCTTATGCCTTTTTTCCTCCGCTTTCTATTATCAGCAACAGTATATTTCTTAGGAAAGGAAGTACAAATATAATATGTAAGAAACAGAATAGATATAGCATACTAAGTAATTTTTATAAAGTATTGTTTGAGAGTATAATATTCTTTATGAACCCCCCAATATAAATGTGGTTTCAGAATGTGCTTGACAAGTAACTTTCAAAAGGTACTAAGTGGCCCACGTGTGGTGGCTCACTCCTGTAATCCCAGCACTTTGGGAGACCAAGGCAGAAGGGATGCTTGAGCCCAGGAGTTTGAGATAAGCCTGGGCAACATAGGGAGACCTGTTTCTACAAAAAATAAAACATTAGCCAGGCATGGTGGCACATGCCAGTAGTCCCAGCTACTCGGGAGGCTGAGGTGAGAAGATTGCTTGAACCTGGGAGATTGAGGCTGCAGTGAGCCATGATTGTGCCACCAAACTCCAGCCTGGCAACAGACCAAGACCTGTCTAAAAAAAAAAAAAAAATTAAGGTAATAAGCAAACCTGGCTTATGAGGTAATACTGATACTAATCAAGTATGCAATGTGTCAGGGCCTAAGTCATTAGTCATCTGTTCTCAGAAAATTACATATATCAAATTGCACCTGATGTTGGATGCTGTGGTTTACTGTACCGTACATTAAGCGTGCAAAGCCCCAAAACAAAGCATAGTAATGAAAGTATAAACTTCTAAATCAAAGCTATAGGAAGATTCATTCGCAAACATTTAATAATGAGGTTTTATGACTCTCTCAACAAAATAATAACCCCTTTCCATTTCTATAGCAAGTGCTACAACACTTCCACATCTCATTTCACTCCAGGACATGCTGTGAGATAAAGATGGTATCTTCATTCTCTTTTCCAAGGCCAGGGCTATGGTGAGGTGAATGAGGCACTTGTCTAAGGTGCAAAATTTAAGGGGGTACCAAAAAACTTAGCAATCAAGCAAATAATATTTTAATACAATATTTTAAAATACCAAAATTAATGCAAAAAATTATAAACAAAAAAGTCGACGCTTTAAACAAAGACAGGGTCAATGTTACCGATTTTTCCTTTTGCCTCAAGTTCTAGTATGTCTCAGCATGGCACTGCTCTTTTCAAGGACAAGGAAACTGAGGAGCAGAGTTCCACACTAGAAGGCTCATTACCACAGAAGTAGGACCAAACCAGTCCAGATGCCTTTTTTTTTTTTTAACTTTTATTTTAAGTTCAGGGGTACAAGTGCAGGTTTGTTACATAGGTAAACTTGTGTCATGGGGGTTGTTGCACAGATTATTTCATCACCCAGTTGCTAAGCCTAGAACCCATTAGCGATTTTTCCTGATCCTCTCCGTCCTCCCTCCCTCTACCCTCGCGTAGGCCCCAGTGTCTGTTGTTCCCCTCTATGTGTCCATGTGTTCTCATCACTTAGCTCCCACTTACAAGTGAGAACATGTGGTGTTTAGTTTTCTGTTCCTATGTTAGTTTGCTAAGGATAATGGCCTCCAGCTCCATCCATGTTCCTGCAAAGGACATGGTCTCATTCTTTTTTATGACCAGTACAGATTTCTGTGCTAATAGTCCAGGCTAGTTTCCTTCAGTGAAGTCCTCTATTTTACAAGAGGAAAATCTCTGCCAAGAGTTTGAAGAGCCTCATAATCAATCTCCTTAAAATAATAGTATTCATAAATAATCTGAAGGCTGAACTAAACTCAAGTCAAATTTATGTGAAATGTGTGAATTGACATAAAATCCAATGAAATATTTATTTAGCTCATTGATGCAATATATTTCTGAAACCAAAATTTTTAAATGAATACTTACTGATGGAAGAGTCAGAGTCTTAAAAGAGCCTAAAAGGAAAACAGAAAAGAAAACAGAGTTAGCACAATTTGAATATGATGATAGAACACAAACCTTCCAAAACTTTCCCAATACTCTTATATGTGTAGATGGAATCATAAATACATTTGGTCAAACCAAAATAACATTTAAATGCCCAGAAGACCCAATAAGTTATTACATATCTTTGTGCCAAATGATTAAAAATCAGGATTAAAAGGGTATCTAGTGGGCGAACCCAAAAACATTAGGTTCTGCTTCTCTTTGCCATTATTACTTTTGTTGTCATGGTGCTGCTGCCCTTGTTGCTATTTTAAGATCATACGTGCTTGCAGGGCACTTCACTGTACAGTAGTAGCCTGAAGTTTATTTCTTGTTCTCACACCCTCGTGATAAAAGAAAAAAGGAAGGCATTAGTCATGTCAGGGGTGAGCTGGGACTCATAACTGACTCATGAGTACTAGGGTGATGCAGACTTTTCTTCATGTAAAGTTTCTATACATAGGACTGCTAATTAAACTCATGCCAATTTCTCATCAGATCCATTTATCTCCGGGGGAAAAATGGTTTCATGTTAAAAATAAAAGAGTACTTGTCCAAAGTTCCTATCGAAGATGGCAGGCCCTTGGGAAATAAAATGGAGCAAAAGATGATTTTAAAGAGAGAGAGGGAAAGAATAGGCCCCGGTTCCTTCGTTCATTTAAAAAATAGCACAATGTGCAAGACAGACGTGGTCCCTCTCCTCCAGGAAGCCAAATGGGTCTATCAGGTGAGAGCAGAGGCACCAGGGCAAAGCACAGTACACAGCAGGGGTTAAGCTAGCAGCATCTGGAATCAGACCACATCAAGAATTTGATACATACTGGCCCGTCCTTAAACAAATTACCTGATTCTCCAGTTCAATTTTTTTCATCCATAAGATGAGGATGCTAACAATCATACCAATCTCATGAGGTGGTTGTAAGGAATAAGTGTGTTGATACCTGTAAACCATATAGAACAGTGCCTGACACATAGAAAACACTTGATATATGTTAGCTATTATAGTGTCAAAAAGCTTGAAGAGTTTTCCATTGGGGATGTCAGTATGCCCCTACAGACATGGTCTTCAAATTTTTATGATAGAGTATTCCATCAATAAAAACACTTAGTATACCTTACCAATGTCAAATTAGATTTATAAACTTATATACATGTATTTTCTCAACCAAAATATTAAACATTAGAAAAACTTTAATTTATAGCCAGGCACAGTGGCTCACACTTGTAATCCTAGCACTTTGGGAGACTGAGGCAGACAGAACACCTGAAGTCAGGAGTTCGAGACCAGCCTGGCCAACATGGCAAAACCCCATCTCTACTGAAAACTACAAAAATTAGCCAGGCATACTGGCGTGCCTGTAGTCCCAGCTGCCTGGGAGGCTGAGGAAGGAGGATTGCTTGAACCCAGGAGGTGGAGGTTGCAGTGAGCTGAGATCACATCACTGCACTACAGCCTGGGCAACAGAGCAAGACTCTGTCTTAAAATTAAATAAATAAATAAAAAGAAAAAGAGAAAAACTTTAACTTCTTAGCTTTGCTTAATAAAATAATAGAAATAAAAAGTACTACATCTTCTACTTCCATCCTTATAAATGGTCTTATATACTCTTAGATGTGTGCACACCCACTTTGAAGACTACCACCCCAGTGGGCCACAATGAAATACAAGTATGTTTTCAGGAACAGATAAGTAACTCATCACCATCACTTACCACCTAGCACAGATCAGTTCATCTAATAACTGTCATCGTAGGAAGCAAAGAGTAAGATTCTTAAACAACAGGATATTGAACATGGTGTTTCAAAAAGGTGAAGAAGGAAGTATCGTGGAACAGATACATGTAGTACAGGTAGGACAAGGAGCACATTGGAGGGATGAAGGGAAGGCACCTAGAGAAAATGATGCCAGTGTCTGGGGTTGTAGGATATGAAGAAATTAGCCATATGAGCAAGGAGGGGTACAATGTTACAGGCAGAAGAGCAGCAAATGCAAAGCAGTGGAGATCAACCTGAGTCTACTAAACCAAAGAGCTGGGTGAGCAAAGACCACAGACAGAAAGAGAACAGTAGCCAGGAGGCTTGGCCCGATCACAAGGGGCTCTTTGGACGAGACGAGTCCTCACCAGGATTATCCCAGTTGACACTGTTATTCCAGCATCCTGATTTAGCATTGTTCTGGATCTGTTTTTGGTTAGAAAATTATTATTCTAGGATGGGTTTAATGTGCACATAAATTAACTTTGAAAATGTTTTATTCTTTTTTTAATTGACAAGTAATAATTGTATATATTCATGGTATACCACATATAGATGATACATGCATACCTTATGGAATGAGGTATACTTTATGGCATGGCTAAATCACACTATTTAACATGTGCCTTAGCTCACATAACTACTTGTGGAAAGAAACAATTAAAATTTACTCTCAGCAATTTTTAAGTATACAATATGTTGATATTAACCATAGTCACCATGCTGTACACTAGATCTCTTGAAATTATTCCTCCCATATAACTGAATTTTGTGTCCGTTGACCGACATCTCCTCATTCCTTTCACCCTCTGGTAACTGCCATTTTACCCTTTGTTTCTATGAGCTCATCTTTTTCACACTCCACATATAAGTGAGATCATGCAATATTTGTTTTTCTGTGCTTGGCTTATTTCACTTAACATAATGTCCTCCAGGGTCATCCACGTCACTGAAAATGACAGGACCTCCTTCTTTTATAAGACTGAATAATGTTCCATTATGTATATACAGCACACTTTCTTTATCCATTTATCCATTGATGGACACTAACATTGACTCCGTATCTTAGATATTGGGAATAACTCTGCAGTGGATGTGGGAGTGCAGATATCTCTTCAACATACTGATTTTATATCATTGGATATACACCAGCTGTGCTTTGGGAGTATCTTACCTTGTAGGAAGAAACTTCTGTTCATTAAGCTTACTTTTAATGGGAAAAACTTATTATATTCTATACTGAATTGAAGTGAAATTGAAAAGCCCCAGGATATTTCGGCAAGTAAACTTGGTAAAACCTTCAAAGGAACCATAAAGAGAGACAATTTACAGGGCAAATTTTGTACTGTAAAAACATTTGTGAAGAGAAGCATGGGGCTCTGCAAGCAGACTTTGTGAAATATTTGGGTTGAAACATTTAAACATTGCAATACAGGGGTGGTGGTGGATGGAACTGAGAATACCATCCATATAGCAGAATTTGTTCTGATCTCACCAGGTACCTCAGCATGTGTGGAGAGGGTGTTTTCTTAATTTAAAATATTATGGTCGGGTCACTTGAATATTAAAATAAGTAATGGGTTACAACCTACTGAATAAAACAAGAATCTATGAGTTCATGCTGATAGACAATTAAATACATGGCTGAGTGAAAGAGAAGAAAGAGTTATTCCTTACCACAGAATTCCAACTAATAATTGTAGAAGGAATCGTGGAATTCAAAAATTTCACAACTATCACAAAAATAATGGCAACAATCACCAATCTAGCGTGTACAGGCTAAATGAGAATTGTGAGAAATAATCAACCACCGTTGTTTTAATCTACTAAATCTGCGGGTGGCTTGTTTCACAGCAACAGTTGATTGGAACACTTCAGAAATGAGCAAGATTAACTAGCAACTCTTTAAAGCTGCTCAGTCACATACAGGAGCCTCTAAATACATGTGGCTATTGAGCCACTGAAATAAGCAGCAAGTGTAAAATACACCCCATATTTCTGAGACTTACAACCCAAAAAAAAATGTAGAATGTCATGTCAATAACTTTATAGTGATTAAATGTTGAACTAATAATATTTGTAAATTATTGGGTTAAATAAAATATATTATTACAATTAACTTCACATGTTTCTCTTTTTTTTAGTGTGGCTACTAGAAAATTTCCAATAACTTATGTAGTTGACTTATACTTGTATTGGACAGAACTAGTTTAGGGGATAGAAGACTTAAATTTGTGTTTAGCAATAATAAAACAACCAACAGATCAGACAGAATGCAATTTTTTAGTTATATGAATAAAATAATAATAATAATAGTACTTATCACCTACAGAGTGTTCCAAAGCATTACATATATTAATGGGTTTAAAGCTCACAACAATACTATTATTACCCTTAATTTACAAATGAGAACACTGAGACACAGAGATGTGAAATGACTTGCCCAGGGTCACACAGACAAAAAGTACTGGGGCCAAGCTTCTGACCCTGGCCACCTGTCTCGTGGGTCTGAGCTCCAAACCACTGCTCTGCACTGACTCTGAGTATAAAAAAAAAAAATAGTTGTATGCACATCAATCAATGTGATACATCATATCAACAGAATGAAGGGCAAAAACCATATGATCATTTCAACGGATACTAAAAAAAGTTGATAAAATTCAGCACCTCTTCATGATAAAAACCCTCAAAAAACTGCATATAGAAGGAACATACCTCAACATAAAGGAGCTATATATGACAGACCCACAGCCAGTATCATACTAAATGGGGAAAAACTCAAAGCCTTTCCTCTAAGATCAGGAAGACGACAAGACTTTCACCACTGTTACTCAACACAGTACTGGAAGTCCTAGCTAGAGCAATCAGACAAGAGAAAGAAATGAAGGGCATCCAAATTGGAAAGGAAGAAGTCAAATTATCCTTGTTCGCAGATGATATAATATTTTAGTTAATTTATTTTTTTAAAGATAAATAGACACAGGGTCTCCCTGTGTTGCCCAGGCTGGTCTCAGACTCCCAGGCTCAAGTGATCTGGACCTCCTCCACCTCCCAAAGTGCTGGTATTACAGGCGTGAGTCAGCATGCCCAGCCAATATGATCTTGTATTTGGAAAAACTTAAAGATGCCACCAAAACACGATTAGAACTGATAAACTCAGTCTAGTTGCAGGATACAAAATCAACATACAAAAATCAGCAGAATTTCTATATGCCAACAGTGAACAATCTGGAAAAGAAATCAAGAAAGTAATCCCATTTACAATAGCAGCAAATAAAGTTAAATACCCAGGCATTAACTTAACCAAAGAAGTGAAAAATCTGTACAATGAAAACTATAAAACACTGATGAAAAAAATTGAAGATGACACCAAAAAAATGAAAAGATATTCCATGTTCATGGATTGAAATTATCGATGTTGTTAAAATGTCCATGCTGCTGAAAGCAATCTACAGATTTAAGGCGATCTCTATCAAAATACCAATGACATTCTTCACAGAAATAGAGAAAACAATCCTAAAACTTTTATGGAACCACCAAAGACCCAGAATAGCCAAAGCTATACTGAGGAAAAAAAAAAAAAAAAGGAGGAATCACATTACCTGACTTCAAATTATACTACAGAGCTGTAGTAACCAAAACAGCATGATATTGGCATAAAAACAGACACGTGACCAATGGAACACAATAAACCCAGAAACAAATCCATACACTTACAGTGAACTCATTTTTGACAAAGGTGCCAAGAACATATATTGAAGAAAAGACAGTCTCTTCAATAAATGGTGCTGGGAATACTGGATGTCCATATGCAGAAGAAAGAAACTAGACCCTATCTCTCACCATACACTAAAATCAAATCAAAATGGATTAAAGACTTAAACCTAAAACTGTGAAACTACTAAAAGAAAATTTTGGGGGAACTCTGCAGGACACTGAACTGGGCAAAGATTTCTTGAGCAATACCCCACAAGCACAGGCAACCAAAGCAAAAATCGACAAATAGGATCACGTCAAGTTAAAAAGCTTCTGCACAATAAAGGAAACAATCAACAAAATGAAGATACAACTGAGAATGAGAGAAAATCTTTGTAACTACTCATCTGACAAGGGATTAATAACCAAAACATATAAGGAACTCAAATAACTCTATAAGAAAAAAATCTAATAATCCAATTAAAAATGGGAAAAAGATCTGAATAGACATTCCTCAAAAGAAGACAAATGGCTAACAGGTATATGAAAAGGCCCTCTCAACACTATTCATCATTAGAGAAATGTAAATCAAAACTACAATGAGATATCATCTCGCCCCAGTTAAAATGGCTTTTATCCAAAAGACAGGCAGTAACAAATGCTGGTGAGGATGTGGAGGAAAGGGAACCCTCGTACACTGTTGATGGAAATGAAAATTAGTACAACCACTGTGGAGAACAGTTTGGAGGTTCCTCATAAAACTAAAAATAGAGCTACCATACAATCCAGCAATCCCACTGCTGAGTATATACCCAAAAGAAAGGAAATCAGTATATCAAAGAGCTATCTGCACTCCCATGTTTGTTACACCACTGTTCATAAAAGCTGAGATTTGGAAGTAACCGGAAGTAACCTAAGTGTCCATCAGCAAATGAATGGATAAAGAAAATGTGGTACATGTACATGATGAAGTACTATTCAGCCATAAAAAAGAATGAGATCCTGTCATTTGCAACAACATGGATGTAACTGAAGGTCATTATGTTAAGTGAAATAAGCCAAACACAGAAAGACAAACTTTGCATGTTCTCACTTATCTGTGGTAGCTAAAAATTAAAACAATTGAACCAATGGAGATAGAGAGTAGAAGGATGGTTACTAGAGGCTGGAGAGAGTAGTGAGGGGTTAGAGAGGAAGTGAGGATGGTTAACGGGCATGAAAAGTAGTTAGAAAAATGAATAAGACCTAGTATTTGATAGCACAACAGGGGGATTGTAGTCAATAACAATTTAATTGCACATTTTTAAACAACTAAAATAGTATAACTGGATTGTTTGTAACACAAAGGACAAATGCTTGAGTGAACGGATACCCCAGTTGCTATGATGTGGTTGTTGACATCGCGTGACTATTTCAAAGTATCTCATGTACCCTGTAAATATATACACCTTCTATGTATCCACAAAAATTAAAAATAAAAAAAAGAATCAGTTGTACTGTTGGTTTTATTATACATACTTTTTTTGGGGGGGAGGGGACAGGGTCCCACTCTGTCACCCAGGTTGGAGCACAGTGGCACAATCATAGCTCACTGCCGCCCCAAACTCCTGGACTCAAGCGATCCTCCTGCCTCAGCCTCCCCAGTAACTAGGACTACAAGCACAGGCCACCACGCCTGGCTAACTTTTTTTATTTTTTTTATAGAAATGGGGGCTCATTATGTTGCCGAGGCTGCTCTCAAACTCCTAGGCTCAAGTGATCCTTCCACCTTGACCTCCCAAGGCCCTAGGATTACAGATGTGAGTCACTGTGCCTCATCACTGCTTTTTCGTTTGTCTGTTTTTGAGACAGAGTCTTGCTCTGTTGCCCAGGCTGGAGTGCAGTGGCATGATCTCAGCTCACTGCAAGCTCCACCTCCCAGGTTCAAGAGATTCACATGCCTCAGCCTCCCATGTAGTTGGGACTACAGGCGAGCACCACCACAGCTGGCTGACTTTTTGTGTTTTTAGTAGAGACAGGGTTTTGTCATGTTGGCCAGGCTGGTCTCGAACCCCTGACCTCAAGTGATCTGCCCACCTCAGCCTCCCAAAGTGCTGGGATTACAGGCATGAGCCACCGGTCCCGGCCCTGGGCCTCACCATTATTTTTATTATACATATTTTTGATTATAGTAAAAGTTTCTCAGCCTGGATAGCCTGTTTGTATATGTTGCTATCACCACTTCCTCAATCACAGATGTTCAAAATCTCAGTCATCTTGAACTCTTTTCTCTCCTCAGCTCTAAGTTTATCACTCACCAGAACCTGTGGATTCTTCTTCCATGAAGTTGCCCTTAGAAGAAACTTAGAGTTATACTCTAAGCAATGCAGCAGCGGAGCTAACTCTAAAATAATTTGTGTCATACAGGAACTCTGAAAAGGATATAAAAACTAAACACTTTCCCAACTCATGTCAATTCTTCACACTACACAGTTCTGAAATGTTTTGAAGTTGATTCCAAGATCTGAAACATTCCTCTTCAAAGGAAAATTAAACAGTAGCCGACTCTGAGATGGTAATTACAATGCAGGAGGTTTACTAAGGAGTATTCAGTGGATCAGCACCTGCAGAAGGGAACGGGGGAAACTGGACTAAGGGAGACAGCAGTGGGGCTGTAATGCAGGCTTCAAAGAGGCATCCACCAGGGCAGCTCAGAAGCAGTCACAGCCAGTGAGAGGTGTCCTGAACTGGGACGAAAGGGCTGGACCTTCATACCCCACATCAATCAGTCACATAATGCAGGCCATCCCCAGAAGGGAGGCCACCACGGGCAAGGCAATTCTCTAGCTGATATAATCATCAGAGGGAACTGGCTCTGAAGGCAGTTGGGCACAACACTCCCAGCAGCTTTCAGGAAAAGGTCCTTCATCCCTGAAGGGCGATCTGAGCCCTAAAACACAGCATCCACCACAATGTCCCACACTGGAATAAAATAGAAACGAACTGCAGTGAGCTTCGCCCCAACAAACCAGCACCCTCCATTATTGAGAGTTACTTATTTTTCATTGTATTAGGATAAATCATCAGGGGTTGACTCTTATGCTAGGTCCATAACTGGGGGAAGTAATGTGCTTCCTTCCTGCCCTGGTCTGATACCAGCTACCACCCACCCACCGGCAGCAAATGTATACGGATGAAGAATGACGGGGGTGGGGGTGGTAATTTATTTTGATCCAATGACATCAGCAAGGAGAAAGCAAAAAAACAGTTGGGAATCTACAATCCAAATGAGGCTCTCGGACATTGACTTATTGGAGGCCAAGTATTCTGGCACTTCAAAACAAGCTAAACAGATTTGAAGTGCAGGAAATCTCATTTCATAGTAGAAGTGTTTTTTGTTTTCTTTTGTTTTTAATGCAGCTCTGAATCAAGTCAAATCTTTGAGGAATTCTCTCACTAGAGAGAAGTTGGAAGAGCAGTTCAGCTGCATGCCTGGGTCCTAGTGCTCAGACACACGACCTTATCTGTTCACCGATGCAAGAAAGATACAGAGTTAGAAACAGAAGTCCTACCCAGGCCAGGCATGGCAGCTCACGACTATAATACCAGCACTTTGGGAGGGCTGAGGCAGAAGGATCCCTTGAGGCAAGGAGTTCAAGACCAGCCTGGGCAACATGGTGTGACCCCATCTCTATTTAAAAACAAATAAAAATACAAAATACAAAGGACTCTTCCCAAACGCTATACTGTAGGGACAGAGATGTCCCACCCCTATTTCTTGCTGGATCCAGGGAGCGACTCAGAGGATGTGTGGACACATCCAATCTAAGGCCTACTCGCTGCTCTCATGTGTTCTTATTAAAAGGTCGATTTTAAGTACTTGACATTTTTTTCTGCTGATCTTCCCTTTAAATTTACAAATACAGCTTGGAATTTCCTAGGCACTTATGAAGTCCTAGCATAGGACTTATTTGAAAGTTCTATTCATTTAGAAATAATTTACACAACCAAAACACAAAGTCGGAGCAGCGGGGAGGAGAATGGGGGCAGTATAGATGAGAGAGGAATAATAATCTCTTTCTCTGCTGTTGCTAGGTTGAGAATTAAAAAGATAGTATTTGCAAATTGTTGTGAACATTTTTCTCCCTTTTGGCGAGGCTCCATTCGGACACGGGAAACAGTCACCACCTCTTGAAACCCAGTATGGCACTCTTTTAAATCACTAACTAAAGACACACTCTGTTATGTAAGGTTCTTCTTAGCGTTTTTATAGATAACTTTATAAAACTCCAATCATTTCTGTGTATAACCAGAGACAGTCAATCTCAAATCCCTTTCAGATGCTTTCTCCTTCCCAGTGCTGCTTAAGCAACTCGGAAGAAACCTTGTTTGAAGACTTTGCATTTGGCACAGCCTGAGAACTGGCCGTTTGATTTACAAATAGAGTCAAAGCTATTTTTAAATTGTGTAATAAGCATACACAAAAACTAACCTTTCCTTAACTTTTTAAACATACTCGGTAATACCATTATATGCTGCCTCTTCTGATCTGACATCTGTCCTCACCAAATAGCTTTGGAAAATCATTGAAGGGAAGGAGTACTGTGTAAATGGAAATCCAACTAGGTACAGAAATACTCTCTATGGGCCGGGCGCGGTGGCTCAAGCCTGTAATCCCAGCACTTTGGGAGGCCGAGACGGGCGGATCACGAGGTCAGGAGATCGAGACCATCCTGGCTAACACGGTGAAACCCCGTCTCTACTAAGAAATACAAAAAATAGCCGGGCGAGGTGGCAGCGCCTGTAGTCCCAGCTACTCGGGAGGCTGAGGCCGGAGAATGGCGTGAACCCGGGAAGCGGAGCTTGCAGTGAGCTGAGATCCGGCCACTGCACTCCAGCCTGGGCTACAGAGCGAGACTCCGTCTCAAAAAAAAAAAAAAAAAAAAAAAAAAGAAATACTCTCTATGAAAAAAAAAAAGTGGATTTTCCACTACATACATATATATACACTATACATATATATATATATGCCTGACAGTGTTTGCTGCTTAATTATTTTTGGCAACCTTTTGCTACTCAGTCTCATGCAATAATACATTTAAGTTTATCACTTTTTTAGCTGAAAATTTTGATCTCTTTATCAATTTACTAAATTTTTTTCCTCATGCTTCAGCAGTTTCTTTGATATACAGATAAACAAGGTGAGAAATAGGGGTTTTTGCCCACAAATTCATGGAAAACAAAACTTTAAAATGCAATTTTTTTTTTTTTGAGACGGAGTCCCACTTTGTTACCCAGGCTGGAGTGCAGTGGCATGATCTCGGCTCACTGCAACTTCTGCTTTCCAAGTTCAAGCGATCCTCCTGCCTCAGCCCCCCTACTAGCTGGGATTAAAGGTATGAGCCACCATACCTGGCTAATTTTTGTATAAAATACAATATTTTTTAGACAGTGAAATAATAGACATTGGAGATTCATATGGCAGGCAGGTGAGGGATAAGAAATGACTTAATGGATACAACATACACTATCTGGCTGATGTTTATACTATAAGCCCAGACTCCACCACTACCCGAAATATCCATGTAAGAAAACTGCACATGTACCCCCTAAATCTATAAAAATAAAAAATTTTAAAAACTTAAAGTAAGATTTAAAAATACAATGTTTCTGCTTCACAGTTTAATGTCACTTTAAGGCAAAATAACTATTGGGGAAATTCAATCTACACAGAAAACACAAGTATTCTGAGCAAAACAAAACCAAACAAAAAAATCTCCTTTCGTCCCTTACATACTCCTTTTATATTTTTCTCTCTTGTTTCCCTTTGCTTACAAATATCTTAATAAATTTGAGTTTCATAAACAAAGTTTTGTTCCATTTAGACTACTGAGTAAAAAAAAAAGCAGATCAAACACAAACCTACTAAAAGTAAAATAAATAAAATGGTGCACTATAAAGTAAATGTTAGATTAAGTACAAATGAAAAACCCAAAGTCAAGCAAGGTTCTTGGCTGCTAAATGTACAAGGCATTCTCTTTTTTTTTTTTTTGAGACGGAGTCTCGCTCTGTCGCCCAGGCTGGAGTGCAGTGGCCGGATCTCAGCTCACTGCAAGCTCCGCCTCCCGGGTTCACGCCATTCTCCTGCCTCAGCCTCCCGAGTAGCTGGGACTACAGGCGCCCGCCACCTCGCCCGGCTAGTTTTTTGTATTTTTTAGTAGAGACGGGGTTTCACCGTGTTAGCCAGGATGGTCTCGATCTCCTGACCTCGTGATCCACCCATCTCGGCCTCCCAAAGTGCTGGGATTACAGGCATGAGCCACCGCGCCCGGCCATACAGGGCATTCTTAATGGCAGGGTCAGCAATCCACAGCCTACAGATCCAGTCTGGCCCACCCCTGTTTTTTGTACAGTTCATGAACTAAGAATGGGTTTGCATTTCTAAATAGCTGGGGGAAATATCAAAAGAAGAATAATATTTCGTGATAAGTAAAAATTATATGAACTCAAAATTTCAGCATCCGTAAATAAAGTTCTGTTGGTACACAACCATGCTCATCTGTTTACGCACCATCTACAGCTGCTTCCAAGCTATAAAGGCAGAGGTTAGCAGCTGCAATAACGACCTGAAGGTTGGCAAAACCTACACACTTAGCATCTGGCCCTTTACAGAAATTTTGCCGACCTCTGTGGCTCTTTTTAGGGAGATTTTCTTCTTCTTCAAGGGATAAGGAATAAGGTTGAAGATCCACCTAAGCCAAAATGAGTCATCAGCAGGGAGACTTGGACTCATGCCACAGGCTCATGGTCAGGCATCAGTATTAATATCTGATACTGGGAAACACCAGGTACAACATAGTTAACATTCCCTGAGTGTTTTCTATGTACCAAGCATTGTGATAAATGTTTTAAAGATGTGCACTAAAAAAAAAAATAGAAATAAGTGTGTGAAATCAATTTTAATAAACATATTTTATTTAACTCAATATGTCCAAAATATTAACATTGAACATGAAATCATTATTTTAAAATCACAAGTTTTATTGCGTTTCTTGGAACTAAGTATTCAAAATCCATTGTGTATTTTATACTCATGGCACATCTCAATTTATATGAGCCACATTTCAAGTGCTCAAAACCACATGTGGCTAGTAGCTACCATATTGGATGATACAGCTCTTAAGTATTATCTCATTTAATCCTCTCAACAATGCTATGAGGTGGGTACTATTATTAGGTGATGCTAGGGTTCAATTTCAGTGTGGTTTCCGAGCGCCCATTCAAACCCACTGTGCCTCCCAAAAAGTGCAGGACAGACCTAGCTATTCCTTCCAAAACAGTAGTGCAAACATAACCTCATATTCCTTCTCTCCTTGTTCCTCCTCTGTAGCTTGCTGCACTCTCATTTACTATTTGGATACACCCACTCTTTCATCTTTCCTCTCTTATCCATGTTGTTACTACCTCAAGCCCCTATGTAGCTCTGTAGGTTACCATTCCTCTTCGACCATTCCTCTTCAACTGATCCACAAATAAAATGTATGGATGGGCTGCAGAATCCTTCGCAGCATTCATACCACATTCCCCAACTCCCATGTCCATGGCAGACACAGCTAATTCATCCAGCTCTCTAGTCCAGAAAACCCAGGCTTGACTTTGAAACTGTCAACACAGCACTCCAATCAGCCTCTACAATCAACTTGGGCTGACACATCAAATGAAGACTACTCTGCTTCCCTGCGAAGAGCATGGGCACAAGAACCTCGTGTGGTCACCAAATATTTGTCACTCAGCATTGTGCCATATGTAGTTTGGTGCTGAATAAATTTGAAGTGCTGAGAATAATAAATTCCCCATCTTATCTATATTCCTGAAGAGCTTTAACATATATTGCAATGAAACTTAAGTTTGTAATACTAAATCATTTCTGCCAGTTACATTTTCATAAATGTAAATTCCTAACACAGCCCAGCCAAAAGGGAGCTGCTACGTGTTCTTTAAAAATGTTCCTCTCCATTTATTTCCAAGCTCTTTACCAGTCTGGTTTTCGGAATTTAACTTATGAATCGTTTCTTCAGAACTAACAACCCACAGATCTGCCATCTACCTACCTACTGCTACCCCCTCCACCAAATCTTTGACCAATTTCACCCTGAGCCTTGCAAGGGAAGAAAATCACCTCAAAGAATTCTCCAAGGGAAGTGAAGAGTGGAAGAGATAGAGCCAGACCAAGATCCACTTTAATCCTCCTCGCCAAGTTTTATCATTGCACCTTTCGTATGCTGGTCATCTTGGCCCAGACCAAGAGATGGTGAATTACAAATTCACTGACAACCATGGCAGTAATAAAGTAATTCCACCCAGTCCTCTTGAGCTTCAACTGAGGCATATCTTCATGGTAAACAGCCCTTTCCTCTTCTCTTTCCCCTCTGTGTTAGCTCCCCCAGATATGAATATGACTTTCAGCCCCTGTATTCCAATTTCCTACAATCCAATGGTGACCCAGTTCAGGGCACCACCAGGGAAGATCTCCAATCCTGTGTTTCTCTTTCCGGTGTGCCACTACTTTTAACTTTTACCCCCTTTTCCTATAAAGTGGTGGCCAGATCTGTGCAATTTACAGGTGGGTAGATAAGTTTTCCTAAAACTGTATTTCAATTTTATTCTTCGTCTCAATTTCATACCTCAAAATATTTCTTTCCTTACTGATTCTCTTCTATTTCTTTCTTTCTTCAAAGAAGAAAGTATGAGGGTTTTTTAAGGATAATCCACTTCCCTCTGCCCCTAATACTGAGCTCACCCCTTCTAACCCAGGAATTATCCACCCTCTCCTTTGCCTTAACCACTTTCACCTTTCTAATGTGCCTTTTGAGGGAACATCCACCTCTCTCCTTTCAACCACCAAACTTCTGGAAAGAATAAATTCTGATTATATTTATCACCATCCATTTATTCCTTCAAATTTGCTTTTGCTCCCAACATTCGACTTAAAGCCACTTGCTTAAGGGTCACCAATGTTCTTTCCTCTGTCCTCATCTTCTCTTCTCTGGCCTTCTGAGAGAATTGATACTATTAAACCTTCCTTCTTGGAACTTCTTCTTCCCTTGACTTCTGAAACATTTTCAATCTACCCTTCTCTGACTGCTCGTTGTCTATTCTTTTCTTTTTTTTTTTTTCTTCTTGAGACAGGGCCGTGCTTTGTTACCCAGGCTAGAGTACAGTGGCACTATCGTGGCTCACTTGTAGCTTTGAACTCCCAGGCTCAAGAAATCCTCCCGCTTCAGCCTCCTGAGTAGCTGGGACTACAAGCACATGCTACCACATCCAGCTAATTTTTTTTATTTTTAGTTGAGATGAGGTTTCAATATGTTGTCCAGGCTGATCTCAAACTCCTGAGCTCAAGCGATCTGCTCGCCTCAGCCTCCCAAGTTGCAGGGATTACAGGCATGAGCCACTGTGTCCGGTCTTCTCCCTTTCATTAACTTATTTTCCTCTTTCCAAGCTTCTCTCAAAAGTCTTGTTCTTCCCATGAGCTCTGTCTCTCTTGTGCATCTTATGTATTTCCAGGACTTCAAAATACTGTCTACCTCTATGAAAACAATGCCTAAATCTCTCTCCCCAGCTGCAGTTTCAAAACTATCTGCTGGACATCTCCACCTGGATGTCTCCCCAAACTCATATCCAAAGCAGAATGAAACATCTTTTCAAAAGATATATACACAAACCCCTACTCCTTTTCTTAACTGCCACACCTAGCCAGCAGCTCTTTCCTCCGGCACACCCTTCCTGTCTCTAGTACAGGAAGTAACTGTTCCCTCCAAATGCCAAATATGTCAGCAGAGATGGGACATTTATGAATGGACATCTGTATAGCTCTGGAAGTAAAAGGTAACAGTACCAGGCACAGGGTCACATACAAGAAGCACTGTTTACAAACCACATTGAATTTTTTATACAAAAAATAAAAACTCCTCCAGCCTTCTGCACTATTAATATTACATTATCCTTCTGGGACCTCTGAATCTCCTCCAGTGCCTTCCTTTCTCTTATTCCCCACTCCCCATTCACTCATGTTTCACATACAGCAAATAATCAATAAATAATACATTAATGAGAAGAAATGTCTGTGGGGAAACAACTAGTTTCAGCATTGTAAAGCCCTCTTCACAGGACATAAAGGATCAACAGTAACCCAGCCCAAATTCTTATGGGATCTGTTTTCTATTTCCACCACAACCCTTCAGTGAGTCACTAGGACAGTGACTCATTCAGTGCTAGAAGAGGAGCAGCACATGTTTAATTTGGAGTTTAAAGAATCAGTGTGTTCACTTTTAACTTCACCCAATCATTGATTCACAATCAAACCCCAAGTCATGTTTCTCTGTGGCTGAAAGTGAACACCAGCGCTTAGGGTTGAAGGCTGCTTAAAAGCAAACATGAAAGTCCAGGAGGAGCCTTCCCTCCGCTGCCATGAATCATCACAGGCTTGCAGGGGCATGCTACTCACCCTCGAGCTCTCCAGCATTTGGTCGAGCACAATTTGTGCGATACCAAAAGGCAGTTGTTCTCATTCTAATGTGACTAAGAATCACCTGTGGTGATGGCGGAACATAAAGGTTAGATTCTTTTTTTTTTTTTTTTTTTTTTTTGACAGAGTCTTGCTCTGTCGCCCAGGCTGGAGTGCACCAGTGCAATCTCGGCTCACTGCAGCCTCTGCCTCCTGGGTTCAAGCGATTCTGCTGCCTCAGCCTCCCGAGTAGCTGGGACTATAGGCGCGCGCCACCGCACCCAGCTAATTTTTGTATTTTTGGTAGAGACAGGGTTTCACCATGTTGGCCAGGCTGGTCTTGAACTTCTGGCCTCAAGTGATCCACCTACCTTGGCTTCCCAAAGTGCTGGGATTATAGGCGTGAGCCACCACACCCAGCCGAGATTCTTGATTCTTACCCATGTCTTGAGGGAGGCCATGAATCAACCTTTTTAATAAATACAATTTGCACTTTGAGAAACACAGCAACAGAATTTAGTTTTTAAAAGGTCTGTGAAGCTTCTAACCCAGCCCCCATCCCTTATACAGAACCATTAGTGCATAAAGAGCAACTCCACCTTGAGCTAAAATAAGAAACTTTTACAAGATGCAAGTAAGCATTTTTAAACTCCTTAGTTAGCCTTATTTTCTTCCATATCAGAAGAATCAGCATTTGTAAATATATCTTAGGTCTTAAGCTCAGCTCTCCATATGTTAGGAAAGTTTCGTAGCATATAATGGAAATAGCACTGGACTGCAAATTTGGGAACCTGCAATCTGTTTCAACCTGAACTCTGCCACCAATAAGTGATTTGACCTTGGGAAAATCCCCAGATCCCATGCCTCACCTCAGTCTCCTCAGCCATATATTAGGTGATTGAATTGGCTTATCTTTGAGGTCCCCTCCAGCTCCAAAACTCTATGAGGCTGAAAGTAAACTAAGAGGAGAGCTAGCATTTCATCTTGTAATTCTTTCTATTCAAATTAGATTTCATAAGATCCAGGTCTACACTACTGCAAGCAATGTGAAAATGATTATAGTGGAAGATGACTATGCAACATTGCATCAATATCCCAAAATCAAGGAAACAAAAATACTTCACTCTCTTCCCAGCAATAGAAAACCTTATTGTCTCTGGACCTCAGATACAACTAACTTCAAATTCAGGCTTCACCATTTACTAACTGGGTTAACTCAGAAAAACTAATTGTTCTCTCTTTGCCTCAATTTCCTCACCTCCAAAATGAAGACAAGAGTATCTACTTCATCAGGTGTTAAAATTAAATATTGTGCATAAAGTCCTTGGTACTATGAGGAAACTGGATATTTAATATGTTAAATCCCTTCCAATCCCTTCCTAGGGGTGTGTCTTTTATAGAGCTCCCAGTTCAAGACCATCACAATAGGTGATTAATAATTGCCTTCGACATAAACTGTTGCTACTCTCTTCTAGTAACAATAGCTACCATTTTCTTGAATAATTCCTTTGTATTAAGTGCCTTGAATATGTTACCTCATTTAATCCTCACAATATCCACATAATTGTATAAGGCAGAAACCACTATTTTTCAGATGATGAAACTGAAGCCTGGTGAGATCATGACTGCCCACAGCCACACAACCACTAAGTGGAATGGCCAGCACCTGTGCCCAGGTAGCCAGGCTCCAGAGCCCAGGCACATTGTGATTACGCTGTGGTCCTTTATTCTCAAGCACCACCTACCTGTTAATACACATCACACACAATAGCAAAGACGATGTGTGAATGAAAAGCCTTCACCCTTTAAAAATAATTCTCACATAACTGCAGGTTCAGACTGAGTTCTGTTGGCAAAGCTGCCTGTGAAAACCTGCTCTGGGAGATCTGCCCACACATTGCACTAATTAATCTACTTTCATAAAGACCATGGGACTGATTTTTATCTACGAGGCATGAAATGCATGTTCAGGAGCTTTGTTTCCACCAGAAAACCATCCTAACCGAACTGGATGATTTTTTTAAGTTTTTCAGCTAATATCTCAATTTTTAAAAATTTCCCACCCTTACTGAGCCAAGATGGAAAATAAAATATACCACAGTCAATGTGAGAAAGACAACAAAGGAAAAAAAACATATTTTTTAAAAAATCTTTTAAAAAAGAAGGTTAATACTCCATTAACTCTCCAGAATTTTAGGGCAAAAAGAAAAAGCAAGTTATTAAAGGCTATAGACACATTTATAGAGCACATCCCACCCCAATAACTCAATGGGAAGATGGAAGTAGGCTTGGCAGCATTTAAAAAATGGTGCTACCAAACCAGCAGGCACTTACCAGGAGACGCCCATGCAGAGTCCCCAGATTTTTCGGTAGGCATTTTCGATTTCGCTTTTTGGGAGTTTTTGGTTTTGGGGGTTCTTTTGTTTTTGTTTTTGAGATATAATCTCACTGTGTTATCCAGGCTGGTCTCAAACTCCTGGGCTCAAGCAATCCTCCCACCTCAGCCTCCCAAGCTCTCGGATTATGGTTGTGAGCCACTGCACTCAGCCTCTAGGATTTTTTTCTTAAACCAGGTTTACATGAAACTAATGATGATGAATTCATTAGTGAGGGAGAAAGGCTATATTCTTTATTACTTGAAGTGACTCTTGTTCAGGAAAACTACTGAAAGTTTACAAATGAAAATGTCAAATTGTAGCAAAAGAAGGGAAAATAAAACAGAAATTATGGTTTCAAGGACATCACAAAAATTAAATTATTTTATGTGCCTTACAGATGAGAGGACAGTTCTCAAAATGTTCGTAACTTTTTTTTCTTGATTTGGCATGGAACTCCAGAGCAACCTCACAGTAAGGAAAAAGAAAAAAAAAAAAAAAAAATATATATATATATATATATATATGAAGAGATAAAGGGACAGACTCACTCTCCACCCAATACAATAGTCTGACTTGATTTTAAATGCCAATAGCTGCGCCATCTTCTCTCCTCTGGTAATTATTACCTGCTGAACTTTTACTATGTTTTTGTCAATTATGTTTATTTAACTAACTCTTTATGCAAAGGAAGATAAGATTAGGAACATAGTTCTAATCACTGTGGAGATGATGGCAATGATGCTGATGGTGGTAGACGTGGTGACAGTGGTGACAGTGACAAGCAATCTTTTGAATCTCACTACTAGAAAGGCATTGATACACTTTTCCAGAACTCTGCAAAGTGTAGCAGAAATACTTTTTCTAAAGGTCTATTAATCACCAAAAAAAAGCCCATAATCACCGGGCACGGTGGCTCACACCTGTAATCCTAGCACTTTGGGAGGCCGACGTGGGCAGGTAACAAGGTCAGGAGTTCAAGACCATCCTGGTTAACACAGTGAAACCCCGTCTCTACTAAAAATACAAAAAATCAGCCAGGCATTGTGGCACATGCCTGTAGTCCCAGTTACTAGGGAGGCTGAGGCAGGAGAATCGCTTGAACCAGGGAGGCGGAGGTTGCAGTGAGCCAAGATCACGCCACTGTACCCCAGCCTGGGTGACAGAGCGAGACTCCATCTCAAAAAAAAAAACTACAATCAATCCCCAATAAATACAGGATTAATGTATTTTTTAAATGAATAACAGTAATATAACCTACACTCCTGGCCATAAAAGTGGAAATGTAAATAAAATCTCCCCCATATCTGTCAAACAAACAAATGAACTCTTCCCTAAAGAAATGCCATACTTTTTCATCTTTATTAAATACATTTTCCATTTGAACCCTTTAGTTATTACTATTTCTGATGCAAATTGAGACAGAAATCTATTGTGGTTTGGGTAAAACACCTCCCTACCCTGAGGATTTCTAAGAAGTCCAGAACTGCTGGAAATAAGCTACTAAGAAACAGTCCACTGCCTTACCCAGCTCTACTACCAGATAGATCTTTATTAAAACCAACCTTCTGTTGGGGGGGTGGGGTGGCTCAAAAGAAAATGATGAAACAATCAGGCTCACACCTATAATCCCAGAACTTTGGGAGGCTGAGGTAGGAAGATCACTTGAGCCCAGTAGTTCAAGACCAGTCTGGGCAACATAGCAAGACCCCATCTCTACCAAAAAAAAAAAAAAAAAAATTTAAACCTAGCCAGGCGTGCTGGCACTTGCCTGTAGTCCCAGCTATTCAGCAGGCTGAGACAGCACGATCACTTGAGCCCAAGAATTCCAAGTTGCAGTGAGCTATGATTTCACCACGGCACTCTGGCCCGGGCAACAGAGTGAGACCCTGTCTCTTAAAAACAAAAGGTATTTATTTGTTGGTGTTTATGTGATGGAGAAAAAAACAAAACACGAATCCACATCCAGATACTTGAAGATCCAGACCCCTGATTTAGAAGTCCTGGTTTATCTACATATGTTACAACTGGAGAAGCCAAATAAAGCAAAGGAAGTGAAGACAAGCAGGGAGAAGCGTCTTGATCCTCAAGTCCTCACATTACAGGAAGCATCTGCTCTGAGAACAATAACTCCCAGCCTCTGATAATACAGTAACATTCTCCTTTGAAAGAGGAGAGTGCTCCTAGCAATGCCATTGTCAATGAAACTCTATGTCGATACAGTCAAAAACAGCCCACGAAAGAAGCAGCATTTTCCCTTTTTCCTTTCCATAGATCCATTCTGCTCCCAGGACAGCTTTGCCCCACCCAGTCTTGAGTACTCGAACTTTCCCATGGGCATATGAGGAAACCTTCTCCCAAAAGAAGATCTAAGAATAAAGTTGAAAACCAAGCCACAACAACATGCACCCCCTTTTGTTGCAAAAAAGAGAGAGACTGATAATGGAGGTACCATTTGTTGCAAAAAAGAGAGAGACTGATAATGGAGATTACAGAAAAGACCTAACAGGTGAAATTCTAAAATTAGAGTATGTAAATGTCCAAGCAAAGCTCAAATATTTATCAAAAACATCTGTATATATTCTGGACCTCTGCATTGCAGGAAAACTGCCACACTAGTGGAGCCAATATTATAAATTCTTTTTTTCCTTTTACTTTTATTTTAGTTTCAGGGATACATGTGCAGGTTTGTTATATAAGAAAATTGCCTGTCATAGGGTTTTAGCGTACACATTATTTCATCATCCAGGCGATAAGTGTGGTACCCAATAGGTGGTTTTTCAATCACCTCCCTCTTCCCACTCATAATTCTTAATGAATAAACAATGAATGTGGAACTACCTTACGTATTATGTCCTGTTATTTAATATTTCAATATTTTCTTTAGCAACTATCATAAGATCAGGAGTTATTCATTTTCAGAAATGATAGTTCAATAATGAAAGTTGAAGTCTGCCCCCACGTAAAAAGGAAATGGGCTTTCTGCATCCTCTTCTGCAATATTATTATACTAATAATATTAGCAATTGTTTATTGTATGCCTAAGAGGTACTACATACAGATTTTAACTTTATAACTGCCCTGGGAAGTCAATTTCATTATTTCCATTTTATAGAAGAGGAAACTGTGGCTCAAAGCAGTTAAGTAACCTACCTAACATCACACAACTAGTAGCAAAGTAGTACCAGGATTCAAACTCAGATCTTAAGGGCTAACCTATACTTCCCCTCCAGGGAAATAAGACCTCCCACTTCCCTGACATTGCTTCTATGAGGGACAAAGTGACTTGCCCCTACACACACCATCTCGTCCTGACTCCTATTCCAAATATACCTACCCAGTGAACTTCCAGTGGGGAAAGAACCACAGATGCAGATAAACTTTTACTTTTATTTCATTTCATGATGGTGTTCATTTCTCTATGCTCGTAGAGAATAAACACTTCTATAATGAACCGTTATGGAATACCATCCACCCTTCATTACATGCCTTAAATGATTTTTTTAAAAATAACTCTTAACTTTACAAAAATGTATGTCTCAGCCAGGCACAGTAGCTCATGCCTGTAATCCCAGCACTTTGGGAGGCCAAGGTGGGTGGATCACTTGAACTTAGGAGTTCAAGACCAGCCTGGGCAACATGCTGACGGCTTGTCTCTAAAAATAATTATAATAATCTAAAAAAGGAAAAAAAAATGCAATAAAAGTTCATTTTAATGAAAAAAGTTTTAAGTATTTACCTCTTCCCCCCAAAATTATTTTTCCCTTAGTATTGAAAAAGAAGACATTCATTGGCCCAATTTAATCTTGGGCCATGTTAGAACCCAAACTTGAAACAAGAACCAAACTTGGTTCTGTTACAAATGGCTCCCACTTTCACACTCTTTTCTTTTTTTCTTGTTACTTTAAAACTTAAGAAATATTCCATAAAACTGGATTTTAACTACTATGTAGTTTTTCCTTTCCTTCCCACAGGCCTATTCTGTAAAATACTTTGCACTCAATAAATATGGTTTTGTGTTAGAGACTAGCCCATTTCCTCTTCTGGGGCACACACTAGCCTACATTTCCCATCCTCTTTTGCCTATACATATGAGCATTAGTGATGTGAGCTATTTCTAGGCCTATCCCATAAAAACCTTCTACATGCTCTTCCCATGCTCTTCCCCTTCTCCCATGAAGAAACTCCATGCTCTTCCCCTGCAGTCTTGGGAGCCACATGCTGATAATGGAGCCACAAAATGGAAGGAACCTGGGTCTCTGAATCTGCACTTGGAAGACCATCCGGGAACACTATCTAGGACTTTATACGAGTGAGAATTAAAAGTATATTAGGTAAGCTACTGCAAATTTGGGGTTTCTCTGTTATACTACCTAACACATGACCTTATTAACATCTTCCAATTATTACTGCAGAAGGGTAAGACTTTATGCTGTTTATCTTACCTTTTTCAAAGACTCCTTCTGCTTCCAGGACAGAGACAGTGAGGTTTGATGCTGTCTTGAGCAGCTCCGCCTTCACAGTGACCTGTGAGGGGCAGTGTTCCAGAAGCTCCACCCCAATAGTCACATTTCCTCCGGGCCTGATGATCCCTGGGGTTGTCACCAGAAACCGGGGCCTAAAGAGTTCCCAACAATGGAAAAACAAAGTTTCTTATCCTCACATCTCCTCTCCTTTGTGACCCTCAGATTTCCTAGTGCGATAGGCACCCCATACTGTGCCAATTGCAGTCGTTTCCGTTAACATTGCCCACTGCTCTACTTAGCAACTGCATTGAAATGCTACTGAAACAACAATAATTCCCATAAATCAATTTTAATGCAGTAATTCATGCATCACTACTAGAGGAAGGCCTGTGTTATTTCCATTTTATAAACCACGAACAGCACGGAAGGAACCATGATGTAAATGGCTTGCACCGGGGCATACTGGAGTTATTGGCAAAGCAAGTCTCTAAGCTTCTCCTTTACAGACGACCTTATCCCAGCGTGATTATTTTCTTGTTGGTGGTGGTGGTTAAGATTTTGCCTGTTTCTTATTCAAACCTTTATGTTTGAGTTGCTGCCCAACGAGGATAAAAAATTATTTAACCAATACCGTTGATTGAAATATACCATTTGAAAATAAACTACAACTGGTGAAAATTCCAGGTATAACGGATCATAAAAAGAAGTCACTAAAGGAGCACTTTCTCCGCTTTAATTAGGGGTTAAGCCTCAACTACAGAAATCTTTAGGAATGAATGGGGCTTTCCATTATTGGGTGCTGTTGTTATCTTCCTATAATGTCTGCCCCTGAACCCATACATCAGTCCCCTCCGCCACACTTTGGCAATGCTAAGGTTGAGACATCTCGATTAGAAAAAATACATCATGTCTTTGAGAGAAGAAACGCAATCTGGGAGCAAAAAGTTGAAAAGCAAAAGGCAGAGGCAACGTGAACTAAAAATAAAATGACTCTTCTTCAGAAAGTTGTTATGGCCAGGGAGACGCTTAAACAACTTCATGAGTAGAGAAAGTAACTGTCCCATGGAGAGCCACGCTGAAGCTACATATGGTCAAACTCCCAGGCCAGTGCCAGGCTGGGGACTGCAGCCGCGTGGGCGTTTCCCACCCGCTGCGGCACAGCTGCCGCCACCTCCCCGAAGCCCCGGCCCAGAGCCACAGAGCGGCCCAGGCCCGCGCGCCCGCGCGCCCCCCGCGCGCCCACGTTCCTACCCGCGGGCCGCGGCCAGCGCGGCGGTGCACACGCAGAGGAGGTGGGCGGCGGTCAGGAGCGGCGGGCCCTGCATCTCGACGGCGTCTGCAGGGGCTACAGTCCGCTGCCGGGGAAATTCGCGGGCACCGTGGGGTGTGGCTTGCCACCTCCTCCCTGATTTTTTTTTTCCCTCTTAATTCGAGTTTAGTAATCTGAAATGGGCGCGCCTAACAGCAGAGTAAGAGATCTAAATTGAGACAGGACTTGGAGGCTCCACCCCTCCCATCCCCATTACAATGGCGCTTCTCGCTGCTGTGGAAAAACATCGCCAATCCAGGGGGTGAGAAAGCAGTCGCTAAACGCAGGCGGCCCCACCTGGCCCCGGCGTCCCGGCTGGCCGCAGAGAACAGAGCGCGCCCACTTCCCCGGCCCACCGGGTTCCTCAGGGTGTTTACACTAGCGCTCTACCAACGATGCCCAGGGTGAGTAAACAGGCCCATCCTTGTGAGGAGAAATTCACAGCAGCTATGTGAAGTGGAAAAAAGTCAATCATTGTCCTCCAGACTATGAGTCAGAATTTTAGAGAAACGGCACACACACACGCACACGCGCGCCAAACCGGGTCATATTTCCTGGGTAGTTACTTAATGTATATGAATAGAAACAGAGAAAAACTATTTTTCTTTAAAACAAAAAATGAGGTCTACTGCTTTCCTTTCCAGGAAAATGTTATGATTTCTCACCTAAAAAAAAAAAAGAAGAAGAAGAACAAAAAGAAGAAAAGAACTGGCACTGCAGACGTTAGGTGTTGCTACTTGGAACCTTGAAAAAAAAATAAGATGCCTTTATGTTTTTGCTACAGAAAGAATTCGGTAGAACTGTAAAGCTTGGAGCAATCTGTCTGAACACAATTAGGGTTCGGGTGGCTCTCCTGTCAGAATGAAGGCCAGTGGCCGGTGGTGCCCAGGAGTTATTGATGCCCAACTCTTCCTGGCTTGTTTGCAGCTCCTCTCCCCTGCTCTCTGGCACTGCCACCATCTTCAGATGACTCAGGTTTCACCATGACTACACCATAAAAGCAGGGAACTGCCAGAAACTGTTGGAAAACAGACACATTCAGTCCCTGACAACTTAAAACTTTCTAATTCATAGAGGGCTTTTAGAAGGTAGCATTCTAATATGGGGCAAAATGCAAACGGAAAAGAGGTCAGCAAAAAGATGTCTCATGACAAAGCTATGTGCTAAATAAGGAAAAGTGAGAAAGTAGCACCTAGACACACTGTGGTTTGGGGAGTCCAGAAACTTGCTTTCCTCCCTTTCCTGTTCCACCCCTTTCTCTCCCTGCTGAACAGCTTGCAAAGGTCCTTATGTCGTTTCCTACAGGCAGCCTATCTTTAGTGTCCAACTTCCTTTGCAGGCAGGACTTAGGAAAGACCAAAAGTGTCTTTGTGGATCCCTGGGTGCTGACCTGTTCCTGACACAGCTGTTACTGCTGGTCTCCTCACCTCTGTTGTTCAGAGAGGAGGACCAGGGTCAAGGGTGGGCCAAGCACCAAGATCTAACTCAGTGCTTCTCACATGCCAGTTGTATGGGAATCACATGAAAACAGACACTGACTTGGCAGGTCTGGAGCAAGGACTGGGATTCTGCTTTACTTTAGAAGACAGTGGGCCATGGAAGCTCTACAAGTGGGGGAGATTTGGGGGCACTTTGATGAGCAAAGGCAATTAGGAACACTGAGAAAATTCTTCTCAATCTTTCAGTTCATAAAGGTGGATTAAGAAATTCAGGTGTATTCTAGAGGTAGACAAACATAAGAGGGACTGCAAAAGATTAGTTGATAATGTCGCCTCCCGAGAAGACTTACAGAAAGGCTTAGAACCACACTGTATAAAAGTAAATCTGTGTGAATTTTAAAGTAATGCCACCTTCCTGTTTATGCCCTCCTTCCAACAATACACATTTGTTGAAAGGCGTAGTCATGCAGAAATTTAGGCATATGGATTTGCATAGAGATGAGGCTATTACATGCCTGGTACAGAGTAGCTATTCAATAAAAATTTGTTAAAAGGATTAATGAAAAATGTTCATCTCAGAAGTGGGTTTTTTTAATTAAGAAAAATTGAAAATGAGGCCAGGCGTGGTGGCTCACACCAGTAATCCCAGCACTTTGGGAGACCGAGGCGGGTGGATCACCTAAGATCACGAGTTCGAGACCAACACTGTGAAACCCCATCTCTACTAAAAGTACAAAATTAGCCAGGTGTGGATGGTGGCACATGCCTGTAATCCCAGCTACTCAGGATACTGAGGCAAGAGAATTGCTTGAACCCGGGCGTTGGAGGTTGCAGTGAGCCGAGATCACACCATTGCTCTCCAGCCTGGGCAACAAGAGCAAAACTCCGTCTCAAAAAAAAAAAAGAAAAAAGAAAGAAAACAAAGAAAAGAAAGGCTGAAAATGGGCCGGGCATGGCGGCTTACGCCTGTAATCCCAACACTATGGGAGGCGGAGGCAGGCAAATCACTTGTGTCAGGAGTTCAAGACCAGCCTGGTCAAAATGGTGAAACCCTGTCTCTACTAAAAATACAAAAATTAGCCCAGCATGGTGGCACACGCCTGTAATAAAAGCTACTCGGGAGGCTGTGGCATGAGAATCACTTGAACCCAGGAGGTGGAGGCTGCAGTGAGTCAAGATCGTGCCACTGCACTCCAGTCTGGGTGACAGAGCAAGACTCTGTCTCAAAAGGAAACCTGAAAATGGTCTGAACATGTAACAATAAGATACTGGGTTTGCTATCATTTGGATGTTTGTCACCTAAATCTCATGTTGAAATTTGATCCCCAGTGTTGGAGGAAGAGCACAATGTGAGGTGTTTGGGTCCTGTGGGTGGATCCTCATGAACAGATGAATGTCCTCCCTGGGGGTGGGGGTGAGTGAGTACCAGTTCCCACAAGAACTGGTTGTTAAAAAGAGCCTGGCACCTCCCGCTTCTCTTGTTTCCTCTCTCACCATGGGATCTCTGCACATTAGCTCCCCTTCCCCTTTCACATGAGTGGAAGCAGCCTGAGGACCTCACCAGAAGCCGAGCAAATGCCAATGCCATGCTTCTTGAACAGCCTGCAAAATTGTAAGCCAAGTAAACCTTTTTTTTTTTTAATAAATTACCCAGCCTTGGGTACTACCTTATAGCAACACAAAACAGACAAAAACAGGATTAAATAAATTACAGTGTATCCATGCAATGGAATACTGAAATAATTAAAAACTATTTGTTTAATTGGAGCTTGTTTAATCATCTAGAGGCAAATAGTCATACGTTATTAAGGAGGGTATATTATTCTGTTCTCACCCTGCTAATAAAGACATACTTTATTATAAAGGAAATTTATAAAGGAAAATTTATAAATTTTATATTTATAAAAGTAAGAGTAATTTATAAAGGAAAGAGATTTAATTGATTCACAGTTCCACGTGACTGGGAGGCCTCACAATTATGGTGGAAGGCGAATGTGGAGCAAAGTCAAGTCTTACATGGTGGCAGGCAAGAGAGCATATGTAGAACTCCCCTTTATAAAACCATCATATTTTGTGAAACTTATTCACTATCACAAGAAAAGCATGGGAAAGACCCGCCCCCCTGATTCAATTACATCCCACTGGGTCCCTCCCATGACACTTGGGAATTATGAGAGCTACAATTCAAGATGAGATTTGGGTGGGAACACAACCAAACCATATCAGAGGAGAAGTCTGTTTTATAAAACAGAATTTACATTTCATTCTATTTTTATAAAAAATAAAGTGTGTTTATGTGTACATAGACATTACAGATCTATGTATTGAAGAAAGACTTGAAGGATATTCACCAAAATGTTAGTATCCTGGTGATTACCTGGATATGCCAAGTTTCCTACAATAAATATATATCTCCTTTAAGAAGAAAACAATAATAGTGATATTATTTTAGTAAATAATTTTTGAGAAGGCATCTTAGAAGCTCTTTTGAATAAAATTTCTGAATTTTGATACCAAAAATATCATCTATGCTTATTGCATGAAAACCAAATGGTCTCTTGGATAAGAATCCCACATTGTTCCTGTGTCCCTCCTGAGCTGTCTTTAGGGTGTTGATATGGTTTGGATCTGTGTCCCTGCCCAAATCTTATGTCAAATTGTAATCCCCAATGTTGGAGGTGGGGCCTGGTGGAAGGTGATTGAATCATGGGGCAGATTTCCCCTGTGGTGCTGTTCCTGTGACAGTCTTCATGAGATCTGGTGGTTTAAAAGTGTATGGCACTTCCCCCCACCTCTTTTGGTCCTTCTCCTGCCATGTAAGATGCCATGAACCCATATATCAGTCCGCTCCGCCATACTTTGGCAATGTTCAAGTTGAGACCATGAGTAAAAGCTCCCTGAGGCTTCCCTAGAAGCAGATGCTGACATGCTTCCTGTATAACCTGTGGAACTGTGAGCCAATTAAATTTCTTCTGTTTATCAATTACCCAGTCTCAAGTTTTTGTTACTTTAGAGCAATGCAAGAACAGAGTAATACAGATGTGGTTCAATGAGAAAGGCAGAACCACTACGAGTGAGACAGACCCTAAGCAATCATGGGAGCTGGTAGGGCAGTTTGTGCAGGCCATTGCCCCTGTGTGTGGTGTGGAGCATAACATAACTATGAGTCAGCCAGGGGAAAAAAGCTAAATGTGGGTAAGAATAAAGAAAAAACTGAGAAGTGGAATCCATGTCCATCTTACCACCTCCAACTTCCATGTCATGGGTAACCTGCAGGAGAAGCTAGTGTCCTTTGTCCAGAGCTGCATGTGCATTTGTCCCACAATTCAGAAAAACTGAAGGAAGACAGCCTCTGAGAAATAAAGGAGCTACAGGCCTGATTGTGGCCCTAAACCCACAAAAGTGAAGTAGCGCATTGGTAACAATATGGGCAAGTGTTCTCTCCTACCTAGCACTCTAAACCAAGCTTCAGAAAGTAAAAAATACAGGTGTATGGCATACCCCACCTCCCCTTTATAGAGTCTGCTCTGCCCATGACACCAGCTGGGGGCTTCCCGGGGGCCACCTGAGTCCATGTCCCCATCAGATGGACATTGGGAGGGGTGAGACCAGGACTGGCAGGGAGCAGTTATTTGCCTTTCTAGTCTCCCTCCCCAGCCATGCACTTTTGCCTTTAGAAAAATGATGGGGAAAACCTTGGCTCCTTTGTTCAGAAAGTGTTAATTGCCTGTGGGTTCTGGTGGCTGGGGAGAAGAGCAGGAAAGCAGAGTGCAGGTGGGTGGCTGAAAGGGAAGAGGGGAGGAACAGGGCAGAAACATGAAGGTGACCCTATCTAGCCCCCTGGAGAAGGGGTGAGAGGTCAGGTAGAGTAGCTGCTCAGTACACAAAATGTTGAAAGATAAAAAAAAAAAAAAGGAAAAAAAAAGAAATCTCCTACAGTCTTACCACTACCCAGAGACAAGCATTATTTCATTTTATTGTATTTCCTTTCTCTCTTTCTTTCTCCACATAATTTGCTGGTATCCTTTTTAAGGAGTAATTACGTTATAAACATAATACAACTTTGTATCCTACTTTTCCCACTTAATTATTCCATCATAAGCATTTCTTCATGTTTTACAAACCTTTTTTAGATAAAATGTTCATCAGCTGCAGGCCAGGCGCAGCGGCTCACACCTGTCTGTAATCCCAGCACTTTGGGAGGCCGAGGCGGGCAGATCACCTGGGGTCAGGAGTCCGAGACCAGCCTGACAAATATGGAGAAACCCCGTCTCTACTAAAAATACAAAATTAGCCGGACGTGGTGGCACATGCCTGTAATTCCAGCTACTCAGGAGGCTGAGGCAGGAAAATTGCTTGAACCTGGGAGGCAGAGGTTGTAGTGAGCCGAGATTGCGCCACTGCACTCCAGCCTGGGCAACAAGAGTGAAACTCCGTCTCAAAAAAAAAAAAAAAAAGTTCATCAGCTGCATAATAAAACAAACAAAAGGAATAAAAACATTTTCAGAAATGGAATGACTCAGAAACTTTGCCTTTCACAAATTCACTTTAGGAAGTTACTTTAGGAGGACATATTTAGCAACCCACTGAAATAAGCCAAGAAAAAGGGAAATGTATATATAACCCCAGAAAAAAATGAAGAGAGAACTTGTAATAGGAAGAATTCCAGGGGTAAGGTCTTAAGGGAAGTAAAAGGGATCTTAATAGATGTACATAATGAAATACAAGAAAACTGAGACTATGATAAAGTAAAATAGTGCAGTAAAAAGGAAGGGAATTTAGAAATTCAAGGGAAAAGCGAACACTGAATAAAAAAGAAAATATCATGATTCATTAGTTGGCTTTGCAGTGAAAAATAATTATTTAGTCGTGTTGATGTAAGTATGGTTTATTGATTTATAACAGAATAAAAGTATTGACAAAGAAGATTTAATTACACTGCTTCACCATTCTAAAATACATGTTTTTCACATTTTTAACATTTCTGATCTTACAATCAATGGTGTCATAATAATAATCGACAATATATTTTCTTTCTTGGTATTAAAGTAAGTGGAATATCTTAAATTTTATGAAATATGTGAAATACACAATGTTTACAAAACAGAATGTAAATGGTGTTAATACTTAAAAATTTAAAAAGCACAGATGACAAAAATTTACAAAGTCAAAGAGGGATGAAGAATTAAAGCACTGACTGAGACACTAAGAACCTTATAAAGTAAAAAAAAAAGTGTCTACAGTTTTCTTGGATCAAGAAATATGTCATAAGCATGTTAAGACTATAAAGTAGTGTAAGGATATAAGAAAAACTGAACCAAAGTAGTTTTCCCACTTTTATACACTCAATATAACACACTGGCCACCAAAATGCATAGAAGAGGTTCCCCCACGCTGACCAAGCAATCAATTCTCTGGCAGATTCTACAGCAGACTCAGCTGAGCATCATCTAAGTCAATTCAATCCCAACACAAACTACCTGGAAATAGCAGCAGATCCCATAGGTTGAGGGTTCCTTCCCATAAGACTGCCCCCAACCTCAGATGCCAATCACAAACTCAGGTTGTGACCTGTGCTTCTGATCCAACAGCTATAAATTGGGGTTCCCACAATCCCATCCTCGGGTTTGGTTAATTTGCTACAGCAGCTCACAGAACTCTGGGAAGCTATTTATGTTTCCCAGTTTATTAATAAAGGGTATAAGAAATGACCTCTGCCAATGCTAGTTTGGAAGTTGGAAAATGTCACCCAATGGAATAATTTATAAACAAACGAATTAATTAATTAACAGAAGCAGTTGGACTTGGTGGCTCATGCCTATAATCCCACCACTTTGGGAGGCTGAGGCAGGAGTACTGCTGGAGCTCAGGAGTTCGAGACCAGCCTGGTCTCGAACATAGCAAAACCTTGTCTCTACTAAAAATCAAAAAAATTAGGCAGATGTGGTGGTGCGTGGCTGTAGTCCCAGCTACTTAGGAAGCTGAGGCAGGAGGATCATTTGAGCCTGGGAGATTGAGGCTGCAGTGAGCTTGATCACACCACTGCACTCCAGCCTGAGTGACAGAAGGAACCCTGTCTCAGAAAAAAGAAAAGAAACTCTGAGAACCCTATAATCCAGGAATTTTTATGGAAGCTTCATCAAATAGGAATAATTATTAATGCCATCTCCAGCCCTTCTCCCTTCTCCAGAGAATGAGGGTGGGGTGGAAGTTCCAGGCTTCTAATCATAGCCTGGTCTTTCTGGTGACCAGCCTCTATCCAGCAGCCTACCAAGAGTTACCTGATTAGTACAAAAGACTCTCTTATTGCCCAGAAAATTCCAAGGGATTTAGGAGCTCTGTGTCAGATGCTAACATTCAGGAAATTACAAATGTCTTTGGAGTTTTGTGTCAGGAACCAGAGCAGAGACCAAATATTAGAACAAAAGATTATCCTAGCACCACTATCTAAAAAGGTATTAAGAACTCTGTTTCAAGAACCAGAGCAGAAACCAAACATTAAAACGAAAGAGTCTCCTAGCACTCCTATTGCTCAGGAAACTACAAGAGTTTTAAGAACTCTGTGCCAGGGACAAGGGGGCAGAGACCAATATGTGTATTTTTTATTGCACAACAGCCAATTAGAAATTAAAATACTAATATATTATCATAAATATCAGAGTAAAAGCAAAGGTATTTTTTTCCAAAAAAAAAAAAAAAAATCTACCAGACAAAAAGGAATCACAGTTTGAGTTCTTACAAAGTTTCTAGTGTTCTTCTAGTGCATGATTTTAATTATTATATTTTGAACAGCAAAGTACTATCTGGGGAAGATACATTAATCTGAGATTACATCTACCAATGCCAACTGGGAATTTGTTGCCTAATGGGACAATTTGTAAACTTATTAATCTATTAATCAGCAAAGAAACAACCTCAAAATTACACCGACAATAAACTTCTGCTTCAGATCCCAAGTTTGCAGGCCAGCTGAGGCAGATCACACTTTGTGTTTCTTCTTCTCCTCAGAAAAGTAGTCTGGGAGAAGGATGGCCTTCTTGTGGTCATGGTAGAAGCACAAGAGAACAAGCTCCACTGCTCAAGCACATTTTAGGTCCTGTTTACCTGACATCTGTGAAGATCCTGTTGCCCAAAGCAAGTTTCATGGTCAAGGACCAAGTCAAGAATGGGTAGCATACTCCACCTTTTGGTTAGAGGAACTGCAAACTTAATTATGTGGTAAAGGATATGGATGGGAGAAAATTGGGACAAATAATTCAATCTACCACAGACAGTTACCAAAATTTGCCAAAAAGCTGTGTTCTGTTCATCAAGACAATGTTTTCACGAAGGACAATTAGCCTATCAAGGAAGAAAGGTAAAAACAAGGAAGGAAGGTAAAAACAAGGAAGGAAGAAGGAAGGAAGGAAGGAAGGAAGGAAGGAAGGAAGGAAGGAAGGAAGGAAGGAAGGAAGGAAAGAAAGAAAGGAAGGAGGGAAGGAGGGAGGGAGGGAAGGAGGAAGGAAAGGAAGGAGAAAACAATGTGGAGGCTCCTCAAAAAATTAAAAATAGAACTACCATATGATCCAGCAATCACATTTCTCAATATATATCAAAAAGAACTGAAATTAGTCTCAAAGAGAGATCTGAACTCCCATATTCACTGTAGCATTGTTCACAATAGCCAAACTATGATATCAACCTAAATGCCCATTAGCAGATAGTGATATGCTTTGGCTGTGTCCCCACCCATCTCATCTTGAATTGTAACTCCCACAGTTTCCAAGTGTCAGGGGAGGAACCACAGTTTCCAAGTGTCAGTGGGAGGTAATTGAATTATGGGAGCAGGTCTTTCCCATGCTGTTCTCATGATAGTGAATAAATCTCATGAGATCTGGTGGTTTTAAAAACGGGAGTTTCATTGCACACGTTCTCTCTCTTTGCCTGCCGCCATCCATGTAAGATGTGACTTGCTCCTCCTTGCCTTCCACCGTGATTGTGAGGCCTCCCCAACCACATGGAACTGTAAGTCCATTAAACCTCTTTCTTTTGTAAATTGCCCAGTCTCAGGTATGTCTTTATCAGCAGTGTGAAAACGGGCTAATACAGTAAATTGGTACCAGCAGAGAGCACACTGCTGAAAAGGTACCCAGAAATGTGGAAGTGACTTTGGAACCGGGTAACAGGCAGAAGTCAGAACAGTTTGGAGGACTCAGAAGAAGACAGGAAAATGTGGGAAAGTTTGGAGCTTCCTAGAGACTTGTTGAATGGCTTTGACCAAAATATTGACATGCACAATGAATTCCAGGCTGAGGTGGTCTCAGACTGAGATGAGGAACTTGTTGGGAACTGGAGCGAAGGTGATTCTTGTTATGTTTTAGCAAAGAGACTGCTGGCATTTTGTCCCTGCCCTAGAGATTTCTGGAACTTTGAACTTGAGATAGATGATTTAGGGTATCTGGTGGAAGAAATTTCCAAGCAGCAAAGCATTCAAGGGGTGACTTGGGTACTGTTAAAGGCATTCAGTTTCAAAAGGGACACAGAGCATAGAGGTTTGGAAAATATGAAGCCTGACAATGCAATAGAAAAGAAAATCCCATCTTCTGAGGAGAAATTCAAATCGGCTGCAGAAATTTGCATAAGTAATGAGGAGCCGAATGTTAATCACCAAGACAATGGGGAAAATGTCTCCAGGGCATGCCAGAGACCTTTGCAGCAGCCCCTCCCATCACAGGCCCGGAAGCTTAGGAGGAAGAAGTGATTTCATGGGCTGGGCCCAGGGTCCCTGTGCTGTGAGAAGCCTAGGGACTTGGTGCCCTGTGTCCCAGCCACTCTAGCCACTCTAGTGGCTAAAAGGGGCCAATGTAGAGCTCGGGCCGTCGTTTCAGAGGGTGCAAACCTCAGCCTTGGCAGCTTCCACGTGGTGTTCAGCCTGCAGGTGCACAGAAGTCAAGAATTAAGGTTTCGGAACCTCTGCCTAGATTTCAGAAGATGTATAAAAATGCCTGGATGCCCAGGCAGAAGTTTGTTGTAGGGGTGGTGTCCTCATGGAGAACCTCTGCTAGGGCAAGAACCTGTGAAGGGAAATGGGGCGGTGGGAGTCCCCACACAGATTCCCTACTGGGGCACTGCCTAGTGGAGCTGTGAGAAGAGGACCACATCCTCCAGACCCCAGAATAGTAGATCCACCCACAGCTTGCACCGTGTGCCTAGAAAAGCCACAGACACTCAACACCAGCCAGTGAAAGCAGCCGGGAGGAAGGCTGTACCCTGCAAAGCCACAGGAGTGGAACTTCCCAAGACTATGGGAACCCACCTCTTGCATCAGCATGACCTGGATGTGAGACATGGAGTCAAAGGAAATCATTTTGAACCTTTAAGATTTGACTGCCTGACTAGATTTTGGACTTGCATGGGACCTGTAGCCCCTTTGTTTTGGGCAATTTCTCCCATTTGAAATGGCTGTATTTACCCAATGCCTGCACCTCCATTGTATCTAGGAAGCAACTAATCTGCTTTTGATTTTACAGGTTCATAGGCAGAAAGGACTTGCTTCATCTCAGATGAGACTTGGGACTGTGGACTTTTGAGTTAATGCTGAAGTAAGACTTTAGGGGACTGCTGGAAAGGGATGACTGGTTTTGAAATGAGATTTGGGAGGGGTCGGGGTGGAATGATACGGTTTGACTGTGTCCCAACCCATATCTCATCTTGAATTTCCACATGTTGTGCGAAGGTCCCAATAGGAGGTAATTGAATCATGGTGGGGGGATCTTTCCTGTGCTGTTCTCATGATAGTGAATAAGTCTCATGAGATCTGATGGTTTTTAAAATCGGAGTTTCCAGCCAGTTGTGGTGGCTCAGGCCTGTAATCCCAGCACTTTGGGAGGCTAAGGTGGGCAGATCACCTGAGGTCAGGAGTTTGAGACCAGCCTGGCCAACATGGTGAAACCCTGTCTCTACTAAAAATATAAAAATTAGCCAGGCGTGGTGGTGTGCACCTGTAATCCCAGCTACTCAGGAGGCTGAGACAGGAGAATCACTTGAACCCGGAAGGTGAAGGTTGCAGTGAGCCCAGATTGCACCATTACACTCCAGCCTTGGTGACAAAAGCGAAACTCCATCTCAGGAAAAAAAAAAAAGTGGAAGTTTCCCTGCACAAGCTCTCTCTTTGCCTGCTGCCATCTGTGAAAGACATGACTTGCTCCTCCTTGCCTCCCACCATGATTGTGAGACCTCCTTAGTCACATGGAACTGTAAGTCCATTAAGCCCTTTTTACTGTATAAATTACCCAGTCTTGGTGTATCTTTATCAGCAGCATGAAAACAGACTAATACAATAATACTGTATTGTATTCTTGAAATATGCTTTGGCTTAAAGAGTGGATTTTTTTTTTTTTTTTTTTTTTTTTTTTTGAGACGGAGTCATGCTCTGTCGCCCAGGCTGGAGTGCAGTGGCCGGATCTCAGCTCACTGCAAGCTCCGCCTCCCGGGTTCACGCCATTCTCCTGCCTCAGCCTCCCAAGTAGCTGGGACTACAGGCGCCCGCCACTTCGCCCGGCTAGTTTTTTGTATTTTTTAGTAGAGAGGGGGTTTCACTGTGTTAGCCAGGATGGTCTCGATCTCCTGACCTCGTGATCCGCCCGTCTCGGCCTCCCAAAGTGCTGGGATTACAGGCTTGAGCCACCGCGCCCGGCCTAAAGAGTGGATCTTAAATGTTCTCACCACATACACACACACACACACACACACAAATGGTAACTGTAAGGTGATGGATGTTATAATTAGCTTGCTTATGGTCATTATTCCACAATGTATATCAAACATCACATACATCACATTGTATTTCTTAAATATATAAAATTTTGTCAATTACACCTCAATATCACTGGGGTAAAAAAGAGAGGATGGAACGAAGCCATGGATTTAAATGGACTTTTGGTTTTCAGACACTTCCTATGTAACTACCAACTTGTCTTACGAGGGAGCACTGCAGATGGGGCACTAAAAAGCTATCCACTCCTTCCTTCTGCTGTGTATTCCTTTGCCAGAGTCTGGAAAGCTAAAATAGGCAACTTTCTAGGCTCAATCCAGCTAGACGTGTCCATGTATGGTAATCCTTGACAAAGAGATGTAAAATGAAGACTGAAGAGAAAGCATTCTCTTCCTGAATGGAGACAACACCTCAAGGGAACTAGCCTTTGGCTCTTCCACTTTTGTCCTGCCCAGAACCCAGGCACCATGCTTTGAAACTCAGAAGATGAATGACACCCAAGAAGGGAAGATTGGAATGAGAGGTAGAAAACACTGGATCACTAAGTGCACAATAAAGCAGCTGTAGCAGCCCTGGACTGGGCCAAATGCCCTCTTCCCCATCAATCCATCTCTTTGCAGGAAGGACCTCCTGACTAAGTGCCAGACTTTCAGGCATGGACCCTTCCCCCAGAGGACTCTCCCTTTGGGTAAGATTGGCCAGCTGCATGGAGAGTCTACCATTGCCTCAAAGCTCTCTCTGCAGCCACTGCCCTTTCACTGCTCATCCAGAACACAAAAGCTCATTTTTCACATCCTGTCTGCCCCCACAAAATACAACAAACACACCCTTCAGGTCAGTGATTTCTACCAAGGTTAAGCCGTCTTTGCCTAGGGGCAATTTCCGCACCTACTCTTAAATACTTTTCTTTCAAGTATGCCACGCCCTTCCACTGGCACATTTTAGTCAAAGGTATCATCAATCAAGCTTCAACGGCTGTTAAAAGATTATATGTACCTCCTTATGCAAAAATGTGTTTGCCTGTTGAACTTCTAGCAAATCAGATTTCTTCAAAAAGGAATTGTATAAAGAAAAAGAATAAAAAATAATACACGTACATAAATCTGCATGTAATATATTTAGAAAATAGTCGTAGAAATATAAAAATGGCTTGAAATGGCAACAAACCAAATAGAAATGAATCACAAATTCACTCATATCTCTGGGTTTGTGGTCTTGGCTTTACTTTCTTAGGTTACCTGCCCCAGATCTTGGGCTGAATCCTTTATCAGCCACGTATAGTTTTATTTTCCTCTAAACAAAACACTATCATAAACTTTTTTTTTTTTTTTTTTTTTTTTGAGACGGAGTCTCGCTCTGTCGCACAGGCTGGAGTGCACTGGCCGGATCTCAGCTCACTGCAAGCTCCGCCTCCCGGGTTTACGCCATTCTCCTGCCTCAGCCTCCCGAGTATCTGGGACTACAGGCGCCCGCCACCTCGCCCGGCTAAGTTTTTTTTGTATTTTTTTTTTTTTTTTAGTAGAGACGGGGTTTCACCGTGTCAGCCAGGATGGTCTCGATCTCCTGACCTCGTGATCCGCCCGTCTCGGCCTCCCAAAGTGCTGGGATTACAGGCTTGAGCCACCGCGCCCGGCCCACTATCATAAACTTTCCACGTAAAATGTGGTTCACCAAAACCACACTGAAAAACATCTATACCCGGGCGAGGTGACTCATGCCTGTATTCCCAGCACTTTGGGAGGCCAAGGGAGGCAGATCACCTATAGTCAGGAGTTCGAGACCAGCCTGGCCAACATGGTGAAACCCCATCTCTACTAAAAACACAAAAATTAGCTGGGCGTGGTGGCTCGTGCTTATAATCCCAGCTACTCAAAGGCTGAGGCACGAGAATCATTTGAACCCAGGAGGCAGAGGTTGCAGTGAGCTGAGATTATGCCACTGCACTCCAGCCTAGACAACAAAGGGAGACTCCATCTCAAAAAAAAAGAAAAGAAAAACATCTATGATTTTTCTCTCATTTGTTTTCTCTATTGTTGCTAGTATTAAAATATGAAATGCTGCCTTTCCCTGCTTGATAAAATATTAAACTTTTTTTTTAATTATCCAAGGGTACAGGATTAAGGACATTTTAATTGTAAACTGCAGAAACCTTTAGAAGTGGGCTCTAAAAACTTTTGGAATATAACTTTTTTCCTCCAAAACTTATATTAACAATGGTGATTCCTTTACATTTCACATGACATTCTACAAGCAAAATATACTTCGTCAGACTCAGTTCTGACATTATCTCATCCATCCTGGCTGGACTTGCTTTGCCATGCAGTCCCCACTTCAGGACTCGCCCTGAGCCTGTGTCTTTCACACACTTGCCACATTTTCACTTCTGCTCACCCTCCCAGGCTCAGCTCTAAAAATAGTAAAAGAATTTTTAGCTGGAAACATGGGCACCCAAAATTAACTACATTTCCCAGTCTTACTTGCAGCTGAGTGTGGCCACGGAGTTGTTAGTGAAAATAGTGTGTGCATCCTCTGGGAAATGTCCCCAAAGGGAGGAGGCATTTCTTTTCCCTTTCTTTCCCTCTTTCCTTCTAGTGGAATACAGACATGGTGGCTGGAGCTGAAGCAGCCATCTAGAACCAGCAGTTGAGTTTAGAAAAGGAGGCCATGCCAGCCGGGCGCGGTGGCTCATGCCTGTAATCCCAGCACTTTGGGAAGTCGTGGCGGGGGGATCACATGAGGTCAGGAGTTCAAGACCAGCCTGGTCAACATGGCGAAACCCGTCTCTACTAAAAATACAAAAATTAGCTGGGTGTGGCACGCACGTGTAATCCCAGCTACTTGGGAGACTGAGGCAGGAGAATTGTTTGAACTGGAAGGTGGAGGTTGGAGTAAGCCGAGATCGCACTACTACATTCCAGCCTGGGCAACAAGAGTGGAACTCCGTCTCAAAAAAAAAAAAAAAAGTAAAAGTAAAAAAGAAAAGGATGCCCAATGATAGAAGTCTAAGTCCCTGACTCCTCTGGAGTTCTTTTTTTTTTCTTTTTGAAGTGTCTGGCTCTGTCACTCAGGCTGGAGTGTAATGGCTGGATCATAGTTCACTGCAGCCTCGAACTCCTGGGCTCAAGTGATCCTCCCACCTCAGCCTCAGCCTGCCCATGGGGACTACATGCCACCACACCTGAATAACCTTGTTTATTTTTAGTAGAGACAAGGTCTCACTGTGTTACCCAGGCTGGTCTTGAACTCCTGAGCTGAAGCAATTGCACCTCGGCTTCCCAAAGCATTGGGATTACAGGTGTAAGAGATCACGCCTGGCTCCTCCGGACTTCTTTTTTCTTTTTCTTTTTCTTTTTCTTTAAAAAAAAAAAACAAAAAAACAAAAAAAAACTAGGGTCTGGCTGTGTTGCCCAGGCTGGAGTGCAGTGGGGTGATCTCAGCTCACTGCAATCTCTGCCTCCTGGGCTCAAGCAATCCTCCCACCTCAGCTTCCCAAGTAGCTGAAACCACAGGTGCCTGCTAGTATGCCCAGTTAATGTTTTGTGTTTTTTGTAGAGACAGGGTTTAACCATGTTGCCCAGCTTGGTCCCAAACTCCAGAGCTCAAGTGATCTGCCCGCCTCGGCCTCCAAAAGTGCTGGGATTACAGGCATAAGTCACCACTCCCCCACCCTCCTCTGGACTTCTTGTGAGAGAAATAAACATCTATCTTGTTTAAGCCATTGCAACTTTGAGTTTTCTATTACTCATAGAAAGAGATAACTAATATACTACATGTATATCAATTTGCCATGTATCCTTCAGTCTATCTGCAAGTTCTCATTTCTCTTCCATTGATTTATTTATCACTGGGCCAAACACCTCATGCTTTAACTAATATAACTTTGTGTTAGGTTTTGATATCTAATAGGCAAATCTCCACCCTTAGTTCTCTTTCAGAATTGTTTTTGACTGTTCTTAGACTATTACTTCTCCATTTGAATTTTAGTCTGTCTAGTTCCAGAGGGAAAAGTGTGATGGCATTTTTATTGCCATGATGTTTCCATTTAACTTGTAGATTAACTTAGAATCAACACCTTTATGAAACTGAATGTTCCTATACATGAGCATGGTATAGTTCCATATTGATGTTTTTGTGTACTACAATAATATTTCATACTTTACTCCATAAATGTCTACGTATCCTGTGTCAGATTTATAGACCTAACGTTCTCGTAAATGGTGCATTTTATTTTATTTCATTACCTGATGGGTTATTGGTGATATACAAGATTTTTTGCATTTTGGGCTTGTATTCAACAACCCTACTGAACTCTTCACTGAACTCTTATAAGTTCCTAAAAGTATGTCTGTAAAGCCTCTTGAATTTTCTTTCTTTCTTTTTTTTTTTTTTTTTAGACAGGGTCTTGCTTTGTCACCCAGGCTGGAGTGAAGTGGCACAATCACAGCTCACTGTAGCTTCAAACTCCTGGGCTTAAGCAATCCTCCCACCTTAGCCTCCCAAGTAGCTGGGACTATAGGCATGAGCCACCATGCCTGGCTAATTTTTTGTATTTTTAGTAGAGACAGGGTTTCACCATATTGCCCAGGCTGGTCTCAAACTCCTGAGCTCAAGCAATCTGCCTGCTTCGGCTTCTCAAAGTGTTAGGATTACAGGCGTGAGCCACCACGCATGGCTCTCTTGAATTTTCTATTAATTTGTTTCCATAAAGCAACCACAGGGAAATGAAAAAAGTAAAAGTGTGAATACACTTTGAGTGTGAATAGCACTAAGAGTCTCAAAACAGAAGAGTAGGATAAGTAAGAAGTTCAGGTGCCAGTCATAAAGCCTCATCAATAACACAGCAACAGGACTAACAAGGCAACTTTGGAATACTGAGCAAGGATATAAAATAGCTCACCTCAGGGGGAAAGGCTAGCACTGGAACCAGAAGTCAGGCCATGAAAGACAAGAGCTGGGGTGGAAGGAGGGAGGGAAGGGGAGAGTCTGGAAAGATTCAAGCACCAGAGGCAGTAGCTCAACCAGACAACAACGTCACTCCCATGGAGGTCATTTATGGCAGATCAATTTGTCAGTCTCCAAAATGGAGTTTGTTCAATCCAAAGAGCTTAAGAGCAAAAGTTTCTTTATTTTGGTTGAGACACTGGCCTTCCCCTCCCAATACTGGAGGTAATACCATTACAAAGGAGAAGAGTAAAGTGGAAGAGAAAAGATCTGGATCCTCACCTCACCAAGGAAGGACCCCTAAAAGCCAATTCACCCTGAAACCTTTGACTTCTCATAAACAGTGAAAAGTGAAGATAATTCTCTTGGGCTGCAGTGTCTCTCCAGGGACCGTAGTTAATACATTCTTTACAATTCCCATCACCACTTCTGGATTCTTTGGTGTTTTGTTTTGTTTTGTTTTGTTTTTTAATCTTTGTTACATGTTTATATGGGTTTTCAGAAATGACTCAAAATTTTAGAGTGTGACCCCTCTTCATTCCAGATGTCTATCTAAGGACCCCTGGAATAACATTAAGATAATAATTTTCCTCAATAAGACACTTAGTTTTTTGTGTATGAAGGTCTAAAGCAGAAATGAAGAATAGCAGTTGGGGCTGAAGGTCCATAAGGTGACAGACACTTGAGTTCATCTACATTTTACATTCTGAATACAGGAAAAGCCTGCTGCAGATGGTCATCATCATGCCAGTGTCCATAGAACTCAGTCAGAACACTGTCCAGGTTCCCTAGCAGCTGCCATTCTGCACCAGCCTGCCACCTAGTGGTCAAGGAAGTTGATGCAACATATTATTGGAGATACTACATGAACCCCACATAGCCTCATCCTTTTCTCGTGTCTCAGAGTTAATGATTACTGGGTAAAATCAAGGGAAAGAGAACATATATTTCTGTTACAAACCAGCAGCAGTGGCTTGCACCTGTAATCCCAACACTTTGGCAAGCCGAGATGGGAGGATCGCTTGAGGCCAGGAACTCAAGACCAGCCTGATCAATATAGCAAGACCCCATCTCTATACATTTAAAATTTAAAAATTATATATATATAAATTTTACATGTGTATACATGTATATACATATATGCATATATATACACCAACCTGGCCGACATGGTGAAACCCTGTCTCTATAAAAAATACAAAAATTAGCTGGGCGAGGTGATGCACACTTGTAATCCCAGCTACTTGGGAGGCTGAGAGAGGAGAATCGCTTGAGTCCAGGAGATCGAGTTTGTAGTGAGCCAAGATCACACCACTGCACTATAGCCTGAGTGACAGAGTGAGACTCCATTTCAAAATTAAAAAAAAAAAAGATATGTCTGTAACAATGTTTCTTAGTCCATTCAGGCTGCTGTAACAAAATAGACACAAACACAGAAATTTATTTCTTACAGTTGTGGAGGCTGGGAAGTCCAAGATCAAGGTACTAGTGGATTCAGTGTCTGGTAAGGACCCTTTCCTAGTTCATAGATAATACTTCCTTGCTGTGTCTTCACATGGTAGAAGGGGCAAGGCAGTTCTCTTGGGGCCTCTTTTATGAGGGCACTAATCTCATTCATGAGGACTCTGCCCTCATGACCTAATCACCTCCAAAAGGCTCCACCTCCTAATTAGGTTTCAACATACAAATTTGGGGTAGTGGGTGGAGGGACATAAACATTCATACCAGAGCACAGTGTGACAATGGTAATACGGTTATTGATAAAACTAAGATGCTCCTAATTGTAAAAAAAAAAAAAAAAAAAAAAGTAATTTTTTTTTCAGACTGAGTCTTGCTCTGTTGCTCAGGCTGGAGAGCAGTGGCACAATCTCAGATCACGGCAACCTCCGCCTCCCAGGTTCAAGCTATTCTCCTGCGTCAGCCTCCCTACTAGCTGGGATTACAGGTGTGTACCATCACACCTGGCTAATTTTTGTATTTTGAGTAGAGACAGGGTTTCACCATGTTGGCCAGGCTGGTCTCGAACCCTTAACCTCAGGTGATCTGCCTGCCTTGGCCTCTCAAAGTGCTGAAATTACAGGCATAAGCCACCATGCCCAGCCAAAAAGTAATTCTTTTGTTTTTTTTATTGAGACAGGGTCTCGCTCTGTTGCCCAGGTTGGAATGCAGTGGCATCATCTTGGCTCACTGCAACCTTGACCTTCAAGGTTTAAGTGATTCTCTCACTTCAGCCTTCCGAGTAGCTGGGATTACAGGCAAGCACTACCATGCCTGGCTAGTTTTTGGTTTGTTTATTTATTTATTTATTTATTTATTTGAAATGGAGTCTCACTCTGTCACCCAGGCTGGAGTGCAGTGGCACAAACTTGGCTCACTGTAGCCTCGCCTCCTGGGTTCAAGTTACTCTCTTGCCTCAGCCTCTGGAGTAACTGGGATTACAGGCATGTGCCACCATGCCTGGCTAATTTTTTTTTCTTTTTTTTTTTAATGGGGTCCTGTTCTGTCACCCAGGCTGGAGTGCAGTGGTGCAACCTTTGCTCACTGCAGCCTCTGCCTCCCAGGTTCAAGCAATTCTCCTGCCTCAGCCTCCTGAGTAGCTGGGATTACAGGCATATGCCATCATGCCCGGCTAATTTTTGTATTTTTAGTAGAGGCGGGGTTTCACCATATTGGTCAGGCTGGTCTCGAACTCCTGACATTGTGATCTGCCCACCTCAGCCTCCCAAAGTGCTGGGATTACAGGCATGAGTCACCACCGTGCCATCCGGCCTAATTTTTTGTATTTTTAGCAGAGGCGGGGTTTCACCATGTTGACCAGGCTGGTCTTGAACCCCTGACCTCAAGTGGCTCATGTCTGTAATCCCAGCACTTTGGGAGGCCGAGGTCGGTGGATCATTTGAGGTCAGGAGTTTGAGACCAGCCTGGCCAACGTGGTGAAACCCTGTGGGAGGCTGCAGTGTGCCGAGATCATGCCATTGCACTCCAGCCTAGGAGACAGAGAGAGCCTCTATCTCAAAAAAAAAAAAAAAAAAGAAAGAAAGAGTCACTACTTGGTAGACCTTGACTAGCTTTAGCTCTTTATTGGCCAGACACTTTTTTTTTCATCCCTTCAGTTGACATAAATCAAATTATACAAAAACTGTCACCCCAGGCCAGGGATGATGGCTCACGCCTGTAATCCCAGCACTTTGGGAGACCCAGACAGGCAGATCACCTGAGGTCAGGAATTGGAGACCAGCAGGCCAACACGGTGAAACCCCAATTCAACTAAAAATACAAAAAGTAGCCGGTTGTGATAGCAAACACTTGTAATCCCAGCTGCTCAGGAGGCTGAAGCAGAAGCATTGCTTGAACCCAGGAAGCGGAGGTTGCAGTGAGAAATGGTGCCACTGCACTCCAGCCTGGGCGACAGAACAAGACTCCGTCTCAAAAAAAAAAAGAAAAAGAAAAAGAAAATACATGGTTATCAAACAATGAAACAATATGAAGGAACCTTAAATGCTTATTGTTAATGAAAGAAGCCAATCTGAAAAGACTACATACCGTATGATTCCAACCATTCTGGCAAAGCTCAGTCGGCCGACATTATTTTGATAGTTTCAAGTATGTCTCAGAGTGAGTGTTTTCATTGTTGACATTTTCTGATTATTTAGGCATAGGAATGAGTGAATTAAATGTTATGACACTGGTTTAAGGAAATTAATGCTATCATAACTTTATAAAGCTTGGAAGGGATGGACTTCCTTTTTTTTCCCACCCAGGCTGGACTACAGTGGCACGATCTGGACTCATGCAACTTCTGCCTCTAGGGCTCAAACCATCATCCCACCTCAGCCTCCCGAGTAGCTGCAACTATAGGTGTGCACCCTGGCTAATTTTTTGTATTTTTAGTACAGACAGGGTTTCACCATGTTGCCCAGGCTTGAGAGGACTTGCAATGATAGCTTCAGTTCTATCTCAGAGTCATTGTTTCTCATTGGTTTATTTCTGATTACTTAGGCATGGGAATGTATACATTGAATGCTATGATAAAGTTTTAAGGAAATTATCCTACCTTTGGATTCGATGGTCAATACAACACAAGTCTTCAAAAGGAATTCCAATTATTACTTAGTTAAAACCCAGTCATCCCCACCCTGTCCCTCTTCATTGTTGTGCAACAGGTGGTGATTTGGAAACCTAGACAATATTCTAATTCCATTTCTTATACCCTACTGTCATGAGGAAACAGATCAGCACCATCCTTTAAAAATGGTATATTCCTTAAAGAACCTTTTCATTATGAAAAATTTCAAATCTACACCAGGCAAAGAATAAGATAATCAACTACTATAGATTATTTTGCCAAATTTGTTCCATCTATCTCCCATTCTACCATCTTTACCTCCCTGTGCATGAGGAATACATAAATGATGTACTGGAACTCAGCATGGAAAAAGCATGGGATCTGGAGGAAGCCTGACACACATTCTAACTCCTGCGCTTAAGCAGGTTACTCTCTCTGATGTCAGATTTTCTCAACTATATAATGAGTATAAAGATACCAAACATAGCTGGGTGACGTGGCTCACACCTGTAATTTCAGCACTTTGGGAGGCTGAGGCTGGCAGATCTCTTGAGCCCACGAGTTCAAGACCACCCTGGACAACATAGTGAGACCCCATCTCTACTTCAGTTAAATTTTTTTGGGGGGGAGCCCAGGCACAATGGCTCACGCCTGTAATCCCAGCACTTTGGGAGGCTGAGGCGGACAGATCACAAGGTCAGGAGTTTGAGACCAGCCTGATCAACATGGAGAGGCCCCGTCTCTACTAAAAATACAAAAATGAGCCAGGCGTGGTGGTGCATGCCTGTAATCCCAGCTACTCAGGAAACTGAGGCAGGAGAATCACTTGAACCCAGGAGGCAGAGGCTGCAGTGAGCCAAGAGCACACCGCTGCACTCCAGCCTGTGCAACAGAGCGAGACTCTGTCTCAAAAAAAAAGAAAAAAAAAAGAAATTTAAGATACCAAACACTGGATGCTAGAGAGTTAAATAACATGTATAACTTCTTACTGTGGTGTCTGACACATAGCAGGCACTGAGTATTCATTTTCTTTTGCTTCTTATTACATTGGACCAAAGCAGTGGCAGGTATATTCTTTTCATGTGAATTTTAGCTTGCAAGCACAGTTGCCACAGAGTTATTAAGAAGTTAATAACTGTATTAGTCCATTTTCACACTGTTGATAAAGACACACCTGAGACTGGGCAGTTTACAAAAGAAAGAGGTTTATTGGACTTAACAGTTCCATGTTGCTGGGGAAGCCTCATAATCATGGCAGAAGGTGAAAGGCACGTCTCACATGGCAGCAGGCAAAAGAAGAGAGCTTGTGCAGGGTACCTCTCACTTTTAAAACCATCAGATCTCATGAGATTCATTCACTATCACTTGAACAGCACAAGAAAGATCTGCCCCCACGATTCAATTATCTCTCACCAGGTCCCTCACACAACACATGGGAATTATGGGAGCTACAAGATGAGATTTGGATGGGAACACAGAGCCAAACCATATCAATAACCTTAGTTTCTGGCTTTACTATAATCATCTCTTCTCCTTCAGGTAAAAGTCCTCCCCACAGTCCACCCATGATTTTTTTCCAGGAAAAACAAAAGCAACCCTGCTGTCCCCATAAAAGGCATTATCATTACCTTATTAACTCACCAAGGCTCTTCTCCACGAAAAGTGTTGTACCGGGTCTGCCTCTCTTGACATCACAATGGCTAAGATGGCAACCTTGCTACATGAGAGACAATCATGTAATGATAAAGCAATAGAGCTATTAAATTTTTTTCAAACAAACACAAATTAATGTAAAAGAGAATGCAAATTTAACAGATTAAATACCTTTTCTCAATTGTCCTATCCTTCAAAATACTGTTAGAACTTTTGTTCTAGAACTGTCTTAACTCTTAGATCTCTCTCCTTCACATATCTCATTATTTTATACTCACAAGTTAAAACTGAGACCTAGTTGAAGTGCATCCCTTGTTATTTTTTATTTTTAGATACCAGGTCTCACTGTGTTGCCCCAACTGGCAGGCTGGCATGATCATGGCTCACTGCAGCATTGAAGTCCTGGCCTCATGGAATCCTCTCACCTCAGCCTTGTGCTTTCCTTTATATGTAAGGATGTCACCACACAGCATGCTTAATTATCTACTTATTGCTGTTGGCTTTTATGTGGGGTTTAGGGAGTAGATCAATCAATCACATTCTGTAGATTAAGTTTTGGTTTTCTGTTGTTGGGTATTTGCTCTTTGGGGTCTTTGTGTTTGTTTATTTCCACAAAGAAGCCTATCAATAGGGATTAGAGTAATTTCACCAACTGATATAACCAATTCTGATGGAATTTTTTTTAAATAGACAGGATTGAACTTAACTATTCTGATTCATTAGCATTATGACTACTGACTTATAAGGTTACAATTTTTATTCATGAGGAATTCAATTAAATAGATAAACTATGGCTCTGCTCTAGATACTTGCCAGTGAAGTATTAAATCTTTTCATTAAAAAAAAATAAAGATAAACTAAGCATGACTACATTTCTCGTTTTACTGAAATTACTGAATGGAAAAACCAGTATAAATGTGCCCTATTAAAAGAACACCTAGGCCGGGCGCGGTGGCTCAAGCCTGTAATCCCAGCACTTTGGGAGGCCGAGACGGGCGGATCACGGGGTCAGGAGATCAAGACCATCCTGGCTAACACGGCGAAACCCCGTCTCTACTAAAAATACAAAAAACTAGCCGGGCGAGGTGGCGGCGAGCGCCTGTAGTCCCAGCTACTCAGGAGGCTGAGGCAGGAGAATGGTGTGAACCCGGGAGGCGGAGCTTGCAGTGAGCCGAGATGGTGCCACTGCACTCCAGCCTGGGCGACAGAGTGAGACTCCGTCTCAAAAAAAAACAAAACAAAAAAAAAAAAAAAAAAAAAAAGAACACCTAAAAAATGAAGATCCAGCTATTTCTTTTCAAAAGAATTAATCACAGCTTCTCTATACATCATAAACTCTACTGTGTCATCTTAAATATTATTGAATTTATATAAAACTCGAAGAATATATTTATCAGAAAAAGAGCCATAATTGTATTAATTGGTAGGTTGTGATGATGTTTTAACATGAAATATCAAAATCCATTGATTTATGGACTGGCTTCAGCGGAGAAAGACCTTTACCAATAGGCCAGGCTAGAGATCCCAGGAGCCTCTCAAATGTTTTCTATGTCCTGAGTGATACTCGGTGCTTAAAGAATAAATAAATAAATAGTTTCTTATGATGTGCACATTCATTCCTCCCTTCTCCTAGAGGAGTAATTTCAGGGTTGTGTACATTCTCCCAATCTCGCAGTCATCAGACTGCTATAAACCACCCATCCCATTTCCTTAGGGCAATGCACTAAAAAAAAAAACAGGACTGTAAAACTCCTAGAAAAAAACATAGAAATACAGAGTCTTGGCAATGATTTCTTGGACATGACACCAAATGCACAGACAACAAAGCCAAAAGCAAAACTAGACAAGTAGGACTACATCAAACTAAAAAGCTCCTACATAGTAAAGGAAACAACAGAGAGAAAGGACAACCTACTAAATGGGAAAAAATATTTGCAAACTATACATTTAACAAACGGTTAATACCAAAAATACATAAGTAGCAAAAAAACCCTAAATAATCCTATTAAAAAGTAGACAAGGGACTTGAATAGGCATTTCTGAAAAGAAGACATATAAATGGCCAACAGATATTTGAAAACATGCTCAACATCACTAACCATCAGAGAAATGCAAATCAAAACCACAAGATATTATCTGACACCTGTTAGGGTGGCTATTATCAAAGAAACAAAAGGTAACAAGTGTTGGCAAGGCTGTGGAGAAAAGGGAACCCTTGTATGCTTGAGGTAGTTATGTAAAATCATGCAGCCACTATGGAAAACAGTTTAGAGGTTCCTCACAAAATTAAAAATAGAACTACTATATGATCCAGCAATCCCATTTCTGCGTATATATCTAAAAGAATTGCAATCAGTATCTTGAAGAGATACTTGCACTCCTCATATTCATTGTAGCATTACTCACAATAGCCAAGACATGGAAACAACTCAAGTTTTCATCTACAGATGAATGGGTAAAGAAAATCTGGTATATTCATACTATGGAATATTACTCAGCTTTTAAAAAGACGGCAATACTGTCATTTGTGACAACATGAAATGAACCCGGAAAACATTATGTTTAGTGAAATGAACCAGACACAGAAGTTCAAATACTGCATGATTCCACTTGTATGAGGTATTTAAAAACATATAGAAGCAAAAAATAGAATGAACTTGCCAGGGTTAGAGGGGGAGGAAATAGGGAGTTTTTGTTTAGTATCTACAAAACTTCAGTTATGCAATGTGAATAAATTATAGAGATCTGCTGTACAACACAGTGCCTACAGTTAGTAATACTGTACTGTGCACTTAAAAAGTTAAGAGGGTAGATCTCATGTTAGGTGTTCTCACAACAACCAGAAGAAACCAAAAAGGCATACGGAAACTTTTGAAGGTGCTGTATGTGTCTACTACCTCAATTGTGGTGATGGTTTCAGAGATGTGGGTATATGTCTAGACTCACCAAATTGTCTACATTAAATAGTGCAATTTTCATATATCAGTTATACTTCATTGTAGCAGTTTTTTAGTTCCATTGATTCTGAGACTTTCCCCTGTTATAAAACAACAGCAATTAGTTTCTGAGCCCCTGTATATTTCCTTGGTCAGAAAATATGAATATATGATGTGTGAAAAGATTACGGACCAAAAAGGATTAACAGGAAAGGCTGACTCAACAGCCCTCTTTGGCTTCACATATTACTTAAAAGAATAGATTTGAACCTTAATCTTTTAATCTGCCTGAGTCGCAATTTTTACTTGCTTTGCATGCACTTTTAGCTCATGTCTAAAGGTCATTCTGTTCCTTGTGTGATTCTACCAGCTGATTTTCTATCTGCTCCCCTAATATTTTATAATACCTGCAAAATTTGATTTATTTCAAATTCTCTGGAGTCAAAAAGATAAAACTGGTCGGGTATGGTGGCTCACACCTGTAATCCCAGCACTTTGGGAGGCCAGGGCAGGTGGATCATGAGGTCAGGAGTTCAAGACCAGCTTGACCAAGATAGTGAAACCCCCTCTCTACTAAAAATACAAAAATTAGCTGGGCGTGGTGGCAGGCACCTGTAATCCCAGCTACTCAGGAGACTGAGGCAGGAGAATCGCTTGAACCCAGGGTGTGGGGGTTGCAGTGAGCCGAGATCACATCGCTGCACTCCAGCCTGGGCAACACAGTGAGACTCCATCTCAAAAAAAAAAAAAAAAAAAAAGAGATAAAACTGTGACAAGTCTTTTTACATTGTTCAATGTGTTTAAATTTGAAAGATTGCTCTCTTCCAAGCTTTTCACAGATGTAACATTACTAATGTGTATGTGTGTGTATGTGTGTGTATATATATAATGTGTTTATATATATTTTTATATATAAATATATGTGTTTACACGTTTATATATATATATATATATATATTTACAGTGACTGTGTTTTCAGCTCCCCTAAAGCAAGTAACTGAAATTGACAAAGAAAATGCCACATAATTTGTAATCAGCAATTGATCACATATTATATACTTATCATTGAAATGACTTCCAAGACTAAGTGAAATTGTGCTCCAAGTTTTAAGATGCAAAAATAACATACAACATGTACAAAATTAAGACAATTATGAAGAAGCACCACCTAGAATTTGAATACTATGAAAGGCAATAAATCTGAATTGTAACAGTGGCTGTCGCTAACCTCGGACAAATCACTTCATTCAGTTGCCATCTGTTAGTTTTCCTCTTTAAAATGGTTATAATCATACTCATGTCTCTGTGGATACGTCACAAGAACTACCCAATTGTTAAGCTGAAAAGCACTGAGGAAATCCAAATTCTGCTATAAAAACAATGAGTGCATGCCATAAGATAAACAGAAAACTATGCAAAAATGCCTCTCCTATTTTGATTATATTTTGAACACTATCTGAGGACATCTGACAGTACAGCTGCCTAGAGGAAATAGGATATAGGAAAGTATGTCCAGATTCCATTATTGAAACCCTTTGCTAAAAATATTAATCCCTCTTCTTCTGGAATACATTAATCATATGGCACTTGCTTAATAGAAAATAGTTACAAAAATATGTCCTCTGACTTCCATAACTGTTAGGAAAATACTCCATATTTCACTTGCACAGTTTTAAGAAATATTTCCTTCAAAGTGCCTTTCACTTATATGCTCCTTGAAAGCAGAAACCATACTTACACATTTTGTATATCTATCTGCTCTACTGACAGTGTATACTCCCATAGCAACCAGGACAGTGCCTTACAGATAATATGGAGCTCCATAAATACTTGTCTCTGCTTAAAGCAGGAAATGAAAAATAAGTAAGTCAAGGTTCCTGCTCTCAAGGAATGACTCACATACTATTCAACTGCCTTAGGTAACTTTAACACAGTATGCTATAACAAAGGTGTGTACAATATACATAAGGGCACAGAGTAAGAGAGAGATTATCAAGGAATCATTAAATAAAAGGTTATCTTTTAGCCTCAAAGGACAAATAAGAACTTACCATACACAAAAGAAGCAAACAGTGGAGGAAACAACACAAGGAAAACATGGTATGTATGAAGTTCGACGAATAGAACAACATGTGCAGCACAGAGCAGGTGGCCGCAGTTGTGGAAGATGGGACTGGAAATGTCAGCTGCGGCCAGTTTGTAAAGGCCTTGTGATCTACACCAAAGAATTTTGATTTTATCCTCCAGTGATCTCCAAAGTGGGGTGCACTCACCCAAGAGCAAGTGCAAATGATCCAGAAAAAAAATTAGAACATTTATATATTTTCTCATCCTTTTTAATTATTTAGATGAGCTTTTCATTACTACATAATGGTTATACATATTTTGGGGATACATATGATATTCTGATACCTGTATACAATGTGTAATGATCAAATCAGTGTAATTGGAATATTCATCACCTCAAACATTTCTCTCTTCTTTGTGTGAGGATCATTCCAATTCTCTTCCAGTTATTGTGAAATACATAACAAATTTTTAACTATAGTCTCCTTACTATACTATTGAATACTAGAATTTATTGCTTCTATCTAACTGTATTTTTGTGCCCATTAACCAACTTCTCTTCATCCCCCCTTCTCCCTACCCTTCCCAACCTCTGGTAACCACTATTCAATTCTCTGCCTCCATGAGATCCACTTTTTTAGCTCTCATATATGAGTAAGAACATATGAATTTGTCTTTCTGTGCCTGGCTTATTTCACTTAACATAATGACCCTCGGTACCATCCATGTTGCTGCAAATGACAGGATTTTATTCTTCTCTATGGCTGAATAATATTCCATCGTATATACATCACATTTTCTTTATCCATTCATCTGTTGATGGACACAGGTTGATTTCATATCTTGGCTACTGAGACTAGAGCTGAGCTATGATAAACATGGGAGTGGAGATACCTCTCCAATACACTGATTTCCTCTTTTAGATATATACCTAGCAATGGGACTGCCAGATCATATGATAGTTTATTTTTAGTTATTTGAGGAACTTACAAACTGTTTTCCATAATGGCTGTACTACATTACACTCCCACCAACAGTGTACAAGCATTCCTCTTTCCCTGCATCATCACCAGAATTTGTCATTTTTTTGTATTTTTGTAATAGCCATTCTAAATAGGGTGAGATGATATCTCACTGTGGTTTTGGTATGCACTTCCCTAACAATTAGTGATACTGAGCATTTTTTAATATACCTGCTGGTCGCTTGTATGTGTTCTTTTTGAGAAATGTCTATTCAGGTCTTTTGCCTATTTTTAAATTGGATTATTTGTGGGTTTTGCCATTGAGTTGTTTGAGTTCCTTATATATTATGATTATCAAAAGTCTGCAATTCATCCTTTTTAAGTGTTATGTTGAGTGTTTATAATGTGTGTGTACTTTATAGAAAAATATATACATATTGGATATGTTGTGGCTCAGAAAAAGATACCCCAAAGTATGGCACTTTGGCATGCTGAGTACTTTGAACTAAAGGAGATTGGGAAGCCTCAGAAGCAATCTCAGAAACAAGGTCTCTCTGACCTTCTCCTGCCCTCCTGTCTCCCCGTTCTCTTTCTTCTTCAAACTGAGTAATACAAACCCGGATTCTTCTTCTCCAAGGCAGGTCATAGAAACTAGAACCCCTTTCCCCCAAAGCAAGTGATAAAACCTAGAAAGGTCACTTCTCCTTTCTCCCTTGAAGGCCTTCATTCCTGAGTCACCCTGTCCGATATCCAGGAGGAAAGAATGCTACACAGAGACTAAGATTTTGAACTGACAAGCTTTGCTGGGTTTCCCCATGCTCAGTCTGTTGCCACTAGATCATACTCTTTTATTCAATCACATTTCTACACAGCTCTCCATTCTTCGCTGAACCCAAGCACAAAAAGAGAGAGTTTGCCCTGGGTCACTGAAGCTTCATTTCTGAAGCTCCCATATCACATAAAACTTTGATTAAATTTGTTATCTGTTATCTGATCTTGCTAACATTTTGTTATACGAGTGGCAGCCATGCCCCCATACAATGGAAAGATATCTTGTCCTGCCCTTATCAGTGCATATTCAAAATGTTTAGTGATGGGATGCACAATCAAAAATGCGAATATCTAAGCAAAAAGCTACTATTGAAAGGTTTTTAAAAGGGGTAACAGACCTAGCACCATGGCTCATGACTGTAATCCCAGCAATTTGGGAGACCAAGGCAGGCAGATTGTTTGAGCCCAAATAGTTGAAATTACAGGCACCCACCACCATGCCCGGCTAATTTTTGTATTTTCAATAGAGATGGAGTTTCACCATGTTGGCCAGGCTGGTCTCGAACTCCTGACCTCAGGTAATCTGCCCATGTCAGCCTCCCAAAGTGCTGAGATTACAGGCGTGAGCCACCACGCCCGACCAACTTTTTCTTTTAGGTTTTTGTTTGTTTGTTTGTTTGTTTTATAGAGATGGGGGTCTTGCTTTGTTGTCCAGGCTGGTCTTGAACTCCTGGGCTCAAGCAATCCTCCCACCTCTGCCTCCCAAAGTGCTGGCATTACAGGCATGAGCCACCACGCCTGGCCAATAATCTTTATAATTTACTGTAATTTATTTTACAGGAAAAGCTGGTATTTAAAAAAGGATTTTTTTTTTAATTTTATTTTTGAGACAGAGTTTTGCTCTTGTTGCCCAGGCTGGAGTGCAATGGCATGATCTCGGCTCACAGCAACCTCCGCCTCCTGGATTCAAGTGATTCTCCTGCCTCAGTCTCCCGAGTAGCTGCGATTACAGGCATGCGCCACCACACTCGGCTAATTTTGTATTTTCAGTAGAGACGGGGTTTATCCATGTTGGTCAGGCTGGTCTTGAACCCCCGACCTCAGGTGATCCACCCACCTCGGCCTCCCAAAGTACTGGGATTACAAGCGTGAGCCACTGCGCCTGGCATAAAAGGGTTATTTTATAGAACCATACTGTTCACCAAAAAATTCCTTCACCAAGTTTATCAAATCTAAATTAATGGTTCAGGCTGGGCGCAGTGGCTCACGCCTGTAATCCCAGTACTTTGGGAGACTACAGCAGGCGGATCACTTGAGATCGGGAGTTCGAGCCCAGCCTGGCCAACACGGTGAAACCTGTCTTGACTGAAAATACAGAAATTAGCCAGTTGTGGTGGCAGGTGTCTATAATCCCAGTTACTCAGGAGGCTGAGGCAGGAGAATTGCTTGAACCCTGGAGGTGGAGACTGCAGTGAGCAGTGATTGCACGACTGCACTCCAGCCTAGACAATACAGTGAGACTCCGTCTCAAAAAGTAATTAATTACTAAATTGGTGATTTAAATATCTGCCCCTCCATTTAACTTTTTATTCTGCATATATTCCTATATACTTGAAAATTTCACTAAGGCCAATATGATAAGGCACTGTGAAACACAATGAACACAGTGAAAGGACGAGAATTAGGATCTGCTCACATTGCAAAAAATAAATAAGACTTGGTTCTAGCTCCTAGGAAACCTACAGTTATAAAAGGAAACTAAAACATTAAACAATCAACTACCAACTATAAAATTCCATACAGAAAATGATATGTATCCTAAAAGAGATATAATTAAAATCAAACCAGTTGTTCCTAAGATAGGTAAACTCATTTTGCAAAGCAAATTTAACTCTAAAAAAAATGCTAATGGCAGCCAAGCACAGTGGCTCACGCCTGTAATCCCAACACTTTGAGAGGCCGAGGTGAGTGGATTATCTGAGGTCAGGAGTTCAAGACCAGCCTGGCCAACATGCTGAAACTCTGTCTCTATTAAAAATAACAAAAATTAGTTGGGCAGGTGGCGGGCTCCTGTAATCTCAGCAACTCAGGAGGCTGAGGCAGGAGATTCGCTTGAACCCAGGAGAAGGAGGTTGCAGTGAGCCGAGATCACACCATTGCACTCCAGCCTAGGTAACAAGAGTGAAACTCCATCTCAAAAAAAAATAAAAAATACTAATGGCTAACATATATTGAAATATAATAATTACAGTACAATACCCACCAGGTATAGTACTGTAATTTACATGCATTATCTTATTTAATCATCTAATTCTTACAACACCCCTATGAAAATGTTTCTATTATTATCTTTATTTAAGAGAAGAAGAAACTGAGAAAAACAGCTAGAGGCTTTTGAACTAGATACTCTATCCAAAAGGTGTTCCTTTCCCATCCAAAGACAGGATGGGGGGTGGGGGAGACAGAGAGTTTAAGCCCTCACATGGTCTAGAATTATGCTGTCCAATATGGTAGACCCAGACACAATGTGGCTATTGAGCATTTGAAATGTGGCTAGTCCTAATGGAGACGTGCTGCAGATATAAAATACACACTGGGTTTCAAACATTTAGTACCAGGCCAGGCGTGGTGGCTCACGCCTGTAATCCCAACACTTTGGGAGGCCGAGTCGGGCAGATGGCCTGAAGTCAGGAGTTCGAGACCAGCCTGGTCAACATAGTGAAATCCCGTCTCTCCTAAAAATACAAAAATTAGCCAGGTGTGATGGTGGGCACCTGTAATCCCAGCTACTCAGGAGGCTGAGGCAGGAAAATTGCTTGAACCCAGGAGGTGGAGGTTGTAGTGAGCCAAGATCATGCCATTTCACTCCAGCCTGGGCAACAGAGCGAGACTCCATCTCAAAAAAAAAAAAAAAAAAAATTACTACCAAAAAAAGAGCTTATCTCATTAATGATTTTATATTGATTACATGTTGAACTGATACATTGGGTTAAAAATGCATGTTACACAATTAATTTCCCCATTTTGTTTTGCTTTGTTTTACTTTTTTAATGTGGCTACTAGAAAATTTAAAATTACATCTATGGCTTGCATTATATTTCTACTGAACAATGCTGGTCTAAAGTGCTGATAAAGGAAAAGTATCAACTAAAGAATAAATACGAGGCCGGGCGCAGTGGCTCATGCCTGTAAGTGGGAGGCTAAGGCGGGTAGATCACCTGAGGTCAGGAGTTTGAGACCAGCCTGGCCAACATGGCAAAACCCCATCTCTACTAAAAACACAAAAATTAGCCGGGCATGGTGGCACACCCCTGTAGTCCCAGGTACTCGGGAGGCTGAGGCAGGAGAATTGCTTCAACCTGAGAGGTGGAGGTTCCAATGAGCCAAGAATCCTGCCCCTCAAACTAGTGGAGTATAGATAACTCCGCACCCCTTAAGTGAAGGCTGCACCTACTGATTTCCTCCCAAAGAGAAAAGGCCGGGGAAAAAGAGTTAACTTCACAGTGAAAACACCTGACAAACACCACCTCAGGCATGTGATGAGGCTTAACATCACTAGTGATAATCATCAGTGATAAATACGTTGACAGCACATTCCCTTGACATTACAAGATGAGACTGGCCCTTTACCTCTATGACCTTTCCCTCAAAAATCCATAACCCCAGTCTAATTATAAGAAAAACATTCAGGCGGGGGACGGTGGCTCACGCCTGTAAATCCCAGCACTTTGGGAGGCCGAGGCGGTTGGATCACGAGGTCAGGAGATGGAGACCATCTTGGCTAACATGGTGAAAATCCGTCTCTACTAAAAATACAAAAAATTAGCCAGGAGTGGTGGCACGCACCTATAGTCCCAGCTACTCGGGAGGCTGAGGCAGGAGAATCACTTGACCCTGGGAGGCGGAGGTTGCAGTGAGCCGAGACTGTGCCACTGCACTCCAGCCTGGATGACAGAGGGAGAACCCTTCTCAAAAAAAATTCGACAACCCAAATTAAGACACTTTCTACAAAACCTACTACTCTACAAAACTGTCAAGGTCAGCAAAAGCAATGAAAGTCAGGAATTGTCAATCTAGAGAAGCCTAAGGAGACATGTAATGTGGCATCCTGGATGAGATCCTGGGACCGAAAAAGGATATTAGGTAAAAATTAAAGAAATTCAAATTAAGTATGAACTTCAGTTAATAATTATCTACACTGGCTCATTAGTTATGATATATGCATGATACTAACGTAAGATCTTAATAATAGTGCAAACTGAGCAAAGGGTATGGAGAACTTACTGTACTATCTTTGCAATGTTTATGTAAACCTAAAATTTCTAAAATAAAAAATATTTAAAAAAAGAATTCCTCTGGTTTGAAGTCTGTCAAGTATGCTGCAACCTGTATTCCCTGGCCCAAGTTATCAATAACCTTGGTCACCTGGAAGCTTGTTAGCAATACAGAATCTCAGGCCCATCCCAGATGTACAGGCTTCTCAGAGAAATAACCCCAATTGGGTAGTTTGGGTAATAAAGTTTTGGCTTTCACAATATAGGCTGGCCGACTCCAGACCCAAAGCAGATGATGGTGCACATGCCTGGAGACCCAGGACCTATGGTGCAGATCAAGTCTGAGGACACTCTGCTGGAGAAGTCTCCCTTGCTTAGGGAAGAGAAGTGGGGAAGTCGGATTTTTTATTCTAGACAGGCCTTCAATTGATTGAATGAAGCTCACCCAGATTATGGAAGGGAGCCATCTTTACCCAAAGTTCAATGATTTTAGTGTTAACCTCATCCAAAGACATCCAGCAAGTTAACACATAAAATCAACCATCACACCAGATCTGCCGAATCTGAATCTACATTTTAAAAGGATTTGCCAGGTGACTCTGCATAATCAAGTTTGAAAATGGCATTTTTCTACAACCCTTAGAGAGTAAAAATCTACGTGGTAATTCAGTAACTCAGAAACAAGGCTTGATTTGCTGCTTTAACTTGAGAACTTTCCTAGCATTTACTGATCTGGAAGGCCTACAGAAATCCTCACCCTCCCTTCTAGGTAAAGGACCCTCCCCTTTGTTCCCACGTGGACCTCACTAAGCTTCTAACCTGGTTTACTGAATTAGTGGCTTGCGCGTCTTCCCTGTCTACACCAAACTCTCCGAGAACATCTACATCTTATTTTCTACCTCCACAGAGACAGCCTTTATTAGCGGCTCCAGACCTACCCTGACAAGGCAAGCTGGGTTTTCCTAGTTTCACTTTCTCAGAGTCCGCAAATGCTAGCACAATCTATCCAAATTCTATCGTGGAGATATAATATGCACACATACATCATACATCAGAGGATTCCATAGGTCGAACCATATGAAACTACCTATGTTGATTATTTTTACCTATAAAACCAGCAACATCATAGGACGCAACAAATTTCCATTGCTGTTTTCCCACCTCAAAGCTATTTTAGAGCCGGGAGCTGTGGCTCACGCCTGTAATCCCCGCACTTTGAGAGGCCAAGGATGATTGCTTGAGCCCAGGAGTTCGAAACCAAGCCTGGGCAATACAAGGAGACCTCGCCTCTACAAAAATAAAAACAAAATTAGCCATACGTGGTGGCATGCGCCTGTAGTCCCAGCTACTTGGGGGCGCTGAAGAGAATCGCTTGAGTCCAGGAATTCGAGGTTGCGGTGAGCTGTGATTGCGCCACTGCATTCCAGCTTGGGCAACAGAGCAAGACCCTGTCTGGGGGGGAAAAAAAACTATTTTAGGGACAATATGCCGTCACAGTCACGGGGTAGATCGTACAAGGGTTGCTAACAGTATGGCACTGAGTGCTAACAACTGAATGTCAAATTATGAAAAGCACACCACCCACTTCCCTAGTTCGGGCGAAGCCCTCCCCATAATTACGTGCAATTCTAGTCCCCACTGCCCGCCCGCAAGCTCCCACTCATCCTCCCTGCGGGAAAGGCGGCCCCTGCACTTTACAAGGGGGTGCAGGAGCGGGAGACTGTCGTCTGAACACCGGCTCCCCGGCAAGCGTAGACCGGCAGGACGAGCTCACTGCGCCAATCCTGCCAGAACTCCCGGAACTCCGCTTCCATAGTCCAACCCACGACACAGTTGCCCACACCTAAGATGGCGGCGGGGGCGGAGTCGGCGCGGCCACTTCTGGGCGGGACCGCCGGGACAAGACGTGGCCACAGGGCGGTGCCAGCGTCCCCGCCCCGCCCGGTCCGGCCAGCTTGGCCCGGGGGCTTCGGGCTGTCGGGCCGGCGCGCCCTTCTCTGCCAGGTGGCGAGGACACCTGCTCCACGTAGGCGTCATGAGGTCCCCAGTTCGAGACCTGGCCCGGAACGATGGCGAGGAGAGTACGGACCGCACGCCTCTTCTGCCGGGCGCCCCACGGGCCGAAGCCGGTAAGCGGCGGGGTCGTCCAGGGGCTTCGGGTGGGCGGCGGTCCTGGGGGCGGCGGTCTCTGGGCGGGCGTGGCCCTGGTACCCGCACCTTGCGCTGGCGGGACCGGAGCTGCTCAGGCGCGAGGGGACATTAGGAGGGGAGCCCGTTCAGAGTCCCGCTCAGTTCCGCCTGCCTCAGTGCGCAGAAGCCCCTCGGGGACCCCGGGGGCCGCGACCGTGATCGCGGAGCCGACCCGGGGCCTTGGCGGGTGCAGCCCTACGGGGCGGAGGCGGGGAGCGGCTGCGCAGCAGGCTCTGAGCTGATAGTTATTTTGGGTAGTGCTGAGCAAGGGACCCAGTGGAAGAACGAACTGGGAGAGAACCATCAAATGAATGGGCTAAGGTCCGGGCGGAGGACCCCAGTGTAAGAGCAAACTGGAGGAGAAACCTGCAGATCAGTAGGCAGAGGGCTGTCCTTCCCTGTCACCGCTAGGTTTCCGCCACTGCGTATCCGCCAGCATGTGACCTGGTAGCTTTTTAGGCGGGGAGGGAGACAAAAAAGGACTGGAGTTAACGTTTGTGAGTATGCAGAGGGCAATTATTGCATAACCCAGCGACTATTTGACGTTGTACAGTAAGAGACTAAAAACATCGAAAACATTTTTTTAAGTTAGGAAACAGTTCAGTTATCCTCAGGATACCTACAGAGTTCTAAGGTAATTTGCCAGAGGTCTTGGAACAAATCGAAAAGCAGGTACTTCATAAAGCATCTTCCCTGAATTTGAGAAAATTAAAATATTTTGCTATTTGACACTTTTGTAATATAGTTTATTTAAAAGTAAGGAAAACTAAAGAACAAATCAGTTTGAATGCATTCTATAGTTTCAAAGATCTGTGTGTAAGAAAGAGTTGCATTGGAAATTTGACTTTGGCTGACCCAGAATTGTATAGTTTTCTATATTTTTATTTGTTTTTAATGTTACCAGATGGTGGCAGTAGAGGTGGCAACATTATAGCTCCATCTGGCAGCTGGGAGCTTATTTTAGTCAACACAAACTGTAAATACCATACCATAGTTAAGTTTTACCTGGCAGTCGGACTTAGTTCCATAAACTGATCATTTTCTGCGGCTTGTAGAGTTCAAATTGTATGATATTCCTCATAAAATAATATAGAAATACAGAAATAAAAGTTATAATAAAGATATTTCCCAGAGACTATTACATTGTTACAATTGAAAAATAGGTATACGTATAATCAAAATTTAGCACAAATGTTAAACATTATTCTCAGGAAAATGCAGATTAAAACCACAACGAGGCACTATACACCCACTAGAATAGCTAAAATCCAAAAGGCTGAGAATACCAAATGTTGGCAGAGATGTGGATAGAAAAGTTATACATCTCAATTAAGATTGAGATGGACAAATGTATAAATTTATCATGTAAATTATACTTCAATAAAGTTGATTTTTAAAAAGTAGCTCATAGCATCACTTTTAAAAACAATCGCTGCTTGATTCATGGGGTCGAGTATATACATCTTATGGTACTGGCCCTGTCCTTCCTGGCTTGAGGTGGCTACCTTTGTTATAACCATTTTCTTTTTTATTTTCCCTCTTTACATACCCACTGGAGAGCAAGTGAAGTGGAAATAGTAGTAACATACTGTTTTTGCTGTTTAGAGTATGATAAGAGTTTTATAGAGGAGGAGCATATATGGCAATTAAGAGAAGTATATAATGAACCCCCATGTAACCAGCACCCAGATTAAACAGTTATCAATTCATGGCCAGTCTTGCCATATGCTCATACATACTGTGTATTTTGAAGCAAATCCCAGATACCATGTCATTTCATATGTAAATATTTCAATTGTTTACCTCTAAAAGATAAGGACTCTTTTTAACATAATTACAGTACCGTTATCACAGCAAATAAAAATAATAGTTACGCACTTTGGGAGGCCCAGGCGGGCAGATCACCTGAGGTCAGGAGATCGAGACCATCCTGGCTAACATGGTGAAACCCCGTCTCTACTAAAAATACAAAAAATTAGCCGGGCGAGGTGGCCAGTGCCTGTAGTCCCAGCTACTCGGGAGGCTGAGGCAGGAGAATGGTGTGAACCCGGGAGGCGGAGCTTGCAGTGAGCTGAGATCATGCCACTGCACTCCAGCCTAGGGGAAAACAGTGAGACTTTGTCTCAAAAAATAATAATAAAATAACAATAATAATAATACTTACGAAATACTCAGTGTTCATATTTCCTCAATTATGTCCTGATTTTTTTTTTTTTTTTTTTTTTTTGAGACAGAGTCTTGCTCTGTCGCCCAGGCTGGCGTGCAGTGGTGTGATCTCGGGCAACCTCCGTCTCCCGGTTCAAGTGATTCTCCTGCCTCAACCTCCCGAGTAGCTGGGATTACAGGCCCACGCCACCACACTCTGCTATTTTTTGTATTTTTAGTAGAGACGGAGCTTCACCATGTTGGCAAGGCTGGTCTCTAACTCCTGACCTCAGGTAATCCACCCACCTTTGCCTCCCAAAGTGCTGGGATTACAGGCATGAGTCACCGGGCCCGGCCTATGTCCTAATTTTTTATAGTGTGTTCAAATCAGGATCTCAGTAATGTCCATACCTTCCAAATGATTGAAATGTTTTTTGTCTCTTTTAATCTGTTCCCCACCCCCTCCTTTTTTTTCCTTGCAATTTTATAGCCCTATGTTGTCCTTTAACATCTTCTGCCCTCCTGGTTTACTGTAAATTGGTAATTAGTAGATCTGAAGGTTTGATAGGATTATGAGTCTGTCTGTCTGAATTACTGTCATGAGTATTCCATAAGTAGAATGTGAAGTATAGAAAGCAAAATTGTGTCAGCATGCTAATTCTCCCATACACTGCTCTAGACACTGGAGATACAAAGAAGTAAACAAAACAGAACAAAAGCTCCTGCCCTTATAGACTTTTATGTTCTAGTGTATGTTTTCCTAAACCTTTAGCCCTCTGCATTTTGCTTTCTTCTTGGGTTACAATCAAAGTCCAACACTTTATTTTCTTTTCTTTTTTTTCAGGATCTCGCTCTGTTGCCCAGGCTGGAATGCAGTGGCACAAACAGGGCTTACTGCAGCCTCAACCTCCCAGGCTCAAGTGACCCTCCTACCTAAGCCTCCTGAATTGCTGGGACTACAGGCATGTGCCACCATGCCTGGCTAATTTTTTTCTATATTTTTGTAGAAACAAGGTCTCAGTTGCCCAGGCTGGTCTCAAACTCCTGGGCTCAAGCGATCCTCCTGCCCAGCCCAACACTTTGTTTTCTTGCCAAGACTCTCAATTCCCTTTCCCCCTGCTTTGTCATCACATCCATCTCAGTGCCAGCTATCTGTTTTCTTAGTGCCTACTCCTGAGCACAGGCATGCAGTGCTTATGAAGCTACACACTACGGCAGATTGTTCTCACCAATTCTGTCTGGGTATCTGCTCAGCATTCCTGTGTTTCACTGAGAAACTCATGATCCCACTCTCTTCAACAACTTCTTACTTTTCCCAGATCCTAATTTCTCACGGAACTAACCTCAATTCCTAACAAATAACCTCAATTCCTAATTTCCAGGAAAAAAAACATAATAATTCACAGTTACTCTGTGCCAAGCACTCTTCTAAGTATTTTATGTTACTAACTCAGTGAATCGTTATAATAACCCTAATACAGGCAAAATACTTGGACTAGTGCCAAGCATATAGAAAGTGCTTAGTAATATTTGTTTTTTGAGACAGTCTTATTCTGTTGCCCAGGCTGAAGTGCAGTGGCACAATCACAGCTCACTGCAGCCTCAACTTCCCAGACTCAAGCCATCCTCCCACCTCAGCCTCCCAAGTAGCTGGGATTACAGGTGACAACACCACAACCAGCTAATTTGTAAATTTTTTTGTAGAGGTGGGGTTTCACCATGTTGCCCAGGCTACTCTTGAACTGCTGGGCTCAAGCAATCCTCCTCCATCTCAGCTTCCCAAAGGGCTGGGATTACGAGTGTGAGCAACCATGCCCAGCTTGCTTAATAAATATTATCTATTATTGGTCAGGTATGGTGGCTCACGCCTGTAATCCCAGCGCTTTGGTACACCAAGGTGGGCGGATTGCCTGACGTTGGGAGTTTGAGACCAGCCTGGCTAACATGGTGAAACCCCATCTCTACTAAAAATACAAAAATTATCTGGGCATGGTGGTGCACGCCTATAGTCCCAGCTACTCAGGAGGCTGAGGCAGAAGAATTGCTTGAACCTGGGAGATGGAGGTTTCAGTGAGCCAAGATCGTGCCACTGCACTCCAGCCTGGGAGACAAAGAAAGACTGCGTCTCAAAAAAGAAAAAAAAAAATTATGTATTATTTTATGTTATTAAACTTAATACCCACTATCCCACTCAATAGTGTTAGTTCTTAGAGTTACTACAGTACATAATCTAGATACTGCAGATCATTTAGAATGTTCTGCTCTCCGTATGTTTATCTGTCTCATTTCCATACCTCTGTACATGCTGCTGCCTTTGCTTGGATTGTTCCACCTGTCCCTACTGGTGACTTCCTGCTCCTTGAAGAAGACTTCTCCAAGAGGCCTTCTCTGTCTCCACTGTCCCCTCCTGCAGATTAGTGTGCCTCTTTTGTTCCTTGTTATATAAATGTACATAGTACTTAGTCTTATTGGCATAACTTTCTCCAGATAAAAAGGAGGAAGAAATCCTTTTTACTAAGTGCCTGCTATAATGTTGTGCAGTATTTCATTTAATCCCCATGCAGCCCAGTGAGTAGATGGTAGTCTCCTCATTTTATAGCTGAGAAACCTGAGGATGAAAACTATTAAGTAATTTCTACAAAAGCACATAGCCAGTGAAAATCAGAAACAGAGATTCATTCCCAGGTCCCACTCTAAATTAGCCTGTGTACTTTCAGTTACGCCCACACACATTCCTAAGTTTAAAACATATTTTAGAAGCTGATGTTTGTTTCGATGGGTGCCACGTTCCTTATGCAAGCACGATTTTGCTTTGAACTTGATGCTCAATGGGTGTTCTCTCTCGGTCATGCAAGCATACTTTTGTTGGATCAGTTTCAAAGATTATTCACATTCACAGGCATGTTTTTCTTTACTGCTTTAACTTCTTGAAATAAAAATTTTCTGATTGAATTTATTTGTAATCAGCAACCATTTTATTAGCTAGTAATTGTTTATTTTTATTATTTCTTAGAATCTCATAGTAATATATTTTGTGACACCTAAGTTGACCTTTTATTTTCCTTTTTTTTTTGAGACGAAGTCTTGCTCTTGTCCCCAGGCTGTAGTGCAATGGCATGATCTCGGCTCACTGCAACCTCCGCCTCCCAGGTTCAAGCGATTCTCCTGCCTCAGTCTCCCGAGTAGCTGGGATTACAGGCACCTGCTACCACGCCCGGCTAATTTTTGTATTTTTAGTAGAGATGGGGTTTCACCACGTTGGCCAGGCTGGTCTACGAACTCCTGACCTCAGGTGATCCACCCACCTCGGCCTCCCAAAGTGCTGGGATTACAGGTGTGAGCCACCGTGCCTCGCCGCTTTTTATTTTCTAGTTATTGACTATGCACCCAAAAGTTAAAGTTGCCTGATCTATAACTTGTAGGTCAGATATCCAAGTAATACCACTTGTAATTTGAAATCATTTTACTTACATTTCTTTCACTTCACAACCTTCTAGCCCCTTGTAATTCACATGATAAGGTATATCATAGTCCAAATAAAGTATCACTTAGGGAAAACTAATAACATACAGTAAAATAAGATAACTGCAAATAAGGATAGAATGGAGTAATAACATTACAAATTAGAATAGCATAAAATATAGTTTTTTAGAGTAAAAGAATTTCATCCTTCCCCTTCACTTACTCCCACATCTAACATTTGGGCAAGGCCTGTTAATTCTGCCTTTAAACATCTCAAATCTGCCCATTTTTCTTCACTGCTGCTTTCACTCTAGTTTAAGCCACCTTCATCTCTTACCTGGAAAGCTATAGTAGTCCCTTAAGTCATCTCCCTGACTCTATATTCCTCACACCCATTCACATTTCTCCTCTCTGTAGTCTCCATGCAGGACCAGATGAACTCTTTAAACCATCAACCGGATAAGCTCTTTAAACCATAAATCCCATCTCGTCACTCCTTTGCTGAAATAGGTAATGATCTTTTTAAATACTGCATTGACAAAACAGACATAATATATAAATCTGGATTTTTCTTGCTCCAAATTGCTCAAAGTAACACATTTTAATGCACGAATTTAGCGAGATTTTGAGTCTCCCATCTAGACCTTTAGGTAATATCACCTGACACAGAGCAATGATAAAGAAAATGTGTTCTGCTGGGCATAGTGGCTCACGTCTATAATCCCAGTGCTTTGGGAGGCTGAGATGGGAGGATTGCTCAAGACCAGAAGTTCAAAACCAGCCTGGGCAAAATAGTGAGACCCTGACTCTACAAGTAAAAATTTAAAAATTAGATGTGCTGTCATATGCCCTTAGTCCCAGCTACTCAAGAGGCTGAGGTGAGAGGATCACCTGAGTCCAGGGGTTTGAGGGTGCAGAAAGATATGATCACCCAATGTACTCCAGCTTGGGCAACAGAGCAAAACCCTGTCTCTAAAAAAAAAAAAGGAAAAGAAAAAAGAAAATTTTTTTTTTTTTTTTTTTTACAAAACATGCCTCACAATATCCAAATGTCATTAACTGGACAACTGCCCATTTGGTTGGAGCAAAAAGCAAATTCGCCTACGTTCTAGTGATAGAAACAATGTGATTAGAACCTTAGAAATTCAGTTCTTACAGATCTGTATCTAACTATAGTAGTGGTACCATAAATTTCATAGCTGTACCCCTGAAGAAAGGATTTAAGTATTCCAAATGAAAAGTTTTCTGTTAAAAGAAGTAAATCTTACACAGGGGAAAAAAATAATAACAGTTGTTAAATATAGGAGGGCATACAAAAAAGTGAGTAGGATCATAATATATTAATATAAACCTAAGTATAGTTGTGCATATTCATTAATGTTTCAGTCTAAGTCAGTTCATCTGAGCCAGTATCAAGACTTTCATATTCTGTAAAACATATTCTGTCCTTTGATGCTAGGTTAATGAAAATACCAGGATTCTTAAGTAGGGGAAAAACGTACACACATTTGCATGATGTTGATGTGTCATTACCAAATAAAAGCACACATATTTTTGATTTCATTTTAATTGTAATATGTCATTGCTTAATGAAATACACATTTATACCTTTAAAGAGATATTTATCAGCCACTCAGAGTTTACTAAATGTAAAGATGTTCAGACTCTGGATTAGCTAATTTCTCTTTGTTACTAAGAGGTTGATTATCCTTAGTCAGCATCCTGAATCCCATCCTTCGCCAATTCTGAAACTCAGTAAAAGAAGAAAAAAGAGAAGCTATGCATAAGCCCACAGTTAGAGTAAAAAATAGGTCAAACTCCTCCTCTCACATGATCCTTTTATTGGTTTCTCCAACCTACTCTGCATTCCTGAGTCTCTGTCTCTGTCGCCCAGACTGGACTGCAGTAGCGCGATCTCGGCTCACTGCAAGCTCCGCCTCCCGGGTTCACGCCATTCTCCTGCCTCAGCCTCTTGAGTAGCTGGGACTACAGGCGCCCGCGACCGCGCCCGGCTAATTTTTTGTATTTTTAGTAGAGAAAATTTTTAGTAGAGTTTCGCCGTTTTAGCCAGGATGGTCTCGATCTCCTGACCTTGTGATCCTCCCGCCTCGGCCTCCCAAAGTGCTGGGATTACAGGCATAAGCCACTCACTGCGCCCGGCCTCCTTTTTTTTTAAATCATCGTGGTGCATTCACTTATTTCCCTTTTTACTGTGAGCCCTTTAAGCTTGATAACTACTGAGCAACTGTCACAGATACTGCAACTGTCATAGGTTCTGCAAGTTTGCTTCTAGATTCTTAAATGCATGTAGTTTATGATGGCTTTAAGTATTAATCATGGCTTCTGATTCAAACCCAGACTTTGAGGATACTCTTCGAGGTAAGAAATTTATCAACAGAAATTTCATGCCCTACCCTTGGCGTTTTTTTTTTTGTTTTTTGTTTTTTGTTTTTTTGTTTTTTTTTTGCTATGCTACACTTAACAATGAGATGGCTACTAACTCATAGTCAGTAATATATCATATCATTGTAAGTACTCAAGTGCTTTTTGACCATGTTTCAGATAGTTTTTCAGGAATAGTAACGCCATTAAACCTCCTTACCTGCTTTTCTCATGCCGTATATTTTTGCCAGCTGACAACGAATAGGGGTTCAGTTTGAATCTGGAATAGATCTTTTTCTCAGCAAAGGTGATAAAGCTAGTACCTCCATGTTTTAATGAACTTTCTTATAGTTCAGGCTCTCATGTGTGAAATTTTTACCAAAACTACAGATACGAGGAACAGCTAATCTTTGATAAATGTTTCTTAGATTTGCTTAATCTAAGAATATTCTTTAAAATTTTTCTTAATTATTTTTGTACTTTTCAGAAGCAACCTTTTTCATTATTTAGACAATATCGTGTAATTAACTCTTTTAATTAAAGCAGCCAGGTGTGGTGGCCAATGCCTATAATCACAGCACTTTAGGAGGCTGAGGTAGGTGGATGGCTTGAGTCCAGGAGTTCAAGACCAGCCTGAACAACGTGGCAAAACCCTGTCTCTAAAAATAAAAATTTAAAAATAAATAAAAATTTTCCCCAATCTTTATTTCAGCTCCAGTGTGCTGCTCTGCTCGTTACAACTTAGCAATTTTGGCCTTTTTTGGTTTCTTCATTGTGTATGCATTACGTGTGAATCTGAGTGTTGCGTTAGTGGATATGGTAGATTCAAATACAACTTTAGAAGATAATAGAACTTCCAAGGCGTGTCCAGAGCATTCTGCTCCCATAAAAGTTCATCATAATCAAACGGTAGGTGCTATTTTTTAAGGAAACAATTTTAATTATTCTAAAATACTTGCAAGTAAACATATTAAAAGGTCTTTTGTCATCCTACAGAAACCACACTTTGTTTATGTATAGTCTGAATTACTTTCTTTTTGTGTTTTCCCAGGAACTGATTGGGCAATAACTTGTAACTATAGCTACTACTGCTATGCCATAATACACCTTGATCTGTTTGAGAAGTAGTTCTTCCATTCCCTCTGTAAACATACCATGCTTGAAGAAAATTTGGAAAAACTTGTTTTATATAACAGAAAATTAAACTGTTTTAAATTTTCTAAATAGCTTTTATAGGAATATTATTTATAACCCTATATCACTTATAGGGTTACAGCTACAAGAGAGTTTAGGTAATCTCAGTTGCAAGATGAAAAGTAAGAACTGGCCAGTTTCTTAGGACATTCTCTTCTGAATGTACACATGCCTAACCTAAGCTACATAAGTCATTTTGCCTGCCTTATGTTATAGTGGAATTGATCAATGTGTGTTCATCATTTGTTTATAATTAAGTTATATACACTTCATTTTATGTTGCTTGTCACACAAGGAGATAGTACAGAAAGAAAAGCTAGTATTCTTTTTAGAAGCACATTTTCAGGCTGGGCACAGTGGCTCATGCCTGTAATCCCAGCACTTTGGGAGGCTGAGGCGGGTGGATCACCTGAGGTCAGGAGTTCAAGACCAGCCTGGCCAACATGGTGAAACCTTATCTCTACTAAAAATACAAAAATTAGCTGGGCGTGGTAGCACACACCTATAATCCCAGCTACTCAGGAGGCTGAGGCAGGAGAATTGCTTGAACCTGGGAGGTGGAGTTTGCAGTGAGCCAAGATCACGCCATTCCACTCCAGCCTGGGCAACAAGAGCAAGACTCCGTCTCAAAAAAAAAAAAAAAAGCATATATTTTCACCCATTTTAAGTGCTCACAAAGGTGCTAGTTCATACTTAGGTGAACCTCCTCTATCATTTACAAGCAGAGCATTCAAGCAGGAAAGAAGATTTCTCTCTAAACAAAATAAATCTCTCCAAAAATCTTTCTATATAACTTTAATAATGTTGCTGAGTAACATTTGGGTACACATCACTCACTTTCTCCACTCCAACCTGTGACCTTCAGGGACAACACTGCTGGACTGTACATGAAATCCTAGAATTCCACAGATAAACTTCTAATTGGTACCCTAAATAAGGGAAAGTATGAGTTTGCTTTGCGTCTTTTTCTTTGCAAAGTGCTTTTGTTGACCCTGCTACTTATCTTCATCTGCCTTGTATCAACAGCAGAAAGAAATCCTGGAATGGTTCTTAACATGTTGGCTTGGTTATACAGCTACACTGCATTAAAGATGTCAGATACTCATATCAGTCACTAAATCTTCATTAGTACCTTACTATGTGCTGCTACTAATGAAAACACAGGTTCTACTCACATGAAGTTTGTGGCTTGATTTAAATTCTTGCTCTTTGGTATAGTTCCATATGCTTGTTTAAGTGCTTGGTCTGAAATGGGGAGATATTATTAATATCTATATGTATGCATGTTAATAGCCAGCATTAACTGTGCATCAAGCCTTATTTTATGTGCCTATTTCATTTCCTCTTCCCAGATCACACATTCGGTAAGTAGTAGAGTTAAGATGAAAACCAAGCCTGGTTCCCAAAGCCTAGCTCAGCCTCTACAGTTTTCTGTTTAATAGCTTTCTGGATTAAGCCTGTGACTCTTTTTTTGGAAGGGGGAGGCAGGGCCGGGGGGGACGGCAGCCTCCCAAGCCATAGTAGTCTCAGAGACACCAAAGCCTTTTTTGTGATTCTTTTGTGAGCCTTGTTGGTCATAGTTATTACAAAGCTATCTGCAGCTTATCCTGCAGTCTAGTTTTATAAAATTGCAAGCCTTCTTGAAGTTTACAACTGTCAGTTCTTTTTCATTCACTTCTTTTTTTTTTTTTTTTTTTTTTTTTTTGAGACGGAGTCTCGCTCTGCCGCCCAGGCTGGAGTGCAATGGCCGGATCTCAGCTCACTGCAAGCTCCGCCTCCCGGGTTCACGCCATTCTCCTGCCTCAGCCTCCCGAGTAGCTGGGACTACAGGCGCCCGCCACCGCGCCCGGCTAGTTTTTTGTATTTTTAAGTAGAGACGGGGTTTCACCGTGTTAGCCAGGATGGTCTCGATCTCCTGACCTCGTGATCCGCCCGTCTCGGCCTCCCAAAGTGCTGGGATTACAGGCTTGAGCCACCGCGCCCGGCCACATTCACTTCTAAATACTGTATGTCTATATTGTTATGACTCACCCACCTACTGGAAAGTTTGCATGTTCTTCAGTCCAAAATAGTGGTTCAAAATCTCATTTATCTGTACTTGCATACCAGTAAGAGAAAAGAGCTGTTGCGTGAAGGTCTTAAAGGATTGTTTTATTCTCTTCTGATTTTTGTAGGGTAAGAAGTACCAGTGGGATGCAGAAACTCAAGGATGGATTCTCGGTTCCTTTTTTTATGGCTACATCATCACACAGATTCCTGGAGGATATGTTGCCAGCAAAATAGGGGGGAAACTGCTGCTAGGATTTGGGATCCTTGGCACTGCTGTCCTCACCCTGTTCACTCCTATTGCTGCAGATTTAGGAGTTGGACCACTCATTGTACTCAGAGCACTAGAAGGACTAGGAGAGGTAATTTCCTTTTCTCTCTGGTTTTACTTCTTACCCTGTGTCTCCTTCTCTTCTTCTTAAAGATATCATTCTTTGGTATGAATATGAACCAAAAAATAACATTGGATGATAACAGGGGTTTCTTTTTTAGAGAAAGGACTAACTAAAAAATTACCTGAATAGATTTTGTTTGTGGTAAATGAGGTATCTAGTAGGAGCACCAAAATTGGAAACTTTACTCAAAAACCAGAGAAAACGTTTTTCCAGAAGAGACTTCATAGCTCATACTTTAGGAGAGAAGAAAATAAACCACTAATAAATGGTTAAGATAGGCCGGGTGTGGTGGCTCATGCCTGTAGGCCGAGGTGGGCAGATCACTTGAGGTCAGGAGTTTGAGACCAGCCTGGCCAACATGGTGAATCCCTGTCTCTACTAAAAATAAATTAGCCAGGCATGGCGGTGCACACCTGTAATCGCAGCTACTCGGGAGGATGAAGTGGGAGAATCACTTGAACCTGGGAGGCAGAGGTTGCAGTGAGCCACGATCGCTCCACTGCACTCCAGCCTGGATGACAGCAAATCTCCATCTCAAAAGAAAAAAAAGGGTTAAGATTGGCCATCATTACCTCTTATACTCTTGCCACAGTTTAACTCTGTTGTATCATTGATGCCCAGGTCTGAAGCACATTTTACACAATAGACTGTTGAGTTGCATTGAATTTCTTTTTTATCACTTATTCTTTTATTTTTTCTGGTCTTATAACTTAGAGACAAATATTTTATTATTTTATGTAACTATCTCAATTTAGTTCTATGATTCTGCTGTTTTTAGAAGTATTATTAATTTTTGCCTCTTTTATTTCCCTCCTCTTCATAGTTTTATCATTTTTAAAAATTTTGATTCTTGTCTTTCTTTTCTGTCCCACTTTTCTTTTGTATTACATCATGTGTACCCCCATACTGAATAATTTTCACTTTTCCTTTATAACTTTGAACTTCTACCTCTGAAACCCAGGGAAAGGTGTATTTTGATCTCTTGCATTTCTTTAATTCAAGCAAGATAATGGCCACTGGGCTTGGTGTAGAGCATAAAGATTATTTTAAGTAGCAGCGTATCATGCTGTTGGAATAAACACTGGACCAGAGTTTGAATAATAGCTCTATTGTATCTAACAGTGAAACCTTAGGTAAGCTCTAATCTCTAGACCGCAGTTCCATCATTTTTTAAACTGGGACTAAAATACCTTCCCTGTTTTCAGTCACAGGATAGATATAAAATTCATATGGTGATAAGGATTGCTAGAATACTTTGGAAATTGCCAGGTACTATTTAAAGATGTTTCATTCATCTGAATGTTTTTATTTTGTTCGTTCAATAGAGATCTATTAAAGTAAACCCTTCCTGATCACAAAATTAAAATTACTCCTCTATTACCAGGTTCCTATTCTTCTTGACAAAGTAAAATATACTTAAATCTAGCATATTTTCTCTGATCCTAGTATTGAATCTCCTTGCTGAATGTATTCCCATATTTTACTTCCAGTTTATACCACTAATTTAATATTACGGCATATTGATCATATTACTACTGTTATCTCAGGTAACATTTTATTTCCTTTTTTTTCTAGTTTTTGAGACGGAGTCTCGCTCTGTCGCCTAGGCTGGAGTGCAATGGCACGATCTCGGCTCACTGCAACCTCCGTCTCCCGAGTTCAAACAATTTTCCTTCCTCATCCTCCCAAGTAGATGGGATTACAGGCACGTACCATCACGCCTGGCTAATTTTTGTATTTTTAGTAGAGACAGGGTTTCACCATATTGGCCAGGCTGGTCTCGAACTTCTGACATCAAGTGATCTGCCCGCCTCAGCCTTCCAAAGTGCTGGGATTACAGGCATGAGCCACCATGTCCGACCAACAACTAAATAGAATTTAAGTTGTGTTTATACTCAGGTTCTCTCATCCTTCTTCATCCCTCCAGTATGTATCACAGATGCATTTCCTCATTCATAAAGGACACTTAGATTACTATCTTTCTTTCCTACCATCTGATTCACCATAAATATGCCTACATTGTCCCTAGGTTTTATAATAAAGTTTTCTACAACATAATCTCTGTGGGCATTTCCAGACATCTTAAGTTTTCTTCTATAATGACTCATCCTGTGGATGCTCCATGAGATAGATTCTTACTGATCTGCAATGTATCTAAGTCATCTTTGCCTTCCATTGGTATTACGTTTTTTAATTCCTTTTTGTTTGTTTTTGGTTTTGAAAGAGTCAGCAGAAAGTATAAAGTATTAAAACATTTATTCTTCTCTACACTAATAATAGCACTAGCTACCATTTATTTTTACAACAATTATGCAACTGCCTTGAAGTTCAAGGAGGTTAACTAATCTTTCTGAAGTGGCACAGAGAGTGTCCAAGGAGAGCTATTCTCTCTCACTCTCCTGTGGTATCTCCTCATTTAACCCGTCTCTATGAAACTGCCTCTTTCCACATCTCATTAGCTCTCCATGTCAGTAATTGGCATCTACTAGGCTCGTTATTGCAGGAAAAAAAAGAAAAAAGGCTGTAAACATGCTGATTGAATTCATCCTTTTTTTAATAGGACTGTTTTTCCAGTTGGTTGTCAACTTGAATTTTTTTTCAGTATCCCAAAGTATTAGCTCAGTATTTTTTAAAGTTGTAACTTAGTAATATTCCCTTTCATTCAGGTGATTAATAAAGTGAATGAGTAAAATTAACCTTGAGCGTGATCCCTTTATGTCCTCACTCAGTACAACTATTTTAGATTTATTGTAACCCTTATCTTGTCATCTTCAAACCAGTTCCAAAATCCATGAATCTTTGGGGAGTTTTACTTTTTTTTTTTTTTTTAAGAGATGGGGTCTCACTATGTTGCCCAGGCTGATCTCGAACTCCTGGGCTCAAGCAATCCTCCTGCCTTGGCCTCCCAAAGTGCTGGGATTATAGGCATGAGCCACCACACCCAGCCCTCAAATTCTGAAAGTATTTCATTTTAAGGTATTTTCACTTAACACTATAAAAATATCTCACTTCATGGAACCTGATTCTGGTTTTATTCTGATGCAGAAAACGCTTTTGTAGCAAAATACTTAACTTAGGTTAAAACATTAACAAAACTAGCTTACATTTCATCAGAAATATCATGTTCCCTTCTCTCAGGGTGTTACATTTCCAGCCATGCATGCCATGTGGTCTTCTTGGGCTCCCCCTCTTGAAAGAAGCAAGCTTCTTAGCATTTCATATGCAGGTGAGATAACAATTATCAAATTTTGCTGTAATATGTTATGTATATATCAACCTTGGGGAAAAAGTGCCTGCATACCAGAATGATGCAGTGTCGGATTGGATGCCCCTTTGGGGAGAACATTAAGTTTCGGTAGTACAACTTTATTACCAATTTTTCTCTTTGGCTCAACAACTTATAGTAATGTGGCTTAATTGACTAATGTCATTTTCCCCATCTGCCATCATCTATTTCAAAGTATGTTGCCTTTTCAGATATCGGTATAAAGATGCTCTTTTTTTTCCTTTTTCTGTTTACTTTTTTGGGGTTTTAAAAATTTATTTTTGCTTGTTTAGAGATGCTTTTTAATAAAAAGGAAAAAAAGGGCCAGTAGCTAGAAAATTGAATGTTTTTGTCCTTAAATTGTGATTTCTGTTTTGGTTAACTAATGAATGTATCATGATTCTCAACCCCTCTCTTCATGTGTCTTTTTTCTATGCATCTTTATTTGCCATCATTTTGATCTACAGGTGAGATAAGATGAATTTTATATATGTGAATTATAATTTTACCAGATTGCATAAGATATTCTAGCCTTTCTTTCATTGACTGAATTAAAATTTTTCCACCTGACTGCTTTTTAAATATAGTAGTTGAGAAAAGGCCTCTCTGTGGTACTTTTTTTTTTTTTTTTTTTTTTTTTTTTTTTTTTTTGAGACGGAGTCTCACGCTGTTGCCCAGGCTGGAGTGCAGTGGCGCGATCTCGGCTCACTGCAAGCTCCGCCTCCCAGGTTCCCGCCATTCTCCTGCCTCAGCCTCCTGAGTAGCTGGGACTACAGGCGCCCGCCACCGCGCCCGGCTAATTTTTTGTATTTTTAGTAGAGACGGGGTTTCACTGTGGTCTCGATCTCCTGACCTTGTGATCCGCCCGCCTCGGCCTCCCAAAGTGCTGGGATTACAGGCTTGAGCCACCGCGCCCGGCTCTGTGGTACTTTTAAGCTAAAATCTGAAGGATAAGAACAAACCATTCATGCAGGGAGAATAGCATTTCAGCCAATCAGAACAGCATGTACGAGGGCACTCAGGCAAGAAATAACATAAAGGTTTAGGCCGGGCACGGTGGCTCAAGCCTGTAATCCCAGCACTTTGGGAGGCCGAGATGGGCAGATCACGAGGTCAGGAGATCAAGACCATGCTGGCTAACACGGTGAAACCCCGTCTCTACTAAAAAATACAAAAAATTAGTCGGGCGAGGTGGCGGGCGCCTGTAGTCCCAGCTACTCGGGAGGCTGAGGCAGGAGAATGTCGTGAACCCAGGAGGCGGAGCTTGCAGTGAGCTGAGATCCGGCCTCTGCACTCCAGCCTGGGCGACAGAGCGAAACTCCGTCTCAAAAAATAAAAAATAAAAAATAAAAAAATAAAGGTTTAAACAAATGGAAAACTACTTTGGGTCGCTAGAACTCAGTGAGTAAGGAGGATAATGGCATAAGATAAGGTTAGAGAAAGAGATAAGAGTCGGGTTATATCAAGTCTTATAGACTACAGGAAAGAATGTAGATTGTTTTTTAAGAGGCATGATTCAATTACATTTTAAGAAGATTATTCTTGCAGCTATGTGGAGATTGAGATGAGAAATCTGATGATAGGTTCAAGAACAGGTACTATCTAAGGTTCCCCTTTACCTATTGAATAAATCCCAAACTCCTTGCACTAAGGGCAAGATTCTTTACAGTCTTCACGGCTTTATTGCAGCTAGCCTTATAACTCTGGCAGATAGTGCCTAGCTTGGAGTAGGTACTCAGTAACTGTTCCACTGTCCAACCTGTTTTTCCAGCTTTATCTTCTTTTTCTTTCCTTTACCCAAATGGAGTTCCCAAGCCTCCTACTCTCTGCTTTCCTACTTCCATTCCTTTGCTTGTCCTGTTACACTACCTCTATATCTGTTTTCTAATCTTGTTTCTATGGGACCAAATGTTAGGCTTTTTTTTTTTAGACAGAGTCTCACTCCAGGCTGGAGTGCAGTGGCACAGTTGCCGCTCACTGCAGCCTCAACAGCTGAAGTGATCCTCCCACCTCAGCCTCCCAAGTAGCTAAGTAGCTGGTACTACAGGCGTGCGCCACCACCATGCCCAGATAATTTTTGTATTTTTAGTACAGATAGTAGTTTGCCATATTGCCCAGGCTGGTCTCAAACTCCTAGGCTCAGGTGATCCACCCGCGTCAGCCTCCCAAAGTGCAGGGATTACTGGCATGAGCCACTGTGCCCAGCCTGTTACCCATTGTCTGTAAGCAGTAGACCTGTCTGTCCTATCTTTGTGTCTCTCTCTCCAAAGTTTATAAAATAGTCTTATGTGTTGTTTTAGGAGCACAGCTTGGGACAGTAATTTCTCTTCCTCTTTCTGGAATAATTTGCTACTACATGAATTGGACTTATGTCTTCTACTTTTTTGGTAAGTTTAAAACTTTAGCTGAATTATAATGTAACAAATTCAAAATATAATAATAGTAGCCTAATAATGTGTTAAAAATATATCTTCCAAATTACGGAAACAGAGTTCTAAAACATTTCCTGATAACCTGTTTTTCAAGTTGGTATGGTTTACTTGACCTATTTGAATTATGACCTGATGTTAGTTTTGGAATATTTCTCGGTAGAAATGACTCTTGATCCTGGACTTAAATAGTACATTTGCTATCAAAAAAATTACTGTCTTGGGTATTTTAAGTTTCTTCTCAAGCAAAGTAGGATGTTCTCACTTGGTGGTTTTAATGTTTGTTGTTTTTCTTTTTTTTTCTTTTTACTTAGTCCCAAGGCATTTTATTTCTGTTTCCTTGGCAGCATGATACACATTTTTAATAAATTAGATTTTCACATAGACGTGTCATGCAAGAAATGTATCTGCAATCAAAATTTAAAAATCAACTAACAAAAACAGACACCTTTGGAAATATGTAGACTGTGGAAATATATCTTCAAAAAGGTTTGTCTGGTAGACCCTGGTAGGCAAAGTCATGCAGTTAAAAGTTGTTTTCTTCTGGCGGGGCGCAGTGGCTCACACCTGTAATCCCAGCACTTTGGGAGGCCAAGGTGGGTGGATCACAAGGTCAAGAGTTCAAGACCAGCCTGGCCAACATGGTGGAACCCCGTCTCTACTCAAAATACAAAAATTAGCCGGGTGTGGTGGCATGTGCCTATAGTCCCAGCTACTCAGGAGGCTGAGACAGTAGAGTTGCTTGAACCCGGCAGGCGGAGATGGCAGTGAGCTGAGATCACGTCACTGCACTCCAGCGTGTGTGACAGAGCAAAGACTCTATCTCCAAAAAAAAAAAAAAAAAAGTTGTTTTCTTCAAAATGTATAAGCAATAATACAGTTATAGCAATTATCCCATTAAATTGAATCCAGACTGAAGTCAGTTTTACATTGAATTTATAGTTACATAATTTTTTCAAGACATGTAAAAATTGTTGTTGGTGGATTCTAATTTTGTGGTTTTGTTTTGTTTTGTTTTTTATGTGGCATATTCTAATTTTATCTAACTATTATTTTTCTATTTTAAGGTACTATTGGAATATTTTGGTTTCTTTTGTGGATCTGGTTAGTTAGTGACACACCACAAAAACACAAGAGAATTACCCATTGTGAAAAGGAATACATTCTTTCATCATTAAGAAATCAGGTATGGACTTTGACACATTTTAAAAATAATGTCAGAACCTTTTTTTCTTCAGAATTAAGATATCAATTTTTAAAAATAGATATTCCTATTGTGCATGCTCTAGACAAAGTAGAATAGGCAAATGAAATAAATATCCAAAATATTGTCTGGCGGGGTGCAGTGGCTCACACTTGTAATCCCAATAATTTGGGGAGGTCTAGGTGGGAGGATCATTTGAGGTTAGGAGACTAGCCTAGTCAACATAGTGAGACCCTTTCTCTACAAAACATTTAAAACATTTTAAAAATATTTTTAAAATACATAAAATATTGTCTGAAGAATTTCAGTTTTCATTTTTTTATAGAAAGTATAGTTTTATAAACTATAAAAAATATTTTTAAGTCATTTTCAACCTTTTAGTGTAGTGATTATCAAATGAGTCTGAAGTTTGTTTTTCCACTTGATTGGTAGAAAATAAAATATGTTATCCATGAAAGGATTCTCATTCTGACCATTAGTTGTTAGAAAACCAACTAGTGTGTTTATACAGTTGTGAATCACAAATCTGAAAATTTTGAATCCAAAATACTCTGAAATCCAGAAGTTTTTGAGAACCCACATGATGCTCAAAGGAAATGCTCATTGGAGCATTTCAGAGTTCAGATTTTTGGATTTTAAGATTTAGGATGCCTGGCCAGCTGTGATGGCTCACTCCTGTAATCCTAGCACTTTGGGAGGCTGAGGCAGGTGGATCGCCTGAGGTCAGGAGTTCAAGACCAACCTGGCCAACCTGACAAAACCCCGTCTCTACTAAAAATACAAAAATTAGCTGGGCATGGTGGCACACACCTGTAGTCCCAGCTACTCAGGAGGCTGAGACAGGAGAATTCCTTGAACACAGGAGGCAGAGGTTGCAGTGAGCTGTGATCTGGCCACTGCACTCCAGCCTAGGTGACAGACCGAGACTCCGTCTCAAAAAGAAAAACAAGATTTAGGATGCTTAACTGGGAAGGTATGTGATACAAATATTCTAAAATCCAAAATCCAAAACACTTCTGGTTCCAAGCATTTCAGACAAGGGATGTTGGACCCGTATCTATATTTTTAAACAAGTGTCATTAAAGAAAGAGAACAGCATATTTATTATGGTATATTATTATATGATATGCATCTGTTTGTTCTTCTAGAGTAAGTCTTTAGAAAAAAATGTATATCTTATTAAAACCGGATTTCAATCACTTAAGCACAAAGGCAAATCAGAAATAAAAGTCTATCATAATTCAATATACTAAATTCTCAAACCATGGAAACAAAATGTTTGCCTTTTGAGTAGAATAAAAGAAGAACATAAAAACATTAGGAGGCCGGGCGCGGTGGCTCACGCCTGTAATCCCAGCACTTTGGGAGGCCGAGGCGGGCGGATCACGAGGTCAGGAGATCGAGACCATCCTGGCTAACACGGTGAAATCCCGTCTCTACTAAAAATGCAAAAAATTAGCCAGGCGAGGCGGCGGGCGCCTGTAGTCCCAGCTACTCGGGAGGCTGAGGCAGGAGAATGGTGTGAACCCGGGAGGCGGAGCTTGCAGTGAGCCGAGATCGCGCCATTGCACTCCAGCCTGGGCGACTAAGCGAGACTCTGTCTCAAAAAAAAAAAAAAAAAAAAAAAACATTAGGAAAGACTAAAATATACACAGTTTGTTTTCAGCATTCTTATTGACTTCAAAGTCACTTTATTAGTTTAAAAACATAAAATATTTTAAACTTTTCCTATTAAATTATCATGATAGATATTTTATTTTATATATATATATATTTATTATTTTTTTGGGGGGGACGGAGTTTCGCTCTCTCACCCAGGCTGGAGTGTAGTGGCATGATCTCGCCTCACTGCAACCTCCATCTCCCGGATTCAAACAATTCTCCTGCCTCAGCCTCCTGAGTTGCTGGGATTACAGGTGCACACCACCACTCCCAGCTAAATTTTTGTATTTTTAGTAGAGACGGGATTTTACCATATTGGCCAGGCTGGTCTCGAACTCCTGGCCTCAAGCAATCCTATCATCTTGGCCTCTGAAAGTGCTGGGACTACAGGTGTGAGCCACTGCGCCCAGCCCAAGATTGATATTTTAAATATTTATATATAGTATAACCAGGCAGTAAAATTAAAAACTTAGTCTTGACTGGGCATGGTGGCTTATGCCTGTAATCCCAGCACTTTGGGAGGCTAAAGCAGGGAGATTTCTTGAGCCCTGAAGTTCAAGCCCAGCCTGGACAACATAGCAAGACCCCATCTCTAAAAAGAATAAAAATGTACTCTTTAGCATTTATTTTTAAGTTTTTTTATTTTGCTATAAATGTCTCTACAAGCAGCTGAACTTTAAGAATTATGGGCCGGGTGCGGTGGCTCAAGCCTGTAATCCCAGCACTTTGGGAGGCCGTGACGGGCGGATCACGAGGTCAGGAGATCGAGACCATCCTGGCTAACACGGTGAAACCCCGTCTCTACTAAAAAATACAAAAAAAAAAACCTAGCTGGGCGAGGTGGCGGGCGCCTGTAGTCCCAGCTACTTGGGAGGCTGAGGCAGGAGAATGGCGTAAACCCGGGAGGCGGAGCTTGCAGTGAGCTGAGATCTGGCCACTGCACTCCAGCCTGGGCGACAGAGCCAGACTCCATCTCAAAAAAAAAAAAAAAAAAAGAATTATGAACTGTCTTGATCTTTGCCAAAGATTGGCAAAAACTCAGAAACAGAAGAAATCAGCACTGTAATAAAGTTTTAACCAGGCGGAGAGCTCATATCCAAGGTTACTTGGGTCTGAGTCTTCCCAGCAGAAAATAATAATAATAATAATAATAATAAAAAATGCAAATAAAAAGAAAGTTTTAGCTAGGTGTGATGGCACACACATGCAGTTCCAGCTCCTCAGGAGGCTGAGGCAAGGGGGCTGCTTGAGTCCAGGAGGTCAAGGTTGCAGTGAACTATAATCAGCCATTGCACTCCAACCTGGGCAACAGAGCAAGCCCATGTCTCAAAATAAAAAGTTAAGTTACTTTGAAAGTTTAGAGTCCTGCATGATGTTAATTGAATTACCCACTTTTTCCCCTTAAGGAACAGGTAAAAAAAATTTAACACATTATAAACAGATGTTGCCGTGTAAAACTTGCTATGTTTTGTCATTTTCTCAACACTGATGGGTAACAGCTTGCTTCTTCCAATATTTCATTTTTATCATGATCTTCCAGAACTTATAAAACTTTTGAGTTTGTTTAAATTTTTTTAAAAGCTTTCCCTTGGCCAGGGGTGGTGGCTCACACCTGTAATCCCAACACTTGGGGAGTCAAGATGGAAGAATTGCTTGAGCCCAGGAATTGAGACCAGCCTGGGCAACATGACGAGACCTCATCTCTACAAAAAATTTAAAAATTAGCCAGGTAGTCCCAACTACTCAGCAGGCTGAGGCAGGAGGATTGCGTGAGCCTGGGAAGTCAAGGCTATAGTAAGCTGTGTTTGTGCCACTGAACTCCAGCTTGGGCAACAGAGCAATACCTTGTCTTAAAAAAAAAAAAAAATCTTTCTCTACATTGGTATGTGTCTTAATCTTTCCAAACTTAGGTTGTTTCTCCACACGCTTCAGAAAAAGGAATATCCAGAGGCAAGAGATTTAGGAGGAGAAGCCCAGATTGCGTTCTTTTTTTTTGAGTCTAGCTCGGTACTCATGCTGGAGTGCAGTGGTACCATCACAGCTCAGTGCAGCCTTGACCTTTCAGGTTCAAGCAGTCTTCCCACCTCAGCCTCTCAAGTAGCTGGGACTACAGGTGCACACCACCATGCCTAGCTAATTATTTTTTGTAGAGATGGAGTCTCCCTATGATAATCAAGCTGGTCTCAAACTGCTGGGCTTAAGGAGTCTTCCTGCCTTAGACTCCCAAAATGCTGGGATTACAGGCATGAGTCACCACATACAACCAGACTGCATTCTTAAAGCACATGATGTTATAGTTGATAATGTCGTAAAATGATGTGTTACATGAAGCTCCACCTTTAAATCTTGGACCCAAGAAATGTGCAGCCTCTACTCATTCATTCTTTAAACATTTTTTTTTTTTTTTGATACTTGACTATGACCTAGGTTCTTTGTCAGCTGAGGACTTAAAAATGAGTAAGAGGAAAAAAATAAAACATGGTTCCTGTGGGACCCGAGGTCTCCAGAGGGAGACAGACATGGATGGACAGAATTTCAATATAATATAGCCTGCGTAATGCAGTGTATAAGGTACAGGACATCTTTGGAACAGAGAAGGTGGCAGTCCTCAGCCAGCCTGGGGCAGATAGGAAAAGCTTCCTTATGTCAGTGCCTTCTGGCCAAAGCCCATCAGGAACACACTTACAGTTGAACAAGTTGAGTGTCTTGGTTCATTGCAGTGAGGAAGAAAGCACACCATGAAGGACCATGAGGGCATCTCAGTGTAGAGTTGAGAGGAACTTGTTGCAGTTTAGACATGTATTAGATGACTTCAGGAAGGGTTTAAAGAATTAATGTTTTGCTCTGGATTTGATAATTCTATGATGAATTTTTATCTAGAAGGTGGGGTAAAGCTGTGATTAGTAAGGGCACAGCAGTCACTCATATTAGCTAGGAGAGGAAGACGTTTGTGCGTTTTTTGTAGTTTATGGCATTCTTGTTTTTGTCTGTGCTCAAACATGACTGTGGAGTGGGTTTTTTCTTCTTCTTCTTTTTAGAGACAGGGTCTCGCTCTGTCTCCCAGGCTGCCATGCAGTGGGGTGATATCGGCTCACTGTAAAGTGGTCTTATTTTTGTCATGCTCCAGCATGCTCATAGAGTGGCCTGGTTTCGGTTCAACAGGAGAACCCCAGGCCTAGATGTTAGAACCAGGACAGTTTAGCTTACCACAGCCCAGGACTGCTTTCTTTCTTTCTTTTTCTCTTGAGACAGAGTTTTGCTCTTTTTGCCCAGGCTGAAGTGCAATTGTGCAATCTCAGCTCACTGCAACCTCCGTCTTCCAGGTTCAAGTGACTCCCCTGCCTCAGCCTCCTGAGTAGCCGGGATAACAGGTGTGCACCACCACGCCCAGCTAATCTTGTATTTTTAGTAGAGTCTAAAAATGGTTTCTCCATGTTGGTCAGGCTGGTCTCAAACTCCTGACCTCAGATGATCTGCCCGCCTTCGTCTCCCAAAGTGCTGGGATTACAGGCAGGAGCCACCACATCCAGCCTGACTGCTTTTTTCTTTCTCACTTTCCTGAGAGAAAGAGTGATATCTTCTAGAGAGAGTGACACCTTCTAGGAAGTGTGGCTGTTGGGTGTTGCTCTTCTGCGTAAGGCAAAGGCAAAAAACGTCAGGAGGAGGAAGCAGGTGGAAGTCAGGTCATGGAGGGTCCTCTGTGCCTCACTAAGGAGCTTAGCCTTTATCCTTTAGGCACTGGGATGCCATGAAGTATCTGTAAGCTGGAAGTGACAGAATCAGGTTTGCATTCTAGATAGCTTATGCTGGCAGTCATGTCGAAGGAGATCTGAGCTGGACAAGCAAGAGTTGCAGTTAGAATGTTTTCTCAGTTATCCAACCAAGACAAAGTCAGTACTTATAGGTAGAAATGTGATTTCATTCTTACAATAAGTGGATTTTACAATTATGATAGCATATATAGTTCTAATTCTGATTCAGAAATGTCTACAAGAAGAGAAATAGGCTGGGTGCGGTGGCTCACACCTGTAATCCCAGCACTTTGGGAGGCCAAGGCAGGTGGATCATGAGGTCAGGAGTTCAAGACCAGCCTGGCCAATATGGTGAAACTCCATCTGTAGTAAAAATACAAAACTTAGCCAGGCATGGTGGTGTGTGCCTGTAGTCCCAGCTACTCGAGAGGCTGAGGCAGAAGAATCTTTTGAACCTGGGACGCAGAGATTACAGTGAGCCGAGATCGTACCACTGCACTCCCGCCTGGTCGACAGAGCAAGACTCTATTTCAAAAAAAAAAAGAAAAAAGAGAGAGAGAGAGAAAAAAAAAAAAAAAAAAACCTTCATTGCACCTTGCAGTTAAATTCAGAAGGGCTATCTCATGACTAGTGAGTGCTTTAAGATCATCGACTACTCCTCTGTGTTGAAGATCTCTTTTTAATGAATTATGGAAAGACATTACCACTTCACCCATTGAAGTGTTCTTTCCTATATATCTGCTATTTTTGTTGTTTTGTTTTGTTTTGTTTTTTTGAGACAGAGTTTCGCTCTTTTTTTTTTTTTTTTTTTTTTTTGAGACGGAGTCTCGCTCTGCCGCCCAGGCTGGAGTGCAGTGGCCGGATCTCAGCTCACTGCAAGCTCCGCCTCCCGGGTTTACGCCATTCTCCGGCCTCAGCCTCCCGAGTAGCTGGGACTACAGGCACCCACCACCACGCCCGGCTAGTTTTTTTTGTATTTTTAGTAGAGACGGGGTTTCACTGTGTTAGCCAGGATGGTCTCGATCTCCTGACCTCGTGATCCGCCCGTCTCGGCCTCCCAAAGTGCTGGGATTACAGGCTTGAGCCATCGCGCCCGGCCGAGTTTCGCTCTTGTTGCCCAGGCTGGAGTGCAATGGCACAATCCTGGCTCACTATATCATAACCTCCGCCTCCTGGGTTCTAGTGATTCTCCTGCCTCAGCCTCCCAAGTAGCTGGGATTACAGGCATGCACCACCACACCCAGCTAAGTTTTTGTATTTTTCGTAGAGACAGGGTTTCTCCATGTTGGTCAGGCTGGTCTCCAGCTCCCAACCTCAGGTGATCCGCCTGCCTCGGCCTCCCAAAGTGCTGGAATTATAAGCATGAACCATCATGCCTGGCTTCTTCTTTTCTTAATTCCAAGGATATCATGGGGTTTTCTTGTTTGGTTGGTTCTGGGTTTTTTTGTTTTTGTTTTGTTTTTTTGAGACAAGGTCTGGTTCTATTGACTAGGCTAGAGTGTAATAGCATGATCTTGGCTAACTGCAGCCTTCACCTCCCTCCGCCTCCTGGGTTCAAGCCATCCTCCCACCTCAGCCTACCAAGTAGTTGGGATGCCAGGTGTGTACCACAAAGCCTGGCTAATTTTTGTATTTTTCGTAGAGATGGTTTTGCCATGTTGCCCAGGCTGGTCTTGAACTTCTGAGCTCAAGTAATCTGCCTGCCTCAGCCTCCCAAAGTGCTGGGATTACAGGCATGAGCCACCATGCCCAGCCTGAAGAGAGCATGTTTTGTAACTGTTTTACTTCTCCTTTATGCCTTTTAGGAAGAGTATACAATTTTGCAGCATTGCGAAGCAAATCAAATGGGGACCTTGGTTTGAATATTTAGTTGTCAAATTAAGACAGAAATTAAGAGCATTTATTACATGTAACTTTGCTAAATCAATCTGCTGTTACTTGCATTTGACAAGAAAATTTTTTTTGTAGAATGGCATATTAGAAGGTATTCAAGTATTTGTCAAGTGATCTTACCCTCTGTATTTCATACATTTCATGACAAATCATTTTTATAGTTTGTCCTTTTTCTGTTTCAACTTATATGGAAAAAAAGTTGATTGAGCTGTTATTAGAAATTCAATGATACATTCTGCATACAAGATTCAGGATCTCATTGATTTTTCCTTCACAAATTCCATTATCATTTAAATCTCCAAAGTACATTTGCTTTCAAAATGTTGGCTGAGGAAATGATCTGAGCAATTTTAAAATGTTTTGCCCATATGTATTTTCCTTTTTGGGGGGATGGGGGTGGGAAGGACAGTCTCCCTCTGTTCCTGAGGCTGGAGAGCAGTGGCACTGTCTCAGCTCATTGCAACCTCTGCTTCCCAGGTTCAAGCGATTCTCATGTCTCAGCCTCCTGAGTAGCTGGAATTACATGCACGCACCACCTTTCCTGCCTAATTTTTTGTATTTTTAGTAGAACCAGGGTTTCACTGTGTTGGCCAAGTTGGTCTCGAACTCCTGACCTCAAGTGATCCACCTGCCTTGGCCTCCCAAAGTGCTGGGATTACAGGTGTGAGCCACTGCGCCCAGCCACGCATATGTACCATCTTTTATCAGCAGTGGTATTTTAGAATAATGTAGACCTCTAATAAGAACTTTCAGGACCAGGTGCAGTGACTTATGCCTGTAATCCCATCACTTTGGGAGGCCTGGGTGGAAGGATCACTTGAGCCCAGGAGTTAGAGACCTGCCTGGGCAACATAGGGAGACCCCATTCCTACAAAAAATTTTAAAATTACACGGTATGATGGCACATGCCAATAGTCTCAGCTACTCAGGAGGCTGAGGTGAGAGGATCGCTAGAGCCCAGGAGGCTGAGGTTGCAGTAGCCGTGATGGTGCCTCTGCACTCCAGCCTATGCAACAGAGTGAAACCCTGTATCAAAAAAAAAAAAAAAAAAAAAGCAAAGCGGCAGGCACAGTAGCTCACGCCTATAATCCCAGCACTTTTAAGGCAGGTGGATTGCCTGAGATTAGGAGTTCAAGACCAACCTGGCCAACGTGGTAAAACCCTGTCTCTACTAAAAATACAAAAATTAGCTGGGCATGGTGGCAGGCGCCTGTAATCCCAGCTGCTCAGGAGGCTGAGGCAGGAGAATTGCTCGAACCCAGGAGGCAGATGCCGCAGTAAGTTGAGATCGTGCCACTGCACTCCAGCCTGGGTGACAGAGCGAGACTCCTTCTCAAAAAAAAAAAAAAATGCTTTCATAATTTTTAATTTTTTGCCAACAATTAGATATGATGAAGCCATCGAGAGAATGTGTTTACATTGCTTGATTGGCAAAATAGTAGTGTGTTAGAAACAATAGCAAGAGAATAATTTCTAGATAAAGAACATCAAAAAAAAGCTGTTTTGTACCTTCTTAAGCCCAACCTTGTGTTGTCCAGTATGGTAGCCACTAGCCCCACGTGGCTATTATACTTTTAATTTAACTAATTTAATTAAAAATTTAGTTCTGGCCAGGTGCAGTGGCTCACACCTGTAATCCCAGTACTTTGGGAGGCTGAGGCGGGCAGATCACGAGGTCAAGAGATCGAGACCATCCTGGCCAACATGGTGAAACCCCATCTCTACTAAAAAATACAAAAATTAGCCGGGCATAGTGGCACATGCCTGTAGTCCCAGCTACTCAGGAAGCTGAGGCAAGAGAATCACTCGAACCCAGGAGGCGGAGGTTGCAGTGAGTCAAGATCACGACACTGCACTCCAGCCTGGCAACAGAGCGAGACTCCATCTCAAGGAAAAAAAAAAAAACTAATTCTGGCCAGGCGTGGTGGCTCATGCCTGTAATCCCAGCACTTTGAGAGGCCAAGGTGAGCGGATCACCTGAGGTCAGGAGTTCAAGACCAGCCTGGTCAACTTAGTGAAACCCCATCTCTACAAAAATACAAAAATTATCCCAGCATGACCAGCGAGTGCTTGTAATCCCAGCTACTCGGGAGGCTGAGGCGGGAGAATTGCTTGAACCCAGGAGACGGAGGTTGTAGTGAGCCAAGATCACTTCACTGAACTCTAGCCTGGGCAACAGAGCAAGACTCCGTCTAAAAATAAAAAAATTTAGTCACACATATGTCACACATATGACAAGGGTTTTGTTTCGTTTCATTTTGTTTTCTTTCATCAACCTGTTAGAAGGACAAGGATTTAATAACCGTGCACGTAGAACATTCCATCATCATGGAAAGTTCCACTGGACAGCACTACCTTAAACTCTTGTTTAAGGTAGTGATACTTGGATAGTTTCTCCTAGTAACATTTGAAAATTCATCTTTAACTTGAAAGTTTTTATAAATGAAGACTTTCCCCCAAAAATATAACTTGTAACGTGGAAATACTATAAGTTGATCTTACGATTCATATTGGGAGAACAGAAAACTGTTGTGTTGTACTTCAGTTACAAATGAACACTAAGCTGGAATACAGACATTTCACGTTCTTCTTTCTAAGCCTCTAACCCCGTGGGCCTTGTATTCGTTTGATAAGCAGCTATTGAGAACCTGCCATGTGTCAGGCTTATGTGTTAGACATACAGCTCATCTTGGTTGGGTGATTGTCCAAAAACATCAGATTATCAAAAATTCAATTGATATTTATAGGTTGTAAAAACATACCAGTGTGACTAAAATTAAATATGTCTTATTACAGGTTGTATTTCCAAGAGGTAGGATACCTTCTTCAGAATATATTCAGTTTTCAGAGATCAAATACATTTACGCTTATACCTTTCGGCATAAAAGAATGATTTCACTTCCTGTGTGGATTTCAAAGCCATATAAAAAGAGCTATGTTTCAGATTCCTTCAAACTCTAAAATACTCTCTGCCCTGAGCTTTTCAATCAAGACGGATAAGGGCAGACCTTTTAAAATCTAATCTCTACAGCAGTGGGTCCCAAACTTGCTGCACATTGAAATCACCCAGGGATCTTCATAAACTAGGAATACTTACCTGCCACCCACCCACAACCTGTTTAATTGGTCTGCGGTGTGACCTTGGTCTCAGTGTTTTTAAGGCTCCCCTGGGTGATTCTTATATGCAGCAAAGTTTGGGAACCTACTGCTCTACAGAATCACCAGTGAAACCTTTTAAAACTCAGATTCCTTGGCCCTACACTCAGAGTTTTTTTTGCTTTACTTGTTTCTGTTTTGTTTATTCAAAAGGCGGAGTTTAGAACACAGGCCCCTATAACTGTAAAGTATAGCTGGAGTTGAAAACCACTGCTGTAAAAGAATAAATGTTCTCTCTCCTTCTCTTTCCCTACATCTGTACATCTTTGATCATATTAAAAAATACAACCGGCCGGGCACGGTGGCTCAAGCCTGTAATCCCAGCACTTTGGGAGGCCGAGACGGGCGGATCATGAGGTCAGGAGATCGAGACCATCCTGGCTAACACGGTGAAACCCCGTCTCTACTTAAAAAAACAAAAATACAAAAAACTAGCCGGGTGAGGTGGCGGGTGCCTGTAGTCCCAGCTACTTGGGAGGCTGAGGCAGGAGAATGGCGTAAGCCCGGGAGGCGGAGCTTGCAGTGAGCTGAGATCCGGCCACACTGCACTCCAGTCTGGGCAACAGAGCGAGACTCCATCTCAAAAAAAAAAAAATACAACCAAGCACACTGGCTCACGCCTGTAATCCCAGCACTTTGGGAGGCAAGGCTGGTGGATCATTTGAGGTCAGGAGTTCACGACCAGCCTGGCCAACACAATGAAACCCCATCTCTACTAAAAATACAAAAATCAGCCAGGGGTGGTGGCGGGCGCCTGTAATCCCAGCTACTTGGGAGGCTGAGGCGGGAGAATCGCTTGAACCTCGGAGGCAGAGGTTGCAGTGAGCCAAGATTGCACCACTGCACTCCATTCTGGACAACAGGGCAAGACTCCATCTCATAAATAAATAATAATTATTTTTAATTTGTAATTAGAAAACACAAGAGCGTATCTACAAAGATGTCAAGTAAAAAGTCCATATGAAAAAGGCCGAAAGAAGGTTGGGCAATACTGGTTCTTCCTGTTTTTAAAATAACAGTAACTGTGAACCCTGAAGGCAGAAACGTAGATTGCTCTTGCTTTGAGAAAAACAACAGTCTTAGTGTATCGGAAACATAAAAATCTGATGCCCTAGATCAGTGGTATCCAAGTTTTCTTGATCATGCAAGAATCAATCAACAGGTGGGAGGCTCACAATCGGAATGTATGTATTTTTTTTTTTTTCTTTTCTTTTCTTTTGAGACAGAGTATTGCTCTGTCACCAGGCTGGAGTGCAGTGGTGTGATCTCAGCTCACTGCAACCTCTGCCTCCTGAGTTCAAGCGATTCTCCTGCCTCAGCCTCCCGAGTGGCTGGGTCTACAGGTCGCGCCACCACACCCAGCTAATTTTTGTATTTTTAGTAGAGACAGGGTTTCACCATGTTGCCCAGGTTGGTCTCGAACTGTTGGCCTCCAGTTATCTGCCCACCTCGGCCTCCGAAAGTGCTGGAATTACAGGTGTGAGCCACCATGCCCAGCCATAATTTGTTAATATAGTAATGTTTAAAGGGAGCAATGTGTTTGACTATATTATAGTTAATGATCTGCCATTATTTGCTTGGTGAAGTAGCTGACAAAGGACTCAAGAAAAATGGCAGCTCGGCCAGGTACGGTGGCTCACGCCTGTAATCCCAGCACTTTCGGATGCTGAGGCAGGCAGATCACAAGGTCAGGAGATTGAGACCATCCTGGCTAACACGGTGAAACCCTGCCTCTACTAAAAATACAAAATATTTGCCGGACATGGTGGCACACGCCTGTGATTCCAGCTACTCGGGAGGCTGAGGCAGGAGAATCACTTGAACCCAGGAGACGGAGGTTGCAGTGAGCCAAAATTGCACCACTACAATCCAGTCTGAGCAACAGAGCGAGACTCCATCTCAAAAATAAAAAAATAAATAAAAATAAATAAAAGACACTTAAAATAAATGCACTTATGCTGGGGGCAGTGGCTCACACCTGTAATCCCAGAACTTTGGGAGACTGAGGCAGGCAGATCACTTCAGGTCAGGAGTTCAAAACCAGCCTGGCCAACATGGTGAAACCCCCCGCTCTACTAAAATACAAAAATGAGCCAGATGTGGTGGTGCATACCTGTAATCGCAGCTACTTGTGGGGCTGAGGCCGGAGAATAGCTTGAACCCGGGAAGCAGAGGTTGCAGTGAGCTCTACAATCTCAGTGAGATTGTACCACTGCACTCCAGCCTGGGCAATAGAGCAAGATTCCATCTCAAAAAAAAAAAAAAAAAAAAAAGCCAGGTGCAGTGGCTTGCGCCTGTAATCCCAACACTTTGGGAGACCGAGGCGGGCAGATCACCTGAGGTCAGGAGTTCGAGACCAGCCTGACCAACATATTGAAACCCTGTCTCTACTAAAAATACAAAAATTAGTCAGGCATGGTGACACATGCCCATAGTCCCAGCTACTCGGGAGGCTGAGGCAGGAGAATCCGGCTTGAACTGAGAGGCAGAAGTTGCAGTGAGCCGAGAACATGCCACTGCACTCCTGCCTGGGTGACAGAACAAGACTCTCTAAAATAAATAAAATAAAATAAAATAAAATAGTACTTAAACTGCAATATGCTATAATACTCTTGAGGGCAAGCAAACAAGTGAGGATGCCATTATTAACCCCTCTGAATTGGGGGACTCATATGATTTGTGATCACCTGACATACTCCAGGGCCAACATATTTATTAAATATTAATAGAGTGTGTTTTTTTATTTTTAGAATAAAAATGAGTACAAATAGAAATATGTCTTTCCTCACCCCAGCAGATCATCTTGCACACCCCCATGGTGCTTTTACCCTGCTTTAAAGACCACTACTGCATATGACTGCTTACAGAAACCTTGTATTGCCTAATTCTTATAAATCATTTCAATTGAATAAAGATTGGATAATTAAACATGACTTCTAACAGGACCTTCCAATCTCTTTCCTTTACTCTTATACCAACCTCTGAATTTGACTATGAAACTATATTTTAGAAACAGAGAATTCAGGCCGGGCACAGTGGCTCATGCCTGTAATCCGAGCACTTTGGGTCGGATCACTTGCAGTCAGGAGTTCAAGAACAGCCTAACCAACATGGCGAAACCCTGTTTCTACTAAAAATGCAAAAATTAGCCAGGCGTGGTGGCACATACCTGTGATCCCAACTACTCAGGAGGCTGAGGCAGGAGAATCACTTGAACCCGGGAGGCAGAGGTTGCAGTGAGCCGAGATTGTGCCATTGCACTCCAGCCTGGGCAACAAGAGCAAAACTCGGTCTCAAAAAAGAAAAAAAAAGAAAAAAAAGGAAGAGAGAGAAAGAGAGAGAAAGAGAGAAATCAATGCTGCAGGTGACTTCTGACATTCATAAGGAATGTTTAGGGTTGACATTATAGCTCTATGAATACATTTTTACTTTTTCCTGTAATCTGAATCATGGACTGTCTAGTTAATATATTTTTAAAAAATCAAACAACTGAATATTTATCATGTATTTTGCTATTTAATATTTCAAAGGAGTTTTTTTTTTTTAATTATACTTTAAGTTCTAGGGTACATGTGCATAACGTGCAGGTTTGTTACATATGTATACTTGTGCCATGTTGGTGTGCTGCACCCATCAACTCGTCAGCACCCATCAACTCGTCATTTACATCAGGTATAACTCCCAATGCAATCCCTCCCCCATCCCCCCTTCAAAGGAGTTGATTTAAAAATTTAGAGTTTACTAATTAAGGTGATATTCTGTATGAATTCTGGATAGAGTTTTAGCTGATATGGTACAGATCTAAGCATTAACATAGCCGTAGTTTATCCTAATCATTCCTGTTTTCTTCAGCTTTCTTCACAGAAGTCAGTGCCGTGGGTACCCATTTTAAAATCCCTGCCACTTTGGGCTATTGTAGTTGCACACTTTTCTTACAACTGGACTTTTTATACTTTATTGACATTATTGCCTACGTATATGAAGGAGATCCTAAGGTTCAATATTCAAGAGGTAAGAAAAAATCATCTGCTTCTTATATATGCTTCTTATATATATATATATTATAAGACCATACACAGAATTTGTTATCATCTATATAAAATGAAGTTATTTTGTATCTTCCATTTTATTCTGCTGTCCTAAATTTTAGAGATTCTTATACATCAAAGGACTATCAAGAAAATGAAAACCCACTGAATGGGAGAAAGCATTTATAAATCAAACATCTGATAAGGGTCTAGTATCCAGATATATTAAGAATTCTTACAATTCAATAATAAAAAGAGAACTCAGTTTTTAAAATGGGCAAAGGACTTGAATACAAATACACATTTCTCGAAAGATATACAGATGGCCAATAAGCACATGTAAGGATGCCTGATATCAGGCCAGGTGGAGTGGCTCACACCTGTAATCCTACCACTTTGGGAGTTCGAGGCAGGTGGATCACTTGAGGCCAGGCATTTGAGACCAGACTGGGCAACATGGTGAAACCCTGTCTCTGTTAAAAATACAAAAAAGGCCAGGCACGGTGGCTCACGCCTATAATCCCAGCACTTTGGGAGGCCGAAGCAGGCGGATCACCTGAGGTCAGGAGTTCGAGACCAGCCTGACCAACATGGAGAAACCCCGTCTCTACTAAAAATACAAAATTAGCCGGGCATGGTAGTGCATGCCTGTCATCACAGCTACTCAGGAGGCTGAGACAGGAGAATTGCTTGAACCTGGGAAGCGGAAGTTGTGGTGACCCGGGATCAAGCCATCGCACTCCAGCCTGGGCAACAAGAGTGAAACTCCATCTCAAAAAAATAATAATAATAAAATACAAAAATAATCCCAGCACTTTGGAAGGCTGAGGCGGAAGGACTGCTTGAGCCCAGGAGTTCCGAGACCAGACTGGATAATACAGCAAAACCGTCTCTACTAAAAATACAAGAAAAAATTAACCGGGCATGGTGGCATACGCCTATAATCCCAGCTACTAGGGAGGCTGAGGCACGAGAATCTCTTGAACCCAGCAGGTGAAGGTTGCAGTGAGCTGAGATCATGCCCCTGCACTCCAGCCTGGACAGCAGAACAAGACTCTGTCCCAGGAAAAAAAAAAAAAAACTAACAAGGCTGACTGCACAGCCTACATGGACTTACCAGCTTTAAAAACTTAAAGTGAATCCTCAGTCACTCACATTCCAAAGTATACTGTAAACATTGGCCTGGCTATGTGGACCAAACCTTAAAACTTCAGACAGCTAAGCTGTGAAGAACTCCTGTGTCTACTTCTGAAAAACAAGGTCACTCTATAGAAATATATCCACAAATTGCACTGACAGAAGTTAAATTGAAACTAGGCTTTGGCAATATCCTGGGATGGATTCATTGTGAGCAACCTTATTTTTCCCAACTTCTCTGTTAACAGAGCCTGATTATAATCTACTACCACATTTCAACTATAAAGTGGGGCTAATTTTTAAAAAAGAAAAAAATAAATAATATACTACTACAGTGATTAATTGCATTCAACTGTGCATTGAAAGGTTAATTTGGTAATTATCATTGAGGTAAAACTGAGATCCACAGGAAGATTAAAAATAGCAAATCCAGCCAGGCCCGGTGGCTCACACCTGTAATCCTAGCACTTCGGGAGGCCGAAGTGGGCGGATCACTTGAGGTCAGTAGTTCGAGGCCAACCTGGCCAACATGGTGAAACCCCATCTCTACTAAAAATATAAAAATTAGCCAGGCATGGTGGCAGGTGCTTGTAGTCCTAGCTACTCAGGAGGCTGAGGCAGGAGAATCGCTGGAACTCAGGAGGCAGAGGTTGCAGTGAGCCAAGACTGAGCCTCTGCATTCCAGCCTGGGCAACAGAGCAAGACTCCATCTCAAAAAAAAAAAAAAAAATAGCAAATTCTCAAAATCATATTAACAAAATCTCTTATTTTACTTATGAAGTATATTTAAAGATTACTACACTGATGTTTCTATTTGACATTTTCCAGGAAGAACTATGTATGGAAGAAATAAAATATCAATAGCTGGCCAGTAATTAACGTTGTGTACTTTAAAATAAGGATCTTTTATCTTGCATTCATAGACAAAAAGGTATTATCTTAATTAAAATTAAAAGAAATGTAAATATAGGACCTTTTTTCAGTCTGTAAAATAAAAAGAAATGTGAATAGAGTTTGAAAATAATTCTATAGTTATATAGCCTATTTTTTAATGGATTTTCTTCTTGAAAATCAATATATTATATTCATGAAATGACCTGGGTGTTTTTGTTTTTGTTTTTTTTAAATAGTAGAGATGAGGTCTCCCATTGTTGTCCAGGTTGGTTTCATACTCCTGAGCTCAAATGAAACTCCTGCCTCAGCCTCCCAAAGTGTTGGGATTACAGACATGAGCCACCCTGCCTGGCCATCAAATGGCCTTTGTTCAAAATAAAGCTTGCTTTGAGAAGCATGGCGCAGGCATGCCTCCTTTTATTGCACTATACTTTATTATACTCTGCAAATATTGTATTTTTTATGAATTAAAGATTTGTGCTAACCCTGCATGAAGCAAATCTGTTAGCACCATTTTTCCAACAGCATGTGCTCACTTCAGGGCTCTTGATCTTTGATGTTAATGTTGTAATTGTTTGGGGGCACCATAATCCTTCCCCATATAAGATGGCAAACTTAATAAATGTTGAGTGTCTTCTGACAGCTCCACCAACCAGCCATCACCCCATCTCTTTGCTTCTCCTTGAGCTTGCCTATTCCCTGAGACACAACAATATTGAAATTAAGCTAGTTAATAACCCTACAGTGGCCGGGCATGGTGGCTCATGCACCTAGCACTTTGGGAAGCCAAGGTGGGCGGATTGCCTGAGTTCGAGAGTTCGAGACCAGCCTGAGCAACACAGTGAAATCCCATCTCTACTAAAATACGAAAGAAATTAGCCGGGCGTGGCAGCTCGTGCCTGTAGTCCCAGCACCTCAGGAGGCTGAGGCAGGAGAGTTCCTTGAACCCGGGAGGCAGAAGTTGCAGTGAGCCGAGATCGCACCACTGCACTCCAGCCTGGGTGGTAGAGCAAGACTCCATCTCCACAAAAAGATAAAATAAATAACCCTACAGTGGCCTGCAAGTATTCAAGTGAAAGCAAGAGTCACACATCTCTCATTTTTTAAAATCTTTTATCTAAAATGTGTTATATTGAGATGGTTTTCCACTCATCTTGATTCACAGTGCTCTTAGTGCTGCTTCCTCCTGAAGGAACATCCTTACATAAGCCTTGCTTTTTCTCCTGTAGGCTGGCAGAGGACAGTGGAACACCCAACACACAAAACTACTGTTTGTGCATGAGTAAAGACCATGGTGATTTTATTAGCGTCCTGCACCAGGCATTTCTTCTTGTGTTTCCTCTTCTCCTCTTCTGGAGAGGGATGAAGGAGATTTTTTGCAAGAAGTGTGTTCTCGTTGGTAGGTCGTCACCACTGGAAACTCATTTTATTTTATTTTATTTTATTTTATTTTATTTTATTTTATTTTAAGACTGAGTTTTGCTCTGTTGCCCAGGCTGGAGTTCAGTGGTGCAACCTCAGCTCACTGCAACCTCCACCTCCCGGGTTCAGGTGATTCTCCTGTCTCAGCCTCCCAAGTACCTGGGATTTCAGGTGTGTGCCATCACACCCAGCTAAATTTTTTATTTTTGTAGAGACAGAGTTTTAGCATGTTGGCCAGGCTGGTCTCAAACTCCTGACCTCAAGTGATCCCTTTGCCTTGGCCTTCCAAAGTGCTGGGATTACAGGCGTGAGCCACTGCACCTGCAAAAAAATTGGAATCAATTTTTTAAAATAAATGAATACAAAGGATCATATCCTTGAAGAGAAACTGTGGAAGGTGCCTGTGGAATGTATAAATGCTGAAGACTTTAGTGTATTTAGGTTGTTGCCCAGGCTAGAGTGCAGTGGCACAGTCTCGGCTCACTGCAACTTCCGCCTCCTGGGTTCAAGCGATTCTCCTGCCTCAGCCTCCCAAGTAGCTGGGATTATAGGCATCCACTACCACGCCTAATTTTTGTATTATTAGTAGAGATGAAGTTTCACCATGTTGGCCAAGCTGGTCTCAAACTCCTGACCTTAGGTGATCTGCCTGCCTTGGCCTCCCAAAGTGCTGGGATTACAGGCGTGAGCCACCGTGCCCAGCCAGGAGTTTTTAACATTGCAACTTGAAGTGGAAAAATTCAGTAACTGTGAAGAATTACAACCTTATCCCACCAGGAAACAAAATCAAGATCAGAAAATTCACTTCTCTGATTTACTACCGCTTATTCTTTGTTTAGGAGTAGTAGGAGTACTAATATTTTGAAACCATTTATTCTTATACGGATTTTGCCACAAATAATGATAGATGTGATCCCACTATGCAGAAGTCTAAATGGAATGAAGTTTTTTTTATTGTTTTTTGTTTTCTTTTCTTTTTGAGACAGTCTTGCTCTGTCACCCAAGCTGGACTGCACCAGGCAATCTTGGCTCACTGCAACCTCCACCTCCCAAGTTCAAGCGATTCTCCTGCCTCAGCCTCCTAAGTAGCCGGGATTACAGTCATGTATCACAATGCCCAGCTAATTTTTTGTATTTTTAGTAGATACAGGGTTTCACCACGTTGGCCAGACTGGTTTTGAGCCCCTGTCCTCAAGTGATTCTCCGTCTGCAGCCTCCCAAAGTGCTGGAATTACACGCATGAGCCACCGTGCCCAGCCAACCTTTATTTTATTTATTTATTTATTTATTTTTGAAAGGCAGTAGAATAGGGAGTACTTGGTGATTGGACGTGAAATATGAGGAAAAAGAAACCATCAAGAAAGACTCTCAGAGGCTGGGCATAGTGGTTCATCCCTGTAATCCCAGCACTTTGGGAGGCTGACGCGGCCAGATCACTTGATGTCAGAAGTTCGAGATCAGCCTGGCCAACATGGCAAAACCCAATCTCTGCAAAAAATACAAATTAGCCGAGCATAGTGACACACGCCTGTAATCCCAGCTACTCAGGAGGCTGAGGCAGGAGAATTGCTTGAACCCGGAAGGCGGAGGTTGCAATGAGCCGAGATCACCCCACTGCACTCCAGCCTGGGCAACAGAGCAAGACTCTGTCTCAAAAGAAAAAAAAAAAAAAAAGACTCTCTGGTGCTGTTAAAAATAAATGTGTGTGTGTGTGTGTGTGTGTGTGTGTGTGTGTGTGTGTGTGTAGTAGATAAACATGTAATGCACTTTTGAGTTATGGTTTTACTTGGCACTGATCTTTTGAAAGCAAAATGTGGCCTACGTTCTTTAATAGATAAATTGTAAGAAAAAAATGAATGGAAGGGAATTTACAGATTTAAAGAGACACAAAAGACAAACGAAAAAATTTTTAATGGCCAAGACTAAACTGAAGTGTCTAGGGATGTACATTTGGGTGATGTACGTGATTACTATACACCAAAACAAGGTTAATGTTTATTTGAGGGGGGAGGAAGGGAGCTGTGATAGGACTAGGAGCATAAAGGGTCTTCTGGCAAGGCTGGCAATGTTCTATTTCTTGACCTAGATGGTCATTAGAATGACTCATGAGGCTGGGCGCGGTGGCTCACGCCTGTAATCCCAGCACTTTGGGAGGCCAAGGCGGGTGGATCACAAGGTCAGGAGTTCAAGACCAGCCTGGCCAAGACAGTGAAACACCATCTCTAATAAAAATACAAAAATTAGCCAGTTGTGGTGGCAGGTGCCTGTAACCCCAGCTACTCAGGAGGCAGAGGCAGGAGAATCCCTTGAACCCAGGAGGCAGAGGGTGCAGTGAGCTGAGATCGCACCCCTGTACTCCAGCCTGAGCGAGAGTAAGACTCTGTCTCAAAAAAAAAAAAAAAAAAAAAAGAATGATTCATTAAGCTATATGTTTGACTTACGTGGTTTTCTGCATCTGTGTTTTATCGTAAAAAATATTTTTAAAAAATAAATGAGAATGGAAGATGAAAATGTTCAGTAGGGAGAATCCATAGGCTAACAGGAAGGCTTGTCTTCTCCCACAACCCAAATCCCAGAGAAACAGTCAAGATTACCCGAAGCAGACAGGATTATGGCAAGCGTTATTTCCCTCTGAGACAGACTCTTAGGGACTGCCTTGGACCGAACCCCATAATCCTTCTGAAAGCCAGACTTATTTGCTGTAATTATATAAAAAAATTAACAACATATTGCTATGCATTTCCTTTGCTTTCAAGTGGTGGTCACTGGCTGTGATGAATGTGTATGTTTTGTTTTTTCCTCTCACCATAATTAATCCTGTATCTTCTTATTCCTTCCAGAATGGGTTTTTATCTTCATTGCCTTATTTAGGCTCTTGGTTATGTATGATCCTGTCTGGTCAAGCTGCTGACAACTTAAGGGCAAAATGGAATTTTTCAACTTTATGTGTTCGCAGAATTTTTAGCCTTATAGGTAAGTGAAACAAATCAGGTTTTGTTTTGGTTTACAGTTATTTACCATGTTTACAGTTATTGGAGATAGGAAAACAAAGTGTGTTTCCCACTTTTGCACACAGTTAACACAATACTTAACACAGAACACTTCGCTCTGATCACCAAAATGTTTGTGCAGATTTCTCCCTACACATAACCAGTTCTGCAGCGGACACTAGCGAGGTGTCCTGCAATTCAATTCTGACACTGTCCAGCTGGAGGTAGCATCAGATCCTACAGGTTGAGGGCTCTGTTCTTCGGATACCAATCACAAGTCCCAGCTTGTGACCTCTGCTTCTGACTGACCGGCTATAAATCAGGGTTCCCATGACTCTCTTGTCAGGTTCAGCTAATCTGCTAGAGCATCTCACAGAACTCAGAGAAACACTTTATTTATGTTTACCCACTTATTATAAAGGGTATTACAAAGGATATAGATGAACAGCCAGATGGAAAGCTGCATAGGGCAACATATGTGGGACCGAATAGGGAGTTTTCATGCCCTCTCCTGGAACACCACCCTCCAAGAACCCCGACGTCAAAAGTTCATCCAAACCGTGTCCTTTTTAGTTTGTATGGAGACTTCATTAAGTGAGCGTGATTGATTAAATCATTGCCCATTGGTGACTGACTCACCCTTCAACCCCTCTCCCCTCTCTGGAGTTTGGGGGTGGTGCCAAAAGTCCCAGACCTCTAATCCAGCCACCATCCTGAAGCTGTATGGGGACCCCCAACCACCAGTTGTCTCGTTAGCATACAAAAGATACTGTTACCACTCCAGAAATTCCAAAAGTTTTAGGAGCTGTGTGCCAAAAACCAGGGGCAGAGACCAAATATATATTTCTTTTTTAAAACAATGTTTTAATAGAAATGGGGTCTTGCTATGTTGCCCAGTCTGGCCTTGAATTCCTGGCCTCAAGTGATCTTCCTGCCTCAGCATCCCAAAATGTTGGGATTACAGACATGAGCCACCACACTGGCCATATTTCTTTTCTTTTCTTTTTTTTTCTTTTTTTTTTTTTTTTTGACAGGGGATCACTCTTAGCCCAGGCTGGAGTGTGGTGGCATGATCTTAACTCACTGCAGCCTCAACTTCCTCAGCCTCAGGTGATCCTCCCACCTCAGCCTCCTGAGTAGCTAGGACTACAGGCATGCACCACCATACCCAGCTAATTTTTTAATTTTTACTAAAGACGGAGTTTCAACATGTTGTCCAGGCTGGTCTGTAACTCCTAAATTCAAGCTATCTGCCTGTCTTGGCCTCCCAAAGTGCTGGGACTATAGGAGTGAGCCACCACACCCAGCCCCAGCCATTTTGTTTAATTTTTTTCTTTAATGGGACAAGGCCTCGCTTTATTGCCCACATTGGCCTTGAACTCCTGGCCTTAAACAATCCTGCTGCTTCAGCCTCCCAAAGTGCTAGGATTACAGGTGTGAGCCACCACGCCCAGCCCCCAGCCATATTTTTTTTAATCACAATATCACAACAGTTCAAGACAAAATAAAAATGATAATATTAGCCATTTATTTTGTTCACATAACAAAACACTACGATGCATTTAAATGCATTTCTTTACAATATGTTTCTTTTTGAATCATACATTTTGAGGATTAAGGTTTATAATATTTGCTGGGCGCAGTGGCTCATGCCTGTAATCCTAGCACTTTAGGAGGCTGAGGCAAGCAGATCACAAGGTCAGGAGTTCAAGACCAGGTTTCACATGGTGAAACCCCATCTACTAAAAATACAAAAATCAGCCGGGTGTGGTGGTGAGTGCCTGTAATCCCAGCTACTTGGGAGGCTGAAGCAGGAGAATTGTTTGAACCCAGGAGGCAGAGATTGCAGTGAGCTATCACACCACTGCACTCCAGCCTGGGCAACAGAGTGAGATCCTGTCTCAAAAAAAAAAAAAAAAAGATTTATAATATCCTATTATCTCCACCATTGCTTATAATTATTTTTAAAATGGCTTGCTGTGCCAAACATCACCCCTCACAATTTTGTAAATCACTGTGCTTTCAGCTCAGACTTTGCAATGAAGTTTTTATATCAACTTTAGACAAGATGTAATGAAAGAATTTTTAAGCCTCCATCCCTTTTCTAAGTGAATTCATTTTAAGTTTCAATCCAAAAATATTTACTAGCATTATTATATCAAATAAGGAGCTATAAATCAAATAACTCAAACCATAAATAATCATGTGTTTCAGACTCTACTTTCAGAAAGGTAATTTTTTTTTTTTTTTGAGACAGGGTCTTGCTCTGTTGCCCAGGATGGACAACCATGGCTCACTGCAGCCTTAACCTCCTAGGCTCAAGCAATTCTCCCATCTCAGCCTCCTGAGCAGCTGGGACTACATACGGGTCACGACACAGCATCCGGCTAATTATTTTTTATTTTTTGTAGAGACATAGTTTTACCATGTTGCTCAGGTTACTCACAAATTCCTCAGCTCAAGCAGTCCTCCCACCTCAACCTCCCAAAGTGCTGGAATTACAGGCGTGAGCCACTGTGCCTGGCCTAGAAAGATAACTTTTAAATCTATGTAATTAGTTGGGCGTGATGGTATGTATCTGTAGTTCCAGCTACTCCAGAGGCTAAGGTGAGAAAATTTCTTGAGCCTAGTTGTTTGAGGCTGCAGAGAGCTATGATCACAACACTGCACTCCAACCTAGGCAACAGAGCAATACTCTGTCTCTAAAAATAGTTAGAAAAAATTGTACATAAAAATAAAACTATCTAAGACAATCATTTAACTTTTTTAAGGTCCCCAGTAGAGACCCTGGAAGTCTCGGTGACTATACTTCAGTAATTACATAATAAAAAGACTCTGGCTGGGCTCGGTGGCTCTTGCCTGTAATCCCAGCACTTTGGGAGGTGGAGGTGGGCGGATACTTGAGGTCAGGAGTTCGAAACCAGGCTGGCTAACATGGTGAAACCCCATCTCTACTAAAAATACAAAAATTAGCCTGGTGTGGTGGTGTGTGGCTGTAATCCCAGCTACTCAGGAAGCTGAGGCAGGAGAATTGCTTGAACCCAGAGGCAGAGGTTGCAGTGAGCCAAGATTGTGCCACTGCACTCCAGTCTGGGCAAAAAGAGTGGAAAAAAAAAAATTAGCCAGGCATGGTGGCACACGCCTGTAATCGCAGCTACTCAGGAGGCTGAGGCACAAGACTTGCTTGAACCTGGGAGGCAGAGGTTGCAGTGAGCTGAGATTGCGCCATTGCACTCCAGCCTGGGTAACAGAATGAGAGCCTATTTCAAAATAAATAAATAAAGGAAATGAAATGAAATTAAATCAGACATGGTGGTGTGCACCTGTAGTGCCAGCTACTCAAGAAGCCAAGGCAGAGGATCACTTGAGCCTGGAAAGTCAAGGCTGCAGTAAGCCATGATCGTTCCACTGCACTCCAGCCTGATGACAGAGTGAGACCCTGTCTCAAAAAAATAAGAAAATAAATAAATAATAAATTTAATTGAAATTTTTTTAAAAGTTCCTCAGTTGCAGTATATACAAATATAACATTTCCATCATCACAGAGAGCTATTGGATAGCACTGCTATAGACACAGAAAAACTGACAGCCCACTCATTAAGTCCCTTACTGTATTTTACACTTAACTGCCTGTAATGACCAATGTGTATTCTTTTTTTTTTTTTTTTTTTTTTTGAGACGGAGTCTTGCTCTGTCACCCAGGCTGGAGTGCAGTGGCCGGATCTCAGCTCACTGCAAGCTCCGCCTCCCGGGTTTACGCCATTCTCCTGCCTCAGCCTCCCGAGTAGCTGGGACTACAGGCGCCCGCCACCTCGCCCGGCTATTTTTTTGTATTTTTTAGTAGAGACGGGGTTTCACCGTGTTAGCCGGGATCGTCTCTCGATCTCCTGACCTCGTGATCCGCCCATCTCGGCCTCCCAAAGTGCTGGGATTACAGGCTTGAGCCACCGCGCCCGGCCTGTATTCTTATCAGTTGTTAATACTAGGGAGGATTCCTGCAGATTATGTGGGGAAGAAAAAAAAAAACCAAAGCCAGGCATGGTGGCCCACACCTGTAATCCTGGCACTTTGGGAGGCCAAGGTGGGGGGATCACTTGAGGTCAGGAGTTCGAGAACAGCCTGGCCAACATGGTGAAATACCGGCTCTACTAAAAATACAAAAATTAGCTGGGTGTGGTGGCCCAGGCCTGTAATTCCAGCTATTCAGGAGGCTGAGGCAGGAGAATCACTTGAACCCGGGAGGCGGAGGTGGCAGTAAGCCCAGATCACGCCACTACACTCCAGCTTGGGCGACAGAGCAAGACTCTGTCTCAAAAAAAAAAAAAAAGAGAGAGAGAGAGAGGGAGAGAGAATGAAGACAGATTTTTTTAAAATCTTTTTAAGACACAAGGTCTCTAGCCAGGCGCGGTAGCTCACGCCTGTAATCCCAGCACTTTGGGAGGCCGAGGCATGCAGATCACGAGGTCAGGAGATTGCGACCATCCTGGCTAACGTGGTGAAACCTCATCTCTACCAAAAATAAAAAAACAAAATTAGCCAGGCGTGGTGGCAGGTGCCTGTAGTCCCAGCTACTCAGGAGGCTGAGGTGGGAGAATGGCATGAACCTGGGAGGTGGAGCTTGCAGTGAGACGAGATCATGCCACTGCTCTCCAGCCTGGGTGACAGAGCAAGACTCCGTCTCAAAAAAAAAAAAAAAGAGAGAGACAAGGTCTTGCTCTGACAACCCAGGCTGGAGTGCAGTGGTGCCATCATAGCTCACTGTAACCTTGAACTTCTGGGCGCAAGCAATCCTCCCGCCTCAGCCTCCTGAGCAGCCAGGACTACAGGTGTGCACCACTATGCCTGGTGAATTTTGTTTTTAATATTTCTTAGAGACAGGGTTTTGCTGTGTTGCCCAGACTGGCCTCAAACTCCTGGCCTCAAGTGATTCTCCCACCTCAGCCTCCTAAAGTGCTGAGATTACAGGGGTGAGCTGCCACACCCAGGCAGGATGGAGTCTTTTTCTAACCTCATCCAATAGAGTCTATTATTTAGTTTATCTCCTTTGGTTATATGTATTTTAAATCACATTCTGTTGTCAGCTATTGCTTCTCTCTAGAAACGTATTTTTAAGTTGTTCTTGTCTCGTTCTTCTCTAACACCATGGAATTTTAGCTGAGTTTTGACCACACGTAGATTTAATAACATTGCATAATGAGATTTTCCTTTTATAGTATATTAGTTGTATCACGCCCATGTTTTCCAGCAGTTTTGTTTTGTTTTTCCATGAAATCTGTTAGTCTTCCAGGCAATATAGTGTTTCTACAGTAGGTGGCAGCAATTTCAAATTTCAGACTTCTACCATATTAAGGCAGAGCAAATATTAATGCTGGGTATTTTTCCCTTTTATAACTTTTTAACTCTAGGAATGATTGGACCTGCAGTATTCCTGGTAGCTGCTGGCTTCATTGGCTGTGATTATTCTTTGGCCGTTGCTTTCCTAACTATATCAACAACACTGGGAGGCTTTTGCTCTTCTGGATTTAGCATTAACCATCTGGATATTGCTCCTTCGTGAGTACTAATATAAAGATTTGCTGTGATTGACTTTAAATTGTATTTTTAAAAATCCTGATAAAAGGCCAGACGCGGTGACTCACGCCTGTAATCCCACCACTTTGGGAGGCCGAGGCGGGCGGATCACCTGAGGTCAGGAGTTTGAGACCAACCTGGTCAACATGGCGAAGCCCTATCTCTACTAAAAATACAAAAATTAGCCAGGCATGGTGGCGGGCACCTGTAATCCCAGCTACTCAGGAGGCTGAGGCAGGAGAATCACGTGAACCCAGGAGGCAGAGGTTGCAGTGAGCCAAGATCGCATCATTGTACTTCAGCCTGGACAACAAGAGCAAGGCTCCGTCTAAAAAAAAAAAAAAACCTGATAAAATAGATATAACATAAAACGTAACATTTTTAAGTATACAGTTCTGTGGCATTAAGTGTTCACATTGTTACATAACTAGCACCACCAACAATCTGTAGAACAATTTCATCTTCTCAACAGAAACTGTACCCATTACACACTATCTCCCATTTCTCCCTTTTCCCAGGCCCTGACAACCAATATTCTGCTTTCTGCCTCTATGGATTTTACTACTATAGGAATGACTTTAAATTCTTTACAAGATTTTAATTTACACAATAATTAAAGCAGGATGTTGTTTCTAAATTTAAACTTTTAACTGTCATCACCTCTGTCCACAGTGCTCTCATTAGAACATTGCAATAACTCATTATAACTGTGTCTGTTCACCCAGCTAGACTAGGAACTCTGTGAAGGCAGAAACTCCCTTATTGTCCTCAGGGCTCACCATAGCACTTGGCATGCAGTAGGCATTTTGTCAGATGAATGAATGTCAAAGAGTAGACCAATTGATTTGTCTAACTGTATTACCTATGTGCAAATATATTTGTGTAGCACTTGATAGTTTACACATCACTTTCATAAACACTATCCATTTTACCCTTAAAGCATGCCTATGAAGTATTTTTGCCCTATTTGAATGCTAAAGAAACTTAAGAGAAGTGATTTATCTTACAGCACACAACTAATATAATAAATGATAGAGCCAAAACTTGAACCTAAAATTTTTACTTTTAAGCCCAAAATTCTTTCTACAGCTACCTCTCTGGAAACATTCTTTGAGTCACATACTTCTAGAACCATTTTGTGCCAGTTGACAAGGTAAATAAGGGAGCTGTGTCAATATTTTAACCCAAAAGTTTTAATACACTTTATTTGTAAAAATAATGGATATGAATTTATTTTGGAGAAAAGACAGATGGACTCTTACACTCTTTTCACTACCTCAAAATCTTCACACCCGGACTGCTACAGAATCTTCTGATTTCTATGAATCTTCAGCCTCCTATCCCTTCAATAAATACTCTTAAGATAAGCTCCACTCTGTCACCCAGGCTAGAGTGCAGTGATGCCATTGTAGTTCACTGTAGCCTTGAACTCCTGGGATCAAGTAATCCTTCCTGCTCAGCCTCCTGAGTTGCTGGGACTACAGGCACACATCACCATGCCTGGTTCATTTTTCAAAAAATACTTTGTGGAGATGGGGTCTCCCTGTCTTGTCCAGAGTGGTCTCAGTCTCCTGGCCTCAAGTGATCTTCCCACCTCAGCCCCCGAAAAGTGCTAGGATTACAGGCGTGAGCCACAGCGCCTGGCCAAGACTTGAGGTTTTGTCAAGCCTAGAGTTGACGAACAGTCAAAGGGATATGGGAATTGAGAGTTCGAGAAATAGTTCTAGGCTATGTTATCACTTAGGATGTTTTTAGTTGAAGTATAGAAATTCTAACTCAAACTGGGCTGAACAGCATAATCTATTGATTCACTTAATTGTATCCAGAGATAATAGGCTTCAGGCAAGAGCTGATATCCAGCTGCCTACTAATATCACCATAGATTGTTTCTTTCTCACTCTCTTTTACAGTAGTAGTTTTATCCTAAGACTGGGTCTGCTTATAAAATCACACAATGAAATGATTGCCAGCAACAATCAGGACTACATGCTTCTTCATTCACATCAAGCAGAAAGAAAAAGATCTTTTCCTCTCTCAACCATGGAAATAAGTCCTGGGCTTCATTTTGGTTGACCCAAACTGAGTCACATGAACCAACCCCAATGGCCAAGAGAATGTCATGTGACTTTAGGAAAATCAGCACCTACCCCAAAAGTTAGAGGTCAAAGGGTCAGTGCCCCTCAGATGTCATTATTGCTACACAGATGGAGGTGGAGAGTGGGAATGGATGCTGAGGAATCCATCGATAACCTCCACTATAACACATGAAGATGTGAATAAACATGAGTCATTTTTGAGCCAGGTGCGGTGGCTCACGCCTGTAATCCCAACACTTTGGGAGGCTGAGGCGGGTGGATCACCTGAGGTCAGGAGTTCGAGATCAGCCTGGCCAACATGATGAAACCCTGTCTCTACTAAAAATACAAAAATTAGCTGGGCATGGTAGCACACACCTATAATCCCAGCTACTCAGGAGGCTGAGGCAGGAGAATTGCTTGAACCTGGGAGGTGGAGTTTGCTGTGAGCCGAGATTGCGCCACTGTGCTCCAGCCTGGGTGACAAAGTGAGACTCCATCTCAAAAAAAAAAAAATTATAAGGAACATAAAATTGGTTCAGCAGCCATCCAGCCAGAAGAAGGTGGTAAGTCACCCACTCCATTTAATAAATCTGAAAGGTAGCTTAGGATTCATCAGGTTCCTGAAGTCTTGTCAGAATCTCTGGAATCTGATGAGGGCCCCCAACCCTGCTCTCTTGAACTGGCAATGAAAGAAAATTGGATCATCGGATAAAAATTGGAGCTCTGATTGGCCAGGTGCAATGGCTCATGCCTGTTATCCCATCATTTTGGGAGACCAAGGCGGGCAGATCACCTGAGGTCAGGAGTTCAAGACCAGCCTGGCCAACATGGTGAAACTCTGTCTCTACTAAAAATACAAAATTAGCCAGGTGGGGTGTAATTTTGTATTTTTAGGACCTGTAATCCCAGCTACTTGGAAGGATGAGGCAGAAAAGCACTTGAACCTGGGAGGTGGAGGTTGCGGTGAGCCATGGCACTCCAGCCTGGGTGATAAGAGTGAAACTCCATCTCAAAAAAAAGAAAGAAAATTAGCACTATTGTCAAAGGATGAAAACAGAAAAAAAAAAAACAAATATCCATGGTACCTACCTAGTAAGATCATTGTGAAGATTAAATAGAGCACACACACAACACTTTGCTCATAATGCAATAAATGTATTTGCATATAATGCAATAAATGTAATTGTTTTCTGGCTAACTTTGAGTCAGGTGTGGTGACCAGGGTCACAGATCAATCCAAGTAAAATATTAAAGTGATGATTGGTGTGCTTTCAGAAAGGAAAATGCTGACCACTAAAGAGCCACCACTGGGTCACTAAGAGCCAAAATGGCAAAACGGTCTAATTTCTCAATGTAATTTTTAGCCTAATAGAATAAAGAAAATATAGTAGATTTGATATGTCAGGACTTCAGCCAGGTCTCCTATGATAGATACTCTTTTGGACAAGGTGGAGAAAGATGAATTGGATGTACAATTAGATAAATTTGTCACTACTAAATTTCAGTGTAATAGCATGCTGATTAACAGATCTAGTCATTTGAGAAACACTGTGCCAGGCACTGTACCAGATGTTGAAGACACAAACATGAAAGTAACATGATTCCTGCTGGCATCTGTGTAAGCTTAAGCTGGCCTGGAGGATGGTGCTTCATGTCATGAAGTATAATGCTGGACAGGCAGCAGGTGGAATCCTGTGCCTGAGCTTCAACCATCAGGTGGATGGTTGAAGTCTACATCTTAAAGACCCAGGTCTAACCCTGAAATCTTATGAGTCTTATAAGCCAAAAAAGACATTTATCTAGATATCATAAGAAGCTAAACAGTTTTAGTAACATAAATGATGCCAGCAAATAGTTGTAGCAGTTAGGAGGATGATAAGCAAGTGCCTTTATGCCTCAGATAATGAGGACTGCTGTACTTGCTCTCAGCTGACTGAGACACAACTATTCAAATGGAAGTAGGCTGGGCCAGGCGGCTCACGCCTGTAATCCCCGCACTTTGGGAGGCTGAGGCAGGTGGATCGTTTGAGGTCAGGAGCTCCAGACCAGCCTAGCCAACATGGTGAAACCCCATCTCTACTAAAACTAAAAAATTATCTAGGTGTGGTGGTGGGCAACTATAATCCCAGCTACTCAGGAAGCTGAAGCATGAGAATTGCTTGAACCCGGTAGTTCGGAGGTTGCAGTGAGCAGAGATTGCGCTACTGCACCCCAGCCTGGGCTACAGAGCAAACCTCAGTCTCAAAAAAATAAAATAAATAAATAAATCTCATCAAAGTCAAAAGTATTATTATTATTTGTTGTTTGTTTCGTTTTGTTTTTGAGACGGAGTTTCGCTCTTGTTGCCCAGGCTGGAGTGCAATGCTGCGATCTCGGCTCACCACAACCTCCGCCTCTTGGGTTCAGCTCAAAATCGAAATTATTTATCTCCCTTAGAGTGTGTGTGTGTGTGTGTGTGTGTGTGTGTGTGTGTGTGTGTGTTTAAACCTTGCAGTTCTAGCTCAAAGGATAACTTTCTTATATTTTGATTCAGCTCTTCAGATGAGCTTTTTAGTTTCTCTTTTCCAACTGGGATTTCTTGGTTCAAAGCACACCAGTTATTTCTAGTTGCAGGAGTCTTGGCTACGTGGCTACGTATCTTATTGGGGGTTACATATCTTATGTTTTTCATAGTTGGGCCCATTCAGTGTAACACTCTACTAGTTAGAACAGGAGCACTCGAGGACCATAAACAAGCATTCAACACCAGGGCTTGTGGTGAAAAGTGAAGCATGAGAAAATTTATCTTTCCTACAGATTGGGTTCCGTGATTACTGTTTTTTTTGTTTTGTTTTGTTTTTTTAACAAGGTAGCATTGTAGATTATAACATTATAATATTAAGTACTGATTCAGAATCAGACAAATTGGGTGACATTTTATGGGTTTTTTTCATCTGTAAAATGAAGATAATCCAGCTGGTTGCGGTGGCTCTCACCTGTAATCCCAAGACTTTGGAAGGCCAAGGTAGGATGATCACTTGGACCCAGCAGTTCAAGACCTGGCTGGACAATATAGCAAGACCCCATCTCTAAAAAAATTAATAAAATTTTAAAATTTAAAAAATAAAATGAAAATAATCGTACCTCATGGGGTTGATTTTATAATTAAAATGATATAATATGATATATAAAACCCTTATAAACATGTCTGATATAAGGTTTTCCAATAAAAAGTAAATAGATACAAGGTTTTCCAATAAATAATATTCCTATTAACATATAAATGTGTACTTGGATTTTATAGGCCTTTACTTCTATAGACTGAAATAGAGATTTTATTTTATTAATTTATTATTTTTTGAGACAGGGTCACCCCCTGTCACCCAGGCTGGAGTGCAGTAGCAAGATCATGGCTCACTGCAGTCTAAAGCAATCCTCCTGCAATCCTCCCACCTCAGCCTCCTGAGTAGCAGGTCTACAGCGTGAGCCACCACACCCAGCTAATTTTTGTGTGTGTTTTTTTATTTTTTGTAGAGAGAGGGTTTCACCATGTTGCCCAGGCTGGTCTCAAACTCCTGGGCTCAAGCAATTCACCCACCTCGGCCTCCCAAAATGCTGGGATTACAGGCATGCACCACCACACCTGGCCCCAAAATAGAGATTTTTCTATGGTAATTTTGTTGCCCGGATTCATGGGAATTAGATAGATTTTCAGCTATTAATTCCAGTAGTGTTCCAACAGCACAGACTCCAGACTGAGTCCATACAACTTGTTTTCTTCCAAGTAGTCATCAATCTTTCATGGCCTGTCCTGGCCAAGTGAAATATAAGTACTTGAATGAGCTTCTTGTTGCTGACATTTAGAATTTCACGGCATTCGTCTGCACTTAATATCTGTCACTGGAAAGGCTGGCAGCATTGCAGTTGACTCCTCTTACTGCCAAGGTGTTAATGGTTTAAAAAGAAAAAAAAAAAAGAGAGGCTCTGCCAAGCTTGGTTAATTTAGATACACTCCCTAAAGGGGATAAGCCAAAAAGATCTGTGCCTCATGGTTTTGTTATAGTGCTGTGTGTATGCACAAGTCTTGAACATAAAACTTTGTGATCTTTATACATAACCAAATTAGTTAAGCAGAATTTTTTTAACTGAACTCCTCCGCCACCTTTAAGTGTTTTTTTTTATTTGTTTGTTTGTTTGTTTTACCAAAAACATGAAACCTAAATCTAATGAACGCCCTAGGATTTAGAGTCTAGAAACTATCAGTGTACAGGAAATACAGGAGGTATAAGATTATGCAAAACGATACCTAAGAGATACAATCTTCACAGTCCAGAATTCATGAATATATACAGGACAAACATCCTAGTAAAGAGACAGCAATTTTAGGCCGGGTGCAGTGGCTTACACCTATAATCCCAGCACTATGGAAGGCCGAGGTGGGCGGATCACCTGAGGTCAGGAGTTCGAGACCAGCCTGACCAACAAGGTGAAACCCCGTTTCTACTAAAAATACAAAATTACCCAGGTATGGTGGTGCATGCCTGTAATCCCAGCTACTCAGGAGGCTGAGGCAGGAGAATCACTTGAACCGGGGAGGTGGAAGTTGCAGTGAGCTGAGATCATGCCATTGCACTCCAGTCTGGGCAACAAAAGCGAAACTCTGTCTCCAGAAAAAAAAAAAGAGGCAGCAATTTAAAAAATGAATGATTGGGCCAGGTACAGTGGCTCACACCTGTAATCCCAGCACTTTGGGAGGCCGAGGCAGGTGGATCACCTGAGATCAGGAGTTCAAGACCAGCCTGACCTACATGGCACGTGCATGTAGTCCCAGCTACTCAGGAAGCTGAAACAGAAGAATCACTTGAACCCGGGAGGCGGAGGTTGCAATGAGCCGAGATTGCGCCACTGTACTCCAGCCTGGGTAACAGAGACTCCATCTCAAAAAAAAAAGCAAATTAATGGAACAAGTAAATTGTATGTTTTATATGATCTCATGTCTATAATAATATACTCGAAATATATAGAGATAGCAAAAAATATTTAGGATATTACAAAAATGTTAATGTGGATTATCTCTATGAGGAAGAATTATAGGATTATAGGTAATTTTACTTATTTTTTCTTTTTTCTTATTAATTTTCAAAAATTAATTACAATTGAATTTTCAAATCAGGAAATAAACTTTTTTTTAACTTAAAAAACTTTAAGCTAGACATGCCATGCTTTCTGTAGGAAAATGATATCTCAGAACTTTCCTATATCGTTATAAAAGGGGTTATTTCCATGGCTGTGTTCCTCTATGTAATGTTAAAATGCTACTTAACTATTGAAATGCAAGTTTTTCACCAGCTGAATATAAAATCCCATTTCAATAGGACATTTTATTTAGACATAAAATTTCACAAGAACACAACCTGGAGCAGAATAGCTGTCTATTGAAAGAAGCGGCCAGGCGCGGTGGCTCACATTTGTAATCCCAGCACTTTGGGAGGCTGAGGCAGGCAGATCACTTGAGGTCAGGAGCTCGAGACCAGCCTGGCCAACATGGTGAAACCCCGGCTCTACTAAAAATACAAAACTAGCCCAGCATGATGGTGCATGCCTGTAGTCCCCGCTACTCAGGAGGCTAAGGCACGCTTGAACCCGGGAGGCAGAGGCTGCAGTGAGCTGAGATCATGCCACTGCCCTCCAGCCTGGGCCACAGAGTGAGACTGTCTCGAAAAAAAAGAAGAAGGAAAGAATGAAGCTGTTTAAATGTGTAGCACAATAATAAACTTCTATGAAAATGTTTCCACAGGTATGCTGGTATCCTCCTGGGCATCACAAATACATTTGCCACTATTCCAGGAATGATTGGGCCCGTCATTGCTAAAAGTCTGACCCCTGATGTAAGTAGATAATTTGCTTGTAAACTGGAAAGGTTTTGGAGCTGCACATCTGTGTCAAAGTTCAGTGTATTTTAATTAAGTGTAAAATTCTAAATGTTCTTATGAAATTCTTTTTAGCAACAAAAAGCTAAATGCCTTAATGGATGGGAAAGTATATTTTCAAAGAACACTTTTTGGATTTTAGACAGAACAATAGAACTAAGTCAAATGAAGACGTAGCTGAAACCACACAAGTAGTTAAAAGTTTTGATATTGGCGGGACGTGGTGGCTTATGCCTGTAATCCCAGCACTTTGGGAGGCCGAGGCAGGCGGATCACGAGGTCGGGAGTTCAACACCAGCCTCGCCAACATGGTGAAACCCCTTCTCTACTCAAAATACAAAAATTAGCCAGGTGTGGTGGCACGTGCCTGCAGTCCCCTACTCAGGAAGCTGAGGCGGGAGAATCCCTTGAACCTGGGAGGCGGAGGTTGCAGTAAACCGAGACCATGCCATTGCACTCCAGCCTGGGTGACAGAGTAAGATCCCATCTCAGAAAAAGCTGTGATATTATACTAGACAAATAATTTTTGGTTTTGATTTGAACAAATAAAAATTGACAGTGTAAAATTATTCAAAAAGTAGGCCCATGAAGGCGAGGTATCAGGAAATCATGTGAGAATTAATGAGGAAAAGTTGAAATAACCGAGAATGTTTAGAGGACCAGAAAATTTGGGAAGACCTAAAAGGTGTCTTCACATATTTGAAAGGCTACTAAATGTAAGATGGATACTTATTCTCAGCAGTTCCACAAAGACAGATTGAGAGAAGTTATAAAGAGACACTGGGAAAATTCTTTGTTCAAAGCTGTTACTTGATGGAATGAGCCACCTTAAGGGTTAGTAACCCCTGAAACAGTCAAACATTTATTCAACAGGCATTTCTTAGGTGCTTATTAATATGCTAGATACATGGCCAGGCACAGTGGCTCACACCTATAATCCCAGCACTTTGGGAGGCCGAGGCGGGCAGATCACCTGAGGTCAGGAGTGTGAGACCAGCCTGGCCAACATGGTGAAACCCCATCTCTACTAAAAATACAAAAAAGTAGCCGGACTTTGTGGCTTGCACCTATAATCCCAGCTACTCAGGAGGCTCAGGCAGAAGAATCGCTTGAACCTGGGAGGTAGAGGTTGCAGTGAGCTGAGATCATGCCATTGCATTCCAGCCTGGGTGACAAGAGCAAAACTCTGTCTCAAAATAAATAAATAAATAAGGCCTCAAAGGCCCCTTTCAACTTTGATTTTCTAACCTTCAAAAAAGGTATATAAGGTATTCTTTAAGAGGCTAACTCAAACCTCTGAAAGAGGTAATTTTCTCTTTTGTCTCTGTGATAAAATTAACGCCATGTGTAATCCTTAGAATTTCAGGACATACGGCCGGGCGCAGTGGTTCACGCCTGTAATCCCAGCACTTTGGGAGGCTGAGGCGGGCGGATCACAGAGTCAGGAGATCAAGACCATCCTGGCCAACATGGTGAAACCCTGTCTCTACTAAAAATACAAAAATTAGCCGGGTGTGGTGGCAGGCTCCTGTAGTCCCAGCTACTCAGGAGGCTGAGGCATGAGAATTGCTCGAACCCAGGAGGTGGAGGTTGCAGTGAGCCGAGATCGCCACTGCACTCCAGTCTGGCAACACAATGACACTCCTTCTCAAAAAAAAAAAAAAGAATTCCAGGATATACTTACAGACTTTCTTATTACCAAATATACTGATTTCAGACATATATATGTTCCCCACAAATAGTGTTCCTATTTCTTCTCCACATCTACCGTTTCTAATTCCTTAAGTGATGCAGTACCTCCCTGTTACTATTTCCTCTCACTTAATAAAAAGGAATGTTGTAGAAATGCTTTTTCTAAAGTTCTGTGTCTCAATATAGACATGTCCAAAATGTTTAACATTATCCTTGTCCTCATGGAGTGGGGTGGCAACACCAGAACCTAAGTCAGCACACTACCATGTGTTAGTTTCACTTACTGATAATGCCAGCGCTTCTGCTAGGGAAATATGGATTCCTGATTAAAGTCTTTTATGTTTACAAGTGGGAACTGCGCCTGATTTGGGATATGTTATAGCATTTGTTTAATGCTGTTAAAAAGATATCACTGTTTTAGCTGGGTGTGGTTTGCACCTATAGTCCCAGCTACTTAGAAGGCTAAAGCAGGAGGATGCATGAGCCCAGGGGTTTGAGGCTGTAGTGAGCTATGATCACGCCTCTACACTCCAGCCTGGGTGAGAGCAGGAGACCCTGTCTCAAAAAAATAAATAAAATAAAACTTATTTTATTTTATTTTATTTTATTTTCGAGATGGAGTTGCACTCTGTTACACAGTTTGGAGTACAGTGGTGCAGTCTCAGCTCACTGCAACCTCTGCCTCCCAAGTTCAAGCGATTCTCCTGCCTCAGCCTCCTGAGTAGCTGGGACTATAGGCACCCACCACCATGCCCGGCTAATTTTTGTTTTTGGTTTGTGTGTGTGTTTTTTGAGACGGAGTTTCACTCTTGTTGCCCAGGCTGGAGTGCAATGGCGCGATCTCAGCTCACCATAACCTCTGCCTCCCGGGTTCCAGCGATTCTCCTGCCTCAGCCTCCCAAATAGCTGGGATCACAGGCATGCGCCACCACACCCAGCTAATTTTGTATTTTTAATAGAGATAGAGCTTCTCCATGTTGGTCAGGCTGGTTTCGAACTCCCAACCTCAGGTGATCCGCCTGCCTCGGCCTCCCAAAGTGCTGGGATTACAGGACTGAGCCACCGCACCTGGCCAAAGAAAACTCTAAAGTTTATTATTTTAAAAAAGGAAAAGCACACACTTGCCTTCACAATTGTAATTTCTTTTTTTTTTTTTTTTTTTTTTTTTTTTTTTTTTTTGAGACGAAGTCTCACTTGTCCCCCAGGTTGGAGGGCAGTGGCGTGATCTCAGCTCACTGCAACCTTCGCCTCCCAGGTTCAAACGATTCTCCTGCCTCAGCCTCCCAAGTAGCTAGTACTACAGGCAAGTGCCACCACACCCGGCTAATTTTTGTATTTTTAATACAGGTGGGGTTTCACCATGTTGGCCAGGCTGGTCTCGAACTCCTGACCTCAAATGATCCACCCGCCTCAGCCTCCCAAAGTGCTGGGATATCAGGCGTGAGCCACCGCACCTAGCCTGTAATTTCTTACTTTATGGAATGAGCACTGCCTCAAAAACTTTGTGGCATGAGTCAGCATATAAATAAATAATGCAATAATTAAAATTCAAAGTGTGTCTGAGGTTCGATGTTGTTATAAACAAAACAGTATTCTCCAAAAACTGGTGGAATTTTTGTTAAAAAACAAACTAGGAGCTGTGTGAGACTTCTAGTACAATGATTGATTTTAAGTTCACTCATTGCCTTCAGATAACACTGAAGTATTATTTTATCCCAGAGACCACACAGGGCAGCTTTGTCTTAGTAATCCTAAGAAGCTGTTTCAAACATTTTTCTGGTATAAGATGTAATTATTGACTGATTGCTCAGCAGAATTTAAGATGAGTATCTAAGACTTTTTTTCACTAAAATGCATTCATCTCAGACAAGTATAACCACCACAGGGTGTTTCTTTCTGCATGTTTCTCCTGTTTTCCCAAATAAATGACCTCCTACTGGCTTCCCAGTGCCTTCTCTTTCACTTCCTCATTGCTAGTTCTACTGCTTGTTTGGTTTTGTTTGTTTTTTGAGACAGGGTCTCCATCGCCCGGACTAGAGTGCGGTGGCGCGATCATGGCTCACTGCAGCCTCAACCTCCCCAGGCTCAGGTGATCTTCTTACCTCAGCCTCCCAAGTAGCTAGGACTGCAGGTGTGCACCATCATGTCCGGCTAATTTTTCCATTTTTTGTAGAGATGGGGTTTCACCACCTCACCCACGCTGGTCTCAAACTCCTGGGCTCAAGGTATCCACCTACCTCGGCCTCCCAAAGTGCTGGGATTACAGGCATCCACCATGCCTGGTCTACTTGTTTGTTTGTTTGTTTGTTTGTTTCTTGTGAGACAGAGTCTCACTCTGTTGCCCAGGCTGGAGTGCAATGGCACAGTCTCAGCTCACTGCAAACTCCACTTCCTGGGTTCACGCCATTCTCCTGCCTCGGCCTCCCAGGTAGCTGGGATTACAGGCACTGGCCAACACACCTGGCTAATTTTTTGTATTTTTAGTAGAGACGGGGTTTCACCCTGTTAGCCAGGATGGTCTCGATCTCCTGATGTCGTGATCTGCCCACCTCGGCCTCCCAAAGTGCTGGGATTACAGGCATGAGCCACTGCACCCAGCCTGGTTTTTGTTTTGTTTTGTTTTGTTTTTTTGAGACAGAGTTTTGCTCTTGTTCCCCAAGCTGGAGTGCAATGGCATGACCTCAGCTCACCGCAACCTCCGCCTCCTGGGTTCAAGCAATTCTCCTGCCTCAGCCTCCTGAGTAACTGGGATTACAGGCGCCTGCCACCACACCTGGCTAATTTTTGTATTTTTAGTAGAGACAGGGTCTCGCCATGTTGGCCACGCTGGCCTTGAACTCCTGACCTCAGGTGATCCAGCCACCTTGGCCTCCCAAAGTGCAGGGATTACAGGCATGAGCCACCACACCCAGCCCGTTTTTTTGTTTTGTTTTGTTTTGTTTTTGAGATGGAGTCTCGCTCTGTTGCCCAGGCTGGAGTGCAGTGGTTCAATCTCGGCTCACTGCAAGCTCCGCCTCCCGGGTTCACGCCATTCTCCTGCCTCAGCCTCTCGAGTAGCTGGGACTACAGGCGCCGGCCACCATGCCCGGCTCGTTTTTTATATTTTTAATATAGAGAGAGACAGGGTTTCACCGTGTTAGCCAGGATGGTCTCGATCTGACCTCATGATCCACCCACCTTGGCCTCCCAAAGTGCTGGGATTACAGGCAGGAGCCACCGCGCCCGGCCGTGTGTGTGTGTGTGTGTGTGTGTATGTGTGTTTTTTTTAAATGCTGCAAATATAGTCACCACTCTGGTTAGACTGAAATTGAAAAAATCCAAAAAATGGTTGTTAAAGGTAGTCACATGACCCAGAAATTTGGATAACTGTCTGATATTTTTATGCCACAGGATTGGATTATACACTGAACAGTTGTCTTACTGGCAGATCCCATGTTATATCCTGCTTTATGTGCCATTCAAGATCTTTTATACTTGCCAGGCCTCTCTCTGATGTGGCAGATCCTCAGAGCTGAACTTGAGTTCATCTTAACCATATTTACTTGATCCACCTGACACCTTTCACCTAAGACCCTGGGAGACCATGCACAGGCTAAAACTTTCTTAGTGTTAGTGTTAGTCAGGCATGATTCGGGGACATACCAGTATACTTTTTATTGAAGTATATCTATCTACAGTAAACTTTTTATTGAAGTATAACTTTTTTTAAATGCACAAATCTAGGCCAGGCGTGGTGCCTCACACCTGTAATACCATCACTGTGGGAGGCTGAGGCGAGCAGACCACTTGAGCCCAGGAGTTCAAGACCAGCCTGGGAAACATGGCAAAACCCCATCTCCACTAAAAAAAAAAATTAAAATTAAAAAAGCAAAGAAAATTAGCCAGGCATGGTGGCATGCACCTTTAATCCCAGCTCCTTGGAAAGCTGAGTTGGGAGAACCGCCTCAGCCCAGAAAGTGGAGGCTGCAGTGAGCCGAGATTGCGCCACTGCATTCCAGCCTGGGTGACAGAGTGAGACTCTGTCTCAAAAATAAAAACAAAAATAAATGAATGCACAAATCTAAAGTGTACAGCTAGATGAATTTCCACAAAGTTAATACAGCTGTGTAACCAGCACCCAATCAAGAAACAGAGTATTACCTCCCTCAGTAAGATCCCGGGTACCACTTCCTGCTATTCTTTCTTCAGCCTCAGCAAGAGGAACCACTCTCCCAACTTTTAACCCCATAGATTAGTATGGTCTGACTTTGAGCTTTATGTAAACGGAATCATTTAGTATGTACCCTTTTTGTCTGGCTTCTGTTGCTTCACATTTTGTTTGTGAGCTGTATTTATGATGTTGTAGCCCATTCTCATTGCTGTACCGTATTCCATTGAACAACTATACCATTGTCCTACTGCTGGTGGACATTTGGGTTGTTTCAGGGATGGGGCTTTTATGAATAATGTGGCTGTTTTAACAGTCTTGTGACATCATCTTTTTAATGAAGTGAACTACAAACAAAATTTTATTTCACTTGCATTTTTTTCTTTCTGTACAGAACACTGTTGGAGAATGGCAAACCGTGTTCTATATTGCTGCTGCTATTAACGTTTTTGGTGCCATTTTCTTTACACTATTCGCCAAAGGTGAAGTACAAAACTGGGCTCTCGATGATCACCATGGACACAGACACTGAAGGAACCAATAAATAATCCTGCCTCTATTAATGTATTTTTATTTATCATGTAACCTCAAAGTGCCTTCGGTATTGTGTAAGCATTCTATGTCTTTTTAATTGTACTTGTATTAGATTTTTAAGGCCTGTAATCATGAAGTATCACTAGTTGCCAGATTAATAAAATGAACCGTGTTTAATTGTGAGTAATATATATGCTAGGACTTCTACTTTAGGTTCACATACCTGCCTGCAAGTCGGGCAACATGAAGTAGGAGAGTTCCGTTGATTTTTTAGGGCCATACTTAAGGGAATGAGCTGAAACAGAGCTCTGAATACCTTTGCCTAATTAAACTAGATGATAATTCTCAGGTATTGATAAACACCTGTTGTTCACTTTCCTCATAAAAATTGTCAGGTCTCTCTGACACTTAGATCTCAAACTTTAGCATCTCCGTGGAGCTGCCATCCACTGTATAATTTGGCCTGGCAACGAGACTGGGGGGAGTGTACCCAGGCAGCTGCCAGGCACTCCCTCCCTGGCTTCAGGGTCAGAGTGCCCAGCATTTATCAGAGGCAGCATCCAAGCCCAGAGCCAGTGTTGACTCTTCGGCTGGTGCCTTTCCTCTGAGGGGCTATTAATGTGTAGATAAAGCCCTGAGTAGGCAGGAGCAGTGAGATCCACTGCTGTGGTCTTGATACATCCTCAGACTTTCCCTTCCCAGCACAGAGGAATATCGGCTGGCATGCAACCTGCAAAAGAAAAGTGCGAAGCGGCCGGGCATGGTGGCTCACGCCTGTAATCCCAATACTTTGGGAAGCCGAGGTGGTCGAATCACGAGATCAGGAGTTCAAGACCAGCCTGGCCAGCATGGTGAAACCCCGTCTCTACTAAAAATACAAACAATTAGCTGGGCATGGTTGCGGGCGCCTGTAATCCCAGATACTCAGGAGGCTGAGGTAGGAGAATCACTTGAACCCAGGAGGTGGAGGTTGCAGTGAGCCAAGGTCGCACCACTGCACTCCAGCCTGGGCGATGGAGCAAGACTCCATCTCAAAAAAAAAATAAAAAAGAAAAGTGCGATGCCCAGTCCATCACAAATAAGATCATCCTAGTTTAAATCTACTCTCACATGGACCACAGTATACATTTCTAAGTGCTGTGTTTTGTTTGTTTGTATTTTGTAGAGATGGGGTCTCGTTTTGTTGCCCAGGCTGGTTTTGAACTCCTGACTTCAAGCGATCCTCCTGCCTCGGCCTCACAAAGTGTTGAGACTACAGGCACGAGCCACTGTGCCCAGCCTGTTCTGTGTTTTTTAAGCTGCAGGAGAATTTTTTTAAAAACTAATTCTCACTATTTGTTCAGTCTGTCTTCATCGAAGTTTGTGGTTGCAGTTTAAAGTTAAAGTGACTTTTAAAGGCCACATCACCTGAGACTAGGGTAATCATCTTTACTTCTGGTTCCTGAAATCATATTTTTCCAGTGGGCCATCCTCCAGTGGTTGTGGTTGTTGAGCATGCTTTCAGAGCACCTATGTGGCTTAAAACTTCGCTTATGTTTTCTGTTCAACACTACCTGTAATATTTTAAAACTGATTAATGTGATGTGAATACATTTATGTAAATTTATGTTTAAATTTGTAAATAGCTTTAAATTGCTATGGCAATGTTTCCTTTATCAATCATCAAAATAAACCTTTGTGAATTGATTTTTGGATCTGACAGTTCTGTGACATTTCCTAGTGTCCACTGTGACTCTTTGACATCTTTTCTGCATCCTGCTTGAGCCATCGTCTTCTCTACACACATTTCTGCTACCACAAAGCCAAGGAACTTGGGCCTCCTAAGGGATACTGCATCAGAAATCTCTGTTGCCGTCAACCTACCCTTCCTAGCTCTGAATAGGGTCAAACCTTCTTGCTAAAGCATATGCCCACGCTACACTGATTCTCTCTCTCCCACCTCCTCTAAGAACTTCCTTCAGTAATTCTTCTTTTTATAAATAATTGAGACAGGGTCTTGCTTTTGTTGCCCAAGCTGAGCTCAAGCGATCCTCCTGTCTCAGCCTCCCAAGTAGCTGGCATTACACAGGCATGTGCTATCACGCCCAGTTAGTAGCTCCTCTTTCATTTACTTCTTCAGTCTCTCCCCTTGTTCTTTTCCTTTTGTCTCAGATATACACACGTCTTCTCTAGTCCTTAAATAAAAATACAGACATCTCCTGGGGACATTAAATCACAAGTGTACAAAATATCTCTAATAAGAAACTGGAAAACAGTGTGTGATTTTATAGATAGATATAGATATGGATTTTCATCCATGGTTCCATGGTTCCTGACTCATAACTCCCATAGCTCTTGTTATGTTGGGTGCCTTTAGGCCTCAGAAGCAACCTCAGGAAACAGAACCTCTTTGATCCTCTCCTGCCCTCCCTTCACCTGCTGCTTTTTCTCCTAAGGCAGGAATCTTCCCCCACCATTCTGTCTTGGAACTGGTCATAAAGAAATTCTGTGGCCAGTCACGGTGGCTTACGCCTGTAATCCCAGCACTTTCGGAGGCCGAGGTGGGAGGATCACAAGGTCAGGAGTTCGAGACCAGCCTGGCCAATATGGTGAAACCCCATCTCTACTAAAAATACAAAAAAGAGCCAGGCGTGGTGGCGGGCGCCTGTGGTCCCAGCTACTCGGGAGGCTGAGGCAGGAGAATCACTTGAACCTGGGAGGCAGAGGTTACAGTGAGCCAAGATTGCACCACTGCACTCCAGCCTGGGTGACACAGCAAGACTCTGTCTCAAAAAAAAAAAAAGAAAAAAAGAAAAAGAAATTCTGTGGCCTACCCTGTTGGACTATAGGTCATAAGACCCCATGCCCACGTTTGAGAAGAGGTCCTCTCCATATCCTGGAGGAAAGAATGCCGCACAGAGAGGCCAAGAAGAATCTGGACAGGTCTTGCTGGGTTTCCCTCTGAGTTTATTAGTGTTAGATCACACCCTTTCTGTCCAATCACATTTCTTCATGGTTGTTAATCATGACTATCCAATGAAGTCTCCATAAAAGGCCTAATAAGACAGGGTTTGGGAAGCCTCCTGATAGCTGAACACATGGAGGTTCCTGGAGGGTGGCACGCCCAGAGAGGGCCTGGAAGTTCCTCATCCCTTTCCCCAGATATTGTCCTATGCGTCTCTTCATCTGTGTCCTTTGTAATATCCTTTATAATAAATGATAAACATAAATGTTTCCCTGAGTTCTTCGAACCACTCTAGCAAATTGATTGAACCAAAAGAGGTGGTTGTGAAAACCTCAACTTGAAGCCAGCAAGTCACAAGTTCCAGAAACCTAGACTTGGGACTGGGGTCTGCAGTGGTGGGCAATCTTGGGGACTGGGCCTTCCACCTGTGGGATCTGATGCTCCCTCCAGGTAGACGGTGTCAGCACTGAATTGGGAGACACCCAGCTGGTGTCTGTTGCAGAACTGATTGCTTAATTGGTGTGTGAGGAAAAACCCACACCCTTTTAATCACAGAAGTCTTCTGTGTTTATTGTTGTTGAATGAGAGATTAGAAAAAAACACATTTGGGCCGGGCGTGGTGGTTCACGCCTGTAATCCCAGCACTTTGGGAAACCGAGGTGGGTGGATCACAAGATCAGGAGATCAAGACCATCCTGACTAACACAGTGAAACCCCGCCTCTACTAAAACTACAAAAAAATTAGTTGGGCATCGTGACAGGTGCCTGTAGCTCACCTACTCGGGAGGCTGAGGCAGGAGAATGGCATGAACCTGGGAGGTGGAGCTTGCTGTGAGCCGAGATCATGCCACTGCACTCCAGCCTGGGTGACAGAGTGAGACTCTGTCTCAAAAAAAAAAAAGAAAGAAAGAAAGAAAAAAGAAAAAAACACATTTGGCCCACTGCAGTGGCTCACGCCTGTAATCCCAGCACTTTGGAAGGCTGAGGCAGGCAGATCACCAGAGGTCAGAAGTTCAAGACCAGCCTGACCAACATGGAGAAACCCCGTCTCTACTAAAAATGCAAAATTAGCCGGGCATGGTGGCGCATGTCTGTAATCCCAGCTACACAGGAGGCTGAGGCAGGAGAATCGCTTGAACCCGGGAGGCAGAGGTTGTGGTGAGCCAAGATCACACAATTGCACTCCAGCCTGGGCAACAAGAGCGAATCTCGGTCTCAAAAAAAAAAAAAAAAGAAAAAGAAAACACAGTTTGAGTGGATTTTTCCACAAACAATGGTTACCTCTGTAGAGCGAAAATCTGCAACTAGGGATAGGAAGGGGAATTAATTTTCACTTTACCAAATGTGGCAGTATGACCTATTCAAATAAATATATTGTTTGATTTATTTATTTATTTATTTCAGACGGAGTCTTGCTCTGTTGCAGGCTGGAGTGCAATGGCACAATCTCGGCTCACTGCAACCTCCACCTCCCAGGTTCAGCGATTCCCCTGCCTTGGCCTCCTGAGTAGCTGGGACTGAAGGCACGCACCACCATGCCCAGCTAATTTTTGTATTTGTAGTAGAGATGGGGTTTCACCATGTTTGCCAGGCTGGTCTCAAACTCCTGACCTTGTGATTCGCCCACCTCGGCCTCCCAAAGTGTTGAGATTACCGTGCCTGGCCAAATAATATTGTTTTAAAAACATTGCCCAAGCTGTTGTGTAATCACCGCTAGGTTTTCAGCTGCCTGCTGGACATTCCCAGCTGGCTAGTCTTGCCTGCACCTGAGACTATTTAAATCCAACCTCACTCTCCCACCCCCATTCTAAATTAAACCAGCTGTTCCTGCCACCTTCTTATTTCTCTTAAAAGCACATTTCCACAGTCACTGAGGCTTGGCCCAAAGTCGTTTTTGTTCCTCCTCCCTAGCCTCTCACCAAACCCCCTACTCTGTGTCAAAACAGCCACCTGCCGACCGGGCACGGTGGCTCACACCTGTAATCCCAGCACTTTGGGAGGCCGAGGTGGGCAGATTGCCTGAGGTCAAGAGTTTGAGACCAGCCTGGCTAACATGGTGAAACCCCTTCTCTACTAAAAATACAAAAAAATTAGCTGGGCATGGTGGCGCATGCCTTTAGTCCTACAAAATACAAAAAATTAGCTGGACATGGTGGTGCAGACCTGCGGTTCCCAGCTACTCGGGAGGCTGAGGCAGGAGAGTCTCTTCCACCCGGGAGATAGAGGTTGCAGTGAGCCAGGATCACGCCACTGCACTCCAGCCTGGGCGACAGAAGGAGACCCCGTCACAAAACAAAAACAAAAGCAGCAACAACAACAACAAAAACCCCACCTGCCTCTTCCATTTCCGTTTTTTCACGTCTCTGGAATTTTTTCTTAGTTTTGAAACAGAGTATCACTCTGTCACCCAGGCTAGAGGGCATGGCGCGATCACAGCTCGCTGCAGCCTCTACCTCGCAGGCTCAAGAGAGCCTCCCACTTCAGCCTCCAGACTAGCTGGTACTATAGGTCTGCACCACCATGCCCAGATAATTTTTGTATTTTGTAGAGATGGGCTTTCACTATGTTGTCCAGTCTAGTCTCCTGGGTTCAAGTGATCCTCCTGCCTCAGCCTTTCAAAGTGCTGGTATTACAGGTGTGAGCCACTATGTCCGGCCTGGAATTTTTTTGTTGTTGTTGTTAATCCTCCTACCAGGCCAGGCACAGTGCCTCACATCTGTAATCCCAGTACTTTGGAAGGTCAAGGTGAGTAGATGGCTTGAGCCCGGGAGTTTGAGACCAGCTTGGGCAACATGGTGAAACCTGTTCTCTACAAAATATACAAAAAATTAGCCGGGAATGGTGGTGCATACCTGTAGCCCCAGCTATTCAGGAGGCTGAGTTGGAAGAATCACTTGAGCCCAGGAGGTCGCCCAGGAGGTCAAGGCTGCAGTGAGCTGAGATCTCACTGCACTCCAGCCTGAGTGACAGAGTGAGAGTCCTTCTCAAACAAAACAAAACAAAACAAAACAAAATCTTCTGTCACCTCCTAATTAAGAGCCTAGTAGCTTTTGTTTCCACCTAGAATAGAAAAGTTAAGTGGTATCACTGCCTTTAGTCTTGCCCTCTTCCATCCCAGCTTCCCACCGGTGTTGAGTTCATCATCCCAATACAACTAATCTCTCTGATCAAGGTGCTCCCCCACGCTGAGCCCCATGGTGAGTCCCATGGCTTCCCTGGGCCTGCCCAGTAAACTCTCCCACCCAGCAGCTGTGCCCTCCTCACCCGTAAGTTCAGCCTACCCTACCCTTATCTTATGGTGAGAACAATGCCTTGTTGCAGTGATCTGGCTGCTTCACTCCCCATGCCTGCTCTCCATCTTCCCTTTCCTCTTCATACCTTTATTAATTTCCTTCCTTGGGCCTGGAACTTCTCTCTTCAACCTTGCCACCTCCTTTATGACCCCTAATTTCTTCCACCCTCCCCGATCTAGATGTGGTGTCTCCCTTTCACCTGCTAAAATGCCACATTATTTATTTATTTTTGGGTTTTCCTTTATTTTAAACTCGAGGGTTTAGGCTCAGTTATGTGGAAGAGAGAATTTCTTCATTCATTCAGCGAATACTAAGTATCTACTCTTTGCTAGGCAACAAGGATACACAGATGCATCTGACACAGCCCTTTCCCTCCCTGGAGCTCCTTCTGACTCCTTGATCCCCTTCCTCATTTTTTTTTTTTTTTTTTGACAGAGTCTTGCTCTGTTGCCCAGGCTGGAGTGCAGTGGCACAATCTCCACTCACTGCAACCTCTGCCTCCCAGGTTCAAGCAATTCTCCTGCCTCAGCCTCTCAAATAGACTACAGGTCCACACCACCACATCCGGCTAATTTTTGTATTTTTAGTAGAGACTGGGTTGCAACTTGTTGCCCAGGCTGGCCTCGAATCCCTGAGCTCAGGCAATCCGCTGGCTTCAGCCTCCCATGAGCCACTGCGCCCAGCCCTCTTTCTTTATAATACTTATGAACACATGTCTGTGTCTGTCCCAGTAATAGATTCATCACAAGCATCTTGAGGGCAGGGTCCATTCCATTCATCTCAGCATGGTCTCACTTATAACAACATGTGCTTAGTTCACTTAGGATGCTTATTAAATAACAACCCTTTAGTTAAATAGACTATAAATTGATATTTTTGACCAGGCACAAAGGCTCATACCTATAATCCCAACACTTTATGAGGCCTAGGGCAGGGGGATTGCTTGAGCCCAGGAATTCAATACCAGGCACAATTCAAGGCAAGGCGTCATCTCTACAAAAAAATGTTCTAAAAACTAAAAACTTAGGTGTGCTGGCACAGGCCTGTGGTCCCAGCTACTCAGGAGGCTGAGGTGGGAGGATCACTTGAGCCCAGGAGGTTGAAGCCACAGTGAGCCATGTTCCCACCATGCCACTCCAGCCTGGGCAACAGAGCAAGACCCTGTCTCAAAAAATAATAATACATAAATACATATTTTTTTTTTGAGATGGAGTTTCGCTTTTGTTGCCCAGACTAGAGTGCAGTGGCACGATCTTGGCTCACTGCAACCTCCACCTCCTGGGTTCAAGCGATTCTCCTGCCTCGGCCTCCCGAATAACTGGGATTACAGATGCCTGCCACTATGCCCGGCTAATTTTTGTATTTTTAGTAGAGACGAGGTTTACCATGTTGGCCAAGCTGGTCTCGAACTCCTGACCTCAGGTAATCCACCCAGATAGGCCTCCCAAAGTGCTGGGATTACAGGTGTGAGCCACTGCACCTGGCCAATAAATAGAAATTTTTGATCTCATATATTGTTTTTTTCATATGTTGTTTTCTGCTGCCCCCAAAATTAAATAAATGTGTCAACTGCTTTTTAATTTTTTTTTTCAATAAGGTTCCAGGTCAACAGTAGTGCAAGCTTTTAATGAACAAATATGCTAACATCAAAATAAATTATAAGTGGTAATTATTAGCAAATAGTTCTGAAAGTATTTGAGAGTAGCTTAGTTTTGTATATGCAAAATACTTCTCCCAGTTATTCTACAAGTATTTATTGAGCATCCACTATGTACTAGGCATTGCGTTTTGCACGAGGACATAGAAGTGGAAAATAATAATAATAATAAGCCAAGTCCCTTTTCTCCTGGAGCTCACATTTTTATTTATCAAACGTTTTTCTTTATAAGCTCCAGCCTTTAAAACCTCTCATGTAAAAGCATTATTATCCACCCAGCAAGCAAATCCAATGGGAAAGAAGCGTGCCAACTGACCTTGAGAATCCAGTTTATGAAAGAACATGAGACAAACGCTGAAGACAGCAGTTTGTATTAGCCATGGTAAGGTCTTTCTTACTTCAGCCTTTGTTTCATTTTCAGGAAATCAGAAATAGAGGCATCTGAGTTTAGACACCATTGCAGAGTAGATTATCTTATCTCCTCTCTGGATGTTCAAAATAAAATTCCCCCAAATATTGGGACCAAAGCTATCACAAAAACAAAACAAACAAACAAAAAAGCCGGCCATGGTGGTGCGTGCCTGTGGTCTCAGCTACTCAGGAGGCTGAGGTGGGAGGATAGCTTGAGCCCAAGTGGTCAAGGCTGCAGTGAGCCAAGATCACACCACTGTCCTCCAGCCTGAGTGACAGAGCCAGACGTGGTCTCAGAAAAAAGAAAAGAGAGAGAGAAATTCCCCCAAAGAGAAAAAGACTGATGTAACATTTAAATATGAAGGCAGGAAGAACACAATAGGAAATGGCTGGTTCCTCTCAGTAAAAGCATGTTACTGCCTCAGAAGAGGAGACATGGGGTAAATATCTAATTTCAGTTAAAAAATAAATTATCTTTCTCATAGACATGCAAATTAAGACGGATCACAAAGCCTTTTCAGACGCCTCTGCCTTTTAGAGCAACCATAAGCAGAAAAGCCAACTATAAAAGTTTGTACTCTCAAAGGATAATATAGAAAATTCTTTCTAGGAGCTCTGCAATGGAAAGCTGTGAGCATAAGCAATACTGAAAGGAAATGAAATGTAAGGAATTTTCTGCCCCCTTTTCTTATGTGCCTGGAGGAGGAAGAATACTAGTAATTTTCCAAGTATCTGTTTACTTTCACTTTATCTTGATGTTGGGGGAGGCGGAAACTTAGAAGTGTTACATCACTACCATTCCTGTGCTTGCGAGTGAGAAGCCACCGTTGCACAACTGAGCTAAAAAACTATTGAAACTATCCGTTTCCCCTCACACACATTCTCAGTCTTAATCGTCTAGACTTTGGTAGAGGGGTAGGAATATACATGTATATTGTATTAAATCTTTTTCTTAAGCACTCTCACCGTCAGAAACAACTGAAATATGCTAACATGTCCAACAGTGTTATCGCCTCTCCGATCAAGTGTGCATCGTGGTCCCGGTCATGCTTTAGAGCACCACAAATAGCCCCTTGTGTTAAGCACGTTTTACAGCCCTCACTCTACAGCCTGAAACTTGAACTTTCTCCAGAAGTTTTGCTGATATTGAAAGTGATCTGGAAAGGATAAAGAGTCTGGTCTTTTTAATGCTTAAGAACTGTTTTGGGCTTGGCATGGTGGCTCACACTTATAATCCCAGCACTTTGGGAGGCTGAGGTGGGAGAAGGAGGCCGAAGGTGACCTTAAGTGTAAGGTCAGGAGTTTGAGATCAGCCTGACCAACACAGTGAACCCTCGTCTCTACTAAAAATACAAAAATTCACTGGGCATGGTGGCGTGAGCCCGTAGTCCTAGCTACTCAGGAGGCTGGGGCAGGAGAATCACTGGAACCTAGGAGGCGGAGGTTGCAGTGAGCCGAGATCACACCACTGTACTCCAGCCTGGGCAATAGAGCAAGACTCCATCTCAGAAAAAAAAAAAAAGAAGAAGAAGAAGAACTGTTTTGTATGAAGTAATGAATACTGTTAGAGGAAATTCAAGTCTGTATATTGTATAAATCACCCATATAATATGTAATTTTTTTTTTTTTTTTTTTTTTTTTGAGACAGAGTTTCGCTCTGTCACCCAGGCTGGAGTGCAGTGGCACAATCTCAGCTGACTGCAACCTCCACCTCCTGGGTTCAAGCAATTCTCCGCCTCAGCCTCCCCAGTATCTGGGATTACAGGCGCCCGCCACCACACCTAGCTGATTTTTTTTTTTTTTTTTTTTTTTTGAGACGGAGTCTCACGCTGTTGCCCAGGCTGGAGTGCAGTGGCGCGATCTCGGCTCACTGCAAGCTCCGCCTCCCGGGTTCCCGCCATTCTCCTGCCTCAGCCTCCTGAGTAGCTGGGACTACAGGCGCCCGCCACCGCGCCCGGCTAATTTTTTGTATTTTTAGTAGAGACGGGGTTTCACTGTGGTCTCGATCTCCTGACCTTGTGATCCGCCCGCCTCGGCCTCCCAAAGTGCTGGGATTACAGGCTTGAGCCACCGCGCCCGGCCGATTTTTTTGTATTTTTAGTAGAGACGGGGTTTCACCATCGTGGCCAGGTTGGTCTTCAACTCCTGACCTCACGATCCACCCACCTTGGCCTCCTGAAATGCTGGGATTACAGGCATGAGCCACCATGCCCAGCCTACAATATCTATTATAATGCACTTCTCTTTTTTTTAACACTAAGAAGATATTTCAGGCTGGGCGTGGTGGCTCACATCTGTAACATCTGCAATCCTAGCACTTTGGGAGGCTGACGCAGAAGGATTACTCTAGGAGTTCAAGACCAGCCTGGGCAACATAGTGAGACCCCCCTCCTCTATAAAACAATAAAATAAAACAAAGAAAAGAATGAAAAAAATGTATAAATTAAAAAAAAAGAAGGCCGGACACAGTGGCTCACACCTGTAATCCCAGCACTTTGGGAGGCCAAGGCAGGTGGATCACCTGAGGTCAGGAGTTCGAGCCCAGCCTGGCCAACATGGTAAAACCCTGTCTCTACTAAAAATACAAAAAGTAGCTGGGCGTAGTGGTGGGCACCTGTAATCCCAGCTACTAGGGAGGCTGAGAGAGGAGAATTGCTTGAACCCGGGAGGTGGAGGTTGCAGTGAGCCAAGGTGGCACCACTGCACTCCAGCCTGGGCTACAAAAACAAAACTCCATCTCAAAAAAAAAAAAGGAAAAAAGAAAAGGAAAGGAAAGAAGAAAAGAAATGCACACTAAAGCTATAGTGAAATATTACTTTAGATTCATCAGATTGGCAAAAATTAGAAAACATGGCCAGGCATGGTAGCTCATACCGGTAATCCCAGCACTTTGGGAGGCCGAGGCAGGCGATCACCTGAGGTCAGGGGCTCGAGACTCAACCTGGCCAACATGGCAAAACCCATCTCTACTAAAAATAAATAAATAAGCCAGGTGTGGTGGCGGGCGCCTGTAATCCCAGCTACTAGGCAGGCTGATGTAGGTGAATCACTTGAACCCAGGGGGTGGAGGTTGCAGTGAGCCAATATCACAGCATTGCACTCCAGCCTGGGCAACAGGAGCAAAACTCCATCTAAAAAAATAAAAAAAATTATAAAACCTGATGCTAAGTGTTGGCAAAGGACGTGGGAAGACAAAAATTCTTGTCCACAAAGGGAGTGGGTGTGGGATATAAACTGGCAAACCCATTCCAGAAAGCAAAATGTTTGTATTTGAATTAAATAAAAATGTGTCCTTTGGCCCTGTATATATGCCCTACATCTGGGTATATGTCCCAGAGTGATTTGCTGAAGTCCCTAAGAAAGCATATCCACAGGCCGGGCCCAGTGGCTCATGCCTGTAATCCCAGCACTTTGGGAGGCTGAAGCAGGCGGATCACGAGGTCAAGAGATTGACGCTAGCCTGGCCAACATGGTGAAACCCCGTCTCTACTAAAAATACAAAAATTAGCTGGGCGTGGTGGCACACGCCTGTAGGCCCAGCTACTGGAGAGGCTGAGGCAGGAGAATCACTTAAACGCGGGAGGCAGAGGTTGCAGTGAGCCAAGATCATGCCACTGCAGTCCAGCCTCGTGGCAGAGAGAGACTCCATCTCAAAAAAAAGAAAGCATATACTCCACACTGTTTACTGTGACAGAGTTGGAGGCAACCTAGGTGTCCATGATGAGGGAAATATAAGTTAAATCTGGTGGATGTTTATTATGGAATAATATAATTCAGGATCATATAGAGACCTCAAAAATGTTGAGGCACAGTGGCTCACGCCTGTAATCCCAGCACTTTGGGAGGCCGAGGCAGGCAGATCACCTGAGATCAGGAGTTTTAGACCAGCCTGACCAACATGGTGAAACCCTGACTCTACTAAAAATACAAGATTATCCAGGCGTGGTGGCACATGCCTGTAATCCCAGCTACTCAGGAAGCTGAGATGGGAGAATCACTTGAACCCGGGAGGTGGAGGTTGCAGTGAGCTGAGATTGTACCACTGCACTCCAGCCTGGGCAACACAGCGAGTCTCCATCTCATAAATAAATAAAGTGTACAATTCATCTGGGCATGATGGAGTGTGCCTGTAGGGCTCAGCTACTCAGGAGGCTGAGGAGGGAGGATCACTTGAGCCTAGGAAACATAGCAAGACCCTATCTCTTCTTTAAAAAAGTGTACAATTTAGTGATTTTTTAGTGTATTCTGGGTTGTGCAACTATTAAATGTGTAATTACAGAACATATCATCACCCTGTAAAGAAACCTCATATCCATTCACAGTCACTCTTCATTCCCTTTCTCTTCCCAGTCCCAGTCAACCACTAAGTCTATAGATATGACTATTCTGGACATTACTTTTTTTTTTGAGATAGAATCTTGCTCTGTTGCCCAGGCTGGAGTGCAGTGGTGCCATCTCAGCTCACTGCAAGCTCTGACCCCCTAGTTCAGGCCATTCTCCTGCCTCAACCTCCCAAGTAGCTGGGACTATAGGCGCCCGCCACCACACCCAGCTAATTTTTTTTTTTTTTTTTTTTTTTAGTAGAGACGGGGTTTCACCATGTTAGCCAGGATGGTCTCAATGGTCTCGATCTCCTGACCGTGTGATCTGCCCACCTCAGCCTCCCAAAGTGCTGGGATTACAGGCATGAGCCACCGCACCTGGCCTGGACATTTCTTATAAAATATGTGATCTGTTGTGACTGGCTTATTTCTCTTAGCATGTTTTCTAGGTTCATCCTCCTGTAGCATGTATCTGTACTTTATTCCTTTTTTATTATCATATAATATTCCATTGAATGGATGTATTATTTATTTGTTTATTCATTAGTTGATGTTTCTATTTTTTGGCAGTTGTGAATAACGCTGCTAAAACATTCACATACAGGTGTCTTATTCTTTTTTTTTTTTTTTTGAGACAGGGCCTCACTCTGTTACCAAGGAGTGCAGTGGTGTGATCTTGACTCATTGCAACCTCCACCTCCCGGGTTCAAGTGATTCTCGTACCTCAGCCTCCTGAGTAGCTGGGACTACAGGCACGTGCCACCACACCTCACTAACTTTTGTATTTTTAATAGAGATGGGGTTTTGCCATGTCAGCCAGGCTGGTCTCAAACTCCTGGGCTCAAGTGATCCACCTGCCTCAGCCTCTCAAAGTGCTGAGATTACAGGCATAAGCCACCACACCCAGACTAGTTGATTTTAGTATATGGTAAGAAATAGAGATCTAGTTGCTTTTCTTTTTACTTTTTTTTTTTTTCCTGATGCTGTGTGAGGAGTAGGGCTAACTCATAGGCAGTGTGTCCAGAGTCAGTGAGGGGTCCAGTTTCATTCTTCTGCATATGGATATCCAGTTTTCCCAGCATCATTTATTGAAGGAGGTGTCCTTTCCCCAGTGTATGTCCATGGTGCCTTTATAAAAAATTGTTGGCTGTAAATACATGAATTTATTTCTGGGTTCTGCATTCTGTTCCATTGGTCTGTGTCTGTTTTTATACCAAAACCATGCGGTTTCAGTTACTATCACTTTGTAGTATATTTTGAGTCAGATAGTGTAATACCTCCAGCTTTGTTCATTTTGCTCAGTATAGCTTTGGCTAGCTGGGGTCTTTATGGTTCCATATTAATTTTAGGGATTTTTTTTCTATTTCTGTGAAGAATATCATTGGTATTTTGATAGCAATTGCATTGACTGTAGATTGCTTTGGGTAGTTAAAAATAACAATAACAATCAGAAAAAGAATGCATTGTAAAAAGCAAATACAAAAACTCAAGGTCAGCCCCAAAACTGTTCTGCCTGACTTTAGAACCCCAAAGCCAGGGTCTCTGGCCCTTTGGCTTCAGGCTGGAGTGACCCTCCCCAATCCACCCTCAAACTTGACACCTCAGACTGGACGGTAAGGTGGCTTCTGTGGCCTACAAAGTGGCCCTTGTTGATATTCATGTCAGCCCACTGGCCATGCCAAATGACCCATATTTACTTGCCAATAAAAACACCAAAAAACAAAACACTAACACTCCTGGAGGATGCCATTCAGTTCACTACTTTCTCCACTGTGTTATCCCAGTGTCAATGTCCATAACTTTCACCATAAGGACTTTGTATTTTAAAAAATACGTTTTAAAAACTGATTGTTAAAGCATAAACACACACACACACACACACACATACACCCTCTCTGTCTTCAGAAGCCTGGAATACATTACAGTTTCACTGCCCTAAAAACCACTCACAGCAGGGATTGTTCTACCCCAGACACCAAAGAAATCCTCCAGATTTGAGCCACTCGGTGGCGAAACATGGACTGTCGGTGTTTCCCAGTAGGGTGGGGTACAGCAAATATTTATAGCTCTCAGGAAACTTGTGTTTGACTCATATTTCAGCTGATTAGTGAGTAAGAACTATCAAAGGCTAGATTTTTTTTTTTCTTTTTGGTTTAAGGAAAGAAGATGACTAGTAGAGCAACCATTTCTGCGCAACTGCAGAGAGAAAACACAAAGAAAGGAATTTAGAATGACTCAGCCCGGGCGGCGCAGCCGGCGAGGGCCTCTCGAACAATGGAAAGTCACACTGGGGCCTCAGAACCCGGGTCTACACCCGCAGCGCTAGAGGCTGCTGGCCGCTGGGGGCAGCAGGGACACTAGCCAAGTGACTTTCTTGTCCCTCATTTCTTGCTTTTTAGCCTAAAATGAAGAACTAACTCTTAAGATTGAAATATAATTATGATAATTTTGTAAAACTCACAGGAGCTCTGGGACCTAAAAGCAAAGGTCCGGGGCCTCATTCCCAGAGGCCAGGGTCACTTGAGCAGCAAATAACAATTGCCAGGAGACCACAGATCAAGTCACCCGGGCTGGGGATGGGGGTGGGGTTGGGTAGGACTCTGAGCACGTTTATTTAACTCACCAGAAAACTATCGAAAAAAAAAAAAAAGCCCAAGGGCCTCACATGGCAAGCCTTTCCTTCCAGGCCAGGGGTAAAATGCTTTGCTGTACTTGCAAGAGGCCAGTTTGGACCTCACAGGATATGAATTTGCCCTTTCTGGCAGGAACAGGAACTTGGAAAAGAAATTGGCCAGAGGCCTGGTGGTTAGGAGATTGTTTCTGAAAAAATGCAATCATCTAATAGAGAATCTGTTGAGCTTAGGGTTTCTTGTGTGGGACTCAGTTACTCTCGAGGAATGTAGCAGCTACAGCCAACATTTAAAAATCAATAGAATATATTGAATACCCTGATTTTTTGTTGTTTGTGTGTTTGCCAGTGCGTGGTATAGAAGATGTCCACGCTGTGGCCCTAAATATCTCCCAGAGGCTCCTCCAGTGTCCCCAGAGAGACCAGGTCCACACCCACCCCCAGGCTGGGGCACAGCCCACGTGGTTTCTGCAGGTTGCACCCAGGCTCTGCATGCCAAGTGGCACGAGATCTGGAGCACACGCACTGCTGGGGAAGGGAGGCACCACCTCTGGCAAATCCCCCCTGGCCGGTGCCTCTCCTCCCTGTTGTCCCAGCCACACTGTGCCCTGTCCAGGACAGCTTCCTGCCAGCCCCATAGCCCAAGATACCATACCATTTAGAGGACAAGTTGTCCTCTAAATCTCCCTTCCGGCCAGGTGCGGTGGTTCACGCCTGTAATCCCAACAGGATTTGGGATTACAACAAGATTTGGGAAGCCAAGGCGGGTGGATCACAAGGTCAAGAGATCAAGACCATCCTGGCCAACATGGTGAAACCCCATCTCTACTTGAAATTCAAAAATTAGCCAGGCGTGGTGGTGGGCACCTGTAATCCCAGCTACTGGGGAGGCTGAGGTAGGAGAATCACTTGAACCCGGGAGGTGAAGGTTGTAGTGAGCCAAGACCACACCATTGCATTCCAGCCTGCGCAACAGAGCCAGACTCCATCTCAAAAAAAAAAAAAAAGGAAAAAAAAAAAGCCTAATTCAGCACTACACTTTGAAAAATACCCTGTTTTGTTAAAAATGCTTAGACCTAGTCAGTGTATTTTACTCCACTTTTGTTAAATACTTGGAGATTTATCTGTAAACGCACACAACAATTTCTGTTGACATCAGCAAAGCAGGGTTAGCAAGTGCCACAGGGGATGTAGAACTAGCCAGACTGACCTAACAGTGGTATTTCTTCCCACAGGATTCTCTCTGTGCATTATCTTCTTACACATAGAGTTATTACTTACATATATACAGATTTGGGGGAAAAAAGAGTTTTTTCCTGACTGTGGCTTCCTAGCTGCCTATGTGTAGTTAGCAATAGCAAAAACCAAATTATTTTAAACAAACTCTTATAGTAGGTACTGTATGTGCAGACGCTGTGTAGTCTTACTGTTACATATATATTAAATCAGTTAAATCTGAAACTCTATGAAGTAGGTACTACTATTATCATTCCTTTTTTTTTTTTTTTTTTTTTTTTTTTTTGAGACGGAGTCTTGCTTTGTTGCCCAGGCTGGAGTGCAGTGGCACAATCTTGGCCCACTGCAACCTCTGCCTCCCAGATTCAAGCGATTCTCCTGCCTCAGCCTCCCAAGTGGCACACACCACCACGGTCGGCTAATTTTTGTATTTTTAGTAGAGACGAGGTTTCACTATATTGGCCAGACTGGCCTTGAACTCCTGACCTCAAGTGATCGGCCCGCCTCAGCCTTCCAAAGTGCTGGGATTACAGGCATGAGCCACCTCGCCCGGCCTTCATTCCCATTTTTACAGGTAGGGAAACTGAGACAAAGAGAGGTTAAATTGCCCAAAATCTCAAAACTAATAAATTGCACAGCTGGGATTAGAACCATGTTCCCAAGCACTAAATTATGCTGATCTGACCTGTGAATGCTTCCTAAGAGCAATAGGAGAGGTGCAACCTAGCTTAATTAAGCTCCTCTGCTAAAGTACATTAAGATGTGTTTTACTGCTGCCTATGCCTCTAATAAATGTTCCCTTCGGGCATCCCATAATAAAGCTGCTACTAAGATTCACCTTGGTGCTGTAAGGCCTTTAACAGTGTGACCCAGTCTTCTTTCTCTCTAGCACTCAGCTTCAGCTAAACTAAAATATTCAGTTTATGCTTTCCTGCCTCAGCATTTTCTCTGTGCTTTTCTCTCCACCTAGAATGCCTCCCAAGCCATCTCTCTCCACCTGACTTATTTTATTGAAACCCCATCTACCTTCAAGGCCCAGATCAAGCTAGCGTTCATTGTCACACAAGACAGAATATCTCTGAAGTCTGAAATTCTACAGGCTTTATCTTCACCACTCACATGCCTACATATCTTATCTCCCCTACATGGTCAGCAATTTCTTTTCCCCACAACACTGAGCACAGCACATTTGCACATAAATAGTTCTCAGTGAATGTATAGCCTCTCATTGTTTGCCCTCCATCCATCCTCTCTGTTAAGTATCTGTACAGAAATATAATGCATTGATTATTTCAAAAAGAAAATACTTCCTCTTTCTTAAAAAAAAACAAAAAAAACAAAAACCATGATTTTGTTCAGGAATCTATCCCTCTCCATTTCTGGAACTAGATCCTGATTTGTCTGAGTCAGTGCTATCAAACAGAAACAGAAATCAACCTACAAACGTAATTTTATTCTATTTTGTTTATTTATTTTGAGACACAGTCTCCCTCTGTCACCGAGGCTGAAGTACAGCGGTGCAATCTCGGTTCCTACTGCAACCTCCGCCTCCCACGTTCAAGCAATTCTCCTGTCTCAGCCTCCCCAATAGCTGGGATTACAGGCACATGCCACCAAGCCCAGAGAATTTTTGTATTTTTAGTAGAGATGGGGTTTCGCCATGTTGGCCAGGCTGGTCTCAAACTCCTGACCTCAGAGTGATCCATCTGCCTCGGCCTCCAAAAGTGCTGGGACTATAGGCATCAGCCACCACACCTAACCTGTAATTTTAAATTTTCTAGTAGCCACATTAAAAAATTAAAAATAGTCTGGGTGCGGTAGCTCACGCCTGTAATCCCAGCTACTTGGGTGGCTGAGGCACGAGAATCACTTGAACCCTGGAGGTGGAGGTTGCAGTGAGCCAAGATCGCACCACTGCACTCCAGCCTATGCGACACAGTGAGACTCTGTCTCTCAAAAAAATAAAAAGTAGGCCAGGCGAGGTGGCTCACACCTGTAATCCCAGCACTTTGGGAGGCCGAAGTGGGTGGATCACCTGAGGTCAGAAGTTCAAAACCAGCCTGACCAACATGGTGAAACCCCTTCTCTACTAAAAATACAAAAATTAGCCAGGCATGATGATGCACACTTGTAATCCTAGCTACTGGGGAGGCTGAGGCAGGAGAATCACTTGAACCCAGGACGGGGAGGGTGCAGTGAGCCGAGATCACGCCACTGCACTCCAGCCTGGGCAACAGAGTGAGACTCCATCTCAAAAAAAAAAAAAGAAATAAAATAAAAAAATTAAAAATAGCCAAACACAATGGGTCATGCCTGTAATTTCAACACTCAGGGAGGCAGAGGTGGGAGAGTAGTTTGAGCTCAAGGGTTTGAGACTTGCCTGGGCAATATAGCAAGACCCCATTCTCCACAAAAAGAAAAAAACAAACAAACAATAAAAAAGGTTAAATTAATTTTAATAATAAATTTTATTTAACTCAGTATGTACAAAATATTATTTCAACATGGTTGTTTTTGTTGTTGATTTTTTAACTCTATTTACTTATTTATTTATTTTTTTGAGACAGGTTCTTGCTCTGTCACCTAGGGTGGAGTGCAGTGGTGTGATCTCAGCTCACTGCAGCCTCTGCCTCACAGGTTCAAGCAATGCTCCTACCTCCTGAGTGGCTGGGATTACAGACATGAACCACCATGCCCAGCTAATTTTTGTATTTTTAATAGAGACAGGGTTTCACCATGTTGACCAGGCTGGTTTTGAACTCCTGTCCTCAAGCGATCTGCCCATCTCGGCCTCCCAAAGTGCTGGGATTACAGGCGTGAGCCAGCACACCCAGCCTTCAACATGTAATCAATATAAAAAACAATAAATAAGCTGAGTACAGTGGCTCACTTCTACAATCCCAGCACTTGGGAGGCCAAGGCAGGAGGATCACTTGAATTCAGGAGTTGGCGACCAGCCTAGGCAACATAGCAAGACCTTGTTTCTAAGTAAAAAATACAAATAAAGCTAGTTTTTAAAAAGAAGAAAACATTAAATAGATGTTTTACGTGTGTGTATGTTATGAAGTTTTTGGAATTTTTTTTTTTTTTTAAATTCGAGTCCAAGTCTCGCTCTGTCGCCCAGGCTGGAGTGCAGTGGCGTGACCTCCCCTGGCTCACTGCAACCTCAGTCTCCTGGGTTCAAGTGATTATCCTGCCTCAGCATCCTGAGTAGCTGGGACTACAGATGTATACCACCACACCTGGCTGATTTTTATGTTTTTAGTAGAGACATGGTTTCACCATGTTGGCCAGGCCAGTCTCAAACTCCTGGGCTCAAGCCCACCTCGGCCTCCCAAAGTGCTGGGATTACGGACGTGAACCACCATGTCCAGCTGAAGTTTTTGGAGTATTTTACACTTACAACATATCTTAATTCGGACTACATTTTAAATGCTCAATAGTGACATATGGCTAGTAGCTTCCATATTGGACAGGGCAGTTCTGCGCCCATTAGCACAACATTCCCATGGTGACAGTTATTGATCCAGGAGTGTCGACTGGAGGCCGAAGTTGGGCTGATCAGACTGAAACAAAGGATTTATAGTCCATAATAGGAGAGGTTTCTGCCTGCTGATAGTTACAAGAGAAGCCTATAGCTCTGATTGCTACTGGCAGCCTTAGTAGGAATCATCTCAGAACCATAAGGAAAAATCAGCAGCATTGGTGTTGGGATGACACCAACATTGAGGAGGAATAGGGAGACAGAAAGTACCCTGGGTCCTTAACGACATTGCTGAGCCATTGATCAGACCGGGACTAGAGCTCAACCTACTTCTAGTTATGAAAAATAATAAATTTCCCTTTTGTTTAAGCCAGACTGAGTCAGTTTTCTGTAGCATCAAACAATATCCCAACACCAGAGCTAACCCTGGAATCCAAGTCTACAGCCTCCTACACCCAGGTTTCTTGACAAGGATGGCTCTCAAGAAAGAATTCTGACAAATTTTTTTTTTTTTTTTTTTTTTTTTTTTTTTTGGAGACAGAGTCTTGCTCTGTGGCCCAGCCTGGAGTGCAGTGGCTCGATCTCGGCTCACTGCAACCTCCGTCTCCTGGGTTCAAGCAATTCTCCTGCCTCAGCCTCCCGAGTAGCTGGGATTACAGGTTCACACCACCACACGCAGCTAATTTTTGTATTCTTACTAGAGATGGGTTTTCACCATGTTGGCCAGGCTGGTCTCGAACTCTTAACCTCAGGTTATCTACCCGTCTCAGCCTCCCAAAGTGCTGGAATTATAGGCATAAGCCACCATACCCAGTCGAATTTTGGCTAATTCTTTTGGATCCCTCTTTGATTCTTTCTGTGGCACCGTAGTGGTAACTGCCAATGAATTGGAAGTAAAGATCCCTACAGATGCTAGTGATTGTGAAGGCTTCACCTAACAGGTGGGTGAGCACAGCTGCCGATGTCATCTCAGAGCACAAGAATGACTGGAAGTCCCTTCTCAGGGCAGCTGTTATTACACTGCGCTCTCAAGCTAGCCAGAGCTTCCTCCATCTGCCAGGGCAGGCATTTGTCACAGCCCTTCAACACCTCTCCTGGAACTGATAAATCCTGGGGCTGACCCAAATCTGGACAAGCTAGAGCCCTCTGCCAAGAGGCAGCCCAGGAAGCCACACTTTCCACTGTGATAGCAGCCTTTTCTGTCAGGGTGCTGAGATCAGCGTGTTCTAGGCCAGCTGCTGGTGCCAGGAATTTAGAAGGAAGGTTGGAAAGACTGACAGGAGCACTGACAACTGCACGGCCATAAACCGTAGAGGAGCAGCACGAAGAAAGTGAGCTGAAGAGATGCCACCATAGGAGTGAGAGAAAATTGCTACCAAGCTCCGTTCATCCTGCACTGCTTAAAAGCAGCAGCAAGGTGTGAACTAACCTGCTCTGAGGCAACCAGACCTTATGGTTCACTCACATGCACAGGTCTTACCTTCCTAAAACTAGGAGGAAAGGCTGAGCCACAATTAATCAAGCCTCCTTCCCTTCTGTCTTGGAGAATATGCATCGTGCACCAGTTGGTGAAAAATGGCAACATGGTGTAGTGAGAAGAATGTGGCTTCCAGGCCAGAGATCTGCCACTCAGCACTGGTGCAATGGTGGACAGTCACATGGCCTTCATGAGGCTTAGTTTTCAGTCTCTGAAATGAGCGTTATTATAAATCTCACAACTTTGGAAGGTCTAATTTCTAAAATACATGTGAAACCCTTTGTTTTTATTTTTTTTTTTAAATAGAGACAGGGTCTTGCTATGTTACCCAGGCTGGTCTTGAACCCCTGGCCTCAAGCAGTCCTCCCCTCTTAGCCTGCTAAAGTGATGGGATTATAGGATGTGAAACCCTTAGTAAGCTGAGTGCTATAAATGTTCACTGTTATGACTTCTTTTATAAGGAAAAAGAAAGGTCTCTGATGGTTTTTAATACCCAGAAACTACTACCTACTCATTAATGCTTCTTCTGAAAAATAAATGAAAAACATAAATTTTTAAATAAAATTATTTGTTCTTACAGCATTTGTTTTATCCACTTACTTGCTCTGTGCCTCGGGTTCCTGGTTTTCAATAACAGACCTCAAGTACCTGTCCTGCACAATGCTGAGGACTGAAACGATGGCCAAATGCACAGAACCCAAAGGTTTACTAAGCTTTAAGGCTTATACGTCTTCTTCCTGATCATTTCACAAAGAAAAAAAAAGGAAAAGGAAAAAAACAATGTGAAAAATAAGGCTTATACATCAAGGGTGACACTCCAAAACATTTACAGCATCTAATTGCAAAACAGTTTGCCAAGGTGTAGGATCCAGCTCCCTAGACCCTCTGAATGGTACCACATTTTGTTTCCTTCTATCCCTAATATGTCACGTCTGAATGCCACGTCTTGTTTCCTTCTAACCCTAATACCAGTGGCTCACAGACACCTTCTGTCCCAGCCAAGGAAACACATACCACATGGAACTAAGCTTCTTGGTCCCTGTATCTAAAGATGAAGGAGAACATGCTACACCAGCCTGGCTCCCAGAATAATTGGCCCTGCACACTAAACTAGAAAACACACACATACAGGTGCAAGTGCACACATACACAAGAAAACATGGGCACAGTGGCTCACGCCTGTAATCCCAGCACTTTGGGAGGCCAAGGCCGGTGGATCACTTGAGGTCAGGAGTTCCAGACCGGCCTGGCCAACATGGTGAAACCCCATCTCTACTAAAAATATAAAAATTAGCCGGGCATGGTGGTGGATGCCTATGATCCCAGCTACTCGGGAGGCTGAGGCATGAGAGTCACTTTGAACCTGGGAGACAAAGGTTGCAATGAGCCGAGATCGTGCCACTGCATTCCAGCCTGGGCAACACAGCAAGACTCCATCTCAAAAATTAATAAATAAATATATAACAATTAAAAATAAAATCATTTGCTTATATGCCAGGGAATTTATAGCCAAACAGTTAAATAAAATGCATACAAACTCAAAGAGGAATCACTTAACCAAGTATCCGTTTCAGTTAAACAGGGAGATGCTGATTATGTGTGCCAAACACAGCTGGGCTTCCACGCTAGGGTTCTTGGCCCTTCTGAGTCCCTGGAGTTATGCGCCGCTGGAGTTTGGAGCAAGCTCAGTGCAGCAGTAGTAACTTTTACAATGCTGAACGACTGTCTCAGTTGAAAGCCTGCTTCCTCATCATGCCTTGCCCAAATCCTGCTGTTCAGTTCTCAAACTGCTCTGTTCCCACAAGTTTTTCCAGAGAACACTGTAGGCCAATACACATACTCAGGTGAGCTGAGAGGAAAACAGCAACAGCTGGGGAGCCAGAATAAAGGGCAGGTAATGTACTAAGGAGACACCAGAAAGATTGCTGGAACCCACAGGATTTGACCATGTGCTTTCCAAAGGCAGTCCTGCTAAGAGAGTGGTCTAATATTCCATTTTATAAGTATGAATTCTTTGAAATTATCCTACAGCCTATCTAGCGGTATTCTTGATTTATAAAGACATTATTGTATCTGGCAGGGCACGGTGGCTCACGCCTACAATCCCAGCACTTTGGGAGGCCAAGGCGGGCAGATCACTTGAGGTCAGGATTTCGAGACCAGCCTGGCCAACATGGTGAAACCTTGTCTCTACTAAAATTACAAAAATTAGCTGGGCATGGTGGCACACACATGAAATCCCAGCTACTTGGGAGGCTGAGGCAGGAGAATTGCTTGAACCCAGGAGGCAGAGGTTGCAGTGAGCCAAGATTGTGCCACTGCACTCCAGCCAGCCTGGGCGACAGAGCGAGACTCCATCTCAAAAAAAAAAGACATTATTATATTTAAAGACATACTTGTTCAACTGTTATACTCAACATGCACATAAACTAACTGGGAGATATGTAAAAAGGGCAAAATGACTGGGAAATAACTATTTCTGAATTGATGCTTGCAGACTGGCAGGATTTGGGGAAGGAAGAAGCTTGGAAAATGTATAGAACTGGCCCTTGGGGAAACTTCTTGACCCCCCAGCAAGCCACTTGGTTTCTAAGCCTGATTTCTAAGGCAAAGAGTTTCTTTTTCCTTTTTTTTTTTTTTTTTTTTTTTTTTTGAGATAGAGTCTCACTCTGTCGCCCAGGCTGGAGTGCAGTGGTGCGATCTCGGTTCACTGCAAGCTCCGCCTCACAGGTTCATGCCATTCTCCTGCCTCAGCCTCCCGAGTAGCTGGGACTACAGGCGCCCGCCACCATGCCCGGCTAATTTTTTTGTTTTGTTTTGTTTTTTTAGTAGACACGAGGTATCACCGTGTTAGCCAGGATGGTCTCGATCTCCTGACCTCATGATCTGCCTGCCTCTGCCTCCCAAAGGGCTGGGATTACAGGCATGAGCCACCACACCCGGCCAAGGCAGAGTTTCTTAACCAGTCATCAAGCAATGGTTCTTAAAGTGTGCTATAAGGACCAGTAGTTTCAAAGAATATGCATTACTCTTAAACTTGTTAAAATGCAAATTATTGCTGGGCACAGTGACTCATGCCTGTAATCCCAGCACTTTGGGAGGCCAAGGTGGGAGGATCACTTGAGGACAGGAGTTTGAAACCAGCCTGGCCAACACAGCCAAACCCCATCTCTACTAAAAATACAAAAATTAGCCAGGTGTGGTGGTGGGCACCTATAATCCCAGTGACTCAGGAGGCGAGGTAGGAGAATCCTCTGAACCCAGGAGAGAGAGATTGCAGTCCACTGCACTCCAGCCTGGGCAACAAAGCAAGACTTCATCTCAAAAATAAATAAATAAAGGCAATACTGAGTCCTACCCAAACCTACCAAATTAGAAACTCTGGGCCCAACAATCTGTGTTTTCAGTTCACCTGGCCTCCAGGTAATGTGGGCGTATTCTGAGGTATGACAAACACTATTTTAAAGTGCTGAAGCCTCCTGCCAAAGCTCCAGAGTAAAGACATCAAGCGGACCATCATCATCCTGGCTTGCATGGAATCTGGAACCAGGCAGCCCCAGCTGGCCTGCTGTAATCATAGTCACTCCAAGAACCCATTTTCTACCTCAGTTCACAGTCTTTGGCAGTCTAAATCCTAAATCCTTGGCTGCTAGTCCCATACCCTTCCCCACCTCTGCTCAGCTTCACCTTCATGTTTCACTTAGTCTTCTCCCCAATTTGCCCTCACACCACCCACCCTACAGTATTTTCCAGATAATATGTGTAACAGACCAAGTGGATGCAAACTGAAGCACAACACATGTACTTTGTACCCTGCTCCCTTACGCAACCTCAATTTGTCACCAAGCTGGCTGAGCACAAGGAAAATCTGACTCTGCCCTGTGAGCCCAGAACACACCAAGAATACACCAAAAACACACCAGGAAGCCCCACCTCCCGGGAATAACTGTGGGGCCACCAGTTAGGATGTGTTATACTGGCTCCCTCAAAGTAATGGGAAATCAAATTTTTTTTTTTTTTTGAAACACAGTCTTTCTGTCAGCCAGGCTGTGTTGCAGTGGCAGAAGCAGAGTTCACTGCAGCCTTGACCTCCCAGGCTCAAGTGATCCTCCCACCTCAGCCTCCAAAGTAGCTGGGACTACAGGCACTCACCACTATGCCTAGGTTGAGGTAGGCAGATCACCTGAGCCCAGGAGTTCCAGACCAGCCTGGGCAACATGAAGAAATTCTGTCTCTACAAAAAATGAGCCACCGTGCCAGGACTCAAAATCAAATTATGAAAAGTAAATCAGGTCAGGCGCGATGGCTCATGCCTGTAATCCCACCACTTTGGGAGGCCAAGGAAGGTGAATCTCTTGAGGCCAGGAGTTCGAGACCAGCCTGGCCAACATGGTGAAACCTCCTCACTAAAAATACAAAAATCAGCCGGGCGTGGGGACGGATGCCTGTAATCCTAGCTATCCCAGAGGATGAGGCAGGAGAATTGCTTGGACCCTGGAGGCGGAGGTTGCACCACTGTACTCTAGTCTGGGTGACAGAGCAAGATTCTGTCTCAAAAAAAAAAAAAGCTGGGCATGGTGTTGCACTCCTTCAATCCCAGTTACTAGGGAGGCTGAGGCAAAGGATTGCTTGAGTCGAGGAGTTCAAGGTTGGAGTGAGTTATTGTTACTGGGGGTCCTTGCTCCCAGAGCTCCCAAGATGGTGGCAGGCCACTTCCAAAATGGCAGTGGGTCACTTCCAAGATGGTGGCAAGCCTGGTGTTCTCTGACCCAGGGTTCTTGGCCTCACAGATTCCAAGGAATGGAATCTTGGGCCATGCGGTGAGTGTTATAGCTCTATTAGAAGCAGTGGGTCACGGAAGAGAACCGTGGAACCCAGTGACTAGTGTTCAGCTCGATCAGGACGAACTCAGGCACTTAGCCGTGCAGGAACAATGGCAAGCCTTTAGCCGGATCGGGAGTGGCAATGGGTGCCTCGCTGGATCAGGAGCACAGGACACCCTGCCAAATCTGGAGGGATGGAAGTCAGCGGCGGGTCTGCGACGGGGGCAAAGGTGGACGGCGAGCGAAAGCTCAGCTGGAGCCATAACAAAACACGGACCAGAAGAGTGCAGTTGCAAGATTTCATAGAGTGAAATAGAGTGAAAACAGAGCTCCCATATAAGGGGAGGGCACCCAAAGGGGATTGCCCTTGCCAGCTCAATGCCTGGGTTTATATCCTGGTTCTTGTCCCTCCCACTGTGCTCTCAGGCAATAGATGATTGGCTATTTCTTTACCTCCTGTTTTTGCCTAATTAGCATTTTAGTGAGCTCTCTGATTGGTCAGGTGTAGGCTAAGTTGCAAGCCCCATGTTTAAAGGTGGATGCGGTCACCTTCCCTTCTCAGCTAGGCTTAGGGATTCTTAGTCAGCCTAGGAAATTCCAGCTAGTCCTGTCTCTCAATATGATTGTGCTACTACACTGCAGCCTAAATAACAGAGCAAGACCTGTCTTTTTTAAAAAAAAAAAAGAGACAATATATACATATAGATACATAGAAAGAGACAATATATACATATACATACATATACAATATACACATATACATATATACACATACACAAATAGGTATATATGTGTATATGTATATGTATGTATATATAATATTTTAAAATAAAAATATTTGAAATGCATAATACATATATATCTTTATCAGCATTTATAGTCAGAGTCACTTGTTTCTTTTCCTCTGCTGGCCCAAAATGTTTTGCTGTTTACCATCTTTTATATCTATCTTCTCTTTAGACTGTCAACTTTCTGGAATTCAGAACTTTTTGTTCTGTCTTGTTTACATATATGTCCTTGGGGCCTAGCATATTATCTATTAGTTGAGCAAATGCAAATTCATCGTTAAATATTTAGTTTGGAACCACAGTCTCAGAAAATGGAAATATTGTGATGTTTAGTGGCATATAATAGGAGATTATGAACGTAAACTCCAGGGTGGTTACAAACTGGAGAGCCAGTAAATTCTTCCTTGAATTTCAGTAATGATTAAAAAGCAAATTAGAGGCTGGCGCGGTGGCTCACACCTGTAATCCCAGCACTTTGGGAAGCCAAGGTGGGTGGATCCCTTGAGCTCAGGAGTTCAAGACCAGCCTGGGCAACATGTAAAAACCCCATGTCTACAAAAAATTAGCCAGACGTGGTGGTGTGCACCTGTGGTCCCAGCTACTCGGGAGGGGTGGGAGAATCACTTGAGCCCAGGAGGTAGAGGTTGCAGTTACCTGAGATTGCACCACTGCACTCCAGCTTGGGTGACAGAGACTCTGAAAATTTTGAAAGAAAGAAAATTAGAAAACCGTCAAATGGTACCTTTGACAGAAGATGCAGGCTATATCATCTTACTCACATCTATTCTAGCATTTTCAAAACTGCATTAGCAAAATATTTGAGCTACTGTCTCTTCAAACTTCCCTCCAAGCAGTCCTTCAGGCCAATTTTGGGGAGGTGGGAAGTTGAATATTGGCTCATTTGATTATCATTGGTTCAAAATGCCATGGCAGGCCGGGCGCGGTGGCTCAAGCCTGTAATCCCAGCACTTTGGGAGGCCGACACGGGCAGATCACGAGGTCAGGAAATCGAGACCATCCTGGCCAACACGGTGAAACCCCGTCTCTACTAAAAATACAAGAAAATTAGCCGGGCGAGGTGGCGGGCGCCTGTAGTCCCAGCTACTCGGGAGGCTGAGGCAGGAGAATGGCGTGAACCCGGGGGGGCGGAGCTTGCAGTGAGCCGAGATCGCGCCATTGCACTCCAGCCTGGGGCACAGAGCAAGACTCCGTCTCAAAAAAAAAAAAAAAAAAAAAAAAAAAATGCCATGGCAAAGCACACTTTAATAATAAGGAATACAGATTTGTATTTTAACTTGCATATGGCTTCCTACACTAAATATGCAGGAATCCCAGAGGCCTAGGGCAGGAATGTGTAGCTGCCTGTGCACACTCAAATGGCACACATTCTTTAAATGTCTGTGGACCCTGTCCCTTCCGCCTCTGTCTCCTAGTCTTAAGTTACCCAATGTCCTAGTTGCTAGGCTCGTCCTTCAGTCAAAATAGCACAGTATTTTAACAATTTTTTTTTTTGGGGGGGGGGATGGAATCTTGCTCTGTCACCCAGGCTGGAGTGCAGTGGCACACTTTCGGCTCACTGCACCCTCACTGCCAGCTTCTTTAGAATAACCTGTTTTATCAGCAAGGTATTTATGACCTGTATCTTGTGCTGACCCCATATCTCATCCTGTGACTTAGACTGTCTGGGAATGCCGCCCAGATGGTCTCAGTCTTATTTTACCTAGCCCCTGCTCAAGATGGAGTTGCTCTGGTTCACACGCCTCTGACATAGGGACCCAAGTGTGGGTCTTAACTCAGCCATTTACTAACTCTGTGGCTCAAGTAAGTCACCTCTTGGATTCTCATTTAACTAAACCATTACATGGGAGCAAAAATTCTTAGCTTAGGGCTGTTGGCCTAGTGCCTGGCACACGTCAGGTGTTCAATGGAAGGAAGTTAATATTATTGGCATTTCCAGCTAACTTTCTTATACATTATTTTCATTAATTTGGTCACCCCATTGAAACCCCTTGTGGCTCCCTGTTTCCGACTGGATCAAGTTCAAACACCTCTATGTGATCTTCAAGGCCTATAGTATCTGACACACCCTTTCCCATTGTATTCTGAGCCTTCCCACTTTCAGGTTAGTCAAGCAGATTTCTCACTGTTCCCAGCCTACTGTGACATATCCCCTTCACTGGAGTATTTTTGCTTATCTCCTTTGCTTTTTACAAACTAAGCAATTAGGGCTCAGTTCAGTTATGTCTCCTCCATAAAAACTGACCTTAGAATTATTATTGTTTTCTGTAGTCCATTTCATGCACACAGTTCCTCATACCATATATTATTAAGTTATTGGCTAACAATTACTTGAATAATATTTGCCTAATATGTCATGTTGTCACTTTTTTTTTTTTTTTCTGTGCATAAATAGAGACGGAGTCTCACTGTGTTGCCCAGGCTGGTCTCAAATTTCTGGGCTCAAGTGACTCTCCTGCCTGGGCCTCCCAAAGGCCCATTACAGATGTGAGTTACCACACCCAGCCTATGTTGTCCCCTCCCCTTTTTTTTTTTTGTTTGAGATAGAGTCTCGCTCTGTTGCCAGGCTAGAGTGCAGTGGCACGATCTTGGTTCACTGCAACCTCCGTCTCCTGGGTTCAAGCAGTGGTCTCAATCTCCTGACCCCATGATCCACCCACCTTAGCCTTCCAAAGTGCTGGGATTACAGGTGTGAGCAACCGTGCCCAGCATGTCACTTTTTACAATAGGAACCATGAGATGGCTTTTGTTTAAATTTCTCCATTGTAATTTAGGAATCGACTTAATTTCCAAAAAGATCATTCACTGGAACTTTTATTTGTTTACTCGACAAAAATGTATCTAAGAATATTCATTAAGAATCAAACACTGGCTGGGGGCGGTGGCTCACACCTCTTAAGTTTTACTTAATAGTAAATCAACTGAGATTTACTATTAATAATTATGTTTTATGATACAACTGTAGTCATACTTCATAGACAAATAAAATAATACCTAATGATTATACAATCACAGAGGCAAACTTTAGAGATTGGAGCCTAAATCTCCAAAACTATAACATCCAGGAGTAGAAATCCAAGTCATTTCTTACATTATACACCCCCTTAAAGGATTAAAAAAAAAATTTTTTTTTAATGGGCATGAGATTCCATTCGTTCTCTTTGGAGAATAGTCACTAGGCCAGTGACAGAAATCGGATGAATTCCTTGCTTATCCATTCCCTACTCACCTTCTGATAAGGTTAGTGGGTAGTAACCCCTGAATGTACCCATGTAGACCCAAATTGGTTCCTGGTGATACTAGGTATTCATGAACTGCTGGATAAATTCAACTAATCCCTTTGAAAATTTCCAGTGGTTGCTGAGCACGGTGGCTCACACCTGTAATCCCAGCACTTTGGGAGGCCGAGGCAGGTGGATCACGAGGTCAGGAGTTCAAGACCAGCCTGGCCAACATGGTGAAACCCCGTCTCTACTAAAAATACGAAAATTAGCTGAACATGGAGGCGTGCACCTGTAATCCCAGCTACTCAGGAGGCTAACGCAGGAGAATCGCTTGAACCCAGGAGGCGGAGGTTGCAGTGAGCCAAGATGGCACCATTGCACTCCAGCCTGAGTGACAGGGCGAGATTCTGTCTCAAAGAAAGAAAAAGAAAAGAAAATTTCCAGTGGCAAGTGAACATTATTCTTTTCCAAGTAGTTTCCCAATTGCAAAGGGGCCTCCATCAAACGTCTGGGCGAATGGTTAAAATGTCAAAGCCTTTTGGTGACTTAGAAAATTCTAAACTTGGCCAGGCACAGTGGCTCACGCCTGTAATCCTAGCACTTCGGGAGGCCGAGGCAGGCAGATCATGAGGTCAGGAGTTCAAGACTAGCTTGGCCAACATGGCGAAACTCTGTCTCTACTAAAAATACAAAAATTAGCTGGGCGTGGTGGCACGTGCCTGTAATCTCAGCTACTCTGGAGGCTGAGGCAGAAGAATCTATTGAACCCAGGAGATGGAGGTTGCAGTGAGCCAAGATCGTGCCACTGCACTCTAGCCTGGGCAACAGAGTGAGACTCTGTCTCAAACAAACAAACAACAACAAAGGAAATTCTAAACTTTAGAGAGAGAGCTTGAGCTATTAGCACTGACATTTAGTTATCAGACAGGTATCAAGAAAGCTATGGTGATAGAGTGATAGGAGTAGAGTGTTTCCTGAGATTTTAATTCCTAGCTCTTTGTGTGTGTTTTTGTTTGTTTGTTTGTTTGTTTGTTTGAGACACAGTCTCACTCGGTCAACCAGGCTGAAGTGCAATAGCTGAATCTTGGCTCACTGCAATCTCCGCCCCCGGGGTCCAAGCGGTTCTCCTGCCTCAGCCTCCTGAATAGCTGGGATTACAGGCACCTGCCACCACGCCCGGCTAATTTTTGTATTTTTAGTTGAGACAGGGTTTTCCCATGTTGGCCACTGGTCTCGAACTCCTGACCTCAAGTGATCTGCCCGCCTCGGCTTCCAAGGTGCTGGTATTACAGGCGTGAGCCACCGCGCCCAGCCCCTCGCTCTTTGAAGTTAACTTTTTGTTTACTCTAAAATTAGTTTTAACTTTGCATAGGGGATTAGTTGTCATACATAAAATCTGACTCTGCCCATTTCAATGATTAAAATAGGATTAGAAATTGGAAGGAGGGGCCGGGCGCGGTGGCTCAAGCCTGTAATTCCAGCACTTTGGGAGGCCGAGACGGGCGGATCACGAGGTCAGGAGATCGAGACCATCCTGGCTGACACGGTGAAACCCCGTCTCTACTAAAAAATACAAAAAACTAGCCGGGCGAGGTGGCGGGCGCCTGTAGTCCCAGCTACTTGGGAGGCTGAGGCAGGAGAATGGCGTGAACCCGGGAGGCGGAGCTTGCAGTGAGCTGAGATCCGGCCACTGCACTCCAGCCTGGGTGGCAGAGCGAGACTCCGTCTCAAAAAAAAAAAAAAAAAAGAAATTGGAAGGAGGGTTGCCGAATGATTTGTGTCCTAGAAACTGGATTTGGTAAGGGATGTTGAAAGTAGAAGTGAGATTCCTTTGAATTTTTTTTTCTTTTTCATAAGTGACATTTCTATGACATGTCTAGTTTCTTTTCTTTTTTATTTTTTTCATCGAGGAAGGCCAAGAGACATGTCTAGTTTCTATTATGGTTATAAGCAGTGGCAATTTGCAATTATTAAGGAAGGAGAGAGGAAGAAAATTCTGGAAACTGTTTACTCTCATTTCACCTTGAGATGCCGGATTTTCTCTATTTCTATCTGCTAGCAAAGCATACTGTCACCCAAAATAGCCACTGAGTTTTCTTGTGAAAGTCAAAGCAATTGTCCCTAAACACTTCATTCGTGTTCTTAGATACAAAGGCTAACAAAAGAAGATAAGTATTTCCCCTTCTTTGAAGATAAGATGCATGAAAACATAAAGCAAAAGAGGGCAAAAGGTTGAATATTCAAAGGTTAAGTAACTCAAAAAGAGACACAAACAGATGGATTTTTGTCACACGTACTGTTTTTTGTTGAAAATCCTGATAGTGGCAGAAATAGTCCAGGGCTAATAATCACTGGCATTGACTCTAGCCGCTGCAGCTTTCTGCTGTGTAAACCTTAGTCACCTCTGCGCCTTAATCCCCTAGTATTTAAAATTGAAAATATCACCAGTTACCTCGGAGTTTTTTTAGGCCTTCCGCCAGATAATGTTTTCTTAAAAAATGCTTCAAAGCTATTTCATAGGTACTTGTGGGCTTTTCCTGGGTTTTTTTAAGGATGATGTCACAGATCCTATATCAATAAAAAACGTATTTCTGCTCATTTAGGGTTTTCTTTTTTTTTTTTTTTTTTTTTTTGTCAGAGTATCGCTCTGTCACCAAGGCTGGAGTGCAGTGGTGTGACCTCGGCTCACTGCAACCTCCGTCTCCCAGGTTCAAGCGATTCTCCTGCCTCAGCCTCCCGAGTAGCTGAGACCACAGGCGCCCACCACCATACCCGGCTAATTTTTGTATTTTTAGTGAAGACGGGGTTTTACCATGTTGGCCAGGCTGGTCTTGAACTCCTGACCTCGGGTGATCCACCTGCCTCAGCTTCCCAAAGTGCTGGGATTATAGACATGAGCCACGGCGCCCGGCTTGTTCATTTTGTTAATGCCAAGAGCCAACAATGGGAAGAACTGGCTTCTAAGTGAAGTTTGTAACCAAACGAGGCAAAAGGGTTAGGTAGCCATTTTGAAAAGCACTTAGATAGCCGGGTGTGGTGGCAGGCGCCTGTTATCCCAGCTACTGGGGAGGCTGAGGCGGGAGAATCGCTTGAACCGGGGAGGCAGAGGCTGCAGTGAGCCGAGGTTGCGCCACTGCACTCCAGCCTGGGTGACAGAACGAGACACCATCTCAAAAATAAATAAAATAAAATACACACACAAACACACACACACTCACTTAGAAAAGAAAGGAGCGAGGCCGGGCAGTGTAACTTACTCCTTTAATCCCAGCAATTTAGGAGGCCAAAGCGGGAGAATCTCTTGAGCTCAGGAGTCCAAAACCAGCCTGAGCAACACGGAGAGAACCCCCTATTTCTACAAAAACTAGCCGGATGTGGTGGCACACCCCTGTAATCCCAGCTACTCAGGAAGCTTAGGTGGGAGGATTACTTGAGCTCTGGAATGGGAGGTTGCAGTGAGCTAAGATGGTCCCACTGCACCCAGCCTGGGCGACAGCACAAGATGCTGTCTGGGGGAAGAAAAGAAAAAAAAAAAAAAAAAAAGGAAGGAAAATTTACAAGTATGGAAGTTTCTCTATGATTAGAGAGAAACAGGACCAAGTGAAGCCCTAGACTCTAGAATCTTAACTAACCAAGCCCACCACCTGCAACATACCTCAGTTTAGAGTCCAAGGCTCTTTGTTATTTTTGTTTAGTGAGAACAAAGAAAGGGGCAAGGTGGGGAATGAGGATGGAGAAAGAACAAAATTTGACCTCTGTAACAGCAGAGGTCAAATTAGTGAAGAAAGAAAAACATGAGGGAAAATCAGCCTCTGTCTTCAGTGTGGGTGCGCTGTTCCCTAGCAGATGCCAGGTGCTGCTCCCCCTCCTGGAGGATGGGGCTCCTCCCCCTCCCTTCCCCAACTCTGCAACTGTCCTGGGCAAAGCAAGACAATAACTAAGCTCAGTCCTAGACACCCCCAACCCTGTAAGACATCCCTTTTCTGAGCTGCCCAGAAACCTCATATTTCAAGGTTGGAAGGATGTGGGAGCCTGTTAATACCATACTGAAATACGTATCACTTTCTGTTCACCCTTGTCCCCTCCAGTGCCATCAGTCCACCCCCACCTGCCTTCCAGAGGGTGAAGGACCTGACCGACCTATCTTTTATGTTTCTGGATCACTAAGGCTAAGCTACTCCTTGGGGCATATTGGGTGAATTAATGTGGTTGAATGACATCAGTAGTCATTCATCACAACACCCACTGGAATGTTTAAGTTATTTTAATTGAGAAAAGCATATAGATTACTGTTGATTACAGAATCTGATTTTAGCTAGGCTTTCTTATGCATAAATGTAGCAAATAGAGAGGTTCTAAATCTTTTTGCTTTTGGTTTATCTATGTATATTTATACTGGGCAATTCAAGTTAAAATATTCCTTTCAGCTTACAACCCTGATTAAAACTTCCCATTTTCTGTTTCTCCCTGAAGTCTCACCCATTAGCCTACGTTTAGTCTCTAATGTTAAAAAGTAACCCAAAATCAAAAGAAAGATGAGAGCAAGATTGGTTGAAGTAGTTTTATAAAGGACGAATCCCTAACCAACTATAAATGCCCTGACAACTGTAAATGTGAATGTACTGCCACAGCCATTTGTGGTGGTGAGAATGCCTTAAACTATTTTCCCATTTTTCTGAAGAGTCAAGGGACTTCTGCCTTTAGGACTATTTAAAATATTTAAGCTGGGCACAGTGGCTCATACCTGTAATCCCAACACTTTGGGAGGCTGAGGGAGAGAATCACTTGAGCCCAGGAGTTCCAGACCAGCCTGGGCAACATAGTGACACTCCCATCTTTACACACACATGCACACGCACACACAGCCAGGCATGGTACACACACAACCAGGTGTGGTGGTGCATGCCTGTGATCCCTTCTACTCCAGGAATTTGAGCTGGGAGGATCCCTTGAACCCGGGAGGTCCAGGCTGCAGTGAGCCATGATCTCCCCATTGCACTCAAGCCTGGGCCACACAGCAAGACCCTGTCTCAAAAAAAAAAGGTGTGGGGCTGGGAGGGATGGTTAATGTCTTCACACTTCGAACATAAACCCAGACTGGAAAACTGGAGATAGCTAAAATAATCCCCATAGCTAAAAGTGAGTGCTTCATCTGGAGTTAAAATTCATTTCCTTCTTGCCCGAGCAGGGCACAGGTGAGGCAGCTTGCCTGGGCCTCCTTTTCTTGGGTATAATTCTCTGTTTGCAAGCCGAGTGCCCTGGGCACAGCCATGGCAACAGGGCAGTGCTCAGGGTACCTTCTCCAGGGGCTGACTTACCTTCTTTCTCTGTGCTCGATGGACAATTATAGCTCTGTTTCAAGTGCAGACTGAAAAATCAACAGTTTCCAGAGTAATCGAGGAAGTTATCAAGGCCATATGGCCCGGGGCCTGAGAGCCTGGAGCGCCTGCTGGAATATCTTTTGCCTTTGCCGGATGTACTGAGCTATTCATTGTCTGGGGCAGTCTTCACTCAGGATTAGAGAGCAAAGTGGTGTGATGCTGCTGAAGTTATAAATGATTATAAGATCATTCCCCCAATACAAAACAATATACGTGTGTTCTCCTGACTTCCCTATGGCCTTTTAATAACTAAGAGGTCTGGATTCTTTAAGAGTATGGAAAGAGGTAATGACCCAAGACCGCGTTCCAACTGTGAAGATCTCTCCTGCTCTGTATTATCTGCCCTGGGAAAATGGAGATTCAGAAAACGAGTGACCAGCTCAAAGATGAAGGGACTAGCATGCTCTTTGCTCTGTGAGGATGTTAAAAATAGCAGTGGAATTATAAAGAGGTATCTCAATCCTCCAGGAGAAAGAGGCTATACATAATGCAGTGTGACTTAAACTTAAATAGCAAGACTGGACAGTGGCTCTTTCATTCCAGCAAGTGTCAGCCAGCTGCTTTGCTAATAAAGAATTCTCAGTTGGGGAGGGTGAAAAGATAGGATCAGCAAGAAAAGGAAGAAAATGGAGCAAAAAAAAAAAAAACTAGAGAAAGTTTTAATTTTTCCTATTTTCAAAAGCTACACGTAAGTGGTGAAGAAACACAAACATATCACTAGTCTCCCTACTTTCCCTCTTTTTAAGGCAGCCAGTGGTTCCTTCCACAGGGTTCTCCCTTCTCATACACATGTGGCTTTTTTGTTGTTTTTTCAGATGGAGTCTCGCCCTGTTGCCCAGGCTGGAGTACAGTGGCGCAATCTTGGCTTACTGCAACCTCCGCCTCCTGGGTTCAAGCAATTCTCCTACCTCAGCCTCCTGAGTATCTGGGATTACAGGCACCCACCACCACGCCCAGCTAATTTTTGTATTTTTAGTAGAGACAGGGTTTAACCATGTTAGCCAGGCTGGTCTCGAACTCCTGACCTCAAGTGATCCACCCGCCTTGGCCTCACAAAGTGCTGGGATTACAGGCGTGAGCCAACATGCCCAGCTACATGTTTTTTTTTTTTTTTTTAAGTTTGCTGACTGACTTAACATTGGCAAAGGTGAAAGTAGAAAGTGGAGAAGGTAAAGAAAATTACCCATCCACAGTTGCACTCACCAGAGACAACCACTGTTAACATTTTAGTGTATCACTTTCCAGCATTTTTATACTAGAGACAGAAAAGAGAAACCAAAGGAGAAGAAATAGGAAGGAAAATGAAAGGGGAGGGAGAAGATGGAAAACATTTACATATTCATAGCATCAGGTGTTGAAAGCATCATGCTATGTAGGAAGGCCAAGTACATTCGTCTCTCAGAGGAGCCATCTGTAACAATGGAAGGCAACAACTAAGGTGTTGTATCAACTTACTTTTTTTTTTTTTTTTTTGAGATGGAGTCTCCCCTCTATCACCCAGGCTGGAGTGCAATGGCGCGATCTCAGCTCACTGCAACCTCTACCTCCCGAGTTCAAGCCATTCTCCTGCCTCAGCCTCCCGAGTAGCTGGGATTATAGGCGCCTGCAACCACACCCAGCTTATTTTTTATATCTTTAGTAGAGAGGGGGTTTCACCACTTTAGCCAGGCTGGTCTCAAACTCCTGACCTCATGATCTGCCCACCTCGGCCTCCCAAAGTACTGGGATTACAGGCCTGAGCCACTGCACCCAGCCATATCTACTTGCTTTTAAAATGTGATCTGTGCATGAGCCAGGGACACCGGGATTGCAGTGAGCCGAAATCATGCCACTGCGCTCCAGCCTGGATGACAGAGTGAGACTCTGTCTCAAATAAATAAAATAAAATAAAATTTAAAAATAAAGTAGATCTGTAATTTCTAACTTTTTTTGTTTTTGTTTTTCTTGAGATGGAGTTTCTCTCTTGTAGCTCAGGCTGAAGTGCAATGGTGTGATCTCGGCTCACCAGAACCTCCACCTCCTAGGTTCAAGCTATTCCCCTGCCTCAGCCTCCCAAGTAGCTGGGATTCCAGGTATGTGCCACCATGCCCAGCTAATTTTGTATTTTTAGTAGAGATGGGGTTTCTCCATGTTGGTCAGGCTGGTCTTAAACTCCCCACCTCGGGTGATCCACCTGCCTCGGCCTCCCAAAGTGTTGGGATTACAGGCATGAGCCACCATGCCCTGCCTGTAACTCTTTTTTTTCTTTTTGAGACGGAGTTTCACTCTTGTCACCCAGGCTGGAGTGCAGTGGCACGATCTCAGCTCACTGCAAGCTCCGCCTCCCAGGTTCACGCCATTCTCCTGACTCAGCCTCCGGAGTAGCTGGGACTACAGGTGCCCGTGACCACTCCCGGCTAATTTTTTGTATTTTTAGTAGAGACGGGGTTTCACTGTGTTAGCCAGGACAGTCTCGATCTCCTGACCTCGTGATCCACCCGCCTTGGCCTCCCAAAGTGCTGGGATTACAGGCGTGAGCCACTTCGCCCGGCCTGCCTCTAACTCTTGTTACTGTTATTATTTACATTTCTAACCCTGAAATGCTTGCTTCCCCCTGACGACCATGAGTTCAAGGCTACCAACAGAGATCCATCAAAGTGAAGTGATTGATTTTGAGAGTTCTTAGCGGCAGTTGTGAGACAACAGGTGAACTTGAAAAAGAGTTATTGCACTAACAGTGTAAATAAAATTGGAACTAAAACTAAAATGGATTTCCATGTGAGAACAAATATTGATGATGATGATGATGATGATGATGATGATGATGATGATTGTGAGACAGAGTTTCCCTCTGTTGCCCAGGCTGGAGTGCAGTGAGTAGCACAATCTTGGCTCACTTCAACCTCTGCCTCCTGGATCCAAGCAAGCACATTTGGTTAATTTTTTAATTTTTAGTAGAGACAGGGTTTCACCATGTTGGCCGGGCTGGTCTCAAACTCCTGACCTCAAGTGATCCAGACACCTCAGCCTCCTAAAGTGCTGGAATTACAGGTATCAGTCACCATGCCCAGCCTATTATTTCTTTTTAATACAATTTTTTTTCCTTTTGAGACCAAGTCTCACTCTGTCACTCAGGCTAGAATGCAGTAGCGCAATCTTGGCTCACTGCAACCTCTGCCTCCCAAGTTCAAGTGATTCTCCTCCCTCAGCCTCCCTAGTAGCTGGGACTTCCTAGTAGCAGGTGCCTCCCTAGTAGTAGGCACCTGTCACCACGACCAGCTAATTTTTGTGGTTTTTTAGTGGAGTCTGGGTTTCACCATATTGAGCAGGCTGGTCTCGAACTCCTGACCTCCAGTGATCCTCCTGTTTCAGCCTCCCAAAGTGCTGCGATTACAGGCGTGAGTCACCATGCCCAGCCACAAATACTGATTATTTAAGTTTACACATAGGATAGTTAGCGTCTTAGGGTAACTTCCCTGTGCTTTTACTTCGCATTCTAACAGTAAAAGACTGTTAGGATTTCGTTTTCTTGGGGCTTCCAAAAAACATTGCTTGGGAAGGGAGGTGCATCCCTCCAACACCCCCGCTTTCCCTACCCTCCCCCTCCAGACTCCGCCACTCCTTAATCCCATCAAGGAAGTGATAAGATTTTTTCTTCAACTATTTTCTCTAATTATTTTGGAATAATTTAGATTTACAGAAAAATTGCAAAGAGAGTTCAGAGAGTTCCCATTAAACACTCACACAGGATAAGATTTATGTTTAGAAATAATCCTAAGGACTTTGTTATGTGTAACCGTCAATCACAGCATCCTAACATAATCTTGATTAATTGGTTGTTTTCCTGATCGTGCTAGGCAAGATTCCCCCTTACTTTATTTGTGTCTATGTTATCATTTCCTAACCTCACTGAATCTCTGGACAAAGCTCTTTAGGGGATGATAATGCTCTCTCCACCTTCCATTTGAAGTCCTAGGAATTCTGGCATATTTTGGCATAGGCCTACATGCTGAATACCCTGGTGGCAGCCTGGCCTTTACCTATTGATGACATTAGCAGTGCTGACCAACAGGAACTTTACTTAAATGAGCTACCACTTTTGAAAATCTAAGTAGGAGACATTCTGGTTTCTTCCTAGTTTTCCAGAAACAAACCTTGGAGGACTGGCTGACTTGATCTTCTGGGGACTGACTTAAATGATCTCTGCAAACATGATAGGCACCAAATCACAGTTATATCTACCTTCTTTGATAGATTCTAGCACTGTAGCTTTACTTTTAAAATAACTTTAGATTTAAATGCAAATTTTTAAAAATTTAAGTTAAATTTAGATTAAATATTTTAAATTTTAGTTTAAATGTTTTTTCTTTATAGCATTTACCCCATGCAAAACATATTCTTATGAATGAATTGTCTGGTATGAGCTTCTTACATCAGCATGACCTTTTTGCCTAAGCACATTATTCTTGTTACACTGATTTTAACAACAGCTATTATTATAAGTTAGGAAGAAAATAAGTTGTTTTCCCCATGCTAACTTTTTATTTATTTATTTATTTATTTATTTATTTATTTTTATTATTATTATTATTTTTTTGAGACGGAGTCTCGCTCTGTTGCCCAGGCCGGAGTGCAGTGGCCGGATCTCAGCTCACTACAAGCTCCGCCTCCCGGGTTTCCGCCATTCTCCTGCCTCAGCCTCCCGAGTAGCTGGGACCACAGGCGCCCGCCACCTCGCCCGGCTAGTTTTTTGTATTTTTTAGTAGAGGCAGGGTTTCACCGTGTTAGCCAGGATGGTCTGGATCTCCTGACCTTGTGATCCACCCGTCTCGGCCTCCCAAAGTGCTTGGATTACAGATTTGAGCCACCGCGCCCGGCCTCTTTATTTTTTAAATGGAGGAGAGTGGACTAGATAATCTGAGAGGTAGAGGAGGAAAAGAATTTGCTTTGGAGGCCAGGCATGGTGGCTCATGCCTGTAGTTCCAGCACTTTGGAAGGCTGAGATGGGAGAATCTCTTGAGGCCAGGAGTTTAAGACAAGCCTGGTCAATATAGCAAGACCCCATCTCTCTCTCTTTTTTTTTTTTTTTTTTTTTGAGACGGAGTCTCACGCTGTTGCCCAGGCTGGAGTGCAGTGGCGCGATCTCGGCTCACTGCAAGCTCCGCCTCCTGGGTTCACGCCATTCTCCTGCCTCAGCCTCCTGAGTAGCTAGGACTACAGGCGCCCGCCACCGCGCCCGGCTAATTTTTTGTATTTTTAGTAGAGACGTGGTTTCACTGTGGTCTCGATCTCCTGACCTTGTGATCCGCCCGTCTCGGCCTCCCAAAGTGCTGGGATTACAGGCTTGAGCCACCGCGCCCGGCCTCTCTCTCTCTTTTTTTTAATTTATTAAAAAAAAAAAAAAAAAGGAATTTGCTTTGGAGCCAGGCAGTCACTTGTGGGTTGCTACCTTAAGCAAGTTTCTTAATTTCTCAAAGCCTCTGTTTTCTTATCTGTGAAATGGTTATGATACCTATCTCATTGAATAGTTGTAAGGACTAAATAATTTATAATACAGTGACTTGCAGCAAATGGGAGTTGTCTACTTAATTAATAAATGCATTATAGTTTCATGTACATTTATCTTGTCTTTCCCACTGAAATGAAAGCTCCTCAAAGATAGTGTAGCTCTTTTTTTTTTTTTTTTTTTTTTTTTTTGAAACAGAGTCTCGCCCTGTCACCCTGTCTGGTGTGCAATGGTGCGATCTTGGCTCACTGGAACCTCCACCTCCTGGTTCAAGCGATTCTCCTACCTCAGCCTCCCAAGTAGCTAGAATTACAGGTGCCTGCCACCACGCCCGGCTAATTTTTTTGTATTTTTCATAGAGATGGGGTTAGGCTGGTCTCTAATTCCTGACCTCAGGTGATCCATCCACCTTGGCCTCCCAAAGTGCTAGGATTACAGGTGTGAGCCACCGAACCCGGCCAGTGTGGTTATTTTGTAGCCCCTGGGAACTCAGGACAGCACTGAACAGGGAGTAAATTCCAAGTGGATATATTATTGCACTGCTGTTTTTTCAAGTTAACAACTGGTTTGAATTTTAATGAATGTTACCCCTGAGCTAATATTGACTAGCCAAAACTCTCACAGTTGCAACATGGCCACACAAATTGAGTAATGTTTTAGCTTTAAAAAAGTAAATAAATAATAAAAACCCTAGCTATTTCATTAGGTCCTTACAAAACTACTTTTCATGGACTGGAATAGTTTAACACTGATGAAGGCCTAAGTTAAGTTACTGAGAAGGACAAACTATGAATGGATTTGGGAAGTACAGAGAATGAGATAATGCCTCACATGTGACCAGCAGGTGAGTAACTTCAAAAAGAGCTTTGGAAAAGAATAATTAACAAGGCTGTTAATTAAGTTACAGTTTGTATTCTTTTTTTTTTTTTTTTTTTTTTGAGACGGAGTCTCATTCTGTCACTCAGACTGGAGTGCAGTGGCGCAATCTTGGCTCACCGCAAACTCCGCCTCCCGGGTTCACTTCATTCTCCTGCCTCAGCCTCCCCAGTAGCGGGGATTACAGGCGCCCGCCACCATGCCCAGCTCATTTTTTGTATTTTTAGTAGAGACAGGGTTTCACGGTGTTAACCAGGAGGGTCTCAATCTCCTGACCTCGTGATCCGCCCTCCTCGGCCTCCCAAAGTGCTGGGATTACCGGTGTGAGCCACCGCGCCGGGCCAGTTCTATCTTAAAAAATAATAACTTGCTAGCATAAGATCTTTTTTTTTTTATCAGTACTTTCACTGTTCAGACATGAGTAGGACTTGACACTCTAACGCAATGTTGAAGTGTTCACAACTTGTGAAATTCAGGGGGCCTAAATAAGCTATCAAGACCTCTGTAAAAACAAACATATTAATAAAGAGCAGAAGGGCTGGGCTCGGTAGCTCACGCCTGTAATCCCAGCACTCTGGGAGAACAAGGCGTGTGGAGCACTTGATGTGAGGAGTTTGAGACCAGCCTGGCCAACATGCTGAAACCCCATCTCTACTAAAAATACAAAATTAGCCAGACGTCGTGGCATGCCCCTGTAATCCCAGCTACTTCAGGAGGCTGAGGGACGAGAATCACTTGAACCTGGGAGGCGGAGGTTGCTGTGAGCCGGGATAGCGCCACTGCACTCCAGCCTCGGTGACAGCGCAAGCATCTGTCTCAAAAAAAAAAATTCAAATATTTAAAAACTCTCTGATAGAGGAGCATCTACCAGTGACTATGGGGAGTGGGAAGGGAGAGATTTTTTTGTTTTGTTCTGTTTTGTTTTATTTTTAATTTCCATGCCACCTTGTCTAAGAGAGAGCTGTTAGTTAATGGGTATAAAGTTTTTGTCAGGGATGATAAAAAAAATTTTAGGTATAGATAGTGATAATTACACAACATTGTGGATATAGTTTAGCCAATGAATTGTACACTTGTACGTGGTTCAAATGATGGACATTATGTTATGTATCTTATCGAAATAAACCTTGCCACCTCCCAGGAGAAAAAAGTTATCAGGCTGGGCGTGGTAGCTCACACCTGTAACCCCATCACTTTGGGAAACAGGTAGATCACTTGAGGTCAGGCATTCAAGACCAGCCTGGCCAACATGGTGAAACCCCCCTCCTACTGCAAATACAAAAATATTAGCTACTCGGGAGGCTCAGGCAGGATAATCACTTGAACCCATAAGGCAGAGGTTGCAGTGAGCCGAGATAATGCCACTGCCCTCCAGCCTGGGTGACAGAGCAAGACTTTGTCTCAAAAAGAAAAAAAAAGTTATCTTTGGGTTATTTCAAAAGTTTGATGATTTTCTACAAGGAATGTACCTGCCCCTGCACTTTGTTTACAGTATAGAAGGAAGAAAAAATATTTGACCTCTTCAAGCTCAATCTTTAGGGTTATTTTTATTCTGTCTTGAAAATCAATTTCTCTTCAATTCTCGAACTCAATTTTCACAACCACAAACCACAAAACAAAACAATTAGTATCAGGACAAAAACACACAACAAAACCAAAAAAAAAAAAAAAAAAAAAAAAAGAACCCCACAATACATCAGGAACTAGGAGAAATGGAGTAGTGGTGAGAGGAATATGAATGCTATTTTCCTCTTTCTACAGGATTCTAAGAATTTATTTTCCATCACTTTTGATTCAAAAGAGGCTGTTTCAGCTTTCAGGTCCGAAAACTGGTAATGTGATTTCAAACGATATTGTCTTTTTTTTTTTTTTTTTTTTTTTGAGATGGGGCTCTCACTCTGTCACCCAAGCTGGAGTGCAGTGGCATGATCTTGGTTCACTGCAACTTCCGCCTCCTGGGCTCAGGCAATCCTCCCACCTCAGCTTCCTGAGTAGCTGGTACTACAGGTGTGTGTCACCACATCCGGCTAATTTTTTGGGGTATTTTTAGTAGAGCACAGGGTTTTACCATGTTGCCCAGGCTGGTTTCGAGCTCTTGAGCTCAAGTAATCCCCCCACCTTGGCCCTTCAAAGTGCTAGGATTACAGACATGAGCCACCGCACCAGGCCACATGTAGTCATCATATGTCATTAAAACATAACTGGAGGCCCAGTGAGTTGAATTAAATTTTGTGCATATGTGTGGACAGTATGCTTTTATGCACATATAAACACATGGTAACTTAATGACCTGAAGGACTTCTAGAAAAGAATTTTATTTATTTATTTATTTGAGACAGAGTCTTGCTCAGTCACCCAGGCTGGAGTGCAATGGTGCGATTTTGGCTCACTGCAACCTCTGCCTCCCAGGCTCAAGCAATTCTCCTGCTTCAGCCTCCCAAGCAGCTGGGATTACAGGCACCCACCACCATGCCTGGCTAATTTTTGTAGTTTTAGTAGAGATGGGGTTTTACCATGTTGGTCAGACTGATCTTGAACTCCTGACCCCATGATCCACCCACCTCAGCCTCCCAAAGTGCTGGGACTACAGGCGTGAGCCACCTCTCCCAGCTGAGAATTTGGTATTTTAACAGTATCCTGCCAAAGGAAATAAAATGATTTGGGAAGAGGGATGAGTAGTTGAGACACTTTCATCTTTAAAAAATAAACTTACTGAGGTAAAATTTACATATCATGAAATGCACTCATTTTTTTTTTTTTCTTGAGACAGTGTCTTGCTCTGTTGCCCAGGCTGGAGTGCAGTGGTGCGATCAAAGCTTACTGCAGTGTCGACATCCCAGGCGCAAGTGATCCTCCCACCTCAGCCTCCCAAGTAGATGGGACTACAGTGTGCCACCACACCCAGCTAATTTTTTTTTTTTTTTTTTTTGGCAGGGGTGATGTATCACTATATTGCCCTATGCTCAAACAAGCCTTTTCCCTTGACCCCCTCAAAGTGTTGGGATTACAGGTGTGAACCATTGAGCCTGGCCTTCATTGACTGATTGATTTTTTTTTTTTTTTTTTTTTAAAGACTCCTGGCTGGTCACAGTGGCTCACACCTGTAATCCTAGCACTCTGGAGGCCAAGATGGGTGGATCACTTGAGGTCAGGAGTTCGAGACCAGCCTGGCCAACATGATGAAACCCCGTCTCTACTAAAAATACAAAAATTAGCTTGGTGTGGTGGCTTGCACCTGTAATCCCATCTACTTGGGAGGCTGAGGCAGGAGAATCGCTTGAACCTGGGAGGCAGAGACTGCAGTGGGCCAAGATCGCACCATTGCACTCTAGCCTGGGCAAAAAGAGCAAAACTCCATCTCGAGAAAAAAAAAAAAAAGACTCCTGACTTCAGCAAGAATAGGGATTTTGTTGTAGTCCTAATGTAGTCCTAATGAAACAAGAATAGGGATTTTGTTGTAGTCCTAATGAAACAAGAATAGGGATTTCGTTGTAGTCCTAATGAAACAAGAATAGGGATTTTGTTGAAAAGAGGTGTAGAGGTGGAGAAGGAGATGTAAGAATGTCTGCAAATTGACTCTGGAGGCTGAGGCAGGAGGACTGTTTGAGCCCAGGAGTTCAAGACCAGCCTGGGCAACACAGCAAGACCCCATCGCTACAAAAAAAAAAAAAAAAAGAAAGAAAGAAAGAAAGAAAAAGGAAAATAAAATAAGTCAGGTTGAGTGGTATGCATCTGTAGTCCCAGCTTGATCTCTTGAGCCTAGGAGGTCAAAGCTGCACAGATCAATGATCATGCCACTGCCCTCTAGCCTGGGCAACAGAGAGAGACCTTATCTCAAAAAAAAAGGAGAAGAAGAAGAAAGAAGAGGAGGAGGAAGGAGGAAGGAGAAGGGAGAAGAAGAGGAAGAAGAAGAGAAAAATTAGCCAGGCATAGTGGTGTGCACCTGTAGTCTCAGCCACTTGGGAGGCTGAGGTGGGAGGCTCACTTGAGCCCAGGAGGCGGAGGTTGCAGTGAGCCAAGATTACACCACTACACTCCAACCTGGGTGACAGAATGAGACCCTATCTCAAACAAAGCAAACAAAAACGACGAAGAAGATGAGAGAAGATGAGGAAAAAGAAAGGAGGAGGAGGAGGAGAAAGAAGAAAGGAGAAAGCCAGGTATGGTGGTGCATGCCTGTAGTCCCACCTTCTTGGGAAGCTGAGGCAGGAGGACTGCTTGAGCCCAGGAGTTTGAGAGCAGCCTAGTCAACATGGCAAGACCCTGTCCAAGAAGAAAAGAAAACCCTCTGTAATAGGCAGACCTCACTCTAAAAATAGCTACTTATATAACTAATTATGGAATGTCTAGTGTAAAAGAAGCCCAGGATTTATGAGAACGGTGCAAACATTTGCCTATTCTCCTTGCAGCTCTATCTTCTCCAGTCTTGGGACAATCATTCCTGTTGATTGTCTTCTAGCTTTCTAGCATTAAGGCAGCCTTCTGTAATAAAACTACTGTTTTTTTTTTGTTTTGTTTTTTTGGTTTTTTTTTTTTTTGAGACGGAGTCTCACTCTGTAGCCCAGGCTGGAGTGCAATGGTGCTATTCTCAACTCACTGCAAACTCCACCTCCCGGGTTCATGCCATTCTCCTGCCTCAGCCTCCTAAGTAGCTGGGACTACAGGCGTCCCCCACCATGCCCGCCTAATTTTTTTGTAATTTTAGTAGAGACAGGGTTTCACTGTATTAGCCAGGTTGGTCTTGATCTCCTGACCTCGTGATCCGCCCACCTCAGCCTCCCAAAGTGCTGGGATCACAGGTGTCGGCCACCATGCCCAGCCTCTCACACAAATCTTCAAAAAATACACAGGGTCATTTATAAATCCTAAAAAAGACAACATAGGAATAACCATAACCTAGAACAAAGCAATCACTCTTATGTTGAGATCAGTTGTTTCAATGCAGACATTTGCATTTCAATACTCTGGGCTTTAGACAGTATTACAAGGCTGTCTTGATTTCCTACCAACCAGCTGTGCATTCTGATTAAAAACTTTCCCCCTTAACTTCTTTGATTTTATTTTTTAAATATTTTGGATTTTTTTTTCAGACAGGATCTCACTATGTTGCCCAGGCTGGTCTCGAACTCTTGGGCTCAAGTGATCTGCTTGCCTCAGCCTCCTAAAGTGCTAGGATTACAGGCTTGAGAGTCACCATGAGTGGCCTCTCCTTAACTTCTAATCGAGCATTAAAAATAAAAGCTCTGTGACTAAGAGTTTTAACCTTAAGAGGTCTTTTTTTTTTTTTTTTTTTAAACAAAATAAGGCAAACGATTGACTAAAGTAGAAATTAGTGACTACTTCATAGTGTTTTACAATCTCTAATACTGTCCTTTGGAAACTCTTGAGTGATATGACCACAACATTATACCCTCTTTTTTCTTTTTTGTGCAAACAGTCCTACTGTAGTTACTCCCTACTCTTAAACTCATTTGCTATTTTCAGCTTGATATTGTACCTTTTCTACATTAATAGTTGTATATTTTGGTTATTTAATTTTAATTTTATTTTATTTTGAGACAGGGTCTCACTCTGTCACCCAGACTGGAGTGCACTGGCACAATCATGGCTCACTGCAACCTCTGCCCCGAGAGCTCAAGTAATCCTCCCATCTCAGCCTCCAAAGTAGCTGGAACCACAAGTACTCCCCACCAGGCCCAGCTAGTTTTGTTTTTGTTTTTGTTTTTTGTAAAGATGAGGTTTTGCCATGTTGCCCAGCCTGGTTAATTATTTTTTGATTCAGTAATCTGTTTACTTCTAAAAGGAGTCCCATACTGTTAACCTCAGAAATTCAAATGTATGCTTAGTAACTGCAAGAAATAATTTTATTTTATTTTTTGAGACAAGCTCTCTGTCACCCAGGCTGGAGTGCAGTGCGATCACAGCTCACTGCAGCCTCAACCTCCAGGACTCAAGCAATTCTCCTGCCTCAGCCTCCCAAGTAGCTGGGACCACAGGTGTGACACCACGCCCAGCTAATTTATTTTTATATTTTGTAGAGACAGGGTCTCCCTATGTTGCCCAGGCTGATCTTGAACTCCTGAGCTCAAGCGCCTCTTGCTATGGCCTCCCAAAGTGTTGTAATTACAGGCGTGAGCCACCATGCCCAGTCAAGAAACAATTTAAGAATACTTAATGGCCAGGCGTGGTGGTTCACACCTGTAATCCTAGCACTTTGGGAGGCCAAGGTGGGTGGATCACCTGAGGCCAGGAGTTCAAGACCAGTCTGGCCAACATGGTGAAACCCTGTCTCTACTAAAAATAGAAAAATTAGCCGGGCATGATGGTGGGTGCCTGCAATCCCAGCTACTCAACAGGCTGAGGCATGAGAATCGCTTGAATCCAGGAGGCAGAGGTTGCAGTGAGCTGAGATCCTGCCATTGCACTACAGCCTAGGTGACAGAGTGAAACTCCGCTTCCAGAAAAAAAAAAAAAAAAAAAAAAAAAAAGCTAAATGTGCAAAGACTTTTTGTTTGTTTCCATTATCCATCCCTGAAATCTAACAGACAATTAAATAGGCTGAAACAACATAATCAAAGATAATCAAGTTGCCTAGAAAATGTAACTAAAAGAATTAAAGGTCAGGCGCAGTGGCTCACGCCTCTAATCCCAGCACTTTGGGAGGCCAAGGCGGGCAGATCATGAGGTCAGAAGATCAAGACCAGCCTGGCTATCATGGTGAAACCCCATCTCTACCAAAAATACAATAAAAATTAGTAGGGCGTGGGGGCACGCTCCTGTAGTTCCAGCTACTCCGGAGGCTGAGGCAGGAGAATTGCTTTAACCCGGGAGGTGGAGGTTGCAGTGAGCCAAGATCTCGTCACTGCACTCCAGCCTGGGTGACAGAGCGACACTCCTTCTCAAAAAAATTAAATTAAATTAAAATAGAAAAGATTTTAGCCAGGCGCGGTGGCTCATGCCTATAATTCCAGCACTTTAAGAGGCCAAGGCGGGCGGATCACGAGGTCAGGAGATTGAGACCATCCTGGCTAACACGGTGAAACCCCGCCTCTACTAAAAATACAAAAAAAATTAGCCGGGTGTGGTGGCGGCCGCCTGTAGTCCCAGCTACTCTGAGGCTGAGGCAGGAGAATGCTGTGACCCTGGGAGGCGGAGCTTGCAGTGAGCAGAGATCGTGCCACTGCACTCTAGCCTGGGCGACAGAGTGAGACTCCATCTCAAAAAAAAAACAACAAGATTTAAACAAAGAATTAAATATTATTTAAACTGGTGGATTAAGTTTCAAACATATCCACCTTTACATGAAATAGAAAGTGATCCTTATTAGAGGAAAATCCATTTTTTCCTCCATAGATACAAGGTCTTGCTATGTTGCCCAGGGTGGTCTCAAACTCCTGGGCTCAAGCAGTCCTCTTGCCTCCGCCTCCCAAAGTGCTGGGATTATAGGCGTGAGCCACCCCACCTGGCTGAGCAAAATCCTTTATTTTATTTTATTTTGAGATGGAGCCTCACTCTGTCACCCAGGCTGGAGTGCAGTGGTGCCATCTTGGCTCACTGCAACCTCCGCCTCCTGGGTTTAAGGGATTCTCTGCCTCCGCCTCCCAAGTAGCTGGGATTACAGCACCTGCCACCACGCCCGGCTAATTTTTGTATTTTTAGTAGAGATGGGGTTTCACCATCTTGACCAGGCTGATCTTGAACTCCTGACCTGGTGATCCACCTGCCTCAGCCTCTCAAAGTGCTGGGATTACAGGCGTGAGCCAACACATCTGGCCTGAAAATCCTTTCTTTTTTTTTAAAAAAAATTATTTATTTATTTTTGAGACAGTGTCGCTTTGTCGCCCAGGTTAGAGTGCAGTGGCACCACCTCGGCTCACTGCAACCTCCACCTCCCAGGTTCAAGCGATTCTCCAGTCTCAGCCTCCCAAGTAGCTTGGACTACAGATGCGCACCACCACATCTGGCTAATTTTTGTATTTTTAGTAGTTATGGGGTTTCACCGTGTTGGCCAGGCTGGTCTTGAACTCCTGACCTCAGGTGATCCACCCGCCTCGGCCTCCCAAAGTGCTGGGATTACAGGCGTGAGCCACCACACCCAGCCTGAAAATCCTTTTAAAGATGACATATGGCCAGGCACAGTGGCTCACTCCTGTAATCCCAGTACTTTGGGAGGCCAAGGTGGGCAGATCACAAGGTCAGGAGATTGAGACTATCCTGGCTAACACGGTGAAAGCTCGTCTCTACTAAAAATACAAAAAAAAAAAAAAAAATTAAACGGACGTGACAGCGGGCGCCTATAGTCCCAGCTACTCGGAAGGCTGAGGCAGGAGAATGGCACGTCCGGGAGGCGGAGCTTGCAGTGAGCCAAGATCATGCCATGGCACTCTGGCCTGGGTGACAGAATGAGATTCCATCTCAAAAAAAAAAAAAAAAGATGACATATGTCTGAAGAGATGGCCTGACTGAAGAGGAAAAGTACTTCCTCTTCCTTTCTGTATCTGGTCAATTTTTCTTCAACATTTGCCCTGAATTTACCATTTAACTGGTTTTTCAAGGCTTAAATTTATTCCCAAGTATTTATTAGCCCTAATCAGTGTTGGAGATTGTAAACCTGGACTTGGAGTCCCATGATAAAGCCTCAAACTGTGTACCTAGCTTTATTTTTTCTAGAGCAGGGTTTCTCAGCCTCGGCACTGTTGACATTTGGGGCTGGATAGTGTCTTATTGTAGGGGGCTGTTGTGCGCACTGTAAGACGTTTAGCAGCATCATTAGCTGCCACTAATTAGATGCCAGTAGGATCCCAAAGTCATGACAATAAGAAATGTTCAGGCCGGGCATGGTGGCTCACACCTGTAATCCCAACACTTTGGGAGGCCGAGGTGGGCAGATCACCTGAGGTCAAGAATTCGAGACCAGCCTGGCCAACATGGTGAAACCCTCTCTCTACTTAAAACACAAAAAATTAGCTGGGCTTGGTAGTACGCACTGAAATCCCAGCTACTCGGGAGGCTGAGGCAGGAGAATCGCTTGAACCCGGGAGGCGGATGTTGCAGTGAGTCGAGATCGTGCCACTACACTCCAGCCTGGAGGACAAGAGTGAGACTTCATCTCAAAAAAATAAATAAATAAATATACAAAACTTAGCCGGGTGTGGTGGTGCACACCTGTAATCCTAGCTACTCGGGAGGCTGAGACAGGAGAATCGCTTGAACTCAGGAGGCAGAGGTTGCAGGGAGCTGAGATCCTGCCATTGCATGACAAGAATGAAACTCCATCTCAAAAAAAAAAAAAAAGAAGAAGAAAGAAATGTTTCTAGACATTGTCAATTGTCCCAGGGGAGCGGGTGGGGACAAGGGGAACGAAATCACTCTTGGTTTGAGAATCACTGTTCTAGAACCACACATGACTTTTCCTAAAACATGAGTTTTCCTTAAACAAACCATGAATTCACATTGTTGTGGTTTTTTTTTTGTTTGGTTGGTTTTTTTTCTGAGGTGGTCTCCCTCTTTCACCCAGGCTGAAGTGAAGAGGTGTGATCTGGGCTCACCATAACCTCTGCCTCCCAGGTTCAAGTGATTCTCCTGCCTCAGCCTCCCGAGTAACTGGGATTACAGGTACCCGCTACCACACCCGGCTAATTTTGTATTTTGTATTTTTAGTAGAGACAGGGTTTCTCCATGTTGGTCAGGCTGGTGTTGAGCTCCCGAGCTCAGGTGATCCACCCGCCTCAGCCTCCTAAAGTGCTGGGATTACAGGTGTGAGCCACCATGTCCAGCCTCTTGACATCTTTCAAGACCCATATTCTCTGTGAGGATTCCCCAGGTGTAATCTAGTGGTGAACCATTATCTACCTGGTCTTTGCTTTCTTGAGGCCTATGGGGCAAGGGGCAAAGGAGACAATTATCAAATATTCACTACAATGCATGTATATTTACAAACTAAGACAAGTGGGCATTGTGGCTTATTCATGCTTGTAGTGGGCATGGTGGCCCACACCTGTAATCCCAACACTTTGGGAGGCTGAGATGGGAAGATCGCTGGAACCCAGGAATTCGAGGCTAGCCCGGGCAACATAATGAGACCCCCATCTCTACAAAAAATAAAAAATTAGCCAGGCAGGGTGGTATGTGCCTGTGGTCCCAGCTACTCAGGAGGCTGAGGAAGGAGTATCACTTGAACCCAGAAATTTCAGGCTGCAGTGAGCCATGATAGTGTCACTGCACTCCAGACTGGGCCACAGGGGGACACCCTGTCCCAAATAAATAAATAAATAAATAATAAATAAATAAATAAAGTTAATTTTTTAAAAAGGTACTTTCTGGCCAGGCACGGGGGCTCATGCTTGTAATCTCAGAACTGTGAGAGGTCAAGGTGGTTGGATCATTTAAGGTCGGGAGTTCAAGACCAGCCTGGCCAACATGGTGAAACCCCGCCTCTACTAAAAAATACAACAATTAGCTGGGCGTGGTGGCAGGCACCTGTGGTCCCAGCTAATCTGGAGGCTGAGGCAGGAGAATCACTTGAACCTGGGAGGCAGAGGTTGCAGTGAGCCAAGATCACACCACTGCACTCCAGTCTGGGCGACAGAGTAAGACACTGTCTCAAAAATAAATAAATAGAATAAAAAATAAAGGTACTTTCCATGTGGCAAATGATATGCAAGACATTGCAGACAGTGACGGGAAAGCACAGATAAGGGCACAGCTCAATGTGGGGAATTCACAAGACCTCCAGAGGCTTCATTACTCTTACTCAGAATTGTAGAAACTTAAGCTAATGCACTTTGCCCAAGATCACAGAACTCGTGAGGAACAGAGACCTGATTCAGTGCCAAGTCTCTCCAAACCCAGTACTGTGTTCTTTCCATTCCCCCAGTGTCCTTCCTGCAGCCACAGCACTTTATTTCTCCTGTTTAGCACTGACTTCATCCTAAAATGTATAATTTATATGGTAACAACACTTTCCATAATCCTAAAACAGTATATGTAATTTTGCTTAAATACCGTTCTATCATCATTACTTTTCAAAAATGATTTGGAAAATTATCATAGCTTTTTTGTTTGTTTGTTTGTTTTTTGAGGCGGAGTTTTGCTCTGTCACCCCGGCTGGAGTGCAGTGGCGCGATCTCGGCTCACTGCAACTCCGCCTCCCAGGTTAAAGCAATTCTCCTGCCTCGGCCTCCTGAGTAGCTGGAACTACAGGCACCCATCACCACGCCCAGCTAATTTTTGTATTTTCAGTAGAGACAGGGTTTCACCATATTGGCCAAGCTGTTCTCCAACTCCTAACCTTGTGATCTGCCTGCCTTGGCCTCCCAAAGTGCTGGGATTACCGGTGTGAACCACTATTATAGCTTTTTTTGTAAACTGCATTATCTGACTCAATAACGATTATCTCATCATTCTCAAAGTCCACTGAACAATAATGCTTAATAGGTGCTTATCAGGTTTCTCATTTATTTTATTTTATTATTATTATTATTATTTTTTTTTTTTTTTTTTTTTTTTTTTTTTTTGAGACGGAGTCGCACGCTGTTGCCCAGGCTGGAGTGCAGTGGCGCGATCTCGGCTCACTGCAAGCTCCGCCTCCTGGGTTCACGCCATTCTCCTGCCTCAGCCTCCTGAGTAGCTGGGACTACAGGCGCCCGCCACCGCGCCCGGCTAATTTTTTGTATTTTTAGTAGAGACGGGGTTTCACTGTGGTCTCGATCTCCTGACCTTGTGATCCGCCCGCCTCGGCCTCCCAAAGTGCTGGGATTACAGGCTTGAGCCACCGCGCCCGGCCTATTATTATTTTTTTAAGCGGAGTCTCGCTCTTGTCTCCCAGGCTGGAGTGCCATGGCACAATCTCAGCTCACTGCAACCTCCGCCTCCGGGTTCAAGCAGTTCTCCTGCTCAGCCTCTCGAGTAGCTGGGATTACAGGCACCCGCCACCACGCCCAGCTATTTTTTGTTTGGTTGGTTGGTTGGTTGGGTTTTTTTGAGGCAGAGTCTCGCTCTGTCATGCAGGCTGGAGTGCAATGGCACGATCTCGGCTGACTGCAAGCTCCGCCTCCCGGGTTCATGCCATTCTCCTGCTTCAGCCTCCCAAGTAGCTGGGACTACAGGCGACGCCGCCAGGCCCGGCTAATTTTTTTGTATTTTTAGTAGAGACGGGGTTTCACTATGTTAGCCAGGATGGTCTCGATTTCTTGACCTCGTGATCCACCCGCCTCGGCCTCCCCAAGTGCTGGGATTACAGGCGTGAGCCACCGCGTCTGGCCTTTTTTTTTTTTTTTTTTTTTTTTTTTTTTTTTTTAATAAAGATGGGTTTTCACCATGTTGGCCAGGCTAGTCTCCAACTCCTGACCTTAGGTGATCCACCCACCTTGGCCTCCCAAAGTGCTGGGATTACAGGTGTCAGCCGCTATGCCCGGCCATATGTTTTCTCATTTATAAACTGGGGATATTAACAGTATTTACCCTTATAGTAACTGTAAGAATTAAATTAGTTAATAAGTATAAAACATGTAGAATGGTTCTTGTCTGGGTCTGAGATCAGTACACTATAATTACTGAAAGAGGGGATGGATTGATGGTTGGATGATAAAGAAACAGAGGCATATCTCTGTTCTCAATGAGTTCCTTCAGCCCTTACCATCCCCTACTTCTCTGTAAGCCAGTCCTAGTTATAAGTGTGACCAACTCTTCTGATTAGGCCACATGAAAATGTCATTCTTTATTTGCTAAGTAGACAGCAAGGCAACGATGTTTAAGGATGTTCCCTGCCTCTACCAGGGCCTGGGTGAAACCCTCACTCCTAGGCAAACTTTAAAAAATCAAGCAAGTAGCTCTTCCGGCAACATGGCGGGTGAAGAAGCTGGAGTGACTCTGGGGCAGCCACGTCTTTCGCATCAGGATCTCACCACGTTGGATGTTACCAAGTTGACGCTACTTTCACACGAAGTTATCAGCAGACAAGCCACAATTAATATGGGTACAATGGGTCATGTAGCTCATAGGAAATCCACAGTCGTCAAAGCTATTTCTGGAGTTCACTCCATCAGGTTCAAAAATGAACTAGAAAGAAATATTACAATCAAGCTTGGATATGCTAATGCTAAGATTTATAAACTTGATGACCCAAGTTGCCCTCAGCCAGAATGTTATAGATCTTGTGGGAGCAGTATACCTGATGAGTTTCCTACAGACATTGCAGGGACAAAAGGGAACTTCAAATCAGTCAGACATGTTTCCTTTGTTGACTGTCCTGGCCACGATATTTTGATGGCTACTATGCTGAATGGTGCAGCAGTGATGGATGCAGCTCTTCTGTTGATAGCTAGTAACGGATCTTGTCCTCAGCCTCAGACGTCTGAACACCTGGCTGCTATAGAGATCATGAAACTGAAGCATATTTTGATTCTACAAAATAAAATTGATTTGGTAAAAGAAAGTCAGGCTAAAGAACAATACAAACAGATCCTTTGCATTTGTCCAAGGTACAGTAGCAGAGGGAGCTCCCATTATGCCAATTTCGGCTCAGCTGAAATACAATATTGAAGTTGTTTGTGAGTACATAGTAAAGAAAATTCCAGTATCCCCAAGAGACTTTACTTCAGAGCCCCGGCTTATTGTTATTAGATCTTTTGATGTCAACAAACCTGGCTGTGAAGTTGATGACCTTAAGGGAGGTGTAGCTGGTGGTAGTATACTAAAAGGAGTATTAAAGGTGGGCCAGGCCGGGCGCGGTGGCTCAAGCCTGTAATCCCAGCACTTTGGGAGGCCGAGGCAGGTGGATCACGAGGTCAGGAGATCGAGACCATCCTGGCTAACATGGTGAAACCCTGTCTCTACTAAAAATACAAAAAACTAGTCAGGCAAGGTGGCGGGAGCCTGTAGTCCCAGCTACTCGGAGGCTGAGGCAGGAGAATGGTGTGAACCCAGGAGGCAGGGCTTGCAGTGAGCCGAGATGGCGCCACTGCACTCCAGCCTGGGCGACACAGCGAGACTCCGTCTCAAAAAAAAAAAAAAAAAAAAAAAAAAAAAAAAAAAAAAAGGTGGGCCAGGAGATAGAAGACCTGGTATTGTTTCCAAAAATAGTGAAGGAAAACTCATGTGTAAACCAATCTTTTCCAAAATTGTATCACTTTTTGCAGAGCATCATGATCTGCAATATGCTGCTCCAGGCAGTCTTATTGGAGTTGGAACAAAAATTGACCCCACTTTGTGCCGGGCTGACAGAATGGTGGGGCAAGTACTTGGTGCAGTCAGAGCTTTACCTGAGATATTCACAGAATTGGAAATTTCCTATTTCCTGCTTAGACGGCTTCTAGGTGTACGCACTGAAGGAGACAAGAAGGCAGCAAAGGTTCAAAAGCTGTCTAAGAATGAAGTGTTCATGGTGAACATAGGATCCCTGTCGACAGGAGGGAGAGTTAGACTTGTCAAGGCCGATTTGTGTAAAATTGTTTTGACCAATCCAGTGTGCACAGAGATAGGAGAAAAAATTGCCCTTAGCAGAAGAGTTGAAAAACACTGGCATTTAATTGGTTGGGGTCAGATAAGAAGAAGAGTGACAATCAAGCCAACAGTAGATGATGACTGAAGAATACCAGTTAAATAATACATTTGGATGGAGTTGGAAGTTGGAGTTTCTCATAACAACCAAGGGGTTTATTTTCAAAGCAATATTGGGGAATTGATTTCACAGTTCATTAACTTAGTAGGTAACTGTAAGGTTATTCTCTTTTTTTTGGTTATGAAAACTTAGGGACTACAATTAATAATGTTGGATTGAATCTACATTTTGGCAGAAGTTAAGCGTTCCCACATAATGTCAAAATTATGCATCAGGCAGTTTTGGTATTTTGGTTTGTTTTATTTTCTTTTGTTTTTGAGTCTGGCTCTGTCACCCAGGCTGGAGTGCAGTGGCGTGATCCGCAACCTCCGCCTCCCGGGTTCAAGCGATTCTCCTGCCTCACCCTCCCTAGTAGCTGAGATTACAGGTGCGCGCCACCACATCTAGCTAACTTTTGTATTGTTAGTAGAGACGGGGTTTTGGCATGTTGGCCAGGCCAGTCTCTCTTGACCTCAGGGTAATCAGCCCACCTTGGCCTCACAAAGTGCTGGGATTACAGGCGTGAGCCACCTTCCCCAGCCCACATCATACAGTTTGAAATGAAACTTTGCCACAACCAGCCTTTGCTGTAGTACACACATATATCACTGAACCTGCTTGAAATAAAGTTTTTTTTCTTTTTCATGATTCGTCTTTGAGTACCTCCAGGCTGATGGACTGTTGTACCAGTAAAAACTTAAAGGCACAAATTCTCCTTGAAGACCTTCTCCCTTTTCTTTGGCCCCATATTTTATGTTGCTTTATCTTTGAAATTTTGCATGAAAAGGAAATGAATGGGTTCGAATGAAATTGTCCTTTAAAGCATGATTACTTGTTCCCATGGACAGATATTTTTCTCCCCTTGCTCTTTCTGGCCTGAAGCATGGGAAACCAGAGTCAGAAGTTATCTCCCTCTCCCTATGATGCCTTGAGATTTTTTTCTGCATTGTTTTATGCCTGAAATCCAATAGTCTTCCTCCATTGGAAAATACTGTTATACCAAATAATTCTAGATGAGTAATAAAGATTTTTCTAGGCCTTCATTTTATGTTTTTTCTTAACTGTTAAGATTGTGACACAGATTATAATATGACTAATTTTTGGATGTTTCGAAAGGTCAAGAAGTAAAAGATGTTAGAAAGCAAAAAAAATAAAAAAATAAAAAAATAAATTAAGCAAGTAGCTAGGTGTGGTGGTGTGGGCCTGTAATCCCAGCTACTTAGGAGGCTAAGGCAGGCGAATCCCTCAAGCCCAGGAGTCAGAGGTTATAGTGAGCTATGATCACGCTACTGCACTGTAGCCTAAGCGACAGAATAAGACCGTTTCTTTGAAAGAAAGAAAAGAAAAGAAAGAGAGAGAGAGAGAGGGCAAGCAAGTCAGCCAGTTGGGGTGGCTCACACCTGTAATCCCAGCACTTTGGGAGGCCGAGGCGGGTAGATCATTTGAGGTCAGGAGTTCGAGACCAGCCTGACTAACACGATGAAACCCCATCTCTACCAAAAATACAAAATTTAGCCAGGCGTAGTGGCGCACGCCTGTAATCCCAGCTACTCAGGAGGTTGAGGCAGGAGAATTGCTTGAACCCGGGAGGCAGAGGTTGCAGTGAGCCAAGATTGCACCACTGCACTCCAGCCTGGGCTACCAAAAAAAAAAAAAAACAAAAACAAAAACATAAGCAAGAAAACATAGTGCAAGTCCAAACTAGAAAAAGACCAAGGCACATTAGGAAGACGGCTGGAAAACATATGAACTATAGAATGATTTTTAATACCCAAAGGCAGGTTTTCATAGTTAAAACTGAAGATAAAACTGAAGTTAAAACATTATCTTCAGAATATTTCACTGATATATTCAGTGAAATAAATATATCTGAGGAGAAGCAGACTGCACTCCCAGATTCCCTCTCTATTCATTCATTCAACAGATGTCTACTGAACATCTACTATGCACCACACACTGAATACCATGGTTAAACAAAAAGTAAGGAAAGATCCTTGCTTTGGAATTTCAATTCTAGTAGAGGAGACAAAGCTGAAATAATAGTCAAATGAATAAGATAATTACATGTTGTGGTAAGTGTTTAGAAGGAAACAAAGAAGACGCTATAATGGAAAATAACAGGGGACCTTCTTTTTTTTTTTTTTTTTTGAAACGGAGTCTTGCTCTGTTGCTAGGCTGGAGTACAATGGTGCGATCTCAGCTCACTACAACCTGTCTCCCAGGTTCAAGAGATTCTCCTGCCTCAGCCTCCCGAGTAGCTGGGACTACAGGCGCCAGCCACCACACCTGGCTAATTTTTGTATTTTTAGTAGAGATAGGGTTTCACCATGTTGTCCAGGCTGGTCTTGAACTCCTGACCTCAGGTGATCTGCCCACCTCAGCCTCCAAAAGCGCTGGGATTACAGGCATGAGTCGCCATGCCCAATCATTTTTTTTTAATTTTTAAATAGAGATGGGGGTCTTGCTATATTGTCCAGGCTGGTCTCAAATGCCTGGCCTCAAGCAGTCCTCCCACCTCGGGCTTCTGAAGTGCTGGAATTTACAGGCAGGAGCCACCATGTCCTGCCCAGCACAATTATTTTGAAAGTCATTCATGTTTTTGGATGTATCAATAGTTCATTTGTCTTTATTGCTAAGTAGTTTTCTAGTATATGGATATACCACCATTTGTTTTCCATTCACCTGTTGATGGACATTTGGGTCGTTTCCATGTTTGTGATTACAAATGAAGCTGCTATGAACATTTTGGCCCAATTCTTTGTTTGGATATATGCTTTCATTTCTCTTGGGTAAACACTTGAAAGTGGAATGGATGGTCATATGGTAGATGTATGTTTAACTTTTTTAGAAACTGCTAAACTGTTTTCCTGAAAGATTGTACCATTTTACATTCTCACCAGCTGTATAAGACTCCTAATTGCTTGCCAAGAGATGGTATTGTTAGTCTTTTTTAAATTTTAGCTACTTTAGTGGGTGTGTAGTGGTATCGCATTGTGATTTTATCGTCTTCATTTGTGAAGGATAGTTTCACCAGATACAGAGTTCTGGGTTGATAGATTTTGTCTTTTCCTTCAGTACTTTAAGATGTTGTTCATTTACCTCCTAGCTTCCCTGTTTCTAATGAGAAGCGGTCAACCATTGCTCCCATGTATGTAATGTATCCCTTGTATGTAATGTGTTTTTCTCTGAGAACTTTCAGTTTTTTTCTTTTTCTTTCCTTTCCCTCCCTCTCTTGCTTCCTCCCTTCCTTTCTTCCTTCTTTTTTTAATGTTACAAACCATCTTTATTGGTTGCAATGGAAAGTGGAAGAGGAAGGAATATAACAGCTCCCATTCCTGGAGTGGCATTTACAGACTTGGCCACTGCCCTCCAAAAGGAGTTTTTTGTTGTGTTGTTTGTTTTTGTTTTTGTTTTTGAAACAGTGTCTTGCTCTGTCACCTAGGCTGGAGTGCAGTGTTGCAATCATGGCTCACTATAGCCTCAACCTCCAGGGCTCAAGTGATCCTCCCACCTCGGCTCCCCAACTAGCTGGGACCACAAGTGCATACCACCATGCCCAGTTAATTTTTTGTAGAAATAAGGTCTCACTTTGTTGCTGAGGCTGGTCTTGAACTCCTGGGCTCAAGCAATCCCCTCCTGCCTTGGCCTCCGAAGGTGCTAGGATTACAGGTATGAGGCACCAAGCCCAACCAAGTTTTTTTCTTAATCTTTAGTTTTCACTAGTCCAACTGATGACTACAATGTGCCTAAACGAAGTCTTACTATCTTGCTTGGTTTTCATTCATTGTGTTGAATCTATCCTTCACTAAATTTGGGACATGTTCAGCCATATTATTTCTCCATAACATATTAATGTAGATCAAAAATCTTGAAAGTAATCCTACCTAAAGGTTTCACTTACCTTCTGCAACTCAAACTAACCTATTGATGTCTGACAGTGAGAACCATCCTTCCACAAAAATATATATTACAAAAATTTTTTTTGAGTCAACTAGTCAACAATGGCATAGGGAGGCAGCTAACCCTTTATCCATTCAATTATTCATTTAGCAAACAGTCATTGTGCAGGTACTGTTTTAGGTCCTGAAGGTAGAATAATGAACAAAACATGATAGTTAATACTTAGACAATGTAAATAATTTAGAATATGTATATTAACTTATTTAATTGTCATAATTTTATAAATAAGGAATATCCTCATTTTGCAAATAAAGAAGCTAAGACTTAAAGAGTTTAATATGCCTCAGGTCACATAGCTATTAAATATTAAGAGCTGGGTTTGGAACCCAGCTAGTCGGGCTCTAGAACATACACTTTTAATCCCTACTGCTTTACTCACTAAAAGCAAAAAATGGAAGTCAGAAGGTGGGCAGGCTTGATCTTTAGCCACATGAGCACTGGGCAAATCGCTCAGTCATTCCCACACTTTCTCACCTGTAAAATTAGTGGTTTTCACTACATGGAGATTAAACTGTTTTCCAAAGTGAAGAGTTTAGCGTTCTAGATCTTGAGCACAAAGGTTGGTATATGTTAACTGGAATTAATGAAATCAGGTGTGAAAATAATACAGTACTATCCATAAAAGAACAGGACTAGTTATTTTACAGTGGGTCCCCAGGTGGCAGATATACAAATTAATGGAGAGGCCGGGTATGGTGGCTCACGCCTGTAATCCCAGCACTTTGGGAGACCAAGGTGGGTGAATCACCTGAAGGTCAGGAGTTTGAGACCAGCCTGGCCAACATGGTGAAACCTTGTCTCTACTAAAAATATAAAAAATTAGCTGGGGGTGGTGGCAGACACCTGTAATCACAGCTGCTCAGGAGGCTGAGGCAGGATAATCGTTTCAAGCTAGGAGGCAGAGGTTGCAGTGAGCCAAGATCATGCCATTGCAGTCCAGCCTGGGCAACAAGAGTAAAACCTTTGACTCAAAACAACAACAACAACAAATTAATGGAGAGAATTGTCAATAGTTTGTATTCACGTGATGGCTTCTTCCAGATTCTTTCTTCATTTTGAGAAAAAAAATAAAAATAAAAAAAAAGAAGATGATCTAAGAGTTTACCATAGTGGTTTTCTAGTTATTGAGACCTGGTTTTCCCTTTTCATTGATGAGTGTGTGACATATGAAATGGTTGGGCGTTTTTTAAAACTAAATCTGCGAAGTTCCTTTTGCAGCAAGAACAGCTTGCCAATAGATATAGCAGAAGCAGATGGTACTAGATAAACAAAGGCGATGACATAGCAACAATACAAGAGATACTATATTTTAAAAGAAAAAAATTAAAAAGAATAAAGAAGATTTAATCTTTGAAAAGACATGACAGGATTTTAGAATTAGAAGTGATTGTTTATGCTGCTTTTCCTCTTTTAAAAATCCTAGGATTTTGGCCGGGCGCAGTGGCTCATGCCTGTAATCCCAGCACTTTGGGAGGCTGAGGTGGGCAGATCACCTGAGGTCAGGAGTTCGAGACCAGCCCGGCCAACATGGCAAAACCCTGTCTCTACCAAAAATACCCCAAAAAAATTAGCCAGGCATGGTGGTGGGCACCTGTAGTCCCAGGTACTTAAGAGGCTTGAGGCAGGAGAATCGCTTAAACCTAGGAGGCAGAGGTTGCAGTGTGCTGAGGTTGTACCATTGCACTCCAGCCTGAGCGACACAGTGAGACTCCATCAAAAAAAAAAAAAAAAAAGATCCTACGTTTTTTTTTTTTAAACAAGCTTGTTTTCCTTAATATTTCTAACTCCATAATGTTCATAATAATTTATTTATTTTTACTTTTTTTTTTTTTTGAGACATGGTCTCACTCTGTCATCCAGGCTGGAATGCAGTGGTGTAATCTTGGCTCACCTCAACTTCTGCCTCCCAGGTTGAAGCAATTCTCTTGCCTCAGCCTCCCGAGTAGCTGAGATTACAGGCGTGCACCAGCGTGCCCAGCTAATTTTTGTATCTTTATTAGAGATGGGGTTTTGCCATGTTGGCCAGGCTGGTATTTTTACATGTTTTATCATTTTAGAGGTAGTGTCTCACTGTGTTGCCTAGGCTGGAGTGTAATGGTACATAGTTCACTGCAGCCTTGAACTTCTAGGCTCAAGCAATCCTACAGCCTCAACTTCCTAAGTAGCTGAGATCACAGTGTGTGCCACCATGCCCAGCGAATTTTTAAAACTTTTTTGTAGAGATGTGCGCTCACTTTGTTGCCCAGGCTGGTCTTGAACTCTTGACTTCAAGCAATCCTCCTGCCTCATCCACAATTATTTAAAACATGACATCGTTGGGCGCGGTGGCTCACACCTGTAATCCCAGCACTTTGGGAGGCAGAGGCAGGCAGATCACCCGAGGTTGGGAGTTCGAGACCAGACTGACCAACATGGAGAAACCCTGTTTCTACTGAAAATACAAAAATTAGCCAGGCATGGTGGTACATGCTTGTAATCCCAGCTTCTCGGGAGGCTGAGGCAGGAGAATCACTTGAACTCAGAAGGCAGAGGTTGCAGTAAGCCAAGATTGCAGCATTGCACTCCAGCCCAGGCAACAAGAGTGAAACTCTGGAAGGAAAGAAGGAAGGAAGGAAGGAAGGGAGGGAGGGAGGGAGGGAGGGAGATGACATCTGGCCAGGCTTTATGGTTCACACTTGTAATCCTTGCACTTTGGGAGGCGGAGGCCAGAGGATAGCTTGAGCCTAGCGGTTTGAGATAAGCCTGGGCAACAGAGGGAGAGCCCGTCTATACAAAAAATTTAAAAATTAGCCAGGTGTGTTGGCACATGCCTATAGTCCGGGCTACTCTTGGGGGCTGAGGTGGGAGGATTGCTTGAAGCTCGGGAGGTCAAGGTTGCAATAAGCTATGATTGTGTCATTGCACTCCAGCCTTGGTGACAGAATAAAACTCTGTCTCAAAAAAACAAACCAGGGCTGGGTGTGATGGCACATGCCTGCAGTCCCAGCTACTAGGGAAGCTGAGACAGGAGAATTGCTTGAACCTGGGAGAGGGAGATTGCAGTGAGCCAAGATTGCACCACTGCACTCCTGCCTGGGTGACAGAGCAAGACTCTGTCTCAAAAACAAAAACAAAAGCCATGGTATCTGCTATGGTCTGAATGTTGATGTCCCTCCAAAATTCATAAGTTGGAATGTAATAGGTATGATAGTAGTAAGAGGTAGGGCTTTTGGGAAGTGATTAAGTCATGAGAGCTCTATCCTTTAATAAATGCCTGTATTAAAGAAGCCTGAGTCTGAGGGTATCCCCTTGACTTTTCTGCCATGTGGTAATGCAACTGAAAGTCACAATCTTTGAAGCAGAGAGCAAGCCCTCACCAGACACAGAATCTGCTAGTGCGTTGATCTTGAACTTCCCAGGCTCCAGAACTGTAACAAATTTCTGTTGTTTATAAGTTACCTAGTCTAAGGTATTTTGTAATAGCAGCCCAAGTGAACTAAAACAGCATCTTTTTTTTCTTTTTTAAAAAAATAGAATAGGCCGGTGTGGTGGCTCACATCTGTAATCCCAGGACTTTGGGCGGCTGAGGTGGGCGGATCACGAGGTCAGGAGATCAAGACCATCCTGGCCAACATAGTGAAACCCCGTCTCTACTAAAAGTACAAAAATAATTAACTGGGCTCGGTGGTGCACGCCTCTAGTCCCAGCTACTTGGGAGGCTGAGGCAGGAGAATTGCTTGAACCCAGGAGGTAGAGGCTGCAGTGAGCCGAGGTCACGCCACTGCATTCCAGCCTGGGCGACAGAGCTAGATTCCGTCTCCAAAAAAAAAGATAAAAAGGAAAGACAGAGTTTCACCATGTCACCCAGGCTGGTCTTGAACTCCTGGACTCAACTGATCTGCCTGCCTCAGCCTCCCAAAGTTCTGGGATTAAAGGCATGAGCCACCATGCCCAGCGAACAGCATCTTTAAGATTCTGAAAATGCAGGTTATAGGAAAATTAATAAGGAAACCTAAAATGCAGGAATATTAAACACAGAGCTCAAGGCAAGATCATTATGGCATTTTCTTTGTAAAGAAAGTTCATTCTATGATAAGATGCTAGTTAATGAGGAATCTCAAATAACAAAAAATTAAATAACATATCAATCAAAGAACAATTAAAATTTACTGAATGCTTACTACGTGTCCAGCACTGGGTTAAGTAGTATTTTATATTGATTGTCTCATTTAATCCCTACCACGAGCCTATGGGGTAGATATTATTTATTATTACCATCACTTTATAGATATGAAAACTGAGGCCAGTGAGATTAAATCACTGAGGTAATTCAGTGGTTAAATCAGTGAGGTAAATGCTAAACATCTAAACATTCTACCTCTGGTTGTGGTCGAGCCAACAGAGATATGAGTGAAAATGTTCTAACTTCAGAGCTTCTTTGCTCTTAAAGTAATATGTAATTAACACAATGGATTGAAACAAACAAAAAAGAACAAACAAAAAACTTCCTGCAAATTGCTATTCTAACTTGGTGCAAAGAAATCTTGCTCAGCACTTCAAATACTTTTCTTATCTAATTTTTCACAGCAATCTTACGGAATAGTTATTATTATCTCCTTTCTACAGACACAGGATCTGAAACTTAAACAGACCAAATACCTTGCCCAGAGCCACATGTTCAGCAAGTGGTGGACGCAAGACTTGGATCCAGGCTGGTCTGTTTCCAGAGACTCAGCGTTCTTCACAGGCTCCTTGAAGGCCTTGGTGGATGCCCCCAGACAGATCTATCTTGCTGTTACTGTCTTGTAGGAGTAAACTCTTCCTCCCACTTTCTTTCCTAGAGCAGTCACCTCTGTAGCCTCCCACCTTCATAGCCTACTTTCACCGGCTTATGCCCACAGTTCATACCAACCCCAAGTGAGACTTTCTGTCCTTTGAGAAGGTTTCCCTGCTGCTGTCCTCCAAACCCAAGTAAGACTCTCTGCCCTCTGGGAAGCTTTGCCTGCTGCTGTCCTCATCCCCTCCCTGAGTCTGGATCTGTCCTGAGTGCTCAAAAGCACCCTAGGCATACTTGGTTCCAGGACTCACGCTCTCCTGGAGTTACCTGTTTACTATTTGTCTTCCTTCCCCTACATCTCCAGGGCTCTGCCACATACGCTACGCAGCAGAGATTGTTTTCTGTCTCCTAGTGCCTAGCTCAGTGCCTGGCACAGAACAGATGCTCAATAAATGTTTGATAGATAGATGAATAAAGACTGACTTCAGAAGTCCTGTGCAATTACCATCATCTTTTTCTTTCAGACATGAGGGTCTCTGTTGCCCAGATGGCAATAATCATATTTCACTGCAGCCTGAAACTGCTGGCCTTAAGCAATCCTTCCACCTCAGCCTCCTGAGTAGCTGGACTTAGTGGCACAAGCTGCCATGCCCAGCACCAACATAAATTGAATGTCATAATTCAAAAGTCCTTGCCACTTACAGAACACACACGGTCACATATGTGTATAACACCTGTATAGATTGGTGAATCTATAGTTCTAATGCTTAAATGAAATTGAAATATTTGTAGAGTAAATTTCTCTACATTTTAAACAGGTTTTTGCCTTTTTTTTTTTCTTTTTTTTTTTTTCTTCCTTTTTTGTGGAGAACGGGGTCTCACTATATTGCCCAGGTAGGTCTCAAACTTCCAGGCTCAAGCTATCCTCCCGCCTCTGCCTCCCTGAGATCTGGGATTACAGGCGTGAGCCACCGCACCCAGCCAGATTCTTGCTTTTTAAAAGAGTTGACTGGGCGCGGTGGCTCATGCCTGTAATCCCAGCACTTTGGGAGGCCAAAGCGGGCAGATTTTCTGAGGTCAGGAGTTTGAGAACAGCCTGGCCAACATGGCGAAACTCCGTCTCTACTAAAAATACAAAAATTAGCCAGGCATGGTGGCGTGTGCTCATCATCCCAGCTACTCCAGAGGCTGAGGCAAGAGAATTGTTTGAACCTGGGAGGCAGAGGTTGCAGTGAGCCAAGATCATGCCACTGCACTCCAGCCTGGGCGACAAAACAAGACTTTCAAAAAAATAAATAAATAAAACAAAAGCGCTAATGATTATTTTCTAAGTATAATGAGCTCTGACATTTGTAAAAATGGTTTGCATCATCTGGTCCATTATCTTATTTAATCTTTATGATCAGTTCTATGAAATAGATGTTAGATTATTTTACTATGAAATAATGAGCTCAGGCCAGGTGCGGTGGCTCATGCCTGTAATCCCAGCAATTTGGGAGGCCGAGGAGGGCAGATCCTGAGGTCAGGAGTTCAAGACCAGCCTGGCCAACATAGTGAAACCTCGTCTCTACTAAAAATACAAAAAAATACAAAAAAAAAATTAGCCGGGTGTGGTGGTGGGCGCCTGTAATCCCAGTGGCTTGGGAGGTTGAGACAAGAATCACTGGAACTCAGGAAGCAGAGGTTGCAGTGACCAGAGATGGCACCACTGCGTTCCAGCCTGGGTGACAGTGTGAGACTCCATCTCAAAAAATAAAAATAAAAAAAAGAAATAATGAGCTCAAGTGTGATTTATTCAAGATCACTCTGATAAAGAAATTATGTGGGGCTACGAATATTTTCTAGCTTGTCTCTTAGTCAAGTGCTCTATTAACTATATCACCTATGAAGACAAAGAAATACGGAAAATTGATATTATTTATAAAATATGGATTCACAAATGAATACTGAGTGAGGGGGCCCTGCTACTGGCCTTACAACTGCTGGGCTCTGCTCAGGAACCCTAATCTGGTCCAGAGTGAGCAATATGGTCTCAGCCCAGCCTTTCACGAGTCTTCAAGCCTTCAGGCTTTCTTTTAATTAAGATGAGTGATAAACCCATTACTTGTCAGAAGTGAAGTTTGATAGGTCAAAATTGAAGAAAACTAACACTGGAGAAAAAAATACTCTTTCTTCCAAGGAAACTATCCAGCAGGAGAAAGAGGGTGTTCAAACATCATATAATGGGGGCTGGGTATGGTGGCTCATGCCTGTAATCTTTGGGAGGCTGAGGTGTGTGGATCACCTGAAGTCAGGAGGTCGAGACCACCCTGGCTAACATGGCTAAGCCCTGTCTCTACTAAAAATACAAAAATTAGCCAGGTGTGGTGGCACGTGCCTATAGTCACAGCTACTCGGGAGCCTGAGGCAGGAGAATCACTTGAACCCGAGAGGCAGAGGTTGCAGTGAGCTGAGAGTGGGACACTGCACTCCAGCCTGGGTGACAGAGTGAGACTCCGTCTCAAACAAACAAACAAACAAACAAAAATGAATCAGGCATGGTGGCACACGCCTGTAATCCCAGCTACTCGGAAGTCTGAGGCAGGTGAATCACCTGAACCCGGGAGGCGGAGGTTGTAGTGAGCCAAGATCATGCCACTGTACTCCAGCCTGGGTGACAGAACAAGACTCCATCTCAAAACAAAACAAAACAAAGCAAAACACCAAAAATCTTCCCATTGGTGCATAAATTCCACATGGCAGATGCTGCCAATAATCTAACCATTGATGACCTGTGTATGTATAGTCTTTGCACCTCCTACAGGAAAAGCCAATTTTAACCCTCTATGAGTGTCTCCATTGCTTCATAATCTTTTTTTTTTTTTTTTGAGACAGAGTCTCGCTCTGTCACCCAGGCTGGAGGGCAGTGGCGCGATCTGGGCTCACTGCAAGCTCCCCTTCCCGGGTTCACGCCATTCTCCTGCCTCAGCCTCCCAAGTAGCTGGGACTACAGGCGCCCGCCCCCTCGCCCAGCTAGTTTTTTGTATTTTTTTAGTAGAGACGGGGTTTCACCGTGTTAGCCAGGATGGTCTTGATCTCCTGACCTCGTGATCCGCCTGTCTCGGCCTCCCAAAGTGCTGGGATTACAGGCTTGAGCCACTGCGCCCGGCCTGCTTCATAATCTTCATGAAGTTGCATGCTTTTGCAGCTTCTCAGTTTATTTTTATTTCTAATGTAGCAATAAAATAATATACTTACTAAAAATAATAGTTAGAGAAGAAAATCATTGCCTCATACCAAGTAAGACAGCACTTATCATGGTAGGCACTGGCTTTGCAATTATGAGAGCAGTAGTAGAAATAGCTTTAGTTTCCTCAATTTTCCTGGAGTAGTCTTCAGACTGTCTTTAAACTGCTAAAATGAGAGTAATATTTCATTGTATAACCTCTGTATAATTTCTTACCATGTACATGTATTACCTATGTAAAAATGCTTACAATTACAAAGATACCAATGAGTTTATTTTCTCTACTGACTCAAGTTGGTGTCACAGGCATACTAATTAAGGACAGGCATTCTCCAGAAAGCCTATAGAAACACTGTCTTTTGTACTAATAAAAAGCCCCCATGTTTTTTCATGTCATTGCATATTAGAACTGTGACATAGGTGTTAAGTAGGAACAAAGAGGCGACCCATTTCACAGATGTACTCAGAACTGCTGGGCTGTCACAGGTCTAAGCAGAAGAATGAGGACTAAATCCCTAATTTTCTGACACTGATGCCACTGATATTTTCATTATACCAGGCTGCCTTGACCTGCTGGTAAGGGTTAGGACTAGCTCTTGGATCAGATTACCCTGGTTCCAATCCTGATCTGCTGGGCCCTAAGGTATCCACGAAAAAAGATCACCAAGCTGTATTAGGTGAAAAAAGCAAGGTGGCATATTGTATTTTACCATTTTGTGCAAAAAGAAGGTAAAATTTTAAAAAAGAATATATGTCTATATTTGCTTATTATGCATAAACTGTCTGTTGCCCATTGCTGCTCTATCTATACCATGTGGGTGGTAGCATTACAATAAATATTGCAAATACTAGAACAGTGCCTGTCACACTAAAACACCATTTTATTTGGATTCTCAGTCCAAGTAGTTCCTTGGCTTAATCATATTCTAAAATACCCCTTTAAATATATATATATGTGTGTGTGTATACACACACACATATATATAGTTTTTTCTGAGATGGAGTCTTTGTTACCCAGGCTAGAGTGCAGTGGCACGATTTCTGCTCACTGCAACCTCCTCCTCCCGGGTTCAAGCGATTCTCCTGCCTCAGCCTCCCATGTAGCTGTGATTACAGGTGCACACCACCATGCCTGGTTAATTTTTGTGTTTTTAGTAGAGACGGGAGTCTCACCATGTTAGCCAGGCTGGTCTCGAACTCTTACCTCAGGTGATCCACCTGCCTCAGCCTCCCAAAGTGCTGGGATTACAGGCGTGAGCCATCACACCTGGCTATCATCTTTTCTTCAGCGGTAGATACAGCAGATAAAAAGATTTAAAAATCATTTTCACGTGGCAAGCCATGGCAAAATGTAACTACTTAAGGCTGCTTTAAATTAGACTAATAGCAGAGTGATTAGACTATATTGAAAGCTCAGTGAATCACAATTATGTATCTCAAAGAAGGATTCTTGTTTGCCTTATTACTATGTAAATAACTGAAATAATTGTTTTTCCTCCTAAAAGGGGTCATGTAGATGTTTACTTACAATGTATTTTAAGTTTGTCACTCTAAATGGTTATGAGCAAGCAAGACCGTCCTGGCTAACACGGTGAAACCCCGTCTCTACTAAAAATACAAAAAATTAGCCGGGCGTGGTGGCGGGCGCCTGTAGTCCCAGCTACTCGGGAGGCTGAGGCAGGAGAATGGCGTGAACCCGGGAAGGGGAGCTTGCAGTGAGCCGAGATCGCGCCACTGCATTCCAGCCTGGGCGACAGAGCAAGACCCCATCTCCCAAAAAAAAAAAAAAAAAGGAAAAACCTTCAACAAATATCACCTTATATTATAACCCCAAAACATATTTACGAGCCTCAACATCATTACTGTTACCGCTTTAACATTTAAGACAGTAAAAAGCATAATGGATCTCCCGTACGGTGCGGGGAATCCGTTATGATTATGTTGAAAACATAGGGTCTGGGGAAAAAGGGATTTAAAATAAGAAGGAAAAAAAAGACTCGAGACTTAAAAAGTTTTTTAGAGGCCAGCTCACGGTGACAAAAACCGACCCTCACCCCGAGCCACGTGAGGTTTTCTGCCTCCTCCCTGGCCTTTCCTTCCGCAGTCAGAAGGTGGAAGAAAAGCGACCTCAAGGTGGGGGGAGAGACAGGGCGGACCCTGGCGACCTGACGCTGGGGAGGCTCGAGTGGCGGATCCATACCGCTCAGCTGTTCGCCGCGGGACCCCGCCGGCCCGCAGGTGACCCAGCGCTGGAGAAACGCCAGCGATGTGGCCTGGCGAGCTGGCGCGGCGGAAGGACCACCCGCGCCCGCCTTGCCGCCCCAGCCTCCCTCCCTAGGAAGCCGGGCGCGCCGGGTGAGCGCGGGGCTTCCCCGGGACCGGCGTTCCAGTCCCTCTCCAGCTTCCGGCCCACCCCTGCCGGACTGAGAGCAGATATGTGATCTCTGCCCTGAGAAAATGCTCGTGGCCAGCGACTACCCCAACGCACAATAATACGGCTCCGATGGGCTCAAAGGTATTGGTTTTTTGTTTTGTTTTGAGACAAGGTCTCACTCGGTCACCCAGGATGGAGTGCAACTGCGTGATCTTGGCTTACTGCAACCTCCGCTTCCCGGGCTCAAGCGATTCTCCTGCCTCAGCCTCCCGAGCAGCTGGGATTACAGGCATGCGCCACCACGCCCGGCTAATTTTGTATTTTTAGTAGAGACAGGGTTTCACCATGTTGACCAGGCTGGTCTCGAACTCCTGGCCTCAAGTTATACGTCCGCCTTGGCCTCCCAAGGTGCTGGTATTATAGGCATTGAGCCACGGCGCCCGGTCCAGTGTTGGTTCTTAAACGCAAGAATTGAGATCTCCCTTCACCTAATGAAAGTCTCTATCGCAAGCCACTATCGCAATACTCAGAACACCCAGTCGGTGTTGCGCAATAGGTTACTAAGGTATAAATCAAGGATTCATGTAATTTTGCCATTCCTTGCGTGATATTTTAAAAAACATTCTCTGTAAGGTATTTATAAAGCGTTTACTATTATCCGCAATCACAGGGGCTTGAGGAAAAACTTTTGACTGTGGCTGGGCGCCGTGGCTCACGCCTGTAATCCCAGCACTATGGGAGACTGAGGCGGGTGGATCACTTGAGGTCAGCAGTTCGAGACCAGCCTGGCCAACATGGTGAAACTCCGTCTCTTCTAAAAATACAAAAATTTGTGGGGCGCGCTTGTAGCCCCAGCTACTCCGGAGACTGAGGCAGGAGAATAGCTTGAACCTGGGAGGCAGAGCTTGCAGTGAGCCGAGATCGCGCCACTGCACCCCAGCCTGGGCAACAGAGTAGGACTCCATCCGGAAAAAAAAAAAAAAAAAGAAGGAAAAAAAAGTGGACTGTGAAAACCGAATGGACTAGAAAAACTTTATACTACAAAGATACAAAAACCAAGAAAGCACCATACGCGTTTGCCTTTAACTGCTTCCCAACTTGTTTTCCTCTTCCAATTTGATTGTGGGTTCCTCTCCAGAAGGAACTCCACAGTACTTAGCGTTGGCCACATAGTAGGTTCTCAAATACTTGTTAATAAATAAGTTTGTTCGAGAAGCTGGGCAGTAATATTCTACAGCTGGAAGAAGAAACATAATGATCTAGTAATTAGCTCATTAAAAATAAACGTTCTTCATTCCTCAGAGGAGCATTTCCCAAGGCCTGTCTTGATAGCCATCCAAAACGGCCAAGCTCATCCAATCTTGCCCTAGATTTATGCTAAAATGCAGTTACAATCTATAGGATGACAGAAAAAGAAAGCACTTATTTAAATATAATAGGCACTTATTTAAATAGGAGAAGCTGTGACTTCATAGCAAGTGTTGGGGTTAGGAAACTGGGTGGATAAACTTGCTGATGCTGTAGATCTTAGTCTCTACATGAGATCACGTGGAAAATCTGAATTTGAAAGCTTTTTAGCTTCCTTATGTTTGCAATCAAATGACTGTACACCTTTTAATTTAAAAAGTACCATGAGGCACACACACACTCGCAGGAACTTTTTGGCGTAACAAAACTAGAATTAGATCTAAAGCTAACTGTAGGACTGAGTCTATTCTAAACTGAAAGCCTGGACATCTGGAGTACCAGGGGGAGATGACGTGTTACGGGCTTTGATAAAAGCAGCTGGCTTTGAATGGAAGGAGCCAAGAGGCCAGCACAGGAGCGGATTCGTCGAGCTCACGGCCATCGAGCCGAACCTCTCGCAGGTCCGTGAGCCGTTAAGGAGTCCTCCAGTCCAGACCCTTCGCCCCAAGCCCCTCGGGGTCCCCGGGCCTGGTACTCCTTGCCACGCGGGAGGGGCGCGGAAGCCGGGACGGAGGAGGAGCCAACCCGGGGCTGGGCTGAGACCGGCAGAAGAAGACGCTCTAGGGATTTGTCGCGGACTAGCGAGATAGCAAGGCTGAGGACAGGAGGCTGATTGGGGGGCGAAGGTACACCCTAATCTCAACACAACCTTTGGGGCTAAGCCAGCAATGGTAGAGGAAAGATTCTGGACGTCCCTTCCAGGCCGCCACCTCGTCGCCTCCCCCCTTCCCCTCCTCTTCCCCCCCCCCCCCGCCCCGGCCGGAGCTGAGAGTAATTCATACAAAAGGACTCGCCCCTGCCTTGGGGAATCCCAGGGACCGTCGTTAAACTCCCACTAACCTAGAACCCAGAGATCGCTGCGTTCCCGCCCCCTCACACGCCCGCTCTCGTCATCACCAAGGTGGAGAAGAGCATGCGTGAGGCTCCGGTGCCCGTCAGTGGGCAGAGCGCACATCGCCCACAGTCCCCGAGAAGTTGGGGGGAGGGGTCGGCAATTGAACCGGTGCCTAGAGAAGGTGGCGCGGGGTAAACTGGGAAAGTGATGTCGTGTACTGGCTCCGCCCTTTTCCCGAGGGTGGGGGAGAACCGTATATAAGTGCAGTAGTCGCTGTGAACGTTCTTTTTCGCAACGGGTTTGCCGCCAGAACACAGGTGAGTACTGTGTGTGGCTCCTGCGGGCCTGGCCTCTTTACGGGCTATGGCCCTCGCGTGCCTTTTATTACTTACACGCCCCTGGCCGCTGTACGTGATTCTTGATCCCGAGCTTCGGGTTGGAAGTGGGTGGGAGAGGTCGAGGCCTTGCACTTAAGGAGTCCCTTCGCCTCGTGCTTGAGTCGAGGCCTGGCTTGGGCTCTGGGGCTGCCGCGTGCGAATCTGGTAGCACCTTCGCGCCTGCCCCGCTGCTTTCACTAAGTTTCTAGCCATTTAAAATTTTTGATGACCAGCTGCAACGCTTTTTTTCCGGCGAGATAATCTTATAAATGCGGACCAGGATCTGCACACTGATATTGGGGTTTTGGGGGCCGCGGGCTGCGACGGGGCTCGTGCGTCCCAGCGCACATGTTCGGCGAGGCGGGGCCTGCGAGCGCGGCCACCGAGAGTCGGACGGGGGGAGTCTCAAGCTGGCCGTCCTGCTCTGGTGCCGGGCCTCGCGCCGCGGTGTGTCGCCCCGCCCTGGTCGGCAAGCCTGGCCCGGTCGGCACCAGTTGCGTGAGCGGAAAGATGGCCGCTTCCCGGCCCTGCCGCAGGGAGCTCAAAATGGAGGACGCGGCGCCCGGGAGAGCGGGCGGGTGAGTCACCCACACAAAGGAAAAGGGCCTTTCCCTCCTCGGTCGCCGCTTCATGTGACCCCACGGAGTACCGGGCGCCGTCCAGGCACCTCGATTAGTTCTCCGAGCTTTTGGAGTACGTCTTCCTTAGGTTTGGGGGAGGGGTTTTGTGCGGTGGAGTTTCCCCACACTTGGTGGGTGGAGACTGAAGAGTTAGGCCAGCTTGGCGCTCGATGTAATTCTCCTTGGAATTTGCCCTTTTCGAATTTGGATCTTGGCTTATTCTCAAACTTCAGACAGTGGTTCAAAGTTTTTTTCTCCCATTTCAGGTGTCGTGAAAACTACCCCTAAAAGCCAAAATGGGAAAGGAAAAGACTCATATCAACATTGTCGTCATTGGACACGTAGATTCGGGCAAGTCCACCACTACTGGCCATCTGATCTACAAATGCGGTGGCATCGACAAAAGAACCATTGAAAAATTTGAGAAGGAGGCTGCTGAGGTATGTTTAATATCAGAAAGGGAAAGATGAACTAAAATGAGTTTTACCAGCAGAATCATTAAGTGGTAGTGATTTCCCCAGAACTAATGAGTGGTTTAGATCTGACCCTACTTATTAAAATAGTTTGCTTTTGGTTACTTCTGTAACCGTATTGCTAGTGAGTAGTTTCGATTTGGATATTAATAGTCAAGATCCTACTTTAAAAAGTTTGCTTTTTGGTTGCTTCTGTAACCCTATCTAAGTGACTAAAATCACTTAGGACTTGCAGTTGTAAAGTGGAAACTATGTGCCAATTAAGGGCTGGGGGCAAAGAAATTGAAGCTGGAGTTTGTGTGTTAGTAACCAAGTAACGACTCTTAATCCTTACAGATGGGAAAGGGCTCCTTCAAGTATGCCTGGGTCTTGGATAAACTGAAAGCTGAGCGGGAACGTGGTATCACCATTGATATCTCCTTGTGGAAATTTGAGACCAGCAAGTATTATGTGACTATCATTGATGCCCCAGGACACAGAGACTTCATCAAAAACATGATTACAGGGACATCTCAGGTTGGTGGGATTAATAATTCTAGGTTTTTTTTTTTTTTTTTTTTTTTTCCTGAAATGCCTGTCTTGTGCATTGGTTTTGTCCTTTGGAGAATTGACAGGGATGTCTTTGCTTTCTTTAAAGGCTGACTGTGCTGTCCTGATTGTTGCTGCTGGTGTTGGTGAATTTGAAGCTGGTATCTCCAAGAATGGGCAGACCCGAGAGCATGCTCTTCTGGCTTACACACTGGGTGTGAAACAACTAATTGTTGGTGTTAACAAAATGGATTCCACTGAGCCACCCTACAGCCAGAAGAGATATGAGGAAATTGTTAAGGAAGTCAGCACTTACATTAAGAAAATTGGCTACAACCCCGACACAGTAGCATTTGTGCCAATTTCTGGTTGGAATGGTGACAACATGCTGGAGCCAAGTGCTAACGTAAGTGGCTTTCAAGACCGTTGTTAAAAAGCTCTGGGAATGGCGATTTCATGCTTACACAAATTGGCATGGTTGTGTTTCAGATGCCTTGGTTCAAGGGATGGAAGGTCACCCGTAAGGATGGCAATGCCAGTGGAACCACGCTGCTTGAGGCTCTGGACTGCATCCTACCACCAACTCGTCCAACTGACAAGCCCTTGCGCCTGCCTCTCCAGGATGTCTACAAAATTGGTGGTAAGTTGGGTGTCAACAAAGTTGAATTTGAGTTGGTAGAGTAGTACTATCTTCCTTCATAGGTATTTAGTATGCTGTAAATATTTTTAGGTATTGGTACTGTTCCTGTTGGCCGAGTGGAGACTGGTGTTCTCAAACCCGGTATGGTGGTCACCTTTGCTCCAGTCAACGTTACAACTGAAGTAAAATCTGTCGAAATGCACCATGAAGCTTTGAGTGAAGCTCTTCCTGGGGACAATGTGGGCTTCAATGTCAAGAATGTGTCTGTCAAGGATGTTCGTCGTGGCAACGTTGCTGGTGACAGCAAAAACGACCCACCAATGGAAGCAGCTGGCTTCACTGCTCAGGTAACAATTTTTAAAGTAACATGTTCCTACCTTATTGCAGAGGCTAAAGTCATTTGAGACTTTGGATTTACACTGAACGCAAATCTTTTTTTCCAAGGTGATTATCCTGAACCATCCAGGCCAAATAAGTGCTGGCTATGCCCCTGTGTTGGATTGCCACACAGCTCACATTGCATGCAAGTTTGCTGAGCTGAAGGAAAAGATTGATCGCCGTTCTGGTAAAAAACTGGAAGATGGCCCTAAATTCTTGAAGTCTGGTGATGCTGCCATTGTTGATATGGTTCCTGGCAAGCCTATGTGTGTTGAGAGCTTCTCAGACTATCCACCTTTGGGTAAGGATGATTACTTAAACGTAAATAAGTTGTGTTAAAGATGAAAAATACAACTGTGAACAGTTTTGGTAATACTAAATTTTTTTTTTAATAGGTCGCTTTGCTGTTCGTGATATGAGGCAGACAGTTGCGGTGGGTGTCATCAAAGCAGTGGACAAGAAGGCTGCTGGAGCTGGCAAGGTCACCAAGTCTGCCCAGAAAGCTCAGAAGGCTAAATGAATATTATCCCTAATACCTGCCACCCCACTCTTAATCAGTGGTGGAAGAACGGTCTCAGAACTGTTTGTTTCAATTGGCCATTTAAGTTTAGTAGTAAAAGACTGGTTAATGATAACAATGCATCGTAAAACCTTCAGAAGGAAAGGAGAATGTTTTGTGGACCACTTTGGTTTTCTTTTTTGCGTGTGGCAGTTTTAAGTTATTAGTTTTTAAAATCAGTACTTTTTAATGGAAACAACTTGACCAAAAATTTGTCACAGAATTTTGAGACCCATTAAAAAAGTTTAATGAGAAACCTGTGTGTTCCTTTGGTCAACACTGAAACTTTCAAGTTTTACCTCACTTAGGAGAAAGACATGTAATTCTGGTTTTATGAATTTGTGGAAACTTTATGAAAATGTAGTTCTCAAGTTAACACTTCTAGGTGGAGATAAGGTTTTCCTCCCACGTACTTGGAAGGGGAAGGAATCTAAGCTATGGGAGGGCTGCTTTGATTTCCACATTGGAGAGAAATGCAGCATGTTACTGATGGCCTGTCACTAAGGAAGGCCAAATGCTGTAATAGAGTCCTTGTGTTGCATAGAAAGCTTAATGTAGTTAAACCAATGTTAAGTGAATCTTTGGAAACATGAAATAGTTTCCAAATTACAGGGATGTGCGTTTTAAAACAGGTTAAAATGACTGGGCAGTGGAAGTTGACTATTTCCCCTGACATAAGAAGTAGTTGCTAGTGCACACCCTATGTGAGTGGAGGGATCCATTTTAAAGTCAGTGGAGTTAGCTTTATGCCAGTTGGTTTCACAAGTTTTACTGAGTGCTATTCAGAATAGGAACAAGGTGCTAACAAAAAGATGGCAATTTGAAGTAGCTATAAAATTGGACAGAGCCTAATCTTAAGTTTCTTTCCTCCTACAGAGTCTAATACCTTTTATGCTTTGATTAGCAATTTGTCTGCTTGGTCACTAGCAATGAAGTGGTCATAAGCTTAACAGGTGTCAGTGATAGCCCACTTACTCCTGAATCTTAAGCATTTGTGCATTTGAAAAACTTAATGATATTCCTGCTGGGATTACAGGCATGAGCCACTATGCCTGATCTCCCAGATGTAGAAGAGTATCTAAAGGTATCTTTTCGGCTATATGAGGAAAATTTTTGGTTAAGTTTGGAGGATAGGTCAAATTAAAGGACATGCTTTTTGTTTGTGTGATGGTTTTTTTAATTGAGATGGAGTTCTTGTTGCCCAGGCTGGAATGCAATGGTGAAATATCACTGCAAGTTCTGCCTCCTAGGTTAGAGCAATTCTGCTTCAGCCTCCCAAGTAGCTGGGATTACAGGCATGTGCCTGTAATTTTGTGTTTTTAGTAGATATGAAGTTTCTCCATGTTGGTCAGGATCTCAAACTCCGACCTTAAGTGATCCCTCCGCCTCAGCCTCCTAAAGTGCTGGAATTACAGGCATGAGCCACCATGCCCGGCCAGGACATATGTTCTATAAGGACATGCTAAGTAGGAGTTAAAGCAGCACGAGAGACAAGGCCTTTGTGTTGCTCAAGGTTCAAAGGTACTTGAATTGGCTATAGACAAGTTTGTAACTTGAAATGTTAGCCTTTTCCCTCATCTAAGTCTGAATTAGATAAAATGCCTTCCCATCAACCAATTCTCTGAGGTATCAAGTCTAAATTAGATTTTTGTTCTTTAGTTTTTTTGCTATCTTCATGTTTACAAAAGTAAATTGCCTAAGATTTGCTGGATGACCGTAGAAAAGACAGGTAAGGCCTTTAATAGGTGGCCAGTAGACGCCCTCTATTGACAGCTGACAGCTGTAAGATTTACCAGTGGAGAATTCTGTTGACATGCAAGGAAGCAAGACTTAACTGAAAAAATTGTTCCACTGGAAACAGGAAAGAGTTTACTTGCATACTGAGATTAACTTCTCTGTGAAATCCAGTGTCTTAGACAACTGTGGCTTGAGCACCACCTGCTGGTATTTATTACAAACTAGCTTGCTACAGTAAATGAATTTTTTTTAAGCTTTAAGATGAAGTGGCATTTCTCTTGACAGTTACTATGTTGGAATTGGTTAAAATTTTTGGAGTGGATTTCAAAAGTGAGAACTACAGTATTTCAAGCTAGTGTTTGGCGCTTTTTGTTTAGACGGGGTTTTACTCTTGACCTGGCTAGAATGGAAGTCATGGCTAACTGCAGCCCTGACTTCTGGGCTCAAGTGATCCTCCCTGAATAGCTGGGACCACAGGTGTTTGCCACCACACCTGGCTAATTTTTGTATTTTGCCAATTACCCAGGCTGGTCAACTCCTAGGCTCAAGTGGTCTTCCTGTACTGTATCTTCCCCAGTTAAACTGATACTTACCTTTCAAATCTCAGATGTACCAGGGCCTCAGCAGTGACTCAAGGAAGAACCTATGTGCTCTTAGTGGGACACAGTTTGTTCAGACCTACTAACCTCAACCCAGTTTCAATTCTTTCTAGTGGAGAATATTGACAGCTTACATTGATAGGCCAGATTTTAGCATTGGGTTTTCGTGATCTTCGTGTTTCAAACATAGTAACTTACCATTTATCTTTTAGTGTAAAATATTTCATTTAGCTAGAACCCCTGAAATTCAAATGTGCTTTTTCTCATCTAATTATTTGCAATTAAACATTTTTATCATTTACTTTGGTACTGTTTTTAGCAGGCCCATGGATCTCAGGGTTTAGTTTGTGGGCTCTATGGGAGACAATGACAAAGATGTTGCAATAATTCTAAGTAAGGGATTTTAGAAAACGAAGCAGGCCAATTGATGGCTCATGCCTGTAATCCTACCACTTTGGGAGGCCAAGGTGGGGGAATCACAAGGTCAGGAGTTCAGACCAGCCTCACCAACATGGTGAAACCCCATCTCTACTGAAAATACAAAATTAGCCAGGTGTGGTGGCAGGTTCCTGTAGTCCCAGCTACTCAGGAGGCTGAGGCAGGAGAATCGCTTGAACCCGGGAGGCAGAGGTGGTGGTGAGCCAACATTGCACAACTGTACTCCAGCCTAGGCAACACAGCAAGACTCCGTCTCAAAGAAAAAAAAAAAGGCCAGGCACAGTTCCTTGAGTCCTAGTTCCTTGAGGCCGAGGCGAGAAGATTTGTGAAACCCCGTCTCTACTAAAAATACAAAAAAGCCAGGCATGGTAGCACATGCCTATAGTCCCAACTGAGGCAGAGGTAGGAGAATCCCTTTATCTTGGAAAGTGGGGATTGCAGTGAGCCAAGATCTTGCCAGGGCACTCCAGCCTGGGTGACAGGGCAAGACTGTCAAAAAATAATAAAAATGAGCTGGGGATGGTCATGCACACCTGTAGTCCCAAGCTTCTCTGGGGGTTTTAGGCAGGAGGATCGCTTCATCCTGGGAGGCTGAGGCTGCAGTGAGCTATGATGGTGCTACTGCACTCCAGCCTGGGCAACACAGTGAGACCCCATATCAAAAAAAAAAAGGTAAATCATAGAAAACTTTAAGCAAGGCCGGGCGCGGTGGCTCACGCCTGTAATCCCAGCACTTTGGGAGGCCGAGGCGGGCGGATCACAAGGTCAGGAGATCGAGACCACGGTGAAACCCCGTCTCTACTAAAAATACAAAAAATTAGCCGGGCGCGGTTGTGGGCGCCTGTAGTCCCAGCTACTCGGGAGGCTGAGGCAGGAGAATGGCGTGAACCCGGGAGGCGGAGCTTGCAGTGAGCCGAGATCGCGCCACTGCACTCCAGCCTGGGCGACAGAGCGAGACTCCGTCTCAGAAAAAAAAAAAAAAAAAAAACTTTAAGCAAAAATATTTGGAAGGCTCCCATACTTTAGAGATATATATATATTGTAAATATATATATATATATATATATTTTTTTTTTTTTTTTTTTTTTTTTTGAGACAGAGTCTCACTATGTTGACCAGGCTGGTTTCAACCTCCTGACCTCTAGTGAGGTGCTGGGGTTACAGGCATGAGCCACTGCACTCTGCCACATCCTTTAAAACTATGTAGTTATGCAGGCCAGTTGCGGTGGCTCATCCCTGTAATCCCAGCACTGTGGGAGGCCGAGGCAGTTGGATCACCTAAGGTCGGGAGCTTGAGACCAGCCTGGCCAACGTGGAGAAATCCCATCTCTACTAAAAATACAAAATTAGCCGGGCTTGGTGGCGCATACCTGTAATCCCAGCTACTGGGGAGGCTGAGGCAGGAGAACTACTTGAATCCAGGAGGCAGAGGTTGTGGTGACCTGAGATCGTGCCATTGCACTCCAGCCTGGGCAACAAGAGTGAAACTCCATCTCAAAAAAAAAAAAAAAGTATATAATTAATGCAAATTTCAACATGTATACAAATTACCACAATTAAAATATGGAACAGTTCCGTCACCCTGTAAAATTCACCTGTGCCCCTTCAAAAATTAAAATTTCTTTAGAGAAGAAGTCTCACTCTGTTACAGAGGCTGGAGTGCAGTGGCCTAATAGCTCTCTGAAGCCTCGAACCCCTGGGCTTAAGCGATCCTTCCACCTCAGTCTCCCAAGTAGCTACGACAACAGGCATGAGCCACTGCACCTGGCAACCTGCGCCCCTTTGTAGTCAACCTCTCTACCCCTAGCACTTGTTAGCCACTGGTTTATTTTCTATCCTCATTGCTTTTGCAGGACTGTCCTATACCTGGACTCACAGTTTATAGCATTTTGAGTCTGGCCTCTTTTTTTGAGACAGTCTCACTCTATCATGCAGGCTGGAGTGCAGTGGCGCGGTCTCAGCTCACAGGAATCTCCGTCTCCTAGGTTCAAGCATTTCTGCCTCAGCCTCCTGAGTAGCTGGGACCACAGGTGCCCACCACCACACCTGGCTAATTTTTGTATTTTCAGTAGAGACAGGATTTCACCATGTTGGTCAGGCTAGTCTCTAACTCCTGACCTCAGATGATCTGCCCGTCTTGGCCTCCTAACGTGCTGGGATTACAGGCGTGAGCCACCGCGCCCAGCCGAGTCTGGCCTCTTTAACTTAGCATGATGCATTTGAGATGTATTCATTTTGCATATATCAGTAATCTCTTCCTTTTTAATGGGTGTATGACAGTTTGTGTATTCATTCCCAGCTGAGGGGCATTTAGTTGTTTCCAGTTTTGGACAATTATTAATAAAGTTGCTATAAATGTCCACATACAGTTTTGTGTGTAATGATGTTTTTGTTTTACTTGCGTAAATAGCTAGGAAAATAATTACTAGGCTGAGTGGCAAAGTGTATGCTTTATAAGAAACTGCCGAGCTGTTTCCAAAGTGGCTGAACCAAATGGTAATTAAGAGATTAATTTTTTTGAGGAAGACAAATAGACTACATGAGTGTTAAACTGAGATTTTGTAGGTCAGTGAAGTAATTTGTTTAGAAAATATTGTGCTTACTATGTTCTAGGCACCGTTCTAGGCACTGGGGATAGAGCTATGAACAAAATGGACATAGTTATTGACCTTTGAGTTTATAGTTAGTGGGGGAGATAAAGATTCAATAAATAAAAGTAGCTAATTTTGACTTGTGGTGGTACTATGAAAGAAAAGAGAAGTACACCATGAGGGAGAAGATTAAAAGAAAGGGACATAATTTAGACTGGACAGAGAAGGTATCTGCCAGGAATACCTGAGACCTGAAGGTATTAGGAGTTAGGGGAGAATATGAAAACATTGTGTGCATACACACACACACACACACACATATATATATATATATGCACACATATATATGTGTGTGTGTGTGTGTGTGTATATATATATTTTCTTGAGACAGTCTTGCTCTGTCACTAGGCTGGAGTGCAGTGGCTTGATCTCGGCTCACTGAAACTTCCGCCTCCCAGGTTCAAGCGATTCTCCTGCCTCAGCTTCCCAAGTAGCTGGGACAGGCACACACCACCACGCCCAGCTAATTTTTGTGTTTTTAGTAGAGATGGGTTTCACCATGTTGGCCAGGATGGTCTTGATCTCTTGACCTCGTGAGCCACCCGACTTGGCCTCCCAAAGTGCTGGTATTACAGGTGTGAGCCACCACACCTGGCCCTGTATATTTTTATTTTATTTTATTTATTGTTTGACACTTTTTTGGGTTTGTTTTTTGTTTTTTTGTTTTTTTAAGACAGAGTCTCACTCTGTTGCCCAGGCTGGCATGCAGTGACGCTATATCAGCTCACTGCAACCTCCACCTCCCCAGTGCACGTGTTTCTTGTGCCTTAGGCTCCCAAGTAGCCGGGACTACAGGCGTGCGCCACCACACCCAGCTAATTTTTGTATTTAGTAGAGATGGGGTTTTATCATGTTGGCCAGGCTGGTCTCAAACTGACCTCAAGTGATCCACCTGCCTCGGCCTCCCAAAGTGCTTCCATTATAGGCGTGAGCCACCGCACCCGCCCTGTATTACTTTTTAGACATCTCAGTATTTAAGGCTTAATTCGGCCTCAGGACAATCACATAGAATCAGAAAATCTGAGAAGAAAACTTAAAAATCTTCGAATCTAACCTACTCAAATAAACTTTGAATATAGTCATTGAAATATTTAATTACTTTTTTATTTTTTTATTTTAGAAACAAGGTCTCACTAGAGTGCAGGCTAGAGTGCAGTGGCACAATCATGGCTATAGCTTACTGCAAGCTCAAACTCCTGGGCTCAAGCAATTCTGTTGCCTCAGCCTCACTAGGAGCTGGGACTACAGGTGCCATCACACCTGGCTTTTTTGGTTTTTTTTTTTTTGTAGAGAAGGGGTTTTGCTATGTTGCTCAGGCTGGTCTTTAACTCCTAGCCTCACACAATCCTGCTTCGGCTTCCCAAAGTGTTGGGATTATAGGCATGAGCCACGCACCTGACCTTGATTACCTTGATGATGTGTGTGTCATACATTGGAGGGCAGAGACACCTCTGAATTCCTCACAACCGCCATGGCAGGGGGCAGGTACCCATGTTACAGATGACAGACTGATGCATAGAGAAGTTAGTAGTGGGAAGTTTACCTTCTCCTAAATTGTCCTATTACTAGATGAATTTGGTTTTGTTTTGTTTTGTTTTGAGACAGAGTCTCATGTTGTCACCCAGACTGGAGTGCAGTGACTCGATCTTGGCTCACTATGGCCTCCACCACCTGAGTTCAAGTGATTCTCCTGCCTCAGCCTCCCAAGTAGCTAGGACTCCAGGCGTATGCCACCATGCCTGGCTAATTTTTGTATTTTTAGTACAGATGGGGTTCACCATGTTGGCCAGGCTGGTCTCGAACTCCTGACCTCAAGTGATCCACCCCCACCTCCGCCTCCCAAAGTGCTGGGATTACAGGCGTGAGCCACCACACCAGGCTGTGAATTTGTTTTCAATATTTATTTATTTTGTATTTTTTATTTTTGAGATGGAGTCTCGCTCTGCTGTCCAGGCTAGAGTGCAGTGGTGTGATCTTGGCTCACTGTAGCCTCCACCTCCTGAGTTCAAGTGATTCTCCTGCCTTAGCCTCCCGAGTAGCTGGGATTACAGGCACCAGCCATCACACCCGGCTAATTTTTGTATTTTTAGTAGAGATTGGTTTCACCATGTTGGCCAGGCTGGCTCAAACTGACCTCAACTGATCCACCCACCTTGGCCTCCCAAAATGCTGGGATTACATACCTGAGCCACCGCGCCCCGCCCTTCAATATTTATTTAAATTTGCCTGCTGGCTAACTTCTCATTACACCTAGGCTCTAGTGTAATTAAATTACTTCATTCTCTCTTTTAAAAACTTTTGCCTTTTTTCTTTTTTGTGCTTTTCATTCTCTTATCTACAAGAGCCACAATACTTGAAGACATCAGTTGATACCCCTTAGTCACATCTGAGCTAAATCTGAGCTAAACACTTTCAGTTCCTACAGCTGTTTCTTAATCTAATCTTAGGTCACATGGTTTCTAGATGCTTCCCATGCTGTTCTTCCAGACAGTTGTTTGTTTGTTTGTTTTTTTGAGAGAGAGAGAGTCTCACTCTGTTGCCCAGGCTGGAGTGCAGTGGCACGATCTCAGTTCACTGCAACCTCTGCCTTCTAGGTTCAGGCGATTCTCCTGCTTCAGCCTCCCGAGTAGCTGGGACTACAGGAGGGTGCCACCACGCCCAGCTAATTTTTTTATTTTTATTAGAGACAGGGTTTCACCACGTTGGCCAGGCTGGTCTTGAACTCCTGACCTAAAGTGATCTGCCCGTGTATGGTCTTTTTCTTACATTTATTTTGTTTCATTTTATTTATTTATTTATTTATTTATTTTGAGATGGAGTCTTCCCATCGCCCTGGCTGGAGGACAATGGTGTGATCTCAGCTCACTGCAACCTCCACCTCCCGGTTCAAGCTATTCTCCTGCCTCAGCCTCCCGAGTAGCTGGGATTACAGGTATGAGCCACCACACCCAGCTAATTTTTTGTATCTTTAGTAGAGACGGGGTTTCACCATGTTGACCAGGCTGGTCTTGAACTCCTTACCTCGTGATCTGCCTGCCTCGACCTCCCAAAGTGGTGGGATTACAGGTGTAAGCCACCATGCCTGGCTCTTACATTTATTTTGGAATAACTTTAGATACACAGAAAAGTTGCAAAGATAAGATTTTCCATATAACCCTCAACCAGTTTGCCTTCCGTTATGTTAATATCTTACATTATCATAGTATATTTGTCAAAACTAAGACACTTTTTTTTTCTAATAAAAATAATAGAGATGAGGTCTCACTATATTGTCCAGGCTGGTCTCAACTTTGAGCTCAAGCAGTCCTCCCACCTCCACCTCCCAAAGTGCTGGGTTTACAGGCATGAGCCACCACACCCAGCCTACATTGTTATGTTACTACTCTCCAGACTATTCAGATTTCACCAATTTTTCTATTCATAGCCTTTTTTCCTGTTTCAGGATCCAATTCAGGACACCATACCACTGTATGGTTAATTTTAAAAACTCCAGTGTTAGGAGTTTGCTTTATCACTGCTGTATGTTATCATCTCATTAGATAATTTTGTATCTGGAGCCTGCTATCTAGCATGAATAAGTAAAAATGTGGACTTTGTGATTTACAGATCTGATATTTATGTTTTTGTGTTTTTAAATACTAGACAAAGTAAATCTAAAGACAGAGGTCTGTGGTACTGCACTAGAGAACTGTTATTTGATTATGGTGGGCCAAGTGGTTGAAAATTCACATAACAATACTATAACATAGGCCATATTTCTTAATTTTAATCACAAGGCAGTTGTGAAAATTTTATCAAATGTTTAATAAAAACAAAGTGAAGTAGGTGATAGCTTTAAATTTACTTGCCATTTTTGGGCACACAAAAGTAATTTGCTCTGCCACTTAGAGTTATAAGGTCAAGGTGAGAGTAAATAATCTTTGTACTAGGAATTAAAAGTTTCTATTTTAGCCAGTCATGGTTTCCCTAAAAGAGTTCCTGTAGTTTTGCTTTTGTCAAACTTTACATTTAAAGCTAACTCAAAACAGATAAAAGCAACAATATGCAATGTGGATATTTCCTTTAACACAATCCCTTTTGAGACATTGTCTAAAATGTGGGTTATTGCTTGTACAAAGCCAAACAGACCTAAGTCAAAAGTAAGCAGTTTCATGTATTCCAGTGAAAAAAGCATATAGAAGATTGTGTGGTTTTAGAGGTCAAATGCCAGATGGCTAATACCAAATGAAAAACATAAATATCAAATGAAAAAACATAAATAAAACTTGGTTATATTTTCAGTAAAATCATGCGATTGAGGGAATATCCTAGTTGGTGTTGGAGTAAACTAGGGTTACCATGTAAGCGATTTGAGTTTGAGTTCTAGTGCTGTCTGGAGACATGCAAACTGAGGAACTGGTTCTCAGCCTTCTGGTGAGGGCATCTGCAACATTTTCTGAGGCCTGGATTGTAACCATATGGGTTTAACAGTGAAGCTATATTGGTGCAACAAAAGAAGAACCTCATGGAGCATTGTCCCCCACTTTAGCCGTGCTCATACCTTCCTGATTGGCTCTTTGGACTTCCCTGTTGAGTCTCTTGCAGGATTCTATATATAACTGGCAACTCAGTAAACTTCTGATGAGAAATGAGGTGATTTTTATTCAGTTATGGTTGGGTACAAAGAATGTTTTCTCATAGCTATCTTTATGGTGAGGTTAGGGATACATTTCTTAGAACTCAATTTCTCATTTCGTATAACTGCTCATCAGTATTTTTCTTCAGAGCTATAATTAATACCTCTGAATTTTGAGTTAAACGGCCCTCGTTGAGGTTGTTTGTTATGAAATTGGAAATGCAGAAAATTCAAGCAGTTTTCTTAAATTACTTGAAACACCACATACACATAGCACAGTCTGGTCTTGTGTCAAAATACAGTATATTCTATAAGTATTTCTTTTTAAATTTAGGCAGTTTTTTTTTTTATGTATCTTAATTTACTGTTTTAAATTTGGATTGCCCATGTTTTAAAAGGATGTAGACCAACTCTAAAAGATAATTCTAAAAGCAACCAACATAATTAAAGACTAAAAATGACTTAATTACAAGCCACTGGACTAAAAAATAGTTGTTTAGCCTAGCAAATTCTAAGAAATTATTATTGTCTTCAGATATAGGAAAAGTATTTTAAGTCTGCAGAGGGTGCTGTTTAAGTGAAATTCACACTCTCTGAATTCCCCTACAGCCTCCAAACTCTGTGATAACCTTTGAAATAGAGTGAGTGCCATAATGGCTAATTAAGCATGGCAACTCCATAAATGCTTAACCTGAAATATGTTACAAAGGGTGGGATTGGGAACTGAAGTTTAAGAGAAACAGACTTCTAGATTGTTCAAAAGGAATGGAGAAACTTAATCCCGTAGAGAACCTCTGGTTCCTAGGAGGGAAAAACCCACTTAAAGTAGGAGAAAGGTGTTGTGAAGTCAGAAGATCTGAGATCTATGGTCAACAGCAACTTGACCTTAGACTTTAATTATATCACCTCGCAAGGCTAAGTTATATCTATAAAACTGGAGCATAGGAAGAGATCAGTAAGACTTCAAGTTTTAAAAAACTTTTTAGAAAAATTCTTACTCTGAGGAATATACAGATTCTAATCCTGTTGGGGTTTTCCTGTCAGAAAGTAGTGCTATTCAAACAGATTGTGTTTTTTCAAACTTTTGACTGTGATCCACAGTAAGAAACATATTTTCATTTATTTTTTAGAGACTGGGTCTTGCTCTGTTGCCTAGGCTGGAGTACAGTGGTATGATCACAGCTCACTGCAGCCTCGAACTCCTGAGCTCAAGTGATCCACTTTGGCCTTCCAAAGTGCTGGGATTACAGGTGTGAGACACCATACCTGGCCTGAAATACATTTTATATTGCAGCACAATACAAACACACACACTGTATTTCATTGCATCTAAGATTTTTTCAGTCACAAATGCTGCCAGTTATAACTGTCAGATGCCATTAATTGTAAGACATACTCCAACTTAGAGATACTAAAATATGGAAAGATGTGCATCTTAAAATAGGCCAAGCGCAGTGGCTCACACCTGTAATCCCGGGGGTGATCCACTCACTTTGGGAAGCCAAGGTGGGTGGATCACCTGAGGTCAGAAGTTCGAGACCAGCCTGGCCAACTTTGTGAAACCCCGTCTCTACTAAAAATACAAAAATTAGCTGGGCATTGTGGATTACAGCCATGTGCCTGTAATCCCAGCTACTCAGGAGGCTGACGCAGGAGAAATGCTTGAACCCAGGAGACGGAGGTTGCAGTGAGCTAAGACCACACCACTGTACTCCAGCCTGGGTGATAAAGCAAGACACCATCTCAAAAAAAAAAAAAAAAAAAAAATGTGAATTCAGCTTTCCGCACAATCAAACTGCTCTGGTACTTCAACGAAACAGATTATTTGTTTGTATTCTGGATTCCTGAGCCCGCACACACTGTTACATTAATTGCAGTCTAGTTTCTGCCAAAAGTAGCTGTGACAATGGATATTTATGGAGGCAAGCCAATGGTTCTCACAGTTGGCTGGGCATCAGAATAGCTTATAGAGCTTGTTAAACATAAATGTCAAGCCCTTCCCAACTGAATCAGAATTGTTTATGGTAAAGCTTGACCATCTACACTTTTAGCAAGCTCTGTTGGAATTCTGATGTCCAGCCGGGTTTGAGAATCAGTGCTCAGGGCTTGTCAATCATACATTCCCTTAGTGTTTTCTAAATAACAGCTTTATTGATATCTGTCACATACAATAAAATTCACTTATTTTTTTGGAGACAGAGTCATACACTGTTGCAGGTGTCATTCACTGCAGCCTCAACCTCCTAGGCTCAAGCCATCCTCCCACCTCAGTCTCCTGAGAAGCTGGGACTACAGGTGCAAGCCACCAAGCCCAGCTGATTTCTTAATTTTTTTGTAGAGATGGGGTCTCACTACGTTGCTCAGGCTGGTCTTGAACTCCGTCTCAAAAAAGAAAAAAAAAAAGGGTCCTTTAAAAAAATTTTTTTTTCTTTGATAAGAAGTGCCCTTTTAGGCCGGGCACGGTGGCTCACTCCTGTAATTTCAGCACTTTGGGAGGCCAAGGTGGGAGGATCACCTGAGGTCGGGAGTTTGAGACCAGCCTGACCAACATGGAGAAACCCTGTCTCTACCAAAAATACAAAATTAGCCAGGCATGGTGGCGCATGCCTATAATCCCAGCTACTCGGGAGGCTGAGGCAGGAGAATTGCCTGAACCTGGGAAGCAGAGGTTGCGGTGAGCTGAGATCACGCCATTGCACTCCAGCCTGGGCAACAAGAGCAAAACTTCGTCTCAAAAAAAAAAAAAGGCCCTTTTTTTTTGACGTGAAGTCTCACTCTCTCACCCAGGCTGAAGTGCAGTGGCATGATCTCGGCTCACTGCAACCTCCACCTCCCAGGTCAAGTGATTCTCCTGCCTCAGCCTCCAAAGTAGCTGGGATTACAGGCACGTGCCACTACACACTACTAATTTTTGTATTTTTGGTAGAGACGGGGTTTCACCATGTTGGCCAAGCTGGTCTTGAACTCCTGACCTTGTGATCCGCCCACCTCGGCCTCCCAAAGTGCTGGGATTACAGGCATGAGCCACCAGGCCCAGCCAAGAAGTTCCCTTTTTAAGGGCAAAGAAGCCACCCAGAAGAGCCCTTTACAATCCATTAGGTCAGTTAATACCCCAGCCTCAGGCCTAGAGCAAACGCTGGGGGACTGCAATGACCAAGACTGGTTTAAACTAATGAAGATTTAGCTTCTGGGACTACAGGGGTAAGAGAATGAACAAAATCCAAACTCTTTTGACAAGGAAGAGGGTAGAGGACAGATATGATTATTGGGAAGACAACCAGCAGTATTCGTCATAAGCAAACTACTTATAATCTCCAAGTCTTGTTTCCTTCCCTTGTTTCCTAGAATGGGAACAGCTTTATCATGTGGTTAAATGCAATATCACATTTAAAGCACTTCACGTATGGCACACTAAACATTTATTAGGTAGTAGTTAATTTTGCCTTTATAAAATCTCTAATGAAGGTATTGTTTTCCTTAAAGGGTCATGTGATACATTTAGTGATATGAAAAAATTTTCTCCTGGTCCCTTTGAGCCAGAAATAACGTTAGTGCCAGGAAGCTCAAAGTTGGAATTTGACATTTAAGTGTAATCTGCCTTTTCCTCAGCTGATCTTTAAACTATTCCATTTCATTTTAAAATGTCTCAGCTAGGCCGGGCGCGGTGGCTCACGCCTGTAATCCCAGCACTTTGGGAGGCTGAGACGGGCGGATCACGAGGTCAGGAGATCGAGACCATCCTGGCTAACACGGTGAAACCCCGTCTCTACTAAAAAATACAAAAAACTAGCCGGGCGAGGTGGCGGGCGCCTATAGTCCCAGCTACTCGGGAGGCTGAGGCAGGAGAATGGCGTGAACCCGGGAGGCAGAGCTTGCAGTGAGCTGAGATCCGGCCACTGCACTCCAGCCTGGGTGACAGAGCGAGACTCCATCTCAAAAAAAAAAAAAAAAAAAAAATGTCTCAGCTATGTTTTTAGAAACAGGCAGAGGATAAATTATCAACAAATAAATGAAATATATTTGGGGGACCGAGATATACATACACAAATTAATCATCTGCCTTTAAATTTTTTATTATGCATATATTATTTTATAATTATATGTAACATACATACATACACACACACACATATATACCTTTGTTTGTTTTCAGTTTTGCTATGTTGCCCAGGCTGGCCTCGAACTCCTAGACTTAGTTGATCCTCCTGCTTCACCCTTCCAAGTAGCTGGGACCACAGGTGCACACCACCATGCTTAGCTTCAAATGGCTTTTTTAAAAGATTGTATCTGGTGTGGTGACTCAAGCCTATAATCCCAGCACTTTGGGAGGCTGAGGCAGGATCGCTTCAGTCCAGGAGTTTGAGACCAGCCTGGGCAACATAGCAAGACTCTGTCTCTACAAAAATAAAAATTAATTGGGCATGGCGGTGCATACCTATAGTCCCAGCTACTTGGGAGACTGAGGTGGGAAGATTCTTTGAACCCTGGAGGTCAAGACTGCAGTAAGCCATGATCGCACCACTGCACTCATCTTGGGAGACAGAGTGAAACCCTGTCTGGAAAAAAAAAAAAAGTGATAAGGCTGGGTGTGGTGGCTCACGCCTGTAATCCCAGCACTTTGGGGGCAGCGGTGTGTGGATCACCTGAAGTAGGGAGTTCGAGACCAGCCTGACCAACATGGAGAAACCCCATCTCTACTAAAAATACAAAATTATCCAGGTGTGGTGGCGCATGCCTGTAATCCCAGCTACTCAGGAGACTGAGGCAGGAGAATTGCTTGAACCCAGGAGGCAGAGGTTGCGGTGACCTGATATTGCACCATTGCACTCCAGCCTGGGCAACAAGAGTGAAACTCCATCTCAAAAAAAAAAAAAAAAAAAAAAAAAAAAGTGATAAAACACTGTATTAGTTCGTTTTCACGCGCTGATAAAGACATACCTGAAACTGGGAACAAAAAGAGGTTTAATTGGACTTAAAGTTCCACCTGGCTGGGGAAGCCTCAGAATCTTGGCAGGAGGCAAAAGGCACTTCTTACATGAGAAGCAAGAGAAAATAAGGAAGAAGCAAAATCGGAAGCCCCTGATAAACGCATCAGATCTTGTGAGACTTATTCACTATCACAAGAAAGCATGGTAAAGACCGGCCCCCTGATTCAATTACCTCCCTGTGAGTCCCTCCCACAACACGTGGGAATTCTGAGAGATACAATTCAAGCTGAGATTTGGGTAGGGACACAACCAAACCATATCAAACAAAGAACATAAACATTTCCATCTTGGCCGTGCGGGGTGGCTCACGCCTGTAATCCCAGCACTTTGGGAGGCTGAGCGGGGTGGATCATGAGGTCAAGAGATCAAGACCATCTGGCTAACATGGTGAAACCCCATCTCTACTAAAAATACAAAAAATTAGATGGGCGTGGTGGTGCTCGCCTGTAGTCTCGGCTACTCGGGAGGCTGAGGCAGGAGAATTGCTTTAACCTGGAAGGCGGAGGTTGCAGTGAGCCGAGATAACGCCACTGCACTCCAGCCTAGGTGACAGAGCGAGACTCCGTCGCAAGAAAAAAAAAAAAGAAAAAGAAAAATTCCATCTTAACCATCTGTAAATGAACAGTTCATTGGCATTTAAAATATTCAAATTGTTGTACAACCATCACCATCAACCATCTCCAGAACTCTTTTCATCTTGCAAAACTGAAATTCTGGGTTAGGCGTGGTGGCTCACACCTGTAATCCCAGCACTTTGGGAGGCTGAAGTGGGCAGATCACAAGGTCAGGAGTTCGAGACTAGCCTGGACAACATGTGAAACCCTGTCTCTATTAAAAATACAAAAATTAGCTGGGCGTGGTGGCGGGCACCTGTAATCCCAAATACTCGAGAGACTGAGGCAGAAGAATCATTTGAACCCAGGAGGCGGAGGTTGCAGTGAACCAAGATCACACCATTGCACTCCAGCCGGGGTGATGGTGCGAGGCTCCATCTCAAAAAAACAAAAACAAAAACAAAACAAAAAAACTGAAATTCTGTACCCACTAAAGAATAATTTCCTGTTTTTCCCTCCCCCATCCCCTGGTAACCATTTTTACTGTCTCTATGAATTCGAGTGCTCCAGGTAACTCTTATAAAGGGAATCATACAGTATTTGTCTTTTTGTGACTGGCTGATTTCACTTAACATAACTTTTTCAAGGTTTATCCATGTTGTAGCATGTATATGAATTTCCTTCCCTTTTAAGGCTGTATAATATTCCATTTTATGTATATGCCATATTTTGTTTCTCCTTTCATTCATTGGCGGATACTTGGGTTACTTCCAGCTTTTGGCTCTTGTGAATTAATGCTACTTTGAACATGAGTGTACAAATTTTTTTCTTTTTTTTTTTTTTTGAGACAGAGTCTTGCTCTGTCACCCAGGCTGGAGTGCAGTGACTTGATCTCAGCTCACTTCCATCTCCCAGGTTCAAGTGATTCTCGTGCCTCACTCGCCTGAGTAACTGGGATTACAGGCGCACGCCACCATGCCCAGCTAACTTCTATATTTTAATAGAGATGGGGTTTCAACATGTTGGTCAGGCTGGTCTCAAACTCCTATCCTCAAGTGATCTGACCGTGCTGACAGATCTGTAATCCCAAAATGCTGGAATTACACATGTGAACAACTGTATCCGGGCTTTTTTTTAGGCAGGGTCTCACTCTGTTGCCCAGGCTGGAGTGCAGTGGCATGCTATCAACTCACTGCAGCCTCAAACTCCCCGGCTCAAGTGATTCTCCTGCCTCAGCCCCGAAGTTGCTGGAAAAACAGGTACGTGCCACCATGCTTGGCTAATTTTTGTATTTTTGGTAAAGATGGGGTTTCACCATGTTGCCTAGGCTGGTCTTGAACTTCTGAGCTGAAGTGATCTGCCTGGCCTCCCAAAGTGCTGGGATTACAGGCGTGAGCCACCGTGCCTGGCCTGTCACAAATATTTTAATCTCATTTAATTATTCATTTGAGTATTAGTAATACCATTTCTTGCCTTTAGTAGTATTCATTAATCTATTTAAAAAGCATGAGCATCTACAACTGTGATGTTGCTTACATTTATAAGGCTTATATCTTGTTAAGGTAGACAGATATTAACATTAAGGTAGGGCCAGGCACATGGTGGCTCATGCCTATAATCTCACCTACACAGGAGGCTGAAGAGGGAGGATTACTTGAGCCCAGGACTTTGAGACCGCCTGGGCAACATAGTAAGACCCCATGTCTACAAAAACTTAAAAATTAGCCATGCATGGTGGTGCACACCTGTAGTCCCAGCTACTTGGAGGGCTGAGGTGGGAGAATAGCTTGAGCCAGGGAGCTTGAGGCTGCAGTGAGCTGTAATCATGCATTCCAGCTGGGGTGGCAGAGTGAGATCTTGTCTTTAAATAAAAACATAAAATAAAAACATTAAGGTAGAATGATATAAGTAAAATAATAGAAGTATTGTGGAGAGGGAGTGTAAGAGGAACAGTTAATTTTCACTGTGTGCATTCCAGTGTTAAGTGGCTCTTCCAGATCAGAATAAACGCCTAGTCTCTGTTGGCTTTCCTGATACTCCTGACCACTTCTTCTGGACAGGGCATTCTTCTAGGAGTTGAAATTTCTGAAGTGGAAAAGCCATGGCTATTCCAATCTAGGTTGAAACTAAAAAAATGACAAAATACTTTTAAAACCATCAGTAATAAAATTTAAGCTCTTGGCTATAAAGGAACTTCATTTTCAAGGCCATAATGATTTAATTTAGCATAGGTTCATATCTTCATCCTTCATCCTTCCTCCCCCAGTAATTTTACAAATGCTTAGTGTTTCTTAGCCATTTCTTATTTTTTGGTGTTCCTGTTGAATTGAAAAAATACCTGGCTCTTTTAACTGCTAGGCAGTCTGGTCTGTGGTGAATAGAGGAAGTCACAAGTACGGCGAGCTTTCGTTGGCAGCTGATTATTGTCAGTGATGGGATTTCTATGAAGTAACTATATTGAGTAAGGTTACATTTTTAGCTGATTTCTTCCTAGGGCATCATATTCTGTAGCACTTCTGGCTAGCAGCACGAGAGGGTAGGCTGTTTTGACATATTAAGTGATGTAATTTTGTTTAACATACAAACATTATGGATTTAAAGAGGTTTCAGGCCAGGTGTGGTGGCTCATGCCTGTAATCCAAGCACTTTGGGAGGCCAAGGCAAGAGGATCACTTGAGGCCAGAAGTTCAAGATCACCCTGGGCAACATAGTGAGACTTCACTCCTACAAAAATTTTTTTTAAAACTTAGCCAGGCATGGTGGCATGTGCCTGTAGTCCCACCTACTTGGGAGGCTGAGGCATAAGGATCAATTGAGCCCAGCAGATCAAGGCTGCAGTGAGCTATGATTGTACCACTGCACTACAGCCTGGGCAACAGAGTGAGACCCTGTCTCTAAAAAATAAAATGAAGAAGTTCAGGCCAGGCATGGTGGCTCAAGCCTGTAATCCCAGCACTTTGGGAGGCCGAGACGGGCGGATCACGAGGTCAGGAGATCGAGACCATCCTGGCTAACAGGGTGAAACCCCGTCTCTACTAAAAAAGTACAAAAAACTAGCCGGGCGAGGTGGCGGGCACCTGTAGTCCCAGCTACTCAGGAGGCTGAGGCTGGAGAATGGCATAAACCCGGGAGGTGGAGCTTGCAATGAGCTGAGATCCGGCCACTGCACTCCAGCCTGGGCGACAGAGCAACTCCGTCTCAAAAAAAAAAAAAAAAAAAAAGAAGTTCACATCCTAAAGCAAATCATAGAATCTAAAATACATATTTTCCATGAAACATTTTTCAGTGAGAGTTACTATTGTAATGGAATAGCATTACAAACCTTCATCACAAAGAAACTTTAAAGTTTCTTTATATGTGTAGTGTCACTAGCCCCAAATTGTAGCTGTCAAGAACCTCCCAAAGCATTTGAACTTCCTGTTTATTTATTTATTTTTGAGACAGAGTCTTACTCTGTCACAGGCTGGAGTGCACTGGCACTCTGGCTCACTGCACTCCAGTGCAGAGCCACTTGGCTCACTGCAGCCTCTGCCTCCTGAGTTCAAGTGATTCTTTTGCCTCAGCCTCCCAAGTAGCTGGGACTACAGGCGCATGCCAACACACCCAGCTAATTTTTGTACTTTTAGTAGAGATGGGGTTTCACCATGTTGGGCAGGATGATCTCGATCTCCTGACCTCATGATCTGCCTGCCTCAGCCTCCCAAGGTGCTGGGATTAAAGGCATGAGCCACCGCGCCCAGCTACTTCCCGTTTCCTTAAGATAAATTTTTGTTATATTCTATTCAAAAGGCGCTCCCTTCGTTGCTTTTACTCTTGTATTTAATCAGAAAAAAAAGTTTAGAAACAATGAATTTCATTATTTTGCTAAATAGGTAGCACAAAAACACAAAATATCTTCTTTTCTTTTCCTTTTTTTTTTGAGATGGAGTCTCACTCTGTCACCCAGGCTAGAGTGCAGTGGCACAATCTCAGCTCACTGCAACCTCTGCCTCCCAGGTTCAAGCAATTCTCCTGCCTCAGCCTCCTGAGTAGCTGGGACTACAGGCTTGCGCCACCACGCCCAGCTCATTTTTGTATTTTTAGTAGAGATGGGGTTTTGCCATGTTGGCCAGGCTGGTCTTGAACTCCTGACTTCAGGTGATCCACCCCCCTCAGCCTCCCAAAGTGCTGGGATTACAGGCGTGAGCTGCTGCACACAGCCTCTTTTCAAAATATATATACAATGTGGTATTGTAATTAATATTGTCTCTGTAATAAGAATTTTGCCCAGGAGTAGCTATGACTAAAAGTTTCCACCTTTTGAAATTACTAAATCAAGTATTAAAAAGAATTCATCATTGCTAAATTATCCAGCATTACAAATACTTTTTACTTGTTACTGATCTTATTGCTTTCTGGAAAGACTAAAATTAGATAAAATAAACCCATGAAAACTAAGCTACATCCAAGTGGCCATATGCAATTATAGTAACAAGATACTTGGTTGCCTCAAACCCATAATCAGGCTTAACATACATATCTGTAGCCAAAGTGACTTTGGGGCCCTCAGAACTCTTCTGAGTACCTGCTTTGGCCTGAAGCTGACATGGGAGCTTCTCCCTAGGCTGACACCAGAGATCCGAGTTGGAATTCCAGAGACAAGCAGGGCTGTCTGGCCCATTTGGCTGTATTTATCCCTTAGTCTATTCAGAATGGTTGAGGTATCTGAGGTATCTGAGTCAAAAGACCCAGCTGATTATCCCACTCTAATCCCTGTGTCGGCATACCACTGAAGTACTAGAGAGGAAGAGGGGTACTAGCACTATTCTGTTTTTTTCTGTCATTCTGACTTAAAAACAGGGAAACGCCACTCACCAGTTACTATGGATCTGTCTTCACTGTTAAGAAATGATGGCCATGACAGTTTCTTAAGAAAATATTTTGATGGTATGATATAAAATCACTAACGTTACTTAATTCTCCCATAACTAGGTCACCAAATAAGTATCCACATTGCGGATAATAGGAAACAATGGTGATTTCCAATCTTTCTATTTTATAGGGCTTTCATTAATGTTCAAAACAATTACCAGTGAGGATTTCCTGAAGAAGTACAGATTTCTGTCAACTTTCACCCTACATTCTATATTTCAATAGTATTAGCTGAATGATTCTGGATAATTTTATATAATCTCAAGTCTTTAGTCTTGAGAATTTAAGGGCTTTGATATTGCTTCCTAGCCTAGTATAAACAAGCAAAAGATTACTAACTCTCAAAACAAGTTGAATGATAAGACTTTTAATTTGGTAGACTTAACAGGCAAAGTCCCTATGAGTAGGCAAATCTGCATGTTGAGTTTTTTTCCAGGTTTAGTTTTAGGTTCACTATTTCTCTCTTTGATGAACACTGCACAAAGTTATTGTATTAGAGCTCCTTAAAGAAAGAATACAAATTGTTTACAACTAGTTTTATCATATACACAAAAAAGCACAATTATAATTTCTATCCCATTCGTAAATTAATGGCAAACCCACAGTAACCTAATAAAGCCATTTTAACATGTGCTAAATAATTCTTTTATCTATACTCTTGTATATTGATCAAATTATTTACATGCTCTTTAAAAATCTTTTACGAATTGAAAGCTATAACTGTCTCTCTTGAAGTCTATCTGCATTACGTAAGCATTGATCAGTCTTGGGTGATTCGTTCATAGTTGCCTGTCTTTGTTGAGTGGTCTTCACAAATCTCAGCAGATTGATGATGGCAGCAGGTGTTACTCCAGGTATACGACTAGCAGCCCCGATCTAAGAATCAATACCACAACAGAAACATAAGTGAGCTATGCTATATCAGATCAAATCCATTTTCCTCCAAATAACAATCTGTATAGTATAGTTTATACAATATTTTCTTAATTATTATTTTGATGTATTATCAATGTATTACCTCATAAAGTAGATAAAAGAAATATTATTTATGTCTTCATTTTACAAATGGGAAACTGAGGCACAGAAATGTTAAAATAGCTTGTGTAAGATTACATAACTAATAGATGTTAGAGTATCTGCTTTTTCTTCCCATTAAACTAAGAAAAACTGTAATCAAGTTCCTTTCTTCAAATATAGGTCCACAGTCCCTTATTTGAAATTCTTGAGGCCAGTCTGGGCAAAATAGTGGGACTCTGTCTCTACAGAAAATAAAAAAAAATTAGGTTAGCATAGTGGTACACACTTGTAGTACCAGCCACTCAGAAAACAAAGGTGGGAGGATAGCTTGAGCCTGGGAGGTTGAGAATGCATGAGCTGTGATTATGCCACTGCACTCCAGCCTGGGTGACAGAGTAAGCCCCTCTCTCAAAAAAATAAAATGAAATGAAATCCTTGAGGCCTATGTTTTTGCAATAAGATATATATAATCCTTGAGGCTGTATATAACGTAACAGCCTCAATAGTGTGTGGGGCAAGCACCCCATATTTTAAATCCTATTAATACTTCTGCAGTGTATTTTTACAGTGAAAGGTATGAATATTCACTCTAAACAGTATAAAGACCATATAGCCTCATGTGAACTGAACTCAGTTTTGCTACCAAATGAGCTTGTGCAAACTTCTGCCAGAGCCTTTTGTATTACGGAATTGTGGGTAAGGGGTTCTGAACTCCTGTGACCAGTGCTGTTCAGGTGAACTTTCTGTGATGATGGAAATCTTCTATAACATGTGCACTGCAATAATGTGGTGTCCAGTATGGTTGCCACTAGTCATATGTGGCTACTGGGCACTCGAAATGTGGCTAGTAAGACTGAAGAGCTAAATTTTACATTTTATTTAATTTTTTCTTTTTCTTTTCTTTTTTCTTTTTTTTTTTTTTTTGAGACAGGGTCTCACTCTGTCACCCAGGCTGGGGTGTAGTGGTACAATCATGACTTGCTGCAGCCTATACCTCCTGGGCTCAAGTGATCCTCCCACCTCAGCCTCCCAAGTAGCTGGGACTATAGGTGCGTGCCACTGCACCTGGCCTATTTAATTTTAATTAATGTAAAGAACCACAATTGGTGAGTGGCTATCATGTTGGGCAGTGTGGCAGTGTAGCCTATGATTATCCATACAAACATGAACTGAAATCAATAGGAAAGGACAGCGTTATAAAATTTAAGGCTTATTTTCCTGGTTTCCATGATGACTGTTGCTAAGAATACCATGTTATATTAATGAAATCACTCCTCCCTGTAAAAATAGTTTTTTTCAAATTTTTCTGCAGTCTGTACTTTTGTAATATGCCCCTTTATTTTATGAACCACTACTAAAAAAAAAAAAAATGCCCATTACACTGTGACACACCATCAACTTTTGAGATATTAAAGATGCAGTTGGCCAGGCGCTGTGGTTCACACCTGTAATTCCAGGACTTTGAGAGGCCAAGGCAGACGGATCATGAGGTCGGGAGATCGAGTCCATCCCAGCCAACATGGTGAAACCCTGTCTCTGCTAAAAATAATAAAAATAAAAAATTTGCCAAGTGTGGTGGCGCACGCCTGTAGTCCCAGCTACTTGGGAGGCTGAGGTAGGGGAATCACTTGAACCCAGGAGGCAGAGGTTGCAGTGAGCCGAGATTGTTCTACTGCACTCCAGCTTGGTGACAGAGTGAGACTCCATTTCAAAAAAAAAAAGATGCAATTTTAGGGATGTTAAAATGTGCAGAAAAGTGTATCTCAGAATCAGTAAGTAAAGTTTATCAGTCTTTAAACATTTATTAGAAGCCCAATACTAATTACTATATAGTAAATTAAAGGTTTATCTGTTTACACAAAGGAACATGCATACACCCTTTCACAATCAGTCTGAAGCATGTGGTGGGGGCACTCTTTGGCTCCCCTCTTTCTCCCATTAGTTCCCAAGGCAACACTATGGAACTTCTAGGGAAGACTCCAAGTAGTGACTTGAAAACCACTAATATGAGTTATATTTTAACCTAGTATGGTTTCCTTTAAGCCATACATGTGTACTATCTAGCATAGTTTGCACTGATGCTTTATCACGTGGTTGGGACTAGAGAATAGTTCCAATCAAACCAATTCTTGACTTCCAGTTATTTAATTAAAGTTAAGCTTTATCATCTCTCATACAGACATACCAACATCTGTCTTAGAAACATAAGAAATGTTTCTTATGTTCTTAGAAACATAAGAAAAAAATTTGAGGTCAAGTTTCTTTTTTTTTTTTTTTTGAGACAGGGTCTTGCTCTGTTGCCCAGGCTGGAGTGCAGTGGTGTGATCATGGCTCACTGCAGCCTCAGTGTCTTGGGCTCAGGTATCCTCCACCTCAGCCTCCTGAGTAGCTGGCACTGCAGGTGCATGCCACCATGCCCAGCTAATTTTTGTATTTTTGTACAGATGGGGTCTTGCTGTGTTGCCCAGGCTAGAAGTTTCTTATTATTAAATAAAACGTTATATAGCCATTGTAACCCCAGGTTTAAAAAAATTAAAAAAGCACTGCATCTTTATCTATAACTTGTTTCTATTCCCCTGCCTATTTTTCTTACCGTCTGCGGACGACTAAAATGTAGTTTCTCTCGAACTTCATGGGACAAAGACACATCCCTGATAGTCAAATAATCTATGTCTTTTGGCAGTTGGAGAGCTTCATCTTGCTGAACTCCCTTTATTTCTTGTAGCTGATGGAACAACACTGATTCATAAGTGGCTGGTGAACAAAATCAGAATCATGTTATAATACCCAGATTATATTATACTAACAACTTACATTTATGTAGCCTCTTACAATTTATAAAAAGCTTTTGTGTACATCATCTCATTCAACATTCACTTCATGAGATGGGTTGGGTAGGTGTTCCCTTTTACATAGGAGGAAACTGAAGCCAAGATAAATGGAGTGTCTTGCATATTAACTACAACATTCTGTCCAGTAGTTTAGTGCATGTCCTTTTCAAATATCTGGAAAACTAAAAGTAAAAAAAAAGAATTTGTGGCCAGGCATGGTGGCTTACACCTGTAATACTAACACTTTTGGAGGCTGAGGCGGGCGGACTGTCTGAGCTCAGGAGATCGAGACCAGCATGGGGAACATGGTGAAACGCCATCTCTACTAAAAATACAAAAAAATTAGCTGGGCGTGGTGGCATCCACATGTAATCCCAGCTACTCGGGAGGCTAAGACAGGAGAATCGCTTGAACCCAGGAGGTGGAGAGTGCAGTGAGCCGATATAGCGCTATTGCACTCCAGCCTGGGCAAGGGAGCGAGACTCCGTCTCAGAAAAAAAAAGAAGAAAAAAAAAAAAGAAAAGGCTCACTGCAACCTCCGCCTCCTGGGTGCAAGCAATTCTCCTGCCTCAGCCTCCCAAGTAGCTGGAATTATAGGTGCCCGCCACCATGCCCGGCTAATTTTTTTGTATTTTTAGTAGAGATGGGGTTTCACCATGTTGGCCAGGTTAGTCTCGAACTCCTGACCTCAGATGATCTGCCCACCTCAGCCTCCCAAAGTGCTGGGATTACAGGTGTGAGCCACTATGCTCAGTTTCAGTATTTTCATAATAAAAAATTTTCATTATGGAAAACTTTAAAAAATGCGGAGCAACTACCAAAGACACCTGTGGCTTTGATGGTCTATAAACTGACAAAGAGTATTGATACAAAGTAAGTCTTTGTCAATGGTAAAGTATTTCAGTATACTGTCAAAGCCAAAGATAGTATTATTTTTCTCATTATTAAAACATTAGGTGGGGAGAGTATAAAAAGGAAGTTCAGAGTTAAAATATATATATATAAATATATACGCTGGGTACAGTGGCTCACACCTGTAATCCCAGCACTTTGGGAGGCCGAGGCAGGCGGATCACCTGAGGTCAGGAGTTTGAGACCAGCCTGGCCAATGTGATGAAACCCTGTCTCTACTAAAAATACAAAAATTTGCTGGGCCCGGTGGTGGGGCCCTGGTGGCAGGTGCCTGTAATCTTAGCTACTTGGGAGGCTGAGGCAGGAGAATTGCTTGAGCCTGGGAGGTGCAGGTTGCAGTGAGCCAAGATTGCACTATTGCACTCCAGCCTGGGCAACAAGAGTGAAACTCCGTCTCAAAAAAAAAAAAAAAAAAAAAAAAACACACACACATACATATATATACATATTCATATATATGCACATTTCAAATAAGTGGTACTATGGAGCCCTCCTATAAAAAATATTTATTTTTGGCCAAGCACAGTGGCTCACGCCCATAATCCCTGCACTTTGGGAGGCTGAGGCGGACGGATCACCTGAGGCCAGGAGTTCCAGACCAGCCTGGCCAACATGGTGAAACCCCGTGACCACTAAAAATACAAAAAATTAGGCGTGGTGGTGCATGCCTGTAATCCCAGCTACTAAGGAGGCTGAGAAAGGAGAATCGCTTGAGGTTGCAATGAGCCAAGATCATGCCACTGCACTCCAGCCTAGGCAACAAGAAGGAAACTCCATCTCAAAAAAAAAAAAAAAAATACACACACACACACACACATATATACATTTATTTTTAGGAGGACTCTACAGTACCACTTATTTGAAAGGTGCACATAGATCACCTGAAAAGCATGTTTAAATATAGATTCTCAGTGGGTCTGAGGTGAAGCCTGAGAGTCTGTATTTCCTTTTTTTTTTTTTTTGGAGACGGAGTCTGGCTCTGTCACTGGAGTGCAGTGGCACAATCTTGGCTCACTGCAAGCTCCGCCTCCTGGGTTCACGTCATTCTCCTGACTCAGCCTTCTGAGTAGCTGGCACTATAGGCACCTGCCATCACGCCGGCTAATTTTTCTATTTTTAGTAGAGACAGGGTTTCACCGTGTTAGCCAGGATCCTCTCGATCTGATGTTGTGATCCGCTCGCCTCGGCCTCCCAAAGTGCTGGGATTACAGATGTGAGCCACCATGCCCAGCCAAGATTCTGTATTTCTAACAAGCTTGCAGGTATTGCAATGCTGTTAGCTCAGGACCACACTTTTGAAGAGCACAGAAGTTAACATTATGCTGGTTCAACAGTAATAATGGATCTGTTGTCTATTCTTAATTTGCACAAATGATAAAGGTATGTTAAGTCAAAAATTATTTTCTACCTTCTATTTTCAGTCTTTCAGCCAGCTCTCTACATTTAGTATACTTCTTCAAGGGCTCTGGAACAGCCTTGGCTAATGAATCCATGTCAACTTCCTCATACTTCAGAACATCGAGAGCTCTGCAAATATACGAAAGTTTCATTAACATAAGGATCCATGTCATATAAGGCAGATCAAGAAAAAGATTCTTTGAAATAATACCAAATCTCAGAATAAATACCAAAAGATTATTTCTCTTTTTTTTTCTTTTTGAGATGGAATCTTGCTCTCTCGCCCAGACTGGAGTGCAGTGGTACAATCTTGGCTCACTGCAATCTCCACCTGCTGGGTTCAAGCAATTCTCCTGCCTCAGCCTCCCTAGTAGCTGGGACTACAGGCATGCGTCACCATGCCTGGCTAATTTTTTGTATTTTTAGTAGAGGCGGGGTTTCACCATGTTGGCCAGGCTGGTCTCGAACTCCTGACCTCGTGATCCACCTGCCTCAGCCTCCCAAAGTGCTGGGATTACAGGTATGAGCCACTGCACGTGGCCCCAGAAGATTATTTCTAAGTATAGTGAGCAAATGCAGCAACATTTGCTAAACAGTAGGACCTCAATAAGACGTATCATTTGATTCTCCCCAACTCCTTATCAGGAGAATTAAGTTGCTGGTAAGGGTGGCATGGCTGTAATCCATTTGTCTTTCCTTTCATATAGAATATCATCTCATAACAAGGGTTTCACTGAATTCCCTAAGCATTGGAATGTACTTTACATCTAAGCCATGTTAAGTCCTACAGTCCTGTGAATTAGTCATCCTTTTGCATGCTAGGAACCATGACAGGGATCTCCTGCTTTCTTTTACAGAACTCCCTAAGGAAGAACAAGAGGCCATTATGAGCATGTTTCAAGTCTCTGCAAAATAAACTGATAAAAATGATATAGGGGTTCATAAGTCTTTTTCTTTTCTTTCTTTTTTTTTTTTTTTTTTGTAGAGACAGGGTTTTGTCATGTTACCCAGGCAATCTGCCTACCTCGGCCTCCCAAAGTGCCAGGATTACATGAGTGGGCTACTGTGCTTGGCTGGTTCATAAATATTCTGTCTGATATATATTTTTTTTCTCCTAATTTGGTATAATCTACATGTCAACTTTTACCACATGGAAATTTTTGATAGTCACTTCTCAGTTCTACTTCTACTACCCACTCTGGATGGGCTAAAGCCTCCATGGCCAATGCCTTACCTTTCCTTGGGAGAGGAGAGCAATGTATGCAGATAGTGGGGATAATTACTAAAATTCCCAGGCAACTTACCTAGGCCAACAAAAGAACATGCCTAAGTATTAATGTACATAGATCCAGTGAGATTTCCAATAACTTAATTCATTGGCACTTGTTGAGATCAAACCAGTGAGCAAAACTTCAGCTATGTTTAGTCTTCAGAAGTGCTGGTGCTCCTATGACGACTTTAATCCCTTTTATACTGATCTCAGGTCTCCCCTCTTGATATTACAAAGCCCCCAACCCCAACTTGACCCAGACCCTCTCCTAAAATGGACCTAGCTAGGTCACTTATTGCTCTGTTAATTATTACTTACTTCACTTACACATGCCTTTATTTTGTTGTAATTTATTTAAAAGGTTATTGCCATGGCATTTTTTTTTTTTTTTTTTTTTTTTTTTTAGAAATAGAAAATTTCATCCTAAAATTTATATGGAATCACAAGGGACCCCAAATAATCAAAACAATTTTGAAAAAAGAACATGGTTAGAGGCCTTACACTTCCTGATTTCAAACATATTACAAAGCTACCATAATTAAAACAGCATGGTACTGGCAAAAAGACAGATATATAGACCAGTGGAATAGAAAACCCAGAAATAGAAAATTGGCTAGCCATATGTGGAAAGCTGAAACTGGATCCCTTCCTTACACCTTATACACAAATTAATTCAAGATGGATTAAAGACTTAAAAGTTAGACCTAAAACCATAAAAACCCTAGAAGAAAACCTAGGCAATACCATTCAGGACATAGGCATGGGCAAGGACTTCATGACTAAAATACCAAAAGCAATGGCAACAAAAGCTAAAATTGACAAATGGGATCTAATTAAACTAGAGCTTCTGCACAGCAAAAGAAACTACCATCAGAGTGAACAGGCAACCTACAGAATGAGAGAAAATTTTTACAATCTACCCATCTGAAAAAGGGCTAATATCTAGAATCTACAAAGAACTTAAACAAATTTACAAGAAAAAAATCAAACAATCCCATCAAGAAGTGGGCAAAGGTTATGAACAGACATTTCTCAAAAGAAGACATTTATGCAGCCAACAGACACAAGAAAAAATGCTCATCATCACCGGCCATCAGAGAAATGCAAATCAAAACCACAATGAGATACCATCTCACACCAGTTAGAATGGCGATTATTAAAAAGTCAGGAAACAACAGGTGCTGGAGAGGATGTGGAGAAATAGGAACACTTTCACACTGTTGGTGGGACTGTAAACTAGTTCAACCATTGTGGAAAACAGTGTAGTGATTCCTCAAGAATCTAGAACTAGAAATAGCATTTGACCCAGCTATCCCATTACTGGGTATATACCCAAAGGATTATAAATCATGCTGCTATAAAGACACATGGATACATATGTTTATTGCAGCACTATTCACAATAGCAAAGACTTGGAACCAACCCAAATGTCCATCAATGATAGACTGGATTAAGAAAATGTGGCACATATATACCATGGAATACTATGCAGCCATAAAAAAAGATGAGTTCATAAACTCCCTTTGTAGGGACATGGATGGAGCTGGAAACCATCATTCTGAGCAAACTATCGCAAGGACAGAAAACTAAACACTGCATGTTCTCACTCATAGGTAGGAAGTGAACAATGAGAACACTTGGACACAGGGTGGGGAGCATCACACACCCGGGCCTGTTGTGGAGTGGGGGGAGTGGAGAGGGATAGCATTAGGAGATATACCTAATGTAAATGACGAGTTAACGGGTGCAGCACACCAACACGGCACAAGTATACATATGTAACAAACCTGCATGTTGTGCACATGTACCCTAGAACTTAAAATAATTAAAAAAAAAAAAAGAAAGAAAGAAAACCCAGAAATAAACCCTCACTATATAATCGAATGATTTTGACAAGCATACCAAGACCACCCAATGGGGGAAGAACAGTCTCTTCAACAAATAATGTTGAGAAAGCTGGATATCCAAATAGCAAAAGAATGAAGTTGGACCCTCACCTTATGTCATATACAAAAATCAATACCATATGAATTAAAGACCTAAGGAAAGGCCTTAAGCTATAAAACTTCTAGAAGAAAACATACAGGAAAAGCTTCATGACATTAGCTTTGCCAGTGATTTCTTGGTTGACACCAAAAGCAAAAGTAGACAAATGGAACTACATCCAATTTCGTGTTTTTTTGTTTTGTTTTGTTTTGTTTTGTTTTAGAGGGAGTCTTGCTCTGTCACCCAGGCTGGAGTGCAGTGGCATGATCTCTGCTCAATGCAACCTCCATCTCCCAGGTTCAAGCGATTCTTGTGCTTCAGCCCCCTCAGCAGCTGGGACTACAGACATGTGCCACCATGTGTGGCTAATTTGTTTTGTTTTTTTGTGTTTGTTTTTTGTATTTTTAGTAGAGATGGGGTTTCGCCACACTGGCCAGGCTGGTCTCAAACTCCTGACCGCTGGTGATCTGCTTGCCTCAGCCTCCCAAGTGCTGGAATTACAGGCACAAGCTTCCGTGCCCAGCCTACATTAAATTTTTTAAAAATGTACATCAAAGGACAAAAACAACAGAGTGAAAACACAATCCACAGAATGAGAGAAAATACTTGCAAATCATATATCTGAAATGGGGCTAATATCCAGAATACATAAAGAACTACAATTCAACTATAAAAAAATTTGGTGAGGCATGGTGACTACGTCTGAATCCTAGCGCTTTGGGAGGCCAAGGTGGGAGAGTTAATTGTGGCCAGGAGTTCAACACCGACCTTGGCAACACAGCAAGATCCTGTCTCTACAAGAAATAAAAATCTAGCTGGATGTGGTGGTGTGCACCTGTGGTCCTAGCTACTTGGGAGGCAAAGGTGGGAGGATTACCTGAGTCCTGGAGCTTAAGGCTGCAGTGAGCTATGACTGTACCACTGCACTCTACCCTGGGTGATAGAGGGAGACCCTGTCTCTAGGAAAAAAAACTAAACTGATTTAAAAAATGGGCAAAGAATTTGAATAGATACTTCTCCAATGATATAAAAACAGCTAACAAGCAAATGAAAAGATGCTCAACATCCACTAATCATCAGAGAAATAAAATCAAAGCCACAATGAAATATCACCTCATATCCATTAGGGTGACTACTATCAAAAAACAGAAGATGACAACTGTTGGTGAGTACGTGGAGAAATGAGAAATCTTGTGCAATGTTAAAGGGATTGTAAAATGATGCGATCACAGTGGAAAACAGTTCCTCAAAAAATTAAAACTAGAACTACTGCCAGGTGTGGTGGTGTGAGCCTGTAGTCCCAGCTACTTGGGAGGCTGAGGCGGGAGGATAGCTTGAGCCCAGGAGTTCTGGGATGCAGTGTGCTACGCCAATCGGGTGTCCACACTAAGTTCAGCATCAATATGGTGACCTCTCAGGAGCGAGGGATTACCAGGTTGCCTAGGAAGGGGTGAGCCAGCCCAGGTCAGCCAAAATTCCTGTGCTGATTAGCAGTGGGATCTGTGCCTGTGAAAAACTACTGGACTCCAGCCTGGGCAACATAGTGAGACTCTGTCTCTGAAAAAAAAAAAAAAAAACAAAAAAAACTGAGAAAAAAACCCCCACAAAGACCTAGAACTACCATATGATGCTGCAATTCCACTTCTGGGTATACATTCAAAAAAAATGAAAGCAGGGGTCAGGTGTGTGGTGGTCATGCCTGTAACCCCAGCACTTTGGGAGGTGGAGGCAGGTGGTCAGGAGTTCGAGACCAGCCTAGCCAACATGGCAAAACCCCATCTTTACTAAAAATACAAAAAGTAGCCAGGTATGGTGGTGGGTGCCTGTAATCCCAGCTACTTGGGAGGCTGAGGCACAAGAATAGCTTGAACCCGGGGACAAAGGTTGCAGTGAGCAGAAATTGCGCCACTCCAACCTGAGTGACAGAGTGAGACTGTCTCAAAAAAAAAAAAAAAAAATTGAAAGCAGGGTCTTGACGATATCTTTGTATACCCATGTTCATAGCAGCACTAACATGTACATTAACATTTACATTTACAATAAGGTGAAAGCAACTCAAGTGTCCATCAACAGATGAATGGATAAACACAATGTGGTATATACATAAACTGATTTTAAAAATGGGCAAAAAAATGGATATGATAAAAAAAAAAAGGAATATCATTCAACCTTAAAAAGGAAGAAAATCCTGTGATGTTACAACGTAGATGAACCTTGAGGACATTTATTATTATTATTATTGAGAATGGGTCTTGCTCTGTCACCCCGGCTGGAGGGCAGTGGCACAAACACAGCTTATTGCAGCTCGACTTCTTGGGCTCAAGGGATCCTCCCACCTCAGCCTCTCAAATAGCTGGGAAAACATGTGTACACCACCATGCCAGCTAATTTTTGGATTTTTTTGGTAGAGGTAGGGACCCACTATGTTCTCAACTTTGTCTCAAACTCCTGGGCTCAAGGGATCCTCCCACCTTAGCCTCCCAAAGTGCTGGGATTCCAGGCACGAGCCACCATGCCTGATCTAGAGGACATTATGTTACATGAAATAAGCCAGTCACAAAAACACATACTGTATGAGTCTCTGAGTCTTTTTTTTTTTTTTTTTTTTTGAGAGAAGCCTTGTTCTTGTCCCCCAGGTTTGAGTGCAATGGCTTGATCTCGGCTCACTGCAACCTCTGCTTCCTGGGTACAAACGATTCTCCTGCCTCTGTCTCCCAAGTAGCTGGGATTAAGGTGCCTGCCACCATGCCTGGCTAATTTTTGTATTTTTTAGTAGAGACAGGGTTTCACCATGTTGGCCAGGCTGGTCTGAAACTCCTGACCTTAGGTGATCCGCCCGCCTCAGCTTCCCAAAGTGCTGGAATTACAGGCATGAACCACCGCGCCCGGCCACATACTGTATGATTCTACTTCTGAGTTATCTAAAGTAGCCAAATCCATAGAAACAGTAGAATAGGGTTACCAGGGGCTAGGGGAAGGAGAGAAAGGGGGAGTTATTGTCTAATGGGTATAGTATTTGAGTTTTGCAAGATGAAAAAGTCCTGGAGATCTATGTTGCAACCATATGAATATACTTAAACTACTGAAATGGACACTTACAAATAGTTAAGATGGTAATTATGTTCTTCTTTTTTGGGGGGATTATGTCTGTAACCCCAGCACTTTGGGAGTTTGTAACCCCCAGCACTAGGAGGATCACTTGAGCCCCAGAATTCGAGATAGTTTTAAAATAATCTGTTCACAAGGCTTTGAGCTATTCTCAACTCCAAACTTCAAGACCTGCTTTGAATCAGGCCTAAGCCTCAGAGTACAGAGCTCTGGCAAAGAATGGGTAAGTTAGCATACTTCAACAAAGCCAGGAGGGAATTTCTGAGCTACCTACGACATCAACACATTTCCCTATAATCCTGACGGGAAATGTGTGTATATGTGTTATGCATAGGTGCACATGTACATGCATTTGTGTATCTCTTCTGTTAAATGCCTGTTCAGAGTCAGGTTCAACTGGTCAGTGCTTACTACATAGTCTGGCACGTATGCAGCAAGTGTATTTTTAACCAGATTTTAAAATCTTTTAAGGTTTATATGTCTGGGCATTGATCAAGTGAGTTCATTAAGAAAGGCTAAGGCCGGGCACAGTGGCTCACACCTGTAATTCCAGCACTTTGGGAGGCCGAGGCAGGCAGATCACGAGGTAAGGAGATTGAGACCATCCTGGCTAACACGGTGAAACCCTGTCTCTACTAAAAATACAAACAAAAATTAGCCAGGCGTGGTGGCAAGCGCCTCTAGTCCCAGTTACTCGGGAGGCTGAGGCAGGAGAATCACTTGAACCCAGGAGGCAGAGGTTGTAGTGGGCCAAGATCGCGCCACTGCACTCCAGCCTGGGTGACAGAAGGAGACTCTGTTTCAAAAAAAAAAATTTAAAAAGTCTAAGGGGTAGACTGCAAATATTCTCAAATCAAATACGTAGACTGATTCCTCCTGAAGGGAAATATGCCTGAATTAAAAAGGAATCTGGCCAAATTACCTTTTTCTTACCTTTTTAAAAAAATCCATCTAAACAAAATGGCTACTCGTGGGATTGGTATGGTAAAAACATAGGTGATACGTTTTCTTTGTTCATCATGTTATTCATCAGTTAGCATCTGAGACTTTTGAAAATGATCACTTCCCAAACTCTCAGTATTCCTCAATACGCATTAGTCACATTCAATGCAAGTTCCTATTATATGAATTAGTATAATATTTGTTATAAAAGAAAACATAATGTTATATAAATTCTTTTTTTTTTTTTTTTTTTGATACAGAGACTCACTGTGTTACACAGGCTGGAGTGCAATGTTGTGATTTCGGCTCACTCCAACTTCTGCCTTCTAAGTTCAAGTGATTCTCCACCCTCAGTCTCCTGAATAGCTGGGATTACAGGTGTGCTTCACCACGCTTGGCTAATTTTTGTATTTTTAGTAGACACAGGGTTTTGCCGTATCTTGATTTCTGGCCTCAAGTGATCCGCCCACCTCAGCCTCCCAAAGTGCTGGGATTACAGGCATGAGCCACTATGCCTGGCCTGTGTTATAAATTCTTTGTCCAACTTTTGAAATACTGTGAACTCTCCTAAATTTAAACAAATGAATACACAGCTGGAGAAATGAGTCAATTTTAAACTGCTTACACTACAACCATTTCCTGGTGCCAGTTAGCTGGTAAACAAATATATCCACTGCTATAGTCTGAATGTTGGTGGTATCCCCCACTTAAATTCATACGTTGGAATTTAATACTCAATATGATAGTTTTTAGAGGTGGGGCCCTTAGGAGGTGATCAGGGCATGAAGGTTCTGGCGCTCATAAGTGGGATTAGTGCCCCTATAAAAGAGGGTTGGGGAGCTTTTTGCCCTTTTGCCATGTGAGAACACAGCAAGAAGGCACCATCTTGGAAGTAAACAGCAAGCCCTCACCAGACACTTAATCTGCTGGTGCCTTGATCTTGGACTTCACAGTCTCCAAAACTGTCAGCAACAAATTACTGTTGTTTATAAATTATCCAGTCTAAGGTGTTTTGTTATAGCAGTCTGAACGGAGAAAGATGTCCACCATCCTTATTTGTGAATGAGGCTGTCATTTCTATGAATGAGATCCCCTGATTTGGAGGATGATTATGCAAATTCTTCAAAATCTGCTGTTACTATTATTAAAAATCTGTTTCACTGGTGGTGCTAGTGCTTTGGGAAACCCTCATGAAAATAAAAACTTGGGCCAGGCATGGTGGCTCATGCCTGTAATCCCAGCACTTTGGGAGGCCAAGGCAGGTGGATCGCTTGAGGTCAGGAGTTTGAGACCAGCCTGGCCAACATGGTGAAACCCTGTCTCTACTAAAAATACAAAAATTAGCCAGGTGTGGTGGTGCACGCCTGTAATCCTAGCTACTCAGGAGGCTGAGGCAGGAGAATTGCTTGAATCCGGGAGGCGGAGGTTGTGGTGAGCCGAAATCATGCCATTGCACTCCTGACAGAGTAAGACTCCATCTCAAAAAAAAAAAATTAGCCAGATGTGGTGGCAGGCGCCTGTAATCCCAACTACTTGGGAGGCTGAGGCAGGAGAATCGCACGAACCTGGGAGGCAGAGGTTGCAGTGAACCAAGATCGTGCCACTGCACTCCAGCCTGGGTGACAGAGAGAGACTCCATCTCAAAAAAAAAAAAAAAAAAAAGACACTGAAAACTCAGGAACAGAAGTTAGAAAAGATAAAACACCCTGACAAAATGAAATCCAAACAAGGACATATGTCAGATTGCAATTAAGGAAGGAATACTTGGAAAGATTAGAGATAATGAAGAACAGAATTAAAATGTTATATCTTTTTATTTATTATTTATTTATTTATTTTAGTTTTTGAGACGGAGTCTCGCTCTGTCGCCCAGGCTGGAGTGCAGTGGCCGGATCTCAGCTCACTGCAAGCTCCACCTCCCAGGTTCACGCCATTCTCCTGCCTCAGCCTCCCGAGTAGCTGGAACTACAGGCGCCTGCCACCTCGCCCAGCTAGTTTTTTGTATTTTTTAGTAGAGACGGGGTTTCACCGTGTTAGCCAGGATGGTCTTGATCTCCTGACCTCGTGATCCACCTGTCTCGGCCTCCCAAAGTGCTGGGATTACAGGCTTGAGCCACCGCGCCCGGCCAAAATGTTATATCTTTAAGTCAAAAAAAAAACAATAATAATAAGGAAAATGGCGATTTAAAAAGGGGGAAAATATACTGGAGACACAGCTCCATGATCAATGCCACCATAATGTGCATAATGTACTTCTAAGCTACAATGATTGCAGATTTATGCCTTCTGGGGATCTTCTCTCATTCTAATTAGTTTAAATTTTTTCAAATAGGCAAAATCAAGGGTAAAATATATAGATTTCGAATTATGTAAGATCCTTAGGAATATATATATCTCTGGAGCAAAAATGTTCTATATTAATGTCTTTTAGACTCAGAGGCCATATAACTAGAATGATGAACAGAAAAGGACAAAAAACCCTAAGATGTAGCAAGGGACTCTTCAAGTCAGTCCACAGAATTTATAACACTGCTTTATTTATCAAAGGAGTTTCCGCCAGACATGGTGGCTCACGCCTATAATCCAAGCACTTTGGGAGGCCGAGGCAGGAGAATCGCTTGAATCCAGAAGCTGGGAGGTTGCGGTGAGCTGAGATTGCACCATTGCACTCCAGCCTGGGCAATGAGAGTGAAACTCTGTTTCAAAAAAAAAAAAAAAACTAACTAAAAACAAAGGAGTTTCCTTGCTATAGCTCATGGACAAGATGAGATCATTCCACATTGCTCCAAACCTAGAAAAGAAAGCAGATAACTATTTTTCTTGGTTTGAGCCTTCTAAATCTTATGAAAGCCAAAAGAACTCAATGGGAGCCACAGAGAAATCATATAAAAAATAAAAATAATAATTTAGAATATATATATATATATGATTCTGTATATATGTGATTTTTTCTTTTCTTTGAGATAGGGTCTCACCCTGTCACCCAGGCTGGAGTGCAGAGGCACCATCTTGGCTTACTACAACCTCTGCCTCCTAGGTTCAAGTGATTCTCCTGCCTCAACTTCCCAAGTAGCTGGGATTACAGGCATGTGCTACCACGCCCAGCTAATGTTTGTATTTTTAGCAGAGATGGGATTTCGTCATGTTGGCCAGGCGGGTCTCGAACTCCTGACCTCAAGTGATCCGACTGCCTTGGCCTCCCAAAATGCTGAGATTATAGGTGTGAGCCACTGTATCCAGCCATATATTTTTTAGTACTTAGAAAACAGATGAGTTACAGCTAAAGGATTTTGAAAAGAAGCCAAAAACAAGCTACATCCATTTGAAATGTGTAGGTAGGAACACATAGGTAATGTCTCTCTGAAATGATCTTATTTTTCTATAAAAAGTGAGAAAAGTCTATATTAAAAATGCATACCTGACAGGCAGACTTCTACTAGTACTTATAGAAACCTCTGGGATTAAATTCTTCCATTTAGAGCTCGAAAACTCAATAGATTTCAACACAGAAATGCCTTCTTCTAAAGAAGACTTCATCCAACAAGCTCTTTCATATCGTCGTTGGGACACACAGCCAGCGTCTTTATACCCTAGGGAGGGGAGAAAGAGAATATAATGAGACGTGTGGTTTTTAAAGCAAATTTTTTCGTAGAGACAGGGTCTCACTATGTTGCCCAGGCTGGTCTTAAACTCCTGGCCTCAAGTGATCCTCTTGCGTTGGTCTCCCAAATTGCTTAGATTATAGGTGTGAGCCACCATGCCTGGCTGGATTGCAGGACTCAGGAAAGAATTACCTCGAAGCGTGAGCCGGATGTCAGCATTATCAGGGCGCAGTGACAAACGGAACTCTACTCGGCTGGTAAACATGCGGTATGGTTCGCTGGTGCCCAGAGTGGTGAGGTCATCAATCAAGACTCCTATGTAACCTTCTGTTCGGCTAACCACAAAGGGAGGCTTGCGACTGACCCGAAGACTGGCATTGATTCCAGCTATCACACCCTACGAGAGCACTATAATGTTTAAAAGGCCATTATGAACTGAACGAAGGGTTATCCCTTTCAGAACACTACCCGGAAACAATGGCATGGGACACAAAGAAAGCAAGTATTGCCCCTAAAGGATATAATAGAGGTAGAAAATATGATCCATATTCAGAAATAGAATATGGGCAATATATCACTTTAGAATGCTATGATTCATTGTTTTCAGAGATATCTATCTAATCTTCCTGATAAGCCTCTGCGCGGACTAATCTTTTTTTAATCCAGAGACAGGGTCTTCCTCTGTCACCTAGGCTGGAGTGTAGTGGCATAATCTTGGCTCACTGCAGGCTCGACTTCCTGAGTTTAAGCAATCCTCCCACCTCATCCTCCCAAGTAGCTGGGACTATAGGCACATGCCATCACACCTGGCTAATTTTTACATATTTTTGTAGAGATGGGGTCTCACTACATTGCTCAGGCTGGTCTCTAACTCCTGGCTCAAGCAATTCTCTCTCCTCAGCCTCCCAGAGTGCTGGGATTACAGGTGTACGCCACCATGCCCAGCCGGTTAATCTTTTTTTAAAACCCACCTGTGACATTTCTCTAGCCTTTTCCCACTGCAAATAAAAATAAAATAATTTCTGACTTCCAAGGAATAATAATATAATAATTCCTAATGAAGTATATTAAAATAAATTTTAAACTTCAGAAGCAATACATCTAATCAAAATACGGTATCACACAGGAGCTCAGAAAAGAGTAATAAAGCCATAGTGTTTTAATAATCCTATTATTGGCTGGGCCAGGTGGTTCACACCTGTAATCCCAGAACTTTGGGAGGCCAAGGCAGGTGGATCACCTGAGGTCGGGAGTTTGAGACCAGCCTGGCCAACACAGTGAAACCATATCTCCACTAAAAATGCAAAAACTAGCTGGGTGTTGTGGTGCATGCCTGCAGTCCCAGCTACTCAGGAGGGCTGAGGCAGGAGGATCGCTTGAACCTGGGAGATCATATCACTGCACTCCAGCCTGGCAACAGGGCAAGACTCTGTCTCAAAAACAAAAACAAAAAAGATCCTATTATCTACAAAAGCCATCTCCAAACACCCCCAAACAGAAATTGTCTTCTATTAGTATGAGTTGTATCTAAGATCTATATAGTTAACACAACAGACATTAAAAGGAGAAATGCCAGTTAAATAGTCCCTTTCGGCCAGGCGCGGTGGCTCACGCCTATAATCCCAGCACTTTAGGAGGCCGAGGTGGGCGGATTATGAGGTCAGGAGATTGAGACCATCCTGGCTAACACAGTGAAACCCTATCTCTACTAAAGAATACAAAAAATTAGCCGGGCGTAGTGGCAAGCGCCTACAGTCCCAGATACTCGGGAGGCTGAGGCAGGAGAATGGCGTGAATGCAGGAGGCGGAGGTTGCAGTGAGCCAAGATTGTACCACTGCACTCCAGCCTGGGCGACAGAGCAAGACTCTGTCTCAAAAAAAAAAAAAAAAAAAAAAAAAAATTGTCCCTTTCAGTTTACATGTTTAACATTTTAACAACTTCTTACTTGAGCTGCAGCTTCTTCATAACCAGTGGTGCCATTGATCTGTCCAGCAAAGAAGAGTCGTTGAACCAAGTGAGTCTCCAGGGAAGGAGTGATCTGACGGGGATCTAAGTAATCATACTGAACACCGTAGCCTGACCAAAGAATAAACACATTAAATAAGTAAATACAGAGCTGGATTTGCTCAAGGTAGACATGCAAACATTACCCTTAAATGCCCTTTAAAAACAGACTATTTAGGTCGGGAGCAGTGGCTCACTCACACCTGTAATCCCAGCACTTTGGGAGGCTGAGGTGGGTGGATCACCTGAGGTCGGGAGTTCGAGACCAGCCTGACCAACATGGAGAAACTCTGTCTCTACTAAAAATACAAAATTAGTCAGGCATGGTGATACATGCCTATAATCCCAGCTACTCAGGGGGCTGAGGCAGGAGAATCACTTGAACTGGGAGGGAGAGGTTGTGGTGAGGCGAGATCGTGCCATTGCACTCCATCCTGGGCAACAAGAGCAAAACTCCATCTCAAAACAAACAAACAAACAAAAACCAGCCTATTTAAAACATACAGGTGTTGGGCTTCATCTTCTGAGGCTCTGAGCAACAATGACTGTAGCTAAGGCCCCCTTACTGACCATTAAAACAATGCCGACTTTATACTGAAGGGCAGCTGTGATCCTCTTTACCTGGCTGAATCACTTTAGCTTTCTCCAAGCCTCTGATGCATGTGATCATTTTCTCTTGTAATTCAGTGGGTAGCGTCATAGATAACCCCTGTGGGTAGATAAGGTCAGAATCCATTCCTTCAGGTTCCAACCAAACCTGATGTAGACGGTTTGGAAAACGCAAAACTTTTGATTCAATGGAGGGACAGTATCTAGAACAGAACATTTAAATAAACTTGAAATGAACAAAAGAGGATTGACATCATTTCTTGAAGTAATTGAGCACTGACATTTTGTCCTTACCGAGGTCCTCTTGTTGTTTCCTTAACATGACTATTAAGGTGAAGGTTCTTAAGGACAATCTCATCCACTCTAGGGTTGGTGTGAGTCAAGTAACACGGCAGCTGATCTTCTGGCTGAAAAACAGTAACCAGACGCAATACTGATTTGCTTCTCTACTAGTTTCTCTCTTATCCAAATAAATTCCATATGATATGTACTGATTTTAACAGACACTAAACTTGTGCATAATGCCTAGTATTACTTATGAAGTATTCTTGCCAAAAATAAACATCCCAAAAGATGAAGTTAAAATTTAAGCAAACCTCTAAATTTAACCAGTAGTTTAATTTTTTTTTTTTTTTTTTTTTTTAGATGGAGTCTCACTTTGTTGCCCAGGCTGGAGTGCAGTAGCGTGATCTCAGCTCACTGCAACCTCCGTGTCCCGGGTTCAAGTAATTCTTCTGCCTCAGTCTCCCGAGCAGCTGGGATCACAGGCAGGCACCACTACGCCTGGCTAATTACTGTATTTTTGGTAGAGACAGGGTTTCACCATGTTGGTCTAGCTGGTCTCAAACTCCTCACCTCGGGTGATCCACCTGCCTCAGCCTCCCAAAGTGCTGGGATTACAGGCATGAGTCACCACACGCAGAGCCACCGCGCGCAGCTGAGGGTTAACTTTCAATAGATCGCAATGAGGTAGTTGCTCTGCTGTGTCTGAAACCCCACCCCAGAAGCAGGTCATATAGGAATGGTTCAGTGTCAGGTTCTCCACAAAAATGCGCTGCATGACAGGCAAGGGGGCAGCTGCCTTTCCAGCAGCACCACCTGATATTGTTTCAAAAAGCTTAATTTAGGCTGGGCATGGTGGCTTACGCCTGTAATCCCAGCATTTTGGCAGGCTGAAGGTGGATCACCTCAGGTCAAGAGTTTTGAGACCAGTCGGGTGCAGTGGCTCACGCCTATAATGCCAACACTTTGGGAGGCCGAGGCGGGCAGATCACCTGAGGTCGGGAGTTTGTGACCAGCCTGACCAACATGGAGAAAACCCATCTCTACTAAAAATACAAAATTAGCCAGATGTGGTGGCGCATACCTGTAATCCCAGCTACTCAAGAAGCTGAGGCGGGATAATCGCTTGAACCTGGGAGGTGGACGTTGCAGTGAGCCGAGATCGCGCTGTTGCACTCCATCCTGGACAACAAGAGTGAAATGCCGTCTCGGAAAAAAAAGAGTTCAAGACCAGCCTGATCAACATGGTGAAACCCTGTCTCTACTAAAAATATAAAAACAAATTAGCCGGGCATGGCGGTGGGCACCTGTAATCCCAGCTACTAGGAAGGCTGAGGCAGGAGCATCACTTGAACCCAGGGGGCAGAGGCTGCAGTGAGCTGAGATCGCCCTATTGTACCACAGCCTGGGCAACAAGACTGAATCTCCATCTCAAAAAAACAAAACAAAACAAAAAATGCTTATTTGATCAGGCACGGTGGCTCATGCCTATAATCCCAGCACTTTGAGAGGCTGAGGTGGGTGGATGGCTTAAGCCCAAAAGTACGAGACCAGCCTGGATAATATGGCGAGACCCTGTCTCTATTAAAAATAATAATAAATGAAAAAAAATTTTTTTTGAATAAAAGCTTAATTTACAAAATATATAAGGTTATAAAAGTAATGAAATTTAAGATTTGCCAGGCACTGTGGCTCACGCCTGTAATGCTAGCACTTTGGGAGGCTGAGGAGGGCAGATCACCTGGATCACCTGAGGTCATGAGTTCAAGACCAGTCTGGCCAACATGGCAAAACCCCGTCTCTATTAAAAATACAAAAATTGGCCGGGCGCGGTGGCTCACGCCTGTAATCCCAGCACTTTGGGAGGCCGAGGCGGGCGGATCACAAGGTCAGGAGATCGAGACCACGGGTGAAACCCCGTCTCTACTAAAAATACAAAAAATTAGCCGGGCGCGGTTGTGGGCGCCTGTAGTCCCAGCTACTCGGGAGGCTGAGGCAGGAGAATGGCGTGAACCCGGGAGGCGGAGCTTGCAGTGAGCCGAGATCGCGCCACTGCACTCCAGCCTGGGCGACAGAGCGAGACTCCGTCTCAAAAAAAAAAAAAAAAAAAAAAATTAGCCAGTGTGGTGGCAGGAGCCTGTAATCCCAGCTACTCAAGAGGCTGAGGCAAGAGAATTGCTTGAACCTGGGAGGCGGAGGTTGCAGCAAGTCGAGATCGCGCCATTGCACTCCAGCCTGGGCAACAATGGCAAAACTCTGTCTCAAAAAAAAGAAAAAAAAAAAAGTCGGGCACAGTGGCTCATACCTGCAATCTCAGCACCAGCACTTTGGGAGGTTGAGGCAGGCGGATCACCTGAGGTCAGGAGTTCAAAACCAGTCTGGCCAACATGGTGAAACCCCGTCTCTACAAAACTATAAAAATTAGCTGGGCATGATGGCAGGTGCCTGCAATCGCAGCTACTAGGGAGGCTGAGGTGGGAGAATCGCTTGAACCCAGGATGCGGAGATTGCAGTGAGTCAAGATTTCGCCACTGCATTCCAGCAGGGTGACAGAGTGAGATGGTCTCAAAAAAAAAAAAAAAAAGAAATTTACGATTTATGGGGAAATACCCAATTAGCCAAGTTAGCCAATCCCTTTTAGATAGATTACTTCTTTAGGCTGAGCGCAGTGGCTCATGCCTATAATCCCAGCACTTTGAGAGGCTTAAATGGGTGGATCACGAGGTCAGGAGTTTGAGACCAGCCTGGCCAATATGGTGAAACCCCATCTCTACTAAAAATATAAAAATTAGCTGGGCATGGTGGCGCACACCTGTATACTCGGGAGGCTGAGGCAGAAGAATTGCTTGAACCCAGGAGGCAGATGTTGCAGTGAGCTGAGATCATGCCACTGCTCTCCAGTCTAGGTGACAGAGCAAGTCTCCATCTCAAAAAAAAAAAAAAGGATTGCTTATTTGGCTGGGTTCGGTGGTTTACACCTGTAATCCTAGCACTTTGGGAGGCCAAGGCGGGTAGACCCTTTGAGCCCAGGAGTACAAGACCAGCCTGGGCAACATAGTGAGACCCCATTTCTCAAAAAAATTTTAAAAATTAGCCAGGCACAATGGCTCACGCCTATGGTCTCAGTTACTCTAGGGGGTTGAAGTGGGAGGATCACTTGATCCCAGGAGGTCAAGGCTGTAGTGACCCATAATTGTACCACTGCACTCCAGCCTGGGTGACAAGGTGAGACCCTATCTCAAAAAAAAAAAAAAAAAAAATCACTTTTTTGCACTATAAGCAATAGTGCTATAAAGTGAACTACTGCCAAAAAAAAAAAAAAAAAAAAAAAGTTACAATACTTCCTGCTGTGAATAGCCAATATCAGCTGTAAGCCAGGTTTTCATAAAGTATCTTACCTTAATCCATACTGTCTCATTGGTAAAGCTGAATGGTACGGATGGATTGTCCGGTGTCTGCTTGTTTAGAATACTGAAATTAATGGAGTCTTTGGCAATTCGGGGTGGAGTCCCAGTCTTCAACCTTCCCACCACAAACCCTAACTTCTCCAGCGTCTGAGCCAATCCTATAGAAGGCTGATCCCCTAAACGTCCTGCTGGATGCATCTCCAATCCAATTACAATCATGCCTCTCAGAAATGTCCCAGTAGTCAGAATCACACTCTCTGCATATACTGTGCTTCCATCCACTAAATAACAAGAAAAAAGAATAAAGTCATTATCTATCTATCTATCTATCTATCTATCTATCTATCTATCTATCTTTTTTTTTATTATTATACTTTAAGTTCTAGGGTACATGTGGATAACATGCAGGTTTGTTACATATGTATACCTGTGCCATGTTGGCATGCTGCACCCATCAACTCGTCAGCACCCATCAACTCGTCAGTTATACCTGATGTAAATGACGAGTTGATGGGTGCTATCTATCTATCTATCTATCTGAGACGAAGACTTGCTCTATCGCCAGGCTGGAGTGCAGGGGTGCAATCTCGGCTCACTGAAACCTCCGCCTCCCGTGTTCAAGCAATTCTCCTGCCTCAGCCTCCCAAGTAGCTGAGATTACAGGCACGTGCCACCACGCTCAGCTAGTTTTGTATTTTTAGTAGAGATGGGGTTTCTCCATGTTGGTCAGGCTGGTCTTGAACTCCCGACCTCAGGTGATCCACCCACCTCAGCCTCCCAAAGTGCTGGGATTACAGGCGTGAGCCACCGCACCCGGCCTAAAGTCATTTTTCAATTGTTACCATGGATAAAAATGGAATGTGATTATTTTTTATTAGAACTACAGAAAAACTATCAGTCTTTAGAAACTTGAGAATCATATTTAATATTTTTGTTTTTTCAAGCCATATCGACATATAACAGACACATAAAAAACCTGCATATATTTAGAGCATGCAACATGGTGTTCTGATACAAGTATACCTTCTGTGATGATACCCATAATCAAGCTAATTAATATAACCATCAGCTCACATAGTTACACATTTTGTTTGTGTGGTGAGAACACTCACGATTTGCTCCCTTAGCAAATTTCAAGTATATCATACATTATTATTAACTACAGTTACCATACTGCTCACTAGATTGCTAGAACTTATTCAACACTTACAGCTGAAAATGTGTAAACTGTGAGCAGTATCTTCCCATTTCCCATACCCCAGACAAAGCATTTTAAATGAGTCAGAAGGCTACATGTATCAATCTCAATCTAAGCAATGTAGGAGAGAGAATACAATGTGTTATCACCAATTCACATGTACCTAAAATCCTATCAACACTAAAAAGTCTCAATTAATTTAAAAAATTAATTAATTTTAGCCTTCAGGATAAATATGGCATATAACCTCACATTTTTTCTCCCTTCTAAAACTCAAAGAAAATCCAATAGGGGAATAAAAAAGGTATAAAACCAAAAGGACAAGTAATGAAAAAGAACCAGTCAGAACACGAGAAATTTCAATATATTTTTGAAAGATAGAAAGTGGTTAAAAGAATGGTAACTCACCTAGCAGAGAGGAGACAGCTATAACTTAAGTATTAATATCTGAAGAGAAGATATCAATGAGATGAACAAATTTGCCCTGCAAAGGCTCAGAAATTGGAGAACTGAGAATAAGAACTGACGAGGAATGTAGAAACGAAACTTGGGTCAGAAAATAAAATAAACAGCTGACATTTGCACATTAAGGTTTTGTTCTCAGATAGCTCTACCTTACAGTAAAATGGAGGTTTATTCTTCAGGTAATGGGGACTTTTTGTTTAATGGGTACAGAATTTTAATTTGGGATGATGAAAAAGTTCAAGAGACAACTGGTGGAGATCGGTGCACAATACTGTCAATGTACTTAATAGTACTGAATTGTACACTTAAAAATGGTTAAAATGGTACATTTTATGGTTTGTATATTTTACCACAAAAAATTGTTACTGTTGGGCCTACAAAATATGGACAGGGTCACAAAATAGCATTTAAAGATATTAAATTAAATTGGCCAGGCGCAGTGGCTCATGACTATAACACCAACATTTTGAGAGACTGGGGCAGGAAGATCACTTCAGCCCAGGGGTTCAAGACCAGTCCTGGCAACATAGTGAGACTCCCATCTCTACAAAATAATAGTAATAATAATAAATCAGCCAGAGGTGGTGACACATGCTTGTGGTCCCAGCTGCACAGGAGGCTGAGGCAGGACGATCACTTGGGCCCAGGTGGTCGAGGCTACGGTGAGCTGTGATCATGCCACTGCACTCCAGCCTAAGCAATAGGGCAAGAACTTGTCTCAAAAATAAATAAATAAACAATTTAAGGGTATAAACTTAAATACTAATAAAAACAATATAACCATTAAATCTGGAAAATAAAGAAAGTCGGAGGAGAAAAGGAAATGAAAGTAAAACTAGTAATTGTTACTTGAGGGAAGTCAGTGAGCATATTATATTATATATAAAATCATAGCTTTTAAGGTAACCATCAGAACAAACCCACAAACTTAAAAAATAAAATAAAAAGCATGGTCTCCAAAAGCAAAGCAAACACAGATTAAGGTTTTTTTTTAAAAGAAGTACAGAGAACAGTGTGTTTGTGTATAATATGCTACGATTTTGTGAAAACAATAAAAAATATGTATACATATGCATGAAGACATGTACATATGCCTAGGTAGAAAGACTACACAAGAGATTAACAGAGCAAATGCTCCTGAGAAAGAAAACTGGCTGGTTGAGGGGACAAAGTGAAGGAGACAGACTATCTTTTTTTCCTTTTGAGACAGACTCTTGCTCTCACCCAGGCTGGAATGTAGTAGTGAGATCTCAGCTCATTGCAACCTCCACCTTCCAGGTTCAAGTGATTCTCCTGCCTCAGCCTCCTGAGTAGCTGGGACTACAGGTGTAAGCCATCATGGCTGGCTCATTTTTGTATTTTTAGTAGAGACAAGTTTCGCCATGTTGGCCAGACTAGTCTCAAACTCCCAACCTCAGATGATCCACCTGCCTCAGCCTCCCAAAGTGCTGGGATTACAGGTGTGAGCTACAACGCCCGGCTAAGACAGACTATCTTTTCACTCTATATGCTTTTTGTAGCTTTTAAGTTGTTTGCCCTAAGTATGTATTTCCCAATCAAGAAAATTAATTAATCTATAATAAAAATGAAAATGGGAATTAAGATATGTATTTTAAAAGATGATACTCCCAGGCCGGGCACGGTAGCTCACGCTTGTAATCCCAGCACTTTGGGAGGCCGAGGCGGGCATACCACGAGGTCAGGAGATGGAGACCATCCTGGCTAATGCGGTGAAACCCTGTCTCTACTAAAAATACAAAAAATTAGCGGGGTGTGGTGGCACGCACCTGTAGTCCCAGCTACTCGAGAGGCTGAGGCAGGAGAATCGCTTGAACCCAGGGGACAGAGGTTGCAGTAAGCTGAGATCGTGCCACTGCACTCCAGCCTGGGCTACACAGCAAGACTCTGTCTCAAAAATAAATAAAATAAATAAAAATAAATAAATAAAAAATAAAATAAAAGATGACACTCCCTGGCACAGCCTCTCTTACCATTTTGTTCCCAAAATGCTAGTGGGCAGCCGTATTATTCTCTTAGGTGGAAAATTGATTCTTCTGAGAACTAACAGACATTGATATTTGAGAATTCACCAGTCCAAAAGGCTGGTTCAAGTCTTTTCTTTTTTTTTTTTTGAGATGGAGTTTCGCTCTTGTTGCCCAGGCTGGAGTGCAGTGGCACTACCACGGGTTACTACAACCTGCACCTCCAGGGTTCAAGTGGTTCTCCTGCCTCAGCCTCCCGAGTGGCTGGGATTACAGGCATGTGCCACCACACCTGAGTAATTTTGTATTTTTATAGAGACAGGTTTCTCCATGTTGGTCAGGCTGGTCTCAAACTCCCAACCTCAGGTGATCCACCCACCTCAGCCTCCTAAAGTGCTAGGATTACAGGCACGAGCCACCGCGCCCGGCAGTTCAAGTTTTAATCACCTCCAGAATTAGCCAGGCAATAAAATTAACTGTGCATACATAAATCCTCCAGTCAGTGTTTTAGTGCCTTATTTATTTATTTAGAGACGGAGTCTCACTCTTGTTGCCCAGGCTGGAGTGCAGTGGCACTATCTTGGCTCACTGCAACCTCCGCCTCCTGGGTTTAAGTGATTCTCCTGCCTCAGCCTGCCTCTTGAGTAGCTGGAATTACAGGTGCATGCCACCACACCCAGCTAATTTTTGTATTTTTAGTAGAGACAGGTTCATCACGTTGGCCAGGCTAGTCTCGAACTCCTGACCTCAGGTGATCCGCCCGCCTCGACCTCCCAAAGTGCTGGGATTACAGGTGTGAGCCACCGTGCCCGGCCTAGTGGTTCATTTAAAAATATAACAGGCTGGGCATGGTGGCTCATGCCTATAATCCCAATACTTTGGGTGATTGAGGTGGGAGGACACTTGAGCCTAGGAGTTCAAGACCATCCTAGGCAACATAGGGAGGCAACATAGGGAGATCCCACATCTCTAAAAAAATTAAAAATAAGCTGGGTGTGGTGGTGTACATGTATAGTCCCAGCTACTTGGGAGATTAAAGTGGGAGGATCACCTCTGGAAGGTGGAGGCTGCAGTGAGCCATCATAGTGCCACTGCACTCCAACCGGGGTGACAGAGTAAGACCCTGTCTCCAAAACCAAAAACACAAAAAAGTAAACAGAAAACCAAAGTTCACTAGATATTTAAAGGAAGTTGTGTACATGAAAGAGAGCAGCCCAAACACATAAACAGAAGTAAAAAATCTGGAGAAGGCCAGGCGTGGTGGCTCACACCTATAATACCACCACTTTGGGAGGTGGAGGTAGACGGATCACTTGAGGTCAGGAGTTCGAGACCAGACTGGCCAACATGGTGAAACCTTGTCTCCACTAAAAACACAAAAATTAGCTGGGCATGGTTGCTGGTGTCTGTAATCCCAGCTACTTGGGAGGCTGAGGCAGGAGAATTGCTTGAACCCAGGAGATGGAGGTTGCAGTGAGCCAAGATTATACCACTGCACTCCAGCCTGGGTGACAGAGTAAGACTCTGTCTCGATAAATAAGTAAATAAATAAATAAATAAATAAATAAATAAAATACAACAATTATTAACTCAAGGCAAAACCAAGTATATGAAAGGGACAAACATAATACACTTCTGTGCAGTAAACAATACTTAGTCAACAATGTAAATACTATCAACCAAAAATTATGGTATAATTATATTAGAAGGAGAAAGGGAAGGAAAGTTGGATATTAAAGAGAATTACCATAATAATAAGTTAATAGGCTGGGCACAGTGGCTCACGCCTATAATCCCAGCACTTTCGGACACTGAGGCGGGCGGATCGTTTGAGTTCAGGAGTTCAAGACCAGCCTGACCAATATGGTGAAACCCTGTCTCTACTGAAAATACAAAAAATTAGGCGGGCATGGTGGCAGGCGCCTGTAATCCCAGCTACTTGGGAGGCTGAGGCAGGAGAATCGCTTGAACCTGGGAGGGGAGCGTTGCAGTGAGCTGAGATGGTACCACTGCACTCCAGCCTGGGTGACAGAGCCAGATTCCGTCTCAAAAAATGTTAATAGATGGCTGGGTGCAGTGGCTCACGGCTGTAATCCCAGCACTTTGGGAGGGCAAGGTGGCTGGATCACGAGGTCAGGAGATCGAGACTATTCTGGCCAACGTGGTGAAACCCCATCTCTACTAAAAATACAAAAATTAGCTGGGCATGGTGGTACATGCCTATAGTCCCAGCTACTCAGGAGGCTGAGGCAGAATCGTTTGAACCCGTGAGGCGGAGGTTGCAGTGAGCCGATATCGCACCACTGCATTCCAGCCCAGCACAGTAAGACTCCGTCTCAAAAAAAAAAAAAGTTAATATATAAAGTCTAGAACTGTAAATTAGGAAGTAAAAGCATAAGCTTGCTATTTAGACATATGGAAGTATATATAAGTGACAACTAAAAAGTTGAAGTGTCTGTCTCCGGTGCAGTACATGGTTGTTTTCCCACATAAATTTCAAAATTTCTTTTTTATTTATTTATTTATTTATTTATTTTGAGACAGAGTTTCACTCTTGTTGCCCAGGCTGGAGAGCAATGGTATGATCTCAGCTCACCGCAACCTCCGCCTCCTGGGTTCACGCGATTCTCTGGCCTCAGCTTCCTGAGTAGCTGAGATTTCAGGCATGTGCCACCACACCTGGCTAATTTTGTATTTTTAGTAGAGACGTGTTTCTCCATGTTGTTCACGCTAGTCTTGAACTCCCAACCTTAGGCGATCTGCCCGCCTCAGCCTCCCAAAGTGTTGGGATTTCAGGCATGAGCCACTACACCCAGACTTATTTTTTATTTATTTTTTTGACACAGGGTCTCACTCTGTTGCCCAGGCTGGAGTGCAGCAGCACAATCACAGCTCACTGAAGTCTCAACCTCCTGGGCTCAAGCAATCCTCCCACTTCAGCTACTTGAGTAGCTGAGACTACAGGCACCTGCTACAACGCCGGCTAATTTTTGTATTTTTTTGTAGATATGGGGGTTTTGCCATCTTGCTAAGGCTGGTCTCAAACTCCTGGGCTCAAACAATCCACCGACCTCAGCCTCCCAAAGTGCTAGGATTACAGGCATAAGCCACCATGCCCAGACCCTTTTAATATTTTAAGAAAAAATTATATGCATGATTTGATAAAAAATATATAACTGTTTTACATAAAAATATATATAAGCTGTTAAAATATGAATTTTTAAAAAAATTAAAGTCAGAACCAGAAAAAACAGAAATTACAATAGATGGGGAGAGAGGGAGACATAAATATGCAGATTATAAAGTTCTACACTAAGATGGAACATGGTACTTACTGATGAGCCTAGAATTTGAGCATCATAAATGTCAAGGTGAAAAGAGAAATGTATTTATTTATAGTTTTCCTCATCCAGGTAGAGAAAATGCAACAAGTTCCTTGAATAAGCAACATATCTCCATACTTAGCTCTAAAATAAATTTATCACATGGAATATGATATGCTGTTATCACACACCATCTATAACCAATACGTACCCAAAACAACCCCACTGACACGGCATTTCCCAGTGTGTTCAGGCTCTGGTTCTGTAAGAATAAGATCTTCTACAGCTCCCTCCTGAACAGTAAGCAGTGGTGTATTCAAGATTTCTTTCTGTCAAAAGAAAATATCAGTTGAAACATGGTAATTAAACAATCACTATAATCTTTCCTGTGCTCATGCCCTATTCTTACCTGCATGTTCTGTTTATAGAGTTTCCTATCAATCTGAGCTCTCAGACCCCACACAGCCGGTCCCTTACGCCGGTTTAAAACTTTATAATGTACACCAGACTGGTCACAGATGCGAGAACACAGGCCATCCAAGGCATCTACTTCCCTCATTAAATGTCCCTTTCCGATGCCACCAAAGGAAGGATTACATGACATCTGACCTAAAGAGAATAGACATAAACAAAATAAATATATGAGCACTTTGTACATAGTGACTACTTAATAAGAAAATATTTATACAGGTGACTATAATCATCTCATACGATAAAAAATAGAAAACGTGAAAGATATACTACAAAGAAAATCCCAAAGACCCAATGGGATGCAGAAGTGTCCAGAGCAATCTGGATGACAAACCACTTTCTGAACTTCCTTTTGTTTTTTTTTAAGATGGAGTATCACTCTGTTACCCAGGCTGGAGTGCAGTGGTGCAGTCTCGGCTCACTGCAACCTCTGCCTCCCGGGTTCAAGCAATTCTCCTGCCTCAGCCTCCTGAGTAGCTGGGATTACAGGTGTCCGGCACCATGCCCGGCTAATTTTTGTATTTTTGGTAGAGACAGGTTTTACCATGTTGACCAGGCTGGTCTCAAACTCCTGACCTCAGGTGATCTGCCCACCTCAGCCTCCCAAAGTGCTGTGATTACAGGGCTGAGCAACTGCACCCGGCCTGAACTTTCTTTTGAATCTCTTCCTTGATGCATATTTTTACTGTTTCACTAGGTTGCCTTTTCCTTTCAAATTATGCAACAAGTTCCTTACCCCATGAAACCTTTCTAAATCGAGTACACTTGGTTTTTTAATTTTTTGTTCTTTTTTGATACAGCACCAGAGGAATCTACCAAATCAAGCACACTTGTAAGAAGTCCCTAGTCCTTCAACATAAATAAGGACAAAAATAAATAAAGAAATAATAAAAAACAGAGTCGGGTGTGGTGGCTCACACCTGTAATCCTAGCACTCTGGGAGGCCAAGGAGTGTGGATTGCTGGAGCTCAGGAGTTTGAGACCACCCTGGGCAACACAGTGAAACCCCATCTCTACTAAAATACAAAAATTTAGCCAGGCGTAGCACTTTGCGCCTGTAAACCCAGCTACTTGGGAAGCTGAGACAAAAGAATCACTTGAACCTGGGAGGCAGAGGTTGCAGTGAGCCAAGGTGGCACCATCACACTCTAGTCTAGGTGACAGAGTGAGACTCTGTCTCAAAAAAAAAAAAAAAAAGAAAAGAAAAAAAAAAAAGAAGAAGCCCCTTGGGCACTGGTCGAGCTACAACCAATTATGTCTTCCATAAATGCCATCTGATACTTTCTTTTTGCACTTACTGTGCAGAATTAAATATAATTAAATTACAAATTTCTTGAGAGTGAAGACCATATTTTATACCTTTCCCTTACATTTACCCAGTCTTACTTGGAGGTCTAAACCCATGTGGTTACCTCAAAAGTTTTGGGAGGTGAAGGGATGGGCAAGTTGTGTCAACATCCACACATCCACTGCCATCACATCAAGAATCAAGACCTCCAAAAGTTAATATTATTATTTTTTTTTGAGACACAGTTTCGCTCTTGGCACCCAGGCTGGAGTGCAATGGCATGATCTCAGCTCACTGCAACCTCCACCTCCCGGGTTCAAGTGATTCTCCTACCTCAGCCTCCCGAGTAGCTGGGATTACAGGCACATGCCACCACGCCTGGCTAATTTTGTATTTTTCATAGAGACAGGGTTTCTCCATGTTGGTCAGGCTGGTCTCAAACTCCTGACCTCAGGTGATCTGCTCGCCTTGGCCTCTCAAACTGCTGGGATTACAGGCATGAGCCACGGCGCCCAGCCAAGACCTCCAAAAGTTTTAATGGTCTTCACAGGGAGACTGGATAGCACTGTGATGATGAGCATGAAGTGTCATTATGAGGAGTGTGAAAGAGATCTGGCTCAATTTCTAGACCTACCACTTATGAGCTCTGTGATCATGGCAAGTTACCTAACATACCTTAGTCTCTCTACTGTAAACACAGGAATGACAGCTGCGGTAGATTATTTTCCTCCTCCTTCCTTTAAAATAGAAGACTCCTGGGCTCCTCAAATGCTGGGATTACAAGCGTGAGTAATCACCCCTGGCCTAGGTCTTTATTTTATTATTTTTTTAAATATAGAACGCTTCACAAATTTGTGCATCATCCTTGTGCGGGGGCTATGTTAATCTCTATGTCATTCCAACTTTATGTGTTGCCAAAGCAAGCACTAGATCTTTATTTTTTAAAAATATAAACAATAGGTTTATATTGTTTAAAAATATAAACAATAATTATATAATTATATTAAATAATAATATAATAATAATAAATCATTTATTAAGCGGTTCTTGTGTTTTTATTTTTAAAAAATCATTTACAGACGACTATGTTGCCCAGGCTGGAGTGCAGTGAATACTCAGGCACGATCGTTGCACATTACAGGCTTCGCTTTCTGGACTCAAGAACTTTTCCTGCCTCTGCCTAAACAGTAGCTGGGATTGCAGGTGCGCAGCACCCTGCCCAGCCTGATCTTTATGTTTCTGTCAAGATTTTGTGACGCCCTTTTGAAGAACCATGCTACTTTTTTTTTTTTTTTTTTTTTTTGAGACAATCTCGCATTGTTGCCCAGGCTCCAGTGTAGTAGTTCCATCTCAGCTCACTGCAAGTTCCACCTCGCGGGTTCATGCCATTCTCCTGCCTCAGCCTCCCGAGTAGCTGGGATTACAGGCACCCACCACTACGCCTGGCTAATTTTTTTTTCTTCATTGTATCCTGTAGAGCCAGGATGGTCTAGATATCCTGACCTTGTGATCCGCCCGCCTCGGCCTCCCAAAGTGCTGGGATTACAGGCATGAGCCACCGCGCCTGGCACCATGCTACCTTTTGCATCCTATATTCCTTCTGGGTTGTTGTCCCTGGATTTTGTGCTTAGTACTGGACAGTACTTTTTTTGCTCTAATGGGTAATTGTTGGATGACCATTCTGTAGCATCATGATAGATACTAGCTAAAACATCAACTTGTAAATTATATATGTCTCTGTCTTTCCTCCTGCCTTTTGCTTAGGAGCGAGCAGTAATTAGAATATTGTTTTGTAAAAGTTGTGAATAAATCACGTATTTATTCCTGAAATCCTTCTTTAAAATGACGGTTCCGCTCATAACTGAAGAAATTTATACTATTAACTGCGGTTTTGTGGGTGGGGGAGAGGAGGCTATATGATTTCCTAAAAGATTATACTTTTCTCATTATACATTTAAGTGGGTTTTTTTGTTGTTGTTTTTTTGTTGTTGTTGTTTTTGAGATAGAGTTTTGCTGTTGTTGACCAGGCTAGAGTGCAGTGGCGCGATCTTGGCTCACGGCAACCTCCACCTCCCGGGTTCAGGTGATTTCCTGCCTCAGCCTCCCAAGTAGCTGGCATTAGAGGAGCCCGCTACCACACCCAGCTAATTTTTTTGTATTTTTTTTTTTTAGTAGAGATGGGGTTTCATCATGCTGGCCAGGCTGGTCTCGAACTCATGACTTCAGGTGATCCACCCGTCTCAGCCTCCCAAAGTGCTGGGATTAAAGAAGTGAGCCACTGCGCCTGGCCATAAACGATTGTTAATAATGTTAATTCACCCTTTATCTGGAGTAACATAGTAGAAGGTAAACGCAGCAATGAACCAAGAAGCTACCAGCGAGTATTCTTGAAGTTTCTCACTTTCCCAAGGCACGGACCCCGAACCCCAACCTCCCACAAGGGACTACTGTCAGCAGCAGCATAATCTATGGTTCGCAGAATAGACTAATCCAGAGTTGTGGCCTGGCCTGCCTGATCCTTGCGAGACACTGACCGAGGCTGAAACCACAGAAGGTAGAATTCTCACTAGCTTTAAGGGAGGGTCCCCCACTTCAGACCCAAGGAGGCGGGAAAGAAGCAGCCTGCGTCCCACGCCAGGATCCACAGCACCCGCGCTCCTCACCGATCGTGTCCACGCGGTGAGTGAGGAGCAGAGTCCGAGAGCCGCACCGAGCTGCGGCGGTGGCTGCCTCAGTCCCGGCATGTCCTCCACCAATGACTATCACGTCGAAATGCGGAGTCCGGGGCGCCGCGCTGTCACTGCTCAACCGTACCAATGGAAACTGCTGCTTGGTGAAGGAAGCCGCGACCCAACGGCCACAGCCTCGTAAGTAGAACATGCTGGGAGAAAATCTATCTGACTTTGAAGCTGACACGAGAGACGGTCAAAAAACCTTACGCAACAAGAGAAAATCTGCAGGGCGCGGCCATCTTGCTTTAATGTCACTGCGTAAGACGTCTACGTCCAGCGTCGCCGGTGATTGGCGGTTTGGAGTTACTTTCCCGGCGAGGGAGATAGGTGATCGCACGGATGCCCGGTTGTGTGTTTTCTTTCCTAGTTCGTGCGGGCTTTTTGATTTCCTGTGGTTCTGGGTTGGGAGCTCCTACTAAAGGTTGTCTTTTGTCCTTTCTCAGACCCTGTGGTCCTTATCGCCAGGTGGTCACCTACGATCAATGAATTTGATCACGTTGCCTTATCAGATCTTTGTGATCTGGCAATCTGATACAATGTCACCTTCTGTTTGTCTATAAAAACTAAGGGCTGAAAATAAGAATAGATTCGGGCTGGGCGCGGTGGCTCACGCCAGTATTCCCGGCACTCTGGGAGGCTGAAGCAGATGGATCACGAGGTCAGGAGATGGAGACCATGCTGGCCAACGTGGTGAAACCCCATCTCTACTTAAAGAAAAAAAAATTAGCCGGGCTTGGTGGCCTGTGCCTGTAATCCCAGCTACTCAAGAGGCTGAGGCAGGAGAATGGCTTGAACCTGGGAGGCTGAGGTTGCAGTGAGCCAAGATTGCACCACTGCACTGCAGTCTGGGAGACAGAGTGAGACTCCTTCTCAAAAAGAAAAGAAAAGAAAAGAAAAAGAATAGATTCGAAAGGAGTTCAAATACATTTGTGGACCAAAGATTCATGATGGTGCCCAGGTGCGGTGGCTCACACCTGTGATCCTAGCACTTTGGGAGGCCGAGGGGGGCACATTGCCCGAGCTCAGGAGTTTGAGACCAACCTGGGCAACACGGTGAAACCCCATCTCTACTAAAATACAAAAAAAAAAAAAAAAAAAAAAGAATTAGCCAGGTGTGGCAGCATGCGCCTGTAGTCCCAGCTACTCGGGAGGCTGAGGCAGGAGAATTGCTTGAACCCCTAGGCAGAGGTTGGAGTGAGCTGAGATTGTGCCACTGCACTCCAGCCTGGCGAGGGAGACTCCATCTCAAAAAAAAAAAAAAGAGAAATTAATGATGGCCAATTAGAAGAATTGGTCAGTTGGAGGTTAAATGTCCAGCCTTTTGGAATTCACAGCCTTTCTCGATTCACAGCCTTTCTCAGAAAGGAAACGTTTGACTGATTGGAGAATAAAACAAGTGTGGTATTGCGGGATCTGGCCAGCAGCCTGCAATGCAATGGGGCTCTCTCTTCATTCCCAGTCGGATCAGCAGGTTGAGAAATAATAGACACACACAAGATAGTGAAAGCTGGGTCCAGGGGGGTCACCACCTTCTGATCCCATGATGCCGCCAATGAACTGGATATACCAGCATTTATTATTAAGTTTAGTGAGGGCGGGAGTAGGTTAGTGAGAGATTTAGGGTCCTTTGATTATGAGGTGAGAGGGTCACATGGGGATGAAGTAATTCTTTAACGTAACATCTGTATGCAGAAGTACAGTATACAGAGATAAGAATTTACAATATAGTGTGTGCATCAGTAATTTCTAACAGAGCCTTAAAACAGAAACAGTCTTTCCATAACCTATGATTAGCAAGATATTAATCAGCAGTAACAGTTGCAGCTAAAGCTGGTTACAAACAATCCATAGAAACAGGACGTGAAGCTAGACAACCTGTTAGACCAGAAATTCTCAGAAGGGACTATGCCTTAACCCCAAAGAGGCCTAGAAGAGCTGTGGCAAGATGAGGGTGTTTATAGCCTATCTTATCCATATGAACAGATGCCCCTCATGCATCCGTTTATAGGCTCTCCACAAGGGTCGCATTCCATTCCCAGAGCTATGAACATCTGTTTTTCTGGGATAGGAATCTTGGTGATGTGAAACCTCCCTGACTGCACATCATTCATAGGCTCTCTGCAGGGGGAGGTACATCACCCGCTGTTGGCTCATTCTGGCAGTCCAACCTGGCATTTTCTTTACACAATCCTGCATGCAACTTTGTATTTATAATAATCAGGAGCATTTCATCTTTTATTCCACAGCAATAGTTTCAGGGGGTCTCCCTACAGTGTGGCAGTTTTACTGTTCTAATTATAAAAAGTATCAAACACATAGGCCAGGAGTGGTGGCTCATGCCTGTAATCCCAACACTTTGGGAGGCCAAGGTGGCAGATCACTTGAGGCCACGAGTTTGAGACCAGCCTGGCCAATATGGCGAAACCCTCGCTCTACTAAAAATAGAAAAATTAACCTGGCATGGTGGTGTGTGCCTGTAGTCCCAGCTACTCAGGAGGCCGAGGCAGGAGAATCACTTGAACCCAGGAGGCAGAAGTTGCAGTGAGCCCAGATGGTGCCACTGCACTCAAGCCTGGGTGACTGAGCGAGACCCTATCTCAAAAAACCAAAACAAAACAAAACAAAAACCCACAAAACAAAAAACAGTAAACATTATTTCTTTTCTTTATTATTATTTTTTTCATAATAGGATCTCCTTCTGTTGCCCAGGCTGGAGTGCCATGGCGCTATCATGGCCCACTGCAACCTCCGTGTCCTGGGCTCAAGCGATCCTCCTGCCTCCATCTCCCAAATAGCTGGGACTACAGATATGGGTGGACACTAGGCCTGGCTAATTTGCTTTCTTTGTTATTTTTTGTTTGTTTGTAGACATGGGGTTGGGGGAAGGGGTGTCTCACTATGTTGCCCATGTTGGTCTTGAACTCCTGGCCTCTAGCAATCTTCCCAAAGTGCTGGGATTACAGGTGTGAGCCCCGCTCCCAGCCTATTTTTGATACTTTTTTCTTTAAAAATTTTTTTTCCACTTTCTGCAACTTCAGTTACATATTTTTTAATAAAAATTAGATCATAGCATATGCATTGTTTTGTAATCTATTCTTAATAATCATGAATATTTTTCTATCCAAAAAAATAATAATAATCACTTAAGACATAAGGAAACTCTAGATGATACCTTAGGGATGAGGGAAAGTACCCAAAGATTAAAGTGGGAAGGCATTCATATCTCAAGTATAGAAAGCCTTTAGAGAGCATGGGCAGTGCAAATGGGGGGTTTACGGAGGAAGCAGCAGCTCTGTATAGACCTCCTGGGCCACAGGTGGGCTTCACAGAGGGGCTTGCAAAAGGATCAACTTCTGGGGTATGATTCTCTGGCCCACAGGCAGCTATATGCAGGCAAGGTGGGAATTTTAGTTTCTCTGTCTAGAAGGCAGTGGACAGGTTATAAACAGGTCAAGGCTACAAAGTCACAGGGAGATCACTTTCTGGGTTGTGACTGAGGTAGGCTCTACCAGATGTTCTCATACCCAAGGCTGACTAGAGACAAACATGAGGTATACAGAATAAGATGTAATCCCAGCATTTGGGGAAGCCAAGGTGGGCATATCACTTGAGGCCAGGAGTTCGAGACCAGCCTGGGCAGCATGGTGAAACCTCATATCTACTAAAAATACAAAAATTAGCCAGGGTGGTGGCGCGCACCTGTAATCCCAGCTACTTGGGAGGCTGAGGTATGAATTGCTGCAATGAGCTGACATTGCACTGCTGCATTCCAGCTTGGGTGGCAGAGTGAGATGCTGTCTCAAGAAAAAAAAAAAAAAAGAAGAAGAAGAAGTGGTAAAGTCAACTAGATAAAATATATACCCACAAACAAATTTTCTGGGGTTTCCTACTAGATAAAATCCAAGTTCCACATCAAGACTCAACTAAACAGTCATTTTCTCTGTGATTTGGACACTGATTGCTGCAGCAAGTTTGAATAAAGAGTGAGTTCTCTTCCTTTGGTAGGCCAATAGTAGAGATATTTGATCTGGCCCAGTGGATTGTTGCTTGTGTGCTTTTGGTTAAAGAAACCACCAGTGACTTAAGGGGACTTTAGAAACTGATGGAAGACAGCATTTATTTTTATGTATTTGTTTTATTTTATTTTATTTTATTTTATTTTATTTTTATTTTTATTTTATTTATTTATTTATTTTTTTGAGACGGAGTCTCGCTCTGTCTCCCAGGCTGGAGTGCAGGGGCCGGATCTCAGCTCCGCCTCCCGGGTTCATGCCATTCTCCGGCCTCAGCCTCCCGAGTAGCTGGGACTACAGGCGCCCACCACCTCGCCCGGCTAGTTTTTTGTATTTCTTAGTAGAGACGGGGTTTCACCATGTTAGCCAGGATGATCTCGATCTCCTGACCTCGTGATCCACCCGTCTCGGCCTCCCAAAGCGCTGGGATTACAGGCTTGAGCCACCGCGCCCGGCCTATTTTATTTTATTTTTGAGACAGAGTCTTGCTCTGTTGCCCAGGTTACAGTGCAATGGTGCCATCTTGGCTTACTGCAACCTCCACCTCCCAGGTTCAATCAATTCTCCTGCCTCAGCCTCCTGAGTAGCTGGGATTACAGCCGCCTGCCACCACGCCCATCTAATTTTTGTATTTTTAGTAGAGACAGGTTTCACCATCTTGACCAGCCTGGTCTCGAACTCCTGACCTCGAACTCCTGACCTCGAGATCTGCCCGCCTCAGCCTCCCAAAGTGCTGGGATTATAGGAGTGAGCCACTGCACCTGGCCCGGAAGAGAGCATTAAACTAACTGTAGAGTCAATTACAGGATTTCATGACAAGCAGCTGGAGTCCCTGGAGAAAACAAACAGAACCATAGAGCAGAGGCCTTCAGAATGTGGTAGTTACCCCCGAACATCCTGGAAGACTATCCAGATGCACTTGCACTTTCTTTTTTTTCCTCTCTCTCTCTGTTTTTTTTTTTTTTTTTTTTTTTTTTTTGGCAATGGAGTCTCACTCTGTCGTCCAGGCTGGAGTGCAGTGGCACTATCTCGGCTCACTGCAACCTCTGCCTCCCAGGTTCAAGCGATTCTCCTGCCTCAGCCTCCCGAGTAGCTGGGATTACAGGCATGCACCACCATACCTGGCTAATTTTTGTGTTTTTCATAGAGATGGTTTCACCATGTTGACCAGGCTGGTCTTGAACTCCTGAGCTCAGGTGATCTGCCTGCCTGGATCGGCCAAACTGTTGGGATTGCAGGCGTGAGCCACCACACCTGGACAGCTCTTGCAGTTTCAAGGATATGGATTTCCACATTTCAGCTTCCATTTTACTCTTCCCTGAAACTAGTTGGCTTGGGAACAAGTTTGACTATGCAATGGTCCTCCTTCTGTTTCTCCTTCTATATTTCACAAGAGAAAAATATACCTTTCTGGCATCCTAATTCAAACTACGGCTCATTGCTCCAGGGTGGTAAAAATCTCTTTGAACTTAAGAGAAGGATATATAAACATATTTATTTCGGGGAAAACTTTTTAAAAAGTAAGGCATTTTTGTCCATTGACAGGTGAATGGATAAACAAAATGTGACATATACACACAAAGCAATATTTTTCAGCCCAAAAACAGAAGGAAATTCTCGCAACATGGATGAACATTGGCTAAGAGCGATAAGCCGGTAACAAAAAGACAAACATTGCATTATTTCCCTGACATAAAGTACTTAGAGCAGTCAAAATCACAGTCAGAAAGTAGAATGGTGGTTGCCAGGGGCTAGAGAGAGGAGAGAATGAGGAGTTATTGTTTATTGGTACAGAGTTTCAGTTTTGCAAGATGAAGAGTTTTGAAGACGAATGATAGTGATGGTTGCACAGGAATGTGAACATACTTAATATCATTGAACTATACATCCCCAAAAAATGGTTCAAATAGTACAAAGGGAAAAAAAGTAGTCAAGGCTTTCTAAACCCAAGAGGTTCTTGTCTAATATGCATTTCTTTTTTTTTTCAGACAGAGTCTCGTTCTGTCGCCCAGGCTGGAGTGCAGTGGCAGGATCTTACTCACTGCAACCTCTGTCTCCTGGGTTCAAGCTATTCTCCTGCCTCAGCCTCCCGAGTAACTAGGTTCACAGACATGTGCCATCACACCTGGCTTTTGTATTTTTAGTAGAGACAAAGTTTCATCACGTAGGCCAGGCTGGTCTTAGAATTCCTGACCTCAGCTGATCTAGGGCTCCTAAAGTGCTGGGATTACGGGCATAAGCCACTGTGCCTGACCTCTAATACACATTTATATCAAGGGCTTTAGAAATAGATACTTGAAGGCCAGGCACGGTGGCTCATGCCTGTGATCCCAGCACTTTGGGAGGCCAAAGGGGGCAGATCACCTAAGGTCAGGAGTTCGAGACCAGCCTGGCCAACATGGTGAAACCCCATCCCTACTAAAAAGGTGAAAAAAAACAGCTGGGCCAGGCGCGGTGGCTCACGCCTGTAATCCCAGCACTTTGGGAGGCCGAGGCAGGTGGATCACGAGGTCAGGAGATCGAGACCATCCTGGCTAACAAGGTGAAACCCCGTCTCTACTAAAAACACAAAAAAATTAGCCAGGTGTGGTGGCAGGTGCCTGTAATCCCAGCTACTCAGGAGGCTGAGGCAGGAGAATGGCGTGAACCCAGGAGGCGGAGCTTGCAGTGAGTCAAGATCCTGCCACTGCACTCCAACCTGGGCAACAGAGCAAGACTCCATCTCAAAAAAAAAAAAAAATTAGCTGGGTGTGGTGGCAGGCACATGTAATCCCAGCTACTCTGGAGGTTGAGGCAGGAGAATCACTTGAACCCAGGAGGTGGAGGTTACAGAGAGCCAAGATAGCACCATTGCACTCCAGCCTGGACAACAAAAGTGAAACTCCATCTCGAAAACAACAACAAAAAAGATACTTGAAAGCCTGTATTGAGATGCTCTAGAATCACAACAGCTGAAGCAGTATGAATGATTTAAAACGTAAATGCCAGGTCAGGTGCAGTGGCTCATGTGAGTAACAGCACTTTGGGAGGCTGAGGCGGGCAGACAGCTTGTTGGGGACCAGCCTGGGCAACATGGTGAAACCACATCTCTACAAAACCATACAAAAATTAGCTGGGCGTGGTGGGGCATGCCTGTAGTCTCAGCTGCGTGAGAGGCTGAGTCAGGAGAATCTCTTGAACCCAGGAGGCGGAGGGTATGGTGAGCTGAGATCGTGCCATTGCACTCCAGCCTGGGCAACAAGAGCAAAACTCCGTCTCAAAAATGAATAAAACAAAATAAAATAAAAAGAGAAAACTTTACACAACGTTTTTTTCCCCCCTGGGACAGGGTCATTTCTCTGTCATTTTTCATCCTGTCGTCCAGGATGGAGTGCAGAGGCCTGATCTCGGCTCATTGCCACCTCTGCTTCCCCACTTCAAGCGATTCTCCTGCCTCAGCCTCCCAAGTAGCTGGGTTTACAAGCATGGCCACCATACCTGGCTAATTTTTGTATTTTTAGTAGAGATGGGGTTTCACCATGCTGGCCAGGCTGGTCTTGTACTCCTGACCTCAAGTGATCCACCCACCTTGGCCTTCCAAAGTGCTGGAATTATAGGCATGAGTCACCATACCAGGCAGGAACTTTATACAGCATTTTAAAGATTTTCTGTGCTTTTTAAAAAATGTCAAATAAAATGAAGTATTTACTCCAATTGCAGTCAAACTTTGATTAATTCCATCTTGTAAAAGTTGAATATTTTCTATTTCTTATTTTTTCTTTTTTCAAATTATTTTTCATTTCTTATTAATTTTTTATTTTCTTTTTTAAAATTATTTTATTTCTTACTGATTTTTAAAAACCCCTTTTAAAATTTACATTGAAAAAGTTGGCCGGGCATGGTGGCTCACACCTGTAATCCCAACACTTTGGGAGGCCGGGCAGGTGGATCACGAGATCAGGAGTGCCAGACCAGCCCGGCCAATATGGTGAAACCCCTCTCTACTAAAAATACAAAAATTAGCCGGGTGCAGTGGTGCACACCTGTAGCCCCAGCTACTTCGGAGGTTGAGGCAGGAGAATCGCTTGAATCCGGGAGGCGGAGGTTACAGTGAGCCAAGATCGCGCCACTGCACTCCAGCCTAGGTGACAGAGTGAGACTCCGTCTCAAAAAAAATAAAAATAAATAAATAAATATAAATAAAAGTTTCTGGCCAGGCGCTGTGGCCAACATAGCGAAACTCCGTCTCTACTAAAAATACAAAAAATTAGGCGGGCATAGTGGCGGGCGTCTGTAATCCCAGCTACCCAGAAGGCTGAGGCAGGAGAATTGCTTGAACCCAGGAGGCAGAGGTTGCAGTGAGCCAAGATTGCGCCGTTGCACTCCAGCCTGGGTGACAAGAGCGAAATTCTGCCTCAAAAAAAAAAAAAAAAAAAAAAAAGAAAGAAAGAAAAGAAAAAGTTTCTGTGGCAGGGCACAGTGGCTCATGCCTACAATCCCAACACTTTGGGAGGCTGAGGAGGGAGAATCACTTGAGTCTAGGAGTTTTGAGACCAGCCTGGGTAACATAGTAAGACCTCCCCATGTATTAAAAAAAAAAAAAGAAAGAAAGAAAGAAAAGAAAAAAGAAAAGAAAAAGCTAGGCATGGTGTCCGCACCTGTAGTAACAGCTACTGGAGATGCTGAGGTGGGAGGATCGCTTCAGCCCTGGTGGCAGAGGTTGCAGTGAGCCGAGATCGCTCCTCCCTGACTCAAAACAAAATTAAATTAAAAAAACATTTAGGCCGGGCGCTGTGGCTCAAGCCTGTAATCCCAGCACTTTGGGAGGCCGAGACGGGCAGATCACGAGGTCAGGAGATCGAGACCATCCTGGCTAACACGGTGAAACCCCGTCTCTACTAAAAAATACAAAAAACCAGCTGGGCGAGGTGGCGGGCGCCTGTAGTCCCAGCTACTCGGGAGGCTGAGGCAGGAGAATGGCGTGAACCTGGGAGGCGGAGCTTGAAGTGAGCTGAGATCCGGCCACTGCACTCCAGCCTGGGCAACAGAGCGAGACTCCGTCTCAAAAAAAAAAAAACAAAAACAAAAAACAAAAAACAAAAGCATTTAATTGAAAGAGAAAAGTTTCTCTGTCAATTTTTTTTCTTTTTTCTTTCTTTTCTTTTTTTCTTTTTTTTTTTTTTCTTTTTCTGTCTTGTGATGGAGTCTTGTTCTGTTGCCCAGGCTGGAGTGCAGTGGCACAATCTTGGCTTACTGCAACCTCTCCCTCCCAGGTTCAAGCAGTTCTCTGTCTCGGCCTCCCGAGTAGCTAGGACTACAGGCACACGCCACCACGTCCTGCTAATTTTTGTATTTTTAGTAGAGACGAGGTTTCACCATGTTGGCCAGGAAGGTCTCGATCTCTTGACCTTGTGATGCACCCGCCTCGGCCTTCCAAAGTGCTGGGATTATAGACGTGCACCACCCCGCCCGGCCTCTTTTTCTTTTTTGAGACAGAGTCTCGCTCTGTAGTCCAGGCTGGAATGAAGTGGCACGTCTCGGCTCACTGCAACCTCCGCCTCCCGAGTTCAAGTGATTCTCCAGCCTTAGCCTCCCCAGTAGCTGGGATTACAGGTGCCGGCCACCACGCCCAGCTAATCTTTGTATTTTTTAGTAGAGACGGGGTTTCGCCTTGTTGGCCAGGCTGGTCTTAAACTCCTGACCTCAGGTGATCCGCCCACCTCGGCCTCCCAGACTGCTGGGATTACAGGTGTGAGTCACTGTGCCCAACCAACACACACACACATATATATGTGTGGTGTGTGTGTGTGTATATATATATATAATTTATATATATTGCTGGGTTGCCCATGCTGGTCTCAAACTCCTGAGCTCAAGCGACCTGCCCGCCTCGGCCTCTCGGATGCTGAGGTTACAGGCGTGAGCCACCGCGCCCCGCCCTACCTCATCTTCTTAAGACAGGGTCACGGATTGCCCTGGAGGGTTAGAAACTTCGAGACTTTTGTAGCATCAGTAAAGGCCGCGGCCAGCCTCTTCGCGGCATGGGCGTGGCTCGCAGCGACTTCCCAGCCTGGGGTTCCGCTTCGGCTCACAGACACTGTGTGCCCGCCAGTAGTGGTAGGTTTCCAACAGCTATTGCTGGCTCTTCCTCTTGCGGCCTTTTCTTGAAACGGATTCTTCTTTCCGGGAACAGAAAGCGCCAGCCATGCAGCCTCGGCAAGGAAAGGCCACGCGGAGAGCTTCCGAGGCCGGAGCCACTGTCCCCGAGGCTTCCGCGCGGAGTGCCAGGGGGGCCCGGACGGACCGCAACGAGTCTCCGGCTGCCCCCGAAGCCGCCCTGCCCGAGGCGGGAAAGTTCGGCCCCGCCAGGAAGTCGGGATCCGGGCAGAAGAAGAGCCCCCCGGACACCCAGGAGCGGTCGCCAGTCCGCGCAACTGGGGCCCGCGCTAAAAAGGCCCCTCAGCGCGCCCAGGACGCGCGGCCCTCTGACTCCACCAGCGCCGCTGGGGCGGAGGGGCTGGAGCCTCCTGCGGCTCGGGAACCGGCTCTTTCCAGGGCTGGTTCTCGCCGCCAGAGGGGCGCGCGCTGCTCTCCGAAGCCAAGACCCCCGCCCGGGCCCCGGGACGTGCCCAACCCCGGCCTGCCGGTCTCGGTCCCCATTCTGGTACAGAGGGATGCGGCGCCTGGGGCCAGGAAGCTCCGGGCGGTTTTGGAGAAGTTAAGGCTCAGCCACCAGGACATCTCCAAGGCGGCGAAGGTGGTGAATGGGGTTGTGAGCCACCTGCTGCGCAGATTGAAGTGCGAGCCCGAGTTCGGAGGCGTAGAGCAGCTGCACACCGGGAGCTACTACGAGCACGTGAAGGTGAGCTGCTTGGCGCCCGCCCGCGGGGCCCCGATGCTCAGCCTTCCCGAATCCGCAGTTCGCAGTCCCTACCTCCCCCGGGTCGCGCCCCTCACTTCCCTTCGGAAGTGACTTAGACTCTTGCATGTTTTTCGGTAGCCTGTTCTAAGTAAAACGACAAACCGTTCGTTTACTCATCTACACATCCAACGATCAGACAGCCAACCGGTACTGATTACTGGGTAATTTCAAGACAGTGTTCCCGGGGTAATTCAAATGTAGCGGTTTATTCATGCAAGCCGACATGTATCGAGTTTCCGTAACAGGGCGGTGTTTGATGGTGTGGACCTGAGGTCCCAAGTGAGATATTGACTTGGATAATTTGAAGTGGTCTGTTAAAAATTCCACGTAGACTTTTTCCTATGAGAAAGACCTCTTACTCCATAGAAAAAATACCTTCAATTTCTCTCCCCCTCTTCCTCCCTGCCCTCTCCTGCTGTCCCGTCTATCCCCAATTTCTTATACAGAAATCTTGGGAAGCTCACAGTGTAATGTTAAACAAACAAATACGAATATTCCCTACAGATACTAAAAACTATGCTTTCTAGATACACATTCCGTATAATTGCTTAGACGTGTGTATTACACAGCTCCATTTGTTTGTGGGTGATTGAGTCATTAATCGTTTCTGTGTAAATCGAAAGTTTAGAAGCAAGTTCCTGACTGGAGCGTGTTTCCTGCCCAGCAACAGATTTCTTTCTTTTTCTTTCTTTTTTTGAGAAGGAGTTTCGCTCTTATTATCCAGGCTGGAGTGCAGTGGCCTGATCTTGGCTCACTGCAACCTCCGCCTCCCAGGTTCAAGCGATTCTCCTGCCTCAGCCTCCTGAGTAGCTGGGATTACAGGCATGAGCCTCCACGCCTGGCTAATTTTGTATTTTTAATAGAGATGGGCTTTCTCCATGTTGGTCAGGCTGGTCTTGAACTCCCGACCTCAGGTGATCCGCCAGCCTCGGCCTCCCAAAGTGCTGGGAGTACAGGTGTGAGCCACCGTGCCCGACTTCTTTTCTATTATTTTCTTTTCTCTTCTTTTCTCTTTTCTTCTCTTTCCTTCCCTCCCTCCCTTCCATCCTTTCTCTTTCGTTCTTTCTTTTCTTTCTTCTTTTTCTTTTTTTGACAGAGTTTCACGCTTGTTGCCCAGTCTGTAGTGCAGTGGTGCCATCTAGGTTTCACTGGCACCTCTGGCTCCCGGGTTCAAGCGATTATCCTGCTTCAGCCTCCCAAGTAGCAGGGATTACAGGCACCTGCCACCACTTCCGGATAATTTTTGTATTTTTAGTAGAGACGGGGTTTCACCATGTTAGCCAGGCTGGTCTCAAACTCTGACCTCAGATGATCCACCCGCCTCAGACTCCCCAAGTGCTGGGAGTACAGGCTTGAGCCACCGCGCCCAGCCCAGACTATGTCTTGAGCATGATACTTTTCAATTAACTATTTTACTTTTCAGCATCAGATGTCTCTGATTGAGCATGATTCTTATTACGTGCGTATCAATTCAGTTCAATTACTATATATGGCGGGTCCAAAGGAAAAAGAAAATTACCAGTTAGAATTAGAGAACAAGACATTCAGAAGACAGTCCCCATTCAGAACCACTTTGTGTGTGGGGGGGGGGTTTTTTGTTTGTTTGTTTGTTTTGGTTTGGTTTTTTTTTTTTTTTGAGACGGAGTCTCACTCTGTTGCCCAGGCTGGAGTGCAGTGGTGCCATCTCGGCCCACTGCAAGCTCCGCCTACTGGGTTCACACCATTCTCCTGCATCAGCCTCCCGAGTAGCTGGGACTACAGGCACCCGCCACTATGCCCGGCTAATTTTTGTATTTTTAGTAGAGAAGGAGTTTCACAGTGTTAGCCAGGCAGGTCTCTATCTCCTGACCTCGTGATGCACCCGCCTCAGTCTCCCAAAGTGCTGGGATTACAGGCCTGAGCCACCATGTCCGGCCCAGAACCACTTTGTTTTTAAAAATTATGCCAATGAAAAGAAATCCAGTGAAATTTGTTTAATCTAAAACTTTTTCTTTTTCTTTTTTTTTTTTTTTGAGATGGAGTCTTTCTGTCACCCAGGGTGGAGTGGAATAATGTGATCTTGGCTCACTGTAACCTCCGCCTCCTGGGTTCAAGTGAGTCTCCTGCCTCAGCCTCCTGAGTAACTGGGATTATAGTCAGGTGAGTCAGGTGTCACCTCACCGGGCTAATTTTGTATTTTTAGTAGAGACAAGATTTCAGCATGTTGGCCAGGCTTGAACTTCTGACCTCGATCCACCTGCATCAGCCTTTCAAAGTGCTGGGATTACAGGCATGAGCCACCGCACCTGGCCTAAAACTTTTTCTGTTACTGATCATGAGATATACGTGGGCCAGGTACAGTGGGCTCATGCCTGTGATCCTAGCACAATGGGAGGCTGAGGCGGGAGGAACTTGAGGCCAGGAGTTTGAGTCCAGCCTGGGCAACATAGTGAGACCCCAGCTCTACCAAAAATAAGTTAAAAATTAGCTGGATGTGGTGGCACACATCTGCAGTCCTAGCTACCTGGGAGACTGAAATGGAAGGGTCATTTGATCTCAGGAGGTCAAGGCTGCAGTGAGGCCTGCTCACATCACTGCACTCCAGCCTGGGCAACAGCGAGATGCTGTCTGAGTGAATGAATGAATGAGATATATGTGTTTCTTGTAGAGCTGACCCACTGTTCATCCACCAGCAGGCTTGTACAGTTCATTAGCTCCCCTCCTCCTTACCCCTCTCCTCAGCCTCTCCCATATTCTCATTTGTCCCATATTTTATTTTATTTTTATTTTATTTTATTTTATTGTGAGATGGTGTCTTCCTCTGTCACCCAGGCTGGAGTGCAGTGGCATGATCTTGGCTGACTGCAACCTCTGCCTCCTGGGTTTAAGCAATTCTCCTTCCTCAACCTCCCAAGTAGCTGGGATTACAAGCTTGATTAACCATGCCCAGTTAATTTTTGTATTTTTAGTAGAGATGGGGTTTCACTATGTTGGCCAGGTTGGTCTCGAACTCCTGACCTCATGTGATCCGCTTGCCTCGGCCTCCCAAAGTGCTGGGATTATAGGTATGAGCCACGGTGCCCTGCCTCTTGTTCCATATTGATGCTCTAGGAAAGTCAGAAAAGCCTATAGAAGAAACTATTGCTCCTATTTTATTTACTGTTATCATTTTGATGTATTTTCTTCTTTTACACATACACTTGGATCTGTTATATTTATATTTGCATTTCAAAATTGGATTCCAAGTTCTTTTTTATGAGTCAAAGGATAGACAAAATATACTTCTCAGTAATTTATTTACATAGTTCCATACTGACACATTTCTCATTCATATATTTTATTGTAGTTTATCAAATTCTAGGTTAAAAAAAATCTTGAAAATATGTGGGAAGTTTCTTGTAGAAATTCCCTGTAGAATTGTTAGTCCATATGTTCTTTTTGTTCTAAGTGTTAATGTACTATTTATATACTTTGGACTGAGTGAAAAGGTTACATGGAAATCAATTAATTTTAGTGTTTGTTTGTTTTTGTTTTGTTTTGTTTGGAGACAGAGTTTCATTCTTGTCACCTGGGCTGGAGTGCAATGGCGTGGGTGGCCTCAGCTCACTGCAACCTCTACCTCCCAGGTTCAAGCGATCCTCCTGCCTCAGCCTCCTGAGTAGCTGGGATTACAGGCATGCACCACCATGCCTGGCTAACTTTTTGTATTTTTAATAGAGATGGGGTTGCTCCATGTTGGTAAGACTGGTCTCGAACTCGACCTCATGTGATCCACCCGCGTCGGCCTCCCAAAGTACTGGGATTACAGGCGTGAGCCATCACGCCCGGCCAGTGGTTTTAAGTAATGGTATATTAACTGGTAAAGAATAGGAACAAACTACAGCAACATGAACAGTGAAAATGAATTACGTAAATAATGTTGAACAGGCCGGGCGCGGTGGCTCAAGCCTGTAATCCCAGCACTTTGGGAGGCCGAGACGGGCGGATCACGAGGTCAGGAGATCGAGACCATCCTGGCTAGCACAGTGAAACCCCGTCTCTACTAAAAATACAAAAAACTAGCCGGGCGAGGTGGTGGGCGCCTGTAGTCCCAGCTACTCGGGAGGCTGAGGCAGGAGAATGGCGTAAACCCGGGAGGCGGAGCTTGCAGTGAGCTGAGATCCGGCCACTGCACTCCAGCCTGGGCGACAAAGCGAGACTCCGTCTCAAAAAAAAAAAAAAAAAAAAAAAAAAAAATAATAATGTTGAACAACAACAACAAAAAGAACGTAAAGGAATACATACAGCTGATGCAGCAAGATAAGGAAAATAAAGGCATAGGATTGGAAAAGGAGTGATGAAATCGTTATGTGTAGATGACTTGATTGGCTTCATTTATAAACTGTTGGAAATAATTAGTAAATTAGCAAAATTGCTGGTTGCAAAGTCAATAAACAAAGATAAAAATATTTCAATATACTAACAAGGTTAAAAACAAAATGAAAATACTATTTAGAATATCATCAAAAATATCAAAGCTAGGTCCATTGGTGCATTCTGATAGTCCCAGCTATTTGGGAGGCTGAGGTAGGAGAATCACATCAGGCCAGGAGTTTGAGGCTGCAGTGCACTGTGATCTATCTGTGAGTAGCCACTGTACTCCAGCCTAGAGACCCCATCTCTAACAAATAAAAATTGAAAACTTTGGCCAGGCATGGTGGCTCACACCTGTAATCCCAGCACTTTGGGAGGTAGAGGCAGGCAGATCGCTTGAGGTCAGGAGTTTGAGACCAGCCTGGTCAACATGGCAAAACCCTGTCTCTACTAAAAATACAAAAATTAGGCCGGGCACAGTGGCTCAAGCCTGTAATCCCAGCACTTTGGGAGGCCGAGACGGGCAGATCACAAGGTCAGGAGATCGAGACTATCCTGGCTAATCCGGTGAAACCCCGTCTCTACTAAAAAATACAAAAAACTAGCCGGGCGTGATGGCGGGCGCCTGTAGTCCCAGCTACTCCAGGAGGCTGAGGCAGGAGAATGGCGTAAACCCGGGAGGCAGAGCTTGCAGTGAGCTGAGATCCGGCCACTGCACTCCAGCCTGGGCGACAGAGCAAGACTCCATCTCAAAAAAAAAGAAAATTAGCTGGGCGTGGTGGCATACGCCTGTATTCCCAGCTACTGGGGAGGCTGATGCAGGAGAATTGCTTGAGCCCAGGAAGCAGAGGTTGCTGCGAGCCAAGATTGCTCCATTGCACTTCAGCCTCTGTGACAAGAGTGAAACTGTCTCAAAAACAAACAAACAAAAATGGAAAACTTGAAAAACAATTTAAAAATCAAATATTTAGGAATAAATCTCACTAAAGATATTCAAAACTTAAAAACATAACTGGGTAAATTTGAAGAGGAAGTAATTGACAACTATGTCATGTTCATTTTTCCTCAAATTGATCTGGATTTAATGCAGTCTCAGTCGAAATCTCATCAGTTTTTTAATTAAATTGACAAACTGATTAAAATATTTATTTATTTATTTATTTATTGAGACAGAGTCTTGCACTGTCACCCAGGCTAGAGTGCAGTGGCGCAATCTCGGCTCACTGTAAGCTCCGCCTGCTGGGTTCACGCCATTCTCCTGCCTCAGCCTCCCAAGTAGCTGGGACTACAGGCGCCTGCCACCACTCCCAGCTAATTTTTTGTATTTTTAGTAGAGACGGGGTTTCAGATTTATTTATTTATTTATTTTTATTTTTATTTTTATTTTGAGACAGAGTTTCACTCTTTTGCCCAGGCTGGAGTGAAGTGGCTCGATTTCGGCTCACTGCAACCTCCTTCTCCCGGGTTCAAGCAATTCTCTTGCCTCAGCCTCCCGAGTAGCTGGGATTATAGGCGCCCGCCACCACACCCAGTTAATGTTTGTATTTTTAGTAGAGACGGGGTTTCACCACTTTGGCCAGGCTAGTCTCAAACTCCTAACCTCAGGTAATCTGCCCGCCTCAGCCTCCTAAAGTGCTGGGATTACAGGTGTGAGCCACTGTGCCCAGCATGATTAAAAGATTTATATGGAAGTGCAATGAACCTAGAATAGTTTAGGAAATTGTACGGGAAAAAATGTTGGAAGATTTACTCTACCAAAGAGCAAGACTTACCATAAAGCACCCTAATTAAGCAGGTGTTATTGATGCAGTGATAGAAAAATAGGCCAATTGAGGCCGGGCGCGGTGGCTCAAGTCTGTAATCCCAGCACTTTGGGAGGTCGAGACAGGCGGATCACGAGGTCAGGAGATCGAGACCATCCTGGCTAACACGGTGAAACCCCGTCTCTACTGAAAAATACAAAAAACTAGCCGGGCGAAGTGGTGGGCGCCTGTAGTCCCAGCTACTCGGGAGGCTGAGGCAGGAGAATGGCATGAACCCGGGAGGCGGAGCTTGCAGTGAGCTGAGATCCGGCCTCTGCACTCCAGCCTGGGCGACAGAGCGAGACTCCATCTCAGAAAAAAAAAAAAAGAAAAATAGGCCAATTGAATAGAAAGTTCAGAAAGAATCCTGCACATATAATTCAATATAGTACACAAAATATGCAGCAATGTAATTCAGTAGGAGAAAGGTTTTTTTTTTTTTTTTTGAGACAGAGTCTTGTTCTGTCACCCAGATTGGAGTACAGTCGCACCATCTTGGCTCACTGAAACCTCAGCCTCCCGAGTTCAAGCAATTCTCCTGCCTCAGCCTTCTGAGTAGCTGGAACTATAGGCACACACCACCACATCCAGCTAATTTTCATATTTTTAATAGAGACGAGGTTTCACCATGTTGGCCAGGATGGTCTCGATCACTTGACCTTGTGATTCGCCTGCCTCAGCCTCACAAAGTGCTGGGATTACAAGCGTGAGCCACTGTGCCTGGCTGAATAGATGATTTTTTTTTTCTTTCAATGAATAATGCTGGGTCAATTGGGTATCTATATAGGAAAAACATGAACCTTGATTCCCTGCCACATATCATACACGAAAGTTAATTATAGGTATGAGCCACTGCAGCTGGCCTAAAATCATTTTTAGTTATAAAAATAATGCTAGGTCATGGTAAAAAAAATCGAGTGTAGATCCTACAAAATGAAACAGGTAATACTCTTCCACCTCCTGCCAGTTCCAGTAGTCCCACTCCCAGAGGGAATATATAGACATTATGAATCTTGCTTTTTAAAGTAAAGTTTTAAGTGGAACTTAAAACTTCCAGTCACTTGGAAAACATTCATAAGCAAATATTTCAGTGCTATTTTTACTGTTTCTTAGATTTCTGCACCTAATGAATTCGATGTCATGTTTAAACTGCAAGTCCCCAGAATTCAGCTAGAAGAATATTCTGACACTGGTGCATATTACTTTGTGAAATTTAAAAGAAATCCAGAAGGAAATCCTCTGAGCCTGTTTTTAGAAGATGAAATATTATCAGCTTCTAAGATGCTGTCAAAGTTTAGGAAAATCATTAAGGAAGAAATTAACAACATTAAAGGTAAGATTTTTGCCTTTTGATTCTTAAAGGTTTAATTATACCTAGTAATTGCCAATGTGCACTCACCTCCTCATGTTTCTTGACCTCTCTGCAGTAAGAAAAAGGGCAGTAGTGAGGTCAAGAAACATCAGTAGAGGAGTGTACATTGGCAATTACTAGGTATGACTATTCTCTCCTTCTAGAAACAACACTCTGCTTTTCATTTAGTCTGCTGCTTGTGCCACTGGGTATATGCGCCTGCATAAAATTGATGGGATCCTCTTTAAAGCTCGTAATCTAGTAGTGTAAAAACATACAACACAAATTGCAGTGAGTGCTCTGAAGGGAATAAACTGGGAAAAGTGATAGCAATTAGGGTGGAATGGGGTGGTAGAGCCAAGCCCTGAGGCAGAAAAAAGAGCTTGGCAAGATCTAGGAACAAAAAGAGGCTCTTGCAGAAAAGATGAAGTGACATGAAATGAAGCTAAAGAGGAGGCCAGGGACCAGATTCTCTACTGACTTGTAGACCCGGAAAAGGAGTTTAGATTTTGTTTTATTTTATTTTTGAGAAGGAGTCTTGCTCTGTCGCCCAGGCTGGAGTGCAGTGGCACGATCTCGGCTCACTGCAACCTCTGCCTCCCGGGTTCAAGCGATTCTCCTGCCTCAGCCTCCCGAGTAGGGGGGATTACAGGCACCCACCACCACGCCTGGCTAATTTTTGTATTTTTAGTATAGATGGGGTTTTACTATCTTAGCCAGGCTGGTCTTGAACTCCTGACCTCATGATACACCCGCCTCAGCTTCCCAAAGTGCTGGGATTACAGGTGTGAGCCACTATGCCTGGCCAGATTTTATTTTATTTTATTTTATTTATTTTTATTTTATTTTATTTTGAGATGGAGTTTCACTCTTGTCACTTAGGCTGGAGTGCAATGGCCCTGATCTCGGCTTACCTCAACCTCCGCCTCCCAGGTTTAAGCAATTCTCCTGCCTCAGCCTCCCAAGTAGCTGGGATTACAGGCGTGTGCACCACGCCCGGCTAATTTTTGTGTTTTTAGTAGAGATGGGATTTCTCCATGTTGGCCAGGCTGGTCTCAAACTCCTGACCTCAGGTGATCCACCCACCTCAGCCTCCCAAAGTTCTGGGATTACAGGAGTGAGCCACCGCGCCCAGCACCAGGTTTCATTATCTGATCATTGAGAAGCCAGGTTTTCATCAGAGAGTAATGACTGGCTTTGTATTTTTAAACATTTACTCTGGCTTCTGAGGATAGATTTTATAAGAAGGCAAATAGGAAGATTAGAAAGGAAAATGATGAAATAGTTCAGGTAAAAGATGGTGGCAGCTTAGATGGGGTGGGAGTAGGGTGCTGGGATTGGAGCAGCAGACAGGTCCAAGCTGTAGCAGCACTTGCACCTGGATTAAGCATAGGGGCTAAGAGAGAGGATTAAATTAAGATGGTTCCCAGGTTTCTGGATGGTGCATCTGGGTGGATTGATTGTGCCATTTTCTGAGATGGGAAGGACTGAGGCAAAACATACTTTGGTATATGAATTAAGTTATGTTTATTGGCTTTGGATATGTTTGGTTGTAGATTCCTGTGGTACATCAACATCAAAGTGGATGTGTTAAGTTTGTAGCTGGATATAGGTTTGGAGTGCAAAGGATACCTTTGGGCTGCAAGTAAACATTTGGGAGTCATCATCATATAGGTGGCTTTGGGAATGGATGAAATACCTAGGCAGAAAGTGTAAATTCATACATCCATTAATTTAATCAATATTCATCGATTATCTAACGTGTAGGTGTTCTAGTTATTTAGGATTCATTAGTGAACAATTAGATGAAGACCTCTACCCTTCTGTACTTTATAATCTTGCAAGCACAGGCATACAATTAATAACAAATGGAAAAAATGATTATCTTGTATACTAGAAAGTAGTAAGTGCTGTTGTGAAGAAGTATAGCAAAGTGAGAGGGATCAGGAATGTGGGAGATGGAGGTCGGGGGGAAGTTGCAATGTTAAGTAGAGTGGTAAGAAGAGAATTCCATTAGAGTTTGGGAAGAAGAGAATGAGCAAAAGGAGAATATGAGTGTTTTGTAGAAGGAACAGTCAGTGTTTGGAATGCTACTGACATCCAGAAATCCATTGGATTTGGTCTTTGGTCTTGTGGGGTTCTTTGGTCTTCTGGGGTTGACAAGAGAAATGTCAGTGGGTGATGGATATGGAGTGAAAGGCAGGGTTGCAGTGGAGATAACATGTGTAGGCCACTCTAGAAAGTTCTGACTGGGCTGAGTGTGGTGTCTCAGCACTTTGGGAGGCCAAGGCAGAAGGATCGCTTGAGCCCAGGAGTTAAAGACCAGCCTGGGCAACAAAGTGAGAGTCCATCTCTACAAAAAAAATTTTTAGGCCAGCCGTGGTGGCTCACGCCTGTAATCCCAACACTCTGTGAGGCCGAGGTGGGCGGATCACAAGATAAGGAGTTCGAGACCAGCCTGGCTAAGATGATGAAACCCTGTCTCTACTAAAACTACAAAAATTAGCCAGGCATGTTGGCACACACCTGTAATCCTAGCTACTCAGGAAGTTGAGGCAAGAGAATTGCTTAAGCCTAGGAGGTGGAGGTTGCAGTGAGCTGAGATTGCGCCACTGCACTTCAGTCTGGGCGACAGAGCAAGACTCTGTCTCAGAAAAAAAAGAAAAACAATGTTTTTTAATTAGCCAGGGGTGGTGGCATGTGCCTGTGGTCCCAGCTACATACAATGCTGAGGCAAGAGGATTGCTTGAGCCTAGGAGATTGAGGCTGCAGCGAGCCATGTTCATGCTACTACACTCCAGCCTGGGTGACAGAATGGGACCCTGTCTCAAAAAAAAAAAAAAAAGTTTGGGCTGGAAGGAAGCAGAAGATGGGTGAGTGAAGGGGTGGCCTGCCCCTCCACACCTGTGGGTGTTTCTCGTTAGGTGGAACGAGAGATTTGAGAAAAGAAATAAGACACAGAGACGGCCGGGCGCGGTGGCTCAAGCCTGTAATCCTAGCGCTTTGGGAGGCCGAGACGGGCGGATCACGAGGTCAGGAGATCGAGACCATCCTGGCTAAAACGGTGAAACCCCGTCTCTACTAAAAAATACAAAAAACTAGCCGGGTGAGGCGGCGGGTGCCTGTAGTCCCAGCTACTCGGGAGGCTGAGGCAGGAGAATGGCCTGAACCCGGGAGGCGGAGCTTGCAGTGAGCTGAGATCCGGCCACTGCACTCCAGCCTGGGCAACAGAGCAAGACTCCGTCTCAAAAAAAAAAAAAAAAAAAAAAAAGACACAGAGACAAAGTATAGAGAAAGAAAAGCGGGGGCCGGTGCTCAGCTTACAGAGGACCCGGGCACCGGTCTCTGAGTTCCCTTAGTATTTATTGATAATTATCTTTACCATCTTAAAGATAAGGGAGTGGCAGGACAATAGGATCATTGTAGGGAGGAAATCGGCAGTAAGACATATGAACAAAAACCTCTGTGACATGAATAAGTTTAAAGGAAAATGCTGTGCCTTGAGATGCATATGCAAACATCTCCATAAACCTTTTAGCATTATTTCAGCCTATCACATGGGGAGAAACCTTGGACAACACCTAGCTTTCCTAGGCAGAGGTCCCTGCGACCCTTGGCCGTGTACGTATCCCTGGGTAGTTGAAATTAAGAGAATGGTGATGACTTTTAACCAGCAAGCTGCCTTCAGGCACTTGTTTAACAAAGACACATCCTGCACAACCCAAAATCCATTAAACCTTGAGTCACCGCAGCACATGTCTCTTGCAAGGACAAGGTTGGGGGTAGGGTCACAGATGAACAGCATCTCAAATACAGAACAAAATGGAGTCTCTTACATCTACTTCTTTCTATATAGACACAGTAACAGGCTGATCTCTTTCTTTTCCCCACAGGTGAGTATGGAGAGGAGGAAGATATGGGGTGAAAGGAGAGGTATACCCTGTAACCCTCTGTATGAATTTCAGAATAATCTAGCAGGGAGGGAGAGGTTGCTGATGTAGGAGAGGGAATAGTTGAAGAGCATGGTACTTGAGAAGTTGAGAAGGAAGGGATCCAGAGACCATGTGCAGAGGTGGCCTTTGAAAGGTAGATGGAGGGCCAGGTATGGTGGCTCACACCTGTAATCCCAACACTTTGGGAGGCCAAGGCGGGCAGATCATTTGAGCTCAAGAGTTCAAGACAGGCCGGGCGCAGTGGCTCACGCCTGTAATCTCAGCACTTTGGGAGGCCGAGGCGGGCGGATCACAGGGTCAGGAGATCGAGACCACGGTGAAACCCCGTCTCTACTAAAAATACAAAAAATTAGCCGGGTGTGGTGGCGGGCGCCTGTAGTCCCAGCTACTCAGGAGGCTGAGGCAGGAGAATGGCGGGAACCCAGGAGGCAGAGCTTGCAGTGAGCCGAGATCGCGCCACTGCAGCTCCAGCCTGGGCGACAGATTAAGATTATATCTCAAAAAAAAAAAAGGCTGGGCACGGTGGCTCACGCCTGTAATCCCAGCACTTTGGGAGGCCGAGATGGGCGGATCACGAGGTCAGGAGATCGAGACCATCCTGGCTAGCACAGTGAAACCCCGTCTCTACTAAAAAATACAAAAAAATTAGCCGGGCGAGGTGGCGGGCGCCTGTAGTCCCAGCTACTCGGGAGGCTGAGGCAGGAGAATGGCGTGAACCTGGGAGGCGGAGCTTGCAGTGAGCTGAGATCCGGCCACTGTACTCCAGCCTGGGCGACAGAGCGAGACTCCGTCTCAAAAAAAAAAAAAGAAAAAGAGTTCAAGACCAGCCTGGCCAACATGGTAAAACCCCATCTCTACTAAAAATACAAAAATTAGCCAGGTGTGGTGGTGCTTGCCTGTAATCCCAGCTACTCAGGAGGTTGAGGCAGGAGAATCACTTGAACCTGGGAAGTGGAGGTTGCAGTGAGCTGAGATCACACCACTGTACTCCATCCAGCCTGGGCTACAGAGCCAGACTTTGTCTCAAAAAAAGTAAGGTAGATGGACACTTACTTCCTCAGTGGTAACAGGAGAGGTGGCCAGATTTGGGTAACAGGTGGCCAGGTTTGCAGATTTTTCTAGTATTTTCTCCTTTGTGTTCTACTTCCTCACTGTGGAAGTCTTATCTGAGAGTAGTAGTCTTTACTGCTTATATACCCCCAACTCCCAAAGCCATCTACATTTCTGACCATAGCCACCAACCCAGCAACCATCCCCACTTGAGTGTCCCATAGGTATCTAGAGCTCATTGTATCTCATTAAGTTCAGCTTGGCCCAATCTTTTTTCTTCCTGCTTATTCTGTTTTGGGGAATGGAACCAATATCCGTCACTTCCTAGGCCAAGATCCTGGGATGGCATCCCAAGGCTCCTACTTTTCTCCTCACATCATACTCAACTCATGACCAGTTATGTTGATTTGTACTTCTTTAGTTGCTCTCATTTCTTCCCCTGTGTCTTGATGCTCACTGCCTTTGTGCTGCCATGGCACCCAGCCTCTGTGCCGGGCTGTTGCTGTGGTCTTTTTGCTGCCTGTCTCTTCCCTCTTGCCCATCTGGCCTCTTCTCTAGGCTTCCCTCCATTCTGCCATCTATAATTTGTAATGAAAATTTAACGAGGCGCTTTGGCACATGCCTGTAATCCCAGCTACTCAGGAGGCTGAGGCAGGAGGATTGCTTAAACCTGGGAGGCAGAAGTTGCAGTGAGCCAAGATTGTGCCATTGCACTCCAGCCTGGGCAACAAGACAACAAGAGCGAAACTCCGTCTCAAAAAAAAGAAAAGAAAAGAAAATTTAATCACAGCACTCTTAAACCTCAAAGTCTACAGAGACCCCCTCATCATAGATGCCCCACACCATCTTGACAATGCCTCCTGATGGGAGATATCAGTAATTATTGTGTGGGTTTTTTTGTTTTTTTGTTTTTCTTTTTTGAGACATAATCTTAATCTGTCGACCAGGCTGGAGTGCAGTGGTGTGATCTCGGCTCACGGCAACCTCCGCCTCCTGGGTTCAAGCGATTCTCATGCCTCAACCTCCTGAGTAGCTGGGATTACAGGCATTCACCACCATGCCCAGCTAATTTTTGTATTTTTAGTAGAGATGAGGTTTCTCCATGTTGGTCAGGCTGGTCTCAAACCCCTGACCTCAAGTGATCATCCCATCTTGGCCTCCCAAAGTGCTGTGATTACAGGTGTGAGCCATCACGCCCAGCCAATATTGGTTTAGTAAAGCATTTTGCCTTTTAGAACCAGTTTCTGTTTTACCACCAATGTTTACTTTATACTTAGCACACCAGAGATCTTCAATTATAGTTATATTATTTCCCCTGTATTTCTAGAGAAAATTGGATTAATACTTTCTTTTCTTTTATATGTTCAACCAGATGCAGATGTCATCATGAAGAGGAAAAGACGAGGGAGCCCTGCTGTAACACTTCTTATTAATAAAGAAATATCTGTGGATATAACCCTGGCTTTGGAATTAAAAACTAGCTGGCCTGCCAGCACCCAAGAAGGCCTGGCCATTAAAAACTGGCTTTCAGCAAAAGTTAGGCAGCAACTAAGACTAAAGCCGTTTTACCTTGTACCCAAGCCTGCAAAGGAAGGAAATGGTTTCCAAGGTATTTTAAATATTAAAGTTAACTTAAAGATGTAAAAGAGTTGTTAATGTTATATGTACAGGCAGCAGATCAACAGCCACCCAATGCTGTTGTCATTTCAAGACCATCAGGCGAAACAGGTTATAAGATGGGAGTCTGGTGACAGACAGAATTGAAAAGGGCACAGTTGTAGTATTAATATCAAATACTCAGCTTTAAAATGTCTAGCAATCCACATTTGAATTTTATCTTTGTTTATTTTTATTTTTTCAGTAAAAAAGGCAGTATTGGCCTTGGAGTCAGACTGCCCTGGTTCCGAATCCTGAGGCTCCTTCTAGTAGTTGTGTGACTTTGAGCTAGTTATGATGCTTTCTAAACCCAGTTGCTCATCTGTACACTGTGTTAAGCAAAACTACTTGAAAAGTTCTGGAATGATAAAATGTGCATGCAGTTCTGTGGCCAGTTTTGTTCATGCCAGTTATATGTTATTACATATTAATATTATCATTAGAGTCTAGACTCTCATTCTCAGCCCTGGTTCTCTCTTTCCTTCATCTTCCCATTCCACTGCTCCTATGCAATGTGTCTCAGCCTCACAGATCAGGATGGGTTTTCAGGCTATGCTCTTGGATAAAACTCAACTTCCAAGAACCAGACTGAGTTGGTCTACAGCTAAAACTTTATAATGGTGATATTTTTGAAGGTAGAAGGAAGTAACTTTTTTTTTTTTTTTTTTTCTGAGACAGAGTTTTGCTCTTGTTGCCCAGGCTGAAGTACAGTGGCACAATCTCAGCTCGCTGCAACCTCTGCCTCCTGGGTTAAAGCAATTCTCCTATCTCATTCTCCCAAGTAGCTGGGACTACAGACGCACACTATCATGCCTGGCTATTTTTTTGTATTTTTAGTAGAGACGGGGTTTCACCATGTTGGCCAGGCTGGTCTCGAACTCCTGGGAGTAGCTTTTTCCCTTGTGATTTAGTCTAAAAAAAAATGAAAGTAGCTGATTATTTTCATTTCCTCCCATAGATTTATGTAGGACTTTTGGCACCTACTACTACTGGATTCCAGGGAAATTGAAGGGGACTGTAAAACAAATGAGCCAAGTTATAAATGAGTATTGCTGAAAAAAGCCCAGAAATAGTCAATCATGCTTAGTTTAATGGTTTGTGTTTCTGTGGACACATATCATAACTTCATATATTGCATACATATAGGAATCATTTTCTGTAAGAAAAATAGTTTATGAAGGAAACTTACATATATCATTATTCATGTTTTTACAAAATGATTATAGCTTTCTGCAAAGAGGTTGTTCTGTAAACTGAACAATTTATAGAATAGCTGCCCCAAGAAACCTTCACTGTAAGTGATACAGAAATCACAACAGGACCCCATACCATCTCTTGCTGACCCCACACTGTCCTGGGGAACACTGGAGGATAAATCACCTTAGAGATGAAGAAGAGTCCTTTGGTGGCCCTGTGGCCTATGTGGCTAGTGAGGTTTTTTGTTTTGTTTTGTTTTTCTTTTTCTTTTTTTAGACGGATTCTTGCTTTGTCGCCCAGGCTGGAGTGCAGTGGCGTGATCTCGGCTCACTGCAACCACCACCTCCCAGGTTCAAGCGATTCTCCTGCCTCAAACTCCCGAGTAGCTGGGACTACAGGCGCATGCCACCATGCCAGAATAATTTTTGTATTTTTAGTAGAGACAGGATTTCACCATGTTGGCCGGGATGGTCTCCATCTCTTTACCTTGTGATCCACCCGCCTCAGACTCCCAAAGTGCTGGGATTACAGGCGTGAGCCACCATGCCCGGCCATGGTTAGGGAGTTCTTTGCATTCTTCCATTAAGATGAAAGAAAGTGAAGGCTGGTGCTGGATGCTTAGCTTCACTTCTGCTTTCTGTTACCCTTGGCTGTTCTGCATCTCCCATCATTCCAGATTATGTATAATTAGACAAAACTCTGCTTCTGTGTACGTGTGTGAGTGTATGTGAACAGAGGGACTTAGTGAAAATACTTGTACTAGATTGGAGACACTTATAACACCTGCTGTATCTTTTCTTTCTCTATACATTCTACTAGAAATTCCCTGGTCTCACAAATTATATTTTTAAAAATATTATGTTTTTGTTTTTATTTATTTTTATTTGTTTATTTTTTGAGACAATCTCGCTGTGTCGCCCAGGCTGGAGTGCAGTGGTGCAATCTCAGCTCACTGCAACCTCCACCTCCTGGGTTCAAACGATTCTCCCACCTCAGTATCTCAAGTAGCTGGCACTACAGGTGCGTGCCACCATGCCCAGCTACTTTTTTGTATTTTTAGTAGAGACTGGGTTTCACCATGTTGGCCAGGCTGATCTCGAACTCCTGACTTCAGGTGATCCACCCATCTCCATCTCCCAAAGTGCTGGGATTACAGGCATGAGCCACCATGCCTGGCCTTGTTTTTATTGATTTTTTATTAAAAATTTCAAATTTTAAAAATCTGGCCGGGCGCGGTGGCTCAAGCCTGTAATCCCAGCACTTTGGGAGGCCGAGACGGGCGGATCACGAGGTCAGGAGATCGAGACCATCCTGGCTAACACGGTGAAACCCTGTCTCTACTAAAAAATACAAAAAAACTAGCCAGGTGAGGTGGCAGGCGCCTGTAGTCCCAGCTACTCAGGAGGCTGAGGCAGGAGAATGGCGTGAACCCGGGAGGCGGAGCTTGCAGTGAGCTGAGATCCGGCCACAGCACTCCAGCCTGGGTGACAGAGCGAGACTCCGTCTCAAAAAAAAAAATAAAAATAAAAATAAAAATAAAAATCTACCTGTTTCAAAATACCAGTTTTATTACCAAGGATATAATTTATTTAAAAAACAGTTTATGATTTACTTGCAGTTTTTTTGTTCTTAAGATAAGAGGACAGTAAAATTTGAGATTTTTAACCCACTCAAAAAAATGTTCAGCCAGGTGCAGTGACCCATGCCTGTAGTCTCAGCTACTCAGGAAGTTGAGGCAGGAGGATTGCTTGAGCCCAGGGGTTCAGGGCCGTAGTGAGCTATGATCATGCCACTGCACTCCATCCTGGGTAACATAGCAAGACGTCCTCTATACCCCACCCACCAAAAAAAAAAAAAAATGTCTCTGGACAGTTTAACTCAACGTAGGCAAATTAACTTGTTTCATTATGTTATCTGTTTTTAGATACTGGTTTTTAAATTTTGATTTAATTTGTTTCATACATTTATAAAGTATATACATGGTTCTACAGTCAAAGCTGTGGAAAAAGGTACAATTAGAGAAACATCTTCTGTTCATGTCCTCTCCATGCTCTTCTCTCCTTCCCTGATTAGAAACCTTTCTAATTGTTTTTAGTTTACCCTTCCATGGTTTTTAAATTTTATTTATTTATTTATTTATTTATTTCGAGATGGAGTCTCTTTCTGTTGCCCAGGCTGGAGTGCAGTGGGGTGATCTTGGCTCGCTGCAGTCTCTTCTTCCCAGGTTTAAGTGATTCTCCTGCCTCAGCCTCCCAGAGTAGATGAGATTACAGGTGTGCACCACCATGCCTGGCTAATTTTTGTGTTTTTAGTAGAGGTGAGGTTTCACCACATTGGCCAGGCTGGTCTTGAACTCCTGACCTCAGGTGGTCCACTCACCTTGGCCTCCCAAAGTACTGAGATTATAGGCATGAGCCACCGCGCCTAGCCTTCCGGTTTTAAAAGTGTAAGTAAATATATTCTCTCTCTCTCACTCAGTCATGTAATGGCTCAAACCTATAATCCCAGTACTTTGGGAGGCTGAAGCAGGTGGATCACTTGAGCTCAGGAGTTCGAGACCAGCGTGGGCAACATGGTGAAAGTCTGTCACTACTAAAATACAAAAATTAGCCAAGTGTGGTGGTGCATGCCTGTAGTCCCAACTATTCAAGAGGCTGATGGGGGGGGGGAATCACTTGAGCCCTGGAGTTTGAGGCTGCAGTGAGCCAAGATGGTGCCACTGCACTCCAACCTGGGCGACAGAGTGAGACCCTGTCTCAAAAACAAAGAAAAAGTTGTGCCTTTTATTTTAAAAAGGGAGTAGCATATAAATGTGTATACAGTATATAATATAAATTATATACAATGTTTTATATTATGTAAGGCATATTGCATATAAATTATACATATTACATATAAATACTTATGTAAATATATATTGATATAAATATATTTAATACATATTTTTAAGATAAAGACATCAGGTAAAATCTAAGGAAATCTGGATAAAGTATAAACTTTAGTTAACAATAATGTATCAATACTGGTTTATTGTACCAATGTATTTTATGAATATGGGATGTTAATAATAGGGAAATGGGGGTGCAGTGGCATGTGCTTATAGTCCTAGTTTCCTCAACCTTTGGGAGGCTGAGGCAGGAGGATCATTGAGCCCAGGAGTTAGGGTTGTTCTGCTTGGAGCCGAACTCCTGGGTTCAAGTGATCCTCCCGTCTCAGCTTCCCACCTCCCAAGTAGCTGAGATTACAGGTGCACGACACTGTGCCCAGCTGGATATTTTTTCGAGTGGGTTTAAAACTTGGTATTTTGACTGTCCTTTTATCTTAAGAACAAAAAACTGCAAAAAAATTATAAGCTGTTTTTTATAAGTGTATTATTGGTAATAATACTAGTATTGAAAAAGGCAGATTAAACATGTAAATATTAGATAATATACTAATTTATATGTATATAAAATATATTTGTATGCCACCCCCTTTTTAAAATAAAAGGTACACCTTTTTTTTTTTTTTTTTTTTTTTTTTTTTTTTTTTTTTTTGAGACGGAGTCTTGCTCTGCCTCCCAGGCTGGAGTGCAGTGGCCGGATCTCAGCTCACTGCAAGCTCCGCCTCCCGGGTTCACGCCATTCTCCTGCCTCAGCCTCCCGAGTAGCTGGGACTACAGGCGCCCGCCACCTCGCCCGGCTAGTTTTTTGTATATTTTAGTAGAGACGGGGTTTCACCGTGTTAGCCAGGATGGTCTCGATCTCCTGACCTTGTGATCTGCCCGTCTCGGCCTCCCAAAGTGCTGGGATTACAGGCTTGAGCCACCGCGCCCGGCCCTTTTTTTTTTTTTTTTAAAGTAGACACAGAGTCTCGCTGTGTTGCCCAGGCTGGTCTCAAACTCCTGGCCTCAAGCAGTCCTCCCACTGTGGCCTCCTAAAGTGCTGGGATTATAGGCATGAGCCATCACAGCCAGGCCATACATTCTTCTTTTTAATTTAATTAATTTGGTTTATTTTTTTTAATTTTATAGAAGCCCTGCTCTCAGATATAACACGTTTTTACTTTTAACGAGATATTTTCGAGCTCACTCCATACCTCTCTATAGAGATAATACCCATTCCTTTTTAAAGTCTATTTTTGCAGCTAGTCAAAGAGTAAATCCTTATGTAATATTGCTAGGCATTTCCCAGATCTCCATAGGCATCATTCCAATTTGCTTTTCCACAGCAATGTATCAGGAGTACCTGCTTCACCCTCAACCTCACTGACTTGTTAAACTTTTTGCCAACTGAAATTCTTGCCAGTAGTCCAAAAAGTGAGAAAGGATATCTCAATGTAGTTTATTTAAAAATAAACTTTTGGTTTTAGCAAGTTTTACATTTACAGAAAAATTGTGAAGATAGGACAGAGAGTTCCTGTATAACCCCATACCCATTCCCCTGGGGTTTTTTGTTGGGGAGGTAGTAGGGCAGAGTTTCACTGTATTGCCCATGCTGGTCTCGAACTGAGCTCAGTGATCCTCCCGCCTCACCGGATCAAGTAACCGGGACTACAGACACGTGCCACTGCAGCACCCCCATTTTCCTATTATTAATATTTCACATTAATATATTTATACAATTAATAAACCAATATTGATACATTATTGTTAGCTAAGGGCTATATCCGCTGGGCACAGTGGGTCATGCCTGTAATCCCAGCACTTTGGGAGGCCGAGATGGGCAGATCACCTGAAATCATGAGTTCGAAACCACCCTGGCCAACATGGTGAAACCCCATCTCTACTAAAAAAATACAAAAATTAGCCAGGCAAGATGGCATATGCCTTAGTCCCAGCTACTTGGGAGGCTGAGATAGGAGAATCACTTGAACTCGGGGGGTGGAGGTTGCAGTGAGCCAAGATCATGCCACTGCACTCCAGTCTAGGTGATAGAGAGAGATTCCATCTCACAAAAAAAAAAAAAAAAAAAAAGGTCTATACCTTATCCAGATTTCCTTAGTTTTTCTTAATGTCCTTTTACTATTCCAAGATCCCATTTAGGATACCATATTGCATTTAGTTGTCATGTCTTCTTAAGCTACTCTTGACTGTGACAGTTTTTTGGTTTTAACAGTTTTGAGGAGTACTAATTAGGTATTTTGTAGAATGTCCTTTACTTGAGATTTATTATGTTTCTTCTTCTTCTTCTTCTTCTTCTTATTATTATTATTATTATTATTTTTTGAGACAGAGTCTCGCTCTGTCGCCCAGGCTGGAGTGCAGTGGCGCAATCTCGGCTCACTGCAAGCTCCGCCTCCGGGGTTCACGCCATTCTCCTGCCTCAGCCTCCTGAGTAGCTGGGACTACAGGCGCCCGCCACCGCGCCCGGCTAATTTTTTGTATTTTTAGTAGAAACGGGGTTTCACCGTGGTCTCGATCTCCTGACCTTGTGATCCGCCCGCCTCGGCCTCCCAAAGTGCTGGGATTACAGGCGTGAGCCACTGCGCCCGGCATTGTTTCTTATTATTATATCAGAGCTATTGGATTTGGGGAAGGAAGGTCACAGAGGCAAAGTGCCATCCTTATCGCATTTTATCAAGGGTACATACCACCTTTCTTTACAGTCATATACAGTTGACCCTCAGGATTGGCTCCAGGGTACCCTGCAGACACCAAAGTCCACAGATGCTCAAATCCCTTACATAAAGTGATGTAATACAGTTGGCCCTCCATATCTGTGGGTTTCAATCCATGGTTGGTTGAATTCTCAGGTGTGAAACCCTTGGATACAAAGGGCAAACCGTATTGGGTAGCTATCCCTGAACTCTTTATTCTGTCCCATTAAAATCTTTGTCTATCTTTGTACCATGTTGCACATAATGTAGCTTTATAATTAGTCTCAATATCTTTTAGGGTAAGTTCCACCACTTTGTTTTTCTCCAAGGGTGTTTTAGAGAATCTTGATCCTTTACATTCTCGTATAAATTTTGAAATCAGCTTGTCAGATTCCACAAAATACTTTTTGGAATTTTGATTGAGATAATGTTGAATCTATAGATAAATTTGGGGCCAGGAATGATGGCTTATGCCTGTCATTCCAGCACTTCAGAAGGCTGAGGAAGGAGAGTTGCTTGAGCTGAGGAGTTCAAGACCATCTTGGACAACACTCTGTAAAAACTCCACCCAGGCGAGGTGACTCACGCCTGTAATCCCAGCACTTTGGGAGGCTGAGGTGGGTGGATTATGAAGTCAAGAGATCGAGACCAGCCTGGCCAACATGGTGAAACCCCATCTCTACTAAAAATACAAAAATTAGCTGGGCATGGTGGCGCACGCCTGTAGTCCTAGCTACTTGGGAGGCTGAGGCGGGAGAATTGCTTGAACCCGGAAGGCAGAGGTTGCAGTGGGCCGAGATCTCGCCATTGCACTCCAGCCTTTCGACAGAGAGATACTCCATCTCAAAAGAAAAATTGAAATTAAAAAAACTCTCTATAAAAGTTTTTATAGAGGGTTGTGAGTCTTCATCTCTATAAAAACTTTTTTAAAAATTCGCCAGGTATGGTGGTGTGCACTTGTAGCTTGTAGTCTTAGTTATGCAAGAGAATCACTGAAGCTCAGGAGTTTGAGGTGACCGTGAGCTATGATCTTGCCACTGCACTCCAGCCTGGGTAACAGAACAAGACACTGTCTCTATTAAAAAAGAAATAAGTAAACATGGGAGAGAGTTGATATGCTAACAATATTGAGTCTCCCAATCCACTTGTTTAGATCTCCTCTAATACTGCCCAGCTTCACTCATTAGCATTTTCTCTGCAGAGGTTTTGTATATCTTTTGCTAATTTATTCATAGGTAATTGATCTATTTTAAAACGTTTTATTTATCTATTTATTTTGAGATGGAGTCTCGCTCTGTCACCCAGGCTGGAGTGCAGTGATGCGATCTCGGCTCACTGCACCCTCCGCCTCCAGGATTCAAGCGATTCTCCTGCCTCTGCCTCCTGAGTAGCTGGGATTACAGGGCCCACCACCATGGCTGGATAATTTTTGTATTTTTAGTAGAGATAGGGTTTCACCATGTTGTCCAGGCTGCTCTCAAACTCCTGACCTCAGGTGATCTGCTCACCTCAGTCTCCCAGAGTGCTGGGATAACAGGTGTGAGCCACTGCGCCTGGCCAAAACTTTTTATTATGAAAATTTTAAACCAGTACCATAGGAGACTGGGCTGGGAGTGGTTGCTCATGCTTGTAATAAATACCAGCATTTTGAGAGGCTGAGATGGGTGGATCACTTGAGCCTAGGAGTTCAAGCCTGGGCCATGTGGCAAAATCGTCTCTTCAAAAAATACAAAATAAATTATCTGGGTATGGTAATATGCACCTGTTGTCCCAGCTATCTGGGGGGCTGAGGTGGGAGAATCACTTGAGCCTAGGAGGTTGAGGCTGCTGTGAGCCGAGATCATGCCACTGCACTCCAGCCTGGGTGACAAAGGGAAACCTTGTCTTAAAAAAATAATAAATGACTGGGAGCGGTGGCTCACACCTGTAATCTAAGCACTTTGGGAGGCCAAGGCGGGTGGATCACCCGAGATCAGGAGTGCGAGACCGGCCAACATGGTGAAACCCCATCTCTACTAAGAATACAAAATTAGCCGGGCATGGTGGCGCATGCCTGTAATCCCAGCTACTCGGGAGACTGAGACAGGAGAATCACTTGAACCCAGAAGGCGGAGGTTGCAGTGAGCTGAGATGGCGTCACTGCACTCCAGCCTGGGCAACAGAGCAAGACTCCATCTCAAAAATAAAAATAAATGCACAAATAATAATTTTCTTATATTGGCTGGGCACAGTGGCTCACACCTGTAATTCCAGCACTTTGGGAAGTGGGAGGATTGCTGGAGTCCAGGAGTTCAAGATCAGCCTGGGCAAGGTGGAGAGACCCCGTCTCTACAAAAAATCTAAAAAGTAGCCAGCCATGATGGCTATGCTTCTGGTCCCAGCTATGGAAAGGCTGACATGGGAAGATTGCTTGAGGCTGGGAAGTTGAGGTTTCAGTGAGCTGTGTTCACGCACTCCAGCCTGGGTGACAGGGAGATCTTGTCTCAAAAAAAAGAAAAAAAGAAAAGGTAATAATTCCCTAATATCAAACTCTATTCGGTATTAAAATTTCCACCTGTCTTGTAAGTGTCATACATTTTTTTTGTTCAGTTTGCCTGTTTGGATCAGGATTCAAATAAGGTTCATACCTTGTGACTAACCAATATGTCTTTTAAATCTCTTTCAACTCATAACTTCCTCTCTCATACCTTTTTTATTCATTGAATAAAATGTACTCAATTTACTCATTGAAGAAACAGGTTATTTTTCCTGTAGAGTTTCCCAAAGAGAGGATTTTGCAGAGTGCATTCTAGAAGTGTCATTTAGCATGTTCTGCTTTCATCTATATTTCTTTTTTTTTTTTTTTTTTTTTTTTTTTTTGAGAGGGAGTTTCACTCTTGTTGCCCAGACTGGAGTGTAATCACCCAATCTCGGCTAACTACAACCTCCACCTCCCAGGTTCAAGTGATTCTCCTGCCTTGGCCTCCAGAGTAGCTAGGATTACAGGCTTGCACCACCATGCCCAGCTAATGTTCGTATTTTTCGTAGAGATAGGGTTTCACTATGTTGGTCTGACTGATCTCGAACTCCTGACCTCAGGTGATCCACCGCCTCAGCCTCCCAAAGTGCTGGGATTACAGGAGTGAGCCACTGCGTCTGACCTCATCCGTATTTCATTAGCAGTTAGATCTAGAAGGTAATTGCTACGTGTTTTTTGTTTTTGTTTTTTGAAATTGAGTCTCACTCTGTCATTCAGACTGGAGTGCAATGGAGTGATCTCGGCTCACAGCAACCTCCGCCACCCGGATTCAAGCGATTCCCCTGCCTCAGCCTCCTGAGTAGCTGGGATTACAGTTGTGTGCCACAATGCCCGGCTAATTTTTGTATTTTTAGTAGAGACGGGGTTTTGCCATGTTTGCCAGGCTGCTCTTGAACCCCATACCTCAGTTGATCTGCTCACCTCGGCCTCCCACAGTGCTGGGATTACAGGCATGAGCCACTGCACCCGGCCTACTTGCTAGTTTTTATACTATTGTAAGAAACATCTCCCTCAAAATTTCATTTTTTGTTTACTGTCGTGTATCAAAATACCTTTGATTTTCATATCCACAATCTTGGTAACTCTTTTAATTGATTTGGTGAATTTATTTATAGATTTTTTTTTCTTTTTTCTTTTTCTTTCTTTTTTGAGATGGAGTCTCGCTCTGTTGCCCAGGCTGGAGTGCAGTGGCATGATCTTTACTCACTGCAACCTCAGCATTCCGGGTTCAAAGGATTCTCCTGCCTCAGCCTCCCAAGTAGCTGGGACTGTATACAAATACATACATACATGTGGTATGTGTAGGCACAGGCCACCACACCGGCTAATCTTTGTATTTTTAGTAGATACAATGTTTCACCATGTTGGTCAGGCTGGTCTCCTGTCTCAGCCTCCTGAAGTGCTGGGATTATAGGTGTGAGCCACCATGCCCAGCACTGTAGACTCTTTTGTATTTCCTATATATGCAATTATATCATCTATTAATAATGATGGCTTTGTTTCTCCCTTTCCAGTGTGTAACCCTGTTTTTCCTTCCCTTACTGTGCTTGCTATGACACCCAGTGCATGTTGAACAGAAATAGAGATAGCAGAAGTTTTGCCTTTTTTCTGATTTCTCTCTCCAACTTTTTACCTCACATAATGATTGTTGCTATAGTTTTCTAAAATCTACCTTTTATTGAATCAAGTGTCCCTCTAGACCTAAATTGCTAAGAGGAGTTTTTTTAATGATGAATGACTATAGGATTTTAATAGCTTCATTTTCTTCATCTATCGAGACAATCACGTGTTTCTCCTCTGTTCTATTAATGTGACAGATTATATTGATTGATTTTTCTGGAAAATCCTGCAGATTATAAACCACTTTTACATTACTAGTATAAAACCACTAAGTAACAGGATGTTCAGAGCATAAAAGAGCTAGCCATGGTAAGACTCGGGGAGAAATCTTTTTTTTTCTTTTTGGAGACGGAGTCTTGCTCTGTCACCCAGACTGGAGTGCAGTGGCACGATCTCAGCTCACTGCAAACTCTGCCTCCCGGGTTCGCCATTCTCCTGCCTCAGCCTCCCAAGTAGCTGGGATTACAGGCGCCAGCCACCATGCCCGGCTAATTTTTCGTATTTTTAGTAGAGGCGGGGTTTCATCTTGTTAGCCAGGATGGTCTCGATCTCCCAACCTCGTGATCCGCCTGCCTCAGCCTCCCAAAGTGCTGGGATTACAGGCGTGAGCCACCGCGCCTGGCCAAAATCATTCTATATTTACACAAACTCTCATGAATAAGAAGAAAGGAAATGATCCTCAATTCATTTTGTATTAATACTAAAACCTGTAAGGATGGTACAGAAAAAGTGAATAAATTGATTCAAATTATTATTAAAACAAAATATTTGGGCCGGGCGCGGTGGCTCAAGCCTGTAATCCCAGCACTTTGGGAGGCCGAGACGGGCGGATCACAAGGTCAGGAGATCGAGACCATCCTGGCTAACACGTGAAACCCCGTCTCTACTAAAAAATACAAAAACCTAACCGGGCGAGGTGGTGGGCGTCTGTAGTCCCAGCTACTCGGGAGGCTGAGGCAGGAGAATGGCGTGAACCCGGGAGGCGGAGCTTGCAGTGAGCTGAGATCCGGCCACTGCACTCCAGTCTGGGCGACAAAGCAAGACTCTGTCTCAACAACAACAACAAAAAAAAATATTTAACAAAGGGAATTTAGCAATATATAAAAGGTAATACATCTTACTATTGCTAACTATATTAAAATGTGACTTCCTTTTTTTTAAAGTTAGGCCCATTTTTTGTCTTAGTGTACTTATTTTTATATGTAATTATTTATCTGTTCACTTCTTTTGATTCACTCCTAGGATTTTTCTAGAATATTTTCTTTTACTTTTTTTTTTTTTTTTTGATGGAGTTTTGCTCTTGTTGCCCAGGCTGGAGTGCAATGGTGCGATCTTGGCTCACTGCAGCCTCCGCCTCCCAGGTTCAAGCAGTTCTCCTTCCTCAGCCTCCCGAATAGCTGGGATTACAGGCACGCACCACCATGCCTGGATAATTTTTTTTGTATTTTTAGTAGAGATGGGGTTTTTCCATGTTGATCAGGCTGGTCTCGAACTCCCGACCTCAGCCTCCTCGGCCTCCCAAAGTGCTGGGATTACAGGCGTAAGCCACCATGCGCAGCCCCAAAATATTTTCATGAGGGAAATCACTTAAATATTGTTTAGATATGGATGCTTTGGGTAAAGTGCTTTTCTGTTTTTCTTTTTGAAATTAAGAGGAAACATGGCGGCTATCCTTCTCTCACATCGAAAAGGAAATTTTGAGCAATCATGGAAAATCTAAAACGTGCTGTGAAAACAAAGAAATGAAATGTTGCAGGTAACAGCCTTATTTTGTTAAATGACAGGTTATCTATGGTATGCTGAATTATTTGTTAACTCCATACCTCAAACCTGAAGACCTGAGCTGGGTTGGGTCTGGGGGGCAGGGCAGGATTGGGTTGAGCTGGGGAGTGTCAGTATGAAACCAGAGAAGCTAGATCCAAAGGGCCAAGGAAGGGATGTTGTTAGAAAGCAAGGCCAGGGAATAGTAGTTCTGAACCCTGGATCAGATGAATGTGTTTTTGTATAGATGTATCAGTAGGACAGAGTGAGAGGGTATGAACACTAGGTATGACAATTCGATGGGTCTTAGTATTCTGCTTGTTTAAAAGTAATGGATATTAATGCCATATAATTTTAGGAGGCCAAAGGATCGTTCTTATTGGTTACTGGGCTTACTTTGGGATAGTTGGGTTGTGTTGACGGCTAGGGATTGACTGGCCAAACTGAAAACAACACTACGTGAGTAATTTTTTTTTTTTTTTTTCTGGGACAGACTTTCACTCTGTCACCCAGACTGGAGTGCAGTGGCACAATCATGGCTCACCACAGCCTCGATCTCCTAGGCTCAAGCAATCATCCTACCTCAGCCCCCCAAGTAGCTGAGACTACAGGTACATGCCACCATGCTCGGCTAATTTTAAAAAAAGTTTTGTAGAGGGCCTGTTGGCTCACACCTGTAATGCCAGCCTAGCAACATGGTGAGACCCCACCTCCATAAAAAATTTAAAAATTAGCCAGGCATGGTGACTGGTGCCTGTGGTCCCAGCTACTTGGAAGGCTGAGGTGGGAGAATCGCTTGAGCCCAGAAAACCAAGGCTGCAGTGAGCCATGATCGTGCCACTGTACTGCAGCCTGGGTGACATAGAGACACAAAGTGTCTCAAAAAAATTTTTTTTTTTATTGGTAGAGATGGTGGTCTCCCTTCGTTGCCCAGGCAGGCTGGCCACCAACTCCTGGGTTCAAGTAATCTTCCCACCTTGGCCTCCCAAAGTCTTGGGATTACAGGGATGAGACACTGCACCCCACCATTTTTTTTGTGTGATGGCATACACACCATAAATAACTAAAATTGAAAAGGAATTGTTCATTTGAGTTCCTAAGGTTGGCCAGTATTGGCCAGGCGTGGTGGCTCACACCTGTAAATCCAGCACTTTGGGAGGCTGAGGCAGGTAGATCACCTGAGGTCAGGAGTTTGAGACCAGCCTGGCCAAGATGGTGAAACCCTGTCTCTACAAGAATGCAAAAATTAGCCGGGCGAGGTGGCGTGCGCCTGTAATCCCAGCTACTTAGGAGTTTGAGGCATGAGAATTGCTTGAACCCAGTAGGCAGAGGTTATGGTGAGCTGAGATCATGCCACTGCACTCCAGTCTGGGCAACAGAGCGAGATTCTGTCTCAAAAAAAAAAAGAAAAAGAAAAAGAAATATTGTTGATAAGGCTAGTTTCATAAATAGTACATTTTATCAACTACTGAATGATGAAACAGCAGATTATCTATGGTATGCTTAATAATGTAAATAATTCTGTGATATAATCAGTGGATTTTAAAAAAGAAAAAAGTTATATTAATTTTGCAGTTCAATAAAGTAAAATAATTTTATAACAAAACAAGATTTTGGATCGCTTGAGGGGGGTAAGGGGAGGGTCAGAGGTTGCAGTGAGCCGAGATTGCATCACTGCACCCCAGCCTGGGTGACACAGCAAGACCCTGTCTCAAAAAAAAAAAAAATAGTATAAATATCTGTTAGCTTTATACAGTTGAAGAAATTGATAGAATATATTTAAGCTAAGAATGGGTAAGGGAGGGAAAAATGTGTTTTTGAAACTTCAAACCATATATTTGAAAACATAATCAGATTTTAGTGTGACTGTTATTATATTTATGTTATTTATTTTATTTTATTATTATTATTTTTTTAGATGGAGTCTCACTTGTTGCCCAGGCTGGAGTGCAGTGGCACGGTCTCGGCTCACTGCAACCTCCGCCTCCTGGGTTCAAGCAATTCTCCTGCCTCAGCCTCCCGAGTAGCTGGGATTATAGATGCATGCCACCACGCCTGGCTAATTTTTGTATTTTTAGTGGAGATGGGGTTTCACCATATTGGCCAGGCTGATCTCGAAGTCTTGACCTCGTGATCTGCTCGCCTAGGCCTCCCAAAGTGCTGGGATTACAGGCATGAGCCACCACGCCCGGCTTTTTTTGTTGTTGTTGGTGGTGGTGGTGTTACAGAGTCTCACTCTGTCGCCCAGGCTGGAGTGCAGTGGTGCAATCTCAGCTCACTGCAAGCTCCGCCTCCCGGGTTCACGCCATTCTCCTGCCTCAGCCTCCCGAGTACCTGGGACCACAGGCACCCACCACCACGCCTGGCTAATCCGCTCGCCTGACCTCCCAAAGTACTGGGATGACAGGCGTGAGCCACCGCGCCCGGCCTTTGTTTTTGTTTTTGTTTTTGTTTTTTGAAACGGAGTTTCGCTCTTGTTGCCCAGGCTGGAGTACAATGATGGGATCTTGGCTCACTGCAACCTCCCCGTCCTGGCTTCAAGTGATTCTCATGCCTCGGCCTCCAGAGTAGCTGGGATTACAGGCGTGCACCACCAAGCCCAGCTAATTTTGTATTTTTAGTAGAGAAGGGGTTTCACCATATTAGGCTGGTCTCATATTCCTGACCTTTGGTGATCCCCCTGCCTCAGCCTCCCAAAGTGCTGGGATTACAGGCGTGTGTCACCACGCCCGGCCTATATTTATGTTATTATATATCTTTGTTGTTTATGTTTTTGCTATGAGATGCCTAAAATCCTTTGTTGAATGTAAATAAGTAAAAATAACTGTTTTCCTTTTTTATTCAACAGGAAAGATTGTTTAAAACTAATGAAATACCTTTTAGAACAGCTGAAAGAAAAGTTTAAAGACAAAAAACATCTGGATAAATTCTCTTCTTATCATGTGAAAACTGCCTTCTTTCACCTATGTACCGAGAACCCTCAAGACAGTCAGTGGGACCCCAAAGACCTGGGCCTCTGCTTTGATAACTGCGTGACATACTTTCTTGAGTGCCTCAGGACAGAACAACTTAAGAATTATTTTATTCCTGGATTCAATCTATTCTCTAGCAACTTAATTGACAAAACAAGTAAAGAATTTCTGTCAAAGCAAATTGAATATGAAAGAAACAATGAGTTTCCAGTTTTTGGTGAATTTTGAAATTGTATTTTTAGAAAGAGATTGTATTTTTAGAGTGACCCTAAATCCTGGAGAATACAAGAAAACTTTAAAAAGAGGCCAGGCGCTGTGGCTTACACCTGTAATCCCAGCACTTTGAAGGCCAAGGCCACTTGAGGTCAGGAGTTTGAGACCAGCCTGGCCAACATGGTGAAACTCCGTCTCTACTAAAAATATAAAAATTAGCTGGGCATGGTGTTGCATACCTGTAATCCCAGCTACTTGGGAGGCTGAGACATGAGAATCACTTGAACTCAGGAGGTGGAGTTTGCAGTGAGTCAAGATGGCACCACTGCAGTCCATCCTGGGTGACACAGCGAGACTCCCTCTCAAAAAATAAATAAATAAGAAAAAAAAATAGGAAATTATTAAAACAATTTTTTAAAAAGCAACAAAATAACAAAAAATTAGAGTGACTGTAATAATTGGAATGTTTGAAATTTGTCACAGCAATAATTGACTAAAATGAATGTAAATAATTATTCAGTTTTCAGTTTGTTGTAATAAACTCTAATCAGTATAAAGGATTGACTATCCTAGGAAAAAGATTACTCAAGGAATAAGAAGCAAAAGGAGTATTTGAAATCTAAAAACATTACCATGCTTGCTTTATCATGCAGGCAAATAAATAAATGACATTTTCAGATTGGAATAAAAAAAGATAAAGTACATATTGCCTTAATTAAATTCATCAAGTACTTACTGAAAAACAGCTCTCCACCGTGCCTGGCCAGGCAATACATAATCTTTTTTTTTTTTTTTTTTTTTTTTTTTTTTGAGACAGAGTCTCACTCTGTTGCCCAGGCTGGAGTCCAGTGGCATGATCTCGGCTCACTGCAAGCTCTGCCTCCTGGGTTCACGCCATTCTCCTGCCTCAGCCTCCTGAGTAGCTGGGACTATTGGTGCCTGCCACCACACCGGGCTCATTTTTTTTAGTATTTTTAGTAGAGACTGGGTTTCACCTTGTTAGCCAGGATGATCTCGATCTCCTGACCTCGTGATCCACCTGCCTTGGCCTCCCAAAGTGCTGGGATTACCGGTGTGAGCCCCTTCGCCAGGCCGAAATACATAATCTTATAAGAAAACATAAGATACTTTATTTTAATATATGTGACTAAATGTAAAACCTAATTTATTTTCTGTTATCTATTTATTTTTACTTTCAGTAACACTTTTTTTTTATTTTTAGGTAGCATTCAGCCTACAGGCAACTGCTGTTTGTTAAATTTTTCCTGTTCATATATTTTGCACATTTTCTTGTTGGTTAGTATTCCTCTCATTGTTTTGTAGAAGTTCTTAATATTTTTGGGGTACTTATCTTTCATTTGTTGTCTGTGTAACAAATCACTTCTGCATGTGGGTTGTCTGCACCTTTTTTGGTGTCTTTTAGTAAACAAGGTTTTTTGTTTTGTATTGTTTTGTTTATTGTAAAGATTTTAAAATTTTAATGGAGTTGATATTTTTTTCTTATTCAAGCCTTTGAGAATAAATTGGAGTTGAATTTGTTATAGTTTTTGCTTTATACATCTTGTTTAACAACCTATTGCATTTGAACATACTAAGAGAAACATTAGACATTTGAAGAGTTTTGGGGACAATTAATGATAAATAGAACACTATGCAAATAAAATAATCTAAGCAATTTTTTTTTTTTTTTTTTGGAGACAGAGTCTCGCTCTGTCGCCCAGGCTGGAGTGCAGTGGCATGATCTTGGCTCACTGTAATCTCCCACTTCTGGATTCAAGCAATTCTCCTGCCTCAGCCTCCCAAGTAGCTGGGACTAGAATTGTACACCACCACTCCCGGCTAATTTTTTTTGTATTTTTAGTAGAGACGGAGTTTCACCATGTTGTCAGCTTGGTCTCCAACTCCTGACCTCGGGTGATCCACCCATCTCAACTTCCCAAAGTGCTGGGATTACAGGCGTGAGCCACCGCGCCCAGCCAATCTAAGCAATGATTAACTCTGTAAAAAAAATGAATGCGTGAAAGAAAAGTCTGATATGAGAATATTGCTCAGCTGTAAGTATTGACAAAGTCCTCATAATGTAACCATTGACTATTAATCTTATTGAAGTTATGGACTGTTGTCTGACTTTAAAAAAATTTTTTTAAATTTTTTAATGTGAAAAGAAAAAAAGAAATTATGATTACCCACTCTGTGGTTAGGATAGGACAATAGGCTTAGTGCTTGTATGGTGATAGTGGTAGGGGGATTACATTAGTTTCCTGTGTAACAACCGCAACCTTAGAGGCTTAAAACAACACATATATATTATCTCACATTTTCAATGGGCCAAGTTCTGGGTGTGGCTCTGCTCAGAGTCTCTCAAGGCTATCATTAAGATGTCAGCCAGCGCTGTAGCCTCATCTGAGGCTTGACTGGAGAAGGATCCTTTTTTTTTTTTTTTTTTTTTTTTTTGAGATGGAGTCTCGCTGTGTCGCCCAGGCTGGAGTGCAGTGGCGCGATCTGGGCTCACTGCTAGCTCCGCCTCCCGGGTTCACGCCATTCTCCCGCCTCAGCCTCCTGAGTAGCTGGGACTACAGGCGCCCGCCACCACGCCCGGCTAGTTTTTTGTATTTTTAGTAGAGACGGGGTTTCACCATGTTAGCCAGGATGGTCTCGATCTCCTGACCTCGTGATCCACCCGCCTCGGCCTCCCAAAGTGCTGGGATTACAGGCTTGAGCCACCGCGCCCGGCCTGGATCCATTTTTGTTGGCAGAATTTAGTTTCTTACATTTGTAGGACTGAGGGCTTCAGTTTCTTGCGGTCAACCAGAGGTTGCCCTCAGTTCGTAGAAGCTGTCTTCAGTTCCTTACCATGTGAGCCTCCCAACACAGGCAGCCCACAACGGTAGCTCGATTCTTCAAAGCCAGCAAGGGAGGTACTCCAGCAAGAGGAGTGCTACAAACTTGTTTAACACAATTACATATACATAATTATGGACAGCCATTGCCTGTACTGTGTTCTATTGATTAGAAGCAAGTCAGAGGTCCCACTCATACCCAAGGGGAGAGGAATCGCTCAAGGGTGTTTTTGTTGTCTCAGGTGCCAGCGATATAGTTAGGGGGAAAACAGTTCCCATAAGAACACCCTCATTTCTGTCAACAATTGCAATTTCAAGGGATTCCTAAAACCGCCCTGAGGTTTGATGAAGGACGCACAGAACTCACTGAAACCACTACGCTCATGGTTGCAGTTTATTATATGGTAAGCATGCAAGTTTAAATCAGCCAAAGAAGTGCATAAGGCAGAGTTTAGGAGAGTACCAAACACAGCACTTTCCGTTGTCTTTTGGTGGAGTCATGGACATGTTATTCTCTTGGCATCAATGTGTACCAATACACACAGAATATTGCCAGCCAGGGAAGTTCACCTGAGCTATGTCCAGAGTTCTTACTGCCGCTCATGGTTGGCTGGCTATATGTCTAACTTCAGTCTCCAGCTCCTCTGGAGGGCAACAAGTATAAGCTGATACCATGACCCAAAGACCCCACCATAAATCACATTTTTATACTTTCTGGCACATTCCAAGAGTTTAGCCATTACCTTTCAGAAGCCAAGGGCAAAGGTGAGACTTTTCTTTGGGTTAAGTTAAATTCTTTACTACATAGATGTGAACTTCAGGAGTTGGGGGGCCACAGGACAACCCTGAGGGCCCGACTGTCGCAGGTATGCAAAAACTGAATTAATCTCTCATAGTGGGAAGTCAGTAGATGTCAAAGTTTTAAAACCAAGAAACTGCAGTATAAGCAAGTTATTAATGGCTAAAAGATGAAAAGGTTACATCTTGGGAGTGGAAAATGAAGAGTGGAAGGGTTCAGGACTACTTTTTTTTAAAATAAAATGATTTATTTTTTTGTAAATATGAATACAGTTGGCAAAAACCAAACCAAAACAGAATAAAACCAAAAAATGATAGTTATATGATGGATCATGCCAAAGTACAACAGCATTTATTAGTAGACTATAAAAAATAAATTTTGTGGCCGGGTGCCGTGGCCCACGCCTGTAATTCCAGCACACTGGGAGGCTAAGGCGGGCAGATCACCTAATATCAGGAGTTCAAGACCAGCGTGATCAACATGGAGAAACCCTATCTCTACTAAAAATACAAAATTGGCTGGATATGGTGGCACATGCCTGTAATCCTAGCTACTCAGGAAGGCTGAGGCAGGAGAATTGCTTTAACCTGGGAGGCAGAGGTTGCAGTGAGCCGAAATCGTGCCATTGCACTCCAGCCTGGGCAACAAGAGCGAAACTACATCTCAAAATTAATTAATTAAAAATGATAAAAAATTTATTATTATTATTTTTGAGATGGCGTCTTGCTCTGTCACCCAGGCTGGAATGCAGTGGCGTGATCTTGGCTCACTGCAACCTCCGCCTCCCGGGTTCAAGCGATTCTCTTGCCTTAGCCTCCCAAATAGCTGGGATTACAGGCGCCTGCCACCACGCTGGCTAATTTTTTGTATCTTCAGTAGAGATGGGGTTTCACTATATTGGCCAGGCTGGTCTTGAACGCTTGATCTTGTAATCCAACTGCCTCGGCCTTCCAAAGTGCTAGGATTACAGGCGTGAGCCACTGCGCCTGGCCTAAAAATTTTATTATTTCTATGTGCTCTTTTTCCCCCAGCTTTGACTCTCTAGATGCTTTTGAAAGTTTGAGTTCCTAAGAAATTCCACAGCTAGAGGCTCCTACAATGTCACTGAGTGAGGTTAAGGTTCTACTCTTATAGGGAGCATCTTATCCTTGGGGATTCTGGACAACTAGACCCCTAGGAACTTATAAAACAGCTGCTTTCATTAGGATTCTTTTGACATGGGGAAAATACAGCCATTGTCCATTAAAACACAATCCAATTTGGGTACAAGTACTCTTCAGGTTTTCTTTTTTTTTTTTTTTTTTTGAGATGGAGTCTCGCTCTGTCGTCCAGGCTGGAGTGCAGTGGCCGGATCTCAGCTCACTACAAGCTCTGCCTCTGGGGTTCACGCCATTCTCCTTCCTCAGCCTCCCGAGAAGCTGGGACTACAGGCGCCCACCACCTCACCCGGCTAATTTTTTGTATTTTTTAGTAGAGACGGGGTTTCACCATGTTAGCCAGGATAGTCTCGATCTCCTGACCTCGTGATCCGCCTGTCTCGGCCTCCCAAAGTGCTGGGATTACAGGCTTGAGCCATCGCGCCCGGCCTCTTCAGGTTTTCTAAGTTCTCCATAAGAATATCAAGACTAGGCTACCATATTTTCTGGCAACAGACTACTTTTTAAATAAGCTTTGTGTAGTCCAAGATTTCTGGAAGGGAAATAGAAATAAAAAATAAAACCAAAAATAAATAACTCTTGTAGAACCATTTGCTTCCATACAGTACATGTATATTTGACTTTGATAAAAATGGAAACAATTTTTTTTTTTTTGAGACAGAATTTGCCTCTTATTGTCCAGGCTGGAGTGCAATGACATGATCTCGGCTCACTGAAACCTCTGCCTCCTGGGTTCAAGAGCTTCTCCTGCCTCAGCCTCCCGAGTAGCTGGGATTATAGGCGCCCGCCACCACGTCTGGCTAATTTTGTATTTTTAATAGAGACCGGGTTTCTCTATGTTGGTCAGGCTGGTCTCGAACTCCTAACCTCAGGTGATCCGCCCACCTCGTCCTCCCAAAGTGCTGGGATTACAGGCGTGAGCCACCGTGCACAGCCTGAACACATATTATTTTAAAATTTCTGGCCGGGCGCGGTGGCTCAAGCCTGTAATCCCAGCACTTTGGGAGGCCGAGATGGGCGGATCACAAGGTCAGGAGATCGAGACCATCCTGGCTAACACGGCGAAACCCCATCTCTACTAAAAACACAAAAAATTAGCCGGGCGAGGTGGCGGCGCCTGTGGTCCCAGCTACTCGGGAGGCTGAGGCAGGAGAATGGTGGGAACCCGGGAGGCGGAGCTTGCAGTGAGCTGAGATCTGGCCACTGCACTCCAGCCTGGGCGACAGAGCGAGACTCCGTCTCAAAAAAAAAAATAAAATAAAATAAAATAAAATAAAATTTCTTCATTTTGCCAGGTGCAGTGGCCTGAACACATATTACTTTTAATTTTTTTTTTTTTTTTTGCCAGGCGTGGTGGCAGATGCCTGTAATCCCAGCTACTTGGGAGGCTGAGGCAGGAGAATCGCTTGAACCTGGGAGGCGGAGGTTGCGGGTGAGCCAAGATCATGCCATTGCACCCCAGCCTGGGCAACAAGAGTCAAACTCTGTCTAAAAAAAAAATAAAAAGAAAAAAGAAATATGTGTTCAATGTGAAAAAATCTGATGTTCACGTTAAAAGTGTAAAAAAAAAAAACAAAAAACAGTGAAAATACAGAGAGCATTATTAATCTAACATTTTGTTACTGGGTAGTGCCATGCAATTCCAGGCTCCTGGTGTCTTGTTTTGTTTGTTCGTTTTTGAGACGGAGTCTCACTCTGTCACCCAGACTGGAGTGCAGTGGCCCAATCCTGGCTCACCGCAACCTCCACCTCCCAGGCTCCAGTGATTCTCCTGCCTCAGCCTCCTGATTGACTGGTACTACAGGCCCGTGCCACCACGACTGGCTAATTTTCATATTTTTGGTAGAGACGGGGTTTCACCATGTTGGGCAGGCTGGTCTCGAAAACCTGACCTCCAGTGTTCTGCCTGCCTCGGCCTCCCAAAGTGCTGGGATTACAGACGTGAGCCACCGTGCCTGACCTGGCACTTGGTGTCTTGAACAAAGACTTGGACAACACACACACACAGATAGTAAAGCAAAGCAGCAAAAGCTTATTAAGCACTCTTGGAAAGGGGAGAGCTGACTGACTTCTGTGAGATGAGATCAGCCTGGTTTGTTATATTTCATGGCCTGTTTTTTCCTCACTTGCTTACCCTAACTTTATTTCTTTATTTTTTTTTTTTTTTTTTGAGACGGAGTCTCGCGCTGTCGCCCAGGCTGGAGTGCAGTGGCGCGATCTTGGCTCACTGCAAGCTCCGCCTCCCGGGTTTACGCCATTCTCCTGCCTCGGCCTCCCGAGTAGCTGGGACCACAGGCGCCGCCACCTCGCCCGGCTAATTTTTTGTGTTTTTAGTAGAGACGGGTTTCACCGTGTTAGCCAGGATGGTCTCGATCTACTGACCTCGTGATCCGCCCGCCTCGGCCTCCCAAAGTGCAGGGATTACAGGCGTGAGCCACCGCGCCCGGCCCCTAACTTTATTTCTTGTAAGCGAATTGCTCATCCTTGCTTAACCTTACTCTTTTTTTTTTTTTTTTTTCTGAGACAGGGTCTCACTCTGTCACCTAGACTGGAGTGCAGTGGCATGATCTCGGCTCACCACAAACTCTGCCTCCCAGGTTCAAGTGATTCTCCTGCTTCAGCCTCTTGAGTAGCTGGGATTACAGGCATGCCCCACCACCCCTGGGTAATTTTTGCATTTTTAGTAGAGATGGAGTTTCACTATGTTGGTCCGGCTAATCTTGAACTCCTGACCTCAAATGATCCACCCACCTCGGCCCCCCAAAGTGTTAGGATTACAGATGTGAGCCACCGCGCCCGGCTACTCATCTTTACTTTCATTTTTTGTGACCAAATTCCTACTGCAAGTCCTTGTGACTTATTTATCCTGTATGTTTTAACTCACTGCTTACTCCCTTATTTCGTATGTTCTGCTTCTGCTTACATGTTTCTCTTACATATTTCATTTTTGCTATCACTTAAGCTAACCTACATCAAAGGGTTCCCTTTGTCCCTGACTTCCTCTGCTATTCTCCTGCCTCAATTTTTCTCTGATTTTAGGACTTTTATCTTTGGTATTCTGGAGTTTTATTATGAGATGTCTGTGTATATCTTTATTAAGCAGTTAGGACCACAGGCATGCGCCACCACACCCGGCTAATTTTTGTATTTTTAGAGACAGGGTTTCAGTGTGTTAGCCAGGACGGTCTTGATCTCTTGACGTGATCCTCCTGCCTTGGCCTCCCAAAGTGCTGGGATTACAGGCATGAGCCACCGCACCCAGCAGTGTTCTCATTTTTTAATATCTCTACATCCCTAACTCCCCACTCCCAGACTTACCAGAAACTTATTTGATTGGTCTTACTAAAGAACCTCCTGTTGGTTTTCACTGAACTCTGTTTTCCAATTTATTCATTTCTGCTTTTACCTTTCTTTCCTCTATTAGGTTCTCTATTTAACCTTATCACTAACAACAGGAAGCAATTATTACAGTAATGGAAAATTCACATGATGAAGGCTTAAACTAATTATACACAAATATATACTCATAAATTCTGAAAGTTAATATAAGTTACCCTCATTTATGGTGGAATACATAACTTAAAACTGTAAGGGAAGGATAATGGTAATTTGATCAAAGAAAATTTCACGGGAAATGCAATTTGATTTTCCAAGGGTTTTAGCATGAAGCCATAGGCTAAAATGAAAAGATAAACTGTTGTTTCATTTCAAAGTGGGTAAAGGATAATTTAAGAAAAGTATACCCCAATAAAATATTATTTAGCAAACACAAAATTAAAACACTGTAAGAAAGACAAATTATCAACTTGTCGTTTTATCACAGAAATGAACATTTATTGTTAACAGTATTTTTTCAGGTTCTGATTCTTTGTTTGAAAACATCTTTTTCACTGCCATGACAAAATCTGAACATTAAATTCTGAAAGACTGGCCTTATGACATATAGCAAAATTACAGGATACAGTTTAAAAGATTAAAAGAAAAACATTCTTTTTTTTTTTTTTTTTTTTTTTGAGACGGAGTCTCGCTCTGTCGCCCAGGCTGGAGTGCAGTGGTGCGATCTCGGCTCACTGCAAGCTCCGCCTCCCGGGTTCACGCCATTCTCCTGCCTCAGCCTCCCGAGTAGCTGGGACTACAGGCGCCCACAACTGCGCCCGGCTAATTTTTTGTATTTTTAGTAGAGACGGGGTTTCACCGTGGTCTCGATCTCCTGACCTTGTGATCCGCCCGCCTCGGCCTCCCAAAGTGCTGGGATTACAGGCGTGAGCCACCGCGCCCGGCCAAAAGAAAAACATTCTAATGCTACACTCCTTAATAAAAATCCAGGAAACAACTTCCAAGTTTAAATACTTCTGTTTTTATTAAAGAAAGTATAAAACATTGAATTCTACATTTTCAAACACTATTATTTTAAGAATCAGTCAAATCAGTCCGGTCTCTTCATACTGCCAGCATGTCTAATACTTCCGTCTTATTATATTTCTAAAAAATCTTGAATTCTGAAAAATAGAAACAAAATGTAAATTGCTGACTCCAACATTGTTTTTAAAAAGCTTAATTGTGATGAAATAAACATACCCGAATTTACCATAACCATTTTTAAGTGTGCAGCTCTGTAGTGTATACTCATTGCTGTGCAGTTAATCTCCAAAACTGGAGACAGCGTCCGGCTCTGTTGTCCAGGCTGGACTGGAGTGCAGTGGCCCGATCTCACCTCACTGCAAACTCCACTTCCCAGATTCAAGCGATTCTCCTGCCTCAGCCTCTCGTATAGCTGGGATTACAGGTGGGTGCCACCATGCCTGGCTAATTTTTGTATTTTTAATAGAGATGGAGTTTTTCCATGTTGGCCAGGTTGGTCTCGAACTCTTGACCTCAAGTGATCCACCTGCCTCATCCTCCCAAAGTGCTGGGATTACAGGTGTGAGCCACTGCGTACAGCCTCCAAAACTTTCATGCCATGAAAAACTCTGTGTCCACCAAACAATTCCCCCTTCCCACTTCCCAAGTCCTTGGAGTAACCACCATTCTACTTTCTGTCACTGTGAATTTTACTATTCTAAGTACCTCCTACAAGTGGGATAATATAGTATGTCCTTGTAATTGGCTTATTTCTCCAAGCATAATGTCCTCAAAGTTCATCTATATGACTGAGTTTTCTTCCTTTCTAGGGCTGAATGATATTCCATTGTGTTTATCTACTCATTCACTGATGGACGCTTGGGTTGTATACCTTTGACTATTATGAATAGTGCTGCTATAAACATAAGTACAAAAAGACCTGGCTTTCATTCTTTTTGATGTATACCCAGAAGGATTAAGTAATAGATACGAGTAACACCTAATTTATTATGTTAATGACTTAGAGATAATGCTCATTGCAATAAACATTATTAACAAAACCTAGTTGAAGTAAGCAGGCATTTTAAAGTCCATGTGTTATTGAACTTTTACCTCTACCACACTAGTCCAGAAGACATTAATGAAACTTCTTGGGCCTTCCTTGAGGTCTTTCCATTTTTCTTTCCATTTCCCTTTTCTGTTGATGTGCCTTAAACCTCTCAGCCATTGACACAAGCTCCTCTGGAATACTCTGAAATTATTCAATGTGTTGTTATTAGGATTCTGAGTTCTTTTCTACAACACTAAAATGCATCCAAACCATTTCAGATAATCACACAGCTGGTTACATGACATCCTTTAAACAGAAATAGGTATCTCGATTAAAACCTACATCCATCTACAGGCTACAAAATTTGCTGCTTCAGCTGCTTCCAAGTGTTTTTAATGTGCCTTTATATGGTAGCATTTTCTACATATTCTTTTTTACCTCTGAGCCTGAATATGTTCCCCCTGCTGGAACATTTACCCCATCTTCTACAACTTTCCCACCTCCATTCTACTGATTTCTTCCTCGGTGGGGCTTTCATTGCTCACCCCCATTAGGTTAAGTTTCCCAGTTATATGCTCCCATAGTTTCTTATCATTGCCATGCTAAAGCCCTCAAATGTGTTGAAAACTTATTTGAAGTTTCCTGATAAATAGCAAGCCATAGGACCTGGCATAACTGACTGAGAAACTGGTAAGAGGTAGATTTCTAATGAATTGCATAGTCTCACCTGATTTGCTCTTTCCAGAATATTAATCAATTCAGAGGCAACCCTCCAATCATTTCTAGTCAAAGTTGTAATGGAAACACCAGTCCTCCTTTAGTGTGGGGGAAAAAACTCATGTCATCTCATTTATAATATATATTCATTATTCAGTTAATACAGAATAAAACAAATGAAAACTTTTTCACAGAAGCTGGAATGTATGAAGATTTAGGGTCACACAGATTTGGAATCTAAATCTGCTGTGGTTTAAACAGCAAAGGGGGTATATGATGGAAGCTCCCTTTTATTTATTTATTTATTTATTTATTTTTTGAGCCGGAGTCTTGCACTGTCACCCAGGCTGGAGTGCAGTGGCGCCATCTCGGCTTACTGCAACCTCTGCCTCACGGGTTCAAGTGATTCTCCTGCCTCAGCCTCCAGAGTAGCTGGGACTACAGGTGCCTACCACCACGCCTGGGTAAATTTTTTGTATTTTTAGTAGAGACGGGGTTTCACCATGTTAGCCAGGATGGTCTCGATCTCCTGACCTCGTGATCCACCTGCCTAGGCCTCCCAAAGTGCTAGGATTACAGGCGTGAGCCACCGTGCCCGGCCCAATGGTAGCTCTCTTTAGAGGAAAAAGGTCTTCTCATATCCATACCAATTTGTCAGTAACCTTCAGAGTAACCACTGGGTACACAGCTCACTAGTGACACTAGATATAAAACACATAGAACCAGATATAAAAAGCTAATCATGGATTGAATCTGGTTGAGTCTCCAAACAAGCCAAATGAACAGGGATAAACAAAGTACCGACTAGAATCTGGGAAGTAGCTGAAAAATCATAGGTAATAGAATAAAATGGTTCTCTGGGCAAGAAGTTTGTGAGAGGAGTAATGAGAATCTAGAATTGGCCTTTCATGGGTGGACTAAGCTTACTTACCCTGCTCTTCCTGTGCGCCCTATTCGGTGTACATATTCTTCAATGTTCCGTGGAAAGTCAAAATTATAGACATGTGTAACGTCATGGACATCAAGTCCTCTAGAGGCTAGATCAGTTGCAATTAGTATTCTCACTTTGCCTAAAAAGTAAAACCAAATGAACACTGAACCATTCTGGTATAAATCAACCCAAGATCTAAAAAGTATATTTGCCCTAATTTAATCAATTTCATTTCTTACTGTTTACATTAAAATGCCTACTTTGTGAAAATGGAAAAGTAACTGCCGGCAAGTTACAAGATACCATGGTTCAGCAAATGAGTCCTAAACCCTTCGAACCGTGACAGAAAGATACATTTTTCAGATAACTTCAGATATATTTTCTGTTGCATACTAATACCTTGATATCCAGGTTTAAAGTCTTTTTTGTTTACTTAATGCTTAGAGGCAGATTAATGTTTAGAGCTCTAATGAGTGTAGTTTTAGGATACAGAAGGTGAGGACAGATCTTAGACATAAAACGGTTTCATGAAAAGATACTGTCACTCAGCCAAGCACAGGTATTGCACTAATTTTAAAATGTACGAAATATTAATTACATAAACATACCTGTTTTAAAGTTCTCTAATGCTTTCTCCCGATCTCTCTGTTCTCTATCTCCATGCAGAGACTCTATTGATATATTTCCAAGTATTAGGTCACTTGATAAGTGATCCGCACTGAAGTAAAAGATAAACTCAGCATTCTTAGGTGCTTATTCTAATACCACCAGTTTTACGTCTATTAGCAAAAATCTAAAGTAACATAACAGACGTATCACCCCCATTTGAAATTAGTATACAAATAGAAATGATCCTAAACTAATCAATTTAATTAATTATAATGGACACACAAGAAAAAATACCTACACAGCTTTTCGAGAAACGAAGACAATGACTTTGTCTGTGGATGACATATTCTGTAGAAAAGTATGCATGTGACTCCATTTCTCTTCCTCGGTGGTTACAATTATATTTTGCTTCACTGAACTTACAGCCTAAAGGATTCAAAGAACATAGTTCATCAAGTTCATCATGATTGAGGGGGAGACCGCATACATCAGCTCAAAATGCATCTTCTCTCTCATTGGTTAATGTGTTTAATAAACTACTAAGCAAAATGGCAGATGTCCTAAAAAAATTACTTGTTTCTACTCAAGATTTGTATCTTAGATTTCACCTAACCTCAAAATACTATTGGTACCATTCCTTCGACCAACTATTTGTCTCTAATCATTTTATTTCATTTGTTTATTTCTGAGACACAGTCTCACTCTGTTGCCCAGGCTGAAGAAGTACAGTGGCGTGATGTCTGTAATCATTTTATAAAACAAATGTTACTGGATCACCATGTGTAAATCCCTAATGAAATAAGGGGTGTAAGCAATGACCCATTATTACTAATGATTAAATGAAAGGCCAATTTCATTTATTAATGATTAAGCAAAAAGCCAGAGAGAGAACTTTATATATTATAATGGAGGGTTCCCACTGACAACACATAAGCCCAATATTCAGTCTTAACTTCATCAAGGGAACAGACTTATATTTATGTATATACATAGAGTTATGTTTAGACCCTGATTCTAACAGGGTTAAAATGAGGTATCAGAAAAATATAAACCCTGACTTTGCTGGGCACGGTGGTTCACGCCTGTAATCCCAGCACTTTGGGAGGCCAAGGGGGGCGATCACCTGAGGTCAGGAGTTTGAGACCAGCCTGGCCAACATGGCAAAACCCTGTCTCTACTAAAATACAAAACTTAGCCGGGAGTGGTAGCCATACTTGTAATCCCAGCTACTCAGGAGGTTGAGGCATAAGAATCACTTGAACCCACTGCACTCCAGCCTGGGCAACAGAGTGAGACTCTGTCTCAAAAAAAAAAAAAAAAAAAAAAAAAAAATATATATATATATATATATATATATATATATATATATATATATGTATATATAGGCCTCAACTACAGGTTGATGGTATTAGCTAATTATTGAAATTTTAAATGAGATAATGGCATTGTAGGTCTATTAAAATTATATGCATCTGTGATTTGCCCTAAAATTGGGAAGTGGGCAGACTAGGCACACCAAAATTAGCTAAATCTTCAGAATTTTCATAAGAAATGTTAAACAATAGTAATAAAAAAAGCTTACAACTAGATCCAATGTACCAACATAGACAATCATTGGTTCTTTCAAATAAGATTGTGCGAGGCGATGAACTGAATGAGGCCATGTAGCACTGGGAATACAAGTTACAAACATTACAATTTTGTTGTAAAAACATTACTATGTTTCCTTAAGCATGCTATGAACCAAGTTACTCATGAAAGACAAATTTAGTACTTCTTATTTTTTCAATAAGTAAGGCAAATTTAACAGTTAATTCACTGATTACTCAACTACTGTAAAGCTAGTAGATGAAACAAATATGCTTAATAAATAGGTTTTTGGCCGGGCCCTGTGGCTCACGCCTGTAATCCCAGCACTTTGGGAGGCCAAGGCAGGTGGATCACCTGAGGTCAGGAGTTCAAGACTAGCCTGGCCAACATGATGAAACCCAGTCTCTACTGAAAATACAAAAATTAGCTGGGTGTGATAGCGGGCGCCTATAATCCCAGCTGCTCCGGAGGCTGAGGCAGGCTCACGCCTGTAATCCCAGCACTTTGCGAGGCTGAGGAGAGGCAGATCACTTGAGGTCAGGAGTTCGAGACCAGCCTGGTCAACATGGGAAACTGTGCCTACTATAAATACAAAAATAAGTCAGGCATGGTGGTGTGTGCCTATAATCCCAGCTACTCGGGAGGCTGAGGCAGGAGAATCGCTTGAATCTGGGAAGCAGAGGTTGCAGTGAGTAGAGATCACGCCACTACACTCCAGCCTGGGTGACAGAGCGAAACTCTGTCTCAAAAAAGAAAAAAAAAAAAAAGAAAGAAAGAAAAAGGCACTAAAAGGGATTAGTATTAGGTTAATTTTATCTCTTGGCCTTTATAAACGACAAAAAAAAAAAATCCGATTTTTCGTTTTTTGTTTGTTTTTTTTTTGAGACAGAGTCTCGCTCTGTCGCCCAGGCTGGAGTGCAGCGGCCAGATCTCAGCTCACTGCAAGCTCCGCCTCCCGGGTTCATGCCATTCTCCTGCCTCAGCCTCCCAAGTAGCTGGGACTACAGGCGCCCGCCACCTCGCCCGGCTAGTTTTTTGTACTTTTTAGTAAGACGGGGTTTCACCGTATTAACCAGGATGGTCTCGATCTCCTGACCTCGTGATCCGCCCGTCTCGGCCTCCCAAAGTGCTGGGATTACAGGCTTGAGCCACCGCGCCCAGCCCGATTTTTCATAGTGTCAGCAGGCAATACCAAATACTTAACCCAAATAAAAACAATTTTTTTTTTTTGAGATAGAGTCTCACTCTGTCGCCCAGGCTGGAGTGCAGTGGCACGATCTCAGCTCTTTGAAAGCTCCGCCTCCCAGGTTCACGCTTGGGTGTGGCGGCATGCACCTGTAGTTCCAGTTACTCAGAAGGCTGAGGTGGGAGAATTGCTTGAGCTGGGAAGGTTGAGACTGCAGTGAGCCAAGATGGTGCCACTGTACTCCATCCTGGGTGACAGAGTGAGACCCTGTCTCAAAAAACAAAACAAGCTTTCAAAATATACTGATCAAAGAATATCTACATTTAAATGTTTCTTCAACTATATATAAAATAATGAAAGTGACCACTTTTTATACCTTCACAGTAATTCAGTAAAATCTAAGTTCTCTTTTCTTGGGTTAGGCATCGTGGCTCAGGCTTGCAATCCCAGCACTTTGGGAGGCTGAGACAGGTGGATCACCTGAGGTCAGGAGTTTGAGACCAGCCTGGCCCAACATGGCGAAACCCCATCGGTAAAAATACAATAATTAGCTGGGCATGGTGATGTGTGCCTGTAGTCCCAGCTACTCAGGAGGCTGAGACAGGAGAATCGCTTGAACCCAGGAGGCAGAGGTTGCAGTGAGCCAAGATCATGCTGCTGCACTCCAGCCTGGTGTCAGCGAGACTTTGTCTCAAAATAAATAAATAAATTCACTTTTCTTGAAATAGGAAGATTATTTGTAATAAAACTATGTGAGAGGATTTCGTATTTTTTTAATTTTATGTTATTTATACTAATAAAGACAAAGGATATAAGCCCAGGATATGTCATTCTTTTTTTTTTTTTTTTGAGACAGATTTTCACTCTTGTTGCCCAGACTAGAGTGCAGGGGCATGATCTCGGCTCACTGCAACCTCTACCTCCCAGGTTCAAACGATCCTCCTGCCTCAGTCTTGCAAGTAGCTGGGACTACAGGCGTGCGTCACTATGCCTGGCTAATTTTTGTGTTTTTAGTAGAGACGAGGTTTCACCATGTTGGCCAGGCTGGCCTGAAACTCCTGACCTCAGGTGATCCACCCACCTCGGCCTCCCAAAGTGCTGGGATTATAGGCATGAGCCTGTGTGCCTGGCCAATTTTGTTATTTATACTAATAAAGAAAAGGATATAGGTCTAGGAGATATCATTCTTTATAGATCACTCTATATTCAAATAATCATTGCTTCCTGTTTTATTGTGAGCAGTAAGTATTCAGTAATCAAATGTTTATCTGCTTAGACAAGTGAACCCTTTATTCAAAAGTGAGACCTTACTATGATAAGTAAATGTTTGTGTTGAAATCCCTATCTGTAATTTAGGAAACCCAATAGTCATGAATAAGTACTTATTGTTACACTGTTCTACTTCCAATGTTATGAGATCTTTCATCTAAAGATTTCAATACTTCCAAGTAATGCTCAAATATTGTGGGAAAAACCAAACAGAATGGGATTCTATTCCACTGATTTCTATTTTGCACACAGTAATTAGGCATATACCTACCTGGTCATAACCGTCTGCCTATCTGGACGCACATCTAACAAAATCTTCATTATCTGGGGTTCAAATCCCATGTCCAACATCTTGTCTGCTTCATCTAAAACCTGCATTGACAAAAAAGAATGTGGCTAGATGAGATATGGGAGGCAGGTAATGACATATATTCTTTCTTTATTAATGGAACACTAAGAAAGGCTTTTCTCATTTCCCCTATTACTTAAGCCACGATTTTAATTTCTCCAGAGGTCAGAATACTAAGCAATTTGTCATTGTATGTTGTCTACATTGATTTTTGTTGGCTTTCCAATAGCTTCCAAATCTCCTTAAACAAAATTTGTGTCTAAAATATCCAAGTAGATTTTAATTATTGTGTACCTATCTCTATCATGCATGATAATTTCAAATAGAAGTCTTACTTCTTTCTTTTTTTTTTTTTTTTTTTTTGAGACGGAGTCTCGCTCTGTCGCCCAGACTGGAGTGCAGTGGCGCGATCTCGGCTCACTGCAAGCTCCGCCTCCCGGGTTCACGCCATTCTCCTGCCTCAGCCTCCGGAGTAGCTGGGACTACAGGCGCCCGCCACCACGCCCGGCTAATTTCTTTTTGTATTTTTAGTAGAGACGGGGTTTCACCGTGTTAGCCAGGATGGTCTCGATCTCCTGACCTCGTGATCCGCCCGCCTCGGCCTCCCAAAGTGCTGGGATTACAGGCTTGAGCCACCGCGCCCGGCCGAAGTCTTACTTCTTTCAACATGCTAAAGAGAATGGGAAATATTCCTAGAGCCATTATAAAATCAACAGCCATAGCTGGGCGCGGTGGCTCATGCCTGTCATCCCAGCACTTTGGGAGGCCGAGGCAGGCAGATCACCTGAGGTTAGGAGTTTAAGACCAGCTTGGCCAACATGGTTAAACCTCGTCTCTACTAAAAAGAAAAAATTAGCCAGGTATGGTGGCGGGCGCCTGTAGTCCCAGCTACTTGGAAGGCTGAGGCAGGAGAATCGCTTGAACCTGGGAGGCGAAGGTTGCAGTGAGCCAAGATGACGCCACAGCACTCCAGCCTGGGCAACTAGAGCAAAACTGTGTCCTAAAATAAAAAAATAAAAAATAAAATAAAATCGACAGCCATTCTAAAAGAAACTTATACCCAAGCACTTGGGAGTTGATTAAAACTATTAAAAGCTCAAGTGGAGGGAGGAGAAAATAATAGTTCAGTCATTTTTTATATTTTGAGATGGAGTTTCACTCTTGTTGCCCAGGCTGGAGTGCAATGGCATGATCTCGGCTCACTGCAACCTCCGCCTCCCAGGTTCAAGTGATTCTCCTGTCTCAGCCTCCAGAGAAGCTGTGATTACAGGTGCATGCCACCACACCCGGCTAATTTTTGTATCTTTAGTAGAGACGGGGTTTCATCATATTGGTCAGGCTGGTCTCGAACTCCTGACCTTGGGTGATCCACCTGCTGCAGCTTCCCAAAGTGCTGGGATTACAGGTGTGACCCACCACGCCCGGCCAGTTCAGTTATTTTTGAACCCAGCATCCCAAACCCCTATTGCATGATTACCAAGTAGGTTATATTCTTCAGATTGACAAAGTTATTCATTTGCAGATCATTCAATCTTCCGGGAGTTGCAATTATGATATCTACACCTTTTCTAAGCTCTTCTATTTGTTCATCTCTATTTCCACCACCATATACACAAACACTTAAAAAGAAAAAATCTAAAGGTTAATGTTTAGGCACATAATATCTCATCACAACTTAAAATTCAATAAAAGGGATAAAAATCAATTATCAGGTACCTTTAGGAGCATCTGCCCCTTTCTGAGAATTACGTACACCCATCAATCCCTAATGTTGTATCCTAAAGAGCAATATTTGTACCATCACCTGACCCAGGCTCTGACTGATTAGAGTAGTGCTAAATGCCTGACCCATGTTGAGCCATTTGGATTCTCTGAATGTGTGAAAAATAATGGGGAAGATGTATAAAGCCACAAATGATTAAAATATGATACTGGTGAAGGAATGGGAAAAAAAAATCACCTACCTCCGAAGCCCTTTATATGAATATTTGCAACATTCTCCTTCTACTTGAAGTGCTAATTCCCGAGTGGGAGTTAGAACTAACATGCCGGGTCTATTCCTTTGACCTTTAAGGCTTTGGAGAGAAAACAGATTAATATTAAATTATTTGTCTCACATGCACGGTACATTCATTCAGTGCCATCAAGATTTGTAGCAACAAGCCAGGTGTGGTGGCTCACGCCTATAATCCCAGCACTTTGGGAGGCCAAGGCGGTCGGATTACCTGAGGTCACGAGTTTGAGACCAGCCTACCCACCATGGTGAAACCTCGTCTCAACTAAAAATACAAAAAATTAGCCAGATATGGTGGCAGCAGCTTGTAATCCCAGCTACTCAGGAGGCTGAGGCAGGAGAATCACTTGAACCCAGGAGGTGGAGGTTGCAGTGAGCCAAGATCGCACCACTGCACTCCAGCCTGGGCAATAAGAGTGAAACTCTGACTCAAAAAAAAAAAAAAATTTGTAGCAACGAGTATCAGTTAGACATAGTCAGACTATGCATTTTTGTGAGAAGGTATATGATTAAAAGTAGTCTCTATATATTACAGACTTTGCTAATTATGATCTACGTACCTAAAAAATGACTAATATTATATATAATATGCCAAATTCCCCATATGAAAATGTATTATTATTTTCTCAGATTTAAGATTGCTTTACTGAGAGATCAGTGTTAGTTTCTATATACTTTTTCTTATTATAAAAGCAATACATATTTACCATAAAGTAGGGAAATTTAAAAAAGCCATACACCCTAAAACCCAACTTCCCAATACCAGCCTTTTGTTTAAGATGGTCTTTTCATTAACATTTAAAATGTCAAATATTTTATCATGGAATAGATAAGTGTATTGGACATAGTTTAAACAGTTTCCACTGTTTCACTACTGAGGCTTTTGGTAAATATTACTTATTGCCTCCTAAAAATGTTTTGCCAATTTATACTTTCACCAGCACAATCTAAGTGTCTAATTCCTTGCATTTTCTCTGCAGGTAGGCATTACCTTTGGATCAAGCAATAGGTAAAGAAATTGTAATTATATTTTTGATATCTAAATCTATCAAACCTCTATAAGAAGAAACCAGCCATAGGAATTCTTACGTGGGTTGAAGGTCCAGATGAATAAATCCAGGCATTAAATAACACAATGTCTTTCCTGTTCCAGTCTGGGCTACTCCTATAAGATCTATTCCTTGCAACACAATGGGCCATGCCTGTGACTGAAACGGAATGATAAACATTAACACAAAAAGTACATCTTTTGCTGGGCGCGGGAGCACATGCCTGTAATCCCAGCACTTTGGGAGGCTGAGGCGGGTGGATCTCCTGAGGTCGGGAGTTCGAGACCAGCCTGATCAACAGAGAGACACCCCGTCTTTACTAAAAACACAAAAATTAGCTGGGTGTGGTGGCACATGTCTGTAATCACAGTTACTAGGGAAGCTGAGGCAGGAGAATTGCTTGAACGCAGGAGATAGAGGTTGTGGTGAGCCAAGACTGTACCACTGCATTCCAGCCTGGGCAAAAAGAGCAAAACTCTGTCTCAAAAAAAAAAAGTACATATTTTTTGCCAACTGTTCCTTCTTTCCCAGCTCCAAACTTCTTTCAATAAAGATTTTTTGAACTCTAGGGAGAAGGTGCTGGGGGAATGCAAAGAGACAGTTGCTCCCTCGTGTCTTCTAACAATCAGATATCACTGGTTTCAAAGAGAAACGCTGAGTGAAATATTGTAATTAATGCAAGCATACCTGAATAGGTGTTGGCTTTTGAAAACCTGCCTTTTTAATGTTTTCCATAACCTCAGGATAACATTGAAAGGCGTCATCAAATGTGCAGGTAGGATTGGGGATGGTTCGTTTCTCCCCATCTTTCAAGTCATCCCACGTTATATTAAAATTTTCTTTCCTTCAAAGAATAAAAAACGTCAGTGGTTTTCCTCACTTTACTCCCCAATCAAGACATTCTCCAAAATCAGTTCTGGTCTTATCTAGAAATTCAACTGCAATTGATTAAAATGAAACTGTCAGGGAAGTTATAATGAAATGCATAAAGAAATAGAAGCAAGAGTCCATCTGTCTCTTATCTGAGAATAGTTGCAATGGGAAGGTTAAAAACATTATACATTAGTAGGTCAATGAAGATTTCATGGATCAAAGATGAGGAGCCTGAAAATCATGCTTCATAAATTAAAACCAGATTTGGCAAATGCTGAGGGCCTACGATGTTCCACACATATTTCATTAATGCATCCTTAACAATCTTATGTGTTAGAAAGTATTCTCAATTTGACAGGTGATCATACAGTAAGTTACCCTGCTCCTCACCTTAACCATTCTGCTATTCCATGGATCTCTTAGTTTTATCAGACTTTAATAGTAAGAAAAACCACTACAATTAAAACCTTCTAATTTCAGGTAATAAGGACTGAAGAGTTTAAGAAATTAACAAGATTAGATCTTTTTTTTTTCAACTCAACTATTAGAGCAATAATTCTCTAAAATTGCTGTCCAATATAGTAGGGACTAGCCACACACGGCTATTTCAGTTTAATATAAACATTCATTTGCTCAATTACACCAGCCATACTTTAAGTGCCAGTCAACTCCATTAGACACAAATATAGACTATTTTCCAACACTGCAGGAAGTTTTACTAGAAAACAATGTTCTAAAATATCACGTAAGTTGACACATTTTCATTTGAATATTGAAGGCATAGTCTTCAAATATCTTTTCACATTTGCCCAAAGTGTTAATACCAATAACGTAACTATACAAATACTTACACAACTAGGTAATAAAACTACCCACCTCCAACTATCTGCTTGTACTTTTGACATGGCACTTGTGGCAGTGGACTCTTTATAAAAGTTTTTCTTAATTGGTGGTAAATCTGGGACAAAGATGAAAATCCACACTTTGATAAATTTTACAGCATCATTAATACTTAGTCAAAGCTACAGAAATCATACTACAATATATTTTTTTTTACCATGCATACCATTTGATAGTTCTACACTTTGCCAACGAGGCTTGCTCCCATCGAAAAGATCTCCCTTTCTGGAGGTTAGGCACAGTAGCTTACACCTGTAATCCCCGCACTTGGGAGGCTGGCATGGGAGGATCACTTGAGCCTGGGCAAAATAGTGACACCCTGTCTCTATGAAAATTTTTAAAGATTAGCCTGGCAGCCAAGCACAGTGGCTAACACCTGTAATCTCGGCACTTCGGAAGGTTGAGGCAGGTGGATCACCTGAGGTCAGGAGTTTGAGACCAGCCTGACCAACATGGTGAAACCCATCTCCACTAAAAAAAAAAAAAAAAAAAAAAAAAACCACACACACACACAAAAATTCTCCCGGCACAGTGGCGCACGCCTATAATCCCAGCTACTCAGGGAGGCGGAGGGTGCAGTGAGCCGAGACTGCGCCATTGCACTCCAGCCAGGGCAACAAGAGTGAAACTCCATCTCAAAAAAAAAAAAAAAAAGGAACTGGGCACGGTGGCTCATGCCTGTAATCCTAGCACTTTGGGAGGCTGAAGCAGGTGGATCACCTGAAGTCAGGAGTTCGAGACCAGCCTGACCAACATAGTGAAACCCTATCTCTACTAAAAATACAAAAAATCAGCCGAGCATGGCGGCGGACGCCTGTAATCCTGGCTATTCAGGAGCCTGAGGCAGGAGAATCACTTGAACCCAGGAGGCAGAGGTTGCAGTGTGCCGAGACTGCACACTGCACTCCAGCCTAGGCAACAACAGTGAAACTCCATCTAAAAAAAAAAAAAAATTAGCCTGGCATGGTGGTATGTGCCTGTAGTCCCAACTACTAGAGAGGCTGAGGTGGGAGGATCACTTGAGCCTGAGAGATGGAGGTTGCAATGAACTGTGATTTTGCCACTGCACTCTAGCCTAGGCAACAGAGTGAAACCCTCAAAAAAAATTTAATAAAAATTAAAATGAAGCATGCTTTGTAAGGCATCAACCACCACAATGGATAAATATACTCTCACAATAATAGTTTGGTTATCTTTTCTTTGAAGGTCCATCCAATTACTTTTTTAGGAATTACATTTATATCCTTGGTCTATTCTCTTAAGCTACATTTCTTTTCTTTTTTCTTTTTGAGATGGAGTCTCACTCTGTCACTCAGGCTGGAGGGCAATGACTCAATCTTGGCTCACTGCTACCTCCACCTCTGGGGGTCAAGCGATTCTCCTGCCTCAGCCTCCCAAGTAGCTGGGATTACAGGCATGCGCCACCATGCCCAGCTAATTTTTATATTTTTAGTGGAGATGGGGTTTCACCATGTTGCCCAAGCTGGTCTTGAACTCCTGACGTCAGGTGATCCACCAGCCTCAGCCTCCCAAAGTGCTGGGATTACAGGCATGAGCTGCCGCACCCGGCCTAGCTACATTTCTTAAAAGCCTATTATACCTCTTCCAAACTTAAATCCTTTCCCTGGTCCCTGATCCTAAATCTTCTCAACACATACTGTTTAGGCAGCACAGGAAACTTAACATGCAGAGGTCCTGACCAACACAGTAGCAATAACTGTCAATATTTTTGTAACATATTCATGCTTTTACTTTTTAAATAAAAGATGTCCTACTGCTGCCTCCTCCCGAGAGCCAAGGCCAGCGCTTGAATAATGAAGCATTATCCCCCACATATAATGTTCCACATGAGAAATCTCATTTAAATTCAAACAAAAGGGCTGGGCGGGGTGGCTCACGCCTGTAATCCCAGCACTTTGGGAGGCCAAGGCAGGTGGATCACTTGAGGCCAGGGGTTTGAGATCAGCTTGGCCAACATGACAAAAACCCGTATCTACTAAAAATATAAAAATCAGCTGGGCATGCTGGCACACACCTGTAATGCCAGGTACTCGGGAGGCTGAGGCATGGGAATCACTTGAGCCTGGGAGATGGAGGTTGTGGTGATCTGAGATCGCGCCACTGTACTTCAGCCTGGGTGACAGAGCAAAACTCTGTCTCAAAAAATAAAACAAAATAAAATTCAAACAAGGCTGGGCACTATGCCTGACATCTGTTATCCCAACACTTTGGGAGGGTGAGGAGAGGATCACTTGAAGCCAGGAGTTTGAGACTAACCTGGGCAGGATAGTGAGACCTCATCTTTAAATTAAAAAATTTAAATCTAAAACAAAATTAAACAAATAAACAAACAAAACTCTGCCAAGAACTGTAATGCTTCTTATCATTTAATGGCTTTCCCTTTTTTTTTTTTGCTTGTCAACCAGGATACTCCAAGATCTATTTCTACTCAACATAGCAACAACGTTAACTTACGGTTTGCATGTTTACTCCCTTCCTATTTTCCCACTGGGACTGATTTTTTCCCATTTTATTATTAGCCTTTTGCAGTGAGTTACCGCTGACAGACTATAAATAGGTTTAATATTTCCCTTATAGCATAAATGACAGCTGACAACATAGAAACTATCATAACCTAGGGACTAATTGCAGCATTTTAGATTTTACTATTTTCATATACATTTCCTTACTAAAAATAAAGCACAGACATCGTACAGAGGATAAAAACTGTGGTTAACAGAAACAATGTATGTAAATGTTAGGAAGCAGCACTGACCTGCCCACTTTGTTTTTTGCCATTTCAAACCTTCCTCTCTAATTTGATCCCAATCTATCAATGGCCGATCTCCTGCAACAACATTGTTATCTGTGCTTCGATCTTTTCCAACAGAAGGTTGGAATGCAGTATCTGTTAAAAATATTTTTATCGATTAGTTTTTTTCTATTTTGTTTTTAATAACCAGACAATACTTAAAATATAAAATTTGGGGTTTCTGTACTACATTAACATGATAATCTTGTCATTTGTTATCGTTCAACAACTTACAAAAATTTAATTTTATTGGAGAAGGTAAGTAAAATAGCACAAGTCTAATGTTTGCTAAAATATTGTCATATCCATTACTCAGTCGTTACAATAATACTCCGGGGAAGCAGATATTATCCCAGATGAATGGATGAAGAGCCAGGCTTTGTAGCTCACTCCTATAGTACCAGCACTTTGTGAGGCTGGTGGGTAGGATCACTTGAACTCAGGCCTCAAGACCAGCCTAGGCAACGTGGTGAAATCCCATCTCTACTTTATAAAAAATTTAATTAGCTGGGTGTGGTGGCACACACCTGTGGTCCCAGCTACTTGAGAGGCTGAGGTGGGAGAATCACTCCCGCCCAGGAGGTCAAGGTTATAATGAGCCATGATCACACCACTGCACTCCAGCCTGGAAAACACAGTGAGAACCTGTCTCAAAACAATTTTAAAAATAAAAGAAAAAGAAATAAATAAAAGTTACAAAAATAGAATCTTAGACCTTGTCTTTTTCCCCAAGAAACACTAAAAGGCAGTGGTGCCTTCTAAACCCAAGTGTCTCTATTCTACTTTACACTGCATCAAGGTATGATTCAGGAATTTTTTCTCTATTCTACACAGATCTGAGATTTTTTAAATAACCAAATATTTAAGCCATTTTCAATGTCAGCCATGAATCTGAAGACAGGACTAGGGTTAGGATCCTGGGACCAATACTTACTCTACCACTAACACGAAAGTGTATGTATTAAAGGATTATTTCACTGCTTGCGAGAACTAGATTAATACAAAGACAAAAAATAAATAAATAAAAATAAAGGGTTATTTCATTTTCACGTACCTGTGGCTAAAAGTAAAATTGCTAGGCATAAACATAGAGATTTGGCATTTGGCATTTTAATTTGAGGAAAAATATTCTGGGCTTTCATTCACAGTAAAAAATCATTAAGACTACATTTATGGCAGCCTAATGCTTTGAATCAGAAAAGGAAATCAGGTATAATGGCTTATAACACTGAATGAAATTAAACATTTTAAAGGGCTTCAGTGGGAGAAAATTACTTACCAACTCCACATTCTGAATTGTAATTTTCTTCTAGCTTTTTAACAAAATTATCTATCGCTGCTTTTGCTTTCGTTTGCATTGCCTTGCTGCCAAAAATTTTGACTAATGATTCTGGTTGTTCTTGTATTATCTAGGTACAAGGGGAAAAACAGTGAGACTTAAAAGTGAGACTTACTAAGGTGAGACTTAACAAGTTCCCTAAAAAAAAAAAAAGCTCCCTAAGCCCCTAACCCCTTCCAACAATCACTCAACTTCAAAAACCATTACAGTAGAAAGTAAATATAGTGTTACTAGCAATCAAGGTCTAAATTTCTAGTTAGAGAGGAATACTATTTATATTTACTCTGGGATTTACCTCCTGGTCAGATGGAGAGGGGCAGGACAACCTGAACATTTAAAACTGGATAGCCGGGGAATAAACTCAGCAAATAGTGTAGAGAAATAATTAAGGCATCAACCTGACAAGTAATATTATTTTGATTCTGAGGTCTCCAACCTATAAAATGGTATTTATTTTGCTAATTTTACAGAATGGTAGGGCTGAAATGACATAATCTATGTGCTATATAGACAGTTTATTGAACTGCCAGGTTACTTAGGTAAATTTTTAACTTGATGGGATTCTATACTTAACTCATGTATACCGTTAAGGGTTTACATTTACAAAACGGATACATCTTATGAAGAGAATCTACAAGTAACACCTATAAACATCCGTAATTTCAAATACCCTAATGGATTCAATGTTTATCTAAAACACAATATACACCAAATTTTGTCTTCAGTTGGTAATTCAAACAATGTTTATCATCTACAGTATTTACAGGCACTACAACTCTGTATGAGTGCTGAAACAAGGCCATTATGGGATGCTATGGAAAGGGACAGCTACACAGAATGGGGGCCTCAGACTGAGCAAAAAGCTATGGTAGCAGGGTGTGTCAGGAAGTGGGTGGAGTACTCAAGGAATTAGGTGAAAGGACAATGGAAAGAGTGAACAGGCCAGACCAAGTCAACAATTTTTTTTTTTTTTTTTTTTTTTTTTTTGAGACGGAGTCTCGCTCTGTCGCCCAGGCTGGAGTGCAGTGGCCAGATCTCAGCTCACTGCAAGCTCCGCCTCCCGGGTTCCCGCCATTCTCCTGCCTCGGCCTCCCGAGTAGCTGGGACCACAGGCGCCGCCACCTCGCCCGGCTAATTTTTTGTGTTTTTAGTAGAGACGGGGTTTCGCCGTGTTAGCCAGGATGGTCTCGATCTCCTGACCTTGTGATCCGCCCGCCTCGGCCTCCCAAAGTGCTGGGATTACAGGCTTGAGCCACCGCGCCCCGCCCAAGTCAACAATTTTAAGGAGTCTAGACTTACAGGCCTGAGATACTATGAAAGGCTTTTACATAGGAAAGGGACACAAATAATTTGTGTTTTAAAATGATTGTTCTAGCCAAACGCGGTGGCTAACACCTGTAATCCCAGCACTTTGTGGGGCTGAGGAGGGTGGATTATTTGAGGTCAGGAGTTCTAGACCAGCCTGGCCAACATGGTGAAACCCTGTCTCTACTGAAAGTACAAAAATTAGCCAGGTGAGCTGGCGGGCACCTGTAATCCCAGCTACTCTGGAAGCTGAGGCAGGAGAATCTTTTGAATCCGGGAGGCAGTGGTTGCAGCTAAGATCGCACTGGAGCTAAGATCGCACCAGTGCACTTCAGCCTGGGCAACAGAGCAAGACTTCATCCCAAAAAAATATAAAAAAATAAAATTATTGTTCTGACCACAGTGGAGAATGATTAGAGGATACAAATGGAAGCCGGACATAAAGTTGGGGAGAAGGCAAATGATGACATTCCCCTTGAGAAGTACAAGAAATAGTCAAGACCTAGCGGTGAATGAGAATAAGGAAATACCAATATGGATAGTCAGATTACAGACTTGTAAACTCAGTGAATGTTGCCACCATTCACTAAGATTGAGAATATAAGAGCTAGCCAAAGTTTGAGGAAAGGGGTTTTCTCTGGAAGACATTTTGGACATGATGAATATTCCAGTGATCTATTCTTATGCAGATTATCTCTAAAGATTTTTACCTCTGGCTGGGCCTGGTGGCTCATGCCTGTAATCCCAGCACTCTGGGAGGCAGAAGTGGGCGGATCACCTGAGGTCCCACGCTTGAGACCAGCCTGGCCAACATGGTGAAACCCCGTCTCTACTAAAAATACAAAAATTAGCCAGGCGTGGTGGCGCATGCCTGTAATTCCAGCTACTCCAGAGGTTGAGGCAGGAGAATTGCTTGAACCCGGGAGGCGGAGGTTGCTGTGAGCCAAGATCGTGCCACTGCACTCCAGCCTGGGCAACAGAGCGAGACTCTGTCTCAAAAAAAAAAAAAAAAAAAAAAAGATTTTTACCTCCAAGAGTCCCAAAACCTACACCTGGAACAGCTTAAAATTCAGGTGGCTTCTTGAGAATCAGGAGTATGAAGAGCTTTGGCAATTTATCTAATCTACCACAGTATGTTAATAACTCGGCAGAAATTAAGAGTTAAGGCCTGGTGCGGTGGCTCATGCCTGTAATCCCAACACTTTGGGAGGCCAAGGCAGGTGGATCACTTGAGGCCAGGAGTTGAGAGCAGCCTGGCCAACATCGTAAAACCCCATCTCTACTAAAAATAAAAAATAAAATTAAAAAATTAGCTGGGCTTGGTGGTGGGAGCCTGTAATCCCAGCTACTCGGGAGGCTGAAGCAGGAGAATTGCTTGAACCCGGGAGGCAGAGGTTGTAGTGACTTGTTATCACGTCACTGCACTCCAGCTTGGGAGACAGAATGAAGCTGTCTTAAAAAGAAGAGTTAGGTGCTCCCTTAGAAATGCATGATGCTCTCTTAAGGGCCGAAGAACACAGATGGCTTACTTGGATTGTGGTGTTTGTTGTACTTTGTATATTCTTTATTTTTGACCCACCACGACCTGTTTTTAAAAATAAAGGAATATATTATTATTATAAGTTGAAATTAGTAAGTTGAAAATTTACCCATTTTCCTCAACAAACATTCTCTAGTTCTTCCCCCAAAATGCTCCCAGGGTTCAACAATCATTTTTTGTTTGGAAAGAGGGAAGAGGTTCTATTCCAAATTTTGGTGGGTTTTAGCAGACTCTTACCCAGAGAGGTGGAGACTATAGATTCTGTATCAGCTTGCACAAAACCTAATTGGGTCCAAATTAGTGGAGAGGATGCAGAAATTGGAACTCTTTCATACAACTCAACAAATTTTCAAAAATTGGCAAACAGTTGAATAGACATTTCTCCAATGACATACAAATGGCCAACAGGCATGAGATGTTCAACATCACTAATCAGGTCCACGCAAATCAAAACCACAAAATGATTGTCACCTCACATCTGGTAGGATGGCCATTACCAAAAACAGAAAACACGTGTTGGTAAGAATGTGGAGAAATTGGAACCCCTGTGTACTGTTGGTGGGATTGTAAAATGGTGCTGCCACTATGGAAAACAGTATAGATTTCCTAAAAAATTAAAAATAGAATTAACATATGATCCAGCAGTCTCACTTGGGGTATACATCCAAAATAATTTAAAGCAGAGTCTCAAAGATATATTGCACTCCCATTTTCATAATAACACTACTCAAGTCAAAAGGTGGAAGCCACCCATTTATCATAGACTGATTAACAGATAAAGTAAGGTATATACTTAATAATGGAATACCACTCAGCCTTAGTAAGGAAGAAAATCCTGTCTCATGCTACAAAATGGATATGGCTGGAGGATATTATTCTTAGAGAAATGAGCCAATTACAAAGACAATTAGTGCATGATTCTACTTATATGGATTATCTAAAGTAATCTAACTCAGAAACAATGTAAATGGTGGTTCCCTGGGATGGAGCAGGAAAAAAATGGGGAGCTGTTCAAGGAGTATACAGTTTTAGTCATGCAAGTTCCAGAGATCTGGGATACAAGATTGTGCTTATTGTTAGTATTGTGATATACATTTAAAAGAGGGAGGCCGGGTGCGGTGGCTCACGCCTGTAATCCCAGCACTTTGGGAGGCCGAGGCGGGCGGATCACAAGGTCAGGAGATCGAGACCATCCTGGCTAACACTGTGAAACCCCGTCTCTACTAAAAATGCAAAAAATTAGCCGGGCGAGGCGGCGGGCGCCTGTAGTCCCAGCTACTCGGGAGGCTGAGGCAGGAGAATGGCGTGAACCCGGGAGGCGGAGCTTGCAGTGAGCTGAGATCTGGCCACTGCACTCCAGCCTGGGCAACTAAGCGAGACTCTGTCTCAAAAAAAAAATAAAATAAAATAAAAATAAAATAAAAGAGGGTATTTCATTTTTTACAATAAAAAAGTTGGATCCAGATCCAACATCAAGTGAGTGCTCAGTAGCACAGTGCCCTTTCATCTGCTAAGTGCTAACTTCAGTGATTTTTATTGCAAACCTAGTGGCTTTCTTTCGTGGAGCATCATTCTTCAGATCTGGAGCCCAAGCCTTCTGAAAGGCCAATGAATCTCTGGGTAGTATAGCAATTAGTCTTATAATGTACTATTTTATAGCAGACTCCATCTGTTCATTTTTCTCAGGTTTTAAAATGGTAAAATATACCTAATAGGTAAAATGTGGCAATTTATACTCGGACTTAATGGCAATCAATGGGGCAATCATTCTAATCATTTTTAAATGCTTTTCAAAAAAAATTCAGAAATGGGCAGGGCACGGTGGCTTACGTCTGTAATCCCAGCATTTTGAGAGGCTGAGGTGGGTAGATCCACGGTTCGAGACCATCCTGGGTAATGTGAAAACTCATCTTTACTAAAAACACAAAAATTAGCTGGGCATGGTGGCGCACGTCTATAATTTCAGCTACTAGGGAGGCTGAGGTGTGAGAATCGCTTGAGCCCAGGAGGTAGAGGTTGTAGTGAGCCGAGATCACACCACACTGCACTCCAGCCAGGGCCACAGAGCTGTCTCAAAAAAAAAAAAAAAAAAAAAAAAAAATCAAAAGTAAAAAAATTAAAAAATGCAGAATTGAATGTTAACACACAAGATGTAAGAAAAAGTTTTTTCTTTTTTTAACTTTTTAAAAATTAAGGAAACTAAAAGCAAGGTACAACTGCTCTAGGCAGCCCTATAAATGATCTTACAGCTTTTCTTTGATTCCTGGCTCTAAATGGTACTCATAGAAAGACTGATTAAGTTTTGTTTTTCATTCTGGGGTTAGCTGTCTGTTAAAAGGCCTGTTCTAAGCATCCCTCTTCAGCCCTAAGATTTTCTAAGTCTTCTAGGAGTTGCTCTCCCAGATACATTGTCTGTATAAACACCAAAAGGTGAATTACTTTTTTTTTTTTAATTGAGGAGGAGTCTTGCTCTGTCACCCAGGCTGGAGTGCAGTGGTGCGATCTCAGCTCACTGCCAACCTCAGCCGCCGGGTTCAAGCCATTCTCGTGCCTCAGCCTCCGGAGTATCTGGGCGCGCCACCAAGCCCAGCTTTTATTTATTTATTTTTTTAAGTAAAGACGGGGATTTCGCCATGTTGGCCAGGCTGGTCTCGAACTCCTGACCTCGGGTGATCCGCCCGCCTCGGCCTCCCAACGTGCTGGGATTACAGGCGTAAACCACCGCGCCCGGTCAGATTAAATTATACTCTATCCCCAGGTTTTACAAATAGCTCTGGGAGAGACCTGAACCTCATTAGGTGGCAGCTGATTGGAGGTGAGGCAGTGGGGCGGGAATGCCTTCGCCCAGGCTCCGCCCCTGGCCCCACCTATCCTGCCCTGCCAGCCACACCCATTCTCACCGATCACCGCGCCGACAAAGTGGTTCTTCAAAGCAAAACAAAGCGGCGGTTCCTCGTGACCAGCGGCCACGGCCTCCGGGGGCCTACAGGGGCCTCTCCAGCGGCTACCTCTGCCGACACTATATCCCTCAGGACCTCTTCGATTCAACTCCTCCACCGGCCTCCTCTCTGGTGCTCGGGGCACTGTCGAGCTTCGCCGACTAGCAACGACCCATGTAGAGGCCTTGGGAGTTCCTCCGTGGTGGGACATTCTTCCAAGAAGGGGCGCGTCCGACGTCGTTGCCGTCCGACTCTGCACCACTTGACCGTGCCGTCGTAACACTAGCGTGCCAGGGAAGCCACGCAGCCGCTACTTAAGGAGCCCGCGCGAGGCTAGCCCTCCCGCCCACTCCCCTATCCCGCCCACTTCGCCCCGCTTTCACACAGCCATTGGCCAGCGAGCGTTGTGGGCGGGACTTTCCCATTTTTAGCCAATCGGCCTTCTGAACCGTGGGAGCGTGCCTTGAAGCAGTCAATGTGCCGGACCGTGTATTCCTTTCCAGGCGTGGGACTTTTTCCAAACGCCCACTTTGCTCCCGCCCCTACCGGACACACCCCTCGGGTTCTTAGCATCTCAGTGCCTTGGAAACTTTTTTTTTTTTCTTTTTAAATAGAGACGAGGTGAAGCCGTGTTGCCCAGGCTGCTCTTGAACTCCTGGCTTCTGGTTTCAAGTGAACTTCCAGCCTCGGCCTTACAAAGTGCTGGGATTACAGTCAGCCACTGCACCGGAAATGTTTTCAATCGTGACCCATAAAGGTAAGTCACTGTTACAAGGTGACCCAATCCACACATAAAAAACTTGAAACAACAGATTGACAAAACAGCATTTATCCTCGCTAGGTAAGCAGCGTTTTGATATATTTAAGCTTATTTTAGTTTAGTTTTTTAAATGGTTGTAATCCACAAAATTAAAAACTTTTTTTATTTAAATAGAGACGGGGGTTCCCAGGATGTTGCCCAGGCTGGTCTCGAACTCCTGGACTCAAGTGATCCTCCCACCTCCACCTCCCATAGTGCTGGGGTTACAGGCCTGAGCCACTGCGCTCAGCTCACAAAATGTATTTAATGGCCCACAGCTTAAAGATCACTGACTTGATCCTTTTGGAAGTCATAAGTGTGATTGGGTTTTCATGCCCTTGTGTCAAACGTGTCTCCCTCAAACCGTGTTACAAAGTGGGCACACTACCTGCCTGACGTGAAAAATAAAGAGAAAAAGATCGCTGGCTTGAGAGACATTAATTGCTCTACACAGTTTTCTGGATGTTTGCTATAGTTTTTTTGTTTTATTTTGTTTTGTTTTTGACCTCTGTCGCCTAGGCTGGAGTGCAGTGGTGCCATCACTGCTCACTGTAGATTCAACCTGTTGGACTTAAGCAATACTCCCACCACAGCCCCCCGAATAGTTAGGACTACAGGTGTGTGCCACCACGCCAGGCTAATTTTTTTGTAAAGACAAGACCTCCCTATGTTGCCCAGGCTGGTATCCAACTTCTCCTGCCTTGGCCTCACACAGTTCAGGGATTACAGGCATGAGCCATAGTTCCTGGCCTGCCATAATTTTAGAGCTAAGGAAATAAATTGAATAGATTCCTGAAGTATTACCGTCAGTGCAGCCTGGTTCTGTGGCCGGACATACTACTCCAGGGCTTCAGGCCAGCTGCAAGTGCACTCCTTTGATTAGGGTCTTTGAATTATCTGAACAAATTTCAGTTTAGGCCAGGAGGGATAGCTCATACCTGTAATCTCAACACTTTAGGAGGCCTGGGCGGAGGATCTCTTGAGTCCCAAGGTTCAACACCAGTCTGGGTAACAGTGAGTCCCTGCCGGGTGTGGTGGTACAGGCTGTAGTTCCAGCTACTCAGGAGGCTGAGCTGGGAGGATCACTTGAGCCAGGGAGATTGAGGCTACAGTGAGCCGAAATGCCGAAATGGTGTCACTGCACTCCAGTATGGGCAACAGAGTAGAGACCCTATCTCAAAAAAAAAAAAAAAATTTTTTTTTAGTTCAATCATCCATCAAACACAGTGGACACCAGGCCAGCGTGGTGTGGCTCATGTCTGTAATCCCAGCACCTTGGGAAGGTGAGGTAGGCAGATCACTTGAGGTCAGGAGCTCGCTACCAGCCTGGCCAACATGGTGAAACCCCATCTCTAATAAAAATGCAAAAAATATTGACTGGGCGCAGTGGCTCATGCCTATAGTCCCAGCATTTTGGGAGGCTGCGGCGGGCAGATCACAAGGTCAAGAGATCAAGACCATCCTGGCCAACATGGTGAAACTCCATCTCTATTAAAATTACAAAAATTAGCTGGGCATGGGGGCATGCGCCTGTAGTCCCAGCTACTTGGGAGGCTGAGGCAGGAGAATTGCTTGAACCCAGGAGGCGGAGGTTGCAGTGAGCCGAGATCATGCCACTGCACTCCAGCCTGGCGACAGAGTGAAACTACCTCAAAAAATAAATAAATAAATAGTACAAAAAAATAATTAGCCAAGCATGGTGGTGGGTGCCTTGTAATCCCAGCTACTTGGGAGGCTGAGGCAGAAGAATTGCTTGTACCTGGGAGGCGGAAGTTGCAGTGAGCCGAGATCGCGCCACTGCACTCCAGCCTAGGTGACAGAATGAGACTGTAAGAAAAAAAACAAACCTAACAACCCACAGTGGACACCTATTTTAATGCTATTTCAATCACAGTGCCTCAGATTGAAAAAAGAAAGTACAAGACCTGGTCCATCCTGAGTTGAATGGGTTAACTCATATTCAATTAACTATATTAGCTCTTAATGCCATCATCTCTGGAGAAATATGAATAAAATGCTATTACCTAGGAAAAGGTCGGGCGCGGTGGCTCACACCTGTAATCCCAGCACTTTGGGAGGCCCAGGCGGGCAGAGCATGAGGTCAAGAAATCGAGACTATCCTGGCCAACACAGTGAAACCCCATCTCTACTAAAAATACAAAAATTACCTGGGTGTGGTGGCGTGCACTTGTAGTCCCAGCTACTTGAGAGGCTGAGGCAGGAGAATTGCTTGAACCCAGAAGGCAGAGTTGCAATGAGCCAAGATTGCGCCATTGCGCTCCAGCCTGGGCAACAAGAGTGAAATTCCATCTCAAAGAAAAAAAAAAAAAGATAAAAAACATTAAATAAATGTTAGGCATTTAATCTCCATTCTCTAATCTTTAATCTGAAATGGGTAGTATTAACAATCTTTAGAAAGGAATTTTGTTGGATTCAACTTGCTGGGATTTTGTTGAGGATTTTTGCATCTATGTTAGTCAGAAATATTGGTCTGTACTTTTCTTGTAATGTCTTTGATTGGTTTTAGTATTAGGGTAATGCTGGCCTCATAGAATCTCTTCCAGAAAGCAGAAGCAGAGGGATACTTCCTAACTCATTCTATGAGGCCAAAATTATCCTAACACTGAGAGTGAACCTTCATGTAAACTAGGAACTTTCTTTTTTTTTTTTTTTTTTTGAGACGGAGTCTCGCTCTGTCGCGGGGCTGGAGTGCAGTGGCCGGACCTCAGCTCACTGCAAGCTCCGCCTCCCGGGTTCCCGCCATTCTCCTGCCTCAGCCTCCCGAGTAGCTGGGACCACAGGCGCCCGCCACCTCGCCCGGCTAGTTTTTTGTATTTTTAGTAGAGACGGGGTTTCACCGTATTAGCCAGGATGGTCTCGATCTCCTGACCTCGTGATCCGCCCGTCTCGGCCTCCCAAAGTGCTGGGATTACAGGCTTGAGCCACCGCGCCCGGCCTAAACTAGGAACTTTCAACAGCCAGGAAGGAGATACCCATCAAAGACAATAACCATGACTCATAAACAATGGCTTCCAGTGCTTTGAAGAAACCTCAGGTGCTTGTCACTGACCTGTGTTCCTTAACTAAGAAATGGAAATATGTGGGCTAAGAAATAGTTTCTCTTCATAAACAATTAACGCTTAAGAAAACCTCTCCTTTTCATGGTGCCTCAGAGGCAATGAGCTGCTTCAAGATGAAGCTGAATGTCTCCTTCCCAGCCTCTGGCTGCCAGAATCTCTTTGAAGTGGATGAAGATTGCACACGTCATACTCTTTCTGAGAAGCTATAACGACAGATGTTGATGCTGATGCTCTAGGTGAAGAATGGAAGGGTTATATGGTCAGAATCAGTGTTGGGGACAACTGATGAGGCTTCCTCATGAAGCAGGGTATTTTGACCGAAGACTGTGTCCGCCTGCTACTGAATAAGGGGTATTCCTGTCCTCCAAGGAGAACTGAAGAAAGAATGCACAAATCTGTTCAAGGTTGTATTGTGGATGCCAGTCTGAGTATTCTTAACTCAGTTATAGTTAAAGAGAGAGAGAGAAGGCTAATCCTGAACTGCCTGATAATATATGCTGCCTCATTCCCTGGGACCCAAAAGAGCAAGCAGAATCCAAAAACTTCAATTTCTCTAAAAAGATGATGTCCACCAATATGTTATAAGAAAGCTCTTTGTTATAACAAAGGTGAGACACATAGGGCCAAAGCACCCAAGACTCAGTGTCTTGTTACTCCTCATGTCCCACAACACAAACACCTGGCTTATTGCTCTGAAGAAACAACCTACTAAAAAAAAAATAAGGAAGAGGCCACAGAATATGCTAAACTTTTGGACAAGAGAATGAAGGAAGCCAAAGAAAAACACCAGGAACAAATTGCCAAGAGACACAGACTATCCTCTCTGAGAGCTTCTACTTCTGAGTCCAGTCAAAAATAAGAGTTTTGGCCAAGTGCAGTGGCTGACGCCTGTAATCCCAGCCTTTGGGAGACCAAGGCAGGTGGATCACCTGAGGTCAGGAGTTCGAGACCAGCCTGGCCAACATGGTGAAACTCCCTCTCTACTAAAAACACCAAAAAAAAAAAAAAAAAAAAATTAGCTGGGCATGGTGGTGCATGCCTGTAGTCCCAGCTACTTGAGAGGCTGAGGCAGGAGAATCACCTGAACCCAGGAGGCGGAGGTTGCAGTGACCCGAGATCGCACCATCACACTCCAACCTGGGCGACAAGAATGAAACTCCGTCTCAAAAAAAAAAGAGTTTTTGGGTAACAGGGTAACAACATCAAACCTCGTAAAAACAAAAAAGCAAAATAACCAATAAAGTAGAGTAACTATTTACATAGTATTAGATATTACAGGTAATCCAGAGATGATTTACAGTATAAGGGAAGCTCTGCTTTTACATGAAGAATTTGAGCAACCCTGGGATTAAGTATCTTTGGAGTCTGGGACCAATACCCCCAGAATCTCGAGAGGACAATACTTGCTGTGAACCTAAAATTGTTCTAAGTCTAAAAAAGGAATTTTGTGTCTGTCAAGCTTTTCATTTTTGTTTTGTTTTTAATTGGATCAGCTATTTCCTTGAGTTTGGGCAGTGGATTAGTAAATAACTTTTTTTTTATTTTTTATTTTTCTGTCAGCCAGTCTGGAGTGCAGTGGTGGGATCTGGGCTCAGCAAAATCTCCACCTCCTGGATTCAAGTGATTCTCCTGCCTCAGCCTCCTGAGCTGCTGCAACCACAGGCGCGCCACCACACCGGCTAATTTTTGTATTTTTACTAGAGAGGGGGTTTCACTGTGCCGACCAGCCTGGTCTCTAACTCGTGGCCCCAAGTGATCTGCGCCCGCGGATTTAACATTTTGATACTGTGTTCTCACGTGGTGAGGAAAGATATCTAAAACGGTAATTCCAGGTAACACGAATATTTTTAGTTCTGTGTTTTAAATTTTTCACAACATAGAGCAAAATGAGTTGCTTTTTTAGACCTGTGACAGCCTAAGCCTAAGCCTTTTGCGATAAAAAGCAGTGGAATCTCTTATCCTAAATCCCAGCTTGGTCTAGCACCTAGAAAAGCATTCACTAAGCAAGTAGAAATTGGATATGCCTGCGGGGCTTTCAAGTTCCATCTACCACCTACTTTTCCCCACCAGACACGCAAAAAAAAAAAAAAAGGATGAAAAGGAGGAGTTCACGCCCAATTTTGACCTGAAGGCAGAACATTTCCACCAGCTTGCATTTTTGCCTCGGGTGTGACCTGAGGGAGTTGACCGCCAGTTCCCGAGTACAGCGGGGACTTCTGCTCCTGGGGTAGAAGCTGAATCAGTCGCCCCAAGTCCTCGATGCCATTTCCCTCCGGCAAGCCTCAGTCTCAGAAGGGGAGCCCTGGCCTTTCTCCTCCGCCTGCCGGGCGGTTTCTTCTGATCCTCCGGCTTCCTCAAAGTTCCCGGGTCTGCATTGGGGCTAAGTGGCCTGCCTTCTCCACGTAGCTCCCCTGGATAGCTACGCGCCAGAGGCACCGCCCCAGGTTCCAGGTCGCGTCATGACTTTCCTTAGCATTTGCACCGCTGCGGGATCCCTGACTGAGTACCCCAATGTGGGTTTGGCGCAGCTAGGAGAAGGAATGGTCCCTCTACCCTCCGAGAACTTACTCCTCCGACTCCGCCGGGCAAGGAGCCACTTTGCCACAAGGAGGCAGCAAACACCGCACCCTTGGCTCTCGGAGCAGCAGGTGCTGATTTTGGAAAATCTCCTTAGGTTTTCACTTATCACCTGGGCTAGAGAATGTGGCACTGTCTTATATTGGACACCTACAACCTGCCAGACTCATTTAATTCTTAGGAAACTCCTGTGAGATGGATGTGGGTATCCCCATTTCACGATGAAGAAACTGAAGTCAGAGGAGCCCAGTACTTGGGAACCGAAGTGGAGGTGATGCCAAAGCTGAGCATTTTCTGTTCTGCCACTTTGCCTCTCAGGAGCCCATGGGTGCACTTCCCAGGAGGAAGGGGATTCCAGCCTCCAGCTGCCATCCCTTTTTCAAGGAAAAAAGCCATGGTTACTGGCATTAGGATAGATAACTTTGGCTTTAAGGTGATTTTACAATTAACGTTCACTGTATACATTTGGAAAAATAAAAATATTACCCAGAGATAAATTTAGTCCTTCTGAGTTTTCTTCTAGGCAAACTTTTGAGATTCTACTAGATATTCAATTTTGCACTCTTGACTTTTCCCCTTAAATTTTATAAAATAAACATTTCCTATGTTGTTAGACATATAATTTTTTGTTATACATTCTTCGCTTTTTATAATTTGTATTTTCATTTCACTTTGGGGGAGGGTGAGGCATAAGGATTTTTTTTTTCTCACTAAAAGAAGGTTTTTTTTTTCTTTTTTTGAGACGGAGTCTCGCTCTGTCACCCAGGCTAGAGTGCAGTGGCCGGATCTCAGCTCACTGCAAGCTCCGCCTCCCGGGTTCACGCCATTCTCCTGCCTCAGCCTCCCGAGTAGCTGGGACTACAGGCGCCTGCCACCTCGCCCGGCTAAGTTTTTGTATTTTTAGTAGAGACGGGGTTTCACTGTGTTACCCAGGATGGTCTCGATCTCCTGACCTCGTGATCCGCCCGTCTCGGCCTCCCAAAGTGCTGGGATTACAGGCTTGAGCCACCGCGCCCGGCCTAAAAGAAGTTTTAATTCCATTTTTGTCAGGCCCAGTGCAGTGGCTCACGCCTGTAATCCCAGCACTTTGGGAGGCCGAGGCAGGCGGATCACCTGAGGTCAGGAGTTCGAGACCAGCCTGGCCAACATGGCAAAATCCTGTCTCTACTAAAAATACAAAAATTAGCTTGGTGTGGTGCCGCATGCTGTTGTCCCAGCTAATCGCATGGCTGAGGCACGAGAATCACTGGAACACGGGAGGCGGAAGTTGCAGGTGAGCTCAGACTGTGCTACTGCACTCCAGCATGAGCAACAGAGCAAGACCCTGTCTCAAAATAAGTAAAATAAAATAAAATAAAATTCTAATGTTATCAGAACTATCATCGTTCCCTTATGGTGGCAGCCTTTGGAGCCATGATTTGGAAGGGTCTGTTTTTACCCTCCAATTATATAAACATTAATACAAAAAATTAGCTGGGTGTGGTGGCACGTGCCTGTAGTCCCAGCTACTCAGGAGGCTGAGGCAGAGAATCATTTGAACCCAGGAGGTGGAGGTTGCAGTGAGCCAAGACCATGCCATTACACTCCAGCCTGGGAGACAGTGGGAGATTCCGTCTCAATCAATTAATCAATAGGTTAAATAAATAATTATATAAACATGAATACTCACATTAATCCAGCACTGCTTTTATTTTTATATTTATTTTGTTTTTGAGACAGAGTTTTGCTCTTGTCACTCAGGCTGGAGTGCAGTGGTGCTATCTCGGCTCACTGCAACCTCCGCCTACCATGTTCAAGCGATTCTCCTACCTCGGCCTCCGGAGTAGCTGGGATTACAGGCAACTGCCACCACACCTGGCTGATTTTTTTTGTTGTACTTTTGTTAGAGACAGGGTTTCACCATGTTGGCCACGCTGGTCTCAAACTCCTGACCTCAAGTTATCCACCTCGGCCTCCCAAAATACTGGGATTGTAGGTATGAGCCCCCATGCCTGGTGGCTGATATTTTTGCTTTCTTAATAGTTATAAAGTTTTGAATTTTGATGGGCTCCGACTTACTAATTTTTAAAATCAGTTTTGCTTTTTACGTTCTATGTTGTTAAATATATATATGTATGTGTGTGTGTGTGTGTGTGTGTGTAGCTATCTTTAAGCCATGAGCATGAAGGTTTACTTTTCTGTTTCTGTTTTCTGTTAAGAGTTTTGGTTTTAGCCCTTTCATTGAGCTCTGCCGTTTTTGTTTTGTTTTTTTTTTTTTGAGACGGAATTTTACTCTTTACTCGTCTCCCAGGCTGGAGTGCAACGGTGCGATCTTGGCTCACTGCAACTTCCGCCTCCCGGGTTCAAGTGATTCTCCTGCCTCAGCCTCCCGAGTAGCTGGGATTACAGGCGCTTGCCACCATGCCTGGCAAATTTTTAATAGAGATAGGATTTCACCACGTTGGCCATGCTGGTCTTGAACTCATGACCTCAGGTGATCCACCCGCCTTGGCCTCCCAAAGTGCTGGGATTACAGGCGTGAGCCATCGCGCCTGGCTGCAGTTCTTTTTTGAGTTAATTTTTATGTCTTGAGGTAAGGGTCTAAATTCATCTTCTGAGTCTTCTAGTCCATGAATGAAATAACTCTCCATTTATTTACATCTTTAATTCTTTTATCAATGTTTTGTAGTTTTCAAGTTATATACTTATTAAACTTGTAAAAGTATTTAGATTTTGTGTATATTGATTTTGTATTCTGCAACCTTACTGAACTCATTGTATTTGTTTGTTTTTTGGTGGATTCCTTAGGATTTCCTACATAGAAGAGCATGTTGCTGGCCCAGTGTGGTGGCTCATGCCTGTAATCCCAGCACTTTGGGAGGCCAAGGCAGGCAGATCACCTGAGGTGGGGAGTTCGATACCAGCCTGACCAACATGGAGAAACCCCGTCTCCACTAAAAATACAGAATTAGTCGGGTGTGGTGGCACATGCCTGTAATCCCTGCTACTCAGGCGACTGAGGCAGGAGAATCGCTTGAACCTGGGAGGCAGAGGTTGCAGTGAGCCAAGATCATGCCGTTGCACTCCAGCCTGGGCAACAAGAGCAAACCTCTGTCTCAGAAAAAAAAAAAAAAAAGAAAAGCATGTTGTTGGTATTCTTTAGTATGCGTGGCTTCTATTTCTTGCCTGATTGCACTGGCTAGAACCTTCAGTACAATGTTGAATAAAAGTGAAAGTGGCCATCTTTGCTTTCTTCCTGATCTTTCAGGGGAAGGAATTCAGTCTTTTTACCATTAAGTATCATATGTAATGTTAGCTGTGGGCTTTTTGAAAATAGCTTTTGGCGGAGCACAGTGGCTCACACCCGTAATCCCAGCACTTTGGGAGACCGAGGTGGGTGGATCACGAGGTCAGGAGTTCGAGACCAGCCTGGCCAACATGGTGAAACCCCATCTCCACTAAAAATACAAAACATTAGCCAGGCGTGGTGGCAGGCACCTGTAATCCCAGCTACTTAGGAGGATGAGGCAGGAGAATCGCTTGAACTCGGAATGCGGAGGTTGCAGTGAGCCAAAACCGCGCCACTGAACTCCAGCCTGGTCAATAAAGCGAGACTCCACTCCACCTCAAAAAAAAAAATAACAGAAAGAAACAAAGAAAAAGAAAATAGCTTTTATTTAGGCTGGGGAAGAGACTTTGTATTCCTAGAAGTAGGTGTTAATTTTGTAAAATGCATTTGCTGCATCTCTTGAAATGTTCATGTAGTTTTTGTCCTTTATTCTATTAATATGGCATATTAATTGACTTTTTATTTAATCAAGCCATGCATTCCTGGGATAAATCCCCTTGCTCATGATATATAATTTTTGTTTTAATAATGCTGAATTGGCCGGGCGCGGTGGCTCAAGCCTGTAATCCCAGCACTTTGGGAGGCCGAGACGGGCGGATCACAAGGTCAGGAGATCGAGACCACAGTGAAACCCCGTCTCTACTAAAAATACAAAAAATTAGCCGGGCGCGATGGCGGGCGCCTGTAGTCCTAGCTACTCAGGAGGCTGAGGCAGGAGAATGGCGTGAACCCGGGAGGCGGAGCTTGCAGTGAGCTGAGATCCGGCCACTGCACTCCAGCCTGGGTGACAGAGCAAGACTCCGTCTCAAAAAAAAAAAAAAAAATAATAATAATAATAATAATGCTGAATTCCATTTGCTTTTTTTTTTTTTTTTTTTTTTTTTGAGACACAGTCTCGCTCTGTCGCCCAGGCTAGAGTGCAGTGGTGCGATCTCGGCTCAATGCAAGCTCTGCCTCCTGGGTTCACGCCATTATTCTGCCTCAGCCTCCCGAGTAGCTGGAACTACAGGCACCCACCACCACACCCGGCTAATTTTTTTTGTATTTTTAGTAGAGACGGGGTTTTACCATGTTAGCCAGGATGGTCTCAATCTCCTGACCTCGTGATTCGCCAGCCTCAGCCTCCCACAATGCTGATTACATTACAATGGGATTACAGGCATGAGCCACCGCGCCTGGCCTCCATTTGCCTTTTTTAAGACAGGTTTGAGGCTGGGCATGGTGGCTACACCTGTAATCCCAGCACTTTGGGAGGCCGAGGAGAGTGGATCACCTGAGGTCAGGAGTTCGAGAGCAGCCTAGCCAACATGATAAAACCCTGTCTCTACAAAAATACAAAAATTAGCCAGGCGCGGTAGCACGTGCCTGTAATCCCAGCTACTCAGGAGGCTGAGACAGGAGAATCGCTTGAACCCGGGAGGCAGAGGTTGCAGTGAGCCGAGATCCACCGCACTTCACTCTAGGTGACAGAGTAAGACTCCGTCTCAAAAAAAAAAAAAAGACAGGTTTGTTTGTCTTGTTGCCAAGGCTGGGAGGCTGAGGCAGGCTGATCACTTGAGCCCACGAGTTCAAGTGATGGAGGGCAGTGGCACAATCATGGCTCAACACCTGGAACTCCTGGGCTCAAGTGATCCTCCCACCTAGGCCTCCTGAAGTGCTGAGATTGCAAAAAAGCCACCATACCCAAGTTTGCTCATTTTTTTATTTAAGATTTTTGCATTTTTATTAATCAGGAATATTGGTCTGTAGTGTTTCTTTTCTTGTGATGACTTTGATTATGGTATTAAGGTGATGCTGACATAATGAATGGGAAGTGTTCTCTCATCTATTTTTTGGAAGAGTTTGAAAGATTGGCATTAGTTCTCCTTTAAATACTTGGTTGGATTCATCAGTAAAACCATCTGGGCTTGAGGGAAATGTTGTCATTACTAATTCAATCTCTTATGACAGGTTTATTCAGATTTTCTATTTATTCTGAGTAGTTTATGTTTTTCTAGGAACTTATTCATTCCATCTAGGTTATCTAATTTATGTCATATAGTTGTTCATATCTGTAAGGTCAGTAAGGTGAGTAATAATGTCCTCCATTCATTCATTTATGTTTTATTTTTACTATATTTATTTATTTAGAGACAGGGTCTCACTCTTGCCTGGGCTGGAGTGCACTGTCATGATTTTGGCTCACTGCAGCCTTGACCTCCTTGGCTCAAGTGATCCTCCTGCCTCAGTCTCCCAAGTAGCTGGGATTACAGGCATGTGCTACCACACCTGGCTAATTGTTGTATTTTTTGTAGAGATAAGGTTTCATTATGTTGCCCAGGCTGGTCTTGAATTCCTGGGCTCAAGTGATCTGCCTACCTCAGCCTCCCAAAGTGTGATTACAGGTGTGACCCACTGCACCGGACTCTCACATTCATTTCTGATCTGAGTAATTTGAGTCTTTCCTTGGTTATTCTGTCTAAAGGCTTGTCAGTTTTATCTTTTTAAAGAACCCAGTTTTTATTTTTCTCTATTTTCTAAATAATTTTTACTCTAATCTTTATTACTTCCTTCTTGCACTGACTGCATTGATTTTATTTTATTTTAAGAATGAGTCTCGCTCTGTCACCCAGGCTGGAATGTGGTGGCACAATCTCAGCTCACTGCAACCTGTGCCTCCCAGGTTCAAGTGATTCTCCTGCCTCAGCCTTCTGAGCAGCTGTGACTACAGGCGTGCACCACCACACCCAGTTAATTTTGTATTTTTAGTAGAGAGAGGGTTTCACCATGTTGACCAAGCTGGTCTCAAACTCCTGACCTCAAGTGATCCACCCACCTCATCCTCCCAAAGTGCTGGGATTACAGGTGTGAGCCACCGTGCCCGGCCCCTGCATTGATTTTAGTTTGTTCTTCCTTCCTGGTCATTTTCCCTGTTGTTAGCCCACACTAAATAAGACTATGTCTCCTGGCTCCTGGATGATTTTGTCAACTACTTGATCAAGAAACTAGAAGCAGTTTCTACAATTCCCTTAGTGTTACCGGCCCTAAGAAATCTTTTAGGTGACCTGCTTGTATAGATGGTTTCTTCTACTTCAGATTTACAGCCAGGTGTGGTGGCTCACACCTATAATCCCAGCACTTTGGGAGACCCAGGTGGGCAGATCTCTTGAGGCCAGGAGTTGAGACCAACTTGGCCAACAGGGGGAAACCCCTTCTTTATTAAAAAAAATACAAAAATCAGACATGCATGGTCACTCATGCCTGTAGTTCCAGTTACTTGGAAGGCTAAGCATGGGAGGTGGAGGCTGCAGTGAGCTGAGATTGTGCCACTGCACCCAATCCTGGGTGACAGAGTCAGATCCTGTCTCAAAAAAAAAAAAAAAGTTAAAAACCACTGAGCATATTGGCTCACCACACTTTGGGAGGCTGAGGCAGGAGGATTGCTTGAGGCTGGGAGTTCAAGCCCAGCCTGGGCAACATAGTGAGATGCCATCTCTATAAAAACAAAAACTAGCAGGGCATGGTGGTACATGCCTGTAGCCCTAGCTACAACAAACAAACATAGTAGGCTGGGTGTGGTGGCTCATGCCTATAATCTTCACACTTTGGAAGGCCAGGGCAGGAGGATCACTTGAGCCCAGGAGTTCGAGACCAGTCTGGACAACATGGTGAGACCGGCTCTCTACAAAAAAGTTAAAAATTAGCCAGGTGTGGCTGGGCACGGCTCATGCCTGTAATCCCAGCACTTTGGGAGGCTGAGGCAGGTGGATCACTAGGTCAGGAGTTCGAGACCAGCCTGGCCAATATAGCAAAACCCCATCTCTACTGAAAATACAGAAATTAGCTGGGCATGGTGGCGTGTGCCTGTAATCCCAGCTACTTGGGAGGCTGAGGCAGGAGAATCACTTGAACCCGGGAGGCAGAGGTTTTGGTGAGCTGAGATCACGCCACTACATTCCAGCCTGGGCAACAGAGCGAGACTCTAGCTCAAAAAAAAAAAAAAAAAAAAGAAATTAGCCAGGTGTGGTAGTGCAGCCTGTGGTCGCAGGTACTAGGGAGGTTGAGGTGGGGGGATCACTTGAGGTGGGGAGGTTAAGGCTGCAGTGAGCCATGATCACACCACTGCACTGCAGCCTGAGTGACAGAGCAAATCTCTATCTCAAAAATAAAACAAACCAAAAAGAAAAACAAAAACAAAAACCCAAAGTTACAATCCTTTGTTTTTTGTTTGTTTTGTTTTGTTTTTGAGACGGAGTCTCACTCTATCACCCAGGCTGGAATACTGTGGCGCAATCTCGGTTCACTGCAACCTCTGCCTCCCAGGTTCAAGTGATTCTCCTGCCTCAGCTTCCCAAGTAGCTGGGATTACAGGCACGGCACCACCACACTCGGCTAATTTTTGCCTTTTCAGTAGACATGGGTTTCGCCACGTCGGCCAGGCTGGTCTCGAACTCCTGACTTCAAATGATCCACCCACCACGGCCTTCCAAAGTGCTGGGATTATAGGTGTGAGCCACCGTGCCCGGCCTGGTTTTTTATATTAATTGTCCCCCCATGCCAGCCCACCTCTTTCCCTGGACATTCAGGCTACCAAGAAGAGTATACTGGCCATCCTGAATTCCTCAGCCCATGCTTACCTTTAGTCCTCTGCAAAGTAATGTCTGTTCCTGCTATACTGGAACACTGCAGTTTTTGGCAAAGTGAGGACTAACTTTCTCGACTTTTCCTTCCCCACCTAAAACACCTTCAACTAGCTTTCAATTTTGAGATTTGCCAACATCTTGGTCTTGGCCTTCAGCTCTTCCTCCAGGCTACTCTAGGTATTCGGAGTAAAGCTTTCTGGTGCCTGAAGGCATACCTCAAAGACTCAGCCTGAAAGCCAAGTAGCCTGAATTCTAAATCTTGTGAGTGAACTTGGGCCTATCCACCTCCCTTCTCATTCACTACTATTTTTATGTTCTGGAACTTACTCCATCTTTTTTTTTTTTTTTTTTTTTTAACACTTTTTTGTTTTGTTTATTCTTTTTGATTTTTTTTTTTTCTTTTTTGAAATGGAATTTCACTCTTGTTGTCCAGGTTGGAGTGCAATGTTGCAATCTTGGCCCACTGCAACCTCCACCTCCTGGGTTCAAGTGATTCTCCTGCCTTGGTCTCCAAAGGAGCTGGGATGACAGGCGCTCTCCACCATGCCTAGCTAAAATTTTTTTTTTTTTTTTAAATTTTTAGTAGAGATAGGGTTTAACCATGTTGGCCAGGCTGGTCTCGAACTCCTAACCCCAGGTGATCCACCTGCCTAAACCTCCCAAAGTGCTGGGATTACAAGCATGAGCCACCGCACCTGGTCTTGATTATATTAATCAACATCCAAATGTTACTCAACTTACTTCATCTTCTCTAGCCTCTATACCATATGGTTTCTCATGTGTAGATAAATCACAATCTCACAATCTGTTGAGACTAATTGTATTTGGTGTCTAGATCTCTAAAGTCCTCTTTAAAAACAAAAAACAACTCAAAGTTTAATCTGCTTACTAAAAACTATATCAATCATAAGTGTGAAGCTCAAGAAAATTTCAAAGTAATAGTGATGTAACAACCACCCAGATCAAACTTGCTTTCTGAACTTCATATAAATGGAATCCTACAGTGTCTTTTAGCTCACTCATGTTGGGAGTAGTTTATTAATTTTCAATGGTATATAACATTTAATTGTATGGATCTGCCACAATTTATCCATTCTATTATAGACATTTGGTCACTTCTGTTTATTTCCATGTTAAATAACACTGCTATGAACACTCATTAGCAGTGTTATTAGTGCATTTCTGTTGGATATGTGTTGTTTGGGTTTGCTTGTTTGAGACAGGGTTTTACTCTCTCACTCAGGCTGGAGTGCAGTGACACCATCAGGGCTCACTGAACCTTTGACCTACAGATTTAAGCAATCTGCTAAATTTTTTTTTGTATTTTTTTAGTAGAGACAGGGTTTCACCATGTTGCCCAGGCTGGTCTTGAATGCCTGCACTCATGCGATCCACCAGCCTTGGCCTCCCAAAGTGCTGAGATTACAGGCATGAGCCACCGTGCTCAGCCTGGGCATTTATTTAGGAGTAAAAGTACTGAATCAGAAGGTGGTATGTCCAATCCTAGTAGATATGGTCTCCAAATTATATCAACTTAAACCTGCTACCACCACCACCAGCAGCAGCAGTAGCAGTAGAGAGTTTTGTTTTACACTGGGGCTGTTGGCAAACTATACACTTTCTACAAATAAAGTGTTATTAAGGCTGGGTGCAGTGGCTCATGCCTATAATCCTAGGACTTTGGGAGACAGGGAAGGGCGATTGCTAGAGCTCAGGCATTCCAGAACAGCCTGGCCAACATGGCAAAACCCCGTCTCTACAAAAAAATAACAAAAATTAGGCCAGGCGTGGTGGCTCACACCTGTAATCCCAGCACTTTGGGAGGCCAAGGCAGGCAGATCCCTTGAGGTTAGGAGTTTGAGACCAACCTGGCCAAAATGGTGAAACCATCTCTACCAAAAAATACAGGCCTGGTGCGGTGGCTCATGCCTCTAATCCCAGCAATTTGGGAGGATGAGGCAGGTGAATCACGAGGTCAGGAGATGGAGACCATCCTGGTTAACACGGTGAAACCCCATCTCTACTAAAAATATAAAAATTAGCTGGGCATGGTGGCATATGCCTGTAATCCCAGCTACTGGGGAGGCTGAGGCAGGAGAATCACTTGAACCCAAGAGGCAGAGGTTGCAGTGAGCCCAGATCACACCATTATACTCCATCCTGGGAAAAAAGAGCAAAACTCCGTCTCAACAAAAACCCACAAAAAACAAAAATTAGCTGGGCGTGGTGGCATGCACCTGTAGTTCCAACTACTCAGGAGACTGAGGTGAGAGAATCCTTTGAACCTAGGAGGTGGAGATGACAGTGAGCCGAGATTGTGTCACTGCACTCCAGCCTGGGCGACAGGGCAAGACCCTGTCTTAAAAAAAAAAAAAATAGCTGACTGGGCACGGTGGCTCACGCCTGTAATCCCAGCACTTTGGGAAGCCACGGCGGGCAGATCACCTGAGGTCAGGAGTTTGAGACCAGCTTGACCAACATGGAGAAACCCTGTCTCTACTAAAAATACAGAATTGGCAGGGCGTGATGGCACATGCCTGTATTCCCAGCTACTCAGGAGGCTGAGGCAGGAGAATGGCTTGAACCCAGGAGGTAGAGGTTGCGGTGAGCCGAGATTGCGGCATCGCACTCCAGCCTGGGCAACTAGAGTGAAACTCTGTCTCAAAAGAAAACAAAAAAAGCCAGGCATGGTGGTGCATACCTGTGGTCCCAGCTACTCAGGAGGCTGAGATGAGAGAATCACTTAAGCCCAGGAGGTAGAGGTTGCAGTGAGTGGGGACTGCACCACCACACTCCAGCCTGGGCAACAGAACGAGACCCTGTCTCAAAAAAAAAAAAAAAAAAAAAGGGCCGGGCGCGGTGGCTCAAGCCTGTAATCCCAGCACTTTGGGAGGCCGAGACGGGCGGATCACGAGGTCAGGAGATCGAGACCATCCTGGCTAACACGGTGAAACCCCGTCTCTACTAAAAAATACAAAAAACTAGCCGGGCGAGGTGGCTGGCGCCTGTAGTCCCAGCTACTCGGGAGGCTGAGGCAGGAGAATAGCGTAAACCCGGGAGGTGGAGCTTGCAGTGAGCTGAGATCCGGCCACTGCACTCCAGTCTGGGCGACAGAGCGAGACTCCGTCTCAAAAAAAATAATAATAATAATAATAATTTGGGAAACTTGTATCACCACTGTCTTGACACCTTCCAAATTATTACATTTTTCTGATGACATTGGTGGTGGTACTAATCAATGTGATTTTTTTATTATATTGTGTAATGAAATGAATCAATATTTTGAAAATTAAATATTTCAATAAACTGATATTTTCCTAACAACTAATGAGTGATGTTATAAAATCATGCATGAATAAAAAAGCCGTTCAAAGTGTAAGAAGCTACCATTTGCTGAGTGTTGGTATAGTAGAAAGAGTAGTGTCCACAATTATCTAAATATCTGTGTCAGGCTGGATTTTCTTCAATCAAAACAACATATTGCAACAGATTTAATCTGGAGTAGGATATGAGGCTGGGCATGGTGGCTGATGCCTGTAATCCCAGCACTTTCGGAGTTGGAAGTGGGCAGCTGCTTGAGCTCAAGCTCTGGAGTTTAATACCCGGTTGGGCAACATAGCAAAACCCCGTCTCAATTTTTAAAAACCATTAAAAAACAAAAAAAGATATGAGAAACCAGCTGTTTTCTATTAGGCCAGACATTAAACAGATTCACAAACGTGTAAAATAAGGCCACTTTTCTTTTCTTTCTTTTTTTTTTCTTTTTTTTTTTGAGATAGAGTCTCACTCTGTTGCCCAGAATGGAGTGCAGTGGCACAATCTCGACTCACTGCAACCTCCACCTCGTGGGATCAAGCAGTTCTCCTGCCTCAGCCTCCTGAGTAACTGGGATTACAGGTGCACACTACCACGTCTGGCTAACTTTGTATTTTTTTTTTTTTTTTTTGAGATGGAGTCTCACTTTGTCACCCAGGCTGGAGTACAGTGGCGTGATCTCGGCTCACTGCAACCTCCACCTCCCAGGTCCAAGCAATTCTCCTGCCTCAGCCTCCCAAGTAGCTGGGATTACAGGAGCCCACCACCACGCCCAGCTAATTTTATGTATTTTTAGTAGAGACAGGGTTTCACCATGTTAGCCAGGCTGGTCTCGAACTCCTGACCTCAGGTGATCCACCCGCCTCGGCCTCCCAAAGTGCTGGGATTACAGGCGTGAGCCACCGCGCCCGGCCTAACTTTGTATTTTTAGTAGAGATGGGGTTTCACCATGTTGGCCAGGTTGATCTCAAACTTCTGACCTCAAGTGATCCACCCACCTTGGCCTCCAAAGTGCTGGGATTACAGGCGTGAGCCACCATGTCCGGCTAGGCCACAGAATTTTTTGTTTTGAGAAACAAATTATTTTTCAGGCCAGGCATGGTGGCTCACGCCTATAATCCTAGCACTTTGGAAGGCTGAGGTGGGAGGATTGCTTGAGCCCAGGAGTTCAAGACCAGCCTGGGCAACATGGTGAAACCCTGTCTCTATAAAAACATAAAAATTAGCCGGACGTGGTAGCGCATGCCTGTAGTCCCAGCTACTCAGGAGGCTAAGGCAGGATAATTGCTTGAACCTGGGAGGTAGAGGTTGCAGTGAGCCGAGATCGTGCCACTGCACTCCAGCCTGGGTGACAGAGAGAAACCCTGTCTCAAAAAATCATAATCATAATCATTTTTAATTAAAAGGTTATCTATGTTAACATGAGTTATAGTCATTGAATTAGGTTTCTCAGTTTTAATTTCTAATATAGTAAATATCAGTATCTATACCTTAAAAGCTCTTTAGAGTACTCAATAATTTTTTTTTTTTTTTTGAGACAGGGTATGGCTCTGTTGCCCAGGCTGGCTGGAGTGCAGTGGTGAGATCTCGGCCCACTGTAACCTCCACCTCCTGGGCTCAAGCGATTCTCCTACCTCAGCCTCCCAAGTAGCTGGGACCACAGGCACATGTCACTATGCCCGGCTAATTTTTGGATTTTTTAGTAGAGATGGGGTTTCACCATGTTGGCCAGGCTGGTCTTAAACTCCTGACCTCAAGGGATCCACCTGCCTTGGCCACCCAAAGTGCTGGGATTACAGGCCTGAGCCACCACGCCCTGCCAGTACTCAATATATATATATATAGATTTTTTTTTTTGAGTCAGAGTTTCATTCTGTCACCTCGGCTGGAGTACAGTGGCATGATCAGGCATGAGCCACCATGTGCAGCCTCAATAATTTTTAAGAGAAGTGGGACCCAAACATTTGAGAACTTCTGGCTCAGATGATCTTCAGAGTTTGTAGCTGGGCCCCATGGCTCAGGCCTATAATCCCAGCATTTTGGGAGGCTGAGGTGGGTGGATTGCTTGAGCTCAGGAGTTCAAGACCAGGCTGGCCAACATGGAGAAACCCTATCTCTACAACAAAATACAAAAACATTAGCTGGGCATGGTGGCACGCACCTGTCATCCCAGCTACTCTAAAGGCTAAGGTGGGAAGATCACTTGAGCCCTGGAAGTAGAGGTTGTAGTGAGCCAAGATCACACCACTGCACTCCAGTCTAGATGTCAGAGTGAGATACTATCTCAAAAAAAAAGGAAGAAGAAGAATTTGTAACAATAATATATGCAGGCTGGAGCCTTTGGCATAAATCAAATGGGGTTACTTGGTTAAAACTCAGGTTTTTAACTTGAAAGCTGCCTGGTACAGCTATTGGTCATAGGTGTGATGATGGGTGGCTGACACCCATAATCCTAGCACTTCAGGAAGGCCAAGGTAGAAGGCTCATTTGCAGCCAAGGGTTCAAGACCAACCTTGGCAACACAGCAAGAACTCGTTTCTACAAAACATAATTTTAAAAAATATTAGCTAGGTGTGGTTGTACTTACCTGTAGTCCCAGCTCCTCAGGAGACTGAGGAAGGAGAATTGCTTGAGCCCAGAAGGTACAGGTTACAGTGAGCTGTGATAATGCCACTGCACTCTCATCTAGGTAACAGAGTAAGACTCTGTCAATGAATGAATGAATGAATGAATGTAAATATAAATAAATAAATTTAAAAAAATATTTCTGACTTTTTTTTTTTTTTTTTTTTTGAGACAGAGTCTCGGTCTGTCGCCCAGGCTGGAGTGCAGTGGCCGGATCTCAGCTCACTGCAAGCTCCGCCTCCCGGGTTTACGCCATTCTCCTGCCTCAGCCTCCCGAGTATCTGGGACTACAGGCGCCCGCCACCTCGCCCGGCTAGTTTTTTGTATTTTTTAGTAGAGACGGGGTTTCACCATGTCAGCCAGGATGGTCTCAATCTCCTGACCTCGTGATCTGCCCATCTCGGCCTCCCAAAGTGCTGGGATTACAGGCTTGAGCCACCGCGCCCGGCCTGCTGACTTTTTACAGTATATTCAAAACCAAACCCACCAAACTCACTTACATGAGTTAATTTTGAGGCCACAAATACCTATCACATATTGGGTGATATCAGAGAAACATTTGAGTAGAGAGGAAATTGCATAGCACAGTTCACTCAAAAAGTAGAAATGGTATATTCTCAAGAACTTGAGAAAGTTCGAGGTGTGGTGACTCTACTGCATGCATGAGCAGGTTGTTTACTCCTGAGGCAGATAATAAAGCCCTCCCAGAAACTAATCACCCCTATTGCTTTGTGAGCAGAGCCCTATAGTTCTGTCTCAGCTGAAGCAAAACATGCTGCCTACATTTAAAAGGGGTCTTGAGGTTTTGGCTCCAGTTTCTGTCTCATCTTTATAGCTTTCACAGGATTATATTTTCAGCAAATAGAACAGCTCTAGAAACTTCCTTGGATGTTCCTTTAAAGTTTACACCAAGGCTGGCTTAAGATTGTAGTCAGTTTCTCTCTCCCATGGTAATAGGACTACATATGTCTGGCTAATTGTGTTAACTGACAATGGCAGAATGAAAGAAAATGGAATTCTAATGGTAAAACACAATTATATAAGGATGTAGCCAAAGAACCATAGGGCATCTCACCAACAATAAAGTTTTTTACAATTTTGGGGAAGAGAGAAATAAACTAAATAAAATCATGGGCTGGGTGCAGTGGCTCACGCCTGTAATCCCAGCACTTTGGGAGGCCAAGGCAGGTGGATCACCTGAGGTCAGGAGTTCGAGACCAGCCTGGCCAACACGGTGAAACCTCTTCTCTACTAAAATACAAAAATTAGCCGGGCATGGTAGCAGATGCCTGTAATCCCAGCTACTTGGGAGGCTGAGGCAGGAGAATCACCTGAACCTGGGAGCCAGAGGTTGCGGTGAGCCAAGATCGCGCCACTGCACTCCAACCTGGATGACAGAGTGAGACTCTGTCTCAAAATAAATAAAAAAATAAAATAAATAAATAAATACAAAAACCAGCCAGGCTTGGTGGTGGGTGCCTGAAATCCCAGCTACTCTGGAGGCTAAGGCAGGAGAATTGCTTGAACTCGGGAGGTGGAGGTTGCAGTAAGCTGAGATCTCACCATTGTACTCCAGCCTAAGTGACAGACTCTGTCTCAAATAAAAAAATTAATTAATTAATTAATTAAAATCATGTTTCTTTGGGCTGTATGTATAAGGATCAACATCAGATCTTGACAGTGAAGTGAACCCAGGGTCCTTAATTGAGATAGATGTGGAATGTTGTATTCGAAAAAAACCCCTTGTCCAAAACAGCTGCGACTGAGTTGTAAATTAAGGCTGTTTCTCTGTATCAGAGTGACTTAGGAAAACAAACAAAAAAAGAAAAACAAAATTAAAAAATAAAGTGACTTAGATCCTCCAGGCAAGAATGGATGTTTCATTGTTACTGATATACACATTTAAATAGTACCTTTTCTGATAGTCTGTAATTTTAGAGAATACTGTTCCTCATTGAGTAAGAACATAATAGTCATTCAAAAATGGGAGATCAGCCGCCTTGTGGTGGCTCACACCTGTAATCACAACACTTTGAGAGGCTGAGGTGGGTGGATTACTTAAGGTCAGGAGTTCGAGACCAGCCTGGCCAACATGGTAAAACCCCGTCTCTACAAAAATTCACCTGGCCATGGTGGCAGGTGCCTGTAATCCTAGCTACTCTGGAGGCTGAGGCAGGAGAATCAGTTGAACCCGGGAGGCAGAGGTTGCAGTGAGCCGAGATCGTGCCACTGCACTCCAGCCCAGGCAACAGAGTGAGACTCCATCTCAAAAAAAAAAATAAATAAATAAAAGGGGAGAGATCACTATGACAATTTACAGCTGCAGCATGTCTTTGGGAGAAACTTAATTTTGTAGCTGGTTTTATCTGTGTCTGTCTCAACCTGCTATAAATGATGGCAGATTTATCTTTTCTCTCATGGATATAGTTATATAATATAAAATTTAATTTTATATAAATATATACTATATATAAGAATGTATAAATTATACATATTATATATAAGTATATATATGTTTTATATATATATATAAAAAAAAGAGAGAGTCCAGGCTGGAGTACAATGGTGCCATCATAGCTCATTGCAGCCTCTAACTCCTGGACTAAAGGGATCCTTCTGCCTGCAGCTCCCAGAGTAGTTGGGACTACAAGGCATGAGACACCACACTGGATTAATTTTTAATTTTTTTGTAGAGACAGGGCCTCCTTATGCTGCCCAGGCTGGTCTACAACTCCTGGCCTCAGGCAGTCCTCCCACCTCCCATAGTATTGGGATTACACGCCTGAGCCATCCCTCTAGGCTCACTAATCTAATTTTTACTTTCTCTTCTCTTAGCTGGGAAAAGGTAGTTCTCTTTGTAAAGAGGTGGCTTGGAGGGGATTCTAGAAATGCTTAGAAAGCTCAGCTTCACCTTAAATACGACCAAAGCTACTCAAGTATGTCAGCAAGGAAAGTCTGTTTTTTAAAAGAAGAGTTGGCTGGGTGCGGTGGCTCATGCCTGTAATCCCAGCACTTTCGGGGCTGAAGCGGGTGGATCACCTGAGGTCAGGAGTTCAAGACCAGCCTGGCCAACATGGTGAAACCCCACCTCTACTAAAAGTACAAAAATTAGCTGGGCATGGATGGCAGAAACCTGTAATCCCAGCTACTCAGGAGGCTGCGGCAGGAGAATGGCGTAAACTCGGGAGGCGGAGCTTGCAGTAGCTGAGATCCGGCCACTGCGCTCCAGCCTGGGCAACAGAGCAAGACTCCGTCTCAAAATAAATAAATAAATAAATAAATAAAGAGTCAAGTATAAGATCAGTCTCCCTTCCCCCATCAATAAATTAAAACAAAGATTAGGAGACATATTTTAACAGTTCCAGTAAAAACTCCAGACTAGGCTGGGCACAGCTCATGTTGTAATCCCAGCACTTTGGGAGACCAAGGCAGGAGGGTTGCTTGAGCCCAGGAGTTCTAGACCAGCCTGGACAATATGGTGAAACCACATCTCAAAAAACAAAACCAAAAAATTCCAGACTATGATCACACAGGCAAATATACAGAAAAGGTAAGGTGAAAGGAGAATTATGTGTTTGACTACAATTTCAGGGCTGGGGGCAGGCCTGGAATCTGAGTCTTTTTTACCATCTCTGCACCCATCATCTTTTGTTGCTGGTAGGATTGGGGTTGGCTTCAAGTTTTGGTTCTGTAGATCTGATTGGCTCTGTACCACAGAAGTGGAGGGCTGGGCAACACATGGGAGTGGGTCCTGGAAAGGGCCTAGTCATACAGGGGCCTCTGGGGTTCCACATCACTGGATGAAGGCAGCCAGGCATTATGACTTTCGTAGACTCCAGGTACTTTTAGTGGAGCCCCTTTTCCTCCATTAAAAAAATACATAAAATTGTACGTTATTTTTATTTTATTTTTTTAGAGATGGGGTCTTGCTCTGTCACTCACACTAGAGTGCAATCATAGCTCACTGCAGCATCAACCTTGTGCACTCAGGCTATCCTTCCTCAGCCTCCCAAGTAGCTGGGACTACAGGCGCATGTCACCAAAACCAGCTAATTATTTTATTTTTTGTAGAGACAGGTTCTCTCTATTTTGCCCAGGGTGGTCTCAAACTCCTAAGCTCAAGTGATCCTCCCGCCTCAGCCTCCCAAAGTGATGGGATTAGAGGCATGTATATATATTTTTAAAATATATTTTAAAAATATTTTTTCAGCAAGGCGCAGTGGCTCAAGGCTGTAATCTCAGCACTTTGGGACGCTGAAGTGGGTAGATCACCTGAGGTCAGGAGTTCGAGACCAGCCTGGACAACATGGTGGAACTCCACCTCTACTAAAAATACAAAATTAGCCGGGCGTGGTGGTGCATGCCTATAATCCCAGCTACTTGGGAGGCCTAGGCAGGAGAATCACTTGAACCCAGGAGGCGGAGGTTGCAGTGAGCTGAGATTCGCCATTGTACTCCAGCCTGAGCAACAAGAGCAAAACTCTGTCTCTAAATAAATAAATAAATAAATAATTGCATACTTAAAATATTCTGGCCCTGGCCAGCTGCAGTGGCTCATGCCTATAATCTAACATTTTGGGAGGCCAAGGCAGGAGAACTGCTTGAGCCCAGGAGTTTGAGACCAGCCTGGGCAACATAGGGAGACCTCTGTCTCTACAATGAGTGTGATGGCATGCACCTGCCCCAGCTACTCAGTGAGCTGAGATCGTGCCACTGCACTCCAGCCTGGGTAACAGAGTGAGACCCTGTCTCAAAAAAGAAAACAAAAGAAGAGAAGGAAAGAAAAAGACAGAGAAAGTGAGAAAGAATCTTCCAGACCGTAAGAGCTCTAGGGAACATCAATTTGCTCTGGCTGCTTTCCCATTTTGATCTCGGGCTGGCATCAGGCCCACTGCAGGATCCCTGGCACCCCGAGACGCTAACCCAGATGGTGGGAGAAGTGTTCTATTAACCCAGCCAGGTTGACTCAGTGCATCTCTCCACCTCAGTCTCTGGTGTTGGCTTCTATGCACTCGGGAAAACTGCCCACTTGTCCCCAGGCTTCCAAGGAGGCCCACATGACCATCTGAGTTCCCAAAAGGTTTCCTTGCGCAATAGCCCTCTCATTTTGGCAGGCTCAGGTGCAAAGGCTTATCGGTCTCCCCAAAGCTGGGATCTTCTTTGTGGCAGAAGATCCCCACAAGATAATGGGATACTAGCTTTTTCACACCAGGAAATGGAATTTGAGAGAAGTTAACTTATTGTGTGGCTCAGATCACCACAGTCCCCCTGAAGAAGCCGTTAAAATTCTATACATGCTGGGTAAAATATTCTTTATCTACAGCAGTGTAAGTGCATCTCATGATTAGATTGAGGTTTTAAATTTTTTTAGATTTATTTTTGGAGTCTCGCTCTGTCACCCAAGCAGGAGTACAGTGGTGTGATCATGGCTCACTGCATCCTCAAACCCCTTGGCTCAAGCGATCTGCTGGCCTCTGCCTCATAAAGTGCTGGGATTACAGGCGTGAGCCACAATATCTGACCTTGATTAGGTTAAGGTGTTTTTCTGTTTTTGTTTTTTGTGTTTTTTTTGAGATGGACTCTCACTCTGTCGTCCAGGCTGGAGTGTAGTGGTGCCATCTTGGCTCACTGCAACCTCTGCCTCTGGGGTTCAAGCAATTCTCCTGCCTCAGCCTCTCGAGTAGCTGGGATTGCAGGTAACCACCACACACCCGGCTTTTTTTTTTTGTCTGAGATGGAGTTTTGCTGTTGTTGCCCAGGCTGGAGTACAATGGTGTGATCTCGGCTCACCGCAACCTCCGCCTCCTGGGTTCAAGCGATTCTCCTGCCCCAGCCTCCCGAGTAGCTAGGATTATAGGCATGCGCCACTATGCCTGGTTAATTTTTTGTATTTTTAGTAGAGACTAGGTTTCTCCATGTTGGTCAGGCTGGTCTCGAACTCCTGACCTCAGGTGATCCACCCGCCTCAGTCTCCCAAAGTGCTGGGATTACAGGCGTGAGCCACTGTGTCTGGCCCACACCCATCTAATTTTTGTATTTTTAGTAGAGATGGGTTTTCTCCATGTTGGTCAGGCTGGTCTCAAACTCCTGACCTCAAGTGATCCTCCTGCCTTGGCCTCCCAAAGTGCTGGGATTATAGGCATGAGTCACCTTGCCTGGCCAGGTTAAGGTTTTAAATGTTCATTGCATCACAGCCATAGCTAAATCTAGTTTTCCTGTAAGTATGCCCTACACATCTGATAGTCAGGTTTTCTCAGCAACCATTGAGGGTGAGAGGGGGTGGGCTCAGGGGCAGAAAACTGGAGCCTCCACACAGTCCTAGATGATCATGTGGAATCTGGAACATGCTTTCCACTATTTTGAGTTTTTTCTTCTAGGCTGGCTGTGGTGGCTCACACCTGTAATCCCAGCACTTTGGGAGGCCAAAGTGAGAGAGGACTGCTTGAGCCTAGGAGTTCAAAACCAGCCTGGCAACATAGTGGGACCCTGTCTCTACAAACAGACAGACAACAACAACAGAAGAGCTGGAAAATAGCTGGGTGTGGTGGCAGGCACCTGTGGTCTCAGCTACTCAGGAGGCTGAGACAGGAGGGTCTCTTAGGCCTGGGAGGTCGAGGCTTCAGTGAACCGAGATTGTGCCACTGCATTCCAGCCCAGGCAACAGACTGAGACCTATCTCAGAAAAATAGAAAATAGTTTTAAAACAAACACATAGTTAATCGTAAGAACAAAATAGTATTTTCAGCAGATACTATCTATTCTGAAACAACTACAAAACAATATTTCTAGAAATATAGTAGAAAATGTGTAAAGACATGCATGGGGATGATATATACACACTAGCTTCAAGATAATTTCCTCTGGAGAGGGAAAGGAAAGATGCTTGAGTAATATTTATTTTAAAAACAGAGAAGTGAGGCAAATGTGGGGAAATGTCAATATCTGTTAAACTGGGGGAAGGTACAGGGCTGTGCTATATTACTTTTTTGGATGTGTGAAACCTTTCTTTTTTTTTTTTTTTTTTTTGAGACGGAGTCTTGCTCTGTCGCCCAGGCTGGAGTGCAGTGGCACGATCTCCGCTCACTGCTAGCTCCGCCGCCTCCCGGGTTCATGCCATTCTCCTGCCTCAGCCTCCCTAGAAGCTGGGACTACAGGCGCCCACCACCACGCCCGGCTAATTTTTTTGTATTTTTAGTAGAGACAGGGTTTCACCGTGTTCGCCAGGATGGTCTCGATCTCCTGACCTCGTGATCCGCCCGCCTCGGCCTCCCAAAGTGCTGGGATTACAGGCGTGAGCCACCACGCCCGGCGAAACCTTTCATTATTCAAATTTTTAATTAAAATTACGAACACTGGGAAAAAATTCATTGATACTGGTTGTCTTAGGATACTGGAAATAAAGGAAAATTGTCTAACTTGCTACATGTTCTATAAGACCACCTCCGACGTTTTGTTTAAAACATGATACACTTGCTTGAATGATTTAAAAATGGTAACCATCCGGAGAGTCAGAAGATAACAGCATGGGGCAGAAGAGAGAAAACCGACACATTCAACAAGCCTGCCCTGGGTACAATCTACCTATCTCTGGGAGGTAACGATGAAACCTTAACCTATCCAGCAAAGGCGATTCCCAGTCAGCAGAGTCGTCAATTCAAACTCACAGTGTTAATCAGCTATAAGGTGGGCAGAAGTCTTTCAGGCTAAGTATATCTTACGAGGCAAAGATGACGAAGGAGAGGGTTGGAGACCCAACAGGAGGCCAGATGAATACTAGTTCAAAGTCAAAGAGGCAATCCCGGCGACTGAGGCAGCACAGGAAGTGCCCGATGTGCCGCTAGGCCAGGGCGTCGATTGCACCAGCTCACCCCGACGCGGTGCTAGGCGCCGCCGGAAGGGGCGGAGCGGGTGGAATATGGTAAAAGAGAGTCCGAGCTTCGCGCCTGGGTCTGGAGGAGGTCCCGCGAAAGCCACCTCGAGCGCGCTCCGCGGCTGCTGGTCCCAGTATGGTCGATGACGCTGGTGCTGCTGAGTCCCAGCGGGGCAAACAGACCCCGGCCGACTCCCTGGAGCAGCTGCGTATGTTACCACTTCCGCCGCCGCAGATTCGCATCCGGCCTTGGTGGTTTCCGGTGCAGGAACTGGGAGACCCTTTGGTGTTCTACCTGGAGGCATGGCTGGCAGACGAGCTCTTTGGTGAGCGACCCCAGGTGTGCTAGTGGGCTGTCCACCTCCAGTCTGAGAGAAACTCGGCAGAGCAGCTCTCTACAGCTTCTTTCCCAGATTCGCAAGCCAAAAGTGTTGCAGTGATTGCCCACCTTCCAGCTCTTCCCTTCCCTGGCCAACGTTCCCTTAAAATTCAGCTTGTAACTTGCCACCGTGCGGCCCCTCAGAGTCTTTCCTTACTTGTTTAGGCCCGGACCGAGCCATGATTCCAGAAATGGAATGGACGAGCCAGGCCCTGATGACAGTGGACATAGTGGACTCTGGGAACCTAGTCGAAATCACCGTTTTTGGACGGCCCAGTGTACAGAATCGGGTGAAGAGCATGCTCCTGTGCCTGGCATCGTTTCACCGAGAACATCGTGCCCGAGGTGAGGGTCTTTGAGAACCTGCATGTGGAGGAAGCCACGAGTGACTGTACTGGCCTTGCTCGGTTTCCTTCCATCCTCCCTTAACCTTCTCAGAATTTCTTGGTTTCCAGAACCCAGGGGCTGCACGAAGTTTGTTGGGAGGGGATCCCGGGGTAGGACCTTGGGAAAGTCAGCGGAGATCTGATACATTCAGGCCCATCACTGCCCAAGTCAGCCTCAGCTGGGTTACGACGCTATCGCAGATCCCAGGTTCGGAGCCTCCACCGCAGGTCTTTCTCTCCTCCCCAACTCCCAATCACGGAGTAGTTCGAAACAGCGAACCGTTTTCCCTGTCCATGGTTAGCATCAACTGCTTCTCTTCCAGCTGAGAAGATGAAACACCTTGAGAAGAACTTGAAGGCCCATGCATCAGACCCCCACTCTCCCCAGGATCCTGTTGCTTAAGACAACATAGTTACTGTCGGGAACATCTTAAGAACTTTCCAACTTTTTCTGCTAAAGTTGAAGAGAAGCAAGTATAGCATTCCTAAATCCCTGCATTCCTTTTTCCTGTGTCTTGATGGAATGTGGTTTATTTTGTTGCAAGAGTGAGCTTGAACTATTCTAATAAAGAAATGGCTATTTTGCCAATGGCATTAAGATCTTCACACACTTATAATAAAGCAAATTTATAAAAGATTGACTTATGTTTTGATATGAAGGGTGGGCAGAAGGCTGGCAGGTTGTAGTTTTGTAGGTTTTTGTTTTTGTTTTTTTGTTTTTGTTTTGTTTTTTTGTTTTGTTTTTTTCTTCCTGAATTCCCATCATTTTGAAACTCCTAATCCTTCTATGATTTTATGGTCAGAATGAGGCCCTCACCCACAGGGGGCAGATATGCAGGGGCAGATAACCTCACAAATGGTGATCTGTTTTGTTTTTACATAATTGGCTCTCAAACTTTAAAGCTTGTAAAAAATCACCTTGGGAGCTTGTTAAAACACAATTTCCTAGGCTCATTCTCCAGAGAATTCTGATTCAGTACTGTTGGGGTGGGGCTTGTAATTTGCATTTCTGATGAGCTCACAGGTACTACCAAGGCAGCTTATCTGAGGCTCTCACTTTGCAGCTGGTAATTGACCCTCCAAAGAGCACCAGCTGTGCGTTTTCCTGGAGTGGGGTGTCCGTCTGGCACAGGATGACATTCCAACAAGCAGGCCTGGGCGGTCAGCATTCATTAATGGTAGCTTTGCGATTCACCACGGAAGAAAAGGGATCCCTGGCACCTTGGCTTGTGGATGGCGCCCTGCCTTGGAGCCGGCTGTCTCCCTTTTTCTGCAAGGCGAGGCTGCACAGGTGTCCAGCATGGGCAAGATTGTTTTTCCATTACGTGTTGTACTGAGATTACCAATCTCTGCAAAACAGCTCCTATCCTTGCTGCCCCACTTTCTGGAAGTAGAATTTTTGGGGTGAAAGGTGTCAAAAGCCCTGTGGCTTCAAGCGCAATTAGGATTGGTTTGAGACTCATGGAATTTATGCATTCCTTGGCAATAAAGTGTTCTAGCCTTTTGCAAGCGTTTTAAACTCAAGTCTCTTTAATTGTACATTTTTGATTAGAGGTGATGTTGAATGTTTTCTTTGTTTCAGTTTTACATTTTTCTGTATTAATTCCTTTCTTGACTTCTTTCAACTGGTGAAGATAAGGATTTTTATTTATCTCTATAAGCTTTTGTAACAATGGTCTGTTATTACCAGCATTTTCCACCCTCTTACATTTTTTTTTGCATGTGAAAGATTTTTATTTTATGTAGTTAAATCAATTACTGTTTCCTATGTGTTCTCCCATATCCCCACCCTCTTAAGTTTAAGAGCTCCTAATTTTCTCCCATAGAAATTTGATTAATTCTTTCAAGTTTTTCCTGGTGTGATTTTTAATGTATGTTTGTTTATTTATTTATTTATTTAGAGATGGAGTCTTGCTCTGTCATCCAGGCTGGAGTGCAGTGGTGTGATCTCAGCTCACTACAACCTCTGCCTCCCTGATTTAAGCAATTCTTCTGGCTCAGCCTCCCAAGTAGCTGGGATTACTGGCATGTGCCACCACACCTAGCTAATTTTCGTATTTGTAGTAGAGACGGGGTTTCACCATGTTGGCAAGGGTAGTCTCAAACTCCTGACCTCAGGTGATTCTCCCACCTTGGCCTCCGAAAGTGCTGGGATTAGAGGCATGAGCCACTGCACCTGGCCCTGGTGGGGTTTTTATTTTTATTTATTTATTTTTATTTTATTTTATTTTACTTTTTGAGATGGAGTCTCACATTGTCGCCCAGGCTGGAGTGCAGTGGCACAATCTCGGCTCACTGCAACCTCCATCTCCCAGGTTCAAGCAATTCTCCTGCCTCAGCCTCCAGTGTGGCAACCTCTCCTGTTCCTCCACGCCAAGCAGCTGGCTTGGCTTGATGACATCTATAATTCCAGCATGATATAGAGTTTCCATTTATTGGGTGTTTAGAGAAAGAAGCAGCCATATGAATAGGTGAAACTTAAAGTGTCAGTTCCAGGAAAGATGTTCATAGATGTTTTGGATGAGTTGAAAAGGTTGTGAGGGCCGGACACGGTGGCTCAGGCCTGTATTCCCAGCACTTTGGGAGGCTGAGGCAGGTGGATCACCTGAGGTCAGGAGTTCAAGACCAGCCTGGCCAACATGGTGAAACCCCGTCTCTACTAAAAATACAAAAATCAGCCAGGCATGGTGGTGGGCGCCTGTAATTCCAGCTGCTTGGGAGGCTGAGGCAGTAAAATTGCTTAGACCCCGGAGGTGAAGATTGCAGTGGAATGCCATGGCATTTCAGCCTAGGTGACAGAGCGAGACTCTGTCTCAAAAAAAAAAAAAAGTAGACTTGCCCTCTTAAATGTTAAAACAGTCTACAAAGCTACTTAATTAAAATAGGAGGTAGACAGCAGAAAAAGAAAAGTTACACATGAACATAGATTGGTTAACACTGAATTTGGTCAAGGACAATGAAAACAGCTTGTAAAGGAGAGAATCCAACATTCTGGTAAGGTGGGTATTACACAGAGAAAAACAACATACACATTGAGTTTTAGTTCTGTGATGTATCCTCATCTGAAACTGATTTTGTGTTGATTTTGAATTTAAAATGTTCTAAAGTTCTTCTAAAATTAGTCAACTATTTTAATAAAATGATTACCGGTTAAAAGTTGCTAATAAGTTTTTGTAAATTCAGCTTTATGTCGTAATTCCCTTATTGTAAGGTACATGATTATTTTAAACTCGAGTGATAATTAGTGGTGACAAAAAGTTTGTGATAGACATTCCCCTGATATTTAAAGTTAGCTTTGAACTTTTAAAAATTACTAGTGATTGGCTGGGCGTGGTGGCTCACACCTGTAATCCCAGCACTTTGGGAGGCCCAGGCAGCGGGCGGATAACCTGAGGTCAGACCAGTCTGGCCAACATGGTGAAGCCCCTTCTGTACCCAAAACGCAAAAATTAGCTGGGCGAGGTGGCGCGGGCCTGTAGTCCCAGCAACTGGGGAGGCTGAGGCAGGAGAATTGTTTGAAACCGGGAGGCAGAGGTTGTGTTGAGGTGAGATGGGGCCACTGCACTCCAGCCTGGGGGACAGAGCGAGACTCCATCTCCAAAATAAAATGAAAATTATCAGTGATTCTTGGTTTAAAAAAAAAAAATCCTAATTAAATCCTAATTACAGAATTACTGCATGCTATTGTTTAATCCTAGCACCCAGCTGTTGGCTTGCATTCTTCTAGATTAATTCGCAGGCTCAGGGACCTGCATCCCAGTGCCCTGACCAGAGCTGTGACCCGGGAAGCCAAAGTGTTCTCTGCTCAGGCTCCTCGCTGCGGTAGTAACTGAGGAAAGAGTAGCCGGTGCCTGTATCTTGCTGGTGTCCAAGACCTTCCTGGAAGGTGGGTGACCCAAGCAAGACCTGAAGACGGCAACAGTGCAGCCGGAGAGTGCAGCTCGGCTCTCTTCGTTTCCCCCTTCCCCGAGGTAATTTTCCCCAGCGGGGCAAGTGTTCTGTGGCAGCGTCGCCATACACCCAGGGCCTTCCAAATCCAGCTGGCCCCCAAGCGACCCGGTTTTCTCATCCCAAGTCACCTTGAGTAGAACCACAGCGGGCTTGGAGAGGTTTCCTAGTGGGCCAGAGAAGTTTCTCACCTGTTAAAGCCAGATGCGCGCGGTTAAGGAGTACAAGGGGCACAGCGGACCACAGCCAGGGAAGATTGCGACCCCGGGCGGCTGGGAGCCAGAAGCCCCACCTGTCTCGAGGTAAAGAGCGGCGCAGGGCAGAACTGGGCTGTTGGAGGAATACGCCTTTCCCTCCCCTCTACCTTCCAAAATACAGACGTCAGGGAAATGCAATTGTTTATTAGAACTCAAGTTTGTGTTGACAACCACTCAACAGAAGGTGTAAAACAAAAACAATCCACGTCAACCTCCCCCGCCACCCCGGCTTCCTGGACTAAAGTAGCGGGGGGCTTCCACTTTGCAATTATTTATTAGAACTCAGGTTTGTGTTTGCAGCCATTCAACAGAAGGGGTAAAAAAAAACCAATCCACATCATCCACCCTTACCCCAGCTTCAGGGGCTGAAGTAGGGGGCGGCTTCTAGTTTGCAATTTTTTATTAGAACTCAAGTTTGTGTTTGCAACCATTCAACAGAAGGGATAAAACAAAAAATCCACATCATCCTCCTCCCAACCGCAGCTTCTGGGCGAAGTACGGGCTTTCACTTTAACCCCTGACTGGCTCTGGCTCCAGGGCCCGAGATGCCTTCATAATCTGGTAACTGGGGCCCGGGTATCCTCGCGAAACCGCTGGGTCACTGCCTTGCTGGCAGCTTCGGGGGATCGCTGGGTCCCGGACTGGTTGGCAGCCTCGAGAGACTGCTGGGTCCCGGTCTCCCGCACCTCCACCGGAGAACCCTGTGTCCCGACCTCCCGGACCTCCACCGAACGCTGGGTCCCGGCCTCCCGGACTTCTGCTGAAGACAGCTGGATCTCGGCCTTCTTAGTGGCGACATCCTGGGCGAGGGCCTTTCCTGAGCCTGAAAGAAGAGCAGTGTGCGGAGGCCACAGCTGTGTCCCTATATCCTCTCCAAAAAAGGACAGTCACCCAAGCGGCCTGCGGGAGTAGGAACCAGGAATCCCAGAACGCGGGTTCACTTTGGCCTTCTGGATCCATGGCAACCGCCCCGTCTCCCACCCACTAACCGGGGGCAGGCTGGGAGGGCGAGACTGCAGCCCCAGCAGCCAGGAAACCCCAGGATCACTCCTACGGAGCCAGGGTTTGCTCCAGGTAGCCCCATTCCCAGCCCCGTACCTTTCGCCTGGAGCTGTCGGTGATAGTCAGCCAAGTTCATGATCATCTTGATTGTGTCCTCCTGGTAAGAAGGCCTCCCAAATACCAAGATCTCAGCCTCGCCGTTAGGGTCCAACCGATTCACATGAATCAAGATTTGCGACATACCCTGGACGTGCGGGATGCGTTCTCGGTCCCTGCCTGCGCGGGTAGTAGAGAGGCTGTGAGGGTTGGGTGGCTCCCGGGGGTCTTGGGAGGGGAAAGTGGAAGGAGGAGACAGCCAGAGGGCATTGGCTACTGGGGAGGCTTGTCCTGGAACGCAGTGGGATGTGGGTGTGGGCGGCAGAAAGAAGCCGCATAGGGGCTGCCCCTCCTTGCTCCACTCACCGAAGATCTTTTCCACCAGCCAAACCTCAAGGCGAACTACCTTCGGATTCTTCAGGAACTCAGAGTGGAACCAGGAGAACCGCTTAGGAAGGTGACCAAGCACCTCGACTGGCATTGCTTTTGGCTGCATCAGTTGCACGAGCGTCGGAAACCGCCTGGGAGTGTCCATGCTGCGCCCGGTCCTGCAGGAGACAAGACCACCACAGCAAACCCAAAGGCCAAGCTGGAGCTAGGCGACTAGAACTGCGGTTTCGCCTGGGCCTTATTTAAAGTGCTTTTGGCCAGCCCCTCCTCTCCAACCGCGCCCTTCTCATTGGGTCCCAGGCCTCGCCTCCGCCTCCAGGAGCCCCGGCTTTTTCCGAGGCAGCGCAAGTGCACCGGTTCCTGCGTTGCTCTCAGTGTCTCTTCTGTCAGGAGCAGCCCTTTCCCCAGCGCACCGGGTAGGAGGAACCGGGCTCTGGGCACCAGGAATCCGCTGGTGCCCAGCGGGAGTCTTAACCGTGGACTCAGGAAGGCGTGGACAAGCCCAGTATCTCTCCCAGAGGAAGGAACTGATACTTGCAGAATGAATACTTCATACGTCCCTCACTCGCTTCTGATCCCTGGCCACTACGTTTTCTCCCTCTGGCACCAGGTTTTCAGATTATTCTGTCACTTGCCTGAGACAGCTGAGTACAGAGCAGAATAAGCGCCCGCCTTTTTGTTTTGTTTTGTTTTGCTATAGGGTCTGTGTAGTGAGATTTGCATAGTAAAAAAAAGGGGGGGATAGAAAAAAAGTTATGGGGTCTGGCTATGTTGCCCAGGTTGGCTTCGAACTCCAGGGCTGAAAAAAATCCTCCCTCTTTAGCCTTCCCAGTGGTGGGACTATAAAGCGCTTTTAATTAATGCAGCAATGAACACACCTAACCACAGATGGTTCTCGTGGTTTGGACACCAGAGGAGATTCCTTGAAAATTTTTGACATCTCTGTTCTTTTTTATTTTTAATTTTTTTTTTTTTTTTTTTTTTGAGACGGAGTCTCACGCTGTTGCCCAGGCTGGAGTGCAGTGGTGCAATCTCGGCTCACTGCAAGCTCCGCCTCCCGGGTTTCCGCCATTCTCCTGCCTCAGCCTCCTGAGTAGCTGGGACTACAGGCGCCCGCCACCGCGCCCGGCTAATTTTTTTGTATTTTTAGTAGAGACGGGGTTTCACTGTGGTCTCGATCTCCTGACCTTGTGATCCGCCCGCCTCGGCCTCCCAAAGTGCTGGGATTACAGGCTTGAGCCACCGCGCCCGGCATTTTTAATTTTTTAAATTGGAGACAGGATCTCTGTCACCCAGGCTAGAGGGCAGTGGTGTGATTATAGCTCACTGCAGCCTCCAACTCCTGGGCTCAAGAGATCCTCCCTCTTCAGCTGCCCCAGTAGCAGGGACTACAAGCCTCTGACACCATGCCCAGTGATGCCTCTGTTCTCTAAATAACACAATTATATTTGTCTCATCCTTCCTTTCCTTTCTCCTTTCCCTTTTCCTTTCCTTTCTTTTCCCCTTCCCTTTCTGACAAGGGTTCATTATGTTGCCCAAGCTGGTCTCAAGCAATCCTTCTGGCCTGGGCAAAATGATAAAACCCTATCGCTACAAAAAAAATACAAAAATTAGCTGGGCGAAGTTGCACACCCCTGTAGTCCCAGCTACTGGGAAGGCTGAAGTGGGACAATCACCTGATCCCAGAGAGGCTGAGGCTACAGTAAGCAGTGATGGTGCCTCTGCACTCCCAGCGGGGTGACAGAGTGAGACCCTGTCTCAAAAAATAATAATAACTGAGCCAGGTGCGGCGGCTCACGCCTGTAATCCTAGCACCTTGGGAGGCTGAGGAGGGTGGATCATGAGGTCAGGAGATCGAGACCATCCTGGCTAACACGGTGAAACTCCACCTCTACTAAAACAAAACAAAAAAAAAAGTGTGAAAATAATAACTTTTAACTGTGTTGCTATAAGATAAATAATAATTTATAATTTATTTTTATTCAGTATTGAAACACTAAAGAGAACTTCAGGTTTGCCACATTAATAGACCAAATGTATATATTCAGGCCGCGCCCAGCCGGCCGAATATATTTAATATATAGGAATGATTTAGTAGTTGGGAAATTCTTACTTGCTAATTGAGACAATTAAAGTACTTTGCAAAACAACAAGAAAAAACAACCCCATTAAAAACTGGGCAAAGCCGGATGCGGTGGCTCACGCCAGGAGTTCTAGAGCAGCCTGGCCAACATGGCGAAATCCTGTCTCTACTAAAAATACAAAAATTAGCCAGGTGTGCTGACTGGCGCCTGTAATCCCAGCTACTCCGAAAGCTGAGGCATGAGAATCGCTTGAACGTGGGAGGCAGAGGTTGCAATGAGCCTGTATTCCAGTCTGCGGGATAGAGTGAGACTCTGTCTCCACAAAACAAAGAAACAAACAAACAAAACTGGACAAGGAACATGAAGAGATGTTTCTCCAAAGAAGAAATACAGGCAGCCAACAAACACATGAAAAACGCTCAGTATCACTAATCAGAAGAGGAATGCAAATTAAAATCACACCGATATACCATCATACACCAGTCACAATGGCTTTTATTAAAAAGTCAAAAAACAGGCCGGGTGTAGTGGCTCACGCATGTAATCCCAGCAATTTGGGAGGCCAAGGCGGGCACATCACCTGAGGCCAGGAGTTCAAGACTAGCCTGGCCAACATGGTGAAACCCCATCTCTACTAAAAATACAAAAATTAGCCAGGCATGATGGCAGGGGCCTGTAATTCCAGCTACTGGCGAGGCTGAGGCAGGAGGATCGCTTGAACCCGGGAGGCGGAGGTTGCGGTGAGCCAAGATCGTACCATTGCACTCCATCCTGGGCGACAGGGCAAGACTCCCTCTCAAAAAACAAACAAACCCCCCCAAAACAAAAACAAAAACAAACAAAAAAACAAAAAACAAAAAAAATGACAGGGCATGGTGGTTCACGCCTGTAATCCTAGCACTTTGGGAGGCTAGGATTTATATATCTACCACTGTCTTTCACCCTCTTCCAACCCAAGTAAGCTGGGACTTAACTACATGCATCAGACCTAGATCCTCTTAAAACAGAGATATGATTTTGTTAAATCAATATTCAATGTTTGCACTATTAGGACTTTGTAAACTATTCATAGCTGTATATACTTTACTATGATTTCTTTCCTTGACAAAGTTTTGTTTTTCTAGATATTAATAATGGATTTATTTATTTATTTATTTTTTATGAGACAGCGTCTCACTCTGTCACCCAGGCTAGAATGCAGTAACCCATCATAGTTCACCACAGCCTCCAACTTCTGGGCTCAAGTGATCCTCCCACCTCAGCTTCCTAAGTAGCTAAGATCACCGGCATGTGCCCCCACAACTAATTCATTTTAATTTTTTTTTTAGGACAGGCTAGTCTTTGTTTTTTGTTTTTTGTTTGTTTGTTTGTTTGTTTGTTTTGAGACGGAGTCTTGCTCTGTCGACAGGCTGGAGTACGGTGGTGCGATCTCGGCTCACTGCAACCTCTACCTCCTGGGTTCAAGTGATTCTCGTGCCTCAGCCTCCTGAGTAGCTGGGATTACAGGCACCTGCCACCATGCCCAGCTAATTTTTGTATTTTTAATAGAGACAGGCTTTACTATGTCTCAGTGCCTGCAACATGGCCACTGTATGCCCAGGCTGGTCTCAAACTCCTGGGCTCAAGCGATTCTCCCACCTCAGCCTCCCAAAGTGTTGGGATTACAGGCACGAGCCACAGAAACCAGCCTTATTTCTTTAGTATGTATTTTTTCCCGATCTTCAGGAATATTTATCTTGCATGCTATCTTTACTTGTGCCAGTACTGCTATTGGAATCAGTACCCTACATGTCATTTCTTACAACGGGGAGTATAACTATAGGATTAAATTTCAAATGGAGAATTGCTGAGTCAAAGGATCTATAAATTTCCAATTGATAAGGTATTGCCAAATGGCATCCCATTGAGGTCGAACCAACCTATATACTCACCAGCCTTGTTGCTAACATTATAATGTGATAAACATTGACATTAATTTTGGGTAAAACCAATGCATATGCTCGTAAGTGTTCCTCCTTTCTAAAAAATCATTATTGAGAAATGCAAGTAGGGATGGGTGGCAAGCAGAGCCCATGCAATGGCCAGATGTTCTCTACGACACTTGCTGCAACCCAGACCCACAGTAGAAGTGACCTTTAACATTCGGTTATAAAAATTTTCTCCAGGGCCAGGTATGGTGGCTCACACCTGTAATCCCAGCACTTTGGGAGGCCGAGGCTGGAGGATTGCTTGAGGCTAGGAGTTCTAGACCAACCTGGGCAACATAGGGAAAGCCCCATCTCTATAAAAACTAAAAAATTAGTCATGCATGGTGGCGCGTGCCTGTGGTCTCAGCTACTTGGAAGACTGAGGTGGGAGGATCGCTTGAACCAGGGAGGCCAAAGCTGCAGTGAGCTGAGATCACCACACTGTACTCAACCTGGACAACAGAGTGAGACATTGTCTCAAAAATAAATAAATAAATAAATAAATAAAACTTTTTCTCCAAATAATTTGTTGAAATAACTCAAGTCTTCAAAGTTTAACTTTCCAACTCTTGGTTCAAACCTGCACTGAAATTCTGGCCTTCAGTATCCTAGCAAAAAATCCCCCTTTGCAAGATGTTGAGGTGTATTGGAGAAACCGCCATTTTAAACAACAGAAATCGAGCTCAGATCGAAGTTGACAGAGGGCAAGGCAGGCATTCCTAAGGACCAAGTGGAACCCAACTGGAGAGGAAGAGGACACATTCAACATGCTGTGGAGGAGGGAGAGTGGGTTTTATCCAGGATCACATGGGATAAATGCAAGGACAGGCTCAAGTTTCCCACATGCAGCATTTCTCAATCCCATTTTCCTTGGCAAGAGTTCTTCTCGTTACTAGGCTCTTCCAATATAGACTAAGCTCTTGCCCTGGAAGGATTCTCTGTACTTTACAGATTTCCTAAGAAGGAAAAAGCCACTGTCTGTGGAGCTGGAAGGGGGCGTGACAGGACCCAGTCAGCCAAGGTCCCCCGACCCCTCCCCAGCTGGGACCTCGGGCTGCACCCAGGCTGCGCTGGGTGGGGTGGAAGCGCCCCCTAGCTGGACAGAGTCCCTCCCATACGCCCTGCACTCCGGGCCCTGTGGCCGGCTAGGCCGCCTAAGAGCGCAGAAGGACGCAGGAGCCGAGGGGCCTCCAGACCGCACGCCTAGTTCAGACCGCCCGCCAGGACCCCTAGTGCTGTTGGCCATGCCGGCCTCCCCACCCTCCGGCTCTTACGGGAGGTGATCAGGATCCTGGAGTCCTTGCCTGAATGCAAAGTAAATGTATAAAAGTAATCACAGTTTAAAAAATCTCATAGTACTGAGGTGTACAAAGTGAAGAGAGGCCGGGCGTAGTGGCTCACGCCTGTAATCCTAGCACTTTGGGAGGCTGAGGCGGACAGATTGCCCGTGCTCAGGAGTTCGAGACCAGCCTGGGCAACACGGTGGAAGCTCGTCTCTACTAAAAATACAAAAAAATTAGCCGGGCGTGGTGGCGCGCGCCTGCAATCTCAGCTACTCGGGAGACTGAGGCAGGAGAATCGCTTGAACCTGGGAGGAGGCTGCAGTGAGCCGAGATGGTGCCAGTGCACTCCAACCTGGGCGACAGAATGAGACTCCATCTCAAAATAAACAAACAAAAAACAAAATCCAAAATAAGCGGAGGAGCCAAAGGGGAGACAAGAAGCCAATGTGTTTATTTTGGGACGTGTAGAAGCCTCGAGAACATGAAGATGAAAAAGTATAGGGCAGGGGTGGTGGCTCATGCCTCTAATCACAGCACTTTGGGAGAAGGCCAAGAAGGGAGGATTGCTTGAGTCCAGGAGTTCAAGAACAGTCTGGGCAACATGGCGAAACTCTGTCTCTACAAAAACAAAATAAAACAAAACAGAAACAGAAACAAAGAAACAAAAAACCCACAAAAATTAACTGGGCGCGGTGTTTTGTGCCTGTAGTCCCAGCTACTGGGGGCTGAGGTGGGAGGATCACTTAAACCTAGGAGGTGGGGCCGGGTACGGTGGTTCACGCCTGTAATCCCAGCACTTTGGGAGGCCGAGGTGGGCGGATCACCTGAGGTTGGGAGTTCGAGACCAGCCTGACCAACACGGAGAAACCCTGTCTCTATTAAAAATACAAAATTAGCCGGGTGTGGTGATGAATGCCTGTAATCCCAGCTACTTAGGCAGGAGAATCACTTGAACCCGGGAGGCAGAGGTTGCAGTAAGCTGAGATCACGCCATTGCACTCCAGCCTGGGCAACAAGAGCAAAACTCTCTCTCAAAAAATAAAATAAAATAAAATAAATTAGCTAGGCATGATGAATTATGTATATATAAAAGAGTTTTGGATTAGACACTTAGAAAGTTGTAGGAAACCATCTAGAGCAACACTGTCCAACTGAAATAGAATGAGAGACAAATAATACTAACTTTCTCATAGCCTCAGTAGAAAGAAATGTGTGAAATGAATTTGAATATTATATCTTATTTACCTTAATAGATCCAAAATATTATCATTTTGGCTGGGCGCAGTGGCTTGTGCCTGTAACCCCAGCACTTTGGGAAGCTGAGGTGGGTGGATCCCTTGAGTGCAGGAGTTTGAGACCAGCCTGGGCAACATAGCGTGACCCTGTCTCTTTTTTTTTTTTTTTTTTTTTTGAGACAGGATCTCACTCTGTCACCCAGGCTATAGTGCAATAGCGTAATCTTGTCTCACTGCAACCTCCACCCCCTGGGCTCAACCAATTCCTTGTGCCTCAGTTTCCCCAGTAGCTAGGGCTACAAGCATGCACCCCCCCACCTGGCTAATTTTTGTCTTTTTTGTAGATACTGGGTTTCACCACGTTGCCCAGGCTAGTCTTCAACCCCTGAGGTCAGACGATCCACCAGCCTTGGCCTCTCAAAGTGCTGGGATTACAGGCATGAGCCACCCCATCCAGCCAACAAGACCCTGTTTTAACTGAAAAAATGAAAAACAAAAAAAGGAAAAAACAAAATATTGTAATTTTAACATAAAATCTGTCTAAAATTATCAATGAGAATATCTAAATTTTTGGTATTAATGTCATCAAAATCTTACAAGTAGCTTACACTTACAGCACATCTCAAATCAGACTAGACACATTTCCAGTCCTCATGTGACTAGTGACTTTTGTATTGGACAGTGCAGGTCCAGAGTGACTTTTCTTGAAATGCAAAGGAAGGTACCATGGAATAACATGTTTAGGCCGGGCGCGGTGGCTCACGCCTGTAATCCCAGCACTTTGGGAGGCCGAGGCGGGCGGATCACAAGGTCAGGAGATCGAGACCACGGTGAAACCCCGTCTCTACTAAAAATACAAAAAATTAGCCGGGCGCGGTTGTGGGCGCCTGTAGTCCCAGCTACTCGGGAGGCTGAGGCAGGAGAATGGCAAGAACCCGGGAGGCGGAGCTTGCAGTGAGCCGAGATCGCGCCACTGCACTCCAGCCTGGGCGACAGAGCGAGACTCCGTCTCAAAAAAAAAAAAAAAAAAAAAAAAAAAAAACATGTTTAGGAATAAGTAAGGTATACAGAAGTAGAAGTGAGGGTTGCTTTTCATAAAAGTCTGGGTGACAGGAAAAATGGAGCTTGGGCAGCAGGTGGAATGGGAGATGGGAAATTGAAAGTTTATTATGGCTGGGCATGGTGACTCACACCTGTAATCCCAGCACTTTGGGAGGCTGAGGCAGGAGGATCAGGAGGTCAGGAGTTTGAGACCAGCCTGGCCAACATGATGCAACTCCATCTCTACTAAAAATACAAAAATTAACCGATGTGGTGATGGGTGCCTGTAATCCCAGCTACTCAGGAAGCTGAGGCAGTAGAATTGCTTGAACCCGGGAGGCGGAGGTTGCAGTGAGCTGAGAATATATATATATATATATATATATAGAGAGAGAGAGAGAGAGAGAGAGAGCGCACTCAGCCTGGGCAACAAGAGTGAAACTCCATCTCAGAAATAAAATAAAATAAAATAAAATAAATTAGCTAGGCACAATGAATTATATATAATATGTACATATATACATACATATACATATATATGAAGAGAGAGAGAGAGAGTTGATTATTTGGCCAGCTGTGGTGGCTCACACCTGTAATCCTGTAATCCCAGCAGTTTGGGAGGCCAAGGTGGGCAGATCACTTGAGGTCAGGAGTTCGAGTTCGAGACCAGCCTGGTCAACATAATAAAACCCTGTCTCTACTAAAAATACAAAAATTAGCCGGGCATGGTAGCTGGCACCTGTAATCCCAGCTACTGGGGAGGCTGAAGCAGAACCGCTTGAACCCGGGAGGTGGAGGTTGCAGTGAGCAGAGATTGTGCCACTGCACTCCAGCCTGAGCAATAGAGTGAGACTCTGTCTCAAAAAAATTAAATTTAATTTAAAAAATAATAAAAATAAAAACAAAGAAACCCAATTCACTCTACATACTTTAGCATTATTCCTGAGAATAATGACCTTATCTTACATAATTGTAGTACACTTATCCCACTCTAGAAGTTTCTAAATTTTAGAAGTTTCTAATACTACTTTGAAACATAGGGCATATTACAATTTCCTTCATTGTCCTGAAATGCACCTCCAATCTTTGATTCAGAATTATCTGAACTATGCACACAGCATTTAGTGTCTCTTTAGTAAATTAATAAAACAGTCCTCTTTTTGTTTTCAGATACTGAACCAGAAGTCCATTTGTCCCATTATTGGTGATGCTAACTTGGGTTAACTAGTTCCTCAACAATCTTCATCTGATAGTTTTAGCTATTGATGATCATTTTCTAAATTAACTATACTGGTGATTGCAAAAGAACCCATAGTTTGTGTGTGTGTGTGAAGAGGTCTGCCTTAAGAAACCGTAAATAATGTACAGCTGAGGGGGTATTAGGTGTTACCAGGACTGGAAATGCCAGCTTAATCACCATCTGTAAAGCCATAAAACAGTGAAATCACACTCTCATCCAGTGAATCCAGTGCATCGCTCCAAACACTATGTTTAAAAAACGAATAAACCAAATTTATTTACAGACGAGCCAGAAGCCTGGACCGGTTTTGGCCGGAGTGCGCAGGCAGGGCCCAGGCGAGCTTTGAAATCCGGGTAGGTTCAAAGGCTCTAGAGCCAGGGGCTTGGAGGAACGCTAATCCCTTCAGGTAAGACAATCAATTTCCGAATTTCGGGTTTCTCTTTTGTTCAATGGCAAGAGTTCCTCCAGAGCTCCAGGGACGTTCTCCGGGTCGCCAGCAAAGTGGAGCCGCGGGTCCTGCTCCTTACGGCCGAGGGGATACGGACCCTTCTTTGGAACGTGTGAGGCAGGAACTCGATTCGGCAGCTACTGGGTGGTCCTCGCACCATCAAGCCGGAACGCCCGCTTTCCGAAGTTCAGGTCCCACCGGTTGTTCCCTAGGGGAAGGGTCAAGAGCGCCCTGCCCCCAGCCATTCCCAAGCCCATGGGATTCTGGTGCGAAAGACACAGGTCAATGCAGGTGGAAACCCTAGTTAACTTGGAGACAGCTGGGCCCGGGTGAGGCTCTCCCGAAGTCGCGGGAAGCGGAGGAGATGGCAACCCGCTGGACCGCAGCCAGGGCGGCCGGGCGCGGACCCAGGGTCCTGGCCTGAGTCCTGGCCCAGACCGGGGGGCGGGGCCGGGCCGGGGGCGGGGCCACCAGGTGCGAGGCTTTACCAGCCCTGAGGCTCGGCCCGCGTGGGAAGGCCTGGCGTGCGCTGGAGCGTGGTTTTGGTTCTGAGGGTCATAAGATGGGAACTCTCCCGGGACGTAGAAATATCCCGCCGTGGGTGAAAGTTCCCGAAGACCTGAAAGATCCAGAGGTGTTCCAGGTCCAGACGCGGCTGCTGAAAGCCATGTTTGGTGAGTGTGCCCAGTACTGGCGGGCTGCCCCGGCTCGGGAGTCTCCGCCGGCCCGGGGCTCTCACCTCTTTCCCCCAACAGGCCCGGACGGATCTCGAATCCCTTACATCGAGCAAGTGAGCAAGGCCATGCTCGAGCTGAAGGCTCTGGAGTCTTCAGACCTCACCGAGGTCGTGGTTTACGGTTCCTATTTGTACAAGCTCCGGACCAAGTGGATGCTCCAGTCCATGGCTGAGTGGCACCGCCAGCGCCAGGAGCGAGGTGAGAGGCCCGGGGACTGGGTACGCGGAACACAGGCTCGCGAGGGCCGCTTCGCGCCTCTCCTTCAGCGTTCTCCTCTTTCTCCTCTCTCTTGCTCACCAGGGATGCCCTTGGCGTCTGGGCCTTCCCGAGACCCCTTTGGGAGTGGGGGCCCCAGAGTGCCGGCCGTCGGTCTTGGAGACCCAAGGGTGAGACTAATGAGAGGCGGCCGATGCTGGACCCACTGGGCAGGGTTATCTGAGCTATCTTAACCGTCTCCTTGCCCCCTTCAGTTTCTTGGAGAATGTTCGAATGGGCCGAGTAGGTTCGGTTTACCAGGTCAGGCCCAGAACGCCTGGATCAGAAGTCCCAGAAACGAACCCTGAAAGAGGCGGAGAACAGTCCGGGCGCTTACTATCTTCCCCCAGACTCACGCCGTTGTTGCTATTTCTGGTGCAGGGATGCTCAAACTTGCGGAAGCCATGACTGCCCTCGAACTAGGCCCTTGGATGAAGTGAACCAGCTTCCAGCCAATGCAATGAAGGCCAGGATGCAGAGATTAGGTTGTGGCCAGAGCTGGAGTGATTCCTTCAGCTTGGTTTAAAATCTGCTCCAGCCTAAAGAGTTAAGGAAAACGATCTGTTTAGGGGTCTCTGCCCTTAGCTCTGAGTCTTGTTATGAATATCTCTTTGATGGTTGCCAATAAAAAAAAAGTGGCTTTTTTTTTTTTCATTTTTTCTCATTTTAAAAAATAAGAGTTCTTTGTAGTGACATGGATGCAGCTGGAAACCATCATTCTCAGCAAACTATCACAAGAACAGAAAACCAAACACTGCATGTTCTCACTCATAGGTGGAAATTGAACAATGAGATCACTTGGACACGGGAAGGGGAACATCACACACCGGGGCCTATTATGGGGAGGGCGGAGGGGGGAGGGATGGCATTGGGAGTTATACCTGATGTAAATGACGAGTTGATGGGTGCTGACGAGTTGATGGGTGCAACACACCAACACGGCACAAGTATACATATGTAACAAACCTGCGCGTTGTGCACATGTACCCTAGAACTTAAAGTATAATAAAAAAAGTCAAAAAAAAAAAAAAAAAGAATAAAGTTTTAAATAAGTTGATAGTTGAGTATGGTTGGATTGTAGGTACTACCTTTAAATATCTCTGAAGCACAGCTGAGGTGTGGACCTGCGCTTAACCCTTAATTGAAAACCTCCAAAGACAAAAGGAGGGTCGAAAGGCACACTTGGCTAGGGTCCTGAGATGCAGCACTGAACTAAAAACCTGTGGGAGATGGGATGATTGCCTCAAGTGACCTGGACTCACTTGAAAACAACCCTATAATAGGTTGATATTTTGTATATAAGCTGAAAAGCAAATGTCTCCAACAACAATATGGGAAGTCAGGACCATTGTCAGTGTAGCAGGTTTTGTGTGTGTGTTTTTGTTTTGTTTTCTTTTTTTCTTTTCTTTTTTTTTTTTTTTTGGAGACGAGTTTCGCTCTCATCTCCCAGGCAATGGAGCGATCTCGGCTCACTGCAAGCTCCCCCACCCCGGCCCGGCCCCCGGCTCCCACACCCCATTTCAAGCAATTCTCCTGCCTCAGCCTCCCGAGTAGCTGGGATTACAGGTGTGAGCCACTGTGCCTGGCCGAAATCTCAGATTTTCAAAGGGTTTTGTTCTCTTCTCCCAGGTGGTCCATACTCTAGGGAGATCCCCTCCTCTACAGTCTTAGCTTAAATATAGCTTAAAAACAAAGCTTAACCTGCTTTGTTTTTTCTTTTCTTTTTTTTTTTTTTTGAGACGGAGTCTGGCTCTGTCGCCCGGGCTGGAGTGCAGTGGCCGGATCTCAGCTCACTGCAAGCTCCGCCTCCCGGGTTTACGCCATTCTCCTGCCTCAGCCTCCCGAGTAGCTGGGACTACAGGCGCCCGCCGCCTCGCCCGGCTAGTTTTTTGTATTTTTTAGTAGAGACGGGGTTTCACCGTGTTCGCCAGGATGGTCTCGATCTCCTGACCTCGTGATCCGCCCGTCTCGGCCTCCCAAAGTGCTGGGATTACAGGCTTGAGCCACCGCGCCCGGCTGTTTTTTCTTTATGGCATTTATAAACTCAACTGATAGTGTTAGCTGCTCATTTTCCTCCTCTCTACTCCTAATATTTAAACTCCAAGGCAGGGATGTTGATTTTTTGTTCTTAAGAGGGGCAATATGGTATAGTACATACTGGTTAAGGATAGTGTTGTAAGAAACGGACAGCAGCTAGACTACCTGGGTTTGAATCTTGGCTCAGCTACTTATTAGCTGGGGAGAACCATGCATATGTTAGCCTTTGTGCTTCAGTTCTCCACCTGTAATATGGGGATAATTATATCTACCTCATTGGGTTGCAGTGACGATTAAATGAGATAAGACTATGTCCTAAATCTGTGAAGTATTAAGACAATGTCTGACACAATGGGCATTATTATTTTTTGTTGTTGTTGAGACGGAGTCTTGCATTGTCACCCAGACTGGAGTGCAGTGGCCAGATCTCAGCTCACTGCAAGCTCCGCCTCCTGGGTTCACGCCATTCTCCTGCCTCAGCCTCCTGAGTAGCTGGGACTACAGATGCCAGCCACCTCGCCCGGCTAGGTTTTTGTATTTTTTAGTAGAGACGGGGTTTCACCATGTTAGCCAGGATGGTCTCGATCTCCTGACCTCGTGATCCGCCCGTCTCGGCCTCCCAAAGTGCTGGGATTACAGGCTTGAGCCACCGCGCCCAGCCGGGCATTATTTCTTGAATCTGTGAATTACAGGCTATTCATGCTCTACTGCAGGACTGGAGTAGACTCATCTATTCCAGGTTCTGAGCAAGGAGGGACTCCAGCTTCCAGTCCTATCCTCTAAGGTTCTCATCATTGAAGACTCAAAGAGGGAAGGCCATGAGTCTTGTAAATGCATTGTTTTCCTACCCCCTGGAAGTCCCGGGTGCAGTTTCTGGGACCATTAGATGCCATACCGCTTGTGGGTCCCTGAGAAGACAAAGGTATGTTTGGCATACTATTGAGGTTTATTTGGAGTGGAGACCAAGGGATCAGTCATATACCCTGTTGGCATTTTGACCCTCCTCCCACCCCAGCCCTGAGAACTGTGCCTGGAAGGTCCTAGACCACTCAGCCTGGCTCCTGCTCAAGATTTTGAAGGAAAACCAGGCACGGTGGCTCACGCCTGTACTCCCAGTACTTTGGGAGGCCAAGGCAGGTGGATCATGAGGTGAGGAGTTCAAGACAACCTGGCCAACATGATGAAACCCCATCGCTACTAAAAATACAAAAATTAGCTACGTGTTGTGGCGGGCACTTGTAGTCCCAGCTACGTGGAAGTCTGAGGCAGGAGAATCGCTTGAACCGGGGAGGCTGAGGTTGCAGTGAGCTGAGGCCGTGCTGCTACACTCCAGCCTGGGTGACAGAGAGACTCCGTCTCAAAAAAAAAAAAAAAGAATTATCTGGGCCCAGTGGCACATGCTTGTAGGCCTAACTACTCAAGAGGCTGAGGCAGGAGGTTCACTTGAGTTCAGGAACTTGGGGTTACAGTGAGCTATGATCGTACCAGTGCATTCCACCCTGGGCGAAAGGAGACTGTCTCAAAAAAAAAAAAAAAAAAAAAAAACAAAACGAAAGTGATGGAACTCTCCCTCCTATCTCATTTTATATTCATACATTTCCTACTTCCCAGAAATAAGCAATATTTTCTTGAATGTCCATTCAAGAGTTTTAAAATAAATGTAAATATAAGGAATTATACGTGTAGATTATTTTCCCTCCTTTACAGCTGGGTATTATTCCATTTAATTCCACTTAATTCTCTACAAAATGACTTTTGAGTTTATTCCCAATCTTTTGCTTTTACAAAGGTGAGAGGAATACCTTGAATACTTTTTTTTTCTTTTTTTTTTTTGAGACAGAATTTTACTTTTGTCACAGGCTGCAGTGCAATGGCGCAATCTCGGCTCACTGCAACCTCTACCTCCTAGGTTCAAGTGATTCTCCTGCCTCAGCCTTCTGAGTAGCTGGGATCACAGGTGTGGGCCACTACACACTGCTAATTTTGTATTTTTAGTAGAGACAGAGTTTCACCATATTGGCCAGACTGATCTCCAGCTCCTGACCTTATGTGGTTCACCTGCCTCAGCCTCCCAAAGTGCTGGAATTACCGGTGTGAGCCACTGCGCCCAGCCTGAATACCATTGTTTTGCAAGTCTGCCACTAGTATGTCTGTAGGGTAAATTCCCAGAGGGAGAATTGCTGGTCCAAAGGGGAAAAACATGATTTTGCTAAATATTTTCATAGAGACTGCCTATTTCCCCATTGCCTCACCCTTTTTTGTTGAATCTGATGAAGTTTCCCTGTCTTTTATGTTGATAGCTTGAATTTGCTTTATGGACTAATGGTTGTTAGCACCCTCAGATGACCCTCATCTAGTGCACCCTTCAGAGAATCAGTTGGCTACGAAAGATTCTATGTGGGAATGTAGACCAGATACTTTTGAAACCCCAGTTCTCTAGTGTAAATCAAGCATATAAAAGTAACTGCCCTTATCCTTTAAGTCTAGAATTCTTTTTTCTTTTTTTTTTTTGAGACGGAATCTTGCTCTGTCACCCAGCTGGAGTGCAGTGGCACGATCTCAGCTTACTGCAGCCTCCGCCTCCCAGGTTCAAGTGATTCTCTTGCCTCAGCCTCCTGAGTAGCTGGGATCACAGGCATGCACCACCATGTCCAGCTTTTTTTTTTTTTTGTATTTGTAGTAGACATGGGGTTTCATCATGTTGGCCAGGCTGGTCTCGAACTCCATATCTCAAGTGATCCACCTGCCTTGGCTTCCCAAAGCACTGAGAGTACAGGTGTGAGACACTGTGACTGGCCTAGAGTTCCCTCTTAAAGGCAGAGTTTCTAAATGCAGAAAAATTTAAGTGAATAGGTGTCAATTATGGTATCAAAAGAGGGAAATTTAAGAATCTGCCATAAATTCCATGCATGTCCTGGACTGAAAAATTTTCAGCTCCCCTACCCCAACCCCCCAAACCAAAAGTAACTGCAATAAAATACTTTAAGAAAATTCATAGGTAAAATTTTGGAAGTAAAAGTCTGAAGGTGAAAAGCAGTATTTGCCTTGGAGCGGTTTTCTTTTTGTGAGCTTGCAGCTGGTGATCAGATTTCCACCAAGGTTAAATGCTACCATTACCGGAAACCACAAGCTTTCTTGTAATGGAGATGAAAGGGGTCCGCCCTAAGGAAGGTCTGACAATGGGATTGAAGAGTTTTGGAGAGGAGGTAAAACAAGTGCTTAGTCCAAGAAAACCTTTAAATAACAAGCGATGAACACCCAATCAAGTGTAATCATCCGACCCTGAAGTGGCTAATATTAATGACAATTGCCAACGCTGATTGAGAGCTTCTAGTTCCGCGGGACTAGAAGCTAGGCTCTTCCTTTTATTAAACAAATTCTCAAAATATTATCATTCTCATTGTCCATTTAAAGAAATCGAGATCCCACCAATCACACCACCTCCCAGTATTTATGTATTTACACTTAAATGTGTACGTGATTTCTTTGGGGGCCCTATGAAACGTTTTTATTTTTAATTTATTTTATGAGACGGAGTCTCGCCCTGTGGCCAGGCTGGAGTGCAGTGGTGCAATCTCGGCTCACTGCAATTTCCAACACCGGGTTCAAGCGATTCTCTTGCCGCAGCCTTCCCAGTAGCTGGGATTACAGGCACGCGCCTCCATGCCCGGCTAATTTCTGTATTTTGAGTAGAGACGGCGTTTCGCCACGTTGGCTAGGATGGTCTCCAACTCCTAACCTCAGGTGATCCGCCCGCCTCGGCCTCCCAAAACGCTGGGATTACAGGCGTGAGCCACCGCGCCCTTCCGGGCCCTATGAGAGTTTTTACCCTGTGGGTGGGCTGATACAGGGGGAGAGGGGAAATCGGAGTGGGTGTGGATGTTCCTCGCAGGGCCCCGCGGGGTCACCTATGCCCAACTCATTCCCAAGTGGGCTCCGAGGCAGGCGCTGTTAGGTCCCTTGGGACGGAAGCCGCCTGCAGGGTGGTCTGAGGCAAGTCTTCCACCTCTGTAGACAGGCGGGCCCTCCGGGAGCTTCCGGTCCGGTTAGGAGCCACGTGGATGTAAGAATCTGAGAAATGAACGTTAGTGCTGTGCTGGGAGGCTGAAATGTTGGGAACTAGACCTGGGCAGGGAGGTCAGGGATGGTCCCCCAAGGAAGTCACCTCTGTTGAGATCTGAGTGACCGGCAGCAGCGCGCCAGATGAGGAGGAAGGGAAGTGCAGCCCTGGGAACAGAGGAGGATGGTGGCTAGGCCAGAAGGTTGAGCGGGCTGGGGCATGGCCGGAATGGGAGCGAGGCGGTTCCCCCCGAGGCCTCGCAGACCTCGCCGAGAGCAAGGGTAAGCCGTCCAAGGGTTTTGAGCAGAAGGTGACTATGGAACCACCCGGAACCACTCAGATAAGCTGTTTCCCTGTCCCCGGCAGCTAGGATCCTGATTCTTCTCTAATGGCTCTGCCCTGCCTCTCCACTGTTTCCAACGACTCATTTGTTGATTATATTCGTTGAATGCCATTATTGAAATATTTGTTGAAGGCCGGGCGCGGTGGCTCACGCCTGTAATTCCAGCACTTTGGGAGGCTGAGGCGGGCGGATCACGAGGTCAGGAGTTCGAGACCAGCCTAACCAACATAGTGAAACCCCGTCTCTACTAAAAATAGAAAAATTAGCTGGGCATGGTGGAGGGCGCCTGTAGTCCCAGCTACTCCGGAGGTTGAGGCAGGAGAATTGCTTGAACCTAGGAGGCAGAGGTTGTGGTGAACCGAGATTGCACCACTGCACTCCACTGTGGGCGACAGAGCGAGACTCCTTCTCAAAAAAAAAAAGAAAGAAAATAAATATTTGTTGAGTGTCTGCTTTGCTACATACTCAGGAGTGGTGTTTTAGGAAGGAAACAAAAATGAAAATGTGGCCCGGGAACATTTTCAGGATTTCAGAGAATATTTTCATGAAACAAGTGCCTGGAGTGTTACTTACATGAAAGAAATTTGGAACATTAAATTGTATGGTAACTAATCAAAGGCAGAAATTTTTTTTCGAGAAGTTATCTGTATGGCACTAGAATTCCAGCGTTGGAATTTGTCCAGAGAGGGACTGCTGCACCACATCTTGTAGCCATTTTGAAATCTCTGCTGCAGAAAGGGAAGGATCAGGTTATCCAAACTTCGACTGTCAAAAGCTGGTCCTAGTTTCATGGGATTTCTCTTTTCCTTCTAGCTTCAACGGTCTAAATAGTGTTGCATTGGGGATAGATAAGATTTACCTTCATGAAAATGCCAAATTAGCCGACCCTGTGATCACTGCCCATGAGTTAGCGCTGTTCTGCAAGGAGCAGTACTGTAAAACAAAACAAAACAGCCAAATTAACTACAATCAAACCTTTGTGGCTGCTGTTCGGCATCCATGGATTCAACCAACCTCCCATCAAAAGTATTCAGAAAGAAAACAATAACAATACAACAGGAAAGATACAAACGAAACCCAACACAATGTAACTATTTACATAGCATTTGCACTGTTAGTAATCTAGAGATTATTAAAAGGTATAGGGGAGGATGTTCATAGGTTATATGTAAACATGACATTTTACATTAAGAACTGGAACATCTGTGGATTTTGGTATGGGAGAGGGGGTCCTGAAACAAATCTCTCAGATACGGAGAGATGACTGTAATATTTCATTCTGCCACTATAAAAGGAGAAGAAAATGTACAACATAGGGCTCCTGGCCTAAAATTCTTTCACAGGCATGGGAATTTAATGGGGACAAGTAGGGCAAAAGAAACAGGAGTATCAGGGCAAAAGAAAACAGGGCTTGGGGTCTGTGGGAGGGAAAAGAACTAAAAAGAGGAACAGGTACACAATTTATCTCTTTTTGAAATTTTAGTAAATTTTGATGAGAAGAGTCCCAGATCCATCTGTCTTTTGAAGAATACAGACAATCAAGTGCTGGGGTCAGGGGCTCTCCCATGTTCAGGATGGTGATTTTGTGGGTGGGGTAGGCTGGCAGAGCCCACTGACATCTGGGTAATGAGAAGATGTTGGTTGGTTAGGATGGCATTCCTCACCCAAGCCCTATAACTTGATTTTCCAAGATTAATGATTACTTAGGATTATTTGATTTATCCCTCTACCTCCAGGTTCCTGTTGTAAACTAAAAATAAAATTGTGGCTCACATCTGTAATCTCAGCACTTTGGGAGGCCAAGGTGGAAGGATTGCTTGAGGCCAGGAGTTCTAGACCAGCCTGGGCAACATAGCAAGACCTGATCTCTACAAAAATTAATAAATTAGCTGGGTGTGGTAGAACATTCCTGTAGTACCAGCTGTTCAGGAAAGCTGATATGGGTGGGAGGATTGCTTGAGCACAGGAGATGGAGGCTGGCAGTGAGCTGTGATTGTACCATTGTACTCCAGCCTGGGCGATGGAGCAAGACCCTGTCTCTAAAAATTAAATTTAAAAATTAATTAGGCCGGGCACGGTGGCTCAAGCCTGTAATCCCAGCACTTTGGGAGGCCGAGGCGGGTGGATCACGAGGTCAGGAGATCGAGACTATCCTGGCTAACATGGTGAAACCCCGTCTCTACCAAAAATACAAAAAACTAGCCGGGCGTGGTGGCGGGCGCCTGTAGTCTCAGCTACTTGGGAGGCTGAGGCGGGAGAATGGCGTGAACCCGGGAGGCGGAGCTTGCAGTGAGCCGAGATCACGCCACTGCACTCCAACCTGGGAGACACAGTGAGACTCCGTCTCAAAAAAAAAAAAAAAAAAAAAAAAAAAAAAAAAAAAAAAAATTAATTAAAAATGTAAATGTAAGAACTGGTAGAAAAGGCCAGGTGCAGTGACTCACGCCTGTAATCCCAGCACTTTGGGAGGCTGAGGTGGGTGGATCATAAGGTCAGGAGATCGAGACCAACATGGCTAACAGGATGAAACCCCATCTCTACTAAAAATACAAAAAATTAGCCGGGCGTGGTTGTGGGCACCTGTAGTCCCAGCTGCTTGGGAGGCTGAGGCAGGAGAATAGCGAGAACCCAAGAGGCGGAGCTTGCAGTGAGCCAAGATGGCACCACTACTCCAGCCTGGACGCCAGTGTGAGACTCTGTCTCAAAAAAAAAAAAAAAAAAGAACTGGTAGAAAAAAGAAAATATTTAAATAATAAATTATATAATCAGGCTTTTATAAACCCAACCTCAAAGGCAGAAATCATAAATCAAAATAATACTAGATCAGGGAGCTAAAAAAATTGGAAAGTCCCATTCTTTTTTTATATTTTTAATGTTTTTGAGATGGAGTCTCACTCTGTTGCCCAGGCTAGAGTGCAGTGGCACGATCTCAGCTCACAGCAACCTCCACCTCCTGGTTCAAGCGATTCTCCTGCCATAGGCTCCCGACTAGCTGGGATTATAGGTGTGAGCCATCATGCCCAGCTAATTTTTGTGTTTTTAGTAGAGGGGGAGGGGGTTTCACCATGTTGGCCAGGTTGGTCTCGAACTCCTGACCTCAAGTGATCTGTCTGCCTTAGCCTCTCAAAGTGCTGGGATTACAGGCATGAGCCACTGTGCCTGGCCTCTATTCTTTTAAAAAGGTCAAAATGAGGTGGGGTGAGGGGCAAATCAGCAATATAAGGACGAGCAAGTGGCTAATACATGAATAGTTAAATAGTTCTCACAAATCAGTAAGTAGGCCCAGCGAGGTGGCTCACGCCTATAATCCCAGCACTTTGGGAGGCCGAGGTGGGCAGATCACCTGAAGTCAGGAGTTTGAGATCAGCCTGACCAACATGGAGAAACCCCCTCTCTCTACTAAAAAATACAAAATTAGCTGGGCGTGGTGGCACATGCCTGTAATCCCAGCTCCTTGGGAGGCTGAATCAGGAGAATTGCTTGAACCCAGGACACAGAGGTTGTGGTGAGCTGAGATAGCGCCATTGCACTCCAGCCAGGGCAACAAGAGCAAAACTCCGTCTCAAAAAAATCAGTAAGTGTATCTTTTTTTTTTTCTCTCTCTCTTTTTTTTTTTTTCTTCAGAGTCTTGCTCTGTCATCCAGGCTGGAGTGCAGTGGCTCAATCTTGGCTCACTGCAAACTCCCTGTCTCCTGTGTTCAAGTGATTCTCCTGCCTCAGTCTCCCGAGTAGCTGAGACAACAGGCACACACCACTACACCCAACTAATTTTTGTATTTTTAGTAGAGACAGAGTTTCACCATGCTGGGCAGGCTGGTCTCAAATTCCTGACTTCAAGTGATCTGCCCACATTGGCCCCCCAAAGTGTTGGGATTACAGGTGTGAGTCACCACGCCCATTCTCAGTAAGTATATCGTAACAGAACAATCAGCAAATGAAGAAATGCAAATAACCCACATGCTTCTGAGAGAAAGTATTCAGCCTCTAGCTTAGAAATGTACATCGACACAATTAAATGCATTTTTTCACCTGTGAGTTTGGCAGACATTTAAACCGATGCTATTTGGGAAAAGTTCCTGATATTCTGCATCTCAACACTACAATTCAAGATAACTTCTAGGAGACCAAGCACCGTGGTTCACGCCTGTAAACTCAGCACCTTGGGAGGCCAGGGAGAGTGGGTCACTTGAGGTCTCGAGTTCGAGACCAGCCTGGCCAATATGGTGAAACCCTGTCTCTACTAAAAATGCGAAAATTAGCCAGGTGTGGTGGCGTGTGCCTGTAGTCCCAGCTACTCAGGAGCCTGAGGCAGAAGAATCATTTAAACCCAGGAGATGGGGAGGTTGCAGTGAGCTGAGATAATGCAAAAAATAAACAACAACAAAACAAAACAAAACAAAACCTTGTAGGAATTGTTTAATAAAGAATGTCCTTTGCAGCCTTATTGGTAATGGCTATCATATTTTGGTTTGAACATTTGGAGGCCAAGGGCTAAAGCTAGGGCTGGTTCTCAGTCCACATGGTTCTGAAGGTCCCATTTCTAATCTCTGAAGTGGTTCCTTTTTGTTCAAATACTTGTTGCCTGGCCTAGGGGTGCTGGGTGTGAAAGAAAAAATGTGTAGTTCGCAGATGTCTGGGTTAGACAGAAGGGCTAGGAGTGTGGGGGAACTTTTTGAGGTAATTCTTGTTTAATTTTTACTCCAAGGAGAAACTTGTTAGTCTTTTGAATTCAGATACGGTTATCTACCAGCAAGTCATCATTTGGTAATGTAAATAGGATTGAGAGGTCATGTCCTTCATGCAAAACTTCAGTATTTCTTGAAGAAGGGAAATTAGTTGTTTTAGTTAACTAAAAGCAAGCTTACTAATTTTGAATTATTTTCTTTAACAGTAAGCATAATTTTTAAAGATAATGCCGTAAGATGAATGAAGGAGGATTAGGGTGCAGTGAGAGAAGGCATCTATCTAACCTCTTGAAGTCTTTGTCATCAACAAAAGATGACTGTGAACTACTCTGTGATATTTTAGAAGCCAAAATAAGTTCTAGTGTTTGGAAGCTTGTGGAAGCAGATTCTGGCTCAATGTGGAGAGCTTTCTGACACAGCAGTTTAACAAATGTAATCTCGTGTGCAGGACGTAAAGGGAGATACCACGTTCTTGCATTTTTAAGGGGCTTTAGCTTAATGGTGCCAAACATAATGAGTATAAAAATCAGTGGAGAAATACAGTGAATAAAACATTCCTCATGATTACTCATAGCTAGATATTTCTCTAAAAGTTGAACATGATGTGAATTCATCTGCCTGCATTTAATGCCTAGGTTTTGGAATAATATATATCTCCAACAGTCAGCTGTAGTGCCTATTAACTTCAGTAGGGATGGCGGCAGGTTCAAGAAGTCAAAGAAGAGACCTGGAGCCAGTGGAGGAGACATAGGGTTTTATTAGGGGGAGCTTACATACAGGGACAGCCCAGTGACAGTGGACTGGACAGGAGAACCACAACCATTTGCAAAAAGCATGCAGTTTATATAGCATCTTCACTTAGCACACTCCTGGCAGCAAGCGCCATGTGGCAACTTTCATTTCTTAAGTTACTGCTCTCAGGTTTATCTGCCATAGAACATCCATCCCAGTTATTACTTTCAGGTGCATCTATCCTATATGAGGCCAGTGGGATATTCACACTTTGGGTAGCTGAAGGGAATTCTTGCTGATCTTTGGATCAGTTAAATTTATATACAGTGGGTTGGGCGCCGTGGCTCACACCTATAATCTCAGCACTTTGGGAGGCTAAGGCAGGCGGATCACCTGAGGTCAGGAGTTCGAGACCAGCCTGCCTAACATGGCGAAACCCCATCTCTACTAAAAATACAAAAAATTAGCCAGGCATGGTGGCGGGTGCCTGTAATCCCAGCTACTCAGGAGGCGGAGGTTGCAGTGAGCTGAGATCATGCCATTGCACTCCAGCCTGAGTGATAAGAGCAAAACTCCGTCTCAACAACAACAACAACAACAACAACAACAATTTGTATACAGTGAAACTCCAGTGTGTGTATGTATGTGTGGGAAACATTCTTATTCTTGGCAGGATACAGAAGAAAATTTATTGTATTGGCAGATTGGATGAGAAGTTAACACGTGAAGATGGTCTTCCCTTCATTCCATTTGATATTGAGTCCCTCGTCATGCCCACATATTTGAACATGGATTGCTATGGTAAGTTCTGAAAGATCAAACATCTACACTTACCATAGTGCAGCATTAGCATTCGGTCTTGTCTTGTCTTGTCTTTCTTTCTTTCTTCTCTCTTCCTCTTTCTTTTTCTCTCTCTCTTTCTTTCTTTTTTTTTTGATGGAGTTTTGCCCTTTTGCCCAGGCTGGAGTCAAGTGGTAAGATCTTGTCTCATTGCAACCTCCGACCCCTGGGTTCAAACAATTCTCCTGCCTCAGTCTCCTGAGTGACTGGGATTATGGGCACCCGCCACCACGCCTGACTAACTTTTGTATTTTTAGTAGAGATGTGGTTGTACCATGTTGGTCAGGCTGGTCTCAAACTCCTGACCTCAGGTGATACACCCACCTCAGCCTCCCAAAGTGCTAGGATTACAGGTGTGAGCCACCGCACTGGGCTTTTTTTTTGTGTGTGAGACGGAGTCTCACTCTGTCCCCAGGCTGGAGTGCAGTGGCAGGATCTCAGCTCACCGCAACCTCTGCCTCCTGAGTTCAAGTGATTCTCCTGCTTTAGTCTCCTGAATAGCTGGGATTACAGACACCCGCCACCATGCCTGGCTAATATTTGTATTTTTAGTAGAGATGGGGTTTCACCATGTTTGTCAGGCTGGTCTGGAACTCCTGACCCCGAGTGATCCACCCGCCTCAGCCTCACAAAGTGCAGGGATTATAGGCATGAGCCACCATGACCGGCCAAAAATGACAGCCTTTCTAATAGATATGTACGTGTGAATAACAGATATGTAAGTGTGAATAGTTGTTTATTTATTTTGTTTTGCTTTGGAGCATTTTCAACAGATTTACTGAGGTATAATTGATGAAATAAAGCACACATATTTAAAGTGTACAATTTGATGAATTTTGACTATCTATCTATATATATACCCATGAAACCATTACCACGATCAAGAGAATGTGCCCTGGGGCTGGGCGCCATGGCTCATGTCTGTAATCCCAGCACTTTGGGAGGCCGAGGCGGGTAGATCGCCTGAAGTCGGGAGTTCGAGACCAGCCTGACCAACATGGAGAAACCCTGTTTCTATTAAAAATACAAAAAATTAGCCGGGCGTGGTAGTGCATGCCTGTAATCCCAGCTACACAGGAGGCTGAGGCAGGAGAATCACTTGAACCCAGGAGGTAGAGGTTGCATTGAGCTGAGATTGTGCCACAGCACTCCAGCCTGGGCAAGAAGAGTGAAACTCCGTCTCAAAAAAAAAAAAAAAAAAGCAAATTCAGTAGCTTTGGAGAAGCCTAGAGGAGACTTTATTAGTCTCCCTCAAGGACAAGCCAAAAACTCCTGCCACCATATTGACGAGGACGCCACCTATCTGGAGAATCACATTTTGGTTTAGGGATTGTTTTTTTTTTTTTGAGATGGAGTTTTTGTTCTTGTTGCCCAGGCTGTAACGCAATGGCACAATCTCGGCTCACTGCAACATCCGCCTCCTGGGTTCAAGTGGTTCTCCTGCCTCAGCCTCCTTCCTGAGTAGTTGGGATTACAGGCGCCCACCACCACACCCATCTAACTTGTTTGTATTTTTAGTAGAGACGGGGTTTCACCATGTTGGCCGGGGTGGTCTGGAACTCCTTACCTCAGATGATTCGCCTGCCTCAGCCTCCCAAAGTGCTGGGATTACAGGCGTGAGCCACTGTGCCGGGCCTGGTCTAGGGGATATTGACTAGGAGGAAAGAGCCATATATGACACTTGTTTCTTGTTCAAAGCACCATTTTGATGCCTTCCTATCTTTTTTTGAAAATAAAACACACACAACACACATACACACACACGCACTCACACACCGCTAGTTATGAAGATCATCCCCATCATCAGAAATCAACAACTTTAAAAACCTGATGCACTTACGTATTTGCTTTCCTGTTTAACGGGATGATCATTTAATTATTCTTGTAAAGTTGAGTTAATGCAGTATAGCACATTTCAAGCAGAACAGAAAAGTATGAAGATGAAAGTAGAGCCGGGCGTGGTGGCTCACCCCTGTAATCTCAGCACTTTGGGAGGCAGAGGCGGGCGGATCACGAGGTCAGGAGATTGAGACCATCCTGGATAACATGGTGAAACTCCGTCTCCACTAAAAGAAAAAAATACAAAAAATTAGCTGGGCATGGTGGTGGGTGCCTGTAGTCCCAGCTACTCGGGAGGCTGAGGCAGGAGAATGGTGTGAACCCAGGAGGCGGAGCTTGCAGTGAGCCGAGATGGTGCCACTGCATTCCAGCCTGGGCGACAGAGTGAGACTCCATCTCAAAAAAAAAAAAAAAAAGAAAGAAAATAGAAACAGCACCCATCCCATTACTACTAGAAATTGTTACCACTAACATGTGAACATTATTGAAATTAATTTTACTTGAATTTTATAGATGAAAGACAAACTGGGGTGAAATTGAATAAAATATTGAAATTTAAATAAGCATTTTTCATCATAAATGGTATTATTTCTTTTTTTTTTTTTTTTTTTTTTTTTGATACGGAGTCTGGCTCTGTCGCCCAGGTTGGAGTGCAGTGACCGGATCTCAGCTCGCTGCAAGCTCCACCTCCCGGGTTCACGCCATTCTCCTGCCTCAGCCTCCCGAGTAGCTGGGACTACAGGCGCCCGCCACCACGCCCAGCTAGTTTTTTGTATTTTTTAGTAGAGATGGGGTTTCACCGTGTTAGCCAGGATGGTCTCGATCACCTGACCTCGTGATCCGCCCATCTTGGCCTCCTAAAGTGCTGGGATTACAGGCTTGAGCCACCGCGCCCGGCCGGTATTATTTCTTTAAGGTTAAAAAAAGTTTGTAAGAAAGACTAAGCGACTGGTGAGGCAGCTCATGCCTGTAATCCCAGCATTTTGGGAGGCTGAGCTGGGAGGATCACTTGAGTTCCTCCTCATTATTTTTTTTGAGATGGAGGAGTCTCACTCTGTTGCCCAGGATGGAGTGCAGTGGCACGATCTCCTCTCACTGCAGCCTCTGCCTCCCGGGTTCAAGTGATTTCTCTGCCTCAGCCTGCCAAGTAGCTGGGATTACAGGCGCCTGCCACCATGCCCCGCTAATTTTTGTATTTTTAGTCGATACGGGGTTTCACCATCTTAGCTAGGCTGGTCTTGAACTTCTGACCTTGTGATCCACCTGACTTGGCCTCCCAAAGTGCTAGGATTACAGGTGTGAGCCACCACTCTCGGCGAGTTCCTCCTCATTTTGAACTCCTGGGCTCAAGCCATCCTCCCACCTTGGCCTCCCAAAGTGCTGGGATTATAGGCATGAGCCACCATGCCTGGCCACATTCCATATTTTGATGAATTTCTTAGTTTGTTGTGTTTTGATGTCAAAACAATTCAACTTTTTATTTGGAAATAATTCCAAACGCACAGATAAAATAATACAAAGATCTTCCATATACCCTTATAAACATTTCACAACATGTATTTTCTCACTCATATTTCTCTTCCTTTCTCTCATACACACACATATGTATATGTAACATATTATTATTTTTCAGAACCATCTGAGAGCAGGTTGACTATATTATGTCCATTTATCCCTCAATACTTAAGTATGTATTTTTTTTTTTTTTTTTTTTTTTGAGATGGAGTCTCGCTGTGTCGCCCGGGCTGGAGTGCAGTGGCCAGATCTCAGCTCACTGCAAGCTCCGCCTCCTGGGTTTACGCCATTCTCCTGTCTCAGCCTCCCGAGTAGCTGGGACTACAGGCGCCCGCCACCTCGCCCGGCTAGTTTTTTGTATTTTTAGTAGAGACGGGGTTTCACCGTATTAGCCAGGATGGTCTCGATCTCCTGACCTTGTGATCCGCCCGTCTCGGCCTCCCAAAGTGCTGGGATTACAGGCTTGAAGTATGTATTTCTTAAGAACAAGGATCTTCTCTTACATAAGTATAGCACAGTTACTAAATTCAGGACACTTATTTATTTTTTTATTTATTTTTTGCGACGGAGTCTCACTCTGTCACCCAGGCGGGAGTGCAGTGGCGTGACCTCGGCTCACTGCAACATCTGCCTCCCAGGTTCAAGCGATTCTCCTGCCTCAGCCTCCTGACTACCTGGGACTACAGGCACGTGCAAACATGCCTAGCTAATTTTTGTAGTTTTAGTAGAGACGGGGTTTTGCCATGTTGACCAGGCTGGTCTTGAACTCCTGACCTCAGGTAATCCACCCGCCTCAGCCTCCCAAAGTGCTGGGATTACAGATGTGAGCCACCGTGCCCGACCAAGAATACAGTTTTTTGTTCCTTTTTTAAAAATAATGTTTGTCAATGTTTCATCCTTCTCAGGACATCACATCTAGAGGTACATGATGTCCTTTTGCCCTTCATTGGTGATGTGAAATTTGATGATCTGATTAAGGCCTTTTCTAGCTTCTTTTCTTTTCTTTTTTCTTTTTTTTTTTTTTTTTATTTGAGACGGAGTCTCGCTCTGCCACCCAGGCTGGAGTGCAATGGCCAGATCTCAGCTCACTGCAAGCTCCGCCTCCCGGGTTCACGCCATTCTCCTGCCTCAGCCTCCCAAGTAGCTGGGACTACAGGCACCCGCCGCCATACCCGGCTAGTTTTTTGTATTTTTTAGTAGAGACGGGGTTTCACCGTGTTAGCCAGGATGGTCTCGATCTCCTGACCTCGTGATCCGCCCGTCTCGGCCTCCCAAAGTGCTGGGATTACAGGCTTGAGCCACCGCGCCCGGCTCTTTTTTTTTTTTTGAGATGAAATCTCACTCTGTCACCCAGGTTAGAGTGCAGTGGTGTGATCTTGGTTCACTGTAAGCTCTGCCTCCTGGGTTCACGCCATTCTCCTGCCTCAAATAGCTGGCACTACTGGCGCATGCTGCCAAGTCTGGCTAACTTTTTGTATTTTTTTTTAAGTAGTGACGGGGTTTCACTGTGTTAGCCAGGATGGTCTCGATCTCCTGACCTCGTGATCCGCCTGCCTCGGCCTCCCAAAGTGTTGGGATTACAGGCGTGAGCCATGGCACCCGGCTGGCCTTGTCTAGTTTCTTCACTGTCTAGTTATCTTTTTTTTTTTTCTTTTTGATACAAGGTCTTGCTATGTCACCCAGGCTGGATGCAGTGGTGCGATCCATGGCTCACTGCAACGTTGACCTGCTGGGCTCAAGCAATCCCCTCCTATCTCAGCCTCCTGAGTAGCTGGGACTACAGGTGTGCACCACCACACCTGACTAAAAAAATTTTTTTTGCAGAGACATGGTCTCACTGTGTTGCCCCAGCTGGTCTCAAACTCCTGAGCTCAGGTGATCTGCCCACCTCAGCCCCCCAAAGTTCTGGGATTACAGGCGTGAGCCACTGTGCCTGGCCCTATTAAAATATTGTATGGCTCTGTGTATGTATATGATTAAAATTTACACAAATGTTACTGTGTTATATATTTAATTTTTTTTTTTTTTGAGATGGATTCTCGCTCTGTTGCCCAGACTGGAGTGCAGTGGCACGATCTCAGCTCATTGCAGCCTCAATCTCCCAGGCTCAAGTGATTCTTCCATCTCAGCCTCCTGAGTGGCTGGGATTACAGGTGTGCGCCACCATACCCAGCACATTTTTGTTATTTTGTAGAGAGGAGATTTCACCATGTTGGCCAGGCTTATCTCAGATGCCTGGGCTCAAATGGTGCTCCAGATTTGGCCTCTCAAAGTGCTAGGATTACAGGGTGAGCCTCCGTGCCTGGCTGATTTAATTATTTCTTACTTTTAAAATATAATACTTCCTCCTTAAGCCCTCTCTATATTTCTGTGCATATCTTTATTTCTTCTAATAGCTGCTTTGTGTTCCAAAGCGCACATTACATTATTTCTTTCTTTCTTTTTTTTTTTTGAGACGAATCTTGCACTGTTGCCCAGGCTGGAGTGCAGTGGCACGATCTCGGCTCACTGCAAGCTCCGCCTCCCAGGTTCACGCCATTCTCCTGCCTCATCCTCCCAAGTTGCTAGGACTACAGGTGCCTGCCACCACGCCTGGCTAATTTTTTGTATTTTTAGTAGAGATGGGGTTTCACCATGTTAGCCAGGATGGTCTTGATCTCCTGACCTCGTGATCTGCCCGCCTTGGTCTCCCAAAGTGCTGGGATTACAGGTGTGAGCCACTGCGCCCAGCAATTTATTTCTTTATTCCATCTATCTATCTATCTATCTATCTATCTATCTATCTATCTGGAGACAGAGTCTCACTGTGTCGCCCAGGCTGGAGTGCAGTTGTGTGATCTCGGCTCAGTGCAACCTCTGCCTCCCTGGTTCAAGCGATTCTCCTGGCTCAGCTTCCTGAGTAGCTGGGACTACAGGCATGCGCCACCCCGCCCGGCTAATTTTTGTATTTTTTAGTAAAGATGGGGTTTCACCATATTAGCCAGGTTGGTCTCGAACTCCTGACCTTGTGATCCACCCGGCTTGGCCTCGCAAAGTGCTGGGATTACAGGCGTGAGCCACTGGGCCCGGACTATGTATTTTTTTGAGACAGTCTTGCTCTATTATCCAGGCTGGAGTGCAGTGGTGCGATCTTGGCTCACTGCAACATCCAACACCCAGGTTCAAGCGATTCTCTTGCCTCAGCCTCCCAGGTAGCTGGGACTATAGGCACACACCAGCAAGCCTGGCTAATTTTTGTATTTTTTACTAGAGACAGGGTTTCACCATGTGGACCAGGCAGGTCTTGAATGCCTAACCTCAAGTGATCTACCACTGTTGGCCTCCCAAAGTGCTGGGACTACAGGTGTGAGCCATCATGTCTGGCCAACATTAGATATTTTACTGATCCTTCACCCTCATGTTAGATATTTAGATTGCTTTTAGTTCCCTACTTCTACAAACTGCTGTGATGAGTATCCTCTATGGGCATATGGGGAAATTTCTCAGATAATTTTCTCGGAGTGTGCTTTCTGTGATGTAGGGTATGTTTATGGTTTTCATACCCAATTTTATTAAATATGAGTACATTGAGCACCAGAATGTCTGTACCAGTCTTCATTTCTGCCAAAAGTGCATTGTGTCAGTTTCTTCCCATTCTCAAAATTTTCATATACCCAGTTTTTTTGGTCAGTCTGTATGAATAAAATACTATCTTATTTTGTCATTTTTCACTCTTTTCCTCACCCCCATTTCCTAAATCAAATCAGTTTTCAGGCATTGCCAGGGTTTTGGCTCTTGCACAGACTTTTCTTGAATTGCCTTTTCTTTTCCATACCTACTATCACTTTCTTAGGTCAGGCTCTTAACACTCATTTCGAATTTAGCAATTGATGTTTTGATCTAACTGTTTTCTCTGCCTCCATATTTAGCCCCATCATAGCTCTATTTCACATTGCCACCAACTCTGATTGTGAAATCCCCTTAAATCATTCAGTGGCACTGACATCCAAGCCTTACAGGATAAAATCTAACCTCCTCAGCATCATGCTATATTGAAATTATTTAAATACCCACTTACCTACCAATGGCTTGAAAGCACAGTGACAGGAACCCTGTCTAATCATTTTTGCAGCCTGCCATGTAACATGATTTCTCTCAAAAGCACTCTATCTCTTGAACTGAATCCTTGCTCTTTTTCTTCTTGGTTGCTTTGTGCTTCCACCACATCCACTCTGCGGGCCTGGGCCATCTTGCTGGTGTCCTTTTCAAGACGACAAAGGATGGCTCCAATCTGGTCCACAGGAAGCAGCTGTCTTTGCTCCTCTTTTCATGTACAAGCAACCTCTTCTCACTGAAGACAGTTCTTGCCTGTGGGGGCTAGGGTAGCTAGCCAGCCTCTTGCCTCAGGACTAGTTAGGCATGGGTCACATACCAGCCTCTCCATTCCCAAATTCTAGAGGACACAGGGCAAGCTCTCTGAGTGGTACTTCTGAAGCTCTCTACACTTGTCTTTATCAAATCTCTAGCAGTGATCAAACTTCCCTTTTATACCCACAAGGTGAGCAATGGGCTGAAGCTTGTCTTACCTACTATCATTTTTTTAAAAATAGATTTTATTTTTTTATTATTTATTTTTATTTATTTTTATTGAGACTGAGTCTCGCTCCATCACCCAGGCTGGAGTGCAGTGGTGCGATCTTGGCTCACTGCAATCTCCGCCTCCTGGGTTCAAGTGATTCTCCTGCCTCAGCCTCTTGAGTAGCTGGGATTACAGGCACCTGCCACCACGCCTGGCTAATTTTTGTATTTTTAGTAGAGACACACCTGTCCAAGCTTTCATACTATGTCTTGAAGTGAGATATTGTCAGTCCTCTGACTTTGATTTTTCTGTGCCTTATTGTTGTAACCTGCATTTCCTAGCAGTTAGGTATATTATCTGATATATTTGTAAGTCATTTATTTTCCCTTTCTGCGAATTGCCTAATCATATTCTTTGGCCATTTTTCTATGGGGATCCAGATCCTGTTTTTGTTTATTTGCAAGGATTCCTTACATGGTTTACATATCAATGTCTTTTAGTTTAGTTGTGTGTGTGTGTGTGTGTGTGTGTGTGTGTGTGTTACAAGTATCTTCTTCAAATCTGTCACCCATTTGTTAACTTTGTGATGTCAATTGTTGAAAAGAAATCCTTAAATATTAGGTCAGGAGATACTTATACAATTTAACTGAGCATATTATATTTTACCTGGCAACCTTAACCATGAGGTTTTCCTTCCATTCCAGATCCTTTTATTTTCATGGGCTAGCTATGAAGGATTGTTTCTGTTGATGTGCTTTTCTACGTGTTGTAAATAGCCAATTTTCTTCATTTTTAGTTAGGGACTAAGTCCATGGTACAGAGATAATCAGCCAATTCTTTTTGGTCATCTTTTTTCTTTTCTTTCTTCTTTTTCTTTTTCAAGATGGGGTCTCACTCTGTCACCCAGGCTGGAGTGCAGTGGCACAGTCAGAGCTCACTGTAACTTTGAACTCCTGAGCAGAAGATATTCTCCTCCCTCTGCCTCCCAGTTAGCTGGAACTATAGGCACATGCCATCTCACTTGACTAATTTTTTATTTTATTTTTATTTTTTTGAGAAGGAGTCTCGGCCGGGCGCGGTGGCTCAAGCCTGTAATCCCAGCACTTTGGGAGGCCGAGGCGGGCGGATCACGAGGTCAGGAGATCGAGACCATCCTGGCTAACACGGTGAAACCCCGTCTCTACTAAAAATACAAAAAACTAGCCGGGCGAGGTGACGGGCGCCTGTAGTCCCAGCTACTCGGGAGGCTGAGGCAGGAGAATGGCGTGAACCCGGGAGGCGGAGCTTGCAGTGAGCTGAGATCCGGCCACTGCACTCCAGCCTGGGCGACAGAGCAAGACTCCGTCTCAAAAAAAAAAAAAAAAAAAAAAAAAAAAAAAAGAGAAGGAGTCTCAGTCTCTCAACCAGGTTGGAGTGCAGTGGTGCAATCTCAGCTCACTGCAGACTCCACTTCCTGGGTTCAAATGATTCTCTGTCTCAGCCTCCTGAATAGCAGGGAGGCGTGTGCCACCTTGTCCAGCGAATTGTTTTTTTTTTTTTTTTTTGTATTTTTAGTGGAGATGAAGTTTTGCCATGTTAGTCAGGCTGGTCTTGAATTCCTGGCCTCAAGTGATCTGCCTGCCTCAGCCTGCCAAAGTGTTGGGATTACAGGTGTGAACCACCGCTCCCAGCCAAAGATTGAACATCTGACCATAGAGTTTTTTTTTTTTTTTTAATTTTCTAAATCCTTTTAGTTGTTCTGACAAACCAGTATAAGATAGAAACTTAAGTAGTACACATGAGTTTTATAATTTATCCATCTCTGGCAGATAGCTAAACTTAGCACATCAGAGCATAACACAATGTGAGGGTAATACAGTGTACAATGACATTTTCTTCTATTCTGAAGCTTACAGTCCAACAGAGAAAGAATTACTTGTAGTCATTGTGGTCACAAAAGGTTTCGTGGAGGCAGTGAAGATAAAGCTCTACTAATACATAGGTTTTAATGTTAAAAATGTAAGCCTTCAAAGAACTAAAGGTAGCAATGTGTGGTGGTCCAAAAATTATCAGGAAAATGAGTTCCCTTCATGGGTCATATCAGCAATTCTTTTTTTTTTTTTTTCCTGAGATGGAGTCTCACTCTGTTGCCCGGGCTGGAGTACAGTGGCATGACCTTGGCTCCCTGCAACCTCCGCCTCCCAGATTCAAGCAATTCTCCTACCTCGGCCTCCCAAGTAGCTGGGATTACAGGCACGTGCCACCACGCTTGGCTGATTTTTGTATTTTCTTTTCTTTTCTTTTCTTTTTTGAGATGGAGTCTCTCTGTTGCTCAGGCTGGAGTACAGTGGAGTGATCTCAGCTCACTGCAATCTCCGCCTCCCAGGTTCAAGTGATTCTCCTGCCTCAGCCTCCCGAGTAGCTGGGACTACAGGTGCCCACCATCACATCTGGCTAATTTTTTTTTTTTTTGTATTTTTAATAGAGACAGGGTTTTACCATATTGGCCAGGATGGTCTTGATCTCTTGACCTTGTGATCTGCCCGGCTCGACCTTCCAAAGTGCTGGGATTATAGGCGTGAGCCACCATGCCCGGCCTATTTTTGTATTTTCAGTAGAGTTGGGGTTTCACCATGTTGGCCAGGCTGGTCTCAAACTCCTGACCTCAGATGATCCACCCAGCTCGGCCTCCCAAAGTGCTGAGATTACAGGTGTGAGCTACTATGCCCCGCCCACATCAGCAATTCTTAATTTACAAACCATGGATTGGCTTCAGGAGAACCTAAGAACCAATGCAATCTGTTGGTAAATTTTATGTGTGCAATTTTCTCCAGAGAGGGTCAACAGCATATATATTTTCAAAGATGTCTGTGGTGCAAAATAGGTAAGAGTGTATTATGTTAGAAGTCCTTGGGCGATCAACTTCACTGGATTGAGCACTGGATTGAGGCTGGATTGAGAATGGGGACTGGTATAGATCAGGATAATGTTGAATTTGAACCTCACTTGAGGCTTTTGTACAGAGGATGAGAAGACAGGGTAAATTCAAGGGATAATCAGAAATTAAAATCAGTATGATTTGGTGATGAGTGAGATGTGAAAGGTCAGAGAAAAACATCAAGGATGAAATCAAGCTTCTGACTTGCAACAGTGAGTATACCGAGAGTTACAGGCTAGATGGAAGATTAATAAAATTGGGAGCATTCTGGTTTTCATGAAGAATGGCCATGCGATGTTCAGGGAGAAATGGACAGTTGAAAATGAGAGTCTAGCCAGGCACAGTGGCTCACTCCTGTAATCCCAGCACTTTGGGAGGCTAAGGTGGGAGAACTGCTTGAGCCCAGGAGCAGGAGGCAACAGTGAGCCAGAATTATGCCACTGCACTCCAGCCCGAGCGACAGTGAGATCCTGACTCCAAACAAACAAACAAACAAAGAAACACGCACCACCAAAAATCAAAAAAGAAACCCAAGTCTAGAGGCACATAGCTGGGAGTCAGTTTTAGCTGAGAGAGTTAAGATCATCCAATCAGTATTAAGGAAGGAAGTCACTACTGGAGACCACCAATACTTAAGAAAAATGGGTAAAATCAGAGGAATTGATAAAGGCCGGCTGAAAAATGTTGGTGTCTAGCTCAAGAAAGGACGGGTTAGGTGGTATATATTTATTAATATGGATCTAGAGAAGCATTTGTTCACTAATACATTTTACTTGTGTTCTCTAATTTAAAATCACCTTTTCATCTTGATTTTCCTGCAGCTAAATTAGAAATTTATAGTTTTCCCCCTAAAAAATGCAGTGACGTTCTTTCTTATAAATTACATTATCTGATTTTCTTGTCAGCCAGCTTCAAGGAAATCCATGTGTTCAAAATGTCTGCTTGCAGTTTGCCCCATACCAAATGGTTGTTTAATCCAAATACTGAGCCGCAAACTGAGCTAATCCTTCTGGAGAAAGGATGGTTGAACAGCTGAGACCACTGGGTACTCAAAGAGAAGACCACACATCCTGAGCTCCCCAGTCTGGTTTGAGGGGAGGACAGCTGATAACTGGATATGCAGTATTCCCAGACATCACTGGTCCCAAACCATTGCTTCTGCCTGCCACTGCCACTGCCACAAGTACAATAGCAATGCCATCCCCTTGACACACAGCTTTAATCTTCAGGGTTTCATTTGGTCCTCTATGTGTGGATGTTACTCAAAGTTTACATGGAGTGCCAACATTTCCACAGGTCTTGGTGTTTTCACAGTGACCAAGAACAGAAGTAGAGCTCATCAATATTACAACCCTGCACTAACTTTCTGATTTCAAAAGCAACTTGACTCTCTCTGCAACCCACTCAAAACTTTTCTGTCTTTGTTTTTTTTTTTTTTTTTTTTTTGAGATGGAGTCTCGCTCTGTCACCCAGGCTGGAGTGCAGTGGCATGATCTTGGCTCACTGCAAGCTCTGCCTCCCGGGTTCAAGCAATTCTCCTGCCTCAGCCTCCCAAGTGGCTGGGACTACAGGCATGTACCACCATGCCTGACTAATTTTTGTATTTTTAGTAGAGACAGGGTTTCACCATGTTGGCCAGGCTGCTCTCGAGCTCCTGACCTCGGGTGATCCGCCCGCCTCAGCCTGCCAAAGTGCTGGGATTATAGGCGTGAGCCACCATGCCCAGCCTCAAAGCTTTTCTTTACCGTTTGGAGCCCTTCAGGAGTTACTTCTTTGAGCTCCCAATAAGACTGTCTTTCTGTTGGCTTCAATCTCATAATGGCCAGAGTCTCCAGGAATCATCACCAAGAACAATTTCTTTGGTGGTTATATCAACACCAAATTCAATCTTCATATCAACTAATGTACTGTTCTGGGGTAACCAGGATTTCTCCAGTATTTCAATAACCTGTGTAGCATGACTCATGATATACCTTCAGTTTGGCCTATAACAAGTCCAACAAAACGAAATGTTGCAGCAGTCAACTGTTCCTCAATCACCGTGGGTCATTATTGGCATCATCCTTGGAAAACATCTCCACTTTAGATGGATAAAACTTATATCCTTCCTTGACACTGGGATTTATTTCTTTTGAGAAATAAACAAGTTGCTATTCTGCAAACCCATTCCATTGGAACCACTTCACGCTGGGGTGCAATGAAAGCTGTCTCCCCACATTTTCTGGTGAAAGCAGTTTTAATACCTGCTTCCTGTAACAACTGAAAACTACCCCTCCAGGTGATTCTTTCTAGCTGCATTTCCCACTGTAATTGGATCCTTGGACTGCAGGAGGACTTTTCCTGGAACATCTAACAATCCGTAGACTTCTTTTGTTTTACCTTCATACAGTTTTTGTTTTGTTTTGAGACGGAGTATTGCTCTTGTCACCCAGGCTGGAGTGCAATGCCACAATCTCGGCTCACTGCAACTTCTGCCTCCCGGGTTCCAGTGATTCTCCTGTCTCAGCCTCCCGAGTAGCTGGGACTACAGGTGCCTGCCATCATGCCCAGCTAATTTTTATTTATTTATTTTTTTGAGACAGAGTTTTGCTCTTGTTGTGCAGGCTGGAGTGCAATGGCATGATCTTGGCTCACTGAAACCTCCGCCTTTCAGGTTCAAGTGATTCTCCTGCCTCAGCTTCCTGAGTAGCTGGAATTACAGGCGTCTGCCACCATGCCTGGCTAATTTTTGTATTTTTAGTAGAGACAGGGTTTCGCCATGTTGGCCAGGCTGGTCTTGAACTCCTGACCTCAGGTAATCCACCTGCCTCGGCCTCCCAAAGTGCTGGGATTACAGGTGTGAGGCACCACGCCCGACCTCATACAGTTTTTTTCAAGTTCAGTACCTCAGGTGTTGCCATTATCCTGAGTGGGCTGAGGGCTGCAACTGCGCTGGGAAGAGAGCAACCACACATATTTTAACCTAGTGCCTGTCCTTTTAACTTAACATTTAGGTCCCCCTCTACCTCCCTATTTTCTGTTAAGATTCCTCACATTTTTGCAAATTTGGTAAAATTCCTCATTTCAGGGGGGTTAATCCCATTGTTGGCCACTAGGTAGAGCTAGAATCTTATTTATGGTGATTCTTACGCTTGCTATTTTTCAGTGTCCTATTTAGGAGGCAAAGAAGCCTTTGTCTTAGAATTTTTAGGACAGTTTTTCAGAGCAGTCTTCATCATAAATTCCTCCAGAGATCATCAAATACATAAAAGGAAAAGAGGAAAAGGAAGAACTTCCAAGTTCATTTACCAATCATCTTTCAGCATAATAACCATCATCTACATGAGGACAAACCTCATTAACTGTGGGAGTCTGGGTACAGTCAACCTCCTTCTGTAGTTGGTCTAAGATCCTTTAAGGTACTTTGTAGCCAAAGTCGAGAACACTTCATTTTCTTTACCAGGGCTAAACTGATTGATTGCATCCTTATTTTGTTTTGTTTTGTTTTGTTTTGTTTTATTTTGAGATGGAGTCTCGCTGTGTCACCCAGGCTGGAGAGCAATGGCATGATCTCGGTTCATTACAACATCTGCTTCCCAGGTTCAAGTGATTCTCCCATCTTAGCCTCCTGAATAGCTGGGACTACACATCCACCTAATTTTTGTATTTTTAGCAGAGACGGGATTTTACCATGTTGGCCAGGCTGGTCTCGAACTCCTGACCTCAAGTGATCCGCCCGCCTCGGCTTCCCAAAGTGCTGGGATTACAGGTGTGAGCTACCACACTTGGCTGATTGCATCTTTTAAAATTGCAATGAGTGTAAGATTAGAAGTTTATAAACAGATATTTCCAATTGAGTTCTTTTGGTGAAGGTCCTTTTTTTGCTACTCAAGATGTTATTAAGTAATAATCAGATGTTACATTGGTTTCTCAGTCATCTGCCTTTTGCTAATGTGGCTTTAAAAATTAATTTGAAGCCGGGCACGGTGGCTCAAGCCTGTAATCCCAGCACTTTGGGAGGCTGAGACGGGCGGATCACAAGGTCAGGAGATCGAGACCATCCTGGCTAACACGGTGAAACCCCGTCTCTACTAAAAAATACAAAAAACTAGCTGGGCGAGGTGGCAGGCGCCTGTGGTCCCAGCTACTCCGGAGGCTGAGGCAGGAGAATGGCGTAAACCCGGGAGGCGGAGCTTGCAGTGAGCTGAGATCCGGCCACTGCACTCCAGCCTGGGCGACAGAGCCAGACTCAGTCTCAAAAAAAAAAAAAAAAAAAAAAAAAAAATTAATTTGAATTGTTTGAGAACTTAAAAAGTTGAAGACCCTGTCCCTTCTTTGGAGAAGTAGCTCTGTAGAAAGAGAGGCTGGCTGATGATCAGGTTTTAAGGACACAGCCTGGTCGTAGGTCTTTTGAGGATGAGCAGATTGCTTCCCTTTTTCATACCCGAGCTAGTGATAACAAGTTATCTCTTGTTCAGGACATTAATATACTGCTTTTCTTCATGCTTCAATAAAACATAAAGTGGTCAGTAGTATAATGATATAGAACAAGATAAAGTTTGTTTGTGGTTTTTTTTTTTTGGAGAGGGAGTCTTGCTCTGTCACCCAGGCTGGAGTGCAGAGGCATGAACTTGGCTCACTGCAACCTCTGCCTCCCGGGTTCAAGTGATTCTCCTGCCTCAGCCTCCTGAGTAGCTGGGATTACAGGTGTGCACCACTGTGCCTTGCTAATTTTTGTATTTTTAGTAGAGACGGGGTTTCACCATGTTGGTCAGTCTGGTCTTGAACTCCTGACCTCGTGATTAGCCCGCCTCAGCCTCCCAAAGTGCTGGGATTACAGGTGTAAGCCACTGCGCCTGGCCAGAAGATAAAGATTTTTTTTTTTTTTTTTTTTTGAGACGGAGTCTCGCTCTGTCACCCGGGCTGGAGTGCAGTGGCCGGATCTCAGCTCACTGCAAGCTCCGCCTCCCGGGTTCACGCCATTCTCCTGCCTCAGCCTCCCGAATAGCTGGGACTACAGGCGCCCGCCACCTCGCCCAGCTAGCTTTTTGTATTTTTTAGTAGAGACGGGGTTTCACCGTGTTAGCCAGGATGGTCTCGATCTCCTGACCTTGTGATCCGCCCGTCTCAGCCTCCCAAAGTGCTGGGATTACAGGCTTGAGCCACCGCGCCCGGCTAAGATAAAGATTTTGAAGAACATTTAATTTCCTCATTTCTCCTATCCTCTACCCTGTGGATTGTAAGCTATAAAAGTTCTTTTCTGGAAGGGAATGGCTCAATACTTGAGTGCCATGCTCTCCTAGTTGTCATTTATCAAATTATTATTCTCATATATAGGAAGAATTGTCACATTTTTCTCATGTATAGGAAGAACAGCCATGAGTCAGCTTGCTGAGTCTGATTGGTCCAAGGGCTTCCTGGCACACTGAACCCCAGTCATGTAGAACCCCAGCTCTGTAGAAGAGGAGCAGCTATCACAGCAGTTTGAGTAATTGCAGACAAAGGTGAAGCAAGAAGAGAACAATATCAACAACAACTAGCAATGATAAAAAACAACCTACATTTACCTGGCACTTTTTTTTTTTTCTTTTTCTTTTTTTTTTTTTTTTGATGGAGTTTCGCTCTTGTTGTCCAGGCTGCAGTGCAATGGCACTATCTTGGCTCACTGCAACCTCCGCCTCCCGGGTTCAAGCGATTCTCTTGCCTCAGCCTCCTGAGTAGCTGGGATTACAGCTGCCCACCACCACGCCCGGCTAATTTTTGTATTTTTAGTAGAGATGGATTTTCGTCATGTTGGCCAGGCTGGTCTCGAACTCCTGACCTCAGGGGATCTGCCCACTTCAGCCTCCCAAAGTGCTGGGATTACAGGCATGAGTCACTGCGCCTAACCTATCTGGCACCTTTATGACCTGGGAAGTTTTGCAGTTTTATTCTCTGTTAAATGCATATCTGTTGAGCTTTTTCTGTTAGTAAAATGTACTCCAAGATTTCTTTCTTTCTTTCTTTTTTTTTTTTTTGAGATGAAGTCTTACTCTGTCACCCAGGCTGGAGTGCAGTGGCGTGATCTCGGCTTACTGCAACCTCTGCCTCCCAGTTCAAGCAATTCTCCTGCCTCAACCTCCTGGGTAAGTGGGATTACAGGTTACCACCACCATGCCTGGCTAATTTTTTGTATTTTTAGTAGAGACGGGATTTCATCATGTCGGCCAGGCTGGCCTCAAACTCCTGATCTCAGGTAATCCACCCACCTCGGCCTCTCAAAGTGCTTGGATTATAGGAATGAGTCACGGTGCCCAGGCTTAATGCTGTATTTTTTAATACACACACGGTACAGAAGGATATAAGATGGCAAGTAAAATACCCCTTCTTAACCTACTTTCAAACTTTTTTCCTTTCCATATCTGGGCATAGAATTTGAACTCATTCTTTTTTTAAAAAAAATTAATTTTTTTTTTTTACTTTCTTTTTTTTTTTTTTTTTTTTTTTTTTTTTTTTTGAGACGGAGTCTTGCTCTGTCACCCAGGCTGGAGTGCAGTGGCCGGATCTCAGCTCACTGCAAGCTCCGCCTCCCGGGTTCACACCATTCTCCTGCCTCAGCCTCCCAAGTAGCTGGGACTACAGGCGCCCGCCACCTCGCCCGGCTAGTTTTTTGTATTTTTTAGTAGAGACGGGGTTTCACCGTGTTAGCCGGGATCGTCTCTCGATCTCCTGACCTCGTGATCCGCCCATCTCGGCCTCCCAAAGTGCTGGGATTACAGGCTTGAGCCACCGCGCCCAGCCTTTTTTTTTACTTTCTATAACAAAATATTTCAAACAAAGATAGAGGGACCAGTGTAATGAACTTAATTTACCTATTATCTAGCTTCACCTATTATCAATAATCTTGTTTTTATCATATTTCCCATATCCAGATTGAAGCAAATTCTAGACATCACATCATTTTAAAAAAATTAAAATAATTATTATTGCTGTTTTTATAGAGATGGGGGTCTCACTATATTGCCCAGGCTGGTCCCGAACTCCTGGGCTCAAGTAATCCTCCTATCTTTGCCACCCAAAGTGCTGGGATTATAGGCATGAGCCACTGCATCTGGCCCACATAATTTCATTTGTAAGTATTTTATAATTATTCAGTTTTTATTAATAGATTTTAGGTTTTAGAAGTTCTTTTTAAGTTTGTTTACAATAAAATCTTTATTCAAAAGACTGTAAAAAGTTATAACTATTACAGTCTGGCAAAGAGCAAATAAAGGCAAATAAAAAGTTCTCAGAATGTAGTTTCCTTCTTTTAAAATATGTAACTGTTGGCCGGGCACGGTGGCTCAAGCCTGTAATCCCAGCACTTTGGGAGGCCGAGGCGGGTGGATCACGAGGTCAGGAGATCGAGACTATCCTGGCTAACACGGTGAAACCCCGTCTCTACTAAAAATACAAAAAACTAGCCGGGCGTGGTGGCGGGCGCCTGTAGTCTCAGCTACTCGGGAGGCTGAGGCGGGAGAATGGCATGAACCCGGGAGGCGGAGCTTGCAGTGAACCGAGATCACGCCACTGCACTCCAGCCTGGGAGACACAGCGACACTCCGTCTCAAAAAAAAAAAAAAAAAAAAAAAAAAAAAAAAAAAAAAAATGTAACTGTTTTCTTGGTAGAGGCAAAATCTTAAAAGGGATTCAGTTGCACATTTAAGTGTTTAGCCAGCCTTCTTCCATGCCCAGCAGTTAAGCCAGCACAGAAGGTCAAGCGTGAGCATGGTGGTTCATGCCTGTAATTCCAGCACTGTGGGAGGCTGAGGTGGCAGGATTGCTCGAGTCCAGGAGTTTGAGACCAGCCTGGGCAACATAGTGGGACCCTGTTTCTACAAAAACTAAAACTACAAAAAAAAAAAAAAAAAAAAAAAAAGCACAATGTTATAGCATGCACCTATAATCCCAGCTACTTGGGAGGACTGCTTGAGCCCTGAAATGAAAGGCTGCAGTGAGCTATGATCCTACCACTGCACTGAAGCTTGGGTGACAGAGCAAGACTGTCTCTAAAAAAAAAAAACAACAAAAAACTAAACCAGCATAGAGAATCAGTTGCCTGTGGGCCCTGCCCAAGCCTCAGCCCAGCTAGGAGTCTGAGGCTTTAAGGAGTCCTGTATGTACAAGTGACAGACTCACACCATAGTCCACCCATCTGGAATATATACCCTCAACAAAGCCTTGTCCTGGGGCAGCAGGCAGGCTGCAACCTGACATTCAAGAGTGGCTGGCCTTTTCTGCAGGAGGGTGGGAGGGCCTGAGCTGCCCTCCTGTGGCTTCAGGCATCTGGGATGAAGTGGTCCATGATATGGTGAGGATGGGTGGGGGAAAACTTTTTGACTGTGTGCTCATAGTTCACAGTGGGGATGATGGTCAGGGTGACAGTGTTCCTGGCTGTGGCCAGAATCTCTGAGATCTCTTTCAGCCCAATGACATTCTGCATAGTGCTTGTTAAATGTTCTTGAACCTGGCACACATGGTGGTTGGTGAAGAGTCCATGAGGACCACAGAGCTCCCTTTGACCACAGGGAAGACCTTTCCCTTCTTGATGATGAAGCCACCATGGCCTGTGCTGTCCTTGTGCATGGTGACAATCCACTGGACTGTCCTGTCCTGAATGACCATAACAATCTTCTTGGCCAATTACCTCTCATCTCTGCCAGATGGGCTTTTCCCATGTTCCACTTGGCACAGTCACGCCCATCAATCTGTAGGATTTGGTTCCCAAAGCACAGCAGCATGAGGGATGCAGTGGTGTTGGCCTGCACCACCTGCACAAAGAGCCCCTTGTTGGTGGTCTGCAGCTGCAGCCCAGTCTTGCCATGTTTGTCTTTGCATAGGTGGATGTTGTGCATCTGGGGCTTGATCTCTCACCACGTGCCCAGGCTGTTCCTTGACCCCCTGGGCTGGTTAGGAACCTGAGACAGCAGTCTGCAGACACCAAGGCTCAGGGGGTCAGCCTGGCCTATGGGACCTAGTGCTTCAGAGGTTATTGGGAAGCAGGGGTAAGGATGGGGAAAGGAGGACGGAGAGGTCCCTGGGCCCAATTTCATCCCCAGACCACACACTTCATTTAAAAGTTTTAAATTTATAGAAAAATTGAGCAGACAGTACCATTCCATACTACATAATTCCAGTTTCCTCTGTTAATAACATCCCATATTATTTATTTATTTTTTGTCACTCAGGCTGGAGTGCAGTGGCGTGATCTTCACTCACTACAACCTCCACCTCCCGGGTTCAAGCGATTCTCCCACCTCAGCCTCCTGAGTAGCTGGGACTACAGGTACATGCCACCACACCTGGCTAATTTTTGTATTTTTAGTAGAGATGGGGTTTCACTATGTTGGCCAGGCTGGTCTTGAATTCCTGACCTCGTGATCCGCCCACCTCAGCCTCCCAAAGTGCTGGGATTACAGGCGTGAGCCACCATGCCCGGCCTAATAACATCCCATATTATTAAGTGTATCATATACATAGTTAACAAATACATTTCTTACAATTAATAACCAATAGTGATAAAGTTCATACTTACTCAGATTTTCTTTTTTTCTTTTCTTTTTTTTTTTTTTTTGAGATGGAGTTTTGCTCTTGTTGCCCAGGCTGGAGAGCAATGGTGCGATCTTGGCTCACTGCAAACTCTGGCTTCCAGGTTCAAGCGATTTTCCTGCCTCAGCCTCCCGAGTAGCTGGGATTACAGGCATGTGCCACCACGCCCGGCTAATTTTTGTAGTTTTAGTAGAGACCAGCTTTCTCCATGTTGGTCAGGCTGGTCTTGAACTCCCGACCTCAGGTGATCTGCCTACCTCGGCCTCCCAGAGTGCTGGGATTACAAACGTGAGCCACCAAGCCCAGCCCATACTTACTTGGATTTTCTACATTTTTACCTAATGTCTTTTTTTCTGTCCTAAGATCCCATTCAGATTACCACTTTAAATTGTCATTTTTCTCCTTAAGGTTTTCTTGCCTATGACATTTTCTCATTCTTTGTCTTTAATGACCTTGGCAGTTTTGAAGACTACTGGTTAGGTACATTTTAGGATGCCTTTCTATTGGAATTTGTTTGATTTTTTTTCTTTTTCTTTTTCTTTTTTCTTTTCTTTTATTTATTTATTTATTTTTTGAGATGGAGTTTCACTCTTGTTGATCACGCTGGAGCACAATGGCGCTATCTTAGCTCACTGCAACTTCTGCCTCCTGGGTTCAAGCGATTCTCCTGTCTCAGCCTCCTGAGTAGCTGGGATCATAGGCACCCGCCACTTCGCCTGGCTAATTTTTGGTATATTTAATAGAGATGGGGTTTCACCATGTTGGCCAGGCTGACCTCGAACTTCTGACCTCAGGTGATCCACCTGCCTCAGCCTCCCAAAGTGCTGGGATTGCAGGTGTGAGCCACCAGGCCCAGCCTGTTTATTTTCTTTTTTTTTTTTTTTGAGACGGAGTCTCGCTGTGTCTCCCAGGCTGGAGTGCAGTGGCGTGATCTCGGCTCACTGCAAGCTCCGCCTCCCGGGTTCACGCCATTCTCCCGCCTCAGCCTCCCAAGTAGCTGAGACTACAGGCGCCCGCCACCACGCCCGGCTAGTTTTTTGTATTTTTAGTAGAGACGGGGTTTCACCATGTTAGCCAGGATAGTCTCGATCTCCTGACCTCGTGATCCACCCGCCTCGGCCTCCCAAATGCTGGGATTACAGGCTTGAGCCACCGCGCCCGGCCCCAGCCTGATTATTTTCTTATGATTAGGCTTGGATTTTAGATTTTTGGAGAGGAAGATCACAGAGATAAAGTACTGTTTTTCTTTTTTTGAGACAGTCTTGCTGTGTCATCCAAGCTGGAGTGCAGTGGCATGATCTTGCTCACTGCAACCTTCACCTCCTGGGTTCAAGCGATTCTTGTGCCTCAGCATCTGAGTAGCTGGGACTACAGGTGTGCACCACCATGCTGGGCTAATTTCTGTATTTTTGGTAGAGATGTGGTTTTACCATGTTGGCCAGGTTGGTCTCAAACTCCTGGCCTCAAGCAATCTGCCCGTCTCAGGTTTTACAAAGTGCCAAGATTACATGTGTGAGTCACTGCACCCGGCCTAACGTACCGTTTTCATCACGTCATATCAAGGGTACACACTATCAGCATGTTGTATGACTGTTCACATTGATCACCTGGCTAAAGTAGCGTTTGTCAGGATTCTCCACTGTAAAGTTACTCTTCCCCACCCCTTCTTCTTTCTGTACTCTTTTGAAGAAAATCAACAGGCACAGCCTACACTTCAGGAGTGAGGAGTTATGCTCTTCCTCTCTTAGGATGAAGTATCTACATGATTTATTTAAAATTTTTCTAGGCCGGGCGCAGTGGCTCAAGCCTGTAATCCCAGCACTTTGGGAGGCCGAGACGGGCGGATCACAAGGTCAGGAGATCGAGACCATCCTGGCTAACATGGTGAAACCCCGTCTCTACTAACAATACAAAAAACTAGCCGGGCGAGGTGGTGGGCGCCTGTAGTCCCAGCTACTCAGGAGGCTGAGGTAGGAGAATGGCGTAAACCCGGGAGGCGGAGCTTGCAGTGAGCTGAGATCCGGCCACTGCACTCCAGCCTGGGCGACAGAGCGAGACTCCGTCTCAAAAAAAATAAAATAAAATAAAATTTTTCTGCACAGGAGATTCATCTTTTCTTCATATATTAATTTATGGATTTATTTATACTGATATGAACTCGTGGATATTCTTTTTTTTTTTTTTTGAGACGGAGTCTTGCTCTGTCGCCCAGGCTGGAGTGCAGTGGCCAGATCTCAGCTCACTGCAAGCTCCGCCTCCCGGGTTTAGGCCATTCTCCTGCCTCAGCCTCCCGAGTAGCTGGGACTATAGGCGCCGGCCACCATGCCCAGCTAGTTTTTTGTATTTTTTAGTAGAGACAGGGTTTCACCGTGTTAGCCAGGATGGTCTTAATCTCCTGACCTCGTGATTCGCCCGTGTCGGCCTCCCAAAGTGCTGGGATTACAGGCTTGAGCCACTGTGCCTGACCGTGGATATTCTTTTTTAAAAATGCACCTTCATTCTCAGATCGTTGATATTCATTTTACATTTTCGGTATAATCCAATACTTTGTTTTTTTTTTTTTTTTTTTTTTTGAGACGGAGTCTTGCTCTGTCGCCCAGGCTGGAGTGCAGTGGCCGGATCTCAGCTCACTGCAAGCTCCGCCTCCTGGGTTCACGCCATTCTCCTGCCTCAGCCTCCTGAGTAGCTGGGACTACAGGCGCCCGCCACCTCGCCCGGCTAGTGTTTTGTATTTTTTAGTAGAGATGGGGTTTCACCGTGTTAGCCAGGATGGTCTCGATCTCCTGACCTCGTGATCCACCCATCTCGGCCTCCCAAAGTGCTGGGATTACAGGCTTGAGCCACCGCGCCCGGCCAATACTTTGTTTTTAAAATTATTCCAGGCCCAGCACGGTGGCTCACGCCTATAATCCCAGCACTTTGGGAGGCTGAGGCAGGAGGATCCCAAAGTCAGGAGTTCGAAACCAGCCTGGCCAACATGGCAAAACTCCGTCTCTACTAAAACTACAAAAATTAGCCGGGCATGCTGGCAGGCACCTGTAGTCCCAGCTACTCAGGAGGCTGAGGCAGGAGAATCGCTTGAACCTGGGAGGTGGAGCTTGCAGTAAGCCGAGATCACACCACTGCACTCCAGCCTGGGTGACAGAGTGAGGCTCTATCTCAAAAAAAAAAAAAAAAAAAAAAAAAAAAAAGAATTATTCCAGTTTTGGCTATTGAGAGCTTTTTCAGCCGCTTCTTTTGTTCCTTTGGCATACCCCCATCACTCTTTTTTTTTTTTTTTTTTTTTTTTTTTTTTTTTTTTTTGAGACAGAGTATTGCTCTGCAGCCCAGACTGGAGTGCATTGGCACAATCTTGGCTCACTGCAGCCTCCGCCTCCAGTCCAAGTGATTCTCCGCCTCAGCCTCCAGAGTAGCTAGAGTTACAGGCGTGGACCACCATGCCTGGCTAATTTTTGTATTTTTAGTAGAGATGAGATTTCATCATGATGGCCAGGCTGGTCTTGAACTCCTGGCCTCAAGCGACCCACCCGCCTTGGCCGCCCAAGGTGCTGGGATTACAGGCATGAGCCACCGTACCCAGCCACCCCATCACTTTTTTTTTTTTTGAGCACTTTATTTTCTGGCACTATAATGTGCTCCAGGCTTATCTTGTATATTTCTTGCCCAGTCCTCAAGCCATTTCTGTTCGGGAGTCTCAGTTTTCTCGTAGGGGGTCACGAGCTAAGCCAACAGCCAGCTGAAGGCGCGCAGCCCACAAGGGTCTGAGTTCCGCCGCCCGGCCCAGTGCCTGTTCGCAGGTTCCCCAGAAGGGCGGGGGAGCGCGCCGGAGGCAGGGAGAGGCGGCGCGGGAGCACCGGGGCTTTGAGGATGGATCATGGCTTCCTCAGAGGAGGCGGGGGTTCCATTTTCCGTCGCCCACACCCCAGCCCCATTTTCGACGCCCTCTACTTGGCAGCCGGTGAGCCCCTAGCCCCGGCGTTTCTGGCTCCAGCCCCAGAAACCGTCTGCTAGACGCGCCGTCTGCTAGAGCCCCTGGAAAACGCCGGCCTGGGAGTCCTGGGTAGTGTTCCAGGCCCTTGAACTGCAGGGAGGGCAACCAAATGACAGGGGCGGTGACGGAGAGCATCCCTGAAAGGTAAAAAGTCGTCTAAAGGATCGAAGAAATGGAGGGCGAGCGAGTCCGTGGGCGGGACAGCACCTTCGGGTGCGGGTCGGAGGAGCGAGCCGCGGAAGAGGCGGGTAGGGCGGTGTAAATAGGCGGTGTAATTAGGTCGCAGAGCCGAGACCCTTCTGCTCCAGTGCCTCGGGCGTTCCTGGAGGCGGGCTGCGGGAGGCTGCTCCGTTCTCTGGGTCCTCTCCGCCGGTTCTTGTCGTTTGGTCACGTCCTCAGTTGCAGTCGGTTATTGGAGAATGATCAGGGCCCAAAGATGGTTTACGTCGAGTCGTGGATGTTATCGCCGTTGTTTGGTGACCGAGCCCGGAGCTTGAGCCCTGGGAGGTCTTGCCAGCCGCATGTGGTCCCGTGCCCACCTCTCGCGGTGGGCACCTAGACTGTGTTAATCCACCTAGACTGTGCATTGGTCCAGTCTGGGTTGACCCCGACCCGAAGTAGCCCTTTCCTTCGCGTCCTAAACCTCGCTTCTCAGGTGGCGTCTGGTCCCTTCCCGCGGGCGGGCCCTGAGGTGCCGGGAGATGCTGTACTACTCGTGCCTTAGCGCGCACTTCCTTTCCCAGGCGAGAATCGCGAAATGCTGTCGGCCTTCCAGAGGCTGTTCCGAGTTTTATTTGTGATTGGAACGGTCTCAGAATGCGGAGTCCTGATCTTCATTTATGGATGGCCCTTTCTCCAGACCCTTGCGATGCACCTGATCGGGACAGTGTCTTTCCAGCTTCGGATCCGCAGAAATCGAGGTGAGTGTCTTCAGGGGTCCTGGTAGGGAGAGCTTCCTTCACCCAGGTGCCAGGAAAGGTGAGTTTCGCTTCCGGGATCTTTCAGGATCACTCCAGCTCCTTAGTCTGAAGGCCTAGGACAGTTCTGCAAATCACCAAGTTAAAAAAAACCCTGGGTGTGCCTCCTGGTTTGTGAGTAGAAAGAGCAAGATGTGGTTGGAAAGGAAGATTGTGGCTAGAAGCAACCAAAGGCTGAAAATCTAGGACATTTGTGAACTGTAGGTTTAGAAGTCCCGGGAATCCCAGGGCAGCTCCTCTAGGGGACCATCTTCCACTAAATCTCTTTTGCGGGTCTGCCCCATGGCTTAGATATTCTAGGAGAGCTGATCTCAAAGCGGAGTCCCGCGATCAGCAAAATCAGCATCACCTGAGAACTCCTTAAAAACACAAACTGCCAGGCGCGTTGGCTCACGCCTGTAATCCCAGCACTTTCGGAGGCCGAGGCGGGCGGATCACTTGAGATCAGGAGTTTGAGACCAGCCTGGCCAACATGGTGAAACCCGTCTCTACTAAAAATACAAAAATTAGCCTGGTGCGCGCGCCTGTAATCCCAGCTACTAGGGAGGCGGAGGCAGGAGAATCGCTTGATCCTGGGAGGTGGAGGTTGCAGTGAGCCGAGATCCACCACTGCTCTCCAGCCTGGGTGACAGAGTCAAGACTCCGTCTCAAAAAAAAAAAAAAAAATTAGCTGAGCTACTTGGGAGGCTGAGGCAGGAGAATCGCTTGAGCCCAGGAGGTGGAGGTTGCAGTGAGCAGAGATTGCTCCATTATTGCACTCCAGCCTGGGCGACAGAGCAAGACTCTGTCTCAAAAACAAACAAACAAACAACAAAAACTCTGTCACCCACCCCACATCCACAGAATCAGAAACTCTGGGGGTGAGGCACAGAAACTCGGGTTTTAAGAAGACCTCCAGGTGATGTGGATGCATGCTGTTGAAAATCCAGCTCTAGGGTCAGCTCCACAAGGCATGCACCTGATCAGCTGCTCTCTTTTTTAGCCAGAGCAGGAGCCAGGTGGTTGCACAGTTCTTCGTGGGCCTCTGGGCATTCCGTTTAAGGCTGGGGCCTGAGGGAATCTCAGGCAGGGATGGCATTGCTTGTGGAAAGCCTGCTGGCCTGGGGATCAAGAGGCCAAGACCCCAGTTCTGTTTGTGCTATGAAAGACGGGGACAGGGAAATGGATGTGTGTGGGCAAGTGTTCTTAAATCTGTAATGGTTTAAGTAACTGCAAACTCCAGCTTTTAAATAATCCTCTAATGGTTTTATTTATTTATTTATTTAATTTGAGGGAGTCTTGCTCTGTTGCCAGACTGGAGTGCAGTGACCCGATCTCGGCTCATTGCAGCCTCCGCCTACCGCGTTCAAGCAATTCTCTGCCTCATCCTCCTGAGTAGCTGGGATTACAGGCACCCGGCATCGCGCCCGGCATCGCTCTCTGCTAATTTTTGTATTTTTAATAGAGACGGGGTTTCACCATCTTGGCCAGGCTGGTCTTGAACTCCTGACCTCATGATCCACCCGCCTCGGCCTCCCAAAATGCTGGGATTACAGGCATGAGCCACCTTGCCCGGCCATTCTAATGGTTATATAATAAATAATTTACGTTAGTTTAGTGTTGTTCAGTGTTCTTTACAAGGTAAAAGGAAAAACATTTTCAAAAGGTCTTCTCACAGTGTTCGGGGGTTCAAGTGAAAATTTTCTTTTCTTTCTTGCTTTTTTTTTTTTTTTGAAATGAAGTCTCGCTCTGTCACCCAGGCTGGAGTGCAGTGGCGCAATCTCAACTCACTGCAACCTCTACCTCCTGGGTTCAAGCGATTCTCCTGCCTCAGCCTCCCAAGTAACTGGGACTTACAGGCGTGCGCCACCACGCACCGCTAATTTTTTGTTTTTTTAGTAGAGACGGGGTTTTACCATGTTGGCCAGGATGGTCTCAATCTCTTGACCTCGTGATCCACCCGCTTCGGCTTCCCAGAGTGCTGGGATTACAGGCGTGAGCCACTGCGCCCGGCTAAGTGAAAATTTTCTAAAGGAGTCTTCAACTCACACCCCCACCACCCTGGGCACCAACCCTCACCCCAAGCTACAAGGAGGGTATTATCTATTATGGGGAATTCTGTCCAGCAGTCCAGACAGATGAGGGCAAAAAATAGTTCCTTGGTTTGTGAACCACAGGGCTCACTGCTAGCTTTAGCACAAGCAGTTCAGTTGCAGGAGTGAGATTCTTAGAAACCAGGTTGGAGTGAGTTGAGAAATTTAAATGGGATGCCTGTGGAATATGTTTAGTGGATGTTTTTAGAAAGCATAACTGATGCTCCTGGATGGGAAAACCTGGACAATTTTTGTTGAGATGGGGAACAAAGAAATAGCTGGAAACAGAGAGGCTGGGGGAAGAGGGAGCTTATTACTCAGGGTGTTGGGTGAGGGAGGACAGGGTTGATGCACGGGGAGGGAGAGTCTAGAAGTAGCAGCCTCCAAGCCCCAGTGAAAGCAGAGGGGGTTGTGATTTAGAGCTCTGGTGGAGGGGAGCAGCTTCTGGTAGAAGGAGGAGCATAAGTAGGAGCAGGAGGCAGGAAGGGTGAGGATTCAGGGAGCTGTATGGAAAGATTCATTCTGGTTGAAGAGAAAGAATACTCGTTTCTACCTTGTTTGATCCCTGATTACTTCATCTATCAATACTAATTAACATTTCTGCAATAAAAGCACTAAGTGCGTATGTACCTGCTTTCATAACTAATAACGCAAAACTTACAGACTTAAAAATATAATTTGCTCAATTTAAAAATAATCAGAGGCCGGGCACGGTGGCTCACACCTATAATCTCAGCGCTTTGGGAGGCTGAGGCAAGTGGATCACGAGGTCAGGAGTTCCAGACCAGCTTGGCCAACATGGTGAAACCCCATCTCTACTAAAAATACAAAAAATTTGCCGGGCGTGGTGGCAGGTGCATGCCTGTAATCTCAGCTATTTGGGAGGCTGAGGCAGGAGAATCTCTTGAACCCAGGAGGCGGAAGTTGCAGTGAGCTGAGACCGTGCCATAGCACTCCAGCCTGGGCAACAGAGCGAGACTCCATCTCAAAATAATAATAATAGTAGTAATAATAATAATAATAATAGGATATATTGAATGAAACATGTAAATTTTAATTAAATTGGCTGGGTGCGGTGGCTCATGCTTGTCATCCCAGCACTTTGGGAGGCTGAGGTGGGCGGATCACCTGACGTCAGGTGGAGTTTGAGACTAGCCTGGCCAACATGGTGAAACCCCGTCTCCGCTAAAAATACAAAAAAATTAACCAAGTGTGGTGGTGGGCGTCTGTAATCCCAGCTACTTGGGAGGCTGAGGCAGGAGAATTGCTTGAACCTGGGAGGCAGAGAGGTTGCAAGTGAGCCAAGATTGTGCTATTGCACTCCAACCTGGGCAACAAGACTGAGACTCCGTCACACAGACACACACACACAGACACACCCACATACACAAAAATTAAATTGGCTGGGTGTGGTGGCTCACGCCTGTAATTCCAGCACTTTGGGAGGCTAAGGCAGTCTGATCACTTGAGGTCAGGAGTCCAAGACCATCCTGGCCAACATGGTAAACCCCATCTCTACTAAAAATACAAAAATTAGCCGGGTGTGGTGGTGGGCTCCTGTAATCCCAGCTACTTGGAAGGCTGAGGCAGGAGAATCACTTGAACCTGGGAGGTGGAGGTTGCAGTGAGCCAAGATCATGCCACTGCACTCCAGCCTGGGTGACAGAGTGAGACTATGTCTGAAAAAATATAAATAATTAAATCAAAAATCCAATATATTATATTCTCTTAAATGCTAAAAACTTTTAAAAGTAGCTAGAATATCTTAAAAATGTATTTGTTAACCTTTGAGGGCTTGCTGAAGTGCCAGGTCCTTTCTGTTTTGGATGTGTGCTCTTCTTCAATATTCAAAGAAGCCCATGAGATTGGTTCTCTGATTACTGCCTTGCAATTCAGACACAGAGAAACTAAGAAACTTATCTACAGTCACTCAACCAGTGAATGTGAAAGTTGAGATTTGAATCTTGGCTCGTATGCTCTGTTGTCTCCTTGTTATTGTAATGAATACAAAATAGATAACGGTTTCATTGAAACCAGTTCAAGAAATGCGGATTCTATGACTTCAAATTTGTTTCTTTATTATCTCTATACTTATTTTATTTTATATTATATATATATTTTTGAGATGGAGTCTTGCTCTGTCACTCAGGCAGACTGGAATGCAGTAGCACAATCTTGACTCACTGCAACCTCTGCTTCCCAGGTTCAAGTGATTTTCGTGCCTCAGCCTCCTGAGAAGCTGAGATTACAGGAGTCTGCCACCATGCCCAGCTAATTTTTGTATTTTTAGTAGAGATGAGGTTTCACCATATTGGCCAGGCTGGTTTTGAACTCCTTACCTCAGGTGATACGCCCACCTCGGCCTCCCAAAGTGCTTGGATTACAAGTGTGAGGCACTGCGTCCGGCCTCTATACTTATTTTAATACTGAAGTGGGATGCAATTTGTTATATATATTCCCAGAATTGCAAAAATATTACCAGGAAATATCTTGATACCTTCTTTGGGTTTTAGTAGTTTTCTAAGACCCCCAAAGAAAAAGCATCCCAGACCAGCCATGTTGGTGACTGATAGATACAGAAAGGAAACTGGACCTTGTTTCACACTCCAGTTCTGTGAAACCTGAGCCAATTATTAGGCTAAGTCTAGCAATCCAGTCATTATGTTGCCAACCTTTTCTTTGATTTTACTTAAATTTTGTTCTAAAATACATAATATATGTCATTGTAGCAAGTTCAGGGTATGTGATATAGATATAAAAGGGTGTGTGAACAAAAGTGGCTGGTGCAGTGGCTCACGCCTGTCATCCTAGTACTTTGTGAGACCAAGGTGGGAGAGATCCCTGGAGCCCAGAAGTTCAAGACCAGCCTGGGCAACATAGTGAGACCCTTTTATAAATATATTACATATATTTATAAAAATAAAACATGAAAATCCTCTCCCATTCATGGCTCTCAGTCTACCAGCTCTACCCAAATAAATTTTATGTGATATATGCATATTTTACATGTATATGTAGGTATTTTAATGTGTGACAGGATATTTTATACATTGTACCTTTACTTTTTTCATTTTTAATTTTGAGATAATTTTAGACTTTCAAAAGAATTTCAAAGCTTCTACTTATGTTAGCATCTTACATAACCGTAGGACAATTGTTTTTCCTTTTTTTTTGAGACAGAGTGTTGCTCTATTGCCTAGGCTGGTGTGCAGTGGCATGATCTTGGCTCACTGCAACCTCCGCCTCCCGGGTTCAAGTGATTCTCATGTGTCAGGCTCCTGAGCAGCTGGGATTACAGGCGCCTGCCACCATGCCTGGCTAAGTTTCGTACTTTTAGTAGAGAAGGGGCCAGGCTGGTTTCTAGCTCTTGACCTCAGGTGATCCACCCACCTTGGCCTCCCAAAGTTTTGGGATTACAGGCGTGAGCCACCGTGCCAGGCCCATAGAATAATTTTCAAAATTAAGAAATTATTTGCATTCCACCATTTTTTTCATGAATTTAGTTTTTCTGCTCTAGGATACAATTCAGAATCTCACATCATGTAGAGTTGTCCTATCTCCTTGGTCTTGTCTCATCTTGCACAGTTTCTTAGTCTATCCTGTCTTTCATGACCTTGACACTTCTGAAGAATACCAGTTATTTTCTGGAATGCATCTTGGCCGGGCGCAGTGGTTCACGCCTGTAATCCCAGCACTTTGGGAGGCCGAGGTGGGCGGATCACGAGGTCAGGAGTTCAGGACTATCCTGGCTAACACGGTGAAACCCCATCTCTACTAAAAATACAAAAAATTAGCCGGGCATGGTGGCGGGCGCCCGTAGTCCCAGCTACTTGGGAGGCTGAGGCAGGAGAATGGCGTGAACCCGGAGGCGGAGCTTGCAGTGAGCGGAGATCCCGCCACTGCACTCCAGCCTGGGCAACAGAGCCAGACTCCGTCTCAAAAAAAAAAAAAAAAAAAAAAAAAAAAGAATGCATCTCAGTTTGGGTCTGTCTGATGTTTTCTCAGGATTAGACTGAAGCTACACATTATCGAGAAGGACGCTACAAAATGATGTGATCATGTGCCCGTCTCAGTGCATCGTATTTCAGGACAGGTGATGTTAATTTTGATCACTTGGCTAGGAAATCACTTGCTTGTGTTCTTTACTGAAAGCTCATGGTTCTTTCATTTGTATTACTAAATATTGTGGAGGAGATACTTCAGACTATGCAAATATCTTGTTTCTGCTTAAACCATCACCCACGAATTTTAGCATTGGGATAAATTTTGCCTGAGGCAATGATTACTGTGGTCAGGTGGTGATTTTCTCTCTCTCTCTCATTCCTTCTACATTTATCAATGGATAAATGGATAAATTTATCATGGAATAGCTGTTGTTTCTTCACTAACAGCTCCTGAAACCCCCCACCCCCAAATCTCTTGTAACCACCATTTTATTCTCTATGAGTTCAACTTCTATACATTCCACATATAGGTGAGAGCATGAGATATTTTTCTTTCTGTGCCTGGTTTATTTCACTTAACCTAATATCTTCCAAGTTTATCCATGTCATTGAAAATGACAGGATTTCCATCTTTTTATTTTTATTTTTTTTGAGGCAGAGTCTCACTCTGTTGCCCAGGCTGGAGTGCAGTGGCATGATGTTGACTCACTGCAACTTCTGCCTCTTGGGTTCAAGCAATTCTTGTGCTTCAGGCTCCAGAGTAGCTGGGATTACAGGCGTGCGCCATCACACCCAGCTGATTTTTGTATTTTTAGTGGAGACCTGGTTTCACTATGTTGACCAGTCTGGTCTCAAACTCCTGACCTCATGTGATCGGCCCAACTCGGCCTCCCAAAGCGCTGGGATTACAGGTGTGAGCCACCGTGCCCGGCCAGATTTCCATCTTTTTAGGCTGAATAGTATCTCATATATATATATATATGTGTTTATATATATATAAAAAACATAATGACATTTCAGTCAATGATGAGCCTCATACAATAGTGGTCCCATCAGACTATAATAGAACTGAAAAATTCCTATAACCTAGTGGTGTCGTAACCGTCAGAATGGTGACAGCACAACACATGAAGTGTTTGGCATGATGCTTGTGTAAACAAACCTATTGCACTGCCAGTCCTTTAAAAAGTACAGTACTACCCATTGTATTACAGTTGCCCACGGGATTCAGTAGAATAATATGCCATACAGGTTTGTAGCCTGGGGGTAATAAGCTTTTACCATATAGCTTGGGTGTATAGTAGGCTATACAATCTAGGTTTGTGTAAGTACACTCTACAATGTTTGCACAACTATGAAATCTCCTAACAGTGCATTTTTTGGAATGAATCCCTGTTAAATGATGCGTGACTGTATTTTGATTAATTCCAGAATTCTTTTCTTTCTTTCCTTTTCTTTTTTTTTTTTTTGAGACAGAGTCTTGCTTTGTTGTCCAGGCTGGAGTGCAATGGCACAATCTTGGCTCATTGCAACCTCTGCCTCCCAGCTTCAAGTGATTCTTCTGCCCCAGCCTCCCAAGTAGCTGGGATTACAGGGGTGCACCACCACACTCGGCTAATTTTTGTATTTTTTAGTAGAGACGGGGTTTCACCAGTACTTGGTCAAGATGGTCTCGAACTCCTGACCTTGTGATCCACCCACCTTGGCCTCCCAAAGTGCTGGGATTATAGACGTGAGCCACTGTGCCCAGCCCATTCCAGAATTTTTTTCTAAACATATACATAAATGAATCTATACAGAGTTCTTAAAATGTACATTATCTATACCAGCAGGCAGGGTACAGTGGCTCGTGCCTGTAGTGCCAGCACTTTGGGAGGCTGAGGCGGGATTGCTTGGAGCCCTGGAGTTCAAGACTAACCTGGGCAACATAGTGAGGTCCCTGTCTCTTAAAAAAAAAAGTTAGCTGGACATGGTGGCACATGCCTGTAGTCCCAGCTACTTGGGAGGTCAGGTGGGAGTATCACTTGAGCCCAGAAGGTTGAGGCTGCAGTGATCTGTGATTGTGCCACTGCACTCCAGACCGGGCAAGAGAGTGAGACACTGCTTCTAAGAAAAAAAAAATTTTAAAAATTCCAAGAAACCATTATACATGTAGCACAGAATTAAGTATCATATAGTTTTTATAACTTGCTCTAAATTTAACAGAATGTTGGTTCACTTTTACAATACCCAGGATGGTATATTATATGGTGTTTCCACACTGTAGACACAATTCCATCGCTAGGAATTCTGTTTACTTATGAAAGGTCCAGACACCTGTGTCGCGGAATGCTCTCAAAATCATTAGTGAAAAATTGGAGCATATGCAAGTGTCATTTAATGGATATAAAGACAGGCAATTTTTAACAGTGAAGTAGAGTTATGTATACTAACCAAGAAAATTGTAAAGAATATATTGTTGACTGTAAAATGCCTGTTCAAAACTCTGTGTAGAGTATGATAGAAATGGGGAATGAAGGGCAAGGTTTGTGTCATCTCAAGATTTTGTTTGAATTCATTGGATATGTGTGACCCATGCTGAGGAGCAGTGAGACACGCATGGTAAAGTGGCAAGTCTGGGGGCACTGGCTTGATTCTAAGGAAACCTGGGTTTCCATTGGCCTAAAGGTCCTAGACAACTGCAAACCAAAGAGGTGAATTTTTTTCCACTTCCAATATTTAGTCAACCCACTGACATTTTACCTGCATACAGGGCTTATGGATGCCACATGGGGGAGTGAATCCTAAGTTGTGCCTAGTCTTTCATTCAACAAATATTTATGGAACACGTATGTGCCCAGCAGGTTCTAGCTGAAGCGGGTACAACAGTGGTGGAAGGAAGGAGTCCTTAGGAGTTCATAATCTAGTGATGGTGATTGGGGAAACAGGCATTAATAATGTCTGCTAATTAATTAAGCAAGATTAATGAGAATAATACATAATTGGTTGGGTGAGGATATAATTTGGAGAAAAAAGCAGAGGAGGATGATATTGTAATTTTAAATTGGGAACCCAGGGAAGGTGTCAGTGGAAACCAGGTAATATTTAATTAACAGACCAGAGGTGGTGTGGAAAGTGGAAGGGGGAATGAGCTACAAAGGCTACGAAGGAAAAGAGAACCGCAAGTGCAAAGGAGACAAAAGGAGAAGGAAGGAGAGAGAAATCTGGAGGAGGACTCCAAGGTTAGAGCCTGAACATCCTGAAGGGTGACATTGCCTTGAACTGATGTGGAGAACACCTTCCATGTAGCAGGTGTGTGGGTCGGAAGTCAGGGCTCTGGTGGTGTCCTTCAAGGTTAGTTCATGGTAAGCATGAGGGGATGAGGAGGGGAGGCTGAGATTATGGATGTGAATCCAGAGACTCCAGCAAAGGGATGCTATTTAACACCGGGAGACTGCAGAGTGTACCAGGAAGTAAGCGGCTCTGATCCTGAGAAGGTGGGGAACCAGCCTAGGACCTCACATGCTTACTCAGCTACCCCTGTGTTCTTTGTCCCTGCGTTCTGGTCAGCCCAGGAAAAGAATCCCCTCCTTACCCCGCCCCCACTTACCCCAGCAGAGTCCCCTCCTCTCATCCCTCCACCTAGACCACACCACGTTCTCATGCATTGAAAACCTGAACTGTGTCAAACTGGGCCATTCAGGCCAGGTTGGCAGGATCCTTGTCACCTCCCGTAGGACCCAGAGGGTCAGGAGGCTGGCGCGTCCAACAGCGCGAGGGGTCCTGGCAGGGAGTCTGAGCTGGGCTTGCAAACCCAAGCGCCCTCTGCCCCTGCATCCTTCCTCGCTTTTAGGAGGCTCCGGCGGCCACACAGGGTCCGTGTGCAGGGCGTGGGGGAGGGTCGTGGCCCAGAGGGGCAACTCCTTGACCCACCCAGCGCAGCCTAGGAGCAGCCCGAGGTCCCGGCTGGTGAGGGATGGGGGACCTTGGATGACTGGGTTCTGTCACGCCCCCTCCTGTGGGGAAAAGAGAGATCAGATTGTTACTGTGTCTATATAGAAAGAAGTGGACATAAGAGACTCCATTTTGTTCTGTATTTGAGATGCTGTTAATCTGTAACCCTACCCCCAACCCCGTCCTTGGGAGAGACCTGCTGTGTTGACTCAAGGTTTAATGGATTTGGGACTGTGCAGGATGTGCTTTGTTAAACAAGTGCCTGAAGGCAGCATGCTTGTTAAAAGTCATCACCATTCTCTTAATCTCAGGTACCCAGGAACACATACACTGCGGAAGGTCGCAGGGACCTCTGCCTAGGAAAACTAGGTATTGTCCAAGGTTTCTCCCCATGTGATAGTCTGAAATATGGCCTCCTGGGAAGGGAAAGACTTGATCGTCCCCCAGTCTGACACCCATGAAGGGTCTGTGCTGAGGAGGATTAGTGTAAGAGGATATAGAGGAAAGAAGGCCTCTGGGCAGTTGAGAGAAAGGCATCTGTCTCCTGCCTGTCCCTGGGCAGTGGACTAAAACCCGATTGTGTGTTCTATTTACTGAGATAGGAGAAAACCGCCTTAGGGCAGAAGGTGGGACTTGCTAGCGGCAATGCTGCTCTTTAGGCACTAAAAATGTTTAAGGAGATGTTTGCATATGCATATCAAGGCACAGAACTTTTCCTTAAACTTATTCATATAACAGAGATCTTTATTCATGTGTCTTTCTGCTGACCTTCTCCCTACTATGATCCTATTGTCCTGCCACTTCCCTTTTTCCAAGATGGTAAAGATAATGATCATAAATACTGAGGGAACTCAGAGACCAGTGCGGCAGGGGTCCTCTGTACGCTGAGCGCCTGTCCCCTGGGCCCACTGTTTCTTTCTCTGTACTTGGTCGCTGTGTCTCATGTCTTTTCTCAAGTCTCTCGTTCCACCTAACGAGAAACGTCCACAGGTGTGGAGGGGCAGGCCACCCCTTCACCCTCCCAGCTCCGCAGTCAGCGGCTCGGTTGGAAAAGAATGTGAACCACGCTCTCCCCAACACAGCTGCTCACAGAACAGCGCGTTTAACTGGGCTGCTGGTCTGAGGCGTCAGTCCCTTCAGCAGGGGCGGCTGCTGTGCCCACCCTAGGGGCTGTGCGCGAAAGAACCGGTCAGACTCCGCCAGGGATTCTTCTGAAAGAAAATCTCCAACTATCTCCCAAGCGGGCTCTGGACCCAGGAAGGCCCTCCCTCCTGCTGGTCCAGCTGCGTGCTGTCCGTGGCATCCGGTGGCTCTAGTCTTGGAGGTTTCTGCGTGTTCCCATTTCTTGCCGTTTTTCTCACTAATGAAGAGGGACTCCCAATAGGTCTGAGACCAGCCTCCTGGACCCTGAAAGGTGAAGTTAGCCTCAAGTCGGCAATTCCTTGCCGGAATTTCCCCTTCATTCACTTACTCTCCACAAGTTGCATCCTCTCTCTTCAACATCCCACCCTCCCCCTCTTCCTCCTCGTAAGGAGTGTAATAGTATATGTTTACTTAGAAATTTACCAGGCTGTGGCTCCTCCATATAATCCTAGCCACTTGAGAGGCTGAGGCGGGAGGATGGCTTGAGCTCAGCAGTTGGAGGCTGCAGTGAGCTATGATTGTACCACTGCACTCCAGACTGGATGACAGAGAGGAATCCTGTCTCTAATAACATCTTGAAAGTTTGCAGGCCGGGCGTGGTGGCTCACGCCTGTAATCCCAGCACTTTGCAAGGCCGAGGCAGGTGGATCACCTGAGGTCAGGTGATCCTGACGGACATGGTGAAACCCCGTCTGTACTAAAAATACAAAAATTAGCCGAGTGTAGTGGCGGGTGCCTGTAATCCCAGCTGCTTGGAAGGCTGAGGCGGAAGAATCGCTTGAACCCGGGAGGCGGAGGTTGCAGTGAGCCAAGATGGCACCACTGCACTCCAGCCTGGGTGACAGAGCGAGACTCTGTCTCAAAAAAAAAAAAAAAAGAAAAAAGAAAAAAATTGCAAAGTACAGAGTTCTTCCAGGGCAACAGCTTAGTCTATATTGGAAGATCCCAGTAACGGGATGAACTCTTTCCAAGGACAATGGGATTGAGAAATGCTTCATGTGGGAAACTTGGGCCTGTCCTTGCATTTATTCCACATGATCATGGGTAAAACCCACTTTCCCTTCTCCACAGCATGTTGAATGTGTCATCTTCCTCTCCAGTTGGGTTCTGTCTGGTCCCTAGGAATGCCTGCCTTGACTCTCTCTCTCTCTCTCTTTTTTTTTTTTTTTTTAGACAAAGCCTCGTTCTGTTGCCTTCACTGCAACCTCTGCCTCCCAGGTTCAAGGATCCTTCTGCCTCAGCCTCCTGAGTAGCTGGGATTACAGACGTGCCCCATCATGCCCGGCTAATTTTAGTATTTTTAGTAGAGACAGGATTTCACCATGTTGGCCAGGCTGGTCTCAAACTCCTGGAGTCATGTGATCCATGGTTTCGCCAATATACCTCAGCATCTTGCAAAGGGGGATTTTTGATAGGATACTGTAGGCCAGAATTTCAGTGCAGGCTTGAGCGAACATTTGGAAAATTAAACCTTGAAGACTCAAGTTATTTCAACAAATCACTTGGAGAAAATCTTTATAAACAAATGTTAAAGTCATTTCTGCTGTAGGAATTCTGGCCATTGCATGGGCTCTGCTTGCCATGTATTCTTGCTTGCATTTTCCAATAATGATTTTTTTAAAAAGAAATAACTCTTAAGAGCGTATCCATTGATTTTGTTCAAAAATCAATTTTAATGCTTCTCATGTTATAATGTTAGCAACAAGGCTAGTGAGTATATAAATTGGTTCAACCTCAATGGGAAGACATTTGGCAATACCTTATCAACTGGAAAGGTGCATACCCCTTGACAGAGCAAATCTGTGTTTGGAATTTCATCCTGTATTTATACTCCTGCTTGTAAGAATTGACATGTACAAGGATGTAGATTGCAGTAGCATTACTGACAAAGGCAAAAGATAGCATATAAGCTAAATATTCATGAAAAAACAGAAAAACACATTTAAAAATAAAAAGCAGTGAAAAGATAAGTGCTCATCACTATGAAATCTATATTTTAGTGGGAGAAAAAATAATGTGTACTTAGATGAAGTAAGTGCCCAAATGGAACGATCCTCAAGATACATTATTAAATGAAGAAAAAAGGTGCAAACTGTGTGTATTGTGTACAATGTTAAAAATATATATAGTAGGCTGGTAGTGATGGCCCATGACTGTAATCCTAGCACTTTGGGAGGCCGAGGTGGGCCTATCACCTGAGGTCAGGGGTTTGACACCAGTCTTGCCAATGTGGCAAAACCTCGTCTCTACTAAAAATACAAAATTTAGTCAGGCATGGTAGCACATGCCTGTAATCTCAGCTACTTGGGAGGTTGAGGCAGGAGAATTGCTTGAACTCAGGAGGCAGAGGTTGCAGTAAGCTGAGATCGCACCACCGCACTCTAGCCTAGGTGACAGAGTGAGACTCTGTCTCAAAACAAAAACAAACACAAAAACATATATGTATGTCTTTGTGTTTGCATAGAATAGCTTTGAGAAGATATAATTAACTGAGATTATTTGAGGTTGAAAGAGACTTCACTGTATAGTGTTTTTTTTTTTTTTTTGAGACGGAGTCTCGCTCTGTCACCCAGGCTGGAGTGCAGTGGCCGGATCTCAGCTCACTGCAAGCTCTGCCTCCCGGGTTTACGCCATTCTCCTGCCTCAGCCTCCCGAGTAGCTGGGACTACAGGCGCCTGCCACCTCGCCCGGCTAATTTTTTGTATTTTTTAGTAGAGACGGGGTTTCACCGTGTTAGCCAGGATGGTCTCGATCTCCTGACCTCGTGATCCGCCCGTCTCGGCCTCCCAAAGTGCTGGGATTACAGGCTTGAGCCACCGCGCCCGGCTAACTGTATAGTGTTTGTGTAATGCATTTTACCTATTCAAAATAATTTGTAAAGGCATATGGGATATGGATTTGCAAACTGGATAGTCTGAAATTAAGTCCTCCTCCCCAACTGTTGGGATCTGATGAGATTATCATAGTGCTAGAAAGAGAACTATTTGAATGTTACATACGCCAGGAGTGTATAACAAAAAAAGTTTGAATCCAAATGTAAATCAAAAAGTATACGTGCATAATAAAATCAGTTTTTGTAACCCACTTATGTATAACGTGATAACCATTCTAATTTGTGATATTTGTCTCATTTTCAGTGTTAGAAGCATTTAAGGATATCTGATACATTAGATTTGTGTATGTGTGTGTTTAATTTTTTTTTTTTCTTTGACGGAGTCTCACTCTGTCACCCAGACCACAGTGCAGTGGCATGATCTCGGCTCACTGCAACCTCTGCCTCCTAGGTTCAAGTGATTCTCCTGCCTCAGCCTCTTGAGTAGCTGGGACTACAGATATGTGCCATTATACCTGGCTAATTTTTATATTTTTAGAGGAGACAGGGTTTTGCCATGTTGCCCAGGCTGGTCTCGAACTCTTGGCCTCAAGTTTTAGAACAGGGAAAGAGACAATAGATCCATAAATGTAGTATGCTAAAGTAAAAGTGGGCAGAAGAGTGAGGGATTACTAATTTATACTGTGTTCTAAGAATGCATTATAAAGATGCTGATTTTTTGTTTTGTTTTGAGACAGTCTTGCTCTATTGCCCAGGCAACCTTGAACTTCTGGTTGGTCTCAAGCAATCCTGCCTTGACTTCCCAAATGGCTATTTTTTTGTTTGTTTTTGTTTTTTTGAGGTGGAGTCTCGCTCTGTTGCCCAGGCTGGAGTGCAATGGCATGATCTTGCCTCACTGAAACCTCTGCCTCCTGGGTTCATTCGATTCTCCTGCCTCAGCCTCTTGAGTAGGTGGGATTACAGGCGTGCACCATCATGCCCGGCTAATTTTTGTGTTTTTGTAGAGACCAGGTTTCACCATGTTGGCCAGGCTGGTCTTGAACTCTTGACCTCAGATGATCCACCCACCTCGGCCTCCCAAAGTGCTGGTATTACAGGCGTGAGCCACTGCGCCCAGCCTATGGCTGGGATTACATTTATAATCCCAGGTCAAGTGATTCTCATGCCTCAGCCTCCCAAGTAGCTGTAACTACAGGTGTATGCCACCATGCTCTGCTAATTTGTAGAGATGGGGTTTTGCCATGTTGGCCAGGCTAGTCTCAAACTCCTGGCCTCAAGAGATCTGCCTGCCTCAGCCTCCCAAAGTGCTGGGATCACAGGCGTCAGCCACTGCACCTAGCCTCTTTGTAACTTCTTACAACTGCATGTGAATCTACAATTAGCTCAAAAGGATTACAATTGTTTTGTGAATTAAATTGTTTTTGAATCATAGTCAATTTTATTCCAATTTTTCAAAATTTATACTCAATATATTGTTTCTAAAATGTAAGTCACCCTTTATATAAGTTTTATCATTTCATCTTTCTTTTATAGTTTTTAAAAAATCTTTTCCTCATGTTTCTTCAGTAGAAGCCAGAATCTTGAGATTTGGGCAGGTACACGTATCCAAACTATACCAGTTACTTTAATGAAAAGTTTATAAAATTAGATACATTTATCACTGTTAATGGATGAGTGGCATGTTGCTACGTTCCTAAATTTTATTTTATTTTATTTTTTTTTTGAGACAGAGTCTCGCTCTGTCGCCCAGGCTGGAGTGCAGTGGCCGGATCTCAGTTCACTGCAAGCTCTGCCTCCCGGGTTTACACCATTCTCCTGCCTCAGCCTCCCGAGCAGCTGGGACTACAGGCGTCGGCCACCACGCCTGGCTAGTTTTTTGTATTTTTTAGTAGAGACGGGGTTTCACTGTGTTAGCCAGGATGGTCTCGATCTCCTGACCTCGTGATCCACCCGTCTCGGCCTCCCAAAGTGCTGGGATTACAGGCTTGAGCCACTGTGCCCGGCTCCTAAATTCTATTTTAAGAGCTGTGGAAATAATTATTTAGTTTCAAAGGAATATTAAGAGTTATGATTAATATAAATACATTTGGCATATAACAAAGAATAAATAGATGTCCACTCCATTCACAAGTCTTGTTAATATGGGATGCTACACATCAAATTAGGAAGTATCTGCTAGTTATGGTAGAAATTATTCCACAAATATGTATCAAGTGCTTAACATGTGCAGAAGTGCTGTTCTTGTTAAGTCTTCATCTAGTAAGTCTAAAGCAGATGCTGTTCTAGGTGCTGTGAATATACTGGTGAATAGAAAACAACAATTTCTATCTTATGGCACTTCTTTATGCTGTTTACACTGGGGACATAGCAGGAAACAAGACAGCAAAATCTTCATTCTTGTGAAATTTAAAGTTTTAGAACAGGAAATTCTTAAGCCACCAAGAAAAAGTCATTCACAAGCACTGATTCACATTCTCTCAGCTTCTTCCCCATCAAAGTTAACATATAAGCATTCAACAGATTAATTGGGTCTTTATATGTGTAAGACTCCTGTTGAGTAACTTTAACTAGATCTTTTAGCACCTGCCAATGTTTTTGAACATCCTTGTTTGTTATGACTGCTGTAGTCAAATAGGGAAGAATGTGTGGACACATTATCTGAATTGCATTAAGATACTGTGATTGGTAAAGGAAGAGATCAATAATATCACACCTTTGGGGTGATTGAAGAAAAAACGAGACCAGTGAACGAGCCATGCTCTCTGCTGAAGAGACTGAAGTGGAGAACTCACAGAACTATTATCTATGGTCTCTTTTAACCATGTAAGGTCTTCCATGTCTGCATCACAATTCTGCTGTAAGATTTCAGAGGCCAGCTTTCCCCAGTGTGAACTTACAGCATTTCTATCTGTTGCTGGAACCAACACTCTGAAAAAATAAAGATAGTCTGCTGCTCCTGAGTAATTCCCACATTCATATTGGAATTTTGCGTATCTGTAGAGTGTATGTAAATATTCCTGTCTAAAACCATGCTTGTCCACCAGGCAGTCAAAGAGCATCCTACCATCCTTGGTTGACTGCATTTGCCTTGTTGTTTCTGGATCTTCATTTTCACAATTAGTTTTGTTTCTGCCTGAAGCTGTTTCAGTTGTGCAACAACTGTGGTTCTTTTCTCTCTCAAAGCATGAGGAATATCATCACAATAAAGGTCTTTGTATACATCCATAGCAAAACCTACCATGTTGGTATCACTAAGAAGGTCCAATTTACCTTGTAATAATTCCTTTTCATTATATATCTCTTTTACAGAGAGAAACTCAAGGAGCGGAAAGACTAGATGCTGATCCAAAAGGTGCGTGATTCAAGTAGTTAAGTCGTACCCTGCCATCTTACCAAAAAAAGGGAGTCTGTACTCGAGAATTAAATTTTTAAAAATAGATTCAGGAGGTACATGTGCAGGCTTGTTACATGAATGTATTGTTTAATAGTGAGGTTTGGGCTTCCAGTGTGCCCATCACACAAATATTAAACATTGTACCCAATAGGTACTTCTTCAACCCTCACCCCGCTCCCAACCTTTCCCCAAAGATTAATTAAAAATAAAACAGGCCGGGTGTGGTGGCTCAAGCCTGTAATCCCAGCACTTTGGGAGGCCGAGACGGGTGGATCACAAGGTCAGGAGATCGAGACCATCCTGGCTAACATGGTGAAACCCCGTCTCTACTAAAAAATACAAAAAACTAGCCGGGCGAAGTGGCGGGCCCCTGTAGTCCCAGCTACTCGGGAGGCTGAGGCAGGAGAATGGCGTGAACCTGGGAGGTGGAGCTTGCAGTGAGCTGAGATCCGGCCACTGCACTCCAGCCTGGGCAACAGAGCGAGACTCCGTCTCAAAAAAATAAAATAAAATAAAATAAAACAAACTCAGAATTTTAAACATTTCAAAATCTACCTTAATGTAGGTCCTAATCTTGGGACTCTTCTTTAGCAACCATACACCACTGTGTTCTGTTGATAACAGAAACTGGGTACACCAGGCACGGTGGCACATGCCTGTAATCCCAGCACTCTGGGAGGCCAAGGCAGGAGGATTGCCTGAAGTTAGGAAGTCAAGAACAGCCTGGGCAACAAAGTGAAACCTCTATCTCTACAAAGAATTAAAAAAAAAAAAGTGGATAATTTAGACTTAAAGAGATATTTTGGTGCAAAAGGATTAACATTACATGTTCCAACTTAAAAGATCATAATTTCCTGCTTAATGACATCCATGTTAAAGTCTACTAGATATTATTTAAACATTGCCACTTCAGCTGTTCCTTTTTTTCTTGGAAACTGTTGTTTATTTCCATCAGCCTTATTTCCATCTTGTTTAAGAGCTTGTGGAAGAACAGCTTAAGGCCACTCAGTGGTTATTCTTACCCATTCACTGGTCTGAGCAGTGGGAGTTGCGGACCAGTCATTCATGGTAGGCTGAGTGCTCCAATCTTCAGTAGGGAACTGCTGAATAGGCACAGAGGGCACCTGCATGCCTTTAAACCAGTCTGCAACCTCAGACTGAGTGCAGTAAACTTCCACTGGAGCAGTCCATTCACTTTGAAATTCCTCCTTTTTCAGCTGCAGCCTACTCTTCCTTTTCAATCTCTTCAGAATCTCTATAGAAGTAGAGATCAGGCATGATCATGGGAGATGGTGCAACACATGCACAGAGCTTCCTGGGCCAGCATCCACTACATTAGACTCAGTGATTGAGTTTCCTTGTTGTTCCATGGGATGACAATGTCCGCATGGCTCAGAGAGAATCTGTTATGTAGAGCAGTGGTAGGTAGGTTACCATAAGAAGCCTCTGAGAGAGGCTGATAGCCCTAGAATCAGTAACCATCCAGAAGATGTGGGTAGCAGAAGATGACTGGATCTGGTTAGCAAAGGTTCCAGAAGTGAAGTGAGCAGCAATACATGTGGCTCCAATGGTAGCAGCAAACTTCAGCACAGCCCACTAGCCAGTATTCCTGCAGGATATGACACATCAGCAGGGTTTTCAATGGCAACAACGGCATGAGCTGCCAGCAGAAGCTTCTCCCAGGTCCTCTTCAGATTTATGATATTTGTGGACTTTGGATCCTGTTAGAAAAAAAAAAAAAGATTTATTATATAGATGCCATCACTTTCATTTTTAGATGTACTATCATTCCATTTGGAAATCAAGGTTAGTGTCACCTAAGTGAGTTCCTGCTGTAAGAAATTTGAGGACATCAAGGGCTCTGGACATTGTGAAAGTTTCTCTTTAAGTTACAACAGGAATCCAGAACAACATTGTATGGACCCCTCTCTAGGTAGCACAGAAGGCTAGATTTTTTTCTTTTTCTTTTCTTTTTTTTTTTTTGGATGAAGTCTTGCTCTGTCGCCAGGTTGGAGTGCAGTGGCATGATCTTGGCTCACTGCAACCTCTGCCTCCTGGATTCAAGTGATTTCCCTGCCTCAGCCTCCTGAGTAGCTGGGACTACAGGCATGCACCACCATGCCTGGCTAATTTTTTGTATTTTAGTAGAGACATGGTTTCACCATGTTGGCCAGGATGGTCTCCATCTCTTGACCTCGTGATCCGTCCCACTTGGCGTCCCAAAGTGCTGGAATTACAGCTGTGAGTCACAGTGCCTGGGTGCTTTTTTACTTTTTTTTTGTTTGTTATGAGACAGGGTCTTGCTCTGTCACCCAGGCTGGAGTGCAGTGCCATGATCATGGCTCAATGCAACCTCTGCCTCCTTTTTCAAGTGATTCTCATGTCTCAGCCTCTGGAGTAGCTGGGATTACAGGCATGAGCCACCATGGCCTGGCTAATTTTTTTATTTTCAATAGAGACAAGGTTTTGCCATGTTGGACAGGCTGGTCTTGAACTCCTGCCCTCCGGTGATCCTCTGCCTTGGCCTCCCAAAGTGCTGGGATTACAGGAGCCACTGTACCTGGCCCAGATTGTATTCTTTTTTTGTTTGTTTGAGATGGAGTCTCACTCTGTCGCCCAGGCTGGAGTTCAGTGGTACAATCTTCGCTTACTGCAACTACCGCCTCCTGGGTTCAAGTGATTCTCCCACCTCAGCCTCCTGAGTAGCTGGGACTACAGGCACATGTCACCATGCCTGGCTAAGTTTTGTATTTTTAGCAGAGGTGGGGTTTTGCCATGTTGGCCAGGCTAGTCTAGAACTCCTGGTCTCAAGTGATATGCCCACCTCGCCTCCCAAAGCACTGATATTACAGGTATGAGCCACTGTGCCTGACTTAGATTTTATTCTTATGCCTAATCCATTTGTCTGTCTTTGGTTGAAAAAGGATTATGTCCTTTTCTACTGAGTATGTCTCTGATATGCAACAAATGATTGGATATTTTAATCTATTCAGGTTTAATTGGGGCTGAAAACTTTAAGACCATCTACTAGGCTGTGTTATTAGGCTAGGCTTTTCTATTATCTAAACACTCCCTACCCCTACCACCTGTCAGTAATTACCTTTTTTTTTTGAGATGGGGGTCTTAATATACTATGTTGTTCAGGCTGGTGTGCAGTGGCTAATTCACATATGCCATCATACCCTTCTACAACCTTAAACTCCTGGCTTCAAGTGATCCTCTGCCTCTGCCTCCTGAGTGGCTAGGAAAACAGGTGTGTGCCACTGCACCCAGCTAAAAGAAAACTTTTTTTTTTTAAGATGAAATCTCACTCTGTTGCCCAGGCTGGAGTGCAGTGGCATGATCTCAGCTCACTGCAACCTCCACCTCCCAGGTTCAAGTGATTCTCCTGCCTCAGCCTCCTGAGAAGCTGGGACTATGGGCATGCATCACTGGGCTCAGCTAATGTTTGTATTTTTAGTAGAGATGGGGTTTAACCATGTTGCCCAGGCTGGTCTTGAACTCCTGACCTCAAGTGATTCACCCACCTTTGCCTCCCAAAGTGCTGGGATTACAGGCATGAACCACCATGTCTGGCCCAAGAAAACTGTTTCTGATAGGGATGGAAGAGAATACTTACTTCTCCAGATCAGTGAATGCATATCTCATATCTAAGGTTGTGTTAATCAGTTTCTAATAAAAAATACCACACCTGGCACAGCAACTGCAATTAGTGCCACCACTTGGTTGAGTCTGCAGCAGTTCACTGCCACCTTCTCGGATCCATCTGATTTTTGCAGGCACCAGAGTGGTGAATTAAATGGAGATATGATGAAACTAACCCTATCCTTTAGGTCTTTAAGGGTGCCACTAGTTTCTGCCATTCCCCCAGGGATGTAATATTGGATTTGATTTGGTCTTGATCAGGAAGAAGGTGGTGGCAATTTCAGAGGGCTTCATCAGCCCTTCTCCACTCTATTTTCACCCCAGAGGAGTAGAATCGATATTAGGGTTGTGCCAGCTGCCAAGAATCTCCATTCCAAGTATACATTTGGAAGCTGAAAAAATGATCACTAGGTGGTTATGGACCCAGTGGGCCCACCGTGAGCTAGATCTTAGGACTCCATTTATTACTTGACCCCATATGTCCTCCCTGTAAGAGGAGTGGCAGATGATGCTGGTCTACATGTATCATTGTTAACCGGGATCTTGTGTTCAAGAGTCTATGATGTTTGGGTATTTCTGTTTTCCTAGTGTATATTACCTGAAGTAAATGACTGTAGTTTCCTTTCTGGAAAGGAATAGGGAACCATTACTATGTACTGCCATAGCATTGCCAGGTCCTTCCTCCTGGGGATCTGTCCTCTCCTTTAGTCATTGAGTTTCAGATCTGGAAACTGGCATATGTCTGGAAACTGAGCAAGGGAGCATGAGACTACTGCTTCCAGCCTAATCATCTAGCCTTGATTTCTTTGATGTACAGATTGAATAGCACCCTTGTTGGCTGCCCAGATATTTTTCCTCAGTCATTTCATAACCCTCTAGTAGTCAGGTCCCTCTGTGAAACTGACTTGCCACTTGTTACGATGATTGTGTCTTTCTGACATCTGAGGGTCAAGTGGCCTTGACTGGCCTTTGGGGGATAGTGGCTATCATCGCAATTGCTATTAGAGACCAGTTTTATCATAGCATCTCCTACTGTAAGTCCTGGCTCTCAGAGAAGAGCCCCTACTGAACTTAGCAGTGTTGGTGACATTCTCACTAGAATATTTCTTATTGCTTTGATAAGTAATGTATTTTCTGGGTCCTCTTGTGGATTTTCCAACTATTTGCAGTATATAGTCTATAGCATACTCACGTCTCCGAGCCTTTTCATTCATCTACCTTTTGCTACAATTTTGGCATTTCTACCTCACTTAGTGTGGGCCATTGGTTTTTCCATGCTTCTGGGAGCCATCCTGGTAGTAGGATTGCATCATCTTTCAGGATCCTTGTCAGGGCATTAGATCCTGAGACCAATATCTGGTTCTTTTTTTTGAGACAGAGTCTCACTCTGTTGCCCAGGCTGGAGTGCAGTGGCGTGAACTCGGCTTGCTGGAACCTCTGCCTCCCAGGTTCAAGTGATTCTCCTGCCTTGGCCTCCCGAGTAACTGAGATTACAGGTGCAAGCGACCATGCCCAGCTAATTTTCACTATTTTTAGTAGAGATAGGGTTTCACCATGTTTGTCAGGCTGGTCTCAAACTCCTGATCTCAAATGATCCTCCTGCCTCGGCCTCCCAAAGTGCTGGGATTATAGACGTGAGCCACCATGCCCTGCCCCATCTGGTTCTTTAAAAGTATATATTGCTCTCTGTCATAACACATTCTGCATGCTCATCTTTGTAATTATTTTTAGAGAATAGAAGAGGTGTGGCTCTCAGTGCTTAGTTGATCAATGAAAAGTTGATTTGTTAGTATCACCATCCATTATCTCAGGTATAAATGAGGGAATCAGTTCTCTTTATCATCAGGTCCCTCTTTTTCTTCATAGTTCTGAATTTTCATATAGTTCAAGAAAAGAAGTCCTCAAGAGCAGAGAATCTGAGAAATTAATGTGATTAGTATCTAATTACCACCAATATCATCTTACATAAACTATATAGAGACTTTTTTGGAGTTCTGAGTTTTTCCTTTACTGACTTAAAAAAAACCCCACACAAACGAGTGAATTCATTTAGGACCAAGCAACGAAAAGTAGCTGTTATTCCCTGACACACTGTGGTATGGTTTGGCAGCAGGATAAGGCTGGGAATGGGTGTAGATCTCTCACTGGCTACACAGATGGGTTCTAAGTCTTGCCTTGTTGAGTGGACAGTTTTGCTGAATCATGTGGATAGATAAGCTTAATAGTTTTCCCCTTTGCCCTTTGCCTTTCTAAATGTGATTATTTATAGGAAATGTGCTTTGGAAACTAGCATAAAGGAGAAAAAAGGCCTTTCCAGTTGGTCTTTTAAAGAACAAGCTGGGGATGGAGTTAAGCTAAGATTGAGCTCCATCTGGTGGCTAACTTTGATCAGTTCTTGGAACTAGGAACTGACCAAAATCTGGAAAGCCATGATTCTTCTAAAAATAGAAAATGGGCCGGGCGCGGTGACCACGCCTGTAATCCCAGCACTTTGGGAGGCTAAGGCAGGCAGATCACGTGACGTCAGGAGTTTGAGACCAGCCTGGCCAACATGGCGAAACCCTGTCTCTACTAAAACATACAAAAATTAGTGGGGCATGGTGGCAGGTGCCTGTAATCTCAGCTACTCAGGAGGCTGAGGCAGGAGAATTGCTTGAACCCAGGAGACAGAGGTTGCAGTGAGCTGAGATCGTGCCACTGCACTCCAGGCTGGGCTACTGAGCTAGATTCCATCTCAAAAAAAAAAAAAAAAAAAGAATCATGATAAGCATGAATAAGGCATAGAGGCCAGATCAGCAGAGTCAATGTGCGGTCTCTGGTAGGACTGGTGGGATTTTTGCCAAGACTTTAACAAACTCTATGGAAATTTAAACAGTGGGATATTTATAATGCAAAGTAACAGACACGCCGAGCGCGGTGGCTCACACTTGTAATCCCAACACTATGGGAGGCCGAGGCGGGCGGATCACCTAAGGTCAGCAGTTTGAGACTAGTCTGGCCAACATGGTGAAACCCCATCTCTACTAAAAATACAAAAATTAGCCGAGTGTGGTGGCGCGTGCCTGTAATCCCAGCTACTCAGGAGGCTGAGGCAGGAAAATCACTTGAACCCAGGAGGCAGAGGTTGCAGTGAGCCGAGATTGTGCCACTGTATTTCAGCCTGGGTGACAAGAGCGAAACTCCATCTAAAAAAAAAAAAAGGCAAAGTAACAGACACAAAACTTCACAGGCAATCCTTGAATCTTTTCAAGATTCAAAGAAGGTCAGGAAGGGTGGATAAGCCTGATATCCCAAGAGAAAGGGCAGCTTTAAGAGCATACCTGGATTTTGAGCCTGGCAGATGAGGCTGCTATCAATCCAGCAATGTTGTAATCACCCAACAGGTTCGTCTTGCCTGCTGCACAGGGAAATCCAATTCACTGAGGGAAATCCAATTCACTGAGACAGTGTTGTGGTAGTAAAGAAATAGTCTTATTAATGCAAGGCCAGCCAAGCAGAGAGACAGGAGTTTAAGATTACTAAAATCTGCCTCCCTGAGAGCTCAGAGGCCAGAGTTTTTACAGATTATTTGGTGGGCAGGGAACTAGGGAATAGTTGAAGATGAAATCTTAGGGGTGTGGAAAATGGCCCTTGTGCACTAAGCGCACCTCTGGGTGGGGACCACAGGACTGGTTGAGTCAGGAGTCATGCGCCCTGGTAGGGTATGTCAGTTGCCAGAATGCAAAAATGTGAAAAACAATTCAATAGATCAATCTGAGGTTCTACACTAGTGATCTTATCTATAAGAGAAACTGGGGAAGTCACAAATCTTATAACCTAAGGCCACATAACTTCTGAGCAGTAAGGGATTACAAAAACTACACCTACATTTTGGCAGAAGTCAGGCACTCCATAATCCTAATATTGTGGGTTTTCATTAGTCTTACAAAAGCTATTTCAGTCCCTGAACAAGGAGGGGATCCGTTTTAGAGAGGGACTATTATCATCCTTGCCTTAAAGTTAAACTAGAAATTAAATTCCTCCCAAGGTTAGTTTGGCCTATGCCCAGGAAGGAATGAGGACAGCCAGCCTGTGAGGCTAGAAGCAAGATGGAGTCAGTCATGCTAGACTTCTCCCATTGTCATAATCTTTGCATTATTAGGTGGTTTCAATGTGCTGGAGAGGATGAAGGGTGGAGTGGGAAAGTACTGCAGGAATCAAAGAGGAAAGAATGGGGCCAGCATGGTGGCTCACGCCTGTAATCCCAGCATTGTGGGAGGCGGAGGCAGGAGGATCACCTGAGGGTCAGGAGTGCAAGACCAGCCTGGCCAACATGGTGAAACCCTTTCCCTACTAAAAATACAAAAATTTGAACCTGGGAGGCAGAGGTTGCAGTGAGCCAAGATCGCACCACTGTACTCCAGCCTGGGTGACAGAGCAAGACTCTGTCTCCAAAAAAAAAAAAAAAGGGAAAACCAGTGAGGTAAAGATTCAACTCCAAAAATTACAGAAAACAGAATGATCCTAAAGAAACAAAAACTAAGGGCCAGGCGCTCACACCTGTAATCCCAGCACTTTGGGAGGCCTGGGAAGGAGGATCACTTGAGGTCAGGAGTTGAGACTTGCGTGGATCACTTGAGACCAGCCTGGGCAACAAAGTGAGACCCTGTCTCTATAAAACAAAACAGCTAAGGAAATAAAAGATTAAAGCAAAAGCCAATGGAATAAGAAACAAAATCGGATAAACAAAACCAAAAGCTGCTTCTTTAAAAAAAAAAAAAAAAAGCAACACTTGAGTTCATACAGTTAAAAATGAATAATTAAATAAATGAGGTAGAACAGACAAATCTCCCATGCAGAATTTCAAATAATTTATGTAGGTACTCTGTCTTCATGGAGGTGGAGCATAACTCCTGGTACCTTCATTAAATGTGAGCTATACGTAACGACTTCCTGCAAAAGATTAAGGAAAAGGAAGGGATGAGTAACTTTACAGTGGAGAGGACTGACAGACTACTTCAGCCTGATGATCAAGGTCAACATAAAAAGTGAAGTCATGTTAATAGCACGTACCTCCGGTGTGTAACTGCCCGGTGGGTTCACCTTGCCCATTTCCTAGACAGAGCCAATTTATAAAGACAGGTGAATTGTAATAGAGAAAGAGTAATTCACGTAGAGCCGCCTGTGCACGAGACCAGAGTTTTATTATTACTCAAATCTGTCTCCCGAAGCATTCAGGGATCAGAGGTTTTTTTTTTTTTTTTTTTTTTTTGAGACGGAGTCTCGCTCTGCCGCCCAGGCTGGAGTGCAGTGGCCAGATCTCAGCTCACTGCAAGCTCCGCCTCCCGGGTTCACGCCATTCTCCTGCCTCAGCCTCCCGAGTAGTTGGGACTACAGGCGCCCGCCACCGCGCCCGGCTAGTTTTCTGTATTTTTTAGTAGAGACGGGGTTTCACCGTGTTAGCCAGGATGGTCTCGATCTCCTGACCTCGTGATCCGCCCGTCTCGGCCTCCCAAAGTGCTGGGATTACAGGCTTGAGCCACCGCGCCCGGCCTTTTTTTTTTTTTTTTTTTTTGAGACGGAGTCTCACTGTGTCATCCAGGCTGGAGTGCAGTGGCGCGATCTCGGCTCACTGCAAGCTCCGCCTCCCGGGTTCACGCCATTCTCCCGCCTCAGCCTCCAAGTAGCTGGGACTACAGGCGCCTGCCACCACGCCCGGCTAGTTTTTTGTATTTTTAGTAGAGACGGGGTTTCACCATGTTAGCCAGGATGGTCTCGATCTCCTGACCTCGTGATCCACCCGCCTCGGCCTCCCTAAGTGCTGGGATTACAGGCTTGAGCTACCGCGCCCGGCCAGGGATCAGAGTTTTTAAGGATAATACTGTGGGTGGGGGAAGGACAGTGTGTTGTGTTGATTGGTTAAGTCAGAGATGAAATAATAGGGAATTAAAGCCTCTTGCACTGAGTCAGTTCCTGGGTGAGGGCCACAAGATCAGATGAGCCAGTTTATTGATCTGGGTGGTGGTGCCAGCTGATCTATCAAGTGCAGGGTCTGTAAAGTATCTCAAGCACTGATTTTAAGAGCAGTCTAGGGTCAGAATCTTGTAGCCTCCAGCTGCATAACTCCTAAACCATAATATCTAACCTTGTGGCTCATTTGTTAGTCCTACAAAGGGAGTCCCCAGGCAAGAAGAAGGTTTGTTTTGGGAAAGGGCTGTCATCATCTTTGTTTTAACCTATAAACTAAGTTCCTCCCAAAGTTAGTTCAGCCTAAGCCCAGGACTGAACAAGGACAGTTTGGAGGGTGAAAGGGTGGCCTGCCCCTCCACACCTGTGGGCGTTTCTCGTCAGGTGGAACAAAAGATTTGAGAAAAGAAAGAGACACAGAGACAAAGTATAGAGAAATAAAAGTGGGCCCAGGGAACCGATGCTCAGCATACGGAGGACCCGCGCCGGCACTGGTCTCTGAGTTCCCTCAGTATTTATTGATCATTATCTTTACCATCTCCGAGAGGGGGATGTGGCAGGACAATAGGGTAATAGTGGGGAGAGGGTCAGCAGGAAAACGTGAACAAAGATCTCTGTGTCATAAATAAGTTTAAGGAAAGGTGCTGTGCCTTGATGTGCATGTATACAAACATCTCCACAAACATTTCTGTGCATTACAGAGCAGCATTGCCGCTAGCACGTCTCACCTCTAGCCCTAAGGTGGTTTTCTCCTATCCCAGTGAATAGAACACACAATCGGGTTTTACACCGAGACATTCCATTGCCTAGGGATGAGCAGGAGACAGATGCCTTCCTCTATCTCAACTGCAAAGAGGCCTTCCTCTTTTACTAATCCTCCTCAGCACAGACGCTTTATGGGTGTTGGGCTGGGGGGCGCTGGGAGACGGCCAGGTCAGGTCTTTCCCTTTCCACGACTATCACATGGGGAGAAACCTTGGACAATACCTGGCTTTCCTAGGCAGAGGTCCCTGGGGCCTTCCGCAGTGTTTGTCTCTGGGTACTTGAGATTAGAGAATGGTGAGGACTTTTAACAAGCATACTGCCTTCAGGCACTTGTTTAACAAAGCACATCCTGCCTAGCCCTAAATCCATTAAACCTTGAGTAAACACAGCACATGTCTCTGCAAGCACAGGGCTGGGGGCAGGGTTACAGATTAAGAGCATCTCTTCAAACAGAAGAATTTTTCTTAGTACAGAACAAAATGGAGTCATAATCTTATGTCTACTTCTCTCTACATAGACACAGTAACAGTCTGATCTCTTTCTTTTCCTCACAGAAGTTAGAAGCAAGATGGAGTTGGTTAGATCAGCTGTCTTTCACTGTCTTAGTTATAATTTTGCAATGGCAGGTATAATGTGATAAAATTGGCGCTTACCTCTATGGTCTTCCTTCTCAAAACCCCTAATCCCAGTCTAATCATGAGACTTCAAACTCCACTAGAGTGGAATTTTTTTTTTTTTTTTTTTTTTAAAGGCAGAGTCTCACTCTGTCACTCAGGCTGGAGTGCAGTGGTGTAATCTTGGCTCACTACAACCTCCACCTTCCACGTACAAGCAATTCTCATGCCTCAGCCTCCTGAGTAGCTGGGACTACAGGCGCGTGCCACCATACCCGGCTAATTTTTGTATTTTTACTGGAGATGGGGTTTCACCATGTTGGCCAGGCTGGGCTAGAACTCCCAGCCTCAAGTGATCCACCCACCTTGGCCTCCCAAAGTGCAGGGATTACAGGCGTGAGCCACCGCACCCAGCCTAGAGTGGCATCTTAAAATATACTTGACCAGTATGCCTCAAAACAGTCAAGGTCATCAAAAACAAAAAAAGTCTGAGAATCTGTCACAGCCAAGAGGAGCCTAAGGACACACGATGACTAAATGTAATGTGGTATACTGTTTGGGCTCCTGGGGCAGAAAAAGGACCTTAGGAAATCAGAATAAAGTATGGGCTTTAATAAGATGTTAATAATAGGAAAAACTGGGTGTGGGGTAAATGGGCACTCTGTACTATCCTCACAATTCTTCTGTAAATCTAAAACCATTTTTTTTTTGTTTTTTTGAGACGAAGTTTCACTCTTATTGTCCAGGCTGGAGTGCAATGGCGCAATCTCGGCTCGTTGGAATCTCTGCCTCCCGGGTTCAAGCGATTCTCCTGCCTCAGCCTCCCAAGTAGCTGGGATTACACGCGCCTGCCACCACGCCTGGCTGATTTTTCTATTTTTAGTAGAGACGGGGTTTACACCGTCCTCATCTGTAAAATTGGTATACAGTAGTGCCCCCTTATCCTTGGGAGATACGGTCCAAGACCTCCAGTGGATGCCTGAAACCACGAATATAACTGATCTCCATATGTACTGTGATTTTTCCTATGCATACATACCTATGATAAGTAGAGACAAGGTTTCTCCATGTTAGGCTGGTCTTGAACTCCTGACCTCAGGTGATCCGCTTGCCTTGGCTCCCAAAGTGCTGGGATTACAGACAGGCACCACCACACCAGGCTAATTTTTTGTATTTTTAGTAGAAACAGGATTTCCCCATGTTGGCCAGGCTGATCTCAAACTCCTGACCTCAAGTGATCTGCCCTACTTGGCCTCCCAAAGTGTTGGGATTACAGGCATGAGTCACCATGCCCAGCCAAAACTTTTAAAGGATGTCCTTTAGGAAGAAGATACATGATCACAGAAGGGAGTTCTGGGGAAAATGCAGACTGACAAGATTTAAAAAGCTATTAAAAAATAAATTAGGTTGGGCATGGTGGCTCACACCTGTAATCCCAGCACTTTGGGAGGCCAAAGCTACTTGGGAGGCTAAGATGGGAGGATCACCTGATCCTGGGCAGGTAGAGGCTGTAGTGAGTTGTGATTGTGTCACTGCACTCCAGCCTGGGTGACAGTGAGACTGTCTCCTCAAAAATAAATAAAACAAAAAAAGGATATGTTTAACCTTTATTAATTTTAATTTGAAGGAGGGTAAGCATCTGGGTATTATTTCTTCTATTAAGCGTAGGACTGGCTATCACATTTCTCTAACTATAAAAGTAGAGAAGGGTGGATGTAGTAAACTGTGAATAGGCCAAAGGAACACAGAAAAAGTAGGAACTACACCAAAAACAGGAATGATGAGGAACAATGATGATCACATAGAAAATAACAAAATAGAAAGAGGGCCCAATGGTACCTCACAATAATGATCAATAATACCTCATCTTGGCTGGGCAAGGTGGCTCGCTTTGGGAGACCAAGGTGAGGGGATTGCATAAGCTCAGGAGTTGGAGATCAGCCTGGGCAACACGGCAAAACTCTGTCTCTATGAAGAATACAAACATTAGCCGGGTGTGGTGGTGTGTGCCTATAGCAATAGTTACTCGGGGGACTGAGGCAGGAGGATTGCTCGAGCCCAAGACGTCAAGGCTGCAGTGAGCCATGTTTGCCACTGCACTCCAGCCTAGGTGACAGCAACACCACATCTCTTAAAAAAAAAAAAAAAAATTCCGTGGTCCCATGTTATCATTGAGGCAAATGGAGAAAAGAATTTCAATAAATTTTCCCAATTATTAATATGCAATTTTAGCAGAGACTTTTCTTGATACTGTAGAGCATATACAGAGATTTATATACAGTCAAATGGCCATATAGTTGACTTGGTTTTTTATTTTCATTTTTATTTTTTGAGACACAGTCTCACTCTGTCACCTAGGCTGGAGTGCAATCTCAGCTCACTTCAGCCTCCACCTCCCAGGTTCAAGCAATTCTCCTGCCTCAGCCTCCCGAGTAGCTGGATTACAGGCGTGCACCACTCTGCCTGGCTAAGTTTTTTGTATTTTTAGTAGAGACGGGGTTTCGCCATGTTGGCCAGGCTGGTCTCGAACTCCTGACTGCAAGTGATCTAAGAGCCTTGGCCTCCCAAAGTGCTGGGATTATAGGCATGAGCCACCGTGCCAGATTGACCTGGTTTTTATTCATTAATACCACATTGCATTAATGAAGGCTAACTGGTTGATAAATATGCAGTCACTATAACAGTCAATCATCTAGTGTTTAACTGTGTACCTAGGGTCTCAGTAGTAGAATAGAGATTTATCATCCATGCCAAAAAGGAGTTTGTAGCCAAGTGTGAGAGAATGTATTCACATGAAAAGTGACAAAGAGGCAGGAAAAACGTTATTTGATGTTCTCACACCGTCCTCATCTGTAAAATTGGTGTACAGTAGTGCCCCCTTATCCTTGGGAGATATGGTCCAAGACCTCCAGTGGATGCCTGAAACCACGAATATAACTGAACTCCATATGTACTGTGATTTTTCCTGTGCATACATACCTATGATAAAGTTTAATTTGTGTTAGGCACAGTAAGAAATTAACAACAATAAAAAACTTACAATATACTGTAATAAAACAAAAATCATAATGCAAAAATTCATAATGAAAAAGTTGAATGGATTTAGTCACATAAAAACATCAACATTTGTGATACTGAAAAAGTACTATAAATAAAAGTAAAACCAAATGAAAACTGAAATTAAAAATAAAGAGCTAGGGCCAGCCTATGGTGGTTCATGCCTGTAATCCCAGTATTCTGGGAGGCCAAAGCAGGAGAATTGTTTGAGGCCAGGAGTTCAAGACCAGCCTGAGCAACATAGCGAGACCCTGTCTCTAAAAATAAAAAAATAAAAAGCTGTTGTAGACTAGTAAGAAAAATAAACACATCAATAGAAATATAGGCAAAGGACATGAGAAGGCATTCTGGCCAAGCGCAGTGGCTCACGCCTGTAATCCCAGCACTTTGGGAGGCCGAGGCAGGCAGATCACTTGAGGTCAGGAGTTTGAGACCAGCCTGGCCAATGTTGCAATGAAGCCCCGTTTCTACTAAAAATACAAAAAAAAAAAAAAAAAAAAAGCCAGGCGTGGTGGCTTGTGCCTGTAATCCTAGCTACTCGGGAGGCTGAGGCAGAATTGCTTGAACCCGGGAGGCAGAGGTTGCAGTGAGCCAAGATCGCACCAGATCACACTTCACTCCAGCCTGGGTGACAGAGTAAGACCCCATCTCAAAAAAACAAAACAAAAAACCCAAGAGAGAGAGAAGGCATCCACAAAAGAAACACAAATGTTTCACAAAGGTATAAAAAGATACTTAACTTCACAAACAATAAAACCATAAAACCTGGCCTATACTAAAACCTAATTCAGTGATTTTTTATTTTATTATGTTTTTTGAGACATGGTCTCCATCATACAGACTATAGTACAGTGGCTGGTGTGATCACGGCTCTCTGCAGCCTGAACCTTCCAGGCCCAAGCGATCCTCCTGCCTCTGTCCCACTTACTGCTACCTTGTAGCTGGGACTACAGTTACATGCCAACATGCCTGGCTAATTTTAAAGTTTTTTTATAGAGACAAGGTCTGACTATATTGCCCAGGCTGGTTTTGAACTCCTGGGCTCAATGAATCTTCCTGCCTCGGTCTCCCAAAGTGCTGGGGTTACAGATATAAGCCATTGCGCTTGGCCCAAGCGATATTTTAAAGTTTTATACTAACTGATAATGTGTTTTGCCATTTAAGCTACTGAAAATCATGATAAAGAAATATGACAGACTTGTTCTTTTTTTTTTTTTTTTTTTTTTGAGACAGAGTCTTGCTCTATCGCCCAGGCTGGAGTGCAATGGCACAATCTTGGCTCACTGCAACCTTTGCCTCCTGGGTTCAGGCGAATCTCCTGCCTCAGCCTCCTGAGTAGCTGGGATTACAGGCGCATGCCAACATGCCTGGCTAATTTTTGTATTTTTAGTAGAGATGGGGTTTCACCATGTTGGGCAGGCTGGTCTGGAACTCCTGACCTCAGGTGTTCCACCCACCTCCGCCTCCCAGTCTTGAATAACAGGCGTGAGCCACCGCACCCGGCCAGACTTTTTCTTTTTAACTAACAGTTAAGGAGAATGGAATCAGTTTGTCAATGTTTCAACACATAAAAATTTAATTTATAGAGCTTGTTTTTTCAAAACTAGCATTAATAAAAGAATAAACAGGAATGTTCTTCCTTATTTACAAAAGTTCCTTGGGACATTATCCTAGCTACACCCACTTAATACAAAAAAATTGAAAAGCTGAACCAACCTTTTGTAATTCACCTTTTTTCTTCATGTAGGAGCAAGCAAAGAAAGCTTTCTTGGCAATCGATACCAATCCCTAGATATATTTTACATTTACTATTATAACTCATTTGGAATCTTTAAACAAGTCTCTAAAAGTGACTTGTCTAAAAGTGAATACAGACTACAGAAAACACTTGCTGCCTTTTAGCTACAGGGGCAAAAAAGGATTCAGACAGGGCCTCGGAGGCCAAGGCTACTGGACAGCTTTATCCCACTGCACTGAGGTGTGGATCACAGTTTACAAAGTTGTTTTGTTTTGAGACAAGGTCGCCTTCTGACCCCAGGTTGGAGCGATGTGGTGCAACCACTGCTCAAGGCAGCCTCAACCTCCCAAGCTCAAGCCATCTTCCCACCTCAGCTTTCCAAGTAGCAGGGACTACAGGCACATGCCACCAAGCCTGGCTGGTTTTTTTTTTTACTTGTCTTTTCTTTTGTTTTGAGACGAAGTTTTGCTCTTTCGCCCAGGCTGGAGTGAAGTGGCATGATCTCGGTTCACTGCAACTTCCGCCCCCCAGGTTCAAGCGATTTTTTTTTTTTTTTTTTTTTTTTTTTTTTTGAGACGGAGTCTCGCTCTGTCGCCCAGGCTGGAGTGCAGTGGCGCGATCTCGGCTCACTGCAAGCTCCGCCTCCCGGGTTCACGCCATTCTCCGGCCTCAGCTTCCCGAGTAGCTGGGACTACAGGCGCCCGCCACTGCGCCCGGCTAATTTTTTTCTATTTTTAGTAGAGACGGGGTTTCACCATGGTCTCGATCTGCTGACCTTGTGATCCGCCCGCCTCGGCCTTCCAAAGTGCTGGGATTACAGGCGTGAGCCACCGCGCCCGGCCTCAAGCGATTATCCTGCCTCAGCCTCCCAAGTAGCTGGGATTACAGGCATGTGCCACCACGTCTGGCTAATTTTTGCAGTTTTAGTAGAGATGGAGTTTCACCATGTTGGACAGGCTGGTCCTGACCTCTTGACCTCAGCCTCCCAAAGTGCTAGGATTACAGGCCTGAGCCACCACACCTGGCCTCTTTTTTTTTTTTTAGATGGAATCTCACTCACTCTGCCACCCAGGCTGGAAAGCAGTGGCACAATCTCTGCTCACTGCAACTTCTACCTTCCAGGTTCAAGCAGTTCTCTTGCCTCATCATCCCGAGTAGCTGGGATTACAGGCGTGCACCACCACGCCCAGCTAATTTTTGTATTTTTTTTGTGGAGACGGGGTTTCACCATGTTGGCCAGGCTGGTCTTGAACTCCTGGACTCAAGTGATCTGCCCACCTCGGCCTCCCAAAGTGCTGGGATTACACGTGTGAGCCACTTTGCCTTGCCTAAGGCTAATTAAAAAAAATTTTTGTTTTTTGAGATGGAGTTTCGCTCTTGTTGTCCAGGCTGGAATGCAATGGTGTGATCCTGGCTCACTGCAACCTCTGCCTCCTGGGTTCAAGTGATTCTCCTGCCTCGGCCTCACGAGTAGCTGGGATTACAGGTGCCCACCACCACGCCTGGCTAATTTTTGTATTTTTAGTAGAGACGGGGTTTCTCTATGTTGGCCAGGCTGGTCTCGAACTCCTGGGCTCAAGTGATCCTCCTGCCTCGGTGTCCTAATATGCTGGGATTACAGGTGTCAGCCACGATTCCTGGCCCATAGTTTTGTTAACAGCTTCCTGGGCAGTCTCCCGACCTATTTCCAGTGACACCAGGCTTCATTCAGTCTGTTCATCACTGTGACTGAGAGGAAAGCACTGGAATGAGTATTCATTCTGTTTTAAGCAAATTCATGGTTTCCAGGCTGAGCATCACTATTCCTAGAAGTAAAGCATGGAAGTGAGTAGGCACACTGTACAGGAACACATACACGATATACAGAGAAAGTGACCCTACAGAAAACACTGCTGAGGCTACCCTACTGGTCACTCTAGAGCAGACCACCTGCAACAGAATCACCCAGAACATCCAAAAAATAAAGAAAAATAATGATAACTAATATTTATTAAGTACTTCCCATGTGTTCTAAGTGCTTTACCATATTCATTCATTCCTTTAATCCTTGGGGAAAAACCTGTAAGTAGGCTCCTGTCACTAGCCCCATTTTACAGGTGAGGAGACTGAAGAACAGGAAGGTGAAGTCATTTGCCAGTATGCTTGACTGCTGGAAGGGAGGGAGGCTGTGCAAGGAGAGCTGCATGTTTATAGTGCTCCTGGGTTCGTTCTAAGTCTGAGAATCACGGAGTACAGGACTTTCAGGGCTAGAGTTTTTATTTTTTACTTTTTTATGGGATGCACAAACTGCAGAGAAATGGAGTCTATGCACCGAGGCAGCAGTTTGTCACAGAAAGTGGAAGCCAGCTAGAATCCTTTTCAATCCCTTAAAAGAGAGGTTCGCAGGGGCAGACTGGAGGGAAGGGTCTGGGCTAGGAGATCTTCAAACCTCTTCTTTGGATTTCCCAGTGGCCTCCGACAGTACCTCATTCCAGGACTTCCATGATTACTCTGAAAAGCAAGGAATCCTAGCTTCCCAGGATGTGAGAGGGAGTCCCAGTCCTGTGGGAGGGAAGTTGTGCAAGTGAAAGAGGATGGATCCCATAGCACAGATGTCCTAGGTTTCTACCACCGAGGGCCTGGGCACATGAAGTTCCTTACCCGCAGCCTGTTTCTTTCAGGATCTCCCTGCCAAGATGTGAATCAGCCTTTTTTTTTTTTTTTTTTTTTTTTTTGAGACGGAGTCTCGCTCTGTCACCAGGCTGAAGTGCAGTGGCACCATCTCGACTCACTGCAACCTCCTCCTCCCGGTTCAAGCAATTCTCCTGCCTCAGCCTCCTGAGTAGCTGGGACTACAGGCATGTGCCACCATGCCCAGCTAATTTTTTGTATTTTTAGTAGAGACGGGGTTTCACCGTGTTAGCCAGGATGGTCTCAATCTCCTGACCTCGTGATCTCTCACCTCGGCCTCCCAAAGTGCTGGGACTACAGGCGTGAGCCATTGCGCCCGGCCTGTGCCTGGCTTATTACTATTATTTTAAAATTAATAAAATAATATTTAAAAATGTCAATTTTAGACTCGGAGTGGTAGCTCATGCCTATAATTCCAGTACTTTGGGAGGCCGAGGTAGGGGGCTCACTTCAGGTCAGGAGTTCGAGACCAGCCTGGCCAACATGGTGAAACCCTATTTCTACTGAAAATACAAAAACTAGCTGGGTGTTGTGGCATGTGTCTGTAATCCCAGCTACTTGGGAGGCTGAGACAGGAGAATTGCTTGAACCCAGGAGGTGAAGGTTGCAGTGAGCCGAGATCACGCCACTGTACTCCAGCCTGGGCAAGAGAGAGAGACTCCATCTCAAACAAACAAACAAAAAAAGCTGGGTGCGGGGACTCACATCTGTAATCCCAGCATTTTGGGAGGCCGAGGTGGGCGGATCACGGGGTCAGGAGTCCGAGACCAGCCTGGCCAAGATGGTGAAACCCTGTCTCTACTAAAAATATAAAAATTAGCTTGGCGTGGTGGCAGGCGCCTGTAATCCCAGCTACTTAGGAGGCTGAGGCAGAGAATAGCTTGGACCTGGGAGGCGGAGGTTGCCGTGAGCCGAGATCGTGCCACTGCACTCCAGCCTGGGCATCAGAGTGAGATTCTGTCCCAAAAAAAACCACAAAAAACAAAAAACTTTTTACATCATGTCTATATATTTCAAAAAGAAATTAATAGACTCTGCTTCATTCTTTTTTATATTATAAAGGGTATTGATTGTGACCAACTAAGCTAATTTCACCATCCTCTAATGGGTGACAACCTGCAGTTTGAAAAACACTGCCATCATTTACTAATTAATGACTAAAATATTGACAGAATGTACAAAGAAAGAGAACAGGCTGGGAGCGGTGGCTCACACTTGTAATCCCAGCACTTTGAGAGGGCGACGTGGGTGGATCATGAGGTCAGGAGATCGAGACCAGCCTGGCCAAGATGGTGAAACCCCGTCTCTACTAAAAATACAAACAATTAGCCAGCAGTAGTGGCATGTGCCTATAGTCCCAGCTACTCGGGAGGCTGAGGCAGGAGAATCACTTGAACCTGGGAGGCGGAGGTTGCCGTGAGCCGAGATCGCGCCACAGCACTCCAGCCTGGGCAACGAGCAAAACTCCATCTCAGAAAAAAAAAAAAAAAAGAAAACAAAGAAAAAATAGAAACAAAAACTTTTGCACTATAGGATCATTTCCTTCAGGACACTAAGTGAAGAGGGTCTTGCTATATATTGTCAACTGGGTGTAGTGGGTTAAATTGTATACCTCAAAAAGATATGTCCAAGTTCTAATTCCTGATACTTGTGAATGTGGACTTACCTGGAAATAAGGTCTTTGCAGATGTAATTATCATTTTTCTGTTTTTCTTTTTCTTTTTTTTTGGAATGTAGTCTCGCTCTGTTGCCCAGGTTGGAGTGTAGTGGCACAATCTCAGCTCACTGCAACCTCTGCCTCCCAGGTTAAGCCATATAAAAATTTTAAAATGATTCCTAAACTACAAGTTCTACAAAAAACAGGCATGAAAAAGGCTTAGTCCTGTCCATGTACTAAATAGTACAATAGTACAATACTTCAATAAATAAAAGGCTGTAGTTGTATTAATGCATGAAAAGGCCAATCAATGTAATAGAACAGAAAACCAAAAATACACCCATATATATGCATAGAAATTTAATATTTAATAAAGGGGACAATTCAGATTACTGTGGAAAAGGCGGATTACTCAATCAAGGATTTAATTATCATTGGAATAAACAGGTTAACCTATTAAAAATCCATCTGAGGCCAGGTACAGTGGGTCACACCTGTAATCCCAGCACTTTGGGAGGCCAAGGAGGGTGGATCACTTGAGCCAAGGAGCTTGAGATCAGCCTGGGCAAGACAGTGAGACCTTGTCTCCACAAAAATAAAAACAATTTAAAAACTAGCCAGGCATAGTGGTCCATGCCTGTAGTCCCAGCTGCTCAGAAGGTTGAGCTAGGAAGGTAACCGGAGCCCAGGAATTTGAGGCTGCAGTGAGCTATGATCACACCCACCACTGCACTCCAGCCTGGGTAGCAGAGTGAGGCTCTGTCTCCAGCAACAACAACAACAATAACAACAAGAACAACAACAAAACAACAACAACAAAAAAAAACAGTAAAATTAGATTTAAATATATATGTAAAATAATAAAAATTCATTTGAATTATACCTAACAACCTAAATCAAATCACACCTCAGGAACATCAGACATTTAAATGTAAAAAAGAAAACTCAAACCATACCAGAGGAAACCATTAGCAAATATTTTATAGTCATGGAATAAGGAGGGCATTCCTAAGAATGAAACAAAATCCACAGACAATAAACATAAAAAGATTCAGGCTGGGCACAGTGGCTCATGCCTGTAATCCCAGCACTTTGGGAGGCTGAGGCGGGGCAGATCATGTGAGGTCAGGAGTTTGAGACCAGCCTGACCAACAGGGAGAAATCCCGTCTCTACTAAAAATACAAAATTAGCCAGGCATGGTGGCGTGTGCCTGTAATCCCAGCTACTCAGGAGGTTGAGGCAGGAGAATCGCTTGAACCTGGGAGGTGGAGGTTGCAGTGAGCCGAGATCGTGCCATTGCACTCCAGCCTGGGCAACAAGAGTGAAACTCCGTCTCAAAATAAACAAAAACAAAAACAAAAAAAGGCTGAATATATTTTGTTGTATGTCTAAATCACATTTTGTTTATCCATTCATCTGCTCATGGATTCTTGGGTTGGTTCCACCTTTTGGCCACTGTGAATAATGCTATTATAAATACTGGCATCCGTACTTATTTCAGTCTCTGCTTTCAATTCTTTTGAATATAAACCTAAAAATTGAATTGCTGGGTCATAAGGTAATTCTCTAACTTTCTGAGGACACATCAAACTGTTTTTCACAGTGGCTACACCATTTTATATCACCAGTAATAACAAGGGTTCAAATTTCTCAATATCTTTGCCAACAATTTTGTCTTTTCCATCTTTTCTTTTCTCTCTCTTCTCTTTCTTTCTCTTTTTTTTTTGATGGAGTCTTGCTCTGTTCAGTCTGGAGTGCAGTGGCGTGATCTCGGCTTACTGCAACCTCCATCTCCCAGGTTCAAGCAATTCTCGTGCCTCAGCCTCCTGAGTGGCTGGGACTACAGGCACCCGCCACCACAACCAGCTAATTTTTGCATCTTTTAGTAGAGACAGGATTTTGCCATGTTGGCCAGGCTGGTCTTGAACTCCTGACGTTAGGTGATCCACCTGCCTTGGCCTCCTAGAATGCTGGGATTACAGGTGTGAGCCACTGTGCTTGGCCCCATTTTTTTGATAATAGCCATTCTAATGGGTATGAATTGGTATCTCATTGTGGTTTTGATCTGCATTTCCCTAATGACTAGTGATGTTGAACCTCTTTTCACGTTCTTATTGGCCATTTGTATATCATCTTTGGAGAAATGTCTATTTAAGTCCTTTGCTTATAATTTATTGTTTGAGATAGGGTCTTGCTATGTTGCCCAGGCTGGTCTCAAACTTCTGGGCTCAGCAATCCTCCTGCCTCAGCCTCCTGAATAGTAGGGAGTATAAGTGTGTGCCAATGCACTTGGCTACTTTATGTTTCAATTGGGTTGTTTGTTATCCTGTATATTAATCTCTTATCAGATATATAATTTGCAAATTTTTTTTCTCGTTCTGTGGGTTGTCTTTTCATTGTTCTTCATGTTCTTTGATGTACAAAAGTTTATAATTTTGATGAAATCCAATTCATCTTTTTTGTTGTTGTTGCCTGTGCTTTTGGAGTCATATCTGAGAAATAATTGCCAAATCTAACATCATGAAGCTTTTGCCCTGTGTTTTCTTCTAACAGTTTTACATTTAGGTATTTGATCCACTTTAAGTTCTGTATATGGTAGGTATAAGGTAAGGAGTCCAGCAACATTCTTTTGTATGTGGATATCCAGCTTTCTAAGTACTATTTTTTGAAAAGACTGTCCCTCCTCCACTGAATGGTCTTGGCACCCTTGTTGAAACACAGGAGGACTTTAAAGTCAACTCAGATTTCTCAGCTTATTGTCTGGGCTCTTGATAACTGCTCCCTCGATAAATGACAACATATATCAATGCAGTAGTGCCTATCATATGATAAGGCAAGGACTATTGAGCTAATGAAAGTAAAAAGCTTAGAAGAACACCTGTGGTATGTAGTAAAAGCTCAACAAATGTTGGCTATTTCATTATTAAGAGTGACACTAGAGTCCAACATCTCACTTGTTTTCATTAAAGGTTTTAACATTTTGCAGAGTCTGTTATGTAAGTCAGGCCAAAAAGTACTATACCCTGATCACAACTAATCTTTGGATTTTCCCCCAAGACATATCCTCATCCACTCCTTTGCTTCTAAGTTTATTTTGCTTCTTATAACAAGTGTTGCACTCAATACCCAAAGATAAATCTTGATCTTAACATATGGCATGCTTTTTGTCAATGCTTTTTCTATGGATACTACTAAGACCCTTAGGTTGGGTGAGTGTTAGAGTGCCACTGCACTGCACTTTAGCCTGGGTAACAAAGCCAGACCTTGTCTCCCCACAAAAAAAATAAAAAGAAAAGGGGTCTTGCCATGTTGCCCAGACTGGTCTCAAATTCCTGGTCTCAAGCAATCCTCCCACCTTTGCCTCCCAAAATGTTAGGATTACAGGTATGAACCACTGCACCCAACCAACATTTCCACTTACACTTCACCAAAAGTTTCTTTCACTTCAGACTGATTTTCCAAGTGTACGCTAAGAGGCTTTTAGTTGTGTTGATGCCACAACTGCCAGTCTACTTATTAAGTCCAGGATTTAAATGCTAAAGACACAAGAACCTGAAAAAGGCTTACACAAACTCCTCTCAGCAAGAGCCCTTAGTCTCCATTCCCACCTTCCCCAGATCCAGCTCACAGTGACCAGTCACCAGGTACCTCTTTTTTTTTTTTTTTTTTGAGACGGAGTCTCGCTCAGTTGCCCAGGCTAGAGTGCAATGGCACGATCTTGGCTCACTGCAACCTCCACCTCCCAAGTTCTAACAATTTTCCTGCCTCAGCCTGCCAAGTAGCTGGGATTACAGGAACCCACCATCATGCCCGGCTAACTTTTGTATTTTTGTAGAGATGGGGTTTCACCATGTTGGCCAGGCTGGTCTTGAACTCCTCACCTCATGCAGTCATCTCTATTCTGTTCACTCAATTCCTTCTTCAGTACAGATAGAGTTCCTACTTTATTCTTCTCTCAACATTATAATTATTTTGGGGTTTCTGGGAAAAATTTATCTTACTTATTTCCATATATCAAAGGCCTATGCAGAACAGCTAAATAGATACTGATGAGAAATATACTACTAGACAAACTCTAACACTCACTCAACCTAAAGGTCTTAGAAATTTGTTCTGTAACACATTTTATTCAAACTACACTAGAGTCCTGCCTCTAACCAAGAGTAAGGGCTGAATGACTCCTTTTACCCTAGAGTGCACTAGTCTCTGGGATATACAGGGACTCCTCAATCAGTTCTCAGATGATTCTGCCTCTAGGAGCAGCAGAAACTAGAGGAAATCATGTCTGGGCTTACTTGAAGTTGTGTGCTTATCCAAAATCTGCCTTGCTCACTCAAGAGTCCAGGTATCACTGGTCTTTGAGGTCACTAGGCAGCATCCAGTCTTTGAAGCAAACCATTCCAGGTTTTTGACTCTGCTTTCCTGTCAATGTCAGCTAGAGGAACTCTTCTCCCTGCCTTGGCCCTGGCTGGTCCTGGTTCCACTCTGGCTGATTTGCTTCTGCACCTGGCCTAGGATACCACATGATTTATTCCTTCCTGTGTGCCTCTGGCCCAGGTTTGCCAAGGGAATGCACTCAGAGCAGCTCTACCTATTCCTGTCCATCAGTTGCTGGTTGAGCACTGGCACTGCACATACCTGCTCTACAGAATCTTAAACCTTCAGGAGTCTACCTGCTCACAGGTCCTGTGTTCCTACAGGCCTTCATCAAGGGTGGGGTCACAGTTTTGCCCCAAGAGGGCAACCTGCCTCCTTGTTCCTGTACTGGCTTGAGACTCCTAGGCTGTGTGTGAACTAGCTGATAGGCCAGAAGCTTTAGGATGAAAAGAATACTGGAGAAGTCCTCAAAGTTAGAACTTTTATTGGTGTCTGTGTCCCCTCACTCCTGTTACCTATCTTGACCCTTCCCTACTTACCTTAGTGATTTTGTGATTTCAGTGAAAAAGACGCAACCTAGAGAAGACTGCGAGGTCCCATACCTTCCAGGTGGCAGAGTCGACCTTACACAGGGTCTTGCTTTGTTGCCCGGGCTGGAATGCAGTGGTGCGATCTCAGCTCACAGCACCCTCGAACTTTCGGGCTCAAGCAATCCTCCCACCTCAGCTTCCCGTATAGCTGGGGCTACAGGCATGCACCACCATGCCCAGCTAATTTTTAAATTTTTTGTAGAGACAAGATCTCCCTCTGTTGCCCAAGCTGGTCTCGAACTCCTGGGCTCAAGCGATCCTTGCGATTTGGCCTCCCAAAGTGTTGGGATTACAGGTGTGAGCCACCGTTTCCGGCCTGACCTTTTGTAAATACTCCCAACTAATTGTTCAAACGGACTTGAACAAAAGAATCTTCCCAATACTGCCAGAGAAGGCAAAATTCTTCAAATTCATGTTTGAGGCCATAAACCAACAGGATTAAAATGGAATCGGCAGCAAGCAATGACAAGAAACCCAAGACCACTCATTTCCCTCCAGCCCAAGTGGCAGATGGGATCTCAAATACACCACGGTGTGATGCGTGACAGGCTGTTCACTGGGGATGTGGAGCATTCAAAGTGCCCTGCAGAGGGTGGGCCTGGATCACCCCCCCACCAACTGCAGACACCCCGCCCTAGGCAACATTCCTGGGGAGTCTGGACCTCCCTTGGTGGACGGACTCCCGAGGGTCTCTAGGGTTTTTCACCCCACGTCGGGGTGAACTGAAGGCATGGGAAGAGGCGGCCCCACAGCCTGGGTCCCCCAAACCCCCTCCGGGCTGAGAGCAAGAGATGCCGCCTGGAGGCCACTCACCAAGCAGCTCCGCTGGCTCGGCACTGGGGGTCGTCCAGGTCTGGGTCCTTGCCACCGGCTCCTCCCTCCGCCCACCCTTGCTTCCCGGACTCAAGAGCTGCTGGGCTCTCGACGCGCCGGCAGTGGGCTCCGCAAGCTGTCTCCTGCACAGAGCAGGCGGGAGGAGGGCTCTCGGTTGCTTCCCCTGCCGCAGCCGCGCGCTTCCGGCGGGGTCGCCGCCACTTCCGCTCGAGCGCGCCTCGCGCGGCGCGAGCCGGGACCCCAGGAATGGTCGGGCGCGCGGCCCAGGAGGCACCGCTGTCTCCTCACAATCGACCGGGCCTGCAGCCGCCGCCGCCGCCACCGCCGCCCTACTCAGGGAGTGGCCCAGGCCGGCGGCGCGCCACCCTCACCTCCTTCATTCCTACCAAGCCCAGCCTTGGCTACCTGACCCCCGTGTGGTCTCGAACTCGGTTAGTCTGGTGAAGGGACAGAGAAGCCTGGGTTCCCGGCGGCATCACTGAGATGCTCAGTCCTGAATTCTGCCCTCCATTAGGATTATCTGCTTTGTGGGATAATTTCCTCATTGGTTGAGTCAGTGAGTTGCGTGTCTGCAAGAGAGCATCCTATCTGGTGGGTCTTCATCTAGTTCTTGCACATTTCTTACTAAGTTCATCCTAAGAATATCTTACAGATAAGGAAACTGAGCTGCAAAGAAGTGTAAAAACAGTGGAACAGGAGATAACAGTATAAAGAGAAAAAAACATAGCCTGACTTTCCTTTATCGTTAATTGATTTGGGGACATTTTAAACTTATAGAAAGAAAAGAAACACGGGTTTTGTTGACACTTCTCAAAACAAAATTGGTGTAACACCTTTAAAATGTAAACTGTTATGCTGGATATATTTGTATTATTTTGAAGTCATTTAAAGTAATGGCATGAGGTGTTGCCTGCTGTTGGACCAGTAGTTTCTTTTTAGTATTCCAGCAAAGTCATAGTGAGGAAATAGGAAAAAAGAAGGAAAGCTGTAACAGGAAAAAAGGAAAAGGAGGAGCAGATGAAAAGGGCAGGAAAGGTTTAACATTTACGTAGCACTTGCTATGCACCAGACACTTCTAAGCTCTTTAAATTTATTAACTCATCTAGTTCTCACCACAGCCCTATGAAATGGGTATACTGTTATCACCTCTGGTTTACAAAAAAGACGAGTGAGGTTCAGAGAGGTTAAGCAAGTGGCCCAAGGTCATATAGTAAGTGGCAAAACTTTTGCATGAGCGCATCAGTTTGGCCCCAGAGACTGTGCTTTTTTTTTTATTTTTTTATTTTAAAAGGGCCTCCTTCCTGTTGCGCAGGCTGGAGTGCAGTGGCACCATCATGGCTCGCTGCAGCCCCAACCTGCCAGGCTCAATGAATTCTCTCACCTCAGCCTCCTGAGTAGCTGGGACCACAGGCACATACATACCACCTTGCCCAGCTAAGCTATTTTTTTTTTTTGAGATGCAGTCTTATTCTGTCACCCAGGCTGGAGGGCAGTGGTGCCATCTTGGCTCACTGCAGTGTCCACTTCCTGGGTTCAAGCGATTCTCCTGCCTCAGCCTCCCGAGTAGCTGGGATTACAGGTGCCTGCCACCACGCCCAGCTAATTTTTGTATTTTTAGTAGAGATGGGGTTTCACCAGTAGTTGGCCAGTCTGGTTTCAAACTCCTGACCTCGTGATCCACCTGCCTTGGCCTCCCAAAGTGCTGGGATTACAGGTGTGAGCCACTGCTCCCGGCCTATTCTTTTTTTTTTTTTTTTTTTTTGTATTTATTTATTTATTTATTTGTAGTGACAGGGTTTCACCACATTGCCGAGGCTGGTCTCAAATTCTTGGGCTCAAGGGGTCCGCCCGCCTCAACCTCCCAAAGTGTTGGGATTATAGGCATGAGCCACTGTGCCTGGTCCTAGAGTTTATGCTTATTTTTTGATTGATTGATTGATTGATTGAGACAGAGACTAGCTCTGTCGCCCAGGCAGTGGTGTGATCTTGGCTTACTGCAATCCCTGCCTTCTGGGTTCAAGCCATTCCCGTGCTTCAGCGTCTCAAGTAGCTGGGATTACAGGCATGCGCCACCATGCCCTGCTAAGTTTTGTATTTTTAGCAGAGACGGGGTTTCACCATGTTGGCCAGGCTGGTGTCAAACTCCTTACCTCAGGTGATCCGCCTACCTCGGCCTCCCAAAGTGCTGGGATTACAGGTGTGAGCCACCATGCCCAGCCTATGCTTCTAATCACCACACTATATTTCCTCTGAATAGAGGTTAAGACTTGAATCAACTGGATTTGATGCTACTGAGTAGGAGTAGACAAGAGAGGTTTGCAAGGAAATTACTCTTCCATGATGTGAGAGTATGGGCTAAAATGTTTCATAGAACAAAAATACCATGAATAAAGTTTAAAAAGAGGAAACATACAGTGCACAAAGAATTAATATCTGGAATAGATAGTGAAAACAAATGTATATAAGAAAAAGACAACCCTATAGAGAAATGGACAAATGTGTAGACAATAGATGAAGAAGAATGAAATAAAACTGACCACATAAAGAAGATGCTTAACTGCGCTAGTGACGCTGGCATGCAAAGGAAAATAATAGAGAGATCCATTTTATCCCACACTGGCTAAAACTGAAATTTGAAAATATCAATTTTGTGGAAAAGTGAATATTCTTGGTAGAAGTATAAACCAGGATAGCCACTGCCAGGGGTGGGGGTAGATTTGGCAGTATTAATTGTAAAATATTAAAATTAAGTAATCTTTGAAGTAATATTGATTATAATGAAAAACACTGCTTCAGACATTCTAATTTAACTTTTTTATTCTACAGATAAACAGGAGTTCAAACAGAGGTATGCAAAATATTTAACTGGAAACATTTTTTGCATAATAGTTTAAAATTAGAAAAATGTAATTTCAGCAGGTAAATAAACTATGGTAATCATTTACTCATTCTCTAAACACATATTTGTTGATTTTTTACTAGGTATTAGGCATTATTCTGAACATTGAGGATAAATTGACAGTTATCTTTGTGAACTAGAGAAAGATGATAGGGTGGGTCAGGGGCTAATTAATATTCTCCAGCCCAGACCCTTCCCCTTAATTCTTTGTTACGTCTTGATAGAATGATTTCAGTTTGTTCTGTAAATCACACTGGACTCCCCTGTAATGACTACAGAAACAAAAAGGTTTTTTATATGGATATATGGGTATACCCCAATTTCAAGGTATAAAGGCACAATAGCAGACTCTAGGAATGAGGAAAGCTGGAAAGGAAGGGGCCATGCTGATACTGACCATCAAGAAAAGCTTGAAGAGATGTCTCAAATACCCTGATGACTTACTTTTCACTGAAATGCAAAGAAATTGGCATCTTAGATATGCTTCCAAAGATTGTGCCCTCCCCCCTGGACAGCTTTTAATGAAGGCAGGACTACAGCAAGAGAAACAGCCAGATAATTGGTTAAAAAGAAAGACTTGCAGGGGCTTGTTTCTTATTATGTTTATATGGTAAATGCCTAGTTAGGACAAAGACAAAGAGCTTGATCATGGTTTGCTTACACTATCCCTGGTGAATAGATTCAATTACAAAAGAGATTGATGCCTCAACCATAGCAAAAACCTTGTCAAGCTCTCAACTTAGACCACAACATGCTTGTTTAAAAGTGTGGAGAAGGGGCCAAGAGAGGAAACAACATGACAAGGAGTTTATAAATCTAAAGGATGACTTTCTCTCTGCATCTAACTAGTATGTGACTGCTTCTGCATTCCCTTTGATCTGTTCTTGGCTTTCTGAATGTAAATATTTTTGTCCTAAAAATTGGGGACCAGATCTGGTCCTCTCAAGGGGAAGTAAGAAGAACCCCAATGTATTTTTTCTTCCAGCTAATTTAAAATAATTGGATTTAGCCAGTTGTGGTAGTGCATGGCTGTAGTCCTAGTTATTCAGGAAGCTAGGGCAGGAGGATGGCTTGAGCCCAGGAACTCCAGGCTAGTGCGCTATAACTGCCACTATGAATAGCTACTGCACTCCAGCCTGGGTGACAGAGCGAGACTCCGTCTCAAAAAAAAAAAAAAAAAAAAAAAGCATATTGGATTTGTCAGCAGAAAGCCTTCCAAAATGAGGAAAGATGGGACCTGGACTCAGTAAAAATCCCAGCCTCCCAGAGTGCTGGGAGTACAGGTGTGAGCTACCATGCCTGGCCTAGGTATTTCATATATATGAAATCATACTGTATTTGTCTGAGGGTCAAAGAGTTTTACTTGGCCATGAATATCAGACAGCACAAGTTGCTCTTAACTATTTAAAGATGAATTATAATCAAGAACCAGAAAGGGCCAGGCCTGGTGACTCACACCTGTAATCCCAGCATTTTGGGAGGCTGAGGCAAGTGGATCACGAGGTCAGGAGATCGAGACCGTCCTGGCCAACATGGTGAAACCCTATCTCTACTAAAAATGCAAAAATTGGCCGGGCGCGGTGGCTCAAGCCTGTAATCCCAGCACTTTGGGAGGCCGAGACGGGCGGATCACAAGGTCAGGAGATCGAGACCATCCTGGCTAACACGGCGAAACCCCGTCTCTACTAAAAACACAAAAAATTAGCCGGGCGAGGTGGCGGCGCCTGTGGTCCCAGCTACTCGGGAGGCTGAGGCAGGAGAATGGCGGGAACCCGGGAGGCGGAACTTGCAGTGAGCTGAGATCTGGCCACTGCACTCCAGCCTGGGCGACAGAGCGAGACTCCGTCTCAAAAAAAAAAAAAAAAAAAGGAAAAATTAGCTGGATGTGGTAGTGTGCGCCTGTAGTCCCAGCTACTTGGGAGGCTGAGGCAGAAGAATCTCTTGAACCTGGGAGGCAGAGGTTGCAGTGAGTCAAGATCATGCCACTGCACTCTAGTCTGGCGACAGAGTGAGACTTCGTCTCAAAAAAAAAAAAAAAAAAAAAATTCCCAACAAGACCCCAGACATCCTCAGTTGGTTACTGTTGTTAGAGAATCCCCAAACCAAATTCCTAGGGAAGGCTATGCCTTGCTCTTTGTTTTTGTTTATTCTTTTGAGACGAACTCTGTCACCCAGGCTGGATTGGAGTGGTACGATGAAAGCTCACTGAAGTCTTGACCTCCTGGGCTCAAGCAATCTTCCTACCTCAGCCTCTCAAGTAGCTGGGACTATAGGTCCATGCCACCATGCCCAGCTAATTTTAGTATTTTTTCTAGAGATGGAGTTTCGCCATGTTGCCCAGGCTGGTCTCAAGCTCTTGGGCTCAAGCAAGCTGTCTGCCTGCCTCAGCCTCCTAAAGTATTAGGATTACAGGCTTGAGCCACTGTGCCCCACTGGCCATGCCTTTTAATATATATTAGTCAGAACCTTCTTTGAGAAATTTTTGGTAAGGATCTGCTGGTAATTTTAATTATGTTAACTCAGGTGCACCTCTAGATAATTTACTTAAAGCATTTTATTTTATAAACATTAAGCCCATGCCTTAGTAGAAAGAATATAAACCTTAACATAAGGAGAATTGGGTTCCAGTTCGAACTCCACCATTTACTGGTTAGACACCTGTTGAAACTTATCTTAAAATCAGTTTCCTGATAGTAAAATGGGGATAACAGGAGTGTGGATTATATAAGATGAGACACGTGGAAATGTCTTACCAACTGACAGGCACCCTTCTCCTACCATGGTAAACTGTCTGTTAATAGTTTTAAGAACTTTCTATCCTGCTGCTTTTTGATGACTAAATATCATTTGTAACGCCAGACTCCCTGACTGGCTTATATCTAAAACGAGTCTATAAAGCAAATGTTGAAAGAGTTCAGATTGTTCACAGACTGCCAATAAAAATTGTCTACACATAATGGCCATTTTTTAATGAGAATAATATTTTCTATAAGTTTATAAATAATATACTCAACAGTTGTTCAATGAAGCTATTTTCTAGAAATGAATTGTTCAATGTTATAATGCTCCTGAGGCCTAGCACAGCACCTGCCAAATAGTAGGCACTAAATAATTATTTGTTGAATAAATGAATGAAAGTCTTCTTAATGGCTAGGAATTTATTCTAATACTGAATAAAAAAGGACCTGTAAAGGAGTGAAGCACATTTTAAATTACTAAGCCTAAGGAGATAAATGTATATGCCTGACCTTTGGAAAGTAATCCACTTTGATTTTACTAAAACATTCCTAGGGAAGAATCTCATGATTGTCTAAGGTACCACAGTATTTCTAACTCCATTCAAACTTCAGGCTCGACAATCATGGCTCTGTGCTAGTTTTTATTACACAAATTTCTAGAAAATACTTCTTCTCATAAAGGTCTGTATAAACTTAGTGTAGTTTAAGGAGTTTGACTTATCACCTTTTTTTTTTTTTTTTTTTTGAAACAGGGTCTCACTCTGTTACCCAGGCTGGAGTGCAGTGGCGCGATCTTGGCTCACTGCAACCTCCACCTCCCAGGTTCAAGCGATTCTCCAGCCTCAGCCTCCTGAGTAGCTGGGATGAAAGGCACCTGCCACCGCACCCAGTTAATTTTTGTATTTTTAGTAGAGATGGAGTTTCACTATGTTGGCCAGGCTGGTCTTGAACTCCCGACCTCAGGTGATCTGCCTGCCTCGGCCTCCCAAAGTGCTGGGATTGCAGGCATGAGCCAACGTGCCTGGTGTGACCTGTCACTTTCTAATGACCGCAAGCAATAATCCCACTAAAGGATGCTTGCCTGAAGCATTTTCTTGAGGAAACTGGTAAAAAAAAAAAAAAAAAAAATAGCCAGGAGTTGTGGCTAATGCCTGTAATCCCAGCACTTTGGGAGGCCAAGAAGTGGTGGTGGGGGGGTGGATCACTTGAAGTCAGGAGTTCAAGACCAGCCTGGCCAACATGATGAAACCTTGTCTCTATTAAAAACGCAAAAATTATCTGGACGTAGTGGCATGCCCCTATAATCCCAGCTACTCAGGAGGCTGAGGTGGGAGAATTGCTTGAACCTAGGAGGCAGAGGCTGCAGTGAGCCAAGCATCTGACTACTGCACTCCAGCCTGGGTGACAGAGTGAGAGACCCTGTCTCCAAAAAAAAAAAAAAAAACGTTATTATTATTATTTTTTTTAGTAAACCAATAATTGAAAAAAATTCAGATAAGTCATTTTCATTTGAATTTAAAATTTTGTTTTTTGAATATATAATATCTTTATTGCGTTCAAAATTCAAAAAGTGCTTTTTTTTGTTTGTTTGTTTTTTTTGAGACGGAGTCTTGCTCTGTGCCCCAGGCTAGAGTGCAGTGGCGGGATCTCGGCTCACTGCAAGCTCCGCCCCCCCGGGTTCACGCCATTCTCCTGCCTCAGCCTCCCGAGTAGCTGGGACTACAGGCGCCGCCACCTCGCCCGGCTAATTTTCTTGTATTTTTAGTAGAGACGGGGTTTCACCGTGTTAGCCAGGATGGTCTCGATCTCCTGACCTCGTGATCCGCCCGTCTCGGCCTCCCAAAGTGCTAGGATTACAGGCTTGAGCCACCGCGCCCGGCCTCAAAAAGTGCTTTTAATGAAAAAGATACTCGCCAAATCCTGTCTGTCAGTTATACAGTATCATTTCTTGTAAGAAACCTGTTTCTTTTTTTTTTTTTTGCTTTTTTCTTTTTGAGACGGACTCTCGCTCTTGTTCCTCAAGCTGGAGTGCAGTGGGGCAATCTCGGCTCACTGCAAACTCCGCCTCCCAGGTCATTCTCTTGCCTCAGCCTCCCTAGTAGCTGGGACTACAGGCACCTGACACCATGCCTGGCTAAGTTTTTGTATTTTTAGTAGAGATGGGGTTTCACTGTGTTAGCCAGGATGGTCTCGATCTCCTGACCTTGTGATCCGCCCGCCTTGGCCTCCCAAAGTGCTGGGATTATAGGCTTGAGCCACCGCTCCCGGCTGTAAAAAACCTGTTTCTAATTTATTGTGTACCCTTAGTTCTCAGATAAATACACATACACAATTTCTTTTCTTCCTTTTTGTGTATAGATGGCATCATACAGTACACTCTTTAGCACCTGGCCATTTTTTAACTTAATATATCTTGTGGGTGGTTGCATTTTAGAGCAGAAACACTTTCTTGTAATTTCTTATAGCTATGTAGTCTTTTATTTATTTATTTATTTTTAAATTTTAAGACAGAGTCTTATTCTGTTGCCCAGGCTGCAGTGCAGTGGCCCAATCTCAGCTCACTGCAACCTCTGCCCCCCTGGCTCAAGTGATTCTTCTGCCTCAGCCTCCCTAGGAGCTGGGATTACAGGCACGCACCACCACGCCTAGCTAATTTGTGTATTTTTAGTAGAGATGGGGTTTCTCCATGTTGGCCAGGCTGGTCTCAAACTCCTGACCTCAAGTGATCCACCCGCCTTGGCCTCCCAAAGTGCTGGGATTACAGGCATGAGTCACTGTGCCCAGCCTGAATCTTTTTATGTTTATTGTCTGTGGATTTTGTTTCATTCTTAGGAATGCCCTCCTTATTCCATGACTATAAAATATTTGCTCATGGTTTCCTCTGGTATGGTTTGAGTTTTCTTTTTTACATTTAAATGTTTGATGTTCCTGAGGTGTGATTCGATTTAGGTTGTTAGGTATAGTTCAAATGAATTTTTATTATTTTTATTATTTTACATATATATTTAAATCTAATTTTATTGTTTGTTGTTGTTGTTGTTGTTGTTGTTGGAGACAGAGCCTCACTCTGTCACCCAGGCTGGAGTGCAGTGGTGTGATCATAGCTCACTGCAGCCTCAAATTCCTGGGCAGCCTCAAATTCCTGGGCTCCAGTTATCTTCCCACCTCAATCTCCTGAACAGCTGGGACTACAGGCATGGACCACTATGCCTGGCCAATTTTTCAATTATTTTTATTTTTGTGGAGACAAGGTTTCACCGTCTTGCCCAGGCTCATCTCAAGCTCCTTGGCTCAAGTGATCCTCCCTCCTTTACCTTCCAGAGTGCTGAGATTACAGGTGTGCCCCACTGCACCTGGCCTCAAATGGATTTTTAATAGGTTAACCTGTTTATTCCAATGATAATTCAATCCTTGATTGAATAGTCTGCCTTTTCCACAGTAATTTGAATTGTCTCCTTTATTAAATTTCTATGCATATATATGGGTGTATTTTTGGTTTTCTGTTCTATTTCATTGATTGGTCTTTTCATGCATTAATAAAATTATAGCCTTTTATTTATTGAAGTATTGTACTATTTAGTACATGGATAGGACTAAGCCTTTTTCATGCCTGTTTTTTGTAGAACTTGTAGTTTAGGAATTACTTTAAAATTTTTACATGGTTTAAAAAATCAAAAGGATGATCTTTTATGACATAAAATTATATAAAATTCAGTTTGTGTTTATAAATAAAGGTTTGTTTTTTTTTAAACTTATTTTTTGAGACGGAGTCTCGCTGTGTCGCCCAGGCTGGAGTGCAGTGGCGCGATCTCGGCTCACTGCAAGCTCCGCCTTCCGGGTTCACGCCATTCTCCTGCCTCAGCCTCCCGAGTAGCTGGGACTACAGGCGCCCGCCACCACGCCCGGCTTTTTTGTATTTTTAGTAGAGACGGGGTTTCACCCTGTTAGCCAGGATGGTCTCGATCTGCTGACCTTGTGATCCGCCCGCCTCGGCTTCCCAGAGTGCTGGGATTACAGGCGTGAGCCACCGCGCCCGGCCTAAATAAAGTTTTATTGGGACAGAGCAGTACCCATCATTTATGTATTGCCTCTGACCCCTTTTGCACTGCATTCGATGAGTGGATAATTTATTTATTTTTTTTTTCGAGGTAGGATCTCAGTCTGTTGCCCAGGCTGCAGTGCAATTGCATGATCTCAGCTCACTGCAATCTTCGCTTACCTGTCTCAAGCCGTTCTCCAGCCTCAGACTCCTGAGTAGCTGTGACTATAGTCATGAGCCACCATGGTTGGCTAATTTTTTTTTTTTTTAATTTTAAAAATTCTATTTATTTATTTATTTTTTGTCTTTTGAAGAAATGGGGTTTTGCTATGTTGCCCAGGCTGGTCTCCAGCTGCTGAGTTCAAAGTGAACCACCTGCCTTGGCCTCCCAAAGTGCTGGGATTACAGGTGTGAGCCATTGAACCCAGCCTGAGTGAGGCTGGTTTTGACACAGACTTCATGCCACAGAGTATAAAATATTTACTGTCTGGCCCTTTATAGAAAATGTTTGTCTGACAATTGCTCTAAATTACCAGAAGAGCTAATTTACTCTAAATACATTGTGATATCTGTAGAAAAATTTTCAACGAAATAATTATTAGGATATGATTTAGGGCCAGCGCAGTGGCTCACACCTGTAATCCCTCCAGTTTGGGAGGCTGAGGAAGGCAGATTGCTTGAGCCCACAAGTTAGAGATCAGCCTGGGCAACATAGGGAGACCCCCATCTCTACAAAAAATAGGAAAATTAGCTGGGCGTGGTGGCTCAGGCCTGTAGTGCCAGCTACTCAGGAGGCTGAGGCATAAGAATTGTTTGAGCCTGGGAGGTGGAGGTTGCAGTGAACCCAGATTCCACCACTGCAGTCTAGCCTGCGTGACAGGGTGAGACCGTGTTGGAAAAAAATAAAAAATTTTAAAAAAGGATGATTTAGGCCAAGGCCTGGGCCCTGTGGCTTATACCTATAATCCCTCTACTTTGGGAGGCTGAAATGGGCCAATCTCTTGACCCCAGTAGTTCAAGATCAGCCTGGGCTACTCAGGAGGCTGAGATGGGAGGATTGAATGAGTCCGGAAGGCTAAGGGTGCAGTGAGCTGTGATCTTGCTACTGTACTCCAGCATGGAGGACAGAATGAGACCCTGTCTCAGAAAAAAAAAAAGAAAAGAAAAAGAAAAAGAACATTTTTTTAAAAAAGGATAAGATTTAATTTAAATTATTTTTGTCATCGAACTGTGTACTTCCTTGAGTGCGAAATAGCTGAATCTATGGTTTTAGTACAGTTGCAATTATGTGAGTTTTCTCATGTCCAAAATAGAAGACATTGAAACATTTCTTTTTATGTTTATATTTTCCGGTATACATTCAGTGATACTTAAAAATTAAGATGGGAGTGAAACTTTTTATGCATTAGATGTAAATATTTTTCTGGTACATGTTTAGGTTAGAGGGCCGATGATTGGCTTTCTATAGTATTTTTGTTTGCTATAGGTTCTTTGATTCAACATTAAGTCTAGTGTCCTTGAGAATAATTTTTTGACTTTTATTAAATTTATTGGAGCTATTCCCAGTGTATTTTCTCAGGTTTGATAGAAATATCACTGCAGACTTTCTCATACTAGTTGTATTAATAGGATTTCTCTCCAGCAAGCTACATAGTAAGAGAATTCCAACTGAATGACTTTGATTTTTAATGTATAAATAGGACTTTTTCTCTCATTTATTTATTTTTTGCTACACGATAAAGTGGCAAGGATTTTTCTATAATATTAGTTTTTTGGTACTCAATAAGGCCAGAACTACTGCATATACATTTTAATTATAAATTATTTGATGCTAGGGTGGGCACAGTGGCTCAGCCTGTAATCCCAGAACTTTGGGAGGCCGAGGCGGGTGGATCGCTTGAGGTCAGGAGTTTGATGACACCAGTCTGGCCGACATAGCAAAACCTGTTTCTACTAAAAATACAAAAAGTAGTACGCTTGTAATCCCAGCTACTCAGGAGGCTGAGACAGGAGAATTCCTTGAACCCGGGAGGTGGAGGTTGCAGTGAGCCAAGATTGTGCCACTGCACTGCAGCCTGGGCAACAGAGTGAGACTCCATATAAAAAAAAAAATTATTTGATGCTTAATATTATATAACTTGGAAAGTGCTTATGAATGAAAATAATCAAGATATACTTTGTGCTTTTCACTCTTGAGGTTTTATGTGATGAAACATTGCTACCTACAGTTCATTCTCCCTCCTTGGAAAGTGGAACATTGCTGATCTCAATCAAAATGAGAGAAGTATGTAAAAGGGACCAGAATTATGTAGCATGCTTTGAACAGCAAGTAACAGGAAACACTGGTCCAGTTGGATGCTAATAAAGCACTGTATTATTGCCAATAGCAGGCATTCCAGGCATATTATGCCAAGGGCTCAAATTCAGTTTCTTGGTTTGCCTCCCTTTCCGCTTTGTGTTGGCTTCCTCTTCAGGTTGGTAGCAAAATACTTGTAGCTGATTCCAAAATCATATCCTGCTATAAACACTGTGAGAAGGAAAGAAGAGACAAGTTCTTTTTTGTGTCTCTCTTCAGAAATGAGACAACCTCTGCTGGAAGCCTCCTTTAGGTTTTACTTCATTTCAAAACTGGGACATGTGCCATTTCCTAAAGCAATCACTGGCAAGGGGAATTAGATTATCATGATTAGTCTAATCACCTGGAATTAAATTGATGTTAGGAGTTAGTGTCCATCAGCACTAAGCAGAGTTCTCTTTTTCTATGTTTTGACATCATGTGGGAGTTGAAAAACTGCAACTGTCAGCCAGAGATTGACAGAGTGATGGAGCCACTGAATAAGAAATGGATTTTATGACCTGGGAACATGAGAAGCTATGCTAAATGAAACTCATACATTTGAAGCTGCCAATTTCTCATAGATTATCTATTTGTTCAAGTGTAAGGAATCTTGAGAACTCATGTAGGATGCAATAGAAACTATATTTTATTTGAGTGCATATTTGTTAACATATTCCTGCTTTTTAAATACTCTACAATCAGGCTGGGTGCAGTGTCTCATGCCTATAATCCCAGTGCTCTGGGCGGCTGAGTCGGGAGGATCACTTGAGCCCAGGAGTTTGAGACTGCAATGAGCTATGATCATGACACTATTCTCTGGCCTGGGCAATAGGGCAAGATCCTGTCTCTGAAAACAAAACAAAATAATAAAAACAAAAATAGGCTGGGCGCGGTGGCTCATGCCTGTAATCCCACCACTTTGGGAGGTCGAGGTGGGCGGATCACGAGGTCAGGAGATCGAGACCATCCTGGCTAACACGGTGAAACCCCAACTCTACTAAAAATACAAAAAATTAGCTGGGCGCAGTGGCGAGCGCCAATAGTCCAGTTACTCAGGAGGCTGAGGCAGGAGAATGGCGTGAACCTGGGAGGTGGAGTTTGCAGTGAGCCGAGATTGTGCCACTGCACTCCAGCCTGGGCAATGTCTCAAATAAATAAATAAATAAATAAATAAAATGAAAACAAAAATAAAAACCCCTTTACCATCAGAAAGTTATCGACACTTTTGGTTTCAGATGTGTCCGTCTTGCTGTGAGTCCACATCCAGCAGGGACAGGCAAAGCCAAGAGCACCAGGGCTCCTCTCCTTCCTGTGTGTGTGCACCTTCCCATGAATATACAAAATAAAGATGATTACTTACTCCATGTGTTACACTTGCAAATCTTGCCTTTTTTTATTGCTCTAAAATGTGAGGTAACCAAGATTGTGCATAAGTAGCAATAGACAACTTACTGCACACTATCTCTGACTCTGTTTCTGGTCCTATATGGTACTTTGGATAATATTATTTTGATAATTATGCATGAATAATTTTTCCAGTAGCACCAGCTGGCCCTAGCTCGCAGCCACCCCTTCCCAGTACATAAGTGCTTTGTTGTTTTTGAAAGATAATTTTTAAATGTTGAATATAATTTTTTTTTCCCAAGAGACTGGGTTTCACTCTCACCTCGGCTGGAGTGCAATGGCATGATCATAACACACCTTGAACTCCTGAGTTCAAGCAATCCTCCTGCCTCAGCTTCCTGGTAGCCACCACATTGGTGAGCTGGATTTTTTTATTTTTTAAGCTTTAACACAAAAGTCAAATGGTTTCTTTATTTCACCAAAGGGTTAATAATTGAGAAAGTGATTATCAACATGTACACAAAGCTAATTAGAAAATTAGCTTTCTCAATAGAAATTCAAGTGTCCTGTTAACACTGATGTCACTTATAAATAAATGTTTTGAACCTTTACCTTTTATTTTTTTATTTTTTTATTTTTGCCTCCCAACATAAAGGCCATACCAGAAAACCTCAGGAATGTAATAATTTATTTATAAGTTTTTTCTTCAAAAAAATCCCTTAAAGTTCAGACATTAACACTGATATGCAATACCAAATAACGCCACAGGACAGATGGAAACAGGAAAAGTCAGATGGTTGGCACTTAAAAGGACCAGTAATTAAGCAATTAAAAGTGGATTGGATTGTTGGTTAATATTTGTTCATTTGAAAGAATCAAGTGGCAGAGGTAGCCTCTTGGAAGAGGGAGATTAAGTCACACCTAATGCTTCCCCTCACTGACCAAGGGGCTGGGATATCTTGTTAACTACCTCTTTTCTGTTTAATTGCATTCTGTACTCTAATTTTCTCAGATCGTATATTCTATCTTATTTTTCCCTCTGGACAGAAAGAAATCTTTGTTTACTTCATCCTACGTCTTTTCTCTGAGAAAAGGCAGTCTCCTCTCATAGGGGAAAGAAAACCAGGAGGAGGGAGAGAGGAAGGAAGGGGAAGAAGGGAAGATGAGAGAGAGAAGAGAGAGGAGACAGAGACGGAGAGAGAGAGGAGAGACAGAGCAGAGAGAGAGAAAGAGAAAAATGGAACATCAGATTAAAGTAGAAGACGTGGGAGAGAGGGGAAGGAAAGAGGGAGCAGGAAGGGGGATGCACCAAGCTCTCAATTTCAGGACTGTGCAAAATGATTTTCCAGGAGATGCACATGTGGTCTCGTATTTCTCACAATAGTCCACCCAGGCTCCCTCCTCAGGTCTGTCTCCCACTACCAAAACCCAATATAGCCAGTCTCGCTGCCTTACCTGGAGGGAGGGCCAGGACCTGGTGCCAAGTCTGGGACTCCACTGCTGTCCCTGAACAGACTTGTTGGAGGCATTCACATTTCTCTCCACTCTTGGGGAAACAGCCTGCAACAGGAAAGGAGTGCGTGTTAGTGTTTTCTCAGGGCCACCTGGTGGTCCTAGCTTGCTGCACCCCGTTTTCTGACTGAGAGGAAGCAGCAAGTGTGACTTAATCTCCTTCTTGCAAGGGGCTACCTCTTCCACTTGATTTTTTTTTTTTTTTTGAGATGGATTCTTGCTCTGTTGCCCAAGCTGGAGTACAGTGGTGCAATCTCCACTCACTGCAACCTCCACCTCCCAGGTCAAGTGATTCTCCTACCGCAACCTCCCGAGTAGCTGAGATTACAGATGCACACCACTATGCCCAGCTAATTTTTGTATTTTTAGTAGAGATGGGGTTTCACCATGCTGGCCGGGCTGGTCTCGAACTTCTGACCTCAGGTGATCTGCCTGCCTCAGCCTCCCAAAGTACTGGGATTACAGGCGTGAGCCACTGCGCCCGGCCGTCCATTTGATTCTTTCAGATGGATGTCTGTGGGGCACAGAAAGGGGCTCAGCTGAGGGGGCTTATGGGTATTACCCAGGGTGCAGCCTCAGGTTGGGGTAACTGCTGTCGCTGCTGCCACAGCTGCAGGATGAAGAGGTGGAAAGACACTGGGGGAAATATGGAATCAAATTTTTAAAAATGTTTTATTTTGGAGCTACTTGCCCCAAATCTTGAAATCAGAAAGTCCTGAGGGCTCTATCTCAGAATTCATCCCAAATGCATACATTTCATACATGTGCTCTATTCTAAAACATGTTGGGCTGGGTGCTGTGGCTCATGCCTGTAATTCCAGCACTTTGGGAGGCTCAGGTGGGTGGATCACCTGAGGTCAGGAGTTCTAGACAAGCCTGGCCGACATGGTGAAACCCCGTCTCTATTAAAAATACAAAAATTAGCTGGGCGTGGTGGTGCATGCCTGTCATCCCAGCTACTCAGGAGGCTGAGGCAGAAGAATTGCTTGAACCCAGGAGGCAGAGGTTACAGTGAGCCGAGATCGTGCCATTGCACTCCAGCCTGGGTGAAAAGACTAAAAGTGTGTCTCAAACAAAAAAAAAAAAAGAAAAAAAAAGTTGACTTTTTTTTTTTTTTCTGAAATTCAAACACAATGTGCAAAATAACCAAACTATTAGGATGCCTTTTATTTTGGTTTCTTGGAATGACCACTGTTAATAAAAATGTTTGCTCTTTTAATTTATATATAAAAAGGAATATTCAGGTTTGCTTGATGTTCTGCAAATTTTGAATGACTCAAACATATTATGAGTGTTCTTTTGGTTACCAAGCTTAGAATAACATAAAAAACTGACAAGTCAAAAGAAAAAAAAATTTTTTAGGTTATTTGTAATAAAATGATGTGTACTTCTAAAATTAAAAAATCTTGTTTATTTTATAGACTGTCATATAACTGTTAAGACCTTGATTATAAAAAAGAAAATGTCTTTGTCATTTATCAGTTGGTGACATTCATAATATACTTTATGGGGTAAATTAAAGTTCCTGGGGATTTGTTAGTGCCCTCCTTAACTCTCATGACAATTCTCCTCTTACTTGAGAAGGGAGTGTTTGTGATCATCTGACCTGTTCTAGGGAACTGTCCATGCGTTTTATAGATATTTTGGAAAATTCTTTTTAAAATATTGATGTTTCGGCTGGGCGCGGTGGCTCAAGCCTGTAATCCCAGCACTTTGGGAGGCCGAGACGGGCGGATCACGAGGTCAGGAGATCGAGACCATCCTGGCTAACACGGTGAAACCCTGTCTCTACTAAAAAATACAAAAAACTAGCCGGGTGAGGTGGCGGGCGCCTGTAGTCCCAGCTACTCAGGGGGCTGAGGCAGGAGAATGGCGTAAACCCGGGAGGCGGAGCTTGCAGTGAGCTGAGATCCGGCCACTGCACCCCAGCCTTGGCGACAGAGCGAGACTCCGTCTCAAAAAAAAAAAAAAAAAAAAAAAAAAGAAAGAAAAAAAAATGAATTCTAACACTAAATTTGAGAATGCTCTGCAAGACTTGAACTTCCATGGCTTGGGAATTGCTAATTAGCCTCAATGGCAATATCAACTCCTTCTGGGATCCATAGGCTACTCCATGCAGTTAGGAATTCACTTCTTGAACCTGTACTCTGCCATATCACAAGCTCACATTTCTAAATACTACAAAGGATTCATTTGATGCATCTAGCTTTTAATAGGTAACAACAATCTTCCCCAAATATCCATCTAATTAGTCTCTGTATGACTAGAAATCTGAAGATTTAGTCTTTTGGAAAAGACTTCTAAAAATCAGAGGAAAAACTACCCTTGTCCTCAATGGAAAGGAATTCACTGAGGAACCATAAACTGAGGATTCTTAAGTATCTTCCAGAAGAATGATCTTCGGAAGAAGACGACCAAACCAATATCTTCAGATCAAGCTGTTGATGATACCAAGTAGACACTTTCAACCAAGACAATAAAACAAGATACATGTTCTGGTATCTTTGCCTTCCTTTAAAAATTTTGCTCTGGTTATCAAAGTGCCTAGTTGTCCCCTAGAGGCCAACCAACAGTTTTTAAGATTCTTTCACAAATTATATTTTATCTTAATCTTCTGTAGTACAGAATTTCCATGCCACCTAAGGAAAGGCAAAACTTTCTTCTGCTTTTTTTGCAGACTATAGCTATTGTTTTTAAATTTTTATCATTATATTTTAAGAGACAGGGTCTTGCTCTGTCACCCAGGCTGTAGTGCTGTGATACTAACTCACTGCAGGCTCAAGCAATTTTCCCACCTCAGCCTCCCGAATAGCTGGGACTACAGTTGTACAGCACCTCACCTGGCTATTTTTTTTATTTTTTAGTAAAGACGAAGTCTTGCTTTGTTGCCCGATCTGGTCTCAAAATCTTGGCTTATCCCCCACCCCCAACCCCCTGCCCTGGCCTCCCAAAGTGCTAGGATTACAGGCATGAGTCGCCACTCCCCGATTTATTGTTTTAAATCTAACTGACTAATGCAATTTTTATCCTCTACCTGATTCTACTAACAAAAATTTAATCGGTATTCAACACTTCAAAAGGTAGATTTTCTTCTATACGTTTCTTCTGGAATTTGAATTTTCTTGACAGTATTAATTTTTACCTTCAGCTTTATCAGTATTGAACACTGACCTGAAACAACAAAGGATGTCTGATGACATTATTGCAATAATGTATTGAGTCTCTCCTTGCAGTGCTAGTCCTTAATCTTCAGTGACTCCCCAGCCTCCACTCAAGCTATGTTCACATGTTGAAGAATTAATTGTCCTGCTCTCACTGTGATAAATGACACTTACACACCCCATACCCCTTTCAGTTTGTGCAGCACTAAGGCACTACTTTTTATGTGGATATCAGGTCACCTGATCATTATACAAACTTATCTAGTGTAATATGGAGTGAGCTTTAGACTATTATATTAATAATATTTTTCAATATTTTAAACATCTACTCCTATAGGAAATGATGTTTCTCTGAGAAAGGTACCCAGACCTAAAATGAGGCAAGTATGGACTATTCAGGAGACCTTCCAGGAGAGATGACCGACTCCCTCTTCATCTATACTCTGGGAGCTCCAATTCCAGTAATAGGAATAATATGACTAGAAAAGGTGATCCAAAATCTGTCTCTGGTCCCAGCAGAAAGCAATAGATGACACTACTTCTTTTCTGGAGGTCCAGCAACCTAGCTTAAAGTTTCATGGTGGTTTTGAATGATTTCATAGTTTTTGGTTTCTTCTTGGCTAGCCAAGGACAGCTTTTGTTTGATAGCAAATGCTGTTTGCAGCACCCACCTAAAACATTACTGTTCAGGCAGAACAGTTTTATGGCAAAGTTAAAAGACTACCTGTCTCTCTAGAACAGATTCAGATGGAGTTGGGACATGATTTCGTGGTCTGGTTTTGAAATCTAGTTATTTGTTTTTGCAACCTATTGCTAGGATTAATAGCTATTTTGTTTCCATTACTTACCTGAATTTCACTAGTACATCTTGGTCAGCCTTAAATGCTACTGTGCAGACATTATACATTCACTATGTATCTTTTGCAAAAATTGTAAATGAGGGACCAACTGTATGCAGATGCAGAGAACGTTCTCCGGATAAACTTGTGACAAGTGGATTCTGACAGTGGTGTAGATCTGAACCCCCAGATGAAAGTCCTGATGGCTGATTTTGTCTTTGGTCAAAAGGGGAGGCTGAAGAGTGAAAAAGCACCTAGGAACTTGTAGTTGGGAGCTGAGAGGCATAGTTGAATCTTCCCTTCCAAACATAAACATCTCCTGCTAAATATTTTAACCAGTCAAGGTTGCTCAGTGATTGTCACGCAACAAGATGTAGAAAGTCCATCTGTAACTATATTTGAAACCAGAGAGAGAGAACATTCTGCAATGAAGACCACATTAATCTCTTTACTTCCCTTCCTAGATAAATTTACCAGGATCATCACCAAATTGCCCCATTTTAGAAAACTGGCCCCTACTCCCTAAACGCTTCTTAGATTCACCTATTCAACTTCTACAATCAGCTCCCTACAACACTCTTCTGTTTGTGTAAAGTTTATTTTCCTATGTTGTTTGCTCTCCCTTGATGCAGCACACCAAACTCCGTCTTGTTGGAATACACCATGTGGTCATTGGGTGACTGCCAGCACCTGTGCAAATCTAGGGAGCCCACTTGGAGACTTCCTGCACCTCTATCTTTCAACCCCTGCCCTGGTTCATACCCAGTAGATCTGCTCCCAAATCCTTTGGATTTAGAGTGAAGAAATATTTTGATTCCGGGGCATTAGAAAGGCAAGCACTAATCAAATAAGATTAAGTTTGGCATGAAAGGATTAAGCTCAGAACAGATAATTACTTGGAATGAATTATCTTGGGAAGAGCTACCGGGATTGTACACTCACCCTAAGGTAGTTCAAGGGGCAGGTTGTTGGGTTCCTATGTTAAGGACAGAGCCTAGGCCCTCCCTCACTTTTCCAAGTCTTTTGCTAACCAATTTCTTGGACTTGTCCTTATTCTGTATCAGGTCGGAGCAGAGCATGGACATGGGAACTAGTGCTCTCAGCAAGAAGCCGTGGTGGACCCTGCCTGAAAACTTTCATGCTCCAATGGTGTTCCACATGGAAGAGGACCAGGAGGAGCTCATCTTTGGTGAGAGGCCCTTGCTAACGTCCCCGCCTTAATCCTTGTCTTCTCGGTTTTCAATCTTTTCCTCCTTTTCCACCTTCATCAGTCACACGTCCGTTCCCCCAAGGCCACCTCCCGACTCCCCAAGGGCTGGTGCTTGACAGACCCTCCTCTCACCTCTTATGCTCACAGGGCACGGTGACACATACCTTCGCTGCATTGAGGTGCACAGCCACACCCTTATTCAGCTGGAGAGTTGGTTCACAGCTACAGGCCAGACTCGTGTGACTGTAGTCGGACCACATAGGGCAAGGCAGTGGCTGCTGCACATGTTCTGTTGCGTGGGGAGCCAGGACTCCTATCATCATGCTCGAGGTAGGTATTCTTGGCTGAACTGTGGTTTTGGACTTGGTGGTGGAGTTCTGGCTAAGTTGTGTGGTATCTTGGATTCTTGAAGAATCCCTTTGTGGCTGGGCAATCCAGGTACTTCCCAGAGTCCATTGGGAAGAAAAGTGCTCATTTGTTTGTGGCATGAGATTGCTTAAGGTGGAGAAGGTAGCTGGGAGGTGTAAATGGGTTACCTTGGAAGGCCTGGGCTGGGGTGACATCCTCCCTGCAGCCTCCCTGATGGAGTCCAGGCCCGCCAATGGGCCCTAGTTATGGGCCCTGGTTCATTAGCCCTGGGCACATCTTTTGCAGGCCTGGAGATGCTGGAACAAGTCCGAAGCCAGCCCCTGACCAATGATGACCTGGTCACTTCCATTAGCGTGCCACCGTACACTGGAGACCTGTCTTTGGCTCCCAGGATAAGTGGAACCATCTGTCTTAGCGTTCCTCAGCCTTCCCCTTACCAAGTGATTGGTTGTTCGGGATTCCATTTGAGTTCACTGTATCCGTAATTAAGGACTGATCTCCTCTGGGAAGCGGGGATGAGAGGAGAAGTCTTGGCTTCGCTTTTGGTGAGAAAGACATGAAAGACACTGAAGAAAGTTTGAATTTGTGGCTGGGACCTGTCCCTCTCAGGTCTTGTAGACATGTGTCTGAGGGAAGTCTCCCGAATGTAAGAAAGTGTTATTGGCAAAGCAATCCAATAAAATAAGCTACCTATGATGCAAAGCCTTCGATGTGCTGTCCTCTTTCCTTAGGATGAACTTATTCACCCCAGGATTTTCCTGGACCTTCAAGTGCACACAAATGGGGAGAACGGAAAGGTGGGAGGAAGGGTCCAGATAGAGATGGAAAGTGTTCCCACCCCAACTACCTGGTGAAGTGGGCAACCAGGGAATCTGGTGAACATGAGGTAGCCAGCATTGTCCCTGATTGCCCAAGTTTGTGGGTGGGGGTGGAGGGGGTGGTTTTCAGGGAGCAATGGGTTTTGAAGTCCCTCATGCCATGAATTAAATACGAAGGATTCCTGAAACTCCATTGAAGAACGTTTTCTGATTGCCAAGTCTATATATGGATCTCTCTAGGCAAGATTATGGCAAGCTAAACCTGTCCTCAGTAGAACTCTTCCTCTTCAAATTTGCCCCTTCTCCAGCAGCCTGTATCTTAATAATGAGGCAATTGCAGTACCCTAGGAGAGTGACGATGGTGACTTGGACCAGAGTGGAGTGGCTGAAGTGTTAGGAAGTGGTTGAATTTGGAACATAATTTGAAGCCAGCAAGATTTACTAATTACATGGTTTTCACAAGGCCAATTGCCAAATAAAAGTTAAAATATCATATTCACAGTAGAAAAACACTTAGAGAAAATGTTGAAAGAATTCAGGTTATAGTAGTCGAACACTATGGCTCATGCTTGTAATCCTAGCACTTTGGGAGGCCAAGAAGGGCTCAGGTGTTGGAGGCCAGCCTGGGTAACATGGTGAAACCCTGTCTCACCCAAGAACACAAAAAATTAACCTGGTGTGGTGGCACACACCTGTCATCCCAGCTGCTTAAAGTGGGCACTGGGGTTGCAGCATTGCTTGAGCCTGGGAGGCGGAGGTTGCAGTAAGCCAAGATCATGCCACCACACTCCAGCATAGGCGACAGAGTGAGACTCTGTCTCAAAAAAAAAAAAAAAAAATATTCAGGTTTATAGACTGTCATACAGACTGCCAAAATAAATTGTCTACACATAATGGCCACTTTTTTCTTTCTAGAAGTGAATTGTTCAGTTAGTCCTGAGGCCTAGCCCAGTGCCTTAATAATTATTTGTTGAAAAATGAATGAAAGTCTTTTTAATGGCTAGGAATGTGTTCTAATATTGAAATAAAAAGAACCTGTAAAGGAGTGAAGCACATTCTAACTTGCTAGGCATAAAAAGATAAATGTATATCCCTGACCTTTGGACAATAATCAACATTGCTTTTACTAAAAATTTCCTAGGGAAAAATCTCATGATTGTCAAGGGTACCATAGTATTTCTAACTCCAATCAAACTTCTGGCAAAAGATCTGTGTATACTTTAGTACAGTTTTTAAGGAGTCTGAGCCGACGTTTTCTTTCTTTCTCTTTCTTTCTTTCTCCTTCCTTCCTTCCTTCCTTCCTTCCTTCCTTCCTTCCTTCCTTCCTTCCTTCCTTCCTTCCTTCCTTCCTTCCTCTTTCTCTCTTTCTCTCTTTCTCTCTTTCTCCTTCCTTCCTTCCTTCCTTCCTTCCTTCCTTCCTTCCTTCCTTCCTTCCTTCCTTCCTTCCTTCCTTCCTTCCTTCCTTCCTTCCTTCCTTCCTTCTTTCTCTCTCTCTCTCTTTCTCTCTCTCTCTCTCTCTTTCTTCTTTAGATGGAATCTTGCTCTGTCGCCCAGGCTGGAGTGCAGTGGCATGATCTCAGCTCACTGCAACCCCTGTCTCCCAGGTTCAAGCGAGTCTCATGCCTCAGTCTCCCAGGGATTACAGTGGGATTACAAGCATGCCACCACGCCCAGCTAATATGTTGTAGTTTTAGTACAGATGAGGTTTTGCCATGTTGGCCAGGCTGGTCTCGGGCTATTGGCCTCAAGTGATCCACCTGCCTCAACCTCCCAAAGTGCTGGGATTACAGGCATGAGCCACTGCGCCCAGCCGAGCTGTCATTTTCTAATGACCTATAAGCAATGATCCCACTGAAGGATCCCTGTCTGAAGCATTTTCTTGGGGAAACTGGAGAAAAAAAAAAAGAGCGAAAACAACCACAACAGGCTGGGTGCGATGGCTCACACCTGTAATCCTAGCACTTTGGGAGGCCAACGCAGGCAGATCACTTGAGGTCAGGAGTTCGAGACCACCTGGCCAACATGACAAAAACCTGTCTCTATGAAAAATACAAAAATTAGCTGGGTGTGGCAGTGGATGCCTGTAATCTCAGCTACTCAGGAGGCTGAGGCATGAGAAACACTTAAACCTGGGAGGCAGAGGTTGCCGTGAGCCAAGATCATGCTACTGCACTTCAGCCTGGGAGACAGTGAGACTCCACCTCAAAAACAAACAAAACAAAGCAAAAAACACCAAAAAACCAAGAATGATGCTAAATGGATTTGTGTGTGTGTGTACGTGTGTGTTTTGCTACCATATTTTCTGTTCAATAGGGTCAATATTTATTTTCTCATAGAGAATGTCCTCTGAAGCCTTAAGATATGTTCTCTATGTGGAACTACTTTTTTTTTTTTTTTTTTGAGACGGAGTCTCGCTCTGTTGCCCAGGCTGGAGTGCAGTGGCGCGATCTCGGCTCACTGCAAGCTCCGCCTCCCGGGTTCACGCCATTCTCCTGCCTCAGCCTCCCGAATAGCTGGGACTACAGGCGCCCACAACCGCGCCCGGCTAATTTTTTGTATTTTTAGTAGAGACGGGGTTTCACCGTGGTCTCGATCTCCTGACCTTGTGATCCGCCCGCCTCGGCCTCCCAAAGTGTTGGGATTACAGGCGTGAGCCACCGCACCCGGCCAGGAACTACTTTTTATTATACTGAACCAATAATTGAATATCAGCTGTGTCATTTTCATTTAAATGTAAAATTTTGTTTTTTGAATATATAATTTCTTTATTGGGTTAAAAATTTGAAAAATGCTTTTAGTGAGAAAGATACCCTCCAAATCCTGTCCTTCAGCTATACAGTATCATTTCTTGTAGGAAATCTGTTTCGAATTCCTTATATACCCTTGGTTCTCAGATAAATACACATATACAATTTTTCTTTTTTATATACAGATTGCAACATACAATATACTCTTTAGCACCTTGCCTTTTTAAAAACTTAACAATAGGTCTTGCAGATGGTTGCATTTTAGAGCAGAAACACTTTCTCATAATTTCTTATAGCTATATAGTCTTCCATTGTATGGATATAGCATTCAACCCATTCCATATGGATTGGCTTTTAGGTCATTTCCAACCTTATGTTGTAACAAACTATACTGCAGCACTGCAGTGTGTATATGTCATTTTGCACATGTGTGAATATATCTGTGGGATAAATTATTAAAAGTACATTAAGGGATATAGCCAAGTTTCCTTCCTAATTGTTGACAATTTATACTTCTACCACATGTGCTAGCATCTTATTGAGCATCTTATTTCCTTACACTCTCACCAATAATATCAAATATTTTTAATTTTTTCAGTCTTATCAATAGATGAAAAATGGTTTCTTAGTGCTGTTTTAACTTGCATTTATCTTATTACGAGTGGCACTGAATATCTTCTTATTGGATTCCCATATGTGCTTCCCAATGCCTTTTCATTCATATGTATAGACAATTTATATTGTACTTTCTGTGACCTATTTAGGCTGTTGTCCATCAAGTTGTTATTGATTTGTAGTACCTCTTGATATATTATAAACATTAGTGCTTTGTTTGTAAAATAAGCCACAAATACTTCTTTCCAGTATGTCCTTTGTTTTTTACATTGTTTGGGTGGTACTTGCTATGTAGATTTTTTTTTTTTTTTTTTTTTTTGAAACAGAGTCTCGCTTTGTCGCCCAGGCTGGAGTGCAGTGGCGCGATCTCGGCTCACTGCAAGCTCCGCCTCCCGGGTTTACGCCATTCTCCTGCCTCAGCCTCCCGAGTAGCTGGGAATACAGGCGCCCACCACCTCGCCCGGCTAGTTTTTTGTATTTTTTAGTAGAGACGGGGTTTCACCATATTAGCCAGGATGGTCTCGAACTCCTGACCTCGTGATCCGCCCGTCTCGGCCTCCCAAAGTGCTGGGATTATAGGCTTGAGCCACCGCGCCCGGCCGCTATGTAGATTTTTAATGTCTATGAGGTGAATTCATGAATCTTTTTAAGTTTATTGCCTCTGGATTTTGTTTAGTTCTTAGGAATGTCCTCCTTATCCCAAATATAAAATATTTGGTAATAGTTTCCTCTGGTATGGTTTGGGTTTTCTTTTTTACATTTATTTATTTATTTATTTATTTTTTGAGACGGAGTCTCGCTCTGTCGCCCAGGCTGGAGTGCAGTGACCGGATCTCAGCTCACTGCAAGCTCCGCCTCCCGGGTTCGGGCCATTCTCCTGTCTCAGCCTCCTGAGTAGCTGGGACTACAGGCGCCCGCCACCTCGCCCGGCTAGTTTTTTGTATTTTTTAGTAGAGACGGGGTTTCACCGTGTTAGCCAGGTTGGTCTCGATCTCCTGACCTAGTGATCCGCCCGTCTCGGCCTCCCAAAGTGCTTGAGCCACCGCGCCCGGCCTCTTTTTTACATTTAAATAGTATTATTTAAATGTATTCTTGAGATGTGATTTGATTTAGGTCATTAAGTATGGATCAAATGGATTTCTGTTATTTTTATTTTTTATATATATATATATTTTTTATTATACTTTAAGTTCTAGGGTACATGTGCACAAGACGCAGGTTTGTTACATATGTATACATGTGTCATGTTGGTGTGCTGCACCCATCAACTCGTCAGCACCCTTCAACTCGTCATTTACATCAGGTGTAACTCTCAGGGTATATATGTATTTTTAATGTAATTTTATTATTTTCTGGAGACAGAGCCTCTGTCACCCAGGCTGGAGTGCGGTAGTATGATCATAGTTCACAGCAGCCTCAAACTCTTGGGCTGCAGTTATGTTCCCACCTCAGCCTCCTGAGTAGCTGGGATTACAGTTGTACACCACCAAGCCTGCATAATTGTTATAGTTTTTGTAGACAAGGGATTTCACCAGTTAGCCAGGCTGGTCTTGGACTCCTGAGCTCAAGTGATCTGCCCACCTTGGCCTCCCAAAATGCTGGGATTACATTTGTGAACCTCTGTGCCTGGCCTGCAGTGATATTTCTGTCAAACCTGAGAAATACACTGGGGATAAATCCAATAAATATAATAAAATAAAAAATTATGATCAAGGACACTTAGACTTAATGTTGAATCAGAGAACCTATAGTAGAGAAAAATACTATAGGTAATATATAAGGCCAATCATTGGCCCACTAGATGGAAAATGTTTATAGCTAACCCATGGGAAGTTTCAGTCCTGTCTTAATTTATTAAGTATTACTGAATGTACACTGGAAAATATAAACATAATTAATCAGAAATATTTTAATGTCTTTTCATTCTGTTTTGGACATGAGGAAATCACGTTTTAATGAGTTGCAAGTATGGTAAAGTCATAGATTCAGCTATTTTGCACTGAAGGATGTACACAGTTCTACGACAAAAAAAATTTAAATTAAATCATATCCTCCAAGCATGGTGGCTCATGCCTGTAATCCCAGCACTTTGGGAGGCCAAGGTGGGTGGATCACCTGAGGTCTGGAGTTTGAGACCAGCCTGGCCAACATGGTGAAACCTCGTCTGTACTAAAAATACAAAAGTTAGCTGGGCGTGGTGTAATCCCAGCTACTTGAGAGGCTGAGGCAGGAGAATTGCTTGATCCCAGGAGGTGGAGGTTGCAGTGAGCCGAGATGGCGCCGTTGCACTCCAGCCTGTGCAACAGAGCAAAACTATTCTTTCTCCAAAAAAAAAAAAAATTGTATCCTTAAGTAATGATTTTGTTGGAAATTTTTTTTTGTAGATATCAGAGTATTCAAAGTAAATTAGCTCTTCCTGGTGATTCAGAGCAATAGTCAGGCAAGCTTTTTCTATAAATGGCCAGATAGTAAATATTTTATGTTCTGTGTCATGCAGTCTCTGTCAAAACTACTCACACAATGATTACAGTGCAAAATTAGTCAGAGGTAATACATAAATGATGGATACTGCTCTGTCCCAATAAAACTTTATAAACACAAAATGAATTTTACATAATTTTATGTGTAAGAAAATATAATTTTTTTTTTGATATTTTAGAGCCATGTAAAAATGATTCCTGGCTGGGCAAAGTAGCTCACACCTATAATACCAGCATTGTGGGAGGTGGAGGCGGTTAGGTCATCTGAGGTGAGGAGTTTGAGACCAGCCTGGCCAACATGGTGAAACCCCGTTTCTACTAAAAATGCAAAAATTAGCTGGGCGTGGTGGTGCATGCCTGTAATCCCAGCTACTGGGGAGGCTGAGGCAAGAGAATTGCTTGAACCCGGGAGGCAGAGGTTGCCGTGAGCCGAGATCACGACAGTGTACTCCAGCCTGGTCAACAAGTGCAAAAATCCGTCTCAAAAAAAAAAAAAAAAAAAAAAGATTTCTAAACCACGACCTATACAAAAAACAGGCATGAGAAATTGTGGAAGACAGGGTGGCGATTCCTCAAGGATCTAGAACCAGAAATACCATTTGACCCAGTAATCCCATTACTGGGTATATACCCAAAGGATTATAAATCATTCTATTATAAAGACACATGTACACATATATTTATTGCAGCACTATTTACAATAGCAAAGACTTGGAACTAACCCAAATGCCCATCAGTGATAGACTGGATAAAGAAAATGTGGTACATAGACACCATGGAATACTATGCAGCCATAAAAAAGAAGGAATTCATGTCCTTTGCGGGGACATGGATGCAGCTGGGAGCCATCATTCTCAGCAAACTAACATGGGAACAGAACCAAACACTGCATGTTCTCACTGATAAGTGGGAGTTGAACAGTGAGAACACATGGACACACATCTGGGCCTGTCGGGGTGAAGAGCAAGGGGAGGGAGAGCATCAGCACAAATACTGAATGTATGCAGGGCTTAAAACCTAGATAAGGGGTTTATGGGTGCAGCAAAACACCAGGGCACAGGTATACCTATGTAACAAACCTGCACATTCTGCACGTGTATCCCAGAACTTAAAGTAAAATTTAAAAAAAGAAAAAGAGTTAGTCCTATCCATGTTCTAAATAGTACAAAACTTTAGCAAATAAAAGACTGTGTTTTATTAGTGCATGGATGGAAAGACAAATCAATGGAATAGAATAGAAAACCAAATATTCACCCACATATATGCATAAAAATTTAATATTTGATAAAGAAGATGATTCGGATTAATGTGGAAAAGGCAGATTACTCAATCAGTGAATGAGCAATCATTGTGATAAACAAGCAAACCGTTTAAAAATCCATTTGAGGTCAGGCAAAGTGGCTCACACGTGTAATCCCAGCACTTTGGGAGGCACAGGAAGGAAGATTGCTTGAGCCTAGGAGTTTGAGATCAGCCTGACAAGATGGTGAGACCTTGTCTCTACAAAAACAAAAAATAAGAAATTAGCTGAATGTGGTGGTGTGCACCTATAGTCCTGGCTACTCGGGAGGCTGAGGTGGGAGAATAACTTGAGCCCAGGAGTTTGAGGCTGCTGTGAGCTATGATCACACCATTGCACTCCAGCCTGAGAGCAAGATACACAGCAAGAGAGTTCCAACGGAAGGGCTTTGATCTTTAACTTATAAAAGGAATTTTTCTCAATTAATTAATTAATTAATTATTGGCTGCCAGATAGAGTGGTAAGGATTATTCTATAGTATTAGTTTTTTGGTACTCAATAGGGCCAGAATTACTGCATATACATTTTGATTATAAATTCTTTGATGCTTAATATTATATGACTTGGGAAGTGCTATAAATGAAAATAATCAAGATATACTTTGTGCTTTTCACTCTTGAGGTTTTATGTGATAAAACATTGGTTACCTACAGTTCATTCTCCCTCCTTTGAAAGTGGAACATTGCTGATCTCAATCAAAATGAGAGAAGTATGTAAAAGGGACCAGAATCACGTAGCATGCTTTGAACAGCAAATAACAGGAAACACTGGTCCAGTTGGATGTTAGGAAAGCACTGTATTATTGCCAATAGCAGGCATTTCAGGCATATTATGCCAAGGGCTCCCTTTCCACCTTGTGTTGGCTTCCTCTTCAGGTTGGTAGCAAAATACTTGTAGCCATTTCCAAAATCATATCCCGTCATAAACACCAGGAGAAGGAAAGAAGATATGAGTCCTTTTGTGTGTCTCTCTTCAGAAATGAGACAACCTATGCTGGAAGCCTCCTTTAGGTTTTACTTCATTTCAAAACTGGGACATGTGCAATTTCCTAAAGCAATCACTGGCAAGGGGAATGGGATTATCACGATTAGTCTAAACTAATCACCTGGAGTTAAATTGATGTTAGAAGTTAGTGTCCATCAACACTAAACAGGATTCTATTTTCCTATGTTTTGACGTCACGTGGGAGTTGAAAAAGTGCAACTGACAGCCAGAGATTGACAGAGTGATGGAGCCACTGAATAAGAAATGGATTTATGACCTGGGAACATGAGAAGGCATGCTAAATGAAACCCATACATTTGAAGCTGTCAATTTCTCATAGATTATCTATTTGTTCACATATAAGGAATCTTGAGAAACTCATGTAGGATGCAATAGAAACTATATTTCATTCGAGTGCATATTCGTTAACATTTTTGTATTTTTCTGCTTTTTAAAAACTCTACAGTCAGGCCGGGCGCAGTGCCTCATGCCTACAGTCCCAGTGCTTTGGAGGCTGAGCCAGGAGGATCTCTTGAGCCCAGGAGTTTGAGACCTACCTGGGCAACATAGCGAACCCTGTCTCGACAAAAAAATAAAATTAAAAATAAAAATAAAATAAATAAATAAATAATTGGTTGGGTTGTGCAGTTCTGTAGTCCTAGCTTCCTGGGAGGCTGTGGCAGGAGGGTCGTTTGAGTTCAGCAGTTTGAGACAGAAGTGATGAGACAGATGGCATTATCATGCCACCACTCTCTGGCCTGGGCAATAGGGCAAGACTCTGTCTCTAAAAACAAACCAAATAAGAAAAACAAAACCAAAAAATCCTCTATCATCAGAAAATTATCAACACTTTTGGTTTCAGATGTGTCCATCTTGCTGTGAGTCCACATCCAGCAGGCACAAAGCCAAGAGCACCATGGCTCCTCTCCTTGCTGTGTGTGTGCACCTTTCCATGAATATACGAAATAAAGATGATTACTTACTCCATGTGTTACACTTGCAAACCTTGCCCTTTTTATTGCTCTAAAATATGAGGTAACCAAGATTGTGCACAAGTAGCATTAGACAACTCGCTGCACACTATTTCTCACTGTGTTTGTTGTCCTATGTGGTACTTTGGATAATGTTATTTTCATAATTATGCATGAATAATTTTTCCAGGGCCACCAGCTGGTCCTAGCTGGCTGCCTTCTCCTCCACCCCTGCTGACTACATAAGTGATTTGTTATTTTCCAAAGATAGTTTTTTAAAACGTTTATAGGCCGGGCGCGGTGGCTCAAGCCTGTAATCCCAGCACTTTGGGAGGCCGAGACGGGTGGATCACGAGGTCAGGAGATCAAGACCATGCTGGCTAACAGTGTGAAACCCCGTCTCTACTAAAAAATACAAAAAACTAGCCGGGCGAGGTGGCGGGTGCCTGTAGTCCCAGCTACTGGGGAGGCTGAGGCAGGAGAATGGCGTAAACCCGGGAGGCGGAGCTTGCAGTGAGCTGAGATCCGGCCACTGCACTCCAGCCTGGGCAGCAGAGCCAGACTCTGTCTCAAAAAAAAAAAAAAAAAAAAAAATAATAATAATAATAATAATAAAATAAAACGTTTATATTCGGGGGTAAGCGTGAAAGTTGGTTACATAGGTAAACTAGTGTCATGGGAATTTGTAGTACAGATTATTTCATCACCCAGGTATTAAGCCTATTACTCACTATTTGTCTTTTCTGCTCCTCTCCCTTTTCTTACCCTCCACCCTCAAGTAGACCGCAGTGTCTATTGTTTCCTTCTTTGCATTAATAAATTCTCATCATTTAGCTCCCACTTGTAAGTGAGAACAAGTGATATTTGGTTTTCTCTTCCTGCATTAGTTTGCTAATGGCCTCCAACTCCATCCATGTTCCCACGAAATACATGATCTCATTCTTTTTTTTTTTTTTTTTTTTTTTTTGAGACGGAGTCTCACGCTGTTGCCCAGGCTGGAGTGCAGTGGCGCGATCTCGGCTCACTGCAAGCTCCGCCTCCCGGGTTCCCGCCATTCTCCTGCCTCAGCCTCCTGAGTAGCTGGGACTACAGGCGCCCGCCACCGCGCCCGGCTAATTTTTTGTATTTTTAGTAGAGACGGGGTTTCACTGTGGTCTCGATCTCCTGACCTTGTGATCCGCCCGCCTCGGCCTCCCAAAGTGCTGGGATTACAGGCTTGAGCCACCGCGCCCGGCCAATCTCATTCTTTTTGTTATGACTGCATAGTATTCCATGATGTATATGTACCACATTTTCTTCATCCAGTCTGTCATTGATGGATATTTAGGTTGATCCTGTGTGCTTGCTATTGAGAGTCGTGCTGCAATGAACATTCATGTGCATGTGTCATTATGGTAGAATGATTTATATTATTCTGGGTATACACCCAGCAAGGGGATTCCTGGGTCAAATGGTACTTCTGCTTTTAGCAGCTTGAGGAATCACCATACTGCTTTCCACAATGGCTGAACTAATTTACACTCCCACCAACAGTGTATGTGTTCCCTTTTTTCTGCAACCTTGCCAGCATCTGTTATTTTTTGACTTTTTTAAACATAGCCATTCTAACTTGTGTGAGTTCGCATCTCTTTGTGGTTTTGATTTGCATTTCTCTAATGATCAGTGAAATTGAGCTTTTATTCATATGCTTGTTGGCGCATGTATGTCTTTTGAAATTGTTTGCTCATGCCGTTTGCCCACATTTTAAGGAGTTGTTTGTTGTTCTCTTGTAAATTTGTTTAAGTTCATTATAGATACTGGATATTAGACCTTTGTCAGATGTATAGTTTGCAAATATTTTCTTTAGGCTGTCTGTTTATTCCGTTGATAGTTTCTTTTGCTGTGCAGAAGCTCTTAAGTTTAATTAGATCCCATGTGTCAATTTTTGGTTTTGTTGCCATTGCCTTGATGTCTTTGTCAAGAAATCTTTGCCCTTTCCTTTTTTTTTTTTTTTTTTTTTTTTTTTTGAGACAGAGTCTCGCTCTGTCGCCCAGGCTGGAGTGCAGTGGCGCAATCTCGGCTCACTGCAAGCTCCGCCTCCCGGGTTCACGCCATTCTCCTGCCTCAGCCTCCTGAGTAGCTGGAACTACAGGCGCCCGCCACCGCGCCTGGCTAATTTTTTGTATTTTTAGTAGAAACGGGGTTTCACTGTGGTCTCGATCTCCTGACCTTGTGATCCGCCCGCCTCGGCCTCCCAAAGTGCTGGGATTACAGGCGTGAGCCACCGCGCCCGGCTTCTTTGCCCTTTCCTATGTCCAGGATGGTATTTGCTTAGATTGTCTTCCAGGGTTTTTATAATTTTGGGTTTTACATTTAAGTTTTTGACCCATCAAAGATAATTTTCAATGTTGAATCTGATTTTTCTCTTTAAGAGACTGGGTGTCCCTCTGTTGCCCAGGCTGGAGTCCAGTGGCATGATCATAGCCCACTGCAACCTTGAACTCCTGCGTTCGAGCAATCCTCCTTAACCATCCTCCTTATCTGGAATTACAGAGCCACTAAGTCGGTGAATCTGATTTTTTTAAAGCTTTAACATAAAAGTTAAATGGTTGCTTAATTTTACCAAAGAGGTAGCATTTGAGAAAGTGACTATCAACATGTACACAAAGCTATGTAAAAAATGAGCTTTGTCAGTAGAAATCCAAGCATCTCGATCACACTGGTGTTACTTATAAATAAATGTTTTGAAACTTAACATTTTTTGTTGGACCTGGTAGCTCACGCTTGTAATCCCAGCACTTTGGGAGGCCGAAGGAGCCGGATCACCAGAGGTCAGGAGTTTGAGACCAGCCTGACCAACATGGTGAAACCCCATCTCTCCTAAACACACAAAAATTAGCCAGGCATGGTGATGCATGCCTGTAGTCCCAGCTACGAGGGAGGCTGGGGTGGGAGGATAGCTTGAACCTGGATGGCGGAGGTTGCAGTGAGCTGAGATTGCGCCACTGTACTCCAGCCTGGGCAACAGAGTGAGACTATATCTCAAAAAGAAAAAAAAAAAAAAAAAAAAAAAAAGAAACAAGTTTTTTTTTTTTTTCCTCCCAACATAAAGCCAATACAAGGAAATCTCATGAAATTAATTATTTATTTATAATTTTTTTTTCCTCAACAAAACCCCTCAAAGTTCAGACATTAACACAGACATGTAATACCAAACAGCTACAAAGGAGAGATGGAAACAGGAAAAGTCAGATGAATGGCACTCAAAAGCAACAGTAACTAAGCACTTGAAAGTGGATTGGATTGTTGGTTAATATTTTTCCATTTGAAAGAATCACATGGGATTCTAGCTTCTTGCAAGAAGGAGTTTAAGTTACACCTGATGCTTCCCCTCATTGACCAAGGGGCTGGGATGTCTTGTTTACTCTCTCCTTTCGGTTTAATTGCATTCCATACTCTAATTTTCTCAGATCATATATTCTATCTTATTTTTCCCCCTGAGCAGAAAGAATTCTTTCTGTTTACTTCACCCCACTTCTTTCCTCTGAGAAAAGGCACTCTTCTCCAACAGGAGAAAGAAAACCAGGAGGAGAGGAGAGAAGAAGAGAGAATATGAGAGAGAGAGAGGGAGAGGTGTGATGGAGTGTTGGACTGGATGATAGAGGGGAGCCAGAAGGGGGATGCTCCAGGCTCTCAATCTCAGGACTGTGCAAAATGATTTTCCAGGAGATGCACATGTGGTCTCATATTTCTCACAATAGTCCACCCAGGCTCCCTCCTCAGGTCTGTCTCCCACTACCAAAACCCAATATAGGCAGTCTCGCTGCCTTACCTGGAGGGAGGACCAGGACCTGGGTCTCTACTCCTGTCCCTGCACAGATTCATTTGAGGCATTTACATTTGTGACCACTCTTGGGGGAACAGCCTGCAACAGGAAAGGAGTGAGTGGATGTTGGTGTTTTTCCAGGGCCACCAGTTGGTCCTAGCTGACTGCACCCCCCTCCCCAACTACATACACTTCTTTTGGGGGCAGAAAGTTCCTCTCTCAGCTGAGGGGCCTATGGGTATTACTCAGGGAGCAGCCTCAGGTTGGGGTAACTGCTCTTGTTGCTGCAGGAGGAAGAGGTGGAAAGACACTAGGGGGAAAGACACTAGAGGTGGAAAGACAATCAGTCTGGAATCTGATTTTTAAAAACATTTTTTGGGAGCCACTTACCCAAAGTCTTGAAATCAGAAAATCCTGATGGTGCTGTCTTCAAAATACATCCCAAATGCATACATTTCAACCACTAATACTCTATTCTAAAACATGTTGACTTATTTTTTTCTCTAAAATTCAAGCCCAATGCCCAAAATAATCAAACGATTAGGATGCCTTTTATTTTGGTTTCTTGAAATGACCACTGTTAATAAAAATATTTGTCTTTGGGAGGCAGAGTCTGGCGGATCACCTGAGGTCAGGAGTTCGAGACCAGCCTGACCGACTTGGAGAAACACCACCTCTACTAAAAATACAAAATTAGCTGGGCATGGTGGCGCATGCCTGTAATCCCAGCTACTTGGGAGGCTGAGGCAGGAGAATTGCTTGAACCTGGGAGGCAGAGGTTGCAGTGTGCTAAGATTATGTCATTGCGCTCCAGCCTGGGCAACAAGAGTGAAACTTGTTCTCAAAAAAAAAAAAAAAAAGAGAAAAATTTGCACTTTTAATTAATACATAAAAAGGAATATTCAGGTTTGCTTGATCTGCAAATTTTGAGTGACTCAAACAGAATATGAGTGTTCTTTTGGTTACCAAACTTAGAATAACATAAAAAAACCGTAGGAAGAAAAGTTGTTTTTTTAAAGGTTATTTCTAATAAAATGATGTGTACTTCTAAAGTTAAAAAGCTTTGTTTACTATATAGACTGACATATAACTGTTAAAACTTGATTATAAAGATGAAATTGTCTTTGTCAATTATGAATTAGTGATATTCATAATATACTTTATGGGGTAAATTTCGGCGAAGGAGAGAGTAAAAGAGGAAAAATTTCTGAGTGATGGAGAGTCCTGCTAAAAATAAATAAATAAATAAATAAATAAATGAAAGCAAAATATTTATATAGACAGTAGATATGTGATTGAGTTGGTCCATATCAGAAAACTTTAGAAATTGAGAGGTTTTCTGATCTCTTGTGGAAGTCTCATTAAAAATGGCAAGCAATTGGCTGAGCACAGCGGCTCATGCCTGTAATCCTTGCACTTTGGGAGGCTGAGGCAGGTGGATCACTTGAGGTCAGGAGTTGGAGACCAGCATGGCGACATGGTGAAACCCCATCTCTGCCAAAAATACAAAAATAAACTGGGCACGGTGGTGTGCGCATGTAATTCCAGTTACTCGAGAGGCTGAGGCAGGAGAATGGCTTGCACCCGGGAGATGGAGGTTGTAGCAAGCCGAGATCGCACCACGCACTCCAGCGAGGGTGACAGAGCGAGACTCTGTCTTAAATAAACAAAACAAAACAAAACAAACAATACCCCAAAGGCAAGAAATTAGAGAACTTTTAAAAGCTTTGCTATTACCTAAGGGGGTAGTCATGTAATAAAATGGAGACTAATTTAAAGGGCAATAACCCAGAATCCTGAGGAAATAATTTGCCACTATGCTAAACAAGTAGCATTAACCAAAGCAGTTGCCGTATTGATGGTTTGTAAATACGTTCTAGCCATTGTCTGCTTGTCTCCAGAACGGATTGAGGATATTCCTGATAGACAGCCAAGGTTCTGTTGATAAAATTGCGTGAATGTTATTCTGGACTTAAGGAGTTCCACTGTATTCTTCAGTGATTGGGGGGAGGGGTTGTGGTACACAAAAGAACTTTTTCTTTTTTTTAATATGAATAAACAATCTTGCTGTACCAAATGAATATTGAGAACAATTAGAAAGAAGTCCGGGCTCGGTGGCTCACACCTGTAATCTCAGCACTTTGAGGGGCCGAGGCAGGTGGATCACCTGAGGTCAGGAGTTTGAGACCAGCCTGGTCAACATGGTGAAACCCCATCTCTACTAAAAATACAAAAAAATTAGCCAGGTGTAGTGGCTTCTGCCTGTAATCCCAGCTACTCAGGAGGCTGAGGCTGGAGAATTGCTTGAACCTGGGGGGTGGAGGTTGCAGCGAGCTGAGACCACCTCACCATGGCAATCCTGCCTGGGTAACAAGAACTAAACTTAGCCTCAGGAAAAAAAAAAAAAAGAACAATTAGAGAGAAAGAAAATGAATTCTATAAAACTAAATTTGAGAATGCTGTCTAAGACTTAAACTTCCATGGCTTGGTGGCTTGGGAATTGCTGTTAGCCTTGAAGACAATGACATCAACTCCTCCGGGAATCCATAGGCTACTCCATACATTAAGGAATTCACTTGTTTTTTTTTGTTTGTTTGTTTTTCGTTTTTTTTGAGATGGAGTTTTGCCCTTGTTGCCCAGGCTGGAGTGCAATGGCGCGATCTCAGCTCAACGCAACCTCTGCCTCCTGGGTTCAAGCAATTCTCCTGCCTCAGCCTCCCAAGTAGCTGGGATTACAGGCATGCGGTTCCATGCCCAGCTAATTTTGTATTTTTAGTAGAGATAGTGTTTCCCCATGTTAGTCGGGCTGGTCTTGAACTCCTGATCTCAGGTGATCTGCCCGCCTCGGCCTCCAAAAGTGCTGGGATTACAGGCGTGAGCCACCGCACCCGGCCAGGAATTCACTTCTGAACCTGTATTCTGCCATATTGCAAGCTCACATGTCTAAATACTACAAAGGATTCATTTGATGTGTCTAGCTTTTAATAGATAACAATAATCTTCCCCAAATATCCATCTAATAGTTTTGCATGACTAGAAATCTGAAGATTGCGTCTTTTGGAAAAGACTAAACATCTCAAAATCAGAGGAAAAACTACTGTTGGCCTTAATAAAAAGGAGATCATCAAGAAACCGTAAACTGAGAATTCTTAAGTATCTTCCAGAACAACGATTTTTGGAAGAAGATGACCAAACCAATGTCTTCAGATCAAGCTTTGATGACTCCAAGTAGATAGGTCCATCCAAGACAGTAAAATAGGATACAGGTTCTGATATCTTTGCCCTCTTTTTAAACTTTTGCTGTACTTAGCATTGTGCTTAAGCATTGCCTAGAGGGCAACCAAAAGTTTTTAAGATTCTTTCACAAACTTGGCCTGGTGAGATGGCTCATGCCTGTAATCCTAGCACTTTGGGAGGACCAGGCAGGCAGAATACTTGAAGCCTTGAGTCTGAGACCAGCCTGGTCATCATGGTGAAACTCTGTCTCTACTAAAAATACAAAAATGCAGAAATTAGCTGGGCGTGGTGTCACCCACCTGTAATCTCAACTACTTAGCAGGCTGAGGCAGTGAGATGAGATCGGACGAATGCACTCCAGCCTGGGCAACAGAGTGAGACTCTGTCTCAAAGAAAAGGATTCTTTCACAAATGACGAATGACAGTTTATCTTGATCTTCTTTTTTTGTTTTTTGAGGCAAAGTTTTTTTGCTCTTGTCACCCAAACTGGAGTGCAGTGGCGCAACCTCAGCTCACTGCAATCTCTGTGTCTCCCTGGTTCAAGTGATTCTCCTGCCTCAGTCCCTCAAGTAGCTGGGATTACAGGCTTATGTCACCATGCCTGGCTAATTTTTGTATTTTTAGTGGAGACAGGGTGTCACCATGTTGGCCAGGCTGGTCTCAAACTCCTGACCTCAAGTCATCCACCTGCCTTGGCATCCAAAGTGCTGGGATTACAGGCATGAGCCATCATGTCTGGCCTCAATTTTCTATAGTAGAGCATTTTCCCTGCCACCTAAGGAAAGGGAAAACTTTCTTATTTTTTTCTCAACTATAGCTATTGTTTTTTCAATTTTTATTTAGCTTACAATTTTTCTTTTAAGAGACAGAATCTTGCTATGTCACCCAGCCTGGAGTGTGGTGGTGTGATTCTAGCTCAAACTCCTGGGCTCAGGTGGTCCACCCACCTTAGTCTCTGGATAAGCTAGGACTACAGGTGCGCATCACCTCACCCAGTTATTGCTTTCAGGTTTTAGTAAAGATGAAGTCTCACTTTGTTGCCTGGGCTGGTAGCAAAATCCTGGCTCACAGGATGACCTCAAACAACAAAATATGTCTGCTGACATTATTGCAATAATGTATTGAGTCTCTCCTTGCAGTGTTAGTCCTTAATCTTCAGTGACTCCTCAGCCTCCACTCAAGCAATGTTCACATGTTGAAGAATTAGTTGTCCTGCTCTCACTGTGATAAATGACACTTATACACCCCATACCCCTTTCAGTTTGTGCAGCACTAAATCACTACTTTTTATGTGAATATCAGGTCCCCGATCATTATACAAACTTATCTAGTGTAATGTGGAGTGAGTTTTAGACTATTACATTAATAATATTTTTCAATATTTTAAACATCTACTCCTATAGGAAATGATGTTTCTCTGAGAAAGGTACCCAGACCTAAAATGAGGCAAGTATGGACTATTCAGGAGACCTTCCAGGAGAGATGACCGACTCCCTCTTCATCTATACTCTGGGAGCTCCAATTCTAGTAATAGGAATAATATGACTAGAAAAAAGTGATCCAAAATGTGTCTCTGGTCCCAGCAGAAATCAATAGATGACACTACTTCTTTTCTGGAGGTCCAGTAACCTAGTTTAAATTAAAGTTTCATGGTGGTTTTGAATGATTTCATAGTTTTTGGTTTCTTCCTGGCCAGCCAAGGACAGCTTTTGTTTGATAGCAAATGCTGTTTGCAGCACCTTCCTAAAACATTACTGTTCAGGCAGAACAGTTTTGTGGCAAGGTTAAAAGACTATCTGTCTCTCTAGAACAGATTCAGATGGAGTTGGGACATGATTTCATGGTCTGGTTTTGAAATCGTCCTTTGTCTTTGCAACGTATTACTAGGATTAATAATCATTTTGTTTCAGTAAATACCTGTATTTGACTAGTACATTCTGTTCAGTCTTTTTTTTTTGAGACGGAATTTTGCTCTTGCCCCCTAGGCTGGAGTGCTATGGTGTGATCTCAGCTCACCGCAACCTGTGCCTCCTGGGTTCAAGCGATTCTCTTGCCTCAGCCTCCTGAGTAGCTAGGATTACAGGTGCCCGCCACCATGCCAAGGTAATTTTTGTATTTTTAGTAGAGATGGGGTTTCACCATGTTGACTATCAGGCTGGCCTTGAACTCCTGACCTCAGGTGATCCACCCGCCTTGGCCTCCCAAAGTGTGGGATTACAGGCGTGAGCCTCCTCTTCAGTCTTTTTTTTTTTTTTTTTTTTTTGAGGCGGAGTCTTCACTCTGTCGCCCAGGCTGGAGTGCAGTGGCACCATCTCGGCTCACTGCAAGCTCCGCCTCCCGGGTTCGCGCCATTCTCCTGCCTCAGCCTCCGGAGTAGCTGGGACTACAGGCGCCGGCCACCGCGCCCGGCTAACTTTTTGTATTTTAGTAGAGACGGGGTTTCACCGTGTTAGCCAGGATGGTCTCGATCTACTGACCTCGTGATCCGCCCGCCTCGGCCTCCCAAAGTGCAGGGATTACAGGCGTGAGCCACCGCGCCCGGCCTCCTCTTCAGTCTTAAATGCTACTTAAATGCTACTGTGCAGTCATTATATTTTCACTATGTATATTTTGTAACAAAATGTATATGAAAGACCAAATGTTTGCGGATGCAGAGAACATTCTCCCGAAAACCTTGTGATCTGTGGATTCTGATAGTGGTATAGATCTGAACCTCATAGATGAAACTCCTAATGGCTGACTTTGTCTTTGGTAAAAGGGGAGGCTGAAAACTGAAAAATCACCCAAAAACTTGCAGTGGGAAGCTGACAGGCCAAGCTGAATCTTCCCTACCAAACATGAACGTCTCCTGCAATTTTATTTTTTAAATTTTTTTAATTTATTTTATTTTTATTTTTTTATTTTATTTTTTTTTTGAGACAGAGTCATGCTCTGTCGCCAGGGCTGGAGTGCAGTGGCGTGATCTCAGCTCACTGCAACCTCCCCCCCTGGGTTCAAGTGATTCTCCTGCCTCAGCCTCCTGAGTACCTGGGGTTACAGGCGTGTGCCACCATGCCCCGGCTAATTTTTTGTATTTTTAGTAGAGACAGGGTTTCAGCATGTTGGTCAGGCTGGTCTGGAACTCCTGCCCTCCTGATCTGCCCACCTCAATCTCCCAAAGTCCTGGGATTACAGGCATGAGCCACCGCACCCGGCCGCAAAATATGTTAAATACTCAAGATTGCTCAGTGATTGTCACTCAACGAGATGTAGAAAGTCTATTCTGGCATTCTATGACAGCTCGGCCGGGCATGGTGACTCATGCCTGTAATCCCAGCACTTAGGGAGGCCGAGGCGGGGAGATCACGAAGTCAGGAGATCGACACCATCCTGGCTGACATGGTGAAACCCAGTCTCTACCAAAAAAATTACAAAAGATTAGCCGGGCGTGGTGGTGGGCGCCTGTAGTCCCAGCTACTTGGGAGGCTGAGGCAGGAGAATGTCATGAACCCGGGAGGCGGAGCTTGCGGGGAGCCGAGATTGCGCCACTGCACTCCTGCCTGGGCGACAGAGTGAGACTCCCTTTAAAAAAGAAAGAAAGAAAGAAAAAAAAAGTACATTCTGTAACTATATTTGAAACCAGAGATAACATTCAGCAATGAAGACCACATTAGTCTCTCAACTTCCTAGATAAATTTACCAGCATAATTACCAAATTGCCCCATTTTAGAGAACTAGCTCCTACTCCTTAAACGCGCCTTAGACTGCCCTAGTCAACTCCTACAATGGGCTCCTATGACACCATCCTATCAAGTTTATTTTCCTGTGTTGTTTGCTCTCCCTTGATGCAACACACCAAATAAACCCAGTCGTGTTGGAATACACTGTGTGGTCATTGGGTGGCTGCCGACACCTGTGCAAATCTACGGAGCCCATTTGGAGGCTTCCTGCACCTCCATACCCTCAGCCCCTGCCCTGGTTCATGCCAGTAGGCATGCTCCAAAATCGTTTGAATTTAGAGTGAAGAAAAACTCCTGATTCCAGGGCATCAGAAAGCCAAGCACTTATCAGATGATTAAGTCTGACTTGAAAGGATTAAGCTCAGAGCAGATAATTACTTGGAATGAATTATCTTGGGAAGACCTGCGGGGATTGGACACCCACCCTAAGGTGGATCAAGGGGCGGGTTGTTTGAATTCCTTATTAAGCATAGAGCCTAGGCCCTTCCTCGCTTTTCCAAGTCTTTTGCCAACCAGTTTCTTAGACTTGCCCCTATTCTGAATCAGGTGGGAGCAGAGCATGGACATGGGAACAGGTGCTCTCAGCAAGGAGCCGTGGTGGACCCTACCCGAAAACTTTCATGCTCCAATTGTGTTCCACATGGAAGAGGACCAGGAGGAGCTCATCTTCGGTGAGTGGCCTTTGCCGACGTCCCCTCCTTCATCTGTTTGTTTTTATTTTTTTGAGACAGATTCTCGCTCGTGATCTTGGCTCACTGCAACGTCTGCCTTTTGGGTTGAAGTGATTCTCATGCTTCAGCCTGCAGAGTACCTGGAATTACAGGCTCCTGCCACCATGCCTAACTAGTTTTTGTATTTTTTGTTTGTTTGTTTGTTTTGAGACAGTCTCCCTCTGTCGCCCAGGCTGTAGTGCAGTGGCGCCATGACGGCTCACTGCAAGCTCCGCCTCCCGGGTTCTCGCCATTCTCCCGCCTCAGCCTTCCGAGTAGTTGGGACTACAGGCGCCGCCACCTCACCTGGCTAATTTTTTGTATTTTTAGTAGAGATGGGGTTTCACCATGTTAGCCAGGATGGTCTCGGTCTCCTGACCTCGTGATCTGCCCGCCTTGGCCTCCCAAAGTGCTGGGATTACAAGCGTGAGCCACGGCTCCCGGCCTAGTATTTTTTTTTTTTTTTTTTTTTTTGAGATGGAGTCTCTCTCTGTCTCCCAGGCTGGAGTGCAATGGCGCCCTCTCGGCTCACTGCAAGCTCCGCCTCCCGGGTTCACGCCATTCTCCTGCCTCAGCCTCCCGAGTAGCTGGGACTACAGGCGCCCGACAGCACGCCTGGCTAATTTTTCGTGTTTTTAGTAGAGACGGGTTTCGCCGTGTCAGCCAGGCGTGTGTGGAACTCCTGACCTCAAGTGATCTACCTGCCTCCACCTCCCAAAGTGCCGGGATTACAGGCATGAGTCACTGCGCCAGGCCGGCCTCCTTCATCCCCTTCTCGGTTTTCAATCTTCCCCTCTCCTCCCACCTTCATGAGTCACACATCCCTACCCTCAAGGCCACTTCCCCATCCCCCAAGGACTGGTGGCTGACAGTTCCTCTTCTCACCTCTTGTGCTTCCAGGACTTGATGACATATACCTTCGCTGCATTGAGCTGCACAGCCACACCCTTATTCAGCTGGAGAGTTGTTTTACAGCTACAGGCCAGACTCGTGTGACCGTAGTCGGACCACCAATGGCAAAGCAGTGGCTGCTGCTCATGTTCCGTTCCGTGGGGAGCCACTACTCCAAGTGTCACGCTCAAGGTAGGTATCCTTGGCTGAACTGTGGAGGGGAGGGCTTGATGGTGGAGTTCTGGCTGTGTTGTGTGGCATCTTGGATTCGTGAAGAATCCCTTGTGTGGCCGGGGAATCCAGGTGCTCTTCCCAGAATCCATTGGGAAGGGAAGGGCTCATTTTTGTGGCATGCGATTGCTCAGAGAGGAAAGGGTAGCAGGGAATAGTAAATGGGTTACCTTGGAAGACCTGGGCTGGGGTGACATCCTCCCTGGAACCTTCCTGGTGGAGTCCGGGCCTACCAAGAGCCCCAGTAATGGACTGTGGTTCATCAGCCCCAGGCAATTCTTTTGCAGGTCTGAAGATGCTCGAGCGTGTCCGAAGCCAGCCCCTGACCAACGACGACCTGGTCGCCTCCATTAGCCTGCCACCCTACACCGAAGACTGATCTCCCCTGGGAAGCGGGGATGAGAGGAGAAGTCTTGGCTTCACTTTTGCTGAGAAAGACATGAAAAACAATGAAGAAAGTTTGAATCTGTGGCCAGACCTGCCCCTCTCAGGCCTTCTAGGCATGTGTCTGAGGCAAATCTCCTGAATGCAAGAAGTGTTATTGGTAAAGCAATCCAATAAAATAAGCTACCTATGATGCAAAGCCTTCTATGTGCTGTCCTCTTTCCTTAGGATGAACTATTCAGTCCTGAAGGGGATTCTCTGGACAAGTGCTGAGGTCTGGGGACGCCCAGCCCAGGGAAGGAGCCGGGTACGAAAGTCAGGGCTTTCAGGAACTGCTCCTCTCAGGCCTGGAGCCTGGTTAGGCTTCTCTGAGTTGAGTGAAAACGGAGGCTGCTGAAAAGGGACCCTCCTAGGATCCCCAGGGTTTTCCTGGACCTTGAAGTGCAGACAAATGGGGAGAACGAAAAGGTGGGAGGAAGGGTCCAGATAGAGATGGAAAGTGTTCCCACCCCAACTACCTGGTGAAGTAGACAACCAGGGAAGCTGGTGAATATGAGGTAGCCAGCATTGTCCCTGATTGCCCAAGTTTGTGGGTGGGGTGAGAGTGGACGGGGTGATTTTCAGGGAGCTAAGGATTCCGAAGTCCCTCAAGCCATGAATTAAATTGACTAGGAAGGCTTCCTGAATTTCCATTGAAGAACTTTATCCGATTGCGGAATCTACATCTTTCTGTAGCCAAAATTATGGCATGCTAAAACTGTCCTCAGTAGAACTCTTCCTCTTCAAATCTGTCGTTTCTCCACCAGTCTGTATCTTATAATGAGGCAATTGCAGTACTCTAGGAGAGTGACGATGGTGACTTGGACCCCAGAGTGGAGTGGTAGAGTTAGGAAATGGTTGAATTTGGAATCTATTTTGAAGCCCACAAGATTTGCTAATTACATGGTTTTTAGAAGGCCAGTTACCAAATACAAGTTAGAAAGGTTGGCCGGGCGGGGTGGCTCAGGCCTGTAATCCCAGCACTTTGGGAGGCCGAGGCGGGTGGATCACGAGGTCAGGAGATCGAGACCATCCTGGCTGACACGGTGAAACCCCGTCTCTAGTAAAAATTCAAAAAATTAGCCAGGCCTGGTGGCGGGTGCCCATAGTCCCAGCTACTTGGGAGGCTGAGGCAGGAGAATGGCATGAACCCTGGAGGCAGAGCTTGCAGTGAGCCAAGATGTGCCACTGCACTCCAGCCTGGGCAACAGAGCCAGACTCCGTCTCAAAAAAAAATAGAATGGCTGGGCGCTGTGGCTCATGCCAGTAATTCTGGCACTTTGGGAGGCCAAGGTGGGTGGATTACCTAGGTTAAGTGTTTGACACCAACCTGGCCAACATAGTCAAACCCCGTCTCTACTAAAAATACAAAAATTAGGCAGGTGTGGTGGCACATGACTGTAATCCCAGCTACTCGGGAGGCTGAGGCAGTAGAATGGTTGGAACCCGGGAGGCGGAGATTGCAGTGAGCTGAGTTCCCATAGCGCACTCCTGGCTGGGTGACAGAGCGAGATTCCATCTCAAAAAGAAAAAAAAGATGATAAACGTATGTGCCTGACCTTTGAACAATAATCAACATCAATTTTACCAAAACATTCCTAGGGAAGAATCTCATGATTGTTAAAAGTACCACAGTATTTCTAACTCCATTTAAACTTCAGGCTTGACAATCACGGCTCTGTGCTAGTTGTTTTTATTACACAAATTTCTAGAAAATATTTTTTCTCATAAAGATCTGTATATACTTCAGTTTAATTTAAGGAATCTGAGCTGTCGCTTTCTAATGACTGAAAGCAGTGAATGATCTTAATGAAGGATGTGGGCCTGAAGCATTTTATTGAGCAAACTGTTAAAAAAAAAAACACACAAAAGGCTGGGCGCGGTGGCTCACGCCTGCAATCACAGCACTTTGGGAGGCCAAGGCGGGCGGACCACAAGGTCAGGAGATCAAGACCATCCTGGCTAACACAGTGAAACCCCGTCTCTACTAAAAATTCAAAAAATTAGCCGGACGTGGTGGCGGGTGCCTATAGTTCCAGCTACTTGGGAGGCTGAGGCAGGAGAATGGCGTGAACCCGGGAGGCGGAGCTTGTAGTGAGCCGAGATCGTGCCACTGCACTCCAGCCTGGGGACAGAGCGAGACTCCGTCTCAAAAACAAAACAAACAAGCAAAAACAAACAAACAAAAAAGCTTTTTTTTTTTTTTAGTAAACCAATAATTGAAAATCAGCTAGGTCATTTTCATTTGAATTTAAAATTGTGTTTTTTGAGTATATAATATTTTTATTGGGTTCAAAATTCAAAAAGTGCTTTTAGTGAGAAAGATACCCTCCAAATCCTGTCCTTCAGCTATACAGTATCATTTCTTGTAGGAAATCTGTTTCTAATTTCTTTTTTTTTTTTTTTTTTTTTTTTTTTGAGACGGAGTCTCGCTGTGTCTCCCAGGCTGGAGTGCAGTGGCGTGATCTCGGCTCACTGCAAGCTCCGCCTCCTGGGTTCACGCCATTCTCCCGCCTCAGCCTCCCAAGTAGCTGAGACTACAGGCGCCCGCCACCACGCCCGGCTAGTTTTTTGTATTTTTAGTAGAGACGGGGTTTCACCATGTTAGCCAGGATAGTCTCGATCTCCTGACCTCGTGATCCACCCGCCTTGGCCTCCCAAAGTGCTGGGATTACAGGCTTGAGCCACCGCGCCTGGCCTTGTTTCTAATTTCTTCTGTACCCTTAATTCTCAGATAAATAAATATACACAATTTATTTTCTTTTTTTCTATAAAGATGGCATCATACAATATACTCTTAGCACCTTGAGTTTTTTTTAACTTAATAATATATCTTGGTTTGGGGCAGTGGTGTGATCCCAGCACTTTGGGAGCCCGAGGAGGGTGGATCACTTGAGGTCAGGGGTTTGAAATCAGCCTGGCCAACATAGTGAAACCCCTTCTCTACTAAAAATAAAAAAATTAAATGGGCATGGTGGTGGGCACCTGTAATCCCAATTACTTGGGAGGCTGAAGCAGGAGAATCGCTTGAACCCGGGAGACAGAGGTTGCAGTAAGCTGATATTGCAGCCAGGATGGTCTCGATCTCCTGACCTCGTGATCCACCCGCCTCAGCCTCCCAAAGTGCTGGGATTACAGGCCTGAGCTACCGTGCCTGGCCGCGCCCAGCCATTCTTATGCCTAGTATTGTAGAATTTGCTTCACTCCTCTATAGGTTTTTGTTTGTTTTATTTTGTTTTTTGAGACAGGGTCTCCCTCTGTCACCTAGGCTGGAGTGCAGCTGTGCGAGCTCCACTCACTGCAACCTGCGCCTCCCCTGCTCAAGCGATCCTCCCACCCCAACCCCGTCTCCCAGCACCTGCGATGACAGTTGCCCGCCACGAAACCTGACTGATTTTTTTGTATTTTTGGGAGAAACGGGGTTTCGCCAAGTTGTCCGTGCTGGTTTTAAACTCCTGAGCCCCCCTTGGCCTCCCAAAGTGCTGGAATTACAATCAGGCTGCACTCCAGCCTGACTGACAAGAGCAAATCTGTCTCAAAACAAGAACAAAATCCAGATATTTTAAATTTTTGTCAGTCTGATAGATGAAAAATGTTTCTTAGTGATGTTTAAAATTGCATTTATCTTATTCCAAGTGGTACTGAATATCTCCTTGTTGGATTCTCATATGTCTTTCCCAATGCCTTTTCATTCATATGTATAAAGACAATTGATATTGTACTTTCCGTGACCTGTCTATTTAGGCTGTTGTCCATTAGGTTGTTATTGATTTGTAGCACCTCTTGATATATTATGAAAATTAGTGCTTTGTTTGTCAAATGAGCCACAAATACTTCTTTCCAGTGTGTCCTTTGTTTTTTACATTGTTTTGGTGGAATTTGCCATGTAGAGTTTTTAATATCTATGAGATGAATTCATGAATCTTTTTATATTTATTGTCTCTGGATTTTGTTTCATTCTTAGAAATGCCCTCCTCATTCTATGACTATAAAGTATTTGGTAATGGTTTCCTCTGGTATGGTTTGGGCTTGTTTTTTAACATTTAAATATTTGATATTCTTGAGATGTCTTTTGATTTTGGTTGTTAGGTCTGGTTCACATGGATTTTTAATATTTTATACATATATATTTTTACATCTATTCTTACTGTTTTATTTTTTGGAGACAGGGTCTCACTCTGTCACCCAGGTTGGAGTGCAGTGGTGTGATCATAGCTCACAGCAGCCTCAAACTTCTGGGCTCAAGTTATTTTCCCACCTCAACCTCCCAAGTAGCTGGGACTACAGGTGCACGTAACTTCTCCTGTCTAGTTTTTTAATTTATTTCATTTTTATAGAGAAAAGATCTCACCATCTTTCCCAGACTGATCTCAATCTCCTAGGCTCAAGTGATCCTTGTTCCTCAGCCTCCCAAAGTGTTGGGATTACATGTGTGAACCACTGAGCCTGGTCTCAAATGAATTTTTAATAGGTGAACCTGTTTATCCCAATGATTACTCAATCATTGAATGAGTAATCCACCTTTTCCACACTAATCTGAATTGTCTCCTTTATCAAATATTAAATTTCTATGCATGTATGTGGGTGTTTTTTCGTTTTCTATTCTATTTCATTAATTCGCCTTTCTGTTCATGCATCAGTAAAACACAGCCTTGTATTTACTGAAGTTTTATACTATTTAGTACCTGGTAGAACTAATCCATTTTTGTGTCTGCTTTTTGTATAGCTTGTGGTTTAGGAATCATGGTTCACATGACTTACATGATTTAAAAAATTAAAAGAAGGTTAATATTTGATTGTGCATAAAATTACGTAAAATTCAATGTGTGCTTTTAGAGTTTTTTGAGATAGATTGGTACCTATCATTTATTTATGTATTGCTTCTGACCACTTTTGCACTGCAATTGCTGAGTGACTAGTTTTGACAGAGACTGCATGACACAAAGCACAAAATATTTACTCTCCGGCCCTTTATAGAAAAAGTTTGCCTGACAATTGCTCTAAATCACTAGGAAGAGCTAATTTACTTTGAATACATTGTACTACTTGTAAAAAACTTTCCAACAAAATCATTACTTAGGGATATGATTTAGGTGGGGCTGGGTGGCTCATGCATGTAAGCCCAGAACTTTGGGAGGCTCAGTTGGGATGATTGCTTGACCTCAGGAGATCAACACCAGCCAGGACTACATGAAGAAACTCCATCTCTGCAAAAACTACAAAAAAGCTAGCTGAGCCTGGTGGAGCATGCCTGTAGTAGTCCCAGCTACTCAGGAGGCTGAGATGGAAGGATCGAATGAGCCTGAGAGGTTAAGGGTACGGTAAGCTGTGTTTGTACCACTGCCCTCCAGCCTGGATGAGTGAAGGAGACTCTGTCTAAAAAAAAAAAAAAAAAAAAAAAAAAAAAAAAAGGATATGACTTACTTTACATTATTTTTGTTATTGAATTGTGTACTTCCCTGAGGGCAAAACAGCTGAATCTATGGCATTAGTATAGTTACAATTCATTAAAATGTGAGTTTTCCTATGTCCAAAATAAGATGAAAAGACATTGAAACATTTCTCATTGATTATGTTATTTTCCAGTGTACATTCAGTGATACTTAAAAATTAAGATGGGACTGAAACTTTCTATGGGTTAGATGTAAATTTTTTTCTGGTACATGTTTAGGTTAGCAGGCCAATGACTGGCTTTCTATATTATCGATAATATTTTTCTCCACCTAAAGGTTCTCTGATTCAACATTAAGTCTGGTGTCTTTGAGAATAACTTTTGACTTTTACATTTATTGGACTTGTCCCAGTGTATTTCTTCAGGTTTGATAGAAATATCACTGCAGACTTTCTCATACTAGTTGTATCAATGGGATTTCTCTCCAGCAAGATACACAGTAAGAGAATTCCAAATGACAGGCTTTGACATTTAATGTACAAATAGGATTTTTCTTTTTTATCTATTTATTTATATATTTTTGGCTACAAGATGAAGTGGTAAGGATTTTTCTATAGTATTAGTTTTTTGGTACTCAATAGGGCCAGAATTACTGCATATACATTTTGATTATAAATTATTTGATGCTTAATATTATATGACTTGGGAAGTGCTTATTAATGAAAATAATGAAGACATACTTTGCACTTTTCACACTTGAAGTTTTATGTGATAAAACGTTGGTTACCTACAGTTCATTCTCCCTCCTTGGAAAGTGGAACATTGCTGATCTCAATCAAAATGAGAGAAGTATGTAAAAGGGACCAGAATCACGTAGCATGCTTTGAACAGCAAATAACAGGAAACACTGGTCCAGTTGGATGTTAGGAAAGCACTGTATTATTGCCAATAGCAGGCATTCCAGGCATATTAAGCTAAGGGCTCCCTTTCCACCTTGTGTTGGCTTCCTCTTCAGGTTGGTAGCAAAATACTTGTAGCCATTTCCAAAATCATATCCCGTCATAAACACCAGGAGAAGGAAAGAAGATATGAGTCATTTTTTGTGTCTCTTTTCAGAAATAAGACAACCCCTCTGCTGGAAGCCTCCTTTAGGTTTCACTCCATTTCAAAACTGAGACATGTGCCATTTCCTAAAGCAATCACTGGCAAGGGGAATGGGATTATCATGATTAGTCTAATCACCTGGAGTTAAATTGATGTTAGAAGTTAGTGTCCCTCAGCACTAAACAGGATTCTATTTTTCTATGTTTTGACATCATCTGGCAGTTGAAAAACTGCAACTGTCAGCCAGAGATTGACAGAGTGATAGAGCTACTGAATAAGAAATGGATTTATGACCTGGGAACATGGGCAGCCATGCTAAATGAAACCCATGAAATCAAAACTGCCAAATTCTCATAGATATCAATTTGAAGTTGAAGTATAAGGAATCCTGAGAAACTCATGTAGGATGCAATAGAAACTATATTTCATTTGAGTGCATATTTGTTAGCGTAGTCCTGTTTTTTAAATGCTCTATTGCCAGGCATGGTGTCTCACGCCTGTAATCTCAGCACTTTGAGAGGCTGTGGATCACTTGAGGCCAAGAGTTCGAGACCCCAGCGTAGACAACATGGTGGATCTAGTATCTACTAAAAATACAAGAGTTAGTTGGGCGTGATGGTGCGTGCCTGTAGTCCCAGCTACTCGGGAGGCTGAGGCAGGAGAATCACTTGAACCTGGGAGGTGCAGAATGCAGTGAGCTGAGATTGCACCACTGCACTCCAACCTGGGCGACAGAGTAAGACCCTGTTTCAAATAAATAAATAAATAAATAAATAAATAAATAAATACTGTACAATGAGGCTGGGTGCAGTGTCTCATGCTGTAATCCTGGTGATTTGGGAGGCTGAGGCAGGAGGGTCACTTGTGTACAGGAGTTTGAGACGTCAGTGAGCTATGATTGCGCCACTACTCTCTGGCCTGGGCAATAGGACAAGACCCTGTCTCTAACCTCAGAACAAAACAAGAAAAACAAAACCAAAAACCTCTCTACCATCAGAAAATTATTGACACTTTTGGTTTCAGATGTGCGTGTCTTGCTGTGAGTCCACATCCAGCAGGGACAGGTAAAGCTAAGAGAACCAGGGCTCCTCTCCTTCCTGTGTGTATGCACCTTCCCATTGAATACACGAAATAAAGATGATTACTTACTCTATGTGTTACACTTGCAAATCTTGCCTTTTTTATTGCTCTACAATATGAGGTAACCAAGATTGTACATAAGTAGTATTAGACAACTCGCTGCACACTATCTCTGACTCTGTGTTGTCCTATGTGGTACTTAGGATAATATTATTTTCATAATTATGCATGAATAATTTTTCTAGGGCCACTAGCTGGTCCTAGCTGGCTGCCTTCTCCTCCACCCCTGCTGACTACATAAGTGGTTTGTTATTTTCCAAAGATAAGTTTTGTAAAACTTGTATTTTAGATTTTGGGGCACATGTGAAGGTTTGCTACATAGGTAAGCTTGTATCACGGAGTTTGTTGTACAGATTATTTCATCACCCAGGTATTAAGCCCATTACCCACTATTTATCTTTTCTGCTTCTTTTCCTTTTCTTACCCTTCACCCTCAAGTAGAACTCAGTGTCTGTTGTTTACTTCTTTGCATTTATGAGTTCTCATCATTTGGCTCCCACTTGTGAGAACACACAATATTTGGTTTTCTCTTCCTGTGTTAGTTTGCTAAGGATAATGGCCTTCAGCCCCATCCATGTTCCTGCAAAATATATTATCCTGTTCTTTCTTATGGCTGCATAGTATTCCATGGTGTATATGTACCAAATTTTCTTTATCCAATCTGTCACTGATGGGCATTTAGGTTGATTCTATGTCTTTGCTATCATGAATAGAGCTGTAATGAACATTCATGTGCATACATTTTTATGGTAGAATGATTTATATTCTTCTGGATATATACCCATTAACGGGATTGCTGGGTCAAATGGTACTTCTGCTTTTAGCGGTTTGAGGAATCACCATACTGCTTTCCCAATGGTTGAACTAATTTACACTCCCACCAACAGTGTATAAGTGTTCCCTTTTTTTCTGCAATCTCGCTGGCATTGTTTTTTGTTTTTTTTTTTTTGAGGTTTTTTTTTTTTTTTTTGAGATGGAGTCTCGCTCTGTTGCCCAGACTGGAGTACAAAGGTGCGAACTCAGCTCCCTGCTACCTCCGCCTCCTGGGTTCAAGCAATTCTCTGCCTCAGCCTACCAAGTAGCTGGGATTACAGGTGCCCGCCACCATGCCCAGTTTATTTTTGCATTTTTGTTAGAGACAGACTTTCACCATGTTGGCCGGCCCTGTCTCAAACTCCTGACCTCAGGTGATCTGCCCGCCTTGGCCTCCCTAAGTGTTGCCATTATAGGTGTGAACTACCATGCCAGGCCACATGTATGTCTTTTGAAAAGTGTCTACTTACGTCCTTTGTTCACGTTTTAATGGAGTTGTTTTTCTCTTGTAAATTCGTTTAAGTTCCTTATCCGTGCTGAATATTAGACCTTTGTCAGGTACTGTGATAGTTAATATTAAGTGTCAACTTGATTGGATATAAGGACGCAAAGTATTGTTTCTAGGTGTGTTTGTGAGGGTGTTGCCGAAGGAGATAACATTTGAGTCAGTGTACTGGGAAAGGCAGACCCACCCTCAATCTGGGTGGACACCATCTAATCAGCTGCCAGTGAGGCCAGAATAAAAGCAGGCAGGAGAATGTCGAAAGAGTAGATTAGTCTTCTGGCCTACAATTTTCTCCCGTGCTGGATGCTTCCTGCCCGCGAACATCAGACTCCAAGTTCTTCAGCTTAGGGACTCGGACTGGCTTCCTTGCTCCTCAGTTTGCAGACAGCCTATTGTGGGACCTCACTTTGTGATCGTGTGAGTCACTACTCCTTAATAAACTCTTTATTCATCTATCCTATAGTTCTGTCCCTCCAGAGAACCCTGATGAATATGGATGCTAGTTTGCAAATATTTTCTGTAGGTTGTCTTGACAGTTTCTTTTCTTTTTTTGTTTTTTTTTGAGACGGAGTCTCGCTCAGTCGCCCAGGCTGGAGTGCAGTGGCACTATCTTGGCTCACTGCAAGCTCCGCCTCCCAGGTTCATGCCACTCTCCTGCCTCAGTCTCCCGAGTAGCTGGGACTACAGGCGCCACCACACCCGACTAATATTTTGTATTTTCAGTAGAGACGGGGTTTCACCGTGTTAGCCAGGATGGTCTCCATCTCCTGACCTTGTGATCCACCTGCCTCGACCTCCCAAAGTGCTGGGATTACAGGCGTGAGCCACCGCACCCATCCTCTGTTGACAGTTTCTTTTGCTGTGCAGAAGCTCTTAAGTTTAATTAGATCCCACTTGTTAATTTTTGCTTTTGTTGCCATTACTTTGGTGTCTTGGTCAAGAATTCTTTGCTCTTTCCTATGTCCAGGATGGTATTGCTTAGGTTGTCTTCCAGGGTTTATATAGTTTTGAGTTTTATGTTTAAGTCTTTGACCCATCAAAGATAATTTTCTTTTTCTTCTTTCTTTCTTTTTTGGGATGGAGTTTCACCCTTGTTGCCCAGGCTGGAGTGAAATGGCGCGATCTTGGCTCACCGAAACCTCTGCCTCCTGGGTTCAAGCAATTCTCCCATCTCAGCCTCCTAAGTAGCTGGGATTATAGGCATGTGCCATCACGCCAGGCTAATTTTGTATTTTTTTTAGTAGGGACGGAATTTCTCCTTGCTAGTCAGGCTAGTCTCCAACTCCCAACCTCAGGTGATCCATCTGCCTTGGCCTCCCAAAGTGCTGGGATTACAGGTGTGAGCCACCATGCCCAGCCAAAGGTAATTTTTGATGTTGAATCTGATTTTTCTCTTTAAGAAACTGGGTCTCCCTCTGTCACCCAGGCAGAAGTGCAGTGGCATGATTATAGCCTACTGTAACCTTGAACTTCTAGGTTCAAGCAATCCTCCTGCCCTAGCTCCTGAGTAGCTGGAATTACAGGTGAGAGCCACCAAGTTGGTGAATATGATTTTTCCTTAGTGCAAGTCGACGAATCTGATTTTTCCTTAACGTTTTAGCACAGAAGTTAAATGGTTGCTTAATTTTACCAAAAAGGTAATATTTGAGAATATTTTTATCAACATGTACACAAAGCTACCTAGAAAATTAGCTTTCTCAGTAGAAATCCAAGCACCCTGATAATACTGGTGTCACTTAGGAATAAATGTTTTGAAACTTAGCTTTTTTTTTTTTTTTGGCCTCCCAACATAAAGCCATACAAGGAAACTTCAGGAAATTAATAATTTATTTATAATTTTTTTTCTTCAAAAAACCTTTCAAAGTTCAGACACTAACACTGATGTGAAATATCAAATAGCTCTACAGGACAGATAGAAACAGGAAAAGTCAGATGATTGGCACCCAAAAGCAACAGCAATTAAGCAGTTGAAAGAGGATTGGATTGTTGGTTAATATTTGTCTATTTGAAAGAATCAAGTTGGAGATGTAACTTCTTGCGAGAAGGAGATTAAGTCACACTTGATGTTTCCCCTCACTGACCAACGGACTGGGCTATCTTGTTAACTCTCTTTTCTGTTTAATTGCATTCTGTACTCTAATTTTCACAGAGTGTGAACACATACATACACACACACACACACACACACACATATATAATATATACATATATAGATATACAAACATTATATATATATATATAATTTTTTTTTTTTTTTGGTTTTGAGACAAAGTCTCACTTTGTTGCCCAGGCTGGAGTGCAGTGGCATGATCTTAGGTCACTGCAACCTCCGCCTCCTGGGTCCCAGCAATTCTCCTGCCTCAGCCTCCAGAGTAGCTGAGATTATAGGCATGTGCCACCACTCCTGGCTACTTTTTTGTATTTTTAGTAGAGACAGGGTTTCACCATGTTGGCCAGGCTGGTCTCGAACTCCTGACCTCAGGTGATCCACCCGGCTCGGCCTCTCAAAGTGCTGGGATTACATGCGTGAGCCACCATGCTCGGTCTCAGAGTGTATATTCTGTCTTATTTTCACCCCTGGACAGAAGAAAATCTGTTTATTTCACCCCACTTCTTTAAGAAAAGGCAATTCTCTCTAGGAGGAAAAAGAAAACCAGGAAGAAGGAGAGAGGAAGGAGGGGGAATAAGGGAAGATGAGAGAGAGAGAGAGAGAGAGAGAGAGAGAAAAGTAGAACATCAGATTAAAGTAGAAGACAGGAGAGAGGGGAAGGAAAGAGGGAGCAGGAAGGGGGATGCTCTAAGCTCTCAATTTCAGGACTGTGCAAAATGATTTTCCAGGAGATGCACATGTGGTCTCATATTTCTCACAATAGTCTACCTGGGGTTCCCTCCTCAGGTCTGTCTCCCACTACCAAAACCCAGTATAGCCAGTCTCGCTGCCTTACCTGGAGGGAGGACCAGGACCTGGTGCCAGGTCTGGGACTCCACTGCTGTCCCTGAACAGACTCATTTGAGGCATTCACATTTCCCTCCACTCTTGGGGGAACAGCCTGCAACAGGAAAGGAGTGTGTGGTGTGAGTGTTTTTCCAGGGTCACCAGCTGGTCCTGGCTGACTGCACCCCCCTCCCCGACTACAAACACTTCTTTGAGGCACAGATCTCCTCTGTCGGTTGAGGGGCCTATGGGTGTTACTCGGGGAGCAGGCTCGGGGGTGGGTAACTGCTGTTGCTGCTGCCGCAGCTGCAGGAAGAAGGTGGAAAGACGCTGTGGGGCGTACTCAGTCTGGAATCTGATTTTTTTGTTTGTTTTTTGCTTTTTGCTTTTTTGGACAGGGTCTTACTCCATTACCCAGGCTGGCCCGCAGTAGTGCAATCTCAGCTCACTGCAACGTCTGCTTCCTTGGTTCAAGCGATTCTCACCTCAGCCTCCAGAGTAGGTGGGACGACAGGCCACCACGCCGGGCTACTTTTTGTAGTTTTGGTAGAGATGAGGATTTGTCATGCTGCCCAGGGTGGTCTCAAACTCCTCAGCTCAAGGAGGTCAGCTGCCATGGCCTTCCTAAGTGCTGGGATTACAGGTGTGAACCACCTTGCCTGGCTAGAATTTGATTTTTAAAAACTTTTTTTTGAGGCTGGGCACCATGGCTCACGCCTATATTCCCAGAAATTTGGGAGGCTGAGGTGGGCGGATCACCTGAGGTCGGGAATTTGAGACCAGCCGGTCTAACATGATGAAACCCTGTCTCTACTAAAAATAGAAAATTAGCCGGGCTTGGTGGTACACACCTGTAATCTCAGCTGCTGGGGAGGCTGAGGCAGAATTGCTTGAACCTGGGAGGCAGAAGTTGTGGTGAGCCGAGATCGTGCCATTGCACTCCAGCCTGGGTAACAAGAGCAAAACTCCATCTCAAAAAAACAAAAAAACAAAAAAAAAAAACCCACAACCCACCAAAAAAACCTTTTTTTTTGGAGCCACTTGCCCAAAATCTTAAAATAAAAAATCCTGATGACTCTGTCTTCAAAACAAATCCCAAATTCATACATTTCAATTGCTAGTACTCTAGTCTAAAACCTATTTTCTTAATTCTTTTTTCAAAAATTCAGGCCCAGTCTAGGTGTGTTGGCTGGTGTATGTAATCCCAACGCTTTGTGAGTCCGAGGTGGGTGTACCACGTGATGTCAGGAGTTCGAGACCAGCCTGGCCATCATGGTAAAACCCCATCTTTACTAAAAATACAAAAATTGGCCGGGCACAGTGGCTCATACCTGTAATCCCAGCACTTTGGGAGGCCGAAGTGGGTGGATAACCTGGAGTTCAAGACCAGCCTGACCAACATGGCGAGACCCTGTCTCTACTGAAAATACAAAAATTAGCTGGGCATGGTGGCCTGTGCCAGCTACTTGGAGGCTGAGGCAGGAGAATCACTTGACCCTGGGAGGTGGAGGTTGCAGTGAGCCGAGATCATGACATTGCACACCAGCCTGGGCGACAGGAGTGAAACTCCATCTCAAAAAAAAAAAAAAGAAGAAAAAAGAAAAAATAACAAAAAGTAGCCAAGTGTATGCACCTGTAGTCCCAGCTACTTGGAAGGCTGAGGTGCAAGAACTGCTTGAGCCCAGGCAGTTGAGGGTACTGTGAGCCAAGATCTTGCACTCCAGCTTGGGCAACAGAATGACTCTGTCTCCAAAAAAAAAATAATAATAAATAAATAAAATAAATAAATAAAATAAGTAAATAATTAAATGAAATTCAGGCCCAAAGTCCAAAATGTTCAAACTATTAAGATGTCTTTTACTGAATTTCTTGCAATGACCACTGTTAATAAAAATATTTGCACTTTTAATTTTACTAAAGGAAAAATTAAAGGAATATTCAATTTTGCTTGACATTCTCTAAATTTTGAGTACTCAAATATACTATGAGTTTCTTTTTTTTTTTTTTTTTTTTTTTTTGAGATGGAGTCTTGCTCTGTCCCCTAGGCTGGAGTGTAGTGGCGTGATCTCGGCTCACTGCAAGCTCCGCCTGCCGGGTTCAGGCCATTCTCCTGCCTCAGCCTCCTGAGTAGCTGGGACTACAGGCGCCTGCCACCGCACCAGGCTAATTTTTTGTATTTTTAGTAGAGACGGGGTTTCACCGTGGTCTCCATCTCCTGACCTTGTGATCTGCCGGCCTCGGCCTCCCAAAGTGCTGGGATTACAGGTGTGAGCCACCGCGCCCGGCCGAGTTTTCTTTTGGTTACCAAACTAAGAATAACATAAAAAAACTGATAAGTCAAAATCAAAGTTAGGTTTTCCTAGGTTAATTATAATAAAATGTGTACTTTTTTTTCGATGAAGTCTCACTCTGTCACCCAGGCTGGAGTACAGTGGCATGATCCCTGCTCGCTGCAACCTCTGCCTCCTGGGTTCAAGCGATTCTCCTGCCTCAGTTCAAGTGATTCTCTTGCCTCAGTCTCCGGAGTGGCTGGGATTACAGGCATGCGCCACGTGCCTGCCTAATTTTTGTATTTTTGTATTTTTAGTGGAGACGGGGTTTCACCACGTTGGCCAGGATGGTCTTGAACTCCTGACCTCAAGTGATCCACCCACCTTGGTCTCTCAAAGTGTTGGGATTATAGGCATGAGACACCACACCTGGCAAATGACATATACTTCTAAAGTTAAAATACCCTCTTGTTTATTATACAGTGACATATAACTGTTAACGTGTTGATTTTAAAAAACAAAATTAACCAGCTGGCTCACTGCAACCTCCACCTCCCAGGTTTAACCAGCCGGGTCATTATATTTTCACTATTATATTTTGCAACACAATGTACATGAGAGACCACCTGTACGCAGATGCAAACAATGTTGTCCCGATAAACTTGTGATCAGTGGATTCTGGCAGTGGTGTAGATCTGAACCCCACAGTTAAAAGTCCTGATGGCTGAGTTTGACTTTGGTCAAAAGGGGAGGATGATAAGTGAAAAAGCACCTAGGAACTTGCAGTTGGGAACTGACAGGCAAGTTCAAGTCTTCCCTACCAAACATAAACATCTCTTGTAAAATATTTTAACCAGTAAAGGTTGCTCAGTAATTGTCATGCAACAAGATGTAGAGAGTTCACTCTGTGTTTGAAACCAGAGAGATTTGACACTCTGCAATCAAGACCACATTAATCCCCCTACCTCCCAGATAAAGTTACCAGGATAATCACCCAATTGCCCCATTTTCAAAAACTGGTCCCTACTCCCTAAGCACTCTCCTCTAGTCAACTCCTATAATCGACTCCCTACGACATGCTTATTTTCCTGTGTTGTCTACTCTCCCTTGATGCGGCACACCAAACAAACCTAGTCTTGTTGGAATATACTATATGGTCACTGGGTGGCTGCCAGCACCTGTGCAAATCTAGGGAGCCCATTTGGAGCCTTCCTGCACCTCCATCCCTCAACCCTTGCCCTGCCTCCTTCTCATTTGTCTCAGCATCCCTTGATGATCCCTGCGTGAATCAGTTCTTACACTGCTGATTGCAAAATAGTGACTTCACTCCAAAATTCTTTGAATTTAGAGTGAAGAAAATTTTTGATTCTGGGGCATCAGAAAAGCAAGCACTAGTCAGATGATTAAGTTTGGCATGAAAGGATTTACCTCAGAGCAGATAATTACTTGGAATGAATTATCTTGGGAAGAGCTATGGGGATTGGACACCCACCCTAAGGTGGTTCAAGGGGCGGGTTGTTTTGTGTACCTATAAGGATAGAGCCTAGGCCCTTCCCTCACTTTTTCTAAGTCCTTTGCCAACCAGTTGCTTGGACGTGACCCTCTTCTGAATCAGGTCAAAGCAGAGCATAGGCATGGGAACAAGTGCTCTCAGCAAGAAGCCGTGGTGGACCCTGCCTGAAAACTTTCATGCTCCAATGGTGTTCCACATGGAAGAGGACCAGGAGGAGCTCATCTTTGGTGAGTGGTCTTTGCCCACATCCCCTCCTTCATCCTTGTCTTCTCAGTTTTCAATCTTTTACTCCTTTTCCACCTTCATCAGTCACACGTCCGTTCCCCCAAGGCCACCTCCCAACTCCCCAAGGGCTGGTGCTTGACAGACCCTCCTCTCACCTCTTATGCTCACAGGGCACGGTGACACATACCTTCGCTGCATTGAGGTGCACAGCCACACCCTTATTCAGCTGGAGAGTTGGTTCACAGCTACAGGCCAGACTCGTGTGACTGTAGTCGGACCACATAGGGCAAGGCAGTGGCTGCTGCACATGTTCTGTTGCGTGGGGAGTCAGGATTCCTGTCGTCATGATCAAGGTAGGTATCCTTGGCTGAACTGTGGTAGTGGAGGGCTTGATGGTGGAGTTCTGGCTGAGTTGTGTGGCACCTTGGATTATTGAAGGATCCCTTGTGTGGCCCGGGAATCCAGGTGGTTCCTAGAGTTCACTGGGAAGGGAAGGGCTCACTCTTGTGGCATCCAAATGCTCAGGGAGTAGAGGGTAGTGGGGAGATATAAATGGGTTACCTTGGAAGGCCTGAATGGGGTGACATCCTCCCTGCAATGTCCCTGGTGGAGTCCAGGCCTGCCAAGGGCCCCAGTAATGGGCTCTGCTTCACCAGCCCCGGGCACTTCTTTTGCAGGCCTTGAGATGCTGGAGCGTGTCCGGAGCCAGCCCCTGACCAACCATGACCTGGTCGCCTCCATTAGTGTGCCACCATACACTGGAGATCTGTCTTTCGCCTCCAGGATAAGTGGAAACATCTGTCTTAGCGTTCCTCAGCCTTCCCCTTATCAAGTGATTGGTTGTTTGGGATTCCATTTGAGTTCACTCTATTTGTAATTAAGGACTGATCTCCCCTGGAAAAGTGGGGATGAAAGGAGAAGTCTTGGCTTTGCTTTTGGTGAGAAAGACATGAAAGACACTGAAGAAAGTTTGAATTTGTGGCTGGGACCTGTCCCTCTCGGATCTTGTAGACATGTGTCTGAGGGAAGTCTCCTGAACGTAAGAAAGTGTTATTGCAAAGCAATCCAATAATAAGCTACCTATGATGCAAAGCCTTCGATGTGCTGTTCTCTTTCCTTAGGATGAACTTATTCAGCCCTGAAGGGGATTCTCTGGACAAGTGCTGAGGTCTGGGGAGGCCCAGCCCAGGGAAGGAGCCGGGTACGAAAGTTGGCACTTTCAGGAACTGCTCCTTTCAGGTCTGGAGCCTGGTTAGGCTGCTCTGAGTTGAGTGAAAACGGGGGCTTCTGAAAAGGGACCCTCCTAGGATCCCCAGGGTTTTCCGGGACCTTGAAGTGCAGACAAATGGGGAGAATGGAAAGGTGGGAGGAAGGGTCCAGATGGAGATTCTGAAGTCCCTCAAGCTGTGAATTAATCCATTCCAGAACACTCTCCGAATGCCAAATCTACATTTGGATCTCTCTAGCCAAGATTACGGCAAGCTAAACCTGTCCTCAGTTGAACTCTTCCCACTCAAATTTCTTCTTTCTCCAGCAGTCTGTATATCTCATAATGAGGCAATTGCAGTCATCTAGCATAGAGCGACGATGGTGACTTGGACTAGAGTAGAATGGTAGAAGTGTTAGGAAATGGTTGAATTTGCAATCTATTTTGAAGCCAACACGATTTGTTAATTACATGGTTTTTACATGGCCAGTTACCAAATAAGTCAGAAAGATCATATTCAAAGTATAAAAACACTTATGAATTTGCTTGAGGAAGAATATAACTAAGCTACACTATTCTCAAGGAGAATATCATGTTTACTTTTAAATCTATAATTTAATAAGTGATGGCTCATAAACTAGAGGAAAAACTTATTTTGTAAAAGACATGTGCAAAAAGAGTATTTTCTCTCTCAAGTTTCATACCACAAATGATGAAATCAATATTTTGTATTTTAAGGCCATAATTCTCATCTCTAAATACCAGTCACCAGAGGTTTCTATGTGGGTACATCCTAGGTATCATAATGGAGGAGTGAATATCTCAAACACTGGCGTGAGATTACGAGCACTTAAATAGTAGCTCTACCAATAGATAGCTTTATGATCTTCAGCAAGTCACTGATTTCTTAGCGCGCTGGTTTTCCCATATAAAATTGAGATAATACTGACTACCTCAGGTGAGAAATTTTCTTTTGCCTGGATTCTTTCACCGTCTTTCTTCTAACAGAACTATTGTTTCGTAAAGTCGTACGCTACCTCCCTAGCTCCAAAAGGGGAATGGTGATTGACATAAGCCAATCAGGCCATACACATTGTAATTCACTGGTCCAGGAATGAGCATGTGACCTGTATTAACCTAACCAGGTTAGGATTTATATTCTGCACTTGGGTGGAGGGTTTCCTGCCGCCTCCTGTCTCTGGTTAGATGTGATTTTTTTTTTTTTTGAGACGGAGTCTCGCTCTGTCACCCAGGCTGGAGTGCAGTGGCCGGATCTCAGCTCACTGCAAGCTCCGCCTCCCGGGTTCACGCCATTCTCCTGCCTCAGCCTCCCGAGTAGCTGGGACTACAGGCGCCTGCCACCTCGCCTGGCTAAGTTTTTGTATTTTTAGTAGAGACGGAGTTTCACTGTGTTAGCCAGGATGGTCTCGATCTCCTGACCTCGTGATCCGCCCGTCTCGGCCTCCCAAAGTGCTGGGATTACAGGCTTGAGCCACCGCGCCCGGCCTTAGATGTGATTAAGGAGGTGTGTGGCATTAGTTGCCATTGTTGTTATCTTGCAGACAATAAGAGGAGCATCAATAATATACAGCTGAAAAGGAGGACAGCAGAGACGGAAATAAACTGGAACTTTGATGATGTCAAATTGTGTTCTGCCTGGAGTTAGTCCTACCTCTGTTCTTCCAGTTAGATAAAAATGTCCTTCTATTGAAGGTTGTTTCTTGTGGTAATGTGGTAAGGATTATATTTTATGGTAACTAGGAAGCATTTTTTGACACAATCTTGGGCAGTCACTAAGCCTGGGTTGTTATTCTAAGGCTTGGGATCCAAAGACTCTGTAGGCTGGGCTCTGGGTGTGGCATTGGTAGGAAAAAGTAAAGAGAAGTGGGGAGCAGAAGTATGGTGTTACAGGGCACAAGGATGGGGAACAGTAGATAGTCCCCCTTTTTTCTTTGGGGTCTACAGTGAAGTTTGACAGAAGGCAGTCTTTCTGATGAGTGGTCAAAGTCTAGGCATGGGTGTCATCTATGGGGTTTGAGTCAGTTGTTTTGGGGCATGGGGAGGAGTAGAGACCAACAATGTGAGGTCTAAGTGGGATGGGAGTGGGGCTCTTTAGGTCCTAGTCTTGTAGAAACATGATTACTGGTTATGTGGCATTAATTTCTTCCCAGGCCCCTTTGGAAAAGTAACAGATTACTTTATACAGTAAAGACCTTTGGGAAAAGTAACAGATTAAATTTGTGACACAGTGCGAATGAGGCTTAATGATTGCACTTTCCTCTTGACTGCAGAGCCTCTGAAATTAGGGGTTGGAAGTTGTTGAAAGCCAAATAAAAGTCCTGGGGTGAACAAAACACCTGTTCATTAACATATTGAGTCTCTACTACATAGTATTGTGTGAGAAGCTAGAGGTATAATGTGAGTGAGATATCCCTGCCCTTAAGTTGTTTTAATCTGGGACATTTGTGGTGACTTTGGGCCCTAGGGAAGAATCTAGAGGTGATGTTCAGGAGGGACATCTGGGCTGGTGATTGGGCGGGATCATTCTGCATTAGTAGTTGAAATCATAAGCGAGACCACCTGGGGAGAGCATGGAGTCCGAGGGAGAAAAGGGAAGAGGCTGATGGAATCCATGGGAACACCTACAGTTAAGAAATGTGAAACAGTCCAGGCATGGTGGCTCACACCCGTAATCCTAGCACTTTGGGAGGCCAAGGCTGACAGATCATAAGGTCAGGAGTTTAAGACCAGCCTGGCCAACATGATGAAACCCCGTCTCTACTAAAAATACAAAAATTACCTGGGCATGGTGGCATATGCCTGTAATCCTAGCTACTCAGGAGGCTGAGGCAAGAATTGCTTGAACCTGGGAGGCGGAGGTTGCAGTTAGCCGAGATCATGCCACTGCACTCCAGCCTGGGTGACAGAGTGAGACTCTGTCTCAAAAAAAAAAAAGTTAAATCAGCTCAAGTCGCTGAATTGATTGTTCTCCTTCACTCAGCAAATAGAAGATTAAAAAATGAAATATTTCCGTTTGATGGAGGGGCCTGGCAAAAATAAAAAACAAATTAAAAAAAAAATAAATGAGAAACAATAGGAGCTTGGAGAAGTCTATAAAGATGACCAAGCCAGAGAGGTAGGACTGTGGCAGTGTGAAATATGTACAGTATTTGGTCTTAGTCCTGTTTCCTGACATACAGCTCCTAAAACCTTTGGAATCTGCAAATTGATGAGTGTCTTTAGTATGCTAATGAGATGACTGGTGGCTGAGAACCCTTGGGTAGCTTCAGGATGGGGACTGGTCACAGGGAAGGTCAAGATGTGATTAGAGGGTTGGAACTTTTCAGCCCCACCTCTAAATCTGGGAAGGGGAGAGGGGCTGAAAGTTGAGCTAATCACCAATGGCCAGTGATTTAATCCATCCTGTCTATGTAATGAAGCTCCATGAAACCATAAAAGGACTGGGTTTGTGGAGATCCTGGATACTTTAACACTTGGAGCTTCCTGGAGGGTGGCATGCCTGGGGAGGGGGTAGAAGCTCTGCACTCTTTCCCTCATAACCTTGCCCTATGCATGTCTTCATCCATATCCTTTGAAACATTCTTTATAATAAACCAGTAAATGTGTTTCCCTAAGTTCTGTGAGCTGCTCTAGCAAATGAGTCCAATCCCAGGAGTAGGAATCCCGATTTATCCCTAGTCGGCCAGAAGCCGAGGTAAAACAACCTGGGGCTTGTGATTGGCATCTGAAGTGGAGGGCAGTCTGGTGGGACTGAGCCATCAGTCTGTGGGATCTAATGGTACTTCCAGGTAGATAATTCAAAATTAATTTTTTTTTCTTTTTTCTTTTTTTTTGAGATGGGGCCCAGCTCTGTAGCCCAGGCTGGAGTGCAGTGGCATGATCTCAGCTCACTGCAACCTCTGCCTCCTGGGCTCAGGTGATTCTCCTGCCTCAGTCTCCCGAGAAGCTGGGACTACAGGCGCCTGCCACCACGCCCAGCTAATTTTTGTATTTTTATTAGAGGTGGGGTTTCATCATGTTGTCCAGGCTGGTTTCGAATGCCTGAGCTCAAGGGATCTGCCCACGTCCACCTCCCAAAGTGCTGGGATTATAGGATTACAGGTGTTAGCCACCAAGCCCAGCCCAGAATTGAATTTAATTAGAAGACACCCAGCTGTGTCCACTGCAAAACTGATTGATTGGCTGTTGGTGGTGTTAAAGGAAATTTAAAGGAGCCCATTGATTTGGATTGAACTACTACTGCCAGGCCCAACAGACCAAACCACAACGGAATCACTCATGCTAAACTTAGACATCGCCAAGCCAAAACTAAGTTGTTTGACCTTTCGAGAAATCAAGAGAGATAGAGACAGTAACTAAATTTCCAAACAGGCCAGTTTTAGCCAACATGCTAAAGAAGTTCCCTTTGCTTTTAAGAGGAAATTAACTGAAGCTAATCTGCATTTTGTTTACTGTTTCTGCTCTTCTCAGCTCTTTTCAGTTTATAAAACCAGCCTCCTCTGCTTGACTCACTGTAACATTCATTCAATTGTATAGAAGGAGGTGTTGTCCAATTTTAGAATTGCAAACAAAACCAATTAAGATCTTCAGACTGAATGTGTTGTAATCTTGTCTTTTGACAGTAGGGAGAAATCCCCATACACGTCTTGGCGACCAGAGGTCACAGAAGTCTTCTGTGTTGATTGTTGAGTGAGAGTTCAGGAAAAATCCTTTTTTATTTTTTCTCCATAACTTACAGAGACAAACTGGAAAGGGGTGGCGTTCTGAAAGATGAGACATTTTAAGAGAAAGAAAGAGTGATTGCAGTGTCCACTATTACACAAAAGCCAAAAGGCATGCCGGTTGAAGGTGTCCCTTGAATTAGCCTTTAAGAGGTCATGGATGAATTTCTAGTGCAGCTTTTCTGTGGTGTTGGGTGGGCGTGATTCTGACTGTCATGTGCTGGTTAGTGGGTGGATGCTGTGGAAATGGAAGTACTTTATATAATTTATTTTATAAGATGCAGTTTGTTTCTAAAGTCAAGATGATGTATAGAGTAAAATAAAGAGGAAGGGAGGGTACTGGAAAGTTGTTGGTAACATGGGAGAGAGGCTTAAGCATATTTATGAGGGGAAAGGGTGAGATGCTGCAGATATGGGGAAGCAGAGGGCAGCAGGTGACAACCAAGGGCTTGGGAACCCAGAGTGGAAGAATTAGTTTACCCTAAAGGCAAGGAGTGGCCAGGTGTGGTGGCTCACGCCTGTAATCCCAGCACTTTGGGAGGCTGAGATGGGTGGATCACCTGAGGTCAGGAGTTCAAGACCAGTCTTACCAACATGGTAAAACCCATCTCTATTGAAAATACAAAAATTAGGCTGGGTGTGGTGGCTTACACCTGTAATCTCAACACTTTGGGAGGCCGGGAGGGTGGATGACCTGAGATCAGGAGTTTGAGACCAACCTGGCCAACATGGTGAAACCCTGTCTCTACTAAAAATGCAAAAATTAGATGGGCATGGTGTTGCATGCCTGTAATACCAGCTACTCAGGAGGTTGAGGCAGGACAATCGCTTGAACCCAAGAGGTGGAAGTTGCAGTGAGCTGAGATCGCATCATTGTACTCCAGCCTGGGCAACAAGAGCAAAACTCTATCTCGGAAAAATAAAACAACAAAAACGACAAAAAATAAAACCCCAAAATTAGCCAGGCATGGTGGCACACACCTGTCATCCCAGCTACTAGGGAGGCTGAGGCAGGATAATTGCTTGAACCCAAAAGGTTGAGGTTGCAGTGAGCCGGGATCGCGCCACTGCACCCCAGCCTGTCTCAAAAAAAAAAAAAAAAAAAAAAAAAAAAAAAGAGCAAGGAGTTCCCATCCTGGAGTGGGGTTTGCCTCCTCTCCCACCAAGCAAGCAGAGGGATTTCTGGTAAGGGGGGTGGAACGGGGCATTGCAGCATTGGCCAAGGACTCAGATGAGGAGCGCCAGCACTTCTGAAAAGCATCTGTGTATTGGGGGTGTGCATGGTGTGATGTCATCATGGCTTATGTGAGGGTGAGTGGCACCCTGAGCTGCAGCAAGGGTAGGGTGTGAGTACCTAGTTACTTGGGGGGCACAGGAATGGATAGGGATTGGTGATACAGGAAGTAAGTCACAGTGATGCAGGCAAAGGAACAGAGAAGGAAGAAGCAGCAAGTAATGGAAACGGATGAGTGTCACCAAAGATAAAAAAAAGCAGCTGGGTACGGTGGCTCATGCCTGTAAGTCTTAGCACTTTTAGAGGCCAAGGCGGGTGGATCCTCTGAACTCAGGAGTTTGAGACCAGCCTGGGCAACATGGTGAAACCTCATCTCTGCTAAAACACAAAAAATTAGCCCGGCATGGTGGTGTACACCTGTAATCCCAGTTACTCAGGAAGCCGAGGCATGAGAATTGCTTGAACCTGGGAGGTAGAGGTTGCAGTGAACTGAGATTGCACCACCACACTCCAGCCTGGGTGACACGGAGACTGTCTCCAAAAACAATCAAACAAAACAAACAAACAAAACAAAAACAAACCTAAAAAAGCATACAGGTGAAAAGTTCTAAAAGTAGGTGCAGGTGTTGTGACACTGTATGGAAACCCTAGAACCCTGATATCTATCCTAGAGCATACTGGACTTAAAATAGTCACCAACATGGTAACAGAAATGAAGTAAATCATGTGACTAGGCAAAGAGTAATATACCATTTCAATGTACCTTTGACCTTCCTATTTATTTGAACAGGAAAGTTTTGCCATTCACCAGTTTTGTGGTGCTGTGGTTCCAGGGCAGTGCCTAAATCGATAGTTTGCATGTAATGTATCTGCTACATTTCAAAACAGAAACGCCTGTAGTCAGTATTATCTCAATTTTACATGGGAAAACCAGTGCACTAAGAAATCAGTGACTTGCTGAAGATCATAAAGCTATCTACTGGTAGAGCTACTATTTAAGTGCTCGTAATCTCACGCCAGTGTTTGAGATATTCACTCCTCCATTATGATACCTAGGCTGTACCTACACAGAAATATAGCAGATTTCTGCTACATTTCAAAAACAAATCACGCAGTGGCATGATCTCTGCAGTCTTGGCTCACTGCAACCTCTGCCTCTTGGGTTCAAGCAATTCTCATGTCCAGCCTCTTGAGTAGTTGGGACTATAGGCACACACCACCATGCCTGGCTAATTTTTGTGTTTTTAGTAGAGGCGGGGTTTCACCATATTGGTCAGGCTAGTCTCGAACTCCTGACCTCACGGGATCCAACTACCTTGTCCTCCCAAAGTGCTGGGATTACAGGCATGAGCCACTGTGCTCGGCCTATTTTTGTTTTAAAAACATTTTTAGATTTCTATTTTGTTTTCAAATCTCAAAGCTGTGTAAGATAAAATTTAAATTTTTTCAAAGAAACACTTTTTACTTGTACCAGATTCTCGAAGCAGTTGAATCTAGACTGATAAAAGTTGTTACTTCAAGATCTGGCAGCCCATTTTCATGAATGGTTAGGACAGAATGACTGTTGTAAGTATATTTTGTTTTAAATGGTGGGAGTGGGAAGTACTGCTAAAGTATTTCCAAAAATGTTTGGAAGCGGTTTAACATTTTTAAGTTGGTCAAGCAAGCATATACTATACACAATTTTCTTTTCCCTCATCTAGAAGTTGATAGAACAGGCACATACCTATTTGATCTCTTTACACCCATAGTGGGAAGCCTCTTCCTCCCTCCAGGATAACGCTCCCTAATTCTTCCTCCTGTCTAAAACATCTCTGTTGGGCTTTGTTGCTTTGTATTCCAGAGTTTTATCTCTTGAAAATTTATCTCCTTGAAAGTAATTCCACTGGGATTAACCCTTGGAACTTAGTGCAAAATTGGTAGTGAAATTGAAAAAATGGGATTCTTTTTTTAGGGAAGAAGAAAAAAAGGTCCTTTGGGAGCAGAAGCCCTTCCCTGGTGAGGCAGAGCTGGGTAGGTGCTTAAAATGGTAGTTCTGAGTAGCCAGAGGCTGCAGCATTTGGGCACCCACCTGGTCCCCATTTCTTAATGTTGTTTAGCAAATCCCTTTATTATAGTTAAAACGAAACTCACGTGAATATGTGGTATGTGAGTTACAATCAATTTCGAATTAATATTTCTCACAAAAACCCCAGGAGCATATGCAAATCTCCCCCCTTCCCAAAATACCAAAGACTTCTTCAGTAACACTGCAAAAAGATAATTTTTGTATTTCAGTCCAAAATCTGTATACAGTCAGTTTGGTAGACTTGGTCCAGTCAGTTCAGAACCATCTAGTTAGTTCCAGATAAAAATAGTCACACTAGCTGTTTATAGACATCTTTTTAATGTTTTACTTTAAAACAAATAATCCCAGTAGAAGAGAGCAAAGGAAATTACACTTTAATGGTAGCTTGAAATGGATATGGTGTTCCTGATTTATTTGTTTTCAGGAAACAGACAATTGCATTGTCATACATGACTTAGAACTGCTCACTTAAATGCACATAATTATATTAGATTAAGTTTCTTTTACAAAAACACAACCATGTCATTTAAGGCGAAAAATACCAGCTTCTAGGGAGACAAGTTAATATTGATGATATTTCCTCAATCTGATTTAGAGAAATGATCCATTAATTTAGTTACCCAGGTTTCATCATCCTTATAGTTTTGCTTTGCAAATGGGCATGAGAATTGGTCACTTTGTGCCTGATTTCCTCCTCTCTAGTAGACTTATTTTACTTGCAAATTAAGAACTTCAGAATCACTGAATCAATGGGAGGTGAGAAAGGCACCTTAGAACAGATCAGGACTTAAAAACTCAATAAAGTTATTTTAAACAAAACTTGCAATCTACAAATATTAATTTAGTTGAACAAAATGCAAACATTTAGATCAGACATAGCAAAATTTTTTTAGTTAATCTCATACAAGGGATATTTGCAATTAAGTAATAGCTTGATCAACCCTACATGTTGAAGGCAGACACACTTGTACTGAGAAAGCATATGGCTACTCAGTGCTCAGCTAAATTGTGCTTCAAGACATCATTAAAACTGACCAATGGAACTTTGCTTAGTGTAAATGGGAGACCCCTCTCATTTCCACAGAGAGTAACGCGACAGACAGAACCTTACAGTTTCCACACAACTATCTTTTAACATCCCCCAATGTTTGTGCTAGAGTAAGATAGACACAAAATGGTCATGGCTTCAATGTATAAAAGTTTTTCACAACATGGTTTATCACATTTTGCTATGATTAAGACCTCAGTGTTGTGTGTAGGTTTTCTTTCTGAATCTTCGGTCTTCAGCAATGCTGGGTGAGCTGTACTGTGTTTGAGGCTTAACGAAGCCTAAGGAGGGGTCCCCAATACATTCAGAATTCCTGCTGCCAGTGGGGTTCGACCCAGGACAGAGTATGTCCAAGAATCAGTGCTACCTGAAAGTTGCTGCCTCCCTCCTCTTCCTCTGTTAATACTGGGAGACAGCCTGCCCAGTCATGGCAGGTGTGTGGCTTTAGGTCAGTGGAGGGGTGTGTGTGTGTATGTGTGTGTATGCAGTGTTCTTGGGAAGGGGGAATCTTGGGAGGGGGAATCATCACTTCAGGTTGAATGAAGATGAAAAATTGATTTTCATAATTTACTAACATTCTGTATTTTGAAAATGAAAACAATTGCTTAAAAGGATTGACAAAGTCTTAACTGAAGTGTAAAATTTAGCCTTTATCTTCTATGTGTTTCCAGCAGCCAAAAAGATTCTAAATGATTCCAACTGTCTCAGAATCCAAGTGGGATGAGAAGAGGAAGCTTTAAAACTTTCCATGTTTATCAAAAGGGACAAGGTTCTAAAAGGTTGAGAAGCACATTTTAGGTAAAGCGGAGAGCTGGTTGACTTGGGGATGGAGGCTGGTTAAGGCCTGGTGAAGTTCAGAAGCAACATTCTGGCAGGGAATGAATAAGGAGTTAATGAAGAAAAGCAGGGGAGAGTCAATGATGGAGAAAACCTGTTGGGGAGGGCTGGGGAGGACTGGGGAGGATTGGTGGAGTTCAGGGCCTCCTTCTTCCTTTGAACATCCACTTGATAACCCTGATCATCTGCTTGGCTGCTGGAGAAGTACTTCTGGGGGCGGCATTAATGTCTGCCAAGGAAACAACTTCCTTTCTTGAATCCTCCTGTGGCTAGGGTTTAATTGAATTGATGCTATCTCTTATGTTCTTTTCTTTTGAATGTCATTATGTTGGCTGAAGTTCTGACGACCTAAGATAGCTAGACGGGTTTCTAACAAGCAGTCAGCATTGCTTGCTTTCTGATAAATACATTTGTCGTTTTGTTTCCCTTGGTCTTTTTGCTGCTGTGATATATTTAAGTTCTGATGTGCAGACCCTGCCAGTACTATCTAGCTTCTAATTGTAAATGTTTATATCAGGAAATTGAACCAGTAATTTCAGATTTGGGGCAATATTCTTGGGAAGAATAGAAAATTTTCACTACAGTATAAAAAGTAAAGGAAGTTTCGTCTTAGACTTTCATATGCAAAATGTACACATAATAGCAAAAGACATTCAGGGCATATTAAAAAATAAATACCTTGCAAAAATTCTCTGCTTATATATAAGAATAAGGGAAGATTAGGTAGTTGAATTCCCTAGCAATACTCATTTTCTAAAAAGTCTAGTTCTTCTATTTTGGTTTGTTTCTCTCCCTCTCATGCCCTTTGAGGGGGAAGTCATTTTCTTTTACTTTGCCAACTTCCTGGTGGTGTTTCTGGATTCTTTTCAAGCCTTTCCTATCTCAGTCCCACTCAAATGTCCTGTCCCCCAGGGTCCTACCTGTATGTCAGCAAAATGAGAATAGCTTCTCACACTTGCCCTTTACATGGGCAGTACTGGCAAGCCTGGGGTTGGCGCCACTGCAGAGAAACCAGTCCAATCACAATGGCTGTTCTACTGACCAGTATTTCATACGCTTGTGTAGAAGTTGACCACTTATAAAGTTGATTCTGCCATTAGGGAATACGTTTTCATAAAGTCAAATATGTCGGATAGTCTATTTGCCCCACTGGCCCTGAATTTCATTATTTGCACATTTTCTAATTGAAGAACATTCTTGTCATAAAGAACAACATGAAAATGATGTGCAAAATTGCTTGCCACAGCGCTAAATCACCAAAAGCACACAAATTGACATTCAAATTACATTAATAATAAAATGACTGAATAGGAACGGGTTGGCAAATATATCTTGAAATAAGCAGCCATTTCTATTGTTCCCCAATTCTGCTTTAGTTGATACCTTATTAGCAGCTGTTGATAGCCATTGTGTTTAAATATACATTATGGCCTAATCTTGAAAATGTAGTTTGTATTTAGTCACAAAGCAGAAATGCCTGAAATTTGAAGGTGTTTACTCCCATAATTTCAAAATACAGTGTCAAATCTTCTAAATGACCTAAACTTGACATATTCATACACCCTATAGCATTAGCTGTGTTTGGTTTCTCAGGCTTTTTAACTCAAGGTACATTACTAAATGAGTGGGTTAATGTTGATGCACCTTGGAATTTTAGCCATCCCTAAACATGCATTTTCATGCAATTAAAAGATAACGGGCTTATAAACTGCCTTTCATGTTCTTCCTGATTCTTGCAATTTCAACTTTTTAGAAGGGCTTTCGAAATAGTTCATGCAATGATATGTATGGCTAAAGGAACTGCTATGCCTGGAAAGAAAATGAAGAACTTATTTCAGTTTGACATGAGGCAAGCTGAGGGCATCTGTACTTTCTCCTGCCTTACAAATGCTCTGAGATGATCGTGACCTTCCAGTCCTTAGAGAGTCTGATGCGAAGGCAGCTTCCCTGGCAGGCTGCGGTGCGGCATCAAAAGTGTCTGTCTCTGTCTCTTCAGGACCCACCTCTTCATCAGTTATAAACAATTTGGATTCCCTCCATTTGGGGTAAAAATCTTGGCTGCCTCTGGAGCCACTTGACTCACTCCCTGAAAGTTGTATATTCAGTTCCTCGGTCGACCTGATCAGGTTTTGCACAGACAAAGATTTGCCCAAGTCCTTTGGCACCATGGGACAGACAGACAACAGAGTTTCTCCTCCCATGTCAAAGCTTTTCCTCATAGAACGGTCCTTGGCGAGATTTGACTGTGCAACCTGAACATTTTCCTTGGAGGCAACAAGGCAGGTGGTGACGTCAGAAATGCTTTCCTGTAAGCCTGCAGGGTTTGGGTGCAGAGTTTCTGGCCTGGGCAGATGCTTGATGGCTGGGAGAGGAGGTGGGATCTGTAAAGTTGTTGGGGCTGCTGGCTTGGGTGCCGTGTTTATTTGGTTTGCAACGGTATTGGTGGCTGCCACTGCTGAGCCATCGCTTTGACTCATTGGCACCTGTGTTGCTTGACTGTGCATAGTAGGGCTAAGCGCGTAGAAAGTCTGGGCACTGAACTCATTTGGCGTCAGAATGAACTGCAGGCCTCTTGAGATGTTGGCACTAGTTGATCTGGATAAGCAGCCACTATTTTGTGTAGAACCCGAAAGATCTTTGCTATCCACGGGGCTTTGATAGTCAGATGTCTGTTCACATTCAAAAGGTGGGATCTGGAATGAAGCCAAAGCGAGGGCTGAGGCAGAGCCTTTCCGAAGGACCTGTTGATAGATGTCTAGTAGGCAGTCCAGCTTGGACTCTATGGACTGTACCTAGAAGTGAGGAAAATGGTTACACATGAGTATAATCTGTTATTAGGAATGGACTTCATTTTTTAAATTCTAAATGTGCCAACACATTTAAAGAAATATTGAACATAAAGTACGATGCAGTCTTGACCTTTAGTGAATGTAGCATTTAGCAATGATGGGGTCAGAGGAGGACTTAGGAAGATAGGGACACTTTGGCTTCTATATAGTCTTTATTAGCATCTCTCCCTCCGCCACTTCTTTAAATAGTGCCTCTCAAAAGTCATATAAGCACTATAAAAATACAACTTTAAGACTTTCCATTCCAGGCTGGGTGCAGTGGCTCACGCCTGTAATGCCAGCACTTTGGGAGACTGAGGCAGGAGAATCACTTGAGCCCAGGAGTTTGAGACCAGCCTGGGCAACATGGCGAGACCTCGTCTCTACCAAAAATAATACAAAAATCAGCCAGGTGTGGTGGTGCTTGCCCGTAGTCCCAGCTACTAGGAAGACTGAATTGGGAGGATTGACTGAGCCCAGGAGGTAGAGGCTGCAGTAAGCCATGATTGTGCCACTGCACTCCAGCCTGGGTGACAGAGAAGTCCCTGTCTGGAAAAAGAAAAAAAAAGACTTCCCATTCACGCCAGATTGTCTTTCCTAAGTCTCCTCTATGAAGACATTCTGAAACTACAGAAGTCTAGTAAGGAACTTATTCTATAATGAAATCAAGACGTTAAGTATCACTCTAGGTGATTCTGAATTTAAAGGTATATAAAAAAAAGGTACAAAATGCTCCAGAATTAATACATGAAGTATTTTTGATTAAATTGGGGGAGCCATTTGATTTCTGGAAAATTGTCTTTTTATATGAAGATACAACAGACTTGAGGTTAACAAACATTCAATGTGTCATCAGAGTTATAATAAGGTTTTATTTATTTTATTTTATTTTTAGTAGAGACGGGGTTTCACCATGTTGGTCAGGTTGGTCTTGAACTCCTGACCTTGTGATCTGCCCGCCTGGGCCTCCAAAAGTGCTGGGATTACAGGCGTGAGCCACCACACCCGGCCTTGTTTTATTGTTAAAAGGAGTGACCTGATGAGTGCTGTGGCCCTTGCCTGTAATCCCAGCACTTTGGGAGGCCGAGGCAAGTGGATCACCTGAGGTCAGGAGTTTGAGACAAGCCTGGCCAACATGGTGAAATCTGTCTCTACTAAAAATACAAAAATTAGCCGGGTGTGGTGGCACATGCCTGTAATCCCATCTACTTGGGAGGCTGAGGCACAAGAATCACTTGAACCTGGGAGGCGAAGGTTGCAGTGAGCCGGGAACATGCCACTACACTCCAGCCTGGGCAATAGAGTGAGACTCTCTCAAAAAAAAAAAAAAAAAAAAAAAAGAGAAAAGTAGTGACCCAAAAAAAGAAACAATAAAAACAACCAAAACACAAATGAAGAATAGATCTTTGTTATTTTTAAACAATTTTCAACTATTGGAAATCTACAGTTGGTTCCAATTAACTATTAATTGATAAGATGAAATTTTCTATTCCTTAATGGAAATCCAAAGTATTTCAGAGAGCACTATCTACACACAAAGAACATTTAATTTTATTCACTATTTTGTGATTTTATTTATTTTAAAATAATCACTGTAATACATACAATTGCCTATAATAAAATTTATTTATTTTTATTTTTTTTTGAGACGGAGTCTCGCTTTGTCGCCCAGGCTGGAGTGCAGTGGCACCATCTCGGCTCACTGCAAGCTCCGCCTCTCGGGTTCACGCCATTCTCCTGCTTCAGCCTCCCAGTAGCTGGGAATACAGGCATGCACCACCACGCCCGGCTAATTTTTTGTATTTTTAGTAGAGATGGGGTTTCACTGTGTTAGCCAGGATGGTCTTGATCTCCTGACCTCGTGATCTGCCCGCCTCGGCCTCCCAAAGGTGCTGGGATTACAGGCGTGAGCCACTGCGCCCGGCAATACATTTTGATTTAAAAAATTCTGGCTAAAAAGTTACCCAGCGTAGTTGAGTTGTACCTGTTTTTCAACCTTGACCACCCGACCGAGCATACTGAGATCATCTGTGGTCTCATGTTCTGCTGTTATTTTCTCTCGGCTCTTCTTATCTGATGTGATTTGCCCTTTTCCAAGAATTTGATCAACACTATCAGAGAAAGAGGAGATCTGATTATGAGGGCTGAAGGTGGAGATTGCCGTAGGCCAGAATGAAGAGTTTTGGGAAAAAAAATTAAAAACAGTTATCTTCAATTTATGTAAGATGAAATAAGAAAGAACTTCTTCCAGTTGATATGCTTGTTTTAACATGAGATTACACATGAGATTAATTTTCTTATTATTCTGGTCCAAGATAAAATCACTTACGGGTGATCTTCTGAAGTAAAAGTGTCCTAAACTACAAAGTAATATGTTTCTATCTCTGATCAGGCAGTTCCTGAATTTAACCATTTCAAAATATGACAAAAATCATAACTATAGTTATCTTACATTAATAGAACAGATTAGTCTCTGAGCATTTATTATACTTATGTGAAAAATAAGCAGATAAGAAAGCTATGGTCTTTTTCTTTTGGAATTCAAGTTGGAGAAAATACATGAGCTAGAAACCCAAGACTGGTTCTATAAATTCTGTAACAGTTCAACTTTATAAAACCTTGGGAGTCATAGACAGTTTTATTAAAGAACTTAGAAGGCCATGGCCATCTAGGCAGAGATTGTAATATGACCACAATCTCTGGTCATGTTACAGATGTTACAGAATGAATTAAAGCAATTTCCAAGAAAACTTGATCAGCCTAAATGAGAATCACTTTCTTCTTTTTTTGTTTGTGTTTAGAATTGAATTATCAAGAGTATTGACAATTTTCCAGTTTACTTTGTCTGCAGAGAAACATAGGCAGTACTCACTTCCTGCCATGACATCTAATCTACTAAACTGCAAACTACAAAGTCTGGGTCATTATTTTATCAGTCTCTGGATGTCCACAGGTCCTGGCACACACGATGGGCTCAATAATTACCTGCTGAATGAATTAACAAATTGTTATTTCTATAGCAATTGATGAACAGGTATTTTACTAAGGGCCCATTCTATGCCTCACACTGGGCTAAGTGTGCTGTGGGGACATAAAAAAAGTTCAAGACTCAGTCCTTGCATTTTGGGCACTATACAATCACAAATGCTGGTGATTTGTGCTGATAATAAAGCAAGGCTCTTCAAAAACTGAACTTACTAAATATTTTGGCTTTGAGATAATCACAATCAACTATATGTGGTTGGAATTAATATATGGAATTCATTTCTTTTAATCACTCAATAAGATGCTACTAGAAGGATACTATATATCTAGAGCCATACAGGATATGAATGAAGGAAAGAGCTCAATCTTAGCCCACAGCAAGGTGAACACACTTGTGACCGGGAAACAACACAAGGGCCAAGTCTCAACTTTGGCCCAGCACACCAAGATTCTGAGTGCTCTTGTGCTCTGCAGTAGACTCTACTACTGTATAAATGTCAGAGAAAGGCCTGTCTTCACAGGTTGGATGGTTGGATGAAACTTAATGAAGGACACATACTACGTTATTCCCAAAGGACGATTAGAATTTAGATAATAAATGGAATTTAGACAATTTAGGAGCAGCAGTAATAATTCAAACATCAGTAACAACCATTGATGTTTATTAGACACAGTGCCAGGTCTGTTACATGTTATGAATTACATGCATTAACTCATTCAATCCTCATGACAACCCTATGAGGCAAGAACTAACTTTCTTTCCATTTTTACAGATGAGGAAAATGAGACAGTTGGATGCTTTGAATGCCTGAGTTATATCTATGTTAAAAGCAAAATAAAATCAATGTTAAAAGCAAATTCCATTTGCCCACTAAAAATGAACTAAAAATATGGAGTTCAGAGGTTTACTCTACTAAAGAGAAGTTCTTCCTAGATAGTTTCTATGCCCATTCCTTTACAAGGAATGACATTTTCTTTGCTTACCGTGTTTGAAGGCTTTTGATTCTACACAACATGTCCAGATGACCAGCAGAATATTGTTCAATGACATCTTTTACATCATATGGACGTAATGTTTCCTTAAACTTCCGTTTTGCAACATGAAATTTCATAATTCTGTATGAGAACATATTACATATTAATCTTTATAACTGTTAATATAAGTTACCAAAATAATTTACCAGTAAATATAATAAGAAACTCTGGGGGGAAAAGTCATGCGTCAAATTATTTTTGGCTTCTGCAGATGTGTAATATAAAAGACTGAGATTACAGTGGACAATTTAAGAACATCTCATGTGAGACACACCTTAAGAATAGAAAAATGCACTAAAAAAGAGGCTGAACACTAAGTGTTTTTCCTTTTTAATGTCCATTGAAACCCTGAATGAAAGTTAAAGTCACAATGCAATTCTAACTTTTCCATGTGATCTCCAGAAGTCCAAGATATAATACCTAGTAATAACATCCCTTACAAAATATAAAGGCTGTTAAAATGGTCTTTTATGGAACTACATGCATTTTTGAGATACAAATGTGTTTGCAAAACACTCTATTCTCTCTAGGGAAATGTACATTAATATGGAAATTTGCGTTTTTTTCCCTCATAAATTATTCCTGCAGAATACTGCTGGATTAACTAGCCAAGTTCTTTTTGTTTTCAACATAATACACTTTTTTTTTGTTTTTGTTTTCATTTTGAGATGAGGTCTCACTATGCTGCCCAGGCTCTAACTCTTGGGCTCAAGCAGTCCTCCTGCTTCAGCGTTCCCAAGTACTGGGGCTACAGGCATGAGCCACCAGTCCCCGCCATAACATATTTCTTAACTAAACTAGGGAGCCTAAGCTTTTCAGAACCAGAGACCTCTTATTACAATACCTCCCGCAACATGGGCCCCATCTTTTAAAACGATGTTTCATCAACAAATTCCATGATGCCATCAATAGCTAATCTGCCTAAGATAACTAGTTCCTGCAATAACTTGATGCAATTTCTCATGAAAGCAGAGAAACATAACATTTGAATTAGTTTGTGTAGCCTTATTGCAGGTAAATTTAAACCTGTTGGTGTTTTTCAACTATTAAATGGCCTACAGACTTCCATTACCACACTTGTAGATCCCAGGCTGGGAATCAGTCACTGAGACAAAATTTGTTGTCACTTGGTGGAAAGTGGGAAGATTAGGAACAAACGCAAAGTTTATTTTTATTTATTTATTTATTTTTTTGAGACGGAGTCTCACGCTGTTGCCCAGGCTGGAGTGCAGTGGCGCGATCTCGGCTCACTGCAAGCTCCGCCTCCTGGGTTCACGCCATTCTCCTGCCTCAGCCTCCTGAGTAGCTGGGACTACAGGCGCCCGCCACCGCGCCCGGCTAATTTTTTGTATTTTTAGTAGAGACGGGGTTTCACTGTGGTCTCGATCTCCTGACCTTGTGATCCGCCCACCTCGGCCTCCCAAAGTGCTGGGATTACAGGCTTGAGCCACCGCGCCCGGCCAAACGCAAAGTTTAAAAAGAAAACGTCCATTGCCTATCTTAGGTGACAGCTGATTTCAGGAATCCAAATTGTTTTATAGGTTAAAAAGCCCAAACCCTACCTTGCAATTGTATTAACTTTCAATTAATTATATCCTAATTATTCCTGAATCACTTATCTGTAATATTCTTACTCCCTTTCTCTAACCACATATTTTTCACCAATCTCTTCTTTATTCAGTATAGGTTTTGTATTTTGCCCCCAAAAACATTTAAGCAAAATTATTCAGCAGAAAGTAAAGAATAATTTTAATTTAACTTGTTAGTATTGAGCTTTGGTTCCAAATTGGTTTACCAGCATTTAGGTTTCATACAGCCTTAGTGTCCTGTATCAAAAAAACTGAGAAAAATATGTTACATGCGAAATTTCTGGTCTTGAGCGATTATGTAAATATGTTTCCCTATACCAGACTGTCAATTAGGTAAAGGCAGACATGGATGGCTTTTTTTTTTTTTTTTGAGTTGGAGTCTCACCCTGTCATCCAGGCGGGAGTGCATGGCGTGATCTCGGCTCACTGCAATTTCCACCTCCCAGGTTCAAGCAATTCTCCTGCCTCAGCCTCCTGAGTAGCTGGGATTATAGGTACATGCCACCACACCTGGCTAATTTTTTGTATCTTTAGTGGAGACAGGGTTTCACCACATTGGCCTGGCTGGTCTCGAACTTATGACCTCATGATCTGCCCGCGTTGGCCTCCCAAAATGCTGGGATTACAGGCGTGAACCACTGCGCCTGGCCTAGATGTCTTTTATTCAACAGTTAGTGCTTAATAAAAGTTAGCTATTGTTGTTACCACTTCTACTATGCCTGTTACTATTCTTCCTGAACATTGTGTGCTTAGAGCTTAGCACAGTTTCTGACACAGTAAAAAATATTTGTTGAATAAGAGGAGGAAGGAAAGAAAGAGATAAAGAGAAGATTCTCTAACCTGAGTCATATTAAGAATAAAACCAGAAGAGCTAATCTAACAGCCTAGAAACCTTCTTTGCTATCCTCAAAGCAGCTAATGATGCCTGGGTGGGCAGGAAAAAAGGAAAACCATCTTCATACATCCCAAGGTGGTTTTATTGTTGTTGTGTGATTGTGTTTTCATAACATCTGTCTACCACTTGTTATGTGAAGTACTTTGTATGTCTTCAATAGCACTTGATAAGATATTCCCTTCTCCTATTTATATTTTGGGAAACTGAGGTTCAAAGAACTTAAGTGACTTGCCCCCCAAAACAAGCAACTGGTATGAGGCAAAACCAGGATTCCACCCAGCTCTGTCTGGTTCCCACTCCCACATTACCTCCTGGTTTTCCCATGGCATCAATTCTGGAGAACTGAGAAGTCTGAGTGGGATCTTTGGCAGTTCTTTTTTTCCTATGGTGGTAGAAGAGGGACAAGCTACAGCATATGTCAGTGTGTTCTCTCTGGCTGTAGCTCAGACATTTGTGGTTTGGGACGCATCTGCTCAGATGTGAACCCACATACTTCCAACTGCCTTTTTTGCCCTAATGGGGATCTGCCGTTGTTTCTTGGTGGGCTGTTATGTGCACTCTTTCAGATAATTCATCAAAAGTTGCTTGTTGCTTTTCTGTTTTCCTTTCAGAGATGTTTTAACAGAAAGTACATTTTGAAGGCATTTGATAGATAATATTGCACTCTAGCACTCACACAGTCATAGTTTATGCAGGTCTTAAATAATTTCATTTTTTACTTACATAATTTACTATTTATGAGCTAGCTAGCTAAAGTTAAAATTAAAATCATGGCTTATAATTTTGATCAATACTAAAAATGAAACTGATTATCTTTTACGTTATTTCAATATACTCACATAATGATAAGTATGCAAAACAGAGTAGATTTTAAAACCCTTAATGGGTTTGTCATTTATTTTTATACATCATACCACTCCGCAGGTGGTATTACCTTTTCTCCAGTGCTTTGCCTACAGATTTTTCTACTTTATGTATGAGAATTAAATAGTGAAAATTGGATTAATAAATATCATTTCAATTATTTAGAAAAGAGGAGTATGTGCAGTGATGCCTTGAGCAAGCTTGCATTGACTCCCAAGCACTGACTACTTTTAAGAATTTTGGTGGTTATTAAACACCACATGTTCTCACTCATAGGTGGGAATTGAACAATGAGAACACTTGGACACAGGGCGGGGAACATCGCACCCCGGGGCCTGTGGTAGGGTGGCCGGGAGGGGGAGGGATAACATTAGGAGAAATACCTAATGTAAATGATGAGTTAATGGGTGCAGCAAACCAACATGGCACATGTATACCTATGTAACAAACCTGTATGTTGTGTACATGTACCCTAGAACTAGTATTTAAAAAAAAAGAATTTTGGTGGTTATTAAATACAGCTATTACTAAAAATTAGATTATATAGACTTACAGTCAAGTACATTATATTAAAAACAAAGGTAATATGTACTCAAACCTCACCATTTCCTAATTATTTTACTGTATATTACTGTCTATGCTCTTGAGTTGTTCACCTCTATTGTGTCTGTAACATGGGAATTCTGTCTAATAATGTAATATTGCTCGTCTTCTCAACTCCTGCTCAGTGATGTCACATTAGTAGCTTGAAAACAGTTACGACAGGAGTATTTACACTACAGAAACTGGAAAACAATACCAATCAGGGTTTCCTCCTCCAGAAGAGCTGGTTGTTCAGCATTTGCCAGTGTATTACTGAGGCTAAAAAAATCTTACTTATTAGAATTAAGTTTTTGAAGATGGAGATCAAATAGATCTTCTCAACTGGCTGTGTTGTGGGTTGAAAACAAAAACATTAAAGAGATTCGAAGTGAGATATGAAAGTTCTAAATCAGGTTCTATGGTTTATAAGTGTGGAGGGAATGTTTAAAAGCATAGACTTTCTTTTTTTCTTTTTCTATTTTTTTGAGACAAGGTCTTATTCTGTCATGCCGGGTGGAGTGCAGTGGCACAATCATGGCTCACTTCAGCCTTGACCTCCCAGATCTGCCAATCCTCCCATCTCAGCCTCCTGAGTAGCTGGGCCTACAAGGATATACCCCTACACAGGTTAATTTTTATATTTTTTGTAGAGATGGGGGTCTCCCTATGTTGCCCAAGCTGGTCTCAAACTCCTAAGCTCAAGTGATCCGTCTGCCTTGGCCTCCCAAAGTGCTGGGATTACAAGCATGAGCCACTGCACCTGGCCTGTAGAAATTTTTGAAATCAATGATTTATATAAAGAATGATGACCCTGTCATTTTACTTTTGTTAAAAGAAGACCAGGCATGTCCTGATAGCTCTCAAAGCTGTCCCCTTATTTGTATCTCCGCTGCTATAGCCTTAGAAAGAACAAACCTTTCAAAATGCAAGTAAGGGCATATTACCTCCCTTCTAAAGTCCTTCATTAGTTTTTCATGGCCTATAGGATAAACATCAAACTCCCTAGAAGCACATCCTATATGGCTGTTTATAAACTGGCCTCTGTCTATCTCTCTTGCCTTATCACCTTCCACTTCCTCCTTGGAACTTTAGGTTCCAGCAACAATAAAGTATGTATAGGTCCACAAAAACACTAGCCAATCAATTAGAAACTTCAATTACTTCCATTTGCTATTTATTTTTCCTGAAATCCTGCTGTGTTTTCAAGACTCTGCTTTAAAGTCACTTCTTTTGGCCAGGTGCAGTGGCTTACACGTGTAATCACAGCACTTTGGGAGGCTGAGGAGGGAGGATTGCTTGAGCCTAGGAGTTTGAGACCAGCCTGGGCAACATAGTGAGACCCCTGTCTCTACAAAAAATAAAAAATTAACCATGCATGATGGCACATGCCTATGCTCCCAGCTACTTGGGAGGCTGAGGCGGGAGGATCACTTGAGTCCAGGAGGTCGAGGCTGCAGTGAGCCTCCACAGTCTTGCCACTGCACTCCAGCCTGGGTAACAGAGTGAGACCTTGTTTCAAAAAAAGCTCACTTCTTTCATGGAAATTTTTATGATTCCAACAAAACAGTTGATCTCTTCTCTATTAACCTCTAGCTTAGTATCTAACACACCACACTATAATTATTTGCTCATATACTAGCTTCCTCCACCAGACTGTGTAAGACCCTTGAATGCAGGGATTATGTCTTCTACTCTTGATATTCCAACACTTGGCCCCGAGTTTAATGAACGTGGGAGGCTTATTTGTTTAGAAGCCCTACTGGAGACTTCGGGCAGCTCTAGAGGGAAGAGAGTAGTGAATGGTGAGAGCTCCCTGCTTCTCTCTCCAAATGCTCATCTCTAGTTATTCCTCTGCATGCTGCCCGCTCTCCAGCCCATCTGGATTTTTCTGTCACCAATGTGCCCATTCATCAGGATTCTATCTCTCTGCACTCTACCTAAAATGCTAATTGTTCCAGATTCAGCTCAAGCACCAAGTGCTCTAGGAAATCTTTCCTAACCACCCCCCACTGGGGTAGATGGTCCTTCTCTGTGCTTTCAAATGCACTGTGATGTAGCTAAATCTGTGGCAGTGTGTCTCACCCACTGGAATTTATTCATGCCAGGAACTGTGCTTTTTACTTTAGCATCTGCATAATCCCTGGCAAGTATTAGGGGGTTTATTAAATGCTAGTTGAAGAAATAAATGACGATTTGCTATTCCATAGTTCAAAGATGTTTGTGTTTCTGTTACAAGGCGGACTCTTGTATGGATCTTCTAAAAAAGAAAGCCTTAGAATAGATTTAAGTTCTTCAGGTACATTTCAGAAAGAGCATAAGCCTCTGAGTTTCCTCCATGAATAAAAAAACTTTCTAAAGTAAAAGAAATGTTCATTCATTCAATAGTTAGGACGATGTGTGGTTCAGAAAAGTCATTTAAATAGAACTGCTACTGAAAATCATGAAAACATAATATTCTTTTCCCTTAGATTGCTAATGTAATTAGGATCACACAAAGAAACTGCATTGCAAGCAACAAGATATCATTATGAGGAAATAAGAAGAAAGGCAAGAACAGTGGAAGTCAAGGAATACATAATACTGCAACGTGATAAGCAGCAAATGTAAAGAAAGACCTAATAGCAAAACAAAACTGTCCAGGGAAAAGAGAGGGAAGAGCTTGTTGGGATGGAATCATATTGGTTGAATGAAATTTATAGTATTAAAAGACCATCAAGAAAACAATAGAAAACATGTGGCTGGAGTCTAAAAAGAATACAATCTCAGTTTTTCATTCCTAGGAGATTGCTATCAGTGCTTCCAAAAATCATGTGTGCCCGGCTTGCTCTAAGCAGGACCAGGTGTGAGGGATGCTCTCTGGGGCTCCTAACTGTTTTAGCCATCATACTGTGTGAATGAAGATGCCTGGTCAGCGGGGTCACGTAACTTGACATGTTTACATTATTCAATTATCTCAGCCTCCCTCTTTCTACTCAATCCCCTCTCACTTCTTCCAGGACAGTACATGATTTTCATGATCAAAATAGAAGGTAGAGAGGGGAAAATTTGTGTCTAAGCTAAGTTTGAGAGAAAGCATCTCTGAGTATTTAGTATTGTCCTCCTTGACCCCTGCAGCATTTTCTTATTTCTCTGGTCATCATTGGAATGCCTGGAACTGCCTCTGTCTTTATGATGCAATGAACGTAACCTGGGCACCCACTATCCATCTGCTGGACACAGAGCTGGATGGCGGGGACACAAAGTTGAGCAAGACATAGATCTTGCTCTCTTCAACTTAATGTTGAGCGGGTCTTCAGGAGTTGTGCCTGGCTGGATGGCTGGTGCTGTGCTAAGCACTTTACCTGCATTCTGTCAACTTAAAACTCTAAGAATTTTCCACTTTTGACATCTGGGTCAAGTAAAGATCAGGAGGTTGAGTTACCTGTTCAAGGTCACAGAACTAGTAAGAACAAGGTTACTGCAGATGCCGAGGTCCACATTTTTACCATTCCACTCATGGTGCTGCATCACAGAGTGAATCCCAGGCAGGCAATCTCGTAAACATTAAGGAGAATGTTTAGGCTGTCTATGGGTCTGACCTCCTACTGTGCCTTGCATGCTCTGACAGTCTCACGCAAATGAATCCAAAGCCACGTTAGTCATTTATTCATCTCTGTCCTTGTCTTCCCCGAGGGGATCCCATGCTTGGAATACATCTGCCTTTCAACCCAGCCATCTGCATTCTCTCATAGGGTCCCTTCTGGGAATCAGTCCATGGCTAAAATGGGTTACCCACCTCTAATAATTGTAATGTTTTACCTTTTATCACAAATTTTAAGGGCTGTCTGCTTACTTTACCTCATTTTGTAGGATATATACATCAGTCTCATTGGAGTCTGTTAGTTTTGCTTTACAAGGCATATTTTCCAGCAATATATATATATATAATATATTCCCAAGGTATATCATGAGCAAAAAGCTACCCAATTAGCCTTTGAGAAGAGGAGAGAGTAAGCCATTATCTAGTTATTTACAGGGAGCAAGGAAGCTCAGAGTTTAATAATTCTAGACACCAGGAAAATGTGGGTGCTGAAAACTGAGGAAAATGTCTCAAAGTAGCTATCGAACTATGAATTCCAAAGGTCTTTCAATTCTTCAATTTTTTTCCATAAGACTTGCATTTCATATACTAAGGGCTTTAACTACAGGATGATGGGGTGGTGGGGAGACCAGGGGAGTAGGGGAGTCCTTGTTGGCAGGTAGAATAGTGAAATCTGGTTTCATGCTTAGTTCTCACATAGGCTAGCCCAAATCTTCGGTGTCTTAATCTCTAAACACAGCTGGGAGCAAGTCCAGAGCAACTCAGAGTCTAGACAAGGGCCCGAAAGCTTCTGCTATAAAGGGTCAGGTGTAAATATTTTATGCTTTGTGGGTTGTATGGTCTCCGCTGAAACTACTCAAGTCAGCCACTGTAGCATGCGAGCAGCCATAGGACAATAAATAAATGAATGAGTGTAACTACATTTCAATAAAACTTTATTTATAAAAACAAGCCCCTTGGGTTAGATTTTGATCCCCTGGCTATAGTTTGCTGACCCCTGGTTTAGATAAGAAGAGCCAAGAGAAAATGCCCTGAAGCCAGGAATAAATGAAAGTCCATGAACTGGCCTGGAGAAGCAGCAGAAGACCTTGGTGGCTTCTTATATGCTTACAAGAAAAGTTTGGTATGACTTGTGTATTTCCTACTAGAAAGAATGTCTGGGCAAATCATTCTAGAGTTAAATTAGGAACTTTAAGATATATTTAATGATTAAAATGATAATCATATTAGACAGCACTTTATAGTATAATTCTATGATAAGGGTACTATTGCCATCTCCATTTTGCAGATAAAGAAACTGAGGCACAGAGGGGTTAAGTAACTTCCCTGATGTTAAACATCCAGTAATTGTGGAATTAGCATGTGAACCAGTTTGGCTCCAGCTTTGAGCTCTTAATCATAAGGTTCCTCTATTATCTTAACATTAAGATCTTAATACTGTAACACGAAATAACAACAATGAAAAGACACTTTGATACCATATGGTTCTTTTTACTCACATGTGCCTGGCACATAGTAAGTGTTCAATAAACTTTTGCTAAGTGAATGTCCTGTTTTTACTATGTCTCACCTTCCTTGAGAGAGGTCTGAAGTTTCATGCAAGAAGTAGTTAAGAAGTTCCACTAATTTTTCAAAGGATTACCTTAGAAGGGAAAGGGAGTGCTGAAGTGACTGATTCATCCATTCTTTCACTGAATATTCATTAAGCACCTATGACCAGCCTTTTGGAGGACCAGCAAAAGGCTGAGGAATAAGTCACATACTCACCTGCTTCTTTTCTTCATGAGGGTAAACTGCATCACTGGGACTAATACAGCAGCAAAGAGCAAAAGACCCCTAAGGTTTGTCTCCCTTGATGCTGTTGGTTATGAACAGACTAGGAGCCCAATAAACCTATCGCACAAAACTGACATGTCCCAGCAGTACCACTAGAGGGTGGAAAAGATTCATCACAAACCTAAACTGGTACATCCTCTTGAAACTGAACTCTGCTCATACAATTTTCTGAGCATGAAGAAATAACTAAAGCAAAGTGAAACTCTGGGTAGACGACATCTATATATACACACGAACACATGTGCACTTATAAGGAAATGTAGGTGCATTTGTTGTGCTGCCATGAGTTCTAAAATCTTACAAAAGTCTTATTCCAATCCTCTAAATTTGGGTAAAAATATTGCATATGAATATGCAGCGATAAGAACGATGAGAAAACAGAAGCAGCAGTGACTGCTGCCACCACCAAACAGATGGACGGACCCAGCCAGCAGCCAAACCATGTGCAGGGCGGAGAGGGCTCAGCCAACTGTGAACTGAAGAGGCAGTTTGATTGACTGTCAAGACAGCAGTACTTCCCAAGCTTGGCTGCTCTTTGGAATCACCTAGGGAGCTTTAAAAAATGCTTGGGTCCTGCCTCCAGAAATTCTGTCTTAATTGTTCCAGGGCGTGGTCCAAAGATTTTACAAAACTTTTCAGGTAATGCTAATGTGCGGCCAAGGTTGAAAGCCACTGGAGTAGAGACAGGATTGGGGTGGCGGTGGCGTGTGGTGGTGGAGTGTGTTGGGGGTGGAACAATCCCTGCTGTCATGCAAAGAAGTGATCATGATTCATGCCGGCTTGCAAAATCTTCTAAGTCGCACATGTCAGACCCATAGGCATGGCGTCAGGGTGCCTTGGTGTCAGATCTCTAATCAGAACCCAAATGCCTCTCCTTCCTTGAGTGAGGTCTGAAGTTTCATGAAAGAAGTGGTTAAGAAGTTCCATTAATTTTTCAAAGGATAACCTTGGAAGGGAAAGGAAGTGCTAAAGTGACTGATTCATTCATTCTTTCAATGAATATTCATTGAGTATCTATGACGTTGTGCTGAGTATTGTGTTAGGCTCCAAACTTTTAACTGCTGGGAGCTGGCAGAGTTAAAGAAGCCTCCTACGTGATGACAATGATCATTTGGTCCCCAGTCTCTTCCTCTTTACAATCATGGTGCAAGACAATGGTTGCTGCAACTGTGAGCTCTGATAGGATTTGAGAGTCTCATTTGTCCAGAGCTTGGAGCTCTCTAGATAAGCTTCATGTGACTGCCTCCCCCAGTGAGGCCTGATGAGTGGGACTCGAGAATTTGTCCATTCATTCATTCATCAAACATATATTGAGTGCCTACTATATGCCAGCTTCTGTGCTAGATGCCAGGGATACAGCGATGAAGAAACAAATCCTATTGCTGGGGCACTTGCAGTCTAGTAAGGCACACAGACAAGTAGGCAGACAGTTAAAATTCACTTTGTGATGTGCAAGGTGCTGGGAAGCCCAGGGTGATATGGGAATGCAGAAGAGGGGTGTTTAACCCAGACTGGTAGAGGTGATCAGAAATGATTTCTGGAGGAGATGACAGTCCTTTACCTACTTCGCACCCTCATCTCTGGGGATATTATTAAGTTTCTGAAGGTTGCTGAATGGCCCCCGTGTGATTGCAGATCTTATGTTTATGGGGTGGATGTGGGTTTCTCTCCTTTAATCCCTCACTTTATAGTGGTTATTTGGGTTAACTTACACTACTGACATGCATTTCACATCCCTCTGTTATGGTTTGAATGTCCCCTCCAAAATTCATGTTGAAATTTTATGCTCAAAGTGGCAGTATTGAGGGGTGGAACTTACAAGAGGTGATTGGATCGTGAGGGCTCTGTCTGTATGAATGAATTATGGATTAATGGATTAATGAGCTATCATGAGAGGGGAACTGGTGGCTTTATAAGAAGTGGAAGAGAGACCTAAGCTAGCACATAGCATGCTCAGTCCCCTTGCTATGTGATGCCCTGTGCTGACTCAGGATGCCACAGAGAGTCCCCACAAACAAGAAGGCCCTCACCAGGTGCACCTCCCACCTTAAGATCTCCCAACCTCCATAACTGTAAGAAATAAATTCATTTTCCTTATACTACTCAGTTTCAGATACTGTTATAAACATCAGAAAACAGACTGAAATACTCCCTCTTCCAGTTTGGAAAATTCTATCTTCTGATTTCTGACCCTCCATGAGAAATACAGCATCTATCTGTCTTAAAAGCACGGACCCCAGGGCTCATCCTTCAGGTGACCCAGAGCCTTTTGATCACAGAATTTCCCCTGAGGCAGTCCTCACTCGAAATTGATCATGGAACAAATCCAGCAGACAACTAGGGCTGCAGGGCTTGATAATTTGGGTCACTATTGAAAGCATATGTGTTAGTTATTTAGAATAGTTTTTAATGCTGTTTTCCTATTAATACATAAACATAATTCAACAATATAGATTTGTATTTGTGTTTACAGTATTTAAACTCTGACAGTTTCATAACCTGCAAAGCAAGTTATAAAATTATATACCTAGGATTCCTCCACTCTTCTTTCATCTTAGATTGGGTTACTAGACAAGACCAAGGAACCCCAGGAGTCCCTGGATGCACTGATTTGTCTCATTTTCTTGGTTTTAACTCTTAATAGAGAAATGTAAATTAGTTCCACGTGTGTACAGTTTGTCTGATGTTCTCACTGTAGGGGCAAGCAGATATTCCATCTGGCTCACTTAGGACATTCAGACATTCTCTGGCCACACTGTTTCCACCACTGAAAGTAGACTTGTTCTCCTAATGCTTGCCATTATTGTCCTTTATATGCAGGATCTAGTAGGCTCTCCTGCAGAGCTTTTTTTTAAAAAAATGTTTGTAGAGATGGGTCTCGCTATGTTTCCCAGGCTGGTTTCAAACTCCTGGGCTCAAGCCATCCTCCCAGCTCAGCCTCCCAAAGTATTGAAATTTTATAGGCCTGAGCCACTGCACCTGACCCCTCCTGCAGATTTTGTTGGATTTTCTTTTAAGAGTGTAAGAGTAGTAAAACCCAAGCAAGAACTTCCAGATCCGAGGAAGTCCTTCCTGCCAGGAATTTGTAAGCATTGATATGGCGACTAAATTTAGGGATTTTGTTTTCTTAGGAGTGTAAAATCTTGCATACATTTTAAAGTGTGAAATGAATAAGTAAATAAATAAATTGACTATACATGTTGACTACTTTGAAATATTTTTAGCATGGAATAGGAGATTCTATATTTTTAGCAAATAATAGAAAACTCAGTTTAAATTATAGTCAAATAAAAGGTTGAATATCTCACATGCTACAAAGTAAGTGCATCTTCAGTGAAAACACTACTTTAACAGAGCCTCAGAGCAAATGTAGCCACAAGTAATTACCTTCAAAACAAAAACAAGCAAAAAGAACATTCCAGGGAGTATATTAGCTGATTTTAAAGATATGTGCTAAATGATCCATAAAATGTTCTTTTAGCAGCATCCTTTACTGTAACATGTCATAGATTGACTGTCAAGAATGTCTTAATAGTGACTTGCAAACAAAGACTCATCACCTCTGCTAAAATAGCAGAGATGCCATCAGCAAAATTAAGAACTGGTGATGATTAAACAGCCTGTAGATTTAACAAAACCCACAATGGCAAACATGTGCCTCTTCTTTACTTACGGAGTATTCTTGCCTGAAATATGAAGTGAGATGTAAGAAGGATTCACAGCTGAGACTGCATTTTAGGGATGGTGAAGATAATGGTCCCATACATGCCTTTCAGAACAGGAAGAACACAGGGGCAAGAAAACTGAAAAACTTTATCACCCAACCCAGGGTAACAGTGAGGCCTGATTTGCATACCCACTTCAGGAACTCTGAAATGTCATTAGTGGTTCTTCAGTTCGCTGATCAGATCTGAGCTATTTTAGAAGAGTTGATGAGCCTTTGCTAGTTACAAAGAAATTCTTGACACTTCATCTATGTTCATATTAGAGTGAAAGATTCTGGTAATTTAAGAAAGTGTTCTATTTACCATCTGGCTTCAAACCCTTTTCCTTCTACTGAATTTTTCTCCGAAGTCACGGATGACCTCCTTGTTGTCACTTTCAAAGGACCTTCTCATTTTTTATCTTCTTTGACCTCTTAGCGGCATTTAACAGCGTTAACATCTGCCTCCTGCTTGAAACACTTTCCTCCTCTGGCTCCTCTTCTGTCACACTCTCCTGGTTTTCCATCTGTCTGGCTGCTTTGAATCTGTCTCCTTCAGAGCATTCTTACTTTTGCAGCTCCTGTTTGTGAACCTTAGACTTCTGTGTTGACCATCTTCTCTTTTTACTCCCTGGGGTGAGACTTCTGCAAACCATTTATCTCTGTGCTGACAGCTACCAAATTTGTCCATATTCCAGATTGCTCTCCTGGATGTCAGATCCAGAGATCCACCTACCTGTTGGGCCCTGCTGTGACTGCTTGAACTCAACACTCGCAATAATGCACCATCTCCCCTCAAGCCAGCCTGTCTCACCATCCTTCAGATGTGCCATCCTTGATTCCTCCTGTTCTTTCCCTCCATCCTCTCCAATCAGTAAATATTCAAATCCTGTCTGAAATCCATCCTTCACTCTTCTCCATCGTGACTGCCCAGCTCAGGCCCCAGCAGATCCAGGTATTGTAATAATAGTTCTCTCTTTCCAATACATTCCTTACATTGCAATCAGAGTCATCTTTCCAAGTTTTCAAATGAAACACTGTATTAGTCTGTTCTTGCACTGCTATAAAGAAATACCTGAGACTGAAAAATTTATAAATAAAAGAGGTTTCTTTGGCTCATAGTTCTGCAGGCTCTGCAGGAAGCATGACTGGGGAGGCCTCATGAAACCTACAACCATGGCGGAAGGCAAAAGGGAAGCAGGCTTCTTATGTGGCCGGAGCAGCAGGAAGAGAGAGAGAAGCGGGAGGGAGGTGCTACCCACTTTTAAACCACCAATCTCATGAAAACTCACTTACTATTATGAGAAGAGCAAGGGGGAAATCCGCCCCCATGATCCAATCACCTCCCACCAGGCTCCTCCTTCGACACTGGGGATTACAGTTTGACACGAGATTTGGGCAAGGACACAGATCCAAACCATATCATGCACGGATCTGATAAATTCATTTCTGTACTTAGAATCCTCCACATTCCTGTTCATTCTTAGGGTTCCTCCTCCTCCCTTCAGCCATACTCTCCTCATCCTTGTCCTCCACCTTCAACTGTCACCCATACTTTCTAATGCCACCTTCACTTCTGCTTCTTTGCAATTGCAGTGTTCTCTGCCCATCCTCTATCACCCTCCTTAGTAACCTGGCTAGTTCCTACATATCTACCAGATTTCTTTTTTTTTTTTTTTTTTTTTTTTGAGACGGAGTCTCGCTCTGTCGCCCAGGCTGAAGTGCAGTGGCCGGGTCTCAGCTCACTGCAAGCTCCGCCTCCCGGGTTCACGCCATTCTCCTGCCTCAGCCTCCGGAGTAGCTGGGACTACAGGCGCCCGCCACCTCGCCCGGCTAGTTTTTTTTTGTATTTTTAGTAGAGACGGGGTTTCACCATGTTAGCCAGGATGGTCTCGATCTCCTGACCTTGTGATCCGCCCGTCTCGGCCTCCCAAAGTGCTGGGATTACAGGCTTGAGCCACCGCGCCCGGCCAATCTACCAGATTTCTTCTTTTCCTTCTTTTAGAGTCTTCCCAAATGCTACCTTCCCCAAAAGTGCCCATATAGGTTGGCCTAAACCGTCCTGGACTTCTGTCATTGTAGTAATATGCTGCTCTGCATTGTAATCGACTCTACTTTTCTGGTAGCTCCTCACAACTCTCAGCAGGGATCCATCTTTCTTGTTAACGTTTATCTCTGTGCCTGGTGCACAGTTGAAACTCAAGAGCTATTTTTCAGATGCATGCACTGAACCCCTGGGAAGAGCTTTAAGAGTCTCTAATCAGGCTTCGACAAGGGTCAGGGAGGGAGAGGGAAGAGCTAACTTCTTCCTTTCATTGTCCTGTTGCTTCTTCAGAGGGTGCCTGGGAAGGCTGCAAGCTCACCTTGAGGAGAAAAGAGGTGAGATTTACTTGGAACATTGACTCATGGTTGCTCTTCATGGGTGAAAAAAATTGCTCTTCCAGGCCAGGCACAGTGATTCATGCCTGTAATTCCAGCACTTTGGGAAGCCGAAGTGGCGGGTCACCTGAGGTCGAGAGATCGAGACCAGCCTGACCAACATGGAGAAACCCTGTTTCTACTAAAAATACAAAATTAGCTGGGCATGGTGGCGCATGTCCGCAATCCCAGCTACTCGAGAGGCTAAGGCAGGAGAATTGCTTGAACCTGGGAGGTGGAGGTTGTGGTGAGCCAAGATCGTGCCACAGCCTGGGCAACAAGAGCGAAACTCTGTCTAAAAAAAAAAAAAAAAAAAAAAAAAAAAAAAATAATTGCTCTTCCAGCTCTGAGTAATTTCTCAGCCCAGGTGGTGGGAAGGTAACTTCAAAGGGAAAATGGCAAGTGCTTCCAGGTGAAGGAGATGCAAGCAGGTGAGGCTGTATATGTTTTGGAAGATGGGAGTATCCTTTAGAAGAGGCAACAAAGTGCTCCTCTCATGTGACTCATCATGGAAGCGGGTGGAGCTCAGAAAGGAAAAGGCTGACCCAGAGCAGAGGATGGGCAGTGGAGGCAGCATGCTGGAAGGCATAAGGAGTCCAGACAACTCAAGGGTAATAATATTAGCATCTACATAGTGCTGACCATGTATACTGTTCTAAGTGCTTTGCAAATGTTTATTCATTTATTAATTCCTTACTACAACCCTATGAAGTCAATACCATTACCATCCCCAGTTTGCCAATGAGGAAACAGAAGCTTGAAGAGGGAGTGTGAGTTGCTCAAGGGTGTAGAGAGGCTGTCCTGTTTCTTGGACTACTTCTCCCTAGCAGCTTCAGGGAGGGTGGGAGGAGGGGATAGAATTAGCCAATGGTACCAGTATAAAGTCGGGCTTCAGCTTCAACTAAAGACTTCTTTGAGTTTTCACCCTGGACTTTATTCATGTATTTATTTGATTCTCTAAAAGGCTAGTCTGGCCTGGGAAAGAAAAGGATGCATAAAGTGAAACATAGCAGGCATGACCATTATTGCATGGAGATAGTAAGAGACGGAAAGAGCAAGACACAATCGATAGTTTCTTGGTCATTTCTCTTCAAAATAATGAGTAATCTGCATCAGTGGTTTTGTTGATATTCACAAAAAGAACAGGTTGTACGGTATTTTGATTCAGTTCTTGACAAATGACAGAAAACATGGTTGTATAAAACAAACTGACAGGAAAACAACTGTCACTGAGGTTCTTATTAACAGTGGCCTTAAAAGTGTGGTCTGAGGACCAGAGCAGCTTCACCAACCATTGGGTACCAATCCGTGAAGAGATTAGTGCTTAGAAACTTTTAATAGCAATTTGACAGGGTAATTTTATATCTGTTGAAATAGTTTTAAAAATTGAAAAAAAAAGAGGAACCTTGATTCTAGATGTAGTAATTCTATGAAAACAATACTGGTAAGAAGCAGGTAAGCTTTGCACTGCACTGTTTTAACAAAGCTCTTTCCCCCAAATGGTGAATCCTTTACACAGTACTTATATGTTGCGTTGGTGTGCATATCTGATAAATTACCTGCCAGTTCAGTACATAAATATAATTTCTGTTATATTTCAAAAAGTTATTATTCTGGGGCTCTTCCATAAATATGCAGGTGTATATGACTTTCAAATATTTGTTATTTTAGTATCATTCATTTTTTTTTTTTTCCTTTAGAGACAGGTTTTTACCGTGTTGCCCAGACTGGTCTTGAATTCCTGAGCTAAAGTGATCTGCCCAACTCAGCCTCCCAAACTGCTGGGTTTATAGGTATGAGTCACCATGCCTGGCCTGTTATTTCAAATTTAAAAAGATATATTAATTTTTGTGTAAAATTTTGCCCAAGATTCATATATTTGTATGTAATGACTACAAAGCCAAGTACTAGCATGAAAGGGAATAGTCCGTTACCTTCAGATAGTCCCAGTTAGCCAGATGCTTGACACTGTGAAGGAACATATCTAGGTAATTTATGGGCTATAGTTTTAAGACAGTGATAGAAAAACAGGTGATCTACTATGAAATAGGTATAAGTGAGTGTGTAGAATCCTCTAGAGTCTATCCATTTGTTTGTTTACTTTCCTGCTAATTTTATCTTTCCATTTAGGAACTAATTTCTATGAGTGGATAAAAAGAAACTTAACATTGAACTGAATCACTAAAATATGGGGCTTTTGTTAAAAATAAGTACAGTCTTCACTCCTAGAGGTGAGTTTCAAAACACATTTCCAGCAAATTTTTGCATTTCCCTGAAATGATATTTTGAGAAAAATCTATGGTAATTCTGGAAGAAATATACAAAACTAAGTTTTCTTCTGAGTAAAAGACATAGTTTGGAAATAGTCTAAGAATAGTCATTCTTTACTATGTACCATAAACAGTGACATTATTTATTTTTTAAAAAGTGTCAGAGTGCATTTGGATAATAGAATTCAGACAAGTTCAAAGAGTGTCCTTAATCATCTCTAAAAAATGGCAGATGTTTAATAAATACTGATAACTGAAAATAAGAACTCTTACTTTGCTCTTTGTGAAGATAGTAATATTATTTTCCATATTGTCATCCTTGCAGTGGAATACATAGTTTTTGTTACACATTTTAATTTGGCTGTTAGGAAAAACTACTATTGCAAGAGTTACTGAAATACAAAAGGCATATTTATTTTTATTTATTTATTTATTTATTTTTTTGAGACGGAGTCTCGCTCTGTCACCCAGGCTGGAGTGCAGTGGCCAGATCTCGGCTCACTGCAAGCTCCGCCTCCCGGGTTCACGCCATTCTCCTGCCTCAGCCTCCCGAGTAGTTGGGACTACAGGCGCCCGCCACCGCGCCCGGCTAGTTTTTTGTATTTTTTAGTAGAGACGAGGTTTCACCATGTTAGCCAGGATGGTCTCGATCTCCTGACCTTGTGATCCACCCGTCTCGGCCTCCCAAAGTGCTGGGATTACAGGCTTGAGCCACCGCGCCCGGCCCAAAAGGCATATTTAAATATTCATATTAAACATTCTAACAATTAAAAAATGACAAGAAAAATGCCCAAAGTTACTATTTTAGGGGTGAATAATAGATGTTTCACACTCGCAGTCAGTCATATACGTATACCCTCCGGCAACTGCTGTTGAACTTATTAACATAATTAAACTCCTTAGGAAAAGAACCCTTGTGCATAAGATTTAGGACTTACACCTGCAAACTTCTTTTTAGAACTGCTCATTGTATTGGTTGGTTTTTAAATTAAGTATCTTTAGAAATTAAGTACACCATGAATAAAAAATTTTCAATTAGGTTATTAAGCTATTGAGCGTAGCTATTAGGTTTTTACAGAATCTGTTAATTTAATTGTATTTTCTTTATTTTATTTTTATTTTTCAGACAGAGTCTTGTTCTGTCTTCTAGGGTGAAGCGCAGTGGCGCCATCTCGGCTCACTGCAGCCTCCGCTTCCTGGGTTCAAGCGACATAATCTGTTAATTTGAAATGGAATTTAGAAGTGATGAAAAACCACTAAGCAGAATCAGGATATGGAGGAGAAAAACATCTCCCTCAGGTATCACAACGCAGCAAGCAGAAAACATCAGGAATCCACAAAAAGATAGACATGTAAATAGTAAAGTTCCATTAAAAATAAGAACCAAGAAAGAATTCTGAAAAGCAAAGGAATTCTGCAAAGGACGTCACAAAAATCAGTCGAGTTTCAAGAAGAATAACAAAGTAAATCTTAAGCCATTGCTAAAGTGCTTAGCTAGCAGAATAAACCTATTTCATTTTCTTTCTTGCAGCTCACAATCCATTTTATAGGTTGTAAAGCAAAAGCAGAAAGCTTCAGAAGGTCTTGGGAAATGACATAAACTGGGTTAAGTATGACTTTTAGGAAGCCTAATCTGCTCTCACTAGATAAGATTTTCCATACTTGCTGCAAGTCAGATTAATTCCTGGACTGAATTGCCCCACCTTCACTTTAGGGTCTTTTATGGATATACTCAACACATGAAAAATTTCAAGGTGACTTCTAGACCAGTAATGTTCAATAGAATTTTCTGTGACAAGGGAAATGTTTTGTTTCTTTGTCTAATGAAGTAGCCACTGGCCACCTGTGGCTATTGACCAGTTGAAATATGAATGGTGCGACTGATCAACTGAATTTTAAAATGTATTTCATTTTAATTAATTCAAATTTAAATAGCCTCAGTAGCCTCAAGTAGCCAGTGGCTATCATATTGGACAGTGCAGTTCTAAATCCTCTCTATCCCTTTAACTGAAGGCTTCAGACAACATTTCACTACATATTCTCAGTTATCCGGGCGTATACATCACCCAAGGCTTCTAGGTTCACCAGAGATAGGGGGACTGTATAATTGGTTGTCCAAACAGGGATACTTTGAGAAAGATGGGAGCATTATTAACACTAATGATGAGACTAGAGGCACAATCTGGGACTGTCCAGGCCAAATAGGAAGGTGTAATCTCTTCACCCATAGGGTTTGTGACTTGAGGGTTCCATTGAGAAGTAATTGGACTTCACTTTTTTTTTTTAGTCTGCTGCTACAGATAGTGTTTAAACATGTTCTGGAGTTTCATCACACCATGATTTTCTTTGCCCCCACAAACATTTATGAAAATCTTTAGAACTCATTTCTGCTTTCCCAGTGACTCTCAACTCTAGAGTAAATAAATGTCTAACATGATGCCAAATGACCAACTAAAAACAGAAATAAGTAATCAATCATACTAATATTCAAGATTAGACCAAACATGTGAATAGCTAAATTGGTTTGGATATTTTATTTTATTTTATTTTTTGGAGACAGAATCCTGTTCTGTTGCCCAGGCTGGAGTGCACTGGCATGATTTCAGCTCACTGCAACCTCCACCTCCCGGGTTCAAGCAATTCTCCTGCCTCAGCCTCCCAAGTATGTGGGATTACAGGTGCCCGCCACCACACCCAGCTAATTTTTGTATTTTTAGTAGAGATGGGGTTTCGCCATGTTGGCCAGGCTTATCTCAAACTCCTGACCTCAAGTGATCTGCCCCCCTCAGCCTCCCATAGTGCTGGGATTACAGGCATGAGGCACCGCACCTGGCCTGGTTTGGATATTTTGAACTTTCTTCTAGTTTTTCACCAACAGGCAGAGGTATTTCTTTTTTTTGCAATATAGTTACTCAGCATTCCCTGACATATACAAATTCTCCCAAAAGGATTAAACTGGGCCAGCTGAGCATGCAGCAGTTAATATAGTCCAGATCTTGATTGCGTGTGTGTGTGCGCACATGCACGCGCCTGTCTGTGTGTGTGTGTGTGTGGTGGGAAAGGTCATGGAAAATGTAAATTTAAGTTGCTAGGTATACTCTCTTAGCTCTCTGCCACCAGTAGAGGAAGCAAATTAAGATCAGCCTTTAACAATTACATTTCGGGTAATAAGACTAAGTCACTGCAAAATACTTTTGGGTTTCCCATTTTCAGAACTCACCCATTTTGAAATAACCTACAAGGCCTTTTCTTTGATATACAATTCTATACAGAATATAGATTGGAGCAAGTCATAAAAATAATTTAAAAATCCAATTGCATCAATAAACTATATGTCCTTAAAGCAGTAAATACACATGACAAGCCAAGACTCGTGTAATCTCTCAAACATGACCTGGCTTTTCAAATCCCACCCACGTTTTATAACTCTGTGTTGAACACAGCAGAGTTTTCTATTAAGAAACAAATATTTCACAATTCAATAGGCATATGGATGAATAGGAAAAGGGAAAGTGTTTATTCCAGGACATTTACCTGCAGAAAAAGAATTTAGCAACATCGTAATTCAATTAATCATAAATATGTCTCTGAATCACTTTGTTCAGGATTTCACCAACCTGATAGCTCGAATGACAGTTTTAAGTGGTGGGGTGAGGTCTTCCACTGATACATCACACTGGCATCCTTTTTCATCATATACATCATCAGTGCCAAGGGCTGTGTCAGCTGCAAGAGAATATTGCCAGTTAAATACCACCACCATCCGCAATTTGAAACGTGTTGCTGAATTTTTCTCACGTGGAAATGGCAGGATAGTCACACACTAAGCTGATAAGCCAAGATATGTATAAGGTCAGCCAATTGTCTTGCCAATATTATTCTTTCTTGTTTTTCCACAGCCTCCCCAGTTTTAAATATGAATACTTTTCTGAACTGTTTTCTATGGGCAAGATGAAGCTATTGACACATTATCTTTCCAGTACTGGTGATGGATTTGTGTGGATCTACCTATGCTCTTTTGCCCAGTTCCTTGGAAACTAACAGCCAGTTTTTAAATGACAGCTGTCTGGAGTTACAGAAATAGTCTTTGGACTTGTAACTAACTGGCCTGTATATAGCAAGCTCACATCCCATGACATTGACCCCATTAGCCTTATGACCTGAACAAGTAAGCTAAGTAGCCAGAGCCAAGAATGCTGACTACTTATTAGTCACTGGATACAGGCGGCCAGGAAAGAGCTTGCTTCAGATCATACAGCCAAAGCGGAGAGCAGATTTTCAGACTGGATAAAAAATCAGTTTTTCATAAACGAAGGAAATTTACTTTTGGGTTAATTGCAAGTGTTTGGGGAAGGGAGCAGGGTTATATTAAATGCCAAATTATTATGAATTTGTAAAACAAATAAGGAATAAACTCATTTCATTGCATTTCTGTTTACAGTAACAAAACATTGGAATGAAGTTAAAATTCCTCTGATGGGGGATAGGTTAAATGAATATTGGTAGGTTTATATAATGGAATATTAGACAACTTTAAAAAATGATGTTGAAGTCTAATGATTGGGAAAGTGTCACAATATATTGTTAAAGAAAAAAACTCTACATATCTGAAATTAAGAATGATTTTATTGTTTTTGCTTGCCTGTATTTTCTAACATTTCTCCAGTGAACATGTGTTATTGTGGTAATACAAAGTAAATAAAGTAATAAAAATGCTCTCATGAAAGAGGAGTTATGTGGCCTCCAAATATCCCCCCTTTTTTTTTTTTTTGAGACAAAGTCTTGTTTTGTCGCCCAGGCTGGAGTGCAGTGGTACGATCTTGGCTCACTGTACCCTCCACCTATTGGGTTGAAGCAATTCTCATGCCTCAGCCCCCAAGCAACTGGGATTACAGGCCCACACCACCACACTCAGCCAATTTTTGTGTTTTTAGTAGAGACAGGGTTTCACCATGTTGACCAGGCTAGTCTCAAACTACTGGCCTCAAGTGATCCATCTGCCTTAGCCTCCCTAATTGCTGGGATTACAGGGGTGAGCCATCGTGCCTGGCCTACAAATACCATTTTTATATGGTCCAATCCTCTCTAAATGTTGACATACACTAGAGGATGAATACTACTTTGTGTTGCCTTTGCTCTGTGCAGTGTTCATTTGCTAAGTCATGAAAGGGAAAGACTTTGCCATGGGCTGTCCTGGTTGGGCTCCAAATTTTGAAAGGCTATTGGAGGTTCATTCATTGAGGCAGTGCTTATATTTGTAATGCCGTTTGTGTGTCATTTACATCAATGAATATTTACAGTGTGTTTATGCAGTTTACTTTTGTGCTGTAATGCCGGTGGTGGTGGGGGAAGAGATGATGAGATACATGTAGACACATGGATCTTCACAGCTCTTCTTCAAGGTCCCTTTGGCTTTCTTGCCCTCAAGCCTAGTAGGGGAGAGATGAAATTACTACCTCACAATAATGATACTAATAGTGTTATTTTTCTAAATTTGTCTTCCTGTATTCATATGTTGAAACTTAATCACCAGTGTGATAGTATTAAGATGTGGGAACTTTAGGAGGTGATTCATTTATGAGGGTGGAGCCCTCATGAATGGGATTAGTGACCTTATAGAAGGGCTGGAGTGAACTAGGTAGGCCCTCCTGCCCTCTGGTCTTCCTACCATGTGAGGACATAACGTTTGTCCTTTATGGGAGACTCAGTAGAAAGGTGCCATTTTGAACTTCCAACCTCCAGAACTGTGAGAAATAAATTTCTAGTCTTTGTAAGTTAACCAGTCTTAGGCATTTTGTTATAGCAGTGCAAATAGACTAAGACAAATAGCAATCACTCATTGAAATTTACACCAGGTACTTAGGTGCAGCTTCTGCATATATTAGTTTTCATACGTAGAGCAACTTTACAAGTTGTTAGTGGTATTATGACCAATTTTCAGATGCAGAAATTAAGGCTTGGAGAGGGTAAGTACCTCATCTGAGGCCATGAAGGTGGCAAGTGGAGCTAGTAAGTTGCAAAGGATGACATTAGAATTCAGTTCCCTGAGGCTCCAAAGCCCATGCCCTTTGCATTGCATTACTCAGTGTCAGAATGAGTTTGGGGTTAAATTGTGACTACAACATGTCAGGAGAGACAGGGCAAAGAGCTCACTACACGTGCGTGTTACCTGATGTGCATAGCTTGCTCCCATCAGATACGTGTTTTCTCCAGAGAAGTTTGCCCCAGTTGGAATGAGAGTACATTGATTAACTCTGTGTTTGACAGTTGGTTCGGACTCAGTGATGACCTTCAGGGTAGCCCAGTTTGCTGGATTGACCACCCACACAACACAGTCTTGTTAGCCCATAAACATCATGACCATGGTTTGATGACATTCTTTCCAGGAATTGTTCGTGGTTTCTTGTGATTTTATTTAACCTGCTCTTAGTTGCTGTAGTAGGATGAATAGAGTTACCCCAAGATTTATGTCCACGTGGAACATTGGAATATGACCTTAGTTGGAATAAAGGTCTTGCACATGTAATTAATGTAAGGTTCAAAATGAGATGACACTGGATTGGGGGTACTCTAAATGCAGCAAAAATGTCTTTATGAAACAGAAAAGGAAAAGACACAGGGACACAGAGAAGATGGAAGCAGAGACTGGAGTGATGCATCTACAAGCCAAGGAATACCAGGGATTGTTGGCCACCACCAGTCATTAGGAGAGAGGCAGGGGATAGTTTCTCCTGCAGAGCTTCCAGAAGGAAGCAACCATAATGATCCCATGATTTCATAGACTTCTGGACTCCTGTACTGTGAGATAATACATTTCTGTGCTTTCAAGTCACCTGATTTGTGGTAATTGGGGATGGCAGCCCAAGGAAATGAATACAGCTGGGGAAACTTTCCTTCATGGCCTCCAATTCTTTACTCCAGGACAATAATGATGATGATAGTAATAAGAGTTTTTTTTTTTTTTTTTAGAGAAATCTAATTATGTGCCAAGAACTTTAATTAATTGTATCAAAACCCCATGAAGTGTGTTTTACTATTACCTCTTGTTTTATAGATTATGAAAGTGAAGAACAGAAGGCTAAGGAACTTGCTGAAGGACACTTGGAGAATAAATAACAGAATGAGAACTTAAACCCCAGCAGTTGGGTTCTGGAGCTGTCTGACCCTGAACCTCACCTCTGACTGCTTCCAGATTTGCCCTTCTTGTATCTCTGTCTCTTTTTTTTTTTTGAGATGGCGTCTTGCTCTGTCGCCCAGACTGGAGTGTAGTGGCACAATCTCGGCTCTGTGCAACCTCTGCCTACTGGGTTCAAGCAATTCTCCTGCCTCCTGAGTAGCTGGGATTACAGGTGCCCACCACCATACCTGGCTTATTTTTAAATATTTAGTAGAAACGGGGTTTTACCATGTTGGCTAGTCTGGTCTCAAACTCCTGACCTCAGGTGATCTGCCGGCCTTGGCCTCCTAAAGTGCTGGGATTACAGGTGTGAACCACCACACCCAGCTGCCCTTCTTGTATCTCTTATTGGTATCTGGGTTCCCATCTCCCCTCGCATCACATTTTCTTTCACATGGCTGGTGCACTTGGCATGGTGTGGACCCCATAACATCCAGAGATTTGATTTTGAGCAATGTGGTCACCATGGCCATGTGCTGGGCCAGGCCACACCCAAAGGAGCCTTGGAAATATACAGACTCTGGAACTTCAAGGGGTGTGTGTAAGGGATGGGGAGAGGTCAGGTGGAATAGAGGACTCATATACAGACTGGGTGGCTGACAAAACTGAAGCCACCAGCCATCATTACGGAGCCCTGGGAGATGCCCAGATGTTAGCTCCCCAAAAGAAATATTGAATAACAAACTTTATCAAGAGGTCCAGTACATCTGAGCATGGTGGCTCATTCCTTTAATCCCAGCACTTTGGGAGGCTGGGGCAGGAGGATTGCTTAAGGCCAGGAGTTTGATACCAGCCTGGGCAACCCCGTCTCTACAGATAATAATATTAATAAAAATAAAAAAAGCTAGGCATGGTGGTGTGTGTGCCTGTAGTCATTCAAGCTACTCAGGAGGCTGAAGAGGGAGAATAGCTTCAGACCAGGAGTTCAAGGGTGCAGTTAGCTATGATTGTACTACTTCACTCCAGCCTGGGCAACAGAGTGAGACCCAGTCTCTTTAAAAAAAAAAAAAAAAAAAAAGATTGTCAGTACAGAATTCACAAGAGTATTTTATGCTGTCCTTCAAAATAGAGGCATATGACTGCTTTCCCTCATCTGAATCTGAATGAGAGGTACTTCTATCTTAGTCTCTTCCCATATCTCAGGAAGCTGGGGAACACTGGAGTGGTTACAAGACAGATCCTGCAAGCCTATATTATAACTTCCGTATTTGAAAACACAATATAACCAGCCATAACATGATAATGCAGGTCCAAATAATGAAATAGCATAAAATACAGAGTCCTTTAATTTTGAAGTTAATGGAAAACTTTCTTTCATCAGATGTGTACAGTCACAATAAGCACAAAAGTAAAGATAGTGAAACTATATTGTTCACACATAAATGAACCTGAGAACATCCCAAATGATTACAAGACATTACCTCCCAGCCTAATGTTGCACTCCCCATCAACATCCTGTACCCCAGTAAGAGACTCATCCTGTTTAGGAACAGGGCTGGACAGAGGATGAGAGTCAGTCATCAATTACATTATAGTCAAATGCATCTGATTGTGCAGTTTTATATAGCGCTTTATAATTTGATTGCTTAAGCCGTAAATTAAACACTCAATCCTGCTTTTTTTTTGGGTAGGTGTAGTCAGAGCAAATGAATAGGAAATATATCTTTGCTGGCATGTGTTGAGGCAGGAGTGAATTAGGGAATTTTTTTTTCTTGCTTCAAAGCTACAAAGATGAGCAAGATGCCGTCTTTCTGCTTCATAAGTACACCAAGTCCTCACTTAATGCCTTCGGTAGGTTCTTGGAAATTGTGACTTTAAGTGAAATCATGTATAATGAAAACGATTTTACCACAGCTATGTGATCTAAACAAGAGTTAAAGTCCTATGGCATATTTCTGGTCACAAAAACATCACCAATTTCTACATAAAGACACAAAACACAATATTAAACACTGAAACAAATGTGAGCTACATATACATTTAAGAAATATTAATAAAAACAAGTAAGATAATTATTTACCTAATTTTTGGTGAATCTGAGTGACAGTGGTCATGGTGGGGGAGGTTAAATCAAAGAATAAATGATTGCCAAGCGAAAATTAGAAGGGGCACCTCCTACCACTATACAGTTAAAAAACAAGAGCGAATATTGGTGGGCTTGCTGGGTGCTTTCCTACTGCATCAGTTGTTGTGTATTTGTATGATTATTGTATGCTATTTATTTACTTATTTATTTATTTTATTTTTGAGACAGAGTCTTGCTCTTTAGCCCAGGCTGGAGTGAAGTGGTGCGATCTTGGCTCACTGCAACCTTTGCCCCTCCGGGTTCAAGCGATTCTCCTGCCTCAGCTTCCCGAGTAGCTGGGATTACGGGTGCCTGCAACCATGCCCAGCTAATTTTTTGTATTTTTAGTACAGATGGGGTTTCATCATGTTGGCCAGGCTGGTCTTGAACTCCTGACCTCATGTGATCCACCCGGCCTCCCAAAGTGTTAGGATTACAGGTGCGAGCCACCATGCCTGGCCTATTTAGTTATTTTTAACCAAACTCATTTTACTGCCAGAAGTATGGTTATTTATTATTATTATTATTATTTTTGAGACAGCATCTCCCTCTGTTGCCTAGGCTGGAGTGCAGTGGTGTGATCATAGGTAACTGCAACTTCAACCACCTGGGCTCAAGTTATCCTCCCTCCTTAGCCTCCCTTTAGCTAGGACTACAGGCACATGTCACTATGTCTGGCTAGTTTTTATTTTCATTTTTATTTTTATTTTTATTTTATTTTTTTTTTTTTTGAGACGGAGTCTCGCTCTGCCGCCCAGGCTGGAGTGCAGTGGCCGGATCTCAGCTCACTGCAAGCTCCGCCTCCCGGGTTCACGCCATTCTCCTGCCTCAGCCTCCCGAGTAGCTGGGACTACAGGCGCCGCCACCTCGCCCGGCTAGTTTTTTGTATTTTTTAAAGTAGAGACGGGGTTTCACCGTGTCAGCCAGGATGGTCTCGATCTCCTGACCTTGTGATCCACCCGTCTCGGCCTCCCAAAGTGCTGGGATTACAGGCTTGAGCCACCGCGCCCGGCCTTATTTTCATTTTTTAATTCTTTGCAGAGATGGAGAGGTCTTGTTATGTTGCCAAGGCTGGTCTTGAACTCCTGACCTCAAATGATCCTCCCGCTTTGACCTCCCAAAGTGTGGAATTCCAGGTGTGAGCCACGGAGTCTGCTCTGACAAATTTTGATTTTACAATAATTTGTATTCATTCATTCATTTATTTTCCAACCCACTTATTCCAGTTCAGGGTTGAGGGTGGCTGGAGCCCATCCTGGCAGTGGAGGGCACAAGGCAGCTAACAGCCATGGACAGGAAGCACCACATAGCAGAGCATGCTCACACACACCCCCGCACTCACTCAGATGAGGATGATTTAGACACGCCAATGAACTTCAGTGCACAGCTTTGGGATATGGGAGGAAACCAGAGAACCTGCAGAAAACCCATACAGGCCTGAGGAGGATGTGCCAACTCCACACAGTCCAGCCAAGAATCATTTTTTTTTTTCTCATCCATCTAACAAAACGATGTTGAAGGAAACAATTTTATTTGTGGACCTGCTGTATCTTGAGTTGTCAATTTTCTTTCCAGTGACGTTAATAACACATTAAATGTCTTTCTTATTACTCCTAGGGGCTTAAACCCCTCTGAATGCTAAAGTGCTTAGGAGGGGCTAAATTTCCAGCTGAGGTTGGCCCTCTGTTCTCCAACTACACGTTTGCCTCTCTGTTCTGGTATTTTGGGAGATGTAGGTTATGGGACCGTGAACTCATGTGAACACCTAGTCAAAACCTACTCAGAAAAGGGCAAAATGCCCATGGAACAAGGTCCTCCCCAAAGTCCTGCTCTCTGTGAGGGATCCCCTTGGGATCCTCTCTGGCAGAGTTAGCCCCATGAATGGTCCATGCTTGGCATTAGGGAGAAAAATAAATATAAAATGCAACTATTTGTCTTCCCCAAGCCTTTCCTGTTTCCTATTAATTAGCAGTGTTCAGGATTTGCTTTCAAGTACTCTGTTCCTCAACATTTAAAAAGATCTAAGCTGGCTGGGCGCGGTGGCTCATGCCTGTAATCCCAGCACTTTGAGAGGCCGAGGCAGGTGGATCACCTGAGGTCAGAAGTTCAAGACCAGCCTGACCAACATGATGAAACCCCATCTCTACTAAAAATACAACCACAAAAAAATTAGCTGAGCATGGTGGTAGGCACCTGTAATCCCAGCTATTTGGGAGGCTGAGGCAGGAGAATTGCTTGAACCTGAGAAGAGGAGGTTGCAGTGAGCCAAGGTCGCACCATTGCACTCCAGTGTAGGCAACAAGAGTGAAACTCCATCTCTAAATAAAATAAATAAATAAATAAATAAAAATAAAATAAAAAGATCTAAGCCAAATTTTGAATTTTGAAAAACTACTAATTGCTACTTTCCATACTGTCTGGAAAGGACCACTTGGACTTTAGATGATGAAGAGAGAGGATGGTAAAGAAGAACATTTTGGAAACTTCTGCTATGTCCAAAGACCATATTTCTATTTCCACTATGAAATTTTACCAGTAAGATGAAGGTATTTATGGAAGAAGGACAGGCAGTTTCTAGTTCTTTTTCTTAGTTACCTCCTTTTACAGATTAGATTCTTTCTGCATTTCTTTTTAAAAATAATTCTATTTTTCATTGATACATAGATGTACATATTTTTGGAGTACATGTGATAATTTATTACATTCATAAAACTTGTAAAGATCAAATCAGTATACTTGGGCTATCCATCATCTTAAATATCTGTCTTTTCTTTATGCTAGAAATATTTGAATTATTCTTTTCTAGCTATTTCAAATATACAACAGCTTGTTGTAACCTATAGTCACCCTACTGACCTATCAAACACTAGGACTTACTTCTTCTAGCAAACTGTAGCCATTAATTAACCTCTCTTCATTCTCATTCTTCCAATTCCCAACCTCTCTTCCCAGCCTCTTGTAATCACCAGTCTAAGCTCTGTCTTCATGAGATCCACTTTTTTAGGTCCCACATACGAATGAGCACATATGATCTATTTCTTTCTGTGCCTGGCCTATTTCACTTAACATAATGGCCTCCAGTCCTATCCATGTTGCTGCTAATGACAGGATTTCATTCTTTTTAATGGATGAATAATATTTCATTGTGTATCTATGCCACATTTTCCTTATCTATTCATTCACTGACGGGCACTTAGGTTAAGTCCATATTTCAAATATTGTGAATAGTGCTGCAATAAACATGGGAGTACAGCTACCTCTTCGATACATTGATTTCTTTTATTTTGGATATCTTTTTTGCATTTCTTGATGAAATGATTACAGTGGGTTTCAAATTCGGCTGCACATTAAAATCATTTGGGGAGTGTTAAAAAAATCCCAAAACCCAGGATGCTCTCAAGACCAATAACATTAGAAACCAAAGGCTAGGACCCAGGCATTGGAGTTCCCAGCTCTCTGAAGGAATCCAATGTATAGCCAAGGGCAAAGACCACCGGTTGTAGGTAGAAAAATGACATCTCCTGGTTTCTCTCAGCCAGAGCTGAGCAGTGTGTTTGGCTAACCCGCCATCCTGTGTTCCTTGGTGCTGCTGATATATTTTGCAGAGCAGCAATTTGAGACAACATACATGCCTCACAAGACGGCAGTAAATGACTACGTCATAAAAAACAGAAAAGCAATTTAAAAATCCTTTGATAAATTGGTGATATAGGAACAAGGTTTTGTCCTATCACAACATTCTAGTCATCTTTAATTGAGCTTGAAGGCCTCAGCCTTCTGAATTCCAGTCATTGTCTTCTACCCGCAGCCATCAAAACACCTCCTCTTCTCAGGCTTTGGCCCTCTTTCTCTTTTAAAGAAATCACTACTGCTTTTACACACAAGTAGCTTACACAGTCACCGACAAAAATAAAACCCAATTGTCAAAGACATAGCAGAAACACTTGTTTTGCCTGTGAGGAATAATAACATCCTCACATTTGGGGCAATAGAAGAAATTATAAAGGAGAGAGCTGGCAGCTTTGATAATGAAGACAGAACATGTTACTTCCCACAATAACTAAATTACGATGCCAAAAATTCTTGATTATGGAAGAATTCCAAAATATAAAAAAGGCTTAATATCTATAATGTATAAGGAACTTATTTGAATGAATCACAATCCAAAATATATATGTACAAATAAGTCAGTCAGGAAAGACTAGTAAAAAATGACTGAAAATTATTCAGTCTTACTAGAAATTTAAATATTGTAAATTAAAAGCATGAACTTATACCTATTTAATTTTCATAAGAATAATAACTAATACAAAATTGAGATAAATTTGGCACACTTTGACATTGCTGGTGACAATATAAATTAGATTAAATTTTTATGGCAATAAAAGACTTAATGTATAATCAGCAATCTTTTTATTTTTATTTTTGATTTTTAAACTTTTAAGTTCAGGGGGACATGAGAAGGTTTATTACATCGGTAAAATCATGTTTGTTGTACAGATTATTTAATCACCCAGGAACTATCCAACAGTTATTTTTTCTGATCCTCTCTCTCCTCCCACCATCCACCCTCAAGTAGGCCTCAGTGTGTGTTGTTCCCCTCTTTGTATCCATGTGCTCTCCTCATTTAGCTCCCACTTATAAGTGAGAACATGTGGTATTTGGTTTTTTGTTCCTGTGTTAGTTTGGTGAGGATAATGGCCTCCAGCTCCATTCGTGTTCCTGCAAAGGACATGATCTCATTCTGTTTTATGGCTGCATAGTATCCATGGTGTGTATATACTACAATTTCTTTATCAAATCTGTCACTGATGGGCACTTAGATTGATTCCATGCCTTTGCTATATAATCAGCAATCTTACAATTTTATACCAGAGAAGTTTCCTTCGGAAAGTAAGTTCAAAAAGAATAGAAATGTAGCTTAAGGCAATAATGTTTATCACCTACCATTGAAAAATAGTTATATAAGTTTCAATGCCCTAAAATAGAAAACTGTAAATTATAGTAAATTATAGCATTTGATCATGCAGGTGTACTACACAGTTATGAAAAATACAATTATGAATGGTATGTAATAACATGAAAATATTTTAAAATGTGCAATGAAATTAAAATATGAAACTACTTATGTTGATTATAACTATGTACAATAGTATGTGAAAAGAAAAGTAGCTAGAAGAGAATATGTAAAAATAAAATTAGCTGTACTAGTGCATGAGATTATAAATTATTTATATTTTATTTAAAGTTTCCTAAGGAATTTAAGAATTTTTTCATCACAAAAATAATGTATACTTTTTGATATGAAGTATTTGAAAAATAGGAAAACAGAATGAAGAAAAAAAACATCTTCCGGGCCGGGTGTGGCGGCTCACGCCTGTAATCCTAGCATTTTGGGAGGCTGAGGCGCGCGGATCACCTGAGGTCAGGTTCGAGACCAGCCTGACCAAGATGGTGAAACCCCCGTCTCTACTAAAAACACAAAAATTAGCCGGGCGTGGTGGCGGGCGCCTGTAGTCTCAGCTACTCGGGAGGCTGAGGCAGGAGAATCGCTTGAACTCGGGAGGTGGAGGTTGCAGTGAGCCGAGATCGCGCCATTGCACCCCAGCCTGGCGACAGAGGAAGACTCCGTCTCCCCGCACCCCCTCCCCCCCCAAAAAAAATCTTCCAAAGTTCCAAGTCTTAAAGGTAACCATGCCCACTCCCTGCTGGGGCCGGCGCCGCGCTTGCCTTGACGTTCACTTCCCACCGCCCCGCCCCGTCCCCCGCACCAGGAGCAACCAGAGGGCGAGCGAGGTGGCGGCACCTGCACTGGCTCCAGCGCGGGCTCCTGCGGCGTCCTGGAGGAGGAGGCCCGGACACTATCAGCGGCCTCCCCATGGACATTAAACCCAGAGAACTCTACTTGTTCTTCTGGCCTTTCAAGGGGGTATGAAGAGTCCGTGATCAAGCTCACCGCGAGACAGCTTGTTTGTTTTGTGATCTTTGACAGCTGGGCAGGAGCAGAAGCGGCCAATAATGCGCTGAACCGTATTCGCTTAGATCCCGAGAACCCACAGGCCCTGAGACTAGAGTTTGCCAAAGCCAACAACAAGATGGCCAAGAGCAAGCTAACGGCAACTCCAAATCCCACCAAAGTGCACCCCGCCCTAGGAGCACACTTACTTCATCTCTCGGGACCCCTATGAGCTGAAGGGGGCTGCTCTGATCCCTGCATCCCCAGAGGCCTGGGCTCCTACCCTTTGTACACTACAGAGCTGACCCCACCCATCACCCATGCTTCATTCACCTACCCAGCTGCCACTGCAGCTGCCGCCGCCCTCCATGCCAGGTGCGCTGGTACCCATCCTCTGACACCACTCAGCAAGGATGGAAGTATCATCATTTCTGTTAGTTCTTCCGTCTGGTCGCCGGGGAGTTGGTTCTGGGAATCTGTGGGGGTGCTGGGATCACCAGCAGTGGTGGCCCCTGAGCTCCCACCGCCCTCGGGCGGCCAGTATACTCCTTCCTGTTCCCCTTCCTCCTTCCCCTTCCTACTCTTCTTCAGCCCTTTTCTGCACCCTCAAGCCTTTCTCCAACGCCTCTCAGGAGGATTTGGGGACCTTCTCGCTGGGGTGCCCAGATTCAGCTTCGAGGGTCACTGGGACCCTGCAAGGCCTGACCTCCCACCCAGACTTGCTTCTGTAGCTCCCCTCGAGGAAACGAGGCGTTTAATTTTGCATGTTTTGTCGCACGAATGAAGACGCTTACACTTGTGTATATGTCATCGTACAGTTTGTTTTCACGCTGTCACCATAGCAACAGGTCCTGGCCCCCGGCGGTTCATCCTGCCTGGCCCCTCTCTGCTCGCCTCGCTCCTGCACCCACCACGCTCCCGCGGCCCCACACGCTTCCAGACTCAGCGTCCGCCTCCACCCAACAGATAGATGGGGTTTGCCTTTTCCTTTCAAATTGGGCTTCTCTGCTCCCATCTTCTCGGATGGGCCAGCAGTCATAGGAACGCCCTCTATGCCGTTCTGTTCACCTCTCCACAGTCACCCTGCCTGCCGCTGCTCCTCATTCTTTCCAAACCTTGAAATCAACCAAAAAGTGAAAAGTATTTTTGTACCCTGTAACAAAATATTTATGCATCATCATAAAAAAGCAACCATTATTGTGATATGTTACTTGCAGTGAAAGTGTGAGGGCTAGAAGTTCACAATTCATTTTTGTTTTTGTTTTCGTTTTTTTTTTTTTTTTTTTTGAGATGGAGTCTCATTCTGCTGTCCAGCTGGAGTGCAATGTGCCTCTCGGCTCACTCCAATCTCTGCCTCCCGGGTTCAAGCTATTCTCCTGCCTCAGCCTCCAGAGTAGCTGGGACTACAGGTGCACACCACGCCTGGCTATTTTTAGTAGAGATGGGGTTTCACCATGTTGGCCAGACTGGTCTCCATCTCCTGACCTCAGGTGATCTGTGCACCTCAGCCTCCCACAATGCTGTGATTACAGGCATGAGCCACTGTGCCCAGCCTCACAATTCATTTTTATTTTAGGAATTTAAATAAAGTATGTGATGATTCTATTTCATTATGCTATGGGGAACACACATTAAAATGGCTACTATTAATGGTGGTGATAACTAATTTATTATATCTTGTAAAGAATTATAATTTATTTTCCAAGGGTTCCTTCCTTCTGCTGCTGGTTGTATTTCAATTACTCACCCCCTGCCACCCTCTGCTATCATTTCTCAAAACCTGAAATATCATCCTAAATTTAGAGTTACAATTTTAGACATGTGCTAGTCCAAAGACAATTCCTTTAATCCAACTAGAGTTTAGAGTAACTGCTTGGGCCCTGATGCAGTAGCACAATTTCGTTTCACTAAGTCCTTGGCTAGGGACTTTTCTTTCTGTTCTACACTGGATGCTGCTAAGTAACCAAGAGCCAAACTAGGTCCTCAAGGCGTGAATAAAGAACCCAGAAAAATACTCCTGATAATGTATTCTTTACTCTAGATGTTTTTCCTTTCAAATAGTTTTTATTTCCACCTTGTTTTTCTCTCATTATAATAGTAACACATGTGCATTATAGAAACCTTGAAAATTTGAATTTTAAATTAAATCACAGACAAAGAAAAAAAAATCACCTGTGGTTTTAACACTCTAAGACAAATCATATCAAATTTTGATATATTCCCTTCCAGTCTCTTCCTGTACATCAATTGACGTTTAATGTCAAAGTCAATTTCTCAACATAGATGGAAAGTTAAACATTTCTGGTTGCCTTGGGAAGGAAGTTGGTTCTGATGTCCCAGAAGTTCCCATTCAGCCTCATCTTATGATGGCCTTCCAATCCCACGCTCCAGCCACACCAAATTCCAACTGCTTCTCTAGGTGCTGTTCAAGCGCCATCACCATTGGACACTCTCCCAAGGGGTATCGTCTACACACTCTCATCCATCCTCTTTGCTTTTCTTATTTGTTTGACTGGTAATTTCTAGGTGCTGAATTTGTGGTGGACAGATTATAATATGCACGGGGCACCAACAATAGCAAGGGACACTCACAATGTGGAGAACATCAGAATAATTAGAATACACCATTTTAATTTCAGCCTACATGTAACTTTTGTGGCACTTTGAAAACCATAATTTTATTTTGCAGTCTAGCAACTTCTTTTATTTTGAGAGGTCCTAAGCACAGAGGATGAAGTGTGGAGGGTGGCATGATGGAGTTTAGAGCCTCAGGCTTAGCTCTGCAGTGACAAGACTTTCAAGATTCTACCACCTCTTTGAAGGAAGACTGATGCGGCCCTTCCTTTACTGCGTATGCCTGTGTCTTCTCAGTTATTACACTGTATTATATTTCATTGCTTACAAGCCCCTTTCCTTGTTAGACAGTGAGCTCCATGAGGGCAGGACTGTGCCTTGTCATTCATGTAGCTAACCTCTGGATTTTGGCCTTATTGTTTTCTGTTGTACTATGGATAAATTTTCGTTTTGTTTTTGTGATCATTCATGACTAGGTATACTTCAAAATGCTACTGTGAAAAAACCCCAAATTTCCACATAATGTTTACTTTTTATAAACATTTTAAATAGAATCTTCCCCTATTAGCTCATGAAAATATTTAAGAGGCAGAAGAAGTTTAAAGTAAAAGAACGAATACCTTTTATAGTAGAACTCAGGAAATATTTGTTGAATAAATATGGTATGCTGCATGTTTATTTTTAGGTGGAAATGCAACCTGTAAGCCCACTTTAAACTCTTGGATCTATACATTTATAATTAGTAAATAATAGAAGAGTGTTCACATTGGTACAAAAGGAAGAGGGATTTCTCTCTCTCTCTCACTAGTTATCGGTATCATAACATTAATATAAAAAAGAAGGCAATCCAGACTTATTTTTTCTCTTCAGGAACAATGTAACACTAATGGAAATCTGAATACTTTACAGCAAGATAGCATTACTTCACATGTCACTTTTGGATATTTCACACCTATCACCTTTTCCAAACTGACATTTATCTCAATACCTTATATTGCTGGTACTGTAGCAACAAATTGTAAAATCTTAATCATGTGACCATTGTTTACTCAATTCTGAATCTTAGGAGATTTGAAGTAATAGCTTACAAGTGAGTTTTTTAAAATTAAGAGTTAGAAAATCACCTTACTGAGTTCCCATAGAAATAAAAGATAATGCTCTAATAAAAATTCTGATACATCTGTGAACATACTCTCATTACATTTTTTTCTAGGCTGTAGAAATGATACAATATTTGAAAAAAATTCTGAAAATTTGTTTTTATTGAAAAAAAAAGCCTCTAGGCCGGGCGCGGTGGCTCACGCCTGTAATCCCAGCACTTTGGGAGGCCGAGGCGGGCGGATCACAAGGTCAGGAGATCGAGACCACGGTGAAACCCCGTCTCTACTAAAAATACAAAAAATTAGCCGGGCGCGGTTGTGGGCGCCTGTAGTCCCAGCTACTCGGGAGGCTGAGGCAGGAGAATGGCGTGAACCCGGGAGGCGGAGCTTGCAGTGAGCCGAGATCGCGCCACTGCACTCCAGCCTGGGCGACAGAGCGAGACTCCGTCTCAAAAAAAAAAAAAAAAAAAAAAAAGCCTCTAGGTATCCATATCTGCAGCACATATTGGCTTAAAAGCTAAATATCCTTTTGAGCTTTAAAAGCAATATTCTAGTAAAGAGCTAATTTTAATATTTTGAACAGGTAATTGCATTTTCCATGCATTTTTGCCAAAGTAGATGCAACCTGGAGAGCAAGCGTTTTTTTTCTTTCTTTTTTTCTTTTTTCTTTCTTTTTTATTTTTTTAGCAGAATTAGAGATTACAGATTGATACAGATTGTATAACTTAGTGCTGGGATTACTTGTTATTTTTATTGTTTTTTATTTTACTTATTTAGTATTATGACTTTCTTGACGTGAAAATTTGGGACCCAGAATAAATAATCCTAGTACTCAAAACAGAAATGGAGGACACATTTAAATGCACTATTAGAGGAAGTGTAGCTTACCTTTTTGTTTTTTTTCTAAAGAGATAGACTTAGAGCTTTCTATGAATACCACATTCTGAAAAAATGTCTTCAAAACTCTCTCAGCTCTATGGGAGGCTTTCATAGCAAAGAGAAAATATGACTAGCCTTTGACTGAACTTGATGACTTTTTGTTGGCCTGGACTAACTGACTTCTTTGACTTTCATCCAAAATAAGGATTATAGTTTATGCTGTGATTCAGCACACACACATACAAAGATGCACACATACACATATAAATAAGACAGAAGTTTCTTTCTGGGTTAAGATGGTAGATTGAACATATACATCTAATCTTGTTCCTTTTGAAAAACCCACTAAAACTATAGTGATGAAATACTTTAAAAAAAGACATAAACCCATAAAAGAAGAGAAAAGGAAAGGAGATGACAACAACATAATTTTGGAAGTGGGAAAGCAGATGGACAAGTTAGGTAACTGACTAGCTGATACCAGAAAGAAAACCCTATGCCAACACTGAGAAAAGCTAGGAACAACAAGATTTACACTTTAGAAAACTCAAAAGGCTCAGGAATTGGCAACATTAGGTACTTCTTGATCCAAGCATAAAGGGGGGATAACTAAGATATGGAAGGTTGCGTGCAATCTCCCCCAGACTCCTGGGCATATGGTCCTCTTCTATTCCAGCAGAAGATGGAAATCTTTAGATGAGAGGTCACCCCCTCATCCAAAGATACATCCAACACAGTCAAAGGACAGGTATTCAACCAAAAGCTGGGGTATTAAGTGATCATAAACAGATTGAATGTTGAGGACCCAGTGCAACCTGCTCACTATCATAATAATGGTAGTAAGACTTTTTCCCTCCAGGAGTAACTACTCTCTGGGGAATCTGATCAGCGCAAGAAAAAAGAGCTAAAGATACTGTTGCCAGGAATTCCCCCAAAATTGGTTGACTCAGGTCAACCTATGGTGAAGATCAAAGTTAATCAGCTGTAATACACTCAGAAACTCCAGTCACCCTCCTAGTCTTCAACATTTTATTATGAGAAAACATTCCAGTTTACTAAGTATCTAAGGAAATCTTCCAATACAAAAATGGAGATCGAAAGCAACTAGAAGGTAACAGAAACTAAGGAAATGAAAATTTCAAAACATTGTCAATATCTTCACAGATATAAGGCAAAATACTCTATCCATGCAACAAAAATAGGATACTAAAATAAAAGAACCCTTAGTCAACAACAACAAAAACAAAGAACCTTAGAAATGATAGCAGAAATGAAAATCTTAGTAAGAGATTTGGAAGATAAAATTGGCCAAAACTCCTAGAAAGTAGAACAAAAAGACAAAGAGGTAGAAAATGAAAGAGGAAGGATAAGAAAATCAGGGCCAGTATGCAAGTCCAACTTTCAAATAACAGATTTTCATAAAGCAATAACAGAGAAAATGAAGGGAGAAAAAAAAACCCAATAAGATATTCTAGAATGGATACTAACTATTTCCAGACATACAAGCTCTTAAAAATTTTGCCTTCCAGACACTCTTCTCAGGAATGTATGATAGGATGTACTTCATCAAAATGGCAAAGTAAACAAAGAGAGAGGGAGACACAGCCACAGAGCAGGGTGACACAGAGAGACACAACAAGAGTCAGCAGGGTGACAGTGAAGGAAAATTCCCGTGTGAAGGCAGTGTGCCAGGTGGAGAGGGAAATTGGTCCAGACAGGACTAGTGTGAATTGAGGGACAGACACACTGACAGCTGTCATCATCATGCCTTCTGTCATCATATCATCTTTTTTACCTAAAAAAACCTGGATTTTTACTCTCTGAAATAATGGAGTGAATCAAGAAAGACAAAAACACGAGATCCTGAAAACTGAGAATCCAATCTAGAAGAAAATAAAAAGGAATTCAAAAGATAATGGCTGTGCAGCAGGCTTAGAGAGCGGCCAGCTCAGGTAAAAGAAGAATGGAGGTTTCCAGAATGTGTTCTCAAAGAAAAGTCACAATGGGACCGATTGGTCACCTGACGCAATTTACCTTGTGGAAAATATTACTGAGAGATTATTGGAAGATGTGGGAAGAATTATGAAAACAGCAACAATCAACAAGCTATTTAATTTACTACAGGAAAAGCAAAAGGTAAGAAACAACCATAGTGTAATGTAATATGTATACATAATGTAGACACTGAATTTTGACTTCTCAAAAAACTATAGTGACTTATGTTGAAAGGTTGGGAGGGTCTGCAGAAGGAAGAGTGAAATCTTCATTTACCAGAATAGAAAGTAAACGGTATTCAAAATGAATTAGTCAGAAGTCAGCAGTACACTCATATTATTGGAAAAATATGGAGATACGTAAATATCAAGAGAAATAGCTAAAATAAATAGAAAATGGCAGCTCCTGGAAAGGGGCCTAGGGATAGAGTGGGAGAGTTGAGGAAGAAAATCATTATAATCTGTAACAAAGGGCTTATATCATTTGCCTTTTATTATTTTAAGTTGAACTTTCAATTTTGAGGCAATTGTAGATTCACATGCAATTTGTAAGACACAACACAGAGATTCTGCGTACCCTCTCTTCAGTTTCCTACAATGGGAGCATCTTGCAAAACTATAGTGAAATATCACAGCCAGAATATTAACATTGATCCAGTCAAGATATAGACATTTCCATCACCACAAGGAGTCCTCATGTTGTGTCCTTTTAGAGCCATACCCCCTTCCTCCTAGCTCCCATCATGATTACTGGCAACCACTCATGATATGCATTTCTATAATTTCAAGAATGTTACATAAATGGAGATACACACACACACACACACACACATATATATATATATACACTTCCCACACTACACTAATGTATGATACATCAGTAATACTTAATAATTAATGATATGTGATCTTTTGGGATTGGTATATTTTCACTCAGCATAATTCTCTCAAGATTCAACCACATTGTTGTGTGTATCAATACTTCATTCACCTTTACTGCTGAGTAGTTTTCCATAGCATGTATGTGCCACAATTTCTTTAACCTTTTGTCTATTGAAAAGTTTGACCAATAGGCAAAAGGTTAAACAAATTGTGGCACATACATGCTATGGAAAACTACTCAGTTGTATTTTAAATATTTATAGTACATACATAATATCATCATATGCAATATATTAATATATCATATGTAATATACTAATATATGTAATATATTATATAATAAATATTAATATTACTCTGGATTGTTTCCAGTTTTGGGTCATTACAAAGAAAGCTACTATGACCATGCATATATAGGATTTATGGGAACATAACAATTTCTCTGGGTTAAATGCCCAAGAATAAAATTACTTGGTCGGATAGTAACTAACTAAATAGTTTTAAGAAACTACTAAACTGTTTTCCCACCAGCAATGTGTAAGTGATCCGGCTTCTCTACATCTCCCCCAGCATTTTGTGTCGTTCCTATTTTTTGTTTTAGCCATTCTGGCAGGTGTGTAGTGATATCTCCTGTAGTTTTAACTGGCCTTTCCCCATGGGGCTGATGATATTAAACATCTTTTCTTGCACTTATTTGCCATGTTTATATGCTCTTCGGTGAAATGTCCTTCATGTTTTCTGCCTATTGTCTAATTCAACTGGTGTTTTTTTTTTTTACCCCCCTCGTGGAGTTTTGAGAGTTCTTTATATATTCTAGTCAGATACGTCATTTGCACATATTTTCTCTCAGTTTGCAGCTTTTTTTTTCATCCCCTTAGTGTCACTTGCAGAGCAAAAGTTTTTAATTCAGTGAGGTCCACTTTATCTCCTTCCTTCCTCTCTCCCTCCCTCCCTCCATCCTTCCCTCCCTCCCTCCTTCCTTCCCTCCCTCCCTCCCTTCCTTCCTTCCTTTTTATTTGTTTATTTATTTATTTATTTCAGACGGAGTCTCGCTCTGTTGCCCAGGCTGGAGTGCAGTAGCGCGATCTTGGCTCACTGCAAGCTCCACCTCCCGAGTTCATGCCATTCTCCTGCCTCAGCCTCCCGAGTTGCTGGGATTACAGGCACCCGCCAGCACGCCCGGCTAATTTTTTGTATTTTTAGTAGAAGCGGGGTTTCACCATGTTAGCCAGGATGGTCTTGATCTCCTGACCCTGTGATTTGCCCGCCTCAGCCTCCCAAAGTGCTGGGATTACAGGCAGGAGCCACTGCACCCGGCCTCTTTCTTTCTTTTTTGATGGAGTCTGGCACTGTGGCCTGGGCTGGAGTGCGTGGTGCAATCTTGGCTCACTGCAACCTCCACCTGCCAGGTTTAAACGATTCTTCTGCCTCAGCCTCCTGAGTAGCAGGGATTACAGGCACCCGCCACAATGCCCAGCTAATTTTTTGTATTTTTAGTAGAGACAGGGTTTCACCATGTTGGCCAGGCTGGTCTTGAACTCCTGACCTCGTGATTCGCCTGCCTTGGCCTCCCAAAGTGCTGGATTACAGGCGTGAGCCACCACACCCAGCCTATCTGTTTTCTTTTTAAGGATAGTGCTTTTGTTGTCAAGCCTAAGAACTTTCTGCTGAGTTCTAGATCCCAAAGATCTTCTCTTACTTTTTTTCTAAAAGTTTTATGCTCTATATTTAAGTCTGTGATTCATTATGTGTTACTCTTTATTACTTGACCTTTAAAACCAGGTATACATATACTACTTTGGTAAAACCAAAAATCTTTGAATAAAACCTAAAAGGCTCAAGAAATGACACTGGCTCTTATTACTTGTGATACATTCTATAATATGTATTTCCTATTCTGTCCTATCCTATCCTATCTTACAACAGACCCTCCCATCTCATTCTATAACTTCTCTTCCCATCTTGTTTCATTTCACTAAAAGAATGCGGGGGGGCGGAGCAAGATGGCCGAATAGGAACAGCTCCAGTCTCCAACTCCCAGCGCGAGCGACACAGAAGACCGGTGATTTCTGCATTTTCAACTGAGGTACTGGGTTCATCTCACTGGGGAGTGCCGGACGATCGGTGCTGGTCAGCTGCTGCAGCCCGACCAGTGAGAGCTGAAGCAGGGCGAGGCATTGCCTCACCTGGGAAGCGCAAGGGGGAAGGGAATCCCTTTTCCTAGCCAGGGGAACTGAGACACACAACACCTGGAAAATCGGGTAACTCCCACCCCAATACTGCGCTTTAAGCAAACAGGCACACCAGGAGATCATATCCCACACCTGGCCGGGAGGGTCCCACACCCACGGAGCCTCCCTCATTGCTAGCACAGCAGTCTGTAATCTACCGGCAAGGCAGCAGCGAGGCTGGGGGAGGGGCGCCCGCCATTGCTGAGGCTTAAGTAGGTAAACAAAGCTGCTGGGAAGCTCGAACTGGGTGGAGCTCACAGCAGCTCAAGGAAACCTGTCTGTCTCTGTAGACTCCACCTCTGGGGACAGGGCAATAACAAACACAGCCGAAACCTCTGCAGACTCAAACGACTCTGTCTGACAGCTTTGAAGAGAGCAGTGGATCTCCCAACACGGAGGTTGAGATCTGAGAAGGGACAGACTCCCTGCTCAAGTGGGTCCCTGACCCCTGAGTAGCCTAACTGGGAGACATCCCCCACTAGGGGCAGTCTGACACCCCACACCTCACAGGGTGGAGTACACCCCTGAGAGGAAGCTTCCAAAGCAAGAATCAGACAGGTACACTCGCTGTTCAGAAATATTCTATCTTCTGCAGCCTCTGCTGCTGATACCCAGGCAAACAGGGTCTGGAGTGGACCTCAAGCAATCTCCAACAAACCTACAGCTGAGGGTCCTGACTGTTAGAAGGAAAACTATCAAACAGGAAGGACACCTACACCAAAACCCCATCAGTACATCACCATCATCAAAGACCAGAGGCAGATAAAACCACAAAGATGGGGAAAAAGCAGGGCAGAAAAGCTGGAAATTCAAAAAATAAGAGAGCATCTCCCCCGGCAAAGGAGCGCAGCTCATCGTGAGCAATGGATCAAAGCTGGACGGAGAATGACTTTGACGAGATGAGAGAAGAAGGCTTCAGTCCATCAAATTTCTCAGAGCTAAAGGAGGAATTACGTACCCAGCGCAAAGAAACTAAAAATCTTGAAAAAAAAGTGGAAGAATTGATGGCTAGAGTAATTAATGCAGAGAAGGTCATAAACAAAATGAAAGAGAGGAAAACCATGACACGAGAAATACGTGACAAATGCACAAGCTTCAGTAACCGACTCGATCAACTGGAAGAAAGAGTATCTGCGATTGAGGATCAAATGAATGAAATGAAGCGAGAAGAGAAACCAAAAGAAAAAAGAAGAAAAAGAAATGAACAAAGCCTGTAAGAAGTATGGGATTATGTAAAAAGACCAAATCTACGTCTGATTGGGGTGCCTGAAAGTGAGGGGGAAAATGGAACCAAGTTGGAAAACACTCTTCAGGATATCATCCAGGAGAACTTCCCCAACCTAGTAGGGCAGGCCAACATTCAAATCCAGGAAATACAGAGAACGCCACAAAGATACTCCTCGAGAAGAGCAACTCCAAGACACATAATTGCCAGATTCACCAAAGTTGAAATGAAGGAAAAAATCTTAAGGGCAGCCAGAGAGAAAGGTCGGGTTACCCACAAAGGGAAGCCCATCAGACTAACAGCAGATCTCTCGGCAGAAACTCTCCAAGCCAGAAGAGAGTGGGGGCCAATATTCAACATTCTTAAAGAAAAGAATTTTAAACCCAGAATTTCATATCCAGCCAAACTAAGTTTCATAAGTGAAGGAGAAATAAAATCCTTTACAGATAAGCAAATGCTTAGAGATTTTGTCACCACTAGGCCTGCCTTACAAGAGACCCTGAAGGAAGCACTAAACATGGAAAGGAACAACCAGTACCAGCCATTGCAAAAACATGCCAAAATGTAAAGACCATCGAGGCTAGGAAGAAACTGCATCAACTAACGAGCAAAATAACCAGTTAATATCATAATGGCAGGATCAAGTTCACACATAACAATCTTAACCTTAAATGTAAATGGACTAAATGCTCCAATTAAAAGACACAGACTGGCAAACTGGATAAAGAGTCAAGACCCATCAGTCTGTTGTATTCAGGAGACCCATCTCACACGCAGAGACATACATAGGCTCAAAATAAAGGGATGGAGGAAGATTTACCAAGCAAATGGAGAACAAAAAAAAGCGGGGGTTGCAATACTAGTCTCTGATAAAACAGACTTTAAACCATCAAAGATCAAAAGAGACAAAGAAGGCCATTACATAATGGTAAAGGGATCAATTCAACAGGAAGAGCTAACTATCCTAAATATATATGCACCCAATACAGGAGCACCCAGATTCATAAAGCAAGTCCTTAGAGACTTACAAAGAGACTTAGACTCCCATACAATAATAATGGGAGACTTCAACACTCCACTGTCAACATTAGACAGATCAACGAGACAGAAAGTTAACAAGGATATCCAGGAATTGAACTCATCTCTGCAGCAAGCAGACCTAATAGACATCTATAGAACTCTCCACCCCAAATCAACAGAATATACATTCTTCTCAGCACCACATCGTACTTACTCCAAAATCGACCACGTAATTGGAAGTAAAGCACTCCTCAGCAAATGTACAAGAACAGAAATTATAACAAACTGTCTCTCAGACCACAGTGCAATCAAACTAGAACTCAGGACTAAGAAACTCAATCAAAACCGCTCAACTACATGGAAACTGAACAACCTGCTCCTGAATGACTACTGGGTACATAATGAAATGAAGGCATAACGAAATAAAGATGTTCTTTGAAACCAATGAGAACAAAGATACAACATACCAGAATCTCTGGGACACATTTAAAGCAGTGTGTAGAGGGAAATTTATAGCACTAAATGCCCACAAGAGAAAGCAGGAAAGATCTAAAATTGACACTCTAACATCACAATTAAAAGAACTAGAGAAGCAAGAGCAAACAAATTCGAAAGCTAGCAGAAGGCTAGAAATAACTAAGATCAGAGCAGAACTGAAGGAGATAGAGACACAAAAAACTCTCCAAAAAATCAGTGAATCCAGGAGTTGGTTTTTTGAAAAGATCAACAAAATTGACAGACCACTAGCAAGACTAATAAAGAAGAAAAGAGAGAAGAATCAAATCGACGCAATTAAAAATGATAAAGGGGATATCACCACCGACCCCACAGAAATACAAACTACCATCAGAGAATACTATAAACACCTCTATGCAAATAAACTGGAAAATCTAGAAGAAATGGATAATTTCCTGGACACTTACACTCTTCCAAGACTAAACCAGGAAGAAGTTGAATACCTGAATAGACCAATAGCAGGCTCTGAAATTGAGGCAATAATTAATAGCCTACCAACCAAAAAAAGTCCAGGACCAGATGGATTCACAGCTGAATTCTACCAGAGGTACAAGGAGGAGTTGGTACCATTCCTTCTGAAACTATTCCAATCAATAGAAAAAGAGGGAATCCTCCCTAACTCATTTTATGAGGCCAACATCATCCTGATACCAAAGCCTGGCAGAGACACAACAAAAAAAGAGAATTTTAGACCAATATCCCTGATGAACATCGATGCAAAAATCCTCAATAAAATACTGGCAAACCGGATTCAGCAACACATCAAAAAGCTTATCCACCATGATCAAGTGGGCTTCATCCCTGGGATGCAAGGCTGGTTCAACATTCGCAAATCAATAAACATAATCCACCATATAAACAGAACCAAAGACAAAAACCACATGATTATCTCAATAGATGCAGAAAAGGCTTTTGACAAAATTCAACAGCCCTTCATGCTAAAAACGCTCAATAAATTCGGTATTGATGGAACGTACCTCAAAATAATAAGAGCTATTTATGACAAACCCACAGCCAATATCATACTGAATGGGCAAAAACTGGAAAAATTCCCTTTGAAAACTGGCACAAGACAGGGATGCCCTCTCTCACCACTCCTATTCAACATAGTGTTGGAAGTTCTGGCTAGGGCAATTAGGCAAGAGAAAGAAATCAAGGGTATTCAGTTAGGAAAAGAAGAAGTCAAACTGTCCCTGTTTGCAGATGACATGATTGTATATTTAGAAAACCCCATTGTCTCAGCCCAAAATCTCCTTAAGCTGATAAGCAACTTCAGCAAAGTCTCAGGATACAAAATTAATGTGCAAAAATCACAAGCATTCTTATACACCAGTAACAGACAAACAGAGAGCCAAATCAGGAATGAACTTCCATTCACAATTGCTTCAAAGAGAATCAAATACCTAGGAATCCAACTTACAAGGGATGTAAAGGACCTCTTCAAGGAGAACTACAAACCACTGCTCAGTGAAATCAAAGAGGACACAAACAAATGGAAGAACATACCATGCTCATGGATAGGAAGAATCAATATCGTGAAAATGGCCATACTGCCCAAGGTAATTTATAGATTCAATGCCATCCCCATCAAGCTACCAATGAGTTTCTTCACAGAATTGGAAAAAACTGCTTTAAAGTTCATATGGAACCAAAAAAGAGCCCGCATCTCCAAGACAATCCTAAGTCAAAAGAACAAAGCTGGAGGCATCACGCTACCTGACTTCAAACTATACTACAAGGCTACAGTAACCAAAACAGCTTGGTACTGGTACCAAAACAGAGATATAGACCAATGGAACAGAACAGAGTCCTCAGAAATAATACCACACGTCTACAGCCATCTGATCTTTGACAAACCTGAGAGAAACAAGAAATGGGGAAAGGATTCCCTATTTAATAAATGGTGCTGGGAAAATTGGCTAGCCATAAGTAGAAAGCTGAAACTGGATCCTTTCCTTACTCCTTATACGAAAATTAATTCAAGATGGATTAGAGACTTAAATTTAGACCTAATACCATAAAAATCCTAGAGGAAAACCTAGGTAGTACCATTCGGGACATAGGCATGGGCAAAGACTTCATGTCTAAAACACCAAAAGCAATGGCAGCAAAAGCCAAAATTGACAAATGGGATCTCATTAAATTAAAGAGCTTCTGCACAGCAAAAGAAACTACCATCAGAGTGAACAGGCAACCTACAGAATGGGAGAAAATTTTTGCAATCTACTCATCTGACAAAGGGCTAATATCCAGAACCTACAAAGAACTCAAACAAATTTACAAGAAAAAAACAAACAACCCCATCAAAAAGTGGGCAAAGGATATGAACAGACATTTCTCAAAAGAAGACATTCATACAGCCAACAGACACATGAAAAAATGCTCATCATCACTGGCCATCAGAGAAATGCAAATCAAAACCACAATGAGATACCATCTCATACCAGTTAGAATGGCGATCATTAAAAAGTCAGGAAACAACAGGTGCTGGAGAGGATGTGGAGAAACAGGAACACTTTTACACTGTTGGTGGGATTGTAAACTAGTTCAACCATTATGGAAAACAGTATGGCGATTCCTCAAGGATCTAGAACTAGATGTACCATATGACCCAGCCATCCCATTACTGGGTATATACCCAAAGGATTATAAATTATGCTGCTATAAAGACACATACACACGTATGTTTATTGCGCACTATTCACAATAGCAAAGACTTGGAATCAACCCAAATGTCCAGCAGTGACAGATTGGATTAAGAAAATGTGGCACATATACACCATGGAATACTATGCAGCCATCAAAAAGGATGAGTTTGCGTCCTTTGTAGGGACATAGATGCAGCTGGAAACCATCATTCTTAGCAGACTATCACAAGAACAGAAAACCAAACACCGCATGTTCTCACTCATAGGTGGGAACTGAACAATAAGATCACTTGGACTCAGGAAGGGGAACATCACACACAGGGGCCTATCATGGGGGGGGGGAGGGATTGCATTGGGAGTTATACCTGATGTAAATGATGAGTTGATGGGTGCAGCACACCAACATGGCACAAGTATACATATGTAACAAACCTGCACGTTATGCACATGTACCTTACAACTTAAAGTATAATAATAATAAATAAATTAAAAAAAAAAAAAAAGAACAGCAACAACAAAAAAAAAAAAAAAAAAAAAAGAATGCTGATCATAACCCACTCATTTGATTTCACGACACTCTACCATAGCTTGAAAAGCACGGTAGATACAGTGTTTTCTACCTGCTTCACATCCCTCAGTTTTACTTTTCAGTATGTCTTCTTTTCTAACTTTTCTTTATTGCCAATTCTATCTCAGATGTTGAAAAAAATCACCCACTGCTCTTTGACCCAAAAGAAAAAAACTACTTTTTCCTGAGGTTTATTACTTGCTCCCTTCTCAGTGCTTCCCTAGGAGGTGACCAGAACTGCACACAGTCTGCATTTCTACTTAACTTGAGTCCTAAGAGAGCAAGGGCAGGCTCAACAGCCAGTTGAAATAAATTCTGGGAAAATGAGAGACACTGTTGTTATTTTCTCTCTTAAGTTCTATGCCTTTTTACGGTCACATCAGAAATAGAACATCATCTCCTTATTCCTCACAAAACTATATTCTCAGTGACTTTCTGAAACACTTTTTTATTTCAACAGTCATTACAAACTTTTGGTATGTGATTGATTATTCCTATGGCAGGTAAAACATACTGTGCACAGGGCCTGCTACCACAGTAAACTAGGTTGCTGGGAGATTCAATCAAAATAGTTATCGACCCATGTTTACCAAATATGCTAACCAGTACTTTTTTGTGATTTGGTGAACTTGATTTTTTATTGTGTTTGTTCCCAGGCTTGCTAATTAACAACATTCAGAAATACTAATTCACACTAATGAGGGAATCTATTATGTAAGATACCACTGCACTTGAGTATTTCTCTTCACAATCAAAGACCCCATTTACACTGAGTAGATAATTCATGCATCCTCAGCATCTTAAATTACATTAATTATGATATGAATGTCTCTAAGATTCTCTGTTAAAGATTGTCAATTAACCTTACTTACTGGCTAGCAGAAATGCTGGCAAAATTTCACGAAATAGTTCCTGACACTTAATTAAAACAAATTTCTCTGTTTTGAGTGATGGTGCGAAGCACTAGAGAGTTTTCAAAAACAATTAATATGGTCTCTACTGCTAAAACTGCTGATCATACATCTAGTAACTGCCCATAAGGTGAAAAGAAAAACACAATAAAATTTGTTTTCTTTCTTCTTTTTAATTGCATATGTTATATATACTATCTTTATTCAAATGGAAACACTAGGATATGTTTTTATATATTCCTTAAAAATTATTGCAACTGCAAAATACTGGAGGAGTTTCATTATCTTCTTAGAGTCACTCAAATACTCACTGATTTGAGTACCTCAAACACTTACTTACTGCTGAACTGTGATTCAGCAATAACAGTTTTAATAATATCATACTCTTTGCCTCTGTGATGCATCTCATTTGTGTGTGGGCTTTTTAAAACCCCCAAACAATTTTTATTAATAAAGTTTAATTGATTCCTGAATAATTAAATAGTAAACCATTTATTTGTTCACAATGTGTTCATTATTAATTCATTTAAAATAAATATTTTCCAAACTTCTATTATGTGCCATGCACTGTGCTGTCATATAGTAAACCAATGTCTCCCTCTCAGAGTAACTGAAGTATTTCTGGCAAAGGCGGTATTTTCACTGCCTTTATCTTTAATAAAGGAAGTGGTCCCTGATACATAGTATTATTTCTGTGATTACATGAATTATTCAACATGAGGACTCTTAAAACTCACTCCAAGGAATAAAGGACTAAAGTTTGTATGAGAATATAACTTTTAACCTTCCATTTACCACAGGTAGAAATTGTCATCAAGTACTGGAAGAAAGGAAGACAAATACATGCAAATTAATCAAGTCCAGGATTTCAATTCGTCAAAATTAATGCAGAAATCAGCATTAATTAATAAATAATAATATATTTAATATATTGAGCACCTATTCTGTGCTGGGCATTGTACAAGAATTTTACACACATTATATCTTATTACTCACATAACCCTATAAGGTAGATATCATTTCTACCACCCTAAAAAGAGAGAGAACAAATTAAAGTGGCAGTGAGGTTAAGTCATTTGTCTCATCTCACCCAACCTAGTGGGGGAACTAGGATTTGAAACAAGTTCTGTTTTACTCCAACACTAAGCACTGTGTCTGATTAATTCAATTTTCATAAAAATTTCCTTGAGAATATACTATAGTCATAGCACTATCAGTTTCCCAACAGCAAATAAAGACAGAAAACTCACAGCCTGGTGAAAACATTTTTTTTTTAAACTCACATACAAAAACCAATTTTTATAGATTTTTATAGTTTCAATAGTATATCATTGAAGTGTGCGTAGCAAAAGCAAGGTAAATTCATAGACTAGAATGACTGCCTTTATTAGAACCAAACAGTGAGATAATCCTGGTAAAGCCAAGTGGTCAATCACATTCAGATCACTGGGATAGTCACTGCTCCATACCTGACATCATCTCAGATAGCCTTCTCAATGTATAACTGAACTAGTCAAATTAGATGAGATCAATGAATTGCTTTTTTTTGTTGTTGTTGTTGAGACAGGGTCTTTTTGCGTTGCCCAGGCTGGAGTGCAGTGATGTGATCATGGCTCACTGCAGCCTCAACCTCCTGGGCTCAAAAGATCCCCTCACTTCTTAGCCCCGCAACTGGCTGGGGCTACAGGCATGTGCCACCATGCCCAATTAATTTTTATATCTTTTGTAGAGATGGGGTTTCGTCATGCTGCCCAGGCTAGTCTCTAACTCCTGGGCTCAAGTGATCCACCGGCCTGGGCCTCCCAAAGTGTGGGGATCACAGGTGTCAGCCACTGTGCCTGGTGATGAATTGCTCTTACCATTCTAAGCTAAAACACTACTTCATCTTAGGGGGAAACATTCTGAATCAATGGCAAAATGAGTGAGAGGGAGTTATGTAATCCTATCTCCACAAGGACGAGATCTGTTTCCTTCGAACCGTATTCAGAGATATCTGATTGCAATCAAAGCAGCCATGTTTTATAATGACACTACAAATTACAGAATCACAAATCTATATTATTAATCAAATCTGCTGGAGAATTCTAAATATATCTTGATATGGTTTGGCTCTGTATCCCCACCCAAATCTCATGTTGAGTTGTTATTCCCAATGTTGGGAGAGGGACCGGGTGGGAGGTGAATGGATCATGGGGGTAGATTATGGTTTAAAAGTGTGGCACTTCACCCTTTACTCTCACTCTCTCACTCTCTCTGTCTCTCTTTCTCTTCTGACACCATGTAAAGACACGCTTCCTTCCCCTTCGCCCTTCTGACATGACTGTAAGTTTCCTGAGGCCACTCAGGCATGCTTCCTATACAGGGTGTGGAACTGTGAGTCAATTAAACTTTTCTTCATAAATCACCCAGTCTCAGGCAGTTCTTTATAGCAGTGTGCGAACAAACTAATACAGATCTGGTAAATTTTCCCCCAACTTTCCACTCTTATTCAGCTAGCAGTAATAGTGCTAGGAAATGTCAACATGTTAACCCCAAAATCATCTGGACTAACTTGTCTAGAGATGGTAACATAAGCATTGTTAAAAAAAAATGGAAATTACTCACTCAAAACCGTTCAACCACATGGAAATTGAACAACCTGCTCCTGAAAGACTACTGGGGTACATAACGAAATGAAGGCAGAAATAAAGATGTTCTTTGAAAACAATCAGAACAAAGACACAATACACCAGAATCTCTGGGGCACATTTAAATCAGTGTATAGAGGGAAATTTATAACACTAAATGCCCACAAGAGAAAGCAGGAAAGATCTAAAATTGACACCCAACATCACAATTAAAAGAACTAGAGAAGCAAGAGCAAACACATTCAAAAGCTAGCAGAAGGCAAGAAACAACTAAGATCAGAGCAGAACTGAAGGGGATAGAGACACAAAAAACCCTTCAAAAAATCAATGAATCCAGGAGCTGGTGTTTTGAAAAGATTAACAAAATTCATAGACCACTAGCAAGACTAATAAAGAAGAAAAGAGAGAAGAATCAAATAGACACAATAGAAAATGATAAAGGGGATATCACCACTGATCCCACAGAAATACAAACTACCATCAGAGAATACTATAAACATCTCTACACAAATAAACTAGAAAATCTAGAAGAAATGGAGAAATTCCTGGACACATACACCCACCCAAGACTAAACCAGGAAGAAGTTGAATCCCTGAATAGACCGATAACAGGCTCTGAAATTGAGGTAATAATGAATAGCCTACCAACCAGAAAAAGTCCAGGACCAGATGGATTCACAGCCAAATTCTACCAGAGGTACAAAGAGGAGCTGGTACCATTCCTTCTGAAACTATTCCTATCAATAGAAAAAGAGGGAATCCTCCCTAACTCATTTTATGAGGCCAGCATCATTCTGATACCAAAGCTTGGCAGAGACACAACAAAAAAAGAGAATTTTAGACCAATATCCCTGATAAACGTCGATGCAAAAAACCTCAATAAGATACTGGCAAACCGAATCCAGCAGCACATCAAAAAGCTTATCCACCATAATCAAGTGGAGTTCAACCCTGGAATGCAAGGCTGGTTCAACATACACAAATCAACAAACATAATCCATCACATAAACAGAACCAAAGACAAAAACCACATGATTATCTCAATAGACACAGAAAATACCTTTGACAAAATTCAACAGCCCTTCATGCTAAAAACTCTCAATAAATTAGGTATTGATGGGACATATCTCAAAATAATAAGAGCTATTTATGACAAACCCACAGCCAACATCATACTGAATGGGCAAAAACTGAAAGCTTTCCCTTTGAAAACTGGCACAAAATAGGGATGCCCTCTCTCACTACTCCTATTAAACATAGTGTTGGAACTTCTGGCCAGGGCAATCAGGCAAGAGAAAGAAATAAAGCGTATTCAATTAGGAAAAGAGGAAGTCAAATTGTCCTTGTTTGCAGATGACATGATTGCAGATGACATATTTAGAAAACCCCATCATCTCAGCCCAAAATCTCCTTAAGCTGATAAGCAACTTCAGCAAACTCTCAGGATACAAAATCAATGTGCAAAAATCACAAGCATTCTTATACACCAAAAACAGACAGAGAGCCAAATCATGAGTGAACTCCCATTCACAATTGCTTCAAAGAGAATAAAATACCTAGGAATCCAACTTATAAGGGACGTGAAGGACCTCTTCAAGGAGAACTACAAACCACACTGCTCAATGAAATAAAAGAGGACACAAGCAAATGGAAGAACATTCCATGCTCATGGATAGGAAGAATCAATATTGTGAAAATGGCCATACTGCCCAAGGTAATTTATAGATTCAATGCCATCCCCATCAAGCTACCAATGACTTTCTTCACAGAATTGGAAAAAAGTACTTTAAAGCTCATATGAAACCCAAAAAGAGCCCTCATTGCCAAGACAATCCTAAGCCAAAAGAACAAAGCTGGAGGCCTCACGCTACCTGACTTCAAACTATACTACAAGGCTACAGTAACCAAAACCGCTTGGTACTGGTACCAAAACAGAGATATAGACCAATGGAACAGAACAAAGGCCTCAGAAATAATAGCACACATCTACAACTATCTGATCTTTGACAAACCTGACAAAAACAAGAAATGGGGAAAGGATTCCTTATTTAATAAATGGTGCTGGGAAAACTGGCTAGCCATATGCAGAAAACTGAAACTGGATCCCTTTCTTACGCCTTATACAAAAATTAATTCAATATGGATTAAAGACTTACATGTTAGACCTAAAACCATAAAAACCCTAGAAGAAAACCTAGGCAATACCATTTAGGACATAGGCATGGGCAAGGACTTCATGTCTAAAACACCAAAAGCAATGGCAACAAAAGCTAAAATAGACAAATGGGATCTAATTAAACTAAAGAGCTTCTGCACAGCAAAATAAACTATCAGAGTGAATAAGCAATCTACAGAATGGGAGAAAATTTTTGCAATCTACTCATTTGACAAAGGGCTAATATCCAGAATCTACAAAGAACTCAAACAAATTTACAAGAAAAAAACGAACAACCACATCAAAAAGTGGGCAAAGATATGAACAGACACTTGTCAAAAGAAGACATTTATGCAGCCAACAGACACATGAAAAAGTGCTCATCATCACTTGGCCATCAAAGAAGTGCAAGTCAAAACCACAATGAGATACCATCTCACATCAGTTAGAATGGTGATCATTAAAAAGTCAGGAACCAACAGGTGCTGGAGAGAATGTTCAGAAATAGGAACACTTTTACACTGTTGGTGGGACTGTAAACTAGTTCAACCATTGTGGAAGACAGTGTAGCAATTCCTCAAGGATCTAGAACTAGAAATACCATTTGACCCAGCAATCCCATTAGTGGGTATATACCCAAGGGATTATAAATCATGCTACTAAAAAGACACATGCACACATATGTTTATTGCGGCACTATTCACAATAGCAAAGACTTGGAACCAACCCAAATGTCCATCAATGATAGACTGGATTAAGAAAATGTGGCACATATATACCATGGAATACTATGCAGCCATGAAAAATGATGAGTTCATGTCCTTGGTAGGGACATGGATGAAGCTGGAAACCATCATTCTCAGCAAACTATTGCAAGAACAGAAAATCAAACACCTCATGTTCTCATTCATAGGTGAGAACTGAACAATGAGAACAGTTGGACACAGGAAGGGGAACATCACACACCAGGGCCTGTTGTGGGGTTGGAGGAAGGGGGAGGGATAGCATTAGGAGATATACCTAATGTAAATGACGAGTTAATGGGTATAGCACACCAACACGGCACATGTATACATATGTAACAAACCTGCAAGTTGTGCACATGTACCCTAGAACTTAAAGTAAAATTAAAAAAAAAAAAACAAGGAAATTACTGTTGTATACCTTAATTGACAGGTGAAGGTATAGCAAGAGAATATTTGTAGTGTATGCAACGATAAAGGGAATAAATTGAGCAGACTTGCCATATTTACTGAAAAAGAAGACAAATCATTTCACATTTCACTAACAGTAAACATACAGCTGGTTTACACTGTTTCATTAGCAGCATGAATTATACAAAAGAAAACATGCTAAGCAGCAAGCATGGTATAACACAGAAAGCTTTGAACTTAGACCTAAGTGCAACTTCAAATCCCAACTTTGGCATTCAGACTGAATTATGTGGGCAAGTGATTTACATTTTCTGAGTCTCAGTTTCCTTATCTGCAAAATGGCTATGTGTGTATTAAATGAACCAATTCATAGAAAAGGTCTAGCCAATGCCTCAATACATTAGGTGCTAACAATGCTATTTTCCTTTTCTTTCTTAGGCTCTATGAGTGAAGGATACTACAGGGAGAAATAGAAAAGTCCATCAGACACTGACACTGTCTTCACAGAACCCACAGGATGTTGAAAATAAGCTTTAAATGTCTGGGATGGTAGATTGCAACACTAGCCACAATGCTTGCAGCTTCTCACATGAAGAGGTGGAATCTCTTTCTCCATCTCTTGCATTTGGGCTGTCCCTGTCATTTGCTTTGACCAACAGGACATAGTGAACATTAAGCTGTGATAGGTTGAGCCTGAACTTCAAGAGGCCTTTCAGATATCAATGTACTGCTCTTGGGAGCCCACCACCACCATGTGAACCAGCCCAGCCTGCTGGAGGATGAAAGACCATATGAGTAGAGAGGAGTAATCCTAACTGAGGCCCCCTTAGTCCGGTCAGCACCAGTTAATACAGCAGCTGAACACAGAGTATGAGTCGGTTCATTTAAGACCAGAAGAACTGCCTAACAGAATTGTGGGCTAAACAAATGGTTGCCGTTTTAAGCCACTAAATCTGAGGGAGAGGGATTAGCTATGCAACAGATAACATACAAATGTAAGAAGATATGGGGTCATGACATTTTTCAATCAAAAGACAAAATTATGGGAACAATAGTTTCAAAACAATAGTTTCAAAAGAGTTTTGGGAATGATTAGTCATCAATTCCAATAGAATGATGTGGTATAAGAATTGCTATTGCATTAGATTAATGAAAGTTGCAAATCTCAGGGTTTCACGTGCAAATGATTCTTGGTAGCTGGAGGTACAGAGATTAATTTTTCCCAGGCAATATTATTCTGAGGTTTCTATGTTTTTGGAGTTCAGAAACTGTTGTTATGCATTATACATGGCAAAAGAAGAAAAAGATGGCAAGGGAAGAAAAGCTGAACAAAACTAGATGTTGAAAATAAAATACCTGTAAAAGGAATTTGGGACAATGTCAGGGAGTTTTATACTGCAGGTAGCAAAAAACAAAGCCTGGGTAACTCATCTGTTTCCCACGTCAGTCATGCATTGCAGAAAAAGGATCCTGGCCTTTACTTAACCTTTTTTTCCCCCTTCTTTACCAAGTAGAGCACACCACGAAAGCGATTAAATATAATTTTAAAATTGTGTCATATTGGTTTATCTTTGTGCAGCAGACAACTAAGTGTGCCTTTGAAGGACATAATTGGAGATATATGAAGGAAAAATCACCATGCAGCTGAAAAGTGCTTCTCTTAAATATGGGCTAAATTCTGTGATTTGTGTAATGGGTAACTTTGTGCTTATTTTGTGCGAATTTCGGATGTCACCCACAGATTTTTTCTGAAAACTGTGAAGTCTGAAGAACGAGGAAGATGCCTTTTGTTCCCCTCAGTGCCAATCAATACTGTAACTGGGGTGGGCTGGGGTGGTAAAACTTACAGACAAACAGCAAGTTCTTTGAGGTGACAGTTGTCACGCCTCCTCCCTGCCTTCTAAATGCCCAGAAACATGCTAGCTCTGAGTAGCAGCCCTCAAATACTTTCTGATTTGAATTGAAATCCAGTGGAGGGCTTATCCAAGTTTTAAGAATGAGCCACTATGGAGCACACACATAAACTTCACAATGGTGGGTGGCATATACCTGATGCACTTCTTAGGACAGAAAGGACTATGGCTGGCAGTGAAAAGGGAAGAGAAAGAGTGGGAAGAATGAGAGGCAAGAAGCAGCGGGTAGCACTTTTCTCTGTATCAAAGAGTCGTGAAATGAGGGTAAGGACAGAAAATTCACTCCAGGCATTCCTCAGCCAATCCTTGCTTTCCTCTTCCATTTCTTAGTTTGGAATTGCTAGTGAGGATACGAGTTAATGGCTAAGGAAGTTACTTTGCATTGGTCCAGAAGAGCAGGTTATAGAAACTCAAGTTTAGAAGAAAATTTCTTAGAGGTTGTCTGGTTTGATCTCTTTAAGCTTCCAGAAATTCCTGACTGTTGATCATCCAACTTTGATTTGAATGTTTCCAATTATGGAATCCACTCGATTGCTGTGGAGTCTCTAATTGCTAAGCTGTCATTATTATTGAACTAAATATTGGTATCACACACCTTTTAGTTCTGTTTCTGTCCTTTGAAGCAACCAAGAACATATCTTCAACCTCTTGAAAAGCTGAAGAGGGGCCATACTTTGTACAAGAAAGAGAGCTGGGTTAGAAGTTAGGACACTTTGGTTTTGCAACTGACTAGTTGGTGTCCTGCTCCCTCAATTTATTTATTTATCTGTTTATTTTTGAGATGGAGTCTTGCTCTTGTCACCCAGGCTGGAGTGCGAGGGCATGATCTCAGCTCACTGCAACCTTCTGTTCCTGGCTTCAAGCGGTTCTCCTGCCTCAGCCTCCTGAGTAGCTGGGATTACAGGTGCCCACCACCACGCCTGGCTAATTTTTGTATTTTTAGTAGAGATGGGGTTTCACTATGTTGATCAGGCTGGTCTCGAACTACTGACCTCAGGTGATCCATCCCCCTCGGCCTCCCAAAGTGCTAGGATTACAGGCGTAAACCACCGCACCCGGCCTCCTCATTTTATGTAACTTGTTGCTGCAGTAATCACATACTCAATATTTTGTTAATATTACTTTTGAAAGTCTGCACTAACAGTGGAATATAATTGCATAGCTATAGGTTGAGGCCAGGAATTTTTTTTTTTTTTTGAGATATAATACAAAGGATACTGGGCATGAAATGGTTAGACTAGAAGTTATAAACCCATGTCGTTCAAGGCAGGTAGGTAACAGAGAGGTTGAAAGGAATGGGGGATTGGTGGTTTGGGTTCCTGGAAAGACAATAGGGACTGGTTGAAATCTGCAATTTAAAAGACATAATCTATTTAAAGGCATTTGTGGTAGCCAGCCTCTAACATGGTCCCCAGTGGTCCTCATCCCCTGGTACTACCCCCCTGTATAGTTCCCACCTACACTGTACAGGGTTGGTCTGTGTGACCACTTGCACATGAAAGAAGCGATGGCATAATACTTCTGAGCTTAGATCATAAAAGACTGCAGCTTCTGTCTGCATACTCTCTCTGTTCTCTCTGGGGGAGGTCAGCTGCATGTCATGCGGTCATTCAGGCAACCTAGGGTGTGAATGATGTGGCAAGGAAATAAGGCCTGCTAGCAAATGCTCGGTTGAGCTTGGAAATGGGTCCTCTTCCAGCATCTCCAGCCAAGAGCTTGACTGCAACCTCATAAGAGACTTTGAGTCATAACCATTCAGCTAAACTGCCTCTGGATACCTGACCATAGAAACTGTGAGATTATATGTTATTTCAAACCACTAAATTGAGGGTAATTTGCTATATAACAATAGATAACTAATATAGCATTTGGATTCATTTTAAAGTATCAATGTGCACGTGCACACACACTTTGTTGATGAAACAACATATATAGCTCCAGTTTATAACCCTGGGTTTCTCAATGAAACCTGGATCTACGGAAGCCAAAAGGTATGGTTAACGCGGCACTTGAAGGTCATTTGGCAGCTCAGTTTCTGCTGGAAGGGAGGAGATGAAATCCACTCAGAGCTCAAGCAGGGAGCTATTTTATCCACCAATGGAAACAGAATATAATTTTTCTTAACACTGTAGAGTAACAACAAACATTGGGACAGAACCTAGAGAAATCTGACAGAAATCCTGTTTTATAATACAAAGAGCACTTGGGTTAGAGTAGAAAGCCAGGCGGAACTTCAGTCAAATCAAAATAGAAAAGTATTTCCCTGTCACTAAAAACTAAGAACAAGCATTTCACAAAAAGTAATGGAAGAAGCAACCTGCTATGGTCTGAATGTTTGTGTCCCCCCAGAATTGATATGTTAAATCCCTAACCCTCAAAGTGATGGTATTAAGAGGTGGGGTCTCGGGAGACGGTTAGGCTATGAGGGCAGGGCCCTATGAATGGGATTAGTGCTCTCATAAAAGAGACCCAAGAGGTTCCTCGCCCTTTCCTTCATGTGGAAGTGGGCCCTCTCCAGACACGGAATCTGCCAGCACCATCATCTTGGACTTCCAGCCTCCAGAACTGTGTGAAGTAAATTTATAGGCCACCTAGTTTATGGTATGTTTTTTATAGAAGCCCAAACAAACTAAGATACAACTATTCTCAGAAATCCTAGAAATAACGTAGTCACTTGGGGTCTGAAACCAGAGATTGAGAGGTCACTCTCCACCCAATAGGAGAAGCAGATCTTAGGGGGACAAGAGTACATATGACGTTGCATAGCTATAGGTTGAGGCCAGGATTTTTTTTTTTTTTTTTTTGAGATACAATACAAAGGTTACTGGGCATGAAATGGTTAGACTAGAAGTTATAAACCCATGCTGTTAAAGGCAGGTAGGTAACAGAGAGGTTGAAAGGAATGGGGGATTGGTGGTTTGGGTTTCTTGAAAGACAATAGGGACTGGTTGAAATCTGCAATTTAAAAGACATAATCTATTTAAAGGCATTTGTGGTAGCCAGCCTCTAACATGGTCCCCAGTGGTCCTAGCAGAGGACTAGGATATGTCTTTGAATGAAGATGCCTGAGGGACTGAATAAAGAACCCGGACAACTAAAGAAAAAAGCCACCTATGGATCAGAATTGAGACAATTTCTTCAGGTAATGGTTTTTACTAATAAGTTAAGGAAGAACTGAAAGTGCGTTTTAGAATTCTACTGAATACCCTTTGTAGGCTTTTGCATAGAATTACTCCAGCAACTACGCTGAATATAGAGTTAAATACGGAGAATAAATTTCTAGAGTTTAGATCCAATCATTTTCAATAAATCCTTTTGTTCTTAACATTAAAGAAAACCCTCAGGTTTTGTTACAAATAGAGGCTGACAGGAATGGGCGCCCTACTCAGTCAGAATCCCAGGCCAGAAATCTGCACAAACAGGTTAAGTGGAAGCCTTAATAGGATACTGCTTTAACAAGAATTATTTCTGTCAACACAATGCAGAGTCATTATCAGGCAATTTCAGAAAGTGCCAGGAAGCATCATGTGGAAAATTATAATCAAGGCCTGGCTGAAGTTGGGCCATCATTATGGAAAGTCAGGAAAAATGCTAAGTGCGGCGTGGTGCTTGGCATTTTGTGGAAACACCAAAAATGTCAACTGGGGAGACTGAGAAAAACATGAGGGAGGAAGATGCCATTGGAAAATAAGCATAAAAGAGGATTAGTGTAAGATGAAAGCCCGTGTGCATAAATTAGTCAAATATAAAATACTGATAGTCTGTGATTTATACTGCTTGGAAGAAAATAGGCCATTATAGATACAAGAGACTGTTAGTTCAGGATAGTTGTCAAAACCATTGCTTTAAAATGCTGCCTTTTTCTCACTGTTTTCACTGATCTTGACATTCTCAAACAAGGGTTGTGGTAGACTGGTGGGCCTAGAACCTAGGTAGAGGTTAAAAGAAGACAGGATGAGCTAACTATCTTTAAGAAGACTTGAGGGTTCTGGCACCCCACATGGTGTATTTCTACTTTTTTGCTATTTTTAGGTGAGACTGGGTTAGTTATTAACTTCAGAAGGAAGAAGGAGTCACCAAGAGAAACAGCTTGAGGAGCGAGGTGTCAGGAAGCTGCTGAGGAGGTGGAGAGGAAGAGAACTGTACCGGTTTTCCCTCAGTGGTGGTGGTGATAGAACATTTATGGGCTGACTGTATGTGAGGAAGGATTATATGATTGAAATACGAATTTATTTATTTTTGCTAGTTGTTCCTTTACCCACTTTGCCTTTCATTTGAAATTCAAGGGGACACTCTAGGCTATGCTTGCTGTCTCATGGAAATGATGTGATGAGAGAAAAGTGAAAAAAAAAAGTATAAATCTGGCTTTTATGTTTTTAAAAGCCCAGACATTTAGAGGAACAGAAATGACATATAGACAGAATATTTGAAAGAAAGCACCATGGTTAAGGACATGCTGCCTCCTTACCCTCAACCCAAAGTGTAAGAGGTTTCTTGGCTATATCAAATATTACACTATGGGAAGCTGCTTTCCCCAAATCCAGTCCCCAAAACTAAATCCTTAAATTTATCCAGTTACTTCCCCCTACACTTGATCATGTGCTTTAGGAGAGTCTGGCCGAGATCCAGCTGCTGGGTCCTGACTGGTGACAGCCAATGATGGTGGCCCCATCCTCCATGCTAGTGATTGTTTTAGGCATGAGGATTCTGCAAAATATATGTGAATGGACAGTTTTCCTCAATTTTAAGAAGAGATGCAAACATAAGATGGCCTCTTTCTGCCTCTGAAAGTGTTGCATCTAGAGAAGATGTTGCAACTGCTGTAGCCATTTTGCTTCCAGCCTGAGGAGGAGGCAGGCAGACAGATGGAAAAAGTCAAAAGAAGACTCAGAGAATCAGAGAAATGAAGCCAGAGCCCTGAGGCTTGTGGAGAGCTGTCTTATCTCCGAGCCTCTTTCTATGTATTATAAATTGCATTATAGTTTAAGGTAGTTGAATCTGCTTCTTTCGTGCCCTGCTGCTAAATGCATCCTAATTGGTACAGTGGCTGAGAGGAGAAAGGAACATGAAGGGTAGTGAAGAGAGAGGAATTACCATCAGTGCCTGGAACAAAGGGACTAGCCTTGAGGGACCCCCACAATCGGAAGATATTCCACATCTTCATCTCACCCAGATCCCCCCGGTGAACCCTAAACATCTCCCGGACCCAGGCTGTGCCAGTCTTTCCCATAAACACCTGATGAGGATGTACCTTCCATGGCAGCTAATGTGAGCACTGAAGATTGCTCAGCAGGAATGGCAATTTCTCCTTAAGCAGAAACAATGTTAAATTTGTTAAAACATGCACGGTTATACAAGTATGTGAGACAGATTTTTAAATCTATTACAACTTCTGGAAGGAACATGCTAATTACTACTGGATGTTGTGTTTAGCTAATATCAAGCACTGTAAGGTGGAGTTCCCTAAAGCTACATCCTTCTCCTTCACTGTCCAGGTTATTGTACTCTTTGATTGCAATTCTGCAAGGCACTCCCAAATGCAGTGGGGTTCAGTAAGTGTAGGACTCCCTCGTAGCAAACTAGTCACCAGAAATCCGAAGATTTTCTCCTAGCTCTACCTTTGTATCATTCTTGTGGATTTTGGCTGCTTGCTACATTTCTTACTTGCAATCTGCCACCTTCCACTTGCTTGTCTCTTGGCAACACCTGTGCATCTTCTGACACTATCTTTTGCATCTTGAAACAGGCCTCAGATGACCCTACCATTGGCCTCCCTCCCATGGAAAATAGACACAGACCAGTATGGCTGTCATCCTGAGTCTCTTCCCAGATACCTGATCAAAACAGAGAACAGTCATTGAAAGGCCATTTCCCCAATTTGCCTAATCTTCTAGCTCTGGCTGCCTTGAGATGATGTAGTTGAGAGGTTTGGCAGCTGAGGCTGGGAGGAAGATGGGATAGTGGCATGGTCAAGTGGCTGATATGGGAAGGGGAATCTGACTGATTGAAGTTGGAAGAGCAAAGGCAAGAAGTGGGTAGTGGGGATTGGGGGAGGAGAAGAAATGAAAGATGCTTAAAGGGAAATTGGTATAACATCTAGGAGAACATCTTAGAATACGTTTGTAGGAGGACGGTGAAATTCAATTGCCTGCATGTGCATTGTGGCTCCTTTACTCATACCTGCTAGACCTTGGGCAAGTTACATAGCTTCAACTCTTAGTTTCCTCATCCATAAAATGGGGATAACATCACAACTACTCCACAGGGGTATTGACAGAATTAAATAAGATAATAGAGGTAAAGAATTTAGAATAACACATGCCACTGGGAAGAATTCAATACATGTTAGTTTTATCATTATTATTACTCATATACTTGACAAAAATATTTCTATATTACCTAATTTCTAAAATTGTATGAAGAGGGTTACATACTATCGATGAATAGAGTATTTCTATCTTTTATTATAGAATTTTTCAGCTAAAGATACGATTCATATCATAGAGGTCAAAATAAATTTGGTATGACAACACCACATCAGTTCTTTAGAGTTTACTTTCTTTGTCATTTGTGGCTTCAGCATCTGCCTGCTACTTTCTACTTTTCTGGTACACACAAGTATGGGATAGTGAGAGACAACTGTGCCCTTTTTAAGTGTAACATGTTAATCTTATTAAAAATAATAGCAAGAGAAAAATGCCATGGATATTTAATAACCTTTTTAAAGAGTCATTAAATTATGAAAACACTACCATCTGCAGAAAAGGGTATCAGATTTGTCAGGAATTATTAAAATTTACAGATTAATCCTAAATATTTTTTGTTTCTCTATTATACTGTCTTTCAATTGCAGGCCTATTATTTTCCAAATGTAACTTTTAGTTATTAATTTAAAGGTTGATCTGAGTTTTCATTATTCTTTCTTTTATTTATCTATTCTCCCGAGCATGTTAATGGGCAATGGAATGCCTAAAACATGTGAGGAGAGCAGAGGAGAAAGAAACAGTCCCAGAAGTGAATGGGCAAATAGACATGGAATAATTGAAAGCTGGCTGCAAGTGTTATATATTATTTTCTATGGTAGTAAGTAGATTTTAGAAATACTTAAAACCTAAAGAGGCACTATAAGTAAAGATGTATAACTGAAGCCTACATTTATTTGACAGCTACTTAATTTTTTTTCCTGTAAAAAAGAACTTCCAGTTCCCCAAGACCCAACATTGAATTCCATCAGAGGTAAGGGTTCTGGACTATTGGATTAAATGAGGAGGCAGGAGCTCCTATCTCTTGCAGGTGGGCAGCCAACAAAGCAACTTCAACAGAACAGCAATGGGTCCTCTGGTCACTTGGGAAACTCAGAATTAATTGAGATGGGCATCAACAAGGGAGAAGCAATTCTTTTGTAAACAAACAAAACTGTAATCGTATGAAATAACCTAGAAAATAGATGACAGGAGACCTTTCCAATTTGTGATTTGGTAGAGAATAGTACTTCTGTTTCTGTCTGACCTCTGAAACATCTTTGCAGATACTGAAAATATTGTGATAGATAGTGGTGACTCTAGAGTCTTTAAAAAATTCTTTTCCTCTGGCCAAACAGTACAAGGAGAATTTGTTTTCCAAATTAAAAATCCAGATTCTATGAATTTTATATTTAAATATACTCAAACAGTAAGGACCTTACATTACAAAGCTGAATGCTTTTTGAAGCCCATGTTAGAAGAATATGGATCTGTTGCAATATGTAATGTGTGATTTCTAATACAGTGTGAAAACAGGGCCAGTGATGAAGATAGGGACACATCTCAGTTTGCCAGGGATACTGTGATGTGGGTGAGCATGAGCATTGTCTATGGACTGAATTGTGTCCCTCCAAAATTCATATGTTACGGTCCTAACCCCTAGTACCTCTGAATGTGACTGTTTGGAGAGAGGGTCTTTAGAGATGTGATTAAACTAAACTGAGGTTATTAGAGTGGTTCCTAATCTAATATGACTGGTATCCTTATAAGTAGAGAAAATGTGCACATGGCTGGGTACAGAGAAAAGTCTATGTAAAGACTCAGGGAGAAGACCATCTACAAGCCCAGAAGAAAGCCTTCAGAAGGAACCAACCCTGCTGACACCTTAAACTTGGGCTTCTAGCCTCCAGACTGTGAGAAAATAAATTTTTGTTGTATAAGGCATGGCATCTAGTACTTTGTTATAGCAGCTTGAGCAAACTAATACAAGTTCCATTTGTAGTAGAATATGTTAAGCATTATTACATAGTCCATGCCTGCACTCAACGAAGACTGGTTCCCACCATTAAGACAAGTTGCTCCTTCTACCACTTGGACAGAAATCAGCTTAAGGAGAGATGTTAGGTGAGTAACAGTGCAAGGGACCCTACAGTAGGGGCAGGGGAGAGGGCAGTGTGTGAAAGGAAGGGCTAATTTTTTTTTTTAAAGGGCTAGTTTTTTTTCTTTTCTTTTCCCCTATCATTTTGTTTTTATAAACTCAGGGCTTTATTTTTTTTTTTTAAAGAAAATTCTCTATTGCTTTCTTATTACAAGAGCTTTACTTGTTCATTGTAGAAAAATTAGGAAATACAGATTAAAAAAATGAAGAAACAAAATATAACTGTGATCTCACCACTCAAAGGTAACTAACTGTTCATACATTCTTGTAAATCTTTCCATACTTTTTTCTATAGATATATGAATTTATATAATATATATAAATGGAATGATTTATTTTTTGTTATCTTTCTGTGTCAATAATTTCTAATTTAGGGCATCATTTCCAATGTCTGATATTGTTTCATTGTATCTATTATATCCTAGAAATAGAATTGGTAGGTGGGATGTGTCTAGACTTAGACATATGTAAAGACTTTTAAGATATTTTGCCAAATTGCCCTCCAGAAAGGATGTAGCCATTTATATTCAGCAAGTCTATTTTGAGTGCAACATAAAGCCCTGTCACTGGTAACTCTTGACTCAGCTGCTCAAGGACTTTCAGCCAAAATCCTAGGAGGGGAGTGAGGAAACTAGAGGACACTGAAAAGCTGTGCCACAAGTGACTCAGATCCTGCAAGTGGCTCGATGGAGGAGTGTCCCGTGTTGGTGGCCGAGGTTTTTCCTGCCTTAGCACAGGACAGGCTGCGAGGAAGCACCGCAGGATCAGCCGTCCTGAGCCCATGTGGGACCTGCAAGCTCTGCCAGGAGGAGCCACGTCAGTGCAGCCACTAGGGGTCGCCCTGAAGAGCATGGGACCCACAAGGGTGTGGAGTGAAGCGTGAAGTGGGGGCTTGTGTTGCTCACTTGAGCGTGGAAGAGATATCCCTGAGGACCTCTGAGTAAGCTGAGAGGGACCCGTGGAATGAGGTTCCAGGGATTTCACTGCAGGGAGCCTGAGATCATTGTGATTATGACCCCTGGTTGTTAATTTTATTCCTCGAGCTTTCAGGGCCTGGGAAAATACACGTTATTTTAGGGAAAGAGAACAGAAGGACTGATAGCCTTTGCAGTTTTTATGCATTAATGGGAGATGGTATTTGATTTTGGTTCCTTGCCCAGTATAAGAGATCCCAGGGGGCCTAGTTAAAAGGAAAGCCAAGCTTATCTTAAATGAAAAATAAAATATTTTATTTTATAAACATGAAAATTATGTGGCACTCAATAAAATGTGTTGGCAAGTGAATGTCTGCTACATAATATGATAAATAAAATAGGTTAACTCCTCTTGGGAGAAGAACTTGAATTTTACTTATCATTGGAAGACTTTGAAATAACTTTCAGCAGGAGCCTCTCTAAGGAAGATAAGCAGTGGTCTGATTTGCTGGTAGATGGAGTGTGTGAGAGAGGGAAAGAGCACCTTCATTGTTGACCAGAAGTGATCACCCTTCTCATTGTGTTTCAATGTATTCACAGAGCACCTGGTGGTTCCTGGGTCTTGGAACTTTGCTGGCCAGACGTCACATATACATCAGAATGACAGTCCCATTGATCTTAATGTGGCCCTTGTCTGATAAATACATTTGTAGATACAAGTGAAGAATTAACAACATTTTGTCGGCTTCTTTGAAATGTAAATTTAGCTGCCAAAGTGGTTTCCAAAAGTAAACTTATGTTCTGTACATTTGCCCAAGGCAACGAATAAATTTCCAATAAAACAAACAAACAATTCTTTCCCTGGGGTTGTTTTCTTCTATCTTCAAGTGGCACTATGGGGAATTAATTACTTCATAATCTCACTCACTATCGAATTAAAAATGGTTACAGAAAAACAGGGCTTACCATCTATCACTGGTTTTGGCTGAGAACTTTTGAGGCGCAGAGAGGGCCGGAAGCGAGTTCGGTCGTTGAAGCTCCAGCTCTTCTGCACTTTGGTGGGGCTGCCCTCAGCTGTGATGTCGGTGCTTGGGGACCTCCTGTCACCTACTGAGGCTTGTCGGCTCTTAATGCTCTGGCCCCTGGGGCTAGCCATGCGCACTCGCTCCTTAAAACTCAGCTTCTGACTGTGGAGAACAGAGGCATGATTATTCCATTTTAAGCAATTTCTACCACTTTGCTTGGGTAAATAATTTGATGAAGCTCATGTGGTCATATATTTCAATAGACGATGTTTTCAGCATGTAGGAGCATAGCAATTATATTTCCCTTATTTAAGATTTGAGCTTTATCTAATCTCTATATTTGCATTCATTTGAGATCAATCTCATTCTACAGGTACATACATCCTTTTTGGATTCATTGTAGAAAGGACTGAGGTCATACAGCAGTTTGTACACAATTACACTGTAGATAACCAAGAACTGTTTTGGAATTCACTTGAAAAACAGTTGGGTAATTTTAGCTTTAACCTCAACTTCTGAGATTAAAAAAATTATATTTTATTTGGGAGCATATCTCTTTGTAATTTCTAGACATTTCTACAGGTAAACAGGGATGACAGTTACATATATACTTACATTTGGCATGCATTTTATATTCCAGGCAAGATTATGATATCCATAAATTCATGCAATCTCATAGCCGTTGGTAGCACCACATACATAATATTAAACATATAACACTTAACATTAGATTTCTTTTATGCTTACATTCATTCTTGTGAGATGAAAACCACACAAGATAGAACAGCCCCAACATATAATGAATGTGATGACTGATGAACAGAATGAGATGTTATGTTCACTAACACAATTTCCTGCTAGTTAACAGGTTATTGATTTGCTGTGGCAGCTACTGGTAAATTATATTTGTTCAGGCATTCAGTTCTCTGATGCTGGCTAAGATTGAATTGTTGTGGGCTGATAAAAGAAGCATTAACAACAATCATAAAATCCAAAGTGCATCTTCACACATTCCTAATCAAGAGATATGCTGTGATGTGCTAGGAAGGGCAGGTTGGGATTAGAGACATGGGGGCTAGGGTCCTCATCTCTAACATGGAGATAAACATAGCAACACAGCTGAGGGATTCTTATGGAAATCAAATGAACTGTAAGAAGCTTTGTGTACCCATTCTCGTTTTTTTTTTTTTTCTTGTTTCCTTTGTAGTGTAATTATGCCATTCATTAGAAGGTGATACTGTCATCAGTGTGAGAGGCCCAGGACTCTTCAGGGCCTGAAGAAATCATGGGCAACGGGTCTGAGGGAAGTCTCTCAGAGCAGCTACTCTGAGTCATGCCGCGGCCTTTGTGGGGTATGAAAGCAGCGTTCTCATGGATAAGGCTTATTTGAGACGAAGTGGAGGCCTTGTTTTTTCCACTTACCGCAATGTCCACTGTCCCCAACTGCAGCATGCCAACAGCAAATGTGTTTAGTGGATATGTGTTTTGTAGCTAACAAGAAACAGTAACATTTATTTTTCCATGCCTAGTTGCTTAACAAACGATATTCTAAAAGGGCACCACGTTTTATGTGTGTTTACATGAAAACAAATCAAATCATGATCTGGTGGTCAGGGAGTTCTGGAAACAATAAACAAGTTGACCATGCAACTGACAGCTCCCCTCTGAAATGCAGACACAGCTAAGTCCAGCATGACTTGCTGAAGGCACATGCAAAGAACAGGCGGGGCAGTCTGGTGATGAGGTTAGGTGGGTTCAAGAGTTCTTTACGACAATCCCAACAGTGGAAGGGTTTATCTGTACTTGACACATGTGTGATTAAATGATAGATTACATTAAACAAGAGCAACAATAACATCATAAAACCGCATCTTTTCATTCTCAGGCTAGGTTTTCCATGTCATCCCAAAGCCTTCAATTATTTCAACAAATCTGTCAAAGGGATAGTGCCCAAAAATGTCTACTTTTCTCAAGCTTTTTTTTTTTTTAAATTGTAAAAGTTTCAAATCTCTTTTTAGTTTCAACACATCTGTTCCATAATTTAAATTTACAATGATCTAGTTCAGGAAGCATATGCTCACTTCTGCACCTTAATTTAGATTAATGAATAGCTCAAGTTGACATAGGTATCATTACAACTGGTCCTCACTGTATTCGATTTTATCTATTACCTTTTCTGGAACTAACAGATGCTAATTACCATAAAAGGTTGGCTTTTGAGAAAAATTATTTTCTCAGACTTTCAAGATATATCTCTTTTCTATGCCAACTAAATAAAGAAATGGATAAGACATCATAAAAACATTTAATATGAAAAATTAAAAAAATTCAATTATTAAAAAAGTAAAAACATCCAAAATGAAAGTATTAGCGTTAAATCCACCATGGTTTATTTATAATAAACATATTTTAAAAATCATTCTTATAAAAATATTTTAAAAAATTGCCTCTATGAAACATTTTGACATTACCTTATGAATAAATTGGAAAGTGGGAATAATATTCTCTAAATCTTAGTACCATTTAAAACATTTAAAGTTGATAAAAATAAATTCTAAGTAACATTTCCCTTTTGTTCTTCTCAACTACATGGATATTTGCTAATGTCTATTATTTTAAAGATTTCCGAGGATTATTTAAAAATAAACTCGGCATATTACATGCTAAATTAGAAAAAATGTAATGTTTTCACTTTCTCTTTTGACATAATTATGTGAAAGTTAAGAATAAGATTCTAATCAAGAACTTTTTAACCAGGCAAAATTTTCTTTTCCAAGGCAAAGATCGGTTCTTGTGTCCTCCTACAAAAAGCTCACTTTATTATTTTTCTACTTTGTTTCCCTTTGAAAATCAACAGAGCGTCTTGATTACATGAGTATTAAGCTGATTAGGTGACTGTTACTGAAAACACACATTGAATTGATTAAAAATATAGACTCTTCACTAGTACACTGAAGTTTTCATTATTTTCCTGTTTTTTTGGGTGACATCTATGAATATGATTTTGAAGAAGATTTATGTAACAGTACTTTTAGGAAGAATGCCAAGGATTATCTCCAGGAGACTAACAAAGAGATCTTGTTTTGCAGAAAGTAACAAAAAATTGCTGTGGTCACTGATTGGAGCATCTCTCTTAGTGTACAGTCCCACATTTACAGTTGAGGACCATGCTCAGCAGAGCCTGCACTGTCACCCTGCAATAGAGAATTCTCCCGTCTCTGGGAATCAGATGTACAGGTTATTCAAATGGCCTAGCATGCAGTCTACTACCGGCTGTTCCCTGCCAGGGAACTGTGTGGCATCATCATAACCCCACAGTAATCTTCTGGGACTTAGAAGGCTGTAGTTATTGTTATACTTAATTAGGGTTTTAGCCCTTCATGGGATAAGCATTCTACAAATTCTCGCCTCAGGCACAATATGGCAACTGAGCCGTAACAATTCAGTGCGTGCAGCAGCTCAGCAGTTGTCCAACCACAAGGAGGCGCCAAAGGGCTGACTGCCAGTTCTACGCGGGACGCCGACTATTTGTCCCAGCGGTGGAGAGTATCAAAGCAGGCAACAGGCAAGCGGGTTGAAAACCTCATTCAAGAAGTCCCTAGAACGAGTGAGTCTCTGAACAGGGCTCAGGTGGGGTGGCGGTGTAACCTGGTCATGCACCTGAGGTTAGTTGGCATTCTCAAATCTCATGTCAATAGCCCGGATGCTGGGTACCTCTGCTTCCGTGAGGTGTACATTCTGAAGAGCTTCTGCTTATTACTACAGAACTTACTAGGAGTGAGGGAAATAGAGCAGCACATTACTAAGCATTTCACGAATAGGAAAGTGCTTAGGGATTCTTTCTTTTATAAAAACAAAGCCATTTGGCTTTATTGTTTTTAATATAAAAGTACACAGACTAAGCAGAGAGTACTATGTGGTTTAATTGTGCTGCTTGAAAGATATCCAGTGATCTTAACAGCTAGGTTGATAAATTGGATTTGAACTAGGCATTACATACAAATGATGATAGTCTCTGTGTTAGCATGTAAGAATACATTCTTTAGGATATAGCTACCCCTGTAATAAATATCAATAAAACATAGTATACATGATTGAGTAATAACATATTTTAGAACTTCAAAGAATAAATATTTACAGAAATCAATAAATTCATAACATTAATTGTTGAAATTTAAAAATGTAAGTTCTTGGTTTGTGTGAAACATCTGCATTTATAGTTGATATAGGTAACCAATTGTCAGATAGAATATATGTTCAACAAAACAGAAGAAAAGATTCTAGATTGCTGGTTTGTAAGAAAGAAAGAAAAGTACGTTTCTTATTTTAAGTCCTATGATGTGTTGTTAGAAGACTAAATCCATTTCCTCTATCAATAAATGTGAACAGAAGGAGAGACCATTTTGGAAAGATTGTTTTTGAAACAATGGAACATTTTGCCAATAATGATACAAGTTGACTATGTTGGGAAAAAAACAAAGTCTAGTCTTACTGAGTTTAGTTTAACAACACATGCAGATCATTCATTGCACACAGAAGAAAGAAAATTGAAATAATGGAAAATAAACGCAGAAGAAATATAAGAGCACACAGTCTTCCACCAGGGTTCTAGAGTTCTCTCCAAGAGCCACATACAGCCTCAGAACCCGCCCCCAAAAGCCAACCACACAAGAGTGGTTCAGGAAAAGCACTCAGTGGCTCACAGCACAAGAGTGTAATGTAATACAAAAATATCATTTGTGCCTTAATGTTTAAGACACGCATCTTTACAACAGTCTCACAGGTACCTGGTAAAGCAACTTTTGTTTACTGTCTAAGAAATCTGAAAGGGTTCTAGTAATGCTTTTAAAATTGCCATTAAGGAAGCTTAAGTATCAAGCAGGCATATAGCCAACCATTGTTGATTAAGAAGACAGAGTAAATAGAGGCAGCAAGATGTATAGATAATCTCGAAACCTCAGATAGTATAATCTGTTTTTGTAGCAATAAAACTTAGATAGATAGAAGGAAAAGCCTTCTTGTATCAATGTGATGACTAAGCAACTACTATTTGATAATCTGGTCAAGGAGGAAGGGAGAACAACAGAAAACCTCAAGGTGAGAATATTGGCTTATTCTGGCCAGATGGGTTCACAGGTAAATTCAGTTCTCTGAAAAATGACAATTTATGTCAAAACAGAAAAAAAACCTATCCCATTAAAAAAAATAACTCTTCCAACTAATTTTTTAATAGAATGAAATCAATAAACACATTTACCACCACATATATGAGATTAGTACTGTTTTAGTGGGAATTCAGAGGAAAAGAAATGAGTGATTAAATGATGCTAAAGAAGTATTTTATGATTGGAGTAGAGGAAAAAACAGCAGGCTCAGTTGAGACTAACAGTAATTTGTACCTGACTGTACCAAAGAGAACTGATGAAACAGTATTTTCACTATTGCTCAGTTGAGCTATATTTAAAAAGCTCTTCTTCAGAATGATGGCTTGTATTTTTTATTTTTTTATTTTTTATTTTTTGAGATGGAGTCTTGCTCTGTCGTCCAGGCTGGAGTGCAGTGGTGTGATCTCAGCTCACTGAAACCTCTGCCTCCCAGGTTCAATTGATTCTCCTGCCTCAGCTTCCCAAGTAGCTGGGACTATAGACATGTGGTACCACACCCAACTAATTTTTGCATTTAAAAAATAGAGACAGGGTTTCACAACATGTTGGCCAGGCTGGTCTCGAACTCCTGACCTCAGGTGATCCACTCTCCTTGGCCTTCCAAAGTGCTGGGATTATAGGTGTGAGCCACTGTGCCTGGCCATTGTGTTTCTGAAGAAAATTTTTGGATCTGTCACAAACAATGTGATATTTTTCCTTAGCCCAAGACATCGTAGGCAAATTTTGTTTAAACATACCCTAACCTCAGTGTAGAAAGACAAAATCCCTTTTTAACAAGAACATTCCAAAGCCGGGAATATAGTTAACTAAGGGTTCTATAAATGTGTTTGACATCTTAATCAATTTTGCAGAAAGAAAAGCCTCTCCGTGTATGGCCCAGTCTACAGTCAAGGTGAGAGTGTCAGGCACCCAGAGGCGGATGTTGGCTGCTGTGTTGAACTCATCTACACCTGGGTTACTCTCAGTTTGTAACACAAAGAAAAGCCCCATGAGGAAGGACTTAGGAGATTCTAAGCTCTGAGCTAAAAGATGAAAACGTTAGCTCCTGCTTGAGCCAAAGCTTGTCTACTCTGCCTATCTGAACCACCATCAATAACTCCGTGGTCCCAAAGGCAGTAAATGACTCTGCAGTTGGATGGTGTCAATTAGTTCCTTTGAAATGGGGTCAATGCATATAAAATGCATTATATATGCATTTTACTTTGTGCATATTTTGCTTGGGTAAAGACAACTTTGTTACTTTCTAAGACAGTACTGTTGCTATTGTTATTACAATAGCCTTTCTGCATTCATTATGCAGGATTATAAATTCTGTGTATGGAGCACAACAAGGTGAAAGTTTACATAATATTAAATGGGACTTTAACTTACTTTCCTCAGATTATTGCAATGTTTTAAATTTTTTATTTTTCTTTTTATATTTCTCCTCTCTTCCCATTTTTTTTTTTTTGAGACGGAGTCTCGCTGTGTCGCCCAGGCTGGAGTGCAGTGGCTGGATCTCAGCTCACTGCAAGCTCCGCCTCCCAGGTTCACGCCATTCTCCTGCCTCAACCTCCCGAGTAGCTGGCACTACAGGTGCCGCCACCTTGCCTGGCTAGTTTCTCGTATTTTTTTTTTCAGTAGAGACGGGGTTTCACTGTGTTAGCCAGGATGGTCTCGATCTCCTGACCTCGGGATCCGCCCGTCTTGGCCTCCCAAAGTGCTGGGATTACAGGCTTGAGCCACCGCGCCCGGCCCTCTTCCCATTTTTTGTTGGTGTTTTATCTCTTCCCACAAACTACTTGAAGTCAGGGCCATTTTATCACTCTATCCAAGAATTATTTCTTGAGCACATTCTGTCATAGCTTTACACAGGGTGGTATGACAGCTAGTTGGAAGATAAGAGACCTAAGTGTATCAAATATAAGACATGAAGTAAGGAATCTAGCTTAAGTAATAGTACAGGACTTATTTCAAGGTTGTTTTTGCCAAATGTTCAATGACCACAGAGAAGCAAGAAATTTCCGTGTGTGATTCTCTAAGTCATCAACCGACTTCAGTGGTTTTGTACATATTTAAACCTATGGGTGAGTTTTCTTTGACAATCTCAGTCTGCTGTATGCAGACAGTAAATGTTGTAGGTATATGCGAACATCATAAATGTGGAAAATTTGGTTGGTAGTTTTTTTGAATTGTGACAACTGAGTAGGAAGCTCGTTTTTGGACTGGTGAGCAGAAGCTCAAAAGTGACACTTTAATTTTGTCTTTGTTTTCTGCTATGCTAACATTGAAAAACAGTACAATATCACTGTACCCTCACTGAGAATTGCCATAGAGTTTACACTTGTTCAAGCACCTCCATGTCATTTACAAACTTCTCTTTTAGTTGTTAACAGCTCCGTTTCGGAGGATGAAACTAAGATGGGTGATTGCACCCCCAGGAAGCTCTGGAATTTGTGTCAAAGATGGTCTCTGTCCTTTGGATTTGGGGGCAGATGACCCTTTGAGATAATTAGTAAATGGATAGCTCCTGAGACAATGAAAGCTTTAAAAATATCACCAAAGCAGCTATAAACTAGCTTAAAATGGCTATGATTTATTTTGTGTAACTTTTTTCAAGTAAAATTGTCACAACAGAAGGATGGTGAGCTCTGTATGGAATCTAGAAGATGGACTAAAGGTCTAGAATTGGTCAGCTTGTCTCTTCCAGTGTCTAGGCAAAGACTATTCTGAATCTAGTGACTAGAACCTCTCTTTGGTCAAAAACATTTCTTAGGTGGGGAAGAACTACTTTTTTTTCCTGGAAATATCACCAAGGAATATCCAATGCCCTTGGCTCTAACTCTATGCTACCAAATAAGACAAGGGACTTGAATGCCATCCCTTGGGTAGGTTACCTACCCAGAACATGTGCCTGATGTTGTATATCCTATTGTACCTATCTCTCATCATAGACGAATGCATTTATGTTTTGATTTGTGTATCTTTACATATAAATATAATGCAAAAATGGATAGTCCAGAGCCTTAACACACCAAGTGAACTTTCAAAACTGGCTTTGGTATTGCATAGATATATTATGATTAATGTAATTATTATAATAGTACAAAGCTAAAAGAACAATCCCTGGGCCCACACTGGCTTCCACTTAGGGACTAACTCTGGGTAGGTGGATGCCTTCATTTCTTTACGGAAACAAAGTGACAATGATAGGAAAAAAAATGTATCTCTTCTTGCTTTCCAGGCACCTGGGATTCTCATTGCTGGTTCTGCCTCTGACACTCTTCACATCATTAATGCTGGGTTCCACCTGGCTCTGTTTTTCAGGGCTTTGTTCTCAAATCTAGTTACTTCCTGGTACTCATTAACACGGATCAAGAAATTTTTCTTTCACCTCCTATTCCCTCTAGGTTTAGTTCTCTGCTGCAATCTGATGAAGCATTCCATCTAAGTCATGGGAAACTGATCGTAAATTATTTGGGGAATTTTTGGGAGGGCTGTCTTCTTCCTAAAAGATGGGGGTGGGGCTCTTTTTGAGTCACTTGAGTAGACCGCAGCACTCAATGGGCTGGAGATCTTGAGCTGTCACAGCAAGATGGTTTCATCTTACCAAAAAAATGATTATATGTATATATATATATCTCACTCCAAAAGAAGCACCCTAGTGAAGGGGAGTGTATCCTAGACTGCTGCCTGGACTTATAACATTCAGAAAAAAATTCATTTCCTTCATTCTCTAGATTACCATATTTGAATACTATGATAATACTTCTGTCTGGGAAAATGACAGCAAGGTCTAATCCAAGATCAATTTCCCTCCTCCCCCACTCCAAATGTTCTATGCCCTACAGATTTTGAAAAAGCAGGGAGTGAGTTAGGGAAAGACACTTTGATACTAAGGGGGGAAAATCAATAAAAGAGCAACCTTTGCAGGCAGTCTTGTGAAAGGTCACTTTTAATCATCTTGTATTTGTTGATCGATTTTACTCACATGAGACACATTTAAAACATCTGGTAGGTATCAGATTTATAAACAAACATGTAGCAAAAGAGAAATCACAAACCTGCTTGATGCTTCCCCTTGTTCTTTCCTTCAGGTGCGTGCAGGCAGAAGAGAAATGATGATAAACCAGTGAATATATTTATAGCACTTGATAATGGCCAAATTGGAGATTGGGGAATCAAGTACCTTAAGTAACTCTTTTCATGCAAGATCCACAAAAGCAATGTTCTTTATAATAAATGTACTCAACTTGCTAACATATGTTCTTTATGATACAGACCTGAGCTAGCACAACATTTACTTGGCGAAGTCAAGACTGCCCACATAGAACCAAAAACAATAGACTTTTCATTAGCTAAAGCTATCCATGGCTAAGAAAAAGTGGTTCTGATCTAACCAGCATTAGCAAGGGCTCTTAGAATGTTGCTAGTTACAACATAACTGTTCTCTGTGCTTCTGGCAGACTTAGGTTTCTAAATCTGCATTCATTAACGAATTGTATCTCAGTCACTTGCTGAGGCAGATTTTTTTTTTTGTATTGTATAAAATCTAAATTTCCTTGGATTAAATAAGGTACATAGAATATTTATCAAAACTCTTTTAGCCTATACTGTTGGGTGGCATTTGTAATAACTCATTTTAGCAAATTTAGGTCTAAGCACCATGGTGTAGGGTCTGTACTCTTTGCAAATGAGCTGTGTGCCTTTGGGCAGGCACTTTGCTTGCCGGTTTTGGTTTTCTTATGAGTAAATCAAAGGCACTGGGTTAGCTAACCTACAAATCCCCACTTCTTAAGGTACTACAAGGTGTTCTTGGGGCTTGATAATTCCCCATAGCCTCATAAAATATCTGACTCATTCCCTAAATAGCATATTTACTTGTGTTTTGCCCTTTGCATAGGCTTCACTCTCTTTGAGGAGAAAATCGAGAAAAGTACTTGCTTCTATACACCCTTCTGTTATTAAAACAAAACTTTGAAATAGAACTGCTAAGACCTCTAGAGTATATGTAAGAGACAAACCAGACCTGAAAAGAGAGAGTAAGGAACTGCTGGTTGTATCCCTGGCAGGTTTGAGTGTCCCTCCTCCTATTTATCTCTGCCCTGCACAGCTATTTCTAAGACCTCTCTCTCATCCTGTTTAGTGGAATCAAAGCATCCCACCACATCTCTAAAATTATGGGGAACAAGAGCATGGGGCTGGTGTTTTTTTTTTTTTTTGAGACGGAGTCTCGCTCTGTCGCCCAGGCTGGAGTGCAGTGGCCGGATCTCAGCTCACTGCAAGCTCTGCCTCCCGGGTTTACGCCATTCTCCTGCCTCAGCCTCCCGAGTAGCTGGGACTACAGGCGCCCACCACATCGCCCGGCTAGTTTTTTGTATTTTTTAGTAGAGACGGGGTTTCACTGTGTTAGCCAGGATGGTCTCGATCTCCTGACCTCGTGATTCGCCCGTCTCGGCCTCCCAAAGTGCTGGGATTACAGGCTTGAGCCACCGTGCCCGGCGGGGCTGGTGTTTTTTAATGATAACAATAACATTGTTGAGGGTGATGATATTGTTGATAAATTGATCTTCTCCCTGGCCACCTGTTTGAAATTATAGCCTCTGGTGCTCCCTAAATTCCTTCTTTTACTTTTCTCCTTAGCACTTAATGCCATCTAACATATCCTTTATTTATTTATTTATTTATTTATTTATTTATTTATTTATTTATATTGTCTATCCCAGCATCCCTTGAATACATACTTCCCAAGGCCAGAGATTCTAACTTTTTTTTTTTTTTACTCCAACTGCTGTATTCTCAGTGCCTAGAACTGTGCCTTGCACATCATAGGTGCTCAATGAGTAATTGTTGAACGCATACATGACTGAATAAATGATCTTTCCCATCAGAAGTTCTTAGGCTGAATGCTAAAGGAAAATACACAATGTAAATAAAATAGCAATCATAGTCTGTTTCTTACTACAACACTCTCCATTTGGTAAGCCACTTAAATGTAAAAAGATCCCTCTAAGTCACTGAAATTTATTGTCACTTGATTAAAGCAAGTTTGCTTTATAAAGCAAAAGTTTGAACTTGGCTTCAGGGACTCTGTTAATACATTAAAATTGTAGGCAAAGTATTGATTTTCTTGTGCATTGAATATCTTTCTTGGGAAAGACCCCATAATTTCCATCATATTCTCACTGGTTTAACAAAACAACAAAAACGATTAAGAACCTCTGCAATTTGAAGCAATGAAGCATTACTGGAGGGAGAGATGTTAGGACATCCAGTTTCCCATGAACTTTACCAGTGACTGCTGTGTCATTCTGGACAAATAACTGTTCTTCATTCAATGGAGCTGAGCCCCATGGTTCATGAGGTTGCAGGAAAAGGAAAGTGAGGGGAAGATTGACAGGCACAGTGGGATATAATGAACACAGGTGTTTGCATAAATCCTCCTCCACCTCCACCCCCACTTAAGACAGGGAAAATATCAGAGGAATAGAAAGAACTTATGTGAATAAAATAATAGTTGATTTACTGGGGGAATTTGACTCATTATTAAACAGTTTTTCCAGGCTTCAGAATGGCTTTTAATCCAAAAACTGCAGTAAGTGGGAAGCCAAATAATCACATATGATAATAGACCACTCTCCTCTGTCACTTGAGAATTCTCTATCGGTTTTGCTACTCAGATTCCCTTTTTACATTTACCTAGCAAACTTCATGGAGACAAGAAATACAATTTCCATATAATTCTTGTTTTTGGTTCATACTCCCAAGGAATAAGTGGCACAGGAGTTATGTTCTATTTTTGGTTTTTTAATATCAAAATGTTGAAAGGGTCTTAAACTCAATAAAAAGTTCAATGAAACTTCAAGATCTAAATGAAAAGAGGATTTTAATCCACACATGCATTCAACAGCATCCATGCTTCTATCCATGCTAAGGTTCCATCCTCTCTAAAATCCCTGGATTACTATGACTATCTCTGTCCCAGGTGCTGACAAGAATTTTAGACACCACCCACCAGGAGGCATGTCCCATTAGAGCTTACAAATCATCTTGCCCAACTCTTGTCCTTCTCTTTGTGGGTGGAAAAACTGAGGCCAAGGGCAGAACAGGGAAGTAATGTAGTTAATGATGGATCTGGTGCCTCCCAATGGTACACATTCTGCTGCATCGCAAACCTCCGCGAAGACGGCACTGCCAGGGAATGTCATGGAGGTTTCCTCAGCTGATATCCCCCCAGATCAGTAAGAACAGGTGGTTTTTTTTCTGAGTCACAGTAGTTAGGTATCCTGAATCCCATGAAGCCACTAGGATTAAGGTTTTGTTGGGCTATGAAGAAAAACAGCCAGTGCTCTCAAATGCTAAGTCGGATGAGGAATTTAATAACTTTTGAACAACCTGAGGAACAGACTATGCTAATCAAGCTGAGTGACTCACAGAAAGCCTTTCTCATGACTTACGACTTTGGTATTTCAATGAGGGCTTCTTTAATTAGGTGGTGAATACGATTTAACATTTTCTGTGATAGTTGAACTGGAGTCCAGGGTTCCAAGACTCCAAGACTAAGGCCTTTTTTCTTTTCTTTTCTTTTTTCTTTAAATTACAGGTCTCTGTGGTAATCATTAGGACTGTTCATAATGTCCTTGGTTCTTGCCTCCTTCTTAGGCACATGGTAAAATTGTACTTCCCCATTTTCTTTGAGTTTAGGCATGGCTGGGTGATTTACTTTGGCCAGTGAAATGTGAAGAAAAGTAATCTTACTTTAAAATTGTGAATGCTAATTCCAAATTTTAATCTGCTGGATCCCATTGCCTCATTGTAAACTATAATCCTATCAGGACTCCTATTTTTCTCTTTCGTCACTGACATGAGTTTGATCTGCAAGTGAAAGCTTGAGGACCATCCAGAGGGGATCCAGATAAGAAATGGCTTTGAGAGATTTAAACATACAAAGATGATTACTCTCTAAGCACTCATCTCTTGGGGTCAGACGATGGGTGCAAAATAAATAATCCTTGTTTTTCAAGAACTGTGGTGCTTACCTTTAGGATGCTGGTGGGTTTTATGAAATGAGACATTAGAAAATAAGCATGAAATAGTAGAAATAAATCTCTATAAAAGTTTACATTCTTTTAATCTTTAACCCCAATCTGTGGATTGTGAGGAATGATACTGATTCCATTTAGTTTTGTGCCAGAATTGCTACTAAATAGGTTTGAATCTCTCTAGGAGCAACAGAGAATAAGACAAGCCAAACATTAACACTTTTTTTGTGCGTGTGGGTATGGTTTGTTTAACACACTTGAAAAGACTCAACTACAGTGGCAGCTGTCACACTGATACCTACTTGGTAGGGCTGCAGGTGTGCAAGGCCTTCAAGTGTGGCTTCCAGGTTGCAATGGAAACAGATTTCTCATCAGCTGCGTAACTACGCCAAACACACTGCATGTGGCATAGATGGGGACATGAAAAAGAAAAAAGAGAGCAGGAGATAGAATAAAATAAAAAGAGAAATTATTAAGTTACTACACGTTAAGATCTTTTGCCTCTCATACTTAGCCCTGATAAATACCCAAAGGAGAAAGAAGGCTACTTTGGCATTTTCAGCTGACTGTTAAACATATTGCACTACATCAGAACTGCTTTTATTTTATTTTATATTTTATTTTATTATTTATTTATTTTGAGACAGACTCTCACTCTGTTGCCCAGGCTGGAGTGCAGTGGTGCAATCTCAGTTCATTGCAATCTCTGGTTCAAGCGATTCTTGTGCCTCAGCCTCTAGAGTAGCTGGGACTACAGGTGCCCACCACCGTGCCTGGCTAATTTCTTTTTTTTTTCTTTTTTGTATTTTTAGTAGAGATGGAGTTTCACCATGCTGGCCAGGCTGGTCTCAAATTCCTGACCTCAAGTGATCCGCCCGCCTTGGCCTCCCAAAGTGCTGGGATTACAGGTATGAACCACTGCGCCTGGACAGAACTGCTTTTCAAAACAACAAACCAAGAAGCAAAAGGCCCCAAAAGTGTAATATAATGTAATTTTTGAATTGGTAAGGGAAAGATACTATATTATCCAAAACAAAAAGTGACGATTGACTGGCTAAATGCTAAAATCCAAGATAGTAGTTAGGTAAGCGACTTGAGCATGAGCATACATTCCAGAGATTGATCTTTAATCGATATTTGATAAGGGAGAAACAAAGGACTAATGAAAATCCACTATGCAACTAGTAAGCTAACTAGTTAACTAATGAATGCCAGGGTATGCTAATGATTTAGTTAATGAAATTCTTGAACTATGCAATACTTCTAATGCTAAAAATGAAGATAGTGATAACAAGAAGCAGAACTAAAATGAGATGGGGAAAATGTACTCTAGGTGTATAGCTGGAAAACACCTAAGGATTTATGCCATGACCTAAGAACATGTTTATAGTTCTTTGACGTAAAACATAAACTCTCTCCATTTCATGTAATTATACCTGGCACACATAAGACAAAGTATTTTTATGGGATCCTCACAATCAAAGTGTGAATTAAGATTCCTGTTTTGTAGGTGAGAAAAAAAGGGCTCAGATAAATGAGGAGGTTTATACAAGGTTGGTGGAGTCGAGACAGTATCTCAAATTGCCTGGCTCTTGGTCATAGAATCCCTCCACGGAGACTTGCTGACTGCTTGAAGACTGTTTTTGGAAAAGCTTCCATCTGAACTGCTCATTTGAGAGACTGCCTGACCTTACTTTCCCACATAGATTTTGGTAAATTTCTTTCTTTGTAATGAGCCTGCAAACATCTCTGATGGCCAGGTATTTACTCCAGTCTCCTCAGAGAAAACTTTTTTATTACAGTAGATTAATCAAAACATTCTATTTTATGTGACAAACGTATTTATTTATTATTTATTTATTTGAGATAGGGTCTCCCTGTGTCCCCCAGGCTGGAGTGCAGTGGCATAATCTTGGCTCTCTACCATCTCTGCCTTCTGGATTCAAGCGATGCTCGTGCCTTAGCCTCCTGAGTAGCTGGGACTACAGGCACGCACCACCACACCCAGCTAATTTTTGTATTTTTAGTAGAGACAGGGTTTCACCATGTTGGCCAGGCTGATCTTGAACTCCTGACCTCAAGTGATCTGCCGTCTCGGCCTCCCAAAGTACTGGGATTACAGGCATGAACCACCATGCCTGGCGGACCAATTCATTTAAATGGGCCATATCCCTACTATATAACCATCAGTCATGATTGTGAAATCTACAATGAATAAAATGTGATCTAACAATATTCCTCTTCCTGAGAATATCATTGAATAAATGTATGCTGAATAAAAGTTAAAAATGGACACAACTACTTGGGAAAACTGGAAGTTTCTATGAAAGCTGAACATTTATGTATACTATTATACAACTACACACTCCTAGGTATATTTTCAACATATATGCTTATATATGTTCATTAAAAGATATGCACTATATGTTGGTTTCTAATAAACTAAAGCTGGAAATGCCCAAATACCCAGCAACAGTAGAATAAACAGACATTTTAATATCACAATTCTTAGCTAAGTTACTATTTAATATTATTATGACAATGTAACTGTTGTTCCCAGTTCAGCAGTGTGATGTACTATGGCTACTCTTTCTTTCCTATAGAAGTTTTTGTTTTTTTGGGAGTTATAATTGCCCTATTTTAATTTCTTGATTTGCGTAGATGTACCTATTATGAATACAGTCCAGAGCTTTCCTACAGAACTATAAAATTCCTCTGGTCAAATGCATCATGAAATCTGAGAATTCCATTCTTTCGCTTCCTTGAAGATCTTTCTCCTGGAGCTCTCAGCCTCCTTCTCATTCTGTTCTCAAGGCCTGCATGGCTGTTGTCTTGGGACTTCCCTTCCCTATCATCATAGAAATCCCCTTTGCTCTTTCCTGTGTGGAATCTCTTGTTTCTTGATTCCATGTCTCTTTCTCTCTTGGCTTATCCCCTTGTTTTGGAAGAGAAATTCTATTTACAAAGTTTCTTGGGTAAAGGTAAATGGTACATTAATTTTTGAGATCTTGCATGCCTAAAAGTGCCTTGGTGCTGCTCTTACACTTGATGGTGGTTTGGCTAGACATAGAGTTCTAGGTTGAAAATAATTTCGATAATTTTGAAAGTATTGTTTCATTGTCTTCTAATTTTTGGGTTACTAATGAGAAATCCAATGTCATCCTTATTTTTGATCCTTTGGCTCTGTCCTGCTCAGAAAGCATTTAGGATCCCCTTTTTGTAAGTTTTCTGATATTTCACTATGATAATCTTGGTGTGAAGTTTTTGGTTCACAGTGCTGGGTACTTGGTGAGTTCTTCTACTGTGGCCACTCCCGTCCTCCTGTTCTGGAGAATCATAATGTCGTATTTCATTGATAAAATCCTCCTCTTAGTTTCCATGCACTTGAGCTGAGATATCTTTATTAGTGGGATATTGGAACGCCTGGATGGGCCCTTCATGTTTCTTATCGTTTTTGCTTTATTTTCAATCATTTTTTATTCTTTCAGGGAAAATTTCACAACTTTATCTTACCTTCTGTTTTTTTTTTTCCTGCCTTCATGTTTTTCACATCTAAGATTTTTTTTTTCTGATTCTGTTCTTATTTATTTATTAAACAAATGTGGTCTCACTATATTGTCCAGGCTGATCTTGAACTCAAGTGATCCTCCCACCTTGGCCTCTCAAAATGCTGGGATTATAGGTATGAGTCACCACACCTTGCACTGTTTTTATTTATGACTGGAGCACTAAAAAGATGTAAAATCTCTATATAAGTGGCCTGAGCTTAATGACTAGTGGCTTCGTTTTAGGGTAATTGGGTGGAGACTAAGTCATTTTACTGGGGGAAGCCAAAGTTTCAATGCAAATTATGTATTTTTCTTTTGGATCAGTTGGCATCAAAGCAACATTTTCTAATCTATCCCTACCAGCCTTTATTTCACAAACTTTTACTTAATTCCCTGTTTCTGTTTCTAATAAAGCATCTTGGTTCCACAAAAAACTAGTCCAATCTCTCCAGAAGTAAACCTCTAACATGAAACTGTTGAAGAATTTTTAAGTGTTAAATTCCAAGGCATCCCATACATCCTCATACATTTATGAGGATGTAAATGCTGCTTTTTGAAAGGGGCAATGGATTCAGATTCAGACAGCAGAGATTTGAGTCCTAGCTCTTCCTAGGCTTGTCTTGAGGATCAAGTGACATAATGTATTAGAAGCACCCTGCAAACTAAAAAGCACTTCATGAGTCTTAAGCATTATTAATAAAAGTTGTGACATTTGGGCAGGTATTCAAAACATTACTGAGAGCTAATTTCTTTTTCCAGACTGCTCCAGCTTGAAATGAAAAGTAAATTTAAATGAATCATGGAAAGATATTGACACAGCTAAATTTGCTGCAAGCTTCTGGGGTTTTAAATTTTTTCCTAAAACGCTGAAATGTTGGTTAATTTAGTTCTCTCACCAACCAAATGATGAAGTAATTTGGGCATCTCAGTTGTACTTTTTAGAAGATAGTGACTCTGGCCTAAAATAAATGAGATGCTTTTGGGCTTGATGGTTTATGTGTTCAGTAAACCAAGTCAGGTTTATTGGGTAAGAAAGTGAATGGATGGGTAAATGAAGTTTGCTTTTCAATCTACTGTATCCTGAAATATAAATTTCTACAATATATAATCAAGGCTTAAAGCCTTGAATTCTGTCTAAAGACTATAACAAGGAAGAACAATGAACAAATTTAATAATTATATTATTATTTCTATGTCTAATAAATAAATTAATTGCATTTAAATGAAGGAGCAATTGCTTTTAAAATTAGTAGATTCTACTTTGATTAATGAAACTATGATTAGATTTTAAAAGTACTCTTGAATGCTTCAAGCCTTCCATTTTGCATTATTTTTGTTAAGAACAACATATAAGTTGGAGTTTTAAGTACAATAAAAACTCATGATTTTACTTCATTGTTACCTGCACTTGTACAAGTTCAATTACTGATTACAATATGTATTACATAACCCAGTTCCATAAAATAAAATTCTAGGCCTCTAAGTAAAACTGTTCAATTAGCCTCTCCCCCACAGGGTTACCTGTGAGGGAGGCCTTGCCTCATTTTGACTGTAGACATATAAATGCCTCTGCTCCAATGATTTGCTGTAGAAATAGCAATTTATTTTCAAGTTCAATTGGAAATTGTTCTTGCACAGTCTAGTAGTCAATAATGATAAGTTAGATCAGGAGATTTCCTACAGTTATTCTCTATATTTCTCTTGTACAGTATGGTAGTCGATAGCCACTTGTAGCTATTGAACACTTGAGAAGTGGCTAGTACCATTGGCAAACTTGGTTTTTAATTTTAATTAATTTAAATGTAAAAAGCTACATGTAGCTAGTGGTGACTGTATCGAGCAGCACAGCTTTGTATCATCACAACTGATATGTGCATGAGAAATTCCTCAAAGAAAAACAAAACAGCTGATAGTCCAAGAGGTTTTATTGTGTCGAATGTATTATTGGTTCCATATGTAGACAGAGCTTGGTGCTCAGATGGATGGAAGGAACCTATGCAATAACTTCTGCACTCACAGGTTGGAAAACATTGTTCTAGAGTGAAGGGAAATTAAAGGATAAGAACAGTAAAGAGAAAAACTTATTAGAAGTATTGGAACATGTGTAACCAGTTAAAGAGTGCAAAGGGATGAAAGGCTATGAATTCTGGACCTTGGGGTATCTTGCGTGTGTCCTAAAGTGTGTGACTCCTCTTTTCATTCTGCTGATTATTGTTTGGCATCAGATCTTAAACTCCAACTTCATATGGGTCTTTTTGTTTAAGAAAATAGAGTTCACTTTCTCTTTAGTGCCCTTTTAAAACCTGTAAAGAATATGTAAAAAAAATTGTAAAAAATAATGTAAAAAAATAGAGATTCTCAGTGATTTGCATTGGAAGTCATGCCCGATGGTCTACTTTCTTGTCAACAGTTGCAGAATAGCTTGATTTAAAAATTAATATCCTCATTTAATGATGAGATATGAACAGATCTCCTTCATGATATAACTGAGCCATACTGCCCCCTCCTTTCCCCAGCTCCATTTCTGTGGGAGGCCCTGCATGTATCACAGCCACAGATAAACACTAAAGGTATGGGGTGCAGTGGTTATCTCCCACTAACCCACCCACCCAAAGGTACAATCTAAATTAAAACAATGTGCTTGTGGCTGGGCGCGGTGGCTCACGTCTGTAATCCCAGCACTTTGGGAGGCCGAGGCAGGCAGATCACGAGGTTAAGAGATCGAGGCCATCCTGACTAACACGGTGAAACTCTGTCTCTACTAAAAATACAAAAACATTAGCCAAGCATGGTGGCGGGCGCCTGTAGTTCCAGCTACTTGGGAGGCTGAGGCAGGAGAATGGCGTGAATCCAGGAGCTTGCAGTGAGCTGAGATCGCGCCACTGCACTCCAGCCTGGGCGACAGAGCGAGACTCTTCTCAAAAAAAAAAAAACAAAACAAACAAAAAACAAAACAAAACGAAACAAAAAACAGTGTGCCTGTTACTGCAGCGTTAAGGCAAGTTTCCTAGGGCCTTGGAGCACCACTTCAAGCCCCTCCAGTTTAGAAATTCGGTAGCTTCCAGTTCCCTAGCAGGAAGGGAGAAACTTTAGATTGTAGAATTATTTTGTCCATGACTAAATGTCAACTCTACATTATGAATCTAACAAAAAATATATTCTGTAATTCTTAACCTGCATCTAGGATGGAAAATATATGGATGGTGAAAGGAGAAGCATTCCTTTTAGTGCTGAAGCTAATCCTGAGTTACTGAAAAGAAAATGAAATGCTGAATAACAGCCTATGTATTAGGAGCTAGCTTCAAATTATATACTTATTGTTTAATATTCTCAAACACTGATGTATTCCATAGTTCCATCAGCTCTCAAAATAGGATAACTGTTTCCACTAACTGCCCTAGATGGCACTAAAAGCAATTTCAAAGGTATTAAACCTTGACATTCTAAACAAATATGTTGTTCTTTAAAACAGCAACATACATCTGGCTGGAGAAAGTAATTGTAATGCCCTGTTCTGCTCCATCACTTAATGATCAATTATGTTTCATCAAGTAATTCATAAGACATATTAGATAATTCCAGGAGCAACACAACTGCTAACCTTTGCATGGCCTTGCTGACATGGTTACTTAGTCTAAACAATACATGGATCGTTTGCTAAAAATACATGTGTTTCAGTTTGGGAGAGGAGAAACACCTGTCCAAATCCAAGACTGTACATTAAGTTCTGACTTCATTTTTTTTTTTTAAAAGGAACAAAGTAGTAGTTCTATCAAGCAATGAAGCACAGAGATCGGAAAACGACCCATCAAGCACTATGGACATAGACGTTGCCATCTACCTATTACATTGACATTTACCTGAATGAGGTTGGCAGCTGGGTTCCTTCTTTTCTCAAAGTGTTTCTGGCGGTGTTGTTCTTGTACTTTTAATGCAAAACCTGAGCCAAGAATGCCCTGGAACAAAATACAAAAATGGCACTCAAAAATTTCAAAAGCACTGTTAAATAATACAAATATTAAAAAGTCACTAAAATGAGTCTGAGAGAAGACAAATGGTATGTAGCCTGTCCATAAACATAAAATAAGCAGTATTTCTCTCCATTATAATACCATCAGCCAACAGCAAATTGTTGGGCAATATTGCCAGGAGATACAACTTCTGTTCTTTAGTAAATCAATTAGGCATTGTCATTTATTATCTTTTGTGGTATAGCATAGGCACCATGATTATAAATAAAATCACAATATTTTTTTTTGTGTGTGTGTGTGTGTGGCCTTCTCTGTGACATTTCTTTTTGCCTAAGTTAGAGCGAATGGTCTCATCCAGTGATGGAATGTAGAGAACACGAATTTCAGCTTGGGACAGAGCTGGATTTTAAATCTGGGGGAGTTCAAGTCTCACTGCTGTGAACATGGGAATACTTGTAGCACTTTGATGAGACTCTGAAAGTTAGATTCTCTATCCATGAAATGGAGGAGAGAGGACTGTATAAAATCTATCCCAGCTGTAGTTCTTTACAATGGTGTAACTCTAAACCTACTAAAAGAAAAGTAAAATGGAGGGTGGGGATACTCAGTTTTGAAGATATACAGTAGAAGGTCTTCTATTTTGCCCATTTGTACAGTAAAGACTAGAACGTAGATCACTGCAAAGCACATTCCCATTTTAATTCACACTTTTACCATTCCTTGCCTTTTTTATTTTGGTTCACCTATTCCGTTTTTGGGATTTGTAAGATTAGTATTCCCTTCTAGGTTTACATTAGTTTTTGGCCACTTTGCTTTCCTTCTGCTTATCATCTTCATCTGCCAAAATTCTGGTTCTTTGATGTCCCCCACTCTTTCCAGTTTGCTCTGGTCTACTAACATTTGTGAAAACAAGATGCTTTGTCTCAGCCTTGGGTTGGCTTTTGGAGCTTGCTAAATTCAGTCTCTGGGCTTTGTCTTTAACTCTTGAGTTTATTGGCATGGGACTGGGAACTCTGCTGCCTTCAAGTTTGTGGATTTTACTTGCTAGCTATAAATTATTAGCTTTTTATTAAACTTCAAGCAGTCTAACCCTTAGGTTAGAGATGGACATTTTATAAGCACTAAGTCAGTATTTGCCACAGGTAAGGAATGGTTGTTTTTCTTTTCTTTTTATTTTTAGAGTAGTTCAAAGATGGTTCAAAGATGCTATAGGCTGCCTAGAGAGGTGGTGGGTTTTTCATCTCTAGAAGGTGTTAAGTCTCAGCTGAATAACAACTTGGCTGAGATATATTTGGGCTCTAGATAGCCTTTAACCTTCCTTCTTATCTTGAGATTCCACAATTCTGAGTACATCTGTGACAATAAACAGACAATAAGTAATGCAATCATGTTTAAAATACGCATTGGTCTAATAATACTATTTGCTATTCATGAGCAATGATCTACTCCATTATTAATTAGTACAAATGACTGTACTATGAAATTAGAAATTACATCATAGGTTCTGTTTTCCATCTCTCTTTTTCAGCGACTGTCTTACACTAAGATCTCTATCTCTTACAGGTTGTGATTGTACAAACTAAACTTTATAGAAACCTGGTCTCTGTGATCTGGTTTATAGATTTAAACAATGTTTCCCTCCTTTTGGGGGTTATAAAAATGCCCCTCCATTTCTAAATCCAGAACAACTTAAGTCATTAGTAACTTCCAGTTTTTTTCTGCTGTTTAAGATCATTTAGGAAAGATTCCTTTACTTTCCCTTTAATACTACTTTTCATAAAGTGTAGACATGTTAGGAATATGAAATACCAAACTTTCTAGCATCTATTTATAACATGTATTATATATACATGCATTTATGTGCATATATGTGTATAATTCGCTTGTATGGAGCATAATCCAGATTTTGCAGATGCTGAATTAACAGCACTAGCTACCATTTTGAGCACTTATGATGTGGATATGAGGTTTGGAGTTTAATCCCCTTTGGAAAATAAAGACAGGCACTACATAGCACAAATTTATCATCTGCCAAACAATTAAAAATGTACTGAAAATCACATTGGCATTGCTCGGAAATATATATTGGTGAATGGCAAATGTTTGCTACATATCTCTTGTGCCAGATTGTACATTATAGCATTTATTAAACCAGGTCTGCTTATTGTCTCATCATGGCTCCTTTCCAATTTTTTTCCACATCTCTCTTAGTACACAGCGTGGTGCACCTAAATAGAAGTCTGTGAAAATAAAGTCTATTGTATATGTATATACACACATAAAACATGGCTTAAGCTTTGAACATGTGTCATCCCTTCAAATATTGACACCAATAGATGTAAATTCTTAGAAATTGAATTTTGTTTTAATTCATTTTCTAAGACAACAAGACTCAATTTTTAGGTTTTAAGATTTAACACTTTGCTGAGAACTGCTACATAAACAACAACTAGAGAGGAAATATGTTTTGGTAAACATTTAAAATATTCAACCTTCATTATCTTCCAGATTAAATGAACCTAATTTGTAACCCACAATCAGCAAATAGGCTATGCTGAAAGATACCCAATGCGCTTTTGTTTTGTTTTGTTTTTGAGACGGAGTCTCGCTCTGTCGCCCAGGCTGGAGTGCAGTGGCGTGATCTCTGTTCACTGCAAGCTCCGCCTCCCGGGTTTACACCATTCTCCTGCCTCAGCCTCCCGAGTAGCTGTGACTACAGGCACTCGCCACCACGGCCGGCTAATTTTTTGTATTTTTTAATAGAGACGGAGTTTCACCGTGTTAGCCAGGATGGTCTCGATCTCCTGACCTTGTGATCCACCCACCTCGGCCTCCCGAAGTACTGGGATTACAGGCATGAGCCACTGTGCCTGGCAAGATATCCTATTTTTTTAAACTGTTGTTAACATTTTATTAAATGCAATAATTACATTTAATTAATATTGTTAATGATTACAGTGGCCAATATTTTTAATTGAATGGTTAATATCTTGAGTCAAACAGAGTTCTTGCACTGAATTTACTAGCTGGATGTCTCAAGGAATTCAGTCTCTATAAAACTCAATTTCTTCATCAATGAAAATACTCTTAGCAGGAATATCTAGCAGAAAACAAGGAAGAACCCTAAAGAGGAGAAAGACCTGCCTATCAGGGTAACACAAGGGAGCTGGGGCTTCTTCTGTGAGCTCATTAGCCCAGAGATGGAGTGGGCACCGAGAGAAGTGACCCTACAGTGGAGCTTTGGAAGGGTGGCTTGTATGACTCTGTGATGTGCCGGACAGCCCTTCTGCATTGAGGGTAAGATGGAGAAAGGCTCATTTCTTTCTTGGTTCTCAGGCGTCCTGGGTGGGAGGAACCCTACATAGGGGCAGCCTCTAGCTTTCTCAGCAAAATGTCAATGTATCTTCCTAAATTTCAGTCAGACAACACTATTGGTTGGCAGGTACACAGGATATAATCAAATCTCTGGCCACTTTGTTTTTTTCTAAAGGTATATATGGACCATTTAGTCTTTCATTTAATAAATAAGGACTCAGAAAATATTGTGAGGTTTCAGTAAAAGATCCATAGTAGAGGTTACTTTTCTTGGCATTGTTAAGAAATGTTCTTTTCAGTGAAAGCAAAATTTTCAGATTTCCAACATGTATTAATTTAATTTGCATATAAAAATTTCATACTTACTTTATTGGAAACATTTCCAAGAATGACTACTTAGTCTCTGTCCTTTAACTTAACCTAGCGACATATTTAACCTCCCTGTGATAGTTCAGAGTTTCATTATGGGAACTGCCTTTTTGCTGTGCTGAGTGCAGCCCACTTCCAGAGGTGTGTTGACTGCAACACTAATTGGTCCTAGATCTTTACACATTTTGTTTTACCTTTTTATTTTATTTTATTTTTACTGACCACCTTAAGGACAGGATACACATTTTGAACATTGATGTCTGCTTGCTATTCACAGATTTCCTTTTCCCTCCTTTGCTGTTAGTCTTTCACCATTTCTTTCTGTTGCAGTGTCTGTTCTATCAGCTTCCTCTATATTTGTTGTTTATAATCTTCAAAGAATTATGAAAACATAAGGTGAGTTTATCAGAATTTTCTCTGAATGAAGACTAGGTTATGAATTAGATCTCAAGTGGCTTTCCTATGAAGGAAGACAGAACATAGACTGCTGTCTATTTCAACAGCCCAGAGGTTGCCTACCTCCTTGTTCATAGTTTTTCACTGAATCATAGAGGTTGCTATACATGTGGCCTCAGGATAAATATAAACACAAAAGCTGCAATTATTTTGTGCCGTTATAATGGGAAAAAACCCAAGACTGTTGTATTGTTTTTAAAGGTATTTTCCTGTAGGGAATCTGATTATTGAGTGAATCTCTTCTCTGTTCTGAATTGTTGAGATTGCCAGATGAAGTTGCCTTGGATATGTAAGAGTTTTTTTTGATTCTCCTTGATTTCATCATTTTGTTCCAGGAAACATGTATTTCTAGATTCATACAGGCAAAGGGAAGTAACATTTATTGAGAGTTCTCTTCATGACAAGAACTTGACTTATATTATTACATCGATCTGCACAAAATTTCTCTGGGCTCAATAATTCTTCCTCTATTCTATTAAAAAATAAACTTATTCAGGGTCACTGTTCAGGCTGAATTGTGTCCTTCCAAAATTCGTATGTTGAAGTCCTAATCCCCATGACCTCAGAATGTGACCTTGTTTGAAAATAGGTCCTTACAGAAGTAATCAAGTTAAAACGAGGTCATTAGGATGGACCCTAATCCAATATGACTGGTGGTGTTCTAGGAAGTAGAAATTTGGACACAGATGACATGAAGACACAGGAAGAAGAGCCATCTATAAGCCAAGAAAAGAGGCCTGGAACAGTCTTTCTCTCATGGCTCTCGTGGCTTCTCAATGCTTTGATTTTGGATGTTCAGCCTTGGGAACTGTGAGACAATACATTTCTATCGTTTAAGCTACCTAGTCTGTGGTACTTGTTAAGGCAGCCCTAGTAAACTAAAGCAGTCACATAGTTAGTACATGACAAAGATGTATTCAAACTGAGTTCTAGTACCCAAGCATATGCATGGCCTTTTCAGTCTCTTTTCTGTGCTTTTGAGTGTTCTGGGGCAGAACCATCTGGTGAATCTCGAGTTGGGCACTGGTGGGACAAGGGTGTCCTCTGCCCTCATCAATAGGCAGAAGAGAAGCTCTATGAGCTAAAAGAGTTTTGGAGAGGTGCTCTGGGGTCTCTGGTTGGCACAGCTTGAGCTGTGTCTGGAGCAAGACTGGAGCTATTTTCCTTAAGCACTCTTGCTGCCACTGCCTTAACCCTCCTTTTTGTTGGCTCCCCCTTCCCCACCCCAGGTGGAGTGAACGAAAGCAAGAACTTGGAAATGGGGACAAACTGTAATATTTTGAACAGCTGCCTTTAAAGACACAAGAGAATAAAATGATCAGAAAGGCAGGCTTCATTCACTAAGGAGAAAATAATCAGAAGCTCGGGGGCAGATAAATGTGCCCTTTATTCTGATAAGATACAGAAACTGCTCATTAAAAAAATCAATGATGATGACACAGTGAATAAATCATCTGACATGTTTAACACCCTTTAAGGTTGTATGCGTTTCACTCAAATGGATCTGAAGAGAAAAATACTCCACTGTGCACATCCATCTCTTAAGTAGCACACACTATAAACCAAATTGGAAGGATCAGTTTTAAAAGAAGATAGCTTTAAATCTTTGCAAATATTTTAAATGTCTTAGTAGCATGTTGCCTAAAAAGTGAACCATCAGAGTTATTATTTGGTCACAAAGTATGAGCCTATATTAAATAAAGTCTCAGGTTAAGTGTCTCCAAGGAAGGACTATATTTTATAAATTGTCCAGATAATTTAGAAAAGTCAACATTATATCAGAAAAATTATATTTGTAAATGATATAGATGTGTTCCCAAGCATACCAATTTGTGAGAGCTCACTCTAATAAGTCTTTAAGACCTAATTTAAACTGCTTTATTGGTGCAAAGATACTCACGGCAGGAAGTGCAAAGAAAGAAATGCCAAGGAGTGCAAAGCCTGCAGAAAGCAATCTTCCCAGCCAAGTTAGGGGAGTTTTGTCTCCATAGCCAATAGTTGTCAATGTAATCTAGAAACAAAATAAATAGAACGTGCAGCTTAAGTACTTGAGAGGAAAGTTAGGACCTATGAACAGGAGGCAAGCAACGTTTCCACTAAATCATTATTCAACAAATCTTGTTGGTGCTTTTTATTACTGTGCTTTAATTTTCCATGACGCATGACAGAACTTCTCTTTGTTTAAGGAAAAGAATAACCTACATACTTGTTCCTCCCTTATAACACAGTTTTCCGTCTTTTCTAAGTGTATTCAAAGAAAGGTTATTTAAGTAAGTGGATAACCATCAGTGATTCAGAAATGATAGCACCATGGATTTAGTACCGGATCAGTACATAGAATAATAATTTATGTTAATTTAGGCAGTCCCTTCATTACCTTGGCAGGCATTTCCTGAAGGTCTGGTGTGTGCAAGGTATGTGTTAAGATTTGTAGTGGAACAAAAATGAGGGCATAGTTCTTGTCCCAAGATATTTATGGCCTAATAAGAGAAACATGCCACACATGAATAATTAAAATACACATAGAATGAGAGAGGTATTATAATGGAGGTACAAATAACCTGCTATGGGAATTCAAGGAAGAGATTAGTTATTATAAGCTTGAGGTGTTGAGGGAACTTTACTAGGGAGATGTCATCACACCTGGGCTTTGAAAGAGGGGTAACATTTTGAGAAGCAGAAATGGTAAAGAAGGTGATCTAGGGAGGGTGAAAGAGGTGGCTAGCTGCAGAGCAGTGAGAACACATAGAGTAGATTCTGAAAAGTACAAGTTGTTCAGCTGGACTGGGGCATGGTGGATTTAAAAAGGATTAGTGACTTCTTTAATTTATTTTATTAATATTTTATAGACAACAGTGTACAGGTCTTTCAGCTCTTTGGTTAAATCTATTCCTAAGTATTTTAATCTTTGTAGCTACTGTAAGTGGGATTGTTCTCTTGATTTCTTTTTTGGAAAGTTTGTTGTTAGTGTATAGAAATGCTAGTGATTTTTGTGGTGTTGATTTTGTATCCTGCAACCATACAGAATTTATTAGTTCTAGCAGCTTTTTTTCTGGAATCTTTAGGGTTTTCTATATATAAGATTATGTTGTCAGCAAACAGCAACAATTTCCTTTCTTCCTTTCTTATTTGGATGTCTTTTCTTTCTCTTGTCTAACTGCTCTGGGAAGGACTTCCACTACTATATCGCATAGACATGGCAAAAGTGGGCATCCCTGTTTTTTTAAAATCAAACAAATAATTCATTAATAATTTTTAATTTTTGTGGGCACATAGTAGGTATATGTATTTACGAGTTATATGGGATATTTTGATACAGGCATGCTATATGTAATAATGATATCAGGGTGAATGAGGTATACATCACCTCAAGCCTTTATCCTTTGTGTTACAAATAATCCGGTTATACTCTTAATTATTTTAAAATGTACAACTAAATTATTATTGACTATAGTCACACTGTTGTACTTTCAAATACTAGATGTTATTCCCTCTTTCAGTTTTTTTTTTTTTTTTTGTATCCATTAGCCATCTCCGCTTCCCTCCCTGCTCACTCTCTCCACTACCCTTCTCATACTCTGGTAACCATCATTCTACTCTCTATCTCTGTGAGTTCAACTGTTAATTTTTAGCTTCCACAAATAAATGAGACTGTGTGAAGTTTGTCTTCCTGTGCCTGGCTTATTTCACTTAACAAAATGAGCTCCACTTGCATACACTTGCTACAAATGACAGGTTCTCGTTCTTTTTAATGGCTGAATAGTACTCCATTGTGTATATATGCCACATTTTCTTTATCTGTCTGTCGATGGATGCTTGGGTTACTTCCAAATCTTGGCCATTGTGAATAGTGCTGCAATAAACATGAGAGTGCAGATGTCTCCTTGATATACTGATTTCCTTTCTTTTGGCTATGTACCTAGCAGTGGGACTGCTGGATCATATGGTAGCTCTATTTTTAGCTTTATGAGAAACCTCCAAGCTCTTCTCCATAGTGGCTAATTTATACTAATTTACATTCCCGCCAACAGTGTACAATGGTTCCTTTTTCTCCACATCCTTGCCAGCATTTGATATTGCCTGTCTTTTGGATAAAAGCCATTTTTACTGGAGTTAGATGATATATCATTGCAGTTTGATTTGCATATCTCTGATGAGTAATTATATTGAGCACCTTTTGATATACCTGTTTGTAGTTTGTAATGTCGTCTTTTGAGAAATATCTATTTAGATTTTTTTTGCTCATTTTAAAATTGTATTATTTTATTTTTTCCTATACAGTCGTTAGAGCTCCTTATATATTCTGGTTATTAATCCTTTGTCAGATGGATAATTTGCAAATATTTCACCCCATTCTGTGGGTTGTCTCTTCATTTTTTTGATTGTTTCCTTTGCTGTGCAGAAGCTTTTTCATGTGATGTGATCCCATTTGTTCATTTTTGCCTTGGTTGCCTGTGCTTGTGGGATATTACTCAAGAAATCCTTGCCCTGAAGAATTTCCCTCATGTTTTCTTTTAGTAGTTTCATAGTTTGAGGTCTTAGATTTAAGTCTTTAATCCCATTTTGATTTGATTTTTTTCCATATGGCAAGGGATAGGGGTCTAATTACATTCTTCTGCATATGGATATCCAGTTTTTCCAGCACCTTTTATTGAAGACACTGTCCTTTCCTCATTGTATGTTCTTGGTACTTTTGTAAAAAATGAGTTCACTGTGGATGTATGGATTTATTTCTGGTTTCTCTCTTCTGTTCCATTGGTCTATATGTGTTTTTATGCCAGTACCGTTTTGTTTCGGTTACTATATCTCTGTAGTATAATTTGAAGTCAGGTAATGTAGTTTCTCCAGTTTTTCTCTTTTTGCTTAGGATAGCTTTGGCTATTCTGGGTATTTTCTGATTCCATATACACTTTAGAACTGTTTTTTCTATTTATGTGATGAATGTCATTGGTATTTTTGATAGGAATTGCTCTGAATTTGTAGATTGCTTTGAGAAATATGGACATTTTAACAATAATGATTATTCTAATCAATGAACATGAAATATCTTTCCATGTTTTTGTATGCTCTTTAATATCTTTCATCAGTGTTTCATAGTTTTCATTGTAGAGATCTTTCACGTCTTTGGTTAATTCCTAGGTATTTAATTTTATATGTAGCTATTGTAAATGGGATTATTTTCTCAATTTCTTTTTCAGATTATTTGCAGTTGGCATATAGAAATGCTACTGATTTTTGTATTTGATTTTGTATTCTGCAACTTGACTGAATTTGTTTATCAGTTCTAATAGTTTTTTGATGGGAACTTTAGGTTTTTCCAAATATAAGATCATATCATCTGCAAACAAGGATAACTTGACTTCTTCCTTCCCAATTTGGATGCTCTTTATTTCTCTCTTCTCTAATTGCTCTAGCTAGGACTTTCAGTACTATGTTGAATAGCAGTGGTGAAAATGAGCATCTTTGTTTTGTTCTAAATATAGGAGGAAACATCCTTGCATCCCTTGGATAAATCTCACTTGGTCATGATGGATGATCTTTTTAATGTGTTGTTGATTTTGGTTTGCTAGCATTTTGTCGAGGATTTTTGCATCAATGTTCATGAGGGATGGTGACCTGTAGTTTTCTTTTTTAAATGCATTTTTGTCTGGTTTTGGTATTAGGGTAACACTGGCCTCGTAGAATAAGTTTAGAAGTATTGGTTCCTCCTCTGCTTTTTGGAATAGTTTGAGCAGGATTGGTATTAATTCTTCTTTCGTTGTTTGGTAGAATTCAACAGTAAAGCCATCAGGTCCCAGGTTTTTCTTTGCTGGGAGAATTTTTATTATGGCTTCAATCTCATTACTTGTTATTGGTCTGTTCAGGTTTTGGATTTCTTCATGGTTCAATGTTGGTAGGTTGTATGTATATAGGAATTTGTCAATTTCTTCTAAGTTTTCTCATTTATTGGTATATAGTTTGTCACAGTAGCCTCTAATGATCCTTTGAATTTCTGTAGTATCAGTTTTAATGTCTCCTTTTTCATCTCTGATTTTATTTATTTGGGTCTTCTCTTTTTTTTCTTAGTCTGGCTAAGTTTGCCATTTTTGTTTATCTTTTCAAAAAACAACTTTTTGTTTTGTTTATCTTTTTTTTTTTTCTTTTTAAATGGAGTCTCACTCTGTCGTCCAGGCTGGAGTGCAATAGCACAATCTCAGCTCACTGCAAGCTCCGCCTCCCAGGTTCACGCCATTCTCCTGCTTCAGCTTCCTGAGTAGCTGGGACTACAGGTGCCCGCCACCACACCCAGCTATTTTTTTTTTTTTAGCAGAGACAAGGTTTCACCATGTTAGCCAGGATGGTCTCAATCTTCTGACCTCGTGATCTGCCCATCTCGGCCTCCCAAAATGCTGGGATTACAGGTGTGAGCCACCGTGCCTGGCCTTGTTTATCTTTCATATTTTCTTTGTTTCAATTTCATTTATTTCTGCTCTGATCTTTATTTCCTTTCTCCTATTAACTTTGGGTTTGATTTGCTTTTGTAGGTTGCATAATAGGTTGTTTATCTGAAGGTTTTCTTCTTTTTTGGTGTAAGCACTTATAGTTATAAACTTCCCTTTTAGTACTTCTTTTGCTGTATCCCATTGGTCTTGATAGGTTGTGTTTCCACTATCATTTGTTTCAAGAAATTTTTCAGTTTGCTTCTTAATCTCTTCATTAACCCATTGGTCATTCAGGAGCATATTGTTTAATTTACATGGGTTTGTATAGTTTCCAAATTTTCTCTTGCTACTGATTTTTAGTTTCATTCAATTGTGATCAGAGAAGATACTTGATATTATTTCAATTTTCTGAATGTCTTAAGACTTGTTTTGTGGCCTAACATATGGCCTATCCTGATCTATACTTGAGAATAATCCATGTGCTTAGGAGAAGTGTGTGGAGTATTCTGCAGCTGTTGGATGAAATGTTCTATAAATATTTATTACGTCCATTTGGTCTATCGGGCAGATTAAGTTTGATGTTTCTTTGTTGATTTTCTGTCTGGATGATCTGTCCAATGCTGAAAGTTGGGTGTTGATGTTTCCCGCTATTATTGTCTTGGGATATGTCTCTCTCAAGCTCTAATAATATTTGCTTTGTATATCTGGGTGCTCCAGTGTTGGGTGCATATATATTTATAGTTGTTATATCCTCTTGCTGAATTGATTCCTTTATCATTATATAATGACTTTCCTTGCCTCTTTTGATAGCTTTTGTCTTGAAACCTAGTCTGTCTGATATAAGTGTAGCTACTCCTGCTCTTTTTTGGTTTCCATTTGCATGGGATATCTTTTTTTATCCTTTTATTTTCAGTCTTTGTGTGTCTTTATAGACGAAGTATGTTTCTGGTAGTCAACAGATCACTGGGTCTTGCTTTTTAAAATTTAATTTTAATCCATTGAATCCATTCAATTCTGCGTCTTTTGATTGGAGAGTTTAATCCATTTATATTCAGTGTTATTATGGATAAGTAAAGACTTACTCCTGCCATTTTGTTATTTGTTTTCTAGTTGTTTTGTGGTCTTCTCTTCCTTCTTTCTTTCCTTCTTGTCTTCCTTTCAGTGAAAGTGATTTTCTCTGGTTGTATGATTTAGTTTCTTGCTTTTTATTTTTTTTGCGTATCCATTGTATGCTTTTTAATTTTAGGTTACTATGAGGCTTGCAAATAACACCTTATAATCCATTATTTTAAACTGATGACAACTTAACTCTGATTGCATAAACAAATAAGCAAAAAGAAAATTAATGCAAATGCTACATTTTAACTTTGTCATCCCACTTTTAAACTTTTTGTTGTTTCTACTTTATCTTATTATACTGTGTATATCTTGAAAAGTTGTTGTAGTTATTATTTTTGATAAGTTCATCTTTTTGTCTTTCTACTTAAAATATAAGTAATTAGCACAATTATAGTGCTATAATTTTCTGTTTTTCTGTGTACTTACTATTACCAGTGAGTTTTCTACCTTCAGATGGTTTCTTATTGCTCCTTAATGCCTTTTTTCTTTCAAACAAAAGAAATCCCTTTAGCATTTCTTGTAGGACAGTTCTGGTGTTGATGAAAGGCCTCAGTTTTTGTTTGTCTGGGAAAGTCTTTATTTCTTCTTTATGAAGGCTATTTTTGCCAGATACGCTATTCTAGGATAAAATATATTTTCCCTTCAGCACTTTAAATATGCCATGCCACTCTTTCCTGGCCTGTAAGGTTTCCACTGAAAAGTCTGCTGCCAGATGTATTGGAACTCCATTGTATGTTATTTATTTCTCTTCTTTTGCTGATTTTAAAATCTTTTCTTTATCCTTGATCTTTGCAAGTTTATTAGTAAATGCTTTGAGGTTAAATCTGTTTGGTATTCTATAGCCTTCTTTTACTTGAATATTGCTATCTTTCTCTAGGTTTGGGAAGTTCTGTTATTATCCCTTTGAACACACTTTCTCTCTCTCTCTCTCTCTCCCCCTACCTACTCTTTAAGGTCAATAACTTAGATTTGCCCCTTTGAAGCTATTTTATAGATATTTTGGGCATTTCCTTCTTTTTTATTCTTTTTTCCTTTGTCTCTGCTGACCACGTATTTTCAAATAGCCTGTCTTCATGCTCACTAGTTCTTTCTTCTGCTTGATCAATTCTGCTATTAAGGGACTCTGATGATTCTTCAGTATGTCAGTTGCATTTTTGACCTCCAGATTTTCTGCTTGATTCTTTTTAATTATTTCAATTTATTTGTTAAATGTATTTGATAAAATTCTGAATTCTTTCTTTGTGTTATGTTGAGTGTCTTTGAATGTTCTCAGCACAGCTATATTGGATTCTCTGTCTGAAAGGTCACACATCTCTGTCTCTATAGGATTGGTCCCTGGTGCCTTATTTAGTTTGTTTAATGAGGTCATGTTTTCCTGGATGATCTTGAAGTTGTGGTGTTTGTCAGTGTCTGGGCATTGAAGAGTTAGGTATTTATTGTAGTCTTTGTAATCTGGGCTTGTTTGTAGCCATCCTCCTTGGGAAGGCTTTCCTGGCATTTGAAGGGATTTCAGTATTATGATCTAAGTTTTTGGTAACTGCAGCCTTTTCTGCATTAAGGGGTACCCCAAGCCCAGTAATGCTATGGTTCTTATAGACTTGTAGAGGCATCACCTTGGTGCTCTTGAATGAGATCTGAAAGAATTCTCTGGATTACTGGGCAGAGACTCTTGTTCTCTTCCTTTACATTCTCCCAAACAAATGGAGTCTCTCTTTCTCTGTGCTGAGGTGCCTGGAGATTGGTGAGGGTTGACACAAGCAGCCTTGTGGCCACCATCACTATTAGACCTGAGGCCAGCACAGCACTGGATCTTGCTCAAGTGGGCATCCTTATTTTGTTCTGGATCTTAGAGGAAAGAATCTCCATTTTTCACTGTGGAGTATAATGTTAGCTATTGGCTTATAATATATGGTTTTTATTGTGTTGAGGTACATTCCTTCTGTACCTAATTTGTTGAGGATTTTTATTATGAAATAAAATTTGGTCAAATGATGTTTCTGCATCTAATGAGATGATCTGCAATAAGCCAGGCACAGAAAGGTAAATACTGCATGTTTTCACTTACATGTGGAATCTGAAACAATGAAACCCATGGTAGAAGAGGGTAGTATGCTGGTTACCAGAGGCTGGGGGTTGGGGGAATGGGGAGATGATGGTCAAAGGACACAAAGCCTCAGTTAGACAGGAACAATATGTGTATGTGTATGTGTGTATATATATGTAATATATATATGAGATCTATTGTACAGTGTGGTGAATACAGTTAGTAATAAGTGTATTGTGCATTTCGAAATTACTAAGACTAAATTTCAAATGTTCTTACCACAATTTTGTTTTTGAGACTGACTCACTCTGTCACCCAGACTGGAGTGCAGTAGCACGATCTCAGCTTACCGCAACCTCCGCCTCGCAGGTTCAAGTGATTCTCCTGTTTCAGCTTCTTGAGTAGCTAGGATTACAGGCATGCACCATCACACCCAGCTAATTTTTGGTATCTTTAGTAGAGACGGGGTTTCACCATGTTGGCCAGGCTGATCTAAAACTCTTGACCTCAAATGATCCCCCTGCCTTGGCCTCCCAAAATGCTGGGATTATAGGAGTGAGTCACTGCACCCAGCCACACCACAAAAATTGATATGTATTTGAGGTGGTGGATATGTTAATTAGCATGATGTAATGATTCCACATTGTATTCATAAATCATAGCATCACTTTCTACCCCATAAACATATAACTATAATTTCTCAATTTACAATGAAAGAAAAGTAAAGGATTAGTAAAGAGAAGGTTAACTAGATATGCTAAAGCTAGGCCAGGGAATGTCTTTGAATATCATGTCTCTCCTATGATCAAACTGCTTCAGGGGTCCCCCAAATCTCTTAGAACAAAGTCCCAGCTTCTCTCCATGACCTGCAGGGTTCTTCATGATTGACCTCAGCTAACTTCTCAGACATGGTCTTCTACCATGCTCTCTCTCATTCTGCTTCTTCCTCTTCTGCCTTGCTATTCATCAATTCATCAGCACACCAAGCTCTTTTTTTTTTTTTTTTTGCCTCAGGATCTTTGCCCTTGCTTCTCTCTTTCTGAATTTCTCTTACTTCCAGGTCTGAATTCAGGTACCTGCTGAAATGTCAGCTCCACAGAAAACCATCCCAGATCACCTAATTTAAGCCACTTCTTGAGACTGGCTTAGTCTCCCAGCCTACATCTTTCTGCCATCCTGGAAGCCTCCTGTCCTTGAACATTGGACTCCAAGTTCTTCAGTTTTGGGACTCTTGGATCTTTGACCACAGACTGAAGGCTGCACTGTTGGCTTCCCTACTTTTAGGGTTTTGCGACTCAGATTGGCTTCCTTGCTCCTCAGCTTGCAGACGACCTATTGTGGGACCTCACCTTGTGATTATATGAGGAAACTTGGATTCAAATAATTTAAACAATTTGCTTATCAGTATACAACTATAACTTGCCCACTAGTGTGTCCTATTACAAAGTCTGCCTTTAAAACGAAAATAGAGAGGACCCACAGACCCCCTGATGGAGGCAGATTGCTCCTGAGGGAGCTGGGAGACACCCTAAATACTGTGCTAGTATCCATGGCTGAGAGACCCACAGACAGTTCACATCACAGGACTCTGTGCAGACAACCCCCGGTACCAACCCGGAGTCTGGAAGACTAGATCCACAAGATAGATAACAATCACTACAGCTCAGCTCTCAGAAAGCCACATCCATAGGAATAGGGGGAGAGAACTACATCAAGAGAACACACTGTGGGACAAAAGAATCTGAACAACAGCCTTCAGTCCTAGACCTTCCCTCTGACAGAGCCTACCCAAATGACAAGGAACTGGAAACCAAAACTGGTAATATGACAAAACAAAGTTCTTTATAACTCCCAAAAAAATCACACTAACTCACCAGCAATGGACCCAAACCAAGAAGAAATTCCTGATTTGCCTGAAAAAGAATTCAAGAAGTTAATTATTAAGCTAATCAGGGAGACACCAGAGACATGGGAAGCCCAATTTAAGGAAATCCAAAAAATGATACAAGAAGTGAAGGGAGAAATATTCAAGGAAATAGATAGCATAAATAAAAAACAATAAAAACTTCAGGAAACAATGGACACACTTATAGAAATGCAAAATGCTCTGGAAAGTCTCAGCAATAGCATTGAACAAGCAGAAGAAAGAAATTCAGAGGTCTAAGACAAGGTCTTTTAGTTAACTCACTCCACAAAGACAAAGAAAAAAGAATAAGAAAATACGAACACAGCCTCCAAGAAGTCTGGGATTAGGATAGATGACCAAAGCTAAGAATAATCGGTGTTCTTGAGGAAGAAGAGAAATCTAAAAGTTTGGAAAACTTATTTCAGGGAATAACAGAGGAAAACTTCCCCAGCATTGCTAGAGAGCTAGACATCCAAATACAAGAAGCACAAAGAACACCTGGGAAATTCATTGCAAAAAGATCGTCACCTAGGCACATTGTCATCAGCTAATCTAAAGTTAAGACGAAGGAAAGAATTTTAAGAGCAGTGAGACAAAAGTACCAGGTAACCTACAAATAAAAACCTATTAGATTAACAGCAGATTTCTCAGCAGAAACCCTAGAAGCTAGAAGGGATTGGGGCCCTATCTTCAACCTCATCAAACAAAACAATTACCAGTCAAGAATTTTGTATTCAGCAAAACTATGCTTCATATATGAAGGAAAGACACAGTCTTTTTCAGACAAACAAATTCTGAGAGAATTCACCACTACCAAGCCACCACTGCAAGAACTGCTAAAAGGAGCTCTAAATCTTGAAACAAATCCTGGAAACACATCAAAACAAAACCTCTTTAAAGCATAAATCTCACAGGACCTATAAAACAAAAATACAATTTAAAAAACAAAAACAAAAACAAAAAAACCAAGGTATACAGGCAACAAATAGCATAATGAATGGAATGGTACCTCACATCTCAATACTCATGTTGAATGTAAATGGCTTAAATATTCCACTTAAAAGATATAAAATTGTAGAATGGATAAGAATTCACCAACCAAATACCTGCTGTCTTCAAGAGACTCACCTAACACATAAGGAGTCGCACAAACTTAAGGTAAATGGGTGGAAAAAGACATTTTTGGAATATGGACACCAAAAGCAAGTGGGAGTAGCTATTCTCATAACAGACAAAACAAACTTTAAAGCAACAGCAGTTAAAAAAGACAAAGAGAGCATTATATAATGATAAAAGGCTTAGTCCAACAGGAAAATATCACAATCCTAAACATATATGCACCTAACACTGGAGCTATCAAATTTATAAAACAATTACTAATAGACCTCAGAAATGAGACAGGCAGCAACACAATAATAGTGGGAGACTTCAGTACTCCACTGACAGCACTAGACAGGTAATCAAGACTGAAGGTCAACAAAGAAACAATGGATTTAAACTATACCTTGGAACAAATAGACTTAACAGATATATACAGAACATTCCATCCAACAACCACAGAATATACATTCTCTTCAACAGTGCATGGAACTTTCTCGAAGACAGACCATATGATAGGCCACAAAATGAGCCTCAATAAATTTAAGAAAATTCAAATTATATCAAGCACTCTGTCAGACCACAGTGGAATAAAACTGAAAATCAACTCCAAAATGAACCTTCAAAACCACGCAAATACACGGAAATTAAATAACCTGCTCTTGAATGATCATTGGGTCAAAAATCAAATCAAGATGGAAATTAAAAAATTCTTTGAACTGAATGGCAACAGTGACACAACATATCAAAATCTCTGGGACACAGCAAAGGCGATGCTAAAAGGAAAGTTTACAGCCATAAATGCCTACATCAAAAAGTCTGAAAGAGCACAAACAGACAATCTAAGGTCACACTTCAAGGAACTAGAGAAACAAGAACAAACCAAACCCAAACCCAGCAGAAGAAAGGAAATAACCATGATCAGAGCAGAACTAAATGAATTTGAAACAAACAAACAAAATACAAAAGATAAGTGAAACAAAAAGCTGGTTATTTGAAAAGATGAATAAAATTGATAGAACGCTAGCAAGATTAACCATGAAAAGAAGAGAGAAAATCCAAATTAGCTCAAGAAGAAATGAAATAGGAGATATTACAACTGACACCACATAAATACACAAGATAATTCAAGGCTACTATGAATACCATTACACACATAAACTGGAAAATCTAGAAGAGATGGATAAATTTCTGGAAAAATACAACCCTCCTAGTTTAAATCAGGGAGAATTAGATACCTTGAACAGACCAATAACAAGCAAAGAGATTGAAATGGTAGTTAAAAAATTACCAAAAAAAAAAAAAAAAAAAAAAAAAGTCTAGGACCAGACGGATTCACAGCAGAATTCTACTAGACATTCAAAGAAGAATTGGTACCAGTCCTATTGACACTATTCCACAAGATAAAGAGGGAACCCTCCCTAATTCATTCTATGAAGCCAGTATCACCCTCATACCAAAACCAGGAAAGGACATAATCAAAAAAGAAAACTGCAGACCAATATTCCTGATGAACATAGATACTAAAATCATTAACAAACTAGTAGCTAACTGAATCTAACAATGTATCAAAAAGATAATCCACCATGATCAAATGGGTTTCATACCAGGGATGCAGGGATAGTTTAACATATGCAAGTCAATAAATGTGATACAGCACATAAACAGAATTAAGAACCAAAATCACATGATCATCTCAATAGATGCAGAAAAAGCATTCGACAAAATCTAGCATCCCTTTATCATTAAAACTCTCAACAAAACTGGTACGCAAAGGACATCTATGACAATAAAATGTCATAATGTAACAATGTAATAAAAGTAATAAAAGTCATCTATGACAAACCTACAGCCAACATAATACGGAATGGGGAAAAGTTGAAAGTATTCCCTCTGAGAACTGGAACAAGATAAGGATGCCCGCTCTCATCACTCCTCTTCAGCATAATACTGGAAGTCCTTGCCAGAGCAATCAGACAAGAGGAAGAAATAAAGGGCATCCAAATCATGAAAGAGGAAGTCAAACGGTTGCTGTTTGCTGATGATACGAACGTTTACCTAGAAAACCCTAAAGACTCCTCCAGAAAGCTCTTAGAACTCATAAAAGAATTCAGCAAACTTTCTGGATACAAAATTCATGTGCACAAATCAGTACTTCTTCTATACACCGACAGTGACCAAACTGAGAATCAAATCAAGAACTCAATCCCTTTGACAATAGCTGCAAAAACAACAAAACAAAACAAAACAAACAAAAAATATCCACAAAACTCAGGAATATACCTAACCAAGGAAGTGACATACCTCTAAAAGGAAAACTACAAAACACTGCTGAAAGAAACCATAGATGACACAAACAAATGGAAACACATCCAATGCTCATGGATGGGTAGAATCAATATTGTAAAAATGACCATACTTCCAAAAGCAATCTACAAATTCAATGCAATTTCCATCAAAATACTACCATCATTCTTCACAGAATTAGGAAAAACAATGATAAAATTCATATGGAACCAGAAAAGAGCCCACATAGCCAAAGCAGGACTAAGCCAAAACAAACAAACAAAAATAAACAAAACAACCAACCAACCAAACAACAACAACAACAAAAACAAAAAAACCCAACCAAATCAGGAGGCATCACATTACCTGATTTCAAACTACAAGGCCATAGTCACCAAGACAGCATGGTACTGGTATAAAAATAGGCACAGAGACCAATGGGACAGAATAGAGAATCCGGAAATAAACCCAAGTACTTACAGCCAACTGATCTTCGACAAGCAAACAAAAACATAAAATGGGGAAAGGACACCCTTTTCTTTTTCTTTTTTTTGAAACTGAATTTTATTTTTTTAAACTATATTTTAAGTTCCGGGGTACATGTGCACAAAGTGCAGGTTTGTTACATAGGTATACATTTGCCATGTTGGTTTGCTGCACCCATCAACTTGTCATTTACATTAGGTATTTTTCCTAATGCTATCCCTCCCCCAGCCCCCTACCCCCCAACAGGCCCTGGTGTGTGATGTTTCCCTCCCGTGTCCATGTGTTCTCATTGTTCAACTCCCGCTTACGAGTGAGAAAATGTGGTGTTTGATTTTTGTCTTCTTGTGTTACTTTGCTGAGAATGATGTTTTCCAGTTTCATCCATGTCCCTGCAAAGGACATGAACTCATCCTTTTTTATGGCTGCATAGTATTCCTTGGTGCATATGTGCCACATTTTCTTTATCCAGTCTATCATTGATGGGCATTTGGGTTGGTTCCAAGACTTTACTATTGTGAACAGTGCTGCAATAACACATACATGTGCATGTGTCTTTATAGTAGAATGATTTATAATCCTTTGGGTATATACCCAGTAATGGGATTGCTGGGTCAAATGGTATTTCTAGTTCTAGATCCTTGAGGAGTTGCCACACCATCTTCCACAATGGTTGAACTAATTTACACTCCAACCAACTGTGTAAAAGTGTTCCTATTTCTCCACATCTTCTCCAGCATCTGTTGTTTCCTGACTCTTTAATGATCGACATTCTAACTGGCTTTAGATGGTATCTCATTGTGGTTTTGATTTGCATTTCTCTGATGACCAGTGACGATGAGCATTTTTTCATAATTTTGTTGGCTGTATAAATGTCTTCTTTTGAGAAGTGAAGGACACCCTTTTCAACAAATGGTGCTGGGATAATTGGTTAGCCACATGTAGGAGAATGAAACTAGATCCTCATCTCTCACCATATACAAGAATCAATTGCAGGTGGATTAAGGACTTAAATATAAAGCCTGAAACTATAACAACTCTAGAAGATAACATTGGAGAAACCCTTCTATACATTGAGTAAGGCAAGGATTTCAACACTAAGAACCCAAAAGCAAATGCAATAAAAACAAAGATAAATTGCTGGTACTTAATTAAGCTAAAGAGCTTTTGCATGGCACAAGAAACAGTCAGCAGAGTAAACAGACAACTTAAAGAGTGGGAGGAAATCTTCACAATCTATACATTTGACAAAGGATGAATATCCATAATCTACAATGAACTCAAACAAATCAACAAGAACAAACAATTCCATCAAAAAGTGGGCTAAGGACATGAATAGCCAATTCTCAAAAAATGATATACGAATGACCAAGACACATGAAAAAATGCTCAACATCACTAATGATCAGGGAAATGCAAATCAAAACCACTATGTGATACCACCTTAGTCCTGCAAAAATGGCCATAATAAAAAAGTGGAAAAACAGTAGATGTTGGTGGAGATGCGGTGAACAGGGAACACATCTACACTGCTGGTGGGAATGTAAACTAGCACAACCACTATAGAAAACAGTGTGGAGATTCCTTAAAGAACTAAAAGTAGAACTACCATTTGATCCAGCAATCTCACTATTGAGTATCTACCCAGAGGAAAAGAAGTCATTATATGAAAAAGACACTTGCACATTCATGTTTATAGCAGCACAATTCACAACTGCAAAAACATGTAACCAACCCAAATGCCCATCAATCAATGAGTGGATAAAAAAACTGTATAAATATATATATTTATACACACATGATGGAATACTACTCAGTCATAAAGAGGAATGAATTAATGGCATTTGCAGCCACCTGGATGAGATTGGAGACTATTATTCTAAGCAAAGTAACTCAGGAATGGAAAACCAAACATCCTATGTTCTCACTCATAGGTGGAAACTAAGCTATGAGGATGCAAAGGCATAAGAATGTCACAATGAACTTTGGAGACTCAGGGTGAAAGGATGAGAAGGAGGCGAGGGATAAAAGACTACCAATAGGGTGCAGTGTATACTGCTTGGGTGATGGGTGCACCAAAATCTCACAAATCACCACAAAAGAACTTACTCATGTAACCAAAAACCACCTGTTCCCCAATAACTTACAGAAAAATAATCACTGGGGAACACTGTATAATAATAACAGTCATTTTCTCATAAAGACAAAACAAAACCCAACGGAAATCAACAACAACAAAAAAGGCTACTTTCCAACCAACTGTTTCCTAAATCCTTATTCTGTTCATCTTTATTCACAGAATGTATCAATACCTGAAATGATATTGTATATTGATTAAATTGTTTATTGTTTGCCTTCCCAACTAGAAAGTAAATTATACGTGGGTTGGGACTTTATCTTACTGCTGAATCCAAGCACCTTGTACAGTGATTGGCATACAGTAGTCACTCAATATACATTTACCGAATAAAGGTATGAAAGCCCTATGGGTGGGATAAGGATTCTGCTCTCTTGTTTTGCAGCCCAGAAATACTGATGGAAGGTTTTTGTAAGCAAAGTACATAATGTGATCAGAGTGGTGCTTTTAGAAACTGAAATTATGGCAGCAAATGTACAGGAGAGATTGAAATAGGAAGAAATGAGAGGTGCAGAGACCAGTTAAGACACTGTGAGAGTGGAGAGTAAAGAGAAATGTTTAGGAAGTTCAATTGGAATAAATTTATTGATTGAGGTAAAAGGAAAGACTAAGTCAACAGTGACTTGAAAATTTCAAGTGGGAAGATGGTTGCATCATAAATAAAAGTATTATAATGAAAAAGAGAAGGTTTTGGAGCAAAGGTGAAGAGTTTAGTTTTGCAAATAATGGTTTTTCAAATATCAGTATGACTAATGCAGAAATGTCTAGCAGGAAACTGAGAATGAGAGCTTGAGTACTGAGAGAGAAATTTGGTTTGGCATGAAATTTGGGTTTTAGAATCAGTAACAGGGTGATTGTTAAAGCTATGTGCATAACTGAGATTACAAAAGGTACACAGAAGGGGTCCAGGGACACCTCAAGAAACACAGACATTTAAGGAATGGAAGGAAAAGGAAAGTCAGAGAAGAATTTCTTTGCATATCATGGTTTTCAAGTTTTTCAAAAGTAGAACAATTGGGAAAGGGTTATATAAATGGAAACTCAACAGAGAATGGGGAGTTTCACAAAAGAACAGGTAATCCCTGATGTCACAGCCTAATAGAAAACAAGGACAATGAGGCTGGGCACGGTGGCTCATGCCCGTAGTCTCAGCACTTTGGGAGGCTGAGGCAGGTGGATCACCTGAGGCCAGGAGTTTGAGACCAGCCTGGCCAACATGGTGAAACTCCATCTCCACTAAAAATATAAAACTAGCCGGGTGTGGTGGTGCATGCCTGTAATCCCAGCTACTCAGGAGGGTGAGGCAGGAGAACTGATTGAACCTAGGAGGTGGAGGTTGCAGTGAGCCAAGATCACACCACTGCACTCCAGCCTGGACAACAAGAGCAAAACTCCATCTGGAAAAAAAAAAGAAAAAAAAAAAAAAGAAAAAGAAAAAGAAAACAAGGACAATGAGCATTGGGAAAAGAGACTGAATATGGTGGAGACAGGTGGTCACTGGCAATCACTGAGAAAGTGTTTGCTCTGGTCATGCCACCTTACCTGAGCTTTGAAAGAGGGGGAAGAATTCGGAAGCAGAAATAATAAAGAAGGAGACAAACTCTATGATGCCAGACCTCTCAGAAGCATTCAGCTCAGCTGGCCACCCCTTTCTGGAAGCACTCTTCTCTTCACTTTCAGGGTTTTCTCTTTATATCCTTGGTGGCTCTTTTTCTGTGGCTCCTCTTACCCTTTTCAACCTTTGGACACTGGATTTTTAAGGTTTTGTTCTAGGTCTTTTTCTTCTTTTAAAGATTGTATTCTTCTTAGACTTTCCTTTCTTTTCTATCCCCTCTTTTTTCTCTCTTTCCAGGTGATCTTAAATGTTCTCATAGATTTAAATGCCACTTTTATGCTAAATATGCCAAATTTATACCTCTAGGCCAGGACACTTTTCTGAGTTCCCAATTCACATATCTGCAGTTGACAGTTCCATTTAGATGTCACATAGTCATTTAAACTTAATGTATCTAAAACAGAACTCTTATTTCTACCACATATATTCCTTCCTGTCTTAACCAAGAGCTCCACAAATCTATCCACTTGCTCATGTCAGAAGCCTCAGAATCATCCTAATTATTCATTTTCCCTCACTCCCCCCACAGAATCTATCAGCAAGTCCTGTTGATTCCATCTCCTTAAGTTTTTGCAAATTCACCCCCCTTACTCTGTCTTTGCTGCCACCATGGTAGACCAGGCTGCTACAGTAGCCTCTTAATTGCTCTCTCTGCTTTCGCTTTTGCTTTCCTCTAGTTCCTTCTTCATATACCTGCAAGGGGTATCATTTTCTTATTTCCATCTAAAAATCCTTCAATGGCTAGCTGTTGAATTCCAAATAAATTCTAAGCTACTAATTAAACTGTCTCCGCCTACCTAAGATCATCTTGATTTTACCCTTGCTCACTGCACTTTAATGACAGTGGCCTTTCGGCTCCTCAAACAAGCCAGGATCTTTCTACCTCAGGGCCTTTGCGCAAGCTGTTCCCTCAGCTGGAATTGCCATTTTCCTCACTCTTCCAAGGGCTCCTTTTCATCCTTCAGGTCTTATCCAAAATAGTTCCTCACTGAAGAGGCCTTCTCTACCTATCTTCAGTAGGGTCTCTGATTACTCTTTATTTCAGCTCCTTGTTTCTTAATAACATTAACATGAGTGATAGTGTGTTGTATTTTTCTTTGGGTAGGGATTCTTATTTCCTTAACTAGAAAGTGGAACCTCAGCTTACTTTTTATTTCCCTAACATCTAGCATAATGCTTGCCACAAAGTGAGAGAAACTCACTAAATATTTAGTAAATAAATGAATAATACTTTCAAAACATTGGCAACAACTGGAGTGAGATGCAGAGGGCAAGAACTCCCAGGAATCTCTGACTTGAGAGGAGGCTTTCCAGGATGTACTTGTGCATGTTTGCAGAGAGGGTGAGACCGAAGAGGGAAGGGGGGGCGGCTTCCTGATGAGGTAAAGTACCCAAAAAGGAATCGGGTTAAGGGCACAGTTGGAGGGGTTAGCCCAGGCAGTGTGAAAGGACAGTGCTTCCACGGTGGGGGTATGATGTGGCCTCAGTATGAGTGGAGGGAAGGATTAGGAATGCTTACGTCCGTCCTTTCAATTATAGACAAGGAGAAGGTGCGATCATGTGTGGGGAGTCAGAGGCTTGGAATAGGCAAAAAGACATGGGCTGTGAAGGTCTGAGAAGGGGTCAAGGACAGGTTAATAAGAGGTCTGCTGGTTGGAAGAGCTCATCCAATGTCAGAGAGAGGGAATTTGTAGTAGGACTTTACAGGAGCCAAATTAATCTAATGTTACCAGCAGTATTAATATGGGATTCTCAAAAGAATTCCTTGAGAATGCAGAAAAAAATTCCCAGGTCAATTTTATTCTTAATCTTTATATATGTGGGACAGATATTAATCTACTATACTTTTTCCAAAAAATAGCTTAATCTTTTTACATTGGTTTATTAATAACAATAGACTGAAGAAGAACTTTCATGGTTTGGTTACAGCAAAAATGTTACATTTCATGGTTTGCTTTGCTTTTCATTCCAATAATACATTTGCTTGGCCCAGTGCTCTCAGAGTGGGTTTTAAACCACTGACTCTGACTCTAAAGAATGGGACACGGCCAAGTGACAATGTGCTCAGTGTTTCATCCTGAGTAGAAAAGAGTGCCTACTTTCTTTCATTCTGAATTTAGGGTTGCCCCTTTCTCCTACAGGGGTGGTTTGTGGGGGTGAATAGAAGGTTGTGAAATCTGAGAACAGCACTCTGGAGTTCCTCTGGGGGTGAGCGAAGACTCTGCCCACTTTCTCCCTACACTCTGGTTCAGGCTTCCAGGATGATCACATTTCACTGAGTGCAAGGGATCTCAATAGCCAGCAACTGAACCCCCAGCCTCAATAACTTTCTCCACTCTGATTTCAAAGGAGCTAGGGATGTTTCCTGGTTGAAAGCCTAGGGGCCTTTTGTTGCCAGCTTAGGTTTGGGAAGGATCTGGCAACAGGGTGGCAGTTTTGTCCCCCTCTATGCCAGAGAGGGAGTTGGTGTGGGTTTTCTTTGTTTCTTGCCTGGAGAGTGCATGCATCATTTCCCTTCTGTGGAGGCAAAGAGGATACCTGGGCTTCATGATGTGAACAGAAAGGTAGCACCAGACATAAAATTATGAATCCTTTAAGGTGTGCTTACAATAAAACGATGTGAATCTTCTCCAGGTATTTACCCTGACCCATCTGCTTACTCTGGCTTTGACATTCTAAGTCAAGGACCAGCTACATTTGATAAAACCATCTTTAGATGAGCACTGCATAGACACTCATTGATTTTTTTGACTTTCAGGTCAAGCTGCCCTTGAAGTACCGGTGAGTCTCCTTGGAACTGTACAACTACATTATGTTTCTTTTCTTTTCCTAGCACTTGGGAGGCCCTGCTAATGTTTATCAGCTGATCCTTTGTACATGAACTGAGTAGCAGAAGCCCTCTTGGTGCTTATTCTCCCATGCTTGTGCTAAATAACAAACCTCTTTCTGCCTTCCAAAAATGTTGTGACTCTTTTCACTGGTAGAACCCAGTAACGATTAGTTTCAGTTAGGTTCAGGGTCAGAGAAAGGTAGGCCCACACAAGAACCCAAAAGCACCAGTTCTTCAGAATAACTGGGGAGATTCTGGAATAGCAGCATATTTCAGAGAACCTGGAGAGGCTGCCTATGTGATCTTTAGGGGCTTGGCGGAAATCACACCTAGACTTCACAATTGAATTGGGTGATGAGGCAGTCAGTCCGTGTTCTAGAAACACTCCTCACAGATCTTCAAGAACCCAGCAGCATCCTGATGGCATGGCATGGAAAGATGACTTATTTGATTGTATCTCATCATCTCTGTATTGCAGATGCTTACAAACTGCGTACCTCAGTGACTCCCAGGCAGAAGGGCAGGTGGCTATTATTACTTACGGTATACAGTTAACACAGTAATGTGGGCCGAATGAACTTAAGGAGCCAGAGCTGATTTTGGAAAAAACGGATTACTGCTATAATGGAAAACAAATAAGTAAGACACTCTTTTTATACTGTCTTTAGACTGGGAATCCAACATTAAATAAATAATTTAGTTGCTCCTTTGAAGATACTTCCATCACACTCCACTCCCTTTGTTGTGTAATTCTCTGCCAGTTCTACATGTGCATATGGCATTAGGGTGCAAGGGTTGAGCCCCATAGGTGATGGTGCTGGAATCAAACCCAGTGACTCTGTTCATCTTGGGTGAACCATGAGGATGCTTCACGACTACATATGGGCTGGGTGGGTGGGGATGACAGGGATTGGGTGGGTTTGGGATGACAGAAAGAACTAAAGTGTGGTCGGTTAATGGGTTCTTTTTGTACTAATATATTTTTGATACTTCCTGAGTCAAAGCATTTAATTCTCTTCTAATATATACAGTGTTAAAAGTGAATCACAATACATCAGACTTTTACTCTGCATAGCAAATGTGTTGCAAGGGAATTAGTAGAACCATAAAGCAGTTGAATCAATGTAAAATAAATGTTCTTATGAGAGAGTCTTGTTATTCTCTGTGGGTGAGATAATTTTTTGATATTATATATTAATGCATGAGAATACACAGAAGTCTTCTTAATTGGAACGTCTATGATGGCTACTTGGTTGCTTAGTCAGAAATTTGACTAATGCAGATAATCACAAAGAGACTTACGTGTTGCATATTTTATTTTAGCCTAAAGCACATAAATGTAATATTCTTGATGAAGAATGTGTTCTGCAATTGGGGTTCTGCCTTATCTTTTTTTGCATAAATCTCACTCATAATGCATCATTTACTTTCCTTAGTTTTAGTATTTTTTAAAATTACATTTTTTTTTTTTAGTGGTGCATAAACTCAACTTTTGTGGGAGCTATCTGAGGACAGAGTCCTAGATATTTAAGATTTTTTTCCCCCACATAGTTGTGTGTTCACCCCTGATTTTAAAGTATTTTTAGTATTTTAGTATATTTATATTTTGCATTTATCAAGCTTTTCTAAAGCATTCTATTTTCATAAACCATCCATCTTTCTTTCTGTACCATATGTCATCAGTTTATGCAATAATATAAAATTAAACCATGCCATTATAATTACAAATACAACTGGCATAAAAAGGTTTGGGAATGGAATGGGTGCAGTGGCTCATGCTTGTAATCCCAGCACTTTGGAAGGCCAAGGCAGACAGACTGCTTGAATCCAGGAGTTTGAGACTAGCCTGGGCAACATGGTGAGACCCCCTTTCTTCAAAAAATTAGTAAAAAATTAGCTGGGCATGGTGGTACGTGCCTGGGGTCCCAGATACTCAGGAGGCTGAGGCGGGAGGGCTGCTTGAACCTGGGAGGTTGAGGCTTCAGTGAGCCATAATTGCACCACTGCACTGCAACCTATGTGACAGAGTGAGACCCTGTCTCAAAAAAAAAAAAAAAAAAAAAAAAAAAAGTTTGGTAATGAACATGCTGACTCTTTGCAAGCATTCAAACAATGTTAAGAACAGAATTCTGTGGATACTAAAGATCATTTCCTGCTCTGCAAGCCTCAGTATGTTTTGTGGGAGTTAGGAGTGTTGGTTAATCTGGCCAGTCAGTGAAGAGGAAATAAGTTCTGAGAGCTTCTACTCTATTCTAAAACAAATACAATATTTACATAAGTGGGCAAGTAAACTAAATAGTGTTTTGTGAGCTTTGATTTCCCACACACGTAAGCGTGACATTTTGCTTACATATACGTGTGTGTAAGAGATAAGAAGCAGGAGAATAGGAGAGATGGACCTTTACGTCGCCGTATTGGACATAATTCCATTTTTTGCCTCATTCCAGAGCTTGTAAGAGATGTGCTGGTGAACATGCACTGGATAGATTACATTTTTATTACAAAAATCTGTGACTCATACTCATGACTTTTGAGTATAATCTTTATAATATCATAGGTAAGGTCATGAAGTTTTGAATTTACTTTTTAAAATTAAAAAATAAATTATAAGTGACAAAAATGCCCACCATCTCTTTCAGTAAAGTTCTAGGCAGAGTAGTCTTCTCCTTAAGTGATAAGCTGCCATTTCTTGCCACAATTCTTGACCTGAGGTAGAAGCTGGCAGCTGCCTTTTCAGGCTGCAGGGTAACAAGATGGATGAGGCTCTGGGCAGGGATGGCCTGCTTTGCCCTGCTACCTCCCCACAGCTGGCCTCAGGAATCCCTGGTATTTTGTGCCATCTCTTCAGTTGGACCATTTACTTGAACGTGTCTTGCAGATAGAAACAGCTTAGATATATTTTGGCCCTTATGTTTCCTATGCTCAAATACAGTCACGCAGGTGAAAGAAAATACGTTCTGAAAATCTGTGGGTTGGAAATGTTGGCATAAAGTTGTAATTATGTTAGCAAAATCTGAGGTGGAGTGGGGGCACCTTTCTGTGTTTAGCATTCAAGAATTCTTCCTCAGAAATAATACTGAAAAACAAATGAAAACTCTGGTCCAGACTTTCTTGATTTTTTTTTTTTTTTTAATGAGATGGCTGAGGCTATGGTCAAATTATAATTTAAGACACTGGTTAGGCTAAAGTGTTTTTTCTTTTCAATAGCACAATGAATTCCAAATCAGGAGATTTAAATCCTTCTTTCTTTCAGGCAACAAATCAACAAATGTTTATTGACCTGATTTTGAAGATACAATTATGTTTCTAGTATACCTATGTACATTAGTTTATAGCTAATGTGTTCATGTGAACAATATACTGTTGGTAGATTTCCATGGCACGGTATAATTCTCTATAAGGGAATTTTTTTTTTTTTTGAGGCAAGGTCTCACTCTATCACCCAGGCTGGAGTGCAGGGGCATGATCTTGGCTCAGTGCAACCTCCGCCTCCCCGATTCAAGCAATTCTCCTGCCTCAGCCTCCCAAGTAGCTGGAACTACTTACTTGAAACTTCTGTGATGGCTACTTGGTTGCTTTGCCATAATGCATTGGCAGTAAGAATTAATTATTAACTTTAATATGCCAGCATTAATTCAGGAAACATCAGCTTAGATGATGTTGTAGAAACGTTTTGTAATGGTAAACCCAATGTAAGGCATGTATACTATATACGTGCCACCATGCCCAACTAATTTTTGTATTTTTAGTAGAGACGGGGTTTCACCACCCTGGCCAGGTTGGCCTCCAACTCTTGACCTCAAGTGATCCGCTCGCCTCAGCCTCCCAAAGTGCTGGGATTACTGGCGTGAGCCACAGTGCCCAGCCCATAAAGGAGTCTTTTAAGGAAAAGTGATTCACCTAGTATCAGATAGTAGGTGGTCATAGAAATTGTGCAGTCAATTTTGAAATTTAGTTGCCTTGAACTAGTAGGTCAGAACTAGTAGGTACATCTTCAAACAGAATCTCCTGCGGTGATGGCATCATAAAATTTGGGTTCTGCTGTGGCAGGGAGCTCGGCACTAGCATTCCATCTTGCTTTTTTGGACGGTGGTGTAACAACAGTAATGACTACCATTTACCTAGTGCTTGATAAAGCACATCTACATGTCCTAGTCTCATTTTATACAGATTGCAACTTTGTGTTTGGGGGATATCTCAATTTTACAGAGATGTTAATGACTGCTTAATAACACACCTCCATGAAATCATAATGTTAGGGCCAGAACCCAGGTCTCTTGACTCCAATTTTTCTATTCTTTACAAAACAGCATGTGCTCAATGCTGATAGAATAATAATAACTGATAAAAAGTGCCCAGAGGCATGTGTGAGATAACATCATTGAAGAAATACTCTGTCATCAATGCTACTTTAGATTCTCATTAAGAAAGAGTTCCCCCAAAGAGGCGTATGATAATCTACTTCACAAATCCATGCCAATAGGTTGGCATGGAACTTGTAGATGCTCATAATAGTTTGAATGTTTTGGTGGGTAGAGGCTGGGGTATGTGTGTCTCCATTTTTGCTTGGTAACTGACAATAATCTTGAATAGTTAGGAGCTAGTGTGTTGTTCCTTTCACCGCCAAGTAAAGTTTTGATACCATCAGATAATGCATTGGTAGCGAGAAGTAATTTTAACTTTAACATGCCAGCATTCATTCAGGAAACATCAGCTTAGATGATGTTGTAGAAATGTTTGGTAATGGTAAACCCAATGTAAGAAGAGTTGATTCTCTGAAGGGTCCTGGTACTATCAGGACAAGAGTATCCGTGTTTATTCCAAAAATTTACACAATTTCTTACTCTTAGATTTTACAGGAGGATGAAACTCAAGGCATATATTTGGGATGTACATGTTGAGTGCACAGTATACTATATACATAGAACCATCCATATGGTTTGCTTCTAGAAAGACTAAGATTTTTCTGCATGAATTCTCAGACTAACTCTGGCTGACATAAAATTCTTCTACATCCCTGAAATATTCACTTCAAGCACAGGGTCTTAGGTGAAGTCTGTATTCAGATGCTTACTCAAGAGTAGATTTATACTATCTGCTGCTGTATGCATCTTTTAAAAATAAAACCCCACAACACTATCTTCATCACAGTAACAGCAGTAAATAGAAGGAGGACAAACTGGCCTTCAAGAAGAGGTTATTATCAGGAAAAATTACTTCAGGAAAACCTGATCTGAAGTTATTTCAGAATAAATCTAAAGCAGATCAAAAGGAGAAACATAATAACAGGAAGGATTTAATAACAGAAAATAACTCCGGGGAAACCCACTCTTAAATTATTTCAGAAGAAATCTGGAACAACCAAAAATGAGAACAATAACAATAGAAAATGAAAATAAATGGAGCTCCACCAGCAATCAGAAGATCCCCTTTTCCAGTAGCTCCCAGTGCCTCAGCTACTGGAGCTACTTCCCTTTTCCATTTTCTGCCATCAATGCAACTTTAGTTGCCACATCAGAACCCAGGATATCTTTTCATCACAACCTCCAATTCCCAAGCCTCTTCTATGTTCAAACTGTGGGTCTGCATCAAAACACTTAGGTCTTTTTTTCTTCCTTTTGTATTAAAGGTGCTTTCATTTAACTTCCACAGCAACGATGTCTACACAAACAGCAGCTATCATATTTGATTGGGCACTTGCTATGTTCTTGGTACCAGGTCTTTTATATCTATTTCACTTACTCAATGAGCTAGTTTCACTAATATGAAACTGCTTTCAGGGATCACAGTTCTTTGAATTGTTACTGGCTTGGAGCAGCACTGATCCCACCATGATAGCCCTCCAAAAGTTGATCTAGGGGACAGATCTCACTATCTTAACCGAAGCAGTTCCATAGTGAGTATTGAAAATTCACTGGCTCAGCGTATCTGTAGAACAAAACCTATATTTTGATACTTAATGTTGATACTGTGGGTTCTTTTAATATAGGGCATTTCCTTTTTTCATCACAGTGTAACATTTAGAAATACTCTCACTTAGGATGCTGTCATTTCCTTATTTATTCTGGATACTTCCATAGTTATTAAGGTTTCCATTAAGTGCAACATGGGCAATTTTAACTCAGAAATACCCAACCATAATTTTCAAACCAAATTAATCAAAACTAAGGTCTTGATTAATGTATAAATAAAAGGTATAATAGTCTAAATTTATTTTATTTCCCACTAGGAATCTAGAATATGTTCTTCTTAAAATGAATAGAAACAATGAGCTCTCTTGTTTGCTTTTTCTGTCTTTTTAGGTTTCAGACAATTTCATTAATGAGTCCGTTAATATCAACAAACCTGCTATGGACCAATAAGGCCTTAAAAAAATTCTTTGAAGTTTGACATCTTATAAGATTTTTACTCTCATATTCAAGACTAGATTTTTTAAAAAATAGAAACATAATTAGGTCATTCAGAAACCTGTTAAGTACGGGTTAAATGTCAGTCAAATTAGCACAACTGAAAGGGAAATCAATGAAAATGTTTCTTCCCCCGAAAGTCACAGAAATGACCTTTGAAAACCTGCTGTGTGGGTTATTCTGGCAAAAGAAACAAACTGGTGACTAACTGAGAGGTATATTAAGAGTTTCCCACACACTGTTTAACACACAATACAGCAATTCTTTTTTGTCATAAGGAGAAAAGGAAGACTAATAAAAAGAAGGATAATAAGCTGCCAGGCTAAACTCACCAACAACTGCATCTCAATGGGAAAAGGGGCACCTGGGTGCCTCAGTAAGTTAAATATATTAGAATTATCCAAGAGAAGCAAAATTAAACTTGAATTCAAACCATTGCTTTGAAGGCTGGGATGATAAACTGTCTTCCCCTTACTGGCAAGAAAAGCCTCCTGTTTTCTCAGTTTACAGTTTATCCCATCATGAGTCACAGATTTTCATTTGCTCTCTACATATAAAAAGTATTTTAAGAATGTCAGATGACTGCTCTCTTTCAAGTTTCCACTCTTCTTTCAAAATGCCCATTATTGCTTGTGAATAGCGAAGAGCAGCCGGAAACCACATTATTAAACCAACAGAATCCTTTGAAACCAATGGCATAATCTTGTAGACATTTACTCAGATAACCTAAGAAAAAAATTCAAATCTTTAGGTGAATGTATTTCTGATTTTTATTCATTTTGTTGCTGCTGTGCAATCAACAAATACAACAAGTTCTGCTTAATACAGCCCTAACAAATTTTCCTCATCTCTGACAAGTGTTCTGGGTCTTGCTGATGAGCTTTTGATGAGTAGTGGAACAATGCAAGAATTGGTAACTTAAATCTGTGCTTCACTAAACAAACAAAAAGCTTATCATTGTTTAAATCACAGCTTAAGAAAATGATATATTTTTATTTTGGCAACAATCCAGAACTCAAGAAATACTAAAGGTGGTTTAAAAGAGAACTTAAGGGTTTTTTTGGACCAAAATGTTACGGACATTCTTTAGATAAGCATTTATAATCTACCTCCCAGGTTCAAATGATCCTTTCACCTCAGCCTCCCAAGCAGCTGGGACTACAGGAGCGTGCCACCACACCTGGCTAATTTTTGTATTTTATGTAGAGATGGGGTCTTGGCATGTTGCCCAGGCTGGTCTCAAACGCCTGAGCTCAAGCAATTGGCCTGCCTTGGCCTCCCAAAGTGCTTGGATTACAGGCGTGAGCCACCATGCTTGGCTATAATTATTTTCATATAACTCCCCTTTGGAATACATTAAAGGAATAAAATAAAAATAAATGTATAATTTACACATTTCTTTTTATGTCACTCCTATATCCCATGACATTCTTATTAGGGCACAAGTTCCAATGACTGTTTTATAAATTCTTTACAATGCAGGGAAAATTTTTGCTTCAGTGGAAAACTATGCGTTGTTCAGAGTACACCCTTCCAGGTTTTTGGATTCTGACTTCACGGGGCTCTGCTCTTTTCATAGTCTTTGAGCTATTTTATAACTCTGTAAGTTGTTGATAACTGGTAGCAATGCGAAATAATTCTTGCCTGTGGACATGTAAATAAATTCTGCCTAGTGGAGGTTGAACTGACTTCCCTCCCACACTGCGGAAGGAGCCAGTTTTGCCTCTATTTGCACATTGATTTCATATTCCTGATCTTTAAATGTTTCTGTTCTTTGGATAGTGCTTTGAACTGGTTTTAACATCTTACTGGTTTCTTCATTAATAATGACTTAAATTTCAAAAATGAGTTAAATGAATGTTTAGCATGTGTTCATTTTCTATCTTTGTGAGAATCATGATTTTACTTTATTTATTTGGAAAATTATCCTTTAATAACAATTTAAAGAAAAAGTAGGTTTTAAGAGGAAAGTTTTGAAATTAGGTGACTATAATCTCTGATCTCACAGATGGTTACCAGTCTTCTTTTTCATTTCTTTGTGCTGTAATTTTATTCACAGCTTTCATTCATTTTTTAACCCCGGATAAACTTTTAAAGAGTGGAAAATCAATGCAACAATTGATAATTTAAATTTGTGTTCCACAAAGTTAAAACAGATAAACTATCAATGTTTTTAATCACCATTTAAAAATGATATATATTTATATATTTTATGTATTTTTAATTTTGGCAACAATCTAGCACTCAAGAAATATTAATGATGGTTTACAAGACAACTTAGTTGGCCCAGAAAGATGTGGAAAGCCTTTAGACAATAATAAGTAGTATGTATTTTCCATCTAACTCTTTTGCAAGTGGATATTTTTATTGAGACCATCCATAGGAACCATTACATTGTATTAAAAAAAATTTCACAACATGCAATAAATGAAAACATATTTGTATACTTACTGTGCCCCACCAGAGAGCATCTGCATATGTAGAAAACTCTTTATTGGCATCCTTTTCCACCAGATAGACAAGGAAAGATGAAAAAATAAGAACCAAAAATCCTATGTACCAAGCTGTGATTAATTCCTAGGTATAAAAGGAATGAAAGATTTTTAGAGGTGGGAAATCTTTGAAAAAGGAAAAAATAATTCTATGATGATTCTATTCACTTTACTACTTCTTGGATGTTTATGATGGCTCTTAAATAATCCATTGCACATCATGTCCCAAAATTGTTTTAACCAATTTCTGCAATGACTAAGTTTGCTTGTGATAGGTTTATTAAATATTACATCAATCAATGAAAAAGTTTCAAAAATTGTTTTTTAAACGCAGAGAGCAAATCTTACCTTGCTGTGAGCATAAACCACCGAACCCAGTAATTTCCAAGTGCCTCCCCTTCGGTCCATGCGCACCATGCGGAGGATCTGTAGGAAACGGAGACTTCTGAGTGCAGACGTGGCAAAAATATTACCCTGAGTTTTTGCAGAAACAACTGCTATTGAAGCGATAAGAACAATGGTATCTGAAAGAAACAGGTCAAAACAGCCATAATTAGCACGACCAGGAATTTTTATTTACCAAAACAATGTTTTCAAAAAGTTCACTTTGACCTATTTAAGGCACAAATAAACAGATCTTGATCCCCAGCTGCAGAGTGAAAAGGCAGAGAATGGGACCTACCTGTTGCTGTAGTTCTGACCCTTTGGCCATTCTGTGCTTTACCTATGCAATTTTGAACAACATATTATTTAACTTTCAACAGATTGGACAATGGGTTCAAAAAACCTAAGGTTTCAGGGAACCTTAAGACTTTGGGGCAACCTTTCACAATGTCTCTGGTTTCATCCTTTTTCCTGTGGCAAAAGGAGCTCCTGCCTCAGCCCCCAACACCATGGCTTCTGGGTGGTGTGACAGAGGCATCTAAATGTGTCCAGCCATAAAAGTGCCATAAGATATAATCATTTCTCTTGTTTTCCTGCCAAATAAGTTTGCATTTCCTTTTCCCCAAAATTCCCTAATGTGGCACCTGCAACTTTGCATATTAACAAAGGCCTCAACTAAGCTGAATACTCTATGCTTCCTGTATAGAATATTCTTTAGACCTGGTTCACCAATTATGTGTAAGTTTGCTGCATAATTAAATAATATTACATTTGTTATAATAGGGTATGTAAGTATGAACACTGTGCATTGCAAGGGAATGAATACTTGGTGTTTGACATACTGACATTTGACTGAAAAAATCTACCTTTTTGTAAGCAAAAAAGAGAAAAAGAGCATCTAATGAAAGCATAGAAAAGACAAAAGAGAACTTAATCATTCCACAAGTAAATATCTGAGTGTCGGGAAGTAGGCTTTGAAGTGGGATAAGTGAAGTGGCGATGAATGGCCTCCTGAGGCAATTTTAATAAAATTTAGCTTGACTTTAACATCCTCAAATACTATTTCCTTCCTGCTCCAAGTGGGTTGTGTATGACTGGGCTTCCACACTCCAAAGAGGAGTTCCATTTCAAGGGTGTCACATTTGTAATGTTTCTGTCACCCTCTGGATTAACTGCCTTATGAGTGAGTATTCCTCATTCAGCTCATCCTTCTCCCTGCACTGAGAAAGGTCTGGTCTCCTGGTGTGGACTGAGAAGATCTTCTGAGCCTCTCTGCTGGTGCCCCTTTTTGGGTCAGTGCTTTGAGAAAGAATTGGCAGTGCAACTTTCAGCTGAAGGGCTTTTTCTTTTCTTTTCTTTTTTCTTTCTTTCCATCCCTCCCTCCCTCCCTCCCTCCCTCCCTCCCTCCCTCCCTCCCTCCCTCCCTCCTTTCCTTCCTTCCTTCCTTCCTTCCTTCCTTCCTTCCTTCCTTCCTTCCTTCCTTCCTTCCTTCCTTCCTTCCTTCCTTCCTTCTTTCCTTCCTTCCTTCCTTCCTTCCTTCTTTCCTTCCTTCCTTCCTTCCTTCCCTCTTTGCTTCCTTCCTTCTTCCTATCCTTTGACAGGGTCTCACTCTGTCACCCAGGCTGGAGTGCAGTGGAATGAGCTCCGCTCACTGCAACCTCTGTGTCCCACCTCAGTCTCCCAAGGAGCTAGGACTACAGGCATGCACCAACACACCTGGCTAATTTTTGTATTTTTTGTAGAGATGGGGTTTTGCCATGTTGCCCAGGCTGGTCTCAAACTCCTGAGCTCACATCATCTGCCAGCCTTGGCCTCCCAAAGAGTTGAGATTACAGGTGTAAGCCACCGGTGCCTGCTCTGAAGGACTTCTCCCATCAGATCTAAATGCATGTGCTTTTGTGGGTAAGTACCCAGAGAGCCAAAGAGAGTAACCACTCTTGGCAGCTGTTGGAAACAAGAAGAAACTAAATGTGTTGACACTGACACCAAAGACATATTTTAAGTGAATAAAGGTCAGTTGCAAAGCGGTATGTGCAATGTGATTTTATTTTAATAGAAACATATATTAGTATGACTAGGAAAAAAATTTGAGACTAGGCTGGGCGCAGTCGCTCACACCTGTAATCCCAGCACTTTGGGAGGCCGAGGTGGGCGGATCATGAAGTCAGGAGATCGAGACCATCCTGGCCATCATGATGAAACTCTGTCTCTACTAAAAATACAAAAATTAGCTGGGTGTGGTGGCACGTGCCTGTAATCCCAGCTACTCGGAAGGCTGAGGCATGAGAATCCCTTGAACCCAGGAGGCGGAGGTTGTAGTGAGTCAAGATCATGCCACTGCACTCCAGCCTAGCGATAGAGCAAGACTGCGTCTCAAAGAAAAAAAAAAGTGAGACTATACACTGATTATTACTATTAATTATCTCTAAAGGTAGTGAGTTGGAATGAATATATGCATAAAGGGGCTTTTCACTTTCTAAATTATTAATTTCCATACATTGGAAGTTTATAAGGACTATGTCTTTGCAATTAAAAAAACTTTATATAAAGAGTTATGTGCAAACACATCTCTTGGTTTTCATCATGTGGAGGGATTTACTCCTGAGACTAGTGGTTTACAAAGAGACATTACTTATATGGCCCTATTGGATATACATTTTGCTTTTATTTCATTGTAATTCTGCTTTCTCCCAATTGTAGAAAGAAAAGAAAAAGATATACTGCCTCATTTACTGTGTTAAAATATTGGAAAAACTAGAAATAAGTACACGGCTAGTAGAAGTGCAGAAAATACTACACTTAAAACTTACTATGTGCTTGGCATTTTCTTTAGTTCTAAGGTTTTTTTTTTTTTTTAAATCAACATTACCTTATTTAATCCTTATAATGACTTTATGTGTTAAGTATCCCACAGATCCCATTTTACATATGAAAAAAGTGAGGCAGAAAAAGCATATATTGTATTCATTTTTTTAAAAACTCAGCTATCAGTTTATTAGACTACAGCACAAAAAGTATGCCATAAAGTTAGTTCATTAGAGAAAACCTAGAAAAGTAAGAGAAAGATTGTTGATTTGAGACAATTTAAAAAATTATGCACACGGTGAATCACAATCTAAATGTTTGAAGTTCCAAAATATGCAAAGGTAACCACAGATTTGATTTAATACCCTCATTGTAATTCAGATCAGATGAGAAAGTTAGAATTCAGCAAACTGAAATCATAGATAAGCAACCAAATGGCAAACAGTGAGTGCAGTCACAAAAATGTTTCTGGTTGGGTTACAGTCATCCACTGGAATTTTGCTGTCAGTACCACTTAGAATATTTCCTAGGCTAGTATTTTACAAGTTATAAGTAATCTTTATTTTTATTTCTATTTGCGTATTTATTATTTTTGTGATCCACTATTTCATAGAATGGAGGTTCCACAGCGTTGGATCATTTTTTTGTTCATGAATGTATCCTAAGTACCTAGAACAGTGCCTGAAATATAGTAGGCACTCAATAAATATTTATATAAGATAAATGAGATTGAAAAACACTTAAAAGTTGCCTGAGCTTTGTTCTCTTACCACATCAATGGCTTATTCACTGGGATATCAGCCTAAAATACTCAAGTTAATCGAAGGATCACTTCAATTTTTAGCACGGAATTCTACTGCAACATAATTGTTATAGCTATCATCCATTAGAGTTTATTTTAAAATCTCCCTATTATTTAAAGTATAGGGATATATATTAAATTGGGGGAGTAGCTTAAGTTGTGCAGTTAGTTAATTGTCTAAAATATTTTTTGAAACATAGGAAGCTTGTTTTTAGTGAAGATAACACATTTTAGAATAAGGTAGAAACTATGGACAGCCCTTGAAGCTCACTGGCTTCAGGTTCATTTGTTTATCCATTTATGCATTAAGTAGTTAATTGACTGTCAAGAATTATATTAGACGCTTGTATTAAAAATGAATATTCAATCATTCTTCTGACCATCCATCCCTCACAATTATTGATCAAGTGCCTACTGCGTACCAGGCACTGTGCTAAATGTTTTGTATCTTGCAATGATTCCAAATGGGGAAAATTTTGCCTTCCTGGGACATTTAGCAATGTCTAGAGACATTTTACATTGTCATAGCTGGGAAGGGGGTTGCGATAAGCATCTAGTGGTAGAGACCAGGGTTGCTACTAACCATCCTATAATGCCCTGGACAGCCTCCAGAACAAAGAATGACTCAGCCCCATATGTCAATAGTGCCAAGGCTGAGAAACCCTGATGCATATTATTTTATTTAATTCTTCAAGCCACCCTATGTAGTAGATGGTATTATAACCTTCTCTTTCTTATAAATGAAGAAATTGAGGCTCATAGTGGTCAAGTCCCTAAGGCCCAACATGTGTAAGTGATTGAGCTGGCCCTTACTTGACTCCAAAGCTATGTCCTTAAGAATTATGGTATACCACTCCATCCAGTGTGGGATAGGGGTGGAGGAGGAACAGAAAGGGGAGGCTATGAAAGCAGGTGGATAATAAATCAGGAATAAATTGTTATCGCATAAAGCATTCAGAGAAGAGAAAAGTGCAGGGAGGAGAAAGCAGAAATAAAATGATGCTGAAAAACAGATGGTACTTTTATGGCTGCTTCAAGAGAAAATGGGGCTAGAGAAAGAAATAGAACTGCTAATAAACAAGGAGGAGCTCTAAGTCGCATGAAAAAAAAAACAAACATGTAATCCGGAACTCTTAAAATCTACCTCTCCCAAAGGAAACAAATTAGAACAAGTTGGGAAGTAGTGAAGAAAGAGCTATTGATTATAAGCAGCCTAGTAGATATGTGAAATATAGGTTCACAAGGTATTAGGAAGTAGGTTCACAAATTTACTGAATCACTTAGAATGATTTACACATGAATTCTTGAAATTTGAGGTGACTGCAAAGATTTGAACAAAATAAATACTATAATGATATTTAAGACACATAAGGACTATGAAAGAGCTTATTTTTAGATGCCACTGGAACTTCGCTCAAGTATTATTTAGTCAGCAAAATCAATACGAATTGATCACCATGGACCCTGTCTAAAAGGTGTTAGTCACTGAAATACCAAAAAAGTCTTCATTATTCACATTCAAAGCTTCCATATTGTGAACTCAAGGATTGGGTTAAAGCAAGGCCAATTGTACATCTGAACATGATGGACTGTGTTTTGTTGCTACAATTACACTATATAATGTATGTATTAGAAAGTATAACATGGCTCGATGTAAAAACACAAAGGAAAGAACTAAATCATCTGGGTCAAACAAAGCATAGTTGAACACTTTCAAACTAGTAGTTACAGGGACACATAAATTCTCTCGAGGTAAGTAAGCCACAAAGAGGGTAGATCTTGACTTCTAGAAACTGTCTGGAGACTTCAGGCTTTTAAAATTTTTGTAAATTAAGTTATTCTAGAGTCTCAGAAAGTTTTATAACTAACTAACATAACTAACTAACATAAAGATAAATAACTAACATAAATTTACCTCTTTCCTTTAAAGTCACTTCATCTTGTTCTCTCTCATATAATCAGAAGTGCAATAAATACAATGTTCTTAATGTTCATATCCCCCTCTCCCACATTTTTTTTGTTCCAGTTCTTTGAATTATTTTAGTGGCCTCACTATAAGCTAGATTTTGAATAAGTTTAATAAAATATACGTTTTAAAGTTATAAAGTAAAATATCAAAACAATACAAATATGTATAAGGTAGGACACTAATTTATTTAATTAACCAATTACCTATGCTATAGTGTGGATATTTGACCCTCCAAATGTCATGTTGAAATGTGATCCCCAGTGTTAGAGGTGAGGCCTAATGGGAAGTGTTTGGGTCATGGGGCAGGATTGCTCATGAATGGCTTGGTATTGTCCTTGAAGTAATGACTGAGTTCTGGCTCTACTAGTTCTCTTAAGAATTGGTTGTTAAAAAGAAAATGGCACTTATGTGTTGTTAAAAAGAAAATGGCACTTCATCTCTCGACATGTGATCTCAGCACATACTGGCCCCACTTCACCTTCTGCCATGAGTGGAGGAGACAGCCTGAGATTCTCACCAGAAGCAGATGCAGGCACCATGCTTTTTGTACAGCCTGCAGAACTGTGAGCCACATAAACCTACATTCTTTATGAATACCCAGCTTCATGTATTCCTTTATTATAACACAAATAGACTAAGACACTTATTAATGAATTTTTAGGTTGCTTTTTGTTTTGCTATTAAAATGATGCTGAAATGTATAGTCCTGTACATTTATTTTTAGGATAAGGAATTTAAGGCTAAATTTCTTGAGACTGAATTGTTGGGATATTTTGATTTGTGATTGACATCAAGATGCCTTCAAAATGATGGTACCAATTCTCACTAACAATGTATGGAAACACTTATTTCTCTCTCTCCTTGCTAATAAAGGGGAATGCTAATAATGATAAAAATAGTACTAGTAAAAGCTAATGTTTACTGTTCACTATGTGACAGACATGGCTCTAAGCATGTTCATGTATTACCTTGGATATAATAAGTCTTCAATCTTTGCAAATACAGTAAGCAAAACAAAACCATCCCCCTCCTGTTTTAGACTCCTGGATTTCATGTCATTTTTAAGTCACGGAAGTTAAGTTATCTAGAATGATTTTGTCCAACCAAGATTATAAAAATATTCTTCTATATTTTATTTTGGCACACATATGCTTAGTTAATGAATTTATGTTTACTATTCAGGATAGTCTTTGTGGCAAAGGTAGCTAGCTGTCTACCACAGATATGTGCTTCCCTTCTAAGGTACAGCATTATCTCCGAGAAGTGGCTGCCTATTCAGAGGTCTCATTTCCCGGGACCCCCTTGCTTCTGGGTGAGGTGAGGTGACTAATTCTAGTTAGTGAAGATGAATGGAAATGATGTATGCCACTTTCTGGTCGAGGGCAAGCACATATGGCGTATCACTTTCTCTTTTTCTATGTCAGTTGCAGTTTGGTACTAAGAATGCCCTTAGAAGCTATACGCTGAAGATGGCAGTGCCTTTGTCAGCCTGGGTTCCTGAATGACTGCATGGAACAGAGCCTTTACCATATACGACAACCCCAAACAAAGAACACCTTTATTGAACTATTACACAGATAAGAAGTAAACTTCTATTTTATTTAGTTACTAGAATTTGGAGATTTGTATAATAACTAAGCATTACTCTAACTTATTCAATCGTTAGCTTTAATGGAATTTTTGTTTGTCTCTGTGGTGAAGTAGAGAACAAATCTTACTTTTTATCCCATATGAAAGTCAATTTTCCCAATACCATCTAAGTAAAAACTCTGTCATTCTCCAAATGTTTCCACGTACTTATTGAGAAGCCTATTTTGGGATTCTATTACGTTTTATTGCCTATTCCTATATTAGTGTGACACTAATGTTATTCCTTTTCAAAGTAGTATCAATTATTGTAAACATATTAATTTTTCCCACGTGAATTTCAGAATAAATGAATCAAGTTAAACAACAAAATTCTGATACAGATCACATATTAAATTTACAGATTAACATCTCCTTCTTTATTGTCTTCCTCATCTCATATCTACCGAGTGGTTTACTTTTATTGATTCTGTGTCCATAATATGTTTCATATCTAATTTTCCCTTTCCATGTATCCTGTCTCTTCCTTAGTTCAGGCCTATGATACTTCTCTCTTGGTCATCCCTACAATGTATGGCCTGGTTTTCACTCTCCTGTTTTTCCTTTCCCTAAACCACTTTGTATTCTAATACCACGTGAAAATGTTAAGATGGTTAGATTGCCTCTGTGATTTTAAAAAGGTCTTCCAATATGTGGAACAAAGATCAAATTCTGCTACCTGGCATTCAAAGTGCTCTATAAAATGCTGCTGCTCTGCCTGGAAGGCCCTTCTCCCTTCTTTGCCTGGCTAACTTCTGCTTGCTTCTGGAACTCAGCACAGATATCAACCAGTCAAGGTCACTTGTGCCCAGAGGTCCGAGGTATGCTGCTGTCATAACATTTATTACCCATGATTATACTAGTAGTCTGTTTACTTGCTGGTTTTTTCAATTCCATACATTAAAAAAAAAAACTCTACACAGATTGAAATGCAAAAAACAAACCCGGAAAAAAATGGCAACATATATGATGATGAACAAAAGATTAATATCTTTAATATATAAACTTAAAACACTAAGAAAACATGCTAGTAGAAAACTGGACAGAAGGCACATACACAAATTTACCCTAGGAAGAAATAACAATCACTAATTAATGTATGGAAAGAAGTTCTTTACAATTTCTAGTTTTGAAATTTAAAACAGTAGAAAGGTACCATTTTATCCTATCAAACTGACAAAGTTTAAAAAAATGAACTGTCAATGTTGTCAAGGCAGAGAAAAAAAAGCTATTTGATGAAGATTTTCTGTAAGAATAAATTGGTATGATATTTTTTGGGGGAGCAATTTGACATTATTTGCCAAAACCGTTAACAATGTGAATGGATATTATTTCAGGAATTTAAACTCTAGGGATGTATAATAAAATTGTAGATGTTAACAAAAGTTTGCATCAGCATACTTATTAAACTATTATTGTTTTCTCCTCCCAGCTCATACCTAACACTATTAGTAATAGTATAAAAAATGAGAACGAATCCAGATTTCTAATGAGGATGGATTAATAAAAAACAACATGGTATATCCCTTCCAGAGCATGGGCTGTGGTGCTCAGGTGCCTGAGTTCCAATCCTGGCTCTGCCGCTTAATAGATAGGTTACCTGGTTAAGTGACTGAATCTTAATAGCTGGGTTACCTGGTTAAGGGACTGCCTCAGTTTCTTTATCTGTAAAATGTAGATAATAAAGGCACCTATGTCATAGGGTTGTAAGAATTGAATAAGTTAACTGTGAAACATCTCAGTGCAATACTAACACACAATACATTTGAGCTAATTTATTGTTACTATTATTATTACCACAAATGTGATACAACCACAAAACATCATGTCTTAGAAGAATATTGTGAGATAAAATGTTTCCAAACAACATTATTTAAATAATTGATTACATAGCAGGATAGCAGGATTTCAGTTTTGCTCTCCAAAAAGATCATGTATTTTTTTTTTTTTTTTTGAGATGGAGTTTCCCTCTTTTTGCCCAGGCTGGAATGCAATGGCACAATCTCAGCTCACTGCAACCTCTACCTCCTGGATTCAAGCGATTCTCCTGCCTCAGTCTCCCCAGTAGGTGGGATTACAGGCACCCGCCATCATGCCCAGCTAATTTTTGTATTTTCAGTATAGACGGTGTTTCACCAAGTTGGTCAGGCTGGTCTTGAACTCCTGATCTCAAGTGATCCACCGGCCTTGGCCTCCTAAAGTGCTGGGATTACAGGTGTGAGTCACTGCACCTGGCCAGATTATGTATTCTTATCGTATATAGAAAAATACATAGTATAAATACATATATTTGCATATTAATGGTGATTATCTGTAGGTGGTAAGATATATATATATATAGTCCAAATGATCTTTAATATACATGCATTGCTTTTGTAATGAGAAAAAAGAGAACCATAATTTATTTAAAAAGAAGCTATGGCCTAGAAAGGTTAGTACATTGGCCAAGGTAATTTACTTAGTCAGTGGTGGGAAAACAGAAGAGAAATGGGCAACATTTATTGAGTACCTCTGATGTATGAGGCTGTGCGGGATGCTCAGTACACAGACTCTATTTCATTGTTTCTCCATAATAGCCCTTCAAGGAGGCACAGAGGTTATGAGTGTAAACTTCATGTGTAACAGCCCTGGTATTTCTAGTTCTGTCCTGTCTTAGTTGTGTGACCTTGGGCCTATTAATCTTGCTGAGTCTTGGAATCCTCACCTACAAATAGGGAATAGATCCCTTTTTTTCACAGGGCTATTGGGATGATTAAATGAGATAATACATACAAAGTCTTTAGTCTGCCTTCGTGTGCCTAGTATCATGTTAACTCTCAATCTAAAAAAAAAAATGTTTTATCGATATACCTTTCCCTTCACTTTTCTAGATCAGTAATTTGATACTAAAAAAGTTCAAGAATCTTATCCAAAGTCATTTAGTTGGTAAATGAGCCAAAAATCAAACTAATTTCTGTTTCCAGAGCACTTATATATTTTTTTCCCCATGTTTCTCTTTTGGTAGCTTTTATTTTGTAGAAAGCCTAGTAAACAGGGATGTAGAAAGTCAAACAAAGGCTTACATGTGAAATTCCAAGAAGCAAAGTATTATCAAGACTATGGAATACAAATACATGCAAATGGTTGATATTCAGGTAAAATTTAGTGAAAATATTATAATTAACATGTTTTTTATATTTTAGGTTGTCCCAAAGGGACAGCAGATTGAGAGAGAGAGGTCAGCCTGCCTTATCAATGTGAGCCCTTTTCTGCAGAAATTTATAATTTTCTTAGTGTCCCATGTATATCATGTGCCAGATGTTTTATTGCCAACGGAGCAGCAAGATAAATCTGAAGGAATGGAAATTTTCTGGTTCCATTATATTTGCTTATGTATACAGAAGGAACTTTCAAAAGAAACAGAGATGTAAAGTATGGAAGCATAAAGAACATTGAACTATGCCTAGTTTAATTATCTGTTCACCATTAACTAGCTTTGTCACCACTTATCTCTTAGGGCTGGTTTCCATACCTTTAAAATAGTTGGACTGAACTGGCAAGTGTCAAGGATCCTTTCTAACTTTGAATTTCTCAAATTCTAAGTGGTACATTTTTCGTTTTGGATACCGATTGAACGAGGAAGCATCAGAAGGAGTGTTTTGGATATGACTTTTCTCAAATTAAGTGTTAAGGCAATTTATTCATTCATTCATTAGTTCATTCAACAAATATTTTTTGTGGCATGTCTACTATAAGCCAAGCATGAGGCATAGAGTAGTGAATAAAACAGAAAAGTTTTCTGCCCTCATGGAGCTTATGTTCTCCTGCGGTAGGCTGATGTTAAAGCAATAAACAAATACAGAACATAATGTTACATGGTGATAAAAACCTTGGGGAAATACAGAGCAGGATGAGGGTGGAGTCACAGAGGAGCAGGTGTTCTATTTTAAAGTGAAATTCCAAGAAGTAAAATATTATTAAGAATAGGGAATATAACTAATTGCAAATGGTTGATATTCAGGTAAAATTTAGCAAACATCTTATAATTAACATGTTTTTAATATTTTAGTTTTTATTTTATTTTTGAGACGGAGTCTCTGTCACCCAGGCTGGAGTGCAATGGCATGATTTCAGCTCACTACCACCTCCACCTCTTGGGTTCAAGCAATTTTCCTGCCTCAGCTTCCCGAGTAACTGGGATTACAGGTGTGCACCACCACTCCTGGCTAATTTTGTATTTTTGGTAGAGATGGGGTTTCACCATGTTGGCCAGGCTGATCTTGAACTCCTGACCTCAAGTGATCCACCCACCTTGGCCTCCCAAAGTGCTGGGATTATAGACATGAGCCACTGTGCTGGGCTGTTTTTAGTATTTTAGGTTGTCTCAATGGGAAAGCATCTCAGAGGAGCCAAGACCTAATGAAGTGAAGGGGTGACTGTAATCATTATCTAAGGAAAAAGTGTTCTAGGCAAACAAATATAAAGACCTTGAGGTGGAAGTGTGTTCAGCGTGTTCAAGGGAAGGCAAGGAGATCAAGTTAGCTTGAGCGGAGTGAGGGAGGGCTCCATTCAGATCATGACAGCTTTGGGAATAGCTTTAGGATGTCCTTCTAGGTATTATATGATAGCAGCAGGGGAAGGGTTTTTGGCAGAGTGCAGGATCAGATGTATATTTTACAAGATCATTTTGGTTATCTTTGGGAAACCAATCAGGAGGGGGCTGGATGCCAGAAAGGAAGCCAGATGTCAGAGAGAAAACCGGAAGGCCAGTTAAGAAGCCACTGCTGTGGTCTGGACAAAGGGTGAGAGCAGCTTTACAAGAGTTAGGTTAAAGTCAGGAGGACCTGTAAAGGAGCTGGATTTGGTGCATATTGTGAAGGTGGAGGGGCCAAGACTTGCTGAAGGACTGATTGTGGGATGTGAGACAAATGAGGGAGTCTAAGGCTGACTTCAGGGTTTTTGGTCTAAGCAATCAGGTGAATAAAGTGCCATTTACTAAGCTGGGGAAATACCACTAGGGATAGGTGAGAAAGGAGCACTATTTGAAGGACAGAACTACCTGTTCTGTTATGGCCTTGTTAATTTTGAGATGCCTAGTAGGCGTTTGGTAGATGGTGAATGGGGCTGGAGTCTGGGGGAGAGGTCAGGGATGCAGAGTCAGGCAGTAGATTTTTTTTTTTTTTTTCATGCTACAGGACGAATCCCTTACAATATCAGTAACCTACTGAAACAAATTGCTTCAAAGTGTGATCACAAACATTTAATTTCAGATGTGGGTTACAGACTGAAGGAGGTAAGGAAACTGTGTTTCTGTATTTATAAAACAGGAAAGAAGCGTTTGTCCCCTGAGACTAATCATGAATGAGTAGGAGGTACATCCTATTTAAGGCATACTCTAGTATCTTGAGTAAATTACCTAGGTGTAATTCCATCGGTTCTCAATAAATCGAAGAGATGAAAAGTTGTGTGTATTTTCTGATGTTTTAGAACATGGTTTAGGGCAATGATACAGTCTTGCTTTATATTACGCTCTTTTATATAGAAAGTTCGAGACAAACTTTTAGAAGCAGCAATTTTGCACATTGATATCCTCAGATGTTTAAAATTTTCCTCGGTATCTATTTTCACACATACCAAATGACAAAGCTGTAGTCAGTTTTGATTCTTAAACAGAACCCCATACCAATATTTGACTGCAAATAAAAAAAAAAAGATTTGGATTCCACCAATGAATAAACAAAGTTGAAACATCTGCTGGAAATCCCAACATCCTATGATGAAATTCCATGCTTGGATATCTTATTCAAGGTTATAGCTTGAATATTTAAACATCAACAGCCAAACAATGGCATTATGGGTTTAAATTTACAGAGCAAAACCACAATACCTAATTTATAATACTCCCTTTTTGTACTTACTCTAAGCAGTTAAATGATATGGACTCTCTGAAATTTTAGTAGTGTTGGGATATGTAATGTTTCTTTGAGAAACTTGATACTTATTTTCAGATGACATACAGATTATGATTAATCATCACCTACTGCTAAAAGTTTTTCAAAGGATATCTTCAGGAAGTTCTTTGAATAGACTGTGTTACTTGGATGTTACAATGGAGATGCCACTTGAGCTGAAATGTCACTCAGCAAAGGACATTTATGAATGGGAATTCATTCTAAGTATTATCTGGGAAATTTAGAATTACCTGGTTCGCCTGGCTCTCTTAATCTTTTTCAATGCACAATTTCTTATTTTTGGAAATATGAAATGGATACAGTTTAGGCACTTGGCTAATCCTTAGGGATAAACACTGGGGTGTGAAAATAGACTTTTCCTCCTGTGAAGAATAAAAAGATAGCACTTTAAAGGAGTGAATTTGAGTAAATATAAGCCAAGAGTAAATACCTGACATTCATTATAATTTTGAAAATCTTGCTTGTTGCCATGTGTAGATCTATTCTGTCTGTCTGTCTATCTATCTATCTATCTATCTATCTATCTATCTATCTATCTATCTATCTATCTATCTATCTATCATCTATCTATATCTACCTATCAATAATCTATCTGTATTTCAGTGGGATTATTAACCAAACTGGTCACATCATCTAACTCCCATCTTTATTTATAAAATCCTTGCCAAAATTTTCCCTCTCTGGAACTAGATTAGAGCAGTTTTTGGAACTTTCTAATTTCATATTTGCTTTTATGTATTGCTGTTTATGAACGCTGCGAAGTGTATTGCTGCTCTTATCTGTGCTTAAAAGAAAAGAAAGAGTGTCCCAGAGAGGCTTGTATAAGATAATGCGATAAATTAGTTCCAGAAACAGGATCAGAATTCATGGCAACCAACTCCTGAAGCTGCAGGTCAGCTGGTGAAACACATTGTCTTATAACAAATCACAAAGCTATGAAGAAAAATCCTGCTTTGGACTCACTTTCTTTTCATTATCAATTCCTTTCCTACTGTCATGAGCTTTTTGAATAAGACACGCTCTGTTTAAAGGAGAACAAAAACAAGGTTTATTGAAAACATGTGATACTACAACTTAAGAATCCTTTATAAGGAGACTGGAGATGGCCTAATCAAGTTCAATACCATTCAGGAGCTGGATATTTTCCCATTAACTAAAAATGGAAGAGTATAAAGAAGGCATAATTCAAAAATAGTTTCAGATGTGCCCATTTTTGACATTGTGACCAGTAAATACTCCAGAAAACCACAGAAACTTGATAAGAGATGGATTCTTAAGTCACACGATGGCAAATGTCCTAAGGATTAGCTACAGTACTTTGATCTCCAAATTCGAAGCACAGATTTGGATTCTGTGGTAGGGGCTAAAATCAAATATTTAAAACATTTTGCAAAAGGCAGAAGTAAAATAACTGAGAACAAGTATGGGTGTAGAGAAGCCTCCTGTAAAAGAACCTACAATTCGAAGCATGTGCGCAAATTAAGCACTTTGTTAAAAATATAATCATGTTCCCATGACCAAATTAAATAATTGAAGCAATTAGATTAAAAATGCAGGCAAAAAATACCCTTTTGAGAAAACTTCTGATAACTGAGGCAAAGGAGCTATTTTTCACCTTGCATTGCCTGAATAATTGCCATTTTTTCCCCCTCTATTTGCTCATGTTGACAGCGTTGTTTTTACTTTGTGTGTGTAGGGGTTGTGATGGGGGGCCGAGGGATGACACTTCTCATGTGATTGTTTACTAGCTTGCAGTTTTCTGAATTTTTTATTCATTCAATACACACTCATTGTGGCCAGAAACTTCTAGGACCTGGGTATATAATATTAATGGGCATGGATGGGGCATGGCTGGTGTGGACCAGATAGATGCCTTCTGTCTGCACAAGGCTGAAAGGATGGTTTGCATAGAAGATGCTGAATCGAGTAACCACAATCATGAGTGATGAATGTTATGATAGAAGAAATCCAAGGAGCACATTGCAGGGAGAATTAACCTAGTTAAGAGGCCAGGGAAGCCTTCCAGGAGAAACAAGTGAAGCCATAATTAACAACCAGTCTACAAGAAAGCTTCAAAAGCCCTTCTAATTAAACCACATCCTTTAAGTACCATACATACCATTCCTGAAATTATTTATTATATCTAAGGACTCCAGACTCAAAAAGTACCTGTCTTGGTTCCTGCTCCTTCCATTTACCTTTTAAAATAAAATGTATTCTTATTTAAGATACACAGACTCTCAAATTCTAGGAATGCAGTATTGAAGATATTTTGAGGAAAAATAATAAACAAAAACATACAAAGACGGTCTGAGTTGATAATTTTTTCTGATCGTAGGTATCAATTCTAGGATTGATTAGAGGTTTCACTGAACATATCACTTTTATGATTCGGTTTGCTACCACTAAGAGTTATGGAGTATTGATTAAACACCAGGCATTAAGCTAAGCACTTTACATGTATCAGCTCATTGCATCTTCTTGGGCAATCCTTTGAAAAGGTACAACCAAAATTCTAAGTTTAAAATTAAGGAAATATATGAAGAGCAAATTAAGGCAAATAACAAAGCACCTTTTAGAATAGAGCTTTTCGTGAGTTAAAATTGCCGTTCTATGTTACTTCAGCCTAGAACTGAGGAGGTGCACATGGAAATCCTATGGCATATTGTCTTTGGCATTGTCCCCCTTTGCAATGACAAAAGTGCCTGGAGTGTGAGGAGATTCGGAACAACTGTACATCATATGAACCCATCAACCCTCCCAATATTGCTATACAAAAATAATACCAGTCAACATCTAAACTGTACTTCATCTGTGCCACGCAATAATTCTTTTTAGTTTTTGAATAGTTAACATATTTATATTTTAAACATCAAAATGACATAAAGAGGTAAAGGCTGAGAAATCTTGCTCCTACCCCTGTTTCCATTCACACTGTCCCCATTCACTATCTTCAGTTAAACATTTTTATTCTCTTCTTTTTGTAAAAGTTATTTCAATGTTTCTTTATACAAACACAAGCAATATAAATGTAAACTTTTATTTTTCTCCTTTCTTACACAAAAGTAGCACACTATATATGCAGTATTACATTTTATTTCATTTTTCTTTTATTTCATAATTTGGGATTCTTCTATAGCTGTGCAGAAAGATCTTCACTATATTTTATTGTTTGGATGTATCATATTTTATTCAGCTATAGTGAACATTTACTATAAATTGATGAAATTATTAGAAAGCAGACTTCCTGGGTCAAAGAGTAAATGCTTAAGTAATTTTGGTAGATATTGACACTCTTCCATAAGGGTGATACCCCTTTGCACTCCTGTGGCATGTGAGTGCCTATTTCCTTGCAGTCTCATCAATAAAGTGTGTGGTCAAACTGCAGATTTTTGCCAATCTGATAGGTGAGAGAATGCTTTCATTTGTGTTTCTTTTTTATGAGTGAGACTGGGTATGTTTAAGAGGTGTATATGTATTTCTTATTCTGTGACCAGTCTGTTCATATCCATTTTATTTTCTGTTAGGTTGTTGGGTTTTTCTTGATTTCTAGAGCTCCTTATAATTTAAAGTGATTAGCTTCTATTTTTTGGTAAGAGTTGTAAATATTTTTCCACATTGTCTTTTGACTTTGCTGTTTAGTTTATCATACAGTATTCTTTGATTTTATGTATTCTATCAATATTTTCTTCTATGACTTTTGTATTTTTAGTTACAATTAGAAAATCTTTCCAGATTCCAAGGTTCCAAGAGAATTTATCAATTTCTGCTGCCCAGTATTTTATGGTCTTATTTAATTTAAATCTTTGATTTATTTGGAGTTTATCTTGGAATCTGGTATGATAGATATGGATACAGCTTTATTTTTTTTTCCAAATGAGTAATTAATTATTTCAGCATTTCTTACAACCAGAATGAGAATGAAGAATTGAGATTCATATATTTGGCCACACAAGGTTGTTTCTAACTTTGAGAAAAAAATTTTTTTTGTTGGTTATGATGGAAGATCCAAGGGGAGACATTAGGCAGAGTTTTGGAGGCAGTTTTAGAGAATAGTTTTAAGAATAGGGCAATTTCCAAGAGGTGTTGAATTAAGTAAGGAGAATAAATGACTTATTTTTAGATCACATTAGAACCATGAATATCGGACCCAACTCTATAAAGCACCATTGGGTCTTGGTGGCAATTTTGAATATTTTATTCCAATAGAGTAGTACTTTAAGGCTCTAACTAATGTCATTATATGTATCTTTTAGCAGGAAAGTATAATTAGTATTGGTCTCAGTAAAGTTTGCTTGAATAAGGACTTTCTAAAAATTAAAGTTAGATTTAAATAATGGTCCTTCAGGAATTTGTACAGTATTGGCTTTTTACATTAATTGGTCTCTTTACACTTCATCTATGTAAACATAATACTTATATTCATTTATCACAGTATGAGGAACTGCTCCTTAATGGGCAATACTTTCATTTGTTTCTTGACCCAAGTGGTAAAATATAAATTTCAGCAACTTCTGCTTATCAAAATAATTTCCATAGAAAAACAGAAAAAGCAGAAACATGAGTTCTACAAAAATAAAATGTCATTTAAGACAGCATGGTGTAATTTAATGCCATGAAACATTCTAGGCATTTCAACATTTTATTTTATGATTTATTTTTAAACTTTTATTTCAGGTTCTGTGGTACCTGTGCAGGTTTGTTATATACGTGAATTGTATAACATGGGGGTTTGATGTACAGATTATTTCATCACCCAGGTAAAAAGCATAGTACCTGACAGGTAGTTTTTTTATGCTCTCCCTCCTCCCACTTTCCATCCTCAAGCAGGCTCCTATGTCTGTTGTTCTCTTCTTTGTTACCATATAACTCAATGTTTAGCTCCCACTTATAAGTGAGAACATGTGTATTTGGTTTTCTGCTCCTGTGTTGGTTCGCTTAGGAGAATGGCCTCCAGCCTCATCCATGTTGTTGCAAAAGACATGATCTTGTTCTTTTTTATGGCTGTGTAGTATTTATGTTGTATGTGTACCATATTTTCTTTATCCAGTCCACCATCAATGGGCATGTAGGTTGATTTCATGTCTTTGCTATTGTGAATAGTGCTGTGATGAATATATGAGTGCATATGTCTTTATGGTAGAATGAGTTATATTCCTTTGAGAATAAACCCAATAGTGAGATTACTGGGTCAAATGGTAATTCTGTTTTGAGTTCTTTGAGAAATTGACAAATGGCTTTCTACAATGGCTGAACTAATTTACATTCCCACCAGCAGTATATAAGCATTCCTTTTTCTCTGTAACCTTGCCAGCATCTGTTATTTTTTGACTTTTTAGTAATAGCCATTCTGACTTTTGTGAGATGGTATCTTATTGTGGTTTTGATTTGCATTTCTCTAATGATTAGTAATGTGGAGCATTTTTTCATATGCTTATTGACCACGTGTATGTCTTCTTTTAAAAGTGTCCATTCAAGGCCTTTGCCCACTTTTTAATGGGGTTGTTTGTTTTTTTGCTTGTAAATTTGTTTAAATTCCTTACAGATTCTGGCTAATAGACCTTGTCAGATGCATCGTTTGCAAATATTTTTTCCTATTCTGTAGGTTGTCTGTTCACTCTGTTGATAGTTTCTTTTGCTGTGCAGAAGTTGTTTAGTTTAATTAGATCCCTTGAGTTTAATTGACAAAATTAGTCAATTTTTGTTGTTGTTGCAATTGCTTTTGTCTTTGTCATAAAATCTTTGCCAGGTCCTATGTCCAGGGTGGTACTTCCCAGGTCATCTTCCAGGGTTTTTATAGTTTTGGGTTTTATATTTAAGCCTTTAACCCATCTTGAGTTGATTTTTGTATATGGTGTAAGCAAGGGGTCCAATTTCAATCTTCTGCATATGGCTAGCCAGTTATCCCAGCACCATTTGTGGAATAGGAATTCCTTTTCCCAGTGCTTGTTTTTGTTAGGTTTGTTGAAGATCAAATGGTTTGTGTGTGGCATTATTTCTGGGCTATCTCTTCTGTTCCATTGGTCTAAGTGTTTTGTACCAGTACCATGCCGTTGTGGTTACTGTAGTCTTGTAATATAGATTGAAGTCACATAATGTGACAGTTCTGGCTTTGTTGTTTTTGCTTAGAATTGCCTTGGCTATTCAGCCTCTTTTTTGGTTCCATATGAATTTTTAAGTAGTTTTTTCCTAATTCTGTGAAGAATTGGTAGTTTGATACGAAGAGCACTGAATCTAAATTGCTTTGGGCAATATGGCCATTTTAACAATATTGCTTCTTCCTATCCATGAGCATGGAATGTTTTTCCTTTTGTTTATATCATCTCTGATTATCTTGAGCAGTGTTTTGTAATGCTTGTTGTAGAGATTTTTCACCTACCTGGTTAGCTGTATTTCTATGTATTTTATTCTTTTTATTTATTTTTATTTAATTAATTAATTAATTAATTATTATACTTTAAGTTCTAGGGTACATGTGCACAACGTGCAGGTTTGTTGCATATGTATACATGTGCCATGTTGGTGTGCTGCACTCGTTAACTCATCATTTACATTAGGTATATCTCCTAATGCTATCCCTCCTCCCTCCCCGCCAGTGTATGATGTTCCCCACCCTGTGTCCAGGTGATCTCATTGTTCAATTCCCACCTGTGAGTGAGAACATGCGGTGTTCGGTTTTCTGTCCTTGCAATAGTTTGCTGAGAATGATGGTCTCCAGCTTCATCCATGTCCCTACCAAGGACATAAACTCATCCTTTTTTATGGCCACATAGTATTCCATGGTGTATATGTGCCACATTTTCTTAATCCAGTCTATCATTGATGGACATTTGGGTTGGTTCCAAGTCTTTGCTATTGTGAATAGTGCCGCAATAAACATACGTGTGCATGTGACTTTATAGCAGCATGATTTATAATCCTTTGGATATATATCCAGTAATGAGATGGCTGGGTCAAATGGTATTTCTAGTTCTAGATCTTTGAGGAATTGGCACACTGTCTTCCACAATGGTTGAACTAGTTTACAGTCCCACCAACTGTGTAAAAATGTTCCTATTTCTCCATATCCTCTCCAGCACCTGTTGTTTCCTGATTTTTTAATGGTCGCCATTCTAACTGGTGTGTATTTTATTCTTTTTGTGGCTACTGTGTATGGGATGGCATTCTTTTTTATTGCACATCACCCTTTTATTATACTGATCTGGAAATAGGATTTAGTACAGTTATGCTCAAATGAACACTAGACCCATGTGGCAGGACCAAGCAACTAGAACATGATTCAGAAATCAGTGAAAGACACACGTGGATAGGACCAAGAGGCATTCACTGCCACAAAACAAGGCAGGGAGGGATTCTAAAACACATAGCAGGAAGCACCCTTGCCCCTCAGAGGTCAAGGAGCTTATCCCATATTGGTATGAGGAATGGCTTATTTTCTGAAGACCACATGTGGGACTATTTCAACCACCACGAGAAACCCTTAGACGGGTTATTGTTTTGTATTACTTATATACACTAAATTTTTTTTTTAAATAAAAGTAAATGTAACACATTAAATTCAGGATTGATCCCAACCTTCTAGAGCCAGTTCCTCTGGGGTCAGGGAGGAAACAGTTGTCACATCACCATGCAGGTTACATTTATCTTCCGCTGGGATGACTAGAGTCCCCAGGCAGTGGCCTGACTACAGAAGAGCACAGGACTAGCTCCTGGGGGCAGACAGGCTCTCTTGCTTCTCCTCATTGGTCATGGATTAGTGTGGTGCCTCCTCACAAGTTCTTAGTAAACAAAGCACTCGCAAAAACCCAAGTCACTACCTTTGAACTCTCTTGGATAAGGGGGGCTTTTCCACAGCTTAGACTGAGAACCTGTGCCCTAGAAGTGCTATTCTGACTAGAATGTACGAAGGGAGTGGGTACAGAAGACAAAATGGCTAAAATGAAAATGGGAGCCATCTGCAGCTGCAGCTCAAGATGTCTACAGATGTGGTCAGTGTGATGTGCAGGAGGGAGCAGCAGATGGATGCAATGGGCAGGGAGGGTGCTCCTGGGGACAGCAGCCTGTTTGCTGGCCTTCACTTCTTGGCTTTGCCCTGGGCAGCGACAGCTTCCATGGCTTTGTGCATAGCCTCTTCATCCCCCAGGAACTGCATGGGCTTGATGGGCTTCAAGTTCTTGTCTAATTAGTAGACAATGGGAATGTCAGTCGGCAGGTTCAGCTCCATAATAATCTCTTCAGAGAGACCCTCCAGATGCTTGACAATGCCCCAGAGGCTGTTGCCATGGGCTGCAATCAGTACCCATTTCCCCTCCTTGATCTGAGGAACTATTTCTTCATTGTAGAAGGGCAGAGCTCTGGCAATAGTGTCCTTCAGACTCTCATAGGAGGGTAGGTGATTTTCTGTGAGGTCTACATACCCGTGATCCTTACTGATGTTGCTGTAGAAAGGATGGTAGGGCTCTGTCGGAGGTGTGGGACATCATAGGAGCGGCTGCAGATCTTCACCTGGGCCTCACCATGCTTTGCAGCAGTTTCCGCTTTAGTGAGACTGGTTAGAGCCCCATAGTGCCACTCATTGAGGCGCCAAGTCCTCACTACTGGCAGCCACATCTGATCCATGGCATCTAGCACTGTCCAGAGGATCCGGATGGCGCTTTTCTGCACTGAGGTGAAGCAAATGTCAAACTCATAGCCATCATCTGGCAGTGCCTGCTTTGCCTCCTCGTGGCCCGTCGGGCTCAGGTCGGCGCCACGCCGGCCGCTGAAGTGGTTCTTCAGGTTCCAAGCACGCTCACTGTGCCGGATCTGCACCTGTTTGTAGGTGGCCATGGCGGCAGGCTTGGGGGACAGCATTCTTGATTTGGCTGTCAGCTTGGATGTTGTTGGTGCATAGGGATTCTACTGATTTTTGTCCATTGACTTTGTATCCTGAAGCTTTGCTGAAGTTGTATATCAAACCAAGGAGTTTTGGGGCAGAGATCATGGGGTTTTCTAGGCATAGAATCATACTGACTGGAATCAGGGATAGTTTGACTTCCTCTCTATTCAGATGGCTTTTATATCTTTCTCTTGCCTGATTGCTCTGGCTAGGACTTCCAGTACTATGTTGAAAAGGACTGGTGACAGAGGACATCCTTGTTTTGTTCTGGTGTTTAATAAGAATGCTTCCAGTTTTTGCCCATTCAGTATGATGTTGGCTATGGGTTTCTCATAGATGGCTCTTATTATTTTGAAGTATGTTCCTTCAGTGCCTAGTTTGTTGAGGGTTTTTAACATGAAGGGATGTTGAACTTTATCAAAAGCCTTTTCTGCATCTATTGAGATGATCATGTGGTTTTTGCTTTTAATTCTGATTATGGGATGGATCACATTTATTCATTTGTGTATGTTGAACCAACCTTGTGTCCCAGGGACAAAGCCTCCTTGATAGTGGTGGATTAGCCTTTTGATGTGCTGCTGGATTCATTTCAGGAGTATTTTATTGAGAATTTTTGCATCTATGTTCATCAAGGATTTGGCCTGAAGTTTTGTTTTTTTGTTGTTGCTGTGTCCCTGCCAGGTTTTGGTATCAGGATGATGCTGGTTTCATAGAATGAGTTAGGGAGGAGTCCCTCCTCCTCTGTTTTTTGGAATAGTTTCAGTAGGAATGGTACCAACTCTTCTTTATACTTCTTGTAATATTCAACTGTGAATCCCTCTGGTCCTGGGCTTTTTCGGGTTGGTAGGCTTTTTATTACTGATTCAATTTTGGAACTCATTATTGGTCTCTGTCCAGGATTCAATTTCTTCCTGGTTCAATCTTGGAAGGTTGTATGTTTCAAGGAATTTATCCATTTCTTCTAGGTTTTCTAGCTTGTGTGCATTAGAGGTGTTTTTAGTAGTCTCTGAGGGTTTTTAAAATTTCTGTGGGGTAGGTGGTAACATCCCTTTGTCATTTCTGATTGTGTTTATTTTGATCTTTTCTCTTTTTTTACTTATTAGTCTAGCTAGCATTTTATCTATCTTATTTATTCTTTCAAAGAACCAAGTCCTGGATTCATTGATCTTCTGTTTTTTTTTTTTTTTTTAAAATCTCAATTTCCTTCAGTTTAGCTCTGATTTTGATTTCTTGTGTTTTAATAGCTTTGGGGTCGATTCGCTCTTGTTTCTCTATTTCCTCTAGGTGTGATGTTCAGTTGTTAACTTAAGAGCTTTCTAACTTTTTGATGTAGGCATTCAGCACTATAAACTTCCCTCTTAATATTGCTTTAGCTGTGTCCCAGAGATTCTGGTATGTAGTATCTTTGTTCTAATTAGTTTCAAATAATTTCTGGATTTCTGCCTTAATTTCATTGTTTACCCAAAAGTCATTCAGGAGCAGGTTAATTTCCATTAATTTCTATTTTTATTGCAGTGTAGCACTGTAGTGTGGGAGTGTGGTTGGTATGATTTTTTTTATTTGCTAAGGATTGTTTTATGGCTGACAGGTCAGTTTTAGATTATGGGCCATGTGCAGATGAGAAGAATATATATGCTCTTGTTTTTGGGTGGAGATTTCTGTAGATGTCTATTTGGTCCAAGTGTCAAATTCAGGTCCTGAATTTCTTTGTTAGTTTTCTGCCTCAATGACCTGTCTAATATTGTCAGTGGGGTGTTAAAGTCTCCCACTATTATTGTGTGGTTTTCTAAATCTCTTTGTGGGTCTCTAAAAACTTGCTCTATGAATTTGGGTGCTCCTGTTTTGGATGCATATCTATTTAGGATAGTTAAGTCTGACCTTCTGAGGTGAACCCTTTACCATTATGTAATGCCTTTCTTTATCTTTTTTGTTTTTTATTGGTTTAAAGTCTGTTTTGTTTGAACTTAAAATAGCAACTCCTGCTTTTTTCTGTTTTCCATTTGCTTGGTAGATTTTTCTCCATCCCTTTAGTTTGATCCTGTGTGTGTCATAGAATGCGAAATGGGTCTTTTCAAGACAGCATACAGTTGGGTCTTGCTTCTTTGTCCAACATGCCACTCTGTGCCTTTTAATTGAGCATTTAGCCCATTTCCATTTAAGGTTAATATTGATATGTGTGGATTTGAAGGATCAAATCCTGTTTTGTGTTGTTAGTTGGTTATTATGCAGATTTGTTTGTGTGGCTGCTTTTTGGCATCAATGGTGTATGTACTTAAAAGCATGTTTTTGTAGTGGTCAGTAGTAATCTTTCCTTTCCATATTTAACACTCCCTTTAGGACCTCTTATAAGGCAGGTCTGATGGTAATGAATTCCCTTAGCATTTGCTTGCCTGAAAAGAATCTTATTTCTCCTTCACTTATGAAGCTTAGTTTGGCTGGATATGAAATTCTTGTTTGGAATTTCTTTTCTTTAATAATGCTGAATATAGGCTCTCAATCTCTGCTGGCTTATAGAGTTTCTGCTGAAAGGTGTGCTGTTAGCCTGATGGGGTTTCCTTGGGAGGTGGCCTGCCCCTTCTCTTTAGCTGCTGTTAACATTTTTTGTTTCATTTTGACCTTAGAGAATCTGACAAGTATCTGTCTTGGGGATGGTTGTCTGTGTAGTATCTCACAAAGGTTCTCTGCATTTTCTGAATTTGAACGTTGGCCTCTCTAGTGAAGTTGGGGGAATTTTCATGGATGATATCCTGAAATATGTTTTCCAAGTTGCTTGCTTTCTCTCCCTCTCTTTCAGGGACATCTGTGAGTCATAGATTTGGTGTCTTTACATAATCCCGTACTTTGGAGATTTTGTTCATTCTTCTTTAATCTTTTTTTCTTATTTTTGTCTGACTGAGTTATTTCAGAGAAGTGATATTCAAGCTCTGAGATTCTTTCCTCAGCTTGATCGATTCTGCTGTTATATTTGTGATTGTATTCTGGAATTCTTGAAGTGAGTTTTTCAGCTGTATCAGATCAGTTCCTTTCTTTCTTAAAGTGGCCATTTCGTCTTTCATCTCCTGTATCACTTTGTTGTATTCCTTAGAATCCCTGGATTAGGTTTTCACTGTCTCCATATTCTGATTTCTGTTTTTGTCATTTCAGCCTGGTTAAGAACCATTGCTGTGGAACTACTGCAGTTATTTGGAGGTAAGAAAGCACTCTGATTTTTGAGTTGCCAGAGCTCTTGCACTGGTTCTTTATCATCTGTGTGGGCTGATTTTCCTTCAGTCTTTGAAATTGCTGTCCTTTGGATGGATTTTTCTGCTTTGATCTTCTTTAATGCCCTAGAAGGTTTGAATCACATATAAGGTGGTTCAGTTGACTGGCTTCATTTCTGGAAGAATTTAGGGGGCAAGGCTCAGCTCAGAACTTTTGGGCTGCATGCTGTAACTTTGGGAGGCTGTTACTGGATCCCTGACTTTGTTCTCTGGCCCCTTGAAGTTAGGAACCTGCTACATTGGAGGGGCTGAGGCGTTCCTGGACCTCTGGCCACAACACTCTGATGGGTGGTGCCAGCCAAAGCACTTCTTTGGGGTGGTGGCAACAGGATCTGTGCTCATTTGTAAGTGTCAAGAGCAGTGCCAAGAGCAAGTGGCAGTGTGGTGGGGTGAATGCTCATCAACTGGGGCAGAGTGCTGGTGGTCATGGGGCTGCCGGCCTCCATGTGCACACTCATGCTGGTAGCAGTGTCAGCATGGGGGCAGGCTACTGGTGAGCTTGGGGCTGCCAGCCTCCATGCATATGTTCACACTGGCAGCAGTGGCAGCGTGAGGCAGGGGGTGGGGCTGCTGACCTCCATGCATGTGCTCACACTGGCATTTCTATATTTTAAAAGGAAACAGTTTGGCAGTTTCTGATAAAGATAAATCATTACCATATGACCCTAGAGAAATAAAAACTTACGTTCATACACAAACCTACACACGAATGTACATAGCTGCCTTCTTTGTAATAGCAGAAGCTAGAAGCAGCCCAAATGACCTGTATTAGGTAAATGAATAAACAAATTGTGTTACATCTAGATCATGGAATTCTATTAAGCAATAAACAGGAATGCACTATTGATGCACTTGGATGGATCTCAAGAGCATCATACTGTATAAGAAAAAGCCAATTTCAAAAGATTACTACTTTACAATTTCATTTATATAACATTATAAAAATGACAAAATTGTAGTGAAACAGAACAGATATAGTGGTTCCCAGGGGTTAGGATTGAAGAGAGGGAGTACCTGTATAGGAGTAATACAAAGTATATCATTCCAAGTTTATTTAGGGTGATGGAAAAGTTCTGTATTTTGATTGTGGCAGTGGTTAAATGCATATATGCATGTGAGAAAATTTAATAGGAGTGTATATAAAAGTTGAGTGCATGTAAAAACTGGTGAAATTCAAATAAGGACTATAGTTAATAGTATGTATTCATATTCTGGTTTTGATAATTGCATTATACGTAGGTAAAATATTTTGGGGAAAGTTAGGTAAAGAGTGAATTTGAACATGGAAATTCTGTACTATTTTTGCAACTTCTAAGTAAGTCTAAAGTTATTCCAAAATAAAAAATTGAACATCTTTTATAATAGTTACATCTATTTTCTTTCCTTTCCTTTCCCTCCCTCCCTCCCTTTCTTCTTTCCTTCCTCCCTCCCTCCCTCCTTTCCTTCCTTCCTTCCTTCCTTCCTTCCTTCCTTCCTTCCTTCCTTCCTTCCTTCCTTCCTTCCTTCCTTCCTTCCTTCCTTCTTCCTTCCTTCCTTCCTCTCTCTCTTTCTCTCTCTTTCTCTCCCCCGCCCCCCCCGTCTGTCTTACTCTGTTGCCCAGGCTGTAGTACAGTTGTGCAATCAGAGCTCACTGCAGCCTTGAACTCCTGGGCTGAAGTGACCAAGTTATCTTCCCCTATCAGCCTCCTGAGCAGCTGAGACTGTCAGCGTGTTCCACCACACCCAGCTATTACTTTTTTTTTTTGTAGAGATAGAGTCTCATTATGTTGCCCAGATTGATGATTTTGAACTCCTGGGCTCAAGTGATTCTCCTACCTTGGTCTCCCTTTAAAGTGCTGGGATTACAGGCATGAGCCACTGTGCCTGGTCTGTTTTCTTTTAGACTTTAGACAATGGTCCCTAGAAGGAGGGAGATTTGGAGACAGGAATCTAATCATATCACATGGCTTATTAATTTTCAAGTGGAACCCCTTTACTTATGTTTCAAAGTGAGGCAAATAAGAAGTTCTTTGCCAGTCTGGCCAGTGGAATTAGAATAACTGCTTTCATGGCATCAGACACCACCTAGTACATGCTGAAAATATGGATCTTGAAAAGACAATTGCTAATCTATGTAATATGGTTTTCCACTGATCTGTTAATAAATTCATTTTTCCTGCTCCTTCATTATTTTTCTGCAAGTAGATTAAACGGATTATACTATAATTAAATTTGACTCAACAAGAGGCAGTGCTTTAGAGCAATGAACTATTGGGAGGCCAGCATGCTACTCCTAGCTTTGCTGCTGATTTATGGGCTAAGGACACAGCACCCCCATTTCACAGTGCCTCGACTTTTCCATCTATAGAGTGAGGTAAACAATGTCTCAGAGGGACATGGTGCTGCTTTATAAGCTCTATATTCTAATTGAGCTCCAAATTCCTTTATAGAAAGGTGCTCTTTGAAGAATTAAAGATGTATTTATATTGTTGTTGTGACTCAATAGAAATGAAGCTTTAAAATCTAATTTTAAATGTCTCCTCCTGCACAGTACATTATCCACGTTCTTAAATACTGCAATCAACTATGCACCGAGTTGCTCTGTGATATTTATTAAAAATAAAAAAGGCACCACAAAGACAAACCGTAGAACATTTTCAAAGCCATGTGCAGGGGTTTAACTGCAGGACTTCCACTGAAGTTAATGGGACTCATACTGGCAAATTGCAGGCACCACTTTGAAAATTTACCCCATAGTGACAGTTTAATGCTTCTTATTGATCATACAGTTTCAGATAACATCTCAAGCCAAAAAGGGACAATTTCTCAAAAGAAATAAACAATCTTTAATGAAATAATTCTGCACTGCAATCATCATAACTAAGAGTATGGAATAGAGTCCTTTGGCAAGGAGACTCTTAGGAAATGCTTACTGGTGATACCACTGGGCTGTAAAACAGTTTCCATCACATTCTAATTCCAGTTCCTCAGAAAAATAACACTTTAAAAAAAATGTAAAATTTTATGTTTTAAGGGCAGAAATATAGAAACAGAAAATTCAGAGGATTATTTCCTTATAAACTTACATTTATATTTTTCAGAATGGGTAATAATTTGTATATTGCTGATATGAGGTTCCAACAGTCATAGATGACTAAAAAACCCAGGGCATTAAACGGCCATAGTTTTTGTTGCCTGATTAACGTTGCTGTTCATAACCGGAATAGTATTCATATTAGGCCTGCCAGCAACCCGTTGGACCTTTGCCTGGTGGCCTGTCTTTAGAAGGAAACTTGATTCAGGGTAGCAGAGCCTACATGGCCTTCAGCTGTGACCTCTGCCTGTCTCCTCTATCACTTTCTGCTATTCTCCCCACTGCTCATTGAGCTCCAACCACAAGACCTATGTCTCCACCTTGAACAATCCAAGCTCATCAAGTGTTAATAATCCTTGCAATTACTATTCCCTGGCCTGGAAAGATCTGTGTCTAAACCTTCTCATGGCTGTCTTCTTCGTAATATTCAGGTCAACTCAAGTGTCAACTACTTAGAAAGACTTTCTCAGACCACCCAAGCTAAGGTAGCCTCTACTCTTTCTGTTTTATTTTCTTCATTGTGCTTATCTGTAGCTGACATTATCTTGTTTTTCAAAAACATATTTGTGTATTGTTTTTATTTGGCCACACAAATATTATCTCTATAAGAAGGAAGACCTTGTCCATTTGGTGCCATACAGCCTCTCCAGCATCCATGAGCATGCTTGGACATGGCAGAAATTGTATAAACGTTCGGCAGATGACTCAAACATAATTTGAAAACCTGGGGGCAATCCTTTGCTTCTTTGTTTTATACAATCACTCATGATATTTCATAGCCTTCTTTCTAGGACTACTTCAATTTCCATCACCTTTGCTTTGTAACACCATAATTATAGTATACTTCCTTTCAGTTTTGCCATTCTCTAAGGGCACAGGAGAGTCTATTCTTACAGTCAGGGACCATGTTTTAGTTGCTTTTGTATCTTTTATACCTAAGATTGTGTTGGGCACATAATAAATACTTTGTCTGTGAATGAATTTTCTTATGTAACATGTGATAGTACAGAATGTTAATACAGTATATCATAGTGCTCTACTAAAGTTTATAGAAAGAATGGGAAATAATCCTTAGTTATTCATTCTCCTCTTCGGAAATAAATTTTCTTCATGTGGTCCAACCATATCAGCTAATCAAGCTACCTGGTAAGTTCAACTTTCAAGTTTGTGTACCAGGTCAACAATTACCTAAATTACCAATAGGTTATTAATGTTAAAAAACATTTGAAGGTATTCCTGCGAGTGATGCTACTTACTCTCGAGATGTCTCCAATTTGGAAATACCCAGGGAGCCTCATGATAACATCAACTCAAGAGCATATGCAAGTTTGATACAGGCCAAGTAAGTCTATTTTAGGTCCTAATTTCCCCTTCAGGTTAGAGAGCAGCAATAGGTAACATAATTTAGTTAATCTAATTAAGGCTGAGACTGCAATTAATGTTCTATAAAGTCTGGCTTTTCTTTAAAGATTTTGAATTACTAATGATAAGCATAATAGTATCATGTTCTTTTGTTTACAAGTTGATGACAATAGATAAGGTTCAATTAAATTTAATTTTAAAATGCTAATAAACAGTAAAGACACTTTTCCAGTTGGGTATGTATACTTTTCTAGAGTGAAATCATGAGAAATAAATCCAGGTTCTTTCACCTACCATTTTTTTTTTTTAACTTTGGGCATGTTTCTTAAGTCTTGTCTTACTTCCTCATCTATAAAATGGGACATTATAAAGGACAGGCATGATGTCTCACACCTGTAATACCAGCACTTTGGGAGGCTGAGGCAGGTGGATCACTTGAGGCCAGGAGTTCAAGACCAGCCTGGCCAACACAGTGAAATCCTATCTCTACTGAAAATGCAAAAATTAGCTGGGTGTGGTGGTGTGTGCCTGTAGTCCCAGCTACTCGGGAGGCTAGGGCATGAGAATGGCTTGAACCCAGGAGGTGGAGGTTGCAGTGAGCTGAGACTGTGCCACTGGACTCCAGCTTGGGTGAGAGAGGGAAACTCTGTCTCAAAAAATAAATAAAATAAAATAAAATAAAATAGAATAAAATAAAATAAAATAAATAGGGACATTACAGTACTTGCGTAGAATTAAATAAGACCATATTTATAAAGCGCTTAGAGTAGTACTTAATATATAGTAGTTCTCAGTAAATATCAGCTATTATTAACTAGAGGGATTAAAATTGTTTTAATGTTTTTGTGATAAGTCAATCCAACAGGTTTTAATTGTCCTCAGATGGTCCAGTTAATCACATGGAAGGAATCTATGTGCACTGAGGGAGTTTGAACACTTAGAAGTAAAAAGTCACAGAAGAGTGTATGACTAACAGAAAATAAGTGAAATAATATAATTTCTACTAAAGGGGAAAAAGGAGTAGAAGGTATAGAAAATAATGTCACTCAAGAGTAAGTCTCTTGGAACAAAAGATAAAGAAGATAGAAACAGAAAAATGATGTCTCAAATCAATTTAGAACACAGTTGCAGTTTTGGGAGTCTGTGATCTAACTTTTGAACACATTAGCAACTTAAGTTGCCTTTTAATAAGATGAAATCGTAGGTATATTAGAGTAGCCTCAGCCATCTGGTTGATTTTAATAAAGGCTTCAATTTTATTTTATCCATGTAGGATAAAATAAAATTTTATTTTATGCCTCTTTTGTCCTCTTGTGGAAATAATTACACTGAAAATAAACTGTTAAAATAACAATAAGAAATCAACTTACACTTAGCATCAAATACAGATCCAAGACTAATAACAGGCTGGTATTTTCTCACTGAGACTCTCTGCAAGACTGAAAAATATGGCCCTGTTATATCTGCCTTTGGAAAGCGTCACCAAGGAATCTAAAAAAAGCCACTGTGAGAAGCAATTTGTTGGCTTCCTGACACATCAGGCTCATTATTGGTGATCCGAGTTTCAGCCTTTGGTCTATCTGCAATTTTTGGGTAGGTCAGTAATGAAAGCTAGAAAAAAGAATGACTGTGAAATCAGTCTTAGAGGTTATTCACAAATTCTTTATGCCAATGTTATCGGGTGAGTGTTTTGTGTTTTCACATAGAGAAATCATAAAGCAGCCTGTCCAGGTAAATGAAGGGCAGCTTGGGTGGTCATCCCAAAACACAATTGACTATCCAAATCAGCAATGCAGCAATTAGTGCTCATAGCTCTAGACAAGTTATTATGACAGAAGAGTCTTAGAGGAGACATAAAAATTGAACAGATAGATATGAGGAAGAATTTTATATTCAAGATAAGATTTTACCAATTTTCAAAGCAAATGCTTAAAACCAAGCAGAGATAAATCAATGTACAGTAGTAATGAAAGAAAGTACCTAATTAAAAAGAGTTAAATATATTAGTTTCTTCCCTTATGTTACAATTGTTTAAAATATGTTTTCCAAACACAAATATGTAATGATTTTATGATTTGTGAAATCAATGAGCTTTTGAAATGCTCTTGGCTTTGGCCAGAGTGCAGGGGTAAGGAAGGTGGGCAGTTCAGAAGGGCATATGCTAAAATCTTTAGGAATTAGTCCATAAAACCTCTATCAATTGGGCCTTTGTCAAAAGGGTGCAATACTACATGAGACTTGTTAGCTGACCACTGTAGCAGCTTCAGTCTGTTTCCAATTGGAAAGAAAAACATTGGTGTGCTTACAGAAAGCATTTCCCAGGTTGAAGGCACAGTCAGTCTACCACAATCTTTTCTATGTTCTTTTCTCGAATGCTCAAGACTTCTAAAAACATTTGGGTGTATACTTGCCATATTCAGAGTAATCAAATCTTACAAATATATGAAGTTTTGAGAGGTTTTAGCTACATTTCCAAACATCCATTCAGAACAGTTATCATGGACAGATGACAGATGCTATTCCTTTTTTCATTTTGTCACAGTAAATTAGGTTGAATAAGCGGACTACAGTGTTCACTTTAGTATTTTACCAGTTACATCAAGCATTTTTATGAACCTGTTGGACAGGCCTAGAAATAGTCTCAATAGTCATCTGGTACAGCCCGCTGCCTTTAGGAAGGTGATGTTTGATTCTTTAGTGTAGGTTAAATTTTACTGACCTCATACTGATAAGCCACATTTGGACATGCTTCACTATAACATCCATTCAGCTGGGCCATGGGTCAAACATGTACATTTAATAAAAGATTAAAAAAATTCATAGTTATCCTAACTGTAAATACAAATGTAGACTTTGTTCTAATGGGGATTCATTATATATTTATCTGTGAAATTTTCTTCCAAAGCAATTAATTTACTAGAGGTAAAATATCTAAATAAAGAAAAGGTCTAAAGGGTTAACAAAACTGCAATTATGCCTAAACCATGTCATACTAGTAATTTTTTGAGACAGGATCTTACTCTTTTTACTCAGGCTGGAGTGTAGTGGCAGGAACGTGGCTCACTGCAGCCTCAAATTCCTGGGCTCAAGTGATCCTCCAGTCTCAGCCTTCTGAGTAACTGGGACTACAGGTTCGTGTCACCATGCCCGGCTAATTTTTAAATTTTTGTAGAGACAGGGTCTTTCCATCCCAGGCTGGTCTTAAACTCCTGGGCTCAAGTGATCTGTCTTCCTCAGCCTTCCAAAGGGCTGGAATTACAGGCAGGAGTGACTGCGCCAGGCATCATACTACATTTTTAAGGTCACTATTGATAGGTCCAAAGGCAAGTAAGATTACAGATAACATAACACCATTTTTAGAACTACATGTTATATCAAGACCTTCAAGGACCTGAGACAGGAAGACAAAGACCAAAGGACTAAGATGTGTTGATGTATCCATAGCTGAAAACAGCTATCAAAAGGCAGCAGACATCTGGGAAAAAGCTTTCTTTTTCGCATGGTGGCCAGAGATACATTGGCATTGCTTCTGGAATTGGAACAAAGCCAACTTTTAATTGGTTTTAAAATCTGGAATGAAACATTTTTCCAGTCATCCATGAACTGACCTTATCCTGTAGAAGTTGAGTGAATCTTGGCTAACCATCTGCCTTGTGAATTGTTTTGTTTGGGCCCCTTATGGGACAGAAAGTACTTGTTGTGCAGTAGTTTCACATCAAGTTACAGTCCTTTGTAATGCTGCCTGAGTAGCGAATTGAGAGAGAAAAAACCATGTCCAGGGAGAAATATCTAATGCCTTCACTAATATGCCTTGGAGCTTTATGAACCTGCAAGGCTTGGAGTTACCACCTACTTTGCTCCATACCTTAGCATGATGGCTTCCAAAAAGAAGTAAAGCTTATTATTGGAGAAGATAGACAGCTGGACAAACAGACTGCATTCATGAGGGCCAAACCAGGTATTTTAAGATAGATTTAACTTAGAATTCCACTAGATTCACTATTGTAACACCAATGCCTCACACACAGCCACATTTCCATAAATTCTGGTTTAGTAAGTGGAGACTTTTGAGATGTGCATACTATGAAAGAAGTATGGAATAAAGGATTCTTCTTAACAGTGTCCATGGATGGTGATACACTTTCTTCCTAAATCCACTCTGCCCCCACCATAGGGAACAGGAGTAAGGGAGGAAATTAAGAAGATCACTCAATAATTCCTGACTCCTAAAACAAAACAGAAAACCTATGCTAGCTGAAGAAGATAGCCTAAACTATTTTGTAAATTAAAAACCTACTTTTTCAGGTTGAAAATAGTTGAAATAAACAAGCCTCATCAAGAATTTGCAGTATTTGGGTTTGAATGGCTGCCTAAGAAGCGAGACAGACAAAAAAGCAAGAAAGCCAAATTTAGCTGCTAAATAATAATAATAATAGCTTTTATATATAGACTTTTCAATTTTATAATACTTTTAAATATTACTGAGAAATGCCAGATCTTAATTCCAGAATGCTCTATGGCATCTTCATTAGGAAGTACAATTTCAAGCTGGAACCCGGGTGAATGATGTCTCTCAGAAACCATAGCAGCTAGGGAGGTGCAGAGATGTGCTATGTATTTGGGTATTTTGGGTTGGAGGGTGGAGGACTCATATTTTAGGGTGTAGAGCACTTTGTCCGGTCTACAGTTACCAATGCATTAAGTAAACTGTACTTATAATCATTCTTGAAGAATGTTAATTGATATGCATTACCAGTATCAATGTATTGCCATCTATTCCAGCTGATCCAGAGCATAACCTGGTGTCATATTGTAGAGCAAAAAGGGTTTTTGATACTCACTGAAATCAATGTTCCCCTAAATCAGGGCAACACTGGAGCACCATGTATTTCCATATAAGTTAATTGATATAAGTGGGTATTCTAGAGCCAGATTGCCTGGCTAAAATTCCAGCTCTACCATTTAGTAGCTGTATGAATTCAGCAACTAACTTAGCCTCTCTTCACCTCAAATTCTTCAACTGTAAAATGGGGATAATAAAAATATCTACCTCATAATGCTGTGGAGTCAACATCAAATGAGTCAACATTTTCAAAACACAAGTGCCTGGTCCATGATAAGTACTCCATGGATGTTAGCTTTTAATATTAATAAAATATTGCAAAACAGGAGATAGAAGAAAAGAATGTTGGTGTCATCAGTCCAGGTATCTGAGACTCTGATATTCACCTATAACACAGAAGGGCTTTCGAGCAAACCTCAGTCTTCCTTGCCATCCTCTATACCGACAACAGCAACCCGCAGACCAGATTCGAATGATGAACTCCAAACCAAAGACGACAATCATCACGAACTCCTAAAATATCAGATAAGACATATCAGAGAGAAGCATTATGAAGCAAACCACAGTAAGAAGCTCTATGGATATTTTTGGACATTTAGGCACTTTGTCTAAAGGATCTAGTTGTTAATATCTAAAGTTAAGAACATTTCCTTTCTCCAAATCAAACTAAATCTGGAGAGCATTTGAACCTCATACTGTCTGCATTTCCTATCATGGAATGCTCTTCCTTTTCAAGTCACTAATACTTTGCAAATTTGGGAGTCAGTTTCAATACTAAATGTGCAGGTTGAATAATGGATCTCTCTCGTCTGGAATTTATAGTGTAGCTGACTTTAGCTACCCAGTAACATGTGAAATATCCGAAATAAAATAGCGAATCCTGAAATATAATGGCAAGTTTTACAGAAAATAGAGCTTCATTTTGCTGCAAGGAGTGACATAATCTCTAAATCTTCGAGAGTTGTTCTCAGAGAAAAAGAAGCAAATATTTAGAAGTATACTGAATTCTTTCGTTACAGTGTCAAAATCCCCTTAAAAAACAGTAAGTTTCAAAAGTATTACAGTGTGAGACACACATCCTTTGCCAGAAATGAGACCCTGAATCCTTCTGATCTGAAGCTTGTTAATTATTATGCTGCCCTTTGGCAAGAGCTGCCTAGAAAACAACACCTGCTCCAGGAAAATGACTGAGATTATTTAGGAAGAGTTGTGAGTTAACCCTGGGGAAAGACCAGCTAAAGTGGCTCATTAAACAGTCAGTGATAGAATGAAAAACCAAATGGAATTTGTAAAACGAAAGCATTTCTGGAGCAAGCTTAGCACGGTCATCTTGTTGTCCCTATAGGAACAAGCACTTAATTTATCAAAATTGTTTTTCCTTTAAAAATAATTCCCTTTCTTGTTTTAAAGCAAGGGTTGATTCAACATTTATAATGTAGAACAATATTTATAGATTTTTATCATAATATCTTAATTGTAAAAGTAATATATTGTCTTTATTAAAACTTCCAAACATCACAGAAATAGAAAGCAGAGAAAGTAAACATTCTAACCTACTCCCCACTCTCCCATTCTACTCGCAGGATAAAAACTGTTACCAAATTTATAAAAGTGGCATTTTTGTTGCAAATTTCAGGCAAATGTCTGTTTCTTTAGTTAGAGCATGGGATGATATGCTGCACTTTTGAAAGGACTAGTAGAGCTATCATTCTATCCTTCTTTTATTTTGCACTAAGTAATCCACAAATATTTCTCATGATGGGAAATAAATATCCAATATCATCACTGCTTACTCACCATTATTCAAAACTACTTATAGGATAAACCTTCAAAGATGACTTTATGCAGATAACCAAAACGAGGGTCAACATGCACTCATTAATAATCCGAAGGTTTTGTCTGGTTTTGGCTTTGTTTTGGTTTTGAATGTATATCTGGCTAGTTGAGTCTGTTCCTTTATTAAGGTATATAAAGTGCCAGATCATTTGTTGTTAATCCAGCACATCTTTCCAAATACAGAAAACATACTCAAGCCCAAAATGCCCATGTAGTTGTGCCTGTGCCCAACTTAGGTTAAATGGCAGATCCACTTTTTAATCCCTGCCCCTAATTCCTACTTATGCCAGGACATTTGGAACGCCAGTTGTGAGTACTCATATTATAAGGGATCCCAAGAAAATCCCAAATGTGGCCTGTGTCCCTGAACACTACTGTGTAGTAATTTTTGTTTTTCATGGAAACAGATGACATCAGTATGTCCACTGTTCTTAACAAATGACAGATGCCCATTGTTCTTAGGTATGTCAAGGTCACTGCACTATTCCTATGTTGCAGTAAGGCAGGATAAATTACATTTACAAGTTCTTTATTCAAGCCCTATTGTTCAGAAATATTGTTTGCTGCTTTTTTTTTTAAGGAGGGAGGGAAAAATGACAGGAGAGTCTCAAAATTCATAAAGGGAAACTAATAGGGTTGAAAGGAAAAATAGACAAATGTTAAGTCGTATTTGGGGACTTCATTAACACACCTTATCCTTGCTCAGAACTATGGGCATAGAACTACTAGAAAGAAATTTAACAAGTATGTGAACTATCTGAACAACACATTCAACCTACAGGATCTGACGGATATGAGACATTTCACCTAACATCAGCAGAATACACATTTTTAAAAAGCATCTATGCACATTTATTAAGATAGATTATGTTCTGGGTCATAAACAAATTTCAACAAGTTTAAAAGAATAAAATCAGACAGAATGTGTTCTCAAGCCACAATGGAATAAAACTAGAAATCAATAACAGAAAGACAAGCAAATCTCTAAACATGTGGAAATTAAACAATATTCTTCTCAGTAATCCATTGGTCAAAGAGAAAGTCTCAAAAAATTAAAAAAAATACATTGAACTGAATGAAAATAAAAAATGACATAACAAAATATGTAGGATGCAGTAAAAGCAGTGCTGAGAAGAAAATTTATAGCACTAAATGCTTACATTATAGATGAAGAAAGGTCTCATATTAATAATCTTAGTTCCTACCTCAATAAATTGGAAAAAGAAGGGTAAAATAAACCCAAAGGAAGAAGACAGAAGGAAATAATATAGAAAAGAGCATAAATTAATGAAACTGAAAACAGGAAAACAATATGGAAAATCCATGTAACAAAAAAGTAGTTCCTTGAGAAAATCAACAAAGTTGATAAATCTCTTTCTTGAAAGCTGACAAAAAATCCCCAATGTCAGGAATGTAATAGGGGATATCACTACAGATTCTACAGCCACTGAAAAAATGAAGGAGTACTATGAGTAACTTTATGCACATACACTTGATAACTTAGGAGAAATGGACCAAATACTGTAAAACTACAAGCTACCAAAACTCAACAAAGAAGAAATAGACAATCTGGGTAGCCCTATAACCTCTAAAGCAATTGAATTGATAGTTAAAATCTCCCCAAACAGAAATGTCCAGGCCAAATGGTTTCACTGGAAAAATCAACCAGACATTTAAATAAGAATATATCATTTTCACACAATTTCTCCCAGAAAATAGAGGAGAAAAAACTTTCTCAATCTTTTTATGAAGTCAGTATTACCCTGACACCAAAACCAGACAAAGACAATAAAACGAAGCAAAACAAAAACTACATACCAATATATATCATAAACTTAGACACAAAAATCCTCAACAAAATATTAGCAAATATTTTTGCTAGTCAATCAGTCAATATATAGGCAAGTAGGATTTATTCCAGGTATGCAAGGCTAGCTCAATGGTTAAACTCAATCAATATAATGCATTATACAATAAAGCTAAAGAAAAAAATATAACCATATAAATTGATGAAGAAATAGCATTTGACAAAATCCAACACCCATTTATGATTAAAAAAACTCTCAGCAACTTAGGAAAAGAGGTTTAACAGTTTAATTAGATAAATAGCATTTACAACAAACCTAACATCGTACTTAATAGTGAAAGACTGAATGCTTTTCCCTAATATTAAGAACAACCAAGATGTATATTTTCATCACTCTTATTCAACATAGTATTGTAAGTTATATTAATAGTTGCTGCAATAAACCAAATAAAAGAAAAAAAAAAGGCATGCAGTTTGGAAAGGTAAACATAAAATGGTCTCTATTTACAAATGACATGACTGTCTACAGAAAAATCCAAAGGAATCTACGAAGACACCCTTGAAACGAGTGAGTTCACTAAGGCTGCACGATATATGATCAATGTAAAAAATGAATCATTTCTTTATACTAACAATGATCATATGGAAATGAAAATTAGAAACAATATTATTTATAATAATTCCAAATAAAAATAAAACTTAAATATCCACTTAGAAAAACACACACAGTTTATGTGCATTGAGATTACAAAATGCAGATAAAAGAAATCAGAGAAGACCTAAATAAGTGAGGAGAAATACCGTGTTTATGAATTGGAAGACTCAACATAGTAAAGATGTCAATTCTTCCCAAATTGATCTACAGGTCTAATAAAATTCCTGTCAAAATCTCAGCAATTTTTTTTTGGGGGGTAGATACAAACTTATTTTAAAATTTATATGGAAATGCACAGGACCTGGAATAACTAAAGCAATGCTGTCAAAGAAGAATAAAACAAGATCAATCACTTTACTTGATATTAACGCCTACTATTATAGCTCCAGTAATCAAGACTGTGGATTGGTGGAGGGATAGACATATAGAACATATAGACATATAGAACAGTGAACAGAATGGAGAATTCAGAACTAGACCCACACAAATATGCTCAATTGATTTGTTTTAAAGGTGAAAAAGCATTTCAATGGAGGAAGAAGAGCCCTCAACAAGTGATGCTGGAAAAATTGAACATCTATAGGCAAAAAAGTGGACCTTAATCTATACTTCCTATCTTATGAAAATCACTTAAAAATGGACCATGGGTTTAAAAATTAAACATAAAATAATAAAACTTGTAGTAAAAAAAATGGAGATGGCTGGGGGCGGTGGCTCACGCCTGTAATCCCAGCACTTTGGGAGGCCGAGGCGGGCGGATCACGAGGTCAGGAGATCGAGACCATCCTGGCCAACACGGTGAAACTCCGTCTCTACTAAAAATACAAAAAATTAGCCAGGCGCAGTGGTGGGCGCCTGTAGTCCCAGCTATTCGGGAGGCTGAGGCAGGAGAATGGCGTGAACCCGGGAGGCGGAGCTTGCAGTGAGATTGCACCACTGCACTCCAGCCTGGGCGACAGAGTGAGACTCCGCCTCAAAAAATAAATAAATAAATAAATAAATTGGAGACATTTTTGGGATTTGGACTAAGGAAAGAGTTCTTAGTCTTGACATCAAAAGCAGAAGTTATAAAAGGAAAAAATGAGAAATCGGATTCCATCAAAAGTAAAAACTTACTCCATGAGAGCCCAGGTACTAAGGATGAAAAGACAAGCCATAGACTGGGAGAAAACGTTTGTAAACCACATATCTGACAAAGGACTAATATCTAAAATATATAAAGAAACCTTAAAACTCAACAGTAAAAAACCAAAACCTCAATTAGAAAATTGGCAAAGATATAAATAGGATATTCTTAAAAGAGGACATACATAAAAGAGGTTACATATATGGCAAAGAAGCACATGAAAAGATATTTGACATAATTAGCCATGAGAAAAATGCAAATTAGATTACAATATATCACTACACAGCAAGCAGAATGTATAAAATAAAAAATAGTGGCAAAAAATAGTGACAATATAAAATGCTAGGGAGGATGCAGAGAAGCTGGCCCATTCAAACGCTGCTGATGGGAATGTGAAACAGTATAGTCCCTCTGAGCATGGTAGTTTCTTATAAAATTGGACATATTGTTACCATATGACTCAGCAATTGTACTCTTGGGCATTCATGTCAGAGACGTGAAAACTTATGTTTGTACAAAAACCTGTACATGAATGTTCACAGCAGAATTATTCATAATGACCAGACCCTCAAAACAGCACAGATATCCTTCACTATGAGAATGGTTTAACAAGCTCTGTTGCCTCCATACCATGGAATGCTACTCAATAATAAAAATGAATCAACTATTGATACACAGAGTAACATAAATGAATTGCCAGGGAATTATGTTGAGCACAAAAAAAAGCCAGTCTTGAAAAGTTATACACTGTATTATTCCATTTTTATAACATTTTTGAAATAAAAACATTTCAGATATGGAGAACAGATTAGTGGTTGCTGGCATCAGGCTGGGAAAGGGAAGAGGTGTGCAAGTGTGAAGGAGAAGGTGGTTGTGATTAGAAAGGGGCAACTTGAGAGATCCTCATTACAATGGAATTGTCCAATATCTTGACTGTTGTGTTAGATATACTAATCTCTGCATGTGATAAAACTGTACAGAGCTAATACTGCCCCCTGACCACAAATGTATTCAAGTAAAACTGGAGAAATCTGAATGAGATTTGTGAGCTGTATCAATATTATTATCCTGGTTGTGATATTATACTATAGTTTTACAAAATGTTACCTTTTTGGGAAATTGGGTAAAGTATACACAGGATATGTCTACTATATCTTACAACGGCATGTGAATCTACAATTATCTCAATAACAATTTACATTAAAAAAAGCCATTACCAGCAATCTAGACAATGGGATAGATTCATAAGAGGAAATGTGTTCTTCAAATCCAGATGCTGGGTCTGATCTCACTGTGTTTTGTTTAGAGGTACTCTTTAAATCGCCCTTTGGATGGGGTCTCACTGTTTTATTTTCATATCAGTTGAAAATATAAAAATTTGTTACATTCAGTTGAGATTATTTAAATTAGGGCTGGTTCTTCTGACCCTTGCTGGGTAAGCCATGAGACAAGTTCTGGTGCCTTTGCCACTGTACCTAAGGATAAAGCAGTTCATTTTCTCTTGCTTGGTTTTAGTTGAAATAAAATACTCGCTGTTTACTGAAATGGTAGCTAAAGAGATTAGTGAATAATATTCAGAATATTTGACTTATCTGGAGGAAAGCTGTAGTGGAAATTTGATGTTATTAACAATGGTCCTGTCCTTCCTTATTGAAGCCCCTAGAAGCTTGGCTTTGATAGCTCTTTACAAAAGCAAAGGCAATCAATGTTTATTATTTTTATCACTTACCTTGCAGGAGTTACAGTGTTTCCTCATTTGTCCTAATATAATTTTGGTAAAATGTAGAAGACCTTTCTTATTTTTCTTAAATGATAGGGAAATTAAGAAGCCTAAGAGGCAGTGGTGGCTGGGCGCGGTGGCTCACGCTTGTAATCCCAGCACTTTGGGAGGCCAAGCTGGGTGGATCATGAGGTTAGGAGATCGAGACCATCCTGGCTAACACAGTGAAACCCCATCTCTACTAAAAATACAAAAAATTAGCCGGGCATGGTGGCGGGCTCCTGTAGTCCCAGGTACTCGGGAGGCTGAGGCAGGAGAATGACGTGAACCCAGGAGGTGGAGCTTGCAGTGAGTCGAGATCTCACTGCTGCACTCCAGCCTGGGCAACAGAGCGAGACTCTGTTTAAAAAAAAAAAAAAAAAAAAAAGGCAGTGGTAGAGCTAGTCCTGAATTTTATCTACAATGTGTTTTGAGAATACCAATCCATATTAACCCTCTTTTCCAGACATTAAAGAAGCCTCTTCATATGTCATACCTGAGAACTGTGATTCAATTTAATTGATATATAGAACTCTGCTGTACCATTTGAGGTTTAAATTATGTTCTTGCAGTTATTTTGTTTTTAGCTACTTAAAATTGTTTTAGGCAGATTGATTTTTTGGGTACAAATTCACAATGCTTAAAAACTCATGTTCCAGTTGTTTTCTCATTAATTAACAGCACTGTTCATTAAAACACAGTGACCTTTGTCTAATCTACAAGCTGTCTTCTGTGACCATTAGTTTTTTTCTGGTTTTATGCCATCAAATAGCATTTTCGTGAAGATGAAATGCCGACATTATAAACCCTGTGACATTTGCACCAATTCTTGAAGAGCTGTGGCTAATTAGACATACATAATTAGAACTATTGCTTTTATTCAGAATATCAACATAATCAATTCCCAGCTATTTTTGTTCCTTTTTGTGTGTGTGCATATACTTAAAGTAACATAGGGCTAGCAGATCAGCAGGCCTCTTTACATAATCCCTGCAGGGAAAGAATTTGTGACGTAAACTGCATCGTAAAACGCAAAAAAAGAAGGCATCAGTCAGAAGGGTTGCAGTTATAATTCTATGTAATGTGGAAAATTCTACTAGTATAAGACATATTAGGGGAATGAAATTAAGATCCAGCGACGGCTCCAAACTTAAATCAAAATGTGGAAATATACAAAAGTAAATTATCTTCCGGAATTTTGTCTCTTTGGAGAGCAGAAAAATATCCTAAAAACATGCTTACTAGCCATAACTTACAGAATATCACATACCATCATCAATCTAGCTAGCTTTCAAACTTCTCCTTACTTTTTGGGAAGGTATATTAGTGTATTGGAAGAGAATTTGAGGGAATGAATGTTTTTACCAAAGGGACTAATTTGACCTGGAGTTGAAGACACATGGATATTTACAGAATCATTGCTGCACAGAAGTGGTTGTGAGAGCATGACAGAACTTCACTAAGTTGGCTAGTAGACACTTCGTGGGGTGGGTATGGGGAGAAGAGGGTCATAGAGGTAGGAGTGGGGTGGAGATGGGGGAAATTAGATTAAGGTGTGAAGGGGTATGGATGCTTCCTGCCTTGGAGAAAAATGACTGAGGTTGTTTTGACAGACTGTCACTGCAGCTAGCCTCATTGATTGGAAGTCTTAGGAAGATATAGATTAATTTGAGTAGCTCCAGCAAAATCTAGTGTCTTAGTAGGTCCTCCCCCTTGGGATTAGTTGATTCCTGAATTTTCTTTATAAATGATTTATCCATTCAAGTTTTTCACACCTGTTAATATATAAATCTGCTCCTGAAAAGTAATTCATTTAACCATACCTAAATAACAACGTTCATTTATCCCAGAGGTTCTTCAGAAGATCATAGGGAGGGCAATAGTTTGAAAATGCTCATTTCAAATGACTGATTGACACTTTGTTACTAAGGAAGGATCAAGGCTGGTTTTCATCAGGTATTGAGGCCATGAGTTGAGACCATATGGGCTGGAGGCAGCAAGTGGATGCCCCCTTCTTGGGGAAAAGAGTTGGGAACAGCAGGACATTCCTGGTTTACCCCTAGCTGCCTACCTGGAGTGGCCCTATGCATCCCAGTTACTAGTTGGGATGCCATGATGAGAGGACTTTTGTCCTCTCTTGTAGTGATTTTAGATTCTTAGGGATGGGTTGGCTCTTAGCAGCTATAATGCCTGCCTAGCATGAGCAGCCACCCAGATGATCCCTTCTGTGTTTACGTTTTATGTTCTGTAAGTCACATCTGCATCAGGGCAGAGGATGTCTTAGGCTTTCCCCTTTACCTGCCACAGGTGAAGTCTGCCCAAGGGGCCAAGCTGAAGTGGTGCCCTTTGTGGAGGAGCCTCGCTGAGGTTTTTTTGGTTGTCCATCCTCCCCCATCCGAAACCTATTTATACCTTAATTGGTTTGAGGTTTCTATTTGGGCGTGTCTGTATGCCCAAATGATTCATGTCTGAATCATAAACACCAAGCTGGAAACATTGAAAATGGCTTGCTGCACCTTGAACTGGACCCAGATACCTATTCTGTTATGATTTTGTAAAATAATCACAAATTAACCAATTCAACTTAGAATCAAAGCTGAGTGTCCTGAATCAGATCAAAATGGAAACATCAAAAGAGTCTCCAAAATGAATGAAATCAAACCAAGTTTTCATTTGATTCAAATTGCTAATTTGTCTACTTCTCACTAATCTAGAGGCTTTTCTTCCTCTTAAGAACTACATGAGGCCGGGAGCAGTGGTTCACGCCCGTAATCTCAGCAGTTTGGGAGACCGAGGTGAGCGGATCACCTGAGGTCAGGAGTTCGAGATCAGTCTGGTTAACATGGTGAAATCTGGTCTCTACTAAAAATACAAAAATTAACCAGGCATGGTGACAGGCGCCTGTAATCCCAGCTACTCAGGAGGCTGAGGCAGAAGAATCACTTGAACCGGGGAGGTGGAGGTTGCAGTGAGCCGAGATCAAAATTAAAATTTAAGATACACAAATTTAAATAAAATTCCTTAAAACAAACAAGTATTTCTATTTAGAGAGCTATCCTGACCTTGAGAAATAACTACATGTCAGCCAAGTTGACTATAAAGCAAATCTTATCTTCTCATATTGGTGATATTTGTCCTGTGAATTGAAGTGGACCCTTGTGTCAAGACAAGAGATAGTACGGCTTCCGTGCTACTGAGAGTGAGAGGCAGGTCAGGGCTGGGCATGTTCTTAGAGAACTCTCAGAATTTTTACCTTTTCTTACTGAGGAGTTATGTCTCCGTTCTTACAGCTGCCCTTCTTTGGACCAAAGGAATTGCTCTTACACTGGGAGATCCCTTGATTTCCAGAAAATCTGCTTCTTCCTTCTTCCTTGAGGGTGTTTACAGAGTTTAGCATAACTAACTGCTCTACAATGTTGACTTTATTCCTAGATATTCTGCTTTTCATGAATTCGTTTTATAAATGTCTACTGAATACCATAAACATGCAGGATATAAAGATCAGCAATGTGTTCTGTCACCCTCGAGGAGTTTATAATCTATTGGGGAAGATAAGCCACACGACTAGACAACTCACAAAACCATGTGCCAGAAGTTCTGCTGAGTGGTGGTTTCTAGAGAACTGCTTTACCCATTATCATAGCTCCTCTTCCGAGAGCAGGCCCTAGCCAAATGTTTGTCGAAGTTTCCTTCAGTTCAAGGCTTCAGGCTCAGCAAAACCCAATTAGCATACTGTTTCATTAATCTATTAAAATCAAAATGCTCAAAAAGAACTAGCTGGAGGTGGAAAAATGAGAATAAGTTAATTGGCCTATGATTTTCATTTCTGACCTGTCTATTCAGCTTTATGACACTAATTACAATGAGAGGGCGAATGGCTTCTTACTGCAAGACGTCTTAGTGACAGTGTGGGCTTATTTTGATTAATGTAAGCTGGAGGACAGTAACTACCTAATTTCACTCCTATGGTTTATACCACTGAATGATTATATTTTCATTTGTGGTTACCCGATATCTCTTCTCTTTTTACATTTTACTAGCCTGAAATGATTTTTCACTAATGGTTACACCATGGTTCTTAAGACAAGCTGCTGGGGGAAAGAAAGTGAGAGACAGGTTATCCCTTTTATTTGAGCATATGTTAGGCAGAATCTCCAAATGTCTTAGTTCTTGGAGAATACGGAACTTCAGGGTGGAGCCAGGTGGCTCCTGAAGGCTCAGCAGAAGTGGTCAGTGTGTTTTATTTACTCAGTAACTAAGAAAGCAAAGGCTGTGTTGATGAAGGGGTAGAACTCAGAGAAGCTCAATGGTTGAGCTGTCAGTGGGGAAGACATTCTGCTTGTTGGTAGAATGTGAAAAACCTGGAAGAATTGGAAACCTTTGGGATCATGGCTTTCAGAGGAGAAAAGGCTATCGGCAGGGTAGTGTTGGAGTCCTGTAGAAATCAGATACAATCTTGCTTTCTTTCCATGCCCCTAGGTTTCTTGTGGACCGACATGTGCCACTGGGAGAAATCTCCCTGCCTCCTCAGGTCATTTGGTCAATTTCCTTCTAGATTTCCTAGCAAAACAGAAAACATTTTGAATCAAAACCTAGTCTTGCCTTCCTCCTCTTCTATATATGATGATTATTTTCCTTTATAAGCACCAAAGTGCATTTTATTACCTAAGATTATTTATTTTTCCAATGACCAAAGTATATATTATTGGTGTAAATGTACTTGGTGGCAATATGAATAATATCTTTGGTGAGCTTTGAGAGGTAGGAAAACACACCTTTCTGTGCATATTGTATGCACACTAATATGCTCACTTGATTTCAGAACTTGATATTGAAACTCAGTCAGTTAGGCCCATGCAAAAGGACAGGAAAGGCAAAAATCTCAGAATAAAAACTGACAGGAGGCCCTATTAACAGAACATATCACCGCAAATAGAAACCGCATATTAGCTCTCAGTGCAATTTCTAATAAACATAAAGAAGTTAACTATCCTCAAAGTATATAAATCAATGGTATTGTAACAATATTTCATTAATCACACTTTCAAAATTAAGGAAAATTTAAAGTTTTCTGCCGCTTTGAACAACTAGATCACAAAGAAAAATCAAATATATGCAGGATCTTTTATTTTAATAATTTCAATTTTATTAACCATGTGAATCTTCACAGTGTATTCTTCATGAAATCTGTCATGATTCTGGGCTATTTATTTATATCTCTAATTGTTTCCAGTCATCCATCAAAATCATTCAAGACCATTCATGCCATAAATCAAGTATACTCTTAAATTGAGTAAGATGAAGGGCCTGATCAGAGATAATCTGGAACTAATTTAATGAGCTCTTCTGCTTGTTGTTCATTTGAACCATTCAACAATAGATTAAGAATCAATGTTTCTATACTGGCTTAAAAAAAAACTGAGTTGAGGATAAAAACAAGAGAACTACCTGGGCAATTTCCAAGTGTTTTAGAATGCATTTTTTTAATGCTCCCTAAGCATAACACATAGCACATGGCAAATATTTAGCAGTTAGATTTAATGGTGAATTATCCTGACAGCTGAATCCAGGAATTCATGGGAGCATCCTTTGTTTCTATCATAATCTGTTTCTCTGTTGTGTTATTTACCAAGCTACATTCTGATTCCCATTTGTTTTTCAAAAGTTTCCCTGCTGGAGAGAAAATGCCGTGCATGCTAAGTGTAGCCTTTATCTCTGATAGAGATGACTCCTACTGTACATAAGCCATCACTCTTATTTGCTCACAGTAGTGTTTGGAATATTATTGCTGTCATACACCTCTGCTCACATCATCAATATATCTTAATACATCACTGCCTGCTTGCCACCCATTATGCACACACACTTGCCAAACAACCTCTAATGGGTGATGGCCTCCATCCACAGCAGGATGAATTGCCATTGCTTGAATTGATTTGGAAAATCACTTAGTATAGGAGGAAACTGATCTGCCACAGTAACTTGAAACCCTCCTCTACTCTTCTGCTCCTTTATTTGGTTGTAGACTTATTCCTACCTGGCAACATGACACTTGATTTGGAGACCATGGTAGTAGTTTAATGATATATGAGAGGACTGATTCACAATTTTAACTAATAAAGCATCCTGTACACAGCTAGTGACCAAAGCCATGGAAATATAGACCCATATATTGAATTTACAGGACATTAACAAGAAATAAGCTCTGGGCAAAAATAAGTGTCTGTTCAGAACTAAGAGTCTGCCCAGAAAAGAACGCATTGGAGAGAGAAAGTGCACTTCTTACTATTTCCTAAGCAGCATGGGATGCCTGAATAGATGTAAAGTGATACAGCAGTGTCAAGTTGACCTTTTGTAAAATCTAGACAAAAGAAGTCCTGGAGCAAGGTGCACAGGAAGCAAATTTACAGCCTGGCTCAGAGTGAATGGGGTGGCTGGGCTGAAGGAAAAAGGAACAAGGAACCCACAGCAGTGGATTCTCCTCTTGAAAAAAGGAGAACTCTGAAACATTTCCTAAGCTGAAAGGGAAACAACTCTTGCCTCTCTCTTGTTTGCATCCCCTTTTTCGTCCTTGCTTACATTCCAGGCCAGCCATGAAGCCTTGAGGGAGGAAATGCTCTCACGCCTCCCTACAGGACTGTCTTGTCATGGTGGAAGCCCCAACCATCTCTCTGCAGTGTGGGAGCTGGGGAGACTCTGCTCTCTGCAGTGTGGGAGCTGGGGAGACTCTGCTCTCTGCAGTGTGGGAGCTGGGGAGACTCTGCTCTCTGCAGTGTGGGAGCTGGGGAGACTCTGCTCTCTGCAGTGTGGGAGCTGGGGAGACTCTGCTCTCTGCAGTGTGGGAGCTGGGGAGACTCCGCTGCTCCATATTTTGGCAAGCAGGGAATAGAACTGTATTAAAGCAAGCATTTTCCCCCCATAATAAAGAGTTTCTAAAGTCACCGAAAGTACAGTGTCCCCCAGCCCCATATCTTGGCAGGCAGGGAATAGAATTGTATTAAGGCAAGAATTTTTTTTCCCCCATAATAAAGAGTATCTAGAGTCACTGAAAGTACAGTATTCAAAGACTGGTTTATATATCCCAGATTGGTATCTCATCAGAGACTATAAATTGTTTACACTGTTGAAAATTCCCATTTTTACGACTTCTTCTGTTTTATTACGCTACTTGTTTGCATAGTAAATACGGATTCAATGGAATCTTATCTTCTTCCATAACACTAATACACTTCATCACTTCCATTCAGACTCCATTAATTCAGAATTTGTGATTATACCACTAGAGTTTGGGTGATGATTATTTTTGTATCATTTATTTAAAGAGGATTTACTAGGCAAATTCAGAACAGAAATGAGAGGACAAGGGGGAAGATTTAGCATATTTAAGAGGAAACACTTTTCAAGACCCTTAATAGCACTTATTTGCATTTAAACAATTAATGGAATAATTACAATCAAGCCATCTCATTAATTGAAGAAAACCCAACAGGATCTTTATTTGGCAACAGTTTGTTAGCAGAGATTCCCTAAGTATTGACTCAAAGGAAAATTGATAGGAGATATGCCTCCTCCCAAATGCTAATTACCCCCTTTCAATCATCTTAAATGTTTCCCAAACATTGAAGTAATCATTCCAATAAGCTACAGCTAATTGTACAAATTAGTATGCAAATATGTGTCAGTCTGTCCCACAGGTAAGCTCCAGTTTCCTGCAATCTGTGGAGGCAGCCCTTAGCCTAGCAAAGCATGGCAAGCTGGAACAGAAGGAAGGGTCTACCGCTGATCCAAGGGGTTTGAGATTCATTTCCACAGCCCTATCTTCACTAGTTCCTTGATCTGTATTTGCATATTCTGTTTTGATCCTTTTCATACTTCCATTAAAAGGTAGACCTACCCCAGTAGATAAGGCCTACTTGTCTCTTTCTCCTTGATACTGGCTTCTAAATAACTAATAAGCTACAAGTTTTGGGGAAGCAAACGGCCAGCACAGTGACTTCACTGGGTCAATGTCAAACACTGGGATCATTAATTTGATCAGAGTGGGACGCTCAGGACCAAGTGCTGAAAAACTGGTTTCCACTATATCTCATTCATTCATTTAGCAGAGCCCAGGGGATAGAAGCATGGAGGGGCTCTGCCACTTCTGGAATGTGTACAATTTAACTTAACCTCTCTGTGCCTCAGTTTTTTTTCTATAAAATTAGAATGAAAAATCCATTCTTAACAGGGTTGTTACCAGACTTTAAATGAATAAGTATTTTTACAGTGCTTAGAACAGTACCCGATACATAGAAATCACTTTAACTCTGTTAAACAAAATAAGTCCACTCATTAAATATTTGCTGAGTGCTTACTATGAGCCAGGTGCTCTTCTAAATGCTGGGATACAGAATTGGACAGAGTAAACATATCTGTGTCCACTTGATGTTTCTAGTGGAGGCAAGCAGATAACATAATGAACAAGTACACTGGAATACAGAAAGATAGAGCATTGGAGGATAACTGCTATAGAGAGTGATAAAAGAGGATGAAGGTGCTTGGAAGAGCTGGAAGTTTTCCAGCTTTAAACAGGAGCAGGGTAGGCCTTTTGGAGCAAATTCAAAGTTAATAAGGGAGCCAAGCAGATATCTGATGAAAGAAGTTTCAAGACAGAAGGATCAGTTGGTGCAAAAACTCTGAGTGTGAATGAGGAACAAGAAGACTGGGGTGGCTGAAGTAGACTGGGTAAAAGGAGAGGGACAGGAGGTGAGGCTATCTGGGAATGGCTGACTAGACTGTGTCCCCACAGAGTTTTTAGGTCACTGTAAGAACTTTGGCTTTTACTCTGCAAGAAAAGGGGAGTACACTGCAGGACAAAGGCCTTGGGCAGAAGTTTGGATTTGTGCTCTGACCACAGCTGCTCTCTGACCACATCCCTCACCAGGTTTTGGTAGACACAGAAGATCCCTCTGAAAGGAATGGGCACCTGGAGATGATCCGAGGATCAGGGCATGGAAACTGGGACAAGATTCATAAGTATGTCTATTCTAGGCAAGGGAATAGGAATGAGAATCTAAGCTAAGAACAAGGCATTCCCTGATGCGTGCTAAAAGCAGAAGCTTGAAAATATAAATATCATATCCTCATTAGATGATTTTTCATAATTATGAGAACCTTCAAGTGAATACTATTCTGCTCACTGCCAAGTGCCAACCCACAGCTACTCAGCCCTGGTCCTCAACGTGGCCATGAACGGACAAGTTTCCAAGAATGTCTTTGAGGAGATGAGAAACAATGTGATATTTAGTATTGTTTACTGGCAATAAAGGAAAGAAAAACAGCAGATATGGGAAGAACTATCTTATACTTGATTTTTATATACTTTCCAAAATACATTTAAATGGGAATTCAGAACACTTGATTTTTTTTTTTTTTTTTTTTGAGACGGAGTTTTGCTCTTGTCGCCCAGGCTGGAGTGCAGTGGGGTAATCTCGGCTCACTGCAACCTCTGCCTCCTGGCTCAAGTGATCCTCCTGCCTCAGCTTCCCGAGTAGCTGGGATTACAGGTGCGTGCCACCATGCCCAGCTAAGTTTTTTGTATTTTTAGTAGAGATGGGTTTTCGTCATGTTGGGCACGCTGTTCTCGAACTCCTGACTTCAGGTGGTCCGCCCACCTCAGTCTCCCAAAGTTCTGGGATTACAGGCATGAGCCACCGTGCCCGGCTGAAATGTTTTTATTTTTAAGTTTGTAGAATGCTTGCTTATCTTGTTCAACTGCTCAATTTCTTCTGCTGGAAAATCTACAGTATAAATTATGTTGCCACAGTTTTGGTAAAATTGCCATCCTTTCCTCCAATTTTGACAAATGTCTGGCTCAGATGTCTTTGGAATATGACAATAGACAGAATTAGATCACTTTTCACTTTTTCTGGCATGTAAGCCAAAGCTGGGGAGAAGAGACTTTGAATTTATCTTATCTTCTGACTTTAGCACTGCGTGTAAAGGAGTGGCCATAAATTGAGAATATTACTAAGGAAGTTAGGGACATAATAGTTCTATCTTTCCCTGGCTCTCAATCAAATGTTGAGTGTTCAAAATATTAAGAAAAGCATATGGCTTATAATTGATACTATTACTTAACTGAAATCTTTGAGTATTGAGGAGAGACACTGTGCTGGCAGGAAGGTGGGCAGTGGGATGACTATTGTCATGCAGAATGCACTAAACATTTATAGGCTAGGCCTTGATTCATACCAGTCGAATGTCGTTATTTGCTTTGGTCACATTTTGTCTGTTGGAAAGAGAATCTCCTTGAATAATGTTTTTGTTCATCTGAAATGTCAGTCTTATAAAAAGCTGCTAGTCACTATAGTGGTTAGAAATTTCCATCTTATAATTAAAAAAAAAGTTGTTGGCAGTTGAAAGAAACATAAAACTGAATTATGACTCTGGCTAGAGTCAAATTATGTTAAGATTTTATTTCATTACTCTATATTTCTGAATATTACTGAGTCAAGAGAAAGAGTAATCCCTAATTTCAGATGAATTTTTTTTTCTTGGAGATTTTCCCAAGTAATTAATTTTTCTCTTTTGCTTTCCTGCCCTCATCTGCTGCAAACCCCAAACTTTGAGATCTACCTGTCTATCTATTTCCTATCTATCTATCTATCTATCTATCTATCTATCTATCTATCTATCTATCAATCATCTCTGTTGATGGCATATCAAGGGAGGTTCAGATATGTGGGTAAGCTAAGGTTATTTTTTTTTCGTTTAATTACCTTGTCCTTTGAAATCATTCTGTCCTAATGATGCAGGTGCTTGTGCCAGTGGTTGAACTCCTATATTGATATTTGCTGCTCAGGTATTTGGCCAGGATTATTTAAGCCAGAGGCTGAAGGGTAAAGACTGACTGCTTACATAAGCTATTACATAATAGCTATTACATAAGCTATTACATAATAGCTTAGGTGAGTGGTTGTCAAGAGCAAGCCATTCCCTTTGATGCGTTAGGAAGCAATTTTGATTGATCCAGTAACTATTGGAAAGAGAATTGACATTTGGGGATGATGCTAGTTTCCTGCAAACAATGATATTTATGTAGATAAAAAAAACCTAAACCTTCCCAGGTGCTCCATTTCTTGGAGAATTCCATCCCTTTGTCCTTCAGGAAAATTGTCAGTAGCAGGTGATTGCAATTACCCTAAAGATTTCTGGTTTTTTATCCTAGATAAAAAATGGTTTAAGAATGGTTCCCAGTGAGCTCTTTAAAAAAATTGATTTCAATGAGTCCTCAATGCAATGTTAATCCATAGCTCTTTCAAAGGAAGAAGACTCCATCCCCAATTTTGCTTCTGTCATCCAGGACTGCCAGGACTTTGGATGAAGACTGCTGTAAGCTAATACTCTAACCTAGCTAGCATTGAAAACGATGCAGTTGTTAAGCCATGTCTTGGGAAGGCACCTGATGAAATGCCTCAAGTCTAAATTTTAACAGAAGCACTGCTTTAAATGAAGGTTCCTAGGCGCTTAATACCAAAATGAAGAGTGTTAATATTGGGTCTGTTTTCAGAGTGTTTTCCTCATCATAATGGTGGCTACTCTTTCCTTATCCATTTTTTTTTCACTCTCCACCTCACAAGGTCCCTTCATTTTCCCTATGTAGCCATGATCTCCAAATCCAGACTCCCTCATCTCCTGGACTATAGGTAAGTATTTCCAACACCTTCTGATGGTCCCCAAATGAATCAAATGTAATATATTTAAAACCAGCCTATCTCTCCTCTGAAATTGTTGAGCACCGTGTGTTCTTAGTCTCAGCTGATGTCATCACTATCTGACCATGCCCCCAAATCAGAAAGTGCAGAAATCCTCACCTCCAGTCTCTCACCTCAAACACCACCCCTTGATGGCTTAGCCTCAGAAATGTTTTATGAATTCAGTTTTTCTTCTCCATCTTTTCTGCCTCTATTTTGGTCCCGATGCTCATTATGTAGCTTTTGGGCAATGTAGCAGCCTCCATTCCTTCCTGCCCTCCACTATTCCTTCTCCATTCCAATTATTCCTCAAGACATAGTCAGAATTATCTTTCTCGAAACCAAATTTGATCAGGTTATTGTGCTACTTAAGGACCTCCTTTCAGTTTCCAATCACTTACAGCATAAAATTCAAATGACTGTACTCAGAAGAGTAGCTTCTTCTCGGTTTCTATCTTCCTTTGAGCTTCTGTTCATCTACCTGACCCCCATAAAATCTAGCCAGACTGACCAAGACCTTTGTGATGCTAGAACCACCTCAAATGTCTCCATCTATGGAAGCTTCCTTCAATTGCCAGTGGAAATGAGTCCCTTCCTCTCTTGTAACCAATTAGGCTCCCATTCTACTTACTTTAGGTCCTCTCATTTAAGCGTGAATGAGGTCAGGAATGAGCTAGGACATTGAACTTAGAACCAGTGGGCACTCAAGAAATGCTTGGCTAATGCATTTTTTTTTTTTTTTCAGAGACAGATATTCATTCTATCACCCAGGGTGGCGCGCAGTGGCAGGATCATAGCTCACTGCAGCCTTGAACTCCTGGGCTCAAGCAGTCCTCCCACTTTAGCCTTCTGAGTAGCTAGGACTATAGGCATGTGCTAGATGAGGTCTTACTGTGTTGCTCAGGCTGGTCTCGGGGTTTTGGCCTTAAGTGATCCCCTTTCCTCAGCATTCCAAGTTGCTGGGATTATAGGCATGAGCCACTTCAAAAGCAAAATATGTGTCAAAAGTGAAAAACAAAAGTATCATGTGAGGTCTGAGGAGGGACTGATAACTATGTTTTAGTTTGACTAGGCTCGGTTGATCTAAAATGTTATAGGAAGCTGTTTGAAGACACTAGTCCTTTTTTTTTTTTTTGCCTCTAGAGATCGCTAGTGAATCATTTGGTTATTACTAAATTAGTTTTTAATTAAAATATGTTAGTGTTGAATAATTGGCTAGGTCTTTGCAGTAATTCTTGTTATATGATCTTATGCATTTTTAATGTTGGCTACAGACTCATGTTATACTATTATTCTTTAATGTTAATGATTATACTGCTTTGATATTAGATTAGCATATTTGCTTTAATAACATAAATGATTGATTATCCCAGACTCAGAAGGGTAAGTGAATCTCAGAAAAAAATGAGGAAGAGTGAAAAAAAAGAAGCACAAAATGAGCGAATAATCACTTTATTTTAGACTTTGAAACTTGTGTTCCACATTACTTAATTACAGTTGCCTTTATAGATCTTCCAGATGAGTGAAAAATTGTTTTTGGAATTTAATATTGCGAAAATTACAAGATCAATTGAAACCAGAGTATTTTAATGTCTCCATGGAGGCACTGAACCTATATACTTATTTATTAAAAAGCTTGCTATTAGTACAGGAGAGAAAAACCTGAATCTACTCATTCAGTTCAAGCAGTTGATAGTTTTATCTTGCATCTCTTTTGCTCCAGGCACTGAATACCTATTTTGTTCTAGGTACTGTGGCTAAAGTGATGAACAAAACAATAAGCGTCCACTCTTAGGGAGCTTATGCTCTGATGTATAATAAAACCAATAATGAAAGACAATAACAAATACGCCAGCGAACATCAAATAGTGATAAATTCTATAAAGACAAAAAAACAGGAATACATGTGGAGAATCACTGCTGGCTTCCTTAGATTGAATGGTCAGGTTATTCACATAGGTATTGAGCATCTCCTGTATGCTAAGTACTGTGATACATACTAGGAAATACATAGACTACTAACAAATAGTTCCTATTCTTATGTAGTTTTCAATCTAACAGAAATAAAAGTATGTATGGAAACCAACAACTGTAGCAGAGTATGATAAACACTGTTACAGACCATCCACTGCTACAGACCATTCCCTTTGTGCTGTGTTGAACCCCAGAACACAAGGGAAGCGAATGTAACAACTCCTGGAGAGTCAGGGAAAACTTTCAAGAAGAGAGCGAGCTGAGAATTAAAAAATGGATAGGAATTACTAACATGGTGAAGGGAAGTGGTAGAACTGGGTTTTTCAAATAGAAGGAACATTATTTTTAAAGGCACAGAGACAGTGTACATGAAAAATATGAATGGTTTAGTATTGCTGGAGTGTAGCATATGACTGTGTGTGTGAGCATGTGTGCGTGTGCACACGCACTGGTGCATATGTGGGTACCTTCAAGGGAAATTGGTGCAGAAATTAGCCTAGAGATGTAGGAAAGATCAGGCTGTGAGAAGCCTATGTGTAGCAAGGTGTGATACTGTGAAATACACAGTATATTTGGTCTTCCTCCTTATTTCCTGGCATATAACTCTTAAAATCCTTAGAATCTTCAAAGTGATAAGTGTCTTTTTGTATGAATTGACTGGTGGCTGGAAACCCCTAGGCAGCTTCAGGATGGAGGCTGGTCACCAGAAAGACCAAGACAGGGTTAGAGGGTTGGAACTTTTAATCCCACCACCCAACCTCCAAGGAGGGGAAAGGGGCTGAAGGTTAAGTTGATCATCAGTGGCCAATGATTTAATCAATCATGTCTATGTAATGAAGCACCCTCCATAAAAATAAAAGAGGACAAGGTTTGAAGAACTTCTGTACAGATGAACATCTGGAGATTCCTGGAGGATGGCGTGCCCAGGAAAGGCATAGAATCTTGGCACCCCTTCCTACATAACCTTGCCCTACGCATCTCTTCATCTGTATCCTTTGTAACATCCTTTATAATAAGCTGGTGAATGAAATAAGTGTTTCCCTGAGTCCTGTGAGCCATTCCAGCAAATTAATTGAGCCCAAGAGACGGTCACGAGAACTCTGATCTATAGCTGATTGGTTGGAAGCACAGGTAAGAAAACAAATCTAAAGCTTGCAATTGGCATCTGAAAGTTGGGGCAGTCTTGTGGGACTGAGCCACAAGATCTGTGGGATGTGACGCTATCTCCAGGTAGATAGTATCAGAACTGAATTGAATTAGAGAACATCCAGCTGGCACTGTAGAACTGATCACATGCTTTGCATGTAGGGAAAACTCCCCACACATCTGGTGTAAGAAGTGTTCTGTGTTGTGAGTGGACAGATAAAAGGCTTTGTTTTTTCCTCTTTGATAAGGTAAGAATTAAACCTTTTAATTCTAAAAAATACTTGGAATTTTACTGTGGGTTAAAAATAGGAAAAGACAGAATGATCCCAATGTTATAGGTGTTATGCACTAAGAAAATGTCAACATACGTAAATAAGTGAAAAAGAAAGTTTATAATTATTAAATCAGATTGTCTTATATTTTTAATAAAATATTGTTTGTGCTATAGTAATAGCTGTAAAATGTTTCTAACTTTAACATCCTATAACATTGTTTTTCAATCTAAACTGCCTGATAGTTTCCTTTATTCAAATTTATGCCAATTTTAAAAATTTGAACTTTTGATAAATAGGTTTGTAAAGCTTAAAGATTTCTTTAATATAGCTGGATAAAGGAGAGTAGAAAAGTTTGATTGGATGAAGAATACTCCAAACCATGTACTGATGCAGGTTTTATCCTTTTGATTTATGGGACCTAAGGATGACACCCCCCAAACTTAGCTTGTGGTGTTGATGTCTTTCACTTGAAAGCCTGCATTATCCATCAGAATACAGTGTGCTTTTGAATAGGCAGAATGGGTGAACTCTATCCACTTAAATATGGGCTTTCCTGCCACAATTGCCATATATACATTGCTGGAAAACCCAGTTTGGGGCAATATTTCACACTAAAAAGAACAGGGCTTATGATAAAAATAGAATTCGACCAAACCACTCTAAACCTAGGAAACTTTGTAAACAGAGACCTAACAAAAACAATTCTAATAAGATAAAAGTACAGTTAAAAAGGCATGTCAAATTCTAATAAGGAAATGCTGGAGTAATCTTGGCCTTCACTAACACATAGGTAAAGAGAGCTTGATGGACTGGGATGTTGGTAAATATTCAGGCTGCTGCATTATGGAGATAAGGTCACCCTGTCATATGTCACAGGTAGAGAGAGGTGTTGGCTTTGCATACAATGTGGTGATGCTAATGATGGATTACTTCTGTTCATCGTCTATGTTTGTGTCTTCTGCACAAGACTGGGAAGATCTGCCTAAGTAACTTCCAAGGAAGAGCAAGTATCCAAAATAAAGAAGGCAGACATGGCAGTACTGCATTCCTTCAAGCTTGGTGCATTCAGGTAGGCCAATGTGTTGTATGTTGAGTTGCTGTTATATGAGAAAAATAATCTCTGACTTCTGTGTTACATTGACATCATTACTGTAGGCACAATTTCATAAATTGTGGATGAGGTAACTTGCATTAGGGAAACTTAAGGTAGCAGATTGACTGTATTTGCATAATACACCACATTCTCCACCTGATTTAACTAGGAAAATAATTTTAAAGAATCATCACAGACAGGGATGGGGACTATATGAGTATCTCAGTGTACAGCTGTTATATAATGTATGCCATGCCTCTGGCTCACAGCATACCTGGTAGGTCCTTAGTGAATATTTGATTAGTGAATAAATGAATTAATAAATCAATGAACAGCTCAAGATAAAAAAAAAAAAACCTGCAAAAGTGACTCAAGGAAACGTTTGTCCTCACAGTGTTGGGGTTTCGAAGGACACAGCTCGACCTCTATCCTAGAGCTCTCCAAAGCTCTTTCTTGGACTCTACAAACTGACAAGCTTCCCAGCCTCATCACACAGTCCATTTGCCTCAGCCAGTTGTATGCACATCCCTGCCTGGCTACAGTGACCCTGGGCATCCAATTCTCCATGGCTGTAGGCTATAGGTCAAGACCAGAAAGTGACTCAGAAAGGAGCCTATGGGAGAGAAGCAGATGGGTTAACTGACAGGCAGAGAAACCTCCAGACTCACAGAGGTGTAATTAACTCACAAATTCTCCAGTCATTATTATCATTAAGTCAAAGAATGCCCCCCAGCCCTTCTTCACTTCTACATAACACTCCTCCAGCATAATATGTTGGGATTTCTCTTTCTTTTAAGGTTGCATTTGATGTTATTCGTACTTGATGTTCCCTGATTTAAAAAATAACTTTCAGGAGAATAAGGGGTGGGGAGTGAGAACCAGAGTGAGTCCTCCCTCCTGCCCTGCACTCCTAGGGGTGGTCCTCTTTTACTTTCTACCCTCCTGGTCTCCCCTGAGAGCTGTTTTGGTCTGGAGCTTCCATTTCTTTGTTAAGACTCTTCTGCAGTGTTCTTTCGTGAGGAGGGCTTTCCAGGTTTTCCCAGGATGCTGAGACCTTGCGGCACTGAATCTCCCTCAATTAGTCTTCAGTGAGCCAAGGCTGGAGGGCCTGTAACACTTGCACAGTCTCTTTTCTGTTCTCCATTTTCCAGTAATGTTCTGTGTATTCATTGTGATTTATAGCCCTGGAGGGAGCCAGGTCTGCAGCGTTTTCATTGAATCCAGCCTGTAATGTTGTTTGTCAAGCTGCCATTTACAGCTTGGAAAATTTTTCTCTAATCTACTTTGCAGAGGCATGATGTGTCTTCTCACTTTAGTTGTAACCCCTGGTGTGTATGCCTGCGTGGGGAACAGTGGGACCTACCCTATTGCTTCCAGCTTTTGGCTTTGTACAGTACCAAAACAATATTCAATATATAGGCATGATCAGTAGTAATCTATATTGAAAATAGTTTTTGATCATCTCATTTGTGATCTCCAAGATTAAAAAAATGACTTAGAGATATATCTATTTTCTTATGTGGATAGGTCTTAAAGTGGGAACTTAAAAAAATGATGAATTAACCTATTTCTCTCTCATCTTCTAATTAAGCAATTTCACCATGATTTCAAGGTTATTTTCTTCTGGAGTCAGTCAGAGGTTGTAGAAAACACTGTACTTGAATTCTTCCAGGGCAGGGCAATGCCTTGTTCATTTTTGGGACTCCAGACCCCAGCACAGGGGCTAAAATGTAGGAAGCATTTAATATATATTTGAGTTAAATTGTGTGAGTTAAGGAACTGGACCTGGAGAAATTAGAAGAGGAAGTAAGTAGAACCCAGGGAAATATATGAAAATCTATAGAAATCCACAGGATCAGCGATCAAGTGGGAAATCCAGAGTTGGGATACGTAGGCCGGAGCAAGATGGCAGGTCTCAATCAGAGAGGCAGTGAGCAAATGGGAATCACAGACAAAGCAAACCACATCTGGCAGGAGGCAGGTAACCTGCAGCTATGTAGTAACCAAAGGGGGGGAATACTTCTAATCTGCTGAGGAAAGCCCTCCCAGAAATTTCTGTGAGGCACAAACCAATTATACAGGACTTACGATTTTGGTTTAACCTGCAAGTTCTCTATACTGTTCTAGTCCATGCCCTTTCCCTATTCATGCTGCCTCTGTTTGGTTTAGGGCTCCATTGTGTTTTACTTGAATAACTTCACCTGCTTCCTAAATGTCCCCCATCCTATTACTCTCTACTCTAGTCCATCCTACAGTCAGGTCCTGCCTCTTGTCTGAATTTTGGTGCCATATCCATGATTCCAAGAACATGTCAATATTAGTGTTATATAATTAAATGGGCCATCTCCTTTCATTTACTGATGATTTGCCACCAACTATTACTGTATTAAGTGGTATCACTGTATCAGCTTTGGATTCTATTCTCAGGAAATTTACAGTTCAACTGGTGCCTAATTTTTCTCAACTTCTCCCACCCCTGGCTCACCCTCCTTCAGTTGCTCATCTTCTTGCCCTTCCTTGTCTCACCAGGTATGCTCCTGTCTAAAGCTTTTGTCCTTGAAGCTCCATCTGCCTGGCATGTTCTTTTCCCTAATCTTTACATGCCTCGTCGCCTCATTCCATTCAAGTCTCTGCCACCCATTTCAGTGGACTTCTCTAAACATACTATCTAAACACTTCTTCATTACCTATTCTTTTTCTTGCTTTCCTTTTATTTGTGATATCTAATATATTGATTTTCCTGTTTGTTTATTCTAGGTCTTCCACAAAAACATGAGCTCCATGAGAACAGAGATTTTGACTGTTTTGTTCATTGTTATATCCTCAGCTCCTAAAAAGGAATGCCTCATCCATATTGGATACTGCATACATCTTCTTGAATAAATGAATAATGGAGAAGATACAATGTCAAGTAGACAGGACTGAGGAAAGTTAGAGGAAAGAAAGTTTATTTCAGGAAGGAGGAGGTATTTGGTCCAGGTTTCAAATGATGGAAATGATCAAAGCATGGAAAGATAGTAAGGGAAGGGTATTTTTCCTTCTACTGACAAACATTTTGGCTTCTTTCATTTTCCAGTAACCCTGTAAAATTTTCTTACTACCTTTCTCTTTCTCTCTCAGTTGGATATACTTTTGTGAAGCTCAAAAGGGCATAAAAGCTAAACATCAGTGTGGACCTGGTTGAGTATGGCTCATCTATAGCTGTAAGGGTGTCTGCTGGGTAGCCTGTCAAGTCTTGAAACAAAGTTGTATAGAGTACAGTGGTATAGCCTGGACCACTTGGTTAGACATCAATGTTTGCATAGAAATATGGAAAATTCTTTCCTTCCTTAATTGTAGATAGAGGCATGGTCTTTTTCAGGCACAATCATTATCTTTAACTTCAAAAATTCTTTCCTCTAATATCTGAAATACTTTTTATGGGGCAACTTACTATGTTATTATCCCTCTGTTAAGATTCAGTGTAGGTGTTTAACTATTCCTGCTTTTTTCTTTTCAGTCATCGGCAGATTGATGAGGGTCGTTAGTCTCTGTGAATCATTTTAGAGTTTATTTGCATTTTCCTTGATGAAAGAAAAGCAAAGGAAAATAATTGCAGTTTTCAATGTTCATTGGGATATTCTGAGAGCTTTCTGCAGTAAATTATAGGGATGTGATAAATCTAAAGAAGCATCACTCATTCCTCACATCTGATTGCTTCATATCTCATATTGCGTTACTGCCTTTACAAACATAAGATTTAATATCCTCAAATGGATTCTTATCCTTACACTCTGTTATCCTCTTACAATGTTTAATACCAGAAGTTTTAAATGTAAAGACTGCTGTCATCTCATTCTATATCAAATCCATACAATTTCATGTGCAAACCTTTCTACTTTGCAAGGACTGGTAAACGTGCTTGTGGCTGATTTTTCCCTCCCTTGTTAATACTGGTATATAGGAAGTGACAACAATGTCTCTAACTCTTCAATACCATGTTATATATATAGTGAATAGTTATATAGCAATTAAAATGCATGTACCCACATTAAAAAAGAAAACATGTAACAAATTAATTATGTAGCTGTTATTACCTTTTCAAGGCGATACTTCACTTTACAAAAGAATTCCCTATGGATTTTCCTTAAATAGTAAGCTCCACTAGTGCATTTAAGATATAATTAGACCTGCCTACATTGAGTTTGTACACAATTCAGGAGCAGAGTCACTGTGCAAGGAAACAATAAACTCATGTTTACTTTGCTACCTGAAGCATAAGGAGAAAACATGCATATGTAGAAGCTGTCAAACATCTGGATGTTTGGGAAAGCCTGGATAGAGTACTCATCCAGATGCTGAGCACGATCGATTTGTAGTTTGGCGTCTTTCTAACACAGCCGGAGGGTACAGGAGCAAATATACTGAGACAGGCTCTATCTTGCTAAAATTGATAGTGGCATTCCTTTTACTGCAATTTTAGAAATGATAACCTGCAATAAGAATTTTGCAAATAATATGCATCACTTTCATCAAATGGAGTTTTCTGTTCTCAACATGATGGACAATTTTCATCTAAAAACTTAAAACAAATACTTTAAAATTAATCTGGATGGCAAGAAGTTCTTCAACAGAGAGGAAATGCACTCCAGACAGTATTGTTCTCAAAAAGGTGGGAAATACAATGCTAAAACCTACAACCTTTGGCTAATGAAATCAAAACAAACCAAACAAAACTTACCATAATAGTCTAACCTGGAAATAGGAGAACTCATTTCAACAGCATGTAACTCACCTGAGCAAAGTGAACTGGGACTAGAAGATCAACCGTTACACTTGACTATTTACCCCATGAATCCAGCTCTTCAATATTTGCAAAACAGAATTTAGAATTCTCAGTACAAAGAACTTCTAGTGGTCTGAATTAATATGCCCATTTGTGATAATTTGGTAAGTGGAACTCTTTATGAAAGCATAACATCCTAAGTAAAAGTGTTGTAAACCTCATTTGGTATATATGGAACAAAAAGGAGCCTTAGACATGAGCACTTCATTGAGTGCTGGCAAATACTTTTTGGTAGACTTGTCAGCCTTGAAAGAAGCAAGAGAATGAGAGGCAGCGGGATGCTCTGAAGACAGCCCAGTCTTTTCCTCAGCCAGGCCTAGGCTGGAATCTTGGCTGTTTTACACTTGGTGTGTTATCTTGCACAACTTATTTAGCTATTTGTGAAAATGGGAGGGGATACTTACATTGCCAGTTTTATTTTTCTAATAAGAAACCAATGAGCCTAATAAATGAAGGGTACTTAAAAAATGCTGGCTCCCTTTCATTTTTGATGGAGTCACCAAATATAGGAAATTAACACCAGCTTTTAACCGTCCTTGGAATGTGGACACAAAGTTTCATACATGTTCTTGAGTTCACAAATTTTATCACCAGGGTGATGGCACAGCAAGCAAGTCCATCAGATCTGGAGTTATTCCTGCCCAGTGTTACACTCAGTAGATGCAGGCATGGAGAGAAGAGATATAAAGCCACAAGCACTGTCATCAGACGTATTTACTAAAATGCTGCAACAATTGAAATCAGTTTCATTAGTCACCAGAAATAAGTGGCTATTGTGAACACATGCTGCATGCCGAATGTATACCACTGAGTCACTTTTAGAGAACATGTTCACGTAGCAAGCTTACATAATTAAGTGTTTGATTGTGGTGAGAAAACTCTTACACAGATACTTGTTTTCTACTATAAAATATAATATTTTCTCAAGTGTAGCATTTTCAACTATTCCACAGTTCACCTGTACTTGTGTCCCTATGAGGTCTCCATTATACATGGAGGATCCTGTGATGATCATATTTGCTAGCTTTCAAAGAGTTTTCCTTCTCTCGGTCCCAGTCCTAAGCATGTACTTGAATTTATCTAATTTTCACATCAGCCTTATGAAGTAGGCTATATCATTAACCACCTTTTTTTGAGTTTTAAATTTCATTTAATTTTTTTTTAATTTTTAGTTTTATTTTAAGTTCCAGGGTACATGTGCAGGATGTGCAGATTTGTTACATAGGTAAACGTGTGTCATGGTGGTTTGCTGCATCTATCAACCCATCACTTAGGTATTAAGCCTAGAGTGTATTAGCTATTTTTCCTAATGCTCATTTAATTTTTAAAAATATTTTTCTCAATTTTTTGTATTGTGGTAAAATATATGTACTATAAAATTTACAGCTTAACCATTTTAAAGTATGGTTCAGTGGTATTAAATACATTCATAATGTTACAGAACCATCACCACCACCCATCTCCATAACTCTTTTCTTCCTGTAATGCTGCAACTCTATCTGTTAAACAATAACTCACTATTCCCTGATCCCTATAGCCCCTGGCAACAACCATTCCACTTTGTCTCTATAATTTTTTCACTATTCTAGGTATCTCACTCATATAAGTGGAATCATACATTATTTTTTTTTTGTGGCTGGCTTATTTCACTTCGCATAATGTCGCCAACATTAATCCATGTTGAAGCATATGTCAAAATTTCCTTCCTTTTTAAGGGTGAATAATTTTTTTTTGTATGTATATACCATATTTTGCTTATCCATTCACTTGTCAGTATACACTTGGGTCTTTTCCACATTCTGGCTATCATGAATAATGCTGCTATGAACATGGGTGTACACATCTCTTTGAGACCTTGCCATCAATTTTTTTTTGGCGCACATCCAGAAGTGGAATTGCTGCATCGTATAATTCTATTTTTTATTTTTTTGAGGAAAAAAAGCTGTATTGTTTTCCATAGTGGCTATAGCATTTCACAGTCCCACCAATTGTGAACAAGGGTTCCATTTTCTCACATCCTCACCAACATTTGTTATTTCCTGTTTCTGTGATAGTAGCCATCCTAATGGGTGTGAGGTGGTACTCGGTGTAGTTTTGATTTGCACTTCCCTAATGATTAATAACGTTGAGCATCTTTTCAGGTGCTTATTGGCCATTTGTACCTCTTTTTCTTGAGAAATGTTTATTCAAGTCCTTTGCTCATTTTTGAATCAGGTTGTTTTTGTTGTTGAGTTTCAGAAATTCTCTACATAGTCCAGATATTAACCCCTTAACATGTATGTTATTTGCAGATATTTTCTCTCAGTCTGTGTGTTGCCTTTTTTCTCTGTTGATACTGTCTTCTGATGCACAAAAGTTTTAAATTTTTATGAAGTTCAGTTTCTCTATTTTTTTCTTTTGTTGCCTACTCCTTTGGTGTTATGTGCAAGAAATCACTGACAAATCCAATGTCATGAAGCTTTTGCCTTATGTTTTCTTCTAACACAAATCCAATGACTTGAAGCTTTTGCCTTATGTTTTCTTCTAACAATGTTATAGTTTTAGGTCTTTAATGCATTTCAAGATAATTTTTGTGATTTGTCTTAGGTAAGGGTCCAACTTCATTCTTTCACATGTGGATATCTAATATTTCCATCACCATTTGTTGAAAAGACTGCCCTTTCCCCACTGAATGATCAAAAATCATTTGACCATATATGTGTGGATTTATTTCTGGACTTTCTATTCTATTCCATGGGTCTAAATGTTGGTCTGTATGCCTATATATAACATAAAATTTACAGCTTAACCATTGTAAAGTATAGTTCAGTGGTATTAAATACATTCATAATGTTACAGGAGACTACCTCATGATTGATTACTGTAGCTTAAATACATTCATAATGTTATAGGAAACTACCTCATGATTAATTACTATAGCTTTGCAGTAGTAAGTTTTAAAATAAAAAATTATGAGTCCTTCAGCTTTGTTCTTTACTTTCAAAATAGTTTTGGCAATTTGGGGTCCCTTAAAATTCTGTATGAATTCTAGGATGGGTTTTTCTATTTCTGCAAAAAACATCATTGGGATTTTGATAGGAATTGCATTGAATCTGTAGATGACTTTGGACATGTTAACAATATTAAGTTCTCAAAACTATGGACATGGAATGTATTTCCATTTATTTGTGTCTTATTAATTTATTTCAGTAATGTTATTGTAGTTTTCATTGTATAAGTTCTTCATCTCTTTGGTTAAGTTAATTCCTAAGTATATTTTGATATTATTATAAATGGAATTGTTTTCATAGTTTCCTTTCTAAATTCTTCATTGTTGGTAAAATGCAACTTATTTTTGTATATTGATTTTGCATCCTGTTACTTTGTTGAATTTATTTATTATTTCTTACAGTTTTTATTTTTTTATTTTTTTAATCTTTAGGGGTTCCTACATATAAGATCACATCATCTGTATACAGGGATAATTTTACTTACTTTTTCAATTGGGATGCCTTTTGTTTCTTTTATTTAATAGTTGCCTAATTGCTGTAGCTAGCAATTAGTACAGTCGTCTAGTACTTTGTTGAATAGGGATGGCAAAAGCAGACATCTCTGCCTTCGTCCTGATCTTACAGGAAAAGTTTTAGTCTTTCACCTTATGGTATGATGTTGGCTGTGGGTTTTTCATATGTGGCTTTTATCATGTTGAGGTAGTTTTCCTCTATTCCTAGTTTGTGGAGTTTTTTTTTTTGTTTTTTTTGTTTTTTTTTTTTTTAATCATAGAAGGACATTGAATTTTTTTCAAACGTTTTCTTCTGGCATAATTGAGATAATTATGGGGCTTTTCCCTTCATTCTGTTAATGTGGCCTATATCATTGATCAATTTTTGTGTGTTGATCATTCTTTCATTGAAGGACTAAATCTCCTTTGGCCAAGGTGTATAATCCTCTTGATACGCTGTTAAATACACTAGCATTTTGTTGATGATTTTTACACTAATGTTTATAAGAAATAATGGTCTATAGTTTTCTTTTTCTTGTGTCTTTGGCATCAAAGTAATGCCTCATAGAATTAGTTAGGAAGTGTTGCTTCTTCTTTATTTTTTTGGAACAGTTTCAGAAGGATTGCTATTAGTTCTTTACATGTTTGTTAGAATTCACTAGTGAAGCCATCAGATCCTGGGCTTCTTTGTTGTTGTTGAAAGATTTTTGATTACTGATTCAATCTCCTTACTAGTTATAGCTCTATTTGGTTTCTATTTCTTTGTGATTTAGTCTTGGTAGGTTTTGTGTTTCCACAAATTTGTCCATTTCATCTAGATTTCCAATGTGTTGTCATATAATTGTTCATAGTACTCTCTTATGAACATATAATTGTTCATAGTACTTTCATTTCTGTGGAATCGGTAGCAATGTTCCCATTTTCATTTCTGATTCTATTAATTCGAGTATCCTTTTTTCTTAGTTCATCTATCTAAAGGCTTGTCTGTTTTGTCAGCCTTTACTAACAGCCAACTTTTGGTTTCATTGATTTTCTTCATGGTTTTTCTAGTCTTTTTTTCATTTATCCATGTTTATTGTTTCCTTTGTTCTGGCTAGCTTGGGTCTAGTGTATTCATTTTTTAGCTCCTTAAGTTGTAAAATGAAGTTGCTGATTTGAGATATTTGTTTTTTTTTTTTAATATAAGCATTTATAGCTATACATTTTAATCTTAGCACAACTTTCACTGTGTCCCATAAGTTTTGGCAGGTTGTGTTTTGTTTTCATTAATTTCTAAGACTTATTTTTTGACCCACTGGTTGTTTAAAAGTATGCTGTTTAGGCTGGGTCTGGTGGCTCACGCCTGTAATCCCAGTACTTTGGGAGGCTGAGGCGGGTGGATCACTTGAGGTCAGGAGTTCAAGACCAGCCTGGCTAATATGGTGAAACCCTGCCTCTACTAAAAATGAAAAAAATTAGCAGGGAGTGGTGGTGTATGCCAATAGTCCCAGCTACTCGGGAGGCTGAGAGGCAGGAGAATCTCTTGAACCTAGGAGGTAGAGGTTGCAATGAGCCAAGATCCCACCACTGTACTCCAGCTTGAGTGACAAAGTGAGACTCTGCCTCAAGAAAAAAAATAAAAGGCATGCTGTTTAATTTTTGAATATTCCAGTTTTATTTCCGTTATTGACAATTAACTTCATCCCATTGTGGTTGGAAAAAAATACTTTGTGTGGTATCCATCTTTTAAAGTCATTGAGACTTAACATGGGGCTAACATAATGGCCTGTGCTGGAAAATGTCCCTGTGTGCTTGAGAAGAATGTTTATGGTATTGATATTGGGTAGAGTGTTCTGTGTAGTCTGTTAGACCTAGTTGGTTTATTGTGTTAAGTCTTCTGTTTTCTTACTTATCTTCTGTTTGGTTGTTCTATCCATTATCGAGAGTGGGGTATTGAAGCCTTCTACTATTATTGTAGAACTATCTATTTCTCCCTTTAATTTTGTCAGTTTTTGCTTCATGTATTTTATGACCTGTTATTAGGTACATAAATGTTTATAATTATTACATCTTCTTGGTGTATTAAATCTTTTATTAATATATAATGCCCTTCTTTATCTCATAACTTTTTTGATTTAAAGTCTATTTTGTATGATATTAGTAGAGCCACTTCTGCTCTCTTTTGTTTACTATTTGCATAAAATATCTTTTCCACCCTTTTACTGTCAATGCATTTGTGTCTTTGAATCTAAAGTAAGTCTCTTGTACTAAGCATATACATAGTTGAATCATGTATTTTTATCCATTCTGCTAATCACTGGTTTTTATTAGAAACGTTTATCCACTTACATTTAAATTAGTTACTGATAAGGAGAGGCTTTCATCATTTGGCTCTTTGTTTTGTATATACTTTATAGCTTTTTTTTGTTTCTCATTTCCTACATTGCTACCCTCTTTTGTATTTAGTTCATTTTTTTTTCATAGTGAAATGTTTGAATTGCTTTCTCATTTCTCCTTGTGTGTATTCTACAGCTATTTTCTTTGTGGTTGCCATGGGAATTAAATTAACATCCTAAAGTTATAACACTCTAATTTGAATTTATACCAGTTTAACTTTAATGGCATAGAAAAACTCTGTTCCTTTACATCTCTAGCCCTACTCCTTTCAGTTATTAATGTCAAATAATTACATCTTTACACACTGTATTCCAAAAAAGGAAAAAAGAAAAATGAAGCATGTGGGGAGGACCCTTTTAATCTCCTGGAAGTCACTTCCGTTGGCGGGGGAGGGGCTGACAGCAATGGGTGAAGGTGCAGCAACAATGGCTGCCACATTTTTTGTCTGCTCCTCCGTGATCAGAAGCAGCAATTAGTGATCCAGGGTCAGATTTCTGATATTTGGAGCAGGGTTCTTTTTGCCCATCCTGGCTCATATAAGCTGTGTTCAGGTCCCTCCTGGAACATGTGCACAGCTGCAGGCAATGGGCCTGGGTGTAGGGGATGGGTAGCTATCACTGTGCTAAGAGCTGAAATGGACCAAAATTAACTGCAATTTTACCATCTAAGCCTTCCTCTGGAAGTTGCAAACATTCCATAGATTCCAGAGTTCCATCCATTGAATTACATCAAATTCTGCCAGTGCAGAAAGATAGTAGGATTAACAAACCCTCTCCCTACAGAAAGCCTTGTTGCAATAGGTTTCTGCGAATATCTATCTGTAACACTAACCACTTGCTCAAAACAAAGGCCTCATCTGCATAGAGGAACTCATTTCTACCTTGCTAAATCTGAAAGCATTCAAGACTGACATCTACATTTTTATTTTCTACTAAATGCACTCTACTTACTAAACTCTGATCTATTCACTATTCAACAGGTTTTAAAAGTCAAGATACTAATCAGTTTTAGACTTTGAAATTACATGGGTTTCTTTGGACTATTTAGAAATTCATTAGCAATGACAGAATTTACATTTCAGAGGTTTGGAGGATATAAATCTAACATTTTAGATGTTTGACCTGGCTCTGAAAGAAATCTTTTCATGAGATTCCTAATGATTGATTTATTCCTAATATTGGTCATGCAGTAGATCGTTTTTTGTTTCCAAGTTTAAAAATCAGATTTATATTTTCAGTCTAAAATTTCTGGTTGAGGTTCTATATGTGGACCTAAAAGCCAGCTATACCTTAGCCCCTGGGCTCAGATCATTTGTTGTTATCAAAAGGGTGGACAAGGTTAAAAGCCTACTTTCTACCCAAAGGGAAAGCTTGCAAATGGAACAGATCTCTGATGTGCTCTTTGGTCTATCTGTTCTCTACATTGGGCTTTGAAACGGTAACCTTAACGTGAGCAATATGCTGCTGGAGCACAATTTGTATGCAAATGAATTGAGAGAGATTTATTACAGATTCAAAATGAGTTCTCCCTGATATTGCACTGAAAGACTTGATGATGTCTTAGCAACCTTAAGTACAAACTAGCCATCTGAAAGCAAAGGTAGGAAAAGCATCTGCCCTTCTCTCAGGTTATATGAGTTGAAATCTTTCAGTTTCTGCCTTCGTGGTAGTAACAATTTTTTCATATTCAATATTTATTGCTGTAACATAACCAATCTCTGCTTATTAGGGCACGTAAACCATCTTACCGTTTTCCTCCCCCTGCTTCTGTATACCCCTAGGCTCTACAGAAACAGTGAGCTGTTCCAGTTTGTAGTTCATTCAAATAGCTCTAAGACTGTCAAATCTGATAATTTTGGACAAAGTGAGTGGGTTAAAATAGTTGAAAATGAACCAAACTTTCAATCAGATGTGATTTGAGTGTACAGTGCTATAGTTTAGTTGTAATAGAAAGTATGAGAGCTTAAAAGGCTCAGAATAATTCAGATAAAATTATCTTGGGGTCTTTTTCCATTTTAAAGTGAATCGAGCAATTCTGTGTGCTTGAGGATTGACAGCATAATGGCAACAGAGCAAACTGCAGAATTTATCACCAGGTAACTGCATTAGCAGCAAAACTCATAATGCAGTCTGTTGGTGGAAAAGAGCATGAAGGAGCCTTCTATTTTCTTATGAGGTGCCATATGTTCATAGTTCTTAGCCAATTATATTTAGCTACTGCCGAATTACAGTTATTGGAAAATGCTCTCTACTCTATAGTCTTTCACAATGTGATGAGAGGCCTCATAGATAGTGACTCTTCTTATATAATTTGTTTATTAGCATAGATAAACATACTCAAAACTGCTTTCTAACATTGCCTTCTATTTATGATATATCTATAACACCAGATATTGCTGTGTAATAGCAATCCTGAACATTTCTATGTATTTCTAAGGATTGACTACATGTTAAATTGGTGGGCAAATGTTTCAGTAATCTTTGAAACTTTTATATTTCACAGTAACTCTTTTTTAGATAGAATTTTTTTGTAGGATAAGATGCATAGTACAAATGTTAGAGGCAGTTCTTATATAACATTCAGGTACGTTCTTGTTCATGTTTCACTTACCAGGATCAAGAGGCAACTTGAGGCCAGTTTTGTGTGCTCAGGGATGGTAGAAAACACTGACAAAATCAAGCAACCAAAGACAAGGAGAAAACTGTAAAACAACAAAAAAGAGAAATCTGATAAGAACCTTGCTTTATTATCACAGACTTAATTTCTTGCTTCAAATGAATAAAGCACCAGGCCCATTAAATTAGCACACATTAAGTCATAAAACTCTGGAAGGGACTAGCCATTTTGGATATTAAAATACAGTATGATATACAGTGCAAATGGGGCTCCTCTGCAACTTTATTGATGAAAAAAAGGTTGTGTTTGTGAGTTTGTGTGTGGCATGCTGCATTAAAATGTTAACATCTAAGAGTTTGTGAATTTCCCATACAACTTCCTTCCCAAACAACGATCCTGAGAGAGGCCCAGAAAGTATGTTTTTGCTCTCCTATCTGGGGAGCACACGCCACAGTCACTCTTCTTTTAAAGGAGCAGAGTCTGTCTCCTGTTTGGCAACTTTGCTAAACTATCAAGTGTCCTCATTGGTTGATACTGAGCCACCAGCTTATTTTCAGGATCTGATATTGCTCATGGATTCTCATTTGCTATTCTTTTATGTTATTAATAATAAGATCATATATTAATAAAAAGAATAGAAAAGGAAGTGAATGATTTCCTCTGCTATCCATGCACTTTCCATTTCCTTTTAGTCAAACTGCTGGATAAATGACTTCTTAGCTCTGTCTATTCATATATAAGGATAAGGAACAGAAGTCAGGATCAGGCATTGTCTACCAATTAATCTACAGACATTTTTATTCCTATAAATGTGTAACTTCTAGGATCAAGGCGGGAGCTGAGTTTCCAAGGAAAATGTCTACTAAAAGGGAAGGTTCTGTTTCAAAGTTGAAGTTACTTATTTGAAAGGCAGGATTAAAAAACAAAAAACCTGAGCTACTTGCTCTAGGCTATATTTTTTACTTTTGTTCATCTCTGGGAAATTCATACAGTAAGCTGTTTTAAAATACCAAGTTTCTATGCTCCTCTGGATGATGGTAAAGTTAGTCCCTGACTCCTCCTTGCTTCCCCTGAAAAGTCTTACAAGACTTACTACCATACTTGATTGGAAGTTCCCAAAGGTCAGGGTTTGGGCAGTATAGCCAGAGTTTGGTTAATTATGCCTACAGGATAAATCTGGCTCCTAATGCCTGTTTGTGTAAATAAAGTTTTATCAGCACACAGTCACACTCATTCATTTATGTATTGTCTATGACTGCTTTCATGCTATGATTGCAGAACTGAGTAGTTACAACAGGGACAGTAAGGCCCACAGAAATGTTTGTTGACCCCACCTCATCTATTCCTTGTTTCCTTATATTTATCTCAACATGTTTTCTATGCTGATAATAATGACTAACATTCATAGCGTGGTTCCTATAAGCTGGACAATGTGCTAAGCCCCTTTTAAATGCATTCTCCTCATTCTCCTTATATTATCCATTATCTCTACGTTATCCCCAGAAATCTATGGGATACAAATATTATAATCCCCATTTTCCAGATATGAAAACTGAGAATTAACATTTGTAGCTCATCCAAGGATGTGTAGCAGAAAGAGAATCTAAGCACTGTGTAGTCTAAGCCTCTACACAGTGCTGCTGAATAAGCATCAGAGATAATGGTGGTAACATTCTCAGCTCAGGCAGACACTTCTCTATCTCCTCAAACTGAGGGGGAAGGGGTTGCCATTCTAAACGGAAGAAGTCTCCAAGAGGAAGGAGTCGGCTAGTGGAAAAAACCTAATACGTGATGTTGGTGATTCATCATGCTTTTTTATTTCTCATTTTTATTTTTTTAGAAATAGGGTCTTTCTCTGTTGACCAGGCTAGAGTGCAGTGGTGCATTCATAGCTCATTGTAACTTTAACCTTGAACTCCTAGAGTTCAAGCCATCTTCCCACCTCAGCCTTCTGAGTAGCTGGGACTATAGGCACAGGCCAGCAGGCCTGGCTAATTTTTAAAAAAATTTTTTGTAGGGACAGGGTCTTACCATGTTACTCAGGCTGGTCTTGAACTCCTGGTCTCAAGGGATCCTCCCAACTCAGCATCCCAAAGTGTGTCTGGCATCATCCTACTTTTGATTCATGCATCTAATGATTCAGGATACTGTGGATTATATTTTAAGTTGGTCCTAATGGACTAAAATTTGTAAACTAGAGGTCAAAATCCAGTGCACCTACCTGACCCCCAAGCTACAAATGAGAAAGTGAAATACAAGGATTGCTAAGGTAGTTGGGAGGATGATGTGACATCAGATGACAGTGATAGATGTTCTCCTCTGGCGAGTAGCCATTATCTGGATACTCTCTCCGCTTCCCCACCAAGTCCAGGTTTACCAGAAAACACTTGGAAAATGAGCAGGAGATTATTTAATCATTAAGATATTTTCCTCCTTTGAGAGCATCTCAGTGACAGTTTTATAATCTCTATGTCTGTGTTCAAAATACACCTTATTGCTAGTTTCTTCTTCGTCAATATTTGAATCCTACAAGGAGGGTACAAAATGTGAAAGGCAGCAAGTCAGAAAACGAATGAGGCAAGTTATTTGCTCTCTGTTTCATGGAACAAGAATTATCAAAGTTTGCAGAACAGGGTGAAACAGGTGGCTGAACTGGGAGTCTGGAGCCAAGTGGAGGAGAGGCTTATAGGGCAGAGTCTGCATTTAGTTCAGTAGAAAATGGGGAGCCATTGAAGATTTCTGGATAGGATAAAAGGGTCATCAGAGTTGCCTTCTGGGAAAATTAAGTTGGCAGCAGTGTGTAAAGAATGGATCTGAGTCATGAGAGGCAGGAACAAGGGTAACAGTGAATCCAGGTTAGGCTGTAAATGAACATAGTAGAAATGAGAATGGAATAAAGAGGGAGACTGAAGGGATGCTGTAAATTGAGGAGCAGAGTCTTGAAAGTGGGTGTGGTGGCTGGAAAGTCTGAGATGACCATAAAAGTTAGGAGAAGAAAAGTCAAAGTCAGAAGGAGAAACTGGTTTTGGGGAGAAGAGGATAAATCTAGTTTTAGACATCCAAGTGGAAATGTGGATTTAAATCTCAGGTACAAATTCTAGCTGGAGATATGGAAGTATTTTCCACCCCCCCAGAAGAAGTAAATGTATGGAATATGTTATCCTGACAGCGCAGACAAAGCATATAAAGTTTTGGTAAATAAGCATGGAGGATATTCTAGAACCACTTCTTTCATTTGGCAAATGACATCATGGAGAACAATGAACACATTCTGCTCTGAATTAGCTCTTGGTACCATTGCCAGAGGCAGACTTTCTGGCTGGAGAAAACACTGAACTGACACAGAGTGACCCCTCTAAGGTGACAGTGTTCAGATGTTGGGCTCATTGGCAGTGACATAGTGGGGTTTGTGTGTAGTTCTGCTGACACCATTGCTTCTGAGGATCCCGTGCATGCTGATGACTGACCATGACCCCAGTGCACCCCTCTAGTGGTTGAATACAAGTAGAAGCAGAGGCAAGAGTCACTGGGATCAGACTATCCTAATGTGGAGTCCATGGTTCTCTAGGGGATCTGTGTGTAAAATTTAGGGGGTTGTGAACATAGGGGGGAAGAATTATGTGTTTATCTTTCACTAACCACGGCAATAGATCATGATGGTATTAGCAGTACTTGTGACTTTGTTCCTCACAAAAATTACAGATTTTAAAATCCCATTTTACAGTTGTAGATGAAACCCTAATTGTTTCATCTTGCATATTGATTTTGCTCATCATTTCAAGATTATGTAGCAATTAGCCCCACTGCTAGGGGTTGTTTATAATGAAGAAGCATATGCATCGCCATATTGCAAATTTGTGTAATGTTTTAATAATAGATTTCAACATATTTTTTCCTTTTGTAGTCACATATATTTGAGGAATGGTTCATCGTTTCCACAAGATTGCCAAAGTGCCCATGACACACATAAAAATTAAGACATCTGTAATTGAGAATTGGTAAGATGGGGCTGGAAGAGGGACCATTTTTGCACCTGTCAGCTTTATGATCAGTTTAAAAAATATGAATGTTTTTCCATGTATATATTAATCCTGACGTATCAAAAGATGGATGTTCCTTCAAAATTAGTCTGGAACAGCTATTGGCCTTTATTTTGCCTGAAACCGTCATTTATATTTTGTTTCTGAGGAAATTCATTTTGATCTAGATCTTTTATCCAAAACTTTTTATTTGGAAGGCACTGATTATTGTAAGACAAAAAGAAGGAAATTTATGAAAAATTTAAATATTACCAGCTCAAAGGACTCTATGTTTACTCAAGAAAACTATCATCAGCATTTCTTGTGGGTTAATTAAGAATCAATTTGTCAGATTTAATTTGACAAAAAGCTTGACTTGGGAATCTCATGGGTGCTTGTATAACAGATGATGTCCAGCTTCCAGAACTAGTGCATCGAGCACAGATTCATTTAGAAAGAATGAAAATGATGTGAAAATAAAACATTCAGAAAAGCTCTGCTGAATGAGCCATAGCAAGTTACCCCATTGTCATGCACACAAATGCACAATCCCCAGGCACTCACAAACAATTGTGAATGATGCAATGAAGAAAGGAGAAATGGAACTGAGGTTTCAAGTAGACATCTCCCTGAACTTAGCGTGATACAACAGGCAAATCAACAGAGTAGGCTTTGCTGATTGAAGCAACCACACGTTTCCACCTAGAAGGTGCTCTCTGCAAGCATTTTGGCAGACTATAAGCATTCCATGGCATAATGGCCCATGTAAGTTAGTTATACTTATTAAGAAAGTTTTGAGGGAGGGGAGATCTTAAATTTTTTTTTTTTTTTGGTTTTTGAGATGGAGTCTCACTCTGTCGCCCAGACTGGAGTGCAGTGGCATGATCTCGGTTCACTGCAAGCTCCGCCTCCTGGGTTCATGCCATTCTCCTGCCTCAGCCTCCCGAGTAGCTGGGACTACAGGCGCCCGCCACCACACCCGGCTAATTTTTTGTATTTTTAGTAAAGATGGGGTTTCACCGTGTTAGCCAGGATGGTCTCGATCTCCTGACCTTGTGATCTGCCTGCCTCGGCCTCCCAAAGTGCTGGGATTACAGGCGTGAGCCACTGCGCTTGGCCCTGAAATGTTTTAAATGGAATGGAACCATGGGATTAAAATAAAAGATGCTAACAGGAAGAAGATATAGAATATTTTAAGAAAACAATTCTTCAGAAATAACTTCCAAAGGAAATTCAACCCTGCTTCTGACTTTTCATAAATTTTAAAGTACTGCTTTGATGAAGTATGCTCTTCAGTGCATTTGACAGGGGACCTTGAGAGCGTTTCATGAATTATGATGACTGCAGTGTACATGCTGACATTAGAGACTATAGCTGACCCAGCACAGCACTTTGCCTGGAAGACAGGCCACCTAATGAAATCAAAACTTCATCAACAGAGAGAAGTACTAGAGTCATTTATTTCTTCCGGCATCCTAAATTTACCTTTCTTTCTAAACTTGGTACTTTGCAAAATATCCTTTATGCATAATGTTTCCACAAGAGAAGTGCATTTGGCACCTGAGATCTACTCAGAGCACACCCCAGCTTCCATTGCAAAGCAATAAAAATTAAATATGACATTTTTGGTATCTTTAGTGGTGACTTGGAATACTTGATTAGAACACTGCACGATTCTGCTTTTAAAGTGCAATGAACCTTAAATATTAACAAAGACCCTAATCAATAAATACTATCACTGAAATCTGTGAAGTTTTTTTTTTTTTTTGAGACAGAGTCTTGCTCTGTCACCCAGGCTGGAGTGCAGTGGTGCCATCTCCGCTCACTGCAAGCTCCGCCCCTGGGTTCACGCCATTCTCCTGCCTCAGCCTCCCCAGTAGCTGGGACTACAGGCGCCCCCCAATACGCCTGGCTAATTTTTTTTATTTTGTTTTGTTTTGTTTTATATTTTTAGTAGAGACAGGGTTTCTCCACGTTAGCCAGGATGGTCTCGATCTTCTGACCTTGTGATCCGCCTGCCTCCTCCTCCCAAAGTGCTGGGATTACAGGCGTGAGCCCCCTTGCCCGGCCTGTGAAATTTTAAAAATAGTGTCATCAGCAAACAGTTTTTAAAGAATGAAATGTTGCATTTTACATGTGGGTTGTTAAAAGGAAATTGGAGGATATGGGAAAGCATGGTTTCTGCTTGCTTAGTGTTTCTTTAGAGGACTATGGCTAATGTAAGCAAGCTAGGAGATGGCAACAGAACCCATAAACAGTTCAAGAGATTTCCCTCAGAGCAGTGAGTGGATTCTGCGTAGACAGAGATGGAGCATGCCTTCTCACCCCAGGATCAGAGAATTCGTGTGGCCAGAAGGATTTCTGATTCAGTCTCCCTTTGAGGACAGGGATTATTTTTGAAACATCACTGATAGACACTTGTGCAGTCTCTCTCTAAACCCCTCCAGCAATCGGGCCCCTCCCATCATTTTACGGCGGCATAGCCCTGTTGCAGACAGCTCTACTGTTGGAAAATGATTTTCTCCTGAGTTCGTTCTCCTTGTCTGGGACCTTTACTCGTTGGTCAGATTCTGGACCACAGAGGACGTGTGCGCCTTCCTCCCTAAGAGAGTTCTTCAGATGTTTGAGGCTGGTTTTATCATGACTTCCCTGTTGGTCTTCAGATTCAATATACCAAGCCCAGTTTGCTGTCTACTTTACATACGAAATTATGTCCTGATGTGTCATTCTCCTTGTCACTGTTCTTTACCTTTGCCCAGTTTGTTACTGTATCCCTCAAAGTGGGACTCAGACTCATTCTCATTCTTCAGTGTAAGCAAAAGAATTGGCATTTAATCACCAACAGTAAATATCTGCATTTTCCATTCTTGCGGGGGAATACAGATTTAAACTTGATACTGCCCAGCTACAGCAAAAGTTTGGTTTCAAAAAAGACTGTCTCAAGGATATGCAATCACTTATTTTCTTATACTTTTCTTACCACACCACGGGGCCTGGAGCCAAGCTGACCACTGGCAATCTGTGTACTTGGACCCTACTACTTTGGTCCCTAAAGGAATTACTTTCACTAAACTGTATTGGATTTTCTGCTATTTCCTTAAGAAGGAGTAAAAAACATTTAAGCAGCTTACTGTACTTTAAGAATTTCTCCGTATTTCACATTGTATTTGCTCAATGAGGCATCCTGTGAGAAATTTCTCTCAGGATTTTACTGCAAGAAAAATCTATTAACATGTTGCTTCTGGCAAAGAGGATGAAGTTTTAGGTTTTGGAGACTGTGATCTTTTAGCATATTTGTTTCCTTGCCAGGAGGCTCAAAGGTGAATTTGGGACCCACATTACCAATAGTAATAGTGTCTCAGATCATTCTGGCATACATTTTTACGGGTTAACTTCATTCCCAATTTCTTTGCACTGTTCTATCATTATCTTACTTTCGGTGTATTATATCAATCACAAATATTTACATTGTACCAGGAACTGGGAACTCAGGCATAGTCCGCATCCTAACCAGGACTTTCAGTTAAATGGGAAGACAAACCTTTGCTTATTTTCATCCACTTACACTACATATATTATGTAAGCAGCCACAGATGTTTTCTGCACGTTACAAGGTATTCAGGATATATTTGACCAAATAACAAAAGCCATAAAGATGCGTTTTTGTGTATTACTACTCTTTCTTTGAAATGGGAGTATTCAATCTAAAGCTGCATTCTTTTTAAAGAACTAAATGACACCATTGATTCAGATTGAACTTAAATGAAAATGAGTAGATTTTGCTCACTTGGATTTCTGGAAAGCCTTTATATTTGTTACATTTACATATTACTATGGTAATCTTGATTCTTTTATTCCTAGCATGAACTACCCACTCCCTAAACAAGAACCTCCTAATGTCCTACCCTTATCTTTCAGATTTCTTTACAAACACCATGTCTTGACTTTGGAGCCCCCCCCATCAGGAACCTCTTCTCCCAAGACTATTATCATCCTACCTGAATTTCTCTTTCTTTCCCTCAAAGATATTATAAAGCACTTATCAGTACTTTGCTGAAATCAAGACATTATCTACTCTATTCTCCTGATGTAGCAATCTGGTTAACCTATCAAAATAAGAAATAAGCATTATGTAATGTAATTTTTTTGCTCTTAATGAATTTATGTTATTTTCTAGTAATGATGGTTGTTCTTTCCTTTTTTTTTGAGAGAGAGTTTCGCTCTTGTTGTCTAGGCTGGAGTGCAATAGTGCGATCTCAGCTCACTGCAACCTCCGCCTCCCAGGTTCAAGCGATTCTCCTGCCTCAGCTTCCCAAGTAGTTGGGACTCCAGGCGTGTACCACCATGACTGGCTAATTTTGTATTTTTAGTAGAGATGGGGCTTCACCGTGTTGGTCAGGCTGGTCTTGAACTCCTGACCTGAAGTGATCCACCCGCCTCGGCCTCCCAAAGTGCTGGGATTACAAGCATGAGTCACTGTGCCTAGCCCTCAAGTTTATTATAAATCATTTGCTTAATATTCTGTCTAGAATATTTCTAGGAATTCTTATTGAGCTTATCAATATACAAAGCCCAGGGCCTCCTATTTTACTCCTTTTTGACACTCAGGATATTTTTTCTCTCTCTGGTCATTTGTCATTCATTACATTTTTTCAAGATTTATTAAAATTTATCATACCCCTGAACCTAAAGTAAAAGCTAAAATATGATGAGAAATTATTAATGAAAGTTCTTCAGTTTCATCTTCGAATACTTTGATGCCTTATGATACAAATCTAGATGCAAAAATATGAACTCATTAATAGTCAACAATTTTCCAATCTCATATTTTCATTGTTTCTCTTAATCATATTTTAAAAAATCCCTTTTAGTGTAAAAAAAGAAAATCATGCTTTTTTTCCCCCAAGTTTTATTTTAGATAGAGGGGGTACATGTACAGATTTATTACATGGGTATATTACACTCTGGTAGTCATCACAGTACCCAGTAGGTAGTTTTTTGAACCATGCCCCTCTCCTTCCCCTTCCCTTTAGTAGTCAGCAGTGTCTGTTATTCTCATGTTTATGACCATGGGTACTCAACATTTAGCATCCACGTATAAGTGAGAACATTCGGTATTTGTTTTTTTTTGTTCCTATACTAATTTGCTTAGGACTTTGGCCTCCTGTTCCATCCATGTTGGGACAAAGGACATGATTTCATTCTTTTGTTTGTTTGTTTGTTTTTAGTGGTTGGGTGATCCCAGGGAATTTTATTACTTTATCCCAGAATCTCAGTTGCCTCATCTGTAAGTTGGGGATAATAATGGCACCCATTTCATAATTATGAAGATTAAATACATTAAGGAAAACACTAGTATGTGCCTAGCACCTGCTAAACACTCAACAAAGGTCATCTGTACACACTGATGTCTCAAACAGGGACGGAATGTTTAACACAGAAAACAGGAGGTTTTAGCCACTCACTTGTTCTCCTGGCTCCCGAAACATAAGCTGCCTCTCCCCAATTCATCCAAGCCCATCAAGATAGTTGTCCTTGTCCTTAGTCTCCACAGGTGTTCAGTGTGAGCCAACTGCCAGATGGCTTTCATCAGCACAACTGAATAACCCATTTATGCCTAGTGTTCCATTATTGGAACGCTAAGTTTATGGGAGTTATTTATATCCTACTGCTCAAGGTCATTACCAAGATCTGATTTTTCATACAAAAAATTTGTAACCTCCAGCATAAATGGGATAATCAAAGCAATTGTGGCAGTTTTGAGGGGACAAAACTCTAGAGTTTAATCTTCCAGCTTGACTAACTTGGAAGTGTTCCTGTGAATATAAAAGATCTTGTTGGGGGCGGTGGAGAAGTCGAGATTGGCTCCGCGGCTGTACTTCCAGCTCAAGGCCGGGTCATAGTCCTGCTGCAGGTTCTGCTGCAGGTTCTGCTGCAGGCTGTCGGCCGCCTTCTTGCTGAGGGCCATGTTGGGCCTTGCAATCGTGCTGGGGAGTGTGGAGAGGGGTGGCGGCTGAACGAAGGGGACAGGTTTTTGAAGCCACCCGTAAGTTTGAGAAACTTCAGTTTCTGTTCCTCGTTCTCAAAATCAGCAGTATCCCACTGGCCAAACTGGGTTCCCCTCCACTTCCTGGTTTCAGAAGCTTCCGTTTTGCCTGACTCGCGATGGATATCTCCTTGCAAGGCCTTTCGCCTCACCTGGTCTATGTGCGCCTCGTCCATGTTGCCTTTCTTTTCCAACACCACCTCTAAGTCCGTGTCTGTTTCCTCCTTCCAAGGATCTCTTGCTACTCCACTCTCTTTCCTCTTCTTCTTTTTCTTCCTTTTCAGAGCTGGCTCCTCAATGATTGGCTGCTCTACCTTCTTGGACTTCATCGTTTTCTTTGCGGGGGCCTTAGGGCCATTTCCTATGGGGGTGGATGTATTCCGGATCCTCAACTTTGGCTTCTTTTTACTTCCTTTCCTAGGGCTGCTCTCCATGGACCTGGAAGGCTTGGAGTGGCCTGGGAGGGCGTCTCCCTCCTGGTGGATTTTTTTTTCTTCTTCTTCACCTTCCCACTGTGTTCCCTGGGGCTCTTCTGCTTCCCTTATCTGCCCCAAGGTTGCCTGTTCCTCACCCTTCTTCCCCACTGAGCAGGTGTTGGCAGCATCACCAGCCTTGCAGAATCAAGGATCCTGGACTGAGGGGTCCTGGGCCCCCTTTGTTTCCTTCTTGTGGTTTCCTCTTCACCCTGTCTGAGGTCTGGGGAGGTTTTCACGCCAGAGGCATGGAACATGGCTGGAGGTGACTTCTTTTTCTTTTCCCCACAGAGGAACTCCAAGCGACCAAGCACCTGCTTCCTGGGGCTGGGTGACTTCTCTGGCCGTCTGGCACGCAGCGTGTCAGGTTCTACGTGCTCCTCGCAAAGGGTGCTGACACCCTTCTTTTTCTTCTTTTCTTCACTAGAGACATCTCAGGTACCTTCCCATGGACCACACTTTTAGAGGGGGGTGTGGCTTTTATAGGAGAAACATTGGCAAAGTAATCATCATTGTTTAAAATTGAGTATTGAGTCTATGGTTCTTTGACCACTTTCTTCTTTCTCTCTCTGGGAGCCCAGGGCCCAGGTCTACTTTGTGTGTCTTGGTGATCATTCCGATGGGCCAAACTTCCCCACCTCCACGTGAGAGCCTGCTCCACTGTGGCCCCAATTTCATTCTTTTTTATGGCTGTGTAGTATTCCATGGTATATGTGTTCCACATTTTCTTTCTTTCTTTCTTTTTTCTTTTGAGATGGAGTCTCACACTGTCACCTGGGCTGGAGTGCAATGGTGCGATCTTGGCTCACTGCAACCTCTGCCTGCCAGATTCAACTGATTATCCTGCCTCAGCCTCCTGCTAGGATTACAGGTGCCCATCATCAGGCCCAGCTAATATTTTGTATTTTTAGTAGAGATGGGGTTTCACCACATTGGCCAGGCTGGTCTCGAACTCCTGATCTCATGATTCAACTGCCTTGGCCTCCCAGAGTGCTGGGATTACAGGCATGAGCCACTGTACCTGGCCTCCACATTTTCTTTATCCGATCCACCATTGATGGGCAGCTAGTTGACTCCATATTTTTGCTGTTGTGAATAGTGTAGCAATGAACATAGGAGTACATGTGTCTTTTTGGTGTAATGATCAATTTTCCTTTGGGTATATACCCAGTAATGGTATTGCTGGGTCAAATGGTAGCTCTCTGTTTTAAGTTCTTTAAGAAATCTCTAAACTGCTTTCTGTAGTAGCTAAACTAATTTAGCTTCCCACTGATAGTATATAAGTGGTCCCTTTTCTCCACAGCCTCACCAGCATCTGTTGTTTTCTGACTTTTTAATACTAGCTGTTCTGACTAGTGTGAGATGAAATATCATTGTGGTTTTCATTTGCATTTTGTGGTGGAAAATCAGGCTTTTTGATGGAAAATTAAGAATAGGTTAGGATTTTAATAGCTCTGATCTCTTGGTGTTAATGTAACAATACTGACCACCAACAAGTAGGATTATTTCTTCTCTATTCCTGTAATTTTAAAAAGTCCTTTTTGGGGACAGGGGAATGTTGTGGTTTATCTGGCTTTCAGCTCATTTGAAATTACTCTTGATGACTGTGGTTTTTTAAATTGTTAAAAATATGCTGTTAGTTACATGTCTTCCATTTTCTCAATATTTAAAAACACAGAGTAAAAAATCTGAGTTCTTTGGAGAATTGCTGTGTGAACAAGATTGGTTTATTCCTATGTTCTTTCTGGCTTCTGTTTTTTTTGGTGCATGTGTCACAACATATTGCTCTGTTGCCCACACTGGTGTACAGTGGCCAGATCATATAGCTCACTGCAGCCTTGAACATCTGGGCTCATGCAATCCTCCTGCTTCAGCCTCCCAAGTATCTAGGACCACAGGCACATGCCACCATGCCCGGTTATTTAGACAAACATTTTTGTAGCAACAGAGTCTCACTGTGTTGCCCAGGCTGGTCTAACTATTGATCTAATGTGATCTTCCTGCATTCGCCTCCCAAAGTGCTGGTATTACGGGTGTGAGCCACTGTGCTTGACTTCTTGCTCTTCTTACAGGCCTTCTCTGGGGCTTCACATTTCTTGTTTTTACTGTTATTAAAAAAAATTGTTGGGATTGGTTCCAAGATGGACAGATAGCAACAGCTCTGGTCTGCAGCTCCCAGCGTGATCAACACAGAAGATGGGTGATTTCTGCATTTCCAACTGAGGTACCTGGTTCATCTCATTGGGACCGGTTGGACAGTGGGTGCAACCCATGGAGGGCGAGCTGAAGCAGGACAGGGCATCGCTTCACCCAGGAAGCACAAGGGGTTGGGAGATTTCCATTTACTAGCCAAGGGAAGCCATGACAGACTGTACCTGGAAAATCAGGACACTGCCTCCCAAATACTGGGCTTTTCCAATGGTCTTAGCAAATGGCACACCAGGAGAGTATATCCCGTGCCTGGCTTGGTGGGTCCCACACCCATGGAGCCTTGCTCACTGCTAGCGCAGCAGTCCGAGATCAAACCGTGAGGCGGCAGCCTGGCTCGGGGAGGGGCATCCACCATTGCTGAGGCTTGAGTAGGTAAACAAAGTGGCCAGGAAGCTCAAACTGGGTGAAGCCCACCGCAGCTCAACAAGGCCTGCCTGCCTCTGTAGACTCAACCTCTGGGAGCAGGACATTGCTGAACAAAGGCAACAGAAACCTCTGCATACTTAAACGTCCCTGTCTGATGACTCTGAAGAGAGCAGTGGTTCTCCCAGCATGGTGTCTGAGATCTGAGAATGGACACACTTGCCTCCTCAAGTGGGTCCCTCACCCCCATGTAGCCTAACTGGGAAACACTTCCCAGTAGGGGCCGACTGACACCTCATACAGCCAGATGTCCCTCTGGGATGAAGCTTCCAGAGGAAGGATCAGGCAACAATATTTACTATTCTGCAATATTGCTGTTCTGCAGCCTCTCCTGGTGATACCCAGGAAAACAGGGTCTGAAGTGGACCTCTAGCAAAATCCAATAGACCTGCAGCTGAGGGACCTGACTGTTAGAAGGAAAACTAAAAAACAGAAAGGAATAGCATCAACATCAACAAAAAGGACATCCATACCAAAACCCCATCTGTAGATCACCATCATCAAAGACCAAAAGTAGATAAAACCACAAAGGTAGAGAGAAACCAGAGCAGAAAAGCTGAAAATTCTAAAAAGCAGAGCACCTCTTCTCCTCCAAAGGATTGCAGCTCCTCACCAGCAATGGAACAAAGCTGGATGGAGATGACTTTGACGAATTGGCAGAAGTAGGCTTCAGAAGATCAGTAATAACAGACTTCTCTGAGCTAAAGGAAGATGTTCAAACCCATGGCAAGGAAGCTAAAAACCTTGAAAAAAGATTAGACAAATGGCTAACTAGAATAAACAGTGTAGAGAAGACCTTAAATGACCTGATGAAGCTGAAAACCTTGGCATGAGAACTACATGAGGTATGCACAAGCTTCAACAGCCTGTTTGATCAAGTGGAAGAAAGGGTATCAGTGATTGAAGATCAAATTTAATGAAATGAAGTGAGAAGAGAAGTTTAGAGAAAAAAGAGTAAAAAGAAATGAACAAAGCCTCCAAGAAATGTGGGACTATGTGAAAAGACAAATCCACATTTGATTGGTGTACCTGAAAGTGACAAGGAGAATGGAACCAAGTTGGAAAACACTCTTCAGGATATTATCCAGGAGAACTTCCCCAACCTAGCAAGACAGGCCAACATTCAAATTCAGGAAATACAGAGAATACCACAAAGATATTCCTTGAGAAGAACAACCCCAAGACACATAATATCAGATTCACCAAGGTTAAAATGAAGGAAAAAATATTAAGGGAAGTCAGAGAGAAAGGTCGGGTTACCCACAAAGGGAAGCCCATCAGACTAACAGCGGATCTCTCGGCAGAAACTCTACAAGCCAGGAGAGAGTGGGGCAGATATTCAACATTCTTAAAGAAAATAATTTTCAACCCAGAATTTCATATCCAGCCAAACTAAGCTTCATAAGTGAAGGAGAAATAAAATCCTTTACAGATAAGCAAATACTGAGAGATTTTGTCACCATCAGGCCTGCCTTACAAGAGACCCTGAAGGAAGCACTAAACATGGAAAGGAACAACCAACTGGTAACAGCCACTGAAAAAACATGTCAAATTGTAAAGACCATTGATGCTAGGAAGAAACTGCACCAACTAATGGGCAAAATAACCAACTAACATCATAATGACAGGATCAAATTCACACATAACAATATTAACCTTAAATGTAAATGGGCTAAATGCCCCAGTTAAAACACACAGACTGGCAAATTGGATAAAGAGTCAAGACCCATCAGTGTGTTGTATTCAGGAGACCCATCTCAGGTGCAGAGACACACATAGGCTCAAAATAAAGGGATAGAGGAAGATCTACCAAGCAAATGGAAAGCAGAAAAAATAAAGCCAGGGTTGCATTCCTAGTCTCTGATAAAACAGACTTTAAACCATCAAAGATCAAAAGAGACAAAGAAGGCCATTACATAACGGTAAAGGGATCAATTCAACAAGAAGAGCTAATTATCCTAAATATATATGCACCCAATACAGGAACACCCAGATTCATAAAGCAAGTCCTTAGAGACCTACAAAGAGACTTAGACTCCCACACAATAATAATGGGAGACTTTAACACCCCACTGTCAATATTAGACAGATCAATGAGACAGAAGGTTAACAAGAATATCCAGGACTTGAACTCAGCTCTGCACCAAGCAGACCTAATGGACATCTACAGAACTCTCCACCCCAAATCAACAGAATATACATTCTTCTCAGCACCACATCACGCTTATTACAAAATTGACCACATAGTTGGAAGTAAAGCACTCCTCAGCAAATGTAAAAGAACAGAAATTATAACAAACTGTCTCTCAGACCACAGTGTGATCAAATTAGAACTCAGGATTAAGAAACTCACTCAAAACCACACAAGTATGTGGAAACTGAACAACCTGCTCCTGAATGACTACTGGGTAAATAATGAAATGAAGGCAGAAATAAAGATGTTCTTTGAAACCAGTCAGAACAAAGACACAATAAGAATCTCTGGGACACATTTAAAGCAGTGTGTAGAGGGAAATTTATAGCACTAAGTGCCCACAAGAGAAAGCAGGAAAGATCTAAAATCGACACCTTAACATCACAATTAAAAGAACTAGAGAAGCAAGAGCAAACAAATTCAAAATCTAGCAGAAGGCAAGGAATAACTAAGATCAGAGCAGAACTGAAAGAGATAGAGACACAAAAAACCCTTCAAAAAATCAATGAATCCAGGAACTGGTTTTTTGAAAAGATCAACAAAATTGATAGACCACTAGCAAGATTAATAAAGAAGGGAGAAGAATCAAATAGATGCAATAAAAAATGATAAGGGGGACGTCACCACTGATCTCACAGAAATACAAACTACAATCAGAGAATGCTATAAACACCTCTCCACAAATAAACTAGAAAATCTAGAAGAAATGGATAAATTCCTGGACATATATACCCACCCAAGACTAAACCAGGAAGAAGTTGAATCCCTGAATAGACCGATAACAGGCTGTGAAATTGAGGCAATAATTAATAGCCTACCAACCAAAAAAAGTCCAGGACCAGACGGATTCACAGCCGAATTCTACAAGAGGTACGAAGAGGAGCAGGTACCATTCCTTTTGAAACTATTCCAATCAATAGAAAAAGAAAAAACACCACATGTTCTCACTCATAGGTGGGAATTGAACAATGAGAACACTTGGACACAGGAAGGGGAACATCACACAGTGGGGTCTGTTGTGGGGTCGGGGGATGGGGGATGGGGGAGGGATAGCATTAGGAGAAATGCCTAATGTAAATGACAGTTAATGGATGCAGCAAACCAACATGGCACATGTATACATATGTAACAAACCTGCACGTGTACACATGTACCCTAGAACTTAAAGTATAACAATAAAAATAATTGTATTCCTAACTTTTGTGTTTCTTTATCTATGTACTTATTCTGTCCACTTACTTCAGTCTGGGTTTTTTAAAAGGATCACAACTGCCTTGAGAAGAGGCCTTGGAATGGGAAAGTCCAGACTCTTCTTAATTGTTGCCTCATCACTGAGTCCCTATCAGAAGTCTGAGTTTCTTGAAGACACTCACTCAGTGTGGAAAGAACCAAATAGATATTGGCCTGTCAAAACAAAGAAAAAGTCTCTACTTTTTGATGGCAGTTGAAAAGGATGTTTTTCATCCTGGTAGATGGGACATGCAGTTCATGGCTGAATGGAATCACTGGGAATGATCTTGCTGAATGGAATATCTACAGTTTAGAAATCTATCACAGTCAGGTTCTTGCTTTTGCAAACTGTTTCTGTTTCTTTTCCAGGAAAAATAACTGTGATAAAAAACCAGTGTATATCGTTCAGGAATAATGAATTCAAAACTGGAAACAAAAACAGCCTTTTTGACTGTTAGATATTCAATGTGTGCAACAGGAGAGCATTTATTTGATATTTTATATTCTTGTTAACTCTGTTATATTTTCCTCTGAGCAAACAGCACCATTTGGAATTACAGCTCGGTTTATTTTGGTATCCTCTACTAAGATGTACCCTCCACGAGAGCAGAAAACTTTTGTCTCTTATTTACTACTTTATTTCCAGTATCAAGAATAGGACTTAGTTCAGGTACTAATCAATTCATTCACGCATTCAACATGTAGTATTCAGGGGCTACTATGTGCCAGGCAGTGTTCTAGGTGCTGAAGGTATAATAGTGAATAAATAGACAAAAATCCCTGCCCTTACAGAACTTACATTATAGCAGGAAAGATGGGCCATAAACAACGTTTTATTAAATAAAATGCATACTGTATTTGAAAGTGATAACTGCTAAGGAGACAAAAACAGCAGAGAAAGAGAATAGGATGCAGAAGCGGGGAGAGTTGAACTTATGGACAGAGTGGTCATGGAAGGTCTCTCTCACTGAAGAGGTGACATTTATTGAATTTGTAAGTGAAATTCCCAAATCCCTAAAGTCATCAAGCCAAAGCAATGGTGCATTTGGACTTCAGCCTGCATAGGCCTTCCGGCCCCTGCTTTCTACGGAACTGCTTTTATTATGCCAATTCCCTGTTTTAAAACTTATGGTTCCTTTACCTTGCTATCACACCCAAACTCATTCATCTGGCTTTTAAGATCCTCACTAGAACATTAATTCTTCCATTTCTCCAGAGTAGACCTTCTAGGCAGGTCCGCCTGGTTTCTGTTTCCTGCACAATATCATGCTGTAACATAATAACGTGATATAATAATGAAACTTGATGCTTCTGCGTGCTACTTCCCCTGCCACAGTCTGCAAGTCAGATGTCAGCTGATCCCCAAGCTCATACTCTTTGTGTCCCAGGTACATGGCCTCCTTTCCACATCCTCACTACCTCTCCTCTAGCATTGTTTTAAGAATAAAATGAGATAGCCTCAAAATGAGAATCTGTATTTTAACATAATAAATAAATAAATAAATAAATACCAAATAGAGTTAAAAATCCCAATTGACAAATAATTGCTACATAATTTTACAAGTTTTCGCTAACATGGATAACAATTATGATAATGAATTATGTTGGTTTTTTATATAAAATCCCTGCTTAAAATGCAAAACACTTATAAATGTAAAACATGAAACAATACCCAGCAAAATTTAAGGTGTTCAAGTAATCAGGCTTGGTCTAAGCAAACCCATTTGAAGAACGAATGTAAGAGTTGGGTTTGAATGTGTACAGAGAAGTGCTCAAGGTTCACTAGTCATGGAAACTTCTTGACATACAGACGTCTGCATTCAGCCTCTTGTTACTCCAGTTCCTGGGAAACTATTTGAAGCTGCCTAAATAAATGGGTAATATTGTGAAGCTTCTTGGCTGCAGTCAGTACATGGGAATGAGTCTCAGTTAAATTGACCAGGCAGGGATTCCAAGTCATCATTAAAATGACCACTAATGACTCTGCTGACCTGGCTACCATGCTAATGAATTCACAGTGTGCCCATCCACAACCGAGAAAAGGGCTGCCTTAGAGGAAGTGCTAATTATAGCCGTGAATGAAATAAAAGTTATTTGTAAGGGTGAGGAAGAGACATTTGTAAAATCTATGTGAGTGTTCCTTTTAAAGTTATCTTCTCAAGAGATTAATGTCAATGCTGACACTGGGGAAAATAATCCAATGTAATAGTTGTGATAATATGAATCTATGTGGATTAAATTTTCCATGCTTTGTTTAGAAGGCTCTGTTTATGCAAGAAAGTAAGCTATGACAAAGGTTGAAAACACATTAAAAGATGTTTGACAACAGTTGTCTGGCCGGAATCATTTTTCCATAAAAAGGCTGTAAATTTATTAGGCAAATAATAACTTAATCACTGCAATTTTCTGTGACTATATGATAATAACCATTATATTATCTGAAAATGAAAAATAGAAACTCTGGAGTACATTTATTTAAATATGATTATTGGGAACTAAAGTAAGAAAGGATAAAAATAAGCTTAAACTTATTTTTCCCTGGAAACAAAAAGCTATTTTTTTTGTTAACCATGGGTAATGCAGCATAAAAATCTATTTCAAAGTACTATATTTACTAATAAAAATCAATTATGAATTTTGGTTACTTTCAACTGATTAGACCTATGTAATTCACTTGTTTTAAAAAACCTGGAAAGGCTTTCTGAGCACATTTACATTTCATGGAAAATCTCAGTGCAGCTCTTTGTTACACATATATACAAGAGGACCCATCACTTCTTGTGTGAGAGAATGTTTTAAAGCAATCACAAAATAAGAATTTGCAACCAAACTGAGCCAGGTTATGCTATAGGGCCTATGGAGCGGGGAATTGCTACTGATTTTCTCCACTCGATTTGGCCTACAGAAATAAAGTAGTGAAGTGACTAAAACAGCAGAAAACAAAATCTTCTTGAGTAAAGTACTCTTGGCAGTAGACTTTATGATGTGGTACAACATCAGGAAAAAATAAACCCAGCAGACAGATGGTCTCCAGAGAGTAATAACCATAAACTCTGAAACTACTACACATGAAAGTACCTGCCCAAGGAATAGAGAAGATAGATGTTTCGCTAGGGATTGACCTACAATGGCACTTGTTGCTCTTGGTGACCAGAGCTAAAAGAAAGCTGAAAGCCAGCATCAGTGTGTGAAGTCACTGGAGTATTTTATAGATCAGAAAAGTTGGCAAGCGATGGACACTAGACAACACAAACTTCCTCTCTCCAAAAATATATTCACAGTTAGCTTTAAAGCTGTAGTCACTCCTCTGGGGTCTGGTAAGTAAAGAAAAAAGGTATGTTTTTTCTTGCTGCTGCTATATATAGATAAGCATCAAGCTTTTTTTTTTTTGTGACCAAAACAATTGAAGTTGATGATTTTATGTAGATAGAAACATATTAGGATGATAAAAAGAAAGACAAAAATGTGGCTTTACCTAACATAATATTTTATTCTTCACTGAAAGTTCTAGAGATGTTTACTTAAATTTTGTTATTACTGTTTTAGGTGCATAGTTGAAACTAAAACATATTAAATGGCATTGGGAGATGTAAAGTAGAAAGTGTTAGGGTTGGGAGTGGTGGTTCACGCCTATAATCCCAGCACTTTGGGAAGCCGAGGCGAGTGGATTGCCTGAGCTCAGGAGTTTGAGAACAGCCTGGGCAACGCAGTGAAACCCTGTCTCTACTAAAATACAAAAAATTAGCTGGGTGTGCCATGCACCTGTAGTCCCAGCTACTCAGGAGGCTGAGGCAGGAGAATTGCTTGAACCCAGGAGGCCGAGGTTTCAGTGAGCCTAGATCATGCCATTGCACTCCAGCCTGGATGACAGAGAAAGACTCCATCTTAAAAAAAAAAAAAAAAAGTAGAAAGTGTTATTAGCATAGATAGTTTGCCCTAAATTTTCAGTTTTCATGGGCACCTGTCCTATTTTTTAAAAGAGAAACATAACTCAGTTTTCTAATTAGTAAGCTGACAGGGATGCACTAAATAAACATGTCCCATATTCAGTTGTTTTAGGATACTCTGATGTCAATGCTTCTATTTAGAGAGTAGTGGGAGGAGGGCTATGCTGTCAAAGAGTCAGAAATGGCTTCCGATTCCTGGGCCCTTGAAAATGCACGAGGCTGGCAGGGTTCCAGAAGTATCACCTGCACAATCCAGAAAAAAATGCGTTATTTTCCACTTCTTGCCATAAGAGAGTCTAGACTTTCTTTCTTTCTTTCTTTTCTTTTTTTTTTTTGTGCCACTAGTTATTGCCATCTGTAGGAGAGGAAGGGAAGAGAGAAAGATTTATAGCAGGGGTGGACAAACTTTTTCTGTAAAGGACCAGATAGTAAATATTTTAGATTTTGTGAGCCATGTGGTCTCTCTAGCAGCTACTCAGCACTGCAGTTGTAGTGCAAAAGCAGCTATAAACTGTAAATGAATAGGTGTAATTATGTTCTAATAAAACTTCATTTACAAAAACAAGTGGAAAGCTGGATTTGGTCCACAGGTTGCTAACCCTTGGTTTAGAGTATTACGAAGGGCTAGAATGTGATTTCTCCTCTCATCTGGCAAGATAATGTTAATTCTCCCTCAGCAAGGTTTTCAGCGTATGTCTCCTCCTACTCAAGTCCTCATGATAAAGGGCCCATCATAAATGTACTTTTATGTCAGAACTTATTGTGAATTTAAAGGTTATCATTCAAAAATAAATTTAAAACGTGGGAAAAATTTTTGTACACTATTGAATGTTTGTGTCTCTTTAAATACAAAAATAACCAAAGGAAAAATAGAGGCAGATAGAGATGTTACATATTTCATAATTTCTTTGGCAGAACCAAGTTCCCAATACCAATCTGCAAGTGACAGAAAAACTGTTTCTGTTCTTCACTATTCCATTTTTGTCATTTATATTAGATAAAATGAGCATCAGTCGATCAGAAGAGTATTTGATCTTTGTCTTCCCCGTTTAATGTTGCTTGGTGGAAAACCGTAATTCAAAGAAAAGCAACAGAAAATTAACCAGGTACTATTACCCATAAAGGGTGTCAGACAACTTTTACATCACTGTAAAATTCTAAGTGCTTGAAAAGTTTTCCAGAGCATTTCTTTTTTTTGCCACGAAGCTTTGGGAAACAAAGCAATTTAATGTTCTTGAAGTTCAAAATTATTTTCCATAATAATTCAGCCTTTCAAAGGATTTCTACAAAATCTTTTCCCTCCAGTAAAAGAAAAATTCAAAATGCTTGACAAAAAAATCCATGGCATCTTTAAAAAACTATTGTTGGCCCATATTTTTCTTTTGAGTGACTTAGGTTTTTTTAGAGAAGTTTTAGGTTCACAGTAAATTCAGAGGAAGATGCAAAGATTTCCCATGACTCCCAAATCTTGAAATTTTCTTTTTACTAATGGTAAAACATTTATAGGCGTATCAATGTGATATGACTATGACAACCCTATAAACTATAACCAATAAATTATTAATTGAGGGCCATTCATTACAGAAAGTGGGACTCATTTTTCAACCCATTTGGGACATCAGTGAATGTGGTTATGGTTTTCCTCTGTTAGCCAAAGTGTTTCCTTTTCAGTTTGATTTAGTGAACCAGGGAGATTTGGTAGAACTATCATTGAATTACACATTAGAAGGCCTAGAGTTTAGTTTAGTTTCACTGCTTCCTAGGTTGGAACTGTTGGACAAATCTCTGATCTACTGTTAGCTTCAATTTCTTCACTGGTAAAATGAAGTCTAGTACATGCTGTGTGTAGATAGGATTCGATTATGTAGGTGATGAAATAAAAATGTTATACAAACACACTGTATTCTTATGAGAGGATTATAGTGCCCTTGAGATTAGGCCTTTATTTTACTTCTTTTAATTTAATGGAAGAAAAATTTATTGAACACCTACTAGACACTTGTGTTAACCTCCAGGCACTTATACAAAGAAGCAGCTCTTAAAAAGCAAACTAACACAGGAGCTGAAAATCAAACACCACATGTTCTCACTCATAAGTGGGAGTTGAACACTGAGAACACATGAACACAGAGAGGGGAACGGCACCTATCAAGGCTTGTTGAGGGGTGGGGGGTGAGGGGAGCAAACTTAGGGGATGGGTCAATAGATGCAGCAAACCACCATGGCACACGGATACCTATGTAACAAAACAGCGTGTTCTGCACATGTATTCTCTTTGTTTTTCAGAAGAAATAAAGAAAAAAAAAAGCAGCTCAATGATTGTTGACTTGTATTGGTTAATTGCTATATTTAAGGCAAGTAAATCTATTCACCAGTAAATAGATAATGCAAGTCTTTACAAGACTATTTCCATATTAGATTTCTGAAGGATGATTCTGAAAACTGGCTTTCTGGCATGGCAGATTGCCTTCAGATTGACAGCAGTTTGCAGAGGTAGGAGCCGTGGCACTTGTTGGTTGGGGTTAGAGAATTTCTTTACCAGTAGCTAGAAAGGCAATACAGTCTTTGACACCATCAAGAAGCCATAACAAGAGATTGTCCCTGTTTCTACTTGAAAATGTCTGCCACAGAATTCACTAGATCATATTTAGTACCTCTTATAAAGTCAAATTCTTCTCAACTTGTAATTAGCTTTGGTACTACTGAAACTGCATATAGAAAATTATTGCAATTTTCTATTTATAGATTATTGTATCAGTATTGAATACTTGTGCATATGTAATACACACATGGAAGTAATGAAACTATTGGTCAGCCATATCAAGGTTTAGATACTTAATCCACTGAAGCTGGTAGTTATTTTGATCTGTAATCATAGTGAGGGGCAAGGAAGAATAAACTATAGGAATCAAAATAGTAATAAGCATGTTTGAATTATGTGGGAGTAGTTTCTTTTTTGTCTTTTACTGTATTTTTAGAGATGGAGTCTTTCTCTGTCATCCAAGCTAGAGTGCGGTGGTGTGATTACAGCTCACTGCAGCCTTGAACTCCTGGGCTCAAGAGATCCTCTCACCTCAGCCTTTGGCATAACTGGAACTTCTAGTGCACACCACCATGCCCTGCTAATTTATTTTATTTTTTTAGAGATAGGGTCTTTCTATGTTGCCCAAGCTGGTCTCAAACTCCTGGCCCCAAGGAATCCTCCCACCTCAGCCTCCTGAGTGATTTGGATTAAAGGGATGAGCCACCTGCACCCAATGGGAATATTTTCTTGATAGCATTTGTGCTGGAGCCAGTCTTCTATGCAGGCCTTAGGACTCCTGCCAACAGGTTCAGAAGTTAACATCAGATAATCAGACATTATTATCCAGACAGTCCTCTTAAGTACCTGAATTGCTGGGAGTGTTTAGATACTCCCAGACAACATCAACAGTAACAGAAATAGGGATAGGTAATAGGGAAAGAGCAGCAATAGTTGACTAATTCTATATACATGATACTGAACTCAACACAGGGATTTTCTTTGACCTTTAAGGAATGATGTTTGAGAATTTGTTGACCAAGAAATGGATTAGCATATAGGGACTGCTATAAGTAAACAATCTGTCCAGTCATATCTAGGTGAAAAATGACAGAATAGAATAATATAAAAGTAGAGGAGGCAAGATGAAGGGAATTCTGATATAAGCTGGGAATGTTACAAGAGTGAAAATACCATCCCAACACAATTGGCAAACTCTACCTAAGGGAGGAGGTGTCACTAACTAATGACTGAGGCAAATCATTAGGTTCAACCATATGAAATTGCCATTATTGTAGGTCAGAAACAACTGAATTTCAGCAAGTTTACCTGGCCCAACCTTACATGTTACACCTGTATTGTGCTTAGACGTTGCTATGTATATATGTGTATACATTTATATATACCCAACACAAAGTTCATGCATATCTTCTTTCAAGATTCAACAAATCTTAAGACGAGGGAAAGCTGACAATAATATTTATTATAACACAGCTCCTTTGTCTACAGGGTTATCAGTTCAATTACTTTCAAATTTGGTTGTAAACATATCTTGTGTTTGGGCATAAGTAACTTCTTAATTATTAAGTAATACCTGAATTTACCACTTTTAAAATAAATATACTTAAAAAAATAAATACACTGAAATTGAGGAGCAACCAAACAGTTCTTACAGAAGCCAAACTGTACTTAGGAAACTCAAGTTGGCTATTTTCAGCTTATTCCTCAACTCCTTAGTTTCAGGTATAAAGTCATCACATACCAATTGGATGACTAGTCCAAAGGGAAGCTTAGTAAGAGATCACATTGTTTATTCTCATCCCTGAAGTCAGCCACACTTGAGAGACGAATAAACAACAGGTGCTGCCCAAGATTACAATGTAGGTTGACTTCGATGCTTCAATTATTTTTGGCCAAGATATTATATTTGTACATCTCTATGTTTGTAAATATTGCATATATGTATATATGGATAATTGTGGAAGTAAGGGCTATATACATCACTGGTTAATCTGATACATAAACTTAGTTATTTTTAGGAAACTGTCTCCAGATTATAAGAATAAGCCACATTTATTGTAAAAACAAGTACATAAACAATATAGAAATGTATAACTTAGAAAGTCAAAATCCCCAGTAATCATTGTCTACACCTTTGCCTTCCTCTTTCAAATAACCAATATCATCAATTTGGGGGATATAATCTGAGCTCCCCCTCCTCATCACAATGTTCTGTTTTTTTTCCCCACTTATTTCTTTAAAAGTCTAACCTCCTTTGAGATTCTGTTCTTCACCTACCTAGATCATAATGATATTTCTCTTCTCTACACTTTCAGCACTTTGAGTTTGCATTTTAATAATAAAATGTCTCATATGGTTCTCTAATTCAGTATTTCCCAGATTGTTTTCCATAGAACATCACTATCCCAAGAGATTTTTATAGATCTGTCTCAAGAAAAAGTTTCTCTGTCAAACACATTTAGGGAGTTCTGGGTTCAATGACAATAACTGGATTTCTTTGTTGCAGAACTTCTGAGACACTGTGTGTGTGTGTGTGTTTGTGTGTGTGTAAGTTTCTATTCACATTTTATATAAATGAAAACATATCTTTGTCACATATATCAGATGTCCAATTTTGAGACTTGGTTGTGTTGGGGTCCCTAAGGAGAAGTGGCCCTGCAAAAGAGGAAGAGACAGTGAGGGTCAAGAAGGAAGGTCAGGGCAAGGCGGGGAGAATCCAAAGAACATGGTATCCTGAAATCCAAAAGAGTTTTCAGAAGGAGAAAATGGGTCAGGTGCAGTGGCTTATGCCTGTAACATCACTACATTGGGAGGCCAAGGTGGGAGGATCTCTTGAGGCCAGAAGTGAGACCTGCCTGGACAACATAGTGAGACCCTACTGAGACACCTTTAACTTCTTAGGTGTGAATGGTGAAGTTCCAGGGGAAGATTTTAGTATGCCACATTTCTAAAATTTGCATCCAGGAACATCATCCTATTCACCTTATTGATATCTTAAGTGACTTTAATGGTTTTTAGAACCTTGTGTGAAAAACTCTACATTCTTGAGAGTAGCGACTTTGTTCTTCATTCCTTTTTGAGACCCTTGTAATGCATAGCATAGATCTGAAAACATCAAAACACTCAACAAATATCTGTTGATTGTATCATATGGTTGAAGGAAATAAAAAGAAAACAATGAAAAATATATTGAAAGATAACTAATATATGCCCAAACTTTTCACCATACATTTTCCTCATTGATTTATTTATCTTGAATTAAATAAAGGGATTTTTTTGTCTTTAAGAGGTACATCTTAAAATTACATAATGCCATTATATTTCACTATACTGATCAAAAGTCATTGCATAAGAGGGGTGTGCAGACTGATTATCAAATCACTGTAAGAACATGAAAAATTTACTGACTAAAATTTTTATAGTGCAAGAAATGTGTTTCTATCCTAAATAGGGTCATAAAATGGGAGAATAAAACCCTAAGAGTCTTATCATTAAATTTATGGAAGTTCATTTCCTATGTATGAGGAGAGTCTAATGGAAAACTTTATAACCATGGACCTTCTCCTTTGTCACGACTGAAGGGATCCAATGCTAAAATTCTGTTCCATGTAACAAAAAGTACAGTAGAAGAATATATTGTATCTTGAGTATACTCTTGTCCTTCTATATCTTCCTCTGACTTCTATAAGATATATTTTAAAAACTCAGTCCACATTCCTTAATTCCTCCAACTCCCTCCAGAAACAACAGGTCTTCAAGGTGTAATTGGGTAACTTTTATTGAAATCAGCTGTTGGTAGTCCCTGTCCACCACCTGTGCCAGTTATTGAGTCACAGAGGAAGTGCTGGGTTTCCAAACACAGTCTGTATGGAGTAAATTCTCGAAGCATTTGGCCCTATCTCACAATGCCTCTCACTGCCGCGCTCATGATCCAGCCATAGATTTTAAGTTGAACCAGTGTTTCTGTTTCCATAATGGAAGTTAAGTTTTAGCATACATATTTGAGGGTCACCACAAATTTAAGAGGATACCTTTTAAAATGTCGCTTTTCTTTTCTTTTTTCCTTCCTTCCTTCCTTCCTTCCTTCCTTCCTTCCTTCCTTCCTTCCTTCCTTCCTTCCCTCCCTCCCTCCCTCCCTCCCTCCCTCCCTCCCTCCCTCCCTCTCTCTCTCTCTCTCTCTTTCTCTCTCTTTCTCTCTCTCTTTCTTCCTTTCTTCCTTTTTGAGATGGAGTTTCACTCTTGTCACCAAGGCTGGAGTGCAGTGGTGTGATGTCACCTCACTGCAACCTCTGCCTCCCGGGTACAAGAGATTCTCCTTCCTCAGCCTCCTGAATAGCTGGGATTATAGGCGCCTGCCACCATGCCCAACTATTTTTTTTTTTTGTATTTTTAATAGAGACAGCGTATCACCATATTGGCCAGGGTGGTCTCGAACTCCTGACCTGAGATGATCCACCTGCCTCAGCCTCCCAAAGTTCTGGGATTACAGGCATGAGCCACCACGCGTAGCTTGCTTTTCTTTTTATAATACAAAAACAAAATAAAATTTTTGATTCGAACCTTATTGGGAATATTTGACTGCTAGTCATAAAGTGCCTAAACTAATGAATAAGAAAAGTAATGTATTTTTGAGACAGCAACAAGAAATTCTTCTTGAGCTCAGGATGATATCTCAAAGTAATAAAAATATATGCTCTCTTCTGTATTTGGCTTCAGGACCTCGTGGTGGTTGATGGTGGGAAGTGCTCTAACTTGACTGGAGGGCAGCACCTCACCCTCTACCCCAGCACATGGCCTTGGGCAGGCACTTTAACCTTCCTGGGACTGGCATCTCTCTTCTGTAAAACCAAGAGGTTGATCTGCAAAAACACAAATGGCACTTCCAGATATGTCTGAATCCATGACAATATTATTCCACGTAAAAATGTGCAGCAGATCCTGTTACACATAGACAAAGTGGGCCACTCTGTTTCACAAATAGCACTTTTCAAGCAATATGACTTTTTTGTGCTTAACCCAGTAATAAGCATTTCCTAAAAATGTAAATGCTAATAGGATAAACCTTAATAGCAGCTTGATTGTGGAAGTTTGGATTTAAAAATAAAATGGATAATAACTCTGGAGACGACAGGGCCACTTTTCGCCTGCAAATTGTTTGATGCTGTGGGTCAGTGGATGGGAAAACAATAAGAACATCTGCTCAGATGACACATTTCACATTCCCGATGAGGCCATAATGGTTCATGATGAAATGTTGAGAAAATGGCTTCTAGGAAAGGAAAAAACAGAAGGAGATACAGCCAATTCTCATTATTTGCAGTGGCAGTTATGTTCTGTAAAGTCACTACAAACACTGAATTAGTAAATACTAAGCCATTGCTCATAGGGATATACAGGAATAAGTCCCCGGGAGCCTCTGGTCTCAACAGTTTCATCAGCTGATTGATACATATTATTGCTTTATGTGTGCTTCCATTTAATGATACTATATTTAATATTGTTGATTCATTAATGTTGAACTCACAGCCAAGAGGACTATAACTCATACCGGAAAGAAGCTTATCTAACCAAGTGTGTTTTCTCCAAGAGGCTCATCACAGCCTTCATGTGCTTCGGAACAATAGACAGCACTTCAGCACTACTCTTGGGGCTCATTTTAAGTGGTGAAAGTGTCAACAAAAAGCACAAAATGCTGAGCATGCCTGTAACCCCAGCATTTTGCGAGGCCAAGGTGGGAGGATCACTTGAGGCCAGGAGTTTGAGACCAGCCTGGGAAACATAGTGAGACCCCATTTCTACAAAATAAACAAACAAACAAATAAATAAAACATAAATCAAAGAAGAATTTCTTTTTTTAAATAAAAGCACAAAAATGTGAAAAACAGCAGAAAATAGGTCTTGCAAGGGACATATGTTTACAGTGTGAGAGCCGAAACAAGAAGACAGAGTGTCAGTTTGTTCAAACTCAATTGAGAACCTGAATGTTGGGAGACTAAAATTTTTTTGTTGCTCTGTAAATGGCCACAGAGGTGCCTTGGGTGTTGATTTTCACCTCATAAATACATTTTTAGTGAGTTAGCAAAATTGTAAATATGGAATACACTAATAATATTGAGGATCAACTGTATAAATTGCATATAAATTTCAAAATAGGTAAAATTCTAAGTATCATAACTTTTTAATTTAAAAAGCAAAGAATGGTATTGCTGTTATTAAATTATATAAAAGATGATCTTAAATGAATATTTTCTTATAATCACCGAGGATGGGAAATCAATAAGATATTTATAGTTCATACACAAATAATGTGTTTCTGTACCTAAGGCGTATTTTCACTATGAATAAAGGTGGTTTGTTTTAGAATCAACAAATAAACAGAATTACAACATGAAAACCTGTGGAGGCTGCAAATAAAGGAATCTTGAAACTTGAGAGTAATGAGGATTGTTCCTACTATTGATTAATACAAATCATTTGACCAGATCCCTATAATAATCCACATGTAATTGCAAGGGTTATCCAGAGGAGTGAAGTGAGCAACTTAAATTATGCCATCATTTTTAATGTTTGATAACTTACATTTAAAAGTCTATCAGGGCACAATTATGTTTACTGAGTACACTGATTGAATAAATACAAAGCTGCCAAGACACTCACTGACTTGAGAACTAATGTTGTAAATGGCCAAGACAACATTGCTATGATTCATTTAAGTAAACATTCATTTAAAATTTTTTTTCTCAAAGAAAAGAAAATTGTGAGGCCTCAAATAAGGCACTGAAACTCATCATGACTGACTTCACAAGCAATATACGAAGCTCACCATCTTAAAAATAAAATCTGTGGGCTGAGTGAGTTGGCTCATGCCTGTAATCACAGCATTTTGGGAGGCCAAGGCAGGTAGGTCACTTGAGGCCAGGAGTTCAAGACCAACCTGGTCAACATGGTGAAACCCTTCTCTACTAAAAAAAAAATACTAAAAATTAGCCAGGTGTGGTGTGTGCGCCTGTGGTCCCAGCTACTCAGGAGGCTGAGGCACGAGAATTGCTTGCACCTGGGAGGCGGAGGTTGCAGTGAGCTGAGGTCGCACCACTGCACTCCAGTGTGGGCAACAGAGTGAGGTTCCATCTCAATAAATAAATAAATACATAAATAAATAAAATAAAAGCTGTGATTAATAGCTGTAGCAATCTAAGTGAAGGCTTCCAATTCAGTCTTTAACATGAATGTTTTCTATTATACTATCATTTAAGCAACATATATTTATTTGCTAAACAATATGCCTTTCCAGATTTTAGGTATTTTCATGTATTAGAAATGCAGATATCAATTGATTTTCTATGGCATTTAGTAAGATAGTCATAAATTAAAATAAATAATACATTTATTTCCAGTGAGACTAAGGTTTGTTCAGTGAAAACCAGGTGCTAAAATATATTAGTCAAATCATATTTTGACTCAAGCTTTAAATAGACGATTTGCAAGTATGAATTCCATATATGCAGCCTATATATATATATATATATTATATATATATATATTTATGTAGAGAAACAAGGTCTCACTCTGTCACCTAGGCTAGAGTGCAGTGGCATGATCTTGGCTCACTGCAATCTCTGTCTCCCAGGCTCAAGCGATCCTCCTGCCTCAGTCTCCCAAGTAGCTGGGACTACAGGTGCACACCACTATGCCCAGTTAATTTTTTGTACTTTTTGTTGACATGGGGTTTCACCATGTTGCCCAGGCTGATCTCAAACTCCTGAACTCAAGGGATCTGCCTGTCTTGGCCTCCCAAAGTTCTGGGATTACAAGTGTGAGTCACCCCACCTGACCTTGGCTCCCACTTATAAGTGAGAACACGTGGTTTTAGGTTTTCCATTCCTGAGTTACTTCACTTACAGATATAATCTTTCTGTTCTCCTCTGTCAACCTCTTTTCTCCACATGCACAATTACCTGAATGGATTTCATCATTTTCATGCTCATTTGTTCATCCTTTCTCAAGTCCACATCTGAAATACTTTATCTTCTCATCTCAGCCCATCCAAACCCCCACCAACCCTGCCTTCCCCAGTCCACTCCACTTTAACCTGAAATCATTTCCAAAAAATGCCTGTGGACTTGCATAGTTTGACATGTGATTATAAAAGTGTATTTTGTGCCAGTATCTAATTTTTCTTTTATATCACTCTTGTTCACAGTATATAATGAGGGCCCGCATCATATTTTATATTTACTTTTCAGTTTATTCAATTTTGTCAGCTTCAGAAGTGAATAAATTATTAACCATTTAGAATAGTAACATTGGAGACAGGGTCTCACTATGTTGCCCAGGCTGGTCTCAAACTCCTGGGCTCAAGCTATCCTTCTACCTCAGGCTCACTAGTGGAAACTACAGGCACAAGCCCGCCAAGCCTGGCTCTAACTGCATTTTTTTTTTTTTTTTTTTAAAAGAGGTGAGCTGTTGTTGCTCAGGGTGGAGTGTATTGATGTGATCACAGCTCACTGCAGCCTCGAATTCCTGGGCTTAAATGATCCTCCCACCTCAGAAGTATGGTGGCCTATACCTGTAGTTCCAGCTACTCAGAAGACAAGAGGATCCTGAGTGGTGGGAACTACAGGCACAGGCCACCATGCCTGGATAGAAGACTCTTTTATTTTTATTTCATTAGATAACAGTTCTGTATAAAAATAACTTGCCTGGGCTGGGCACAGTGGCTCACGCCTGTAATCCCAGCACTTTGGGAGACCAAGGCGGATGGATCACGAGGTCAGGAGTTCGAGACCAGCCTGGCCAACATAGTGAAACTCCATCTCTACTAAAAATACAAAAAATTAGCCAGGCATGGTGGCGGGCGCCTGTAATTCCAGCTACTCAGGAAGCTGAGGCAGGAGAATCGCTTGAACCCAGGAGGCGGAGGTTGCAGTGAGCCGAGATTGCCCCATTGCACTCCAGCCTGGGTGACAGTGTGAGACTCCATCTCAAAAAATAAAAGCAAAATGAAACAACAACCACCAAATAAAAACGTATTTGGGGGCACTGAAATAGAAATAGAATATTGAGGGAAACACTTAAATATTTATTAAAAAGTTAAGAAAATAAGGGACTGGAGATGTTTATTTCACAAATAAATATTTTTATAAATTGACATCATGGGTAGTGTAAACTTTGTCTTAATTAGTTGCCTATTGAGAGATCTTGATCATTTGTGCTAGTGATACTGTGATGGAATGGCCATGGGGTCATTTGGTCACTTTCTCCCCCTTACTTAGTTTTATGTTAGTAATTCCCATTATTTGAGGGGTTCTGATGTCATAATAATGTCAATAAGGGTGTGCTGTCAGGCTTCTTTCATTATGATCCTACTCTGTTGGAGATAAAAACTCAGCACACACAAAATAGAGTGTATCAAAGCATTCCTTTCCCTTCTGGCCTGCAACTTGGCATGTTTTCAAAAATCTTTAGCAGCATAAAATCACTCTATATTTGTTTTCAAGTCTTAGATGAAAAGAGCTATTGTTGAAAGCTTAGTTAAGAAATTAAACACACTCAAGACACTTTTCACACTTTTGTGCTTTGGGATGTAATTCCTGTAATTAGGTTTGAATTGTATTGTGAATCTTCTGGATTCTCAAGTTTATAAAATTTCATTCACCAACAATTTCAGTTTGAGTTTTCCCCAAAGCAACTTAAAAATGATAAAAACTATCATTTTATACTGTAAACTCTAAAATGAGAAAGTGTGATTTATTTATGGGGAAGAATTCTTGTTTTCCTTAACATTTCTGAATCTCAGGGCAGCCCAGCATATTATATAACCAAAAGAATATTGCTTGCTATTCTTTCAACTCAGACATGCGGCAGTAAACTATGCCTCCTAAAATATTTTCATGGTATCCACAATTGGGAGCATTATTTCTAGAATTAAGGATGTGTGTTGAATGTCTTTGTAGATAATCAATATATACATGTTTTCTAAAAATATGGCAATCTGAAACCTTTATTAGGAGCTATGTTCCTTAGAGAGTTCCTTGGAGTTCTTTAATTCTAGCAACCTTTCTCTCTTCCTTTTCTTGCTCAAATATGAAAGTTGGTATTAGTTTGATGCATATAAACGAAATAGCAAATACAAAACAGCATAAATGAGAGCCAAAAAGGCCCTGGGCAAGATTCCCAGGCACAGCATTTAGAATTCTAGCTCTGATTTGCAGGATCGTTATTGTCCAGGCCTAGCCTGAAAGCTGAAATGCATTTTATTCCGCTTATTGATGCATATTCTGCCTCATAACAAGACCCCAGATTACTAAACTTATTTTCTCCTGCAAAAATATCTGATTTAAAGTTCATATTTTCGAGAGGGAAAGCAAAGAGTTCTGGCTGGCTGCTAACATTCTAAGTATTGAGATATAATTCAGAAGTATTCAGCAGAAAAGAGAAAGATAAACACTTCTTCTCTTCACTTTTACTGCCATAAACAGGTAGCATATATATAGGCTTCCGTAAAGTTTTGCATTCATTGGTGTTGTTAGTAAAATAGATCCTGGCTGTGGTAAAGGAACATTAACATCTCTCCCTAATGTGTTACTATGGATGGTTACCACATTTTTTCCTGTTTTCAGATAATGTATTGCACTTTGAAAATGCAAGAAATTATGTTTTCATTGTATTTACTAGGGCAATTCTTCCATTTATGCCACTGGAATTGTTACCTGATTCTTGACCTTAGTGTAAGGCCTGCTGACATTAATTGAACACATATTTATTGTGTACCTCATGTGTTAGGCCTCATATGGTTTTAATATTTTGTTTTACTTTAATATACCTGCATAAAATAATCTAAATCCCCTTACCATATCAATATAGCAGAAATGTTTGACTTTAACAGCTTACAGATAGACAAAGTGAGAGCCTTCTAGAAAGTGAGCATGTGTTTGACAGAAGGGAGTGGCTGTGATTGTGCCCATGGATATGATGGAGGGGAGTGTAGAATGGGGTGTCTGGGGCTAGACAGGCAGGATACTAAACCTTACATGAAAAACAATTGTGAAAGAGTGTTTATAAGTTGAACACAACAGTAAGTTGTGCTTTTACTAACTATATGTTATGAAGAGGTTATGTGAGACAATCCCTATCAAATCAACCACTCATCTTCCCAACTGGTAACCTTGGGATGGAGGTGGGGAGGCTATTGCATTGACTGCCTCTCTACTGCCCATTTGTTTTATATCATGTTCAAACTGTTCTCTTGTAATGGGGAGTTTGAGCTTCAAAAGGGGACCCTTTCCATATAACATGAGTCGGAATTTTGAAACCGTGGATGCCTTTCATTCATTAAAAAAAAAAAAAAAAAAAAAAGATGGCACACCTATTATGTGCCAGGCACTCACTATATTAGGCGCTGGGGACACATCAGTTCATAAGGCACAGCACTTGCTCTAAAGAATCTAGAAAATAATGTAGTCATTCTGAAAGAGGGGTCAGAATTTTTCTTTTTTATAATTAGTAAAACTTAACATTTAAGAGTGATTTATAGAAAACATTGAAAAGACCTGGAAAAAAAGATGAGAACAAGAATGAAATCTTTCCCTGGGGAACCCCTTAAGCTATCCATCTTTTTCTCAGGTTTTCTATGAAAAAGGCCCATCATGTGATTAAATCCAGTCCATGAATAATATGGACACTAGGAGAGTGACATAAGAATGAACTTTCCTTAAGCTCCCGATGCTATGGAACAAGAGGCAGAGGCATTTAAAAACATCCTTATTAGCATGGCGATGAAAACAATCAGTGTAGACACGGAAGGAAACAGGGAGATCACCCTGACCCGTGGCTCTCCACTCTGGCTGCATATTAGCATCATCAGGGGAGTATTTTAAAAATGATCATGTTCAGGCTTCCTCAAAAGATGAAAGTAAATTGGATTCCCGGGGAATGAGACCTTGGTATTGGCATTTTTAAAAGCTTCCTACGGCTGGGCGCAGGGGCTCACACCTGTACTCCCAGCACTTTGGGAGGTCAAGGCGGATCACCTGAGGTCAGGAGTTTGAGACCAGCCTGGCCAACATAGTGAAACCCCGGCTCTACTAAAAACACAAAAAATTAGCTGAGTGTGGTGGTGTGTGCCTGTAATCCCAGCTACTAGAGAGGCCAAGGCAGGATAATTGCCTAAACCTGGGAGGTGGAGATTTCAGTGAGCTGAGATTATGCCACTGCACTCTAGCCTGGGCAACAGAGCAAGACCCTGTCTCAAAAAAAAAAAAAAAAAAAAAAAAGCTTCCTACAGCCAGGGTTGAGATCTACTGCTCTAGGTCCACCCTTACTCACTGTGAAGCTGAGAAAACCCAGACCCACAAGGTGAAGTGAAGCACTCAACGCCATGCTCTAAAGCAGAGGCAGAGCCCAGCTTGGCTGCTAGTGTCTGGGCACGGTAATGCAGTGGGCCTGAACTCCTGGTGCTCCAAACATGTGCTTTTATCCATGCTTACTTTTTAGGAACCTTTAAATAGTCTCTCAACAGTAACTCTATTATACATTCAGATTGCCTAACATAACTGAAATCAGGGGTCCTTCTGAGATGTCAGAAGCCCATCTTGGTGGGAGAGGGGGAAAGCCAGAGTTTCAAGAGTTCAGCTTACCTTGCTCCTTTTCTCCTCCAACAAGAGTATCTCAGTTTTAATCTGTTGAATATATAGGTTTTGCATGTAGGATTTCATGTCAAGAAAAAAGCAAAGGCTGGGTGCAGCAGCTCATGTCTGTAATCTCAACATTTTGGGAGGTGGAGGTGGGAGGATAGCTTCAGGCCAGGAGTTTGAGACCAGCCTGGGCAACATAGCAAGACCCTGTTTCTACCAAAAGAAAGAAAGAAAGAAAGAAAGAAGGAAAGAAAGAAAGAAAGAAAGAAAGAAAGAAAGAAAGAAAGAAAGAAAGAAAGAAAGAGAAAGATCTAAAAAGAAGCTTCAAAAAAAAAAAAAAGAAGGAAAAGAAAAAAGAAAGAAAACAAATAACAACAAAACCAATTTAAATCTTCCCCCCAGGCCTCAGGGATATAATGGCTTGTGTTTTCGTTTAGCTATTGTTTTAATTACATCTCCTACCCTGGAAAGAGTATTTAAACACGAGAGAAGGTTAGACATTGAAGTCAATTTTTTTGAGGCTGCTAAATAATGTTGGCTCTGGTTTGGATCTTTTTTTCTTCTGATAACTGACTTCTTGTGTGACTTTGAGCAACCTCTCTGAGTCGGTTTCTTTCATATGTAAAATAAAGATGCTGTCACTGGGTCATTGCAGGTATTGCATGAAATGATAAACTTAGTAAAGGATTTAGCACAAAAAGCAAATGTAAAGCACTAAATGTATCCAACATGAAGCATGTGCTCAGAATTTATTAGTTTCATTCCCTTTCTTCCCTTTTAGTTGACAGCAATGGAAAAGTTTCTGTTAAATAGTGATATCAGATTACAGGCTAAATGATTTAGCACCTGGGATATTTTAAGGTTGGCCTTATTTTGAGAATTACTGGGTGTGTTTGTTTTGTTTTGTTTTGTTTTGAGATGGAGTCTCACTCTATGTCACCCAGCCTGGAGTGCAGTGGTGCTATCTCAGTTCACTGCAACTTCCTCCTCCCGGGCTCAAGTGATCCTCCCACGTCTGCCTCCCGAATAGCTGGGACTACAAGCAAGAATTACTGTTTTTGAATAGTACCTTCAAAAAACATAATCTTAGAAGACCCATTTTTATGCTACTACGGGCAAGAAATATTGTTTTTGAATAGTACCTTCAAAAAACATAATCATAGAAGACCCATTTTTATGCTACTACAGGCGAGAAATATTGTTTTTGCATAGTACTTTCAAAAAACATAACCTTAGAAGACCCGTTTTTATGCTACTACAGGTGAGAATTATTGTTTCTGCATACTACCTTCAAAAACATAACCTTAGAAGACCCATTTTTATGCTACTACAGGCGAGAAACATTGTTTTTGCATAGTACCTTTAAAAAACATAACCTTAGAAGACCCATTTTTATGCTACTATAGGCGAGAATTATTGTTTTTGCATAGTACCTTTAAAAAACATAACCTTAGAAGACCCGTTTTTATGTTACTTTGGTGCATCACAATGTTTTCAAAGTACAAAATGCAAAATAATTCAGTTTCAAGATCTTTAATATCTGAGACACTATTCAAGGACCAAGTCCTAATTCCTTCCATATTAATCTGCAACACTTCCCAAGTAACTCAACCAATATAAAGTGGATTAAGTCACCTAGAATATACATCTTCTTTTTTAATTACAGACACAAAGTTCCTACTTATAGTTATAATAGATTAGGCTGAGCATGCATTTTGGCAACACTCAAAGTAATTAAAAATGATTTAAAAGGCAAAAGAACAAAATTACCAGAGATGAAATACATCAAAGTAATCTAGTTGTTCAATTTTTTATTTAATCAAAGGCCTCAATTTGACTTTTTGCATTAACTTTAAGCAGGTGAAAACTGAACAATTCAGAAGGCCTTGAATGATTTATTCATGTTTTGCCATGTTTATGTATCCAATTTAAATTTAAATTTCACGGTTATTCAGACTACACAATGATAAGAATGGACAAGCAGGTTCACTTTAGGAATGGTTGTGAGTGATTATGCTAACTGCTAAAATAAAGGGATGAAAAATTGTGGAACAATTGCTTGTGAAAATAACCTAAACTAACGTTTAGATCTGCTCTGGTACTCAACTTGCTGCCAAATTTCCATGATGCTACTGACTTAACTGCCTTTGAAGAACTCTGCCAAGAGACTTCTCCTATCTGGAGGAAGAAAACACAGGGAGACCTTTTCCATAAGCTAAGAACAAATCTCAAGTTAACAGGATCCAGATAAAAAGGTAGTAACAGCTGACAAGACTGGCGAACTGTGTGAGCTGTGAGCTTGTACATACACACGAGGGCCACGGCCCCCAGATTCCATCACGTTCAACAGTGAGGCTTGCCCTTCTTTTTCAAGCATCATGTGCTCATTTTAAACAGATGTCAGACGCAATTTTACCACACAGATGGAACCAACCATTTAAACTAACTTATTCTGCCAAGTCTGTTTGGGGAAGGGCTGCATATCTAGAAATGCACATTTTGTAGTCATATCATGCTTTCAACTTAAATTCCTGCCACCCCTGACTACAGATCAACAGTTTTCCAATAACCAATGAGATAGATTAGCAAGACATAGCCTATTATTCTAAGTTTACTAGAAGTGAGAGTTTTTATCAACACACACACACACACACACACACACACACACACACACACACACGAGTCTTGAAAGATCTTCCAAGAATGCAATTATACAGTAAGTTAATTTCTTATCCACAAAAGTATAGCTGTATTAACAACCCTTCCTTAAGTGGATACACTGGAATGCTGCCTTAGTTATCTCAAACCACTTTCCTGCAGCATTATTTTGCACTTACTTGTAGTCATTCTTCTCCATCTACCTTCACCCCTACCAAGCATCTGGCTCCTCCTCCTGCCTTCCTCCCACAGCACTCACACTTTCCTCTTGAACAGCACTGAAGGCATACAGGTCTGCATCTGACATGCTTGATTTTTCAGGTGTGGCTCTGTAACACAGACCTATCGTTGGAACCAGAAGCTTGATATGGTTTTAGTGAAACTTGTTCTGTGTCATAGATAAGAAAGCCGGATAAAGAACATGAAGATGAACTCAAAGACATAGACATATTCTTACGTGGCTGTGCTGAGGTCTGCCAAAGAAAAACTTTGAAAGATTGCCAGGAATCTGAACTTAAGTATCAAGGGCCTTTTGTTGACTCAGTTTTGCTACTGTTCTTTGTTGGTGGTTGGTTAGTTGAAATTTCATAAATCACCCCAGGGAAAATCTGGGGTCCGGAAAGATGAGATAAAGACTAATGATTGTGGGTGAAATATTGGCTGTGCTGTCTCCTCCGGTCACTTCATTTTCTCACCATACTGCCTCTCTCTATTTTCTTTACATTTTTTCTTTTAAGTTTTTGTACATTCTCAACCTTTAAAAGTCAAAATTCTGTAACGTGCATATCTTGAGGAAGTCTGATTCCACTCCTGACTCCTTTAGTTGCCTCCAAAGGCAACTAAAAATGTGAGTCCTCTTTGTGTTTCCTGAACTTGGTGCAAATAGTCCAAGATTTCTTAGTTACAGAAGGGATGGGCATGAAGGCATTTTAAAGGGGGCAGCAGGGATTGGTGGGGGCTGCCCTGAGAGAGGAGCTCTTAGTCTGTGGGGAGGGAGAGGGACAGAGGTGACGGGTTAGTATGATTCATTGGATTGGAAAAGGAATTTAAGTGTAATTGTTGTTTCAGTCATTAAACATTTTACAATTTGTTGATGTCGTTTCCTACATTATGAGAAAGCAACTAAAACACACCTGGGTTCAACATAAATGGCTTTATCACATTTAGTGAAGGCTGGAAAGATCTTGTGATTCACAATTTGCCAATTTAAATTGTTATTCACAAGAAAGAAATCTTGGTTTGGAGCCAGTTGGCTGCAAGTCAGGCTGAAGTTCACCTGAAAACATGTTAATTAATCACATTTTAAAAACATCTTCACTGGATAAAATGTGTGTCCAGAGAAGTTTCTTGTTATGTGGGCTTCATCACGGGGTTGTAAGGTCCTCGAGGGCAGGGACCAAGTCTGTTTCACTACATGGTGTGTATCTAGAGCCACACAGTGTGCTCAAAACACACTAGGTACTTAACAAATAATCACGGAACAGATGAATGACAGAATCAGATGGAAACAGCCTACCAGAGAGGGTGAGTAAGCATTTATTGCATTCAAGGGTACATTACTGGATCCTCAGGAAAAACAGGAAATTCAGGAAAGAGTTCAATCTCTATTTCTGGAATTTGTAATCTAGATGTAGCATATGAGTTTATTACTTTTGAGTTAAAACAACAAAATTGAGCTAATTATAGCAAAAAGTCCCAGTGAAGAAATGATTTTGGCAGGATGATAAAGAAGGGATGAATGGTAGGGAAGATTCCTGAGAAAGGTCTTCAAGAGCTTTGCTAGTTAGAAAATTACTGAGGAAAGAAGCAGTTACTATCCAACAAAGGGCACTTCAAAGAAGGTAGAATTTGATCATTTGGCTTTGAGTGTCCCGAGGTCTAAACTTTTCAGCTTAAGCTAGAAAATAATTTACAACATGAAATTAGGTTTAGAATTTAGCATTGGTGTAAAAGGCTAAAATATTTTATAGAGTTTCTGATTTTATTAAAGTAATTTTACACTGCTATAAAAATATTTTCTAAAATTTTGGGGTGCTTCCTAACAGTGGCAAGACAGATTCTAGACTATTGTGGCCTAGAAGGAGAATTTATGAGCTATCTATATTAGGAAGCGTACAAAACAAGGTCTAAACTGAATCCAGTATCATATCTAATGAGATTTATTTTCAAGGATGCAAAACTTCAAGCATATCAAAAAGGAAAAGAAAATCCTAGACCAAGTAGAATGGAAAAGTTGTTAGCACAAAGGAAAGGGAGAAACTACCAAGTGTTTGTGTTTGCTTTGTGTGTGTGTGTGTGTGTGTACATGCACAAGTGTGTTTTCCTGGAGAGTTTTCTTTGAAGTCAGACTTTGAAGTTGGCTCTGCTGTGTGACACATCAACTATCCTTATCCAACAATACTAATCTTACTGTATCCTTCTTTGCTTCCATTTCACCATCCATCCTTCTTACCTTCAACTTTGCAAACTTACAATGGCCATTTTTTCCCCCCAAATGCACAATTGCTCTTAAGTAATGACTTTAGTGTGTCAGGGATAAACATTTCTATCTAGCCAGAGTTGTATAAGCCAAACTAATTTCAGAGAGATGACTTTCATTTTATTTAGTGAAATGTTGATGACTTTTCCACTCAGTTCCCTCAATCTTTTTTAATTTAATGGATTTGGATAGAAGATGAAGTTCTAGAAGTACATCACACTCTTCAGGAATGAGATCAGCTTTGCCATGTACTAAGAATTAAGCTTTGCCCTTGTTCTAAGTACATAATACATAATTCTAATCTCTAAGAAAGTAATTGTTCTATAGGATGTTTTGTGGAAAATAGCTGTGGATTAAAATAAAATAAAAACAGCATCACTGAATAAAAATTGAGCATAGGTATATACTTTTATAATTACTGAAAGGTTATGTATCTTAGGGGAGGACATATGTTTTTGTATTATCAATAAAAGGCTAAGGGGTTAGGCCAGGCACAGTGGCTCACACCTGTAATCCCAGCACTTTGGGAGGCTAAGGGGGTGGATCACCTGAGGTCAGGAGTTCAAGACTAACCTGGCCAACAAAGTGAAACCCCTTATCTACTAAAAAATAAAAAATTAGCTGAGTGTGGTGGTGGGTGCCTGTAATCCCAGCTACTCAGGAGGCTGAGGCAGGGAGAACTGGTTGAACCTGGGAGGCAGAGGTTGCAGTGAGCTGAGAGTGCGCCACTGCACTCCAGCCTGGTCAACAGAGCAAGACTCCATCTCAAACAAACAAACAAAAACCAGAAAACAAACAAACAAAGAAAAAATCAAACAACGACAACAACAAAAAGAAGGCTAAGGGGTTAATTTAATTTAACAGAATAATTTTGGCAGGGGGCAAGAGAGGATCTGAGAACAAGAAAGTCAAAAATCCTGATCATTGGGAGAATATCCACACTTGTTCCATGTTCAAATACTTCCTTTGCATGTGAAAATCCTCAAGTTGATTCATTGATTTTTTGGGATTTGGGAAGAGGAAGGAGGAACTAGAAATCAGGCTTAAAGTTTTCAGAAAACAACAATCAACATTCTCAGCTCTAAGCAGCAGTAACAACAAAGGCCAGAGAAGATTATTGTGAGGGCTTGGGATCAGATATCTAATCTAATTATTAATAGAAATTTGATTTCACACGACGTTTTGTAGAGCCCAGAAAGTTATATTTGGATGATTAATTCTTATGACATCATGATAGGCAAAAAGCATCAATATTTGGGTTTCCCCCTTCCATGATATGGCCGTCCTCCGAGTTATGAAAACATATTCTTAGAATTCAAGACAGATCACACTAGATTGGAATGGTTCTACTGCTCCAGCCCTTGGAATTCACTTCCCCTCCAATGCCCTCTGACACACACACAATTGTGGAAGGACTGCTCACGCCTGTGTGCCCATCACTGCAGCAGGTGTAAGCGTCTTTGTCATCACTGTCACCAGGTGAATACAAGGTACAGCAGCAGACTCATGCCATTGGAGGAAGTGAGACAGCTGGGGGGCTCTGCTGCAACTGATGGTTCCTGTGATTCATGCATGGAGACCATACGGTTAGAATTCTACCAACAAGTTGGCATTAATCAGTGAGGATTTTCTCCTTGGTTTTCAGTCGATTTTCATTTTCTATTTGTGAAGCATTAGCTTCATCAACTCCATTCAGTGACTTCAGACTGTGCCTTGATTCCAAACAAGTGAATCACTGTAGAGGATGATGAAACCCTGGGTGACAGATAATCTTTTAATCAGTTTGTTTACCGAGATTGGCTGCTAGTGGCATGTCATGAAGAAATAATACTGAATACGCTACCAGTTATTATTACAAACTGCTATCAAGACAGATTTTTTAAAAAAGCAGTAAGGGATCAAATTTCTAGCAGGCACAATTCTTAGTTTTTCTTAGCTATGCTTGATTTTTAGTGATGTGGCTTTCCAGGATCCTTGTTGAAAAATAATTCAAGAGAAATTTCTGTGATATTCTTGCACTAATTCTTCTCCTGAAGGAACAAAAGCAATTTTTTTCATCTCTTTTGAAAATTTGAAAAGGGTAGAGAGTTTTGAATGAAAAGATTGTACAAGAGAGTTTTAAATAAAAAACTATTTGAGAAGGTATAGCATTTGGAAAAAAAGGGAAGAACTTTTGTTCTTCTTACATGATTAAATATAGCATTAAATTGATAACCAAATTATTCAATTGATAATTGGGAGAGGGAAAGGGCAAGGGAAATGTTCTTCTTGCTTCCCAGTGTAGTTTTGGTGGGAGCAGCAGCTAGTTTTATTCCCATAATGATTTATGAAAAAGAACGGAAAGAGTGATTTGTTAACCATTGAAGAAATATTCATTCATATGTTCATTCAGGGCAAAATTTTGGCACTTTTGAGCAAAAATGTCAAAATTGAATATGACCAAATATTGACTTGAGGTATATGTGAAAATGAGTGTAATATGAAAATGTTTAAAGCTGTACTCACGTAGTTAAAAATTTTCTCTACAGTTTATAATATTGGCACTACAATACGCATATGGAGTATAAGCTCAGAAAAATGTTGCATTTATTGATGTTGATGTTTCATAATCTACTTTAAAGAAATGGGAGAGACACAGAAGTATTACAGGGATATTTACAGCTGTCCTTGTTCACCACTTTGCATGGGAGGCTCTGTTTCAACATGGTGGATCCAAGGGTCTTGCTCCACCTAACATGGTTGGAAATACTATTTGCCACATGTAATTCTATTTTGCACCCTTTGGCTTTAGACCATGAGAGCCAAAAGCCACAATACCTCCAAAAGAGGAAATAATTTTTCCACTATTTATATTTTCTGTGAGACAGCACAGGCAGATGATTTATATAATGCTGTAGAAAATTAATATTAGTTGCAGCCAGACTCAACTTTCCAGCCTTCAGCATCCATTTGAGAAAGCCAAAGATGTTGTGTCTGAGTTTTAATTTTAATGAGTTAAAAATAAGTGTTCTTTTCTGCTGTTTCCTGAATGAATATAAAAAAGTACGAACATTGCCAATCAAGGAACACTACTTTGATTTTGATCCAATAGCAATACTAACAAAAAAGAGTGAAAAAGTTAAAAAAAGTGTTTTTCAGAGAGAATGGGGCTCCAACAAGACAGTATATGTGCATTTGTTTGCTGTTTAAAACTTCCTTTGATCCACAAATCTGCTTCCATCCTATCCTAAGAAATTTCAAGAAGATAATATTACCATCAGTTAAAGTCATCATATGTAAAATCTTCATCTTCTCTTTATAAAATTCAAGCTCTTTCAGGCTTTCCTTTATGAATCTATTTAAAGAAAATGATAATGAACTCTTGGCATATGTTAATCCATTAGTACAACAAATAACCTAACTACTGAAATATAGATAATAACTTAAGGAAATTGTTTTTGAAAATATAAAAACATACATTACTTGGGTATAGATTTAAGCATAGAAAAATACTATAAAATCAATGTCCACTTTCTTTTTTCTTACAATACATACCTTGAGAGGAAAAATTTACACTGACCATAAATTCATTAAAAAGAAAAAATATTTTTTTTTCCTTTTCCTTTCTTTCTGTTCCACGAGAGAAAGGAAGCCAAAACTCAATAAAACAGTTTATATGTTAATCACAGAAGATACTCAATGCTCACTCTGCTTGGGGAGTCAGCCAGAAGATTCGGAACAAGTTGTTCTCATGATTCTTAACTGTGAAGTATGGTAACGACAGGTCAGTTGGATTTGTAAGCTAGCTGGTTTTAAAAAGATCTTGGCCATTTGTGAAGCCAATATATTTTCCTTTTCTTAGTCTCATAAGAATGACCTCAAGGAACCTTAACACATTTCCTTCAAATTTGTGCTATTGTTAATCAAAGTTCACTCCAGCAATTATTTTAAAATTAAATTTTTGACACAATGAAATTTGACCCTGAGTTGGTAGGAAAAGTTGATAAATTGCTTTTTAAACTGATGTGGTGCTACATTAATTGGTTTTCTTGTTTTTCTGGAAAACTTCAGCATGTTAGTAGCTCTCCATAACATTTTATAATTGGATCCTTAAGAGTTTCATGAAACTGTTTTTTAAAAATGTTTTCAAAAAACATTTTTACTGTATCTAAACTGTACAGAAGCCAAAGTTCTAGTTAAAGTATTCTGTAATTGTTTCTAGGAAAACAAAAATGAACTATAAACTCTCTATCTTCATGTCACTTATCTGTATGACTTTCCAAATAGATATGTCCTCTTTGGCTGCAATAATAAATCTCATTATTTAATATCTGACAGAATAAACATGGCCACTCTTGATAGACATGTTGACTGATGGACTGAGACATATAGATACATGCCATGAGATCTCTTTATAAGGTAAATCAACTTTTTTTTCCTGCCTTTTGAAATGCAGAAAGATAAACAGATAATGTTTCTGGATATGGAGCAGTTGATTATATCTATCAGAATTGAATTTCATACTAAGAGTAAGAAACCCTTCAACACTTCCATTGGTGTTTCATTAGAGATACTCTGCTGAGCTTTAGACATTTCAAACCAGCGGCTAAGAACAGACAGAACACCTCTAAAGTAGTTAAAATGGAAAATGACCTATTAAGTAAGCAATAAGTCTTGCCTGTATCTCTGTTATGTTTATCAGTCCAAACTCTGCCCTTCTTCTATAAAGTATAGTCTGAATAAATATTTTTTGACGATGATAATAACTTTAGATACTCCAAATTTAGCATGAAAAGAGTAAATTAAAAACTGCCTGACCTCAAATTTGTAGTGTGAAACAATGCCTATTTTATATTCAAAGCTCAGGAGAAATAGCATGTTAAGTGAAGCATATATATTAGTTTCAATGTTAGAAAAATTCTTTACCTTTTCCCCCTGTACATCATCATTATTAAATATTATCCATGAGAGCCTACATAGAAGGCCTTGTGAGCTCAATAATACACCTGTGGTTAATACTGAGGTTCAAAGGCTGTTATGGATGTCAGTCATCTAGGGATATGGTTAAAATAATCACTGGTGGAAAACTAAAAGTGCAAAGGCTAGGAATATGAAGAGTTGTGAGACTGGAAGACCATCAGACTCAAAAGTCTGGGGACTGGTCATGATTAAACAACTCATTGTGAAACTCTCTGTATATCCCCTTGCTGGTCTTTACTATCATAGGGGGAAAATGAGAGAAAGGAATTTTCCTCTCCCATATATTGTAAATGAGATAAAAATTTGAGATACTTTAAGATTTCTGAATGCAAGTTGTTCAATAACTAAGTTATAATTAACAGCAATATCAAGCACTTTACCGTTAAACAAATCCATATTTATTTCCTTGTCTCCTAGCTTTTTCAATTAGACTGAATGTTAAGGCAGAGAAGAAATAAAGGTGTCTTTGGCTTCTTAGAGGAAATAGTTACATTGAAAGTTGTACAAAATTTTTTGTAGGCTTTCGATTTTTCTCTATTTTTTTCTACAAATTAATGCAAAGGTTTTCCTAATCATTACATAAAAATGTAACACTTCTATAGCAGTCTATGATGTATTAAATAAGTAATAAGTCTTGCTTATAACTCAGTTTTGTTTTTCAGTCCAAATCCTGCTCTCTAGGAATTACAGTGTGTAATATGATTTGATGATGATGATGTCTTTAAAAGGTATATCATAAAATGAATGGGGAAGGGTGCTAATCTCATCTATGTCAATTACATTATTTTTATTCCTTTTAATGGAATCATCAAGTAATTTGTTTAAAATGTAACACTTCATCTGAGAGGCATAATTGCTTTAACATTGTTGTGATAGTTTTTTGATGAACTATAGGAACACATATAGATGGTTTTTCATGTTAATATGAATGTGATGTATGTAGCAATTGGTTCTATAAAAGGCTGTTGGGAACTGTTTTCTCTTGAACAGCAGTGGTCTTATGGATATCTGCATGACCTCTGCCGAAGTAAAATACTGTGATTTGTGAGAAGACATGACCTTTGGACACAGCTGGTCTAGTCCTGGCTCTGATGTGTCAGTGAAAGTGGAACAGTTACATGGCTCTCCCAAATCTCTGTTTTCACTTGGTTAAATGAGGGTTACATGTACTTACTTACAGAGTCATTATGAGAATTAAATGACATTAAATGTTAAAATTTGTGAGTGGTCAATATATGTACTTCTTTTCTCCTCCTCAGTCTCTTAAGAATATTCTACACCAGTATTGCAGAATAAAGAAACAGGGATATGTTAATTTGTTTGATATAATAATTTCACAATGTATACATATATCAGGTGGGGTGCGGTGGCTCATGCCTGTAATCCCAGAACTTTGGGAGGCCGAGGCAGGCAGATCACTTGAGGCCAGATGTTCGAGACCAGCCTGTCAACATGGCAAAACCCTGTCTCTACTGAAAAATTTAAAAATTAGCCAGGCATGGTGGCGTGTGCTTGTAGTCACAGCTGCTCAGGAGGCTGAGGCAGGAGAATCACCTGAACCCAGGAGATGGAGGTTGCAGTGAGCTGAGATTGTGCCACTGCACTCCAGCATGGGTGACAAAGCAAGATTCTATCTCAAAAAACAAAACAAAAAAAAAAAAAAAAAAAGGAAAAGGAAAAAAGAAGCACATGCTTTTCCTTTAAATTTGTAGGAAATTATATTTTTTTACAAACTCATTTTGCCTTCAAATAATACAATGACTAAAAAAAGCATCTTGAATGATCATATTGTTATAATAATGAGCTTTTCCCTTGTATGTTCAAAGGATATAATCTGATATGAAAAGTCTTCACTAATATGATTATTTCACATGAGATATCGATAGTAGCAGAATATGAAATCTTTTTTGAAAGGATGAGAGCAAGAGAAAAATAACTTAAGGGAATAAGAATCAAATTCTGTCCTCAGGAATTTGAAACCCTCAGCATCTATTTTGGAACTTGTAGCTTTCACCACGCAGCAATGAGGAGAATGGGTGACTTGTGAAACATCCACTCATGTTCCAGTGGAGAAAAACATGATCAGTGCATCCTTTTTGAATGGGCTTTATTTATGGATACAGTTCTCAGAGATCCTGGAATGTCTTTGCTCTGTCCTTCAGCTGCCGGTTTGAGGTAGGCTCCTATAGATTGGTGGTAGGTTTTTCAGAGGTTTTCTCTGAAGCAGTTTTCTTAAGCCCATGAAGAAAGGCCAGTGACACAGAGGGCTGTGGGCTGTGTAAACATCTTCCTGCTAATGTCCCAAGTGTTTTAACAGTGGAAGATTTCAATTTTAGTTATAGCACTATTTCCCAGGATTAAAGGCTCAAGTTTGAATTCAGTTAATGACAAAATGATTCACTAGGAGGTAACTTCTGTGAGAGACAGGCCTTTGTCTTGTTCTCTGCTGAATGCCTTAGAATAGGTCCTGAAATAATATCGGGCATGTAGTAGGTGCTCAATAAGTATTTGTAGAAAAAAATGAATGAATACTTTTTAAAAAATTGACCTTGATTTGTACAACACTCTGGTGCATGAAATTATTAGAAACAAAACATGTGTGATGCCTTTTATTATGTGTTGACCCCAAGATAATCTTACCAAATCTCACAAAATGTGGCAAAAGAGGATATAAAAAAAAAATCTTAGTGGAAAGTTAAGTCTTTAATGCAATAAAGAAGACAATACATAAACTAATAATGGTAACAAATGCTCATTGAATATTTACTGGAACCATGCAATGATCTAAGTGGTTTATCTATATCATCTCATTAAATAACAACCATATATTGATGTGTGAATCAGGCATTGTAGAGTAGTGGCTGAAGACAGACTTTGGAGCTCAACATTCTGGGTCTAAATTCAGGCTCTGATACTTTCTCTGATAAATTCAGGCAAGTTGCTTATCTTCTTGGTTTCCAAGTGTCTTTATCTGTAAAAGGGGGGAAATAATACTTTCTGCCTTATACAGCTGTTGTGAAGTTTAAATGAACAATTGATCCTAGAAGAGTACTAGGCATGTAATATCTATCTGTCATTCTCTCTCTTGCTCATGTAGAACAGTGCCTTGTGCAAAGTAGGAGCTAAATCTTAGCAGTCATTGTGTGTTACTAATATCATTCCCATTTTGCAGATGAGAAAACTGATGCCCAGAGAAGTAACTTGTTCAAGATCACACAGCTAGTAGCTATTGAAACTAAGGTTGGGATCTAGGTAGTCTAACTGGGTACCTTTTGCTCTTAACCACTATGCCATTGTATCTCCTCAAATGAATGTGCTGAAAAGGTATTTAACTCACTCTTAGTAATAAACTACTCCTAGAATTTATTCAATAATTTTCAAATGATAATTTGACACTTCTTGACTAGAATATCATTTCGAAGATTTCTAATGAATAAGTACAGGTGTTTCTGTAGGTTATTAATAAAAATATGCTATTATCCACCCAGTTGCCTGATTAATTTTAAGAGCCAATGCACTAGAAAATGATTGCTATTTTCTGTAATTTAGGCTTCAAGAATTGTTAGTAACTAAAAATAAGCCTCATCACAGAGAGACCAGCTTTGCATTCATTTGATATTAGCAAATTCTTTATGTTCAATTCCCCATCTGAAGTGGTAGATCCTCAACAATAGCTTGTAGTTTAGGATATATTTATGCAGATTCTCTATGGCACAAGGAAGAGCACAATCATCTTTCAGTGACAGTATAAGAGGCTGACACTTTTGAAAAATGGTTGAACCATACATTTAATTTAAAAAAGGGTGAGAAAATAACATGTATCACTAACAGTGCAGGCTACATTTAAGTAGCAAATATAAAGAAATTGTGTTTGTTTTAATGGTGAATTGCCTTTAGTTGCATCAATGGAATGATCATGAAAAGGATAAAAAAATCAATTATTTAATTTCCAAATCTCCCCTCAGAGCAGTTCAGCTTTGTAAGTTTAAACAGTTTGTGAAATCTAGCCAAGTATGCCAAATACAGTATAAAGTGAAAGACAAACTTCAAAAAGGTGATTTTTCATTAAAAACTACAGCCATTTTTCTTCCTGAAATCAGCCAGATACGCTTATCCAGACAGATGCAGGCCAAGGTCAAAGTGATAAATTTTTGGCAAATTAAACCGGACATGTTAGGTTTAGACACTGCCCCTACTGCAGTCATTCCATATCACCTTAGAGTCCCCATAGCATCGCAGTGAACACGGGAGGAAAAACTATTAAATAAACTTGTATTTCTCCTCAGAAGGCTCAGATATTTTTGAAGCTTCACTTCTGTATTCAAATTTTCCCAAAATAATCTGAAAAGTTAAAAGGCAATTAGTATACTGAAAGCAGAATTTCTCTGCCACTGAGGTTATGCTTTCTTTAATTCTTTTATCTGTCAGTCTCTTTAATTTTTTATCTGTAGCATATATTTTTGAGCCTCTTTTGGATGTCTAGTTGGCAGGTACGGAGCCAAGGTGTCAAGAATGATTCCACTTCTCAATTTTTACACAGAGTAATCATACCATTCTCGACGCATGTTTGGCTATGTATGGGGGCAACTACTGATAATAATATTATCATTAATTTATGCAGAATAAGAGAAATAGGTTTAATTTGGATACTCCAGGTCAGTGAATAACAGTTACATATTTAAAATGCGCTATTCTAGAAATGAAAAAGAAACTTTTATTTAGAAATAAATCATAAAATACTGTTTGGTTATATATAAGGCAAAGCAACTTTTTGCTAGATATTGTTCTATTTCTCTGAAATCTCTTCAGTAGAGAGCCTTAGCACCTCTGTTACCTGCCTCCCTGAGCTTCAGTCATATTCTTAAAGCGGCAGCTCTGGTCACAGGTTCTCTGTAGGAGTTACTGCTTTAGCAGAAAATGCTCTTCTCCTCCTATGGGCTGGGTAAGCTCTCTCACAGCTTCTCACAGGCATGGTGTTTCAGACATATGCCCTTACAAAACAACATTGTGTTTGCTCAGAACACTTATCTAAAGTTGTATTTACACATTCATGAGTGAGGTAATCTGATGACTAACTTTTCCCTGCATTAGACTGTAAGAGGGTCAGAACAATGTTGGTTTGTTTCCCAGCTTTATCTCAAGGATCCACAGAGTGCCTGGCATGGAGAAGGAAACCAGCATTCAGTAGTTGAGAGAGAAAAGAAAGAAAGAAAGAGATGGGGAGGGAGGTGGGGGTGGGGAAGAGAGGAAGGAGGGGAGGAAGAAAGGAAGGAAAGGAAGGAAGGGAGGGAGGGAAAGAGGGAAGGAGGAAGGAAGGAAGGGAGGGAGGAAGGGAGGGAGGGAAGGAGGAAGGAATGAATGAAGGAAGGAAGGAAGGGAGGGAGGAAAGGTGGAAGGAAGGAAGGGAGGAAAGAAGGAAGGAAGGAAGGACAGAAGGAAGGAAGGGAGGAAAGAAGGAAGGAAGAAAATAAGGAAGGAAGGAAAGAAGGAAGGAAGGGAGGAAAGAACGAAGGAAGGAAGGAAAGAAGATGAGCAGGGCTGGGGAGTCTCTCCAGACAGATAAGATTCAGGCCAGGTTAGGCAACACCCATCCTATGCATGAAGGTAGAAGGAAGCAAGGTTAAAAAATAAACAGAAAAATAAATGCAAAAAGAAGGCAAAAGAAATAAAATTGAGGATATTAGACAGGGAAAGGGAATTAATACTCACTGAGATCTATCTTAGTCTAGTTACTTTATAAACATTTCAGTTCGATGACCGTCTTATGGAACAGGGATTTCTGAATCTTTGTTCAATAAGACCCCACTAGACACTAATGTCCTTCATATTATGCTGTATTTTTTTCCACTCATCTAAATTTTTTTTTCCTTTATGACTTTATTTTAATTTAAATTTTTTTTCCCACAGGGAGTCATAGCCTACAGATAATTAACACAGATTATCTGTGCCAGCTATTTCTCTAAATACTTTGCATGTATTACCTTATTTAATCCTTAAAACAACTTTACTGTTATTCCCCCTTTACCAATAGGGAACACTAAGGCTAAGAGTTACAGAGCTAGTATGTGCGGAAGCCATGACTCAAATACAAGTAGACTCAAATTCAGAATCCTTGTGCTTAATTGCTACCTGATACTGCTTCTTTGTAGAGCAAGCAGATTATTAAGCAATTGAAGTGATTTGTCTGAGCGGTCTTTATTATTCTGACTAAAACGGTTTACTAGGACATACACATTAAAGCCATCTCTGCCCCCATCTGGTAGTGTTGACTGACAGCTGGTAGCATCCCAGAATCCTAGTCACACCTGGCCTGTCTTCCTATTGTCCCAGTGATCGCATCACCAGTGACTGGACATGACTGGCTGGGGAGACTCTCCAGTCAGATAAGATTCAGGCCAGGTTAGGCAACACCCATCCTGTGCGTGAAAACAAATATCAGAGCCAGGCAAAAAAGTTTCCTGCTGAAATGTTAATAATTTGGCTGAAATAATAACCATCTCAATAATAATGCATAATGATAATAATGCATAATGACTCAGTTTCCTTTGGTAGACATTGTCAAATTATTAAATCTTCTTTTTGGGAATAGGCAGGCCCTTTCTGATTCTGCTTCAAGTCTCTACCTCTCACTGGGAAATAAAGGGCTGAATTTTAGGTACGATTCAGAACATCAAAGAATGTTCAAGCTTAAAGTGCTTTGAGGTCATGAATACAACAACCTCATTTTATAAGAGAGAAAACTAAGGCCCAGAGAGGCATTTTAAGAAGAATGAATATTTCTTTCCGACCTTAAAATGACTCAGAGAGAAAGACACCATGGAAAATAAACACTTTTTATGTGCTGCCTTCACATTTAGTTACAAAACAGAGAAAACCAATGGGTAAATGATTGTTGCTATCAATATTTCTTCTCATTTTTACATTTCACTCATTTTCTATAGACGTGAAAAGAAAGAAATGCCTACTCTATGCTAAGGGAACACGTGCTCGTGGGGCACCCAGGGGCCAAATACCAGCCTAGTTGGGAGATGTGCAGGTAGGTTTATGTGGTCTGTACCGGAGATACTCTCTGGCTTGCATCAAGTTTGAGTAAATAATAAGGCCTGAAAAGTATTTGTTGAGTGAATGAAAGACTGCTTAAATTAATCAGTGGGGAAGCGTACATGAGGCATTTCTCCTCTGAGGTGTATGGAATAGACTGGAAGAAAACAATATACGATACATGTTCAGGGAGGCAGGTGCTTAGTGGAAAGATCTCTCTCCAAGGAGGACCTGTTTGTAAGTTGAAGAAAAAGTTTGGAACCTTAGGATTTAAACTAGGACAACTTCTGGCAAAAAAAGATGCTTGACAGAGTTGGAAATCCAATTTCAAACCCAGAGTAAGGGTGTCCTTTACATTTCCCTAAAGCAGAAAAGTGTCTCTGGAGAAAGAACGCATGGGCTGGAATTGCAGACTCACTCTGAGTGGAAGCAGAGCCCCCAGCTGTGGTGGGTTGGCAGTCTCCGCTCTGAACTACCCCTTCTGTCTTGCTTGCTTTGTGATGATCCGGGAGCCCTGCCAGCTAGTGTCCCTGAGGGACTGGGTTCAAGCAATCAAGTGTGCCAAGGCCCAGCCGCTCCTCCTCAACCCAGCTTCCACCCGCTCGCCAAAAGCACTGAGGGTTCTGTAATGCTCAACGAACATCAAATTGACAATATTGGCAACATTTCCAGACATGTCAAGGCCTTGTTTCTTAAAATACAGTCTCATATATGACAAGTGTGGTACAGGGTTAATGAGTTTTTGCAAGTTTCAGATGTTGTTGGCCGGGCGCGGTGGCTCACGCCTGTAATCCCAGCACTTTGGGAGGCCGAGGCGGGCGGATCACAAGGTCAGGAGATCGAGACCATGGTGAAACCCCGTCTCTACTAAAAATTACAAAAAAAAATTAGCCGGGCGCGGTTGTGGGCGCCTGTAGTCCCAGCTACTCGGGAGGCTGAGGCAGGAGAATGGCGTGAACCCGGGAGGCGGAGCTTGCAGTGAGCCGAGATCGCGCCACTGCACTCCAGCCTGGGCTGGGCGACAGAGCGAGACTCCGTCTCAAAAAAAAAAAAAAAAAAAAAAAGTTTTAGATGTTGTATGTCTTACAATAGAGCACAAAATCTGTTCTGGGTCTGAAACAGTATTACTAATGTTAGAAGTATTTAACGTTTCTTTTAAAATACTTAAATCACTTGAAGTTTCAATTATGTATAACTTGAGGCCAACAACATCCGTATTTCTGTAGCATACTGTAGCCTTCTTTTGTTTATATGTCAGTTTTCCCTATTTGACTATAACCTTCTTGATGGTAGGAACCACGCTTTATGTTTTTAAAAAAGCTTTCTTGAGGTATAATATACAAACCATAAAATTCATTGGTTTTAATTGTACAATTTGCCAGGTGTGGTGGCTCATGCCTATAATCCCAGCACTTTGGGAGGCCAAGGCAGGTAGATTGTTTGAGGTCAGGAGTTTGAGACCAGCCTAACCAACATTGTGAACTCCATCTCCACTAAAAAAAAATACAAGAATTAGCCGGGTGTGGTGGTGCATGCCTGTAGTCCCAGCTACTCGGGAGGCTGAGGCAGGAAAATTGCTTGAACCTGGGAGTTGCAGGTTGCAGTGAGCCGAGATCATGCCACTGCAATCCAGCCTGGGTGACAAAGCGAGACTCCATCTCCAGAAAATAAATAAATAAATACATAAATAAATGCACAATTTTTTGATATTAGTACATTTACAGAATTGTGCAACTAGTACCACATCTTATGAAATCATTTCTATCACTCCAAATATAAGTCCCCTGATCATTTGCCTCCACTCTCATCCCTACTCCCCGGCTTAGGCAACCATGAATCTATGCTTTTGTCCTACTTATTCTTGAAGCCCCAGTGCCTCAGGAAATGCTTTAGTTTATTAAATTAATGTCTTAAGTAATGAATTAATTAGTTCCTAGGGACATAGCGCTCTCTACTCATGATTTCCAACTTTTCATTTGTACGCCAAGTATTTTAATCTGGCATCATCTCATTTCATGAGAAAAACCTTGTAAGGTGGTTAGGGCAGGGTGATACTTTTTGAAAATGATAAAACAGACTTAGAAAGAGTGAGTGATATGCTCAAATTTCCCAATTGTAAGTGATAAAGCTATGCCTTTTGACTACATAGCCAGTATTAACTCCATCATGGTCAAATTAGGGTGATAGACTATTGAGAAAACTTGGGGTCTCCATAAATATATTTGGACTTTTATGTAGAAGTTAAATAAAAACTCCCATTATCTTTAACCCTGAATTGATTTGATGAAGTAAAATAAAAAAAATTTTATTTTAAAACGAGGTTGGCACATGCATAATAACAGAGAACTGAAAAGAGTAACACATTTTTTCTCTTGTTAATTGGCAAATTTGAGAGCACACAGCTTTCTGAGGACTTCTTTGTGTGGCTGGTTGTTCAATTTTGTTCTTCATTTTGGGAGAGGATGCACAATTCACCTGCTTTTACATAGCCAAATTGATATGGGAAAGAATTATTAAAAAGCTTACAGAAGAAAAGGAAATTACTTTTTATTGAAACATACTTTAACGATCAAAATTATATTTATTTTGGTAATGTGTGCTATATTTTACAGACGTATGCTTCCGTGGTAGAGGCAAGCATAACTTTCCTTTAAATGTGGTTCTGGTGGGTGCATGCCTGTGAAGGTTTGTTATCTGTCCCTCAGGGCAGATTCTTGCTGGTTCAAGCAAAGGAAGACATAGTTCCTTGCCTGAAGTAAAATGGACTTCAGTTGGCAGCTGAATTTGTCCAGGACTTACAGAATATCATACAGGAGTAAGTCCTGCTTTCCCTGGATATCCAAAAAAATTGAGGAGAGAGTGACTATTGAAGAATTTTAAAGCATCTCTGGGTTCGTAAAGCACTAATTCCTTTTTATAGAGCATTATTTGTAAATTACTACAATAAAATTTTACTTTACTCTTTTAAATCCTCAGCTCGTATGTGTAATTTATCAATATGAATAGTTGTTTTTATAAGTTAGCTATTTTGTTTGTACTCTCAGCTCTCTGGAGACGCGTATAGCTCCAGTTACAGTTACAGCCGCAGTTCTATCTCAATTATGCAAAATACACAAATGAAAATGTGAGCAAATTACAGAGACAAGCAAATCCATGAACAAGAACACATCTGTATGATGATAATGTTAAGACAGAGTCAGAGAATTTGAAAACTGGAAGTCATCAAGCCCAAAGATGAGAAAACCAAGGCTCAGAGAAATTGAATTACGTGTGGAAATTTAAGTTGAGGAAGAGGGAGGCAAGAAAAAGATTTTGACAAAAGCCAAGAATTTGTTACAGAATTTATATTTTAATGAGTTAAGTAGATAAATTAATTCTAAAAATCAGGTAACTAAATTATAGAATACAAAATATAGTATTTTCTGTGGTTATAATTTCAGTTGTAAGAGATTGGAAAAATGATAAATTTATATATTTAAAGCTTTGCATGTGATGCATTTTAATACAACATCTAATTCTATGCTACCTTCCCTTATTTTAGGAAAACCTCTCACTTAGATCTTTGAATTAAATTTAATGTTAAAGTTGAAGGGTTTAATTTTTCTTTCATTCATTTTCTAATTAATTTTATAATAAATATTTGCTGAGTGTTTGCTATGAATCAGGCATAATATTTGTGCTCTGAGACTAAAGCCAGAATAAGTCAGATGAGCTCCTTACCCCCACAGAACTTCCATTCTGGTGGGAAAGTAGAACAGGCACAAGAAAATAAAAAAGTGAGTAAAACTTTCTGATAGTGACATGAAGAAAACAAAAATGAAAATGGGGATAGAGAATAGGTGGGTAGGTTATTTCAGATGAGATGATTAGGGAAATTCTCTGATTTTTTTGGTGACATCAAGACTCTGGTTGACTCTGTTTTGGCTGTGCCAAGGTTGAGAAGACTCTCAGACAAGTAAGTGGAAATGTCAAAGAGGCTTCTAGTTGTAAGTCTGGAGATCAGAGAAGCAAATAAAAAAGGGCATTATCAGAAGAGATGGGATTTGAAGACACAGCGCTGACTGAGACAATTTAAGGGAGATTATTAAGAAGGCTGAGAAGGGTTCTCCTAGGAGAGAAGAGAAAACCTGGAGAGTGTAGAGTCTTAAAATGCAAGAGAAGAAAATTTCAAGGAGGCTGATCTAGAATGCTGGATCCAAAGCATAGAATACTGCTTTGAGGCAGAGTGAGAGGAGGGCAGATGAGATGCCATTGAATTTGGTACAGTGAGGATTTTGAATTTGGCAAAAACAGTTTCATTGAGAAGACGAGAGTGGAAACTCAGTAGGAATGAATTAGGGTGAATGGGAGATGAAGGAAGTGGAGACCATCCCTTTGAGAAGTTTGCTATGAAGCGGAACAGAGAAATAGGCATAAGCTGGAAGGGGATAAGAGAGCCAAGGTGTTTGTTTTGTCTTTAAAGGGATATATTAGATCATGTCAAAAAGCTGGTGAGAATGATGCAAGAGAAAGGAAACGCCTAATCATGCAAAGAAGAGAAGATTTGATGCAGCTGCTTCTGAGTGCTGTAAGTACACTTAGCAGGGGAATGAGGACCCATTTGAGACACATGGTCACAAATTTAAAGGGATACCAGTCAGCATGATTAGGTGATTTTCCCTATGTTTAGTTTCTCAGGCACAAGACAAAGATAGGACAAGGCTGGCCGGTGTGGTGGCTCACGCCTGTAATGCCAGCACTTTGGGAGGCTGAGGCGGGTGGATCACCTGAGGTCAGGAGTTTGATACTAGCCTGGAAAACGTGGTGAAACCCCATTTCTACTAAAAATACAAAAATTACCTGGGTGTGGTAGAGAGTGCCTGTAATCCCAGCTACTCGGGAGGCTGAGGCAAGAGAATCACTTGAACCTGGGAGGCGGAGGTTGCCGTGAGCCGAGATCACGCCATTGCACTCCAGCCTAGGTGACAAGAGCGAAACTCCGTCTCAGAAAAAAAAAAACAAAAACCAAAAAACAACCATAGGACAAGGCCAATATATGGATTTAGTTAAAGCTGGAAGTTTTGTTGAGAAAGGGGATTCATTGCAAGGGAGTGTCATAGTGAAGGTACATGGAATTTATACTAGTTAAAAGAAGAAAGTGAGTACCTGAGTGAGGTGATGAGTATTGTCAGTGTCACTGTATTCGAGGTTTCAATGGGCCAAAGATTCAGTGGGATTGGGGACACTAAAGTGAGTGTTGCAAGAATAAGAAGTGAGATGCTTAAAACCAAGCTTTTGGAGTTGACTGACATTGTTGATCAGTGGAATGAAAAAACATAGCTGAGCTATACAGGCCATGAGAGCCCAGACAAAAGAGAAAGAGCCTCCTGTTACCAAAATGGAGTACTAGGATCCTTTAGCACAGGATTAGTCCCTACAATTTGGGAAACACTTAAAGATGAGTTTTGAAATTAGGGGATTCCTGCAAAGATATGGCAATTATCTAAAGCACTTCTGATATAACAGCCAAAGGCCAAAGTTCAGATCACCTTAGAAATCTCACTGTCACTAAGTAATTTTGTTTGGAGATCTATATAATTTACTAATTGTGTGACCATGGGCATTTTGTTTAGTTTTATTGAGCTACACTTACAAATGTAGGATATCATCACCACCACCACCACTGTTATCACACTATCACCACTGTCATCACCACCATCGTCACCATTATCATCATTACCACCACCACCATCATCAACATTATCTTCCTTCTTACCATTATCATTGTTGTCATCATCAATCATCATCACCATCATCATTGAGATATATAGGTTGCCATAATTAATTTAGGGCCTTTCTGTTGGCTCTGCATGGAACACTCTGTCCCTACACATATGTTCAGCAGATTATCTGCCTTCATTTCAAATGTTACCTCCTCAGAGAAACCCCGTAACTCAAACTAAAGTAGGATCTTCATGCCTCTGACATGCCTTTATTCCTTAAACACCCAGTTTTTATCGCTTATTATTATTATTATTATTATTATTTACAGATAGCATCTCCCTTTGTTGCCCAGGCTGGAGTGTAGTAGTGTGATCATAGCTCACTGCAGCCTTTAACTCCTGGGCTCAGAGATGGTATACATTTATTTGTTTACTTGTTTAATTACATTTATTTGCTTGTTTATTGTTTGTATAGCCTCTTTCAAGAAAGAGATTCTATGAGATCAGGGACCTTGCCTAAAACTAGAATAATGACTGGCTTATAGTAATGATAAGTCAGTATTTGTGAATGCAAAGGTCAACTGTAAAATCCTCTATCAAACAGCTATATTATTATTAGGAGACACACGACCTCAATGTAATCAAATTAAAGAAAGTAGCAATTTATAATTCAAAGAAATGCAATTGATTTATACATCATATTTTTGCAGCATGATTTTTACTTACTTTTTAAAGATCTCAAGATTAAGATTTATGGAGTGGAAGATAAGTAATGGTCAACTCACTAGAGCTAATGGAAACAATCAAGTAGAATTAATTACCTGTGACAGATGACAGATCATTAATCAGTACTCACAGTGGAGACTGAGCTAACATGATGTGGTTAGAAGCAAGGTACAAATCTCCAGAAGAAAAAGGGTCCTGACTCCTAACCTCCCTCATCCCCTCCACTGCTAACAGACTGGGAAGTTCATCCTGTAAGAATTATGGATGGTATCCTGCCAGAAGCAAAGGCATAATCCTTCAACAGATGATAGAAACTAATCAGATGCAAAGAGATAAAACATTCCAGCCAGGAAAGGCTAATCTCATGGGGCTCCTTTTGCCTCTTACCTATAGTTATCATAAAATCTCGTAAGGTAAATCCTAATGTAATTAAAACTTTTAAATCCTTAACATGTTAAGTTCTGTCCAGAATTTTTTTTATCTGAGCATCTGAAGGTGATTTTAATTTATCATATTACAAAATATATTGGCTTTTAAAAAATTCAGATTTTTCTCCTGTCTTGTTTTCTTGAGGGTTATTACTCAAGAACGACATTGAATTTGTTTTTCATGTTCAAACCTGTTTTAAAGCAACATAATTAATGTTTTATAAAAGTCTTAGTCAATTGGCAGATATATTCTTAGTTGAGAAAGACAATGCTAAAAGAATTTTCAAGAAACATTTTTCAGGCATTTTGAGAAACAGTTTTAGTATAAAATACAGCGCAGAAAAGCTGACAATGCTAACGAATAAGTCATAAAGTAGATGAGTTTCTTGAAGTGATAATAGTTCAAAAAGCAACATTACAAAAACTGTCTTTAATTTTATACCACATATAATTTATGCAGGATATAGATGCATTTTAAGCTACGTATATGAGATGATGTAGGACAGGGCGTCCAAAAATGCTAATTCCTAGGCTATGTAGGTCTTAAAATAGCAGATAATCAGGACGATCTACATGAAAATAAGTCATAACATAACAAGTATGGGAAATTGATTTAAAAAAGAATAACAGCTTTCTCTTACTCTCTTTAAAGTTTGTTTTTAAAACGAAAACTATGTAAGCATCTATTATAATTTTAAATTAAGTGTTTATTTTTGTCAAAGGGATACATGCATATCATTGAGAGAGGCACATAGTTTCCTGCTCCCAAGTCAACTGCTTTCAGGTCTAACTGATTTAAAAAAGAAAATCCAAATAAGACGCATATTTGCTGCTTCTCAGTTATTCAGGGTTAGGCTTCATCTATTGTCTTCCTATTAGGAAGATGAGGATGTAGCTCCCTTTCTCCTTATTTCCCTGCCACGCTCATCACACAAATGCATACGCGCGCGCGTGCGCGCGCGCGCACACACACACACACACACACACACACACACACACACATATTTTCCATGTCCCAGCTCTCACTCACCCGACAGATTTATAATTCATATTCAATGTTTCTATTATTAAGACCTTACAAACTCCATCCTCAGATAAGCCAACTAGTGAGAAGAGTAGAAGCTAATTGGAAGCTCTGTTAGCTAGATGGGCTTTAGGGCAATCTGGCTGGGTCTTTTCATGAGGAACTCTCCACATCCCCTCTGCCCCTATTTCTATGCAGTCAGGTGTTTATTCTTGGGCTGCAGATTCCTGAGAGAAGGCTCTTCCAGTGCCTGGTGGGTGTTTTTGGAGTCAAGTGAGGGAGAGCTTACCTGTAATGTATTAACTTTCATTTTATCTGCCTGTTTTCAGTTCAGTATTCCTCCCTCAACTCTAGCCCTTGGGGACTACAATCTGGAAGCTCTCTCTGGCAGGCCTTCCAGAGAATCCTCCTCCAATTGTTGCCAAAGTGTGAGGCAAAGTGTGAGGCAATTACCTCGCATGCAGAGTTGGGAAGGGGCCCTGGGTGTCTAAATGCCTCTTAAGGAAATTTACAGGAAGGTTTTTGTTTTAGCCTCACTTCACTTCCACTTCCAGAGGTGCCTGGAGCCACTAGTTCCTCGCCTTTTGGTCTGCAATATAAATCAGGTTGTTTCTTGGCTTTCCCACCTGCTGACTTAGTATTTAACTTTCTAGGTTCTGCTAAGTCAGTTACCACTTGTCCATATGCTTTCCAGGGTTGTTTGTGTTCTCTTTTATTTCTTGTGTCCTAGTGATTTAGGATCTTTTAAAAACCTCTTTATATTCATCTTGATGTGGTTTCAGAAGGGGCTCAGAGGCTAATGTATGTGTTCAACCCACCATCTTTAACCAGATGTCTTGAAATTTGATTCTTAAAAAAGTGATTCAAATAATAGTCAAGAAAAATATAAGTTTTCATATGAGGTATTCTAGTAGTAATTTATTATCACACTATATTGGCCAACATGCTACAGATTCAGAGAGACAAATGGTGTAATAAAAAAGTAAACTTTAGTTTCAATAAAATATAGATTCTATTATTTTTTAGATGAAGTTCTTTGTCTATATAAATCATCTCTTTAAACACAAACTTTAGTATCCAGTTAAAGTGGGCAATAAAAGACATCAGGCATGACAGAGTCTGTATGCTTTTATACAAGGACCAGACAAATATCTAATTATATGAAAGTATAGCTCAATTCTGCTATAATAAAAGTAAACCATAGTCAATTATGGCCCAGTTAACTCTAGAAAGCAGAGGTTAGCCAACAAATGTAAAAGTTCAATGTCCCTATTACTTTAAGTATGACTAACAGTGATTAAAATAGGAATTACATGACCATTGATTCCCAAATGTCTTTTCTAATGTATCAAGACACGGGACAGCTTGAGATAGCAGATTTAATTTAAACAAGTAAACCGATGGTTTACCCATTCATTTATTGCCTTCAATCACTTCCACAGCTGGCGCGAACATTTGTTAAGTTTTAAAAGAACAGAAGCCAAAGTGCGTTGCAGTAATTAACTTATGAAAGCAATTAATGTAAGCAACATATGCATGCACATTATCACACAGTAGTGCATATGGTTAATTAAAGTTTAACATAAATTAGATCTATTTAACCTTATTTCAAGGACCATTTGCACGGGTTTTTTTTTTTTTTAAATGTCCATATGTCTTAACTAAGGTGATTAACTGCATCGTGTTAATGACCTCAAAAAATTAGCTAAAGCCTCTTGGTTTATTACTTAGTTAACAACAAACATGGCACAAATGCTCTGTTTGTTTTCAGCATGATTTAGAAAGCCAAGACTGGCTAAAATGCACAAAAGCCAAATGAAGGATCAGTCTTTCTGGAATTAAGAGGTATGTTTTACATTTAAAGAAAAACTTCCTTTGTAAGTTTTAAGATAACAAGACGTAGTTGCTCCTCTCAGATGAACTTGCTTTTAAAAAATATGTAATATGTTAGTGGATATCTTTTTTTCTAGGTTTATTTATGAAATCCTTCACCAATGAATTAATACTTAATGTGGCAAATATGTGTTAAGCTCCTACCCCACCCAAGGAACTCTGTTCAGCTCTATGATGAGACAAAGGCACACATTTTTTTTTTAATAAAATATGACCTCTGCAAAGATGACTTAAGAAAGCTTAAAAAATGGTCATTCATAAAGTGGGACAAATACTAAACAATAACATTAAATGTAAGAAAAGGAGGAGAGCACAAATAGTTACCAGTTACTAGGAATGAGCATCAAATCTTACATTAAACTTCCTGACAGTTATGGAATGAAGAAAGGTTAAATTACATAAGTTTCATCTAAATAAAAAATGAACAAAATGCAGTTCTTGTTCTTGATATTTCCTGTCACAAGACTATGTTTAATATTAACAAATATCTACCTAATGGGCTTTTTGATATTCTTTATTAATTTCATCAACAATTATATCTAACTGATTGTATACATTTTAAATTATCCTGGGTAAATGAGCATTTCTCATGTTCTAGATTTTGCATGTTCTTATCTTGGGCCATTTTCATCTATCCTATTAAACTTCTAGTACAAACTAGACTACTTTATATATTCCATTTGGCACGACTGCAGGCTTATAAATTGACAACTTTGCAGTTTAAAGCCACATGAAACACATGAAGTTGGTATTGCAATTCCAAAGACAAGGTTCTTAATTAATATATTTAGGATTTTAATGGATAAGAGACTGTGCCAGATATTTCCATGTGCCCAGACAACTGAGAGTGCACTTTTTGGCAGTCACTTTATGTGCCTGTGGGAGGTTTAGGGAGTGGGCAGTTCATTGTCCATTTGGTCTTATTCCACCAAACTTTAATTTTTTTCTGTTGGTTAACCGACAAGCTTTCAACTCCTCTCTTCATCCACATCAACATGGCATTCAATCAATACTCACTCTCAGCCCAATCCTACAAATAGAAAAGGGATTTTAGTTTCAGTACCACGTTTTACAAATCAAACTTCTTAATGCATTGAGAAATTAAAGGACTTGTTTATGGTTTTACAGCTAGTTATGAGGAACCTCTGTTATGGGTCAGCATTTATGAGGTTAGGATTTTAAAATATGGTTTATAGGACTGATTAATTATATAATCATAATGATTTCTCTATACTTCTATACACATGACTTAAGGAATGGGAGCTAGCCTTAGGATGTTTGTGAGTCTTTAAATACAGGGACCAAGTCTTACTTATCTTTATATCTCTAACACCCAGCAGAGTGCCTGGCACAGAATGTTTAATAAATCCTGGGTGGTTAAGTGAAGAATTAATGAATAAAAAATCAAGAGCTTATGGGCACCTGCAGAGTAGAGAACTGTGCTAGGTATATTAGCATTTATTCTAATGTCTAATTTCCATAGGAATTAGACTAAGAATTACTTTTCCTCATAGATATACAAAGAGACATATTAGAGTCTACTCCATATCTATATCTATATCTCTGTCTACTTCTATCTGTCTATGTAGCTAGCTAGCTAGAGATTTGTTTTTCTAAAATAAGGCTTATTAAAAAAAAAAAGAAAATTTCCCATGCTACCACAGATCCAAAATCTACGGGGCCTTCTGCTTACAATCTCACATACTAAAATTAATTTAAATGAATTTTCTTAAAACTCATAGAGAGGAGGTAGTTAAAAGGCTAATAGAAAATTATTTAACTCTAAGATTATTCCTATGAAGAAAGTATTTTAGTACGAATGTAACCCAGGTAGCAAATACCAAAACACATTGTAAGGAATCTACAAGATTCCTCAGAGTTTTTTGCAAAGGGTCCTTCCAACTGCATATAGTTCCTACATCACTGGGCATATTTTAGAACCTTTGTTTTTCTAAATTCAAAGAGTACTCAATAAAATATCTGTCTAGTATAACTGGCTAAAAGCAAAGTCGTATTACTGATTTAGCCAGTTAAATTAAGAGTAACAGAAACCAAGAAGTCCACATCTGTTTTGTACCTAAGGACCTACCCCATATTAAAGAGATTAACATCAAGGCATGGGTTTCTTCTCAGGTAACCTCACTGTCTGCTTTTAACAGCAATAACACTTTTGTTGCTTAAGGAGTTCTCAAGCAGTACACATTTCTCAGCATGTAATTTTTCTATTTTCCCTCCTTTTCATGTATTTATTCTCTAGACTAAGTTCTTCAAAGATCACATGTTTTTCTTCCTGTAATGTGTAGAAGGTGTTAGGTACAGAAATGGGAACCAATGTTTCTTGAATACCTGTTATGACCAGGAACAGTGCCTAGAGATCTTTGAGTCCAGAATTATCTATCTTTTGCCAAAATAAGTGAAAAAAAAATTTGTATTGGTCACCTATAAATGACTGCAAATTAATACCAACATGCTTAATTAAAACAATATAGATTGGTAAATTCAATGGAATCTTAGAACATTCAATTAATGGAAGCAATAAAGTATGTAATGTTAAAGAAAAAATACAGAGTATGGTTGAGTTGGTATTCATATTACTTATATCATGATCTTCAAATAGTTTATTTTCCAACAGTAGGAAGTTAGATTTTCTTATCTACTTACCCCATTTTCTCATTTCTCTAGATTGATAGGATTCTGTCGTGAGACACTGACTTTATTTAAAATTCTTATTGTGTTCATCTCATTGTCACTAGATTAGGCTAAAAGTCATTGTTTGTAGAAATCTCTAGGATCTCCAAAGTCACAGGAAAACACATGACAAAAACAATTCATCACAAAATAAGAGATGACTTGCTTCTCTGATTTGTAGTATAAACAAATCAAACAGTTTTCCAACGTGAGATATGAACAAGTCACATTTTCTGAAAAAAATTTGAAGCTTGTCATAGTTGAAATATTTGAGAAGCTCAGTGGGACTTAGTCCAAGGATATTTGCCACAAATTAAAACTACAGAATTCTGGTTGTAAAACTTTTAGCATTTCCATATGGCTAATAAAGAATCACTAAGTACTACTGAAATACCTATAAATCCTCCCCCTCATCCCCAGTGGGCCCAAAGCTAGCCAGTTTTGTAAAATTTAATTCCTTGTGTCAATGTTTTGTGAGGCTTTGGTTTTTATTTTTTAGATGCAGACTCTAAGTGTTGACTCCGTCTAAACATCTATCAAGTATTAAGAATGATTTGTTGAACTTAAAAGAAGAGAAGTCACCATGGTAATGAGAAACTTGTTGGAGCACATCATTTGTTCTTACAGGATTTTCAGGAAAACACAATTCTTATCTTTCCCTTAGAAATATTATATAAAGAGGATTTCAAACTTTCATAATTACAAGTTTTTTTCCTTCAAAGAATTAAATGAAAAATTCTAAGGAGTATTAGTGTTGTTGGTACCCCTTAGATATTGCTCACTGTCTTTCAATATAATTTGAAGCCTAGGGAGTCATTAGGTACCACTGTTTGCATCACCAACTATATGATCAGAAATTGTGATTATAGCTAAAAAGTACACCAACTTCTAGAAATTATAATTAAGTGCCAGATAGAGAGAAGGGAAATGGGAAGAAATGAAGCTTTAGCAGACATTGTGGACAGCTGTTTTCCATAAATAATGTAAGCCTGCTAGTTTTTAATGCAGTATAGCTTTTCATGAACTGATTCCTTGTAGCAGTAATACTAATTAACCTTTTAAAGTCAGTTTTGTGTCCCAAACCAATAAAATTCGGTGGGGCAGAGCAGTTTATCATCATCTCTGGTAGTTCATGGGATGAATGAGGGTGGAGCCCTGAAGGCAAAGGGGTAAGCAAAGCAGATACTCAGATTGAGAGCCTCAGCTCTCAATCCCCTCCCTCCTGACAGCTGAGGAGAACAATTTTGGATCCACCTGATGCTGAGATGCAGCCTCTTCTGGCTCCCCGGTATTTTTCTCACATTCCTGTGTCGTTTTAACAAAGGTAGATAGAGTAATCTTTATCCGACATTAAATGGACTGCATATCTAAGTTTCTAAGTGTAAAACTCTTCGATAGCTTCTCATTACATTTCATATAAAATGCAAAACCTTCGTCTTGGCTTGCAAAATTATTGCGATTAATGACTGTCACCTTCAGCAGCAGCTGCCCTTTGCCCACAAGGCTCCCATTGCAGCACATCCCTCAGATTACTAGAACTACTAAGCAAGCTCCTCCCTCACACAAGTTGCTTTTTCTACCCAGAATCATCCTCCACTCCTGCCTGCATGGTGCCAACCTTTAGATTTCAACAAGCCCACTTTGTTTTTTACCTCTGCTGTTGAACATATTTATTTTCTCTCAAAGCTTTTATGAGTTCTGGTTACGTATTTATTGGCTTATTGTTTTCTGTTTTGTATCCCCAGTGTATTATATACCCCTTAAGCCCAGGAACTGAGGCCGTATTGCTTAGAACATGTCTAGAAGAGCAAGTGGCACATACTGGATGCTCAATTAAGAAACAGTTGAATGTATAAATGAATATTTGTGGATCTATTCTGATGATGTTGGCCTCTTAGGGACATTATTACAAGATGCAAAAGCAACTAGTTGAGATATAAAGCATTTAATTAGGTGATTCAGATGCTAGGCAGCTGTTTTGACTGATTTTAAAAACATTTTTACTGAGTTGACAGATTTGGATTGAAGAGATCCATCTGGAAACTCATCTAGATTTCCAAGGCTCCATATATATTATCTTGCCTCTGTTCACTTCTCACTCATATACAGGATGCTACATGAGAACATTCTTATCCAGAATGTTGGGTATACTTATTTCGACACCTTTCTGAGAAAAAAATCACTGAAGTATTCTCTTTATTAAGAGGTGCTAATTTTCAATAGTAGGTCTATCTATTTCTGCTACATACTATCAAATAAACATAAACATTTTTATGGTTTATAAATCTTAGGACGTTTTTCAGAAAATGGTTAATAGATTAAGAAAATCATGCCCTAAAATGACATATTTTTTGAGAAGAACTAATTGAACAGTAAAAGGATCCTCTCTTCCTTGTTTATGTGAATAATTTTTTAGGAAACAAAAGAAAAAAAAGGAATAAGATGAGGTACAGCCAGAGGTCCCTCACTATCTCGTCCCTCGTCACTCCTCACCTGTGTGACCCAATGTCCTGAGTTTAGTACCAAAAATTCCATATCCCAAGATATCCTTTAGTTGTAGGCAAACCAAGACAGCAATTGCTCACCCTATAAGGGAGGTTGAAGCGATGGTGTGTGTGTGGTATGTGAGTGGAAGGAGGGTGAGAGAGGAGAAAAATGCTGCATAATTCTGGGAAGGGAAGGCGAGGGTCTTCCACCTGCTTGAGAGCTCTGAGCATGAAGAGCAGATTTAAAAATAGCACATTGAGCTAATCACAGTGCCAGAGATGTGCTGTTGCTGACAATAGGCTGTAGGGTCTGGAAGGAGAGGATGATGCCCACCACTAGGATGGGGATGGGGACCCACTTGAGAAGGCGCTTCTATCTTAGTCTTCAGTGTGAGGTGATGACCTCTAAGTGGGATTTTGGTGACCCAAGTTTTTACTTTTAAATAAAATTACTGACTTGATCATTCCAATATTAATTTCTGTTCAGAAAAATTGCTATTTCTGCTTCCCAGTTTCCTGTGATTAGTTCAATGTGTCATTTTGAAATCTGTTCTTCAATCACAAAAAACTGAAAAAAATCTGTCATGAGTTCACATCTCAGCTGCATTGGAAGTTGTTGTAAAAATAATTGGTAGATCTCAAGTGAGCGTGTTATGGTGTATAATGATTAGAAGATGAACTATAAGAAAACTTGTTTTGACATTAATATTCTTTAGAAAAAGAAATCAAAATGAAAAATACTATAAAAATCTCCCAAGTTGAATGTTATTCATGTAACCCATAAAGTATTAGCAAAATGTTCTCATTTAGTAAACTATGATTGAATTATTTCAATACCTTTTTTTCCGAGCTCATCTTGACATGAAAAGGAAACCATTGTGTTAAAAAATTATCCCCCAAGACAAAAACTGTTTATGGTTCTCTCTCACTTAAAAATTGTATAACTCAAATGACCCACCAGCAGAAAAACAAATAAAAGTGGGCAAAAGAATAATCCTAAGTGAACTAATGCAGGAACAAAAAACCAAATACTGTGTGTTCTCACTTATAAGTGGGAGCTAAACATTGAGCACACATGAACATAAACTTGGGAACAATAGACACTACAGACTACTAGGGTGGGGAGAAAGGCAGCTTTGGATTGAGAAACTACCTATTAGGTACTATACTCATTACCTGGGCATAACATACCCATGTAACAATGTACCCTCTGTATCTAAAATTAAAGTTGAAATTTTAAAAACTGCAAGAAATGGGCAAAAGATTTAAAAAATTTCTCAAAAGAAGACACACAAATGACCAGCAGGTATATAAAGAAAGGCTCAGCATCACTAATCCTCAGGGGAATGAAAATTAAAACCGTAAGGAGACATCACCTGACACCTGTTAAGATAGCTATTACCAAAAAGATAAAAGATAATTAGTACTGGTGAGGATGTGGAGAAAAGGGAGCCCATGTACACTGTTGGTGGGAATGTTATTCCAGCCATTATGGAAAACAGAATGTTCTGTGGTTCCTCAAAAAAATAAACCTAGAACTATCACATGATCCAGCAATTCTATTTCTAAATGAAATGAAATCAGTATGTGGAAGAGATATCTGCACTCTCAAGTTTACTGAAGCATTATTCACAATCACCAAGATACAGAATCAACCTAAGTGTCCATCAACAGATAAATGGATAAAGAAATATGTCCTGGCTGGGTGCAGTGGCTCACATCTGTAATCTCAGCACTTTGGGAGGCGGAGGCAGGTGGATCACTTGAGGTCAGGAGTTTGAGACTAGCCTCGCAAACATGGTGGAACCCTGTCTCTACTAAAAATACAAAAATTAGCCAGGAGTGGTGGTGGGTGCCTGTAATCCCAGCTACTCATGGGGCTGAGGCAAGAGAATCACTTACACCCAGGAGGCAGAGGTTGCAGTTAGCCAAGATTGAGATACTGCACTCCAGCCTGGGTGACAGAGTGAGACTCCATCTCAAACAAACAAACAAAAAAGAAAAAAAAAAGAAGAAAAAGAAAGAAAGAAATGTGTCTTATATACCCAATGAAATATTATTCAGCCTTAAAAAAGAAGGAAATCTAGTCATTTGCCATAACATGGATGAAACTGGAGGACACTATGTTAAGTGAAATAAACCAGGCATAGAAAGACAAATACCGCATGATCTCACTTTTACATGGAATTTGAAAAAGTTAAAAACATAGAAGCAGAGAGTAGAATTGTGGTTACTAGGGACTGGTGAGAGGGATATGGGGAGATGTTGGTCAGAGTATACAACATTTCAGTTAGACAGGAGGAATAAGCTGAGGAGATCTATTGTGGATAACGGTAACTATGATTAACAATGTACTGCATACTTGAAAATTACTGAGACCAGACTTTAAATATTCTTATATTTAATAAATGAGGTAAAAAAATGAGGTAAAGGATATGTTAATTTTCTTGATTTAGTCATGCCACAGTGTATACATATATCAAAAATCATGTTGTAAACTGTAAGTATATACAATATTATTTCTCAATTGAAAAATAAAATTAAATAATAAAGATTGTATAAAAAGTAGAGTATTATATAACAGAGAGCTAAAGCACAGACAATAAAATTATATTCTCCTCTATCCACGAGGATTAACTGTTTGCTATATGTTTAGATTCCTTAGGACATTTATACATAAAATATGTCCACAAATATGAAGTTGGTCTTAATACAGAACTAGGGATAGTACCTCTGATATCATTGCTGATATGAATTGCTGGTTACATACCACCAAAAGCTGTAAGTAAATGTAAGTAAATGGATTTTCTTGGCCCTTTTCTCCCCCACCCACAACCTTTTTCGGAAGAACATTCATTAACTGTATCAAGAATTTCAAGTTGAGGGAGCCACACGTCTTAAATTTCCCTTTACATCCTTAACTGAAAAAGTTAATATATTCAGATCATAAAGCCAAATTGGGTTTAGGTTCAGTGATTCAATGAGTTATGAAATACTGACACCCAGCTTTGTTTTGGTCCACTGGGAAATTTTCTGTCAAAAATGTCCACTTCAAGACTCTAGAACAAAGATTAGTCAACAAATTTGGAGTACTTATTATGAGTACTTATTAATAAATACTTATTGAGTGCCTACAAAGAACTTAAAATGGTTTAGCTGAGGCAACTATTGCAATAACCTGGCAAAGTAGATTCTCTTATTTTCCCTTCCCCATTTTACTGAGGAGGAAACTGAAGCTCAAAGAGAATCTCTCATGCAAGCAAGGTCATACAACTAGTAAGTAGCAGTGCCAGGATTCAAACCCTGATACTCCTGTCTACTCCCCGAAACTCCCCAGTACACCACTATCTTGCTCTTTGCCACTCACTACATACTTGGGCTTTCCAGAAATGCACCGCTCAACTAATTCTTGCTCATCTTCTACTCACACCAAACATGCTGTTGAGCCCAATCAACCTTCACATTATTTTCTAAACTTGCCATATGTATTCTTATTTCTGTGTCTTTCTTCATATATTTGACATCTAGTTCTCCTAACTATACTTCCTGCACAGTGTCCTCTAATGAATCATTTCCTATTCATTTCTAATTGAATCTTACTGCTGTTTCCTTTCAACTCAAGCAGCATGGCTATACTGATTTTATAACACGTATATTATTCCCCATGTTATGAGGTCAATCTTAATATGGAACTTGGGGCTGCTTACTCTAACTCTTGTTTTAGTCTGTCTCCTCCTCTATCTCTTCAGCCTACTAGACAATAAGCCCCTTTCTGGCAGGGCTTTGTTTTACTTTTCTTTGAGTTCACTAGGGCAATATCACAGTGTTTTTTCATGTTTCAGGTGGTCCAATAAATGTCTGTTGGATTGAGTTTAACTAAATACATAAGGAAGAACATTTAAGGTAATTTTTGCTCCCAACTGAATGCAACTCAAATGTACAGCCTAAGATTATATCTATTGAAGCCAGATAAGTGCTGTGGTAGCAAGCAGAACCCCTTGACTCCCTAGTTAAAGAAGATGGTTGATCCATCCACATTTTAGCGTGTGGCAAAACCACTATACTTAGAAAATGAGACAAAATACACACATAAAAAGGATTGGCTGAGATTTAGTAAAAAAAAAATTTCTAAAAGACAGACCATTAACATTATTCTGAGCAAAAATGTAGAACATAGAAAAATAAGAGCGTCAGGCTTTTTCTTCACTCAAATAAATGTCAGGAAAATGTTAAAGGTTAGAGTTTCCTGATTCTGAAATAACACCTGAGTGGCAGAAGTCTTCAGAAAAAGGCTTTAATGGCCACCTATTAATAATAGAGCAAGCTATGGGGAGTATATGTGATCTGTGTAGGGTCACGGATCATCTTAGATGTGTATTCCAACACTCTGGCTCAGAATACTCTACTATATTTAAAGGGATCAAATCATTCTTTTGGTTTACCAATAAAGCAGAGAGGTACACCTTATAACACAGATGGACAGACTGACTGGAAGTGAGGAGATAGGCAGAATCCCCCTCCCCCTTTTTTTGATACAGTGTCCCGCTCTGTTGTCCAGGCTGGAGTGCAGTGGTGATCTTGGCTCACTGCAACCTCTGCCTCCCGGGTTCAAGCGATTCCCCTGCCTCAGCCTCCCGAATAGCTGGAATCAGAGGCGCCCGCTTGGCTAATTTTTGTGTTTTTAGTAGAGACGGGGTTTCACCATGTTGGCCAGGCTGGTCTCAAACTCCTGACCTCAGGTCCGCCCACCTTGGCCTCTTAAAGTGCTGGAATTTCAGGTGTGAACCACTGTGCCCGGCCCCACTCTCTTATAAAATGGAGGTAGAGGCAGTGCTGCTGCAAGACACTTTTGGTGAGCAGCCAGGCCACAGCTCTGGATTGTAGTGTACAGTTGCTGGGCTTAGGCTCTTGGCTCCAAGCAATGACAAACTCTAAGTGGAGTAAATTTCTAGTGAGCTCTCGAAGAACACATCCATCTTGGGCATGGAAAGTCAGAGACAAATGACATGATTGGTCTATAACCAAAGGCAGGCTTCCCTCAATATTGGCTGATACTTTTCCTGAAATGCAAGCCTACCCAGAACAGTTTGCCAAAATCCAGGCATCTAATTTCCTGAAGTTATATTTTTTACTTTCTGATTATTATTATTAATTTTTTTTTTCAGAAAGGGAGTTTAGCAGATTAACTAAGAGCATAGACTGTGAGCCAGATGCCTAGGTTTGAATCCTGGCTACACCATCTATCAGCTGCTTGATTTTGGGAACTGAACTTTAGTCCTCTGTTTCCTCATCTGAAAAATAGAACATATAACTATATCTAACCCACAGATTTGTTTTGAGAATAAGATGAGTGTATTACCAAAAAACATTTAGAAAAGTACCTGACATATTTGTTGTTAGCACTCAGCCACTCAATAATGCTATTATTACTGTTGTTGTTTATGTGACTACTACTGCTTAAACTATACACAGCATAGGTGGCAATAGCTATGTTTTGATGTTTCTGTCTCTCCCATGACTTCAAGAGCTGCCTTTGTCCTTACAGCCTGCTGAATGAGTAGTCGAGGTGACCCTCTAATTTATTTTGTGCCTGCCCCATCTTTCCTTGGCTTCAGATGACTGGACCAGAGGCAAACACCTGATCCAAGGCCACCTAGTCCATTGGTTGGCCATGAGCGATCAAGTCATTTTGGGAAAAAGCCAGCTAGAATCAGGGCCAAAGTCAGCCCTAGAGCACAACAAAGTCACAAAGTCATGTGTTAACTGAAATTATGAGAACTGAAACCATTAGGAAGTTGGCGGGGAAGGGAAGGGGAGGGAATAGGAAGTAGGAGGGGAGGGAGAGAAAGGAGAACAAAAGGAGAGAAAAGGAAAGAAGAGGAGAGAAGACAAGGCAAGAGGGGAGAAGAGAAGGCAGCACTTCAGCTCCTGAAATTTTCTCTTTCTAGCTCTAGTCTTTATAAATGTGGACTTCATGCAACTTTCTTTTTCAATACTTGCTGCTTGTTTACTTCAGCTTGTTTGCATGACTTTCGTTCTTTCACCCTAACATATTATAGTATCATAGAAACATATACAGCTTAGGGGCCCCCAACAAGTAGATAGGACCCAAAAATTTTATTTGGTGGCTCTCTAGGCCAGGAATTGCCATTTATCTCCCTCTCATTGTATTGATTGGTTTGGCTTGATTTTCTGGAGGGGAAAGGAAGGTAAGGTCAGCCAGCCCTCAATTTCCTTTGAAGTTCTAATTAGGAACTTTTCTGTCATGTCCTTTTCTCTATCACTCTGACTTTCCCCCAAATGTTCAAGGTCCTGGAGAAATAAAATGTGCCTTTCCTCATATAAAGACCTCTCTCTCATGATCTTGAGACAGGTTCACAAAAATGATAACTTTCATGTTTGGAGACTTTTGAGCACATGAACAATAGTATAAACCGAATTGTCCATTATACTAGGCTCTCTCAGTCCAAGGCAATGTAGAGTGTTTCAAGGACAAAGAGTTCCACAAAGTACTGATTGACAGTACTGAAAAACAGGGATCCCATACTTAAATAAATTTGGTATGAGTTTAAACAAAGACAAGCTGGACTTTGAGAGATTCTAATATGCTACTGTGCAGCAGGAATCTTTAAGAGAGAGGAAAGCATGCACCAGTTCCCAAGAGGCCACATTTTTATGGGGCATAGTGACACAGGGAACTCAGTTGGGAAAGTTTCATCTAGATCAATGGTTCTCAGCTGGATACAGTTTGTTCCGCCTGGCCCTCACATCCTTCCCAGGAATATTTGGCAATATCTGGAGACATTTTTGGTTGTTACAACTAAGGGGTGCAGGGTGCTATTGCATCTAGTGGGCAGACTGTAAGGATGCTAAACATCCTACGAGGCACAGCACAGCCCCCCCAGAAAAGAATCACCTGGCCCAAATGTCAATAGTGCTGATGTTGAGAAATCTTGATCCAGGGCATAGTAACTTGAAGGGTGGAGTGGGAGGAGTGGGCAGCAGGCTTCTTGGGCATGTCCTTCCTTCCCAGGGCAAAACACGTTATGAAAAGGGAGCTCCTGGCCACGCGTGGTGACTTACGCCTGTAATCTCACCACTATGGGAAGCCGAGGCAGGCGGATCACGAGGCCAAGAGATCGAGACCATCCTGGCCAACATGGTGAAACCCTGTCTCTACTAAAAATACAAAAATTTGCTGGGCATGGTGGCATGCTCCTGTAGTCTCAGCTACTCAGGAGGTTGAGGCAGGAGAATCGTTTGAACCCGGGAGGTGGAGGTTGCAGTGAGCCAAGATCATGCCACTGCACTCCAGCCTGAGACAGAGCAAGACTCCATCTCAAAAAAAAAAAAAAAAAAGAAAAGAAAATGGGGGGCTCCTAAATCTCCCAGAATCTGTTCCAGATTAAGTTCTCTGTGGGTTCTTGATGGTCTCAGTTTAACAAAAAGCTTTTTCATATCTTACAGTGTTATTACATTCATACTTTTAAAAATATTTCAAATTTGCAACAGAAAAGGAAAAGTAAGGGTGAAATAAGAATTGGTATTTTTTTCTGGTTTAATGCTTTCTCAAGATTTACTCAATCTAATTTATTTCTACCACACGCCATAGAAGATAAGCAGCAGCAGATGAAATTTTGAGGACTGTCTGCTCCCTAACTCTTCCCTGCATTAGATCTCCCTTCAGCACCCTGAGCTCCTCTCCAGTTGCCTGGCTTCTCTTCTGGGACAGAGAATTCATTCTTGTGGATGTATAAGAACACTGATGCCTTATTCCTCCATGGCCAGGGAATATGTTTATGACACAGGAAGAGGACAAGAAAATGAGCATTCATGTGGAAGTATTAGACATCTCTCTAGGCGGGTATTTCAGTACAGGGTCTACCCAGCCACCCTCAAATCTGCCCTGCAAGTGATTGCAGAAGTTGAAACTTCCAATACTTGAGGCTACATCGTAGAGGCATCATTCCACATTTGGAAACATCATCGCCAGAGGCAGAAATGGCCCAGCAAGTAAACTTTTTTTTTTTGGTAAATAAAATCAATTATTAAATAAAATATTGCAGAAGACTGCAGTTATATAGGAAAACTTTTTGAATTTACTTAACGATGAGATATGAAAGGGAAGAATTCAATTCTATCCCCATGGAACTGACAATAGGAAAAATGTTCTCTCTTTCAGACTTGAGAAGGTTTTACTGCTAAGATCCATGGATGGAATAATCAGGCTGAATACAAACATGCTTTTCTTTTCTAATAGTGCTTAGGAAGCAGAGGTACTTGCACAACTGTTTGTAAGGGGGAGTGAAGTGAGTTGGCATCTCACAGTAATCTGCTTCTCTCTATCATCATCACCGTTCCTATTTTTTATTCCCCTCTGGCTTGCTTAGATTTTCTTTTGGTCTATTCTCCTGAAAAGTCTTAGAGAGCATGAGCTAATATCAGTTAAATCTTAAATATTTCAAAGCAGGCACAGTATCTGGTAGTTACTGGGTTATGACCATGTAATGCTTGGTGTGAAACCGGAATTGTTTTTACTTTGTATGAGGAATCAATACCTATTGCTAAACCTGTGTAAATAATAAAGTGGCTGGGAAAAATACATAAAATGAGAAGTTGCTGCCATAGAAAGTACCAATGTTTCCACGCTGTCACTGTCACATAAAAGAACTCCGTTTTTAATAATTTACCATTAAAAATGAATTTTCTCCAAAAGACCACTTCTACAGTAATGTCTCAATTCCCCGAGATTATCTATCTGAGATAAAAACCAAAGCTGCCTGATATCCACAGTCTAGGAAAGAATTCAACTAGCAATTTCATGTGTGAGGCTCTGCCTGCACTAGAAATTCTAGTTTAGGTGAGAATTTTGGTACTGATTATGATTTTTAGTAGCATCTATGTCCTTCATGAATCTTAACATTTCAAGCTGGATTCATTTTTTTTTTTTTTTTTTTTTTTGAGACAGAGTCTCGCTTAGTCGCCCAGGCTGGAGTGCAATGGCGCGATCTCGGCTCACTGCAAGCTCCGCCTCCCGGGTTCACGCCATTCTCCTGCCTCAGCCTCCCGAGTAGCTGGGACTACAGGCGCCCGCCGCCTCGCCCGGCTAATTTTTTGCATTTTTAGTAGAGACGGGGTTTCACCGTGTTAGCCAGGATGGTCTCGATCTCCTGACCTCGTGATCCGCCCGCCTCGGCCTCCTAAAGTGCTGGGATTACAGGCGTGAGCCACCGCGCCCGGGCTGCTGGATTCATTTTTATGTGTTAATATTCAAGTACAAGATCTTACATAAATAACTATACAAGATTGGATGTGAAAACAGACATACAAGAAATGCACTTGTCATTTTCTATTGGATGGAGATTTTTTTTTGACAGTACTTAAAGTTTAGTCAGTGTGCCTGTGTGTGTGTGTGTGTGTGTGATTGTGTGTCATTATGTGTGTGTGTATAGGTGAGGCACACGTCACACAGGAAAAAGTCTGCTATGCTTTAAATCTTTAAGTTCTTAGCATAGACAAATACATTTCTCATTAAAAATAACATTTTCTAAAATTTAAATATTTAAGATGGAATCTGCTATTTTTGGGGAGATTTAAGGAATATTTATTTGGGAAAAATTCAGGAAAATTACTCACTATGGAAGCCATTTGATCAATTTTTTTGGATTCTTTGTTGTGATTTTTTTTTTTAAAAGAACAAAAAGCATGAACCTTTTTATTTGGGAGAAAAGAATCAATAGTTATTTAAGCTTTTAAAAATAAGAGGCAAAATATCCTTGAAGCCAGACGGTATAAGCAGTCAAGCTATATACCCTTTATAATTAGAATAGACATCCCTTATAACTGAGAAGTCTTTCCTCATGTCTAATCTAAATATATCTTGTTGCCAACTCTGGCTACTTCTTATTTTGCCTCAGTGGAAAAAAATAGATCTGCATTTTCACTGCAGCATTTTTTATTTTTATTTTTTACTTTTTGCTAAAAAGCCATTATTAAGATGTTCCTTTTGGCATCTCTTCTCTTGACTAAATAACCTCAATCTGTTTATCTTTTTTTAAATTAACAGGTTCTATATTCTGGTTCTTGTATTATTCTTGTAACTTTCCCTCTATATCTTTTTTGAAAGTGCAGGGCCATAGAAAAGCAACCTTCTCTACTGAGAGGTGAAGAGAGCCACAGCCAGCCAGAAGTGTTTTTTTTTGGTCTGGGTTTTGCATATTTCCTTTGACTAGGACACTTACTGGGCTTGCATTCTTCTAAAGGCTCCCCCTCCACCCCAGGTATAAGACATTACTGCCCGAGCCCCCTGGCTTGAGACCCGAATGTAAGGATCCAGCCAATGGCTCTTCCATGGCCACCAGTGGCTAGAAAGCCCCCCATCAACTTAGCCTCATAAGACAAGCTCCTCAGCAAAGAAACCAAGATCTACATTTCAGCTCTTTGAGGCCTTGAAGATTCTTTTGTCATAGCAATGGGAGTTTTCCTGTTTAATTTATTCCTTGTTTTAAATTTAAATTTATATTTTCACATCTAAAATGGGCAACAGAGAACCCTATGGCATGGTAGATGTGTCAGGGGAAGCTGGAACCTTGAAGCATGAGACCAGTCCTCCTTACTGGCACCGAAGAGGTTGAGTTCACAGGGCGGCCTGCTTGTGAAAGATAGCCCTTTGTTGAGCTTTGCTACCTAAAGTACTCCCTTCTGGTAGTTTCATAAATTAAAACATTGGCAGGCTAAAAATCATCTTTCTTCCCTTTCCCTCACCAAGAAAATAAGCCCATGTATCCTTCATAGCTTTTATCTAGTACTGTTATTATTCTCTTTTATCAAGTTCCTCATTACTTTCTTCCCCAGCTTAAACTGAGTAAGCGCTCCAGATTCTATCTGCATATGCCATGGTTTCTTTATTCAAAGTTGTTATGCCCATATGAATAAATCCAAACCTCTGACATTCAAATACAAGGACACCATTGGTGGGGGTTCAGGACATTCTACCCCAAAGCATGTCACCTTGATATTTGACAAAACAGCCTAAGAAGCAAGGTCAGTCTTACCTTTCCCTCCCTTATATCCCCTGAAGCAGGTCATAAGATCCTCATTCCAGAGGTGCCCTCACCATACCTGGAGGAAAGGAACATCCTTATCTTTGATGACACACAGACCCAGAGAAGAATCTGAACAAATATGCCTTGCTAAGTTCCCCCAGTTCGTTACCATTAGGTCATTCCCTTTTGTCCTCCAATCATATTTCTCAGGACTGTCCACTCTTTATCAAACCTAAGCATAAATACACAACTTTACCTGTTTCATTTCTTTATGAAGGCTCCCATGTCATGAAAACTTACATTAAACGGATCTGTAAGCTTTCCTTGTTAATCTATATTTTCTTACAGGGGCCTCAGCCATGACTTTAAGATGGGAAGACAAGATGTTTCCTTCCCCTACACTGTTTAAAATGTCTAAAGGTTTCACATGAGAACAGATAGACTTTACACAACTGTTGGTTAAGAAAACAAATAACAAAACACTACCGAAATGCAGTAATGCATTGGAATGAATTTGTATTTTTCTAATCACAATAGTGTCTGTATACTTTTGAGAAGCAGCTACATACACATATAGGATACATAATACTGATTTTCTTCAGTTAACAGTGGACCCACGGACTCACACACGCCTTGCCACAACTCAAAGTCTCCCATTGGTCCTCAGAATACAAACGGGAACCACTGCTCTAGGGAATAGTTACGTTGCCATGGTGCCACTTACTACCTTAAACTCTCATGACGATCTAGTGGCCTTGAAGATGTATTTTAGGTTTGAATTTCCAGAATTTTTTTCATAAGGGCTAACTTGAGAGTTCCCCAGTCTTGTTTAGCATCAACACTGCCATTGATTAAAATCTTACTGAAATCTACTTGTGGTGAAAAAATAGAAATTGGAAAGACACACCTAAAATTTCAAGCTATTATCTCAAATACTTTGAGTTTTTATTTTTATCTAAACTAAATTAGGCTTAATGTATATATCATAAGTGAGAATGCAGAAGTATGCACCATTAAAAGAACCTTTCATTTTAAGTTCAGGGGTACATATGCAGGTTTGTTACATAGGTAAACTTGTGTCATGGGGGTTTGTTGTACAGATTATTTCATAATCCAAGTATTAAGCCTAGTACCCATTAGTTATTTCTCCTGATTCTCTCCCACCTCCCACCTTCCGCCCTCTGAAAGGTCCTCATGTCCTTTTAAAGGAAGTTAATGAAGTCTTCCACATAATAATATAGAATTCAAATAACACCAGCGTGATTATCTCTGAGCTTCTATTTAAAAATATTTCTAGCCTATCTAATGTTTTTAAATACAACAAAGATAGCATTGGAGAACACTTTTATTTGATACAACAGTCATGAAGATTCATTCCTTTTATGTGTCTAGCATTGTGCTAGACTTAACAGAACATAAATAATCAAATTAAACTCATCAAGCACTTCTTCGGGATTGTGATTATTATACTAGGAGAATGCCAGACTCAGAAAAATTTGACAACTTGCCCATGGTCACCAAGCTAAAATATTTCATGACTTGAATTTAAACCCAAATTAGTATGGTAACAAAGCCTGAGCATTTTGCATTACACAAGGCTAGAAACCTCTCTGATAAATCAACCGAAAAGGAAAACAGTAGTTGCCAGTGCCGGTAAATCACAAACAGCTCTGAAACTAAGCAAGGAGGACCCTGGATTAACAAGGAGGTGAAAAACTTTATTCTCTAGTGGAAGTATCTATAAATTTAGTAAACAGATCTAATCCATTGATGCTTACTATGAAAAAGTTATGAATTAATATGCCCATTAAGTTTCTTTTTGACTTGCCCATATGTCCATAGCCCCATACTGCCACCACACATAATGCCCTCCAAGTAATTAACTATTTTCAGTGAAAGTGAGTATACTGGATCCTATCCAAGCTTGACCTGTCAACATTTGGGATGACAATGACATTGATTAAGGGAAACACTCTAAGAACTCATCAGGTATGCATCTGCTTACTCTTGTACTTGTATCCCCCAATCTCTTCATCTCTTGGTTGTTAGTAACTAGAATGCTTATATATTTGAACCTTGCAGTGAAGAATGAGAGCAGAAATGTGCACTGCCAAAGGGGAAATCAGAAAATAAATGGGCAAGCCTCCAGACCACAGAAGCCATCAGCAAAACTGCCAGTTCAGAGGTAATGCAACTTTAGTGGTGAAAGAGTACAACATCTTTAAAGAAGAAAAACTGCTAAAAGTAAAATGCTATCTTGGCAAACAAAATAAAAAACGTTGTCTTTACTCTGCATTTGGACACACCACAAAAACATAGGATGTCCTTAGTTCTGCACACTTGCATTAGACACTTAATCCTGATGCACACTCCGTGACAGCTACCATGCTGGCCCCAGTGATGCCTTTTCCTGTCTGGATTTCTCAACAGCATCATAATTGGTTTTTCTGCTGTCATACATACTCAGCAGTTATTCATCTGTCATCTCCTATTTGCCAGGCACTATTCTAGGCATTGGTCTTACTACTCAGCCCCTTCCCACTTGTCTTAGTCAGTTTGGGCTGCTATAACAAAGTACCATAAACTGGTGACTTATAAATGATGGAAATTTACTTCTCTCAGTTCTAGAGGATGAAAGTCCAAGATTAGGGTGTCAGAATGGTGGGGTTCTGGTGAGGCCCCCTTCCAAGTTGCAGACTACCAACTTCTTATTGTATTCTCACATGGTGGAAAGAGAGGCTAGCTAGTTCTCTGGCTTCTTTTTGTAAGGATATTAATAACATTCATCAGGGCTTTACCTTAATGGCTTAATTACCTTCCAAAGGCCCAACCTCTCAATACCATCACATTGGGAGTTAGAATTTCAACACAAATTTGGGGGTGGGTGTCATAAACATTCTGTCCTTTGCACCACTCTTTCTCCATTCCTTACATTTAAGCCAGGAGGATTCTTCCAAAACATAAATCTCGTCTTGTCATTTTCTTGCTTTAAAGCCTTCATCGGCTTTCCATTGACCTTGGGATAAAGTTAAAAACTTTTTGGTTAGTATAGCTAACGGAGCTGTTCACAGCCTGACCTTGGCTTCATCTGGAGTCATGGGCACAGGCTCTGTGTGTGAGCTTCTTTGCTCAGGCCTCTCTCTCACTTGTCCTCCCTTGCAAGTGTCTAAGACAACATGTATCTTCCATTTATGGCTTCTTGTGGTGGTCAGCTGACATGAAGCTGATAAATCCCTGTACCTACTTCAGTGCTGCTCATAGAGTGAGTAGGAAGTCACATTCATGCTTCCCACTTTATATATAAATTGATATTTATGTTCACTTTTATCCTCTTTCAGCTTCTTTATGAAGTTATCCAGAGACACAGCAACAAAATTTAGAGTGCAAGGTATTTGAGTTCGAAGAGAAGGAGGTCCAGGTAAGAGGTGATAAAGTATGAGTAAAGAATAGTACACATAAGTCAATAATTTATCAGATACACACACACACACACACACACCTCTACCTTTCCATTCTGTAAGAGTTATTATATTTGAAAGGGTTTAGGTTTATGAATGTCTACACACTAATAGCTAATCAGGTAAAGAATGATAGATAAGAGAATGGTCCATAGGAAGCAGTAGTAAAAATGCAATTCTTATAATATTCAATATAAGCATATGCACTGGCAGGTGTTTCCTTTTCTACCCCTCACTGTGTTAACACTGAACAAATGTAAACGGTATCATTTTATTTCCTCAACTATAAGATAGGAAGGTTAAAAGAATTCAACTTAAAGGTCCCGTCCAACTCTAAACTTAATAATTTGGCATTTTCTTGGAAATGTGTGGAAATAAAATCATAATGAATCCTAGAACTTAGTATTATAAATAATAATCAGATTATTATTATGGTTAAATAGTATTCCTGTGATTTAGGTGTATTCACAAACTGGTGGCAGTAATGTGTTTGTAGCCATGCAATACAAGTAAAAAAATATAACTGAGTTGCATTTGATAAAGGGATGCCTATATTTTGATAAAGGGATGACTTCATTTTATTAATGGCTATATAACTCCACATTAAAGAAAGTCCATCACATTCAAGAGTAAGGAACAACCTGGAACTGTTCTCACTGATTATCACGTTTTGTTTTATCCAGTAAATGTGGGTTGATGTTTAAAGTTTGGCTGAGAGGATGTCCTAAATCTTTAATATCACTTAGTGTAAAATTGCCTGTGATTATCAGTTTGAAACATTTTATTTTCTGCCTTAGATACAGTCAGTCCATTAATTTAGAAATCTCCCAGATATTCCTTTAGGTATATGCTTTGAATCCTGTCTCCTATATTAGGAAGCTACGAAACCTCCCAATAGGCACACGATGAGTGAGGGTCTTATCTTTGAACATTGTTGCTTCCAGTCTTTGGCTTTCCATTAGCGTTCAAGAGTTCTGGAAAACATCCTCTTGAAATACTTAGATCTCATCATGGTTCTTAAGGTCCCAGCTCTGGACCAGAGCCTCAGTGCAGACTGTCTCCCCACCTAAACCACTACAAACATTACCTTATCCTAGCCTCTATCCATGGAAACAAGCTAATGTTGGTCAAAGATCATTATTCTCACTTTGGAAGAATTTACTCTAATGCTTAATTTCTCATCATATTGATCAAGAAAATAGTTTGGGGACTCTTCACATGTTATCCTCTGATTAAATTTTCTCTTTAATTCTTGTTCTTTCTCTGCTATTACTGCTTTGTTTTCTTTATTTTTAAAACTTCACTCAGTATCACACCTCATTTCTCTTCTGTCTGCCCCAGAGCTATTTTCTCTAGAGAGCACTATCAGTTTTTGTCTATTTCTCACAGCCATTAAATCTTATTACCTATAACTTTTCCCCTTACACCTACATTTTTCTTTCAAGTGAAACAAGATCTTTTATTTGAAAACTTCCCCATTGTTTCAATTTTAAAACATCTGAGGATTTAGAATATCACAAAGATGATCATAAAGTAAGGTTTGCGTTAGGATTTTTCTATTTTAGATATTTGATTTCATAAGAATATTAAATTATATGCATATATTTTTAATTGTAGAGAATGAGGAATATTTGTAAAATTAGATGCATTTTTTGCAATTTATAAAAAGAAATTTGAACATTGGAGTAAAGCACAGGTGGCATATTCAAATTAGCAGATATCTTTAATTTTAAAAAAGAAGATAGAAATATTTATAAGAATTTTTTCAATTCATTTGATTCTCTTCCAGGCTACCAAATTAAACTATCCTGAATATCATCACATATCAATTTACAGAGCTTTGCTTCTACAGCACGAAATTACTTCCTCCATTTCTTTGATATCCTGGTTTTGAATAATTCACTATGGCTTGTTGCTTCTAGCCCTATTCAAAAGTCTTTTCAAGTTCCAAAAAGGTTTTCTTAATTTTAGAAGGTCCATATGTTTAGCTTCTGTTAATAAGTGCTCTCTGGAGGCATAGTTAGATGGATATGAAAAATCTGCCAGTGGATGAGGTATATTCTTTGACATATTTTTAAATGTCTCAGGGAAATTAAAGATCAAAATTACAAATTACAAATTTTATTGTTTATATTTGAGTTTTACAAAATGATGTTATGGGATACATATAGATAGCAAAAGGGTTACTATAGTGAAGAAGATTAACATATCTATCATCTCACATAATTACTTTTTTTGTGACAAGAGCAGCAAAATCTACTTGTTTAACCAAAATTCCAAGCATAACACAATTTTATTAACTTTAGTTCTCATGTTGTACATTGGATCTCTAGACTTGTTCATCCTACATATCTGCTATTTTGTATCCTTTGGTGTACATCTCCTTGTGTTCTCCCTCTCTCCACCTGTGGTAACCACTCTTTCATTTTCTATTTCTGTGTATTTGAGCTCTTTTGAAATGTTCCACATTTTCAAGGTATATGTCATAGAAAGACTATTAGAAAGCAATTTAGGAGATCTGTCTAAAAATAACACCGTGGCAATGTTCCTATATATTAAAATTTCAAGGGTTATGATAATTACTTGTCATGGTTCATTGTATGTGCTAATTTCTTAGGAAAGGAAAAAGCCTATATCTTCACTGGTGTCACAGCATGATAGGTGGTTAGAAATAATTAACAGAAAAAGGCACCACTAAGTTTTTATTCTCTTAACGATGTGGATTTGGAACATTACATCTTTTAAGTGACCTCCTTCTCATTAAAAAAAGTACCCAAACTCATTTTTATAAAAAGTCTTTACTAGACTGCTTAGAAACCTCAGCTAACCTATTTTGCAGATGAAGATTGGTGAGAATCTCTTCTCCAAGTAAAGTAAAATCATTTATATTGACTTGTCATAAATAAGTTGAAAGTTTATTTTTGAAAGTTTATTTTTAATAAAAATATAAGGTATAATAGTTAAGATGGTCTGTCATGTCATATGATTGATAGGAATGTCAAGGAAGAAAAGGAGATGGCCTAGGAGGAATAAACACCAAGCTCGTTTTACTTATAGTAAAAGAAATAGCCACAATTATCATAGTAGAAAAAGGAAGGATTAATAAATTGTAGGACAAGTGGCTATTTATAAAGAGAAAATAATGTGAAGTCTTTGTATCACAGCATTAACCAAAAATAAATTCCATATATATTGGGGCTAGATGTAAATAATAAAGCTCCAAACAGTCTAAATAAAAATATAAATGATTAGTTAAAGGAAATCAATTTGAAGATGGACTTTTATTATTTATTTACTTAAATTTTTACCTTAGGTTCAGGGGTGCATGTGCAGGTTTGTTATACAGGTAAACTTGTGTCATGGGGGTTTGTTGTACTGACTATTTCATCACCCAGGTACTAAGCCTAGTATCCAACAGTAATTTTTCTGATCCTCTCCCTCCTCTCAGGAGGTGGACTTTTATAAGCACGTACAAAATAACACAGTAAAAGTAATAAACATTTGAAATTCTTATATGATTCAAAGGAATACACTAAAATCTAAAAGGCACCCTATAATCTAGGTGGGAAAAAAAAGCATGGTCAAAAATATGACAGTCATTGACTACAAGATTTCTTATAATCTTTAAGAAAAACATGACCCCAACTAGTAAATAGATAATAACATAACCAGAAAACTTCAGAAAGAAAAGAATCCATCATGGCAGATGAGAGGCAGGACTAGACTGCAGCCCCAACTCTGATGGATAGAGCAGTGTGTGGAGGCTTATATCTTGAATTTTTGCCCCAGAGCAACTGCAGGAATAAATCAGGAAACTCGAACGGACCTACAGACCCTCTGAAGGAAGTGGGTTGTTCCTGCAGGACCTGGAAGACACCCCAAATAGCGTGTGTGCCCAAATGTGGAAGTGGGAAAGGGAGATCCTCCACCCCTGAACACACATCCCCACTGGGAAAACTAAAGGTCTAGTTTACAGGTGAAGATTCTGACCTTACCTGAAGCTGAGTCAATTTAGAGAGCCAAGTGAAATACAGGCTTAGAGGAAGCAGTGGGAAAGGCCCTGGGAGCTCACTGGGTCTCCAAGCAGGCCATCACTGCCTGGCACCACAGGGACCCTTCAGGAAGGTGGCTAGGGGCACGGGGAAAACACCACAGGGAAAAGGAAATCTCCAACTGAAGTTTGTAACAATTTGAACTGGTCAAGAAGCCTCCTGGCCAGAACTGAGAGGAGGGTGCAAATCCAACGTGCAGACTCCACAGGTAGGGGAAGAACTAATGTCCTACTTTCTTTTGCAGCTGAGAGGCGGGTAGCCTGGGGCAATTTCTCAGCCCTGCTTGCCCACTGCCTGGAAACAGACTCGCTGCTGCTAGCAGGGGCATGGTGGGAGTAAGACTGGCCTTTCAGATTGCACGGAAGCTGGGTGAGGCCTGTGACTGCAGGCTTTCCCCCACTTTCCTGACAACCTGCATGACTCAGCAGAGGCAGCCATAATCCTCCTACCTACATAACTGTATTAACCTGGAAACCTCACCCCCATCCCCCACAGCAGTAGCAGTAAGGCCTGCCCAAGGAGAGTCTGAACTCAGACATGCCTAGCCCTGCCCCCACCTGATGGTCCTTCCCTTTGAATTAACCCAGTCCAACAAAGACAAAGAAAAAAGAATAAGAAAATATAAACAAAGCCTCCAAGAAGTCTGAGATTATGTTAAATGACCAAACCTAAAAATAATTGACATTACTGAGGGACAAGAGAAACCTAAATGTTTGGAAAACATATTTGGGGGAATAATTGAGGAAAACTTCCCCAGCCTTGCTAGAGAACTAGACACAGAAAAAAAGAAGCACAAAGAACACCTTGGAAATTCATTGCAAAAAGATCATTGCCTAGGCACATTGTCATCAGGTTATCTAAAGTTAATTAAGATGAAGGAAAGTATCTCAAAAGCTGTGAGACAAAAGCACCAGGTAACCTATAAAGGAACATCTATTAGATTAACAGCAGATTTCTCAGCAGAAATCCTACAAACCAGAAGGGACTGGAGTGCAATCTTCAGCCTCTTCAAACAAAACAATTATCAGCCAAGAATTTTGTATCCAGTGAAACTAAGCTTCATATATGAAGGAAAGATAGTCTTTTTCAGACAAACAAATGCTGAGAGAATTCACCACTAGTAGCCACCACTACAAGAACTGCTAAAAGGAGCTCTAAATCTTGAAACAAATCCTTGAAACACATCAAAACAGAACCTCTTTAAAGCATAAATCTCGCAGGACCTATAAAACAAAAATACAATTAAAAAAACAAAACAAAAAACCAAGGTACACAGGCAACAAATAGCAGGATGAATGGAATGGCACCTCACATCTCAATACTAACATTGAATGTAAATGGCCTAAATGCTCCACTTAAAACATACAAAACTGCAGCATGGATAAGAATTCACCAACCAACTATCTGCTGCCTTCAAGACACTCGTCTACGTAAGGACCATTAAACTTAGACTAAAGGGGTGGAAAAAAGCATTTCATGAAATGGACACCAAAAGCGAGCTATTCTTACATCAGACAAAACACATTTAAAGCTATTCTTGTATCAGACAAAACAAACTTTAAAGCAACAGCAGTTAAAAAAGACAAAGAGGGACATTATATAATGGTGAAAGGCCTTGTCCAACAGGAAAATATCATAGTCCTAAACATATAAGGACTTAACACTAGAGCTTGCAAATTTATAAAACAATTACTAATAGACCTAAGAAATGAGATAGACAGCAACAAAATAATAGTGAGGGATTTCAATACTCCACTGATAGCACTAGACAGGTCATCAAGAAAGAAAGTCAACAAAGAAATAATGGATTTAAAGTATACCTTGGAAGAAATGGATTTAACAGATACATACAGAACATTCCATCCAACAACCACAGAATACATATTCTATTCAACAGTGCATGGAACTGTCTCCAAGGTAGACCATATGATAGGCCACAAAACAAGCCTCAATAAATTTAAGAAAATTGAAATTATATCAAGCACTCAGCTTGATATCAAGCACTCAGTCCATGGTGGAGTAAAACTGGAAATCAACTCCAAAAGGAATCTTCAAAACCATGCAAATACATGGAAATTGAATAACCTGATCCTGAATGATCACTGGGTCAAAAATGAAAGCAAGATGGAAATTAAAAAATTCTTTGAATTGAACAACAATAGTGACACAACCTATCAAAATCTCTGGGATACAGTGAAGGCAGTGGTAATAGGAAAGTTCATAGCCCTAAACGCCTTCATCAAAAAGACTGTAAGAGCACAAACTGACAATCTAAGGTCACACCTCAAGGAACTAGAGAAACAAGAGCAAACCAAACCCAAACTTAGCAGAAGAAAGGAAATAACCAAAATCGTAGCAGAACTAAATGAATTTGAAACAAAAAAATTACAAAAGATAAATGAAACAAAAAGCTGGTTCTTTGAAAAGATAACTCAAATTATAGACCATTAGCAAGATTAACCAAGAAAAGAAGAGAGAGAATCCAAATAAGCTCAATAAGAAATGAAACGGGAGGTATTACAACTGACACCAAGGAAATAAAAAAGATCATTCAAGGTTACTATAAACACCTTTATGCACATAAAATGGAAAACCTAGAAGAGAAGGAAAGATACAACCCCCCCTAGTTTAAAGCAGGAAGAATTAGCTAGCCTGAACACACCAATAACAAGCAGTGATATTGAAATAATAATTTAAAAATTACCAACATAAAAGTCCTGGACCAGACCATTATATTCACAGCAGAATTATACCCAATATTCAAAGAAGAATTGGTACCAATCCTGTTGACACTATTTCATAACATAGAGAAAGAGAAAACCCTCCCTACATCATTCTATGAAGCCAATATCACCCTAATACCCAAACCAGGAAAGGACATAACCAAAAAAGAAAACTACAGACCTAAATCCCTGATGCACATAGATGCTAAAATCCTTAACAAAATACTAGCTACTCAAATCCAACAACATATCAAAAAGATAGTCCACTATGATCAAGTGGGTTTCATACTGGGGGTGCAAGGATGGTTTAACATACAGAAGTCAATAAATGTGATTCACCACATAAACAGAATTAAAAACCAAAATCACATGATCGTCTGTTTGCTGATGGTGTGCTTGTTTACCTTGAAAACCCTCAAGACTTCTCCAGAAAGCTACTAGAACTGATAAAAGAATTCAGCAAAGTTTCCTGATACAAAATTAATGTACACAAATCAGTAGCTCTTCTGTATACCAACAGCGACCAAGCTGAAAATCAAATCAAGAACTCAACCCCTTTTACAATAGCTGCAAAAAAAACTACTTATGAATATACCTAACCAAGGAGGTGAAAGACCTCTACAAGGAAAATTATGAAATACTACTGAAAGAAATCATAGATGACACACACAAATGAAAACACATTCCGTGCTCATGGATGGGTAGAATCAATATTGTGAAAACGACCATACTGCCAAAAGCAATCCACAAATTCAATGCAATTTCCATCAAAATATCACCATCATTCTTCACAGAATTAGAAAAAACAATGATAAAATTCATATGGAACCAGAAAAGAGCCCACATAGCCAAAGCAAGACTAAGCAAAAAGAACAAATCTGGAGGCATCACATTACCTCATTTCAAACTATACTATAAGGCCATAGTCACCAAGACAGCATGGTACTGGTATAAAAATAGGCACATAGACCAACGGAACAGAATAGAGAACATAGAAATAAACCCAGATACTTACAACTAACTGATCTTTGACAAAGCAAACAAAAACATGAAGTGGGGAAAGGACACCCTATTCAACAAATGGTGCTGGAGTAATTGGCTAGCCACATGTAGGAGAATGAAATTGGATCCTCGTCTCTCACCTTATACAAAAATCAATTCAAGATGGATTAAGGACTTAAATCTAGGACCTGAAACTCTAAAAATTCTAGAACATAACATTGGAAAAACTCTTCTAGACATTGGCTTAGGCAAGGATTTCATTACCAAGAAGCCAAAAGCAAATGCAATAAAAACAGAGATAAATAGCTGGGACTTAATTAAACTAAAGAGCTTTTGCACAGCAAAAGGAACAGTAAGCGGAATAAAGAGATAACCCACAGAACGGAAGAAAATCTTCACAATCTATACATTGACAAAGGACTAATATCCAGAATCTGCAACAAACTCAAAGAAATCAGCAAGAAAAACAAATCCCATCAAAAAATGGGCTAAGGACATGAATAGATAATTCTCAAAAGAACATATGCAAATGGCCAACAAACATATGAACAAATGCTCAAAATCACTAATAATCAGGGGACGCAAATTAAAACTACAATGTGATACCACCTTACTCCTACAAGAATGGCCACAATAAAAAAAAATAAAAAAAACCAGTAGGTGTTGGTGTGGTTGCAGTGATGAGGGAACACTTCTATACTGCTGGTGAGAATATAAACTAGTACAACACTATGGAAAGCAGTGTGGAGATTTCTTAAAGAGCTAAAAGCAGAACCACTATTTGATTCAGCAATTCCACTACTGGGTATCTACCCAGAGGAAAAGAAGCCATTATACGAAAAGGATGCTTGCACATGCATGTTTACAGTAGCACAATTTGCAACTGCAAAATTGTGGAACCAACCCAAATGCCCATCAATCAACAGTGAATAAAGAAACTGTGAGAATATATATATGATGGAATATATATGTGATGGAATATATATGTATGATGGAATATATGTGTATATATGATGGAATATATATATATGATGGAATGTATATAATATGATGGAATATATATATATACACTCAGACATAAGAAGGAATGAATTCATGGCATTCACAGTGATCTGGATGAGATTGGAGACTATTATTCCAAGTGAAGTAACTCAGGAATGGAAAACCAGTCATCATATGTTCTCACCGATATGTGGGAGCTAAGCTATGAGGACACAAATGCATAAGAATGATACAATAGGCCGGGCACAGTGGCTCATGCCTGTAATCCCAGCAGTTTGGGAGGCTGAGGTGGGTGGATCACGAAGTCAGGAGTTTGAGACCAGCCTGACCAACATGGTGAAACCCCATCTCTACTAAAAATACAAAAGGGAGCCAGATGTGGTGGTCCATGTCTGTAATCCCAGCTACTCAGGAGGTTGAGGCAGGAGAATCACTTGAACCCGGGAGGTGGAGGTTGCAGTGAGCCGAGATCACGCCACTGTACTCCAGCCTGGGCGACAGAGTGAGACTCTGTCTCAAAAAAAAAAAAGAAAAAAAAAAAAAAGAAAAAAAAATGATACAGTGGACTTTGGGGACTTGGTGGGAAGGGTGGGAGGGGGGTGAGGGATAAAAGACTGCAAATAGGGTGAAGTGTATACTGTTCTGGTGATGGGTACACCAAAATCTCACAAATCAGCACTAAAGAACTCACTCATGTAATCAAGCACCACCTGTACCCCTATAATCTATGGAAAAATAAAAAGAAAAAAAGAAAACTTCAAAGAAAACTTCAAAAAAAGAGAAAATATGGGTAAATATGTTTGACCTAATAAGTAAACCAAAGTAAATTAAGAAAAATAAATATATTTTATTATCAAAATAATTAAATTTGAGATAAAAATTTTACATAGTGCAGAATATGTGTATAAATCTATTTTCAAGTAGTTTGGAAATATGTACCATGCACCTCAAAACTACTCATATTGCTTGACTCAGTAATCATACTCTCATGATTCTATCATTAGTAAATGATCTGAGAGAAGGGAAATCCTATGCACAGCGATATTTGAGAGAAAAAGAATCTTAAACGTATCAAGAAAGGATGATGGTTGCTGGGAAATATTGGTACATGTAGAAGTTGGAACAGTATATGGTTATTAGAAATGACTTTTGAGAAAAACAGAATATCAGGAGAAAATCTTTTTGTTAAAATGTAAATGAAATATCAGACCATGAAATTATCTGTTCAATAATGTCTCAGTCTTCTGCAGAGCAGAAGGAACTATCATCAGAGTGAATAGGCAACCTACATAATGGGAGAAAATTTTTGCAATCTACCCATCTGACAAAGGTCTAATATCCAGAATTTACAAGGAACTTCAACTAATTTACAAGAAAAAAACAAAGAGCCCCATCAAAAAGTGGGCAAAGGACATGAACAGATACTTCTCAAAAAAAGGCATTTATGCAGCCAACAAACATGAAAAAAAGCTCAACATCACTGACCATTAGAGAAATGCAGATCAAAACCACATGAGATGCCATCTCACGCCAGTCAGAATAGTGATTATTAAAAAAATCAAGAAACAACAGGTGCTGGAGAGGCTGTGGAGAAACAGGAATGCTTTTACACTGTTGGTGGGAGTGTAAATTAGTTCAACCATTATGGAATACAGTGTGGCAATTCCTCAAGGATCTAGAACCAGAAATAACATTTGACCCAGCAATCCCATTACTGGGTATATACCCAAAGGATTATAAATCATTCTTTTATAAAGATACATGCATACTTATGTTTATTGCAGCACTATTCACAATAGGAAAGACACGGAACCAACCCAAATGCTCATCAATGATAGCCTGGATAAAGAAATGCGGTACTTATATACCATGGAATACTGTGCAGCCATAAAAAGGAATGAGATAATGTCCTTTGCAGGGACATGGATGAAGCTGGAAGCCATCATTCTCAGCAAACTAACACAGGAACAGAAAACCAAACACCACATGTTCTCACTCATAAGTGGGAGTTGAACAATGAGAACACAGGGACACAGAGAGGGGAATAACACACACTGGGGCCTATTGCGAGGGGGTGGGGGTGGCGAGGGGAGGAAGAACATCAGGACAAAAAGCTAATGCATGCAGGGCTTAAAACCTCATGGACAGGTTGATAGATGCAGCCAATCACCGTGGCACACATATACCTATGTAACAAACCTGATGTTCTGCACATATATCTTGGAACTTAAAGTAAAATTAAAAAAAAAAATCTCATTACACAAACATTTCTCCCTCATGTATACAGACATTTTCCCCTCATGTGCCATTGTTCATTAACAAATAGAAAATATATTTTGCCTGAATATTAATTAAATAGCAAACTTTTAGTACCTGAACTTCTACATCTGTCATGGAAGATGAACAAAATATTCAAGAAAACCATTCCTGCCTTGGTCAGTTTTGGTAGTATGAACAGGACTGACAGGATTTGGGAAGTGTAGAGAGAATAGATACCACCTCCTTTTTTTTAGAAGAAGCACAGTATCAATTGTAAGACAAACATATTTTCTAGAGAGTTCACTTACTCTTAAAATTAGTTTTAGAAATATTTCCCTTCCACTGGCCCCCATTCCCAACAAATCCATGATTTTAGGCTGTGGTCCTCCCCTTCCTCACTTCCAGGCCTGTCCTAATGGAGCCACAGCTTGCATACTTCCTATCCTCCTTTTTGCCCTTTCTTTCGCTATTTCTTCTCTTGGTTCCATTTTTTTCTTTCAGACATCCTTGACCCTGAAAATGGTTCATAAGTATTTATTCTCTCATATGTGTTCTCTCAGTTAACCATATGAAAATTGGTTAACTCTCAGTTAACTTTTTCTTAAGAAAAAGTTAAGAAAAGTTTCATCTCTGAGTAACCCTCATTTTTGTTTGTCTTCTTGAGACAGAGTCTCATTCTGTTGCCCATGCTGGAATGTGGGGGTACAATCTCAGCTCCCCACAACAGCTGCCTCCCAGGTTCAAGTGATCCTCCTGCTTCAGCTTCCCAAGAAGCTGGCATTACAAGTGTGTGCCACCATGCCTGGCTAATTTTTTTTGTATTTTTAGTAGAGATGGGGTTTCACCATGTTGGCCAGGCTGGTCTCAAACTCCTGACCTCAAGTGATCTACCCGCCTCGGCCTCCCAAAGTGCTGGGATTACAGATGTAAGCCACCTTGCCCTGCTGGACCCTCATTTTTAAATAATTTTTTTCCCAATAATTTCCATCACAGGAGCCACGTAATAACAATTTCCCCCCCCATTATCCTGTGCCCCAAAGTGGTCCAATCTGCACTTTTGCCTTCTTTCTCCTTCTATGCCTGGAGTACTCTGCTCTTCCCACCGTTACCCAAATATGTTTTGTTTTCTATGTTGGGGCTCTTATTCTTGCTTTTCATGTTTCTCAGAATGACCTCCTAAGATGACTGTAATATGAGAACATGGTAGATAAGAACTTACTAGAAGAAACAAACAAAAAACCAACCAACCAACCAACAAACAAAAAACCAGGACTCAGGATTCTCTAGTAAGAAAACACCAAAGGAGACCTCTTTTAGAGTAGTTTCAACAATACTTGCATTTTCTATGAGTTTTTGAGAGATGGCTCTGTGACCACCACACAGCAAAGTACCAGTGACTTTAGGGTGACAGGGAGTCCTAACAATTCTAGGAGCGGCGCTTTTTACAACTTGGAAGACTTTAGAGAATTCTACATACTCTAAACCTCCGTTGAACATAATTTATCATCCAAATAAGTACACTGAGACTGGGAGTGGGTGTTATTAAAAATTATACTGGGATAAGCAAAAAGCAGTACAGTTATGGAAAAATTTTTAGTGCTTCTTACTGTGTATTTGTTAGAAATATAAAATTTCCAATATCTGACCTTCTGAGTCTGAATCTCTGCAATTACAGCATGGAATCTGCATTTTACATAAACTCTTCAGTTTCTTGGTAATTGAAATTTGAGACCCACTACTTTAATTTTTTTTTTTTTACAAGTTGGTGTTTCTTTTTGTTTTTCTTCAATAATCTTCTTCTAAACATTTAATGGAGATCATGATTAACACAATTTACTAAGTAAATCCACATAGGGTACCTTTAGGGTACAGTCAACATGCAAAGTTAAAACTTGCTTTTTGTCTGCCATTTCCAACGGTGCTTTTATACCTACTATGGCTACTCAATTAAATACTTGGTTTAAATACTGTTAAATAAGTATAGAAGTATTATTTTCAAGCATTTTTCAAGGAAACTATATGACATTTCAACTACATTGTGACCTCCTTTACAAACTCTCATTGGGTACTTTATTATAATTTGTACATAACTTTGTTATAATTTAATAGACTTGCTAAGAAATAAACTTTTGGAACTCAATCCATTGTCTATTCTGAGACTATTAAGTTTTGTGACTTAGGCACATTGTTTTAAAATAAAAAAAAATCCTTCTACAATGTCCAACTCTCTTAGAACTTGTCTAATCCATCTAGTAAAGATCTCACTGAAATTTCTAGTAAGTAACTTCATTTTCTGGAATAGACACAAAGACTTTCTGACCTGTAATACTTTATAAATCCCTTGAGAATTAATATATATTACTTTGGATGTAAGAGAAAAGCCTCTAAAGTCCTTTTTCCATTCTTTAAAAAGACTAATAGTTTTAATATACATAAACATTAAATAAATGCATTAGGCCTATTACGGGTAAGTTATATATATGTTGAATATATATAGTATATATTATATATAATATTTATGTTGACTCTAAATAATATACATGTTGAATATACATTATACATATTCCTCAGTGGTTAAACAACTCAGAAATTGAGTTCATTATACTGTACACGGTAATGCCTAATTCAAAGTGTTACTTAATGTTCCTGCTAACCCTGGTTCTCCTTGTTTTTTTTTTTTCTTAAAGAATCCATACGACTGCACCCTTTCTTCTTTTCCTTCAAAAGGTCCTATTTTAAAAAATCATGTTATCAATGGCATATTTTTAAATTGTTAATCAGATGTTTTGGGGAGCGTTCTTGTCATTTCACAGCCCTTCTAAAGTTGAAGTAGCATATTGGGTAGTGGTTCTTAACTGGGATGAGCACACAAATCACCTATGGAGCGTTTTTTCTTTTTGAGACAGAGTCTCGCTCTGTCGCCCAGGCTGGAGTGCAGTGGCACGATCTCCGCTCCGCCTCCCGAGTTCACACCATTCTCCTGCTTCAGCCTCCCAAGTAGCTGGGACTACAGGCGCCTGCCACCATGCCCAGCTAATTTTATTTTATTTTTTTATTTTTTAAATTTTTTTTAGTAGAGACAGGATTTCACTGTGTTAGCCAGGATGGTCTCTCCATCTCCTGACCTCGTGATCCACCTGTCTCGGCCTCTCAAAGTGCTGGGATTACTGGGGCTCCACCCTAAACCTACTGAATCAGAACGTGTGGAATTGAGGCTTGTGTGTGTGTGTGTGTGTGTGCACACGTGCTCATGGACACTCCCAGTTAATAATTACCGCCCTCAAATCCTTGTCTGACCACATAATAGTTGTGTGGCCATGTTATTTACTCCCTCTGAGATCAATTGCTACTCTAAAATGTGGGAGTTATCATACAGGATTCAAAAAGTAATTTTTGGTAATCAAAGTAAGACAACCAACATAGAGTGCCAAATTTCCCTCTATGTAAGGCAAATTTTCTTATTTAGCCTCTAAAAGGAATAATTTTATATGAATAATGTTCATTATACAATCTTTTTATGCTAGTTTTCAGTTAATCAGGCAGAGCTGACAGTCTCCATGAGGAATCATAAAAATAATCAACCTTATCCCAGAAGAATTGTCAACCAAGACAAAAGCCAGAGGGAAATTAATTTTCTTCACCTCTTAATATTTGATCTACAAAGAAATTTGTTTTGTGACTTTTCTTGCCTTTAGAATAGAAACTTGAGACATAACCTCTTGGAAAAATTTGCATATTATTTCTAACAAAGATGTTATGACCTTCTATCAGAGCTCGATGCCACTCAAGTTGCCATACAAGAACTAAGTTCCTATAGAGGTACAGTGACAGCTGTTGGGTTGAATGCCGGCAGAGAAATGAGAAAACATCAAGGTACTGGGTAATTCTGTTATTCATGGCTGTTTTCCAGATTGCTTCCTCTTTAAATGAACCCACAAGAAGTGTAGAGGTGAGTATAAGCTATGTTTCCTAGGAAACGTTAAAGGTAAAATTTCAAGTGTCAGAATAATTACTTTGACTCATTTGAGTCAATAGAGATGACAAATGTTAAAAGGGCCCAGAAAAGTTGCTCTTGCAGAATGCTTGTTTAGATTTCAGTATTTGAGAATGTTTTAAGTTATCCTGAAGTCTACTATAAAGTTCTACACCAAATTATTTTCAATTTAATGTATAGGGCAAACAAACTCTAATCATTCTTTTAGGAGTGAAGGTTGTTCACAGTACCTAATTATATACCTAATTATATAGTATTAGAACATCAGAAAGGATGAGCATCCCTGTTAGGAGCTGTGGGTTTAGGGCCCCAGGATGACCTGGGAAAGCTAGGCCTCCCTGGTATAGTTTCAATAAGCAGGAGCTTGGAGTAGAAGCAATATTTCTATTGTGATTGTACCAAGCACTGTGCCTGGCATAGAGTAGATGCTTAATTAAAATTTATTAAATAAATGAATGTTCGTGGATTACTCACTTAAGCTTAGTGAGCTGGCTTGATAATATCTGCCTGGGCAGCAAAAATAGCTCCAAATTCATTATTATTACCGGGAGAACAAATTCATATACAAAGGATATCATTTTTTCTTACCAAGTCAGTGTTTACCAAGAGAAGAAAACAGTAACAGTACAATATTTAGTTTAGCCAGATTTTAACATGGTGCCCAGCTCTCCTAAAGCACTGTATTGCAGATTAGGTTGGGGAAGATGTGTGTCAAAATTTTCTCTCAAGCTCCCTGCAAAAGCATCTCTTCCAATCTCCTGGTGGTTCCCACTCCCTTTCTGTTGAAGCCCGCCAGGTTTCCTGCCCATTACCACACACTCACAAACTGGCGGAAACATTCTTTGCTCCTCTTTTTGATAACCTTATTTTACAAAGAAAAAAAATGTCTAGAATTGGTATTTAAAAAAAAAAAGCACAATAGCCTGATGCATACATCTCAATGCAGCCTAGGACAGAGAAGTCTCCAGTCTCCAGTGTATCTATGGCCGCTCCTCAGCTTCCCGTGTGCTCTGCTGGCCCACACTGCTTGCCAGCAGTCCTTACATCAAAAAGGTTGATAATGCATCCAGCCCTACCCTACTCTTCTGCTGGCACCATGCTCACAAAGCTGTTTTATAATTCTTTTTTTCATTTTTGGAGATGCGCATGCATGGAAAAATTTTACACAATATGGAATGTTCTGGGGTAGGCAAATGGAAAATGAACATGGCCGCCTCTTCCCCCAGGATGTCCATATGTCTATTTTTTCTCACTATAACTTTACAGGGACTGTATTCATATGATTCTGCTTTATGGGCTTATATGACTGATAAACAAACCTAACTCAGGTATTTTAATTCAGAGCAGAAGAGCTTCCGAAAACTGATACTTTCTGCTATGAATGTTCTGTTTCAAAATCTGGAACATCCAGGATATAAGATACATTGTCTTTTTTTTTTTTTAAGGTAGGTTCCATTCAAAGTACAAACTCATGATAAAAATTGCTGTAGCAGGAGTGTCAGTCTGCAAATTGCTTTTCAGCTGAAGGAGCTTTGTTTCCTATTGAATAATAGCTCCCAGGCATTTCTACTTATGATTGGTGGAGGAAATCCTCCTGTCATAGCACATTAGGGTTTGATGCATTTGCTTGAAATCTCCAAATCTGCCAGAGAGGTACCTCTGTAGTAAAGCCACCGGCATAGTTTGCTACAGGGATCTGGGTGAACTTTCATCACAAATGTGAGTTAGCAATGTTCCTCCTCAAAACTAGGGAAGACCTACGTATGTCAAGGGTTCTGACCAATTGAAGCGCTACAAATTATCTGATCAAACCTGACCTATTTTAGATCTACTAGACCAGTCTAAGATAACCCAGAGCAGTAAGAACCTAAGAACAGGAACTTTCTGTTGTGCATAAAGTGTTGCTCCTGGTGGAGATGAGTTCTGACCTTCCTGAAGGAAGGTTCTATGTTTTAATTAAAGTACTTAGAGATCCTAAAATGATGCTCTTCTAGCAAGCACCCAGTAAATGCTAATGGTTTTCCTTTTTGAGGGGAGAGAGAAATCTTTGTCCATCATTCTGTGATAGTGTATATATAGCTAATGCAAATGCGAGTAGCCTCTTACATGGGGATTAGGCTCTAAATCTAATGAAAAAGACATATCATTACACACAGTAAAAATGACCCTAAGTTTCCTTTAAATTGACCATAAAGTGTAGTATTCACGGTGTTGTTAACATAGCAATAATTACTATAACCCCAGATCTGAGAGCCTCTGAAAGCCTATATCCAAATGTGTGGACATTCAAGCCTTCCTTCCTTCTAGATTACTATCAGATTTTTGAAGTAAATGGAGAATGGATGATAAGGGATTCTAGAATAGTCTTGCCTGATCATAGCGATTATATTTTTGTTTTAAAATTAAGCATCTAAAATCAGTATATGTTTATATATTTCTTTATTTTAGAAAGGATTAAACAAGACGGTAGAGTTGCACCTTAGGTGGCACTGAATTCTAACATTGCGTAAATTATGCAACTCCATTATTTTTGAGGCATTAATTACATGACTGTAGATTATGTAACCATTTTGGGGGGCATATGGAGCAGGCAATTTTAGTTACTTAGTGTTTTCTTTAAATCACTTTAATTTGTCACCTTTTTTCTAGGCTTTTTAGCCACGGTTAATAGTGATAGTAATCAGGTAAGAGTATTAAAATCATAGATTATCTGGGTATGAAGGATCCTTTATCCACATATCTTCATTCATATATTGATAATTCTCTAGAATATCTGAATTGACACTTTTTGAGTATGGTCATCCAACCATTTACACATACTCAATGTGTAGAATTGAATAAATGAACATTTTCTGAAGACTTTCAGGTTAGATTTTGTCAACTACTGAAATCTGGATTTCACTGTGCAATACTAGTGTTATGGACATAGTAAATCTGTCAAACAAGGAATTAAAGTAAGAGTAACGTGATTTGTTATTGGTGAGCATATACAGGATCCCAAGGACACTTGCTTTTCAAAGTACTCATATACCCACCTATTAAATCCATTCTAGAATATTGCTTTTGATCAATGTGAAGCTTGTTAGCTCTTGAAATTCCCCAACATAGTAGATTCAGCAATAAAATTTATCTGTCTCTAGTCTTCCAGCACCTTTCCCATTTCCCAAAATCCTTCCACAACAGTGGACAATGATTTGTTAATCTCATTTAGGAGTTTTGCAGATACTTGGATAGAGTTCATTCCATTCCAATTACTAGAATTCCCTTAGGAGGGCTACATGTTCTCTTTTCAAGGGCCAGATGTTTGGTGTCAATCTTGATGTTCACAATTCTTTCTACTGTCTTCTGATATGATGTGCTTATGTGATGTGGGAGTTTTGCAAAGCTTGTCACTGGGACCCCCACTTTACTTTTAGTTAAGACACAAAGGTTTTTATCTGATAATTTATGAAATACAAATCTATTTCCATCAAGAATAAGAACTTCGGCAAGATGTTTTTGATCCTGGTGTGTCCTAGCATTCCATCATTCTCAAATGGTGCCAGTGGTGGCACAATTCATGACCACCAGGCACACAACCTCCCATAGCAGCAGCCACTGCCACACACCACAACCCCACTGCTATTCTCAATGACTTGTTTTAATGCAGTCTAATAACTTCCCCCACAAAGAGCTCTTTCATATAGAGAGTTGCCACAGAAATGAAAAACCCTATATAGTTTCAGTCATACCAGATGAATAAGTTCTAGAGATCTGCTGTACAATATAGTACCTATAGTTAACAATAAGGTATCGTACCCTTTGAAGTATGTTAAGAGGATAGAGCTCATGTTAAGTGCTCTTATCACAAAACAAAATCAAACCACAAAAGAACACAGGGTAATTTTGACGGGTGATGAATATGCTTAGTACGCTGATTATGGTGATGGTATCACAAGTATGTACATATGTCCGAACTCATCAAAATGTGTATATTAAATATGTGCAATTTTAAATATATCAATTATGTTTCAACAGAGCTTTTCTAAAAAGAGAAATAAAGAACCCTGCTTCAAAGCTAATCCTGCCCTCCTGGGCAGAGGGCACCGTGACTGCTCGCTGAGGGTAAACAGACATCTTCTTGGGAGGCTGGGCACATTCCAGGCACCCTTCAGCTCTGACTGAACTCAGTTCTCTCTGCCTTGTATCCTACATGTTCATGGAGGTTTCTGCATATAGGTCTGCAAACAGCCACAGTGCCCTTAGCAAATGTTCGAGAGGGATTGGGAGCTTTTAAAAAATTATTATTGATACATAATGGATGTACATATTTTCTAGGTACATGTGATATTTTGATACATTCATATAATGATCATAATCATTATATACATTCATATAATGAATACATATATACATACATATAATACATTCATATAATGATCCAAGCAGAGTAATTCAGAAATCCACCAACTTAAACATTTATCTTTTCTTTATGCAGGGGGTACTTATTAAAAAATTATAGCTTACCATTTGGTAATTGACTAAAATATTTCTGTGTTCTCTTTGTGCCACTGAAACCTGATAGACTGATTTTGCTGCTGAATTGAGATAAAAGTATAGTTTCTAGCATGGCGCTTAGCACATAGTAGATACTGAGTCAAAGTGAGTTTGTTTCTCTTACCATGGCCTTGGTGGTACTGCTTCATTTTATACCTTCAATAATCAGAAATGGCAAGAAAGGAGGGTGGAAGGTGAAGGGGGAATATAAGTATTTACTTGAATACATCTCAGGCTATTCCTAACACACACTATAAATGCATCAGTTATACGCTGTTGACCAACTCCCTGATCAAAGCTTCCCAGTGGCTTCCAAGGCTCCAAGGTCCTATCTAATCTGTTTCCCCTCTGCCTCATTCTGTTCCAGCCACAGTGACCTCCTTGATGTTCTTCAACACACCAGGCACAATCACACTCCAGGGTCTTTAACTTTATTGTTGCTGCTGCCTGGAATACTGTTCATTCAATATTTGCATGGTTTATTCCTCACTGCATTCAAGTCCTAGTTCAGATATTTCCTTAGCAAGGTTCCCTCATGACACCTAAAAATCATAATCTTTTCTTTGCTTAGGCACTCTCCATCTCCCTTACTCTCTTTTATTTTTCCATAGTATTTATTACTCTCTAATGTCCTATATAATTTACTTATGTGGAATGTTTATTGTCTGTATCTTCCTATACATGTACAAATACACAGAGACACAGACACACAGATGTACACACAGAATGTGGGCTCCATGAAGGAAGGGAATTTTTTCTTCTGCCCACTGCTGTATTCCCAGTGCCTACAAAAGTATGCTTGGAAGTAGTAGTTTGCACAATAAATATTAATTAACTTAAAAAATGTAAATGGGCCGGGCGCGGTGGCTCAAGCCTGTAATCCCAGCACTTTGGGAGGCCGAGACGGGCGGATCACGAGGTCAGGAAATCGAGACCATCCTGGCTAACACGGTGAAACCCCGTCTCTACTAAAAAATACAAAAAACTAGCCGGGCGCGGTGGCGGGCGCCTGTAGTCCCAACTACTCGGGAGGCTGAGGCAGGAGAATGGCGTGAACCCGGGAGGCGGAGCTTGCAGTGAGCTGAGATCCGGCCACTGCACTCCAGCCTGGGCGGCAGAGCGAGACTCCGTCTCAAAAAAAAAAAAAAAAAAAAAAAAAGTAAATGAAGGACTATTCAGGAATGCAACCTGGCGGAAAAGTAAGACACCCCTATATTTGGCCAAGTGATGGGTATTCACTAACACTTAGTGGAACTGGAAACTTATTATCTGGGCATTACAAAGAGCAGTAAGGCCCAGATCATGTGGACTGATGTTTGATTTTATAGTCGTTGTTGCTACTTTATGGTTCTCCAGCACTGAGACCAGAAACATGTATGGTTCATCACAAATGCAGTCTGGATCCCTTCTAAGCCATTATGCTCAGCACCACCAGAATTATTGGTCTCAAAGTAAAATTTGACTATGACTCTTGTCTGCTTAAGGTTCTTCAGTGATTTTCCACATTTTTCAAGATAAAGTCTAAGTGCATAAAACTAGTATGCTAGTTCTTCATTTACTCATTATTACCAGCCCTCTGTGCACAGAGTAATATTAAAGCACTTGCAGTTTCTCAGAAATGCTATGTTCTCTGCTTTTGTAAACTTGTTTCCTGATATTTATCAATTCTACCCTATTTATTTTGCCAACTTCCGCACCTTTGAGTTCCAATACAGGTCTCATCTTTTCTGAAAAACCTTCCTTGTACTGCCTAGGATGCATTAACTTACCTTCTACGTCTTAGCAGACGAGATCTGCCAGTTTCTTCTTGTAGTTCTGCCAACTTTTAACGTTTTACTTTATGGATTAACCCTCTTTATCTATGACAATGTTTTTCATGATCTTAAACTTTATTTCATCTGATTTTAAAGCTGTATCAACTCCCTTTGGTTTGTTTTCTTGGTAGTTATTTTCTCACAATTTTATTTTTAATATTAATGTGTTATATTTTTGAGTGGGTTGCTTATAAGCATAATATTGTTAGTTAAAATGTATTACCTGTCATTCTTTGTCTTTTAATTCAAGTATGTAGCCAATTTTCACTCACTTGGTTAACAGTATATTTGTGCTTTTAAAAAATTTCTCCTTTTCATCTTTTTGAGCTAATTAGGTTTTTTCCCCCTCTTCTTAGTTTTTCTGTCTGCTAGTTTTGGAATTGCAGTCTTGAACTCTATAATTTTAGTGCTTACTCTAATTTCTAATATGCATACACAACTCAATACAGTTTAATCAGTATATTTACCCACTTTTGGAATAATACAAGGACCTTTGAACACAACTTCAATCACCACCACTATCAACAACTGATACGCTGTTGTCTTGCTTTTTAATTGTATTAATTATATGCAAATTAAATATTATTTTCAATTATTTGTAGTCAACATTTGTTTAGATTTATGTATTCATCATACTTTCTTGTATCTCAGATCTTCTGATGTGGTTTGGCTGTGTCCTCACCCAAATCTCATCCTGAATTGTAACTCCCACAATTCCCACGTGTCATGGTAGGAGGTGACTGCATTATGGGGGTGGGTCTTTCCTGTGCTGTTCTTGTGATGGTGAATAAGTCTCATGAAATCTGATGGTTTAAAAAAAAGAGAGTTTCCCTGCACAAGTTCTCTCTTCGCCTGCTGCCATCCAAGTAAGATGTGACTTGCTCCTCCTTGCCATTCAGCATGATTGTGAGGCCTCCCCAGCCATGTGGAACTGTGAGTCCACTAAACATCTTTTTCTTTCTAGTCTCAGGGATGTCTTTATCAGCAGCATAAAAATGGACTAATACATCTTCCTTTAAGAAAATTTTCCTTCTTTCTTAGAACATTTTTATTCTGATAATCCTCTTAAAATTTATTTGCAATTGTTTTCCAGTAGTTTTTAACACTATAACAATTAGCTTTTTCAATCTATTTGCTTATAATTACATAATAATGCTCATCATTCTTTTTTGTCTTTAGATAAGACAACCTTTCTGGGGCAATTTGCCCTTTTATTTAAGTAGATCTTTTAGGAAAATACATGTGTGAGTGTTTCTGGGTAATAAATTATTTAGTTTCAGTTTTTAATACTTATTTTTTGGAATGACCAAAAACAAAGTTGTTTTGCTTTTGTGCTTGAAAGACATACCATTACACTTGTCAGTAATTTATCTCTCAGAACTTTAAAATAATTATTTCAGCCTTCTATATTCCATTATTGCTAAGAATTGTCAGTCTAATTGTCATTCTATGTTATCTGTTTATTTTCTCTGGCTTCTTATGAGACTATTCTGTGTTCTACAGTTTGTCTATACTGTGTATGGATTTCATTTTATTACTCCACTTTGGAACGAATTTGGCTGCTTGAATTGGATAACTGCTGTTTCTCTTCAATTCTGAAAATTTCTTAACAATTATGTTCTAAAATATTTCCTCTTCTCTACAATTCTGTATTCTTTCTGGAATTCTGATTAAATGTACCTTTTAACTTCTCTTTCATATTTTTCATCCTTTTCCTCTTTATACTGCATTCTGGGTAATTTCTTCATGTCTATATTTTACTTTACTAGTTCTCTCTTCAGTTGTGTCTAAGATGCTAATGTTTACTACACATGCGCACACACACATACACAAAATAATTTCTATAAGTTATATTCATTCTTCTTTCAGGCATGATGCCTCTGTATCTCTAAGTTCCCTTGCTCCCCACCCATATTTATGGAATGCTCTTTTATTTATTGAAGATTTTACTTGTGTATTTTACATTCCAAAACTGCCTGACACAACATCTGTAATCTTTGATAGTCTGAGTCTGTCATTTGTTTCTTTTGCTGACCCTCACTCATGTTAGCTCATGCTCGTTGGGTATTCATTTGTTAGAATTCTTGGAGTCTTGGGGTAAGGGTTATTCTCCCAGAGAGGATTTTCTTCTGCTTATGTGAGGTGTGAACTTAGGTTTGGGGGAACACACAGATAATGTGAATTCAAATTGACACTGATGTAAGAGCTAGGAGATGTTTTTCCTTCCTTCAATGAGATCCAAGGTTGAAATAGATTAATTTTTTTAGCCTCTCACTTTCTGAGGTGGTTACCTCACCTGATTTTATTATTTATTTGCAGCAATTGTCCTTAAGCAGTTTTTGCTTTACTCGGGACCCTCTTACCAGCTAGAAGGCTCTGCTTCCTTTCCCTTGAGCATGTGTGATCTAAGCTCTCAGCCACTAGGCAATGGAAGAAGCACATGGCAGATGTCAACTATTTTCTCCCTGAATTCAAAATCCCTCCTTAATTTAGGCCTTTAAAGGGCTCCCTTATTTTTTTTGTCAGCTCAACTATGTATTTTTGTAAGTGATGTTATAAAAAGGATTTTCAGAGTACATATTCCATCATATTGTTAGAAAGGTAAGTCCTTCTCATAGTGCTTCAAATTTCTCATTTTATAATATTTAGTATATTCTTTTAAAAAATTTAAAAAGTTTTTTAGAGAGAGGGTCTCACGTTGCCCAAGCTGGACTTGGAATCCTGGGCTCAAGTGATCCTCCTGCTTCAGCCTACCAAAGTACATTCTTTTGTAAATGTCAAATTTTTTATCTTTTTCAGTTGATTGTGTTCACCCTGAGGTCATGAACCATTTCTTACCATGTAATAATTTATTTAGTCAAGAAATAATAAGTTTCTGTTATTTACTAATGCACTGATGTACCAACCTGGTTGTATATATAAAGGTAGTCAAAATTGAAATGTTTCCTGCACTTACGAAGCTGACAAATTAAAAATAATACAAGCTAATTTTTGTTGAATCATTTCTTATTTAGAAAATTGCTTAATTGTTCTGATACTCTATGTTTATTGTCTCATATTAATCTTCATAACTATCCTATGAATTTGCCATTATTAATATTTCATTTTAAAGATGGGGTAACTGAGGCTGAGAGACTCAGTGACTTGTGTGTAGCAAGAGAGGAGTATAATAATAATTATTATTAGCTAGCCATGACCTACACTTAAAAATTTTTAATTATCTTGCTGGGCAAGGTGGCTCACATCTGTAATCCCAGCAATTTGGGAGGCCGAGGTGGATGAATCACTTGAGCTCAGGAGTTCAAGACCAGCCTGGGAAACATGGGGAAACCCTGTCTCTACCTAAAATACAAAAAATTAGGTGAGCATGGTAGTGTGCATCTGTGGTCCCAGCTACTCAGGAGGCTGAGGTAAGAGGATCGCATAAGCCCAGGAGGCAGAAGTTGCAGTGAGCCAAGATTGCACCACTGCTCCCCAGCCTGAGTGACAAAGCAAGACTCTGTCTCAGAAAAAGAAAAAAAAAGTATCTCATTCTATTGAATTTTTATAATGATTTTCTATTGCTATAGACTCAACACTATACATGGTTTCAGAGATTCACTTGGACACATCAAAAGGAAAGTGAGGATGTATCTCTGAGGATGGACTCTCTATGCATACACAACGCTCTTTTTCTGATACTCTTTCTCACCGTTGCTTGCAAATGCTCTATTCTGATGACTTTTTTTTTTCCAAGTGTATTTGTTTCATATTGGACCTTTCCTTCTTTTTTCTTTATATTTCTTTTCCTAAATCCTTTAAAAGGTTTTGGCTCTGAATTTTCAAAAGGAGTCTATAAAATCCAACAATCAGGGATTTTTAATATAGCATGAGTTGTGAAAAGTAGTTTTTACCAGGATTTGTAGGCTCTGGGTTATATCTTGATTGAGGAGGGAGTATCTTCAGGCAAGAACATCATTCTAATCATGATGTAAAACTTTCAAATAATTCAAACCTCAGTTGTTTTATATGTATCAGGTTTTTAAATTGAGTTATATCTTTGAAGATCTACTTGATGTGACAGAGATTAATCTCATCATATAAATTCTGAGAAACTAAAGAAGTCTTATTGTATATGCCCTTAAGAATATTGATTCTTACAAGCAATAACCATAATGATCACTATGTCATATATAGTTGCATTTAATTAATATGCATGACATATTAATTAATGAAATATTAATGACATCCTTTCAGCAGCAACTTGTACTTATTCAGTGGTACTTGTACTTCTTTGGCATTTGAAGTACCACCTTACACTTCTTAATCTGCCTTATTTTAGGTGCCTACTTTTTGCATTCTTTGTTCTATCCATTTCCTTATATTTTGTGGCAGCCCAGGTGGCCACCTGGTCTCCTCTTATTCTCACTCCTTGGCTGCTGTGTAATGAGCTTCAGCATAAGATTTTCCTGCAGGTAGCAATGGGAACTTTTCTGTTCAGTTCTTCTGCACCCCTGGCTCCTGTGCATATACAATGCTCTCTTTCTGATGTTATCTCTTACTGTTCCTTGCAAATGCTCTATTTTTTTTACTTCTTTCTTCCTGAGTCAGCTCTATCCCAAGTGTATTTGCTTCATATTGGACTTTCTCTTCTTTTTATTCCTTTTCTTAAACCTTTTAAAAGTTTTTGGCTCTGAATTTTCAAGAGGAATCTATAAAAATCCAACAATGGACGTTTCAGTGATTTTTTTTAATAGAGCATGAGCTCAGCAGAAAAAGTAGTCTTATCAGGATTTTTCATGTTATAATTTCTCACTTTGTTTTACAAAGACAGCACACCCGGAAAAAAAACAAAAACAAAAACAAAAAAACAAAACAAAACAAAAAAAAACAACAAAAAAAAAACTGTTCGTTTGAGAACAGGAGGCATCAACTCCTCTACAAAGTAATGGTAGTATAAATAAATAGATAGAAACAGTGTATAAGGAAAAATCACATTGTTAAACATTTTGAGACCTGCAGAGCATGGGTGCTGTTCTTATTTTCAGTTGCTCTCATCAGACAATGATTACTTGACACTCCTTAAGAGTAAAGCAGGAAGATTGGTGAACATAAGGTTCACAACTGCTGGAAATCTCACAGAAGAGTGGGTTTCTGATGGATCTTAGGCCTGTGATTAATTACAGACCAACAAATGCATGAGTCATAACTTGTTAGTCACATTAAAATTATCTAAATCAAGTTGAAGACAAAATGGGATATAGATCTATTTTTCCCACATGAAAAAAAGTTGCTTCCAAAATTAAAGACCATAAAGCTCTTATGATGATGCAAGTATATACTGTTGTCAAACCTCCATGTATTCTTTGGAAAGTCACCTCATAATCAGCACCAACCCAGCAGAATGCAGAGACATGAGTTAAACCATTCCTAGAATGTATATGATATGTGCTGATCAAAGGGAAGAAAATAAAAGCAATATGTCCATACATGTGCATAATTACTCCCAAACCCTCAAAAGTGAATTTTAAAATGTTGATTTTTAGAAAAATGAATACCCAAAAGTTAAAGAAAAGCCAAGTAAAAGGACCAAAATTTTGAGCATTTAAATCTGATTCTCTTAACTTTATACAATATGATGTCTTGGACTTTCCCTGAACACATCACCTGCTGATGGATTCTCTCACTCATTCCACTGCATTTAGGCGCATTTTTAGTTTTAGTTTTATGGTATCTTATGTACTCAGAGGAAGGTCCCCCAAGATTTGCTTGTGCAAGTTCAGGCCTTTTATAAAGAGTATTCCCTAGTTGATGCCTATACCCTGCTCTGCATTACTAACAATTATGCAAATAAATCTTAGAACCACCCACATCTGCTTTTAACATGATGCTCTCTTTGTATAGCAGGACTAACATTCAGAGATTAAATATATCTGTGATAGCACAGGTCTTTTAAGATTTAAATTGGGGTATTTTGGCCTTTGAAGTGGCATCATATATTTTACAAAATTATTACTTAATGGGAAAGTATACTGTCTTTTTGTTTTCCTTATTCTATTCATTTAAAAAATTAAGTGCATGGGCAAGTGTCCAGATAAATTTACTCATTTCCATCCTTTTATTTTTTTAATCAGTGAATAGACAATCAAAAATCCTAAAAATAATGACTTAATTACAGAATCACCACTGAAAACAGTCTCAAAAGGTAATCTATGTACAGCCGGGTGTGGTGGCTCACGCTTGTAATCTCAGCACTTTGGGAGGTTGAGGCGGGCAGATCACCTGACGTCAGGAGTTTGAGACAAGCTGGCCAACATGGCGAAACCCCATCTCTACTAAAAATACAAAAATCAGTTGAGCATGGTAGTATGTGCCTGCAATCCCAGCCACCTGGGAGGCTGAGGCAGGAAAAATCACTTGAACCCAGGAGGTAGAGACCATAGCGAGCCGACATTGTGCCACTGCACTCCAGCCTGGGCAACAGAGTGAGACTGTCCCAAAAATAAAATAAAATAAAAAAGGAGTATAATCTATTCCCTGGCTTTTATCCAAGGTAGCAGTTTGCTTGTACTTTTACTTGTAACACTTTTAAAATTCTGCTTGAAATTAGTTGGTCACATCCTCATTCGTCTGCTTTAGTACACTGAAATCTCTTCAAAGAAATGTTGACAGATAATATCTTTGACTATCTTATCATGCTTGTCACATGATTGGTGTGCAATAATCGTTTATTAAGTGAAATCTAAAAAACATGGGTTTCTCTCTGTTTTAAAAATCTCCAGAGAAAATAGTCAGAGACATAATTGAAGAAGAAGTGAAAATGGGCTTAAAACCATTTACGTCCAAATTGAAGTCCATTAGCTCTAATTCCGTTCTTCATAGAGCTAAAGAACTAGTTGATGGTTTACCGTTGAGGATTCTAAGGGATTGAACCTGCAGCCTGGATTAGGGCCCTGTGTCCATCCACTGATAGCTGTGTGGCCATGAGCAAGCCACTAAACTTCGCCAGGACTGATTTTCTCATCCCTAAGATGGTGATAATAAGAGTTTCCTTCCTCTGTGGCTTTCTTAAGGTTTAAGTACAATACAGATATAAAATATTTAGCCCTGTTTCTGAAATGTAGTGACAATCACTCATTAAAAGTTGGCTATGATCATCATTACCATCATCATATCAGCACTGTCCAGTTGGATACAGAATCTTGTTGACATCTTTAATCCTCTCTGCTCCATCAATCTTGGATCAATCCAACTGTTTATGCCTTTGCTCTTGGTATCTGGCCTTTAAGGGCTATGAATCCTACCATTTAACACTGTACTGGACATTCTAGTGAAAGCAATAATACAAAGAAACTGAGTTTTAGCAGGGTAGAGAAAAAAGTTGACATAATTTATATATAATATCCAAGATAATAGAAAACCTAGTAAAGCTAATTAGGTAATTCAGCAAGGTTGCCAGGATATAAGACCAAAACACAAAAATCAGTAGTGCCACTCTGCAACCACAACAGCAACGTAGAAAACGAAATAGCATAAAAAGGCACTATTCACAGAGGCAACAAAAGCTTTAAGATTCTCAGGCATAAATATAACAGATACATGCATATGTCTGTAACCTTCATTGTGACTCGCAGAATACCAGAATTTGGCCACACAAGTGCTTGGATAGCAAGTGCTATCGTCTGAATAATTGTGTCCCCTTCAAATTCATATGTCAAAACCCTAAGTCCCAAGGTAATGATATTAGGAGGCTGAGCCTTTAGGAGGTAATTAGGTCATGGAGGTCAAGCCTCATGAATGGGACTAGTGCCATTATAAAAGAGACACAAGAGAGACCCCTCTCCCCTTCCACCATGTGAGGACACAGCTAGGTAGTTTCATCTATGAACCAGAAAGCAGGCGTTCGCCAGACACTGAATCGGCTGGCATCTTGATCTTGGACTTCCCAGAGTTTAAAACTGTGAGAAATAAATTTCTGTTGTTTATAAGCCACTAGTTATATTATTTTGTCATAGCACCTTGAAAAGATAAAGACAATATTTTTTGGATATAAGTTCTTTCGAATTTTTCTATAAATTCTGTCATTTTCCAAACAAACCATAAACAGTTCTCCCTGGGGAAAGGGCAGACTGAAAAAGTGATTTGATCTTGAGTAAAGATCCAAGATTAGACATAACAATTAAGAAAAAGAAATCAGGAAGCAGAGAGTTGTTCTACCAGATGTTATAAATATGTAGTAATCAAGAATATTGGTGGCTACAGGGATAGAAGAAAAGCAGATCTGTGCAAAAGAATATTAAGCTCAGGAGCCTACTTGAGCATATATTGATCTTGGTATTAAAAGCCAGCAAAGAAAATAGGAAAATGGACTGAACATGATATTGGAACAGTTGCCACTGGAAAGGAATACAAAATAAATTAGACTTAAAAAAAATCATACACAAAAAACCCTCCAAATGATTTAAAGACCTGAATGTGAAAAAAGAACTTGAGACATCTCAGAAATTTAGGAGACTCTCCTCATTACATTAGGGCAAGAAACTATTTTTAATATCATAAGACACAAAACACAAGATGATTAAATAAACTGTTAAATTGTCTATGTAGACACCATACATCTCTACAATAAAAGGTACCACAATGTTAGAAGTAAAGAGCCTAAGAGAAGATGTATATTAACATATATGGTAAATATTTAGAATATGAAACATCATTTAGGAAAAGAAAAAGATACAAAGACAGAAATGGGCAAGAATATGGACAAGAAATTCATTAAACAGAAATCCTACACAAATAAAAATACGAAAAGATACTCAATCTCATTTGTAATGAAGGCAGTGAAAAGTAAAACAATGAAGAGGAGTAATTTCTTACAATAAGTGGCCAAAAATTAAAACATTTGGCAGTATCAAGTATTGGTAAGAATAAGGAGAAATTGGAAATCCCATATCTCCCACCACTCTTGGAGGGAGTGCAAATTGTCAGCCCAGTTTGAAAGGTGATTTGTCAATATCTAGTAAAATTAAAAGTGAGCAGAACTTATAACCTAAAAATTACACTTCTAGATTTAGACCCCAGAGAAACTGGCAGATAGTGATAGAGACATAACTAAGGATATTTGTTTACAGCATTGTCTCTTATAGTCAAAAATTATATATAACATAGAAAGAAACATAATGTTTCATGAAAACATAATGCTTATCTAAAATATGACTATAACATTATGATTTATATAAAGAAAAAGACTCAGCGGCAGCTGAGAGGGATACACAATCTTAGCAAATCACATCTAATTATACAAAGGTTAGACATTCTCATAATTTAATCACATAATTTAATATGGCAACTAATAAAATGGCATATTCAGAATGGTGAAAGAACAATAGTCTGAAAGGGAAATAAATGAGATAAGACATTTTATATTAGAACAAAATAGTTTTTAACAAGCCTTAATAAAATTTAATTTAAAGGTAAAATGAACTTCATGAAGTTCACATGAACTTCAAAAAATATCTCTCCTAGCTCAGTCATTAAATATGCTGGGAAAATGTCACCATTTCTTTCTCATGAGTAACAATTTGACCTGCACCCCTAATGCCCAGAGTTTGGTCTCTATATTCCATAAAAGTAGCCAGCCAGGATTCCTTGAAGAGTAATTGATTCCTTGTCATGGGGTAGAGAAAATAAAGTTGTATTCCAACTATGTAATTGTTACAGGGAAGCGAGAATGCTTTCAAAGATGTCTGGGAATGGTTCTGTAAGGGGGAAAAAAAAGCCTCCTGGGGTTATGACAATCAGAGTACCAAAAAAGAAAATGATAATCCTATCAAAGGTCATGAGCTCATAATGTTACACAATCTAGGACAATGGTGGAAGATATATGAAAGCAAAGGCATTTATGGATTTTTCTTTCTCTTTTTCTTTCTTTTCTTTTCTTTTCTTTTTTTTTTTCTGAGACGGAGTTTCACTCTTGTTGCCCAGGCTGGAGTGCAATGGCGCAATCTCGGCTCACTGCAACCTCTGCCTCCCGGATTCAAGCAATTCTCCTGCCTCAGCCTCCCAAGTAGCTGGGATTACAGGTGTATGCCACCATGCCTAGCTAATTTTTTGTATTGAGTAGAGATGGGGTTTCACCATGTTGGTCAGGCTGGTCTCGAACTCCCGACCTCAGGTCATCCGCCCACCTAGGCCTCCCAAAGTGCTGGGATCACAGGCATGTGCCACCGTACCCGGCCTATGGATTTTTAACAACATCTGTAGAAGATACTTAACTGAAACTTAAGTGTATTGTATTTTATTTGCCTCAGTTTCATTAGAAAAAGTCAGAAGGTAAACATTCAAGGAGTCTGTGGTAAAAAGTTCCGTATGAGATCTGCAGCCAATGAACGTACGAAAAAAAGCTCATCATCACTGGTCATTAGAGAAATGCAAATCAAAACCACAATGAGATACCATCTCACACCAGTTAGAATGGCAATCATTAAAAAGTCAGGAAACAACAGATGCTGGAGAGGATGTGGAGAAATAGGAACACTTTTACACTGTTGGTGAGAGTGTAAATTAGTTCAACCATTGTGGAAGACAGTGTGGCAATTCCTCAAGGATCTAGAACCAGAAATGCCATTTGACCCAGCAATCCCATTACTGGGTGTATACCCAAAGGATTATAAAACATTCTACTATAAAGACACATGCACATGTATGTTTATTGCAGCACTGTTCATAGTAGTAAAGTCTTGAAACCAACCCAAATGCCCATCAATGATAGACTGCATAAAGAAAATGTGGCACATATACACCAAAGAATACTACGCAGCCATAAAATGGAATGAGATCTTGTCCTTTGCAGGGACATGGATGAAGCTGGAAGCCATTATTCTCAGCAAACTAACACAGGAACAGAAAACCAAACACTACATGTTTTCACTCATAAGTGGGAGTTGAACAATGAGAACACGTGGACACAGGGAAGGGAACAACACACACCAGGGCCTGTCAGGTGGTCAGGGCAAGGAGAGGGATAGAATTAGGACAAATGCCTAATGCATGCGGGGCTTGAAACCTAGATGACAGGTTGATAGGTGCAGCAAACCACCATGGCACATGTTTATCTATGTAACAAACCTGCACATTCTGTACATGTATCCGGGAACTTAAAGTAAAACAAAATAAAAAAAAAATGGGTGAGAGTGACAATTAAGGGATGCATATGGGATAGACCATGAGAAACCATTTCTCTGCAAAAGACTACTTGACACCGCAGCAGATGGTACTGTGAGGAAGATCCCATCCCAATGATCACTGGCTCTGCCATGTAAGAAATAACACTCAGGATCATGTGTTTTAGTCTCAAATCTCTCACCATAATCCAAATCTGCAAACATACCTAGGTCCTAATTCTGTGCTCTGTAAACTTGATCTTTAATTAAACAGCCAGTTTGAGATGGTTATTTTGCTTCTGTGACAAACAATTTTAACTCTTGATAGTATGACACATGATGGAGATGGAAAAAGACAGGAAACAAATGCTTAGTATAGTACTTTTGTATTAAATGCAAGTGTAGTAATGATTTATATCTTTTTTGTTAATTTTAACTTGTGCTATCTGCTTTTTAAAGAGAGGCATTTAAAGGAATCTGACATAAAAGACCCGAGATTTTAATTGAAATACTTACAAATATTTACCTTAATTTTTAATCAATATTTAGATGCTCAAGGCAATCTGATTTATTAGAACTATCCACTTAGGCATATTGTTTACAAGCAGTGTTTGAGTGCTTAGGAATATTTTATTGTTTTTATGAGTATTTGAAAGTCTGCTTTCTGGGTGTTTGAAGTGCTAGAAACAGATATATCCAATTTGTGGTTTTCATCATTCTTTTGCAAGGACAGAAAACCAAACACCGCATATTCTCACTCATAGGTGGGAATTGAACAATGAGAACACTTGGACACAGGAAGGGGAACATCACACACCGGGGCCTATTGTGGGGTGGGGAGAGGGGGAGGGATAATATTAGGAGATATACCTAATGTAAATGACGAGTTAATGGGTGCAGCACACCAACATGGCACATGTATACATATGTAACAAACCTGCACATTGTGCACATGTACCCTAGAACTTAAAGTATAATAAAAAAAAAGAAAAAAAATGTTTAAGAGAGCTTGCTTAATTTTTCTTTAAATATTTTCAAATATATAGGGAATTTTAACCTATTAAATGCATAAACCAATGGAATATTAATTCAAGAACAATTAAAGCTGATATGTTAATATATTCACAAAATTACTAGTTTTAAATTTGTAAGTTTACTCTAAAATCTTATGAAAAACTAGGCTTTGTAATTAAAACTCTTTTAAACAGGATAATAATTTAGAGATAAATAACTAACTATAAATGTTGTTTTCTATATAAAAAAGACACCTTCCCTAAGATATCAAAAAGCCAATTGACGAGGTCAAGTGAAAAAGCAATTACAGAAAATATTATATCATGTGACATAATTTCTATTAAAAAGAAAAGTAACACAATCTATACATTATATATATGGGTTACCATGTAAATAATAATAAAATATAGAAATGTAAACTGAGGAAGGGAAGATAGCACATGATATTTTATCTGAAATATTTTTCAAAACACTAAAATAATCATAACAAAAAGTTAATATTTGTTTATTGATAGCAGGTACATTGGTGGTGATAATATTATTTTATGTTAAATTTATTTCAATTAATATTTCTGATATAAAAATTCAAATAAAAATACATGAAGAACCCAAGGGACCAATAGAAATAGTGAATTGGACATAGATTTGGGCTACTAAAAGGTAGATTTACTGGGAAGATGATGATTGAGTAATTAAAATTACGTAACAAAACGTTTTCATTTAAAACAAAGCAAGAATGAAAGAAGTTTCTGCCAAGATGTTTCACACATTATGACTGATTAACAAACAGTGACAACTTGACATTTGTTGTGCTCTTTTGACAAAATAATGTGCATCTGAGAAAAATGGTAACTGGTGATGAAATATGTCCAATAAAACCTGGAAATAAACAATTAAAGTCTGCCCTGGAAACTCCAACATGGAGAAAAGTTTACTTGTGAATATCTAAGTGAAGTGAATGTTGATTTATTCCTGTGATACAAATGACATTATTGGAGAATTCATATTATTGGATAAAATGCTCAATTAAATTGATTGCTGTAGAGGAATAACGATACATCTGAGAGATTCTGCATAAAACAAAACCAAGGGATTGTGTGGCTGTGTTCTAAATGCCTTCAGGCTGCTTTTAAAAATGAAATTAATCTCCCCAGACAAATATCTTCCACCAGTTTAGACAATCGAAGGGAATATGCTGTAGGATTTTCAGGCAATTTCAGAACCACATCCCCAAAGTATTTTCATTAATGGTAACAGTATTGGAAAAAATGTGTACAATGTTATTTAAAGAAAATAATAATTGGCTACGATATAAACCCTGCTATATGTTTTTGAGAAATGTGGTTTTCCATTTTGTACAGATGTAATCATTTTACGCTTTTGTGCGTACTTTTAAATACAAGTATTTCAGAGAAGTGTGTAACTCAATGAAGCACGTGGGCTAGGGACCGAAATCTTGTTCTGCCCTTCAACTAGAGTGTGACGCTAAATTTCTTGTGTGCTGTGAGGAATGAGGACAACGTAAGGTACCTAGCACAGTGCCAGGTTTGTGGCAGGCACTCAGTAAAAGGTAGCTGTTATTATTATTATTTATGGTATCATTATTTATTTGACAAAAGGCCTTTTGGCTGTTTTTCTTCTCATTAATTCTTCCCATTGGATTTGAGGAAGAACAGGTTTTCCTGTTTTGGTCTTAGTTATTTCAGTGATTAAAGTGAAAATAAATCTTTCTGCAAAATCTCATTGTCTGATTGTTAAATAATTTGCAATAAATATTTACGTAGATAAACCATCCAGGTCCCAGACTCTATTTATTCCCATTTCTACAACTTTATTACCTTATCTGATCTAAGAAATTTAGTGCATATTTATCTCTTCTAGGTAGATGAATGAATTCACTTTGTAAAAGTTTTCTAAAAAATTATACATAACCATGTCTAGCATATCTAATTAGGTAAAATTATTCATAATGTATTTTCCAGAAAACTAAAACCATGGTATTCCTTTATTTTCCTACTCTGAATATAGCCAAGGACAAAACTATTTCTCCTTTCAGGTTTGAGAGAGGCATTCTCATTTAGCTTAAAAACTATGATTTTTAATGCTTAAAGGATATCATAATTAAAACATTAAATATAATATCAGCTGGATTTAGAAATATAAATATAAACAAAATATAAGTGAAGATATAACTCTTTACTTATATCTAAGTAAACTGAGAAGCTTTAATCTAAAAATACATTCCAGACTTTATATATTACTGAATATAATGGTTTATATAGCCTTTTCTCAACTCATAATTATCAACGTACTTGCTGTCATTAAAGTTTTGTAAAAGATATATGTATATATGCACATAAGAGAATAATTTTAAATATAAGCATATGTATTAAATTATTATCTTAGAATGTTTCTGGTCTGAGAGACTAGCTCATCTCATTGTCTAGGAAACAAGAAAACAGTTTTTCTAGATTATTTTTAATGTACGAAAAACACTACTCCTATTGAGATGCTCTGGAAATGTAATTAAATACTAAGATTGCTACTAACATGATTAAGGAGAAAGTACAGTTAGGCTCTTCTAAGCCAGTTAGAACCATTGTGCCAGTTGCCTTACTCAGTAATAAATCACATCTGATATCTGGAAGCAGAAATATCATGTAAGCACTTCTGTTCTTTTCCTGTCCATGAAAGGTTGGATGATTGTATTAGAGTAAGATTTTTTATGGGGTCAAATAAAATCTCATGCAGATTGTACAAGTACCTGCAGAACTGCTTTACTTACTGGGATTTGAGGTTGTTTTGCAAAATTGATGGTATACTTCAGGAAGGGCACACCATATTGGTGACAGATGTAACACAGAACCTTAAACTACAATAATGGTTTTTAAATTACCCAGGGTGCATGTCTCATTCCAATAAGTAAATACAAATAAAAACATTTAACTCAAATATCATGTTCAATCGGTACATTTTATTTTAGCTTCAGCAATATTAATAACAGAGAGAAAAGGTGATTAGAAAAATTATCTGAATATAAAGTATTTATAGAGAATGAAAACAAAATCTCGTTGATTGAAAAGATAGTGAAAGATATATCAATTCTAGGAAGGATTAGATTTAAAAGAAGGGAGATTCTCTAAGTGTATAAAACACTTTAGTGGGCTGCTACAAAAAGGTGAGCACTCTCATTTCTGGACACTTTTAGAGCAGAAAAATCATACATATCTTTATGATTTTTAGTAGAAGAGCTATCTGGACAGTTCACAGGGATTATATTTAGGTTCTCCAATACCTGTATGAATGAATTCTCTATAAATTAATGTAAATTCTCTATAATTTAATGTAAAATAGGGACATCAATTTCAAGGTTTTTTGGTTGAGAGTATTCATAATTTGAATACTCTCCAGAGATGGGAGAATATTGAATAATACTCTTCATTGAATAATGAAGTTGCTTTGAATGTAGATCCCCCTATTTTTGTACAAATTGGGAAATGAAAACTTTTCCTCACTGTAAATCTGCAAAGTGTAGGCCTGTACTGGATGGTCTGGGTTCAAATCCCGGCTCTATGAATTACCAGTTGTGTGACATTGGCTGAGTTACTTAAGCACATTAGGCTATAAAATAGGAGTAACGATACCTGCCTAAGAGAGCTTTTGAGAGGTTTAAATGAAATAATCCATGTAAAGATCTTGAAACAATTTCTGGCATATAGAAATTATTCAGAAAGTAGCAGCTCTGATTGCTATTTCAGAGCAGTAGGTCCTAACATTTTGTTTTTTGCTGCGACTCACAAGACAGACCATGTCCACACACGCAACACACTCTTGTTGGTCCATTTTCTACAGAGTAGACCTCCTTACTCTCTTACGACAAATATACTGGAAGGCAGATTAGCAAAAGTGACATTATAACAGAGATCACTGTGATTGTTTTAACTTAAAATCAGAATTTAAAAATTTCAGCCCTTAATTTTAATAGCAGGTTAATAACAACACATATTACATTAGGTCATGACTCAGACTCACGCTGAAAGCCCTTCTTTAGGAAGTAAAGGGAAGGGAGAGAGGTACGTGCGAACATGTTTGGATAAAGCTATTAAATAAAATCATTTCCTCTTCCATCTATTCATCCATCTGTCCATTTCAAAGACTGAAGAAACTCTGTCAAGAAGCATGCATAATTTCCTGGACACTTAGGTTTGTTTATTTGTTTTGCTGTTCTTTCTTTCTTTCTTTTTGTTTCCTGTTCTTTAAGGAAGCCTCCTATCCTAGAAGAGGTAGGAAAGAGCAAAATTTTCTCCAGTTCTCCCAGTTAGAACATTCATCTTTTCAATGATCTGTCTGGGGAAAAAATATGAGGTTACAGATGAATGCCTGCTTAATCCTAGATTTTGATAGATGCAGAGATGTATCCTTGGACTAATACTCAAAGGGGTGGGAGAAAGTGGGAGAGTAACTTTATGTACAGTCAGAGTACATTACAAGGAACCTGGGGCAGTTTCTTTGATTTTAGTTTGGCTTTTATTATTCTGTATTTAGTGGATCAACATGGTGGCTTTTAGTTTACATTTAGGTTAAATATTGTTCTTTTTGGATTAACATGGCAAGTATAATTCAGAATATTTTTGTTTAAGTTTGCTTGTTACAACTACAAGGGAGTTATTATACTCAAAGTAAAATGAATATTTAACTTTAGTGAGTAGCTATTTCTTTAGTGATTGATTCCAACACACGTTTGTTTATTCAACAGATTATATGATGGAGTTGGCAGCCATATCATCACAGCATTTACTACATGAATATGTAAATGCATTACAAAGAGTAGAAAATAACAAGAGAAGGGAAAAGCTAGCAATCTACTTCATTTGTTTCCCAGAATTTCCTACTAGGTTTTGCAGAATCAAAATCAGAATATGTCACATGGTCAACCAAAAAATTAAAAGTCAAACCATAACAGTGATATATATTTAAATGATCTCTTCTTCCAAATTAAAAAAAATAATTTAATGAAGAAGACCTCTTTTGCTTCAGTCTTCTATAAAATGAGGATGCTTGTTCTTTTCTCAAAAGCTTGTGGTGATAATAACAATGCAGTGAGCAGAGTACGCAGGACTGGGGCATAGAGGATGTTCAACGGGGACTATTACAGTATGTAAAGCACCAGTCACTCCAATCCTGGACCTATGTGTGTGGATTCTCAGGGTATCTACCTGGAAGCTAAAAAACCTATTCTTTTCAAGATTTTACTCCCAAATGGTTAAAACATGAAAGGAAAAAATTAACACAAGAAAACTGAAGCAGCAGAGAAATAACCTTCATCCTCTTCTAGTGAATATTTGACTTTTTTAAAAAAATTTTATTTATTTATTATTACTATACTTTAAGTTCTAGGGTACATGTGCATAACGTGCAAGTTTGTTACATATGTATACTTGTGCCATGTTGGTGTGCTGCACCCATCAACTCGTCAGCACCCAATATTTGACTTTTAAAAGCCTATGTACCACATACAGTGTAGTATAAATTATAGTTACCATGATGATATACACAAGAAATCTGCATTACTGGATTATTAGTACACTGTATAATTAAAATTTCTACCTGGTTAGATGTTAGGTAAAGGGGCATTCAAATAAATAATATACACATTCCAAAAAGTAATTTTTCAGAACAATCAAATTATAATAAAACAGTTTAAAAAATGAGTGGCTTTAAGTATTTGGATGCTATTTAATAAAGATGACAAATTTATTGTATTTTTTTTTAGCTAAGATTATAGGGCACATCAGTATGGAAGAGACATAAAATATGTCACCTGGCTGGGCACAGTGGCTCACACCTGTAATTCCAGCACGTTCAGAGGCAGAGGCAGGCCGATCACTTGAGCCCAGGAGTTCAAGAGCAGCCTGGACAGCATGGCAAAACCCCATGTCTACAAAAAATACAAAAATTAGCCTCAGTGACTCAGGAGGCTGAGGTGGGAGGATCATCTGAGCCTGGGAGGTTGAGGCTGCAGTGAGCTGCAGATCATGCTACTGCACTCCAGCCTAGGTGACAGAGAGAGAGCTTGTCTCAAAAAACAAAAACAAAAACAAAAACAAAAACAAAAAACAAAAAAACCCAAAAGCCAAAAGACAAACATATCGCCCAAGGAGCCAAGGAGCAGGGTTATTTATCCTGATGTCATTGCAGTCATGACAAAAATCCAGGTATCTGATTATACAATGTAATAATTATACCATGATTCTAAATTTTAACATTTTTAAACAGTAGTCAAACAGAATAATAATCAAAACACCAGCACTTCAGAAATAGCTGTACTTTCCAGCATGAGCATGTGCAGGTGAAATTTTGACAGGACCATTTTAATGGTGTGGACTTGATACACCTTAAAGAGCAAACCATTATATTTTTAACTTCTTTAAATACCAAGTTCTTTGCACAGAAATTATCCGAATTCTCTCTGACCCTCATTGCACCCTGGCTTTGTGGGCTGCCCTGAAGTTGTGCTGCATTCCATGTCCAGGCTTGACCTGACACTGGGCCTCGCTCCCCCTGTGGGGAATATCCTGAAGGAAGCTACAGGAGTGAAAATATCCCTTAGGCGCATTACTAGAAAACACCACCCCCATTTTTTTTTTTTTGTCATTAAAAAGTACTTCTTTAACAAAGCAAAAGTTTCATCCTTTTCAGTGTAAAAACATTTTTACATCTTGACGTGACTGAATATCAAAAAGGCTGTGTCAAAATGTTCTGTCTTTACAAAGGCGATGCTTGTGAAAGATGAGCTAGGAAGCCTACAGAGGAAAAGACACTCATGTATTTACCCAAAGAAAATGGGAAAATGGAAAAATTGAAGTGCAAAAAAGTCCATCTACTACTACAGAATCAGAATATGTAAGGGTTAGAGCATACCTAAAAGACCATTTTATCTAAATGCTAACCTAATATTTTCATTTTCCACATTGCCCGGTTCCTTGCTCTCAGGTAAGTCAATGACCCTCTCCTGCAGGGTCAGTCTGTCCCAAGCTCAGACCCCCACATGTCCAGGATAGAAGGAATTTCAGTTTGACGCTTGGGGAAACAGCCTCATCACAAATCCTGCACTATAGGTAAGCACTAATTCTTCTTGAGTGTTTTTCTCTTATCAGAGACTAAGTCTTGACCAGAAAGTGGCTCTTGATATTGTTTCTTTCTTTTCAATTTTTAAAAATTCTTATGGGTACATATAATAGGTGTATATATTTGTGAGGTACTTGTGATGTTTTGATACGGGTATACAATGTGTGATAATCAAATCAGGGTAATTGGGTATCCATTATCTCAAGCATGTATCATTTCTTTGTGTTAGGAACATTACAATTCCACTCTTTTAAAATAGTTATTTTTTAAGTTTACAGTAAATTATTGTTCTGTTGTGCTGTGAAATACTAGACCTTATTTGTTCTATCTCTATATTTTTGTACCCATTAACCATCCCCACTTTATCCCCAGTCCCTCAACCTTGTTTCTTGTACTTGAATCCCTATTTTCATTACCTTCCTTAGGAAGTGGGGGCTGCCTCACTTTCCGTAGATCTCCTCAGAACACCATCTTGTTATGGGAGCTCGGCTACCATGTAGACTGCCATCTATTTGGCTCTGTCCATAGAGCTTACTGGTTCCTCTCTTTCCCATGATTGTGTTCCATCTGACTTTTACCTTTGCCTGGTTCTTGATGCCAGCTGCAACCGCAGAGTTACCAGTTGCCAATCATAACACTCACTGAATGCAATATAGCAGCTGCCTGAATCCATTTCCTTCCATTGCAGCTAGGTCCACTCTTTCAACAACCGCTGCCAGTGCCAGAATTGAGGCTCAGGTCTGGGCCACTCCCAGACTCCCTCTGGTTAATAGGCCTGTGTGTATCATGATTAGAATGAAATTTCTATTAAGTGGTCGTCCAATTTCTTGGGGCTTAGAGATCCAAGAGGCCACTAGTTTTTGAGGAAGCTGATTTTATCTCATGAAAAGAAATGACTAATTAGAAATGTTTTAATTCTGTGAACATGAAATCAGAGTCTACATAACACACACAGTGCTTTACAAAAAGGCATCTCTTCTAGACAGACCAATTTTTTTTTGAAAGAAACTCTACATACCACAGCCTAACCCAGGCCACAGTTCTTGGCCATAGGAGCGTGGCAAAATTTCAGCCCACATTTACCTCCTTGTCTGGAAGTCCTTGTGGAGGACTCCCATGAAGTTACATGCAGTCCATGTAACTCTATGTGACTGATGGATTGGCCCTGGTTCTGTTCCTTGGAATCTCAAATAACAGTTCTAAATTGCTTTTCCACAAAAGACTCTCCAAGTATTATTATTATTATTATTATTATTATTATTATTAGAGACAGTCTCACTCTTGCCCAGCTTGGAGTGCAGTGGCTGATCAGACCTCTCTGAAGTCTTGTGTGTTGGGGCTCAAGCAATCCTCCTGCCTCAACCTTCCGAGTAGCTAGGACCACAGGCATGTCCTACTGCACTTGGTTAGTTTTTTTTTTTCTTTTTTTTCTTTTTCTTTTTTTTTAGAGAAGGGGTTTTGCCATGTTGCCCAGGCTGGTCTTTAACTCCTGGCCTCAAGTGATCCTCCCACCTCAGCCTCCCAAAGTGTTGGGATTACAGGCATGAGCCACCATACTCAGCCAGAATCTCCCATTATTTGGTAACAGCTGCTCTATTCCCTCTGCAAATTTCTTTTCTTTGGGTTAAACATCTTGAGTTCCTTCAACTGTTCCTCTTGGTGAAGTTTTAAAAATCCCTTCTCCTTCTTGTTGGCTCTGTTTGGAACATGCTTCTATTTATCTGTATTTTTCTTCAAGTATGCCCTAAACAAACACAGCACTAATGCAGGTTGGTTTCACCAATGTGGATTTATAATTCTCCCTGTTCCACAACATTCTGTGTTTCTTTTAAAGCACCTTAAGACCAAAGAAAGTTGTTAACTGGCTGGCAAGAGAGACTCTGGGCTTCAGGTATCAAGTATTCTAACTTAAATAATTCTCAAATGAAACAAAACCAAAGTATTTTCTTACGATTACTTTTTAAAAAAGGGGTATAATGAAAACTGTGAGAAACTCTGAGAAAGCAAATGCTAAGCCAATTTTTTGTGATATATTTAGTTAGATTACAATTTAGTAACTTATTTCCTTCCATAGAGCACATGCTGATTCCCATACATAATTTCAAACTATCTTCCTTCAATTCTATGTATACACATATATTTATCATTGAACTATTAAACTAATAGGTGAGCCTCTCAAATATCCAATCTATGCCTGTATCAGTTGTGGCAGTGACAGAGTTTAATCAATTAAATTCATAAGGGCTTGACAGAAAAAAAAATTAAATACATTTTGTCAGCAAATAATTTGAGCTCATGCAGATAGAGGGGACATGGTTAAAATTAGGAGGTTCATGTAGCTTTCCAGATTAAGGAAGGATATTCTAATTACATCTTTAATGGTGCTGAGAATGTTGATGATAGAGATTATGAGGTTCAAGGTCCTTAGGCAATACGGTTAGGTTAGGTCACAGTCTAAATTCTGAAACTGTTTTCATGCTTTTAAATTAAGTGATTGTTGATGTGGATGTATGGCAGGGACTGAAATGAACTAAAGGGTTTGACTAAAGTGTGGTTTGGAGACAGACCTATGCATCTAACTATTAACACACAACTGTATCATCTCTTTTAGCTTGTTTGGATAAGCTATAAGATCCTTAAAAAGGAGGATAAAGATGGAGATGGCTGGGCCAGATGCAGTGGCTCATGTCCATAATCACAGCACTTTGGGAGGTTGAGGTGAGTGGATTGCTTGAGTCTAGGAGTTTCAGACCAGCCTGGGCAACATGGTGAAACCCCCATCTCTACTAAAAATACAAAAAATTAGCCAGGCATGGTGGTGTGCATCTGTAGTCCCAACTACTCAGAAGGCTGAGGTCAGAGGATCACCTGAGCCCGCGAGGTCGAGGCTGCAGTGGGCTGAGATCACACCGCTGCACTTCAGCCTAGGCAGCCAGAGTGAGACCGTTTCAAAAAAAAAAAAAAAAAAAAAAAAAAAAAAAAAAAGAGGGGGGAGATGGCAGAGGAAACTAGAATAAGCATGATGGGGAAATTCTGAGGGGGCATAATAAAGTTGTAAATATGAAGACTCCAGAATCAGACAAACATGATTTCAACTCTGCCTCTGTTATTTTATACTATGTGACATCAGGGCAAGTTATCTATTTTACTTGAGTCTTAGTATTCCTGTTTGTAAAATGGGTTTAATAATAGCTATTTTGAAAGTACTGTGGGATTAACTGAAATTACATAGTGTAAAGCTCTGAGGATATAGTATATGTTCAATGCAATGTTTGTCTGTCTACCAGGCAAGTTGACACAGGCAGTATGGTTCCAGGAAGTCCTCACAAGGTTTAGATCTTTAATGGAGAACCCTTCTCTACAGAAAAGCACTGCTCCACAATAAAGATTCCGAGGACTTAAAAGCACTCCATAATCAGAGAGTAAACGGCTGCTACACACTGATACAATGACTTGGAATCCTCCTGGATGAGCAGTACACGAGTAGAAGACGTTATTAGTAATCTCCAGTTGTCAGTTGTAAAGTATGCAGTGAGGAACTAAGCAAATGATATGCCCTAATTTTAACACACTGTTGGCTTTGCAATTAGGGCCAAGTTTTCATGACATGTCTCCAGCTGGCGTCTCAGTGGTGCTGGTTTTCTGGATGGCAAAACATCCTGTTCAGGATTTCTTATGATCAAAAGAACTCATCCTAGGGATTAGCCTGTCAAGGAGATAATGCACTGAATCTTACAGAGAGAAGAGTGGTGACAGGACCATTATATGACCTGAGATAGGTTCAATATTCAGTAGTGAATCCACTAATTCTGCTTAGTTCCTTTAATTACACTGGATAAAGGAGATTATATCTATGAGGTACTTGGCTTATGAATTTTCTGTACCTTGGCCCAGACTGTCTTTCAATATATATTTTCATGAGGACTTTTAGATATATCTACACTGGAATGAGATAGAGTCTATACATAGAACATCAACAAGGAGAGTGATAATGCAAGAGTGTGGAAAGAACTTGAGATGCAGACGTGGATTTTGGACTGAGGTCCAGAATTCCACATACAATTTCTAAGTATGATGGTAAAGTCACTTCACTCCTTTTGACTTCAAGTTCCTCATCTTCCAAGTGAGGATTATGATGTCTAACTCCAAAGATGCAGTAAGGATTAAAGGAAGAAATGTAACTGATATAATGTAGGTCTTAAAGGTAGAAAGTTCTCAGCAAGTGTTTCCTGGATGAAAGACATGAACTATATTTAAAGCAATGTTCCAATATTGACTCAGATGTGAAAAGCTGTGTAATTCTTAGGATGCTAGTTTTTCCATGTCCTTGAGATACATAGCAGTTTTTCTGACTGAAAGTAGCAAATGTTTGAAACAAAAACAATCAAACCTAAAATTTAATTATTCAAAATTCACAAAAGCAAACAAATGAGAAAGAAGTCTAATTAAACTTTCAAATTATGTGGAGTTCTTTTTTTTAAAATAAGTTTGTAGCACTTATATTTCTAAATTAGTTAAGCCTAAAATTGTGCTAAGACTTTTAGGACCCTGTGTGTATGTGTATGAAATTAAATTATGTAGTGATGTTATTATTGAGAGAAACTAGCGTCTCCAAATAATTCTGCATGGCTTCATAAAATCAAATTCACCCAAGCTTTGGCTACTGCTAACATTTTAATATTTAATAAAAATATCAGAGTGTTTTGCCAATAACCGGGCTAATTCCACAGTGGGGGAAATGAGATAAAGAAAAAACAAGTGGCTTAACTAAGGCCATGTACTGACCTAGATTTTCTCAGTGAACAAACATTGCTTCTGGGCAAAGAGTTTGCCATTTTGGAACTGGCATTAAGTTAGGAAGGCTAGGAGGATAGCACTTAGTAATTTATTATTTGTAAACTCCTTGGCTTTGTGTCTTGAGTAGTAATAATGGCCCATTATTACTTTAATGATAATAAAAAGAAAAGTGGAAGGGTAGAGAGCCAGGCAGCGTTGGAGGTAGCATTCATGGGATATAGACATGGCCGGCATGCCTGCTGCAGTTCAGGTAGGTGTAGAGTACAAGGGAAAGGGCATAGGAATAAAAAGCATAAATAAAAGTAAAGCATATAAAAGAATGATACATTAAGATATAAGAATTTATGACATGGCCAGCAGGGTACAGACTCAGTTTTGATATTTGGTCATTGAGCTACTTGCAGTGGGGAGGCTGCAATCCCTCTGCAATGCCAATAAGAAGGGGATGGATAAGGACTGAGACACAAACTGCATCTGCCACGGAGTCATTATTCCCCTGGTAGGGGAAAGGGGTGGTCAAAAGAAAGTTCATACTTTTATTGTTTACTTCCAGTACACAAGACTTACAATTATTTGTGTAACATAAATTTAAATAATTGATGTTTTCAGCAGTAACTTTTTGGTTACATTTCAAACAGTTCAAAATACATTTATTTTTTCTGATAAATAAAACACCCTACACATCTTCTAAAAAATTCTAAAAAATATCTGTTACAGAAATACCTATATCTGAAGGAAACTAATGCCTTACTTTATTGTCCAGGTAGAAACTGACCAGTCTTGTTTGAGTGTACCTACTCCCCTTACCTATCATGAGCTATTTTTAAAAACTAGTTTTTTTTTTTTTTTTTTTTTTTTGAGACGGAGTCTCGCTCTGTCGCCCAGGCTGGAGTGCAGTGGCCAGATCTCAGCTCACTGCAAGCTCCGCCTCCCGGGTTCACGCCATTCTCCTGCCTCAGCCTCCCGAGTAGCTGGGACTACAGGCGCCCACCACCGCGCCCGGCTAATTTTTTGTATTTTTTAGTAGAGACGGGGTTTCACCGTGTTAGCCAGGATGGTCTCGATCTCCTGACCTCGTGATCCGCCCGTCTCGGCCTCCCAAAGTGCTGGGATTACAGGCTTGAGCCACCGCGCCCGGCCAAAAACTAGTTTTTATTATGTTCAGAATGATTGGTTAGCTGACTTTCTTCGCAGCTTAGGGAAATTTTCCTTTTCCTAAGCCCTTTAGAGTCTTTTCAATAAAATGCACTGTGTGTAATGGCAAAAAATATTTCACGCAGTCGTATGCAAAAACAGGAATCTGAAAATGTAAATTTTAGGAATGAGTTATTAAGAAAAGACATTTGGATCAAAGAAAAACGTATTTCTAAAGTGAGTATGATTTATGGTGCTAGGATGGGACAGCTTGCCTTCTGAGAAACAGACTTGCTTGACCCAGTTTGTGTTCAGCTATCTGGTAACTTGTTCAAAAGGATTAACATGTAAGGGTCTGGAAAAACTCTAGTCTGTAAGTGGCTATTTAGTACGGGCAGGAAAAGGCAGTTTTTTCCCTAGAAGCCTGGGGCCATACTTTTCCTACGTTCCCATTAACGCATTTAAGGCACACCTGTTGCTGAGAAATGCATCCTCTACACTTTACAGGGTATGTTTATACACACAGTAGCGACTGAGTCATTTAGTCTGTCATAAGCTGCTTCCAGTTTTTAGCCTATTTTCTCTGGAAAATAATACAATTTCGCTTTTTTGGCAATGTTCCTATGAATAACAGTGCAAAGAGAAAAACAAATAAAGAATTATTGTATTTTTAGATATTTAAAAGACATTGGTGGCCCGGTGCAGTAGTTCATGCCTGTAATCCCTGCACTTTGGGATGGTGAGGTGGAAGGATTGCTTGAGTCCAGGAGTTCAAGATGAATCTGGGCAACCTAGTGAGACCTCGTCTCTACAAAAAATTAAAAACTTAGCCAGGCATAGTGCTGAGTGCCTGTAGTCCCCGTTATTCGGGAGGCTGAGGTGGGAGGATTGCTTGAGCTCAGGAGGTTTGAGGCTGCAATGAGCCAATATTGCACCACTGGACTCCAGCCTAGGTGACAGAGCGAGACCCTGTCTCATAAATAAATAAATAAATAAATAAAATAAAAATAAAACTAGGAGGACAGTGGCTAGGTTTTTTCCCCTAGCCTAATGAACTCACTGGACAAAACTCTGGATTATAAGGGTGGTAGAATACTAGAATGAGCTTATGACATATTCTGTTAAGTAGAAAAAAATCTTTTGAAAGCAACTTACTGAGAGATTTGAAAATATACTAAAAAAAGAGACAGCAGGAAAGCAGTGGCTTCAGAACACTACGTGAATCATAATGAGAAAGCAAGTCATTTGCTACTGCCCCTCCCTGTTCAGCTATTAGTGTATCTTTGGCAGATTGAAAACACTTAGTCAACTTCCTTTTTAAATACAGTAGACATGACATTTATGGCCTCCTCACTTACTCCTCCTTAGAGAATTTCCCCTCTCACTTTCCAAGAAGCAGTTCTGTGGGCCCATGACAGGACCCTCCCCAGTTAGCCCAGCAACAGCTGACTGGATCCAGGTGACAACTGGCTTGTGCTAGACAGACAGGTCCCTCTCCAAGGAATTTAGAATTGGGACAGAAGGACAGGAGTCAGTTAACTTGCCTGTGGGGGTTTGGTTTGAAAGTTCACATAGAGTCTGAGCCAGACTTAGAACCAGTGCCAGCCAGAACCACATGTACTAAAGATTTAGTAGGGCCGGGAAGTCACGAGTAGGCTGAGAGAACAGGCAGAGGGCAGGAAAAAGGAGCAGCCACAGTGAGAAGGGTAGAAAGAAAAAGCTAGAGACCTCAGGAGAGATGACTTAACTCTAGCTGTCTTAAAGGAGTTTTTATACTTGACAGCTGGGGGTGGATCCAGGTTTTGTGGGCCCTGAAACATATATCATTTTGTGCCTTCTCCAGAAGAAGAATTCAAAATTACAATAGACCATTTGGTACAGGGTCGCATGAAGCTCAAGTGAGGGGCCCTAAAACTCAAGCTCCATTAATTTCCTTTTCCCTCTGTTTACAATCAAGTCATTTCTGAGGAAGATATCCAGACACACACTAAGGAGGATCTTTTGCAGAAGGTCAAGAGGAATCTGGACTGAATTTCCAAGGAAACTTGTTTCTAGAGACCTTTAATTAGGGACATTCTGGTGAATTCTTTCTTTGGCCATTTCATCTCTGGAAGCCTGTGTGCTTCAGGGATTCTGAGGGCCACGCTCACAACTCATTCTCTAATTCCCTACACATCCCACTGGTCTTTCTTCTACATATTACAATTTTGTTACGGTTCCCCTAGGAATTTATTTGTGTGTTTAAATCATCCTTTAAAGGAATCTCTGAGGTTTATTTTCTGTATTTGAAATGTTGCTGGTTGGTCTGCATAGTTACAACCACCTGTTTTCTTCTTGAGTCATTATTAACAAAAAAGAAAATCCATGAGGCACATGCTGTTTCCCTGTTTGGCTGGACTTCTTCATTCTTATCACGTCCTTGAAGGGTTTCAGATTGCCTGGTGGCCACTCTTCTAATCCTATCAGCCTGGGAATATTTTAGAGGACTGGATAGAAATACTTATATTACTATCTTAAAAAATGTCAGCTCTCAACCCTAATATCCACAGAACACTTCAGATAAAGCTTCTAATACTGTATATATAATTACTAATGTCTATGAAGTGGACAAAAAATAACAATCAAAGAGAAAACTACTCAGAGTAGAGTCTGATCTCTTTTCCTTTCTCTCCCTCTATTTCCCTAACACACACACACACACACACACACACACACACACACACACACCCCTTAAAAGGACAGTGATGAGCCAGGAATACATTAACACCAAGAATAAACAGAAATAAAGATCACAGGAGTTAAATTCATACCTCAAAGTGTATGAAATACAGTAATGTTTTAGAAGGGGGAATTATCTCTGGAACAAACAGATTTTTACAAGGAAAATAAATACTGCTTAATTAAAGTTCTTGCAGTAGAAAATGAATACATTGATTCTCTAAAAGTCAATGACCTTGATAATTAAAAAAGAAGAAAAATAATATACACCATGCTGACTAATTTTTTGGTATTGTACTAAGTGTTTTCCATGAATTGTCTCATAGAATCCTCAGAACAGTTCTATATTATTACTCCCATTATTTTATAGATGAGGAAACTGAAGCCTAGGAAAAACTAAGTAAGCCAAAGTCACACACTTAATAAAGGGTTAAGTCATGACCCCAATTCCTGTATTCTAGGGCTTTAAAAACTTTCCCCCACCAAGAAAGACCGAGCATGTTGAAAAGATCCTGGTGAAATAATCAAATTGGAATAGAGTTTAAGTAGCTCAGAGGGTCAGGTATTTTTACAGTCTGCTACTTTGCAGGTAAGACTTCAAAAGAAGACAAAATTAATTTAGAGCAAAAATGGAAATAGAACTGGAGAAGTGTCATCATGCTTGTGACACTTAGCATCAGGAGCCGCACATCAATTGTATTTTTATTCATTACCATTTGTATTTGTTTCATTGTACCTGTCTCTCATCTCTTCAGTGGGCCTTGGCTTTTCAGGAAAGGGCATTATATTTCCTTTGGGGTCCTGCCTAGTATCTTACATAAAGACGATCAATAATCGCTTTTTGAGGATGGAGACAACAAAAGGGGAAAAAGCTTTTTTTTTTTTTTTTGGTTAATAGGATTACATAATAATAAAGAAATAACAAAAGAAGAGGACAATCAGGTATTTAAAAATCAGGAACAGGTTAGGCATAGTGGCTCACACCTGTAATCCTAGCATTTTGGAAGGCCAAGGCAGACAGACCACTTAAACCCAGGAGTTAGAGACCAGTTGAAAGGCAGTCATGCACAGATTGTTGGCCCCTGCTTGGCCACATGAGTGCTATGGGCCTGGAGTATTTCCTTACTGGTAGTTAAGAGCCTTCACAGCCTGTGCTGGGAAACATGGCAAAACCCTGTCTCTACTGAAAATACACACACGAAAAAATTATCCGGGAGTGGTGGTGCATGCCTGTAGTCCCAGCTATCTGGGAGGCTGAAATGGAAGGATCACCTGAGCCTGGGGAGGTCGAGGCTGCCATGAGCTGTCATTGCTCCACTGCACTTCAGCCTGGGTGACAGACAGAGTGAAACCCTGGCTCCAAAAGAAAAGAAAAATCAGGAATAAGTGAGGGAGGCAGGCACAAGATACAAGAAAAAATGAATACAGAGTGAGATTTGAGAAAAATAGAGAAATGGCATTTTAGGAGAAGCAAAGATAAAATCATATACTGGAAAAAGTGATGTATGATGTAGTCAAATTGAAAAAAAATATGAAAAATATGGGGAAAATGAGGGTACATTATTTGTCAACCATTTCTGCACATTGGAAGACGCTTCATTAAATAACTTTTGCCACCCATGCTTAAAAAAATATAATTTCTATGAACAGATGTGTTAAATGCCATTGATTGGAATTTTTTCCCAAGGCATTATGGAATAGGCATATATTGTTAAAAGGAAAAGTTTATTATTATAGAACTGTATTATAATAAAACTTCAAATATTACAATACAACTCTATTATAATAAAACTCTGTCATATCAGAGAGCCTTGGAGTTTTTTTAAAGAGGAAGTTATATGCTCTTTGAGTATATAAACCTTTTACATTTATATGGCATAAATAGGTCTAATCTGAATAAGGATTAAATCTAGAGAAAATATTTTTATTTTGAAATATGCACAGACTCATAAAAATTGCAAACCTAGCATCGAAAGGTTCTGTGTAGATTTCATACAGCTTCTTCCATGGCAACATCTTACATAACTATAACACTTCTTCAAAACCAAGAAACTGGCATGGACACAATGAAATTAACTAAACTATAGATATTAATCAAATTTCACCAGTTTTTATGCTGTTTTGAATGTGTGTGTATAATTTTATGACATTTTATTACATGCATAGATTTATAAGTACCACCACAATCAAGATACAGAACTTGAGAATATCTTGGAATGGAAGGGTCAGACAACAGAGAGATGCTATATATAAGAAAGTTATTCTTAGAAAGACAAATAAATGGATATGAAACCAGAATGTTTAAAATAAAAAATGGAAAAATTAAATATAAAGAAAAAATGTACTAAACTGAAAATATAAATATGAGGGTTGGAGAGCAACAATGTAAAAAAAATTCACATTTTGAAGGTTACTATTTGCAGAAAAATATTTTCCAATATTTATATTGGAAAAATATAAATATATATAAATACATATACATGTTCCACAATAAGAAAATGGTCTAACCCTCCCAAAATTTATATGTGTCAGCAAAACAGTCTTTTTTCTTGGAAAAAAGAATATGAAGTGACAGAAACATAGGAACATCTGATCTCAGCGTGCAAATGCAAACGAACTTTTGAAATAAATTTCTATGGATGTAGAGACATGCCACACATATATTTTCTAGAAATATAGAAACAATTTTAAAGCATAGCTCAGCATCTGTGAAATTTTTCTCTATATTTATAAATGAATTTTTTCAAAGCAAAAATGTATTTTAAAGTTAAATGCCATAGGAAAAATTTAGAATAAGTTTATTCTAAGGTGTACTCCATATATAGTTCTACTAGTTATGATTCAGCTCAAATTCTGCTTTCTCCAATGACTTCTCGCAACCTCTTCAGCCCTATTTGTTCTCCTTTTTGATCTACACCATTTTTCACTCAAATATATTTTTCTTACTCACTATTGAGGAATGCAAGTTCTGTGAGGCAGAGTTTTTTGTGCATTTTGTTTTCTCATGAATACCGAGTTTGCCCAATGCCTGGCACATAGTAGGCATTCAAGAAATGTTTACTGAGTAAATCAGTGAACATACTTTTATTCTTCAATTAAACTGTGAACTCTTTGAGAGTAGGGTCCATGCCATGCACTTGTGTCTCCTCTCTTGGATACGTATTGAGCTATCAGTAAATAACTGTTTATAATCAGTATGTTATGTAACATGTACTGAGATAATTTCCAGTATTTCAGGTCAAAAATCAACATGCTGGGTCAACAAAGCTGCCATTGTTTTGTCTTCTCTGACTTGTAAATATGCAAAAAACAGAAATTATTTCACTGGATAGATGCTCATTTACATTCTAAGGTCTTTTAGTTTTATGCCTAATCACAAAGACAGAATATCAAGGTCATTACTGAGGCAATTGAAAAGGCTTCATTCTGTAAACTTGTTTTGTATGTAAACTGCCCTTCCTGTAGAATACACCAACATTAGAAGCATATAGTCAGTCTTTGTACAGTAGTATGAGACCATGAAAATGCCTGAAAATTGAAACTGTGCAAAGTGATCTTAATAATCAATGGAAAAAATTATGATTGATCCATGGCCTTTAAAATTTTTTAACATAAACATTAAAAATTCTCTCACTGCCAGTTATAAATGCCTAGGGAAATGAAAAAATAATAAAATGAGTATTTGTTTAGTATACTGTAACTTAAAACATTAGAAACGTGGAGAATAAGTGTTTTATTTCTTTGAAAAAAGTTTACTAAGAATAGTTTGAATAGTCCTTTTTTTCGTCTAGTCATATGTCTTTCTGTTGGGAAAGGCAGTCATGCAGACTGTTGGCTCCTGCATGGCCACATGAGTGTTATGGACCTGGGATATTTCCTTACTGGGAGTTAAGAGCCTTCACAGCCTGTGCTGGGATTGCTACTTTGTGAGGGAGTATCTTCCCCTCTTCTGGGCCTGATATATACTCCTTTGTTCTGCTTAAGCATGTGTGTCCATAACCCTCAGGCATGTCCTCAGCATTCTGCACCTCCAGCTCCACGGGGGAGGGGCAGGGTCTGGGGTTCTTCTACTGTAGCACAACCTGGGGGTATGTGCAGCTACATCATCAGAATTGGCCATGGAGAATAGATCTGCTGGCCATGGGGACCGCCACAGTGCAACGGTCTAGATCCTGGGCACTTTCATCAATCAATTTTAATTAATGCATAAATATTTCTTTGTCATTAGATTTTTTTTAAAAGAATTATTGGCTGTATTCAGTACCATGTATTCAAATTTAATGTATTTTCTTATTTTGTAACTGCTGACAAATTTCTATCACTAGTCTAATATTTTTATAAGGATTCAATGGGGCAGGGGAGTCATAAAGAAAAGAGCTCATACCATATTTCCTTTGCCTAACTTGTCTACCCTGCTGGAAAGCATCTTTATTTAAATACACACATAAGTGTGTATGTGTATATATATGTGTGTGTGTGTGTGTATACATACATATATATTGTTATCAAGGATTTGGTAAAATTATTGGCCTACTTTTATTATTAAATTCTTATTAAATTATACATTTTCCAATTATGAAAAAACCCTTATCTAAGAAACTAAAATTCATGTAGGGAATCTTTGAACCTTTTAAGGTAAGAGGCTTATGTCATTGCCAACTTCAAGATTACTGCAATGAAAAAACTGAGCAAAGAAATACATGCCAGGTAGTCTGTAATCTAAACCAGTCTTAAGTGTGTTGATTTCTTAGAAGGACTCTTTTCAGAATGCTTGAAGAAAGAGGGAAAAAGTCAATGATAGAAACAACAGAATTGCTAACAGAACAGAGCCAAAATAGAAATACCATTTGTATGCAGCTGTACCTAATAAAGATATTTTAAAATGTTCATTCAAAATTTACACAGTAAGAGTGTATACTTTCTTCAATTCATAGGAAACAAAACTTCTCATTTTTGCTACTTTTGAGAGGTATGGATGTGAATTACAATGGTTTTATACAGGATCTTATATTCAATTTCTTGGTTAATTAAGTCTTAAGATAAATTCAGATATACTGACAAATTTCAGGCAACAATTTTAGTTAAGATTTTCAGAAAACAGGCCTTTAGCTAAAATCTAATTTAAAATCTCATCTATACCAGAGGGTGAAATCTGCATGGTGAATTTTATATCTCAGCTGGTAGCACTCATTATCTCTACAGCATAATATGTTTCTGACTCATAGACCATTTACTTCCAAGCCCTTGGTTTCCATAGTAGTGCTTTTTCCCCCCAGTCTAATATTAGCCAAAATTTCACCAGAGTGTCTTTCCAAACTACATTAAGCCATATGAACATCATTTCCTTCGTGTCGTGTCAGTATAAATAAAAACACTTGACCAAACAATAAAATTTTTGTATTATAGCTTTGTCTACAAATATAATGGACTGTGGTATATAAAATTAAGATCTACTTACTTTTGCTTAAGTTATTTTTTGTGTATGTATGTATGCATACTGATATAGACAAAAACACAGATTACCTTTCTTTATTTGTATTGCCATTTATTTTAATAATTCATTCTTTTAACCTAGCCTTTTAGTAAAATAATGTATTTAGTGTAACTAGATGATGAACTTTTTTTTTTAAAGTACCTAGTTAATTTTAGTCAGGGCTTTCATGTTCCTTAAAAATAAACATTTAAATTTCAAATAATTTTAATTTATCTTGTTTAAAATGCTAGAACTGGTTTAAAAAAATTTGGTCCACTGTGGCATAATTTCTTATCTTCCCATCCAAAGCCTGAACTAAATTTGAATGTTTAATACTGGTGAGGCTTGGTGAGAACATAATAATTTATACTGGGTGAGGCTTGGTGCTGTTTCTTTTCTAATGTGTGATAATTGATGATAAAACAATGGCCATTGATGAGTGAGTGCTTGTATAGCACTTCTTGTTCCACTAAATGAAGGGAAAGTATCATTATCCATGGTACAAAATGTCAATATCAAGAGCCATTTGCTCAGTGAGGCCAGGGACACTAGAAATGATAATTATGTCTTTCCTTCCACAAGGCTATGTAATTACAATTGGAAAATTGTGAACTCATAAATGACACTTCTTAACCAGCGTTATAAAGTTAATCTGCTTGCTCTAATCTACGCACGTACACACACACACACACACACACAAACCATGGTGTGTGTGTATAAAGAGAGAGTTTGTTACTAACTCCTTAACAAGTCATTTAGATATGATTTTTTCGTGTTTTGACATTATAAAAAAGATGAATAGGAAACACAATGCCTCAAAGGACTGAAGTATATAATAAAAGAATCCTTTAACATGTATTCACTCTTATTCTCTCTTTTAAGACTTAATGATAGACATCGTAAACTTTTTTGGATTATTTTTAAAAACTTTAGCAGGATTTTATAGTAATATTGAATTTTTTATGTAAATGAACACATATTAATAGTAAAAAGAAACATTTTTTCTAATAAAGCTACATAATCTGTTAACAGTTTTGCCATCACAGATAATACTCTGATCATCCCATATTTAATGTTGTCTAAGTAAAGTGTGATTATAATTATTTCATATTGTACCAAATAGTTGGCTAATTTGAAAGTTCAATACAACCAAATTGTAAAAAAAAATTATTTATATTCATACATCTATTTTCCCCCTTTTCTAATGTTACTACTTTTCTACTAAGCATACTACAAGCATGCTTTTCTACTAAGTTGAAAAGATTTGTATTATATTTTCAGAGAACTCATTTAAATCTCAAAGGTAATGCTGCATGCAGATTCTTAAGCATTCTCATGGTATATCCATTTATTAGGTCATTGTAACCTCATTGCACAGATACCTCACTACAAAGTAGGGCACTGGCATGATTTGGTCTGTCATGGTCCCTGTTGGAAGTGGTTTACAAAAAATGGCATATTTATTCCATGTAGGAGGCGTACAGAAAGTCATAAATACAGCTTTAAGTTTCAGTGTGCATATTGATAATCCAACTATACATTTCTCTTAATGTTTATAAGAAACATGATAATTTGCTACAAAATAAAAATGAATGGAAATGGCACTGTAAAGACTTGGGCCATTGTTGGAAAGAGCACTACCGATGAATTACTTTGGTGTGTTACATTTATTCTGAATCCTCCCCTTCCCCGGGGTTGCTTCACTTCCCTTCAGTGCCTGTTAAGCTTCATTCCTGCTGTTGGATGAGAACAAGCATTCAACCTGGCTGCACATCAGCTAGGGCTGCCCCACAGAAGGGTGCAAAACCAAAATTATTTGCTAGCCTACATTCAAAAAGAGGTGGGCAGATCACTTGAGGCCAGGAGTTCGAGACCGGTTTGGCCAACATGGAAAAATCCTGTCTCTTATAACAATACAAAAATTAGCCGGGCGTAGTGGCACGCGCCGGTAGTCCCATCTGCTTGGATGGTTGAGACAGGAGAATTGCTTGAACCTGGGAAGCGACAGTTTCAGTGAGCTGAGATGGTGCCACCGCCATCCAGTCTGGGCAACAGAGGGAGACACTGTCTCCCCACCAGCCTCCCAAAAGGAAAGAAATGTTCAGTATTGTCTAGGATACCACCTGAAGTTCAAATTTAGAAAGAGGGCTTAGAATCACAAAATCTCAAAGCATTTTTTACAGAATTTAAGAGAAATACATATTTCTTATCCAACTGTCTATTGGATAACTGTCTACTGGAAGATGGGAACATAAGATGTACTTTCTTCACTTTGACTAAAGTGTATCAGGAGGGAGGGATAAATTGTTACAAAGGATCAACATAATTATTTACCTAAGAATTTTGTTAGGATAAATTGGTGGTGTGCTACTAATTGTTTAATAAACAACTCTCCAGGAAAAATAAATTCTAATGCACAGCATTTACCGTTTTCTGTGGTATAAATACTTCCGCTATTGTAAGCTTTAAAAAGAGATGTCACTGACTGTGAAGTTGGGAAGAAGTCTGTACTGGTAGCTCTCTATGATATAATATTTCATCATGTAGAGATAATATATAATTCCAAGAACATAGGCAATAAATAATTAGAGAGTGATGAATTTGGAATATTTATTGTTTTTAATGTAATTTATTTACTTATGGTTATATAATTGTTTAACATGTATGTTTAAAAATGGGCTCATAAAATTCCTAAAAAATTATTTTATCTTGTTTTTTATTGAGGTAAAGTATACATATAAAATTTAACATCTTTACCATTAAGTGCCATTTGTATATATATATATTTTCCCCTTCCTCTCCTTCTCTCCACTGCCCTCCCTGGTCTCTGGTAACCACCAATCTACTCTCTGTCTTCATACGATCCACTTTTTTAGCTCTGATATATGAGTGAGAGCATGTGATATTTGTCTTTCTGTGCCTGGCTTATTTCACTTAACATAATAGCCTCCAGTTTCATCCATGTTGTTGCAAATGACAGGATTTCATTATTTTTATGGTTGAATAATATTCCATTGTGTATATATACCAAATTTAAAAAAATCCATTCCTCCATTGATGGGCGCATAGGTTGATTCTATATTTTGGCTACTGTGAATAATGCTGCAATAAACATGGGAGTGTAGAAATACCTTTGATGTATTGATTTCCTTTCTAAAATCCAGAAAATTTAACATCCAGCTCTCACAAGCTTGTATGAGCCACTTCCAGCACACCACTGGGGCAGGTAGACATTCATGTTTATATAAATATCATGAAATATGTTCCATTCACTCATACGTAAATTATTGTTTGTATTCTCTTTAATATTGCCAAAGAGTTCATTTTAAACACTATTAGGAAGGCCACAGAGAACCCTGCCATTTATTAATTAGTTTTACTGAAGAAAAATGAGAAACAGAAGGGATAATAACTACTAATAGGATGTGTATGTGTATTTATATATTCAGTGAACTACTTCCATCTCTAGCTACCTATTTTTACATTATACCTATCTAGATTAATAAGGCAAAGTTTATTGATATCAATCTACATATAATAAATTTATTGATATCATCTACGTATAAAAATCTTGTTCTGGAAAAAGTATCTCAATTATTTTCAAGAAAAACAATTCTGTAAAATATAATTTGACCAAACAAATCATGACTATTCTTAGCTTTATTAATAAGTATAGGTAATTTTTAAAAGTATTAATTTGCCCCTTCAATGTTTACAGAATAACTTAGATTTTATGTAAATGAATGTAGAGGGTGGAGAGAAGTTGATGGGACTCAAATCAGTTGAATATATATCACAGACTGAAAAAGTCTAAAATCTACTTTGGGTAAAATTTGTGTTTTGCCTTCTACATGCCTTCTTCAGAAAATGATCTTTTCAGTAAATTGCAAGCCATGACAATAATAGTTCAGGCATTTAAAAAAAAAAACAAGTGGGAATAAAGCTTTACCCAGAAAACATGACATTTAGATTGAAGGACCAATAGCTGGGCTTGATTAGGTAATGGGAGTCTTTGTTGAGCTGGTTCCAGATTAACAGCTGGAAATGAACTCAGTTCCTGACTGATGAGTGCTAATTAATATGGATAACTGTCTACACACATTACAAGAGACACAAAATTGTATTTTGTAGAAAGTGTCATTGAACTAATAATTTCAGATGTATGTTGACAAGTTAAACTAGTAGAGATTTTCAGCAACTTACAAAATAAATTTGCAAGATGTTTGCTGAGTCCATTAAAAAACCTTCATATGAAAAGCTTTCTAACGTTTGAACTACTTGAAAAGGTTATAACGATACCATCCTTAATCTGATAATACATTGTTTTAATGTGATGATTTCTTAAATTATTTTGAAATTTGATAGAACTTGAGAAATTTCTCCCTTTTATTATATATGAAGCAGCTTCTAAGCAGACAATTATTTTGAGGGTTTTAATATCTTTGCAAGAATCTTCCTGAATACAAGGAGGATCTGTTAGCCAAGAAGCAAGTTTTCTTTCTCTCTTGCTCTTTTTTTAAATGTATAATGAATCACCAAGATTTGAGTCACTCCATTCAAAAGAAATGAGAGATTAGGAGACATTTAGCCCATGTAAAATATAATTTGGTCATCATATCTTTGTCTTCCACTGGGCCAAGAGTCAAGGATACATATTAATAAAGGACACACCAGCTATCTCAAAATAACAGAGTCTCAGGCAACTAGCATCCAACCAGGAAAATCTGGTTGTTTAGAGAAGCTCCAGCTATGCCTGTGACCTAGAAAGGCAGCATCCTTCCATGTTTACACAGCAGGTTCATCTGAGGATTTCAAGTACTTCGCAAACATTTACTTGTCAATTATCACAGCATCTCCAGGAATTAAGTAAGTGTGAAAGATTATTATTCCCACAGGAGATCCGGGGACAAGAGTCATACCAGAGATGTATTTTCCAGGAGTTACAATGAAATTGACACAGTGCTGCGGCTGTGCGTGTAGTAGGCGCTCAATAAAAATCATTTAATGGATCTGAATCAGAGCAAGAGCTAAAAAGCCATAGCTCTGCCTCTCTTTTACATAGAAAACAGACTTTGAGTAATTCTGAAATGAATGCCATTGTAGATCGTGCCAGCTGTGTAAGCCATCTCAGATAAGTAAACTACTTTAGATCCAAACTCAAGTCCAGACTTTGACTCATATTTCATTTGTACTGGACAGCAACTCTGTTCTCCATGAAATTGGCTGATCTAAGACAGAGCCATCCTTATTTCTATTACCTGACAATGTACCTTCCTAGAACTCATGCAAACTTGTTCTTCTAAACAAGCATTTTTTTTTATCGTGGGTAAAAAAAGACCCTAATGTTACAAAATTTCTTGTCTTAACAATTCATAAATTGATTAAGTGTACAAGAAGGAAACCAGCATAAGTTGACATCTTCAAAAAACATTCTCTGTAGACTCAATATATTTAGATAAGGACTATGTTAGATGCAGAAAAATGTTGTTAAATAATAGAATGCTTAAGATTTATTTTGGGGTGTGTATTATAAATTCCAAGAAGTTGGTGACTCTGGGAGCCATTTGTGAATTACCAGAAATAAATCTACCACTGAGTGGAGAGAGAAAAGGTTCATGAGTAGAGAGTCAAGACCTGATAGGACCAAGACCCGATAGGATCAATGTTTCAAAGACTTTTCCACTGTCGATGAATCCTCTTGAAGAAGACCTCTCTCCCCACAAACATAGTGGGCTATGTGGAAAGAAACATTGATACATTGTTTACGTTTTAAATTGCTGGAATTTTTTAGTTCTGTCTCCTTGCTCCCTTTTCCCTGAATCTGTCTGGTGGACATGTAATTCTTGCTGATCATCAAATTTTCACATGACAACATGAAACCACACGGCACCAGTTTATGACTCAACTGGACTTCTCAGACCTACTTAAAAACAGTGCCTTTTGAGGAATCAGAAATATCTTTCTATCATTAAAAATATAAAAAATAACAGATGTTGGCAAGGATGCAGAGAAAAGGGAATGCTTATATACTGTTGGCAGGAATGTAATTTAGTATAACTTCTGTGGAAAACACTATGGAGATTTCTTAAAGAACTAAAAATAGAGCTACCATTCAATCCAGCAATCCCACTACATGGTATCTACCCAAAGGAAAAGAAATTGTGATATCAAAAGATACCTGCACTTGTATGTTTATTGCAACATTATTCACAATAAAATATTTAAATTATTCACAATAAAACAATCAATTTAAATGTCCATCAAAGGATGACTGCATAAGGAAAATTTGGTGTGCGTGTGTGTGTGTACATATACTACTCAGCCATTAAAAAGAATGAAATCATTTGCCACAACACAGATGGAACTGGACGCTATAAGTGAAACAACTCAGAAACAGAAAGTCAAATATGGCATAGTATTAGTCTGTTCGCATACTGTTAATAAGACATACCTGAGAGTGGGTCATTTATAAAGGGAGCAGGCTTATTTGACTCACAGTTTAGCATGACTGGGGGGACCTTAGGAAACTTACAATTATGGCAGAAGGGGAAGCAAACATGTCCTTCTTCACATGGCAGCAGCAAGGAGAAGTGCTGAGCAAAGAGGGAGAAGCCTCTTATAAAACCATCAGATCTCGTGAGAACTCACTCACTATCACAGAACAGCATGGGGGTAATCGCCCCCATGATTCAATAACCTCCCACCACATGGCTTCATAGTGGAGTGGAGTCATGTGGATATGTTTAACCTTGTCAATCAGATGTCTGAAGGCTGAAGTGATGTTTCTATAAGTTGTCTGTCATTTTTCTTTTGGGTGAGATAGACTTTTAGGGATGGGTAATGTCATTTGAGTTACAAAACTAGGTCAGGATCCCCCTCTCTTCATTCCAAATTGCACAAGAAAACTTTAATTTTAATCTTGTTAACTAAATAGATTTGTTATTAATGAACCAGCATTAGTCAGTGTTAATGTTGATCAATGTTACATTCTTGTCAAGGGTAAACTTTATCACTATTAAGGGGAATAACACACACCTGGGCCTGTCGGGGGTGGGGAGGCGAGGGGAGGGAGAGCATCAGGACAAATAGCTAATGCATGCGGGTCTTAAAACCCAAATGGTGGGTTGATAGATACAGCAAACCATCTATGTATACCTATGTATACCTATGTAACAAACCTATGTATACCTATGTAACAAACCTGCACATACTGCACGTGTATCCTGGAACTTAAAGTAAGAAAAAAAAAAGGCTGTCCTGAGAGTTTATCGTAAAGATATTTACATGATGAGGCCACTGCTGGCTTTTCAAGTGCTTAGGAAATACCACAGCTCTGGTATCCTTGCCTCCTGGGGACATGAACTAGACTAGTTTCAGGTATTTCCTTTAAAATTGAATGCTTTTCATTGGGAGTTTTTTGTTTGTTTGTTTGTTTTTAGCTTTTCTGTATGGAGATACAATGCCAGAAATTCAAGGGTCTCTTCAGATATTCATGGCTTGTGATATATGATTTTGATTATACCAGTAAATTTAGTGTAATCTTCTAAGCTATTTGGTTTTCCCCATCGAAGGAAGGTGCTACACCACTCTAAGTGTCAGAGGTGGTTTGGTTTGCAAGTCTCCACGAAGAGGAGTGGGTACAGAGGATAGTGGCTTTCCTCTGTGGCTTAGTCTGCTTTTTCCTTCTCTGAAAGTTTTATTGTCTAATGCACATACAAGTGTTTGGCCATATACATAATGGCAAGCTACCATTAGCTAGTACTTTTCTGACAGCAAGCATTGAAATACAGGGGATGGGAGGATGATTGGAGGAGGAGTGAAGCTCACTGGGAGAGGAAATAGAGGCTCTGGAGATACCTAATGGGGTTTTGAAAGACAAAGTTTTGACTTTTAAGCTTTGCCTAAGGCCAACTCTCAGTTAAAATCCTTTACTCTTCCACTTCTGGTAAATCGCTCTTGTCCACCTCCAATCACCACCACAACCATTTAAAGACTCTATTGGATGCGGTGGCTCACGCCTGTAATCCCAGCACTTTGGGAGACCAAGGTGGATGGATCACCTGAGGTCGGGAGTTCAAGACCAGCCTGACCAACATGGAGAAATCCTGTCTTTACTAAAAATACAAAATTAGCTGTGCGTGGTTGTGCATGCCTGTAATCCCAGCTACTCGGGAGGCTGAGGCTGGAGAATTACTCAGGAGGTGGAGGTTGCATGAGCTGAAACCGCGCCATTACACTCCAGCCTGGGCAACAAGAGTGAAACTCCATCTCAAAGAAAAAAAGAAACAATAACAACTATATTAGAGGTCAAGGAATTTGTTATTTATTTATTTATTTATTAAGAGACAACATCAACCTTACAACTTTGTAGGGTAAAAAAAGAATCAGTAACTCTCCACCTTACTTTCTATTTCATCCCACATATCCCCTAGCACAGAATGTGGAGCAAGACAGAAGTTGCACAAATGACCTTTAAAGGAATGAGGCCTGTTTTGGGGGGTCTTTTTAAATAACTTATTTATCCATCAGATCTTCCAATTTAATGGACTACACATTTATAATAATGCCTTCATTACTCAAAACGTTTTTGGAATTGATTAAAATAAATTGCAATAGAACTTTTTAACTACTTTGACAATTGGCACATTTTCACCCTTTGAGGATGAATTTGACACTTTTAACAGTCAAATGTCATTCGGAGCCAAGTTTGGGGAAGGTACATAAGCAGCCAGGGCAGTCCTCCTCCTTGTTTTCTTTTTTTGTTGTTGTTTTTCTTTTTTTTTTTTTTGAGAAAGAGCCTTGCTCTGTTACCCAGGCTGAAGTGCAGTGGCACAATGGTGACTCACTGCAGCCTTGACCTCCTGGGCTCAAGTGACCCTTCTGCCTCAGCCTCTCAAGTAGCTGGGACTACAGGGCATGTACTACCGTGCTTGACTAATTTTTATTTTTATTTTTCCTGTAGAGATGAGGTCTCACTATGCTTCCTAGGCTGGTCTCAAACTCCTGAGATCAAGTGATCCTCCCACCTCAATGTTGGGATTACAGGTGTGAGCCACTGTGCCAGGCCCCACCTCAGTTTTAGAAAAAGAGTGGTGAGACTATGAAGCCATTAGGCTACATTGTGTAAGACAGTGGCTTAATTAATTGATTCTAAAGTCAGTTCCCAAGGATAGTTCCACAACTCTTTGAGAAATGGTGGTGCCATTAGTATAGGATGAGAGTGTTCCAGGGGACCTATTTGAAACTATATATATATGAAACAAATGTGCTTGTTTAAAACTAAGCCTCATTTTTTGACACTATATTCTGTTGTTTGATGATTTCCTCTAAGCTGAAGTAGTTTGCATTCATTCTTGGGACACTTAACAAGGGTTCACCCATTAACATACTACCAATGTTAATAGTCAGCCAGAGTGGCTGAGTACAAACCCAATTTATGATACTTTGTATTGTGTCACCCTGAACAGGCTTCCTAACCTCTCTGACCCTCAGTCTCCTCATCTGAGTAGAATGGCTATAACATTAGCGCTGGGGATTCAGTGAGTAAATGCATGCATTACCTGGTGCCCATGACAAGTATTCCACAAATGCAGCTGTCAAAAAAGTTTTACTGATAGCCCACTTTGTGCCTCTTACTCTGCTACCAGCATTTCTAATTTGGGATTCAACCGAATCAAAATAATAACATAAAGCAATTCAAATAAAAATACTAGTGAATTAAACACCACTTTAATATGCTTACTTATTTAAAATTACATGAATATAAAGTCCTCTAAACATCTTCACAGATTTATCAAGGTAACTGTACCAGTGACCATAACATGACTTTGTTATGACAACAGGAGCTAGATTACTGTTATTTTAAATTCATATATGCTCTGACTCTGAACATTCCCATGAACGCAACTGATGTTTTCATCTGAAAGCATTTAAAATATAATAATCATTACCTTCATATAACAATATCTGATATCTGAGCTGTATAGAAATAGTCTGCATACAACTCTGCTACTGTTCCTTTGGAAATGTATTTAACATCTATGGAGGTTAAAAGCTTTTGGATTAAGGTATATGTGAGATGGTATTCTAAAAAGACGTCTTCTACTATTTCTGATAGCCGAATCTGTGGTGAGAATCCACATCTGACCCATGGGTTGGTGATGCTCTGTCTTACTGTTCACTACAACAAGACTCTGGAAGTTTATTTTCTAGTGACAAATGACCAATGCTTACAGTCATCCTTTTTGCTAGTATTTGTTTACACACTCATTGTATATATACTCTGCAAATAAACAGTGCACCTGAATTTCTCAGAATGTGGGCAATATTAGAAGTGCCCTTCTGTTAAAGAGGATGTTAAAGAATAATAAAGTCTTTTCATAAGATTTTCCAAACAATAGTTTTAGTTTAAGATTGATCCCACCCAAGGTATGATTTCCCAGTTATTTTGGCAGTTGCAATTATAGTTTCTTGGACTTAACTGCTTAATTAGGAGCCTTTGGAAAGTTTCACGTCAAGCTAAAAATATTTCTAATGTACACTTTCTGCTTACTCAAAGCTGCATGGAGCTATAATTTACGAAGGAAACTTGTTTCCTTAATTGTTGTGTCAGTCAGCAAAAGCACAGGGAGCAGGCACAGAATAATCCGTTTATATTTAGCTGTGCCAGTGGCCACGAAATGTCACAACCTTCATGTAATTTAGGGAAAGGTTAGGGATGTCATTTCTATAGGACTGATTACTTTACAATTTGTTTTACTTTTTAAAATTATGTACTTTGCAGGATTTTTACAGAGGCCTTTTGTTTTCATCGGTATAATTTTGCTTTTATGCAATACTGGAAGGTGAAGACTTGAGTCAGATTTATTAGTTGATCTTTACGTTTGGGTATACATTACAAAAAGTTAGACTGATAGAAAATAAAGGGTGATACGTACAGTTTGAATTATAGAGGTTAAGGGTTTATCTTATAGTAATTCTACTATTTTATACTGTCTTAGGTTACCGAAGAATATGTTTCATTTTAGAATGGATCTAGAGAATAGATCTAGAGAAGAGAATTGCACATTTTTAAGATGATTCTTCTATTTACCAAAGGTGACGACAGAAAAGGGGAAAAACAAAGAAAAGTAAATAAACAGGAACAATGCCTTGCATCTCTGTAGCACTCTCTGGCTTTCAAAGCTTTTTCACATCTATAACTTGAATCTTTCCAGAGAGAGCTTACTAGGTATGTCATTATTTGATGAGCTCATTCCCTCCAAAAAGCACTGTGTCATGCAGTGGTTACTAGCTTAATTTTTTTATTATTATTATACTTTAAGTTCTGGGATACATGTGCAGAACATGCAAATTTGTTATATAGGTATACATGTGCCATGGTGGTTTGCTGCACCCATCAAAACATCATCTACATTAGGTGTTTCTCCTAATGCTATCCATCCCCTAGTCCCCCACCCCCGACAGGTCCTGGTGTGCGATGTTCCCCTCCCTGTGTCCATGTGTTCTCATTGTTCAACCCCCACTTATGAGTGAGAACATGTGGTGTTTGGTTTTCTGTTCCTGTGTTAGTTTGCTGAGAATTATGGTTTCCAGTTTCATCCATGTCCCTGAAAGGACATGAACTCATTCTTTTTTATGCTGTATAGTATTCCATGGTGTGTATGTGCCACATTTTCTTTTTCCAGTCTATCATTGATGGGCATTTGGGTTGGTTCCAAGTCTTCACTATTATGAAGAGTGCTGCATATGTGTGGATGTGTCTTTATAGTAGATTGATTTATAATCCTTTGGGTATATATCCAGTAATGGGATTGCTGGGTCAAACGGTATTTCTGGTTCTAGATCCTTGAGGAATTGCCACACTGTCTTCCACCATTCTCATGGATAGGAAGAATCAATATTGTGAAAATGGCCATACTGCCCAAAGTAATTTATAGATTCAATGCTATCCCCGTCAAACTACCATTGACTTTCTTCACAGGATTGGAAAAAACTACATTAAATTTCACATGGAACCAAAAAAGAGCCCATATAGCCAACACAATCCTAAGCAAAAAGAACAAAGCTGGAGGCATCACACTACCTGACTTCAAACTACACTACAAGCCTACAGTAACCAAAACAGCATGGTATTGATACTAAAACAGATATATAGACCAACAGAACAGAACAGAGGCCTCAGAAATAATTCCACACATCTACAACCATCTGATCTTTGACAAACCTGACAAAAACAAGTAATGGGGAAAGGATTCCCTATTTAATAAACAGTTTTGGGAATACTGGCTAGCCATATGCAGAAAACTAAAACTGGACCCCTTCCTTATACCTTACACAAAAATTAACTCAAGATGGGTTAAAGACTTAAATGTAAGACCTAATACCATAAAAACCCTAGAGGAAAACCTAGGCAATACCATTCAGAACATAGGCATGAACAAAGACTTCATGACTAAAATACCAAAAGCAATGACAACAAAAGCCAAAATTGACAAATGGGATCTAATTAAACTAAAGAGCTTCTGCACAGCAAAGAAACTGTCATCAGAGTGGACAGGCAACCTACAGAATGGGAGAAAAGTTTTGCAATCTATCCATCTGACAAAGTGCTAATATCCAGAATCTACAAATAACTTAAACAAATTTACAAGAAAAACACAAAGATCCCCATCAAAAAGTGGGCAAAAGATATAAACAGACACTTCTCAGAAGAAGACATTTATACTGCCAACAAACATATGAAAAAAAGCTCAGTATCACTAGTCATTAGAGAAATGCAAATCAAAACCACAATGAGATACCATCTCATGACAGTTGGAATGGCAATCATTAAAAAGTCAGGAAACAACAGATGCTGGAGAGGATGTGGAGAAATAGAAACACTTTTATTACACTGTTGGTGGGAGTGTAAATTAGTTCAGCCACTAGCTTAAATTTAAGAGTCAGATGGGTGTGAATTATAATCCCAGTTATGCCACTTCCATCAGTGTGATCTTAGATAAACTACGTTGTGACCTGAGCATCAGGTTCCTCTTCTGAAAAATGAGGATTATTATAACTGCTTTATAAATTGTCTGGCCAATACAAATGAGCACCATGTATGCACACAGTATACATTTAATGAATCATAGTTGTCAACTCTTCTTTTTATCATTCCTATTGCTGTCTAGCCCTACAGGCACAGTGAATATTTTCCAGCTATTGTAAAAAGGTAGGGGCCAAAGTGCAATGGACAGTGGAGATGTAATGATTTATTAAGAGAGAAAGATGTTTATCTCTTGTTGTGGAAGTCATTTCAATAGATGATGTTTCCACATCCCATCACCTTCCAATGTTTTCCTTAGAGTTGACCCTCCTCCACCAGAAACCTCTTCGGCCTGATCTCTCCTAAACTCTTGCTTCGTGATGTGTGTGAATATCCAGTTAATAGAACTTACTAATCCTATTATATTTCTGATTCGTTCTATTCTTGAGTTAGTTTTGATTAAAGATACTTTTATACTTTATGTGCATTAATCAAGAGACAATGTGATAGCAATTAAGTACCCCTTGACAACCAAGTTTCATAGTCTTCTAAAAGTTATTTAACATCATCATCTTTTTGGTACATGTTTTATGCTATAGTTGATTTGAATGTCAACATTCCTCAAATGTTTCTTAATAATTGCAGCAATGTGTAGAATTAAATCTGATATTGGTACAAGTTGACAGATGAGCTCCATATCTTTTAAGAAAATACCGGGACTCTGTTTAATTAGGATTATATATCCAAATGAGAGAAAGAACATTTTCATGCTTATATGATTTTAAAGGAATAATCAGGAATAACATTGGCAGAGAAAGGGATAAGAGATTATGGGGAATAAAAAGAGCATGTAAGAAATATGGTACTATACTCTTTAACAATTAGTTTTAGGAGGAATATGCAAGAGAAAGATTGTAGAAATTTAGAGGTATTTCTTTCAATATCCTAAGCATTTTTTTAAATTTATTTTTTAAATTATCCACTCCAGTTGTCATCAATATCTTAAGCATTTTGCAACAAAGGTCTGCATGGAGAGTGATATGCTATACCTATGACATAATAAGGAACGGGACAAGTCCATACTTACAGCAGTAAAACAAGTTGGAAGAATGGGATGGATGCAGTTCAAGAAGGTCTTATCAAGCTACATAGAAGTTTTCGATTCAGTATGTTAACAGGAGGCACGTGGCTTGTCTTCACCATCAAGGGTTCATAGTCAAAATAGTGGTGATACAAAACTAATAGAAATTATGATAGTTTTACAGGTAGTGAGCAATATGCAATGTGATTAGAAAGGGAGACTATGAAGAGGTGTAGGATTTAGCTTACAGTTATGGCAGTGACTGAGGCAGTAGGTGAGATTTAAGTAGGACTTCCTTGGCAATTGTATATTGAGTATTGTAATGAATTACTCAGAACATGACGGAAAAGCTCTCTCTGTAGTTACTTGAGAGCAGAATTGATTCTTAATAGTCTGGGTGCTTTGGTGCTTTAGGTGAGCGTCTCAGTGAAGGTGAGGACTGGGGCAAAGGTAAAACATAACTGTAGATTTTATGTAAAGCAACCATCCAGAAGTTTAATAGTATCAAAATAACTGTGTGTGCTGCTGCCATAATATGCATACACTATCAGAGCTGCTGCTCACAGAAGACGGTCTGTCCACCGCCTAGCCCGTGAATCAGACTTCATACATTTCTGTATTATTGCAAGGTGTTTCTGGCAAATGGTAGTAAAATGTTTTGCTCTATAAAATCAGTTTAGGAGTTTCCATTTGTAGTCTGGAAGAGTAAGCTCCTAATTGAACCTCTTGCAAATAACAACTGTTCAAAATACAGAAAAACAACTAGCCGAGGGCCTTAGAGAGTGAACAACAGTAGGAAGATTTTGAAGGGGAGTCAATACTTGGAGTAAGTGACTGGTACGGGTTGAGTTTTAGATCTTCACAGTTTTATCCTGAGGGTAGCTGGAGCAACACGAGGAAAGAGCCACTGGAGAGTGATCTGGGGAACTTCATAAAACAGAGAGCCTGAGAAAGAGGACCCCAAGTTTTGTGTATAAATTCCACTCAAGTCTCTTGCTATTCTTATAAGTATGCAAGTGCAGGGCACAATAGAAGCACTATGAAAAACCATTATGGAGGTTCTTTAAAATACTAACAATAAAATTACCACATGAGCCAGGTATCCTAATTCTGGGTACATATCCAAAGGATTTGAAATCAGTATGTCAAAGAGAGACCTGCACTCCCATGTTCACTGCAGCATTATTCACAACTGTCAAGATATGGAATCAACCTAAGTATCCAGCAGTGAATGAATGGATAAAGAAAATGTGGTATATATACACAACAGAATACTATTCAGCCCTAAAAAAAAAAGATAATTCTGTTATTTAGATGAGTTAAACAGTCAAACTCATAAAAACAGAAAGTAGATTGGTAGTTACCAGAGGTTGGGAGGGAAGGGAAATAGAGAGATATTGGTCGAAGGGAACAAAGTTTCAGTTAGACAAGAGAAATAAATTTTTTGGCAGGTGAGAATTCTACCACTGAACCACCCATGCACTGACATGAGAAATAAGTTTTTGAGATCTATGGTACAACATAGTGACTAGAGTTAATAGTGTGTTGTATTATATATTTTGAGATTACTAAAAGTGAATTTCAAGTGTTCTCACCATAAAAAATTATAAGTATGCAAGGTAATAGATATATTAATTAGCTTGACTTAATCATTCCATATATCAAAACATCACATTGTACCCCATAAATGGATACATTTGTAATTTGTCAATCAAAAACTTAAATAAAAAACAAAATAAAAGTACTCTGAATGGTGAACTGAGCTACCAATAACTGTAGGGGAGATGGTTCACAGTTGAGTCTAACCAAGATAATTGCCTTCTAAAGCAAAAATATCAACAACCTTGAGAGTAATGTAATAGAATCCAGAGTCCCCACAACATAATCCCTGCAGTGTCCAGGATAGAATTTAAAATTATTTGACAAACAGCCAGGAAAACACGACCTACTTTAAATAACCAACAGATGCCAATCCCAGGATGGCATGAATTTTGGAATTATAAGGCAAATATTTTAAAGCAGCTATTAGAATATGCTCAATATGATAAAACAAAAATGCTTGTAATGTATAAAATGATATGAAATCTCTGCAGAGAAAATAAAAATAGTATCACCAGTATACTAAGACAATTTCCAAACAAATGGAAGTAGTATCTGGAAGAAAGTGTATTTCTAAATAATTTTCACACAAGAACTGTATGTGTTGTTAGTCAAATACATAGTCCAGAAAAATACCTAAAACCTACTGCTCTTGAAAGGCCATAAAATAGTTAAAATTAACCCAGAAAAAAATCCTTTTAAATACTTGGAGTCAGTACTATAAAAAAGTGAACTAAAACATCATTTGGCAATCCTAAGTGAGAACAGAAATATGCAAATTTCACACTCAGCTCCATATTCTAACAGACTTCTAGAGAATACAATATATAATAACATTTATAAGGAGAATACCAAGTATATAAAATGGTGTGAAGTTAAATTTCTCACAAATTTGTTGTCTGTAACTATTTTTTAAGTGTTGGTGTTTCTTTAGATTATATATTACAAAATATATAAACATAATTCATGAAAATCAAAGTGATATAATTTGAGAGCAGTGTTGTTAAGCTATGTTGTTATGTTTTATATATATTAGACACAGCAAAGATGGTAGGGAATATTTGTGAGTGATTACTGAATCTCATTTACTGATTTCCTTTTACAAAATATAATTTTTTTCAGGGAGTATGGAGATCTATTTTATTCTACTTTAGGGACAACTTTCTAGCACACTGCACAAGCAGCAAAGGAAGGAAGTATTCAATCAATAGTGGTGTCCATAGGAAAAGAGCTACTGAAGTCTTGGACATTGATATCCTATTTAGAGAGTTGGTGACAGAGGGTGGTGTTTGAAGAAACCATGACAGAGCTATCAAATAACTTGGTGGCCATAACATATACTATCAGGTTTCTATTTAGCCAGATTAATTCAATGTATAGTATACTTTCCAAATATTTAAGGTAAAAAACATACATGTTTAAACATATATAACATGCTTCAACATATACATAACATGTTTAAACATATATATGTTAAACATATTACATCTTTAAAAAACATATAACATGACTTCTCTGATCTATTTCGCCATGATTTGTGAATGTCTTATGCTGGCAAAAGGAAGCAGCATAGCAAAGGAAACCCAGTATTACTGAGAAGAAAGTCCTTCATTTATGCCTTTTACATTTGATGATTTTTGTAGCTAAATGAATACATACTCACCTTTTCAATGTAATCATTACTATGTATATTTTCTCCAATGAGACTGAAAGCTCAATATTCATAACAGTATTACATGTTTCTCTGACATTCCGCATAATACCTAGTACAGGTGTTAAATACAAAAGCAAGGTACTAGACAATGAAGAGCTCAGAACTAAGAAACAATTATCTGGATTCAGATCTGGACAAGTAACTTCAACTTTCCAAATAATAGTTTCTTCATCTTTTAAATAAGAGTAAGATTAACAGATACTTCATGATGTTGTTGTGTGTTTTGTATAGGATACAGCAAGTAAAGTATGTATATTAGAACCTGGAGCATATGAAGTGCTCAATAAATAGTAGTTGTTGTGCTTATAGTATTATTTTACTTCATCAAAAATTTGTTGAATGAATGAACAAATGAATAATGATGTAATTTTATTAATTTGAAAACTTGATCTCATATTGGTCTCCAGGAGGTGCTAAGTGGTTCATTTGAAGGTTTATAAAAAAGGTGAACTAGAACATTATTTAGCAATTCTACGTGAGAATAGAAATATGCAAATTTTCCACCCAGTTCCATATTCTATCAGACTTGCAGGAAATATAATATATTACGTTAAAAAGAGAACACCAGCTACGAATCTTATCACGAGATGAATTCCAGTTATTTATAAGTATTTACAAATTGCAATGCATTATCAAAAGACAGAGGGTGGGATAGAGAATGGAAATAAAAGGATAAAAAAGGCCCAGCTCTGCTCTCAAAATCTCACCACTTTCCCTTAGAAATTGGAACAATAAATTACCTTGTGTAGACAGTGATCCCAGACATTGTAGATAGCTGGAGACTATAAAATACATCAAAGTGTTTACATAAAAAATGAATATATGTTTGAGACAAGAGGATTGCTGAAGCACAGGAGTTCAAGACCAGCCTGGGCAAAACAGTGAGACTCTGTCTCTACAGAAACAAACAAACAAACAAACAAAATTAGCAGAGTGTGGTGGCACACATGTATACTGCCAGCTACTTGGGAGGCTGAGGTGGGAGAATCGCTTGAACTCAGAAATTTGAGCCTGCAGTGAGCTATGATCATGCCATTGTACTCCAGCCTGGGTGACTGAGTGACCCTGATATATATACACACACACACGTATGTATGTATACATGTATATATGTATGTATATGTGTGTATATGTACACACATACATACATATACATACATATACACATACACACACACACACATACACACAGAGCACCAAATATGTAAATTCTTCTCCAGTTTTGCTCTAATAAATACAATAAAAAATTTCAGATACTTATCTGAGTCTCAAATAATCATCAGTTTATTCTCAGAAACCCCATTTTCTACTTTTCTATTTGCCATCTAATAAATATTTCTGTTCTTAAAATTCAGGTTTTTTTAAATAAGTAATTTGCAGCTTGACCAGATAATCTAATAAGGCTCATCATTCTTATCACTCTCTGATTAGGTTCATCCACCAAAATCTTAACTTGTACTCAAAATTATATTATTAGTGAGGAACCCAATGAGGGCAAAACCAACTGCAAAAATAACAAACAAAAATAACAAGAACAACACCAATGTGGTCAGTGGCATTCTGGTAAATGTTTAACAACTGGGTCTCAATAAAACAAAATGAAACCCTAATTTGTAGCATTTGCCAACTTCTGTGGCATAAATTCTCTGTCTATGGCTCATTTCAAGCTACCAATGTGATGCCACTGAACGTGGAGTTGAGAAGCACAGTAATATACCATTATATAGTCATTCCATTATGAAGACACAATAGATGTAAATAAACCAAAGAGATATAATAGTAAAATGGAGTAAATCATTAGAAAGTGAGTACTGAGAATAGGGTAATAGTTAAAGGGCATGGGAAGTATATGGATTTGAAACAGAACTGTGCCACTTTCAGGTTTTACTGGACAAATTCCTTAATCTCTCTACACCTCAGTGTTCTTATCTGTATAATTATAAAACAAACTCCATAAAGTTGTTGCAAAGATAAAATGAGGAAATACATGTATGACACTTGGCACAATTTCTGAAACATAATAATAATTCACTCCATGTATTATAATAAATAACATTGTTGATGAAATTACTCATGACAAAAATAGTGAGTGAAATTTCATTGATGAAAAAATGTATTTCTTATTTTGTAATCTAAGAATCACAAAATTTTAGTCAATTTTGCTTCCTAGACAGCTGATGGTACTCTATTATTAGAAACTGAAAGGGAAAAATGGTCTCAACCAATATAATTGATGTAATATTTAATTAGCTGGATTATGAAGCAGAAAGGAATTCCACACATTCTTGAATACATCTGCAGCAAGAGTAAATAGGTTTCTTCTTGGGTATTAATTCAGATTAATTGAGCGTGTCATATTGACAAAAATCCTGAGGTTGCTTCTAAGATTGGCAGGAAAGAACACTTTAATATATGAGCAATAGCCACTATGGTTAGTGATGGGGAGGAAAGAAACCATTATATGCATTGACCATCCTTGAGCTGGGTCTATGCTGACAGTGTCTGGAGAAAATTCATGTTGTACTCTGCTTGTAAAGAAAAAAAAGTTACCACTTGAACATATTCCTGAATTTGGGGGTTTCACATACTTGAAATGGAGGTTGACTAAGTAAAAAAATTTATATACATAATTTATGATCAAAGTTAGAGCCAGAAAACAAAACTGGCTCAATTTCAGTTTTATGGAGGAGGGGCAGCTGGAAAATGAAATAAAGTGCATGGGACCTGGAACCAAAAGAAAATAATTCCTGGCTGTTTTTCTACATTCCATCTGAGAGCCATACAACAAAAATAGCAGTGCTGGAATATTATCTGGGATATCTGTTAATGGAAGTTACACATGCATGTTAAGAAAGATTATAGGCCTTGCTTTGGTTTTCTAAGGAGTATAGGAATTCTATTTCCACATAAAAGAAGGAAGGCCAGCAGAGTCTTGCAGCAAAGGGCCAATCCAAAAGTTTCCTTGAGCAAAAAGGATAGAATTTAATTGTGCTTCAGTCTTATCAAAGCATACCTTACATTCAATAGAACCATTTTGGGTAAAGCCTGACAGGTGTCAGACTACCTGTAATCAGGTCTTGCAAATTATAAAAATCAATTCCTATATTTTGCAAGCATCTTTCAGTGTATTCTCTTTAGAGTCTCTACTCAAAAAATAAAATCATTTATTCTATATAGGCACGTATTTCAAAGTCAAATGAATATCCGTAATATCCAACACTGAACCTCTTACTGGAATGGGAATGAGAATTACTTTTGAGCAGTACAGGTCTTGGCAAATTATCCTAATTTTAGAGTTGTTACTTTGCAGTCAATTCAATTCTTTTTTTCTATATTCAAGCCCAATTTAATGAAAGTCTTTTCTCATCTTTTTTAAGGCTTAAAAATGCAGAAAAGTACAGAGAATAATATAACAAACACTAATGTATTCAGCCCCAAAATTCACAAATGTTCACATTTGGTCATTTTGCTTCTTATGTATTCATTTGGATTTATAAAAGAAAGAAATTTTTCATAAAGTTGAGGTCTCCCTTTTATTCCCCAGCCTATTTGTCTACTTCCTTTACCAGACACAATTGCTATCAATAGTCCATTTATAATATTGCATAATGTTTCTTATTAAATTTACACAAGTAGTATAACTTTACATATTCTTTTGTATATTGCTTCTTTCATCCAACCTTATGTTTTTGAGATCTATAGATATCAACAAATATAAAAATGTCATTCCTTTTCATTATTGTATCGTTATTCCATCATATAAATATGTCATAATTTTTCTACTTTCCTATGGATGAACTTTCAGATTTTTCTAAAGGCAAAACTGAAAAAAAACCCATGAAACTGTTATCTTTAAATATTTGTTGTTTTCTCATATTTATTTAAACATTAACTTAATTCCAATGAAAATATTTTAGAAATCAACCAAGCTAAGGAGCAGCAAAATTTCTTTGATCTCACTATTTATGAAGTTAATTAATGTTAAAACTCTATCAATATTTTTGGTATCGGGGCATTCTAAAGATACCCACACATATTTACAAAATGTCATCCCAGTAAAAATGCTACATTTTTCAGGCTAAGAAATATTTCCTGATTATTTTTGTGTCATTGACAAGGGAAGAAATCAGTATATCCATGTGGGGTAATGCACATCAGTTCAAAGTATACAATATGATAAAATATGAAGAGTTTGGTTTGGTGAAACGCTAAGCAAGCAATGCTGACTAATGTCATTGTGATAGTTCCAGACCTTTGGGGATATGGCTAATAATTTAGCTTACCCCACCTCCTGAATAACGCTATAAGATGGACATGTTACCATCCTCACTTTATGGATGAGGAAAATGAGAAAGAGATGTTCTGGACAGAATGGCGCAGAATTTCCTCCTTTAAGCACTGTGCTAAAATGCTGTCACACAGAGAAGTTAAGTGGCCTGTTGAAGAGTTCATGAATATTTAGATTCTTTCACATCTACTTATTGTTCCAATTTTATCACAATGAATCAAGTAGACATCCCTTAAGGAATGTTGCAAAAATAAAACATTATTTCCAAGTGCAGAAACGCTTGGAAACTGCAATGAAGTACAAGCACAATATAACCCATGTAGATCAATGCTGCCCATGGCAAGCAGGAAAGAAGGTTCAAAGGCAGACCCGGGCTGCTCAAGTACATGGGCATGCTGTTTACTTAACATGTGTATCTGTGAACATCCAGAACAGATATGAGCATGTGGGAGCCCTTTTCTGGTTTTCCTCCCAGTAGTTTTTACCATATATGTGTTCAGTTGGAATTACTTGAAAAATAAGATGAGTGTTTGCTTGCTTTTATAAAAATAATCTGTTCCCAAATTGTCATTCTTGAATATTTAGTCTTTCTTCTATGGAGAAGTGTGCAGGAAGAATTAGAGACCCTTGTGGGAGAGCGTATTTCGTTCTGAAAGGATTTCTGCTTTTCATTTCTTGTAGGAGATGACCAAATTTAGGAGACAGCTTGTTTGACTAAACAAGACACCGAAGGGATTTTCTTTTGGCAAACACAGAGCAGTGTTTGTAACCTTGGCACTATTGACATTTTGGGCCGGAGAATCCTTTGTTGTGGGGCTGTCCCAGGCATGACACGATGCTTAGTGGCTTCCCTGGCCTCTACCCAAGGATGCCAGTGGTATCACACCCTCTCCTTCTCATACTTTAAAAAAAATCGCCCTCAGTTGAGAATTGCTGAGGGTATAGAGAGTCATCTAAAACAGGGAGGACAGTAAAAGCTAGGGCTGGTCATTAAAATTTAGGTAAAAACAAGAAAGATGCTGCTCTCATTAATTCTCTTTCCTCTCATTCTTCCAAACATCTCATCCGTTGCCACATCTCATCAATTCTCATCTCTCCATGAGCAACTCTCAAATATGTACCTTTAGTCCAGACTCTCTCCAAAATCCCAAGTCTGTCTGCCTTTCCTGCTACCTGCTGGATATTTTCTGTGGACAACTTTTATCACCTGTAGGAAATTGATACTGCCTTCATCCTGATGTTCTGATTCCATTAAAGGCTATACTATCCTACCAGACATCTGGGATTGACACCTTGGTTACCTTTGATCCCTCCCTCTCTGTTAGCCCCCAACATCTCTGCCTTACAATTCAGGTTTCCCAGCCTTTACATACTCCCTGAAATCAGGCCCACACACCTCACTAAAGCCCCACTCCCATCTTCTCTGTACTCCAGTTTAACCCTAGTAAAGGAGCTCTGTCTCTTAGAGACATTCTTAATGGCTCTCTTTACCTATCAATACACAGCCCACATTTGGAATTACCCACAACTTGTTCACTACAAGTCTTCTTAGTCCCACTTTCTCACTACTGTCTTAGAAAAGCCTTCTCTTTTATGTAAACTTGAAAATTTACTTTGTCTCAAACAACTATTCATTCCACCTTTTGTATGCTTGCCACCTCTTCCCTGAATGTTATTCTGATCCTTGGTCCAGAAACATTCTTTCTCCTGGAACCCCTATGACATCTACTGAATTGTCCAAATAATGCATGTGGCAAATTAACACTGTAGCATTTTGGGCATGTGTCTTATGAGTGTAAAACATCTTCGAGAGTTCTTCACACTGTGCCTTGCACATACAACATATTAAGTATATATTAATAAATGAATGGAAGAATTGAGAGAGAGAGAGAGAGAGAGAGGGACCTTTAATACCATGGTAAGGTCATTTTTAAGCAGGAGAGAGAGAGAAGAGGAGAGAGACAGAGACACTTTCAATAATATGGTAGAGTCACTTGTAAGCAGAACCCAAAATGCTCTTTTATAAGGTGTGAACAAAAATACTTTGGGCCAAAAATATTTCTCATCTGTCTAATTGCTGCATTAAATTCCACTTTAAAAATAAATTCATTTTCTGTCTTGAGGTTTTCCAGATTTCAAGAACATACAGAAATGAGCACTACCTAGTTGATAAAGAGCCTCTCCTTAAGCGATCCTGCTGCAGAACAGGACACATGTTGGGGCTCTTGGAGCAGGGTATATATGAGAGCCTCTCTGGAGAGCCACAGTACTGTGGGAGGAGAAACAGGCAAGCAAAGGTGTACGGGCCACACCACAGTCAAATTAGGTTACCATGAACATGTCATATATCTCCGCAGAGGTATTTAGGTATATATGTGTGTATATATACGCGCACACACACACGTTTAATGTGTGTATATATATCTAGATATGTACATAAATTTATTTTATTTTGTAGGTTGTGTTTAAACAAAGACCACCACAGCTAACCTCTTACTGAATGGGGAAAAGCTTTCAGAATTTCCTTGAAGAACTGGAATAGGAAGGCTGCCCACTCTCACCACTTTTATTCAACACAGAACTGTAAGTACTAGCCAGAGCAATTAGACCAGACAAAATAAAGAGGCATCCACATTGTAAAGGAGACAAAGTCATCTTGACAAATAGAGGTAGGTAGTAAAAAAAAATTTTTAAAGAGGAAAAGAGGAAGTCAGATTGTCTGTGTAGGTGACATGACCTTATGTAGAGAAAAATTAAAGGCTCTACCAAAAAACTCTCAGCACTGATAAACGATTCAGTAAAGTTGCAGGATACATAATGAATATACAAAAATTAGTAGCATTTCTGTACATGAATGAACTAGCAAAAAGAAATCAAGAAGGCAATCTCATTTACAATAACTACAAAAAAGTAAAATACCTGGGAATAAATTTAACCAAGAAGGTGAAAGACCTCTCTAAGGAACACTACAAAACACTAATGAAAGAACGTGAAAAGGATACAAACAAACGGAAAGACCCTATGGTCATGTTTTAGAAGAATTAATATTGTTGAAATGACAATACTACCCAGTGCAATCTACAGGTTCAATGCCATTCCTGTCAAAATACCAATAACATTATTCACAGAAATAGAAAAAAACACTTACAATTTGAATAGAACCACAAAAGACTCTGAGTAGCCAAAGCAATCCTGAGCAAAAAGAACAAAGATGGTGGTACCACACTACCAGTCCTCAATATATACTACAAACCTGCAGGAACTACAACAGCATAGTACTAACATAAAAACAGACACAGAAGAATGGAACAGAATAAAGAACCCAGCAATTAATTCACATATCTACAGCCAACTGATTTTTAATAAAGGTGTCTAGAACACTCACTGGAGAAAAGACAGTCTTGTCAATAAATGCTGCTAGGAAAACTGGATATCCACATGCAGAAGAATAAAACTAGACTTCCACCTCTTACCCTATACAAAAATCAACTCAAAATGGATCAAAGACCTAAATGTAGGACCTGAAATGATAAAATTACTAGGAGAAAACATATGAGAAACAGTTCAGGACATTGGTCTGGGAAAATATTTTATGAACAAGACCTCAAAAGCACAGGCAACAAAAGCAAAAATAAACAACTGGGATTATATAAAACTAAAAAGCTTCTGCACAGCAAAGGAAACATCAACAGAGTGAAAAGACAACTTATAGAATGGAAGAAAATGTCTGTAAGTTACTCATTCAATAGGGGATTAATATCTAGAATAAACAAGGAACTGAAACATATCAACAACAAAATCCCAATCTAAGTAAAAAATGGTCAAATTATCTGAACAGACATTTATAAAAGGAAGACATACAAATGGCCAACAAATATATTTAAAAATGTTTGACATCACTAATCATCAGGAAAATGCAAATCAAAACCACATGTGGTATCTTCTTACCCCAGTTAGGATGGCTATTATAAAAAAAAGACAAAAAATAACAAACAGTGGTGAGGGTGTGGAGAAAAGGGAACTATATTATACCTGTTGCTGGGAACATAAACTAGTACAGCCACTATAGAGAAGAGTATAGAGGTTTCTCATAAAACTACAAATAGAGTGACTATATAATCCAGCAATGCCACTACTGGGAACTTATCCAAAGGAAAGAAAGTCATTGTATCAAAAAGACATCTGAACCCCCATGTTTATTGCCCCACTATTCACAATAGCCAAGATATAGCAGCAACTGAGGTGTACCATAACAGACGAATAGATCAAGAAAATGTGGTATACATACACAATGGAATACTATTCAGCCATAAAAAGAATGAATTCCTATCATTCATAGCAACATGGATGGAACTGAAGGACATTATGTTATATGAAATAAGCCAGGAACAGAAAGTTCTACATCACATGCCCTCACCCATGTCAGAAGCTAAAAAAAGTTGATCTCTTGGAAGTATAAAGTAGAACAGAGGAAACTGGAGGCTGGGGAGGGTAGGGGGAAGGGAGGGATAGGGAGAGATTTGTTAAAGGATACAAAATTATGGCTAAATAGGAGGAATCAGTTATAAAGTTTTATACCACTGTAGGAGGAGTACAGTTAACAATAATGTATTACATTGCTTCAAATAGCTAGAAGAAATATACTGAATGTTTCCAACACAAGGAAATTATAAATATTAGAAATGATAGATATGCAAATTACCCTGTTCTGATCGCTATACATTATATGGATTGAAACATCACTATCCCATGAAAATGTATAATTATTATTTATCAAACAAACATCTTTTTTAAAACCCAAAAACAATTTTAAAAAAAGATCGTAGCTGGAACCTATAGTAGACATTAAACATAAGAATGATTACATTTAAGCAGGTAGCCATACAAGGGAGCTGAAATAAAAGCCATTTTCCAATTAGAAATAGTACATATTTCTTTCTATTCATTATTTCTTATAATTTTCCTGTAGTTTTTGATATGAAAAGACTGAGAGAAAGACACTGACTTTCACTATTTCTAATCCACAAAAAATGACTGTTGTTTCTAAATTTAACTCATTATAATTATCTGTTTTTTCCCTAAGGCATTAACAAGGCCAATCATGGGATCTAATGACTAATCTCACAGGAAGGGTAACTGGTGACTAAAGTATCCCTCATGTCATATATGTGTATATGTATCTTTTGATGGTTAGAGTCGAATGAACTGGTATCTTTACCTTGCAAGTGTGTAGTTTCGCTTTTATACCCTGAATTGCTTTATGCAAATTACAGTCTACAGAGCTGAAGCTCCTTGCTGTGGATCTATGAAGGCAAATGTTGGAAAAAGGGCCCCAGAGTCAGAATGGCTTTTCCACCAGAGAAGTGTGACTGTTTGCAGGCACAATGCTTAAGGTTGACCCTCATGAAGGCAACTGTGATTGAACAACTGAGTTGGCTTCCTAGATCCCAAATATCCTTCCTATATTTAATCTGATTAAAGTTTTCTCTCTTCATTTAAACATAAAACATTCCATGACATTGATTTACTTCCATATACAAATGACTGGTTTCATTCACTCATCATTCATTCATTTGACAAATACAATGCCTCCCATGTGCCAGTGTGGGTAGACAAACAGGACTGACTGACAACTATTGTCAGGTGGCGGAAGAATGGGCTGGGCGACTTCCCTTCTCCAGGCAAGTGAGCCTGCTCCCAAACTCAGCTTCTCCAAGGGTCCTCCAAGTTCCACATGTTGCATAATGTAGGTCCCATTAGCTTCTAAGAAGAGGCAAACACCTAAAGCCAAACTGTTACTCTAAGTCAAGCTCTCTTCCTCTTGCAAATAAGACTTCTCACTCTCACCATGGAAAAGGAGAGAACTTTCCCTGTGGACCACCAGCTAACTGTTCCTGGTTCCAGTTCCAGCCTGCACTCAGTGACTCATTCTGGCATTTTCTTATGCTACCAGTGGCACTGTTCTCGTTGCTGGGGAGATATGTACAAAACAAACAAAAATCCTTACTTTCAAGGATCTTACATTCTAGTGGGGGAGCCAGACAACAAGTACAATAAGTAAATAAATGAAATACAGTGCAGCACAACCAAAAGTAGTAAGTGCTGTGGAAAAAATAGAAATCAGGGAGGGGGAACAGGAAGTGTTGGGATGGTGAGTACATGTTGCTCTTTGCAAAGTAGATTTTAAGGGGTGAAGGGGGAAAAGATAGCCCAGCCTCCCACCCTGAAGGCTCGTTTTTTGTTTATTTGTTTGTTTGTTTTTCTCCCTAGCCTGCTTCTAGAGCAAAAGTCATCTGGCAGTTTCAGATGACATCATTGCCCAGAGGTCCTCAAAGACAGTGAAGCTTGAAGAGGTTTATTCATGTGTCAAAATGGGAAGATTACTGTCTCTCCTGCCCACTTCTCAGGGTTGTTGTAAAGATCAAAGGAGAGAATGGCTATAAAGGTGCTTTGAAAACAATGAAAGCTCTGCACACTGAAAAGGCATTATTATTGCAGAATTGTGTTAGAAATAAGTGGAATGACTGTTTACGTATCCAAACATTATTAACTATAGTATAAAGATGAGAGAGAGAGAGAGAGAGAGAGAGAGAGAGAGAGAGAGAGAGAGAGACACTAAATGTAGGGCTTGGCTTGTAGTCATATATAACAAACTGTCAGCTGGCTATATCCAGCTGGTATGACACCTTCCTTTCCTACCAAATCTCCATTGCTGGCCAGCACAGCTTCACTCTTCTGAGGTTATTTTTCTCCTTATCATTAGACTGCAAAGTACATGATCAATCCTAGGGTGAAAATATTGATTCTACCATAAGTAAATGTGCAAATTGAAAGGAAGGTTAATTTTGTAGGCTCTTAAATTACTCAGGCAACAGAAAATGTCAATAAATTCCAAGTGAAAAACAGAAAAACTGATGAGAAAAAGAAAAAAAAAAGATGAGAAAACTGATGAACATTTTGTGTTCTTTTAAGAACACATAATGAATGTTAAAATTATCAGATATTTTGATACAAGAAATAAAACCAATGATTTTCTAATTTAGGTATCATTTTTCTCTCTTTTTTAAAAAAAATGTTTTTCTTAATTATTTCACAGACCCCTGCACCCTCCGAATTTAATACAGATCAAGAACTGGTAAAATTGAAGACCATTTATATTACTCAATTGTTTCTAAAATAATAGGTATGACACTTGCTATTAATTTATGACTCATAATCTTCAAATATTAGTAATTATTTAAAAAGGAGACTAATTTTCTTAAACAATATGGAAGACACACCTCTAATGTTTAATTTTCTTCTTACTGGAATCTAGAGTCCTGGATGAAAACAAGAAGTATAGGAGAAAACATACAAAATGGTACTTATTAATAGAAACAGTTTGGAAACATTAAAATGAATCTAATAAACACACATTAAAATATTTTACTTATGTGTTTACTATGAAGGAAGGGTAATCGTACACAAACGTAGTAGATGAAGTAGATCAGACTAATAGATTTGAAGTTGGCTAGACTTCACCATATGAAATGTATTTGAATGTGTTGTCTGCACAATTCCCACTATCTGTATATATTTGGTTTACAAGCATAATTCACATTTTTTTTTTCACTCAATGTTCTTTATTTCTGAGCTCCTGAGCTAGCATACAGCTTGGACCATAAGTGCAACTTCGGGGGTGTCACAGAAGTAGGATGCGCAGGGAACTGTGAAGCATGTGGAAGACTCAGAAAGGCCTGGGTCAGGAACCCGAGTGAGCCCCAGAGCCTGACAACAACATGCAGGGGTCCCTTCTGCAGCTGCTATTGGCTTATAGGCTTTTATAGGGAAAAGTGTTTATGTTCAAACACTAACGCTGAAAAAACACATAGGCATAGAAAGAAATGGTGTCACTGAGTAGAATTTTTTTCGGAAATGTGACAGGTTCTTACATGTGAAAATTCTAAGAGTTTCCTAAAAATACTTGTAGTTTTGTATTGGATGGACTCTGGCATTTTTAGGTCTCATCCATTTTTAATGATACATACAATCAATGTAAAGAAGTCAGCAACCACAATTTGATATCTAACCACCAAGATGTATTAAGACTATGTGGTAAATATTCTTTCATGAAAATTCCAAGTAACTGCTTGTTGTGATCTTAAAAAACAACTTTCCTGTCTTAATAAAAATATTAACATATTTATTTTCAATGCAATATGTGAAAAGTATTACATGTAGGTTCAAATTTACAATTAAGTGGGGGTTGGGGAGGCCCCCCAAATAGAATCACATTCTAAACCCTGGAACCCATAAATATATTGCCTTATATGGCAAAGGGACTTTGGAGAAGTGATTAAGACTCTTGGGGAGGGTTGATTATCCTACATGATCAGGGTGGGCCCACTGTGATCACAATGGTCCTTGTAAAAAGGAAGCAGGAGGGTCCAAGTCAGAGGAGACAATGGAAGCAGGGGTCTAAGTGACATGGGGTCATGAGTCAAGGAATGCAGGTGGTTTGTGGAATGTGGAAAAAGAGGAAATGCATTCTCTCCTATAACCTCCAGGAGGAATATAGCTCTGCCTTCACCTTGATTTTATTCCCTATGACCCATTTTGGATTTCTGGCCTCCAGAACTGTAAGATAATACATTTGTGTTGTTTTAAGCCACTAAGTTTGTAGTAATTTGTTTCAGCAGTAGTAGGAAAACTAAAAGAGCTTATAGACTGATTTGCTGTCCTATTCTCCATAAATGCTAGACCCTCAATAATAATGGGCAAAAGATAAAACTCATTATTTAAGAAAAAAACAAAGAAACAGAAGCATCTGAAAGTTCTGAAAAGCACTAGGAAAGCATGCTTTATGGAAGCATCTTGTGGATGTCTCTACCTCTATACTGTGCGGTTTTTAATTGCTGCTGACCATGTGTAGACCAATCTTATGAACAAAGCTCAGCAGATAACACATAAGGAATAGGGAACAGAAAAAAGTTCCAAAAAATCATGCACATCATTCTGTGATTTTATCAGTTAGTAAATCCCTAAGTGTCTATTCTAAACATCTCTTGTGTCTAGAGGTAAGTTTGCAGAACTGCAGTCACCCAAATGACCATATACAGTGGCAGATGCTCACCAAGAAATAATAATATTTCCTCTGAGGAAAATTTAAATTGATGTTGCAGGATGGGGTGGCTTGGGAGTTGCATTCTTAGGCAGTCATTTCAGGGATTTGATAGCCTCTGCAGCTGGTCACAGAAGATACTAGAGATCCAGGCCCCTCCTGTTGTATGCCAGAGATATTTTCAAAGATCCCTTGAGAGAAAACAAAGGGCAGTATGGAGCATGCTATGAACCCCAGGTTATTAGGGAAAAGACTGACCAGGAAACTGACAGCCTTTCTGAGAGTCACAGAGAGGATGCATGAAGGATGAGACAGGGCCATTCAGGGGCTGTGATTAGAAGCTGATGCAGAGATTGAACTCCTTGCTCCTGATTCATTAGGCAATAAGAAGCATGGCCAGGGACCTGGAGAGAAAAACTAGAAATCACTACACAGAGTTCTATGAGGGCAGCTTTGGCAATGACACTAAGACACTGCAGTGAGAGGGTACTACAGACTCAGGCCCCAAGAAATACAACAGAAGAGGAATAAAATAGTCCAGGCAAGAAATAATTGTTTTTCAATAAAAGCAGAAGCAAAAGACATAGAGGTATGATTTGAGAGACTTGTAATATCAGAAATTACCAGATGTAGAGAAAACTCTAATACATTAAAAACAAACAAACAAACAAACAAAAAACCTTGAAACTTCATCAGCAGTTGGCCATTCTGTCACAAATACTATTCAAAAGAAGAGATAAGCGGCTGTGGCATTTCAATTGTGATAGAATATTTAGCTCAAAATGTCTTCCATAGTAACAAGACCTAATACGTGAAATTCAACGAAAGACTATTTGGGAGGTAGACAAGTAAATTTGTTTCTCATTTATATGCATGCTGCAGTTGAGCTCAAGGAAAAAGATAATAACTATAAGTGTCCACATATTAGAGAAAAGAGAATTGGAACTCAGGATGGATCTCTTGTATTCCTTCTTTAGAATAACTCCTCTGGGGACAGGTTGGAGTGTGTGGAATAGGAATTGCAGTAGAAAGCTGCTTTTGTGGGGAGAATTCAGGTTGCTTAGAACATTAATGTTGGGTGACTAGGCTGAATATTCTACCACCGTTTATAAAATACAGCTGCAACCCCCGACACACCTCTAGCATCTGTCCCTTGTGGTTTACTGCTTTTATGTCTCTTGGTCTCAACATCCCCACATCATCTTCCTCATTCCACCAGCTCTTGAAGCTACACAGTCATTGGTGAGACCTATGTCTTTTCTTTCTCTGCCCTTGCTTCCATGTCACAACATGCATTGCCATTATCCATGTATCAGCTTCTTTTCTCCAGAAGCCCGGCCAAACTCCAGTGACACAGTTTATACATGTATTCACAAAATGTTCCAGCAAGCACATGATGAACATACAAAGCACTATTTGGAAAATGACAACTCTTATAATACTTCCGTAAAATCCTGAATTCATAAACACCATATGTGTTTTTATGGCTTTGAGGCTTTACTGGTGATCAGAGGCAGGTCCTCACTACAGAGGGAAATGATACATTTCATTAATATCTTGAGGGTTGCCTGTCTTTTTCTGCGAGTCTGTCTTTGACTTGATGCCAAGAAGAGAGAGAGAGAGAGAAAAAACAAACAAACAAACAAAAACCGCTGCCATATTCTCTGAGCCTTTCACCTAGGCTTCCTCTGTCTTCCTGCTTTTACATATTTTATTCACCTCACTATAGGAAAACAAGATACTCAAATATACTGCTCATTAAAGAACATACCTACTTTTTGGAATTCATAGATAAACTCACAACCTATTAAGTCAACTTACAAAATAAAAGAAAGAAAGAAAGAAAGAAAGAAAGAAAGAAAGAAAGAAAGAAAGAAAGAAAGAAAGAAAGAAAGAAAGAGAATGACCCAGGTAAAGGGTGACTAGATTTGTTAGTGTCCTCAATATTTCACCCTGCCTGCTTACCGTCATATTAAGGTAAGTGTTTAAGAACACACACTTCGTCATTCTGACTCTCTGAGCTTGAATCCCAGTTCATATTCTCACCGGTTGGATGACTCATCCAAGTGACTTAACCTCTTTGTCCCTCAGTTTCCCCAAATTTACAGCTGATGATGGTAGTATTTTGGACCTCAAATTGGAACCATGAGGTCCTCTACTTGTTCAACCTACATGAACACACACTATGACAAGAGAAGTTGACATATGTCTACAGAGAAAAATATAAACTGAGACACAATTCTTATTGCAGAGTGGAAGCATCTGTCCCTAATGCACCTACACTGGTCCAATGGACTCTAATGCCCCAAATGTGAAGAGTGAGAAAATGTGAAGAGTGAGAAAAATGGAGGAGTAGAAGATGGAAGAGCCTTTAAAAGGGGATCTGTAAAGCAAAAGGTAGAGGAAGGAATGGGAGCAAAGAAGACCAGAGAGGAAGCTCAGAAAGTGTCAGGAGCAGAAACCAAATGTAGGGTTCTATTTCCAAGTCAACAGGCTGCCAAGGAAGTGGCAATAGGTGCTATTGCAATAGGCAGACAAACAGGAAGCTTAGGTTACCTTCAGAGAAGCTCAAGAGGCACTGGGACAAAGCTGAGATGGCAAAACATGATAGGTGAGAAATTACTCCAGTGAAACATACCAAGAGGCATGATGGCTCATGCTAGCCTGTCAGCCAGAGCGCCCGGGACACTGGACTGGAAGCTGGGGGACAGGAGACAGCAGTTTTTCCTGGAGCAAGGGCACATATACAGGACTCCAACAGTTATACCAACTATTCACATTGGACATTCCTGACTTGGATTGCTTTTCGAATATCAGATAATTCTTACTTTTGAATACTCTTTTGAGTATTCAAATCTTTTGAGTATTTGAATACTCTTGGAAGAAACACTAAATAGTACTGGCTTTAATAGTGATTTGTATAAAAAGAGCTTTAAACTATGAAATAATATGAATCAAGTTATACAATATGATTTCATTTTAAATTCCTGGTATTTTCATTCATCGATATGTTGATTTTTTAGTAGCTTTATTGCTGGGTGACTACAGTCAATAATAACTTAATTGTTTATTTTACAGTAAAGAATGTAGTTGGATTGTTTGTAACTCAAAGCATAAATATTTGAGGGGATGGATACCCCATTCTCCATGATATGCTTATTTCACATTGCATTCCTGTATCAAAACATCTCACATACACCATAAATCTATACATCTACTATGTACCCATACAAATTTAAAAAATTTTAAAAATTAAAATAAATAAAAATAAAATAATTGAACTGTTAAAAAAAAACCCCAAATATTAATTCCCTACATCTATTATACATTTTACTTTTAAGATTTTCAAATCGTGAAATAACAAGATCAATAGTAGTAAGAATTTTCTGCTTCATAATGAATGCATGCACAGTCATTAACTTTTTTCAGAGCATGTATCATGTCTAACAAAGCACATATATGTATCTAACTGAAGTATTACTGTGAAATAGAAAATAATGCAAATTTAATCTTGTTATTAAAACAACTAATTCTTTGTTAAAGAATTAAATAATTAAAGATTATTTAAACAAATACTAAAAATTATTTAAAATATGAAAATATTTAAAAAATTTAAAAATTTAAATTAAATATTTATTATTTTAAAATAATACATAATTTATAATTATTTATTAAATAATTATTAAGTAATTTTGTTATTAAAAGTTCCAAAATATCTCAAAAATAATTGTTAACACAAGCGTTAATAAAATAACTCATATAGTGTGGTATTTATACTTCTGTAAAAGATAAATCAAATATAACATCTCCATTTAGTTAATATATATATTTTAGCTAAATATTAATGGCAATGTTTATTTAAATTTCAAATTACCTGATCTTAGCTTTTATAAAACCAATAATTAAAATTGTCACATAGGTACTACAAACACAACTGAAATGTATAACACTCAGAAAAATACCCTTCCTTGCTGATTTCTCCTTGCAATATGCTTACTTTCTGTGAAAAATAGTTTTTAAAAATTCTAACAATTTCTTAACAATACACACAACTGTATTAATACAGACCCACAAAATTTATTAAATCAGAGATGTATGGTTATAATTAAGAGAGAAAACAAGTTAACCTTTTAAAACCATGATGATATTAACATATGATTTCTCAATGAAATTTCCTTTTAATTAATCAGACTTTCTTCACATTCAATACAGGTTTAAATAAGTATGTGTGAATGCTTATTCACAATTTTTTCAAATTCTTATGATGTAAAAGGGCTAATTTTATTGCTTTTAAGTTAAGCATCATTCAAACTGAGCTTCGGTTTTTTAAAAAATTAACTGATCAACATAAAAATATAAAATCTATCATAGTGTTAGGTATCCTACTGATTTATGGAAGAGATTTTGCTTGATTTCTCTGTAAGCATTCATTTGATGGGGCTCTTGGACATCTTGGGCCTCAGTTTCTTTTTTTCTTTTTGTGTGTGGGCCTCAGTTTCTTTTTTTCTTTTTTTGAGTCAGAGTCTTGCTTTCTCCCCCAGGCTGGAGTGCAATGGTGCGATCATGGCTCACTGCAACCTCTGCTTCCTGGGCTCAAGTGATCCTCGCACCTCAGCCTCCTGAGTAGCTGGGATTATGGGTGCGTGCTACCACACCCACCTAATTTTTGTACTTTTAGTAAAGACAGGGTTTCACCATATTGGTTAAGCTGGTCTCAACGTCTTGGCCTCAAGTGACCCACCCACCTCAGCCTCCCAGAGTGCTGGGATTACAGGTGTGAGCCACTGCACTTGGCCCCCAGTTTCTACAATTAAAAAACAAGGCTATCAGGAGAACCTTCCATGTCTTGCCGAGCTTTAATTGTGGTTCCATGATTGCACCGAGTGGTACTTTCTCAAGCTCGTGTTCAATTTTAATACATTTTTCTGAATATTATTCCTACTTTGTAGTGCATTTTTGCTGCCTTTGTACTAGTGCTGTAGCATCATGTTTGTTTTATATTCTTAGAATCCAATTGTGAGTAATGTACATTAAAATATTTGGTTTAAGGCATTCAAAACAAACCAACCATGTTCAGTTTTCTCATATGAATTGAATCATTGTTGAACTAGGATAAATTTAGCCTTATCTCTACCATTTTTTAAATTCAATATATAGTAGCAAGTGTGAAGGTATGTTTTTGCCATTTCTATTAGTGTTGATAATAATATTAACAATAATAACTACATTAATTTGTAGCATTTTAATGTGATTTTATTTTCAAGATGAACTCTTCTATATATTCCTTCTTCATTGCGGAAGTAGGCAAATGTTCATTTTGTCTTCCTCAATATTTTACTCTTAGACAGTTCTTACTCACGTTGACAATGAATGTAACCTAGCAGTCCCTGGACAACACCCCAAACATTGTATTTCTCAGGTCAGTGAAATAGTTGTACCTGACTCCTATCTTTCATATGCAAGGCAGGTTTTAGGAGGACTGTTTCTCCCTACTCTTTGCTGAATGTACTACTGAGAGTCTAGTTTCCTTTTCCACCGTGAGGAGTGCTCTTGTGAAAAGATTACTCAGTCTACTTCTCTGATATTATTAAGACAATGGGAATGGAAAGACAATGAATAAAGAGATAAGGTAATTAATCCATCCTTGGGAAGACAGGCCACATCCATGGGTGACCACATGACTGGATTACAAAATGGCTCATATACTGTTGGGATTCTCCTCATGGCCATCTCTGAGCTGTTTGGGAGACCATGTTAATTGTTACATTAATCTAGATATACAATGTGGATTTCATGAAATTGGAACATGTCAATTATATCCTTGATCCTGTACTTTCCCACTTGCTTTGTGGTCTTGACCACCCACTGGTTATTTTTCAATTTTATTAGCCTATTGTAGTCTCCCTGTTCTTACAAAATTACTTCAGTTTTATTATTCCCTTAAGTTGTCAAGTGAAGTTGGTGACTTTTAAGCAAATAATAAAATTTAGATAATTCTAGGATATCTTTGCTTTTACTACCAAGCACCCTGAGAAAATATTCTATGCTCATTGATTCTACTTGCTCACCACCTATTCCCTCCTTAATCTTTCACAGCATGCCTTTGACCCTTACTACTCTTCTACTCTCCTGAAAGGTCACCAGTTTTCTCTTAGTCATCAAATTCAGCATCTCTTCTCAGGTTCCATATTTATTTGTGACAATAAAATTCTTGCCCAGACTTTCCTTTCTGACACCTTCTCCCCCTATGACTTCTGCAACTCTCCAAAGTGTTCACCTCATTTCTTGCCATTCACTCTTGGTGTGCTCTTGCTCTGCAAGTGGGGGTGTTCCTTAAGGAAATGGCCTTAAGCCTCTGTTCTCAGGCACTTTCTCCTTTGGTAATCCCAAGGCTTCAATTATTTTCTGTACATGAATGATCTCTCCACTGAAAATCTCTCTCATGAGTTTTGGTGTTGAATGTCCTGCCAGCACCAACAGCCTAATGTGTCCCAAGTTAAACTTGTCATCTTTCCATCAAGCCAGATCTTCTTTGGGGGCTTTCTGGCTCTGCTGATGGCACCATCATCTGTCACTTAGAGGTGCAAAATGAGTCATATCAATTTTATCTTCTAAATAAATCCCTCTTGCACCAGTCTCATTTCTAAACTAACTGCCCAGTGGTTAAGCTGTTGATCTATTTTAATGATGTGACTTCCTGACACTTAAATCTGATCATGCTACTACTCTGATATAAAGTTTTCCTTGGATCCTCATTGCCTGTAGAATCATGTTCAAATATCTAAGCTTAGCTTTGAAAGTCCTGATTGGTTTGGAACCAATCTACGTTTCAACTTCATTTCTCACCACTTCCCTTTCATCAAACTAAACTGCTCACAATGTTTCCTGAATCTTCTCACCTTGTGCCTTTGCTCATGTCTTCTCCACCCCCAGAGCCACGTATTCTGCACATCTTGGAAGACCAAGTCAAGTGCTTGGTCTTCCACATCTTTCCTTCATCTCTCCTCGTTTATATCACATAGAACTTTACACCTCTCTTATGATACTTATAAAAATCTGATTTTAACCTTTTATTACATCTTCTCATTTGCTGTGTTCTAAGGATAAAAAGTGAGTGATTTGCAGTTTCTATGTGCCAGGCGTGTGTTAGGTTCTGAGGCTGTAAAGTCCCCATCTACATGTTATGTATCATCCACCTGACTCTATAGGCTCTTGAGAGTAAAAGTTGATTCTCCTTTGCATCTTCTAAAACTCCAAGCACTAGAACTCCATACATTCATATAGGACTTCAAATAAATTATCCCAAACTGAATCCCATATTTCCTGCCATGGTCCACTTCTCCACTCCCTTCCCATGCCTCCCCTTGCCTGATATTTGCTCATTGTTTTCTGAATTCAGCTGATAAGATTCTATGTACAAATTCATATAAAATTATGAATATTATGCCAAACTGTTTCCTACTTAAAACTCCAAATAAGCATTATCTTCTGACAAATTGTCTCCTACTTAAAACTCTATGTGAGGGTATTCTGCTTTAAAGGAAATGCGTACAAAAATAACCAAGAGACTAATTAATTCTTCTTATGTCACTGTGGCCTGGATCGGTAGTGTCCTCATCAGCTTTGACAATTAACAGGAAGATAAAGGGAAAGACTGAGACTATGCCTCTATTCATAGGTGCTTGACATAAGTAAACCACTGGATTTGAATTAAAAATTAATTTACTGCCAAGGATTTGACACAGAAACAAAGACCAAAGACCATAGCAAATACTAGTGGTAGAAGTAAGCCATACAGAATTTAAAGAGTTTGATGGTGTGCAGTTGGAGTTGTAAAAGACATATGATGCAAAAATGCTTAATTTCCTGTGTCAGGCATTGCTCTTTACAGGAGTGAGCTAGAGTATTTTATATTTTCTAAGTAATCTTCATAGGAATCTATGAGGTTGATAATGATTTTATAACCCTCATTTTACAGATGAAGAAACAAGTGCTTGTAGAGCTTGAGTAATCTCCCTAAGGTTACACAATTAGTAAGTACCAGAGTGAGGACTTGAAGCCAGGCAGCCTGGCTGCAGGTTGGACAGTGAGCCGTTACATTGCACTGCAGTGGAAGAGCACCACTGAGCATGGCTAATTCATCCTATTCTCAGAGGCAGACACTCATTTTCCAGGGTGGACAGGACCACAACCTTGTCTTCTGCCTTCTATCCTTCCCTTTCCTTCTGTTCCTAGATCCAAAATGTTGTGCATCAGTGGCTTTGGGCCTGGCTCTGTGCTGGGCCATCCTCTTGCTTTGGTAGCAGTCCTGCCTGCCCTCTTTTCTCCTCTGATCCTGCCTGGCTCCATAGGCTCTGGGTGACAGTGACATGAATCAAATCTTTATGCAGTCAGCAAGCCCAGAATAACCCACTCATAGCCCAGCCACTGCTCCTAAACGCCTGATCCAAGGAGTACAACAGGGTACAGTCGACTCTCCATATCCACAGACTCAACCAACAACAGAACAAGAATATTTGAAAAAATAAACAATAACATTACAACAAAAAAGTAATACAAATAAAAAATATAGTAAAACAACTATTTACATAGCAATTACATTATATTAGGTATTATAAGTAATCTACAGATGACTTAAAGTATATGAGAGAATGTGCTTGGGCCATATGCAATACTACATTATATCGAGGACTTGAGCACCTGCAGATTTTGGTATCCACAGGGGTCCTGAAACCAATCCCTAGGGGTCCTGGAATCAATACCTCTTGGATACCTAAGGACAACTGTTTTAAAACTTTCACTTTAAAAGGTGGTACAGGAGGTCGGTGTGAGAGACAGTAATGTCTATTAATTGTGGATAGCAAAGGAAGAGGCCCATTTGGATTAAAAACAGTTAAGTTTCTATTCCCAGATATATGCAACACGCTAACAAACAGATGAAAAGCTCTGTAAACTCAAATTACTCTTACCAAGCAATAAACTATACCTGAGTAGGCTTCAAAAATAAATGTTTCCATTTAACAAAGAATACAGACTTTACAGAAAAAAATAAAAAAAATGTTTCCCCCGGTGGCCTAACATATTCTTAGGGTGCGACTTTCACTCTGGGAGAATTCTGGAAATAAGCCTCTGAAAAAAAGCTATTTTAAAAGTTTTTTGGTTTAAATACATATTTCTCATTGTTCACTTTAGTCATAGGTAAATGATAATACCAGACAAAATGAACACAAAATCAAATAGATTAAACATCATAGTTCCTTATGAGTGAATAAACAGCATTTCTAGGTGGGGTATAACAAAGAAAAATCAAAACCAATGCACGTTCACCAGGAAAGCAATCTCGCTTGGAATGTTTTCAAGGCAGTGTATACCACATTGTAATAGTATCTTATAAATTAATTATCAATAGATTATAAATCACTCAGGGAAATATGCATTTTTAATCCACTTAAATTAGAAAAATAGTGTTTCCATTTTAAAATGCCCCTCACTTGACCCAGTAATTGTTATGACAGTAGGTTCTAGGGTAAATCCTGGCTTGCTGCTTGTTTTGTAATTTGCTCTCGCTTGTTCCTAAAGCTTTTGCAATGTTCCTTTACAGTTAGAAATTTAGCCTGGGTGCACTTAATATGCCACTTACTATGGCTTCTAAGTGGAGCTAGCCTTTGGAGCCAGTCTAATCAACCTAGCTCCATTCCACACAAAGTTAATAAGCCTCTCTGACTCCATTTCTGGCCAGGAGTGACGTTCCTCATACAAAAGTGGGTCTTAGCTCTTTTTCACTGATTTTTTATCATGTCAGTTCCAAGATCCCCTGTGTACACAATTTTAGCAGTAATTCCCATGTCAGTACACAGAGGTTTTGCCATTAAATCCATCCTAAAATTAAATGCTTTTTAGCAGAGTATAAATGATATTCCCTATGGGCTCCCTGTACAATATGATTTCATTCAATAAACATGATTGGAGCACCTACTACGGGTAGAGTGCTGGCCCATGCATTGTAGTGTCAGAGGCATTCAAACCAGAGAGACTCCCTCTTGAATACGGGCTGCATAAAATGAGGATAAGATTTGCTGGGCTGCATTCCAAGGAGGTCAGGCATTCTCAGTCACATGATGAGACAGGAGGTCAGCAGGACTGGTATCATAAGATACAGGTCAGAAAGACCCTGTGGATAAAACAGGATGCAATAAAGAAGCCGGCCAAAACCCACCAAAACAAAGATGGCAATGAAAGTGACCTTTGGTCCTCTTACTGCTCATTATAAGCTAATTGTAATGCATTGGCATGCTAAAAGACAATCCAGCCCCACGACCTTTTACAAATGCCACGGCAACGTCAGGAAGTCACCCTATATGGTCTAAAAAGGGGAGGAACCCTCAGTTCTGGGAATTGCCCACCTCTTTCCCCCAGAAATCTCATGACTACTCCACCCCTCGTTTAGCAGATAATCAAGAAATAACCCTATAAATAGCCAAACAGCAGCCCTTGGGACTGCTCTGCCTATGGAGTAGTCATTCTTTTGTTTCTTTATTTCTCAAAGAAACTTGCTTTCCTTTTACTCTATGGACTCGTCCCGAATTCTTTCTTGTGTGAGATCCAAGAACGCTCTTTAGGGGTCTGAACTGGGACCCCTTTCCGGTAACAGTAGGAGTCCAAGGATGAGAGACACCTGGAACTCGGCCTCCACAGGCTCCTAATCTACTGGGACAGAAAGAATCATCCTTAAATAATTCAATACATGCCAGTTGTGACACATGCTGTTGCTGTGACAGAACTATAGGAGTATAGAGGATTCATTCTGAGAGGAGTCTCTTTTACTCTTTTACGAAAACTACTGGTAGAATATAGCATTCTTTTTCAGTAGGAAAGAGATGCTTGTGTATATCATTTATGGTATACTTATCCACAAACATAGAAAAATAATTATAATCAATTATGATTCTTTCCTAAGAGGGGATATGTAGAACTTGGGTAGCAGATGACATTCAGATGAACCTTTATCATTTACTCTCTAGAATTCATAATTTATTAGACTTCCTTAGATTCAGGAAGTCTGAGCAGAGTAGTCTGGGAGGAGGAAGAAAGAATAAAAACTCTCTCTACTATTTTTCTTTTCTATCAGAAATATGCTTTCAGAACTGACCATCAACAAAATTTTCCTTCACTGCAAACCCAGCACAGGGAGTTATGGAAGTTCAATGCCAATTAGTGGCAGCTTATTTTGCACGAAGGCTCTGACCCTGGCAACTCCCCACTCTCCTTTCATTTTGGAGCCACCAGGTGAGATCCGTGCTTCAGCAATGCCATGTGCAATGATGCCATGCATAAGTTTTAGGCAAGAAGACATTTTCCTGTCTTTTTACAAACACATGGAAATGAACCTCATCAGTTTATACAGCGAATATGCTGTACCAAGGAGAACCAGACATAGGGTATTCTTTGCACCTCCAGGTTAACCAAAATAAAATGTTACCATGTTGTTTTAGAAAACAGATTAAAAGATACTAACCTTCCATAGTTGTAGCTGTGGAAAATTGTTAATTCTTTACGTCAGAATGAAAACCACATGTCTATGTTTCAGAGAGTTTTTTTTTCTGACTTCAACTTTAACCCCAAAGTAATGACTAAGCATGCCCAAAGAGGCACTTTATTTTTATAGCCATGCTCATGGAAAGCCAAAATGGCACCTGAATGACTTTTCCCCTCCTCTTACTCACAGTCATAATTTCTAGTATTAGCATTATAGTAGCTGGAAGTGTTTTTAAAAGCCAGCATTTCCTTTTTCATTTCCAATCACAGTAGAAAAAATAGAAAGTTTCCCTGCTAATGCCGGAGGGTGAGAAATTCTTATACTCTCATTACGCTGACAATGAGAAAGGAAAATAGATTTCTACTCTGGTCAGAGAGCAGAAATCCTGGTTCTCCAATCCTCACAGGAAAGCTAGTCCCAGCAACATACCACATGCAGTCTGTGCAATAAAGTGTCCTATTAGCTCTGATGTTTAGATCTATATTTGTGTCCTTTTGCTTCGCACTTCTTCTCTCAATAGAATTCCTTTACTCAACAGGTAAGAGAAAATTATTGGAAACAGGTATAGTCTCCTAGAGTGAGTAATAAAGTTTACCAAATAATTCATAAAATTAACCAACATATTTTCCTGAGGAAGCATGCATAAATAACATGACATCATTGTCAAGGAGCATTTAAGGAAATGACAAACATGTTCAAGGGAGTAAAAGCTATTCTCTGGGCGCTGATGTAACTGGAACACGGTTTAATAACATGTTAGCTTGAGCCCACTGTGTAGTAAACATTTACTACCCATAGTACATAATGAAGCAGTCGGGCGATGCCTTTTATCAGAGGCTGTTTATTAATCATTCGGGGCCCATTAAAAGTCACAACAGAAGCAAACAGAAACTGTGACATGTGCCTCTAAAAATACTGCTTATTGGCAACTGCTCTCTGGAAGAGGTATTTTGTGTTCATTGGATCCACTGGTGTGTGAGTGAAATTTTCCAGCAGTTCACAAAAATACACAGACCACATCGAGCGAGGGCACATCTGTGAACTTAGAAAAATGTGGAAGTAAGGGGAAGCATTAGAAAGCAGTGCATCTTTGTTATCCAGGATGATTGTCACTAAATGCTCCTCTGTCTTGACATTTTTAGGACTGAATTGTAGAGAAATGCACTGTGTGCAAATTTCCATCCAACATGGTCAGCATTCAGCCCCATGGATTATAGTTTTTACATGTGTTCTTCTGTGTGCAAGGTTTTACCTAGTCAACATCGACATGACTCAAAAAATGTGCTGTCACTTTTTTTTTTTTTTTTTTTTGAGATGGAGCCTCACTCAGTCACCCAGGCTAGAGTGCAGTGGCGTGATCTCAGCTCACTGCAACCTCCACCTCCCTGATTCAAACAATTCCCCTGTCTCACTCTCCTGAGTAGCTGGGATTACAGGCATACGCCACCTGGCTATTTTTTTGTGTGTGTATTTTTAATAGAGACGGGGTTTCACCATGTTGGCCAGACTGGTCTCGAACTCCTGGCCTCAGGCAATCCACCCACCTCGGCCTCCCAAGTGCTAGGATTACAGGCATGAGCCATCGCGCCCGGTGGTGGTATCACTTTTATAGTTATTCTTCATTCACCACCTGACTTGGGAAAGGCTCCTTGAAAGTGCCGGAGCACTAGACCCACAAATAAAAAGTAAAAAGGGCCTTTCCATTTATTTTAAATAGATGCAGTGGATTATCAGGATGAGTAACATAAGAAATAGGAGAAAATTAATGGCTAATAAAAACATGATGGGTTTTGATAATGGGTACCCTCATACAGTGCTCTGTGCACCCTCTTGCACAGAACAACTCCTTGTATTTTGGTTTGGTTGATGTAGACACTTTAACTAAATATTCCAGACCACACAAAAATAAATCAACTTAGTCTCTGTTTTTTTATATTGCATCGCTCCATTTTTGCCATTCCCAAAGTGAATACTCCTTTTGTGTGACCTCTCTTAAGTGTGTGTTTGATTGTTTGCAAAATATTCAAAATTCTAACAACTTTTTCTTTCTTAGATATTACTAAGTATCACTCAAATCAGTCCACTTCTCTCCATTTCCTTTGCCACTAGCCCAGAGAAGGCCACCATTGACTCTCTCTTTCAATTTCTGTCCCCATCCTGCCCCTAGTGAACTCCTCATGCTGCTGCCAATAAAACACATTTGATCACATCTGTCTCCTCCTAACTCTTCTTTGGCAAGTTAATACTGTCAGGGTGAAGTCCAAGTTATCTAACACTACCTACTTTCTTCTCATTTCCCTTTCTGTAAAATAGCCATAATGGACTTCCAGTTACCCCAAAGACCATGTATTTTGCTCTGTAGGGATTTGCGCTTGCAGCTTCCTCTGCTTGGAACACTTTTCCACATCGTGTGTCAACCTCTTGCACAGAGCAACTCCTTATTATTTATTCTTTAAGTCGAGGCCAGGTGTGGAGGCTCACACTGCAGGAGGCTTAGGTGGGAGGATCGCTTGAGGTCAGGAGTTTAAGATCAGCCTCAGCAACATATTGAGACCCTGTCTCTACAAAATATTTAAAAAAAAAAAAAATCAGCCAGGTATAGTGGTGCATGCCTTTGGTCCTAGCTACTTAGGACGCTGAGGCAAAAGGATCCCTCCAGGGGTTTGAGCTGCAGTGAGCTATGATTGGATCACTGCACTCCAGTCTGGGTGATGGAGCAAAACTCCGTAGGTAAAAAAAATAATAATGATAATAATCTTCAGGACATGAGAGATCCTGATATTAAATAGAGAAATAATTTCTAAATACTAAAAGATGCTGTTGATTATAGATAATAATTAAATTTATCATTTATAATTTAATAGATTTTAACCCTCTTGACAGTAAAGATAATTATTGTGTAAATTAATCAATTACTTTTGAAATAACTATTATATTGTTCTTTTCATAATAAATACTAAGTAAACATGGTGAGGTTAAAAATAAAAATTTGTTGGGTATTTACAATTAACTAAGCCCTATGGTATGAGTATTATACAGATTAGCAAGATGTAGTTAATAATTGAACCCAGACATGCTGCTATCAAAATTCACTGTTTCAATACTATTCTCTTAAATGATTAAATAAGTCAACTAAATTGTAGGACTCCCTGACATCAAAATAAACAAATGCATAAATAAATAAAGAAATAAAGGGAAGAAATCACCTTACCACAGAGATTAAAAATTCTCATTGACAAATGTCCGTGAGAAATGCAACATATATATAATAAATAGGAACAGAGACAAAGGCTGCTTATCAAACTGAATGTTTATTGCTTCTAGGAAGAAGTTTTTCAACCTGTAAAACTGTTGCTCTTGTTCTCATATAGGAGAAAAATGAAACTGAAAATTAATAAATAAAATTTAAAAGGAAGGCTTAATGAGCTTCAGGCCAGTGGTTTACCATGCAGGGAGCAAAAATGGGCTTGGCTTGAGGAAGTAGGAATGGGAACTCTGTACTGCAGTTCTAAGCCAAATTAAAATATGGGAAATGCAGAAGACACATTTAATTCCTTAATAATAGGAACATTGGGCCAATGTCTTGGAGTCTTGCAATTTTCAGATAATATTTTATTTCTCAGCAGGTCATATTAAGAGAACCTCTTGAGGTTGTGTAAGCATTATGATTCTCTGCTTATTGCCTTACTTCGTCTGTTGCTATTTTTTGTCTCTTCAGGTTTGGTCCTTAAGGATTTTGTTGAACTGGCCCTAAGCACTTTATGTTATCTTTTTGAAGAAATATATCTTCTAGATTTCTCATATTTTGATTTGGCTTATAACTTCAGTACTGGGTTCCCATTCCTACTTCCTCAAGCCAATCCCATTTTTGCATTACTTAGATGGGGACTGACCCCTCATTGGGTAGAGCTTTTGCCACTTTTTGCATTTTTGCTTGTCTTATTTCTTGTGCCAACTGGCTTTAAAAATATTGTCTGGAATGATGCCTCTATTGTCTTCTATGATTATAAATGTAGTTAAGAAATTAATGCTGTATAGTGAGGATCCCAATTCACCCCAAGTGAAAGAGAAAACATTCTCACAGGCTTCAATTTCTATCTAAGCACACAGGACTTGTTTAGCATCATGAAAGACCATCAAAGAAAGAGATAAAGTCAAAATCCAAGACATTTCTGGGCTCCACTTTCTTCAGGTCTCTGTCACCAGTTGCCTCTCAGCAGATTTCAGGCACCAGAAAGTAAAGTATACTATGAAGCATTTCTATATGCCAACAGTGAACAATCTGAAAAAGAAATCAAGGAAGTGATCCCATTTCCAATAGCTACAAATAAAATGAAATACCTAGAAATTAACCAGAGAATTGAAAGAGTTCTATGATGAAAATTATAAAACACTGATAAAGGAAATTAAAGAGGAAACAGTAAAACAGAAAGATATTCCATGTTCATGGGTGGGGAATCAATATTGTTAAAATATTCATACCACTTAAAGCAGTCTACAGATTCAGTGCAATCCCCATCAAAATACCAAATACATTCTTCATGGAAATAGAAAGAACAACTGTAAAGTGTATATAGAATCACAAAAGACCTAGAATAGCCAAAGTTATCCTGGGCAAAAAGAACAAAACTGGAGGAATCACATTACCTGGCTTCATATTGTACCACAGAGGTATAGTAACCAAAACAGCATTGTAATGGCATAAAAACAGACACATAGATCAATGGAACAGAATAGAGAACCCAGAAACAAATCCATATATCTATATATCTACAGTGAACTCATTTTTCAATAGAAGTGCCAAGAAGATACGTTAGGGAAAGGATAGCCTCTTCAACAAATGGTGCTGGGAAACTTCCATATGCAGAAGAATGAAAATAGATCCCTATCTCCTGCTATATATGAAAATCAAAACAGAATCAATTAAAGGCTTAAGTCTAAGAACCCAAACTATGAAACTACTACAAGAAAACATTGGAGAGAATCTCCAGGACATTGGAGTGGGTAAAGATTTCTTCAGTAATACCTTACAAGTACAGGCAACCAAGGCAAAAATGGACAAATGGGATCACATCAAGTTAAAAAGCTTCTGCACAGCAAGGGAAACAATCAACAAAGTGAAGAGACAACCTACAGAATGGGAGAAAATATTTTCAAACTATCCATCTGACAAAGGATTAATAACCAGAATATGTAAGAAGCTCAGACAACTCTATAGAAAAAATCCAATAATTTGATTTTAAAATGGGCAAAAATCTGAATAGACATTTCTCAAAAGAAGACATACAAATTGCAAACAGGTATATGAAAAGGATTCAACATCACTGGTTATCAGAGAAATGCAAATCAAAATTCTAATGAGATATTAACTCACTCCAGTTAAAATGGCTTTTATCCAAAAGACAGGCAATAGCAAATGCTGCTGAGAATGTGGAATAAAGGGAAAAACCCTTGTATACTATTAGTGGGAATATAAATCGGTACAATCACTATGGAGAACAGTTGGAGGTTCCTCAAAAAACTACAAATAGAGCTACTATATGATTCAGCAATCCCACTGCTGATATGTACCCAAAAGAAAGGAAATCAGTATCTTGAAGAGATATCTGCGCTCCCATGTTTATTGTAGCACTATTCATAACAGCCAAGATTTGGAAGCAACCTGTGTCCATTGACAGATGAGTGGACAAATAAAACATGGTACACTATAGAGTACTACTGGGCTATAAAGAAGAATGAGATTCTGTCATTTGCAACAACAGAGATGGAAGTAGAGTCATTATGTTAAATGAAACGAGCCAGGCACATAAAGACAAACATCACATGTTCTCACTTATTTGTGGGATCTAAAAATCAAAACAATTGAACTCATGGAGATAGAGAGTGGAATGATGGTTACTAGAGGCTGGGGAAGGGCAGTGGAGGGGTGGGGGTAGAGGGGATGATTAATGGGTAGAAACATATAGTGAGATAGAATAAATAAAACCTATTATCTGATAGCACAACAGGGTGACTACAGTCAATAATAATTTATTGCATACTTAAAAATAATGAAAGGAATATAAATGGATTATTTTAACACAATGAATACATGCCTGAGGTGATGTGATTATTATGCCTTATATGCCCTATAAACATAGGCACCTACTATGCACCCACAAAAATTTAACATTAAAAAGTATACTCTAAAGCATTTCTCAAAAAAGTCAGAACAGTGACATGTAAGTTTATACAAATGCACAAGTTTATATTAATCTATATTTATATATTCAAGCTTATATTAAAGAGTCTATGTTTTATAATTTGCTATGCTTTATTTTATCTCCTGAAATGCATCTATTTATAGCTACTAAAGTCATTCAAGGGAAGATTATTGGGCTTATATTACTCACAAACAAAAGCATTATTTATAAGAGTTTAGAAGAACCTATCTTGGGGGAACCTATCTTATCTCTGAAAAGCCACTTCAGGAAAATTAAAAAGATGAGGAAGATCATGATATTAAGTGTTTAGTCAAAGAACCAACAAACTAAAAAGTATCTGATAGCAACAAGTAGGTCTAATACTTCCTAAGGTGATGATTTGTGAACATATTAGGAGCATTTTTTTCTTTTTCTCAAAACTACATAAAACAGTTAAAGTATTTATACAATGTCACCAAAACTCCAGAGTTCTGAGAAGAAATCTGATAAAGACTAATTTATAGGACAGATCCAGTGCCTGTAGGGAATATTCTGGTGTGGACACATTGTGCAGAACTAGCTGGTATAAGCCCTACTTTTGGAAATGAAAACCATTAAGCATAAACTTTCAGAAAAGCCCATGAGAGCTAAGGTCCTTGGAGAAATTTATACATTTGGCAATTCTCATACAAGACTTTGAGAGGCAGGGCTCTTAGTAGTTAGCAATGAGGCAGTGGGGTGGCTTTTCTCCCATTAACTGTCTGTTCGCAGCCCAGATTTTTCTTGAGTCTATTATATAGATTTTTATATGCAAAAATTAAAATGTTGAGAATGAACGTGTATCTGGCATTGCATGCCCCTCTTCACTTCTGAAATTGCTTCTTTTAAAACAAGGAGAATCAGTGGGAATAAAGGACAAAGATTGTGTGTAAGACAATTATTGATTTTGGTTGGTCTGAGACTGAACTCCATGGTTGCCTCAAGAAACAAGTAAGGTTCTGCTATTAGAGGCCTGAACAAATGTCCTGGTGCAATTTCTTAGAAATTCTTCCTGATTATCTCAGGAAACTTTAACAGTGGTGCAGCCTAGGGATTGATAGGGCTGTGGAAGAATCATAAGGAAACGGGCATTCACTGCAATACAAGGATCGTATTACAATTCCTTAAGTACAATGCAGACATGCATGTTTGGATGAGCACAGAGTTTACAAGAACAAGTTTTATGAGACTGAGCTCTAGTAAGGTCAGAATGCAGTGTAATTCACTGGGCTGCAATCGGGGTCAGGGCTGGGGGTTCTGAATTCAGGCTTCTGCTCTATTTTCAACTGGTGGTGAGACATGAGTTCTTGGGCCTTAAGAGGAGTACTCTATGCAGACTACAGGGCTCTCTCTAAACCAACTACTTTGATTCAGAAGTGTGCAAAAAGTTCATCTTCAGAATTATGTCTTATGATCTATGTTACTGAAATGAGACTGTAACTAACACAAACAGAATTCTTTCTAAATTAAAGTAATGATATGAGGTTGGGGGTTGCTTTGCCCACATGAGGGACAAAGCTGAGTCAATGGTTAATTTTATCTGCAGATTAAGTAAAAAGAGTATTGTTTATTTTGTTGTAAAAATATTTGAGTGACCTAAAATTGCTACCATTGTTTTGCTGCATAAAGAATGAGAGGTCAAATAAGACTTCATTAAAAAGTGTGTGGCATTACCCTTGAAATTCAAATTGCAACTCAGAGATTCTGATATAGGGGTGGGGATAAAGGTAGGCTTTCTCTTATGATTCTTAGTCTGGTTATCAAGAGTCAGATTTAAAGTACACAATAAGGTACTAGTAATCAAAGTAAATTTTTTTCCTCTGTTTTAATCTGAATTATTCTAAATGGCCTTAAAATGTAGTAAATAGGACATATGATATAATAAATAAAATTTAAAATATTTTTTTTTTCAAAGTAGCTTGATGCTTCTTCAGTATCATCTGGAGGGCTACACATTTAATTCTGTTACACTATTTGGGAGAGTTTTATGAGGTTGCTGTGAGAAGTAAATAAAGTACATAAAAAGCTCTTGGCCCAAGGTCCGGCATGTAGAATGTGCTAAAGGAAGGCTGGTTGTCATTCTCATTCAAGAATAGGACTGCAGGTGGTCACACAGTTAAGCACTATGATGCCAAGAACCAGTTTCAGTGCCTCCAGCATATTCAGAGCCTCTACTGTATTCATTTCACATTCCAACTCTGGAACCTCCATGTTTGATCTCAAAGAAATGTTACCAGACTGGACTGTAGAAAATACAGATTCTTTTTCTTGAGTTGAAATGGGGATATACAACCTAAGTCCACAAGTGTATTCTGTTGTTGAAGCTAGGCATATAGTTTTAAATTAAAATAAAGTTACTTGATGAAGTAGGGGGAAATCTTACGCAGAATAGGAAACCAGGAGCCACGTATGAGGACAAGTTTTACATGTCAGTTTGGCTAAATGATAGTACCCAGTAATCAAATAATACTAGAGTTGCAGTGAAGGCATTTTGTAGACGTGGTTAACATCTACAATCAGTTGACTTTAAGTAAAGGAGATTACCTTGACAGTGTGGATGGGCCTCATTCAATTGGCCAAAAGGACTAAACAGCAAAACTAAGAGTTTCTTTAGAAATCGGTAGCAGGACTATAGCATCAGCTCCTGCCTGAGTTTCCGGTCTGCTGGCCTGCCTTATAGATTTCAGACTTCCCAGTCCCCATAGTTGTGTAAGCAAGCAAATTCCTTGAAAGCAGTCTGTCTCTCTGTCTCTCTTCTCTATCTCTCTTTGTCTCTCTCGATAAATAAAATATCCTACTGGTTATTTCTCTGGAGAACCCTGGCTGATACACCATTCTTTGCCATTTATATAACTAAATGTTTATAAATTTAAAAACATAATTATATGTTTTTTATATATGTGTATATATACATATATATGGATTCATAAAAACTTAAAAATGAAGTGAACAGTCCTACATTAAATATACACAATAGGGAAAGTGGGATTGAAAATAGGAGATAGGGTAGACAAATACAATTTTTTAAATGAAGTATTATATAAAAAGGAAGCCAATCTCTGGACTATTAACGTCTGTGTGCCATGAACTGGGGGCTTGATCAATCCCCTTCTGTGCACCTATCTGAGAATATTCATATTTATAAATTATATTATATATTACAATGGGCCTAAGTGAAACCTAATGCTTGAAATGGAAATAACAGCTTAGTCTATTTTGTGCTTCTGTAACAGAATACCAGAGACTGGGTGGTTTATAAAAAATGGAGATGTATTTCTTACAGTTCTGGAAGCTGGGAAGTCCAAGGGGCCTGCATCTTGTGAGTGCTTTCTTGCTGCATTGTCCCATGGCAGAAGGCGGAAGAGCAGGAGAGCACATGCAAGTGAGAGAACCAAACTCGCTTGAATAACAAACCCACTCTTCTGATGACTAAGTCACTTCTGTCATAGCAACTTTAAACCATTGAAGGGCAGAGCCTTCATGACCGAATCACCTCATATTAGGCCCTCCCTCCCAACACCGTTGCATTGGGAATTAACTTTCCACCACATAAACTTTGCGGGATACGTTTAAACCATAACACCAGCTTAAAAGATATTTCAGGGAAGTAGAGTAATTACATCCAAGGAAATATTGAGATAAGAAGTATCTGGACATACTCATGAACTTTCAAGCACATGCTACTAATATGAAGTATACTCATCTCTGAAGACCTAGCTAAAATCTCATAGTGACTGTGTTCTGTTTTTTAACTGTTAGAGGATTTACACCGCAATTCACTCATGGGTATCACAGAGTGCTTTATATTGCTTCTTGTTTAGTATTTTATATCTTGCATACATTCTAGGCCATAAATTCCTTAAAAAGGTCAACAATTTTCACATTTATTTGTTTTTCCTCAGTGACTGGTTTAGCATCTTACACATGATGATATTCATAGTTGAGGCACTTGAGAATTAATTCATAACTAATAATGAATATAGAAGGTATAATTCTAATAAAGAGTTAATGAGTATTTATAATTATAAATAATATCCTAATGATTTAAGATGTTGATCTTTTTCCTGCTCAAAATACTGGCCAAAATTTGATCCTTATTTTGTTGCTTATTCACACCATAAATCTATGTTATAACTCATGCACTAAGCCACTATTCTATAGAAATCTAATAAAGTTTCTTAATTTGTAATGTATCCTACTTACACAATTAAAACCTCAACTGGCTAAACAGTATCACTATAATAACCTATTAAATATAACATTAACTTAATGTCTGAGCTCTGATAGCATGTTAGGGGTACTTGTCAATGTAGCTATAACAAGCAGTATTTATACTGAACACTTGTTTTTTTGTTTTATTTGGCAGGGTCTCATTCTGTTGCCCAGCCTGGGTTGCAGTGGAGTGATCACTGCTCACTGCAACCTTGACCTCCTGGGCTCAGGCCACCTCAGCCTCCTGAGTAGCTGGGACGATAGGTGCATGCCAACATTCCCAGCTAATTTTTTCATATGTTTTGTAGAGATGGGTTTTTGCCATGTTGTCCAGGCTGGGCTCAAGCAGTCTGCCTACCTCGGCCTCCCAAAGTGCTGGGATTACAGGCGTGAGCCATCACACCTGGCCTATACTTAATATTTTGATAAATCAAAGAATTGTATAGTTCATGGGCATTATGAGTTTTTATTGGATATGCTGTTTTAACTGGAATAGTGAATAAATTAGCTAGTTCAGATAAATTTAGGATTAAATAAAAATTTATTTACGTTCATGCCATTTGCTGATACTTGTAATAGTAATTCTGTTTTTCTAAAAGAAATCAGAATTAACGCATATTGACAAAACGTAAAGGCAGTGAGTTCATAGAAGTTGCAATATTATATCTCTGCTCTGCATAGCTCATTTTCTTGTTTAAGCTAGGGATTCATCTGCTTGAGAATAATCTCATTATATTCATTGAACAGATTCACCATTAGATGTTCTTGCCCTTTAATTCCATTACAGTATCTATTTGTATTTCAATTTTGACCTTTGGAATTTTTAAAATCAGTATTTCTTGCAAAACTTAATATTACTGTCTTAATATCACAAAGACAGCTAATTATGTTGAAACCTTAAGTCAGTTTTCATGGGTCAGCAAAGATTCCCATCATTTTATAATTCCCACTTATGATGTGAATGACTCAGGAATGAAGAGTCTGGCCACTAGCACTGGACAGCATGCTATGTAGATGGCTTTATAATGTTGGAGAGTGTTTTGCATTACTATGGCCATATCCTTCAAATCTTATTCTCCTTAAGGACAGAGACAGTGCTATGGTCTGTGGCCTCATATCCAGGGAGCTTAGGACATTCCCAGAGGTCATAGCCCAGGCCTTGGCCTCATTATCAGCTCTAGTGAATTGAGGTAACCAGTTGCAGGCAAAAAAGAGCTCCTTTAGCTCTCTGTGGTCCTGGCTAGTTTTGAAACACAACACCCACATCATTGTCCGGGCTCGGGAGTGGGATTACAGGCAGTCACAAAATTTTCAAATGTAAACTCAAACTGACAATGACAAAATCTCAAATAATGGGAGATTATTAGTTTGGGTCAAATTTCTCTTCCTTTGTACAAAGGACTTGGCAATTACTTCAAAATATATTTAATATTTGTAACTTCTTCCATAAATTATATTTAATAATGACTTGCCTATAATAGGCAAATATGAATATTCATATACTCATTGGTTATTAGAAGCACAAATACATTTCTATTATAAATACTTCTCTAGTGTGAGCTATTGGAATTTGGATTTAAGTGTCTGACTGTAAATTTGGGTTCACTTTGGATTTCTTTTAAAGGTGGACATTTTCTGAAAGGTGTATATTTATGAAATAATTGTTTTTTGCTAGTAAACAGGGCATACCAATTGTTGTTGTCTGTAATAGGAGAAATAGTGAGCAGAGGAACTTATATATATATAAGTTATATGTAACTTATATATATATATATATATATATACACACACAAAAAGAAGTTAGAATTACTTTTCAATGAACATTTTAAACTACGTAAAAAGTCATTATAATAATAGAGACTTTAGAAATGATAACATACCTGGGATGGGAAAACCTCAGATTAAAATAATTTTTGTGTAAACTTTTGGTAATAGACCCTGTAGTTCACATCAATAAGTGAATCCTAAAATATCTTTGGGATGTACAACAAATGCTTTTAATACAATTGTGATTCATATGTTATATTCCTCCAATCTAGTATTTTGCACTGCTATACAATAACCAGTTTTTGCAATTAGCAAGACTCAATTTAAAGATGACTGAATTCTCAAAAGATATTTAAATTGATGATGTTCAATTATATAACTTACAAGATCTTTCTCAGTTTTGAAATTCAGTTATTCTCTATGCCTTCTGGCATCTCAAGAGGGATATGTATAAAATTAAAATTTATGTTACTATAATATATGCAATACAAATTTTTGCAATATCTGACTGCTCCCTCTTGGGTTGGGCCACTAGCAATTGGAGGGTATAGAATCTCATTTCCTGTGGTATCAGTGCATTTGGTTCAGGTTCTGGTGGGGCTGACATCTCCCTGCTCCTATCTTGGAGACACATAACCTTGGCCTGGCAATCAGCATAATTCATCCCCCAGCCTATAGTATTTGCTTCATGGGCATGAGACCCAAGTTGGTTCAATAAGACACCCTCTTTCTTTAACTTTTGGAAAAAGAAAGTTTTGTTTTGCTTGGATTAGAATGATTTAGATATTATGCTTCTGTCCACCAACGTGTTGGAAGTGTCTACCTAGAGAGAAGTCAATTCAGATGAGGCAGAGCAGAGTCAAGAGATGACAAGAGAGAGAGACAACTTAACAAAATTCAATTCCTTGTATCTAGCTATGCCTGAAGCAAGTAATACCCTAGACCTACTTAGTCAGGTGACCTAACATTTTGTTTTTTGCTTAAATCAGTTTTACTTGGGTTTCTGCAACTTGCAACCAAATGAAACGTAAGAAAAAGGTTTTCGAAATTCTAGTCATTTTCACTTCATTGCAGTGGTTGCAAAACGCCATCTTTTCAGCACAGTACACTCTCCTCTGAACTTGGTCTCTTTTGCCTTGTTTTATTTCTTCTTACAGCAATATTTGGGTCAATAGAAAAAGAGATGAACAGACACACACCCCTCATTAAGTACTAACATTTAGCTTTACCTGGGCATTTTTAAAAGAAAGCAATCTGTCCCTTATCTGAAATTATAATGTTTACATTTACAGCCGTGAAATGTTATATACAGCAAAATTATCCTCAAGGCTTAAAAATGCCATGGTGATGTCTATGTAACAGAAAGGTCCTCTTTTATCAGTCTTTAAAAATGACAATTAGCCAACAAAGAAGTATTAGTAACCAATTCTGATACATTTCATTTTTCATATAGTACTTTAAAAAGTAATTTGGTGCCAGGTTTATGATTGCCATATCTCTCAGTTTTAGTTTTTTTTTTTTCTCTCCTCTTTGGTTCACTTTAAAGTTTGAAATTTTTTGTACTTTCTAAATGCCTGGGATTTGGCTCAGTGGAGATACCACATTTTGAGACAACCCCATAGCTAAAAGTGGATATAAACATATGTGTAGCATTTCAATGTTCATTTATCACTTTCGGATGTGTCCCGAAAGCTATAAATAGGAAGCACGAATGCACCAACGTGCACTGACATTCATATGCATGTGAATTTGTGTGCTCAGCTACTATGATTTTTTTCGAATTTTATGATAATACTTATTTGTGAAAATTTCATTAACTACCATAAATCAGACTCTGAGACTGTCACTTGTTTAATAGAACTTTTAAATAATTCTAACACTCCAACAATGTCAAGAATATTCATCTACTCATTTCCTCTCATTCTCTGATCTCCAAATGTCAAGCAGTCAGCTCCCAATGTGGCACTCTGGGGCTACAGGATTCAAAGCACACATGGCATTTCTCGGCATTGTGCACAAAAAATGAGATCATGCATTTGAAAGGCTGGGCACGGGGCCTGACACTCAATAGGAGCTGAAATCAAGGCCAATTCTCCCATCTCCGTTTCCTGCTTCGTTCTTTGCACTGAAGGGCACATGTGTGCACGTGCACCACATCCCCCTTTTCCTTGGAGGAGTGATATATTTCAGAATTGTTCTTGATCTTATCTCACCTAACTCTCCTTTGATAATGTAATTAAATGTCCTTGTAATATTCTGAAAAGAAATTAATAAATAAAATAATTTGCGTAAACACATAATGCCAACTCCCCCATAATATAAGGGGAAAAATAAGAAAAGTAATTCATGACAAAAATGTATTTCTATAGGTAAATGTTTGGGCACGATATACTTAATTAGAAAATATAATTAAATTGTTAGATGGTGGCACCTAAACGCAGAATTCTCGCAATTGCAACTGCTGCAAATGTATAATAATATGGGCATGTTTCACTGGCAACTCAAATGCCACAAGCTGTGCTGCCATCAATGGTGTGATTTTTTTTTTTTTGAAATGGTGACCAATTCTTGGTAAAGTTCCGAACAAAACTAACCACAATATTCTCTTCATGTATACGGTAGCTGCATTCCTGCAAAATTCAGAGTATTACGATTGTGCAAAATACTTTGTGTTTATTTGCAAAATGGAGAGAAGCTTAAGTTCAGATGATTATAAATAGACTTTTTACCTACATAACTGTCCAGCAGGATACTCAAGGTGCAAATGTCCCATGCACTGTAGACAGATATTTATCTCCTATGTGCTCTCTTGCCATATAATGCCTGTTCAGACGTTGTAACGATCTGAAAATGTCCTACCCATAAAAAACTCTCCTAGGAGGTGGGTAATTCTATTATATTCTATTTCCATGGAGACTTTTTAGAACAACATGTTTAATTTCAAACTACAACTTTCATTATAACAAAATATTTGCAACCCATGATAAAGTATTCCATATTCTTCCAAAAATTCCTCTGGTATTACTGTCTGCTGCAATGAAGATATCACAAGTGTTCCCATGCATCCCTAAATATGTATGGATAGATTCTGGGTTTTGAATTTGCTGAAATAGCCTTGAAATAGAGACATTAATTACATGCTTAGTTGGAGACAATGTAATAAGGTTCCTTTGCCAAAGTAATTGGAACCCTACAGCTATGCTCTCCCGGTTATTATACAGGAGCAACAAGTTTTAAGGCATATAAAACACCAGAGGCAGGTTGAATTGTAACAGCAACTCAAAGTTAGTTGAAAAAATTTCTAAATTAAGACTGAAAAAACATGACCCATCATCACTGAAATGCTCTGTTTTATGACTTTGTGATTACCAGAATATAGTTACTTTAAGTGCCAGACTTTCTTAAAGCTCCACTTCATCCAATAGCTGATTTACCTGTAAAACACCTATGAAAATATTGATTCCAAAATGCCGATACAAGAGGATGTCTCTACTATTGGCTTTATTGTGCTTTGAAGGGCAAAAGAATGGTATGGAAAGATCTCACCAAAGCAGAAAAAACAAGAAGCTTGAATTTAAAACCATGTTGGGAAGGTTCATGAATGGTGATGTCAAGAAATAAATGGGCATGGTAAAAGAGACAGACTGTGAGACACTGAAAAAAGAAGAAAACAAACAAATATTTAAATATTTTTGGAATATATTATGAGACAATGACTTTCTCCATAATTACAGACTCACAAATACATTTAACAATTTGATTTGCACCATGGCTATGAAATGAAGCTCAAATCAAGATTTTTATACTCATGGCATCCAAAGAAGTTTACTTTGTGGGAGTCTCAATACATTTTCTTTCCATGAAAATATAGTGGCCGGCTGCTATGGTTTGACTGTGTCCCCCAAAGTTCATGTGTTAAAAACATAATCTCCAATGCAATAGTGCTGACAGCAGCACCTTAGGAGTTGATTAGGTCATAGAGGCTCTGCCCTAACATGGATTAATGCTGTTATCAGAGAAGTGGCACCCTCATGAAGGATGAGTTTGGCCCCTTCCATCTCTCCTGTGGGCTCTCTTAGTATGTGATGCCTTCCAACATATTATGACAGAGAATGAAAGCCCTCACTAGACATGGTCCTTCAATCTTGGGCTTCACAGTTTTGAAAACTGTGAAACAATAAATTTCTGTTCTTTATACATCACCCAGTCTCAAGTATTCTGTGACAGCAGCACGAAACAGGCTTAGACATTTTCTTTTGCTGTACATTAGTCCTTTGAAAACTAGTGTTTTCCAAATAGTTGAATTTATAAAAGTTATCCACCAACCAAGCATAGGCAGGAGTCATTTGATGACATCCTGAACTAGAGATAAAGATGTAATGTACCTTTCTGGAAGTCAATATTTTTAATGTTTTTCCAAGTTCCATGTGTGTGCTTGGGGTGAGGGGAGGGCATTTGGTAAGAGAAAAGGGAGTTAGAACACTTCAAAATTTGATGTCAAGGGAATTTACCTATCCTGATTTCTGGATACCAGTCTAGCTGATGTTCACATTTTGTCATTCAGTGTGTGTATGTGTGTGCGCATATGCACACACATGTGTGGATATGCATGTGTGAGTACATAGACATACATTACAGCACACTTTGGCCTCCTTTCTATTGCTCTCATATGCAAAGCTGCTATCTCAGGCATTTAGCTCATTCTGTGGCTGGCTCTTTCTCAGCCTTCAGATCTCACCTCAAATGCTGTCTCTCCTGAGAGGCCCTCGCTGCTTCTCTATGGAAGAAGCCATTCTCATCCACTTTCCAAGACCACATCCTGTTTATTTTCTTCAGAGCACTTACAAGGCTGCAATGATCTTGTTTATTGACTTGACTGTTTATTGATGATTTCCCCCCATGTTTGCCATTCTTACCTCCAGACCCAGGACAATTTCTGGCACATAGAGGATACCAAAAACAAAACAAAACAAAACAACAAACAAACAAACAAAAACCCTTTGTTGAATAAACAAACACTGAATATAATTCTTTGGACCTAAAAACTCTGCTTTTTATCTTCAAGTTTAATACTGTGTACTTTATTCTTTTAATATTCTTAATGTTCTAAATGACTTTATTTTTCCCTAATAGAAACATTTATCCAAGTTTTTTTCTATATTTATTTATTTAGGGGATATCCATCCCCTTAAGCATTTATCCTCTGTGTTACAAACAATCTGATCATGTTCTTTTAGTTCTTTTTAAATGTACAATTAAATTATTTTTTACTAGTCACCCTGTTGCGCTAACAAACACTAAGTGTTATTCATTATTTCTAATGATTTTTTGTATCCGTTAAGCATTCCCACTTCTTTGTGAAAAACTGCACCCCTCACTACCCTTTCCAGCCTCTGGTAACTATCCTTTTATGTTCTATCTCCATGAGTACAATTGTTTTAATTTTTAGTCCCTACAAATAAGTGAGAACATGTGAAGTTTGTCTTTCTGTGCCTGGCTATTTTTCTATGTTTAATCTGTAGCTCAACTTGATGCCAAATTGAATTAGCTACTAAATTCATCTTCATTGCATTATAGCTCATGTGATGTTGGATGTGGCTTCTCCGGGCTTTACTGACTTTATCATTTATATTGAGAAACTTTCACTACTTTGGGAGATTATTTTGTGATTACAGTCATTCTGTAGAGCACAAAAGAACTAGACCAAGGAATAATAAATAAAAACTTGTTAGTATGACGTCTTAAACATCAACAGCATTGCTTTAAGAAATTGTTAATATTTCAAACAACATTTTAATGAATTCTGGAGAGACATGCCGGTTTTGTCAAACATTTATCTTGACAAGTTGAGTCTAGTTCTAATTCTATTTGGACACTGCAGGATCCCCTCATCTCAATACTATTCTTCTGTTCTCTCGCACTGGGCCCCATCCAAGTTAATTATAAAATGGTCCTTTGTGAAACGTAAGTGCATTTTGTTCACCACTACTATCCAAGAGGTCCTTTCCATTCGGCCTCCGAATGGAAAACAAAACAAAAATTATATTGTACAAATATAGGGTTCTATTTTTAGGAAGGGAAAAGAAAGATGGGACTAAGTGTCCTATGTTTTGAGTTCCTTTCCTGACTTTGCCACTCACCAGCCGTGTGACCTAATGCAAGTCTATTGATCTCCTTGTGTATCAGTTTCCTCATTTAAAATATATGAAATTTATGAATGATAATGTCTACCTCACAAAACAGACCTAATAATGAATAAGTCACCACATCTAATACATGAAGTATACTTAATTGAACTTAAAAATGAATTTAGCATACACTTTAATTCTTCTATCACTGATAACTCTCTCTATAATGTTGTATTTCCTTTCTCTATATAATAAGTTATACTTAAATTAACTTAAAAAATATTCCTTACAGTGACATTTTTGTATGCATCAAGAAAACTGTATGTCCTAAAATTTTTGGTTTAGGATTAACCTGAAACACTGGTCTGTGGTAGAACACCTGAGTTTCAGTTTCAGTTAAGCTGAAGGGCTTTGGGCCAATTGTTTCACCTCTGGACATCATTTCTCCTCATATGTTAAATATAGAGGGTGGATTAGCCAGGTGTGGTGGTGGGCACCTGTGATCCCAGCTACTGAGGAGGCTGAGACACAAGAATCCCTTGAACCTAGAGGCGGAGGTTGCAGTGAGCCAAGATCGCGTCACTGCACTCCAGCCTAGGCGACAGAGCAAGACTGTCTCAACACACACACACACACACACACACACACACCACAGAGGGTGGGTTTAGATTCATAGCTCCCAACTGTGGCTGCACATTGGTATCATCTGGAAGACTGAAAACAGATAATGCCCTGGCTCCACCATCAGAAAGGATGGTTTGGACTGGGGCTTGGCATTGGTATTTAAAGATTAAAAGTATCTCCTCTGGGATTTCTAATGTGAAGCTAGGGTCGAAAACTTTCAATCCTTCAATATCTATAGCTATTCAGAAACCAGAAAATAAGAAAGGACAAGTTTTTTCGGATGGCCCGTATTTTTCCTAAGGGTATGAAATATAAGACGTGGGTTCAAATGAAGTCATAGCCTACCCTAAAACTTAAAAAGTCTTTGAAGAAAAAATAAAATTTCATCTCATACAAAAAAAGATATGGACTACAAATGAATAGGTATATGGTGCTATTATTGTAAAAATTCCATTATTAGAACCATGGCATCAAACTATAAGGTTAATATAGAATTATATAATCTAGAATTATTTGAAAATTTGTTATAAATTATTTGTTCAAACGATAAAATATTTTTTACCAAGTTCTCTTTAATAATACTGCTATCCGCTGTATAGTTTAATAAATAAGGCAGCAAACTATTTTTAACTATAAACAATTCAGGTCCTTTTAAGTGCAAAAGGATGCCTTAGCTAAATAGAAGGAAGAAGAAGGAGACTATTTAGAAGCTATTATGAGTCAGGCATCACAGTAGGTGCTACTGTATTTGATAAGTCATCCCCATACTATTCTGTGAAGTGTGTGTTACTCTTCCCACCTTACAGATATCCACAGTCTTATTAATAAAGGCAAAGGGATCTTCCCATGGGGCTTTCCAGAGAAAATAGCAGAGTCAGGATATGAATCTGGACATTCTGATTTGTTAGCACGTTTTATAATAAATCATTATTTATAGTCTGTAAGCTCTAGAGCATTAAAATTCACTGTACTCACAATACATAGTCTACAAAATTCCTCCTGTATTTTTTTTTCCAACTTTTCTTCCCCACTCATTCATCCGTTCACTTATTCAGCTACCAATGAGCCCATCCACCAAACACTTAACTGACTAGTTGATGTCAGGCTGGAGATGCAAAGATACCCAAGAAAAGCAGCAATTGGAATGTAAGCTGTCTAAGGCACGGGCACTGAGGCAACTAGGAAACATTTTGGAAAACAACAAAACAGAAAAATCAGATTGGTCTTAAGAAACCTATTAAAGCAGCACATAGTGACTCAGAACAGACAAAAACAAAATCATGTTAGAGAGACAGAATGGGCCTCAGGCTGATAAGGCAGGATTAACTGGTGAATGCACAGGAAGAATGTGCCAATCAACAGAGTAGCTGGTTAAGTTTGGAAACGTAGGAACATCAAGGTCACAGAGGTGAATAGGAACAGGGATGAGCGCTGACTCAGAAGAATGTGCCTTGGCATGCTGACTCAAGTGGCCTGTATGCTGACAGGCATGGACTGGAAGGACGGGTACTCAAGTTACTTTCTTGATTCTCTTTGTTCTGCATCCATGATTTCCTCACAACCTTCTGGTTACTTTGGCTTCCTACATAGATTGGCTGCAGCATTAGAATTTTTTTTTTTTAAATACTGATATTTAGGCCTCACCAGAGACTAATTAAGTCTGAATTACTTAAGGGTAGTGTTGAATATTTGTACATCTCTAAAGCTCAAGTGATTCACATACATAACATGGGTTTGGCAAACATTTTCTGTAACGGGCAAGATAGTAAATATTTTAGGCTTTGTGGGCCATCTGGTCTCCGTTGTAACTATTCAACTTTGCTATCGTAGCACAAAAGCAGTTATAGATAATATTTAAATGAATGAGTATGGCTGTGTTCCAGTAAAACTTTATTTATAGACAATGACAATTAAATTTTGTACAATTTTCATCTATCAAAAAATTGTATTTTTCTTTTGTCTTCTTTCATTTTAAATGTAAAAATGCAAAAACCACTGTGAGTTTGTGGCTGTACAAGAACAGGTGGGGGGCTGCATTTGTTTCACAGGTCAGGGTAGCCAAATCCTGGTCTGTGGAGATGATACAAATGCACAGACATGTTTCATCACAAATGAACCAGGATTCTCATTTCTAATACATCGGTCTCTCAGAATTCTCTTGTGAGAAACCAGCATTCTGAAGTAAGTAAACTTTAGGACTTTGATAAATCAAGTTTTTCTAAACCCATGTGGCTGAGATCTAGACTCTGGGTAATGGAGACATCACTGAGACAAATGACTTCATTTGGAGAACTGACTAGAGAAGCCACTGCCTTTCCTCAAGTAAGACTGATTCCCCATTACTACATGATGTGAGCTGTATAAATTAGACATCTATTAGGCCTAGTTAGCACGTTTATTTATTTATTTATTTTATTTTAAGTTCTGGGGTACATGTGCAGAACGTGCAGTTTTGTTACACATTTTTGCAATCGATCCACCTGACAAAGGGCTAATACCCAGAATCTACAAAGAATTTAAGCATGTTTTATAATAAATTATTATTTATAGTCTGTAAGCTCTAGAGCAACGTCATCTGACATAACAGTCACTCACCCATGTGGCTACTGACCACTTGAAATGTGGTTGGTTCAAATTGAGGTGTGCTGTGTTAAAATACACACTGGATTTTGGAGGCAGTATGAAAAAAAGAGTATAACATCTCACTAATAATTTTTATATGTCATAACAATTGTGTCAAAATAATAATATTTTGCATATACTGGTTTACATCAAATATATTATTAAAATTAATTTTACCTGTTTCTTCTTAAATGTAAATAACAGAAAACTTTAAATTACCTATGGGGCTCCTATTATATGTCTCTTGGGTAGTGCTATTCTAGAGAGCAGAGGTTGAACTGTCCTAAACGCAGGGTTTATGGCAGAATTTGGAACATGGTGGGTTCTAAGTAATCGTTTGTTGCGAGAATGGATGTAACTCTGTGATGTGTGCACCCAGGAGGTACAACAGATTCCAAGCAAGAGGTGATGATTCAGCTTCAACTTGAAGGCTAAACGTTAATCAGGTGCCAGAGAGGAATGACAAATGAGAAAAATACACAAATTCTGCCCTGCTACTGTCCTTTTTTTGTTTAGTTTTGTGTTTGTTTGTTTGTTTGTTTTTGATTTTTTTGAGGCGGAGTTTTGCTCTTGTTGCCCAGGCTGGAGTGCAATGGTGCGATCTTGGTTCACTGTAACCTCCACCTTCCAGGTTCAAGCAATTCTCCTGACTCAGTCTCCCAAGTATCTGGGATTACAGGTGCCCACCACTACGCCCAGCTAATTTTTTTGTATTTTCAGTAGAGACAGGGTATCACTATGTTAGCCAGGTTCTCCTGACCGCAGGTGATCCACCCGTCTCGGCCTCCCAAAGTGCTGGGATTACAGGTATGAGCCACCATGCCTGACCCCTGTTCCTGTTCTTGACTAACTCCCTATCCCTGTCATGTTTTCTAGTCACAATCCCAGGTCCATGATGTCCCCAACCTTTGCTATTAGAAGCTTTGCCCAAGACCAAAGGAGCATAGTCACAGTGCCAGGGAGACTCAGGCGGGCATGTGTTCCTCTAACATCCCAGGAGAAAAAAATGCTCTGTGTTAATTCTAAACTATTCCTTTTCTATTTGTCTTCAATGATATAAGAGAAGAAATACTTCATGAGATGTTAAATGAAAGCCAAGCAAGTCTAAAGCACTTTAGTGTTCGTCAATTGTTTTTGGTTGGTGTTATCTTTATTGGCTGATGTTGTTGCCTCTGGCTGCCTAATCTTTTCTCATTTTTTAACTGCTGTTTAGCTTTTCGTAATTTGGTGCTTAGATGTATTCTTTTCCTTTGATTATGCGATAATTTGGGCTTGACGCATAATGGTTAATTCAGAATCCACTACCATCACTTTCTCTCTTCTGGGATAATCTCTACCATGGAGGCTAGAATAGTGAATTCCCAAGCTCTGAGTCTCTCCTGCACATAAGGGTTCCCACACGACTCAGTTTTGGCCAAAGGGACATGGGTAGGAATTCCTCGAAGAAGATCTTTTCCCATAAAAAGGAAAAGCCTTGCTAGTAGCCTCTTGGTCACTTTGCCACTTAACTGGAATGCAGGTTGGAGGTGGAGCAACCATCTTGTGACCATGAGAGGATGAACATGAGGATGGTACGTTGATGGCACATTGAGGAGAGTAGGCCAGACAGAGCTCCAGTCCTGCATGACACTGTGGAGGCCTGACTTCCTTTAGATTTTATATTGTGTGGGGAAAATAAATCCTGAACTCATTAAGCTACTGTTAGTCCAATTTTCTATTACCTGCCACGAATACATTACCTCATAGAGTAACTATAATTTATAATATTATTATAATAAAAGTCTTCTCCCCTCCACAGCAGAAATCTCCCAATGACTGTGTCTCTCTTGCATCTTTCATCCACTTATCTTGTTCTCTCTGCTGTCTCCCTTCTCTTCTCTCTATCAGGTCTTGACTCATCAAGTTTGGAATCTAGGGAAGGTTATATATAGGAGAAATGCAATGCCCTGAACAGCAGTGGTAGTTTGGAAGCACAGTCAGTAACACGTGCAGTCCCTTCACATCTTGATTGTGTTCTCTCCAAAGGAAAGAGTGTCCATCAGACGACTTGGCTGAATGTGTGCCCAGACCCTTGGCCAGAAGAGTTGAGGATTCGAGGAAGGGTGAAAATGCCACCAGAGGCATAGAGCCAGGAGAGATGGTGTGGCAGCTCCTCATGTTGGAATGTGAATGTTACCTCCACATTTGGTAAGCCCTTGGGTATTAGAGAACATATTTCAGTTCTTTTTGGGCTACACGGCCTTTTGTGTTCTGTGGTAAACCCACACAAGCCTTGTCATCTCAGCAAAATCATCAGGCTCTAGTTAGAAAAGCATTCCTCCCCACAGATAAGAAAAAGAAGCCTCCAATCCAAAAACAGCCAAGTCAACAAAGGAAAATTGAAAAGATGCCCAGACTACAGCACAGAGACATATTAACTCAGAAAGGAAAATGTCTTTTTCCCCTCGAGCTGTTTATTCAGAACTTTTTAATGTAACCAGGTGACATTGGGTAATGTTGATATAACTACAGTTCCTTACTTTTCTTTCAACACAACGATATGCTCTGCCTTCTTTCATAATTTCTTTATCTGGTAATACCGAGGATAAAAAAAATACCTAGGATATTTTGGGTGAAATAAGCCTCTCTTGTTTCCTATATAAAGCCATGTGGAATCACAGGTAGAGAGAACAGGCAAAGACACATCCCACTGACAGGTAACTTTATCCGAATATTTGCTTGAATCTGTCTTGCATATTGTGATTTAGTTACTTTATTTCAAAGTCTACACTATTTTTTTTTTCTGGCATGTTACTGCATTGCACATCACTACTATATTATAAGGCCATTTTCCATGGAGTATGTATATACACGCAAACGTAGGATTTCAGAATGAATACTCTTACTGTGAAGCCTCTGAAAATGCTGCTTAGGAATTGGGCAATTTCCTTTACTGAGAGTCCAATTTACCTTGTATATTTTATAGGTTACCTTTGAGAATGTTCAGCTTACATAACCCCCTCCACCATCTCTCTCTACAGCTGCCTGAAGGACATACCTCTAGGAAATGCCCTTTCATCCTCTCCCACTCATAGCTGTTTTGTGTCCATCCTCTGAATGCCTCCTTCCTTTGTCTCTGAAGACTTGAAGCTAACCCCTTCCCAACATTACCAAAGATTTTTGCTCTAGGTCCCCTACCAGAGTCCCTGCTTCTACTGCTCTGCTAAAAAAACCTGTCTTCAGTTACCTACAGCTTCCACTACTCCTTCTTTCTCTGAATTCTTGCTCCTTATAGTTCCTGGGATATCTAGCTGCAGTTATTGATTCATCCATTGAAAAAACATTTGATTAGCAACAGGAACCGTTCTAGGCTCTGTAGATAATGCAGTGATAAGGCAGGTAAGAGTCTATGAGTCTAGACAGACAAGAGTCCAATGAACACATTAATAAATAAGAAAACCAGGTATTATGATAAAACCTGGTGTTATGATACAATAAAATGGGGGTTAGGAGACACAGAGGAACAAGGGGGCTATCTAGCAGGAAACATTTCCATTGAAACTTGAATGTTACGAGTTTCTTCATCACTGACCTTATGATCTGCGTTCTGTGTCCTAATATGATTAATTCATCAAAACAACAACCACTAACACTTTTCAGGAAGGAATTTTAAAAGGAAAATGGTACATGCTTTGTGATACTGCATTTGTGTTTTTGGAGAATGGGATAATCATTTATTTCTTCATGCACATACAACTTACAATATTCTCATTCATGGGGAAGCATGAAATGAACTGCGCTGTGTGGGACCATGGTATAGGATGTGGAGAAGATGCTCTGCATAGAACTGCTCAAGTTATCATGTCTCTGTCTTTATCATCAGGATGTACCTGAAAGCTCTTGTGGGGGAGGGAGAGAGAAAGAGAGAAAGAGAGAGAGAGAGAGAGAGAGAGAGAGAGAGAGAGAAAGCATAAGATTATCTCTGTGACTGAAGAGTCTGAATAGGTAACCCTGGAAAACCTCAAATGCGTTTATGTCCAGCTTTCCTCTATGAAAAATGAATTGGAAGGAGAACCAATCCCAGGAGCATTTGTGAAGTAGGTAACAAATGTAAGTGACATGTAACAAGAAAATGGTTGGCAGCAAAACAGACAGATGATGTAGGGTTAGAGTTAAGTCAATACCATTGTTTTGGTCAAAATTAAAATGATTTTAACTCCTATTCATTGCATGTCAATTTTATTTGGCTAGCTTTAAAATTTTACAGTCCTATGGTATCAAAACTCAGGGTTTCAAATAAGATGTAAAAAACTCTCTTTGTGTTCAACTGCTTTACTAGCTTATCATGTACTTTGCAAACATCTCCTGATATTTCCAGTCTTGAATAAAAGCGGACTTTGTCAACCCCTAGGTCAGTGCAAAAGTCCAGTTGAAAGCAGGCTTGAGTACTTTTATATAACACATTTTTTCAAACATAGAAATTGTTTTGGTTGTAAAGTAGGTCTTCATGTTACTGCCAGGCTAGGGTTAAAAGGCAATTCCGCTTTTGTAACCCAAAATACTTAAGAGTAGGGGCAGCAATATCAACATGAAGATAAAACAAGATTTGCCCCAGGGAATCCAAATGAGATTAATCTATCAGGCAAATGACAGTGAAATGCAATAAAGACAAAGATGGCAGGCACATGAGATCATCAACTGTGAGTGATTTTTCCCTCAAAACTCATGCAGTTATAAATATATGAGAATATCTCCCTAGCTGGAAATATAATAAGAAAGGTGTATTAGTTTCCTAGGGCTGCCATAACCACCACAAAGTTGGTGGCTTAAGACAACAAATCTATTATCTCAAAATTGTGGAGGCTAAAAGCCCCAAATTATGGTGTCACCAAAGCCATGCTCCCTCTGAAGACTCTAGGGACAAATTCTTCCTTGCCCCTTCCTAGCCTCTGGTGGGTCCTGGCAATCCTTGGCATTCCCTGGCTTGTGGCTGCATCATCCCAATCTCTGCCTTGGCCTTCACATTCCCTTCCGTGTGTCCCTTCTTCTCACAAGGATACCAGTCATGGGATTTAGGGCCCACTCTCTTAGCAACCTCACATTTACGGCTAATTACATCCACAAAGACTCATTTCCAAATAAGATCACGTTCTGAGATTCTGCATAGACATGAATTTGGGTAGGGACAGTATTCGAACGATTATTAGTGTCAGAAGATTCATGTTCAGATATAAACAAGAAACGTATGAAAAATAAGAAAACAGTGGAAAGAACACTGGCCTCAGAGCTAGAAACCTGGGGCTGGTTCTGTTTTTTCTATGATTAAATTGCTGAATCTGCGAAATCACTTACATAGTGCCTGATCCAGAGTAAGTGACAGCTTATAATTATTATAATTATTGATCTCCCTGTTCTATAATCCACCCTGCCTGTTAGCAACACAATCATGTTTGCAAAACTCAAATCTAATATCATTCTTATTTAAAACCTTACATGTTATCCAGTTGATTACCAGATAAAGTTCTCAGTAGATACAATACCCCTTATTATCTGATCTCATATCTCCCCCTAAGTCTTCCACTCCTCACCCAACAGTCGCTCTATGTCCCAGATGCATTGAGCAAAACTGGGATACATTCTCACACCTCCTTGTCCTTGCTCATACAGTCCCCAAGTCTGGGATGCTCCAGACTCCTTGTCCACCTGGTGAATATAAACTCAGACCTAGTCAGTGCTCAGGTGCCAGCCCCCTGAGGCTTCCCTGAAGCTTTCATCAGAATGATGGGCTCCTGTTCTCTGCTCTTTGAGCATAGCAATCCCTCACATTTGCTTGTGATTATTTATTAGCATATCTTCTCTTGTGCATTAGGAGTTTCCCCAGGCTAGGCAAAATGCCTTATCAATTCTTAAAGCTCCAACTCCCTGGGAGGAAGTATAACATACGGAAAATAACATATGGTTTGGAGTCGAACAGGCCTCTGCTCTGCTTTTTCACTAGTTGTACAAACTTGGAGAAGTCACTTAACCTGTAAATTGGGGTAATAAATGTACCTACCTACTGTGGTTTGTGGTAATGTTTGCAATGCATAATGCCAAGAACATAGTAAAGAATACTTAATAAATTCCTTTAACTTAATAGTGGTAGTTGAGTACAACTGAAAACTTAGGCAAGCCTATAGATTGTTGCTGCTCCCAATTAAGAATCTCCTGATTTTGGCTCAGCATGGTGGCTCATGCCTGTAATCCCAGCAGTTTGGGATGCCCAGCTGGGAGGACAGCTTGAACCTAGGAGTTTGAGACCAGTCTGGGCAATAGAGGGAGACCTCGTCTCTACACACACACACACATACACACACACACAATTAAATTAGCTGGGCATGGTGGCACATGCCTTTGGTCCCAGCTACTAGGGAAGAGGTGGCAGTATCCCTTGAGCCTGGGAGGTCCAAGCTGTAGTGAGCCATTCTTGTGTCACTGCACTCCAGCCTGGGTAACAGAATCACACCCCATCTCAAAACAAAAAACAAAATACCAAAAAATCCTTCCACTTAATCTTATTTGTTTTCCTCAGTAATTCCTTTGCCTACTCTCCTCAGTCTTCATCCAAATACTCACTGCTCTCCTAGAACTCCACCTAACCTTACTCTCAGCAGATTATCTTACCTCTTACTAGGAAAAAAAATGAGTAAGTAAATAAATAACAGTCAAGTATGATCTCTTTCAACTCCCTTCTGTCCCACCACTCTCTCTGAGAGACACACACACATTCTCACAAACTTGTCTACGTATTCATTTATGATGGCTTGCTTTCTTCCCTTCTGGGTCTGAAAAAGAAATATTCCTATCATCCTTTGACTGTTGAATGCCAGCCCCCATTCTGTGTGCCTATGACTCTGGCCTGGGCCTCCCCTTCTTCCTCTAGGACACCGCCTCATAATGTCCTCTTTTGTCAGCACCAGCTTTCTAGGGGGCATCCTTCCCTGTAGCCTACAAATATACTGAGCATTTCATCCCAGATCAAACAGACAAGATCAAGAGTCTCCCATTGCTCTGCTCCTAGATGTTTTCTTGCCTATCTCCTTCCAATTTCATCCACACTTTCAAAGAACAGTCTGGAAAAGCAGTCTCAATTTCTTCACTCACGTACTCATCAATCTACCTCACTGCAACTAAAGACAAGCACTACAGTGAAATCACTTCATTACCAAATTTAATGAATACATTTACAAAAGCTATTTATAGTGGCACTTCTTCTATATTCAATACAATTGATCACTTTGTTTTGAAAACTATTTGAACTTCTGTGCTCTGGGATACAACTCTCTTCTAGTTTCTCTGATACAGAGAAACTGTATCAACTGACTGTGCTGTTGATTTTTTTTAAATTTTTTTTGTCCAGTTTTATTGAGGTTGAATTGACAAATATAAATTGTATTTATTTACACTGTGCAACGTGATGTTTTCATATGTATACACATTGTGAAATTATTACCACACTCAAGCTAATTAACAGACCTATGACCTCACATCGTTATCTTTCTTGGGGGGCGGTGAAGATATTTAAAATCTATTCTTTTAGCAGTTTTCAAGTATACATATTTTTTTCTGTGACAGGGTCTTGCTCTGTCGCCTAGGCTGGAGTGCATTGGCGTGATCTCTGCTCACTGCAGTTTTCTCTTCTGGGGGTCAGGTAACCCTCCCACCTCAGCTTCCTGAGTAGCTGGAACTACAGGTAAGTGACACCACGCCCAGCTAATTTTTGTATTTTTTGGTAGAGATGGGGTTTTATCATGTTACTCAGACTGGTCTCAAACTCCTGCACTCAAGTGATCTGCCTGTCTCCACTTCCCAAAGTACTGGGATTAGAGGCGTGAGCCACTGTGCCTGGTCTGTATACAATATATGCTTATGTTACTGTAGTCATCATATTACGCAGTAGATTTCTAAAACCTATTAATTCTTCATTGAATTTTCTACTGGAGAGCTGTACTTCAAGTGCCGGTGACCCTGTGACCTTCATCTTTGGCCTGCCGTTCTTTCCACTTTTCCACTTATGCTAGAGACTCTCCTTGAAAAATGGCATCTCCTTTCATGTTTTTCTCTTACCATGACCTTTGACTTTCAAATTGTATGCCTTCCTTTAGTTTCAGAGTTGATTATCCTACTGCCAATTGATTTTCTCTAACTGAATATTCTACAGGCATTTGAAGTTTAGCTTTTTCAAAGTTGAACTCATTATATTTTCTCTTGATCCTCTTCATACATTCTCTTTTATAGGCAGCACAGTCACCCACAGTCAAAGCCTAATGGAGGGTGTGTTGGGGCAGAGATTCAAGGTGATGCCCTCTATGGGGTATACCTGAAATTTAGGGCAGGCTCTGTAGCCTAGGAGTAAAGACAAAAGCCTTGGAAGCAAATTCTCTTGGCTTTTCAAAGAATCACCTCTGTGGTTTCTCTTGATTATATGTGTGTAGGGCAAGAAGGTACCTTTCATCCTAGGATGAGATCAAAAGGATATGAGTTTTGTTGTTGTTGTTTAAATGCTTATCAAAAACTGTTTCACTTGTTGATATTCAGAGCTGCTTCCTAGGGTGGAGGTGGAAAAATGTGTAAATGTAGCTCGGGGCTAATGTGGGCTTCTTGTGATTTGAAGTTCCAAAGATCTGTGGTATAGACTAGGAGTCTAGCTCAAGAGTCCTCGGCCAATACCTTCATCCACCCACCCCACTTACCCCACCCTCATCCAACTAATCACAAATCATTTTTCTTAAATATTTATTGACTCCACTTCCCCTGCTCCATATTTGCCACCACTTTTCTAAACTGTTTACCATCTGTCCTTTGAATGCTATGGTAACCTCTTTGATAGGGTTCCCAGTAATGTCTTGTTCTTCTCGAATCTAACTTCCACTAAGCCATCTGAGTGGCCAAACTAAAATTCAAAACCTTGCAGTAACTTTCTATTTCTTACAGGATAAAGACTCAGCTCGTTAAATGGTACAAAATCCTCTCCAGGATCTAGCATTTTCAGTTTCATCCATCCCAGCTCCCTGCTTACACTATTCTGCAGTTCGTGGAAGCTGGTTGGAGCTCTTCACAACACATTATTTCCCTTCCACTCTTTTACTTCTGGCTCATGTAATCTGCTTTGCTTGGAATGTCTGTTCCCAGCCTCCTCACCGGTGTAAATCTCACCCTTCCAAAGGCTCACGTGATGCCTGAATTGTATCAAATGAACCTGTTGCTTCATTTCATGGCACCCTGTCCTCACGTCTGCTGGCTTGTTTCCACGTGGTACTGCATTCATCTATTTATTTTTCTGCCTGTCCCTGTCCCTGCCTCCTCCACCTGAAGGATAAATTCTCACTAATTTTTATATCTCTTGCACCTATCACAGTGCTTGAAACATAATAAATACTCTGCAATGCTCACTCAACTGAATAAGTGAATTCCAGCTCTCCCACAAATTTATTATGACCTTGGGCAAGTCTCAAATTCTCTGGCATTCAGTTATTTCATGTGAAGTTAAGGAGCTGAACTAATCTTTTAAATGTCCCTTTCAGTTCCAACATTCTATGATGCTTCTATTATATTTGTTGAAAGAGTGTAATGGAGTGAAAGTTAATTTTTAATAGTCCATAATTACTAACAAAAACATTCCCTATTTCATCATTCATCTCTTCTGCATGAAGTTTGATATGTAAAGAGTTTAACTTAAAATATCTCTAAGTAATTGTTCAAAAAGCTCCTACCTTAATGTGTTGGAGTAAACAGAAGTAATTCACATTCATAAAGTGTAATGACTAGCAATCTATTTAAACTTGCAGAAAAAAACGAAGAATAATTACTACATTATAAATGGCTATTGGGTTATGAAACTATTCCTTGTTTTCTACTTATATATTCTCTTATTGTTAATAACTCAATGTTGGAGAGCACGCTTCCCAGTTGCAGTGTAACACAGTGCCTATGTGAATTGTTTATTATTTTAAATACATTTTTAATTTTGGAATAATTTTAGATTTGGAGAAAACCTGCAAAAATAGTACAGGAAGTTCTAGTATATCCTGTACCGAGTTTCCCCTATTGTTAACATATTACATTAGTAGGGTACCTGTGTCATAATTAATGAATCAATACTGATACATTATTAAAGTCCATACTTTATTCCGATTTCCTTAGTTTTTACCTCATATCATTTTTTCTGTTCTAGGATCCCCTCCAGCATACTGCACTACATTTAGATCTCATATTCTTGGCTCTGACAAGTTCTCAGGCTTTCCTTGTTTTGGATGACCTTGACAGTTTTGAGGAGCACAGACGAGCTGTTTTGTGGAATGTCCCTCAATGTGGGCATGTTTGATGTTATCATGATGAGACTGGGGTTATGGGTTTTGGGGGGGAAGACAACAGATGTAAAGTGCCATTTTCATCACATCATGCCAAGGCTGCATATTGTCAACATGACTTATGAGTGATGATGTCGACCACAATCACCTGGCTGAGGTAACGTTTGCCAGCCTTCTTCACTATAAAGTTAATTTTCTCCCTTCCTGTCCATATTGTGGAAGTCACTATGTGCAGCCTGCCCTTAAAAGGCAGAGGTATGTTCCAGCTTCATGGGGGTTATCTACATAAATTATTTGGAGTTCTTCTGCATGGCAAATGTGTCTCTTCTCCCTCATTGATTAATTTATTCAATCACTTCTTTGTATCAGTGTAGGCTTATGAATTGTGGGTTAATTTTGAAACACCAAATTTACATTAAATAGAAGTAAAAAGAGAACAAAATAAACATAAAGCAGGGACAGGGACAAAGTGTGTTCATTTGCTTCTGGCTTCTTTCACTCAATACTTTTTGAGGGAGGTGGAGGTGAGGTGACATTCATCCATGTTGGTGCATTTAGTTTTAGATTATTCTTATTGCTGTGTAATATGAATGCATATTATGTAAATATATCACAGTATTTTTCCATATGTATAGCTGTAGATCATTCCCACTGCTGTACGCTATTCCTAGTGTGAATATAACACATGTATTTACGTTTCTTTCTGTTGCTATGTGTTGGACAGTTTCCAGGTTGTGACAATATGGATAGTGCCACTATGGACATTCAGGTATATGTCTTTTTGTGAACATATGGACACATTTGTGTTGCTACCAAAGAATGAAGTTGTTAGATCATAGGACACACCTATGATCACCTCAAGTAGATAACACAGTCACAAGCAGGGTACAAGTCCCATTTGTTCTGCATCCTTGACAACATTTGGAATTGCCAATCTTTTTCATCTGTGGATACATAGAAGTATGTCATTGACATTTTATTTTTATTTTACTGATAACTAATGAAGCCAGGAACCTTTTCATATTTATTGGCCATTTAGTATTTTTTTTGTGAAATTTTCATAATTTCCTGTTCTTTTTTGCTATTGGATTGTCTTTGTTCTTATTAATCTGTAGGGTGTGTGTGTGTGTGTTTATACACTGGATATAAATTCTTTGTTGAATATATTTATTTTGAATATCTTCTTCCACTGTGTGGATTGCCTTTTCATAATCTTAACAGTGTCTTTTGATAAACACATTTTTAAATGTTAATGTAATCTAACATAGCACATTTGATTTTTTGGTTACTACCCTTTGTTTTAGTTTAAGAAATCTTTGCTTACTTGAGATTCAGAAAGATGTTCTAGAAAAGGGATTGGAAAACTATAGCTTGTAATCCAAATCCAGCCTGTCACTTGTTTTTATAAATAAAGTTTTACTGGAGCTCAGACAGGCTCATCTGCTTATATATTGTTTACGACTTATTTTGTGCTACCATGGCAGAGAGTTGAACAAGTGCAACAGAGACTGTAGGATCTGCAAAGCCTGAAACATTTAGTATTGGGCACTTCAAGAAAAGTTTGCCAACCCCTGTTTTAGAAGGTTTTGTTTTTAACCTTTACACCTAGATTTGCAATTCATCTAGAATTGATTTTCGTGTATGTTGTGATGAAAGAGTCAAGATTCATTTTTTTTTCCCATAAGGCTATCCAATTGACCTTGCAGTTCTTGCTGGGGAAAAAAAAATCCTTTTCTCACTGCACCACAGTGTCATATTTGTCATAAATAAGGTGACCAGTAAGCATGGGTCTGCTTCGGGGCTCTCTATTCTGTTCCATTGATTTATTGCTATCTAACCTCTCACCAATACTATACTGTCTTAAATGCTACAGTTCTATAATAGATCTTATATTTTGTAATATAAATCCATCTGAAGACATTAGCTGTCTTTTACGTTTCCACACATTTTAGAAAGCTTGACATTGATTTTGCCAAATATTTCAATTGTTCGGGAAGTAAAAAAAAGATTTCCATTTTAAAAAATAATTTTTTCAGGTATGAAAAGAGTGCTTCAAACTAAATATAAATTTAACTTTTAAAAACATTTAGACCAGTGAATAGCATCTATATAATATTACCTTTGTTTATTTATTTATTTTTTATTGTACTTTAAGTTCTGGGATACATGTGCAGAATGTGCAGGTTTGTTACATAGGTATACGCATGCCATGGTGGTTTGCTGCATCCATCAACTCGTCATCTACATTAAGTATTTCTCCTAATATTATCCCTCCCCTAGATTCCCACCCCCTCACAGGCCCTGGTGTGTGATGTTCCTCTCCCTGCGTCCATGTGTTCTCATTGTTCAACTCCCACTTATGAGTGAGAACATGTGGTGTTTGATTTTTCTGTTCCTGTGTTAGTTTGCTGACAATGATGGTTTCCAGCTTCATCCATGTCCCTGCAAAGGAAATGAACTCATCCTTTTTTTATGGCTGCATAGTGTTCCATGGTGTATATGTGCCACATTTTCTTTATCCAGTCTATCACTGATGGACATTTGGGTTGGTTCCATGTCTTTGCTATTGTAAATAGTGCTGCAATAAACATATGTGTGCATATGTCTTTATAGTACAATGATTTATAATCCTTTGGGTATATACCCAGTAATGGGATTCCTGGGTCAAATGGCATTTCTAGTTCTAGATCCTTTTGTTTATTGATATATTCAATATAGTGTTTTATAAAGGGCAACACTGATAAGCTAAAATCTAGATTATCCATGACATGGAAACAAAAGATGTCCTTAGCAATTTAGTTTAAATTTAAATTTCCTGTTAGAGATCTATAAAGAACTATTGTGATTCAGGTGTGGTAGGTGTGCAGACATTTCAATAAAAGCTCTTTGGTAGCTTCAGAGTTCTTAGGAAAAAGCTGTACTTGAACATTTCTCAATGTTTGCAAGTGAGAAAGGGTGGTGCTGTTATTTTCTCTGAACATTGCAGTTCAGTGATATGTTTTAAAAGTAGTGTTTTCTTATCCAACAAGCAACAATTGACAGGTTGAACAAGTAGGAATGCTGCACAACCCTTCAATATGTCTTGTGGGATTTAGTGGATTTTGAGTTAGCTTTGGCTAACATGTTAGATGCATAGCACTTTCCCTACATTATCTCATTAAAACAACCCCAGATGGAGGCTGGTAAAGGATGGCCATTTCACGAGGTTAACATGTGTTAATGTTGTCAAAATACCCATTTTTATTTTTACTTCTCTGAAGCTATTTATTTTACCAGAATAAAAAATAAATTTATCTTCTTAGTATATAAAGCCACTTGACAATTTATAATGTTATATATAAATATTATAACCTGCTGTCCACTCTCTAAAACTTGTTCATTATCATTCTTTTCAACAATTACCTTTAAGAGTTTCCTCATTGCACTTTGTCATAAAATAGGCTATTAGAGGCTATTGCAATGGTTGATTATAAGTTCAGGTCTACATTGAATTTTTGTATGTGATCTTTTGCATCGACGTATTCTCTGTGTAAGTATTTTAAAAGATATATAATATCCTTAAAATTGTGAGTGCACTAGAGAAAATGTAAGTCAAAATAGAGAATTTGCTAATTTAGGGCTAAATTTCATAGTGCAATATTTTTCACGAACTCAAAATAATAAAGATACTCAGTGAAAAGTCTGTATCATAAAATATATAAAGTGAGTTCTTAAGGCAAAAAGTCAACTTTTTTAGGGTTATGAATCATGTTAGAATTTGCTGAAAACTATAGACTATCTCCCCAGAGAAATAAATAAAAGTATGCTTTTTGCATATAATAGTCTAAGGCTTCGCGAGGAGGTCCTTGTTCCCCACACATAAATACCCCAACCATAGATCCCATCTCTAGTTCCTTGTGTCTATCTCCCTAGGTTTTCAACTCACAAGAGCTACTACATAAATCTGTTATCAAAATTACAAAAGTCCTGTTTTAATGAGGCCTGAAAAAAAGTTCCTACTTACAAATTACATTACCATCAGAAGTCATTTTTATTGCATATATTTAAGGTATAGAACATGATGTTTTGATACACACACACACACACACACACACACACACACACACACACATAGTGGAATGGTTACTATATTCAAATGTTTTAACATATCCATCATCTCACGTAGTTACCCTTTATTGTGTGTGTGGGAAGAGCACCTAAATATGAAAAGGTGCTCGACATCACTAATCAGCAGGGAAATGCAAATCAAAACCACAATGAACTATAACTTCACACCTGCTGGGATGGCTATTATCAAAAAGACAAGAAATAACAAGTGTTGGTGTGGAGAAAAGGGAATCCTTGTACACTATTGGCTTTTAATTGCTTAAAAATACTTTGGTTGCCTAATAGGTTGAACATCCTCCCATTCTTTGAGTCCTTTATTCAAAACATTAAGTTTAATTTAAGTCAAAATACATTTATTGTTATTTTCATAAGTTGGAATAAATGGATACCCTTCCATCTTGTCTGAGCCTTAAATGCCTACTCACTTTTTGAGATCCGCTGTTGTCACTGTCTGCCCCACACCCACCCATTCCCCTCTGCCTGGCCACAGTTAAATCTGCATGCACACAGAAAACCTGTTTCTCACAGTTTCATCCCCACTCGCCCTCCAGAAGGCTGCCCACTCCTTTATCTGCTCCTTCACTGTATGTGCAACAACTTTTTTCAGTGCACCAAATTTCCTGGCATTCTTTGGTTATAATTCCCCGCCCCCTTCCCCCTTCTAGATTGAGGGTCCCTTGAGGGCTGAGAGAATTTCATATTTATCTCTAAATAGGAAAGCTGACAGAGAGTTTGACACATTAGTGAGCAGTAAAAGTTTGTGGATGAATAAATAAATGAAGGAATCTTTTCTGTAGTGGTATATTTACTTTGATAAAGCTTTTAGGGGCTAATATTACTAATTTATGATTGTATACACAATGGAGTCCTTAAGTACTTAGTTTCAGCTTTTTGGCTAAACTGAAAATGATAAAACTAAAATGATATTTGCATGCAACTACTAAATTGGTCTTAATAACAGACTTAAAGTCCACATGCAATACAGCACTCAAAGTATGGAAAATAAAATCAGTACACATATGTGAACAATGTCTCCTTTCTCCTTGAAATAATTATTGATTTCATACTAAATATTTTTGATTTATAAATGTATGATTCAGGTCATCTTACAGACTCTGTTTTTAAAAACAAAACTGATTGTTCTGCAGATTATAATATTTACTGTCATTGTATTTTGTATCTTTCAAAGATTATAATATTTTGTTCCATTATATTTTATTCTTGTCAAACCCCTGAAATAAATTTACTTGTCAAGCCATCACTGAAACATCTCACAATCATCTACCAATGCTTTATCATCTTTAACACAAAAGCAGAATATGTGAGATGTTTCCCAATGCTTACTGAGGTACCACGTCCATCATCTCAAGAGTTAGACCTACTTGTCCTTTGTCTCTTTCCTCTCTTCCCATTGCTTTCATTTTTGGATTATTGACAACAAAATAATTTCACTGATATAACTGCCAACATGTTCTAGAATTCATTTCTCCTTAAAATAAATTTCAGTCAAATGAGCCATTAAAATCCACTTTAAAACCGTATCTCCCATTTAAGCTTTCTCAACCTGTTGCTTGAGATGGTGTGGAGAGGGCTTACACGCTGTGGATTCTGTTTTTACAGGCTTCTGTTTCTTTTATTGAAAGTTTTAAATCTCCGATCTTCTCTAGGCAAGCCCTGTCCAGGAGGGTGTGAGACAAGGTAAAACACCTGTCAACACACTGCCTAAAAATAGTTCTTAGTCTGGCTGACTTCCCACTTCAACCAAATTAACAGCTGTTGAGTTATTTGCATCTCCAAAGCCTGATGAACTTTTTATACTGTTTCCCCATCTTGGAACAAACCAAGAGAAAAGCCCAACATTTTAACTTCTTATCCTTTATACAAAGCTTTGTTTTCAGATAAAGCTATGAAATAAGAAGTTTCAGAAGGTCTCCACTAAAATTATTGCATTTTAGTGTTTTTTTTTCCCCTTCCACATGTCAGTACCAGGCAGTCTGCAATGTCCAGAACTCAAGCTTATGAGTCAGTTCTGTGCATTTCTACAGGAAATTGTCAATAATCAGCCCAAAGCTTCTCAACTCTGGTTGCACATGGAATCAGCTACAGAGGTTTTAAAAAAAGAATCTCTGCTCAGGTACCCCTCCAGAGATTCTGATTTAATTGATCTGGAGTGGAGCTTAGACACTGACATTTTATTTTAAAAATTCCACCAGATGATTCTAAGGATTGAAAAATACAGATAGCCCTTGTATTTTATGATGTATCTATGATTTTGTATTTGATCATACTTAGATTTGTTTTGATTCTTTATTCTATCAAACAATCCAAAACATAGCTGTTACCTTAAAAGTATGTATTTTTATTATGTATTGAACATTGAACATTATATCACTGATTTTATTCCCACGTTACTTTCAAAAATTCAAAATTCCTTTTGAAAAGATGAACAAAACAATATATATGCATTTGTTCTCTATTCATGTATTGGCATGGCATGATATTTCTGTTTTACTTCAAAATTATTTAACTGTTCTCTTCTGGAGGCTTATCCTTTTCTGATCATTGCATATGTGGAAATAGGAAAAACAAAGTATTTGAGGAAAGGAGAGTATTTGGGGACTTCCAGGCTAGGTCAAAGATTGGGAGACTCACTATTTGCAGAGTGACTATTTTCCACATGATGAAATGCTTCCCTCTCCTCCATTGCAAGAATTGTTGGCTAAAGCCTTACAGATAGCTCCAATTGTGAAGTGGGCAGTGAAATATTTATAAAGGTACACCATGTTGGATGATCCCAGATCGGGACATGATGAAATGGAAACAGAAACTGGGTTCTACAATGAAAATAAATTTAATACATTAATGCGCGCGCGCACACACACACACACAATGGTTTTAAAAATAAGGTAACTATAAAGAAGCCCATTAATTCTTATGAAGTAAACTGTGATATGGTAACTGGGGCCACTTATTTGTACCCACTCAATCTGCCACTCAATCCTTTCCTCCAATTATGTTGAATGAAGGGCCCCATCTCTATCTAAGTTTCCTCCCTTTTCCATGTGGACTTCAGTAATTATCCTCTATCGCCCATTTGTACCATCAGTTTCTCTTTCTGTGCTACAACAGTCACATCAAAAAGCAAAGCTGCTCTAAAACAAAGAAAACAAATAACAAAAGGCAACTCTAACCCATCTCCTGTTCCATCTTCTGTTTGCCTTCAAAGCAAAATTTCTTGAAGAAGCTATCCGAAGTTATCTTCCCTTCATCACCTTTTCTCTCCTCCACCCATTCCAGTTGGACTTCCCTCCTCAACTCCACCAAGAAGGCTCTCCACCAATTGTTTTCAGCCACCAAACTCAAAAGTCAATCATCTGGTCTCCTTGTATTCAACCTCTTTTTAGGTTTCAGCTGACGATTTCCTCTAAAAGAAATCCTGTACCTTTTAGTAGTTACTGCCCAATTCCTCTTAACTATCTCCGACACATCCCCGCCTCTCACACCACATTTTATTTATGCATTCATTAGTTGATGGACATTTGGGGGCATTTCCACTTTTAGGCCATTATGAATAATGCTTCTATGAACATTAATGTTCAAGTTTTTGTGTGGACATATGTTTTCATTTCTCTTGGATATATATACCTATGAGTGGAATCGCTGGGTCATATGGTAACATTAAATTTAAGCCTCTGAGAAGCTGCCAGACTGTTTGACTGTTTTCCAGAATTACTGCACCATTTTACATTCCTAGCAGCATGTATGAGGGTTCCAGTATTTCCATATTCTCCTCCACATGTCATTATCTGCCTTTTTTATTATAGCCATCCTAGTTGGGGTGAAGTGGTATCTCATTGTGCTTTTGTCTTGCATTTCACTAATGGCTAACAGTATAAACATCTTTTCAGAAGTATTACTTCCCATTTGCGTATCTTTTTTGGAGAAATGTCTGCTTAGATCCTTTACTCATTTGTTAAAATGAAATGTCTTTATACTATTGAGTTGTAAGATTTTTTAATATATTCTGGTTATTACATTCTTATCGGATATGCAATTTGCAAATATTTTCTCCCATTCTGTGGGTTCTCTTTTCACTTTCTTTATGGTGTCTTTTGAAGCACAAAAGTGTTTTAACTTTGATGAAATCAAATTTATCTAAATTTTTCTTCTATTGTTGGGCTTTTGGTATCATATTTAATAATTCTTTTTCAAAACCAAGATTATAATGATTTACCCCTGTGTTTTCTTCTAAGAGTTTTAAAGTTTCAGCTCTTACATTTAGGTCTTGATCCATTTTGACTTAATTTTTACATATAATGTGAGGTAAGGTTCCAATTTCGTTCTTTTTCATGTGGCTATCCAGTTACCCTAACACCATTAACTGATTTCACTCTTGATTTTAAATGTCTATTATGGATTAGCAAGTTCATTTGCATTTCTAACAGGTACATGAAATTTAACATACCAAAAGGCAACTCTTCATTCCTTTCCCACAAACTTATTGTTTCTCCTTCTCCAGTCTCTCCCAACTCAGTGAATTGTACCTATCCACTCAGCTGTGGCCGGGCGCGGTGGCTCAAGCCTGTAATCCCAGCACTTTGGGAGGCCGAGACGGGCGGATCACGAGGTCAGGAGATCGAGACCATCCTGGCTGGCGCGGTGAAACCCCGTCTCTACTAAAGAATGCAAAAAACTAGCCGGGCGAGGTGGCGGGCGCCTGTAGTCCCAGCTACTCAGGAGGCTGAGACAGGAGAATGGCCCGAACCCGGGAGGCGGAGCTTGCAGTGAGCTGAGATCCGGCCACTGCACTCCAGCCTGGGCGACAGAGCGAGACTCCGTCTCAAAAAAAAAAAAAAAAAAAAAAAAAAAAAAAAAAAAAAAACCAAATTTATCTATGATTGTTCCTTAAGCTGACCCATCAGCAAGTTCTCTTATTTCTATCTTCAAAGCACATTTTAAAATTCATTCTCTTCGTCTCCTCTTTTCTACCTACCTTCATTTTCTAGGTGATTTCATTTAGTTACATAGCTTAAATACTGTCTTTATGCTGTGATGACAGACATACATATCTCTAAGTTCATCTTCTACTCTAAACTCTAGCCTTATATATACAACTTTCTACTAGCAAACTCCACAATATGCCCAAATGCAAACATTTGATCTCCAACTTTCTCTTACTCCCCCCTCATACCATATTTTTCCCCTCTCATCTCCAGCAAATGGTGCCACCATTTGCTCAATTGTTAAGGACAAAAGCCTTGGAATTTTTTTGGCTCCTTACTTTCACACCCAACATAGAAAATGTTAGAAAATCCTGCAGACTATACCTTCAAATTGTATCTCGAAAATGACCACTTCTTACTACTTCCACTGCTACCAACCTAGGCCAGTTCACCATCATCTTTTGCCTGGTTTAGTCCAACAGTCTCCAAATAGGTTCTTCTGCTTCCTTTCTAGTACCCCACAACCATTATCTATTTTTTCCCAGAGCAGCCAGAGTGATTATTTTAAATATAGATCAGATCAAGTCACTTCCCTGTTCAAAGCCTTTTGATGACCTTCAATGAATTTAGAACAAAATTCAAAGGCCTTGCTATGGTCTAGCCAGCCTTGCATGATCTAGTTTTTAGCCAGTCTCCAGATCTCAACTCTTGCCATTTGCCTCCTACCCAACTGTGCTCCAGTCATAGTGCTGTTATTCCAACTCCTCAAGCACATTCCCCTCCTAGAGTCTTCTTGCTGTCTCTCTGTCTGAGTTCCTTTTGTCCCAGACAACTGCAATGCTTGCTCCCTCTCTTCATTTAGGTATGAGCAGAAGTATTCCCTGACCATATTATCTAAAAGTAGACCCATCACTCTTCATTCCCCTTGATTGTCTATGTCCTCTACTGAATATAAACCACATGAGGGCAGTTTCTTTGCTTTTGATCCTTGGTGCATACCTAATGTCTAGAGAGGACTTGGCACACAGTAGATCATTAGTGAACATTTGTTGAAAGCATAAATAGATGAATGAATTAATGTCTTTGTTACTACCATCCTAGTTGAAGCCACTAGGTCTCTTTTCTAATAATCTCCCAGCAGGTCTCCCAGTTTCCACTCTTATTTCCTACATACAGTCTAATCTCCATACAGCATTATGTTTTGTATACATAGAAATCAGATCAAGTCATTCTCCTGCCTAAAACACCACAGTGGTAACTCATCATGCATATAATACAATCTAAACGGTTTACCTGTGATATAGGAAGGTTGATATGAGCTGCCTCCTGCCTATTTCTCAGTACATGAGTCACACTTCTGCCTTATTGGTATGCTCCAGCCATATTGATCCTCAAGAACCTCTACATCACTTCTGTCTTAGGATTTTTATTGATAATATCTGATCCCTCTTCACAGAACTCTCTTATTTCAGTCTTCAAAGTGTTGGCTTGTTTTTGATCATTAAGATTTCTGTTTAAATATCACCATGGACTTTCCTGAGCACCCAGTGTAAAGTAGACATTGGTCATTTTGGCTCATTGCTGTGTTTTAGCTTTCTGCATAGCCCTTATCTTGATCTGAGATTCTTATTTATTGATTATTGATTGTATTTCTTCTCCTTCCACCCTGCCCACTGTTCCCCCACAACCAGAATATAAACTCAACAGATCACGCTGGCAAGAATGTGCAGAAAAGGGAACGCTTGCACACTGTTGGTGGGAATGTAAATTAGTAGAATCACTAATGGAGAACAGTTCAAAGGATTCTCAAAAAACTAAAAATTGAGCTACCATATGATCCAGCACTGGGTGTATGCCCAAGAGAAATGAAATCAGTATATTGAGGAGATATCGGCATTCCTATGTTGTTGCAGCACTGTTTACAACAGCTAAGATGTGTAAGCAACCTAACTGTCCAACAACAGAAAAATGAATAAAGAAAAAGTTGTACATATACACAATAGAGTATTACTCAGCCATAAAAATGAATGAGATCCAGTCATTTGCAACAACATGGACAGAATTGGAGATCCTTAGGTGAAGTGATATAAGCCAGGCACAGAAAGACAAACATTGCATGTTCTCACTCACTTGTTTGGGATCTAAAAATCAAAATAATTGAACTCATGGACATGGAGACTAGAAGGATGGTTAGTAGATGCTTACAAGGGTAGTGGGGCACTGGGGTGGGGGTAAGTAGGAATGGTTAATGGGTACAAAAAATAGAGAGAATGAATAAGCCTGCTATTTGATAGCACAAAAGGGTGACTATAGTCAATAATAACTGTACATTTTAAAATAACTTTTTAAAGAGTATAACTGGATTGTTTGCAACTCAATGTATAAATACTCGAGGTGATGGATGTCCCATTCTTCGTGATGTGCTTATTTAATATTGCATGCTTGTATCAAACATCTCATGTACCCCCTAAATATATACACATACTACTTACCCACAAAAATTAAAAAGAGAAAAAAAAATAAAAAAGGGATCAGAGATTGTGCTTTCCTTGTTCAAAACAGTATCCCTAGCACTTCCCATAGCAGTCAGCACATAGTAGATGCTTAATATTTATTTGTCACACCAAATAGTTTATATTCTTTTGTCTTATCACCAGTTTCTACGTACTGGGTTAAGGGAATATATTTTGATAACGTCTCATACAGTTTGTTCGTTGGCTGGTTGGTTTTTATTTTTGTTTTTGCTGTTCCAAATAAGTACAATTTAGAATTGAGCCTAATTTCACAATTAAACTAGCAGAGTGTTTTTTTTTTCATTATTAGATGTCACATATGAACATTTCCCAGTATTCTAAGAATGACCTTGGCAAATGCAGCCTTTCTAGTGACTTGCCTACTTAAGATTTTCTTTCTTCATTCTTGGTAGCTATTATCAAAATAACAATTATAAAACCTTATACTTGCACAGTAACTTAGAGTTACGGAGTCATTTTACAAAAGAGAACACTGGATCTGCTCAGAAAAAGTTGTTTTCATTAGTGTTCTATATTGAAATGGAGACAAAAGTGAAAAGGGATTACATACTTTCTCAAGGATACAGGACAACAAAATGGTGGAGTCAGAATTCAACCCAGGGTTTTTTCTCCCCAAAAAGTCCTCTTTCTTTCCACAACAGCTCATGTTTACCCCTCAAGGGACTACTTGGAAAACATGAAGCATTAACTTTGTTCTTTCATGTATCTTCCTCTTTAGGCTTTCCCTCTCCTTACTTGCCAAACCCTTAACTAGAATATTATGGAATTCAGAGAAAGCACTGGCTGGAGGCTTCCTTTAGGACAGAAATTACAATAGAAGCTTCAGTCTTCAAATGAACACCTTTGTACTCATAACATAATGTTTTCAAATACTAAGGTATTAGAATTATAAGAATTTACATTCTACGCATTCAGATATTAAGAATCTTAAGACAATAAAGGGCACTGAGCATGACTTGTAATTGACATTTTATATACTTATTTAAAAGAAGGATTTATGGAGAAACACTGGAAATTTGCAAACTTTTGGGAAAGAATATGATGGGAGATGAGTATATGTGTGGGAGAAAGACGAAAAATAGGTTCTTGAACCTGTAATTTTAACTCCCACACTGTTTCTTTCAAATGTCTACACAGATAGTGTTTATAATAACTCAGCCCTTTAAGGCCAACACATCCTGCCTGTGGGGCTATTATGTCTGTTTAAAAAATAATTAACGTGAGGCTTGTTAATAGCGTTCAGTGTGCTATGGAAGTGACATACCCAGGGCCCAGAGTGCTAGCCCTTTTTCAGAAAAATAAATATAAAGATATATCTTTATATGAAAGTGAATTTTTATGTTTGTAATAAATTAGTGATGCATTACATGATTCACAGTTTACCCCCAGGTAAACTAAAATCTACCATTTATGCAACAAATTTTTATTTGTGAAAACAGATCTGATTCTGGATAACAGTTTATCAATATAATTGTATAGGTTTCAGTGTGCATGTGTGTGCTTACTACAAGCATTACTAAAATGGCTCAGTGCTGCCCAATTACTATTGTATCTTGGGAAGATGAAACTAAATATTTAAATAAGATTTAAGTGACAATGATAGGCCAAATTTGTAAATAAAGAGAAAATCTAACTAAAATTGATGAAGGTAATATACTTAAGTAATTCATGAGACACAGCAGTAAATGTTAGTTATTCAAACAGTAGCAAACAATGTATAAGTATTACTTATTTAATCACAACACAGTGTCATCGTCTTCTCATCTGGACAATAGGTTGTATTTATTCTGGTACCTAGGAAACACTGCCCAAGCTAAATCAGCTTTCTGGCAGATTACAACAGTATCAAATTTTTGGCCATACTACACCACCTTTTTGTCTTGATGTTTTCAAAATCCTTCAGTGTCAAGCATTGTTTAACCATTATGAAAGCTGATGCCTGGTTAAAATGATACATGATCCATCTCATATAATAAACTCTGCTGTCTTCCATCAAAAAGTGTGTAAGATCTAAACTTAAAAGTATTTTTTTTTTAAGTATTCTAAAGTCATTGGCTAGTTGGGTGGCAAAGCTCTGTTTGAAACCCAGGCCTGAGTAATTCTAAAACCTATGCTTTTTACACTGGGACCTCCCTTCTCCCTTTTTAACTCCCTTTAGTCTAACAAAACTAAAACCAACAATTTAAAATCTGTAAAGTTAACTACAAAAACGTTATTTCCTGATTGTGATACCCTTTCCTTTCCTTCCCCCCAGACACTTGACGTGATGTTTTGAAGTTTTGCTATATGGAATGGCAGTACGTATTTCAGATTTACCTGGCACTTCTACTGGAGTTCCCTCTGGGTACAGTGAATGTCTCTTGCAGGTGGGGCTGAGAAGAAGGAAAATGCCTCCTGGATATGTCCCTAACCCAGCTCTAGTGATAAGACCACTGTCTGTGAGACCCACAAGTTTTTCTATACAGGCCTCTTAGCCACTACGACAGAAGAAAACCAGATCCTTTCAGCACCAGGCCCTGGATGCTTCCAGATACTATCTAGGAACCTGGGGGACTTCTACTTATCAAAGGTTTGTTTCTAGCCAGTACTACTGCTATTTGGGACTAAGAATATCCTAAAATATAACTCCATGATATGTTTGGTGAGCTACAACAGTTTAGGGTATTACATTTCCTCCTCAATCTTTACTTAAAGATGTCAAATACTAAGCAAAAACAATGCATATTGTAGCTACTGCAAAAACATTTTCTAGAACTATAGGTTAAATGACATTAACCACATGAGGAAATAAAATGAAATGACATGTAAAGAATATTTATATTATTTCATAATTATGGAATAATTATAAAAATGGTGACTTTATAAACCTTTATGTTTATATTTATGATGATTAAATATGATTTACATGGAAGTGTTTAGTAGGTTATTAAGAACCATGTACATATGTTAATTATTACTTATAATACGGTTTAGAAAATGCATTATTAGAAAGAAAAAGAATAAAATGAAAGAATAAAGCTATCAAAGTTTTTAAAATAACTGTCAATTAATCATTTAGTCATAATCTGAATCTACTGAAACATATGGAAAATACTTTTATAATTCTATTGTATTATTGTTTTTTGTAATCTTTAAAAATATTTAAGTTCTTCTTATCTCTGTATTTGTAAACTGACAGTGATAACAGCTAATTATTTTGTTAAAATACTTTCCCCAAAGATGTTATAATTCAAAAGAAAAGAAATAAATTGATTATTCTTAGCTCTTAATATTTTTCAAAATTTTAATCTTCCATCTGAAAGTGAAGAAAATGAAAATTCATACGGGTTAACTTCACGATGTCAAAGTCTAGGCTGATCATACATCCTTTAATTCTTGATTCCTCGGAATTGACACGTACATCCAAATAAGGCACCACCCAAAATAAGAAAATGTAAAAAAAGATGACTGTTATCACAGATAAATATATGGGTAGAAGTATTATGAAATCTGGCTGTGACCATGGACTCAAAGCAGGAATTAAAAAACTAGCTACAGAAAATATAAGCACAGAATGTGAAAGAAGGTGGCACTTTTTTTTTCTTAACTAAAGCACTCCTTGTGAAAATTTTTTATTAAGTACAGACACTGCTGTACTTTCTCCCCTTCAGATAAATAGAACAGATAAGCAGGTGCCTTTAAGATTTGGTTCATCAGTTTTGACAGTAAACATACTCCTTCATTGTAGAAAATGGGTAGGAGTCTTTTAACCAATAACCAGTGAAAAAATAATACCCGCCCCTTCTAGCCCAGAGGGTTTCCATGGGAATCCTGTCTATATTAGCTTTGGCAGAGACTTGTGGCTATTTTTAGAGGATTTGAAAGCAACTAAAAATGCCTTTCACTTTTATTCCAAAGCTGAACTGTATCTATGTTTATGAACCCCCTCACCCCACCCACAAGCTACATACAAACAAGTGCACATGTGCACACACACACACACAAACATACACACACACACACACTCCTGAAAGAAACAATTGTATTAGCTTTAACTTGGGTGCAGTTCAAAATCAAAAGCCAAGCCACTGGCCTTCCTTTTCCACATTGTTCAGGTGTTGACAAGCCTGTCTTTTTATTAGCTGTAATTGCTCTTAAAACTTTACTCAGGAGACCTTGTACACTGTCTGTTAGACCAAAATCTAAAATGCTAATGCAACTCTTCCAACTAGAGCCTTTCTTGGTACAGCATGAATTACCAGACTTGGTTTATTTATAAAAGTTACCAAGTATAGACAAAGTCCAGTAGTTGCATACCCTCGTTTTGAAGAGAAAGCCTGTCATCTGGAAAGGGGACCCTTCTCCTTCGTATGAAATTATTCCTTCAGAGGAGCGTGCCATCCTGGGAAGAAATGCTGAGTGTTTCAGTACATTCTGCTCAGGATTGGCTATACTTCTGCTTGTCCCTTCACTCTTTTAGTAAGGGTTGTCTCATTTGCACATCTTATCTATTTTCTTCCTTTTTCTTCTTACCATACTTTTAAGCCTCACAGGCACTTCCATTTGAAAAATAGGCCAGAGTGTGTGTGTGAATGTGTGTGTGTGCACGCATGTGTATGTGAAGCATTATCCCTTTACTGATATTTGCACTTCTTTTACTTTAGTTATTTTAATGTGACTAGAAAATATTTAAAGTTTACTTTTCACTAATATTTAATACCCTCTGAGGGTACATTTAGTTAGGTAGCTTTCCTTCTGGGAGGGAGCCATCTCTAAAACAGTGGCGCATTAACAGGGTGGCCATTTATATTTTCATCCAAATCATGGTATTTTGAGAAGAAAGGGGCACAACCTAGGACAGTGCCAGGTAAATTGGGAGGCATGGTTATCTACTCACAAGGAAACAGTCCTCCATTTACATACAGGTAAAACCTGAGTGATGCCTCTGCCAGAAATAATTATTCCAAAATATTCCACAGCATGATCATTATTCTATTGGGAAGCTAAATAAAAAATGGAAAGAGGCAGACTATTATTGTATGGCCCTCCTTTAACCTTAGCCAAGATCGGCTTGCACTGACCATTTTTTCTTCTACTGTAATAATTTTTTTCCCTTATAACTGGACAGGGAAAGAGACAGGAAGCCCTGGAGAAAAGGAAATTTGTTTCCTAAGATTCATGTCTTTTGACCTCAGACTTACAGCTCCAAAAATTTATGGATCAGAGTCTTTGAGTTTAGATCCCATCTCTTCACATTCCCAGAGAGGAATCTTAATGAAGTCATTCATCTCCAAAGCTTTTGGATTTAATGCCAGCTCTGGATGCTGTGCAGTGGTGGTTCTGTGATAGACAGCCAGCTGTATCTGAAACAAGAAGTATTGCGTGGCACCTTTGACCAGCTTTTGGCTTTAAGGTTTTTTGTCCAGTAGTAAGTTCTCAAAAGCCAAAGATCTTGTTTCCCTTGACTAAATGTGTAGTTTCAATGGACTCTCTCTCTCATAAATACTTCTGCTGAAATTTCTGGCCATTCTGGGTGATGTTAATGGCCACTTCTTTCTAACATGGCTTTATTGCTTTAATCATATCTTTAGGTCAGCCAAGTTAGTAAGACCTCCGGACAGGGCCTAGCGGGACATGTCTCCTTCTTACAGACACATAACTTACTGTTTTTGTTTCTACAATGGTAAACTAATGAAAATGTTAACGAATACGCAACACAGAATGCACACTCTAAATAAGGGAGTACATTCAAAGATGATTATAGGCACTGAATAAATGTATTACAATTGCTGTAAATCTCATTTCTACCCCTTTGCTCATTTGTGTGCCTGTTCTCACCCATTTCCTAGTTAGCAGCTGAGAATATCAAAGGCTTCTTGCTATATTCTGGCTCTTAGCACAGGCTTTACCTCTCTACTCTCTTGGATTCTAGTTTGACCTAAGCTCTTAATTAGGAGAACATTTACTCCTGGTCCCCCAGTTCTAGCATGAACTCTCCCTTGGATTATCTGCTGCTACAGACTGGTAAATTTATGCTTTTTCACATGAATTACTAAAATTGTCTAATAAAAATTTCTTAAAAGCATGAAAATAAACAGAATAGAAATAATAGTTCTAACATAGCATAGTGTTAAAGCACCTTAGATGAATAGCAAAATAGAAAGGTATTTAGTGAAGGGAGAACAGAGGGCTGGGAAGATTTAAATTAATTGCATGTGAAACTCCATATTCTTAAGGAAAATAAGAAGAGCTATGATTTTGAGGCCATATAATCTCATGATATGTGTCATGTGGATGAGAAGAAGGGATTCTTGCTTATCTTCTGCTTGCAATGCCATCCTCCTCCAATGATCCCCTTCCCTGGCTGCCTGGGGGGCCTCTGGGCATTCTGAATCCTATCCATGCCTCCTGCAGCACTTAGACTGAGGCTCTGTATATCCCTTTACCAGGCTGGAAACCACTTGGGAGCAGATACTATGCTACTGCAGCCACTGAAGTATCTGCTCGATGCTTGGCAAATAAATATCTCTCACATCACTCTGACTCAAATACTAAACTCAAATTCCAAAAAGAGCTCATTGATAAGTTTTGTGACTTCATAATTAATATCTTTAATTTTCTTTTGTTCTTAGAAATGAATTTAAATCCAGTATTATTTTCCTAACTACATTAATTTCATCACAGTGAGAAACTCTGAAAAGTAAAATAATAAAATCTTGTATATGAAGGACATACAGATGGTCCCTGACTTAACCAGGGTTAGGCTATGATTTTTTGACTTTATGACACCATGAAAATAATAAGCACACAGTAAAAACCATGCCTCAAGTACCCATACGGCCATTCTGCTTTTACTTTCAGCACAGCATTCAATAAATTCCATGAGATATTTAACATTTTATTGTAAAATAGGCTTTGTGTTAGATAATTTTTCCCAACTGTAGGCTAATGTTAAGTGTCTGAGCACTTTTAAGGTAGGCTAGGCTAAGCTATGATGTTTGGGAAGTTAAGTGTTTTAAATTTATTTTTGACTAATATTATTTTCAACTTACAATGAGTTTATCTGGACATAACCCCATCATAAATGCAGGAGCATCTGTATACATTTTCCTTTAAAGATACCGTAGATATACACTGATTAGGCAATGTTATATGAATAGCATTTTCCTAGGGTGCCTTGCCTTAGCTGGCAAACTGCATTATCACTCACTGCTGCTATGATTAGATCTGATTCACATCTTTTAAAGGTCTAACATATGAGCACACTGTATGAAAAACTTAATTTGAATGCTCAATTACAGCCCATCCCGTTTCTCTTTATATTAATCCATAGATAATGTTAAATTTTCTTTACAATATTTGATCCTAGATAAGTGAAGGTGAAATTATTTCATGGGCATCAACATTTCCTTTTATATTTGAAATGTTACATTACATTTCATTCATTTGGAAGGTAGCTTTCAGTATGTAGATGATCACCTTAATTCTGATTTAATTATACTTAAGAATTTGTAGAGAATCCTAAAAATATGTCTTTTGTATGCAGTGCAGATTCAAAGGAATTAAAGATAATGATTATTTTTAATGCATTTACTTCGATCAAGTATGTTTATTTCATTTGCATATATATAAACAGGGAATGACAAATATGTTCCAGTGACAAATGTTCCATAAGTTGACTGTTAATCTTATATATAATATTTATAGGAATAAAAACAAGTAAAAATGTAATAAATAGGAATTTAGGCTGATCACAAGGTTAATATTACCAGATACAATCACTCCTAAATACCTCCCAACTTTTAGCCATGAAATTTATAGCAGCTTTTGCTATTGCTGCTTTTTGAAAAATGATTTCAATACTTATGTAGAAGTAGACCCTTTGGGGTTGTGACAAATAATCTCTAAAAACAAAAACCCTACAAGTTACTAATAGATGACACATATCCTTCTAAGTAATTAACAATTAAGATCATATAAGATACCACATCTTTATAGAAACTTCATTTTAAAATATATGTAAAATAGAGTTCCCAAATGCTTTGAGCCATTTCGAATCCAAAATTTGTTTAAGATGCCGAAAAGAGGAGTTCCACTTTGATAAATGTTGTAGAGAGACACAAGAGAAGGTTGCTCCTGCTAACAATGAACAAAAGCCAGAAGATATACAAAATTACTACTTTCCTTGAGCCCATTAGAGAGTTGAGGTGCAAGGCAACCAAGTAAACGGAAGGCCAAAGAGTGATATGCCCCTCAAGAGGGACATACAAAGTATTTCATCTTTGGCAAAGCGTGGGAAAAATAGGGGGCCTCCCTACAAATGTGAATAGAAAAAAATTAGCTAAAATTTTCACAGATTTCTAAAAGACAAGTATGAACTATTATTAGTTTGAAATACCTAGGAACTCCATAGACAGGGGAGCCCACACTTATTTATAAACTTTTGCACAGGCCTCTGTCAGGTGCTTATGAGAAAGACTGGGAGCAGGAAATGAGAGAGAGGTCCCTGCTGTGGCAGAGGCATGCGGGAGGTAACTGCCTGCTGCTGGAGGACAGGCATGAAGCCAGCCGACCTATGCTATAAGAAAAGTTAAAGGAAGTTGTTAAGACAGAATGCATATGATACCAGATGGAAATCGTGGGCTATGTAAAGAAATAAATAGCACTGAAAATGCTAGAAATAAAGGTACATATAAAGGATGTTTTTTGAATTATTAATCACTTTTAAAGATAATTGACTATCTAAATCAAGCATGGTAACAATGTATTGTGAGGCTTATAAGTAGAAGTAAAATGTATGATAATACAAAGAATGGGAAGGAGTAAATGGAATATGTGCTGGGAGGTCCTTATACTACAAGTGAAGTGATATAAATTACTTGAAGATAGACTGTGATAGTTTAAAGATATTTACTGTAAATTTCAGAACAACTACTAAAATACTACTAAAAATATTTGAAAAGAGGAACAACTTATAGGTCAGTAATGTAGATAAAAATGGAATCATAAAAATATTTAGGTAATCCACAGGGAGAAAAAAGGGAAAAGGAACAAATAACATATTAAATCAATAGTAAACAACTAAGTTTGCCATATTGATAATCACATTAAATGCAAATGCTCTAAAATATCAATAGACAGAAACTGTCAAATTAAATTAAAGAAAGTCCCAACTCTGTAAATAAATGCACTTTATGTGTTATATGTGTTATAAATAAGCACACTTTAAATATAAAGGCATAGGTTAAAAATTAAATGATGAAAAAATATACCACACAAACGCTAATAAAAAGAAAGCTGGAGTGACTGTATTACTCTCAAAAAAAGTAGACTTCAGAACAAGAAATATTACTAGGAATAGAGAGACATTACATAATAATAAAGAAGTCAATTCTTTAATACTATATAAAAACCTGAATATATTTAATAACATAACTTCATAATACATGAAGCAAAAACTAATAGACATGAATAAAATAAAATGTAAAAAAACAGTAAAAAGCTGATAGAACTAAAAAAAAGTGATAAACTCACAATTATAGTTGGAAATTTCAACACTTTTCTTCCAGTAATCTATAGAATAAGTAGATATAAAATTCAGTAAGGATATAAAAAATTTGAACAACACTGTCAACCAACTTGACCTAATTGACATTTATACAACATTCTTCCTTATATTAAAAGGATAAACATTGTTTTCAAGTGTACATTGAACATTCACCAAGATAGTCATATTCTGGGTCATAAAATAATAAATCTGAACAAATTTAAAATATTTGAGATCCCATACAGTAACATTTCTTGAACTTGCACTATTAACACTGGGGCCAGATAATTCTTTGTTGTGTGGTGCTTTCCTATGCAATTTAGGATATTTGGCAGCATCCTTGGTCCCTATCTGCTAGATGCCAGTAGAAAATCCTCTCCCTTCCCTCAAATGTGGCAACTAAATATGCCTCCAGACACTTCTCAATGTCGTTTGGGGAGCAAAAGTGTCCCTAGTTGAGAAGCACTGACATAAATTATGCTCTCAAACAACAACAAAATTTAAGTAAATCAAATCTAATGATACGGATAAAAGATAACACATCATGACCAAGTGAGCTTATCCCAGAAATGCAAGTTTGGGTCAATATTCAGCACATTAACAACAATTATTACACAAATAAAAATCAACATCTCAATAGATATAAAAATAGCATTTGACAAAATTTAGCATCCATTAATGATAAAAACCGTCATCAAACTTGGAATAGAAAGGAACTTCCTCAACCTGAAAAAGGGCACCCAAAGTTAACCTATAAGTAACATCACACTTAATGGTGAAAGAATGAGTGTTTTTACCTAAGACCAGGAATACGGCAAGAATGCTCTCATTATTCCTATTTAACATCATAATGAAGGTTCTAGCCAATGTAATATAGTACAAAAAAGAAATCAAAATTATACATATTAGAAAGGAATAAATGAAACTGTCTTTTATTTGCAGACCACGTGATTGTCTATGTAGAAAATGTCAAAGAATCTACACAAGTTTAAAAGGTACTACATACTAACAAAATTAAAAGGCAAGTCATAGACTTAGAGAAAATATATGTAAAACACCTATCTCATCAAAAATAACTTCCATCCTGAATTCATAAAGAGCTCTTACAATTCAACAATGAAAAACAACCCATTTTTCTTTTAGAATTGGTCAAAATATTTTAAAAGGTACATCACTTGAGATACGAGCGGCAAACATCATGTGAAAAGATGTTCACCATCACTAAGTATTAGAAAAATGCAAATTAGATTAAAACTATAAGATACTATTAGATGCCAAACAGAATGGCTAAAATTTATAAACAATCACTACCAAGTATTGGTTTAGATGTTGAACTGAAACTCACACATTACTGAAGAGAATGTAAAATGGTACAGCAACTTTGGAAAACATTTGGCATTTTCTTACAAAGTTAAATATGGATCTACTATACAATCAAGGACTCCCTCTCTTATATATTTATCCAAGTAAAGTCCCCACACAAAGACCTATCTGAGATAGTTTTTCATAGTCACCAAACCAAATATCCAACAATTAATGAAAGAATAAACAAATTATCCTTTTATGGGATACCTGTAAAATGGTATCCAACTCAAAAATATAAGAAATAAGGGAATCATACACATAACAAAATGGATTCATCTTAAAAGCATTATGCCAAGTGAAAAAAGCCGATCATAAAAAGCTACATACTGTATGATTCCTGTTTTGTGACATTCTGGAAAAGGCCAAACTGTAGAGCCAGAAATCAGATCAGTGACTGTCAGAAACTAGTACCAAGGGAAGAGAAATGGAGAAATTTTGGGGGTTATGGAAGCATTCTATAGCGTCATCAAGGTGTTTGTTACATGACTGCACAGGCCTTCTTGGCAAGTAAAAATTTGCATTAAAATTTAATTATTAATTCATTAATAATATTCAAACATTGACAATGGGTATACAATATTTCCTGTCTCTTGGAAGTACTCTTTTAGAGTCTATGTAGAAGAACTTCTATCAATTCATTGTTCAATTCCTGTCCTTTGTCACTGTACATATCCACTACGCCCTGTTTCTAATAAAACCAAATATTTAATTTTATAGTATTAATACTTGTAGAAAATCAGAAACACAACATGATAGGTTATTAGGACAGAAATACAGTTTCAGAATAACTTAGTCTAGTCCGCTATTTTACATGGACTGGCTGTTCTCGTTTGTCAGCCTAAACTGGGCACACTTTAGAATTTAGGCAATTCAGGAGAATGTGAGGATCCAAATTGTTTAATGGACTGTGGTTGTGAACATGTATGAATACAACCTGGAGACTCACAGAAATAACTGAAGATGATTGATTGTACATATCAATGGGTGGGGCAGAGCCAGAGTGAAATTATATTCTTTAGGACCCTGCTTTTTATTACAAGCTTGTTTACCTTGAGATATAGTTGATACCTAAAGAAAGCAGAAATCTGTACCTAGTCTATTTTCTTTACCTAAAGTTCTCTCATTTCCATTAACTCATTAACTTCTACTTACCTTCAGGTATTAGCTTAAATGTCTGAGGTCATTTTTCCTGCTTTAGGGATTAACGTCCTCCTCTTATACAACCTCAACTCATCTGTACTTTATCTCCTTGCACATAGCACGCCTTTAGTGGGGAAATTAGTTTGTAACTAATGTTTTGTATCTGTCTCCCAACTCAAATATAAACTCCATAAGAAAAAGGACAATGTCTTTCATGCTGACTGCCCTTACACCCAGCACCTGATTTGGGATCTCCTTCAAGACAGGTGCTCAACAAATGTTTGACTTTTCACTGGGGGATTGCTGGTCATGATATGGAGATAACTTACCCCCAACGTGAAGCAATGTATGGTATATAGCAAAAACCAAATCCAAACCCCAAACAAACAAAAAGCAAAAGATGTACATTTGAATCCCATCACCACCGTTTACTTGCTAACTACTTGGTGAAATTTATATAAATTTATGTAAATATCCTGAGCATCTCTTTCCTATCTTTAAAAATCATTTACTTGCAGATGATTTGGGAAAATCGATATAAATATTTTCTGACCATAATTTATCATTAAAATGATTCGAGTAATAATGAATGAATATATTTTGTTGGGTTTGTATGTTAGCTTGTTTTTTTAAAAATCTTTCTTTGGTGGTGAAGACCATGGTAGGTTAATGTTGCGCAGGTGTGGACTTACTTAATGTGAATGTGCTATGTTCGATGAACGACGTAATGTGCTATGTACTGTAAAGGATTTAAAGTACTAGTAGATATCCCTGGGGAAGGAAGTTGACTTTTGGGAGTTTAAGTTGCAATTCTATAGTTGATTGAGTAATTAGGATACTTGCTTGTAAGCATGTTTTTGAGCATGGGTTGTTCATGGTAGGTAATGCACCTTATAGTATGCTCAGAACACAGTAGGTGGTCAAAAATTGTAGAATTGATCCATTGCTTTTTGTACTAAATAAGAGTAATGCCTATATTCATTCTAATTATGCTGCTTTTTAAGAATTTATTTTCATAAAACAAGTCATGGTGAAATGCACATTTCTAATTCCAGAATCAATTATTAAGGTGAGCTATATTAAAGTGATGATATTTGACTGCTGCTGACTTTTGAAAATGGCAGTTTCAAGTGGTTCAAAGTATTTGATGATTTTTGTATTCTAAATATGTATATTTACTTTACATTTCTCCTTTTTAATAATCAACATGAATTTTGCCTAATGACAAAAAAAAATACTTTTTTTTCTTGGTTCCTCATGATCTAAAAGACTCATCTCAATGCCATAGCACATCGTTTCAGCTTTCTCAAATCTGACTTCGACTTATGTTGTCATCTTTTATTTTCTAATACTTTTTTTTTTTTTCATTTTGAGTCCAAATCACAAAGATGATTCATTACCTAAATTCACCCTGTACTTTCTTGAGTCCATGCCTTGGCTCACACTGCACCCTTTTCCTGAAATTGCCTTTCAATATTTCAACCAAAAAACATTGCCTATCCCCTAAAACCCAATTCAAATGCTACTTCTTACTCTCCTATGTTTCTCCCTCCTTACCAGCACTCTGGATAACCATTCTTGCATTAAACCTAGTTTTGGATAGATTTTCCTCTTCAGCCAAATCATAGGCTACTTAATGGTTGGAACCATATCTTAGCCAATTTTTTTTCACCCCAGTACCAGCTCTGTCTGAGCAAACATCCAAAATAATAGATTTGGTCAACTGGCATACACAGAAGATGTATCTTTTTGAACGACATAAATTGATGAAACTCACTAAGTAAGTCAAAGGAATGGAAGTGGAAGGCTTGAGCAATAAAAATCCTTTTTAAGGCTACTATCATCTGGTATAAAAATTTATTTTGAACAAATTACACCCTGTTAGTACCACTGTAGCTTTGCTTATAAGGTACAAAGATCAGTATGCATGACACATAAATTCAACATTTTTATTATATATCTATTTAATTCAAAGCATTTTAAACTTCAAATTAAGATATTTTAATGTATCAAATAGAACCATATTTGATCATATAGAATAACTTAAATTTTGAAATGTTCGTATTGTTACCTTTTTAATCAAGTGAACTTAAAAAGTATCATACTGCGGCCATGTGAAAAATCAACTATCTTTTTAAAAGATTATTAATTTTCTACAGCTCAGTCTGTAACCGAAATCTAGCAACATCTAGTTTTATTGTTTATACAATTAATAAACCCCAAAGTACATTGATAGTTTATTAAGGTTATCTTATCCGAGTAAACTTTAAGTAGTCCTGCATTTCCAAACCTATTAAAACAGGGTATTTTCCTTTCTGAAAACCAAATCTCAAAATGACACTGAAATTGGTTGCTAGTAAATATTACTCCCAAATAATGAACACTTAATCCTATCAGATTGTGCAGAATATTCATTCCTAGGCATTCTTTCACTCTGGATAGAGTTAGTACATTTGAACACACAAAGTAGTCTTTTAGGAAATGCACTTGGGAGTTCCCTTCCAAGCTTTGCCAAAGACTCACATTGTGGCCAGATTCTTTGCTTCATTGTCTCATAAGTTCCCCCATTTATATAAAAAAATTACATTTTGCCATGTGCTATTTGGATAGTATTTTGATAATAAGATATACAGACCATCGTTTTATGAAATTTGAATTCCCTGTTACTTGTATTCCAATTAAAAATTATAAACAATGAAGTAATTACAGGTTTTTAAAAAGGTTTTTGCTTTTTCTTTTTGACATTGTTGTCATTGTAATTATAGTTTAACTCATGACTGGTTTATACTTCCTTGACAGGCCATGTTAATTTAAATGTTTGTTTTTAATTAGATAATGCTCCTGAAGAAATAAATGAAAAAGATCCTATGAAAAGAAAACCAAATGCCTCAGTGGTAGGTCAAAACAACTCTAAGTTGATTACATAAATGGAAATAAAAATATATATTTTTAAATGTTGTCAGTGACTGTTTAAGGTATGATTATTCTCTATGTGGGCTATTTGTGCCTTGTATTTTTCCATCCACCTACCTATGATTGGGCTATTTCCCTGTCCCTTTTCTGTGGAGTGGAAGGCAGAGCATGGCCGGAGAGAGAAAATGTAATGAAGTTCAAATCCTTCCTTTTGGCTACTCATGAGCAGCTGGAGGAAGTAGTTCACAGTAACATTTAACAGCAGGTATTGCCTGAACTAAAGTTTGAGAGATATTATTTTTTTAAATTTCTCCACAATATTCCAATAAACAGAGGTAGCTGAAAATTAAGCGACTAACCAATGGCATCAAAAGCATATTTCTGACTGGTAATAATTCCTATCCTCAACCAACAAAATAGGCAGTAAATAAAGATACCTCATAACCAGGTGGCTTTAAAATATAAACAAAAAATCACTCTAACTGGCTGGATAAATTGGTATTCTATTTGAACTTTTAACAGAATCTCAATCTAAATATCAGAACAAGGATTCACCTTTAGCAAGGATTCAACTTTAAATGAAAATGTTTTGGAGTGTTGAGAATTCAAATTTCTCTGAATTGTAAAGTTCTGTCATGGCAATGAGTGGTGAAAAGAAGTATGAGGAGGAAGAAAATAAATATGTAATTTAGAGTTTGTTCAGGATCCAACAGTTAACTCCCCTTATTCAAGAAAGTTGAGTCATGGGCAAACCACAGGTGGTCAGGGAGTGGGTGAACCATGACACATCTGTTTCTCATAAAACCAGACTGTGCCATTCTAGAGCCTTTACTTTTTCTGAATGAAATACATTCATGTGTGAACGTGTCAGAGCCAGTGCAGGAAAAGCATTTGTTTTCTCTGGCACGCTATGCACTTATGATTTGCTTAAATGCAATACTTGGGCCTTCTTGTTCTCCCTAAACATTTGCCACTTACATTCACCGAGTTCGCCTGGTACAGCACCAACACGGGCAGGTTTGTCTCAGATACCATGCTCTCTATGATGAAAATCTGTTTAAAGCCTCTTTAGGAACAACTGCCTGATTTAGTGAGATTTTTCACTCAAAGTAGTTATTAAATGCATTTTTCTTATTATGGGCCTCATATCTCTTAATGAAGGTAGAAATGACAACAAGAAACTCCTTAAATTATGGAAGAACAAGGTGTAGGAATTTACAGTCTTTTCTTAGTTATTATGGGTGAATTAAAAGTCATCTGTGGTTCTCAAACTTTAGTGTGTATTGAAGTCACTTGAGAATTTTGTTAACATGCAGATTCTGATTCATTAAATCTGGGGTGGGACTCAAGATTCTCATTTATAACAGGCTGTGAAGTAATGCACCAATAGGCCGGTTGTTTGACAGAATACTTTTTGAGTAAAAAGAACCTGGGGCACAGTTCTTTGACAGAAAGCCTACATACAACCAACCAGTTGATACTGAAGTCACTTTGAGTTTAATCTTAGCTTGATTTCGTCTCTTTCTCTAGTTTTTGTGTTTGCATTTAAGAACAGGTTGGAATAAAAACAAAACAAAAAAACAAACAAACAAAAACAACTATCGCACATCAACTGTATAAAAGATCACAGACAGCAACTACTCTCCCAATCTCAACATCATTCCTCTTCTCTTTCCCCTTTCTGGTTGGTCGTACACAACCAAACCACACTTTATTCTTAACAAGCCATCTTACACTTTTAGGAAATGTATAGATTATACAAAGAAGAAGACTGGAGATTTTCTGATGTAGGATTTTTCTAAGGAAATGATGTGAAATGAAAGTCCCACTGAACTACAATTTGGAAGAGCTGAGTGTTTTCTTGCTTCATCTCTCACTACTTAAGGGAAAGCCTTTTCTTTCTTTATAAACATAGCAGGATCTTACTTTACCAATTTAACAACCCTGTTGATGGTGTTCAATGAGTTCTTATGGAGGACAGCCTTTTGAGTACATTTTTTAAAGCATTATAAAAATACAATATAAGAATTATTTTAAGGTACGATATAGACAATGGCAATTCATATGCTATGTAACTAACTAGACTAAATATCATTGAGGACAGGAATGTATGCTATACTTCTATTTTTACAACCCTGTTTTTTTTTCAGTCATTTAGCCCCATGTTAGGTAGAGTATTATAAAAAATATCAGATGATTAATTAATTGTCTGACTGAAAAAGAAATAAAATTGTAGTATATAATGCTGACATTTGAACCTCTCTTTTAATCTGCCATAATGAAACAGAAGGTACTAAAACTAGCATAGAAATTTTTATCCGATTTTGTGGCATGGGCCACTTTGGCAGTCCCATGAAGCCCGAGGAACCCTTTTTAACAAAATTGTTTTAAAATGCATAAGATAAAAATATTACAAGTAAAAATGATTATATAGAAAGAGTTATCAAAATATTAAAAGAATTCGTTATTAATGCATTAAATAAGGTATCACAGCAGGTCTAAGTAGCTAACATAATTTTGAAGAAGTGCTAAGTATAAATTATATTTGAGATATATTCAATACCTGTGATGTAATTTAAAATTAATCTAGGATTTCTATTGATGCCAAAACCACTGGGGTTTGTGGCTTACATTAATAATTGAGGGAGATATCAAATATCAATTAGAGTTAGGAAAAGTAAATACATTTTTTTCTATCCAAATTCTGGATCTTAGGTTATCAACCCCTGAACTAGAACATAAATATAAGGATTATAGTATAATCCTTAAAATAACTCAAAATCCCTATCTTTGTATCATTCTAGGCAAGACTTAGAGTGTAACATATAATCTTTTGTTCTCATAATTAAGAGTTTGCAGTTCTGCTAGGTAGAATCAAAGAGCTTCATGATTTTCCACAGCTACTACATTAGTATCCATAATGTATGGTACACATTAATTTAACACAATAATGTACCATAACATAAAAGGATGTTGTTAATGTTAATGTTCTTGATTTATTATCTGGTAGTGCTTGGTCTCAATTTATTATCCTTAATGAAATTTTCTAACTTTTTTCCTTATTCTTGTACTCAAAATTACATTAATGGTACTTTGAAAGAAAAGATGTTGCTATGAGATTTTGCTTAGAGTCGAAATAAAGCATTCAGCTAAATATATCCAACGTAGTTGTAGAAGCAAGAGGAAGAAAAGAGTTCTAAGTATCTTCTTTAGGAGTGATGCAAACCTTGTTTTGTTTCACCATTGCTTCAGGTTTAGTTCAATGACTGCTCCCATTAGTACCTGTCAGCAAATCCCTGACTCGCCCTTGATCACTAGCGTGTCTACCCTGGTACATCTGAACTGCCTCCCAGTGCTTTCTGAAAGAAAGTAAAAGTTTAACAAGTCACACGGAGAAAATCACGAGCAAGAGAAGACTGGATATTAAGAAACCAGGTCTTGGGCAGGTGAACAATAATGCAGACTTTTAAATAAGGTGGCAATTGGTAGCAAGGGGAATAATCTTGATGAAATTAGTAACTGGCATATATTTCTGGGCTGGGAGGGGAAGTATCCCACAGAATCCTGCCAATAGAATGCTGGAAAATTACAAAAAAAGGTTTCAATATTGCCGTTGTTGTGAGTTGATTTGTGTCTCTTATAAAGATATGTTGAAGTCCTAACCTCTGGTATTTATGAATGTAACCTTTTTTTTTTTTTGCAAATAGAGTCTTTGCAGATGTAATTAAGATGTAATCACACTGGATTACAGTGGACCTTAATTCCAACCACTGGTGTCCTTATAGGGAGAGAGAAATTTGGAGTTAGAGATACAGGAGAGACAGAGGGAAAACAGCCGTGTGATGACAGAGGCAGAGACCAGAATGAGGCGGCTAACGCCAACACATGTCAAGGATTGCTAGGGACCACTAGATGCCAGGAAGAGGCAAGGAAGGCTTCCTCCCTAGAGTCTTCAGAAAGAATACCACCTTTGGGCACACCTTGACTTCAAGCTTCTGGCATCACGTACTGTGAGAGAATACATTTCTGTTATTTTAAACCACTTAGTTTGTGGTAATTTGATACAGCAGCCCAAGGAAACAAATACAACCATCTCCTTTAAGAAGGGTTAGAAGGGTTAGAAATTCACTTCGACTAGCATCAGGGCAACAATCTTAATTCCTGTCTCAAAAATCTGCTTTCATTTCAAACATAAACTGAGTTTGAGGAAAGCATGACTGCATTATTAATCCCATAAATGTAGGCTGAAGTTTAGGAAAAAGAATGAAAAGTTGCAAGTACTCTGATTCTAGCCTTGATTGCTGCCGTTACTGACTGACAACCCTGAATGACTGGAGGTGGCTCCTCGAAATTGCAAGGAGTGTGAAAGTTACATGTGCTCACTTAATTTAACCATTTAATCTTTTAATGATCTGATATTAAAGAGCTAAACCTGGAGAAGCCAATTCGATCAATTAATAAATAGAGGTGGTAAAAGAAGTATGAAGGAGTCAATAATTTCCTAATTGATCTTTTCAGTTTTAAGGAGTAATTACATACATGGAAAAGAACACAATTTCCAAAATTTCCTTCATGGCTGAATTTTTAAACGGCAAAGCAATAAGGCAAAGTGCAAGAAAAACAGAGACACAAAGAGCTGAGTCATTAGATTAAAAGGTCTTGATATTTTAGCAAAAATAGCATAAATGTAGTCATTAATAGCCTGGAAATACTGTAGTCCAGTAATAGCCTGAAAATCAGAATTTCTGTGTTGAATTATACTTCTCTGTATTATAGATCATCCTTTCCTTTCCATAAATTTATATCCCTTCCAAGCTTCAATATCCAGTCCTCAACTCATGTTTCCCAAAAAACCTTCCCCATTCTAACTATAGGATTTCTCAGCAAGTCTGTTGTACCTCTGCTGCCTGCCTTTCTTACCATTTCTTCTTTTTCTGTCTTTTTTTTTTTTTTGAGACAGTCTTGCTCTGTCACTAGGCTGGAGTACAGTGGCGTGATCTTGGCTCACTGCAACCTCTGTCTTCTGGGTTCAAGTGATTCTCCTGCCTCAGCCTCCCAAGTAGCTGGGACTACAGGCTCCCGCCACCACACCCAGTTAATTTTTGTATTTATAGTAGAGACAGGGTTTCACCATGTTGGCCAGGCTGGTCTCGAACTCCTGACCTCAGGTGATCTGCCCACCTCGGCCTTCCAAAGTACTGGGATTACAGGCATGAGCCACTGTTCCCGGCCCTCTTACCATTTTTTTCTATTTCACTTTTGTATAGCTGTCTGTTCCTACTGATAGAAACATAATAGTGCATATATTGTGAAAAAAGTATTCTGATGTTTATTTATTTCATATCAGAACATCTCCCCTTCTCAAGTCTTGGCAGTACACATCTATAATTCATAGTAGAAAGTTACATAACAGTCTTCCTTACTATTGCAAGGCAGAAATAATTTCTCCACTAAATTCACCAGGATAAATAGATTACGGTTTTACATTTAAATACCTGTGATAATCATTAGATTTCATTGTAGATATGCCTGTTCCCCTCTCCCTCTAGGCTCATGATAGAAATGCACTTCCCCACCTACTCTGAGCTTACCTGTGTGTCCATATGGCTTACTTTGGCCAACACAGTGTGAGCAGAGGTGTCATTTCTGGAAGAACGTTTTAAGTGCCAGTGCATGATTTACCAGTATCTTTTCCCTGACCTGGTGATTATGAAAACACATGCTAACATGGGGTTTCTGTGAGGCTGGGTCTCAAAGGGATTATAAGCTGAGCTCCTGCAGACATGAAGCATGAGGGAGAAATGAACTTCTGCCTATGGGCTAAGATTATATTCACTGAGACTTGGGGCTTTGTTTTTCTTATGTTACTGTGGCAAAACCTAGTCAGTCTACCATGAAAGATACAATAAAAAAATTCATGTCACATCTAATACTTTATTTTCACCTCAGTTAATACTACAAAAAATAGGCAAGGTTCAGGTTAGAGTCCCCAGTTCATCAAAGAGAAAGCTAAGGCTCAGAGTCAACAGACCTGATAAGAATACAAAACAGAGGTTGAATCCAGTTCCAGCATTCTTTCCTTGTAAGTTGTTTGTAATAGATAGAAAGTGAATATAAGCATGGACCTAATAGTAGGGAGAGGATTTAGGTTTTAAAAGAGTTTACTGCAGCGTAATCTTGTTATGGTCACTCCCAGGGACACTAATAAACTGGATTTGAAAAATTGCCATTGCATTCTGTTGTCATCTGTTATATTGTATAATATAAAATAAAAATAAAATGGATTTGTATTTACTACAAATTCATTTTAAAATTTAATTTATGAAGCTGCTTGGTAATGTTAGCTTAAATCTATTAAAATTCTATTAAAATCATTAAATTGTTTTGATGACTAAAATGAAAAATATTTAAAACACATAATGTATATTATAAAAGATTTCATTAATTATATTTAATAATATTTTGACTCATTACCAGTGAAGGAAAACTAAAGCCTATTTATTAATGCTGTTATTTATATAGTTAAAACTTCTACTTCTGTTCTATAGTTTGACCTTTAAATCTTCTAAGTATTTAATGGCTGCTGTTACATTATCGGAAGTCAAGAGTGCACTTTAGCTCAAAATACACCTAAAATGGTTAAAATGATCAAAGGTTTTTGAAGAATTTTTTGCAGAAGCTAGACTGACTAGCCTTTCACATGAACAATTTTAAACTAAAAACAATATTCACCCCTAAAAAGAGAGTTTTGTATTCCAGTTTTTATTATCTGTAATATTTTCAAAGAAGCAAGAATATTTCTGGTTTCTTTTAGTTACAGTATAAGGAACATGAAAATAAGCAGAAGCCCCACTCCTTCGGTCTGAAAGATATTGAACAGGCTTGGGGCAAATCAGCTGCATTCCACTGGGTACATTATGTTCATTTCTGCATTTGGAGTTGAGTCTCAGGGAAAATTTCAACTCAAGGGCATGGCCTAAAGGAATATCAATTCTGCTTGTTTCTGAATGACCCTGCAGTATCCAAACTCATCTTACCTGTCCATTAAAAATAGCAGAGTTTTTAATAAAAGTATAATTGAGATCAGGTGCAACTGTTATTGCATTTTTATATAAAGAGTATTAATAGATATTAATAACAAATGCATATCACTGCCACATCATGAATACAGTTAACCAGATATCAGTGCATGAACTACCTGGAAATTTTGAGCAGACCATGCTTAGAGAACTGTGGTTATTTATATCAGATACTGAGAAGAAAACTGATCTCCTGGAGGACAGCAGATATAAATAGCAGTAGAAAGAGGAGCAGGGAAAGGAACAATTGTATATGTGAACAGATCAAGTAGAATGTTTGCAACCCTTATGAACTTTGAAAACTATTTCCAAGATTGCATTACAAAAGCATCTATTACACAGGAAAGTTTCACTGCATTAAGTTTAAGAGAAATACAAATTATTTGGCAATCCTTGAATTGCATGACAATAAAAATTCAAATGACCTATTTACAATAAAGAATACTGAAGCTATCTTCTAACCAGGGCTCCACTGTGACTCCACTCCTAGAGAGATTCTCTACCCCTCCCCCCACCACAAGTCACTCTAGAATACTTGATAACCAAGTCTAGAATTCATCCCCAAGCCAATAAACCTTCAGTTGCTTCCAGTATTACTGTATGAAGACAGTTGAGAGCCAGTGGGAGATACAGGCTCATCGGCAGGACATGAAGTGGGTAGGTTGTAGGTAGTAGCATGAACAAGTTACTTAACCATCTGATATTAAGTGACCCCTAAAACTTAAAACAGAAGATTATGTCCTTCAGACTTAGGGGACAATTCAGTTAGATTTATCTGCTTTTCCAGCAACCACCAGATTTCCTGTTCTTTCATAACATATTCTTAAGAAAAGACAGAAACTACCACCAGGAAGTGTATTTGTTTGCTTGGGTTTTGTTTTTTTCTCGTAGATCTGTAAGTGATCCTGAATCATTCCTTTATTAGTTCATACATCAGCTAATGGGGTAAGCTATGTTTCCTCTCATTTTGTGGCTTTACAGTACATCAAGACCACAATAACATAATCTAAGGTATGTCTTTCCTATTCTAATGCTCCAAAATTTTGTTACTTAAAATGAAGATTATAGACCAGAAGCACTTGCGTAACTTGGAAGCTTGTTTGAAATGCAAATTTTTATTTTCACCTCCTCCACCTCTGTAACCTACTACATCAGACCCTGCATCTTAATAAGAATCCCAGGTGATTCATAAGCTCACGTAAATTTGAGAAACACTGCCCTAAGAGACACTAGGACCCTTACTTTCCCAGGTGAGAGAGAATCTCTTCACCTTTGGGACTCTTTCTTACAGGCTGGCTCCCAAAGGTGATAGAAAGTCATGGGGTGCCATCTCTGCAAGTAAACCACAAAATCTTCCTGGCTATTAATTATTATTAGAAAAGCCACAGAAAAGGAAATACTGTGTTCTCTGATGTGACACTTTGACACCTTAACCATGGAGCTTCCTTTCAGAACACTTTTACTGGGCAATCTGACATTCAAGCTCATGCCAATCAAAGTTCAACTCATTGCCTATTCAGCTTTTCTAAACATCCCAACTCCTGTTTTCACCCCCAGGAAAAGGGCAAGACATCATTGACTTCACCTAAATTCTCATCTGCACTCTCTTCCCTAATTTCTAGGTGACCAATGTTATCCTGACACTTTTAAGTTTTTCCCCAGGAAAAAGCCCTCTAATGGTGTTACTTTGGCACCAAGGGTCATTACACTGCAAACACACTGAACAACTCAGAACAATTCCCAGGTCTCCCTCCCAAAAGATGCTCAATCAGCATCAATAAAGTTATAATTAGAGGGCAGGTAAAGGAGACTGGAGAAGGAGACAAACGCTAACAGGACTTAGGGGCTTAGCAGCTGAAATCCTTAGGGATCTACCTATAGGGTTCAGGGCATAAAATGGCACCAGCAGCTTGCTGACATTTTCAGCACACAATCCAACTTTCTAGAATCTTTTCATTCATCTGCATAACTCTGCTTGGAGAAGTCTTCATTCACCCTATGATACTCTTGTCAGAATTTCATCTCCCTTATGGGCTGGGTGAATATAACTCTATCACTCAACTATATCCATTGCCTGCGATCTCTCCCCAGATCCTCCACAAATCCTGCCATAAAATTGCTATTTGGACTTAATCTTTCTTTGAGAATCCCATTTTAGCTTTCAATTCAGATAACCTACGCAGACTTCTTCAGTCTCCAAATGTAACAGGTACTCAAGGCAAATGTAACATCTGCAGAGAATTTCGGTTACTCACTAGTAGGGAAGTTTCTCTCAAGACAAATTGAACCTGACAGCCACTCTGAATTCCCATCTTCTTCTCAGAATGACTCAAACTTGGTCTGCCTTCACGTCGTTCCCCCAATTGCTTTGCTAGTAGATCATATGTTCCCTGAGAACAGGTCCTCTGATTTGTCTCTTACTTCCAGTGCTTTAAACTGGCAAATAAGAAGTACTTAGCAAATATTTTTGAAGTGAAGATAGTTGGAAAAATGACAGTAGCTCTCCGCAATGTCACTATCCAGGGAAGACACTGAAATTTATTGAGAAGGTTATGGGATTACTGTAATAAACACTTGGAAAAACAATTTCTCTGGCACCTCAGTTTGTTAGTAGCCAACACCTTGATTTCAACCAAGTGAGACCCTGAGCACATAATCCAAATAAGTCTTGCCTACACTCCAGACCCCAAGAATCTGTGAAATAATAAATTTATGTGGTTCTGAGGCACCAAGTTTATAGTATCTTGTTACCCAGAGCTAGATAATTAATATAATAGCCTACACTTAGAGTGCTATAAATATTCTGAAAATACAATAATTAACTTTATTTTCTCATTTTATAGATTTACAGTGCATGAAGTAGACTCTGAAAGACTTCAGGTCCTGGGACTATCGAATAGTCAGTAGAGCTGCTGTGGGAATTAACAGTTCCTCAGTCCTAAATCCTCAGCTGACTGAACAGACCGTCTGCAGCCCCACTGCCTTCTCTGATACAGAAACAAATTATTTAGGTGACTGTGATTTTCTTTAAGTGTTGTATTTGTAAAAGTGGTTTCTGTATTATCATTTCTAAGAAAGAATAGGTTTTAAAATGAAATTTAGTGAAGCGGCAAAGGCTCAGACTTTCTATTATGAAATGAAGGAAGTTCAGAAGCAATAGAGATGAAGCACAGTAAAAGTAAAATAAGCAGTGAGTGGAAAGGTCATTGAGAGAACACGATGTGGTAAAATTTAAGATTTTTTTTCCTTGTCTTTTGTGTTGGCCCCATAACACACCACAGATGGTTGCGTCAGTCCTTTGGACATAGCACTATTGTTAGACTTTCAGCAGAGCTACTCCAAGGAATTATGTAGCTGATTTCTATAATTCCCCCACAATTATATCCTTTTTGCAATTCTCACATTAATTCATAATTCCTTTTTTTTTATTTAAAATAAGCTTTATTTCCAAGAGCACTTTTAGGTCCACAGCAAAATTGAGCGGAAGTACAGCGCTCCCATATACCCCCTGGCTCCACACAAGGTAGAGCTTTCTCCACTGTTGAGATCCCCCACCAAACTGGAACATCGGTTACAATCAACGAACCTACCCTGACCCATCATTATCACCCAAAGTCCACGGTTTACAGTAGGGTTCAATCTTGGTGTTGTACATTATATGGGTTTTGACAAATGTATAACATATTTACATAATAATAGTATCACATGGAGTAGTTTCATTGCCTTAAAAATCCTCTGGGTTCTGCCTCATCATCCCTCCTTCTCCCTAACCCCTGGCAACCACTAATCTTTTAACTGTCCCTATAGTTTTGCCATTTCCAGAATGTCATATAGTTGGAATCATACAGCACACAGCCTTTTCAGATTGGCTTCTTTCACTTAGTAATATGCATTGAACATTCCTTCATGTCTTTTGATGACGCAATACCTTATTTTTTTGCCCTGAATAATATCCCATTGCCTGAATGTGCCACAGTTCATTAACCCATTCACCTACTGAAGGACATCTTGTTTGCCCTAATTTCTTAATTTTTTTTTCTATGTTACCATGCAAATTATTGTAATTGACCATGGAAAATAATGTCATAAATCAACACAACAGCAGAAAGAAATAAAGAAACATAAGATATTATAAAGAATATGTGAACTTACATATGTAACAAACCTGCACGTTGTGCACATGTACCCTAGAACATAAAGTATAATAATAATAAAAAAAAGCAAACAAAAAAGATTATGTGAACTGAAAGTCTTACCAGTTTATTAACATACTGTTTCAGATATACTAAAAAATAGTAAATGGACAAAGTTGAGAACCTAAAGTGTAATATAATATTTCAATATATTTATAGTAATTTAGAGAATAATTTTTTTTTACACACCAGAATATCTGGATTCTATAATGAAGTCTCTGGGAATTGAAAGCAGCCCAAGAAATTCTCCTGGTGAATGATGTCACAAGGTCCTGAGGCTGTTTTGAATCTGAGAAACCTGGAAAGTCAACATTTTGAGTCCTCTCTTGTCAACAGATTATTTTTGCCCTGTAAGGTAGTATTTTTCAAACTTTTTTCACCCAATCCATAAGTAACAAATTTTGTATTCTTGCTCTCCTTTCCTCTCCTCTGCCCCCTACCTCTCCACCTTGCACCTTCCCTGCAGAGAAAACTGAGACAAGTTTCATGAAACAATACTTACCCATAAGTATTATGAAAAGCACAAATATAAGAAAGTCAATAGGGAATGTGATTTCATTAGCATTTAAATGTAAAAGGAAATGTTTCCAAAATAAATGATACAAAAGTAAACAAACAAAAACCAATATATAGTTCTCTATCCATTAAATTGATATTAAACCCTACTAATGAGCCAAAATTCACAGGTAGAACACCACCCTCCAATGTCCACCCAAGCCTTCTCTCAGACACTCTCAGGAAATGCTTCTAACTGCACCAGGCTGGTGGCTTTCCAAGAGAAAAAAAAATCCCCTCTGTTTTCTGGATAGGAGTCACATACCTTTATCCTTGGTATGCTGTTGTCCCATCAGAGGCAGTGCTAGCTTTGTTTGATTGCTGATTAGACATATCATAACAATTACATATTTTTTCTCCTTTTATTATAAATATTCTACTAACATTAAATAATATATATGATGAAAGTTATGATCAAATGTTACTACTAAAAATGAAACCTGACTGAGCTTGGTGGCTAATACCTATAATCCTAGAAATTTGGGAGGCCAAGGCAGGCAGATTACTTGAAGCCAGGAGTTCAAGACCAGCTTGGTCAACATGGTGAAATCCCGCCTCTACTAAAAATATAAAAATTAGCTGGACGTGATGGCGGATGCCTGTAATCCCAGCTACTTGGGAGGCAGAGGCAGGAGAATCGCTTTAACCCGGGAGGAGGAGGTTGCAGTGAGCTGAGATGGTGCCACTGTTCTCCAGCCTGGGCAACACAGTGAGTGAGACTCCATCTCACAAAAAAAAAGAAACCATGGTGGGAGGGATGGCATTGGGAGTTATACCTGATGTAAATGATGAGTTGATGGGTACTGACGAGTTGATGGGTGCAGCACACCAACATGGCACAAGTATACATATGTAACAAACCTGCATGTTGTGCACATGTACCCTAGAACTTAAAGTATAATAAAAAAAAAAAAGAAAAAAAAAGAAACTTTGTTTATTCATCATACAGTTGACATTCTTTAAAAGCTCTGTATTACAAATATCACAAATAGTGTCACATCAAATTGAAAGTATTTTTTAAAAGAAAATGATAATACTTTCACGTTTATACATTGCCTATGTAAATTTTTTCCTTTGAAATCTTTTTTACATGTAAGCATAATTTATATTGTTAATTCTACACTTTCTCATTTTACATTACTTCATAAGCAGATGATCATATCTTTTCTTAGCAATTTATATTCATCATTTTTTTGTCAATGTAAAGCACACTACTATTGAACCATAATTTACTTAATTATGCCCCCTATTATTGGACACTGAGATTGCTGCCACTTTTTAATATCATACATAACACTGCTAACGTTCTTTGTACAGAAACATTTTTCTTGTTTTCTTGGGTTATACTCCTGGGAATAGAATTCAAGGGTCAAAGGGATGATATATTTTGGAGCTTTTGATATATTCTGACAAAAATTGTCAGTGTCACAAACCTTATGTTAAAAATTTGAATTGGGGAAATCCGTGTGTGTGTGTGTGTGTGTGTGTATGCACATACGTGTGTGAATCTTAAATTGTGAGTTTCATGTTTCTTAAAAAAGACTATTAACAAAAGAAGAAACAAAAATAAAAGAAATATCCATTTTTGAAGTTGCTATGCTAGTTATACACATTCTGCCATAAAAATTTGTTTTTAAATTATTTAGCTTAAAAAAATAAATATTGTCTAAGTAGTTTTTCAAATTTATTTAAAAATGCCAGAAAAATGTTAAATTTCTACTTGTTATATAAACAAAGCTTTTATACAAATTACAAGAGAAATGAAAGCTTCTTCATTTTTCAAAGCATCTAAAAAACTACATTTATAAAATTCTTAAAAATAAAAACAATCCAATTTGCTTAATAGAAGACTCTTCTAATAGTCACCAATAACAATCTGAATTCTAAATCTAGAGGAATGACAAGTTGTATTGTGCTTGAAACTCACTAATTCAAAACTTTAAGTTTTAAAAATAAATGAAAAATAGTTCCTAAAAATTAAGATTTTTCTTTGATTATTGAAAGATATATAGTCATTTTTATGAAGATAGTTTAAAGACACTGTATTTAGTGCATTATTAAGACATTAAAAATATCAGTAGTTCTCTATTTTATATAAAAAGAATAACTCTTTTAAGAGAAACATTGGAAGTTGTTTATTATAATAATGGCTTCAACCTAATCTTCAAAATATGCCATTTGAAAACACCTAAAATGCAAATAATGTCTTCAACACTCTTCTTGAAAGAAACGGTAATTCTCATATTGGATTCTGCTGAAATAAAATAATTATGAAGGTGCAGCTTTGTCCATACATGTCCTGAATTATATAATTCTTTCAGGAGATCCATCCTACAAATACTGCTGATTTTAAGTTTAAATATAGGTTATAATAATCAATTATCATTAGCTGTTTAGTCTAAGAAAAGAGTTTTTTGATCACCAAGTTATCCAACAGCAAATCTTGCATCTTGAATTTTTTTCCAGTATGTTAGGTATTTGCTAAACTATCCACAAGTAGTCATTTGACTTCTTTTCTGACCAATGGCCTTCCTCTTGTGCCAATGTAGAAGGCTTAGGGGCTGAGTTACAGAATTTGTAACTGTGCACAGTTAATTAATTGATACTAGAATTATCATGAGGTTGAAGTGAAATTGAAAATAAGATTAAAATAAAGAATCATAGAATTAGAGTCCCTTGATTTTACAGCTAAGAATACTGATCTGTGAAGAAGTTATTCTGTTACTACAGAGCCTAAACTGGCAATCTTAAATTTTAAATTAAATTACTAAAATTATATGACAGAACCTAAAATTATTGCAGTTTGTGATGTATAAATTGCAATATCATCCACCAGTTTTTCTGGGCTTTACTGCAATAAAAGGTTATATGCCTATGAAGTAGAATAATAGCTTGTGAGTAAAAAAGATTAATCTTAACTGGGTATCAAAAGGGGGATTTGAAACCACAGCACAACTAAAAGTCTCAAACATCAAATGAAATCAGCTATAACTTCAATGCTACATTAAAAAAATACTAGTTATTGAACATGATTTAAAAAATTTGTGTTAAGCACTTGATACCATATTTTAAATATGAATATATTATGATAATATTTGATTATTCATGAGACTACCTCATTTTAGATCAAGCAATAACAATTTAACATTCAATTAAATAACATATTTCAGTCTTGAACTTAAGAGGGAAATCACAGTATTACGAAGCTCCTCTGAAATCAAACTTACAGCTCGCTTCTCACTTTGACTTTAATTAATTTTTAAATATCAAGATCTAATCTCAAGCCCATCCCACAGAATTACCCAGGTTGGTCTTTTGTCTTCATTCTCTTTCCAATGTAGCCACTTTATTGCCCAAACCAACAAGTCTCTTGTCCTTCCTTGTCCCCTTGTCCTCCCTTCACACCCATTTGGGAGAACTTCAACCCTGTGTAAATTAAACTGTCCTCCTCAGCTACCTTATACCTGAAGTGTTGAGCAGAGCACTAATGGAGAAAATGACATAGCCATGTGGATTGGAGGAAGTACAAATTGGAAATCTTCAACCTCATGGGGCTGCAGGGCTGATGCAGGATCTGTTCCTAGGCAACTCATTCCTCAATTACCCATTAGAAACCATTAAGACGTACAGTTGCTGTCCTTGTTGTCCTCCTCAGCACTTAGGAGCCTCTTAGCCACACTTACCCAGGTTTTCTTTCTTCCTCTTACACTGGAGATTCAAGGTTAATACTTTCACATATTCTCCAAATTCCTCTTGCTGCTGACTTCTCAGAAGCTTGCTTCAGCATCTCCTCTCTTTCTTATACTGTCTGTCTCTTACCTTTGTATGGCTTTAAACTTGTTCATGACTCTTCCATTTTTAAAAAGATAGACATAAAGTGTAACTTCTCCCTAACTCAATGAGCATCACTGCTTGAAAGTATTTTACATTTATCTTCCTTGGTGCTCATACACTCCTCATCCTTATCTTTCCACTAAAGCTACCTCGTGTTATTCCTCAATGACCTTTATATGGCTAAATCCAGTAAGTATGGCGGCTCTTACTTTACTTGACATCTATAGCCTTTGAAGTGTTTTTCTTTACTTCTACAGTGCTGCTATCGCCTAGTTTCACTTCTCCTTGTTTTTGGTTCCTTCTCTTGTCTCCTTTATTCACTCATCCTCCTGTTCCTAAATGTTGTATTATTCATAGTTCTGTCCTCTTTTCACCCTACACAACTCACCGTGGCTTAGTCACAGCATGGCTTAAGGCTACCCTTAAACTTATTTCTCCAGCTCAGTTCTTTTCCTAAGTTCAAACCCTCTCTAGTCCCATGTGAATGTCCAACTAGCATCTTAACCCCATTTCACAGAAAACTGAACACACCTTATTTTTGCTACAAAATCTACTTTCCTTCCTGTTTTCACATCTTAGTGAAGGGTAATACTTTTCCCATAGTTGTCCAGGACAGAAACTAGAGCATCCTCCTCCTTTCTTTCCCCCATTTTCCCCACCTCCTGATTCAGTCCATGCCAAATACTGTAGTTTCTTCCCCCTTCTCCCACCTCAAGGACTTGCAAGTCACTTGCCACGCTTTACTTTGTTTAAGCCCTCATCATTTCTTGTCTAATGTGCCTCTTTAGTACTCTTTTCTTTGAATCTTGCTGACCTCCAATCCATTCTCACTGTGACTCTATAATCATTTTTCTGAAATGCAAGTCTGAGCACATCACATCCCTGCTTCAAGTCCTCCAGTGATTCCTGCACTCAAGCATAATGGAAAAACCAATTAGTTTGACCCAAAGGCCCTTTATGATCTAGTCACAGTGGTTTCCTCTCCACTTTCATCTCTTCAGTCATTCCCAACTGAAGATAGACATAAGAGCAGGCAAAGTCCTTAAATAAACAGTGCTCTCTTTCACTTGCTAGACTTCACATACTCTGTTCTTGTTGGGCAAGTTCTCTGCCTATTGGCACTTCTCTTTAGCTAACTAATTCTATCCTCCCACCACCTCCTCCCCTCCCCACATATACAACCACACCCTCCCCTGCAACTGATCCTTTGGGACTAAGCCCAATTTCCACTTCCCCTCCCCTTCCTAATGCTACTCCCCGACTCAGGCTTCCTCAGGTTCCTGTAGTATGTGGTCCCTCTTACCCTGAGCCCACCTCTGTCAGATCACTCTTCACTCTGCACTAGAAGTATCTCTGTATCTATTTGCTTTCCACACTAGATTTCATATTACTTAAGGCAGGGACTATGTCTTAATCATCTTTGTGACCCCTATACCAACTGTAGTTGTTGGGGATTGTATTTTAACCCCTTACTGAGGTTCCAATTCCAAAGAAAAAAAGGGAACATGTGATTCAATTACTCTTGAAAACATCTTCAAGTTCAAAAACTACAAAATCAAAGCAGCAATATCTAGCTTAGGTTTTTCTGAGCACTAGTTTGTTTTAAATTATTCTAAAACATGATAACTAATTGAACTGTACTCATTTACTCACTTTCCTATTTTCTTCTTGGTATTTTCCTTCTCACTTCTCAACACGTTTGGAGGATATAGTTTTTTAAAAGTTTGTTCCTTGTGGAAGGACTGGAAGTTGTCTCCCCAAAATCCATTCTCTCCTTGTTCCTTAGTAACAGAATTTCTATATTGTTGGGAGCAACCTCTTGTACACTTAAGGAGGAGACGAGTGACAGAGTGGGGCTTCTTGAAAAGTACTAGAGGAGAACCGGCTTCACTTGAAGGCACACACATTTTTCCTTACTCCTCTTTTCTTTGTCCTCATGCCTGAAATGTGCATGTTGGTGAGAGCTTAAGCAGCCATCATGACCCATGAGGCAAACTTGAGGATGGAAATCACACACTAAAGATAGTAAAGAGGGGGAAAAAAGCAGCCTGAATCACAGATGTGTAAGTTATTCCCATAACAGTGTTGGAATACCTATACCCATAACTCATTTACATGAGAGAAAAATAAACCTTTATTGTATTGAAAGACACTGTTATTTGGGATAGCTTTCATATGGAGCCAAGTCTAATAAAAATTCTTGGATCCACTGCTTTTCTGCTTCTAAATGACAACTGCTCTGCCTTCTGAGACCTTTCCATCTCCATTGTGCTTTGCCCGTGTTGTGTGTGCCAGACAAATCTTGTGGCTTTCCTTGAATAGGATGAGAAAAACTAGTTAGCACCCAATATGCTATCTCTACCCACCTGAACCCTCATTTTCACTAAAACTTTTATCTGCTTACTTATAACATCTATCTGTTTCTTCTAATCTGTGGGAATTTGGAGGTAGAGCCATGGTTAAAACAGCTGGAGTCCCTCCTTTTCAGTATCACATATGTTAAGCCATAAATAGAATCAGAAAGAGAAAAACACTTAATGAGAAATATGCAAGAACCATATGAAGAAAGCTTTTAAGATGCTTCTAAGGGACATAAAATACATAAATAAAAATGCATACTATGTTCTTGGATAAGAAAATGTACCATAAAAACATTCGTCCTTTCAGCTAATTTGTAAATGTAATAGCACACTGAAAGTTAATACCTTTTTTTTTTCTCAGAACAAAATAAACTCATTCTAAAGTTTATATGGAAAAAGAAACAAACAAGAGAAGCCAAGAAAATTCTGAAAAAAAGTGTAATGAGGAATGAGTAACTCTACCACATAAAAACACTATAAAGCCTCAGTAATTAAAATGAGATGAAGCTACCGCATGAATAGAGATGTAAATTTAAGAAGCAAAATATAAAGTTACAGACACAAAAAATACATGAAATTTTGGTGTATGATAAAAGTGGCATTTCATATCTGTACAGAAAAGATGAGCTATACAACAAATGATGCTAAGAAAACTGGGTGACCATACAGAAAAAAGTTGAATCCCTGTCTTACATCACACCAGAGCAAATTCTAAAAGGATCAGATAGTAATGTAACAAAACAAAAAAACAAAAGTACTAGAATAAATGTACAGGAAAATTCTTTTTATAACCTCAAAGTGGTGGAAGGCCTTTCTATTACCTAAAATTTAAGTGCCATAATAGAAAAACTAATAAATTAATCCATATTAAAGAAAAACAAAAAAATTCTAAATAGTTGTTTAAAATATAAGTAAAGTCAATAATATGAAAAATATTTACAATTCAATTAACCTAAAAAGGACTAATTTCCTTGGCATATATGCAGCTCCCACAAAATATTCACTTATCTTTTATTTATTTATTATTTCTTTCTTTATATAGTGACAGGGTCTTGCTCTGTCACCCAGGTTACAGTGCAGTGGTGTGTTCATAGCTCACTGCAGCCTTGAACTACTGGGCTCAAGTGATCGTTCCACTCAGCCTCCTGAGTAGCTAGGAGTACAGGTTCATATCACCATGCATGGCTAACTCTTTAATTGTAGAGATGGGATTTTACTATGTTGCCCAGGCTGGTCTCAAACTCCTGGTCTCAAACGTTTCTCCCACCTCAGCCTCCCAAAATGCTGGGATTACAAGTGTGAGCCACTGTGCCTGGCCCTAATATCTACTGAAGGCAGTGAAAGCCAACAACCCAATAAAATATAGGTCCAGTATAAGAAAGTAAATTTGTTTAGAAAAATACAAAAACTTCTTTAATACCTGAAATAAGTTCTCTCTCATGCATAAAAAGGAAAAGCAACTTCATTTTCACTTCATTGAGCAAATTCCAAAAGTTTATTAACACAGAGTTGACAAGATTGTAGATGAAGAAACCCTCTTTATATTATTGGTGGAAGTAAGTACTGCTAGAAATTCTATTTAAGGCAATTCAGTAGTTTCTTTTAAAATTAAAAACTCATAAACCAGGCCAGGCATGGTGGCTTACGCCTGTAATCCCAGCACTTTGGGAGGCCAAGGCAGGAGGATCACCTGAGGTCAGGAGTTTGAGACCAGTCTGGCCAACATGGAGAAACCCTATTTCCACTAAAAATGCAAAAATTAGCTGGGTGTTGTGGTATGCCCCTGTAGTCCCACCTACTCGGGAGGCTGAGGTAGGAGAATCACTTGAACCCAGGAGGCAGAGGTTGCCATGAGCCGAGATCATGCTACTGCACTCCACCCTGGGTGACAGAAAACAAAACAAAACAAAACAAAATAAAACTCCTAAATGCTTTGACTTTACATTTCCACTTTTATAATTTTTTCTTACAAATTTATTAACCCATGTATAAAAAGACACACCTACAAAATTAGTCATTGCAACAATTATCTATAATAGAAAAACACTGGAAATACCTTAATTGCCCTTTAACAAATAATGGATATTCATTAAATGGAATAATATATAGCTCTAAAAAATGAGGGAGCTCTTAATGCACTGATATGGAAAAATCTATGATATATATTAAGTGAAAAAAAGAACATTGCACAGTACTTATACTACTATTGTGTGTATAAAAAAAGATAAGAAAAATAAAAATATATTGGGAAGTACATGTTCACTTTATACATTTGCGTACTTTTTGATGCTTGGGTCCTTAAAATATGCTACCTAGGCAAAAACCTAAATAAGTATTTATTAGTAAGATAAAGAAAGAAAATATATCACTGAGAACTTTAGAAATCTCAAGACCTGTGTAATTATGTACCAGGAGATGTCATATTAATGAAGTACAGAAAATGTCAAAAATAAAAGGAAATGTCTTTCTTTGCTTGTCTTGAAGGCCCTGATGACTTCTGAATACATTCACCAAGGCAAGTGTTGATACAATCTTTTTTTCTCTCTAGCTAATTTCCAGGGAACAGAAGTAATACCTAATCAAAGAACATTACATAACTTCCTCCAGAGTAGGAAGACCTGGCAATTTTCAGAATTGCTATGGACCAATGACTTCTGTGTACCTCTCATTGTCCCCCTTTTTGAATGGAGTGTTCACAGGATAATCACAATGAACATTCTATTCAAAAGGTGGACAATGAGAGGCACACAGACCAAAGTACTCCACTATTACATGTTGGCAGTGTGTGTTGGGGGGCATTAGATAACTTGTCTTTTAAACTAACAAGCCTCCAGATCAAGAAGAACTGCATCTGGAACAGGTATAAATAACAAGATCCTGGAGTTTGAACTTGATTTCATACTTATTATTAAAAGTATGAGAATTTCCCAAAATTATATTTATATATAAAATGAGACGAAAGTAAGCTATTTTGTGTGTGGGTGGCATGTGAATAATTGTGATCTAGAAGGTGGAACATGGTATATTGCATTATTGTTTCTAATACTCTTTCCCATAACTATACCATATGCTATATGACTTTGCATAACCTAGCACTAGAATCAAAGGATATTTTCCTTCCTAACTGATATTAGGCTTGGCCATGTGACTTTTGCTGACAAGTAGTATGTTAGCAGAAGTATACTAGCAGAGGATTAAAATGTTATTGCCAGGTTGGGCTTTGGTGTAGTTACTCTGCCTTTTGCCATGAGAAGACCCTGCCTCATATAGCTCCTGGTCCAAGAAGAATGAAAGAAAGGTGCAGTGGACATAGACCCAACCTGCAACTTAAGGCCATGAGAAGACTCTGCCTTATAGAGCTCTTGGTCCGAGAAGAACGAAATCAAGTTGCAGCAGATCTACACCCAACCTGCAACTTATGGCCATGCCCAGCTGAAGGCAGCCTAGATAAGCCAAACCTCAGCTGACACCAGCCAAACTAAGAGGAAGAAATAAATACTTCCTGAATACCTCTCAGGTTTAGGTAATATATTATGCAGTATTATTGTGGCAACAGCTAACTAACATACCAATCCAGAAACCTGAGGCATTATTGAAGGAATACCAGTTGCTAGCTATTGATTCTAAATTATTTTAGAAGCAATCATGGTAAATCACTGCTATATGTCTACAAAAGTAAAAAAGAAATCCAGAAAAATTGTGAAATCAAAGTAGCTGCCCTCAGAAAACAACAGGGATATTCTCTGAGAGAGATGGACACTGAGTACATAAATGCCATCACTGAATTTTCATGTGAAAACATTTTTAACTTAATATGAAGAATAATGTTTAGATATTATGAGATGACAATCTTACACAAACTGGTAATCATACTTCAGAGATGGGCTTGACATTTTCTGCATTTTTAATTTCCCCATAAATCTTGATCAAGATGTAAAGTAGGAATCTCCAGCCCAGGAGCTAAAAGTGACGATGCGAGAAGTTACTGCTCAGAACACCTCTCACTTTTTGTCCCTCTTGCCCCAGTGGCAGGTCATACTGAGACCCTGCTGTGCTACATGGGGTATATGGTTCATCACAGTTTAAAATTAATGGTTACATTTACTCAGTTTCAAGAAAGTGTTTTCATATTTAAGGACTGAAGTATTATAGTAGTAAACCAACTGACTTGTATTCCAACAACAAAAAAAATCACTTCTCTGCATGTCACAACTGAGAGTGATCTGAATGGTTTATCTTTAATAAGTAAGCCTCAAGATTGCTTGAGCCCAGGAGGTTAAGGCTGCAGTGAGATTTGATCACACCACTGTGCTCCAACCTGGGTGACACAGTGAGACCCCATCTGTAAAACAATTTGAAAATATTTAAAAAGCATTAGAACTAAGGCTTTCATCTTTTTTTGCTCCTGCTTTTTGTATCCTCTCTATTTTATTCCTCACTGTTCTTTCTTTCCTTTAACTATGAAAGAGAATTAAAGATAATATTAAATTTTCTTTGCATTTATTCAGCAACATTCATAATCTGTTCTCCATTCTTTTTTAATCATCTGATCATCTCCCCTATTTGCCGTGCCTGCACCGGCAGTCACCTTTTACAAGATTTTTTAAAGGTGCCCTGTTTACCTTGAACTTTAAAATTTATGAAAAGAAGCTGTTTGTTGTGAGAATATGGCAATATTAAAAAACAGATTTTTATCTGTACTTTGTAAATACCTAGGTTTTTCTGGTAAGTGTAAGGGCTCATGTTATTATTGTGAATTAATTTTTTTTAACCAAACATCAATTTTTTTCTTAGATAATGTGAGATGAGGATTTTTATACATAAGAAATCCATTTATTCTGCCTGTAAATTACTTTGTGATTAAGTCATTTTAGAAAACTGTGCTAAGAAAGCTATGACTGTGATGTGTCCATTTTTGTCATAAACTATCTGATAAATGTATAACTGATTTTGTAGATGATTTTCACTATAAAATTCAAATATTCTAATCCAAAATGGAGGTTGTTACTAAGAATAAAAGACACATACTATCTTTGGTGATTAAACACAATCATTTTTAAAATGTTTAATTGACAAATAATAACTGTGTATATTTATGGGAGATGATGTGATGTTTTGATATATGTTTACACTGTGGAATGATTATATCAAGCTAATGAACAAAACGGCTACCTTACATACTGGCCACTTTTTTGCGGTAAAAACATTTAAAATCTCATCTTTTAGCAAGTTTGAAACATACAATGCATTATTATTATAGTCACCATTCTGCACAACTGCCCACTAAAGCTTATTCCTCTTGCCTAATTGAAATTGTGTACTCTTTGATCAACATCTCCTCCTTCCCTTTCCATCTCCCTCCCTCAGCCTCTGGCAACCACCATTCTACTCTCTACTTCTGTGAGTTCAACTTTAAAAATAATTCTTATACAAATTCTCTTTTTCTACTATGCTTCTTCAAAACAAGCCATGTCCCCCACATATACTACTTTTAAATTAATCTGTGGAATTCCCCCCAAAACAACAACTAATATGATTAATCAGTTTTGAGGAAACTTGTACACGCATAGGAAAAATAATTAAATGAATACTACTTGATCTTCATTAAAGATATTAATAGTTTACAGATTTGGGGAACAGATGTATTAATAATTAATATAACTCAATGTAATGTTGCCATCAACTAGATTATAATATAATTTCATACTGCATTAAAAAGTCTATTTGAAAGGATACCAAATTCTCTATTAAGTTTTTTTCTTAATAGAAACCACATTTTGGGGAAAAACAGAGAAAAAATTCTAAGTAATAAATACATCCTCACTTTAGTACATAAGAAATAAATTTTTAACGTAGTGTATTCTTTAATATAGGTGGTTAATTTTATCATGGGTGAACCAATACATTACTAGAATTATGTTGAATTGTTTATATGGTTTCCCTTCTCTAATGCAACCATGTTATGAATATATAACTTGTATTTCTGCACTGAAGCCTATGGTAAGTTAAACAATATATTTTCTATTTGATTTAAAATACCTCTTTTTAACTGAGAGACCCAGACAGACAGGCATTTTGTACAAGCATGAGCTGTTGCTTATTCATGAGTAAAACCACAGGTCCTCAAGTCTATAAAGTAATGTGGGCTTCATTCAGCTTTGACTTTTACTTCTCAGCCATGGCACTCGTGTACGGTGGCCAAGGAGGGACACAAGGGGCATAAATCTCTCAACAGAGCACATGTTTTATAGCTTTTCAAAGGAATCCTCTATTTCTCATATTAAATTCACACGTGGTGTGTGTGTGTAAGTCCATGGACAATTTCCAAGCACTGGGCTACTAGAAAAAGTTTCCAGGGGGCACTTACAACTGCTGCAATTACCCCTTTTGTATTCTAGGAAGAATACACAAAGAACTGACTATCCTACAGGTCAGAGGGGAAACTCCCCATTGCCTTTCAAGTAAGTTTAATCCTGCAAGTTATTTATAAAATTATGTCTTTCCAGCTGCATCCATTTAGCAATCTATCACAAGAACAGAAAACCAAACACCGCATGTTCTCACTCATAGGTGGGAACTGAACAATGAGATCACTTGGACTCAGGAAGGGGAACATCACACACAGGGGCCTGTCATGGGGAGGGGGGAGGGGGGAGGGATTGCATTGGGAGTTATACCTGATGTAAATGACAAGTTGATGGGTGCAGCACACCAACATGGCACAAGTATACATATGTAACAAACCTGCACATTATGCACATGTACCCTACAACTTAAAGTATAATAATAATAAATAAATTTAAAAAAATTATGTCTTTCTTTGAATAAAAGAAGCAAAAGAAAAAAGAAGAGGAAATTTTTCTTTGCTTTAAAAATATTAGAATGACAAGAAGCATCTATTTAGTATATTCAAGTATACTTTTTTCTTCTTACAGGAATTGGCTTGATTTTCCTTGCCTTGCCTTTAACCACAAAAGTAGTATTACTACCAAGTTTTCCTAGCATTTTTGTATCACATTTCCTTGGTCATATGGAGCTATTTTATATGTCTTACATAAAAATGAGTAATTCCAAGTCTCTCTAAAATAATTAGGGAGAAAACCACAGAGAAAACATCTATATAAAATACATAAACATCTATAGAGATAACCGACTTGCAAATAAACCTGAGTTTCTAAATAAGAAAGCATGTCAAAAGAAAGTTAATTACTTAAAAATCACATTACAACATTAGCAGACAATGGAAGTGCAGAAGATGTAATAGACCTTAATTTTAGCATAGTAGCTCGTGAATTCTCATTTGAAAAACAAATTCAAATTAGCTACGATGGAAGAGTTCTCATCTGCACTAAAATAGCCAGAAAGGTTGTAAAGGGAAGGTAATGATGAATGGCAATGTATTGAATCATAGACTTTTTTTGAAAAATTGCTCCAAAATCCAATGGATTTTAAAGTACTTAAGATACCAAACTATTTATATGATCACCTGTGATGAAAAAAAGAAAGGAAGGAAAAAAGAAAAGAAAGAAGTAAAAAAAAGTGAGGGGAGAAGAGAGGTTCCTAGGCAGGATTTATGTGTTCCTTGCATGCATTCATAGCATGAGCATTGCTCCAACAGCAAACCCTAACTATCTGTGAGATTTATACCCTATATTACATATCATAGCAAAGCATAACATTAAATATTAGATGTTTATCCAGTATTCTTCCTCCTCTTTCTCATATTATTGCCATATATAAAGTAAAAGGTATATCAAGATTCATGGTATAGAATAGAAACAAATAAAAAAGAAAATTAAATACCAATTACTGTTAATAAGTTAACACATACTCAATTTTTACTATGTGTTAGGTGCTCTAAGACTTTAATCCTGAAATCTTACTTCATCCTAAAATAATTTTTAAGGGTAAGTACCATTATTATTTCCATTTTAAATATAAATAAAACATGTTCTTTTATTTTCACATTCCAGTAAATTGCAAAGCTAGAACAGAAACAAAAGTCTACCAAAATCGGGCTGGGTGTGGTGGCTCATGCCTGTAATCCCAGCACTTTGGGAGGTTGAAGTGTGAAGAATCCTTGAGCCCAGGGAGGATTGCTTGAGTTCAGTCTGGGCAGCAGGGTGAAACCCCATCTCTACAAAAGATACAGAAATTAGCCGGCTGTAGTAGCACACAACTGTAGTCCCAGCTACTTGGGAAGCTGGGGCGGGAGGATCACCTGAATCCAGGAGGTCAAGGATGCAGTGAGCTGTGATCACGCCAGTACACTCCAGCGTGGGTGACAGAAAGAGACCCTGTCTCAAAAAAAAAAAAAAAAAAAAAAAGTCTACCAAAACCTAATACTCCTTTCACTGTACTACTTTGCTATTATTATTATTGTTATTATAATTATTATCATGCTTAATTTCATGGGATTAACAGGGAAACAAACATGAACATATTAATAAAATGTCAACAACATGGTCTGAATAGTCATGTTTACGACAATAATCTGAGCTACGCCGAAGGAACAATGCCTCCCATGATTGCCACAGGTGTGAAGTCCTGACTCTGATTCAGCCACCATGTCAGTTCACTTCTAGGTGGAGCATCTCCAAACTTCACCATCTGATGAGATTGATACAAATGAAGACAATGAGATTTAGAGAGTCTAAGAAACTTCTCCAAGGTAGTTGTGGCAGAATCAGGATTTAAACCTAGGTGTTCTGATTTGAAAGCTCTTGCACACAACCACTCCTAGACAGAGCTTTTCATAACTGGATGCACAATAAATTGCAGATTATGATTGGCTTAGAACTTCAGAGAAGGGGAAATAACTCTTGGCTGGAAGGGTCAAGGATGGCTTTTAGACAGGAGAAAGGTTTTATTCAGAACTTTGAAAAATTCATAGAACTAGTGGACAGAGGTGGAGCAAAGGGACAGTATGCCTTGCATTATCTTATAGTTCTGGAGATCAGAAGTCCAAAATCAGTCTCCCTGGGCTAAAGTCAAGATACCAGCAGGGCTGGTTCCTTCTGAAGACTCTGAAAGGACAATCGGTTTCCTTTCCTTTTTCAGCTTTCTTGGCTCAGGACCCTTCCTTGTATCACTCCAGTCTCTTGCTTCTGTCATCGTGTATTAACTCTGATTTTCCTTCCTTCTCTTTTGAAGTCCCTTGTGATGACGCTTGGCCCACCTGGATAATCCAGAATAATCTTCGCATCTCAAGATCTTTAATTTAGACACATCTGCAAAGTTCCTTTGCCAAATAAAGTACCCTATTCCCAGACCCTGAGGACAAACATACAGCCATCTTTGGGGGCATATTTTCAGCCTACCATAAGGTAGGACAGCCATAAGGTTCACACAGCCTGATAGCCCTCCTTGCCCAATTGAAGACAAGTGAGAAAACAGGGAATTAGCATGATTGAAGTAATATTTTTGGTCAAGTAATCTGGGGTTTAACTGGCGATTCATCTACAGCAGTGATTCTCAAAAATTAGTGTATAAAAATACATTTTGTGTTTGTTATAACACAGAGGTTCCTGGGCCTCTTCATCACTGAATCTGTGATGAAGATACAGTATTTATGGGTCTGTGGTGGAGTCCAGGAATCTTCTTCTTGAAACAATCCCTACAGATGATTCTGATGCAGGTGGTCAAAGATCATTGTTTGGAAAATGCTGGACTATGACATGTAAATGTCTTCATAAACCTACATTCACTCTTTCCCCAGTCCATGAGGGGAATGAGATTAGGACTTAAAAAAACAAAAAGTGAAAATCAGATGTGTATTTTAAGCTTATTTACACATTAGTTTGTCTGTAAGATTTATCACCAATCTAAAATAACAATGCAACAAAATTCACTCTTTTAGGCATAAAGGGAAAAAAAAGTTACCTGTTTCTAGAAGATAAAGGGGAAGAAGACATCCGAGAATTACATGTCTCACTGACTGAATATTTACTATGTGCTGGGTACTGTTCCAAGCACTATATAATATTAATTTTTTAAATCCTCACAGTAACCCTACATGTTGATGTTACAATCGCTGTTTTTATGGATCAGAAAGCTGAGGTGTAGAGGGATTAAATAGCTTTTCCATTATCACATAGGTAGAAAATGATAGAACTTCTTTTGGTTATTGTCTGTCTGGCTTCTAAATTCTTACACTTTTGACTTTGCTGCTTTGTCTTCCAAAGAATGCTCATCTACAGGAGACTAACTACTCAAAAACTTAAATATAAAATCTACAATCATTTAATAGATATTCCTGATTCTTTTAAGAAGCAGCAGCAATGGGAATTGAGAGAGGGAAAAGCAATGGACTTAGAACTAGAAGGTGGGATTTTCTTCTGATTTGGAGCCCACTATCCCTGGGACCTTGAACAAATCCCTTAATCTCCATGATCTGCATTTTCTCAGTCTGAACATAAGAAGACGAGACAAACTAATCCTTAAAATATCTTATCATTCTACATTTCTAGGAGTTTTATGAGTATAGTAATTATGACTCACATATCACTCCGCACTGATGATAGCATGGATTCCTCATAGAAGGAATTCTACATGTTAGCAGAAACCTCTTTGGCTGAAAAATGGCTAAGTAGGAAAGAAACTGCAGAAAATCTAGGTCAAACCCCCTCTAGAATCTGTGGGAACAAGGGAAAAGAAAATAGCCTTTACAATCACTTTTTCCAAGGACTCAGCAACACAAATAACATGATATAGGTGAGAACCACGGAGGAATCAAAAATGCCCTTAGAACCGGCAACAATTAATTTGGTAGATTCAAAACTGAAACAAATGCACTAATTCATAGAGAAGTCCTTTTCTGGGAGTTTTGTCATCTGTCTTTTTATATATAATGTAAAAAAAAGCTTTGTAATACTTGAGTATCCATCCATTCCATGGCAGGTTAAAAGCAGCTAACTTGCCAGAAGGTTAAGTGGACTGTGCACTTAGAGCAATAAAAAGCAATGGAGATGATACTACAACTACAAAAAGTTGAGACACTGTGCACAGTGTCTGCAGTTTCTCAGTATGGGACAAAGGACACTGCCAGAGGCCACATGGTGGCGTGATGATGAGCACTGCCTTGTGCATGCCTAACAGATATGGCGGCGGGTCACGTCTCTAACATTGACTCAAATGTTTGCTGAGTCCCCACCAAAGTTTAGTGTACATATTAGGCATAGAAAGGATGAGGATGAAGTGAAATATGAGATTTTGCCAAATTATTCGATGACCTGAGACACTGGTGATAGACTCCAGCTCTGTGGTCTCAAGACAGAGGGCCCCAAGTCTGGGGTGTCAGTCCCCGAGTAAGTGCCTCGGGAGCGGTCTAGAGAACTGCCTGCACTAGAGGGTTCTGGAGCTGGTGCTGAGAGAGCGAAACTGCACTGTCCAATCCCTGAGGAGTTGTTTGAGGAAGCAAAGGAGTTATCAGAGAGTCAAGAGAGGAACATATGGGAGCTACCCACAAAGGGCTCATTGGGCCACCACTGCCAAGAATAGGTGCCACCTTCACAGAGAAAGAACCCTAAGCAAGAGGCTCCAAAATTAGGACTTTAAAAGTGCAAGGCTATGGAGTCACATAGACCTGGCTTTGAATCCTGGCTTGGCTTGGCCATTTAGTATCCAAGTTTTTCATTAGCCAAATATCTGTATCATCTCATTGTTAAGAGAATTAAATGGAATATTGCTGGTATGCAGCTGAACTTTGGTTATTAAATTTTTTTTCCTGTTACTTCATCATTATTTAAGAATATTGGGATGTACTCAGAGAAACCCATGAGAGAAGGGTTTCTGAGTGTAGTTATCTTTGGAAACAGCAGATAGAATGGAAACAGCAAGGAATGCCTAATGCAGAGAGATCTCTGCCTCAGTCTTCCACCTCAATGAGCATTGTCAGTCTTTCAAAATAAGCTTCACAGTGAAGACAGAACACTTTTCCATCAGAAAAGTTGGTCTAAATATCCGAACGGGCATTCAGATTCCTGCTGGTTCAGGGCAAGATTAGAATTTTCCAATTTAGACTGCAGGTTCTAAGGAAGTAGAATTATATCTTATCTATTTATGCCCCACAGATCCCAACAAATAGGAGATTCTCAGTAAACAGTTATTGAATGAATAAATAAATAAATGCTAAATATAAATACCTCTACCTCTCTCCGTTTTTTCCATTGACAGCATTTTACATCCATGTTTCAACAATTTCTTAGGAGTTATTTTTATAAAACAAATTTAAACTATCTTTACATTTCAATACAAAAAGAGCAATTGATATACAATAGCAGGCTTAAAATGGAACCTATAATGGAAACTGAGGAGAAACTATCATTTGTTTAGTCTCTCCTTGTCTAGGTACCCCAAATGCGTGAAAATATTTCAAATAAGACCGTAAGATGGAGCAGAGGCTGGGTGCGGTGGCTCACGCCTGTAATCCCAGCACTTTGGGAGGCTGAGGTGGGCAGATCATGACGTCAAGAGATCGAGACCACCCTGGCCAACATGGTGAAACCCCATCTCTACTAAAAATACAAAAATTAGCCAGGCATGGTGGCATATACCTGTAGTCCCAGCTACTTGGGAGGCCGAGGCAGGAGAATCGCTCGAACCTGGGAGGCAGAGGTTGCAGTGAGCAGAGATCACACCACTGCACTCCAGCATGGCAACAGAGTTAGACTCTGTCAAAAAAAGAAAACAAACAAACAAAAAAGAGCAGAAAGGAAGAATCTCAAGACCTGGCTTAGTTCCTGAATCTCCAATTGAAAACCAAGATAAAAGGAATGCAGCTGCTGCTTAATGCCACCAACTGCAGATGGAAAACTGGCAAGCAGAACATGCAGACCAGCAAAGGGAGAGGCATACATTGTAACATAATTAACTATTCATACCTTCTTAGGATCAATTTGGAGGAACTTTCTTAGAAGATCATGGATTTCTAAAGGAATTTAGAATCAGTAAATACTGACTGCCAGGGGAACCTCAGTTTCTCAGGAAAGTCATTCAAGGCAAATGTTTAGCAATACAGGGTAAAGAAGAGAAGGCTTTTCATAGCTCTTCACCCAAAGTCAATTTGTAAGAATGTAAATGAACTTCATGCATGAGGTATGTATGCTTTGGGGTGGCCATAGAGGGTGGGGATCCTTGCCCTCTTAGACATATGCAGGTAATGACTGGCATATGATGTTTGGAAGAAAGAGCTGTGTGAGGTCATACTGTGCAAGACTCTAAGGCAGAAATCTAGCTACTCTTGGTACTACTGTACTGTAAAAGCTGAGTGAACATTCCACTAAACAAATGATCCTTAATAAATAAATTTTTCAAACACCTCCTTAGCGCTAGGAATATTTTTCATGCTTTTGGGAAATGGATTCATAAAGAAAAGTATTCACTCAATTTTTATTTCTGTGGTTTAGATGGATGATAAAAAAAAATCTACAGGCAGCCTCATGGAGAGCGATTCTAAACTAATGACTTAATTTATGTTGTGCCTATCACCCCTTATTTATGTGGTTAATGCTAAGATTGAGAGCCCCAAAGCCCCAAATAAGTGAATAAAGGCTTTATTAAAGACTGTACTAAAAATAAGTGTTTTGACAATACATGTGTTATTTTCTAAAATAACATCCAAGAATGTTCTGTCATGATATGTTATTTGGTAATTAATTCCTGTGAAATCTAGAGTGGTCAACCATTTCCCTCTCATTTTAAAACATTTAAAAAATTTTTGACACATAATAATTGTACATATTTATGAAATACAGTATGTTTCAATGCATGTATATGTTGTATAATAATCAAATCAGGGTAATTAGCATATCTATCACCTTAAACATTTATCATTTCTTTATGGTGGGAACATAAAAAGTCCCTTCTTCTAGCAGTTTTGAGATATACAATACCTTACTGATGATTGGCTCAACCATTCCTCTTAAGCAGGCCATTTACAACCTGGGTGAAAGAAGACTAGGTGTTAGATATTCAAATTATCTAGATCTGCTCAAACTAAATAATTGGCACTTTCTGCTGTGACACAGTTTATGAAGTTCATCAGATTATGCCAGTGAGATTCCACCACATGGGGACTCATATTTTGTCGAGAATCAGAAACATGCTCACAAATGAATTTCAACATCTTTGGGAATTATTATCACTCCCTCCATTAGAATGCAAACTCCATAGGAGCTGTTTTTCCCATCCCTGGAAGACTCTGGCGTGCAATAGGTGTTTAATAAACATTGTGTTGATCAAACGCATGATTGAATTTAAGTTGCTGCTTTGAGATAGCATTGAGGAAAGTGGTTAAAGCTGAGCAAAAAGTTCATACGTCATTTTATGAATACACATCCCTGCAATCTGTTCTCTAAAGGGTGCTTTTGCGAAAACACAATCTTCTCTCTTGTCTCACCAGAGTTGAATGCTTCTCTCAAATGTCAGAAAACCTAAATATGACAGTTCATGTCTGACATCCAACATCCACTTAATAGATAGTAATTAAACACCTACTATACACGGCCATAAGTCACTAATCCAGTCTTTCCTATGTAAAAAAAAAAAAAAAAATTCAATCTTCTATACAAAATATGGTACCCAGGATTAATTGATAAATAGTAAAGCTTCTCCTGAAACAATTAAAGGCCATGAAGAAGCCCCTAGAGCCACATTTCACCCACTGCTTTTGGTACTATAAAAGCCAAATGAATATTCAACTAAGCAAATGCACTTAAAACCAGGAATTAAAACAAAAGCCTCCTTGATGCTAAGGATAGCTTTTCATGCTAATATGGTAATTCACTCATAAGTAAATAGATAAAAAATATGACCACACATACTATGCCTTACACATCCAAATAATTGCTTTCCTGTATGAAATAGTCACTTTGTGAAGTTATGCATTTATTCTTGTGAACAGTCATTTAAATATTTCAGAATCAATTTTTACTTTTTTCAGAAGTACGTACTATTCTTTTAAATAAACTTAAAAGATAAATTTTATTTTGAGGGGCTGTGAAAAATCAGTTGGAATTCCTTATGATAAACAACATAAATAATCAAGATGAGCAATGACATTTGAGTTAAGAACAAGATGCAACTATAACATATTAGGAATTTTTATGTGGCTCATAACCTGATTACAAAGGCAAATCTAGAAGAGGAACTCTGTAATATAGTCACTGACTTAAGTAGAAAGCTTATTAGATTATTGTTAAGATCAACAGTAAAAAGTATAACATAAATATCACAAATATTTGAATTTTGATATATATAACAAAGGAAAATTATTATATTTAGATATAATATTTCTTAAAAATGAAAAATGGAGATTATATTAATATATTCAGATTTTGTAAAATAATTATCCTAGTTAATATTGGAATATCATTAGAATTTCATAGCACTGAATTTCTCTACCATTAAAATACCATAGTATAAAACAAAATATTATTTTAAGATACTTTATAAATGTCATGTTTTAAATGATTTTCCTTTTTAACATTTAGAGGCATCCATATTTCTAGGTAAATTACATGTCCATCTTTTTTGTTTGAGTGACAGACTAAGGAGGCTCACTGTTATATGAAGGCATGAGCTGACTTCCGAAAACTTTAGAATTGGCTCCTTCTACTCATTCCTGTATTTTCACCCTATGCTTCCGGATCTTGTCTGAATTTCTGTACCAAGAAAGCCTTTGTAATACTCCAGGGCAAACATTTTTATTGAGAGCCTACAGCATAACAAGGCTCTGTAACTGTGCCTAGCAGCCAAAGTTTGCAAGGTAAAACCCAGATTCCCTTAGAGATTTGGCTGAGGATTTGGGCTTGGTTATACTGTGAATGCACTCAGGTATGTAAACGTGGCCACTCTGTGTGCTACAAACACTGAGTTCTTCAGTGATCTCACCGCAGGTACAGGGACTGGAGTTACTCCTCATCCTGCAATTACTTGCCAAAATTGGCCATGCTAAGGATAAATAACACTCTCACTTACTTCTGTCCAATTAAATAAATATTCACTAGTAAATAATTTGCATGTACTTCTTTATAATACAACATTTAAACACCAATTTTGGTCCCAATTGAAAGTCAATTAATGACAGGAGCAAATACTATGTTATTTAGCTTAACTGTATAATTTTAGAATTCTTGCCCACTTTAAAAAAATCTCATCCAGTTTACAGAAAACAATTGGCTCACAGAGACTGTATTTATTTTTGTTTGCCCATTTCCTTTATTATCTCCTGTTAGAAACAATTTCTAGCATTGATTTGTTTATTCTAAATATGATGACAAAAATCCATTAGATTTATTGTCCAGACTCCCGGTGCCCATGAATATGATCCTCAGGATATTAAGGGGAAATCAAGTTTTTGCTATTTTTGAACCGCCTTGACATTAGCAGTCATCATTTATAAACTGGCGGAAATTAGCTAGTATATGAAGGAGTTCTAACATGTATCAGCTGACAATTAAACTGAGTTGGATGGTCATCAGTGAAAGCACTTTAGCTATCAAACAATACCCAAGGTAACTATCTATACTCATGATAAAAAGATATTTTCATGTCCTTTTGTAACCCACACAATATTAAGCATCAATTATACAAGCAACTGTTCCTGAGCCATATCAGAGAGCAAAGGAAAAACAAAATATTTAACAATATTGCATGGGATGTGTTATAAAGGCTTTTACTTTTTTTTTTTTCAGTTTAGTAGAGGATCCATTTCCATCTTTAACTCCAAAGACGGCATGAGCCTTTCTACCAAAGGGGTTCTGAAAAGCTCCTCCATTGCTACAGATCAGAGACAAGAACTTTACACATAAAGAACACAGCAGCTATTGCAGCATTGCACAATGATGAGTAATGCTTTAGAGAGCATAAACTATGGAACCTAGGAAATTCTTACAAACATAGTAGTTGATATGAACTTAATACTGAAAATAGTGAATTAGGTAGAGATTAAGACTTAGTAATAAGAGGCCTTCAACAATAAATGGACTCACTAGGAACATATGTTTCTGTGTTGCTCAGAATCTGCTCCACAGCGGTTGTCTTTGTTCTTACAGAGAAATAATTGAAGTCTGTGTAATGGGTAAGGACACATAGGTGAGCTAACATTTGAGCTGAGATTCGAAGAATGAATGGCATTTTATCTGGTGTGTAGGGGAAAGGGAAACTCATTCCAGTTAGGGAAATGAGATGAAAAGGCATAACTCAGGATGGAAGTGCATAACTCTCTCGACACAATACAGGATCCAGGTAGACTGTGTTTAGGGTTTTGGAAATGATATGGGATGAAGCTAGAAAGGCAAGAGAGTCTGCACTTAAAGGTCTGGGAATATCATCTTAAGCGGTTAAGTTTTACTCTACTGTGAAGGAGAAGTCTGAGAAGGGCAGGGACATAAGCCTATCTAGTCTCTATGCCCCTCTATAAGACAAAGAACCCTCTGTGGGCTTCAAGCACGTATTCCTTAAGCCTAGAATAGATGCAGAAAAGGAACTTCGCTCATGTTCTCTTGTTGGTTAATGAGGATTTGTATCAATTGCTTCTTTTAGCAAATCTTGGCTGACAATATGGAATACTGAATGAAGAAGAGAGAGGCTAGAGGCACCAGAATTCCTAGGAGGTCACTGCAACTGCTGGGAAAATGCAAGTCATTCTATGAACGAAGATGATTTGGAAGGTGGATATGAAAGAAATTGTAGAAGTCGAATTAATAGAATTTGATGATTGGCTGGACTTCTGATGAAGGTAGAAAATTTTTATAATTCAGATGAACAGGTTGAGGATGATGCTTCTCTCAAAGATAAGAAAAGCCTTGAAGAGGCGAAGGGGTTTTCTTCGGCTGGGGAAGGGTGGTGCAGGAAGAAAAGGAAAGAATCATGCTTGGGACACCTAGAGTTCAAAAAGCCTGTTTGACTTGAACATGGAAACATCCGAAATGGGGCTGGGGCTTAAAAGGCAGCTAGAGATGTTAGCAAGTCAAGATGTTTGCCTGGATTTCAAATGCGTAACTTGATATTAGGAACTGCATCTCTGACTAAACTGCAAACCCAACCAACATTTTTATATCTACCTCCTGCCATGCGACTTTAAGCATGTATTCATTTATTTATTATGTACATATTACTGAGCACCTACAATATGTCAAGCACAGTTTTGGGTTTGGGAATGCAGCAAACAGGAGATTAACTTCCCTATTGTTCCCAGGTAGATTATCTTCCAAGGGAATACTGACCAAAACTAAGTAACTAATAAACATCTATTTTTAGAAGGTATATACAGGTGGTAGTATAAAATTGTTTTATTGCTCCTCTGAATCTTAATTATGATTCATTATGTGGTTATGCATGAAATTAATAAAGTTTTTCTTATGCAGAAGTATATGGGAGTACAGAGTGAAGTAACAGGAGGAAGTAGTAAAGCAAAAAATTATTGAGCTTTCATCCAGAGAAGATTCTCCAAGTGAGCTTTTCAAGAAAACCTATTGGTGTTCTATTAGTTGCTTACATTTTTTCCCAATTGTCATTATGGTCATAATTTAATACAAAGAATGATGATGTCATATATCCACCCATGCTGAGAATGTGTCAGATGTGCTTTCAAAGGTAGTTCCAAGCGGCTATTACCTGAAGTAAATATTACACAAAATAAATTAAGTCTTATTAGATTCAAAGATTGACAACAGTGACAAACAGATCAGAGTATTTTAAAGCTGGTCTTGCTTTTAGGATTCAGAAGTGTTCATTCGTATGCTAGGCTTGCTGCTCTATGCTACTCACTTCAGAGGATATATTCTCTTTCTTTCTTGAAGTGCCTTCTTCACTGGCTTCTTAAACCTGGGACTCTATGAATTTCTCTGTGACTATTCCTTTGCTATTTCTTTGTAAGCTCATTCCCTTCTTCCAAGTCTATAAATGTAGGTGTTCCCCAGGGTTTTATTGTAGATCTGTTTCTCTTTTTATGTCAAACTCTTTCCTAGGTAATCTATCCATCATTCATTCATTTCTAAAACAAACATGTATTCAGTACCTCCTGTATACCAGCACTGTTCCATGCATTTGAGATACACCAGTGAACAAAACAGATAAAATCCCTGTCTACAGAGAACTGAAACTGTAGCATATTTTGATCACTATACATATGCTTTTGACCCCCAAGTTTATATTTCCAGTCCATCTGTTCTCTGAGCTCCAGATTCATTCACTGACTGATTCTTCACTTGGATGTTTCAGAAGCATCTCAAATTCAGCATGGCCAGAATGGAACTGTCAAGTTGGGGATAAAATTATGAGTCCAATGTTTTCCACTTCTAAAATGGAACCAACTTCCTTCCATCTGAAAAACCCAGAAATGTAGAAGTAATCCTTGTCCTATCAACTTCATTCTTAAAGATCAATCTGCTTCTCTCCAACTCCACTGTCACCATCCCAAATTTAGCATACTTTATCATCTGGGACCTTTGGATAGGTCTCCCTGCACCTATACTTTCCCTACTCCAATTCTCCACAGTCAGATGATGTTTAAAAACGCAGATCAAATCATGTCAGCCCTTTAGAATAAAAGCAAAAATCCTTCACAGAGTACGCCAGACCTTGTATGATTTGGCTTCCCTCTACCTCTCTCATCTCTCCAGGCACCACTCTCATGTGTCATCTCTAGCTTCGGCTTTCTTTCAGATTCTCAAATGCACCAAGTGCTTTGCACATGTTGTTCCTTTATGCTTCTTTTCAAGGGGTTAACTCTTTTTTTTTTTTTTTTTTTTATCAGTCTGCTATTGCTGCCATAACAAAATGCCACAGACTAGGTAGCTTAAACAACAGAAATTTATTTTCTCACAGTTCTGGAGGCTGGAAGTCCAAGATCATGGTGTTGGCAGGGTTGGTTTCTCCTGAGGCCTCTCTGTTTGGTTTGTAAATGCCTACTTCTTGCTGTGTCCTCACATGGTCTTTTCTCTGTGTACATTTATTCTTAATGTCTCTTCTTCTGACAAAGAGGACACCAGTCCTATTGGATTAAGGCCCCACTCTTATAACCTAAGTTTACCTTAGTTACTTCTTGAAAGTCCCTATTTCCAAATACAGTCACATGGGGAATTAATTTCCACATATTTGCTAATTTTCCATGATTCTTCCTGTTATTGATTTCTAGTTTTCTATTACTATGGTCAGAAAATATATTCAATATGATTTGGATCTTAATTTTGATCTTGTTTTGTGGCCTAACCTACTATCTATTCTGCAGAATTTTCTGTGTATACTTCAGAAGAATGTATATTCTGTTGCTATTGGGTAGAACGTTCTGTATATATCTGTTAGGTCCATTTGGCCCAAAGTGTAATTCAAGTCCAATGTTTCTTTATTGATTTTATGTCTGAATGATATGTCCAATGCTAAAAGTGGGGTATTGATGTCCCCCACTATTATTTTGTTGCAGTCTACGTTTCTCTTCAAATCTCTTCATGTCTGCTTTATACATTTAGATGCTCCAATGTTGGATGCATATGTATTTACAATTGCTATATTCTCTTAATCAACTGATCCTTTTATCACCACATAATAACCTCCTTTGTACCTTTTTGCAGTTTTTGACCAAAAGTCCATTTTGTCTGAAATAAGTATAACTACCCCTCTTCTCTTTTTATTTCCACGGAAATATAGTAATTTATCCCATTCCTGCACTTTCAGTCTGAGTGTATTTTAAGGTGAAATTAGTCTCTTGCAGGCAGCATACAGTTGGGTCTTGTTTTGTTTTGCTTTTTAAATTTTTTTAATCCATTCATCCATTCTATGCCTTTTGATTGGATAATTTAATCCATTTACATTCAAAGTAATTACTGAAGGTTAAGAACTTACCAGTGCCAGCTTAATTGATTTCTGATTGTTACATTGAGAGTTAAATAAATTTTGAATTTTGGGGGGGACACAATTCAGTTCTTAATAGAAACTTTCCCTGATTCCCTTGGGTGGTAGGCTCCCAGTTATCCATTCTCTTAACATCTTGTATTTGTTACAATGCACTTTTGCCATTTGTAATAACAAGCACTGCTTGCCATGTAGAAGACCAGGCCTTTTCCTATCTCACTGACCTTATCTGTTACTATTCTTTCCCTCACTCACTCCATTCCTCTCTAAACATGTTATCCCAACCCCTCAAATTTTCTATGCCCTTATACAGCTTTATTTTTCTTCATAGCACCACCCGCCATATAGTATTTACTTATTTGTTTATTTGCTTACTGTTTAATTTGTGCACCAGAATGTAAGATTCATGGGTTCAGGTACTATATTCCACAAATCTAGTATAGATTCACAACATGGGGAGCACTCAATACATATTTTTTGAATAATGGGTGTATTTACTTGTATAGTTATTTGATTCTTACTGTTTTCTCCACCAGAGGGTAATCTCTGTAGTACAGGAAGAATGTCTGTTATGCTCACCAGTGACTTGGCACTTAAGATCTAGTGGCTAGCACATGGTATGTTCTGAGTAAATATTTTTTAAACGAAAGAAAAAAAAAAAGCAAAAGTAGTGAAAGTTTATAGAAAACATCTTGAAACAATTTGCAGAACATGACGAGAAGTTGTAGCCATTTCTAGTGATTTCACAATTCATTTTGACTTAGCTGGGGTATACCCTCAGTTTAAGCATGTCTTTTCTGGGCCAAATCTCTGTTGGGGCCATAAAACCGCCATCAGAGTGTTATGTATGTTATAGGAGAAAAGAGAATGACAGAACTTATATTTCTAGAATCATTTACCCTCCAAGGATCAAGTGTAACCCCAGATTGTTATTTTTTTGGATGGTCCTTTAGTTTACTAATGAATGGGATTCCAAGACCAAATTATTTGGATGTTTTGTATGGATTGAAATAAATGTCCTAAAAACAAGGCAATAAAAGCATACTTTGAGACTAATTTCTACTTCAAACCAAGTGTTATTAAGAAAGTGGCTCTATTTTCTATGCATGTTTCATTTTTAGAGAATCTTAAAAGGAAGGAAAACTGATCACTGGGCATGGTGGCTCATGCTTGTAATCTCAGGACCTTTGCAAGGCCAAGGTGGGTGGATCACTTGAGGATAGGAGTTCAACAAAACTGGTCAACATTATAGTTAGATTATTTTGGAATTTGTCAAAAAGTAGAAGGAACTTAATAAAAACTATATATATCATATTTGCAAATTCTTAGAGAATTGTGATCTTTCTCTTCCAAAATATCATGGTAGGAACCTGAATGCTTCCTGAGGAGTACTTGTGCCAAAAGAGTACTTATACCTATTGTCATTTTGATTTGTTTTTCAACCTAGGGAAAAGTTTGAAAAAAAAATATTTGTGGGCTGGGTGCAGTGGCTCACTTTTATAATTCCAGCACTTCAGAAGGCCAGGGGAAGTGGATCACTTGAGCTCAGGAGACCAGGCGGGGCAACATGGCCAGACCCTGTCTCTACAAAAAATACAAAAATTAGCTGGGCAGGGTGGTGTGGGCTTATAGTCCCAGCTAGTCAGGAGGCTGATGTGGGAGGGTAGCTTGAGCCCATGAGGCAGAGGTTGCAGTGAGGCGTGGACTGCAGCAGTGCACTCTAGCCTGGGCAATAGAGTGAGACCCTGTCCCCCCCCAGCGACAAAAATTATATGTTTAATAAGCTCAAATGTAGCTTTTTCTTCTCTTTGCAATAGGGTAAATTTTGAAGTCATTTCATGTCTTTAAGAACATCTAAAAGAAGTTTCCCTTTTATACTTCAAAATTTTTTTCCAAAATTTTCTCCACCCTCTTTTCCATTTCACATCCTAATACATATAATCACATTTTTCCAAATATTTCTCCACCCTCTTTTCATTTCATGTCTTAATACATATAAAATATGTCTTCATGTGAAAAATTATTTGAAAAAAATAAAACTCATGAAGTTTTGCCATTTTGTTGTAATTAAAATTTAAATATCAACAAATACATTGGCAAAAACCCAAATAAAACAAAAACCTTATTGTAGGAGGTCGTATGATTAAGAAAGTAAAGACTATTGAGAAGCACAGATCAAAGAGTAAATCTAGGAAGAGTAAAGAGAGCTACTAACAAGGATTACTGTATTCCTCCTCTGTTTTGCCCTGGATAGCTGGTGGAAACAAAATCTTTTTAATTCAGATTTCATCAAGACATTCTGGCTTGAGGCAGTGGCTCATGCCTGTAATCCCAACACTTTGAAAGCCAAGGTGGGAGGACTGCTTGAAGCCAGGAGTTTGAGACCAGCCTGCAAAATAAAAAAATTAGCCGGTTGTGGTGGCACATGTGGTCCCAGCTACTCAGAAGGCTGATGTTGGAGGGTCTTTTGAACCTAAGATTTCGAGGTTGCAGGGAGCTACGATTGTACCACTGCACTCCAGCCTGGGTGGCAGAGTAAGACTGTCTCAAAAAAAAAAAAAAAAAAAGTTCTGTGTCTGATGAATGGTTAAACATGTACACATAAAATTTATAATTTATAATTGGGATCTAGTTCACATTCTGTCCTAAGTTAACTATTATCAGGTTAATGTATAATTTAAGTTCCAGGAGATTCAAGGATCATGAAATAAATTGAACACTTAAGCATTTTATCTTGGCTATAATTTTTCTCAAGGCATTTTTTGGATAGTTTTCAATATTATGCATTTCAATTAACAAATATAAACTTTGTTTCATTCCCTACTGAATCCAGATATAAAGTATAACAACGTTATTTTTAAAATTTTGAAACAAACATATACGTACACACATATAAGGATAATGCCTGTAGGTGAGGACACAGGACACAATGATCACATACAGAACAGTCCTATTATCAATACAAATTAATACTGATTTATGTTAATTATACTATTATTAATTTGGGCTTTCTGCCTTGATATTTAGAAGAGTATTAGTCAACACTGGTCTCCAGTAGGATAGGCAACATTCGTAAAATCCAGATTTGCAATTTAGTAATGAAAATGTTCAATACTTTTAAAAAGCGGGTGACTTTGTGAATATGCATGCATAGCCAAAAGCATTTATGAAGTAGCTAATTGTAATTTCCAATTGAAAACCTTGATTGGTGCACATGCCTAAATGGGTGTACACACATACATGCACACTCGTAGTTTGTATGATCATGTTAGCTAAACATCTTTGTCCCTGATATAAAAACCAAGAAACAATTAAGTTAATAAATTTTCCGTAAAAGTAAATACTGGTAGAATGATTATGTTAGTATACATGTCTTCATGTTTATGAATATGAATGAGCATGAAAAATTATTACATGTGGTTCTAAGTATTGTTCTTTTGACAAGAGGGAATAAAGATGACATTTTATAATTACAGATGGTGTAGATTACTATAGAAAACTATTCTGTTCTTTTTATGAACGTTTGCAGTAGTCACAGTCTCCTTTTTGGTTAAATTAGGCTTTTGTTTTCATTCAGGTATGTAAAAGGCACCTTGATGCTTTCAAGGCCTCTATGATATCAATTTAGGTTGCCATATTAGGAACTGACTAAGGTAAAGAACCTATCGCTTAAAGTAGTTAATATTTTGTCATTCACTTAAGCCAATACCGAGAAGTGATTTGAGCATGGGAATAATAAGAAACAAATAGTTACAGATTGATACTCTTAAGCTGATTAAAAATATGTAAATATATACATTCTCATATGGACTCAGATTCTTCAGTTATAAAATTATGCATATATATGAATATATTATTCACATAATAAATACTTTAGTACCCACCACAGGGCCATGAGCAAAGTAAGCCATCTTTTAAATTTTAATTGTAACAAGATATTTTATAAAATATTAAATTTATTAGAATCCCTCATCTTACAGAAAACATCCTTTCCACTTCAGAATTTGTACTCAAAACATGTTAATGCTCCTGCTTTAATAAAATAAGAAATAATAATGGCTAAATTTACAGTGGTAGATAAGATGCTTCTGTTTTGATCCATTCAATAATTCATGATAAAAAGAAAAAACACAACTGTACTTTAAGTGACATTTTAATCAAATTTGATTTTTATAGTGCTTAATATTTCTGATTTTTGCTGTCTCATTTAATCAAAATTCCGAAATAAATTAACCAGCTCTTCGTGCAGCAAAGATTTGTCCAATGTTTAGTGCAAAATCAATGTATGCAAACATAATACTTCATTTTAATAGTTTGTTATTTTTTCTTTTGTTTAAATGTTCACACACACACACATACACATACACACACAAAAACCTCATTTCTTTTTGGTAAGAAGCAATACCAAAAAGAATAGATTTTTCTATCTTATACTACATTTCTTATTTTGATAATTTATTTCAGGGAATTTGAGCCTGTCAACATTATAACAATATAACAAATTACCTCCCAGATTAAAGTAATAAGGGTATAAAATCTGACAGCTCTTTTGTGTTAAAAATTAGGTCTGATAATTGCTTTGAAATTTTCTTCTCTATCTTATTTTTTAAAGGGACCACAAAATCCTACAGGGGAAGAGATTACATTTTATGAATTTTGATTTATCTTATTAGCTGTGTTTTAGCAAAAAAAAAAAAAAAACCCAAAAACAAAAACAAAAGCAAAAAAACTTGGACAGTAAAAGCTCTAGGCATTTTTAAGAATAGTTACACCAAAATGCTTCAACATGTCAATCTGCACCTACTTAAAGTTTCCTATTTTAAGAAAGCACAAAGCTTCCACAAAGAAGCAACTTGCATTTCTTTTAGTCTATAGAGACAATTCTAACATCTATATCTTGGCAAAGGATATCTGTATTATTTATACATGTCAAACATTGAGAAAAGAGTAAATGGATTCAATACAAAGACATATGGTAGCTTTATTTTCTGCAGTTTAGCCTATTGATAACTGACAGACACGCAGTGAATTCTAATGATCCAGGATATCAGTTCTCACAACTTGACAATATAGACTGAAGTGAATAAGCAGTTATTTAGTACGCCCCATGGTGGAAGTAGCGAGAATGTCACCACCTCCCTATATGGTTAAGGGGAATGATGTGTTTGGGATTTGGACTGAACACCAAGGAAAGAATACCAGGTGGAAAAATAGATTGAGCAAAGTCAGAGAGGCAGAAAAGAATAAAAATTACTGGAGAAACACTGACTAGTTCAGTTTATTTGGAGCAAAGACACCATGAAAGAGTCATATTAGAAATAACTTGAAAGGTGGGCCTAAGCTATTGTGTAGTCAGTGGTGTGCCTCCACATTTCTGAACTGAGGAGGGCATAATAAAATTTACAAAGGTAACATTTTCTCTGTAAACAACTTATACATTTAATGCAATAGCATTATAATTATCTTTTAAATGTAATAAACTTAGTGGGGTAGGGAAAGACATAGCATGTTCTTTGCTGTATCACCAAATCAAAAGATTTGCAATAGGATTAAGATACACAAAGATCAGATAGTAACACTCCATATTTTAAAAGGTAATTCTAAGCAAAGAGGAAATTTTATATTTTACATGAATGGAAGTAAATTTTTTATCATTTATAATAATTAATATCCCCTTTTCCTTAGGAAGGAACCCATCAAATTATAGAATTTCTATAGGCATATGTCATTCTACATGTAATTTTATTTTTTGCAAAATATTTAATATATCGTGCTAAGCAAAGAAAGCCATTACTGCAGTTGCCTAAATTAACTTACTGAGTACCTCTGCATGCAGTCCTGCAGAATTCTCACTGGATAATTTCTGAGAAATTGGGAAAAAAAACAGAGTAATTTATAAAGACAAAAAGAGCATGCATATTGTGAATGTATTATTTAAAGATTTAAATAATAAACCTGCAAATATTTCAGCTTGCTTTTAGAGGTTTTAGAAAACAATTTTAAAGAATGAATTTAACATGATTTTACTGTTACTCCATAAACATAGGGAGTAATATTTCTCTAAAGATTTATAATTACATACATAAAGGAGAGGAAAATAGGAAATGACCTTCCCCAAAGCCTGATTTTTGATCATAAAATCATATCTGAAAATGTTAAGTTCAACCCTAGAATAGAAACTGTTGTTAAAAATTCCAAAACAAAATTAACACCTATGTTAGGTGCAATTATCAGTATTAAGAAAGAACTAAGCTAGGACTCATTTTTATTTTCATAGAAAAGTATGGTTTGCCAAATTTTTAAGGCACACAAATTATCACACAAAATGTTAGTATTTAAAAGCAGCCACAAGTAAACTATTTAATGAATTTTCCCTTTCTAAAAATCTTATTTTAAGAGAAAATCTCTTAGAATGAGTAGTTTTAAAATTTCACAGGAACAGCAAATATATCAACTGTATTCATCCTAGGTAATTACTTTCTTTGCAGGGCCATATACATTCTTGCAATCTAGCTGAAAATTGAAGCACACATCACAAACAGAATTGGATTAACAGAAAATGTTTTTTAAAAACCAGACCATATGAAGGAATACTTAAAAATACTGACATACATCTAAACCACCTAAACTTGCTGCTTTATAGACTGAACTGGGTTCTTTGCAAGTGCTTCTTTACAGGAATTTACATCTGTGTACCTTGGTTCTGGCCAAATAAAATATTTTTTAAGAAATGGTTTAACTAACTATTTTCAGCCCTTCTGGTTCTGTTGGATTAATATGACATTGTTCCAATCCTTCAGAAATTAACACTTTACTGGAGGAGGTAGACGCTTAACTATAAAACAAAAAACAAAAAACAAAAACAAAAACAAAAACCACACACACACACAAAAAACATAGAAGTGCAGTAATTCAGATATGCCCAGGATGTGGGCTCATTGACAAAGGTCATTCAACCAATGTCTGGAGGAGGTGATATGGGAGCTGAGTCTAAAAGAAGAAGTTAGAGTAAGAGCAAAGAGGATGAACGTTAAGGAGCAGCATAAGATGCTGGGAAGGGCAGGACACTGCAAGAAGTTCAGAGTTGCTGGAGTGGAGTTGAGAGTCTCAAGGGCAGAGTAAATGACAAACAACCACCACTTATGCCCACAAGGAATATAGTCTGCTCTAATAAAAGCTTGTCTGCTATAGACTAGTTGTGAGGAGCCACTGCAGGGGTCTAGCAGCAGGGTGACAGAAACAGATATGCATCCTTAATAGACTGCCTTGTGGCTGTGCAGAGGACAGAAAGCAGGGGAACAATCCACATAGGAGACTGAATAAGAGAGAGTTGAACAGGGATTGAGGCAGGTCAGTGATGGCAGGATGGAGAGGAAGATAAAGATTAGTAAAGTCCCCTTAAAAGTAATCAAGACTGATTCTAAGGAAGGAAAAAGGCTGAACACGCAGAATGATAATAAATATGAATGATTTCTTTTTACCTGAATCTGCCAAAAGTGTACCTTCATGAAGTGAAATCATACTGTAAAGTTGCCATTTTTCTTTTAATCAACTGCAACGAAGTCTAGGGAAATGTATACTACTTGGCAATTAGAACCCATATTTGTATCTGAATATTCTGTGTGAATGGGTCACATGCTGAGGACGTGGGAGAACATCACAACTTATCTGATGCTTCACAGTCCTCAGGGCTAAGTCTTAAAGCATTTCCACAGAAAGTGGAACAAAACAAAGGGAGTTTTTGTTCCTTAAAAACACATCTTTCTCTACTTCGATCATAGCGATTTATTCCAACATTCCAGGCATTTAATAGTTTTTTTATCACTTGCAAAAAATTACCTGTTTCCTAAACCTTTTCATACTCCTTAAGGAAAAAAAACAAAAAACAAAAAACTTGTATTTCCTTGATCTTGGCCAATAACTCAAGAATGCTCATATTTATTTCCCTCGAGCCACATGAATTCGTGATTGTGTATTTGGTTCCTACCATTATCTAAGCAGCCCTTCACATTGCTACATAAATGTTAGTATTTTATCTTTGCTCAGCCTCACACTCATAATGTATCCTTATTGAAAACTCATTTGTTTGTAAATGTTAATTTATTCTGAAAGGGTATTCTGGGACAACATTACAAATTAAGAAGATGGGCTAAGAAAATAATTTGTATTTGCTTTGAATTATTCTGTAATTTTATTGTGCTGTGGAAAGAATGTAACAATTTAGTTGAGCATTCTCTCTAATAATGATGTATGAAGATGTAACATGGAGTTTATTTAAATACATCAAAAACCATCCCACAAAAATTAAAAAATATTAGCTGGGCATGGTGACTCACACCTGTAATGCCAGCACTTTGGGAGGCGAGGCTGGCGGATCGCTTGATCCCAGGAGCTGGAGACCAGCCTGGGCAACATGGCAAAACCTTGTCTCTTCAAAAAATACAAAAATTAGCCAGGCGTCATGGTGCACACCAAGCTACTTGGGAGGATCACTTGAGCCCCAGAGGTGGGGGTTGCAGTGAGCCGAGATCGCAGCATTGCACTGCAGCCTTGGTGACAGAGTGAGACTCTGTCTCAAAAAATTAAAAATAAAAATAAATTAGCCAGGCCCGGTGGAGGTGGGAGAATTGCTTGAGATCAGGAGTTTGAGGCAGTGAGTCATGATAGTGCCACTGCACTCCAGCCTGGGCAACAGAATGAGACCCCCAACTCTAAACAAAACAAAACAAAAGTCAAAAAAAGAACCGGCCCCACAAATCTCTATTTCTTTTCTTCATATGCATGGAGTACAAAATAATTCTTAGCTATAGAATTTGTAATACTATCTATTTACAAAATTAACAAATTTTTTATTCATTCTTTGACTATTTTATTTGCAAAACTGATACCATAAAATTTGCTTCTTGCTCTTCAGACGTTAAAAAAATTGTCTAAAGCAGTGTTTTTGAGGTTAAACCAAGCGGAGTTTATTTCAGAGGGTCTGAAGTTGGGGTAAAAAGCCTTAAACATTATGTGAGTTTCAGTTAACTGTGGCACAACTACAGTAAAACAATTTGGCTGATTTTGTTAAATTTTCATGAATATGAAGCTTTAATTAAACATCCTTTTACTGTGAGCTGGTATTTAACAAATAGCCTTCTATACAAAGTACACCAAAATACAATTTATGAATCGCTCAGAGAGTCATTTTAGTAATTCAAGCTACTAGAAATTTCCCCTCCTATCTCTGGTACTAAAGTCCCATCTAGAAATTGTGTTGCTGTTGTTGTTGCTGTTGCATGTCTACAATGAACTTAGTAAACAGCAATGTAGTCGCATGACAGAAGAGTGAAAACTATATGATTTGCTCTTAAAATTACAGGGTATCTGATGATTCTAGATAATATTAATACTTCTTTTTCACCTGGTCAATTAAGGTAGAAAGAAAACCTCCACAGAGGCTTAGCCAAAGGATGGGTTTGCTCAGCCATTCTGGGCCTTTCACCTGGCCTCCATGATGGAATGAAAGAGCCTGTGCTGGGAATGTGCCAGTGCTTGGTCTCTGCCTTGTGTAAGGTTGCTGGAGGACTGGCTGCAGCGCCACCGTTGCTTTCCCCCTCAAGAAAGTGTATAGGATCATGGTGGAGTGAATGGGTCGCTATTTTAGGAATAATTTTGTATCTGCTAGAATTTAGGTTTAAAAAGTAATTTCTAAACTTTAGATTTTTATTGCACTATGTTACTGGTTTGAAAAAAGTTACTTGTGACACATCAAGCAATTTTCACTGTGGTTCAGAACCACAGAACTGGATATTGTGTTTTAAGAGTAGACACTCCACCAAAACCTAATCAATCTTAAAAAAATAAAAAAGAATGGAAAAAAGTTGAATGGTCCTGAGCCAGAACAGTGATGGTAGGGATGGAATTATTCATGGCAGAAATTGTTTGAAGAATTCAGAATACCTTAAACTAGGATAGATAGATAGATAGATAGATAGATAGATAGATAGATAGACAGACAGACAGATAGATAGACAGACAGATGTAGATGTAGATATACCTATACAGATTGGCCATTTATCTCTTTGAATGCAGATAAAAGACTGGACCCTAAAACCAAACAGAACCGAATTTGTATCCCAGCTTTGTTAATTATTAGTTATGTGAGCTTCCTGCCCATTTAAGAGTTGGGATAACAATAATGCCTAAACATAATAATAACGTGACAAAACATACGACTGTTTTGATGGCCAAAGCAGCTGATTTTAATATTTTACATTTATTGAGTGCTTACTCTATAATGTTTTAAGTGCTTTCTATAAATTTCATTTAATCCTCAAACAAGCCTTTGAAATGGGTCTAGTTCTTATCCTTATTTTACAGATGAAGAAGGAACAACAAGGAACAATTAATTATGCATGAAAAGTAAGGTGTGTTGCATGGAAAGCTTGATACCTGAAACATAGACTCAATAAATGTTAACTGCTTTGCTCACAGAAGCTTAATTTAATGTCTAAGTAATGAACAGTACTCCAAAATAAGAGTACTTAAGTCTAAACTGTATTATGCTACATTTTCAAATTAATCAAAATCCAAATTGGCCATTTCATCCCAACATGAACTAAACTAAGTGGCTAAGAACAAAAATTTATGCTGTTAAAGTATTCTTATATTAAATAAACCTTCAGATCATCAAATTATAAATTCTTGAGATTAACAGAGCCATCATTTGTCCTTTAGTTGTGATATTTATATAACTTCTAATAGAGTGGGGAAATTGGCAATCTTCTAATTAACTTGATATAAGCAGCCAAGTAGGATAGCGTAACTCTCACGGTAAGAAAAAACATTAAACTTAAATTATTCATTCTAGAGGTCAAGAGAAGAGCCAAGAAAGGTCTTACTCAGCTGATAAAAATAAAAAAAATATTTAAATTCCTTTTTGGTCATTGGAGCAATTTGTGAATCTCTAAATGCATTTAACCACTGATCTCATCTTTAGTTACTGTTAATTTGAACCTGAGCAGTTATCTGATCAACGGTATTTCATACCACAAAGCAGACTAGAGAAAAATATTTTCACTTCCCTTTCCATAAAAGCTATTCCTTAAAAGAGAATCTGAATCTAAAATTTAGAAGGTCCCACCTGATTTCAGCTCTAATAGCTGATTCAGATTTTTAACCATTCATGTACCATCTTACCCTTAGTTTTTCCGAAGTGCCATCCTTATCTATAAGATTCAGCCAAAACAGTGTTAGAATGGGTACCTTCTGGGACTTCCAACAAGAAATCAATATAATCTCTAATTATGAGACTGTGTTACTGTTAACTCTATTCTGCCTTTTAAAGTATAATAAATCCTTAAGAAAACTTAAGTCAGCTGGGCATGGTGACTTACACCTGTAACCCCAGCACTGTCGGAGGCCAAGGCAGGATGACGGTTTGAGGCAATAAGTTTGAAACCAGCCTGGGCAACATGGCAAGACCCCATCTCTACAACAATAAAAATTAAAAAAAAAATTAGCCAGGCATGGAAGTGCATGCCTGCAGTCCTAGCTACTCAGGATGCTGAGACAGGAGGATTGCCTGAGCCCAGGTTGCAGTGAGTTATGATCATGCCACTGCACTCCGGCACTACTGCCTGGGCAACAGAGTGATATCTTATCTCTAAAAGAAGAAGAAGAAGAAGAAAACATAGATCTATTTCCAAATTATCACGGAACATTTATTCTCTTTTCTCTTTTCCCTATTTAAACACCTTCAACATGTTCATATAATGCCCAGAAAATCCCCCCATAATTGCAACATTAAAAAAACAAACAAAACAAGCCAGATGCGGTGGCTCATGCCTACAATCCCAGCATTTTGGGAGGCTGAAGCGGGTGGATCATCTGAGGTCAGGAGTTTGAGACCAGCCTGAACAATATGGAGAAACCCTATCTTTACTCAAAACACAAAATTATCCAGGCGTGGTGGCACATGCCCGTAATCCCACCTACTCAGGAGGCTGAGGCAGGAGAATCGCTTGAAACCGGGAGGCGGAGGTTGTGGGGTGAGCCGAGATCACCTCATTGCACTCTAACCTAGGCAACAAGAGTGAAACTCTGCCTCAAAAAGAAAAAAAGTCTAAATACATTCATTTTTACTGTTGCTTTACATATTTGGGTTTTAAAATAAAGAATAACTTTATTCTGAAACTCTGACTTGATTACTTGAGTGGAAATCAATTACAAACATCAATGAACACACTTTTATTATTTATTTGTTTATTTTTGTAGAGACGGGGTCTCACTATGCTGCCCAGGCTCGTATTGAACTCCTGGCCTCAAGTAATCCTCCCACCTCAGCCTCCCAAAGTACTGGGATTACAGGCATGTGCAACCGTCCCCAGCTGATACACTTTGAAAATGTATTTTGTTTTACCAAGAACTTCTTTAGTAAAAATTGTATATGTTTAAGGTATACAACTTGATATTTAGATCCATGTATACATTGTGAAATAATTGCCATAATCAAGCTAATTAATATATCCATTTACCAATTACACCTCAGTAAAGCTGAAAAAAGGAACCCTTTCAATAAAACAACATAACAGGTAAAATAGTTAAAAATGTAAACATCAACATAAAACTGCAGTAACTAAACTCATGTCCTAAGTAATTTATTTTATTGTAATTCTCTTGACTTTCATTATCAAATATTTGTTCATCACTCCTGCCTTGCTTATTTTTCACAGAAGCCTAAGGAATTGTATCCTAATTTCTTCTAAGTTTTCTCATTCTGAAATTCATCTTAGATTACAGTTTGTCTTACCACCGTCAGCTGCTTTCACCATATATAGTTTAAGGTTTAAATCTAGGAATAAATCTAGAATTTGTATACCATATTTCAGAGAAGAAGCTGCTGAAATAAATAAAGTTGTGACCCACCATGAGTTATTGTGTCCTTTAACTTCTATATGGCCCTTTCCTCTTCCCTGGCATCCCATTTGCTCCTTCCACAGTTCAGATGGTACCCAGAAGTGCATAACTGGTAAAATCTAGGATAAATGAACATGGTGAATGGCCAGTAAAAATAACCATCCTATTTGAGCTGCAAAATCAATCCTCATTGAAGTACTTGTTTCACAGGGAAAAGATTACTCAATGATTCTTGAGGAGAATGAAATCATAAGACTGAACTCTACTTGACTTTAACGAACATCTGATTTATAGCTTAACAGTTTTACAGAATGAGTTAAAAGAATTTTACCTCAACTTCACAGTGATGAACATGACAAGATATGAAATTAAAGAATGATACCACGATTAACCTCAAATAAATATCAGACTTTGGAAGCGGGAGCAGTAAACTGATTGATTATCTTCATCTTTGATAGAGTTTTATCACTAGAGCTACTAATATGTGGCATTGAAGTGTCAATCATTATTTAGTGCTAAAATTACTACTATGAATATATTTTTCTTCTTTATGAAACAGATGTATTCTTGAAGCTTTGAAAAAATAAATTTCATATAGTAAGCCATATTTAAGATGCTGGGAGTGTTCCTATGCAAAGGTATTTCCAATTATAAATCCAAGTATACCTCTATTTTTAAAAATCCCCAGCTTACTATATATTTTTAAGTCTATGTTTTAATATGCCAGATTTTCTTAAAGCAGATAACCCATAAATAACACTAATTTATGCAGTTCTTTGATTGTGGCCCACTAAGAGATAATATAAAGAGTTGCCACTCAGCATCATACAAACATGTTGGAGAAAAATTGCAAAATAGATCTTGCCCATTTATTAACCTGCATATTTTTTGAAAATGTCTTATTATTCTTCTGTAATTATCTCATGCAAGCCCAACATATTCATTTAAAAAGGAAATAGATTATGTAAAAATTATGATGAATAGGGTATAAGAGAAAACATCTTGCTCATAAAATGCCTAATATTAAAAATATTTTTTGCACCCATATTTTATCAAGTATTGTTTGTAGATTTATATGTGGTTAATAGTTTGACAATTTTTCTCATTACTATAATTCATTTTATTAAAATGTTATTTTCACTGCTGTATAATATTCCACTGTTTGCCCATGTTACTAATGAGGGCCACTTAAATTACTTCCAGGTTTTCACTATTAAAGCCATTGCTGCGAACAACCTTGTAGATATTTTTGTGCACATGTGTAAGAGTTTCTCATGCAGAGAAGTGAAATTGCTGGGCCATAGGATATACATTCTCCCAAATTTATTTGTTTCTTCCAAATTGGTCTACTAGATATTTGTACCTTCTTACCAGCAATTTAATAGCCACATTCTCTTCTCAAGTTAAAATAAACTAAAACTGCAAGCATCAATATGGTTGAATCTCTCAAAACATTACTTTTGGCTCACGTTTTAAAAAATTGTTAACCTTTCTTTATTTTTTAGTTTTTTAGAGACAGAAACTTGCTATGTTGCCCAGGCTGGCCTTGAACTTCTGGGCTCAAGCTATCCTCCCACCTTAGCTTCGTGAATAGCTGGGATCAGATGCATGAGGCACCTCACCCAGCTCTTGAAAACCTTATTTTTGAATGAAACAATTTAAGTACAAGTTTAAATCTTCCCAAAACAAGTGTATATGTGTATATGTGTATGTGTACACATATATATTTATATAAAATCATACATAATACTGATAATCCAATATAAGTAATAGTATACATTATAAACACAGTCATGCACAGCTAACTGGCATGTATATGTTCTGAGAAGTGTTGTTAGATGATTTTTGTCATTGTGTGAACATTTTAAGATAGAAACATTCAGAGAGGAAAAGAGGTGAATGGGATGGATAGGTGGGGTTTCAGCAACCTCTGTAAGATTTGTTCTGTTGTAAGAAAATCTGAAGGAAATGTGACAGGATGGTGGCACCATTTTATATAAGAGGGAAGTACGAGAATATTTACTGTTTTCTGTACTTTTCAGTAAGCTTAAAAAAATCATAAAGCAAAAATAGAAATAAAAATGTTTTGAGTTTAGGTAAAAACTAAGGTCCTTTTGAAATAGCATTTAAGTCATGAAATACAGACACATGATGCTATGTTTTACAACAATGGTCATTTATGTGTACAAATATCTTGACGGCAAGTTGTCCTAGAATATAGAAGTATATGTACAATGTAGCACTAATCACAATAGCAAAGACATAGAATCGACCTAGGTGCCCACCATCAGTGGATTGGATAAAAAGAAATGTGGTACATATATGTCATGGAATACTACACAGCCATAAAAATGAATGAAACCATATCCTTTGCAGCAATACAGATGCAGCTGGAGGCTATTTTCCTAAGTGAATTAACTCAGAAATAAAAAAACCAGTACCACAAGTTCTCAGTGAGATTTATAAGTGGGAGCTAAACATTGGGTACTGATGGTCATAAAGATGGCATCAACAGACATGGGGAACTAATAGAGCAGGGAAAGGTTTTAAAACTGTTGGGTACTATGCTCAGTACCTGGGTGGTGGAATTATTTGCATCCCAAACTTCAGCATCATGCAATATACTCATGTAACAAACCCACATATGTATGCCCTGCATCTAAAATAAAAGTTGAAATTATTTTTTAAAAGGTGTAGTTCCAGTATCATAACAATATCACATTTCTTGAGGTAGTCTGTCCAGGTATTCTTGCCTTGGTCCTCACTGCCATTCTATGAAGTAGTCAGGGTGGCACAACCACCTTTATCTTATACATGAGGAAATTCAGCCTCAGTGAGCTTCATCGACTTGCCCACTATCAGCTGTAGAGTTAATTTGGGCCCAGGTCAACACTAGAGCCCAGAACTCCTCCCCAGGCCAATGCTTTTTCTCCTAACTCTGCCACACAACCCCTCTGCATCTCTCAATCCATGAGAAGAAAGGACAGGCACAAAGTAAGGATGCATCTGTTACATATCAAGCCTTCAGACCAAAATAACAGAAACCATCCATTATGCAGCTAGTTTATCTGCAGACCAAGTCTTCCTGCCCAGCCAGAGGGGAGCACAACCCTAGGCAAGGCCTCTCTGAGGGCCCCTTCTAAGGGACACAGATGTTGCATATTTCTTGTGCTACTATTCCTCATAGAAATGATAAATTGTGAAATATGGAAGAGAGTAATTACTAGGAAAAAAGGATGCATTTACATGATCAAAAAATGTATAATTTCTTACTACATCCTCAGTGACCCTGTAGCTTAAAACAGGGTAGGCTGGAATGGGACTGTCCTAGTTTTTACTCGGCAGAAGACAGCTGGCATTCATGTGTAATGACCCATAAGAAAAATTAAATCTAAAACTTTAAGTTAATCAGTGTTCTCCAAAATTCAGCGAAAAATAAATAAAAGAGAAACATGGGATTCTGACACCTTCAGAAACTAAACATCTGAAGCTGTAAATTTCTCTCTTTACTCTAGCAGTTCTACTTTCAAAACTGTGAACCAACTGTGAAATAACTGATTTTGGGAAGAATTAAAAGATAAGTCTTAGAAACAGCTAATATAAATGTCCCTCTCCAAATTAAATCAGTGGGGTGCTAGTTTTAATGTCTCTTCTTATTAGCTCATAATTAGGATTCTGTATAAGCAATTACAATATTCACGTCTCTGGAATAGTTTAGGTGGAGTTTTGACCTATGGTGGTACAATTTAAACAACCAGTAATAGCCAGTCCTACAATTCTATGATTAGGGCTTCCTTTACTGGGCCCTAACATTTATTTCATTTTCCTGCAATCTTCCCCCCTTTTTTTTCCTCCAGAGAAAAACTTTTACTCCCTTGCTCTGCTAAAGAATCCTGTATCCTATTACTAACAGCTTTGTTATGTTTTGTTTTCTAACAAAGGAGACCTTATGAAGTGAACCTACCAGCACTAAGGTTCAAATGGCCTAATTGCCAAATCCACTTTTTCAAGTCTCATCCTACAGCCCTAGCAGGATTTGGCAGTCCTTATCAACTCTTCTATCTTAAAATCTCTCCACATTTTCCTCCCGAACACACTCCCCTGATTCTCTTCTAACTCTCTAAACCTCCTTCCAAGTCTCGTGTGCATATTTCTCCTCTTTTTCATATTCATGTATGCTTTTAATAATTCCTTCCTTCTTCTTGCTTGTTTTCTTATTCCACATGCTTCCTTTGGGTTCTCCTACCCATTTCCTATGGCTTTAATTATTATCTATAAGTTAGTACCACATAAATCTATACTTCACAGTTAGTCTCTTTTTTGAAAACTTAAGCCCAATCCATTCTCTGTATTGCTATTAGAAATATTCTTTTTTAAAAATAATCCCTTTCCAGTCAATTTATCTACAGAAAATAAATTATAAAAATAATTCCACCTCCTCATTCTTTTTTGAAAAATGTGATGGCTCCTTTGCCTGAAGGACAAAGTCCAAATTTCTTAGTGTTGCATACAAAACATTCTACAGTATGTCTTTGCATACTTTTCCAGTCTCATAATTCCTGCACCATATTACAGCCAGGCCTCACCAGCCCTCCTTCATTCCTTTGTGTCTTTGCTACATTGACCAAATTTCTACGATCAAGAGCATCAGGACATAAGGTCTGATAAGCAAACTTCTACGAGGGTAAAAGGACTCACTTGGAGTCTAGACTGTCCTGAGAAACCTGGAACATTAAGTTGACATTTTCCTGCAGAGGCCATTCCTAGCTGTGCCCACAGAGTTTCATTTTGTTCTTCATCATCGTAGAAAATTTCAAAATGTTCACACTTACATGTAATGTATTTGCAGAATCTCATATTAAAAAAAAACCCCATGGTAAGAAGAAAAATATTCCTCTAGCTGAGTTAACCAACAAATTAATTCTAGAAGTGTAGAGGAAGGAAAGAGACATTCAAATACGTGCAATGAAACAGATCAGTTGCAGGAACATTGATAATCAAGGAAGGAATGCTGCTGCAGGCAGATGTTTCTCGCACAACCTGCAAACTCCAAACCATCCTGCAAGCTAAATGTGACTTACTCAGTGAATATGTTTCTCACTCTGTGCTCCTATAACATCAAATTTATGCCTTGATTATAGCCCACAGTATACTTATCTGTAACGACTTGATTTTATGTCCATCTTCCCAGTCTGTGAGCTCCTTGTAGATAGGCAAAACACCTGGCATCGAGCAGATGCTCATAAAGGAGTAATGAACTCACCCTTTAGAAACAGCATTGCCTCGGACACTATAAAGTTTTTAAAAACCTTTCTGAAATCATAGCAATGAATACATTAAGTGCAATTTGGTCAAAGAAATTATGAACACTGTTATAACACATTCTATACGAAGACTCTCTCATTAAACCAACATGTTCATAAAACAATCTGTACTGACATGGAGTTAGAGATAACTGACCCAGGACACTACAAGTTCTCCAAATAGCATAAAGTAATTCTACTGACACAAAATATTTATGCTTGAAAATCCAAGCTTAAAAAGCTGACAAATATTTCTATCACAGTCTCACTTCCATTTTGTCAAAATCCACTAAGAACTAATTACATGAATTCATATTACAAAAGAAAGTCTTGCCCCAGTGAACAGTGTTAATTTTCTAGCTATGAAAGGTGGAAATGCAGAGTGCCCAGGAGATAAGGACATCTGTCCAAAATGCCAGGCAGTTACCAAAAAAGTTATTATAGTAATTCTTTTTCTTATTTTCCCATCTCTAATATTCCTGTTTCTGTTCCTTTCTTGATATTTCACATTTGTACAACTTCCTTCTCTACAATTTAGCTCTTTATTTAGCTCACAAAGTAGGCATTATACTAAGGAGGTAGAGTATTCGTCTTTGGCGTCAGTACCAGTTGCCCTTAGCAACCACTACTTGAAGGGAAACCTTATTTTCATCTGCTAACTCCAAATAGGACTAAAGGGTCAACTGCAGAGCAATTGTAAACGGCAGGTATTAAACTGGAAAATTGCTCAATGTAGGACCCTCTTTCATTTGAATTATTCCAGTGGCATTGGGTGTTTTGTTCACAAATATTTCATAAGTCACAGGATTTATAAATCGGTTTTTAAATGATACTTATGAAAAGTAGAACTACACATTCCAACTTGAGATCTCTTTATTATTGGAGCTATGGAGAGGAATCACATAATTAACACAAGTCTAATGCAAACAAAGATAAGTGAAGGGAATATTCTTTTCAAATATATTATGCCAAATACTCTGAAACTATAACTCCTTTTGAATTTACTGATTTTTGAGTTCAAGTTTCCAAAAACCTATGCTAAGAAGCAAAGCCAGTTTGCTCTCTATTATTAGTTTAAGCTAATAAACACAGTGGTTAAGAGGCTAATAATTCTGAATATTTTGAATCATTTTCTGATACATAACAATTCTTTAGGAAATATTAAGGAAAACATAAGAGATAAAGGATGCATATAATTTTCATTATTTTTATAATTCTTAAAGGACATCTATATATAATTTATATACGGTATTCTAAATGAAATTATACTTTAGCATCTTTCCTATGAAGAATGGAAAAAAAACTGCAAAAGAACACATACAGTTTCACTATTGCTGTGGCTTAAGAAATAAAAAGTATTGCACTATTAGGCTTTTTTTTTTTTTTCCTTAATAACAGATTTCAGGAGGCATGGGCTGTCCCATATGAGAGTTCTGCATGTGGTTGGGGGAACAGATGTTGACAGCAGCAGCAGCCTTTATGTTGACACTTCACAGGCTTTGCCTCTTCTGTAAATCTTTTGTAGATTTACAAGTAACTGGGAACATCAATGTTTTACATTAAGTAAACTTGATTCAATAGTAGGTGACAAGAAATTTTACTAGTCCTCTGTCCACAACTGTAAATAGGGAACAAACTTTCCTTTCATGAAACACACAATTCAGTGAGGGAGATGAGGTAAAGAGAAGAGCGGGAACCAAAGAACAGAGATTCAAAAGAAGGTAAAAAAAAATTTAGGAAGAGTAACTTGAAAATATGATGATGATGATGATGATGATGATGAAATTGTATTAATAAACATAGGACAGAAACCATGTTTGACTGTAACAAATTAATTCTGTGGAAACAGCATGTTTTCTTTTTCTTTTCTTTTCTTTTTTGTTTTTTTGAAAATGGGATCTCGGCTCGCTGCAACCTCTGCCTCCTGGGTTCAGGTGATTCTCTTGCCTCAGCCTCCTGAGTAGCTGAGACTACAGCACCCGCCACCATACCCAGCTAATTTTGATATTTTTAGTAGAGACGGGGTTTCACCATGTTAGCCAGGCTGGTGTCAAACTCCTGGTCTCAAGTGATCCGCTCACCTCAGCCTCCCAAAGTGCTGGGATTATAGATGTGAGCAACCGTGCCTGGCCATTTTCATGCTTTTGTAAGCCACTCCAGCTAAATCTGGAAATTCAAGTTACAAGTTTAATCTTGTACTCTTTAAGTAACTCTGAAATAACTAAATAACCCTTGAAACAGAAGAAAAATCAGTTACCCAATCAGATTACCATCAACTTACTATGGGTTTTTGTTTTGTTTTTCACTTCCCTGTTGCACTGAGGTTGAAAACACACACACACACACACACACACTTGTTTTTGACTAGAAAAACTAAATATAGCTAAGTTATTTTTAAACTGCATGCAATGTCACTGAATTATAATGTATTTCAAGTATGTAAATTTTACTACAGTACCAATAATTTTAAAACTTTTACCATTTGCCTAATACTTTGTGAGTATAAGTATATATAATACTCCAATTTTTAGTTAAACACAAATTCTCAGCTACTACAAAGTCTGCCACCTCTGAAACTTTCTAAAGGGACTGAAATGCTCCAGTGTGGGTCTCTCACAAATGTGTTTTACTCTGTTAGCCAGGCTGCTGCTTGGGATTCCCCATCTGCCAGATGCTCCTTAACTTTTCTGGGTCGATGCTCCCTCATCCAGTCCTCCTTGGACAAATGACCACTTTGGATGAGTTAGGGCTGTTGCTTGAGATCAAAGAATGCTTCTTTTTGGTGGAGATTTTCTGTTTTGTTTTTTCTGTGTGAAGGCCAGCTATGTACCAGAAGAATTAGACTCATGACTTAAGGTCCCTTAGTCACTGTCCCCTCGTCTCTGCTCTTACTCATTCTGTTCCACCATTGACGCTTGAAAGCACCACAGGTTTGTAGAGCTATGGGAGTAGCTGCACGGTTTTTGTTTTCTAACCAGGACTCCAGACAGTTATATCTGTTAAGTTCATTTACTTTAAACCTCAAAATTAACTGCAAATAGGCCATCAATAAATTCCCAACTGCAAGAACTTTGAGTGAGTAATGAACACTTAATGACTTAAGGTTACATTTTTAATAGTCAAAACTCTTTAATTATTGTATAGCTATAATGTCCGTCTCACTCTAAAGAATTGTTTTTACTCTAACATGTGCTCTGTTTTGCTATGAAATATTTCTTGAGGTAATAAGTTTTCACCAAGCTTATATTTTTGGGCAACTCAGATACGAGAAAAAAACACACCAAAAGACCAAAAATTTTTAAAACTCACTTTTCTTGCAATCATAGACATTTTTCATTATTATAGAACATTCAAACAAGTTAGGTGGACAAATATTGTCTATAGATAAATGAGATGCAATTTTAATAAAGAATTTGAAGAATGACATTAAATGCTGTCTGAAACCTTTTATATTTTTTAATGTATGACCATACTCCATATATACTTAGATAACTTATCCAGAAATCTCAACTGTATTGAACATTGCTGAGAGAAATAAACAATAATTTTAACAGATATGATGACAGTAAAAATTGATTGCATATGTTTTGGCACTAAAACTCATATATTTATTTACAAGTGGGAACTCCATGCTGCCACAGAGACCTGTAAATTCTCCTTTTAGGTATACTGTAATTTGGATCAGTTTCTTCATCTGGTTTCCCAAAGCATAAACAATAAGAAGCTGCAAATGAAGAAGAATAAAGATATAGAAATGCTGGAAGTAAACTTGGATCCTAGTCTGGACTTAGATAATGGGAAAGAAAGAAACTCTCTTAAAAGAGTGAACTTTAAGAACCTAGTAATCTGGGAGATCTTGAAGAGCCCCTGAAGGTGCTGTGTTGCACAAAAGAAGATGTTCTGAATGCTATTTCTGAAACCTCAAATCAAGTGTGAACTCTGCTCAGTGTAGTTAGATTAAGAAAGTAACGTAACATGCATTTAGAACACTTTAAAAAGTGATCAGTATTGGGAGGCCGAGGCAGGTAGATCACGAGGTCAAGAAATTGAGACCATCATGGCCAATATGGTGAAACCCGTCTCCACTAAAAATTACAAAAATTAGCTGGGCGTGGTGATGTGCACGGGTAGTCCCAGCTACTTGGGAGGTTGAGGCAGGAGAATCGCTTGAACCTGGGAGGCGGAGGTTGCAATGAGCTGAGATCACACCACTGCATTTCAGCCTGGGGGACAGAGAGAGATTCCATCTCAAAAAAAAAAAAAAAAAAAGAAAAAAAAAAAAGAAAAAAAAAGTGATCAATAAAATGGCTAGCATTTTGCAAATCAGAGCTCTTATGGGTTGTTTTCACTTCTTAGGAAAAATATTTCATTTGTTTTTCCTAGAAAAAGCCAAATAAATGAAACATCATTCTACAGTTTGAGACACAATGCTTATAATATAAACAGAAGTAAAATGTTACTCAGGACTTTCCTAAACTTACTTTGTATCTGTCATTTGCCTAGCACTTCAAGTTTGCTTTCACTTTTTATCTCCTTAAATCCCCATAATGTTCTTCCCGGTCCAAATCAGATGGCTTTTTTTCTGAACTTCTTGGAGCACTGTAAATATGGTTACATGTATTGTCATTGTCGACTCACTGTCTGTCTCAACTAGCCATGTGCTCCTTGAAGGCAGGGCCTATGGTTCCTTTTGTCTCTGTTGTCCTCAGGATAGTGTTTGGAGCATGGTAGACACTCAATATGTTTGCTGAACAGATTAAATAGAAGTATAGGTCATGACCTCTCTGCTAAGGAGTTCATAGCTTTTCTGGGGAAGGTAGATAAGACATAAATAATACAAATAACATAATGAGGAAGATGATTTTCCGCTCAAATATGTGGTCCAGACAATCAACGTCAGTGGAAACAGAGCAGAGAGCAATATTGGCTTAAATGTCCAGTAAAGCTTCATACACAGCCTTGAAGAATCTTGGTGTTGATGCTACTTCTGGCTGCTCAAGGTAACTCATCTTCACTATCTAAATGTAATTTATAGATTCTATAAATTAAACACAAGAGTTATACAATTAACTGATAAATTAAGAACTGTCCTAAAATATATTTAATTACACACACACATTCTAAATCTGCATTACTCAGATTATATTTACAGTGACAAAAATCAGTAGATAATTATATAGGATCATATCATTTAGCCCTTTTATGACTTTCTGAGATATGTTCCCTTATTTGATAGACTAACCTAATTTTTTCTGAAGAAATAAACAGATACAGAACACCTGAGTAACATTAAAAGAAGGAACAAAACAATAAAATCAAACAAAGATATTAGATTCTTATCTCATAACATGTACCACAATAGTCCCAGATGTATTAAAGACTTAAAAGTAAAAAAAAAAAAAAAAAAAAAAAAAAAAAACCCATAAAGATTCGCAAAGTAAAGATGGGCAGTGAAGTAATTTATAATTTCATCTTACAGATGCAATACAGGACACATTTTTAAAAGTTATTATGAAAAATAAAAATACCCTTAACAAAAATCAAGATACAAGACAAACTGGCAAAAGTATTTACAGCTTACATCAAAGAAAAATGACAATTTTCACATACACATATGAAACAATAAAAGGATCATCAATCCAACAGAAAAGTGGGTATACTGTGAATAGCTACTTCTTAGAAAAATAAAGTGCTAATAGTTACTAAACATATGAAATGTTCATTAACCTCATATATTAACAAGAGAAATGTAAATTAAAACTATATTGAGCTATCATTTTGACCTATCAGCTCAAGGAAACATCACAAAATTTGATAATATACTTTGTTGGCAAGGTTCAAAGTCTTACTCTTTCTTATATTGGAAACGGGTAGGACCCCATGTGAAGCAATAGCAAATCTGCCAAAATTTTACACAGTTTGACCCAGTCATGTTATGAACTGAATTTTCAACATATTAAAGTCCATATGTTGAAGCATGAACCCCCAATGTGATATTATTAGGAGGTGGGACATTTGGGAGGTAAATCAGGTTTCGATGAGGTCATGAAGATGAAGCCCCATAATGGGGTCAACATCCTTGAAAAAGAAGAGACACCACAGCTCTCTCTCTCTAAGCATGCACAAAGAAGAGGTCACATGATCACGCAGCTAGGTGGCAACTAACTGCAAGCTAGGAAGAGGACCCTTACTAAGAATCGAATCTGTTGGCATTTTGATCTAGGACTTTCCTGCCTCTAGAACTGTGAGAAATAAATGTCTATTGTTTAAGCCACTCAGCAATGGTATTTTCTTAGAGGAGCCCAAGATACATTTATAGGAAGTTATCCTCTTGATAACTAACACACAAGTAAAATGACATTCATATAAGCATTTTCATTGAAATATGATAGATGATACTAGAAATAATTGAAGGCAGTTAAATAACTTAGTTCATATCAATTTGATGGAATTCTGTGTACTATGAAAATGAGTAAGGCAGTACTGTATAAACTGGTAAGGCATAATACAGTGTGTATTATATAACATTTATGAAAAGAAGTAAACCTTACATCGATAGTGATTATGTATACAACATCTCTGAAGGATATAAAAAATGCAAGGATAGTAGTTGTCTCTGTAGTAGGAAATTGGTTGTCAGGGGGCCAGGAATGGGGTGGAAGAATTCTCACTGTTAACCATCAAACATCTTTTGATTTAGTATTATATGCATATATATCCAGTTCAAAAGAAAAGGAACAAAACCAGTATATGTTGGAATGCATATAATTTTGTTAACTAAAAACTGAGCTTCTATTCAGAACAGTATGTTTCTCTTGACTGAGGGATTTCTTCTAAGCAAACTACTTAGTGAGTAGCCAGAAACTTTTTGTATCCAGACAGAAATCATTGAATTAGGACCTCAGCTCTTTGGGTCCAGGCTTTCAATACAGGTTACTAAAATAGATAAAATAGAACTTACGAACCAAATCAGAGTTTGCCTGGATTCATTCAATCATTCCGCACAACACATAGCCCTACACTCTCTCTCTTCATCTTTTTAATGACCTTTGCTCTTTTTTGCTCAGTGTGCTTATTTGTGCTTGTTTCGTTTTTGGCCTGAAGTACAAACAAACAATATAGAGGGAGGGACAATGGTGTAGGCCAAGAGATGTAGCCCAATGGAAATGTTTCTTAAGAATTACAAAGCGGAGAAATGGAACAATGCCTAGGGGCCTCAGAAATACACAGACACACACGCATACACACAGAAATACACGCATACACACACACAGACACATATGCATACACACACATTCTTTATCATATGCCAGCATTATTAATTCACATTAACAAATGTAACTTTTTGTTATTTCATAAATTAATATGTCAATATTTGGAAGATTTTCATAACTAGTGAACTAAAACTTTCCAAATGACAATGCATAGAATTACATAGATAACATGGGTAAAGGCCCATTCAAAGTGCATGAAAACAACACTTTTTTTCTTGCATTATAATTTTTGATTGACAGACAATTGTACCTATTTTGGAGATACAGTGTGATATTTTGATAGACGTATACAATGGGTAATGATCAATATCAGGGTCTGATACTAATGCCCAGGTGGCAGAGGCAAGTCTATCTCAAAGACACTGATGAAAGATTTTTGGAAACTTTCACTGTCTGCCTCTGTGGATGGAGTTTTCCAGGCAAAATAGTTAAGAAATAGTTTCTTGGAAAGAAACCACAATACTTTGTCGGTGCAGGCTCTCACTCCACTACATGGATGTGCCTTAAAATTGGCAAGCAACTAGGATCTTTTCTGTAGATAACCTCCAGTGTCAGGGAAGTGTAGGATGCCATTGCTGCCAGTGTACACAAAAGCCTCAGGATCTGACTGAGGAAGGATCTTGAATGAATAAGGACCTTGGTGACTATGGATGGTGGAACCACACTCATTCAGAATAGAAAGGCTGAGAGAACAATGTCGGGCTTTTTGTTCTTGCTTTATAGAGACCACGTGATCATGCCATGTGCATAATAGGTAATGATTATACATACATGAACAGAGTTTTCTTGTAGGGTTTGGAATCAAAGGCCTGTGTGTTGACATTGACCATGTGGGTTGGTAAACTAAGTCTCAGTTTCATTATTACTAAAATAAAGATACCAATGGCTTTCTCACAGGTTAAGACTTTCCACGAGGACAGAAATGACATGAAAACATAAAAGAAAAACTAGCTGTTAACAACAATTATAAAATTATAAGCTCCAGACAATGTAAACCTAAAAATTTTGACGTAGTTACTTTATTCATCATAACTTGGTAAGTTGGTAAGCAGTTACACAAATGGAATTCTTTTTTTTTTTTTTTAACCACACCAAACACTTGAACCCAGGCATTCCTAAGAGACATCTAAACCATGTACAGTTAAGATCAGCTGGGCAAGAGTAAAAGTATATGTGGGCTGGGCGCAGTGGCTCATGCCTGCAATCCCAGCACTTTGGGAGGCTGAGGCGGGCGGATCACGACGTCAAGAGATCGAGACCATCCTGGCTAACACGGTGAAACCCCATCTCTACTAAAAATACAAAAAATTTACCGAGCGTGGTGGCGGGCACCTGTATTCCCAGCTACTCCGGAGGCTGAGACAGGAGAATGGCATGAACCCAGGAGGCGGAGCTCGCAGTGAACCGAGATTGCACCACTGCACTCCAGCCTGGGCGACAGAGCAAGACTCTGTCTCAAAAAAAAAAAAAAAAAAAAAAAAAAGTAAATGTGGCTAACAAACACTTGCTTCGAGCTCCCACCAAAGACCAGAGTCCAAGAGTGCGTGAGAATGTGTGTGCTGATTTATCCCTCCTCTGACCACAGGTACCTGAAAATGCGGGATTCTGAGAGCCTCAGAGAGTCTGATAGCAAAGGCTTGGCTTTGGAGTTCAGACACATTTTAGTTCGAGAACTAGTTTTAACACTTAGTATTTGTATGAACTTGAGTTAATTACCCATAATTTCTCCACTTACAAAATTATGGTAAAACACGTGAAGCAGTAAGGACTCCATCTTCCATCCTCTGCATCCAGGCCAAGGAAGACACTCTGAGTTAACAAATCACATATGACTGAGGGCAGAGCCATCCTTAAAGAAGGTGTCTTCTCCAGAGAAGGTAGTGAGACATCTCTAGGTGGGGTAGCCATCAGCTCCTCTTTTCAACATAAAAACATAAAGAGGCTCCTGGAGGAGCCTTTCTCCTCTCTCTTTGGTTAAGTGTTAAAAAATCAGCAGATTAGGTCTTTCCCTTCCACAACCCTTTCATCCTCACCACCCTGGCCTTGACCAATTAAAGACTCACTGGAGCTCCTAAAATAGAAGATACCAGGAATAATCTATTTTCATTATGAATTAATTTAAAGAGCTTACTTTCATGATTCTTTAAAGAGATAGAAAATTTATTAAGAGCAAAATAGGGGTATAAGAGGAGTCCTTTGAGGGCTGGATTCCTGTGAGAGGGAAAGAGGCCACGGCAGAGAACTTGGACGGCCAAGAGTGGGTTGAAGCACTTGATGTCTGAGCACTGAAGGGAAGGTCAAAAAAGCAGAATGGAAGGAAGCAACGAAGACACAAGTGTGGGGGCCAAAGGAAAAGAAAAAGGGACAGATCCTGTTTTGTAAACTGAAAATAAGGAGAGAATCTGAGGATAGTAGAGCTGGAAGAAATTTAGAAGATTATCACTTCCAGGACCTTCAGAAGCAAACACCTTTAGGGTCAGGCAGGGAGTGTTAATCAGGGAAGTTGGCTGGTTGTGATACAATAGATATTGGAGGAGACTATGGGGAACTAGAGCAAGCATTTTGTTCCTAAAAACAATATAGAGGATTTTTTGTTTTGTTTTGTTTTGTTTTTTTAATACTGTGCTGGCCAAAGAACATAACCACGCAAGGAATTTGTCCAATCCCTGTAATGTTACAGATGGGACTGCTGAGCATTAAAATATATAAGGAAATGTTTTACGATGCGGCCTTGGACAGAGATAACTCTACTGAGGCTCTTTTCTCCACATACTGCAAAGCTGGGACCATGGATCTGAAGGATCTCACAAGAAGGAGGTCACTCCAGGAAATCCTCAAGTCCTGGGGAACTCCAGGATTTTTTCAGTTCCCCCTTAGGGAAGAACTCATTTTAATCTCCAAGACAACCCAGGAGCAAGTCTAGGATAGGTCTAGAGAAACCTCAAGGGAAAATTTAAATATTTTAGACTGACTCCATATTCTATAAGTTAGAAAGGGGCACTGAAGGTATTGAAAGGGAATGGTTCACAGGTTTATCCCATGAAAACTCTATCACATCTTCTGAATGTCCTATCACACTATGATGGTGATAAGCTGTGGGGATAAGCTTAAAGGGGCAACTGTGAAGGCACAAGATCCAGAACAAAAGCTGGTAAAACAGGTTTACTTAGGGCATGCATGCAGAGGCTGCATCTTTTGGGCCACATAAGTCATACTGTCATCAATATTATGGATTTGAAGCATCTATGGTTTTAATGTCAAACATTAATTATCCATCCTTGACTAGTTCAAAGAGAGAAATTTTGAATCTGGGTTTGAATTTCAGTTCTGCTACTTATTAGCTAGCTGACACAAGGAAAAAATTACTTCACTCTTCAGTGGCATACTTTTCTTGCCTGTAAAATAGAGATAATAAAACTTATCCAGGAGGGTTGTGATGCTAAGAGGTAACATGTAGATGCAAAGAGCCCAACAGAGAATAATTACTCAATGAATAAAAGCTGTTATCTCTTATCATTATTGTTATTGTTATCATAATAGTAGTTACAGACTAGCATCATCACACAGCAAGCCCCCATTGCTTTCTTCTCACATACACAGAAAGCCCCATTGCTTTCTTCTCACGTCCTCAATGTAACTTCCCAAACATGCAGGATCTGCGTGCTCTCTGAGAGCTCTAATAAATGCACAGCTCACTCAACTTGCATCCTGGTTTACAGAAGCAAGTAACAGGAGAAGCAGGACTTTCATAGCCCTTCCACACTTTTTTACTCAAGCGCTTTGGTATACAATTACTAAGCAGTGTTTCCAGCAGCTTGTGATTTGCAGTAAGTAATTGCAGTCTAGTGCTCTTTCTTCTGTTGCCACTTGCTAAACACCCACTTAAAAGTATCAGATCACAAAATTCACTACAAATTGAAATTTATGTTTCCTTTTGGGTTATTTGGGACTAATCCAACAAAGCCAACAAGGAAACACAATGTAATGTATACTTTTAGTTTCATAACACTACCTTGGTTATTTTTATACTTAATTGAAACGGGATATTTCCTCTTATATTTTTGTTAATGTGGATTTGGAGGGGGGGTTCTAGACAATGAATTTACACTACCAAATGTTAGGCAAAGTAACGAGAAGCAAAATTAACTTACTGAAGCATTTTAATGAGTAAAAAATGGTTATCTATTGCCTAAATAAGTCAAGGTTTTTCTTTCTAAAGGTATCTTCATTTCATTGGCTGTGATTTTGTTTAATTTGAGAGAGAAGGCAAGAGTGTTATCCTCCAATTGGAAACTATCATGGATGGTATTCCTGCTCCTACTCTTCAGAATTTTAGTATGAACAAAATAAGCTGATCCAAACACACACTAACTGACTGGTGGATAAACACACTGTGGTATATCCACACAACTGAATATTATTTAGCAGCAAAAAGAAATGAAATATTCATACATGCTACACCATGAATGTACCTTGAAAACATCAAGTGAAAGAAAAGGCACAAAGGGCCACATATTACATGATTCTATTTATACCAAATGTCCAGAATAGGCAAACACATAGAGATAAAAAATGGATAGAAGGTTACCTAGGAAAGGGGTGGTGGTAGGGGATGCAGAGTACTGCTTATGGACAAGGAGGCTTCTTTTTCAGAATAATAAAAATATTTTGGAATTCCATAGTGATAATGGTTGTTTAGCTCTGTGGATATCCTAAAACCCACTGAATTTTATACTTTTTAAAAATTTTTTTATTTTTGAGACAGAGCCTTGCTCTGTCACCCAGCCCAGGCTGGAGTACAGTGGCACGATCTCGGCTCACTGCAACCTCTGCCTCCTATGTTCAAGCTATCCTCCTGCCTCAGCCTTCTGAGTAGCTGGGATTACAGGCATACGCCACCACATCCGGCTAATTTTTGTAATTTTAGTAGAGACAGGGTTTCATCATGTTGCCCAGTCTGGTCTCGAACTCCTGACCTCAGGTGATCTGCCCTCCTCAGCCTCCCAAAGTGGGGATTACAGATGTGAGCCACCATGCCTGGCCAACTTTCATACTTTAAAAGAGTGAATTGTATGGTATCTGAATTAAAATTCAATTTTCTACCTAGAAAATTCTTGCCTGTCATATCATCATTTCCCAAAACAAACATTCTCTGCAAGTTTACCTTGTGAGGTTCAGTGAATTCTTGAGTGACACTGCATCAGCAAAACAAGTTTTGAAGTCCTTGTTTATAAATCTCAACTTGGTTTCTATAGTTTTATAAACAAAATACTCTGCCAATTTTATATTTTGAAAAAAATGCTCTGAGGATTCTTTCATTTTATTGGCTTTTCTAATAAGATAAAAGAAGTGCTTCATGCTTTTTATTTTAATTTTTGGAACGAAGTTGAGTCAAAATGGGATTAAGAATTCTATTGTATGGCTTCTTTAAAGCAGCAGAAAATCAAATATGGAACATACCCAAAGTGGGAAAGAAATAATTACTTAATTCAGCACATTAATAAAAAAGATCTTGCAAATTAAATGTTGTTGCAAAGACATCTTAAACACTTACTAGAGCATCATACACATTTACTGAGAAAATGCCAAGTTTTATATTATGGTATTCTAGCAACTCAATGCAATAAAAATTTCCAGAAAAACAAATGGAATAATGTAATTTTTATAAAAAATGCACACATACATATGACCAGTGTTACTTTTTTCTTTACTTTTTTTCTTACGCATTTGGAAATGCCACTAATGCAATATTTTATTTAATAATTGAATAATAATGTGGAGTAATGTGGTGTTGAAGAGAACAAACCCTGGGGTCTATCTGATTTGAATCCTGATTCCTCTATTTACGGCCTGGAGAAAGTTTCTTGATCTTTCTAGGCTTCAATTTTCTCCATCTGTAAAATGAGGATATGGTATAGGGTTGTGAGAATTCAATGCAATAATGCACTTAAAGTGTTTAATATGATGTTTGGCACATGGTGAGCTGAAAGCATTATTATTACCATCATCTTTTTCTTAGCATTGCTTAATGTCCTTTTATAGTAGGATTATTTCTTCTTCTAGCAACACTTCTGAGAGAGTCAATAGATTTCAGCTAGAGAAGCAAGGTCACAAACCAATTCAGCCCTACAATGAGACACTTTTCATTTGTTTCTCTCAAAATATTCAAGTTGTAATTCCAAGAAACCATTCATCCTTTATGCTAACAGGCCACTAACCACAATTTAATAAAATGTCTTTTTTTCCATAAACAAAGCCAAACATAATATCTTGTTCATCTGATTATAAGCAGAATAGCTGCTATCTGAACACTGCTGTATCACAGGCAATAATAGCAGTAATTACTAGCCACCACACCCCCAATCACCTAAGACACGTGGTATCCATCAGTATAACAAAAAATGAAACGAGGCAAACAAGTCTGCTCATTCAACTTTGTGTGTTGATATTTGATTTACAGTTCAATAGAGTTACATCTATTCTATAAGTAATTCCTAGGTACTTAGTATGTTTTGAACATGTTGGATGCCTAGAATAAATTTCTCATTTAATTGAATTCCTTAGTATTGTGTTAGGTGTCACAGATACAAACTAAAGTTAAACTTTACCTTACCTAAACCTTAAAACCTTATTCTGAGGCACATTGTATTCAGAATTAAAAATAGTCAAGTTCTTCAATTACAAGATAAGATTTAGTAAAGGCAAGGGAAGCATCAGTAAAATGTTAATTCCAGATACATTTATTCTCTGTAACAGCAGACATGGATAACATTTCAAGGTAAATTTAAATAGCTTAGAAAAGTTCATGGTATGGCCAACTGTGATGATAATCTTTACTGCAAGATCCCCGGGGTAAAAAGAGTTATTTTATGTCATCCTAATATAAACACTGCCATTCCTGAGGTTCCCAAATTGTTTAGGAACTATCCCATCTGTACCATTCCCTAAAGATAATCAATCTCGCCAGGTGAACTTAAACCCAAAGGCTGGTGCTGGTGTTTCTGGAGGACAGCATCTGAAAGGCCCAGAGTTTCTTACCCCGATAACTGATATATCTGATGTGAGCAAGTCCTGGTTTGCCTGACCACACGTCAACACGGAGGAGCAGGGTAGTAGAGGCTGAGAGTAGTATGCCATGTGGTGCATTTGATCCTGCAAACCAGGTTTTGATTGACCCACTGAGAGGGAAACAAGGTAAACTGAGACTATAATTACTGAACTAATTTGGTTTGGTGGCCTAAGAAGATAAGTCTTCAAAAAAATTCAAAACTTGTTATGGAAACAGACGTACATACATATACTCCAAATCAAACCAAAAACAAAGCTGAAAAGAAAAGTACTAACTAAAAATATCAATTCTACCTGGGAATTAAAGACTCCCTGTTATCCAAAAACACTGCTTTGGAGTTAGGCCAGCAAACACCCTTAACATTTGGTCCTATGTTACAGTAGCCTTTTTTGAAGGAAAATAAAATGAAGAATCTTGACAAATGATTTCATCTCCATATAAAATTATTTTTAATCAGCATTTTATAAGGAACCAGAATAAAATGTGTATAACAAAGATTATGCCCAGATTTTAAAGAAAATGTTGAATGTATGGAAAAAAGCAAAAATAGATATAAACAAGGAGAAGTGACGGCATTTTTAAAAAGTAGTGTTGGTCAATTAATGCAACCATGGCAATCTAAAGGGATGAATAGTAAAATTTCATACTAATTACCAAAATCTTGTTTTCTAACATTTCCATACCGAAATATTTATGTTCTTTTTAAATTTAGGAATGTTTGAGATTCTTACTCCAGACAATCACTTCAAAAACTGGGAACAGAGGTACCAACCTGCTTCTTCTCAGACTTGCCATACAACGGAAACAACTTCTCCCTCCTGTGTCAGCCCTGAGCATATTCTGACTCAGTAAAATTGAGTTTATAATACAGTAAAATACTTTATGATGGAAATTTTATTCTGCTACTTTGTGACATAAAAAATATTTAAACAATCCAAGAAAAAGGGAGAGAAAGACAAAATTTTCCATTCTTTCAGATACATTACATTCCCACACACTTCTCCCATTCCTAGTTCACATGCTGATGTGCATGCTAATGTGTCTTTGTGTTCAAGATAAGAGTAGAGAATAGCCAGCCTTTTTCATGAAGTACTAAATAGGATTTGCAGTAGATCAAGGCAGGTTAGTCACCTCCCATTATCCAAAAACACTGCTTTTGTAACCTCAAAAGTTCAAAGGTCTTTGCAAAAATTAATGAAATTAGATCCTACAATAATAGTACCTCCAAAGATACAATGCTCTGAATTTACTTAAACAGTTACATAGGAGCAATAACCAGTTTCAAAATCAATAAAAGATTCAGAATGGATATACTTAAAAACTAAAGAAAGAGACTGTCTAGTAAACTAGATTAAAATGATTTACTCCCTCCATTCTAAAATGGATCAATTTTTCTAAGCCAATGCTCCCATCTCATAAATCACTGGAAAATCTTTCTAAATATTAATAGTATAAGGCTACAGGAACATAAAACCCTAAGGCTTAGTTTAAAAGAACCTAGAGAGAAATAAGGGACATGAATTCCACAAAAACAAAGTTTCACTGGGGGTCATTCTGGAAAACTGTCACACATACCTTCAGAAAGCTGGTATGAGAAGCATGCCAAGAAAGTTCAGTTATTATCTCACTGGCAGTTATCGCTATTGTCCAGTCACTCAATCTTAACCACCGATGGTTAATCTCAGATTGTTTGTCTGGTAAGATGCAAGACTGCAAGGCAAAGTAGGGGCAGACACCAGGGACAGAACTGAAAATCAAAATCAGTGGGCCCTAGGCAAAGACTGGTTTTCCACAATAGAATTCAGAAGCACAATGTTTTAATTTAAATATTACTTCAATTCCAAGATAAATTAATACAATTTAAACCTCATTCTCTAATTTTCCCTGGGAACTAAAATTTCCTTTACAATAGATGACAATTTTGTAGTTTCTTAGAAGTCCCTTGGATAGAAAGTATAATTAACTTGGTAACTTAACAAATATGTTCATGACTACTAAGCCTTATGTGTCCCCAAGACTGCTTTGGATAGTCAGTTTTGAAAACTGAGTGGTCCCCAGGTACCAATATATAAGTCTTCTGGGAAATACAACCAGAGAAAATTGTTTTGTTTGTTTTTTGGTTGGTTGGTTTTGTTTGCCTTAAAAAGACCTGAGCAAAGCAAAAAATAACTACTGAATTTTTTAAAGACTGAACTACCATGCCTTACGTAATGAAAAATCTAAAGTGCAATGTAGCAAAGAACTTTCTACAAAGCAGTCTTTATGTAATAATTACATTACTTAAAGTAAGAGATCTATAGCATCCATGCAGTTATGCCCACACACATATTTATTCACTGAATCATAAAATAGAGCTATTCTCTGAAGTGGAAGCTCAAAATTAGTTGATAGCAAAGCCTTAGTTAGATCATCAAGATAATTTGCCATAACTACTTCCACTTTCTTTTTTTAAAAAACTTTATTTATTTATTTATTTATTTAGAGACAGGATCTCACCCTGTCACCCAGGCTGAAATGCAGTGATGCGATCTCAGCTCACTGCAACCTCCGCCTCCCAGGTTCAAGCAATTATGGTGCCTTAGCCTCTTGAGTAGCTGGGGCTACAGGCACATGCCACAGCACCTGGCTAATTTTTGTATTTTTGGTAGAGATGGGGTTTCACCATGTTGGCCAGGCTGGTCACGAGCCCTGAGCTCAAGTGATCTGCCCGCCTTGGCCTCCCAAAGTGCTGGGATTACAGGTGTGAGCCACCATACCCAGTCTCTTTTTTTTTAACTTAAAGTTTTTTTTATTTTAAATTTTTATTTCCACAGTTTTGGGGGTACAGTTGGTTCCTGGGGGTACGGTAAGTTTTTTAGTGGTGATTTCTGAGGTTTTGTTGTACCTGTTACCTGAGCAATGTGCACTGTACGCAATATATAGCCCACTTTCTTAAGGATCTCCATTTAGCATCTCTTGAATCCGTTCTGCAATTAATCTAGTTAAGAAATTTAACTCTTAACTTTGGAAAAATTATTAACAAGGCTTTGGAAAAATGGGAAATAATTTCTCCGAAAAAAAAAATCAAAACATTGGATGATGGACAGATAGATAGACAGATAGGCAGACATACAGATAGATATTTCCTTCTCCTGTTTCCAAAAAGGATCCATAGTGACACTTACTATTCACGGCACAGTTTCAATCTTTAAGTCTTTAAGGCTAGAAATGTAGTTTATAAGATAATATTTTATAATAATAAAATAAATAATGAAGCAATGCTTTCAGAGTAACATATTATTCTAATACTGGTTGAAATTCTAGAAATAAAAAAGTTGATTCACGTTATCCTCTCCATACAGTTGAAGTGGAGAACTTCTAGCTTGAGAACATTTGGTTCAATTTAATCTGAATAAAACTGCTTTGTCACTGCTACCAAAGTATAGAAAATAACTTCCGGTGTCCAATCTGGTGACCTTCTTAAGTAATGGACCAAAGTAAAGGTAACAGATAGTTGAAGATCTGAACATAGTGATTAACCAGCTAACTAAGTCTTTGAAAGCAGAGGATAAAGGATAACAATGCCAATCTCCACAGTTCAAAGGAAGAGTGGGGTGTGCCCTTCACTAAACCTAAAATATTCCCACTCCACATCCTCCTTCCTTGCCTTCTCTCTCTATCTCCTCCACTCCTCCCCATGAGTCACTGCCTTTGCCTGTCTGAACCCCTCCACTCCAGACTCCTTTCCTTTGCCCCCTCTCTTCCTAGTCTACCTCTTTTTTCTTGTCTTCTTTCACATCTCAATCACTTTAAATGAAAATAACCTTGGAAAGAAGTATGTTCTGCTGTTTACCATACTCAGTAAAACAATATTGTTTCCAACATTTTAAAATAAAAATTGGACACTTTACTTTTCAAGGAAAAGTAAAGTGTATTTTCAAGGAAAAGTAAAGTGTATTTCAAGAAAGAAAATACACTTGATACATTGTATATTTAGGGTGTGTCTTTCAACAGATTGCTTCTTCTTCTGTAAGTAAACAATTATGACCAGGAAAATAAGAAGTTCCCTTGCACACTAACCCAACACCCTAGATCCATACGGAGGCACAGAGCACAAAGCTGAAGAGGTGGAAGCCCTGAGTATCTGGAGTTACAGTCCTTGACTCCAGGCAAGACTGGAGGTTAGCTATCCCTAGGCAATGGGACAGCTGTCACAAATGGGATTTCACAACCTCCCCAGAGGCCAATTCTGCTTTGTAGTAACCTCACTACTGGGAAGTTATTTGGTTTAGTTAGCTTAAATAACTCATGCTGAACTTTCCCAGTCTGGTCATCAGTATTAACTCGCTGGAGTAGTTTTTAAGTGCTTGAAGACAATTATTGGATTACCTACTAGCCTTCTCTTTCTCGTGCATAATCACTACAAATCATTTAATCTTTTCACAACTGTTTTTCATCATTCCTATAATCTTTTTTACTCTAACTCTGATACTTCTAGATTTTCCTATCATCTTTAGTTATGAAATGAAAGTGATAAATGTTAGAAAATAACCACTATTATAGTAATGAAATAATGAGTGAAATCAATACTTTACAAAGCCCTTTCTTGGGCATGATGTCTTTTGATTCTGACAATTTTGTAAGGTAGCTATGGCAGGGGATAAAGCTTCCATTTTCCTCAGATGAGGAAATTGAAGCCCCAGGAGGTTGTCACTTTCCAAAGCATATACAGCCAGAAAGTGCCAAAGACTATATCAGAAACTGGGACTTCTGACACCAAAACTTATATACTTTTATTTTTAAAAACCCTAGGCTATCTACTTATGTCTATGAAATAATCTTAGTGGATCTTAGTGTGTCTTTTTAACATTCTTCTATTAAAAAATGCTTACTCTATGTTTATATACATATAAAATTTTCTGGTGAAGGCTGGGCACAGTGGCTCACCCCTGTAATCCCAGCACTTGGGAGGCAGAGGTGGGTGGATCACTCAAGGTCAGGAGTTCGAGACAAGTCTGCCCAACATGGCGAAACTCCAGCTCTACAAAAAATACAAAAATCCAGGCATGGTGGCACATGTCTGTGGTCCTAGCTACTTGGGAGGCTGAGGCATGAGAATACCTTGAACTTGGGAGGCAGAAGTGGCAATGAGCCGAGATCACGTCACTGCACTCCAGTCAGGGTGACAGAATAGACTCTGTCTCAAAAAAAAAAGAAAAAAAAAATTAGGCCAGACGCAGTGGCTCATACCTCTAATTCCAGCACTTTGGGAGGCCAAGGCGGGCGAATCATGAGGTCAGAAGATCGAGACCATCCTGGCTAATATGGTGAAACCCCATCTCTACTAAAAATGCAAAAATTTAGCCAGGCATGGTGGCAGGTGCCTGTACTCCCAGTTACTCGGGAGGCTGAGGCAGGAGAATGGGGTGAACCTGGGAGGAGGAGGTTGCAGTGAGCCGAGATCGTGCCACTGTACTCCAGCCTAGGCGACAAAGCAAGACTCTATCTCAAAACAACAAACAAACAAACAAAAAATTCTGGTGATATATATGTGTATATTTATGTGTATCTATGTGTCTACATATACCACCAAAAAATATTTCCTGCCAAGAATCTGAGTGCCCATGTACTCTGCTATCATGAACTAGGTTGCAAGGAAGCCTGTTGTCATGGTTACATTTTTGATAATCCTAATACTTTGTCATGTATAAAGGTGAAAGTATTACATTCTGTATAAAATTGGTGCTTTTTCTTAAATAAATAATATTGGAAAATTTAAGCTCAAGAGGCAGCACAAGTTTAAAGTGATGAATAAAAATGTGTTCATTGTCTTTATCTTGTCTCTTTAGAAAACAAGACTCAAGTGCAAACCACAAAGGTATGTGGTTTGAAATAAAGTTTATGAAAACCTCAGTAGTTGCAATTACTGAGACTTTATCAAAATGCTGGTAGCATAACTATGAGAAATCCTTCTTGCTATTCTGACAATAAACACATCTATGCCTTCCACACAGCCCTACGAGCCCTCACTATAGACTCCCTATGAAACTCATCAGTATCCCTATTCCTTTCTCCTGAGCAAGTGAGTCATTCAGTTTTCCTAAAGTAAAGGCTGTCTACTCTTCTTAACTTAATGTTGTATCCCCTCAAAATCCCTCAAATCTGAGAGCTCGGAAAGAAAAGGGAGAATTCCTGGGAGAAAGCTTTCATCTTCTTAGTGAATACTAAACAATCGTGAACTAAATGTTGGTAGAAATACGGGCGTTCAAGGTCATTCGGATGAGGACCCAGATGGAAATGAGCAGCAGGTTTTAAAAACTTGGGAGAAAAGGTGATCCTTGTTATAAGCTGGCAAAGAACTTGCCTGAATTGTGCTCTAGTGTTTTGAATGTTGAATATCCAACCCCCAATATGACTATTTAGAGATAGGGCCTTTGGAGGCCCTACGGGGCCTACAGCATCTGACCTATAGGATCACAGCCCCACTCTTATGTCCTTACCTATGGAGGTAAGTAAGGTTAAACAAGAACGTAAGAGTGCGGCTCTGATCCTATAAGATTTGTGTCCTTATAAGAAGAGACATGAGAGATCTCACACTGCCTCTCCCACCATGGGAGCACACAGCAAGAAGGTGGCTGTCTACACCAGGAAGAAAGCCAAGAACCGAACTGGCTGGCACCTCACTCTGGGACTTCTAGCATCCAGAACTGTGAGAAAATAAATTCATGTTGTTTAAGTCACTTATTCTGTTGTTTAATACCACTATGGCATTTTATTATGGCAACCTGAACTGATTATGACAGATTTTGGGATTAAGAAGCAGGGTAAAACTGTAAAAAGTACCTAAAAGCAAACAAAGAAAAAAAACCCTAGAAGTTCTAAAGTGGCTTTGGAACTCAGTGATGGGTAGAGGCTGCAAGAGTTGGAGGTGCATGCCAGAAAAAGCTAAGATTGTCATAAGGGAGCTGTAGGTAGAAATACGAACATTAAAGGCAACACTGGTGAGAGCTCACAAAGAAAAGAGGAGAGCTGGAGAGAAGGCTTTCATCTTCTTAGTGAATACATACATAATTATGAACTGAATGTTAGTAAAAATATGGATGTTAAAGGTCATTCTGATGAGGACTCAGACGGAAATGAGGAACAGGTGATTAAAACTTGAAGGAAAATTGATCCTTGTTATAAAGTGGCAAAGATCTTGCCTGAATTGTGCTTTAGTGTTTTGTGGAAAGTAGAAACTGCGAGCAATAAAACTGGACACTCAGCACAGTGTTAAGCGTGTAGCTTTGGTTCTCACTGCTTATAGTCAAATTCGAGAGGAAAGAGATGAATGGAAGAAGGAACTGTTAAGTATAAAGAAACCAGAACTCAGAGATTTGGAAATTTCTCAGCCCATCCACATTCCAAAAAAAAAAAAAAAAAAAAGGAAAGAAGTTTGTTTTGAAGAGAACACTAAACACTAAGGGTATGGCTGAACAACTGTTTGATAGAGATCACAGGTGCAATTCATGAATGTAATCAGCCATCTCAGCAGAGCTAGGAATAGGATTACCCCAGCAGAGACTCTGCCCATTTGAAGAATAGGGGAGACAGAAAATGGGATGGAATAACAGAAGGTTGTCAAATTTCTTGGGTTCTACAGGACCAGACCATAGAGCTCTTTGTCTATGAACATGAACTAGTCTTCAAAGAAAGGGAAGAATGACTCTGAAAGCAATTCAGAGATGATCAGGACTGCCACTCCCACCACAGGCCCATGGGGAGGGAAAGACAGGTGGGTAAGGCTCCTTCCTGCTTGGTTTCAGATAGTGGAGCTGCCTCAGAGACCCACAAGGTGGGGCCACCCTACAGAACTGTGGCAGTGATGCTGCCACCCCAGTAGGCCTGGAAAGTCAACAAGGATTATTTAAGGCAACGAGGATTATTCAAGCCAAAGACAATTATTCTCCAACCTTAAGATCAAATGGAAATTTGCCTTGCTAGGTTTGACTTGTTTGGGATCCATCAGCCCTTCATTTCTTCCGATTTTTCCCTTTTGTGATGGGAATGTCTATCCTATAACTGTCTCATCATTGTATTTTGGAAGCCCATTAGCTTGTCTGGTTTCACAGGTTCACAGCTGGAGAGGAATTTTGCCTCAGGATGAATCATACCTTGAGTCTCATCCATCTGACTTAAATAATATTTAGATGAGATTTTAGAATTTAGACTTTAGAGTTGATGCTTGATGCATTAAGACTTTTGGGGCTGATAGGATGGAATGAATGCATTTTAAATGAAAGGACATAAATTTTGGGGGGCCAGGGGTGGAATGTCACAGACTAAATGCTTGTGTCCCTCCATAATTCATACACTGAAGTCCCTATCCCCAATGAGTGTATTTGAAAACAGGGCCTGTATGAAGGTAATTCAGGTTAAAGAAGGTCTTTAGGGCCTGGCCATAATCCAATAGGACTAATATCCTTCTAAGAAGGCTGGAAGTTTCAGATCTTGGTGTTGGCTGATGTGGCTACTGGGGAGGCCCTCTTTCTGGTTTGTAGGTGGCTGCCTTCTTGCCATGTTCTTACATGGTGGAGAGAAAGCACATGAGCTCCCAGAAAGAGGGCCTCCCCAGTAGCCACCTCAGCCAGCACCAAGACCTGAAACTTCCAGCCTCCAGAACTGTGAGGTTTCCACTGTTTAAGCCATCCATTCTACGGAATTTTGTTATGGCAGCCTGACCTGACCAAGGCATCCACTAATGAATCACCTGGAGTAACCAAGTTCTGGTTACACCTGGAGTAATTAAGTTCTATTTCACGTTATGCTCACAAAAACTTTTCTAAACCTACCACCTCACCCAAAACACAAACACATACACACACACACAAACACAGAGTCCCAACAGCAGGTCATTTATGTCCTCTTTGTGCCAACTCTCATATAGCTACCTTAATTTATTTCATTGCTCTCACCAAACTGTAAATTGTTTGAAGGCAGAAATTCTGTTTTAACATCATCGTATCCTCTGCAATGCTTACCACAGAGTTGATGCTCAGTAATTGTGTTGAGTCAACGCAGTTGAATTATCTTGATTTGGACTGTCAACTTTCCTTTTTTAAGAAATAACTTCTTAAATTTTGAACTCATTCTAGAATCATAGAAAAAGAAGCAAAAATTGTACACCCTATACTATAGTGTATAGGAGAGTTTCTATACACTTTCCCCAGCCTTCCCAATATCAACTTCTTATATAATCATAGTACATTTATCAAAACCAAGGAATTAATATTATTATAGTATTAACTAACTACAAATTTTCTTTGAATTTCAAAGTTTTTTCAATAATGTTCTTATTCTGTTCCAGGATCAAAACCAAGATCCTATATTGTAATTGCTCATCATATCTCCTTAATCTCCTCCAATGTGTGATAGCCTCTTGGTCTTTCCTTGCCTTTCATGATCTTGAAATTTTTGAAGATTACTAGTCAGTTATTTTGTAAAATGTTTCTCAGCTTGCACTTATCTGATATTTTCTCATTAGATTAAGATTATGCATTATTAACATGAATACCATCATATAGGGATACATGATTTCAACATGTCTTATTACTATTACATTAGGAAACATAATAGGGATATATTTTATTACTGTTGATATTAACCTCAATCATTTGATATACATGTATCCTGTTACTGCTGACATTAACCGAATCATCAACTGGTGCCTGCTTGGTTTTTCCACTGTAAAGTGACTATATTTTTCTTCATAATTAATAAATATCTTGGGTGAAATACTTTGAGACAATATAAACATTCTATTTCTCCTTCATCTCTTATCCACTTATTTTAACACCCACTGGCAGATCTTGCTATCAATAACTATTTCTATAGCATTTATCTAGTGGTGATTTTCAATTTTCTTATTCCTGAACTGTCAACTTTCAAAACAAACTTCAGTTTAATACAGGAACAAAAGGCAAAGGCCTGAATTCCCCTGAATAGGGCAGTGCAGGGTGAAGTTGGAATACAAGTCTGAGTGATCCACACAAGTACAACAGGAGGCTTAATGGTGCCTAACTCTAGAGCAGAGAGAGGTGAGGCTTAAGTCATCTTTGGTGGCTGCCTTAATTTGATAGATCAAGCCCATTCTACTCCCCTTGCTTGATGAGATCCAATTTTTGAGCTGAGCTAGCCTAAAGATTTGTTGTAAAGGCAAATGTAAACAGATATGCGGGCAGAGTGGCAGGAGAGTAGCAGCAGACACCAGACATTTCTTATCAGAAGCTGTTTCTCACATCTTCTTTGAAAAAAAATATTTCATTTATTTCCTAATGAATATTTGCTAAAGTTATAGTAGCACACATCTTTTAAAAATTGTTCAATTGATTTGTTTGCTAATTCATCATGACCAGTATTTTAGGAATGTTTATTGTAGTACATCTATAAACAATGGAACATGTAATTGTAAAAGATGGAAACCATAACCTACTAATTGTACATTTAGTTGGAACCCTAGGAGTTAGTTCACCATTATGTCATGAATATACGTAATAAGTTTCTTACTGGACTTTACACTACGCTTTATTGTGAATTTTATAATAATGCACTCTCAAAGTTTTTAAGTGTAAACGTTCATCATAAAATACTAGGATTTTACTTTGGTACTTTATTAACATATTTCTCAAAACTTCATGTTAACATTGAATAAATAAATCTGTATTTCAGATCACTTTATAGTAAACTTTGTAAGTATTTTGAATAATTTCATTACAAATTAGCCATTAGGTATAATTTCAATACATTAAGTTCTTTAAAAAGAAATTAAATAATTTTTTAAAAGCACAAATGAGATTCAAACTTATGAATCTAAATTTATTCAAAACAGAGGTAAACCACTTGTCAGCCTATTAAATTTGGTGAAAAATATTAAATGCTCTTTCATTTTTAAATCATTCAGTTTTATGATAGCGGTATTAATTGATAATATCATGATTTTGGGATAAGATGTGACTTCTCCACAAATCAATATGTAAATTTATTCCAGTTGTTATTTTCCTTTTATACACCACTAAAATGAACACAAGTTTAGAGATTTTTTAAATTATAACATTAAAGTCCTTTTTAACATCGTGATGTATATCTCTATTTCTTTATTTATCGTTATTTACCTCTGAAAAATGAATGATACTTAACTTTACCTTTTAATGTGTGGAAATAACCTCCTCAAATCTTTTAAGATTGAAGTCTTCTACTCTTACCGATACAGTGCAATTATACGGAGAAGCTATGAAATTACTCCTATTTTACTCTCACAGCTGAACCCATTTATAGAACTCCTGGTTTAGAATTGTTCCCTATTTTTCTGATTATGGAAACAAATATGAGGTCATGAGAAGCCAAGAGTAGTGAGAAAGGTGGGTAACAGGTTTTGAGTAATTTTATTCATGACTAGAAGACAAACAATGACTAAAATTCCTATGTAGTTCATTAAGAGATTCTGAGTCAATTCCAAAGAGGTTAAGAAATAGCCACCCTGTAATATAATATAGCAGTGGTGGGGCCTCCTGGGGCTATTACCTCAAAGACAACAGAGTGTGCATTATATAACTTCTGGCACCCTATAATCACCCCAACGTGGCAACTCTTGATGATCTATGCCAATGAGGGTAAACAAGTGGAAATTTGAAAACAGGGACTATCCACGAAAAATATAGTTACATGGAAAGAAAGGAAGTAGTTTGGTTGCTTTGGGCAGAGACCATGCTTCTAATGCCCCCATGTGACTCCTGATTTGGAAAGTTGTTTCTTATGTAATGGCCAATCTACAATGAGAAAAATCCACACAGAACTACTTAGAGGTTATACCAGAAGGCTACTGATTTTCTTTTCAGAAGTTCTTGGCAATTCTTGGGTGGATTTAAATTATGACAATGGATTTAGACTCTGGTACTTACTTTTAAAACACCATACTACACAAATGGGTTTTATCCTCAACTCACAGTCTTACAACTGAGATTTTTTTTTTTTTTGACAGGGTATCACTCTGTCTTCCAGGCTGGAGTGCAGTGGCACGATCTTGGCTCACTACAACCTCTGTCTCCCAGGTTCAAGTGATTTTCTTGCCTCAGCCTCCTGAGTAGCTGGGAGTACAGGCATCCGCCACCACGCCTAGCTAATTTTTGTATTTTTAGTAGAGACAGGGTTCTACCATGTTGGCGAGGCTAGTCTCAAACTCCTGACCTCAAGTGACCTGTCTGCCTCAGCTGGGATTACAGGGATGAGCCACTGCACCCGGCCCAATTTCCAAATAATATTTACTAAAATTATATTTCATTAATACAAACTGTATTTTTAGAATACATTTTGTTATTTGTCAAAGAACAGAAGGACCTGAAGTTTTAAGATATTTCAGGAATAAATTTAACTGTATGAACTTTTCCTCTTTTGTATTAACTTTAAACCCCAACTCTGTACTTCTCTCTTGCACTTCCCCATCACATAGGATTCATTATCTGCATCCCCTCCTAACACTTTCTGGTCACTCCTGTATTCCATGTCCACCAGCACTTTAGAATAACGTTTAAAGTCCTCTTGAAGTCAGCAGCTTTTACAGGTAAACGTGCAAAGTATTTAGGAAATTGTAACAGGTTGAAGGGGGAGGAAGGAAACAAGGTCATGAGTTAGAATTAGAAACTCTGGGGAGTAGGGTGATAGTCCAGAGAAACATCTCCATACAAAATCCAAAACTGGATGGTCTGCAAATAGATAGCCAAAGTGAGCACAGATAATATACTTGAAGATTTAAAGCACAGGACACACTGTCAACATACATATAAAGAATGGTTGAGAACACTAGAAGTACTTATTTTTTTTTTAAAAAGAATATATTTTGTGTTTCATACCATAAAATTTGAAAAAGAAGTGCCTTTGAAAGAAAGTCTTATTTTGGAAGTGAAGAATGCATTTTAAAAGCGCCACACTTTAATGGGAAAGCACTATACTTAGGTCATGTTCCTAAACTTTAACTTTAATTTCCTTATTTGGGAACTTGTATTTGGGATCTTTTGGATACAGCATAAATTATGCCAATTTCAGATTTATTCTTGACTTACAGCTTTACACGTATAACCAAAATCTGAATTACTTTTTAAAAAATTTCATTTAATTTTAGAGAAGTGTGACTTCCTAAGAACTAATGTTAAGCGGCAATTAAGGTAACTGGGGTGTTACCTAAATTTTCGGTGTATTCACTCTTAGGAAGACTAGTTTAGTCCAAATCAACCTTAAAGGAGGCAAAATACCAAATATGATTAACAAATATGATTATAATTACAATATGTAATGCTTTACATCCTTGACAGACCTTAATAAAATGAAACTTTAGGCCTCCTTGGAAAGATGATTTTTTTTATTATACTTTAAGTTCTGGGATATATGTGCAGAACGTGCAGTTTTGTTACACAGGTATACACGTGCCATGGTGGTTTGCTGCACCCATCAACCCATTGCCTACATTAGGTATTTCTACTACACCCATCAACCTGTCACCTATATTAGGCATTTCTATTAGTGCTATCCCTTCCCTAGCTCCCCATCCCCTGACAGTCCCTGGTGTGTGATGTTCCCCTCCCTATGTCCATGTGTTCTCGTTGTTCAACTCCTACTTATGAGAGAGAATATGCAGTGTTTGGTTTTCTGTTTTTGAGAAACATGATTATTTTAATTATCAAGCAACTACTATTGTACCAGGAATGAGTTTTCTGGAAGACCTTTAAAATATTTTATCTTGGAAGGTTTTTAAAAGAGCAACATATACTCACTGATATGCATAGAAAGTAGTATCAGTGAGTATAAGCAATAAATGTGGTATATTCATTAATCAGCAATTATTCTAGATCATTACATTTGTATGATGCATATTTGTAGCTCTCAAAATAGCCTTCTTTGTTTTTCTCTTACTAATAATTAGGGCAGTTTAAACAAAACAAAACAGTAACACAACAAGCCATCTCCTAAAAAGATGAACAGTGATTCAGTTCTTAAGTTGGCCACAATATTGTATTTGCTAAACAATGTCATAAGCCTTTCTAAAGGTAAAAGAAAAATATTGCTTTAGTTACTGTTAAAAAAAATGGTTATTTTCTAGGAGTTAACCTGGGTTTTTAATGCCTTACTTGCTTCAGTTTAGCTATTTGTGAGTATTATTTAATCTTTATTTCTTTTCTGTCTCTCATGGGCATGGCGTAATGGTATCTGTCTAGTAGCTGATTCACATCTGCTTTTCAATAAAAACATTCCAGACAAAAGTTATTTATGTTATCATATCACCACCACATTTCTGAGTGGCTAGAGAGAATTAAGAAGAAACAAGCCACAGATATTTTACTATACAAGGGAAGTACAAAATTTTATTTATTTTTCCTCTTATTCATAGGACATAAAATACCTATTTTTCATGGCTAGTACTTTTGATCATTAAAAATATTAAGGATAAATTGTGACTGAAATAAATGTGCTTACATAGCAATAGAATTTATTCTCCTCAGCTGCACCAAAAAATAAGGTTTAAGATATAAATGTGCTGAGAGGAAAAGAAGTAATAATAAAGATTGCTTTCTAAATAGGGAAACGGTTATGCATCAGATGAGGAAAGAAATAAGAAGAAAGATTATGCCAAATAGAGGTTTAGGAGAAGGAAGCAAATATGAACCAAACACTGCATGAAAAAAGATGGGTTGTGTGGGAAAGCATGAGCACTGTGCCACCTCTGTCACATAAGTTCCTTTTGAATGTGACACTCTCTATTGGGTGCTGTGATGGCTAAACATAAATAAATAACTTGGAAACAGTCCAGTTTTTCATCTCAAGAAGCTTATTCTAGCCCACTGATGAGATGCTATAAATGCAGAAAAATGGTTAATTATGCACCATTGTATGCTAAATGCTTTACATGTATGAACCCATGAAGAACAAGCACAGGGAGATTAAATAAACTGACCAAATAACAAGCCAATGAAACTAGTTAAGTCACAGGCCAGCCTTGAAAGCCCAATCTTCATGTCTCTAAATCTCATCTAATTACTACACTCTAGTGATACTTGTTGGGTGTGTGTCATGGAAAACGCAGGGCAATAGTAAAAACATTTCCAAGCCTACATCAATACTGAAAAAGTCAGGCTGAATAAATGGAAAACATATGGTAAGAAACTGACTCCTATGGGAAAAAAATCATCTATGTATTCTCAATTATGTTACAGTAATTTGAGAATATTATGGATGGTGGGTTAACTTATATTTTTCCAGAGTAACTCTTGTACCTCAAGGAAGGCATTCACTTGAAACAGTCATCACGCTAAGTAAACTGATAAGCCTGAATGATAGGACTAAAGAAAAACTGTGGAGATAGTATTAAATAACACATTAGTGGTTTCATTCTTGACAAAAGGGTTGAATATCTATCTATCTATATAAAACAAGTTTCCTTTGGACAATTATTTAGACATGAATATCTGAAATATTGGAAAATAATAAATATTTTAAAACTGGGTAGTGTGTGAAATTTATACTTGTTTGAACTTTATGAAAAACAGTATGATTTAAAAAATTTTATCACCCACACACACGAGACCTCTATAAATTTTAAAGAGTACTTTTTATTATATGCCAATATTTAGATTATAATAACTTTGGTTCTGGCCATAATTATTAGTCTGATAAAATGCAGTACCACTTCACAACTGAACAAATTCTTCTTTATCTACAATTACATTCATTTTAGTACCTGTTAGTTCTCAAGAACAGAATTTATTAATGCAATTTTCTGAAAACAGCATGTATTACTTATACTCACTTATTGCCTTAATGAGCAATGATTTTAAAAGGACAAATTATGATTGAAAGTTAAAATAGGGGCCGGGAGCAGTGGCTCAAGCCTGTAATCCCAGGACTTTGGGAGGCCGAGACGGGTGGATCATGAGGTCAGGAGATCGAGACCATCCTGGCTAACACGGTGAAACCCCGTCTCTACTAAAAAATACAAAAAAAACTAGCCGGGTGAGGTGGCGGGCGCCTATAGTCCCAGCTACTCGGGAGGCTGAGGCAGGAGAATGGCGTGGACCCGGGAGGCGGAGCTTGCTGTGAGCTGAGATCCGGCCACTGCACTCCAGCCTGGGAGACAGAGCCAGACTCCGTCTCAAAGAAAAAAAAAAAAAAAAAAAAAAAAGAAAGTTAAAATAGGACATCAATAGTAGAATTTTAATAAGGAGTGAAGTGCAAGATAAACATTAAAACTTAGTAGGAGTTGCTCCAGGGGACTAAAACACTGCTGGGACCATCAACGTCAAGAGAAATATTTGGTATTTACTCAGTGTGCTGCTAACTACTTCTTGAAAAACAGGATGCTAAGAAACGTCATTACAAAGCTGTCCTTCAGAATATGGTACATGTTATTGTTGGCCTTTTCATTGATAAAAATGGATTATCAGATAGACCTTGAGTATACCATGTTAAGAGGTTAAATAGTAACAAAGAAAGGAGAGAACGTTTAGCTTAGTTTTTTCATGTCCGTGCTCTAGAATCTGACTGCTTAAGCTCAAAGATAGTTCTGCCACCTCATAATTTGAGTGATCTTGAGAAATTGTTCAATCTTTCTATAGCTCAGTTTCTCATGCATAAAATAGGAATAATAAGAGGTTGTGGTAGGGATAAATTGAGAATCAGCTTGTACTATTTTAGCACAGGCTCCGCTACACAGCCAGTGATCAACACACATTAGCTTATACTATTATTAATAATATTCATAACACTTCAGTAATACTGCATAAAGGTCCTCAACAGAGGAAATATATGACCTGGCTTAGGTGTTAAGAGGTTTGCTCTAGCTTCAGTGTTGAAAACAGCCCGCAAGGGACAAGAACGGAAGTAGGAAACTCTGTAGGCAGCCACTGCACAAACTACCAAGATGAAACTGGAGAAGGTGGTTAGAAGTGGAAAGGCTATAGAGATTTCATGAAGGATTATTTTATCAACTGGACATGGCGTTTTCAAAAAAAAAAATGGACAAGATAATTCAAAATTGTTTCTTTCTGGGGGAATTGAGGGGATTTTATGGTCTAAATGTATCCCTCCAAATTTATATATTGACAATCCGTCTCCAAAGTGATAATATCAAGTGGCAAGGCCCTTTGGAGGTAATTAAGTCATGAAGGCAAAGCCCTCAAGAAAAGGTTCAGTGACCTTATGAAAGAGGTTGAAAGGAGCACCCTAATCCCTTTTTTGCCCTTCCATTCCTTTTTCCACGTGAGGACACATTAGTTCCCTTCAGAGGACACAGTAACAAGGCACCATCTTGGAAGCAAAGAGTAGCCCTCACCAGACACTAAATGTGCTTGCTGGTGTTTTGTTCTTGGAGTTCCCAGCTTCCAGAAATCTGAGAAATAAATTTATATTATTTATAAATTATCCAGTCTATGGTATTTTGTTATGGCAGCACAAATGAACTAAGATAGATGGTTGTTTATTTGCCTTTTTGTTGGGTTGTTTTTGTCTGAGTGGCTAGAAAAATGGAGTCAGGTGTGGCAAGATACCTAGATGAAGATGATTATACAGGTGCAAGTTTGGAATGAGGGGATGAGGACAACCAGGAAGTCAGCTTTGCACATATTCAGGCAGAAATGTCTATAGACATCCTTGGAAATATTAATAAGACAGTTGGATAAACGAGAGGAGAGAGATGGGTGGAAATTTAAAAGTAGATTACTGTTGATTAAATTATATTGTGCAGAATAAGGCTGAAATGAGAGATGGAAAGTTGCAAGAAGGCAATCTTAAATGTAGGTAAACTAATTTTTCCCCTTAATGGAGACATTTAAAAAATCCTTACAATATCTGCCTAATTGCTAAGCTGTATGTATAGCACACTTTGGGATCGTCTGGATTCTAAATATGTTTAGAAATCTCATATTAATTTTTAAAGCCGTGAATCACTGTAAAAAAATTCATGATTCTAAGAAATGTGTATCATGAAATATATTTGGGTAGGCTGGGCGTGGTGGCTCACACCTGTAATCCCAGCACTTTGGGAGGCTGAGGCGGGTGGATTACCTGCGGTCAGGAGTTCAAGACCAGCCTGGCTAACATGGTGAAACCCCGTCTCTACTAAAAACACAAAAATCAGCCAGGCATGGTGGCACATGCCTGTAATCCCAGCTACTTGGGAGGCTGAGGCAGAATTGCTAAAGCCCAAGAGACGTAGGTTGCAGTGAGGCAAGATCGTGCCACTGCACTTCAGCCTGGCTGACAGAGTGAGACTCTGTCTCAAAAAAAAAAAAAAAAAAAAAAAAAAAAGAGACAGAGAGAGAGAGAAAGAAATATATTTGGGCGATAATACAAAAAGTGGTCAGTTCTTCTCAGGAAGGAGAGAAGTTCAGTGCACAGATCTCAACTGTTGACCCAAGGATCACTAATCATTGCTTAAGAATCAAACATGAATAACACTCCCACAATTCAAACTAGCAAATGCCTATAGCCATGAATAACTTGGTGGTAATTATTCATTCAGCCAGCCAGACACTTGGCACTGGGAATAAAGATGAAAAGACAATGCCTGAGCCGAGAAAAGCCTGGTAGGGGAGACATCATGTTTGAGGGAGAATATCCCATGTGTTCTACTAAACACTCTCTCAAGGTACTGGGGAAACACAGAGTCAGTAACTAAATATGTAAAGTACCAGATGGACTTCAGAGAAGATTAGACTTTAGATGAATCTAAAGGAATGTAGGAACTTGAAAGATTGAGAATATGGAATGGAAGAAGCATGCTAGTAGAGAGAATGTACAATGAAAGACACTTCTCCATGGGCTTCATTTTGCCCCTATACCTGTTCTATCTACTCTAGTATTTTAAATTAAATTGTGGCCGGGCGTGGTAGCTAACTCCTGTAATCCCAGCAATTTGGGAGGCCGAGGCGGCTGGATCACTTGAGGTCAGGAGTTTGGGACCAGCCTGGCCAACATGGTGAAACCCCATCTCTACTAAAAATATAGAAATTAGCTGGGCGTGGTGGCGGGCGCCTGTAATCCCAGCTACTTGGGGGGCTGAGGCAGGAGAATCACTTGAACCTGGGAGGTGGAGGTTGCAGTAAGCCAAGACCGTGCCACTGCACTCCAGACTGGGTGACAGAGCAAGACTCCATCTCAAAAAAATAAATAAATAAATAAAATTAAATTGTTTACACATCACTAAAAATGAAGTTATTAACTATTTAACTTGACAAACATAAATATCTAATTTATAGAACAAACTCACTTTATTTTCAAAGGGTCTTCCTGGGCATTTATTCTTTCAGAACAGACATTTTGGAATTCAGACTGAATCTTTATCAATGTTCTAAGCCCAAAAGGGAAGGATTTCAAGAGTTTCAGGAGAACTTCTTGGGCTGCCCATCATACTTCCTGGCCTACAGATGCCCGGAATACAAAACATAGCTATGACTCACTTGAATCTAAGTTGTGGACTAAAATGCAAATATTTCAGAAATCTGGTAATCATTTACATCTTAATGTGGCCTCAGTGCATCAGACTCTGTGGACCTTCCCAGGAAAAGTGAGGTTGGGGAAGTCACAAAGTACGAATAACAAGTGAGAATAGGTAGATTTGGGAATATCAAAGATAAACTAATGCTGCTTTATAGGCTGCATTAAATTCTCTTATAAAACTGTAACAATTATACAAGTTTGATAAATATAAAAGTAAGTTGTAACTATAACATAGCTTCGCATCGTTTGCAAATAAGCTATAGATTTCTATCTACAAAGGCTTTAGTTTGAGGAAAAACTTTTTATAGTCTTGGCACATTATGCAACTCTGAGTAAACTTCTGAGCATCTCCCAGGAACCACTGCAGGTGCACAAGACCCTGTTTCTTCCCTTAGGCATTTATAGTCTATGAGGCAAACTTCAAAACCTTCAGAAGTAAAATAAATAACCTCTTGTGGTCTGAAAAAGTGCACTATAATACTTAAACATATTTCATTGAAAAAGTATCTATTTGTCAACTGGGTGAATTAATCAGGGGATAAATTTTATAGAGGATGAGAAAAAATTGTAAGTGATTCTCTTAAATATGGAAAATCATATCTACATTTCTAAGACTTCTTACAATTTAAAAAATATGATTTAATTACTAGTATTTGTGTAGAGGCTAAAACAAATTTGTGAAATGTGAGTGGTTTCCCATGCCATCATTTTAATTTTATTTTCTATCTTATTTTATTTCCATTTATTTTAGTTTTAGAGGAAGGGTCTTGCTGTGTCATTCAGGCTGGAGTGCAGTGGTGCAATAATACTACACCATAACCTCAAACTCCTGGGCTCAAGCTATCCTCTTGCCTCAACCTCTTGAGTAGCTATGACTACAGACATTCACCACCACACCCAGCTAATGTTTTCTATTTTTTATTTTTGTAGAGATGGAGTCTCACTGTGCTGCTGAGATTGGTCTCAAACTCCTGGTCTCAAGTGATCCTCCCACCTTGGCCTCCCAAACCATCATTTCATTAGGCTTTAAAATGTACCTTGATTCACAGGATTTGGGTTATTAATAAAATAATGTGTTATATGGTGTTGTACAATAAAATCTTGAAGCACCTAGTGACAGAGTCTAATGCATCCCAGATGCAATGGTCAATGGCAGTGATTAGGTCCAGGCCAAAAGTGTCAGAGCCAGAGATAAGAGGCTCTCAGTGGACATAAATTTGTGTGGTGGAGAAATCCTCATAGAGCATAAATACCAGGAAGTTGAGTCTATGATGTTTATTGGATTCATAAATGAAGAAAACTAAATTTGCCTTTATTAGGTAAAAGGGAGATAAAAGCAAGACTAAGAATGATCAGTTGACAAAGATTTTTGTTTTCTAGTTACTTGTGTTAATGTTTTATTATAATTAAATGCATTTTAATATTGCCAAGATATAATAGATAAATAAACAATGTGATAAGAATAACTGAAATTATCTTTGCTCAGAGATTATTGTCTTTACTATGTGGGAAACTGAGCTTCATGAAAATTAAATAAAGCAATACATTTTCAAATATATCAGTTGCTCCTGATGGAATACTAGGTAGAGATGCATTTGAGGACTGATCCTAGAGGGCAAACATGCAATGTTCAAGTTACAGTGGGTGAGGAGAGCTGCTGCCTTTCTAAAGTAATTAAGAAGACTTTCTAAAACTCCTGGGGCCACCAGTTCATAACACCATACTGTTTTGTGTGGTCCTGGGTTCCCAATGAAATTTGGCCGCATGAGTGTCCAGGACAAGTAGAGTAGAAACAGCAACAAATTTTAATTATGCATCCACTTTGGTGGCCTTGTAAAGAAGAGAAGACACCATTAATACAGACAAAAGTGGTGCTCTGCAGCTGAGAATCACCTGTGCCAATAAGGCTATTCTCAGATCTGTGCCAAATATCTGAGGGCAAATGGAAATTTAAAATACTATACAGACGTGAACTTTGGATGTATGGAATGTTTCTGAATATCTGCATCTTGGAAGACCCATATATACGTTCTTTCATTTTCATTCCATCCTGGTTCAGACTTTCATTAATTGCTAAACGATAACAATAGGTTCCCAGCCAGTTTCTCCAATTGCCATTTGTCTTCATTCCAGAATATGCTATGCATTGCTGTCATATCAGTCTTTTAAATTGCTGCTCCAGTAATATCATTCCCCTACTGAAAATCCATTAATGGCTCTTTATTGCCTGTTGAATCAATCAGAATTTCCTCATGATACCACTCATAGTATATCCCCACATATTCCTCTCTATCCAAATCTCCTATCAGTCCTCCACTTTTATGTCCCTTTTTCTTCAGTCAACAGGACAGTAATTCCCTAGGAACATCACACACCAAGCTTGTCTCCATGTCTTTGCCCATGCTGTTCCCCAACTGCAGCCTGGCATTATTCTCATTTCTTACTCCCCATTCCTCTCTAATTCCACCTTCTCTAGGAATTTCTTCTTGGTCTTTCTCAATCAGATGCTCTGTCTCTCCTTGGAATCTTCATAGCCATTTGGATGTCTCACGGTGATGGACAGGTTCTCCTTTATGTCATTTGTATAACTGTCTCCTTAATTTGAAGATTGTGAGCTTGTGGTCTGTATCACCTAACATAGTGCTAAAAAATGGGAAGTCAATAAATATTTGCTGATTTGAACTGATCTAGCAGCATTTCAAGTCTCTTTTGGTGACTAAGTTTTGCGTTATACAGATTACATGTCCATTGCAATTTATTGTGGACGACTTTTGTCCGTTTTTTTCCATTTTGTTTGCACATAGCTACTGAAACAAGAATCCAATGCTTGTTTTTTCTTTTCTGAAATGAAAGAAAGAAAGAAAGAAAGAAAGAAAGAAAGAAAGAAAGAAAGAAAGAAAGAAAGAAAGAGAAAGAAAGAAAGAGACAGACCTTGGCTATTAAACATAAAAAGGTAAGAAGGTAAGCAGTGTTTATTGGAAATATATCTGGTTTACTACAAATTGTGCAGAAAATTACAGAACTACGCATTTAAAAATGTTCAAGCATACTTAATTACAATTTAGTCAAAAGTACAGTTTTCTTTGTTCATTGAACAATTGCTTCAATACCTTTATTTTAATGAAAATAATATCATACTAGAATAAGTAGATGTGTATAATCATTTTCATGTGTAAATATGGTAGATAAAAGCCAAGAATAATCTATCTTTATCTCCATTTTCTGTTACTGAAACATATAAGAATGATCTTAAGCTCTAGAAAGCATTCAATTTATATAAAAGTGATTCTTCTGAAAATCACAATGTCTTAAAGTTGTCTTCTCCCCTCGTGGAGCACTCTCTTGATACGCCTTCAGCCTCTAGTCTTGTGTCATTGGGGACTTCCTTCTTTTCTCCTCTCCTATTTGTGATCGCTAACCAACACTTCATGCCTAGTACATTGTTTCTCATTTCTAGCTTTCACTCAGAAAACTGACTCACAAATGTATGTATTTTCATCCTTGGTTTACCGTACCTTGGTTACTGCGCCAATGCACAGTCTCTAGCATACAGTATTAACCCACAGTAAACATCTCTTGGAAAACGAAATGAACAACATTAAAGTTCTGGTCCAATCCATGAGATGACTACAGTCCATCTTCACTACAATTACCTTCTATCACTTTAATCCAATATATTCCCAAACACAACTTAGTATCACCTCTTCATTCCCAACCCCCAACATTCTTCCAGTTCCCTCCCTCAACTCCAGTTTCCTTCTATTCCAATTCTAATACCATATGGTCTCAAACACAATAATGTCATTTCTCTGTATTTCCCTTCTGTTTTCCCCTATCTAAAATGTTGATCATTCCTATTATTATGTTCCTATTGTCTTATTCTGGGTTATATTTATAGCATGTACTCAGTTACAGCATCAAGTATTCATTATGTGCTTACCACATGGTAGACACTAGGTTAAGTCCTTTATGTGTGTATTATTTTTATTGATTTTCAAAGTAACTCAATGAGAAGATGCTATTATTTCTATTTTACGGATGAGAAAACAGTTTTCCTAATATTTATTGAGTACAAAGATATGTAATTAGATATGAAACTATCTGATATCCAAATATGTATGTGTCTGTAAGAGAGTAAAATACATAATACCTTATCTTAATTTTTCTCCTAGAACAGTTTCTCTAATAAATATTTAAATATAATTGTCTTGAAAAATATTAAAATGTTACTTTGCTTTGATAAATGACTATCCTTAGCAAGAGAATTAACTATTTTTGTATCCACATTTAACAGCATGAATTAGTATTTAGGACACATTTACACTGACAAAATAACATGCTATATTTGCAAAAATGTGATTCAGAGATTGACATTCATGCAGTAATTTCAAATAAATATTTTTAATAAATAGTATAATGACCACAACCATAAAATAATGTCATTGGTAAAAATTGCCAAAATACAGTAAGAATTTTAAAAGGCATTTTTAGCTTCCTCTTTTGGGTATCAACCATTATCTTCTCTCTGAATAATACTGAAAGAAAATTTACATCTATGCAACAAATTTCACAATTAGAAATGGAGATAAAATTACATAAGCAGACACTAATGGAAAATCTATTCAAACAAAGGAGGATCTTTAAAGCCAAAACTTGAAGCACTTGGGAAGGAAAGAATCATTGAGTGTATCTAAGACATACAGTAAATGGCATGCTCCACTGATTCTGACAGCCTGCAGGTTGGTTATGAAACACCAACACAAAGGCTTCAAGACATGGAAAAATTCAGAAAATGTGGCAGGTGAAAAATCCAAGCGAGAGGTCTCTCTTTTAAAAATAAATGAAAGCTACTCTTATGGAATAAACAAACTATAGTAAGCAATTGCTACCATCATTCTTACAATCTCTGAATACCTGTGATTGTCTGTGAATAAATGGTACCAACTGAAATAGGGAATTCATCACAGAATGCTGTAAACAGCATTTGGGTGCATGGCTAGATAGATAGATAGATAGATAGATAGATAGATAGATAGATAGATAGCTTGATCAATCAATAGATAGATCAATTCACATAATCCTCAGTGCGATATAGTTCTAACCATTCTCATTTTCTAGATGGGAAAACTGGGGCCTGAAGCTTCCTTGTCTAAGATCATACTTAGAGCCTCTTGTGAGGCTGAACTGAACTCAGTCCTTTGACTAGGATTGGGTGTTCTTTCCTCACTAGCACAGTGCTCTCTTCAGGGCTAAAACAGAATACAGGAATACAGCTCTTTTCACATTCACAAGCGTGCCTTCTACCTCTCCAAAGGCCCACGAGAAATCCCACTGGCCAGGGTGAGGAGAGAAAAAGGCTGTGATATGGATCAGAAAAAGTCTTACGGATCCAAGGATATTCAGGTTAGATGAGAAAGGCAACAGCACAAAGCCAAAGTGACCCCCAGTTCAATCCTGCTCAATTCTAGGAAATCACCACCAAGCAATTCTGACTTTTTGTGGGAGAAGGAGAGGGGAGGGAGGCAAAGGAGGGAGGAGAAAAGGTAAAGAGGGAGGGGGAAAACTGGGAGAAAAGAAAAGGGAGAGAAAAATGAGAGTGGGACTCAAAGTTGGAGAGAATGATTCAGAGGAATTAATATCCCACTCTAAGGAAGCACATAATTAAAGCTTCTTCATCTTCTGAAACATCTAACTAAAAAAGACACAGGCTAGAAAGCCTCTTTCTCTCTCTCTTTTTTTTTTTTTTTTTTGCTTCTGCCTCAAGCACTTTTAAAGTTGCCTACACATTACAGAATGTTTTGTTTGATTTCCTTTCAATGTCCCAGAGAATATTTGGAATGTTTCTTAATTTACATATGATGTGGTGTTATTTAGATATAGATCCCATGAAAGATAAAAAAAATTTTAAAGTGAGTGTAAGTGTGAGCATTGAGACAGGAGAAGGAGGTAATTAAGAGATAAATGAAGCTTATAAAAGCCTGCTTCTTATCCTAACCACTGTCATCAAAAAAGAAATCTGTAATTCATGAATAAAATATAATCTGAGTTTTACAACAGCATTATAAAGATTCTTATTGAGTATAAGTTTTAAAAGTGTTATTGTGTTACAAAATTTAATGGGAAATTTTTCTTTCCCTTAAAAATAAACCCAAATACCACAGACATTTCCCAAAAATTCCAGCTGTCTGCCTGCTCTCCTTGAGTTATTTTATTTTTCCTCCATTAGTAGTTTAAAGGTGTACTCTTTGATATGTAATATCATTTTAAGGAGTCGAACGGAATTAAGATTGTTCCAGTGTACTCAGCTGTTTATTTTCACATAATTGAGGTACACATTGCAAAATTAGAGTGTTTTCATTGGAAAACTTTCATTACTAGTTAAAAACTGTCATCTCAACAAAATAATAGACTTTTAAATCAAAGGAGATTTTCGTCCAACAATTTAACAAGTATACTAGTGTATGCATGAATGTGAAATGTTGGAAGGGCCAGGCATAGAAGGAAATAATTTCTAATTTGTCATAAAGTCCAAGAGTATTTCTAGTAAAAATATTTTTACAATTCTACCACACCCCATGTATTGCATTTTTTCTGCTATGTTGTTTTTTCCACTGAAGGAGTCATAGCCCAAGTACATTTCTTTGTAATTACAGAGTTTCTATCTATCCATCCATCTGTCCATCCTTTCATTTACTCAGTTCAGCTAAAAGAGTCTTCATTTTGTTTCCACCAGCTGCCTGGACCTGTTAGGTTCTAGGGAAAACAGATGGATAAAGTTCTACTCCTACTCTTAAGGACTTCACAGAGCAGGTTAAAAGGTAATCAGGCCGGGCGCGGTGGCTCAAGCCTGTAATCCCAGCACTTTGGGAGGCCGAGACGGGCGGATCACGAGGTCAGGAGATCGAGACCATCCTGGCTAATACGGTGAAACCCCGTCTCTACTAAAAATACAAAAAACTAGCCGGGCGAGGTGGCGGGCGCCTGTGGTCCCAGCTACTCGGGAGGCTGAGGCAGGAGAATGGCGGGAACCCGGGAGGCGGAGCTTGCAGTGAGCTGAGGTCCGGCCACTGCACTCCAGCCCAGGCGACAGAGCGAGACTCCGTCTTAAAAAAAAAAAAAAAGGTAATCAGGTAATTATAATATGATAAGGGGGTAGCTATGTTAAATACATGAACGAATATACAAGAACAAGACAGGAAGAAGGCAGCAATCTCCCCTCATACTTTGCCTCCACAAGGTACAATTTATCATTCACAAAACAGTTTACAAAATATTATCTCCTGCGTTTGGCCTTTGTTCCTATTCCTTCCCACCTGTCCTCTTAAAATAGGCTGACCCTTTGCAACCTTAATTGACCCAATTTAAACATGACCTCCTCTGACCAGCCTCTCCTCTGCCCATGGGAGTAGTTACTGCACATTTCATTCTCATAGCATCTCTAAGTTGATGCACACTGTTTCTCCTGAGTGCTTTCCCTTTAGACTGAAACCACGTGAAGGCTAGGAATATTTCTTTCTTCTTTGTATCACCAGTGCTAACCATGTAAATGTGTGAGGAATGACAAAAAGGAAGAAAATAATTACAAGTAAACAAGACCCTATACTAATACATTTCATTGTGCCCTTTCATACACATATATCCTACCTACCCCGCCACTACTAAGAACTATTCCCTTTCTTTCTTGTAAAAAGATATGCATTAAAAATATTTTCGCTTTTAAACGGATTTTTCCCCAGAGGGCAAACCACTCATTTACTCTCCTGGCAGAAAAAAACAGTAAAGTGTCAAGATGTCTAAGCCAGTTTGAAAATATTTTGGAATTTCTGTGTTTTTCCCCCTCTTTTTTACACAGCTATATAAATGTGGACCTGTTCTGAAAGTCAGCTTGAAGCGCACATTTCAAGGTATTTGAAATACTTTTCTTTCTTTTTTTCTTTTTACATTTCATTTGACTAAGCAGTTGTTTAAAATGTGGTATAACCAGAATGTACCTATTTATATTGGTTACTTCAAAATGCATGTCTATGAGTCACTGTTTTTATACACTTTATCTAGCCAGCCCGTTCAAAGAAAAGAAAATAGGGGAAATTATTAGAATAACAATTACCAGTTGAATGACCTAATACAGATTAAATTATAAGAAACAAGACAGGAAAAGGAAACTTAGTTTATATCTCACACAGGTGCATGTTAATTATTCCATCAAACCAATAACTATATAAACATAATTTCAGAAAAATGGAAGGTGGAGTTTAACATTATAAAAGAGTCATTAGCTGTATAAACAATGAGTAAAAATATGTAACGGTCAGAAAAAAGCATAGCACTTGCAATGAGAGACTGTTTGTATTAAATATATTTAGATGTGTCAGTCACTGCAATATTTATTCAAGGAACCAAACTTTTGGGATTTCATTTCTATTTGCCACCAGGTGAATAAAAATGTGTTAAGTTCATGTTGTCTGTGACCTTCTACTAAAAATGTTATTCCTTAGTCATATTCTGCATTGGTGGTCAGGGTTGGATGCCAAGAATTTGCTTGTCATCTGACTGAGTTTCCTTTTCACATGAAATGCTTCATCTGAATTACACCATCCTAAATGATTGTACAAGCTGAAGAATTTTCTATGTCCAGTAGTTTTATTCGTTAAAGAAGCATTCAAGAACCATTACAAAACAATTAAAGCAAAGATAGATTCTGTATATTCTGGTCATTTGTGCACACCAAGATTGATGGTGGTTAGCAGAGTATGTAAATCAATGAATTTAGGAAGTCTCACTGAGTTGTACAAACTCTTTACTGGGTCTGTAGCTCCATTTCCAGAGTCCTGTGTGTTTTCACAGAAACTGCACCATTAGTTGTCTTCACTGGAGGATTTGACCAAATTTATCTAAGGTAATGTGCCTATACATGAGCTTCTTAACTAAGGTTCTTAAACCCCTTGGTTTAGGAACTTCCGGAAATTTATGTAACCATGTGCATATGTCACCTGCCTACATGGCAAGGACACATGATAGAAAGCATAGTTTTCTGGCCTAGGCCAGATAGTAAACATTTTCAGCTTTTTGAGCTGTAGATCACTGTTGTTACTACTCAACTCTATTGTTGTCATGTAAGAATAGTCACGGACAGTAAATAAATCAATGTGGATAATGGTGTTTCAATAAAACTTTATTTATTATTTATAATGGACCCCAGATTTACAAGACGTGATTGGAGTCTGTTCTGTGCCTGTGTTTACCAAGTACCTCTCAATAATGGGTTAGTTTTGCATATGGCTCTGCCTACAGGAAATGGATAGGATAGTTATGTGAATTTGAGGATTCTAATTCATTTGAGAGTTTTATAGGATTAGTAAGCAAGAAGAACTCCTTCAAATGTGACTAAAGTGTATAAATAATGATGATTCAAATCTCAGTGCTCATAGACATGGCCGGATGGTGATTTATAAATGAGATGATGTACCTAAGCTGTGTACCTGCCTTTGGGCAGCACCCTGCAATGTATGCTTATGGGGCAAATGACATTAAACCAATCACAGAGAAATTGATCCAGGCTAGAAGGCACCCTTAAACTCAAGCAAGACTGGATTGGCAGGACATATATCAGCCATACACAGGGTCTGATCAGAAAAGGTCCCTTTAATTTTACTGAAGGCTTCTGTCTACCCATGCAACAGTAAACTATGTAGACCAATAGATAACCATATGCTTTTTTTTGTTTTCCAAATCCATGTAGTTTTTTAGACATAAGATCAGCAATAACTACAATCTGTTCCACTTGTGGATAACTGTCATATTTGGTAAGGAAAATAAACATATAAGAAATTTTAGTATTTTTATTTTTAGAGGTCCATACATTTACAAAATTTATTTTTAAAATAAACTCATCATTTGTTGCTAAAGTTATTCTTTATAAGCCTGTTGACTTTTTTTTAATCAAATGAAGATGTATTTTTCACAGTTACATTATATATTATATATATGTATGTGTATACAAACATATTTAAAAGACAATATTCTCAGTATTTGAGAAGCTGTAGTATGATGGATGGGATCCTGCTGTCAGAAACCCAATTACATAGAAATTTGAATTATTTCAGATTTCAGATTAACAGTGGACATGGGGTGATAGTCCATGGGAGACCATTAATATGAATGTATCCCATCTATAATTGGGCATGCCTTATACATCATTTTCTTGATCTACTGTCAGTCAGCTTGGCTTCAGCTTGCTTTTAACTAGGAGCACAGTACATCACATGAAGTACCTGGGAGGAAGTGAAAATCTCTACATTAAGTAAGAAAAAAATGCCCTTCAGGGAGGTAAGTAGTTACATTCTCTTCAGGCTTTCCTTTCTTAAAGGACTCACCATGAGATATGTAAAGAAAGAAACAAACAAAAATTAAAACCTTTTCCAATCTTCTAAAGTTACAAGTTAAAAATAGCAAGATTTCAAACTCATTCCAGAAGCCAAGCATGATAAGGACAAACCACAACGGAATGCTCTTGAGTCTGGACATCCTGAGGAAGGTGAGACCCAAGGACTCTGAGGGTGCCCTGCGCAAAGCCAGTGAGGACCACACCCAGAGACTCACTGCCGCTTCCCTTCCTCTCATTTCTCTGAGGGAGATGCAGGTAGACCAAAAACGGGAATTCAACCTGAAGAGTACTTCCATACCATATGTCATATACTGACTTAATACTTATTGTTGTATTATTAATATTATTCATTTCCTACTTATTAAACTTCCATTCTGGCAACCTGTATAAGAATGTAAGTAAGAGTATTTGGTGGGGATTTTTCTTGGTTTGTTTTGTGTGTATGTGTGTGTGTATGTGTGTGTGTGTGTGTGTGTGTTTTCTTGAGACAGGGTCTTGCTCTATCACCCAGGCTGGAGTGCAGTGGCATCATCACTGTTCACTGAAGCTGCAAATTCCTGAGCTCAGGTGATCCTCCCGCCACAGCCTCCCAAGTAGCTAGAACTACAGGCATGCACCACAATACCCAGCTACTATGTTTAATTTTTTTTTTTTTTGGTTATTGTTGTTGTTATTGACAAGGTCTCGCTACGTAGTTCAGATTGATCTTGAACTCCAGGCTCCAACACAATCCACTCACCTCAGCCTCTCACAGTGCTGAGATTACAGGCACGAACCACTCTGCATGACCCCTAAACAAGAGTATTTGACAGATAAAAACTACCCAAAGTCCAGGTCATCTCAGCATGCTGGGATATGGGGTAATATTGTGTGACACAAATTATCCTGAGAAGTCATGTTCTAAGTATCATACTTAGAATCTGTAAAATACTCGCAATTTGCAAAATCATGTAGACCAACTTTTCCAGGAGACTGATTCAGAGAATATTCACTAGGAGCAATTTGGCTCAAATAAAACCTTGTCCCTACAGTTCTTCAGAAAATGCACGGGCTTGCTGAGAGAATGGTGATGATAGTGATGGTGGGAGAAAAGGAGGAGACACAGAATAAGAAGGACTATGGGATGCACACAGTAAAAAAGTCAAGTAGGGCAAAGAGGGTTACGATAAAAGGTGCACCTTGTCTCATTCCTGCCCCACAGCCCTGTTCGTCAAAGATAACTTTCATCGCGTAGTTTAATCCTTCCAGAAACTTTCCATTTATATACATGCATACATGCTGTCTATGTATTGCTGATCCTCATTATTTGTGGATTTCATATTTGAGAATTTGTCTACTCAAAATTGATTTGTAACCTCTAAGTTAATACCGTACTTTTGAGGTCATTTGCAGACATGTGCTGACCAGCCAAAAATTTGAGTCTCCTCTCACATATGTTCCCAGCTAACACTGAACCAGGCTGAAAGGCGATCTAGCGTTCCTAAGCACAGGAAGGCTGTGATGTGCCTTATGGAGAGAATACATGTAAGATAAACGACATTCAGGTATGCATTACAGACTGTGAGTTCAGTGTTAATGAATCAACAATATATATTAAATAATGTATCTTCAAACAGAAACACACATAAAACAAGGTTATGTATTGATCCATTGATGAAAATGTTATAACCAAAGGCTCACAGGACCTAACCCTATATTTCCACTAGGAGCAATGAGTCAGTATTTGCTAATTCAGTATTTACAGTGACTTTATGGAACAGAATGAGAACAACCTACTATGTGTGTATTTTTTAATTTACAAAGTGGATACCTGTATGTGTTGTACATACTGGTTTATACCTTGGTTTTTTTTTGTTTTTTGTTTTTTCATTTTAGAAATCATGCTATACCATGTCATGCATATCCACCTCATTCTTTTCAAAGGATGCAGTTTTCCCTTGGACAGTTTTGCCATCATTGGTTTAACTAGATGCTAGTAATATAGTTTTATGTTTTTTCTAGACTTTTAAAATGACAAAACAATGTTTCAGGGAACATTCTTATGCTTACATCTTTGCAAACTATCTAAATTAAAGAAATCTCTACATTAAAGAAAATTCTGGTTTCTGTGACAAATACATAACAGCTGTGGCTGTGTTTAGGAGGCATCAAAAAGTTTAACAAATTGATAGGTTCGAGTATCCCTTATCTGAAATGCTTATGACCAGAAGTGATTTGGCCTCCAGGTTTTTTTTGAAAATTTGAAATATTTGCATATACTTACTGGTTGAGCATCCCTAATCCAAAATCCAAAATCCTTTGAGAATCACGCAAGCACTCAAAAAGTTATGTATTTTGGAATATTTTGGATTTTGGACTTTTGGATTAAGGATACTCAATCTGTACTACATAGGGTGCAGACTTGTCCTGTGAGTGTAATGTGGCTGAACAGCAGCACCACACTGAGGATATTTAGCACACACCAAATAATTAGACTTCCTTTGGTATGTGAAGTCAGGGTTAAACAACTGCGGGGTCCCTTTATCTGAGGACCAATGGAAAATGGCCTGTGTTTGTATACAAATCTCCAAGACCAAAGGAGGCCTTTTTAAAAATAACTTTTAAGTTCAGGGGTACATGTGCAGGTTTGTTATATAGGTGAACTCATGTTACAGGGGTTTGTTGTACAGGTTTATTTTGTTACCCAGGTACTAAGCCTAGGACCCAACAGTTATTTTTTTCTGTTCCTCTCCCTCCTTCTAACCTCCACCCTCAAGTAGGCCCCGGTGTCTGTTGTTCCTTTCTTTGCATCCATGTGTTTTCATCATTTAGCTCCCACTTACAAGTGAGAACATGCAATATTTGGTTTTCTGTTATTGTGTTAGTTTGCTAAGGATGATGGCCTCCAGCTCCATCCATGTTCCTGCAAAGGATATAAGCTCATTCTTTTTTATGCCTGTGTAGTAGTCCATAGAATACATGTACCACATTTTCTTTATCCAGTCTACCACTGATGGGCATTTAGTTTGACTCCATGTCTTTGCTATTGTGAATAGTGTTACAATGAACATACGTGTACATGTGTCTTAATGGTAGAACCATTTATATTCTTTTGGGTACATATCCAGTAATGGGATTTCTGGGTTGAATGGCAACTCTATGTATAGCTCTTTGAGGAATCATCACTGCTTTCCACAATGATTGCACTAATTTACACTCCCACCAACAGGGTATATGAGTTCCCTTTTCTCCACAATCTTGCCAGCATCTGTTATTTTTAGATGTTTTAATTATAGCCATTCTGACTGGTGTGAGATGGTATCTCATTGTGGTTTTGATTTGCATTTCTCCAATGATCAGTGACATTGAGCACTTTTTTTCATATGCTTGTTGGCCACACATATATTTTCTTTTGAAAAGTGTTTGTTTGCTGGACTTAATGCCTGGGTGATAGGGTTGATCTGTGCAGCAAGCCACCATGGCACACGTTTACCTATGTAACAAATCTGCACATCCTACACATGTATCCCAGAACTTAAAATAAAAGCTGATAAAAATAAATAAATGAATAAAGAATTAAGAAAAGAAAAGTATCTGTTCATATCCCTTGCTCATTTTTTAAAAATGTTTAATGGGCAAAAGATATGTTTGCTTGTTTTTTACTCACAAAATGTTTGTTTTTTACTTGTAAATTTGGGAGGCCTTCTTAACATGCTCTTTATCTAGTAGGGCCAAACTAACCCTCTTCCCTAGGGTAAACAGCAATAGCCATGTATAATAACAAGGGGAATTGAGCCTCTACTGCCTTACATCCCCCTTCCCTTCCCCAAACTGTGTTTGGGTAGCAAATGAAGTAGCTCTGAATCAGGACCATCAGCGTGGAGGTTAAGACAACTGAGAGAGAAGATTGTAGATATTCAAAAATTGTGGGAGTAATGAGTCATAGAGAATTGTTCATAAAAATAAATGAGAACCCTTCATTTTCTCCAGTCACCTCTCTGTCTCAAAAGTGTCTCAGATAAATAGGAAATGCCTGAAGAAGCACATACAGTACACTTCAACCTCTCAGTGCACATACATGACTCAGGCAGAAAATGGTCAATTACAGGCCAACAATTTTAAATGTCAAAATTCTTTTCTCCCTCATAATTCATTCATGAAACCATCACCTTTCTAATGATAATATTAACAATTAAAAAGCATATTAATATAGACAAAGAAATACGAGGAGGGGGAAACCAAATTCACGTTAATTTTAACCATTTTCTCTCCCTCCCTCACACACACACACACACACACACACACACACACACACACACACAATAGTGTGCTTGCAAAGCTGAAGATATGCCTCATCTCTGAAGCAGGGCAGGATTTTCAAGAGTTAGGGTCAAATCCGGCTGCTCCTACTTACATCTGTCTTGGTTCAGGCTCTTTGGGGCATATAAACAGAGTGCTAGGCCTGTTTAACATGGCAGATTTAAAGACTGCACAGATGTTTGTGCTTATTTGAATGTCTGGATGAATACATTTGCCCTGCCCTAATGAATTTACCAAGCGTAATGAAATTGTGTGTGAAATAATAAATGTATTTGTGTGTGGTGTGATGATGATGATGATGATGATGATGATGATGATGATGATTTTGGATTCCTCATGTAACACTTATACGTACTCTTTCCCACTCCCACTTGCTTGATTTCAGGAAATATTTCTCACATTTTCAGATCTGAAAGAAACCACAGTGATGCAACTGAATGGGCTAAATACTAATTTGTTTCTTACTTGATCTATTCATTTATTAGATCCTTTAAAGATCAAGTCAATATATGGTTTAACTCCAACAGAAACACTTTCTTCAGAATTTAACTTCCTTGGAAGAAAGAAAAGTCATGGAAATTACTATCTTTTGCCAGCTATTAAGAATTTCTAAAAGGGAAAAATATTTTCCCTGTTAGTACTACAATGCTTATTTAAAGAATATTCTTCATGGAATAGTTGAACAAACAATAGTATTTAAAATGAATGTCAAAATTCATTTATTAAGAAGTATAAAGTACCTTCGGTAGAGGAAGGTAAGTAAGGCAGGTCACAGATCTACAACCGAAGTCATTTCTATACGGGATTAACCACCAATGCTGGCTCCAATAGTACTTGATCCTGAGGAAGCTACTTAACATTTTTGCAGGCTGTTTTCACATCTAAAAAAGATAGCACTAGAGTCGGTCACCAAAGGTCCTTTCAGCTCTCTAATCCTATTACTTAAATGTGTCAAAGCAGTAGTTCCTGCTTTAAGAGTGTGCTTTTATCTATACACTCAAAAATAAAGAGATTATAAAATATGGCTTGATTTCCGAAGAAAAATCTTTTTGTTCAAGCTCAGAGAACTTGTACACACAACAGGAAATATCTGGCTCTATAATCTTGGCACCAAATAAAATGCTGTTGTTAAATAAGTATTATGCTAATTCAGTTATTCACTCATTTATTCACTGAACACATGTTTTTTCACATGTGTCTATTATTGCAGCATTTCCTCCTCTGAAGAGGCCATAGACTATATTTGGTTAGAAAGTATAAAAATTACTTTTTTTTTTTTTGCGCCAGCAATTACATAAGGAGCTTTAACACTTTGTCTCCTTATTTCCACATTTATCAGATGGTTGGTGCTTAGAGGGGTTTATGATTTGCCCAAGGTCAAGGTCATACATATTCAGTGTGTGTGACTTCCAGAAAATTTCTTATTCCCTTTACTTTGGCTACAAAGTTGTGAGCCTTGGGTTAGGGCTCCATCTGCTTTTTAAAATTTACCCTGCACACTACTGTTACAGAAATTCTCACAGTCTCACACACCAGGCAGCCTTCTACATGATCATGCCTGAACTCTATCAGGGCCTTTGCAGTTGTTAAGACATCGTGTTATTTATCTCCCAATGTTGCCTTATCATAGCTCCAAATGTTGCCATTCCAAACTTTTTTTTTTTAAACCAACCTAAACTTTTATTTATCATAACTCCAGGATTTCGTTATTCTTAACTACTTTCATCTTTCCCCTTCTCAGGGAAGGGGGTTCCTGAGGCTTTTTTATTTGTACAGATTTCCAGCTGCTTGGAGAAATAAAAATTTAGCTTTACTCTGTTGATTCCTAATCTACCATTCTCCCTCTCTCTTTGCCCATTTATTTATCAATTATGCAGCCTAATCTGTCTTCCCCTTCTCCCCTGCAAGCACTGTTTGGTGCCTTATCTCAAACTCTTTAGAACTGCTTTGCACTTACCAGCGTCTCTCTTAGAGACTGCAAGATTGCTTTCCAACCAGATATCCCTGGTTTCATTCGAGGCTCTCTAAATATCACCCTCTCTTCTGGAGTCCCCATCCCAGTTATACAGTGATACTTTCAGGGGCACCCCTCACCCTGCATGGTCCCTGTCAAAAAACTGATTGCTATGTCAGCACACCACCTAGTTGCTGGGTTGTTCTGGCCTTTTCTTCCAGGACATCATGTTTCCTATGAAATTGGATGTCCGCCTAACACATGGCACTGCAGATGCTATCAGCTCCTAGATGGCAAAGTTTTCTTCTAGGTTCTGGCCCCTCGCCTTTTATCCTGGCTTTCCACATTATGATACATTTTCACTTATTTTCTTTGTAATACTTTTATCCTATTGCAATCCTTTGAGAGTCAGTCTTCCTGTGGATGTTGTATTTTCCTAGTTTTTTTCTTCTTTGTCTCTTTTGCAAATCTTTCTCTTCTCATCTCCCAAAATGCCAGTATTCCCTAAATCTTTGTCTGTACACTCTTCTCCAAGCACCTTATTTCTTCATTCATCACTCTACATTAGTAACTGATGATCCCCTGTCTTTCCCAAAGCCCAAACAGGCCACATGTCTACTTGTGCTTGTTCTTTACCTAAAACAGAATTAAGCAACTTCTGATTGGTCACAGTCACACTTGCTTGGAACCATGAACATTTTGATTCTTTCATCTCTTTTGCCAACCAGAAGCCAATGGAGAGCTAAGAACGCCAGTTCTCCCTTTGAATTTTCTCCTATTCTCCTTTTCTGCACATTCCCAGGGCTGACACTCCAGTCCAGGTCCTTGTCATGCTGCACTGCCGCTCCACTGCCAGATGCTTACTGTAGAGCAACCACTAACTTTATATGTCACCCTTGAAACACTATAAAAACATAACAGATTTATTGTGAATAGGTCTTTTAAATATATTATCACATGCTTTAGAAATCTATATTAAGATTGCAGTGTGGAAAGGGAATTTGAATCAACAAGAAACAACAAAAACAAAAAAATAGGTATTTGCCTTTAACCTTTTGTGGAGAAAAAAAGTACAATCCTTCATTGATGACAACTGTAAATTATGACAGCTACCCTTCAATTAGAGGAATATTCTGTCTTCTCCAGTACAACGTGATAGTTTGATTATTCTTATTTATGGTTGTCTAGGCTACCTCACTTAGCGCCATCTATAAATGTATTTTTATTATCCACTTCCTGCCCTGAAGCCTGGAATAAAACTCCATACCCACTAGCTCTGGAAAACAGCTCTCAGCAGCATGACCCAACTAGTTTAGGAAATGTAATTTGTAAAGTAGCTCATCAAGTCCAATACTGGATGTAAAAGATCTGGAACCATGTAAGGGAATCTTTCCTGCTAGAGATACTGTGAAACTCTAACTTCCAATTTTAGGGGAATGACTGGGGCCATTCTATCGAGTGAAAGGAATAATGGGCTACTGAAGCATTGGTAGCCTGAACTGCTGTCTAGGAGTCCACACGATTTGTACAAATATAACGACTACATAGTTTTCTTTCCTACTATGCTTCCTGTCCTAACTTTGGAAGAATTGCAGGACGATCTCAGTGCACAAGTAAAGTAGGACCTATGTAACTAGGGTAGCTGGTTCATTTGGGAAGATCCTAACTCATCTCATTTTGTTTACTCCTTGATGGATCTGAAGCTGAGGGAACTTAACCGGGTTTCTTCTAGAGAAAAATACTTGAATGCAAATTTGAACGTTCGAGCTTGTTAAAACTGTTTCCCCAAAACAAACTGTAATTTATTCTATGTCAAGGACTAGATGAGTAAGAGTAGGTGCTCCTTGGGTTCAGGATCCTATCTTGAAGGTTGTAAGTGAGTTCCCAAATGTCATTTGGATTGCCAATCAATTTCTCTGCCTTTTCCATTTGACATACCAAAACAGAACTATAGGATTTTATCATCAGGCATGATAAATTTAAAATTAGTTTAATCTCACTTTGAAATTCTTTAACCTGACTGCTGATCTAGGTCTGAAATCCATTTGAAGTACGTAGTCTTTGAAAAATGGATAAAAAGCACCTTAGAGATTGCAATGAACACACATTTTTAACACTTTTTGACCTTAGCTGCACTGGGAAGTACCACTCTTAGTTGAAGAAAAAAGCCATTTTCCACATGACTGGAGAAAGTTGAACAAATGGAATAAGTGTTTCCAAAGTGTTCCAATAACACAATATGCAGTGGGTACTCACTCATTCAATATTTGAGTATCCACTGCATATTGTGTTCTTGGAAGGCTAGGTATAATATTTTCCTTTCATGTACTAGAATTAAGTGAACAATATTAGAAGCTGAAAGTGTATACTGAAAATAAACAGACACTTCATTTTGCTAAAAAACAACAACTTTTTGGTTTATACTATTGTTCTTAACCCATTTAGGGAGAAAGAAAATAACATCTCCAAACAAAGTATTACGAAACAGCATTGATTGGTTTCTTTCTTATTTTTAAAAATACTTTGGAGCAAATTAAACATACTCAGAATGTTTTATTAACTAGAACATTCAGTTTAACTAGTTTAATTACCACTGTTTGGAAATTATTATGATCAGTGGGAACTCCTGTGTTTGGTCTCAGTGTGGGAATGCCCTGAGCAGAACGCCTGCTTGCACAGGCAGCTGAATGCCAAGCTCCAAAGTTTCCCAAGGGGTCAAGAGAACTGGCAATCAGCAGTTCTGTACATGGTGATCCTGCAGTTTACCTTGTAAATCCCTTCAAAAGGAGCAATAGCTAAATGCCACGGGAGAAAGGCCAACCTTTGCTTTTATCCTAAGTCTATTCAGAGAGATGGTTTTTGAGGCTCAGTAAATAGTAAACGAATATCCTTCTAGATAAAAATTTCTTGAGGGAATATGCTATGTCTTATTTATGTTAAGCCCTATAGTTCCTACTCTAGGGCCTTACACTTAGCAAGAGGTCAGGTTATTAAACAAACACTAAAGAATTATATCCTAATTTTACAAACCAGAAAGTTGAGAAATGTAGCCAATGACTCAAAACATGGGGAGAAGAATCTAAATTCTCAACTCCATCCAATCCTCCTAGATTCATTCAGGTGTGAGAGAAAACAGGTTTAGAGAAACAGAAGCCTTAAACTTGTTTTCCATTCTAGAAAAGGTTATGAGAATCGCTTTAACAAGGCCTATGCTTTGGAAAAATTTTCAACCAGAAAAAAACGCAGGTAGTTTTCTATCTCCTATGTACTCCTATGATACATTTGCATTTTGAGGCTGTGCTTTAACCTCTCAATAAAACAGAAAAAATACAGCTCTGTGATGCCAGATTATAGATCTATTCTTGGCTCACTGACTAAAGAAACTCCTAATGATTATAACAGCCACTGGGGTAAATATTTTTAACTGATATTTAACTATGTTACAAATATATTTGGACTTATTTATTGTACATTTTTCTATAATAATTCCACATGGCATAAAAACTAATTTCTAACCTATTTCTTAGCTATATATTTCCAAAGTATATAGTCAACTTCCAAAGTAGTCAACTTCCAAAATGGAAGGTATAATCTTTTAAAAATTATTCTGAATATCTGACTATTGCCAAATTTCAGAAATAATATGTAGATATTAGAAAACTTCAGCAATTTTAAGACTTCACTCCTTATTTTCTAAGAAATTTGAGCATAACTAAAACCCCAAGAAAAATAGGGTTCTCCCTTTATACTTTTAAAATCCACATTTTCTACAAGTCTCTATTAATTACCATAGAGCAATATGTAAATTAGGTACCCAGTCTACTTAGGCAGTACACTCTTAGAGCATGTAATTAGAAATTGAATGCGTCTCTTAAGAACAGACAGCTTTCGGAGGAAGAAAAAGCAACATTTTGTACAAAGAAATGGGGAGAAACACCATTCCAGAAAGGCAGAAGCACAGAGAGAAAGGAAAAACAAATTCCTTGATACTAGGTTATAAGGAATTTAAACTATAATTCATTTATTCAACAAACATTTATTGTGCATACACTGTATTGCTAAGAGCTATACAACACCCCAAAGTAGTTTTTGTAATTACTCTACCTATCTCATATGAGGAGCCCTGGGCCCACACATACCATCCACAATCAAGATTATAGCGGCCTAAGCTCTTTAGTTTAATTAGGTCCCACTTGTCAATTCTTGGTTTTGCTTCAGTTGCTTTTGGGGACTTAGTCAAAAATTCTTTGCCAAGGCTGATGTTGAGAAAACTATTTCTTAGGTTTTCTTCTAGGATTTTTCTAGTTTGCAGTCTTATATTTAAGTCTTTAATCTATCTTGAGATAATTTTGTATATGTTGAAAGGTAGGGGTCCAGTTTCATTCTTCTGCATATGGCTAGCCAGTTATTCTAGCACTATTTATTGAACAGGTAGACCTCTCCCCATTACTTGCTTTTGTTGGCCTTGTTGAAGATCAGATGGTAAGTGTGCCACTTTATTCCTGAGTTTTCTATTCTGTTCCATTGGTGTATGTGTCTGTTTTTGTACGAGTACCACACTGTTTTGGTTGGTATAGCCTTTTATAGTTTCAAGTCAGATAGTGATGACTCCAGCTTTTTGTTTGTTTGTTTGTTTTTGTTCTTGTTTTTTGTTTTTGTTTTGTTTTTCTTTTTTTTTTTTTTGCTTAGCATTGCTTTGGCTATTTGGGTTCTTTTCTGGTTCCATATGAATGTTAGAATAGTTTTATCTAATTCTGTGAAGAATGAGGTTGTAGTTTGATAGGAATAACACTGAATCTGTAAATTGCTTTAGGCAGTGTGGCCATGTTAACAATATTGACTCTTCCAATCCATGAGCATGGAATGTTCTTCCATTTATTTGTGTCATCTCTGATTTGTAAACAGACAACTTACGAAATGGGAGAAAATATTCACAGTCTATGCATCTGACAAAGGTCTAATATCCAAAGTCTATGAACTTAAACACATCAACAAGCAAAACACAACCCCACTAAAAAGTGGGCAAAGGACATGAACAGGCACTTCTCAAAAGACATACAAGTGGCCCCCAAGCATATGAAAAAATGCTCAAATCAAAACCACAATGAGATACCATCTCATACCATCAGAATGATTATTATTAAAAAGTCAAAAAACAACAGATGCTGGTGAGACTGCAGAGAAGAGAGACCACTTATACACTGTTAGTGGGAATGTAAATTAGTTGAGCCGCTGTGGAAAGCAGTTTGGAGATTTCTCAAATAACTTAAAACAGAACTACCATTTCACTCAGCAATCTCATTACTGGGTATATACCCAAAGGAAACAGACCATTATACCAAAAAGACACACACACTCATATGTTCATTGCCATGCTGCTCACAATAGCAAAGACATGGAATCAACCTAGGTGCCCATCAATGGTGGATTGGATTTTAAAAAAAAAGGTACATATACACCATAGAATTCTATGCAGCCATAAAAAAGAATGAAACCATGTCCTTTGCAGCAACATGGATGTAGCTGGAAGCCATAGTCCTAAGCGAATTAATGCAAGAAAAGAAAACCAAGTACTGCATATTCTCACTTATAAGTGTGAGATAAATACTGAGTACATATAGACATAAACATGGGGACAATGGACACTTGGGACTACTAGAAGCGCGAGGAACGGAAGAGCCACAGGTTGAAAAACTACCTATTGGGTACTACGCTCACTACCTGGATGCAATATACCCATGTAACAAACCTGCACAAGGGCGCCCTTTATCTAAAATAAAAGTCGATTTTTTAAAAAAAGAAAAAAACCTGGCCAGGTGCGGTGGCTCACACCTGTAATCCCAGCACTTTGGGACGCCAAGGAGGGCGGATAACGAGGTCAGGAGATCGAGACCATCCTGGCTAACACGATGAAACCCCGTCTCTACTAAAAATACAAAAACAAAATTAGCCGGGCGTGGTGGTGGGCGTCTGTAGTCCCAGCTACTCGAGAGGCTGAGGCAGAAGAATGGCGTGAACCCGGGAGGCGGAGCTTGCAGTGAGCGGAGATTGCGCCACTGCACTCCAGCCTGGGCGATAGAGCGAGACTCGGGACTCGTCTCAAAAAAAAAAAAAAAAAAAAAAAAAAAAAAAGAAGAAGAAGAAGAAAAGAAAGAAAAAATCTAACAGGCAAAGTAAAGGAAAGAAAATATAGTGGCTAAGCATGTGTGGCTCTCAGCCAACCTGCCTTGGTTCAAAGCCCTGTTCTGCCATTAACTCAGTAGCTGACTTTGGACAAGTTACTAAACCGCCCCCTACTTTGGTATTCTGGTTTGCTAAAAGGGAGATTATAACACTAACATTACTTATTGGGGTTATTCTGAGGGATAAAAGAATTAATGTGCATAAAGCATTTAGAACAATGTCCAGCACATAATCAATAATTAAAATAACTATTATTTGTGATAAAAAAAAAATCTTCTTCTCTATGACTTTATTCTCTCTTGATTTTCCTTTTAGCCTTGTATTTCCTTGTAGCTAGTGTCCAATCTCCCTTTTATTCTTGCCAAACTAACTGAACATATGGCCTAAATATGCTGTTTCCTCTCCTCACTTCTGATTCATTTCTCAGCTAACAGCAATCTGCCTCTGCCCTCACTGCTTCACTGAAGGTTAACACTGATGAGGTTATAAAATCACTGAAGAATTCCACATTGCTAGATTCAATGGTAATTTCTGATGGGTCTTTATCTTACTGAACCACTCTCTACATTTCAGACCCTTAGTTTCCACAACCCTGAACACCTTTTTGTCTAGTGTTTCCTTACAGTCTGCTGCCTACTCCATGTCATTCCTTGTTTCCTTTGCTCATCAATTAAATGTTGGTATTCTCCAGATTTCCATCCTTGACCTCCTACCCTTAATCTTTATTTGCTTTCCTCGTGATTTTAACTCTTGTCTGTATTTTTATGTCTTTTAAATCATCATCCAAGAGCTACTGTACATTTATAGTTGGAATTCCCACAGGCACCGAAAGCTCAGCATTTCCAAAGCTAAACTCATTTTATCACCCCTGCAATTCACCAACCTGTTGTTCCACCTGTATTGAGTTCAGTTGATAGCACCACTATTTATCCAACCACCTAATCCAATAATCTGGAAATAACAAATCTATATCTTTTAATCTTCCACATTCAATCATTCACTAACACATTTCAACTCTATTGTCATACTTTTCCCCCGTCTTCACTACTACTGCCCCAGTCTAAGTCCTAATTATCTCTTGCTTAAGTTGGAACAAGTTTTAAAATTTAACCTCTACCTCAAGTTTTGTCTCCCTCAAGCCATCACTGATAGAACTAGTAGAGTGATCAATCTAAAATGGAAATCCAATGACATTACCTGCCTAAATCCTATCTTCCTCAAAGATTGCCCATCACATAGAGGATAAAATCCTAGACCTTTATCATATAAATACAGCCTTCTACCACATTGTGTCTGTTTTTCCCTCTAGTTTCAATGACAGCTACCATGCTAAGTGTGAATATGTATATATTAAACATTATGTATACATATACAATCCATATAATATCATAACACCTTGAAGTAATATTTTATTCCTATTTTATAGATTAAGAAACTGTTACTGATATTTTCTAGATTAAGAAACTGGTACCTGTATAGTAAAAGTAATGTTGATCATTAAATCTAAATCTCTCATATTCTCCAATGGATTTCTTTTAGGTCAGGTCCACATCGTTCCTTTCTTTGAACCACCAGCATCTAGCACATTGCCTGGCATACACAATGGCTGTTAATCAAATGTTAAACTAAATTGACTGTTTAAAAAGAGAAGTGATGGATTATAACATTATCATTAGATTATGCAGCCACTGACTGAAGAAGGAATAGGGATGCTAGAATTACCTCACAGGTACAATAAATGACAACAATGACCACTATGACTGAGTTCGTAAAAAGTGTATATCTCTTCATCATGTAAAAATTTAATAATCTTTCAAATTATGAGATAAGCTCTATATTATCAAAAGTAAATTTAACATTCTTTTCATTTCTAAATTGCATTTTATTCCAGTGTCTTTTACTTTTAGAGGATCAAAACAAAGGGAAATAGACATATTTGCACTAACACATATTCTCTGTTAAAAGATACAGTATGTATGTGCTCATGTTGCACTTGTATTTGTATGAGTATGAGATATATGTGCACAATACACAAATGTATATGATGAAAAACTTCAAGCTATTTTTAAGTTTAGAAATTGATGACTTTAGTAACATTTAGGAAGCTCATTCTTCAGACACACTGATTGCAAAGGATTAAAAGATCACCTGAAACCCTGAGACCATTAAAGAATTTCATTAATTATGAAAAAAATGCAGATGTGTGGCCAATCTTTCTCTCAGGTTGCAACCAAATAAAACTTCAAATAACGCACTCATAAATGGCTGAAGGAAAAGGAAATTAAAATGAAAACACATACATATTAAACATAACTATGAGCTGTGGCTGTTCAACAATTGGGCTTCAAGTAGTTTCACACCATTGGGCCAGGATAAAACATGCTCTGCTGGCATTTTCGTCTGCCAAAATAGCCATTTGCAATTAAAAATTAAAACTGGCACTACTTCTTTGCAAGCAGTTTTCAGAAGGCTGCTGGCTATCTTTCTTGTTTATAGTTTTTTTTGTATCAGTCCTTCATTTCATTTTGAAATACCCTTTTCATTTTTTTCCTTTTAGGCTATCGTATTCCAAGTACTAATATTTTAACATTTTTCAACATTTTTATTTGTAATATGGTCCTCAAGTACAATAGCATCGTTTAGATTTCTAAAGACTGATTAGAAGAGTATGGAAGATTTTATATATCAGCACAGTATAAAGTAGTATAACTTCTGCGAGGCCTCTGTAGACTTAAGAGAAATCAGTGATTTTTTTAAAGGAATGCAGGAGCAAAAAGAATATGTAAACATCAGTCTCTACAGACATAAACTTAATTCAGAATAGAATATATATGTAAATAGTAAAGTAATTCATTAGGTCTAATTGAGTCTGACACATAGAACGACCAACAGAGTAAAATTCCATCTTCCACAAGGTAACTAATAGTATATTTTGGAGATCTGGGGTGTCAGTAAATGAATCAGCATGTATGCATGGAGCATCTTTTATGTGACAGGCAGTGTTCTGGGTGCTGGTGATATAATAGTGAATAAGACAGAAACCCCTGGCTTTAAAGAACTGGGGGTCAGGGAGGAGACAAGCAATAAACAGATCCTCCTCCAAGCAGAGGAGGAGTGATGTATTCTGTTAAGTCTTTAGAAAGATCACTGTGGGCCAGGTGCTGTGGCTCATGCCTGTAATCCCAACATTTTGGGAGGCTGGGGCGGGCAGATCACTTGAGGTCAGGAGTATGAGACCAGCCTGGCCAACATAGTGAAACCCCATCTCTACTAAAATGCAAAAACAATTAGCCAGGTATGGTGGCACAAGTCTGTAATCCCAGCTACTCAGGAGGCTGAGGCAGCAAAATCGCTTGAACTCGGGAAGCTGAGGTTGCAGTGAGCTGAGATGGTACCACTGCACTCCAGCCTGGGCAACAGACTGAGGCTCCATCTCAAACAAACAAAAAGAAAGAAAGAAAGATAACTTTGGCTACTATGTAGCATAGAGACCTTGGGGATTTAGGAATTAAGTTAAAGCAACTAGGTAAGAGGCAACCCTCAAGCTCACAGAAGAGGAAGGGAAATAATAAAAAGATCAGGTTACTTCTTATTCCAAATACTCCTTCCCTTTTATGATAGTATTTTAGACTCTCTACAGTATCCTCCACCATCTCGGATCACAGACATGATTGTGCTAATGTCACAGATGAAGATTTGGAGACCCAGAAGTGTGAGATGACTTACAGAATTAATTAGTGGCAAAACTGCAAGCAAAGCACTAATCTCCTACTTCTAGTCCCATATCTTTTTTCTTTTACATGAATCGTCAGTGTCTTACTTCTAAAAAATCTGAAAAGACTTGGTAGTTCTTTCAGCTTCGGCTCACCCTGAAGCTCCTCTATGGAAGGCTTATAAGGAAAATTATTTACTTACTCAATTAAGCAAGCATTTATGGAGGGTCTACTAGACATGAGGCACCTTGTTAGGCACTTAATATTTAGAAATAAGTAGAAATTTCACTGTATGGAAGCTCGCTCTCATGTGGGAGAGACAGACCAAGCAGCCCATGATGACAGTACAATGGGGAAAGCACCCTTATAATGACATTGGTAGAGTGCCATGGAACCTGAAACAAGGGGCACCTAACTCATCCTGGCAGAGGGAAGGGAACTGTTTGGAAATATGCCCAAGAGGAAGTGATCTTTGAACTGTACTTTGAAGAAACATTAGGAGTTTAATACCAAGGGTGCAAGATGTGGGGAGAATCCAAGAAAACAGCATGAGCAAACACACGGTGGTGAGACACAGGGTGGAGCAGTACAGTAAGGGTGGGGCTTAGAGTGCATATTAGAGGGGAGTAGTTATATAGGAGTCTATGCTCTGAGGGTCTTGTGTGAACTCTTCCAAGGAATCTGGAGTCTAACCTACACTACTGTGTCCATTTTCCCAAGTCTTAACCACTCCTCAGTCCACTTGAATCATATTTATGACCCTTAGCACCCCACTGAAGCTGCAGCAGCAAAGGCCATCAGTGGCTTCCTTCATAAGAAATCCAATGAAATCTTACCTAACTTTTCTAGTTCTTTCTGCAGCACTGGAAACTGCAGGCCATAACCTTTTTTCCATATGCATCTTCCTTTACTTTCATGAAAAGAAGATTCCCTGGATTTTCCCTTGGCCTTTGGGTTGCTGTCAAGCTTCTCCCAGGTTCTTCCATTGGTTCTTATTTTTTCATCCACTGCTTGGTGTTGGTGTTCCTCAGTCTCTTGCCTCCACTGTGCCCTCATTCACTCTATATATTCTTTGGACTATCTCATTTTTTTCTACTCATTGCTTTAATTACCACAAAACTGACAGAGGCTTTCAAAGCTAAATATCTGGTTAGATATTTAGATTAAACTCCAGATTTATAAATGAATCCATTCCTTCAAAAATATTTTATTGAGTGTTCTCTATGTGCCAGAAATAGTTCTGGTTGCTGATCCAACATGGTTGGAAATAGACTGTGCCTCGTTCACTGCTATGTTCCCACCACTTACAATCTCCACCTGAATGACTCACAAATATCTAAAACCCAACATATTCAAATCTGAACCCATTATATCCACCAGAATATGTGCCCTTCACTCTTTGTCCCATATATTAGTGAACGGCACTTCCATTCCTCAAATCAACCAAGTCAGAATCATCTTCCTCATACCACATGTCAGACTGGTGAAAACAATCTGCAAATTTTATCTCCTTAACATTTCTTTGGTTAAACTCTTCCTTCTCATCTCCATAGTTACTGCCTTAGTTCCTTAGGAAGTCATCTCTCATCTTTCTAGTATGATCCACAGCATATAGTAGATAGTCAACAGACATTCACAGAATAAGTTTATGAATAAATGAACACAACAATGAATGGAAAACTCACACAATTGCTATCATCTCCTTATAGGCCATATTTATTTACTGAACTCCAATTTATTTACTGAACTAATGAAAGGCAAATCTTTCCAAAATTTATATCTGATTATGTCATTCCCCTGATTATCACCATTCAATGACCACTACTGCCTACAGGATAAATACCAGATACTATGGTCAGCATCTGAAGCTATCCAAGAGATTGATTACTTGCCTTTTGCTCTATCTTCTTTTCTTGAGGCTTTCTACACCCTGAAAATACTTAACAGCACCTAGAATTACTGTGCTGATTCACAACCCCATAACTTTACTCAAGCTGTTTTCTCTGTCAAGATTGTTCATTCCCTCCTGCTGTGCCCACCTGAAAATTAACTACTCATTTATGGAAACTCAGCTTACACCTCACTTCCCCTTTGAAGCCTGTGCTGACATTTCTGCCCAGGCTTCACTTCGTAACTTCTCTTTCTAAGCACACCAATAACATTGTTTCACACTTGTTCACAGGCTTATAGTAGTCCTTTGCTGGAGTCTTTTCTTTCCTCCAGAGTGGAGGCCTTTGCCTTGTTAATTTGGGAATTAGCACATATTACACACTCCAATTCTTGTAGATGGATAAATAGATGAAGGAGTAGGTGATGAGAGTCATGGAAATATTTTAGGCAAAGGGATGATATGATAGGGTTTGCATTTTACGAACAATACTATGATGTTAGAGCAGAGAGAAAGCTAAGAACAGAAGCCAGACGATCAGGCAGGAGAATATTACAAACCATCCAATGGAGAGGTAAGAAACAGAATGGAATAGAAGTAGTAAAGAAGAAAAGGGAATGTATTTGAAAAATACCTATAAAGTAAACAAACAGTATTTAATGACCATTTGCCTGACCAGAGGGAGTAACTATGAGAAAAAGGATGACTTCAGAGCTCCTAGCTTGGGTGACTTCTTCTTGTCTCCTTGTTTAATATCTATAAATTTGCACCCATAGCATTAAGTCAGACAAAGATACATTAGGCAAAGTGATCAATTACATGTATCTACAACACCGTTTCCCATGTAATTTCTCAGAACCACATTTGCTGCATCAGTGCAAATTTATATACGAAGCCCCATCCTGTGTTCCTCTACTATCCTCATTATTCTTCAAAATTTTCCCTAAACAAGGAGGAATTAAAAAGGGACAAACAACATTCAAGGCAACGAGTCACCTCATGTTTGAACAGCACACTAGTAAAATGAAGAAAAGTTGAAGACAGGAAATATGGCTGTCAGGTAAATCCTAAAGAACGGTAAGGGCAAGGATCTCCTAATCCCCACCAATTTAAAAAGTTTAAGGGAAAGTATTTGAAGTAGGTCATCCCTTGCTCTGTCCAGCCATCCTATCAATAGGCTAGGATATGTACTCTTGAAAAGACATTTTATACCCCTAAAATACCATTATAATAATTATTTTTGCATAAATAATAGAAATTTATATTTACCTCAAGCATAACTTTAAACATGCTTTTCTTGTTTCTTGGCAGTGAAAACACTGGTCGACCAAGTAAATTCATCCCTGAAGTACCTCATTAATCACAGTGCACTTGTTCTTGGCAAGAACCTTAATATGCTACAAAAACTGTTATTAAAGTAAGATTTGGGGATTCCCAGACTGGCAAGGAATTAGTTAATTACACCTCTCTCGAAATTATTTTCTTGGGTTCTAGTTAAACTTACAGCATAAAGCAACTTCGATAAATGAATGTAATGCGTAAAGTCTGGCTATTCTAAAGCTCATTTAAAATCACAAGCAGCAACTGCCAAAGATGGCCTCTTTCCCCAGGGTCTGCTTAGTTGTGCACAATCCTCCCAGAAGATGATACTATCCATTCCCTCTTTGTGCTAATGTGGATCTAGCACCCCTATCTAATTGCTGAGGCATTACAGTTTCAGACTCTAAAATATATAATGCAAAACTTCACATAAGCTACATCTATTAAGTACGTAATTTATTTCCTATCTACCACTAAAGATACTGCTAGACTGATAAAGCTTGGTGGATAGAGAAGTATACAACCTTGAACCTTTGGAAAAATAATTTATCAATGTTTTAAAATTCTGTAAGCCCATACAAACCTGTTAACACCAACACATGGAAAAGAAAATGTTGCGTTGCAAGTTCTCATTGATGTTCAAGAACAAGTTAGGAGATGCAAAGTATGTGCACCAACCAAGGCTTTCTTTAACTCTGTCTGAATATACAATGCATAATATACCAAAAATGAAAGGCTAGAAATGGTATCATACTTAAAATTCAAAACCATACATATTTTGAGCATACAGTTGTAAAGAAAAAATCATAATCTATACAGTACATATTTGCTACCAAATTGAGTATCATAAATGCTAAATTATTTCAGTATATTCTGACAGGTCAAAATAATTTACCAGGCTTATTAAGTAATATGTTTAATTATATATCAGTTCAGAGGAGATTAATATGAAAAGTGTCAGTAGCATTTCTCTATCATTATCCTAACCACATTTAAATAAATGTGAATCTTACATAAAAGTTATACTTTTTGATGTAATACTGATGCAACACAACCGTTCTCCTTGTGTGCACTGTAAAACGAAAAGTTGGCTGGAATATTCCGCCTAATGCTACATGTTCACATCAATCAGAAACTGTAAAATTTTCCAGATACCAGAGACCCACAGATTGTAGACTCCACCAATTTCCTGACTCCTATGTGGTCGAATTCCAGGTTCACCTAGTTACAAAACCAGCCCTTCTTCCACGTTATTTCAAAACACGTTTCTGGTGTTGATGCTAATTCTACACCCCCGGAGAGAGTTATGTTCGGATGACACAACTTATCTCTAAAAGAAACCTAGTCCGTGTGCTCAAGACTTATTTTACTAGGAAACAAGGAATGTATCAGCGAGTATCTGCAACTTTCTCTACTGGTCTTCTAAGGTTGATGTCTTTATATTTCATCTTAACAAAAAAGAAGCAGAAATAATGATACTAAAAAGAGAGGAAGCAAAAGGAGAAAAGGAAGAAAAAAAGAATTAGACATGAGGTAACATTATAAAAACAACCTTAAAATGCCCAGATAAACGTGACTCTAATAGGAGACTGAATGAATGGACTTTGTGGGAAAAACAGTAGTAAACTTTAAAGCCACTGAAAGGTTTTAAATGCCTAAGGGAAAAATAAACATTTGCTTCCAATCATTTTCTCATTAAGCATTCTCTGCTAGATGGAGAAGGCTTACTGAAAACACACACACACACACACACACACACACACTTTGACTCCGCGCCACAAATGGGGACTTAATCCACTGCCTGATCTCTGTCCGAGGCGACCCATTTGCGCTTCTGCTATCGCACCTCTGCCCGCGTTCCTGCGCCCCAGGTTCCCCGCTGCCTCCCAACCCGCTGCAGCGCGGGAGCCTTGCTTCGCCTGGCCTGCTGGCCTCCTCTAGACCTTGGCCACCTTCTCCGTGGCAGGAAGGGCTACATGCACTGACAGATTTTCCGTTGGTGGTGGCTGGGTGGTGGCGAGGCGTGTTTCCGGGCGCACTTAAAACCTAGCAGCTCTCTCCACCAAGTAGCAGCTTCCCCTATTCCGCCCCTAGGACTGAGGACCTAGCCCTCGGTACCACCTCACTCCTCCCGGTCCTACCCAGCCATCACCTCCTAACCTCCCCAATGTACTCTCAAGCCTCACACAGGCGCCTGTCCTCCCTTTGCATTCCCTAGCTCCCGGGCGCCCCGTTCGGTTGAAGTTTACGTATCTTGGGACCTAATTGCTCCCAATTATCCGCGCAGCCTAAGTCCCGCGTCTGCCTGGCTCCCGCCCCGGGAGCCTGAAGCTACCGGGCAGTTCATTGGGTGTCCTCGGGGAAATGGTTCAAGCTGTAGAGATGGGAGAAGTGGGGCTGGGGGAAGGGAGAGGCTCCAGAAGGAAGACCACGAACACGTGCGAAGAAATAAAAGCCACCACGTGTGCACGCGCGCGGGGCCCAAGGGCGCGAGCGCGGAGCACGCCCCAGGGGGCCAGGGACAGTGGTCCCCTGGAGCGGGCATAGCAGGGGGCGCGGGTACTCACACGAAAGCGTGGTAGATGAACGCCCAGCCGCGGGGTCTCTCCAGCACGTTGTACAGGTAGTTCTGCACCCGCCGGTACTTGACGTTGCGCCGGCAGCTCTGGCTACTCGTGTAAGAGAGCGGCTTCCCCAGCAGGCTCATCCGGGCCCCCTGCTTGCCCCGGCGGCTCTCCCTCAGGCCACCGCCGCCGCCACCGAGCGTGGCCGCGCGAGTGCCCAGCAGCAGCAGGCCGTCGCCCCTGGCGGCTGCCGAGTTCAGCAGCACCCTGCCCCGGCCCGACTCCACATCCTTCATGCCGCTGCCCAAGCGCCCCCCGCCCGCCGCCGCCGCCGCTGCGCCGCTCTTCACCCAGAGCCCGGCGGCGCCGCCCTCCTCTCCTCCCGCGTGGTGGCGGGGCATGGCATCACCACGGGCACAGCGAGGGGGCCGCCAGCGCCTGCGACGGGGGCAGCGGCCTCATGTGCGCCGGCGGGTTTCAAGGAGGAAGCCGGCGGCCGACGGGGCGCCCGCCAGCCAGAGACCTCTGAGCCGGGGGCGGGGAAGCAGGCAGCCAGCAAACCGCCCGGGCTTCGGGGCGGGAAAGGAGGGGCTGCAGAGGAGGCCGAGGAGTCCCGATTTCTAACAGCCTTTAGCTTCGAATTCTAAATCCGGACCTGTTTGGGGCGTCAGTTTGAGAGGGTTTCTCTTTCTCCCTCATTCCCGCGACTACCACTCCCTCCTTCCCAAAGTGCCCCCGGGGACGGAGTGGGGGAGTGCGGGGCGCTCCGAGGCGCGCTCCCACGCGCGCACACCCAGCCCCAGGCTTCCCCTTTCTTCCCTCTCTCCACTCCCCACGCCTTGCAGTGAACCGACTCCAGAAGCCCCTCTCCGAGGCGCTAGTTTGGTTTGGTTGTGGCAGGGGCTTTGCAGCTGTCCGGAAGGTGAAGTCAGCCTTGTGTCCTGAGGAGAAACTGGAGACGCAGGTCGCTGTGCTCTCCCGCTGCTACGTCGCTGCGCCGGATCCTGCCATCCTTCCGCAAGGGGTGAGAGCGGGAACAGCCCTGCCCTGCCCTCCAGGTATTAGCTAGCCTGGAGGCTGGAGCGCAAGGTAACGCTCCAGGCAGTGGCACTCGGGTCCCCGCACACGGGCGAGCCCTCCGCAATTCAGTGGACAGACTCGAAGGACGCGGCTGCCGAGTCCGCGAGGCAAGGACCAGGCATCTTCCCGCGTCTCACTCCAGCCTGCGGACTGTGACTTTCCATCCCAGTATCAGACAACAACCCCGCGAGTAACTGAACATCCTTTCCAGTCCATGGGTGGGGTGTGGAAAGGGCGTAAAACTCCAAAGTTGCTCCTCCGCTGTGAGCGAGCTGCCCCGGGGCTCTGCTTGACTGCGGCGCGAAGCCTGGGAGAACAAACCCGGTTCCCTCCGTCAAGAAATTTCCATTTAAGTCCAATAAAGTCATATGATTGAGAAGTTCGGCAGCGGCAGCGAGGACCCCAGTGTCTGGTAAAGAAAACCTGAGGGTGGGGTGTCCCGGACGCCAGCTTTTTGGGGTTCCGACCCCACCCACCTTATGTTGTAACTTACAAGCTTAGAGACCTGTTGCAAGGAACAACTGACTGGGTCTTCCACCACCTCTGGCACCCGGGTGGTCCAAAGCCCAGGCACCCTTGGCGGAGAGAGAGGCCACGGTGCCACTGGCCGCGGCCTCTGGCCTTCAGAAACAGTATATTACAAAGAAAAAGAAGTTTAAACCTCACATTCAGCATAGGGAAAACTGAAGGATGCCAGGCTCGGGGACTTCTTCCAACAGAGTGACTCTTCCCCGAATATGAACGAAAACAATCATCAAATTAAACTGAAGGGAAAACTAAGCTTCCACCACAAAGACACAGCAGATAGTTGCAAGGTGGATTCCTTCGGGCCTCTTCCTTTCCTAAGGCTAAAACAATGCTAAGGCAAAAGTCTTCTTGCAGCCGTCTCCTCCCCTCCGAGATAAATACTTTCCCAATTCCCCTCCACCCTGTACACACACCCACGCCCGCAGCAGCTGATTTTTGTCTCCTGCAATAACTCGATTTAAATGCTTTGCTTTTACTCTTTATTATCACTATTATTTGTGTGAAGCCCTCTTGCCTGCTCTTGGTCACCAGCAGGAGCAAGCCCTCCCTCCTTTCCCCCAAGCCTCTGGGCAGCAGAAGCTAGCTGGGAGCTCTCTGCAGCTGGCGGCGACGCCACGTGACTGTGAGCCGATCACCAGCACCCAGAGTCACTCTAGCTTTCCCCTAATACACTTCACACCCACGCACTGTGGAGGTGCGAGAGAGGTTGCTCCGTGCGGTGCTATTCGAGGCAGATGCAGAGAGCGCCCTGGAGTAAGCTCTCCAATCCTAGAGCTGCGCGGGACCCTGACTGAAGGCGGAGGGGGCGGGGAGGGGGGTGCTATTGCTATATTTAGACTCCCTATGGAGTTTCTGTGCAGGGACTTTCAGGGTGAAAGATCTAGAGACTTAAAATGACTCGTGTGCCCGCTTTAAACGTCAAAATCTTGGCCTTTCTGCAAGCAGTAAAATGAAAACCACTTCCTCTTAACTTAGCTGTTTCCTTGTTACAGACTTCTACTTTCGCTGGGTAGGTAAAGTCACTTCCATTTCTCTGGCGCCGCTGGGCCCCGCATGCAGGCAAGAGGTCTCAGGAAGGCAGGACACAGGGACACGTTTCCCTGGAAGACAGCCAGCTGCTTAATTTCTGAATGATGCTTTTCTGGGGTGCAGCAATAATTCTAGTGAAACTGTGTTATTGATTAAGCAAATGCCATTTAAGCTTAATTAAGAAGAAGAAGAAGAAGAAGAAGAAGAAGAAGAAGAAGAAGAAAGAAGAAGAAGAAGAAGAAGAAGAAGAAGAAGAAGAAGAAGAAGAAGAAGAAGAAGAAGAAGAGGAGGAGGAGGAGGAGGAGGAGGAGGAGGAGGAGGAGGAGGAGGAGGAGAAGGAGGAGGAGGGAGGAGGAGGAGGAGGAGGAGGAGGAGGAGGAGGAGGAGGCAAAAAGAAGAAGGAGAAGAAGAAAAGAAAGAAAGAAACCGGTTTCTGGTAGCGGTTTTGAGCTGCTGGGAAGGACCTTTCACTTTTGTCTTCTAGAGTAACCGCCGTTTGGATACACAGCCCAGGAAAAGAGGACCCGCTCAAGTTTTCGTGGTAGTGTATGAGAGTTACTAGGAATCCAACAACCTGGCTTCCTAGTTCACTGTTCCTTCCACCCATCAATCTGCATCTCCAGCAAAGGATGGACAAAAGAGCACACGGTTCTGGGGTTTTGTATCAATCTCTCTGACTGCAACCACTGGAAAAGACTGGCTTAGCTCTAACCATCCTACCCTTGAATGCCTAGGAAGAAAAAGCCAAGTGAGGCTGTGCCAGCCTCTCCTACAAGAGTCTCTGTTTGCACCTTGCTTTATTTGCTACCTGCTAACTTCCCTCAAAAGACAGGAATTAACTTTGGAGAAAATAAAGTGTTTGTGATTAAGCTTTGTTGTTGTTCCTTTGAATACACATGTTGCTAGGAAACTGCCTTTTATTAGTTCATTTTGCTGAAATATTAAAATTCAAATATAAGAAAAGAAGATAGGTATACTGAGCAGTGAGTAAAACAACAGTGTATATTCTATGCATTATAATTACATTAGAGCATTATGAAGAGGTAGAGGTAAAGGCAAATGTTAACTGCTAGTGTAAAGTATGTGGGTTGATTGGCCCTCCCCATCTTTTGAGATGTGTTTGCTTTTACTCATTCATTCTCTTAAGATGCTTGCCTGAAATTTATGACCTTGGAAACATTTTCTGAAGTCTACATGGATATGGTTTCAATTGAACAGAGTTTCTAGAGATATTTTGTTTCAACGTGTTTCTTTTTCTTTTTTGGAGATGGGGTGTTGCCGTGTTGCTTAGGCTGGTCTCAAACTCCTGAACTCAAGCAATTCTTCCACCTCAGCCTCTCAAAGTGCTAGGATTACAGGCGTGAGCTCCTGGCCTCAGTGTATTTTCTATTCCATTGTATTATCCTTCTGAAAGGTACTCTGAAATAATAATATTTAAAATTCTATACATGAGCTAGAGATGCACAAAAAAAGGCTTTCAATGCCCATAAGAGGCCCAGAATAACTGGATCTGGACCAGTTTCACAAAGCGTCAATGACCCATTACTCTCCCACTTTCCTTCTTCTTCATGCTTACCCATTTTCTCATTTGCCCCAATCTCCTACTACAAGATATGCCCCTACCAAGTCATGTTCATGAGTCTGATCAACTAGTGAGTGATAGAAGTGCCACTCTTTAGTGATATGGATGCATTTTGATCCAGTGTGAAATTCCTGGGCTAATCAGACAGGGAATGATAAATAGAATTCTTAAACCCTATAATAAAAAGGAAATGCATGTGACATGAGTCTGCTTGGGAAAATAATGAAGGGGCAAATATAAAACTAAAAAAGTAGAAAATAACAAACAAAAAGAAAATGCACTAATGGAGAAATGGAAATTCATGATTGGCTGCTGTTTAATGATGTGCACAGGGCTCAGCAATTTGCCTTGTAAGCGTAGAGGTAGAACTGAAGTCTCCAGACTCCTGAATATAAGTCCCTTTCAGCTACACCACCCTTCTCCTTAGCTTTTATTTCCTTCCAATCAGGCCGTAACCAAACCAATAGGCATAGCAACTATATTGCATTTCATAGATATCATAATCATTGGTTCAGTAAACATATTTATCTCCTACTATTATTTTAAATGTATCAGCATAATATACCATTTGTTTTGATCAGTCATCAACAATTCTTATCTCTAAGAGATATCATACAAGTTTTTCACGCTGTTTCTTCAACAAGCAGAAATTAATCAGAGAATCCAGGACAATATCAGAGATCCTATGAGCCTCACCAGACTGCATGAGAGTGATAACACAGTAAGAGTCCCAGGCCTACCTCACACAGCAAATGGGACATTGTTCCTCAGAACAGCCTTTGCCTCAGGGATGCAGAAAGGAAGCAGATGTGAATGAGTGTGGCTGTAAGGAAAGGCTGGTAGAGAAATAGTGCAGAAAGGGCTCAACAAGTTCTCACCATTTTTATTCCAGCAGCTAACAAAATTAACATTTCTAGGAATTACTGAAATATTGTGCTGACCACAATTATTGAGGCAAAATAATAGCAAATACTTATCATGTGTTTTGTATGTGTTAGGCACTGTGGTTTACAGTAATTATTTCAGGCCAGGTGTGGTAGCTCATGCCTGTAATCCCAGCACTTTGGGAGGCCGAAGTGGGAGGATCACTTGAGATCAGAAGTTCAAGACCAGCCTGGCCAACAGAGTGAAACACCATCTCTACTAAAAATTACAAAAATTAGCTGGGCGTGGTGGCAGGTGCCTATAATCCCAGCTACTCAGGAGGCTGAGGCATGACAATTGCTTGAACCTGGGAGGTAGAAGTTGTAGTGAGCCAAGATGGTGCCACTGTACTCTAGCCTGGGTAACAGAGTATGAGACTCTGTCTCAAAAAAAAAAAAAAAAAATCAGTTGTGACAATAGTTTCATAAGTAAGCACTACAATCATATCCAATTTACAGGCGGAGAAACTGAGGTGTAGACAAGTTAATTTTTTTAAAACTAAAAAGTAGCTGAGGCAGGGCAAAAACACAACCAAAACTAGATTTTTAACTACTAATCTATATCAGCTTTTGAATAAAAAATACTTAGCCTATTATTGTGTATTAATAATCTTAATGGTTTTTTGTTAGAAATGAAAAGCACTGGAAAGTTTCTATCGGTTATCTTGGAGGAGGATTTGAGGTTTTATTCCAAACACAAAAATAACTTCAATATTTCTGTTCACTTTTCCTGTGGAAGTAGGAGTTCCCCTGCATAGGTACTCTTCTGTGTTGAAATTTAAAAAATAGTCCCAAGTCTCATAGTATCAATTTCTTGAAACTGTATTTACATTTTGATCTTTTTCTTAATGCTATTCTCAGCTTTAATTATAAAACCCTGTTAATTCTATTTGGCCATACCTGATTTCGTTTTTTTTCCGACCTGTTAATATGTCAGCACTACTCTCTATCTTTTAGCCAACTATTTAAACATGTCTTTCTGCGAATAATCTGAATAGAGTCATTTGAACCTTTTAAGATCCATATATTTAGAAACTATGTGAAGAGGTTGCCACAGAAAGCAAACATCTCCTTTAAGCTAGTGTACCGGAAAATTCTGTTACTAGTCTGTGCCCCCTAGTGGTACTGACATTTTACCATTGTTTTTAAAAAGGAAATTAAGAAAGCTTCTTTTATGAAGTTCTCAAAACTTACTAATCTCTTCAACAAGTGATCTTCAACTATCAGGTGCCAACTACCTGGAGTGGTGCAAAGATGAAAGACAGTCCTGATTCTTGTTATGTTCATAGACTAGTGGGGGAGATGGAAAAATGAGCAAGTAATTGTAACATGGTGATGAGTTCACAGAGGTTTGCACAGAATGTTACAGAAGCTACAGAGGTTCCTAAAGAATGTAATAGCTGAGCTAAATCTTGAGGAATAACTAGACTTTGGTGAAGACATGAGGGATAACTCAAAGAGAAAACATTTGAGAAGATGTGATGGAGTCTTGCCCTGTCGCGCCGGCTGGAGTGCAGGCACAATCTCAGCTCACTGCAACCTCCACCTCCCAGGTTCAAGTGATTCTCTTGCCTCAGCTCCCCCCGAGTAGCTGGGACTACAGGCACATGCCACCATGCCCAGCTCATTTTTGTATTTTTATTGGAAACAGGGTTTCACTATGTTGACCAGGCTGGTGTTGAACTCCTCACCTCAAATGATCCACCCACCTTGGCCTCCCAAAGCGATGGAATTACTGGTGTGAGCCACCACGCCCAGCCAGAGAGATGTGAATTTTGAGAGCTGATCATACTTTGAGAATAACAAGTAGTTGGACTCTACTGAAGCTTAGTTGCTTTTGGAGGTGTAGCTATAAGCAGGAGGCAATAGAAGTAAGACAAGGGTTGTATGACAAAGTCTTGGCAAGAACTTTGGATTTTATCCTGACATGAGTGGGGAGATCCACTGAAGAACGTTAAGCCAGAAATACTACATGTCACTACTTCTACTTTCAGAAAAGGCTTGATATAGATTGTACACCTACAAGTGGCACACACTGTTTCAAGTGGAGACTCAAAGATGAAAACGATACGGTGTCTATGCTATAGGTTAGTGAAGCTACCAATCCATGGCAGATGTTAAGCCTAACTTCCAATTTCAGGCACAAATATCTGAGTGAATGATGGTATCATTTACTCAATCAGTAAAGATTAAGGAGAAGGCAGTCTGAAGAAGGGAAATATGTTCAATTTTCTATTGAGTTTGACATACCTGTTGATACAGCTCAGTGGAGATATCTAGTTGACGCTTGGATATATGGATCTACAGCTCAGGGGGAGCTTGAAATTGAAATTCAAGAATCATCAACCTATATTTATAATGGATGAAATCAACAAGTCGGAATCAAGTTACTTGGGGAAGCATGTAGATTTGCTTAAAAAGGAAGAGGCCTGAGAACCCAACCCTAGTAAGCGTGACCATTTGGGATAAGAGAGAAGGAGCAAGTAGGGAAAGAGACTGAAATAAAGAAAGCTAAGTAACCACTGAGGACCACTGCTACAATAGAGAAAAAAAAAAGGAGCTTCAATAGGGAAATGCCTGAAAGAAATCAAATAAGGTAAGGATTTTTGATTTAGCAACAAAGAGGTCATTTGAAGAAGTTGTTTTTATTTTTATTTTCTTGCAGAATTGTAGAAATAGAAATCAGATCAAAGTGAGCAGAGAAACAATTTGAAGATAACAGAATGGAGATAATTATTTTAAAGTGGGAGAAGCAAGCAGAAGATTTAGGTTTTAAGAAGGCACTAGACAAAATCATGTTGATTCACTTGAGACTTGAGTGGCTGTTGCAGCCACTGTCACAGGTCCCAAGGCTGAGCCTGCACTGGTGTTTGGACAACTAAGCTGCAATTTTGACAGACGCTATTTCATTGTCAATTGTGAAGCCTGCAACAACTTGGACATCTTTTATTGATTTTATTGAGTAATAACATTTTCATAAAATCCATTATATTTTATTTCTAACATTTCAAAAAATTCTATTTAATAAGTATGCATTTTTCATGTTTAGTTTTACCAAGAAGGAAAATGCATGCTAGATAAACTACATTTTTGTTTGATTTTATTTGTAATTAAGGATGAGGAACTGACCAGATCAGAAAAAGGAAGTCAATACCTGCTAAGTAATCAACACAGTTTTCAACAGTGCTACTGAAAGCTGCAGGAGATACTGTGAGTCCCTCAGACAAGTCAGGGATTGGCAAGAGTGGGGTCATCAAGTTTCTGGAGTTTCAATAAGATATTTGCTTTTTTCTTATATATACATATTAGCTTTCTGCATAAAATTATATTAACAGAAATGCTATTAAAGTTTTTTTGCAAAACCACCAAGCTACAGAATGGTCCTGTTTGTTGGAGTATTTAGAATACTTCCCACCTTTTTTTTGAGTCATGGCTCAGCTACAAAATGACAAGGCTCATGGCACACTAAGACAAAAGGAGGAGGCCAGTGATAGCCAGAGGTGGTGGGCCTGAGTTTTTGGCTATCCTGGGTCTGCAGCAGTGACTGGATTCTCTGGATTATAAAAAAGCATTAGGATTTAAACACTACAACGTGTGGGCCTTGTATAGGAATCATGAAAGTAAAAACAGTTAATTGGAGCAAGAGGTAAGTGTCCTGAAAAAGAAAGGGAATGTGAGATTGCAATCAACTTGAGTTTTACCACTCTGGTGTAAAATTTTGTTGATATACAATAGAGGGACTGTGACATAAAGGGAGTATTACTTGGCATGTTTTCAAGTTTCTGGTTTCCTTTTTGCATGTTATTTTGTATCTAAGACTGAAGATTTTTTTTTTTAAAGAGAGAGACACAAAGTTGAAAATTGTTTTAAGGAAGAAGATATATTCTGTTGTGAATAGGAAGATTAAAAATGAGAAAGAAGCAGGGGTCCACAGACCCAATATTAGTTTTGATGACAAAAATCAGAAGTGGAGCAATAAATACTAATACATACTTAAATATATTTTTAAATATGCTAAGGATTTGGGATCAGAAAGAAACTTATAAATTGTGGGATCCTGATTCCTGACTGATTACTGAATCTTGCTAAGTCTTTGTTTCTTTCATGTTTAACGTGAGGATAGTAATATCCTTATCACAGGACTTTTGGGATGGTTAAACAAAATAGTTTATGTAAATGTCTTATCTTAGTACTGACACACAATAAGTACTCAGTAAATGTTAACTACTACTAATATTTATGTTAAACAAGATTTAGCTTGGATTCCATTTGTGATTTAGCCTGCAATTTGAAATAATAGCTGATTAATTCTCTGAAACATTAGCTTCCGTAATTGTTAACATTTAGCTGAAATTTAGCAGATACAAAAAAAATAGAAATATAATCTTGTTAAAAAACCAGATTATATGAGTAAACCTTGAGATAACCCAGAAGAGAAACTTTAAAGTTTTGCAGATGATCTCATTCAGGTGACTATTTGTGAAGTTTAAAAGCAGATGAAAGCAACTATGTCTGATAGTGTACCAGGCTATGCAGTCATTGATGTATATTTTATTAAGGGCTACTAGATACAACTAAACAAAGTAAACCTTAATGTATAGAGTTTTGCATATCTTTCTACTTTTAACAGCAATATTCAAATAGTAATAGTTATTTCATCCTTTCATTCTAAAATATCTGTGATATTTCAGATGTCTGGTGAGAGCTGTTGAATTCATTATTCTAGAATATCTGTGAATTTATGATTCTAAAGTTTTTCTGGATAGCAGAGGTCTGAGAATTTGATGAAAGCCTTCAGAAAAGTTTTTTTAAAACTTACAATTTTGCATACAATTACCACTTTTGAGGCTCACAGACTCTTGGAAATAATTTGTAAAACCTAGCTTAATCAAACCCAGATTATGGGCCCTTGGGCTGTAATTCTTAGATTAATTAGGTTTTTTTCTTTTTTAATTTTTTGAGATGGAGTCTCACTCTGTTGCCCAGGCCAGAGTGCAGTGGTGCAATGTTGGCCCACTGCAACCTCCACCTCCCAGGTTCAAGCGATTCTCCTGCCTCAGCCTCCTAAGTAGCTGGGACTACAGGCACGCACCACCACACCCAGCTAATTTTTGTATTTTTAGTAGAGACAGGGTTTCACTGTATTGGCTGGGCTGGTCTCGAACTCCTGACCTTGTGATCTGCCCACCTGAGCCTCCCAAAGTGCTGGGATTACAGGTGTGAGCCACCATGCCCAGACAAAGGAATGAATTTTACAAAGACTCTCTTGAGGATATCTTCAGGATGACTTATATGGGATATATGGGAAAATTTGAAATAGCTAGAACTTCCTTGACATCCCTGGTAATCTACACTATTTCTCATGATTTGGTTGGGAGTACCTTGGTGACACTTCTATCAGGGAGGGTCTAGGACAGCAAGGTTTGTGGTCACTATAAAGTCCTTGAACTGAGATTTTGGATCTTTGTTATAGCTCTTTCTGTTGGAGCTAAAACAACCGTGAATTCTCATTACGTTTTTCATATGGTTATACTATAGGATCACATTTACTCAGAATAATGGTGTTTCTATTCCAAATTAATCTTCCAGAGTTTGGATACTTTTTATTTTTTATTTTTATTTTAGAGACAGGGTCTCATTCTGTTGAATAGTTTGGAGTGCAATGCTGTGATCATAGCTCACTGCAGCCTTGAACTCCTGATCTTAAGCAATCTTCCCACCTCAGCCTCCTGAGTAGCTGGGACTACAGTTTCATATCACCACACCTAGCTTTTTTTTCTTATGTCATTTTTTGTAGAATCAGGGTCTCACTATGTTGCCCAGGCTTGTCTTGAACTCCTAGACTCAAACAATCCTCCTCTCTTGGCCTCCCAAAGTTCCGGGATTACAGGTGTGAGCCATGGCACCTGGCAGAGTTTGAGTATTTTAAAGCCAAGAGCATGTATGTATGTGTAGTTCAGTGAGCGCATATATAAACACATATATAAGTATTAACATAATTGCAACCTAAGCTTTAAAATATTGCCCACCAAAGCATACAAACTACCATGAATCTACTCATGCAGTACAAGGGAAGACTATGAGTACAGCCAGAACCTCAATTCTGGTAAATATATCAAAGTCATTTCTCTGCTGAAGTCTTTATCTCTGCTGCCTAACCAGTACACTATCATGGGACACACTCATTTTTGTTTCAGTCATCTCTCAGGAATTGAAGTCTTGACCCATATCTTAAAATGGTGACTGGAGTCCTGTTACGGGTTTACCTACTTCCACAGTGTTAACTGCCTGCCTGCCCACCTACGGAACCTCTGGATGTCATCTTGGCTCCAGCCTCCTTTTTGTGTTATACACATTGAATAACCTGCTAGTGCATAGTTCTTCAAAAAAGAATACATTCTTCTGCTTAGCAGACTATTTCCTGCCCACACCTGATGTTGAGGCCATTCTCCTGAGCCCTTGCCTGGGCCCCTTGCCTGGGCCCCTTGCCTGGGCTGTCAGTGTTCAATTCTACAGTGGCTAGCTGGGTCATGACTAATCATGCTTAAGTTTAGACCAAGCCCCTATATTCCTTTAATGAGAATTTTAAAAATTTATCCATTCCTCAATCCACTCTACAATTGTTGCGTTCCTACCATATGTTAAAACTGTAGAACAAACATTATCCCTACCTAATTCATGCCACAGTTTACTGTATTTTTTTAAAAGCTTTAAAATACTTTTAGAGCAAACTTAAATACATAACAGGGAATGATAGAAATATCATCTAAAACTTGATAACCCCAAACCAACTAATATGTTTTATAAACATTTATTCATCTAGAGCTAATTCTTTACACCAGTGGTAATTTTGCCCCGCAGAGTATATTTGCAATGTCCGGTGATGTTTTTGGTTGGCAAAGTACATAGTATGGGGGAGGGTGTGGGAAATTGTTGCTACTGGCATCCAGGTTGTAGAGGCCAGGGATGCTGCTAAACATTCTACAATTTACAGGATAGTTCCAAACAAAAAAGGAATTATCCTGCCCAAAATGTCAATAGTGCCGAAGTTGAGAAACCCTGTTTTAAACAAACTTTTTAGGTCAGCCTTTGAAGGTATTGAGGTGGAAAGTTTTGCTTGCTGCCATTTGGTGATATTTGTTGGTCTACGTACCATTTATTTCCATATTTAGAATTTCAGTTTTTGTAATACACCTGGGGAAATGATGCTAGATGTTTATGAAAAACATTTTTCCACTTAAAGTAAAATCTTTCAATGTATACAACACCAGGGAAAGTCAACAGGTAAGTAAGCATGTCAGACTTTGTAATATTCTAGAAGGTTAAAATAACAACAGTATTTTTGTATACCTAAAAAGGAACATACCTTCCTGCTTCTACTATAAGATAGAAATGAAAGAGGCAGCAAAAAATCCAGAGAACAAATAAATGACTAATTGGTTCAGGGTTTTGAGGGCTCTTTTGAGACTTTTTTTCTTGATTGCATTGGACTATAGATGCTTCAAATGACACTATAGGGTTATTATAATTTTATCTAATTTCATATAAATTTATACAAGGGCTCTTTAAGGTGGTAATAAAATATCAATTTGCAAATTAAAATAACTAGAGTTCATAGATGCCTATTCACCACTTCATTAGAGGCATTTTATGAGAGATTCAAGCATGCACATTTGGTCCGAGTGTCATTTTAATGCAAGTGTTTCCATTGTGGGTTGCTGCATCATATTTGAGAAATGTAATAAAAACACACATTCATAACCTTAGAAGAGCTGTATCAAACTGACATTTTTTTTTACTTCAGTTAGTAGTATATGAATGTACTATAGCAGCTAACAATTTGCTTGTATAACAATGGTCTCTGGTTAGAAGGAAATCTGTTAGAATTTGAAGATATTAAAAGGACAGAAGTGGCTTAATGTATTTTCTTTTTGAATAAATTTACCTCTCTTTTGGAAAAGCTTGTTTTTAATCTGCTAAATCAAACATATGTTTTCCAAAGGTAGTATTTATTTTTTTTGTATATATGTATTCATATTCAATTTGGTTGTAAGCTCATGGGTACATAAATCCTCCAAATATTGCATTTATTTCCATCTTCACTGATCTACTGGAGCCCTTAAGTTTCTTTGTTCTGGAAAAGAAAGTCATTCCTTTAAGAAAAATATGAAAGTACTCCTATTTCCTTAATACTCCTGGAAGTATGTTCTAATTTTTTGTCTTAAAAAATGATTAAACTTGTGCAAAATTGTTTTCTGTTTTGAATTATATTGACAAAATCAGAGATTTTACATGGATTAACCTAAATCCCAATAACCCTATTTAACATACAAGTAAATCTTGATGCAGCGTTTGGTCTCTTGGTTCCCCAGTTTTCTCATTTTCAAAATGACAGAAAATAACGTGTTATGGTATAATAGATGCCAGTGCCTTGCACTTATTAGGTGCTCTGTAAATGTTAAATAACACTTATGGATGGCTTCCAGTTTTGTTATGGGGAAAACAAGAAAAGTATTAGGAGAAAAAATTAAGAATCACATGTTGGAATGTTTACTTATTTTAAGATATCTTCTTGTAAAGGGACATAATTAACTGGCAAATCCAACGTCACTCAGACTATGAGTTATCATGTTTTTAGTAGTTCCAAAGCTAAGTAATACTAAAGTAAATATATGGAAATATTCATATACATGAATCTAAATAAACTCAGCCTCCTTCTCCCATTCTATTTTTTTTTAACTTTTTGTTCTGATTTTCTCCATCACACAACCCTCATATATTTAACAGAGCTATTGAATTTTAGAGTTGGAATGGAGTTTAAATTTATTTCAACCAATGCAGAAATTCTAAAATAGTTCCAAGTTTTAAATTGTAACGCTTGATGGAAAAAAAAGTCAATATATACTCTCCTACATGCTTTCCTGAAGAGCTTCATTTAATCCTTCCACAACTATATGACATGGGCATTACTACTCTCCTCATTTTTTGAGACATGGAAATAAGCTCAGAAACATTAAGAGATTGCTCAGTATCACATAAGCAGTAACCAAAAAGTGGGGATATGAACAGGATATGAACAATCGCTAACTGACTCCAGAAACTGTGTTCTTAACCACAAAACCTTATGTCTCTCCAAATTAGAAAATGCTTTTAGTGATAGAGGGTTGTTTATTTAGAAATTTTATTAACAGCCACATATAAGAGAAGAAGAAAGATATATCTGCAAAGGCCCATAAACACTGATCATTCTGGCTTCAAACACAGGAGAGAAGAACAGAGTCACTTCCCTAACTGAACCTGGTTTTTCTAGGTACAGTAAAGTACAGATACCCCTTTCCTGGAGATTCTGAATCCTAACATTACAATTGTATCTTAAGAATGTGTTCAGCTGCTAATAGAAATCCCCCTCCCCAAAATACTGGTTTAAGTAAGGCCTATTTGTTTCAAGCAGAGAAGCCTTGAGTCAAGAGTCAGGCAGGCAAGCATCCACAAAGACATAAAGGCCTAACTTTTTCCATTTGCCACTTTCACCTGCTTAGCATGTGTCATTCATCCTTATGGTCGCAACAGTGGCAGCTATGTTTCCAGACATTATGTCTGAAATTCCAGGTGAGAATAAGGGAAAGGCTCAAGTTCAAAATGGACTTTGCTTTTTATTCAGAAAGGGTGTCCTCCTGATGAATTTCTACCTGTAGCTCATTGTCTAGAACCATCTCATGACCAACCACAACTACAAGTAAGGTTGTGAATTATTTTCACAACCTTAGGAAAGTGAATTATTTTAGTTGGACATACTGGAAATAATTGAGAACCATGTAAACAAATGGGGAACAGACAGACGACCAGCAACATCTACCATAGGCCACCCCCTTGATTACCCAAGTGACATACCTTAAATTCACAGATACAGAAGGTTGAATGTAAAAGGATAGAAAAAGACGTGGCTATGCCAGTATCTAACAAAATAGATTTTAAGGCCAAAAGCTTTACTGGAGATTAAAGAGGCCTTTCATAATGATAGACGTTTCAACTCACCAGGATAATACAGCAATTCTAAATTTGTATGGACGAAATAATATGGGTTCAAAATATATAAAGCAAACATCGAATTACAAGAAGGATTTGACAAATTAACAATTATAGTGGAATATTTAATATATCTTTCTCAGAAATAGTACAGTTGCTAATCATTAAGGTTTTCATCTCTTTCTTGTAGAAATTTGCCGAAAACAGAAAGTTAAGTCTCCTATACACAAATATTCCGAAAATTTGGTAGCATTTTCTTTAACATTCCAGCCTCAGCTGGCACATTGTCTATTCCCCAGATTTAGCATGCAACTACCTGCCTGTTGCGTGTATCAAGAGTCACTGGCTTCCTAGGCTGTAAATGGCTGGGCCCTTTGTTCCTTGTAGTGCTCCTGGCATTGACTTTCGTTTTGGTTCTGGTTCTCAAATGAGAACAACAGTAACTGGCTCTGATTAATTAAATTAAAAGGAGTTTATTTGGAGAATATTGAGTTGCACACATTATTGAGGCAAGGGTTAGAGAACCAGGCCCAAGTATAAGCATTAAGGAGCAATGTACCAAACCACGCAAAATTGGTCTGATAATATTGATGCCACAGTTAACATCCTATTAGCTGGAACTTTTCTTTATTGTACCACAATTTCCAACAGCATGATATCTCCTTTAGCTAGTAGTTGGTCTTAAAACCAACACTGCTCCATAAAGCCAACCAAGTGGAAGCTGAGTTTGTTCTACCTGTAAGTTACTCATTTCCAATTCAAAGTCTTAAACGGGACCATTCTATTTTTCCTGCCTTTATCTTGGTGCTCTGGCACTGTTAGAGCCTGGAATTACTCAAACAAAGCAAGAACACTCAAAAGCGACTGACAAGTCGGAAAACATGGCCAATGTCCACTACACATAGAAATATTCCTTATACTTGTCCCTTTGAAAGAGTTAAGTCCCACAAATTGTGCTTCCAAGGTGCAAGGACAGAATCATATTCAATGTCATCAGTCTGTTGGAATTGTGAACATGAAGTTAGTATTTATTTAAAAATTAATACACAGATTTAAAAATTACACCTTTTATTTCTGGGGCAATTATTTGTGGGTAATGCCAGAATATGATTTGTTGCAAGCAACAGATAAGCAAGCAATCAACCACACAAACCTCAAACAAATAAAAAGATTTAACAGGAAATTTGATGACATTACGTAGTCTCTATCTTTGGGGAAGGGTTACAAGAATCTGAACTTTATTTAATTTCCTTTCCAGGACAAGCAGAAATCATCATGTGGTATTAGCGATAGGGTTCACAGCCAATGTGGATGATTTTTTTGAGGGCTCTCATGGATTCAGATGCAACAAAAACTGAAACAACCCAAACACATACATATGCATATATATGTGTTTTTGCATGTGCATATACACATGCTAATTGACATAATAAGGACTGTTTCTGGAATTGTGGAAGAAAATGCACTCTGATTCAGCCTCCCTCAGAGGTCAAAAACGAACATAAAATGACAATTCTGACAGGCAAGTGGAACTATCCCCCTGAAGATAATTGCCAACATTCAGATGAACTTAAACCTTAATTTTTGTAGGGCAGTGGCAGATAGTAGCAAGAGACAAAATTACTCAAGGTAGGGTCTCATAGGTGATTCTCTTGGGTCTCATAGGTGATTCTTCTGGCATGGAACTCTAAGGGGCTGAATAAAGGGGGCCAATAGAAAACAGATTACAAAAATAACTAGTTGTATTGAAACTTAGCATTAGATTTATGGGAGAGAAGGTTTTCTTAATAATTTAATAGGTCAGTACATAAGCATTGCAGATTGAATTCATATCATCTGGGTAGTTCAAAGAAGCTATTAATACTATTTTAGTTTAGAAGTGTACCAGGTTGGTAGCATCCTCAGGAACTTATAAGAAGGAAATGAAAACAAGCTACCCAATAGCAAGCCAGGCCTCAAGGAATACTTGCAGAGAAAGTTCTAGTAAATGGAAGTTAATTGCCAAAATCACAAGCACCCAAGCAAACACAGCAATATGAATGAGCAGCAGCAGAGTAAACAAATAAATAAATCAAACTAGCAAAACATTTAGATATTAGATTTATCAGTCACACTATAAAATGGCAACACTTAGCATTTTAAAATAATATATGCTTCAAAAGAGAGGATTAAAACACACCAAGGTGCTATAAAATTAACAAGCAACAAGCAGACTTAAAAAAGAATAAAATAAAAATTTTAGAAAGGAAAAACTATTGAAATACAAATAATGGTTAGGTATGATGGATGACTAAATATGTCATGAGAAGATTAGTGAACTAGATGATGAATCTGAAGAATTTATTCAGAAAGTAACACAATGAGAAAAAAAGAGGAAATATGACAGAAAAGAGGTAGAACAGAGTAAAAAATTCTAATCTAATTTTAAAAGTTGGAGTTCCAGAAATAGAGGAATATGAATGAGGTAGAGGCAATATTCGAAAAATAATTGAGAAATTTGATGATGTGATGAAAAATATCAATCTATAAAGTTGTGAACCTAAAACAGAGTAAATAAAAATAAATGAACATCTCACTTATGTAATTTAAACTACAGAATGCTATAGATTAGCTGAAAAATCTTTAACAACTACATCAATCAAAATAGATTAAAGACTTAAATCTAAGACCCCAAACAATGAAAATACTAGAAAAAAACATTGAGGAATGCTTCAGGATATTGGTTTGAACAAAGATTTCACTGGTAACATTTGAAAAGCACAGACAACCAAAGCAGAAATGGCATCACATCCTCTGCACAGTAAAGGAAACAATCAACAAAGTGAAAAGATAGCACAGTCAATGAGAGAAAATATTTGCCAACTATCCAATTGACAAGGGATTAATAAACAGAATATGTAAGGAACACAACTCAACAGCAAAATCAAATGACCCAATTAAACAATGGGCAAAATATCTGAATAGCCATTTCTTAAAAGAAGACATACAAATGGCCAACAGGTATATAAAAAATGCTCAACATCACTAATCATCAGGGAAATGCAAATCAAAACCATGATGAGATAATATTTCATTCCAGTTAAAATTGACTTTATCAGAAAGATAAAAAATAACAAACGCTGGCAACGATAAGGAGAAAGAAGAACACTCATACCCCATTCTTAGTGGGAAGGTAAATTAGTACAGCCACTATGCCAAAATAGTATGGAGGTTCCTCAAAAACCTCAAAATGAAACTACCATATGATCCAGCAATCCCACTGCTGGTTATACCTCCAAAAGAAAGGAAATCAGTATAGAGAAGAGATATCTGCACTCCTATGTTTATTGCAACACAATTAACAATAGTCAAAGATATGGAATCAGGAGGTAGAGCAAGATGGCAGAATGGAAAGCTCTGCCAATTGTACTTTCTGCAAGGACACCAATTTAACAACTATCTACAGAAAAAAAGTACCTTAATAAGAACCAAAGATCAGGTGAGCACTCACAGTACCTGCTTTTAACTTCATATCACTGAAAGAGGCACTGAAGAGGTAGGAAAAACAGTCTTGAGTTGTGGACCCCACCTCTCCCCGTCCCCTGGTAGCAGAGGTGTGGTGCAGAGAGCATTTCTGTGCACTGGCAAGAGGGAGAGTGTGGTAATTGTGAGGCATTGAACTCAGCACTACCTGTTACAGCAGAAAGCAAAACTGAACCAAACTCAGCTGACACCGACCCACAGAGAGAGCATTAAACCAGCCCTAGCCAAAGGGGAATTGCCAATCGCAGTGGTCCAAACCTGAGTTCCCACAAACCTCGCTACTGTGGCTGAAGGTATTCTGGGGCCCTAAATAAACTTGAAAGGCAATCTAGGCCACAAAAACTGCAACTTCTAGGCCAGTCCTAGTGCTGAACTGACCCCAGAGCCAGTGGACTGGGGGGACTTACTGAGTTACCAGCAGGGGTGGCTAATGGAGTGCTGGCATCACTCCTCTCCTAACCCCAGGCTGCACAGCTCACAGCTCCAAAAGAGCCCCCTTCCTTCTGCTTGAGGAGAGGAAAGGTAAAAGTGGGAAGGACTTTGTGGAATGGAGGTCATCATGTTAAGTCAAACAAGCCAGGCATTGAGAGACAAACTTTACACATTCTCACTTATTTGTGGGATCTACAAATCAGAACAATTGAACTCATGGGGATAGACAGTAAAATAATACTTACTGGAGACCGGGAAGGGTAGTTGGGGGTGTTGGGGAGGTGAACATGGTTAGTGGATACGAAAAATAGTTGGAAAGAATGAATAAGACCTATTATTTGCTAGCACAACAGAGTGACTATAGTTAATAATAATTGTACATTTTCAGACAACTAAAAGAGTATAATTGGATTTTTTTTGTAACATGAAGGAATCCTTTAGAGGACAGATATCCCATTTTCCATGATGTGATTATTATGCATTGCATTCCTGTATCAAAACATCTTATGTACCCAATAAATATATACACCTAGTATGTACCCACAAAAATAAAAAATAAATAATTGAAATATTGGAATTAACCTAAGTGTCCATCAATGGATGAAGGGATACAGAAAATGTGGTACAAAGAAAAGATAAATGTTTGAGGTGATGGATATCCCAGTTACCCTGATTTGATCATTACACCTTGTATACCAAATATTACATGTACCCTCAAAATACATTGAAGCGGCTTCATTGTCTGGAGTAACACCCGAGGTTTGTTGTCTCATGACCACGGAGATCAAAGATGTGGACACACACACAAAGAGTGAGATTAAGAGTGGGAATTTTCCGGGGCCTGCCCCTCAGACATAATTCTGAATTAAAGAAAATATTTTATCAAAAGAAGATGGCCACTACCCAGTTGCAGAGGACTTCCATGACTGCACTGGTATTTCCCAATAAGATATCACCTGAACACCAGTGTTTGGTGTTAGTGAAGAGGCTCCTAGCAGTTTCAGTATCCTGTATCACATATTTGAGAGGAATATTTCCAGAATGTTCTTATAGAACCAGATATCTAGATGATCTTTTGGTCAAAATACTGAGAGAAGATAAAAATTGCCCAGAATCTACACAGTTAGTGAAATAGATGCTAGGACATTATGATGCTTTACAGAAAAAATACCTAAGGATGGCTGTTCTAGCTATATACACAAACCCAGAAGATCCTCAGACAATTTCAGAATGTTACCATTTCAAATTCAAATATGCCAACAATGGACCACTCATGGACTTACTTCGTAAGTAAAAACCAAAGCAACAAATCTAGCATGTCATGTACTGATACCAAGAAAGCAAGCATTCTCCTTATTCGCAAGATTGATATCCTAATGCAAAATCTGGGGCCTTTACCTAATGATGTTTGTTTGACCATGAAACCTTTTTATTATGATGAACTTACACCCCTAGATTACCAGCCTCTCGGTTTTAAGGATGGTGATTGTGAAGGAGTTATATTTGAAGGGAAGCCTAGGTATTTAAATGTGTGTGAAGTCTCAACACCTTTTCACACCTTCAAAGTAAAAGTGACCACTGGAAAAACTCCGTCTCTACTAAAAATACAAAATTAGCTAGGCCTGGGGGATTGCGCGCCAATCTCCAGCCTGGGCAACAAGAGCGAAACTCTGTCTCAAAAAAAAAAAAAAAAAAAAAAAAAAGAAAAAATAAAAGAAAAAAATAGTGATTTATTGAGCTGCTTTTTGTTAGAAGGGAAGTTCTGCTGAGGACTCTTTTACCCTCACTATCTGCCTAAATAATTTCTTTCTATCTCCTGTATCAATATCAATTAAAAATTTAATGACAAAGAAAATGTGGTACATGTAAATAGTGGAATATTATTCAGCCTCAAAAATCGTGAAATCTTGTCATTGCAGCAACATAAATGGTAGAGGTCATTACATTACATGAAATAAGCAGGCACAGAAAGACATATACTGCGTGTTATCAGTTACGTGAAAGCTAAAAAAGTGGATCTTGTGGAGGTAAAGTTGATCGGTAGTTAGCAGAGGCTGAGAAGGATAGGAGGGAGGCAGGGGAGAAGAAGAAACACTGCTAAATGGGTATCAAAATGCAGTTAAAGATAGAATAAATATGATCTAGCATTCAAAAGTACATTAGGATGATTACAGTTAACAATAATTTTTCATATAGTGGAAAACTACTGACAGAGAGGAAATGGAATGTTCCCAACATAAAGAAAGGGAGAATTTGGGGGGTTATGGATGTCCCAGTTGCCTCAGTGATTACACATTTTATACATGTATCGAAATATCACAGGTACCCTAAAATTATATACTTCTATTATGTATTGGGAAAAAAATTACCAGGGAAAAAGGAACTATATTTTGATTGACAATTGATTTCTCAGCAACAATAATGGAAGCCAGGAAACAGTAGAGTATTTTCGATATAATGACAGAAAATGCCTGTCAGTATAGGATTATATACTTAGCAAAGATAATTTTGAAGAATGAAAAATAATGGTATTGTCAGGTAAGGAAAAGGTGAGAAATTTCACAACCAAAAGACACTCTCTTAAAAAATTCAAAAGATATATTCAAGGAAAATGAAACCAATTCCACATGGAAAATACAAAAAGGATTAAAGAACAAAGAAAGTGGTAAATACATGGGTAAATATAAACAACATTGAATTCCTAAAACAATACTTTTTGGGGGGTTTAAAACAAGGTAAGCTATGGTATTCAATAATTACATATAAGTTAGGAAGGAGTGATCAGACTTAAACATTTAATAGAATCATTATTTAAAGGAGTACGTTCAGATTTTTATAATTTAAGTATACATGCTGAAAATGTTAAGGTAACCGAGAAAACATAGAAATGGAATATTTAACTTTCAAATCTGTGGAGGAAAACATGAGTAAGAAAAATATCTATTCAATATTTAATTAGACAACTCAAAACAACAAATTAGAAAAACAGATAAAGAGGGACAAACAACACAATAATAGGATAGTAGAAATAAATCCAAATAAGTGCCTCTCTCTTCTCAACTCTCAATATTTAAATATTTGCCATAGTGACTTGCAAATATTTTATTAAAAATTTACTATTAGGTTGATGCAAAAGTAATTTCAGTTTCTGCCATTACTTTCAGTAGCAAAAGCTACAATTACTTTTGTAGTGATCTAATATCTGAAACGAAAACTACGATATATAACATTAATGCATCAGCAAAAATGTCAAGTTGTGTATATGTTCAGGAAGGAGGTTTTATAGTTCTTGCTGAATATCTCAGCTCTTATCCGGATAATGTCTTGTTTCTAACTAATGTGATTTTCCTCGGGTTTAGCTTCTTTCTATCAGTCCATTATCTGAAGGTGCTAACACCTAGATTCAATTTAAATAGTATCCCTACTATATTAAACATATGATTTCTTTGTTTGGTTACATAACAATACACATTTATTACTGAGCATAGAAAGTCAAGGAAATTTGCATCCATTACAAAATATGCTAGACACAACAGAGCCAATATACAGCCCATTGAGCAAAGCCATTAAATCATTTCAAAAGTTGTGATATAATTGCTTTACATAATGCAGAAGTCTTTGGTGGCTTGTTATATGAATGTAAGAATGTTTTATTGATATTTGGGGAAATTAATCTGCATTTTTGTATTATTACTACTACATATGCTAATTTTACCTGCAGGAATATAAAAATATAATTAACGATCCAGTTAAAATGATCCACTAAAAGACAAGAATTTTTGGTCTTGATTAAAAAATGAAAGACCTACCTAAACCTTCAGGAAGCAATTTGAACATGGACAACTGGAGCAAAGCTGGGAAAATGTGAGTCAAAAAATAAATGGCTTCTTTTGAGAAGTGTCTGTTTCATGTCCTTTGCCTATTTTTTTTTAACATTTTTCTTGGTTGTTGATTTGTTTAAGTTCATTACAGATTCTGGATATTAGACCTTTGTTGAATGCATAGTTTGCAAATATATTTAGTGTACTCTGTTGATAGTTTCTTTTGCTATGCAGAAGCTCTTTAGTTTAATTAAGTTCTACTTGTAAATTTTTGCTTTTGCTGTAATTGCTTTTGGAGACTTAGCCAAAAATTATTTGCCAAGGTCAATGTCAACTTGTGTGCCCATCAATAATGAATTGGATTTTTAAAATGTGATACTTACACACTATAGAGTACTATGCAGCCATGAAAAGGAATAAAATCATGTCCTTTGTAGCAACATGGAATAGCTGGAGGCCATAATCCTAAGTGAATTAACTAAGGAGCAGAAAATCACATGCCACATATTCTCACTTATAAGTGGGAGCTGAACACTGAGGGCACATGGTCATAAACTTGGGAACAACAGACACCTGGGTCTACTAGAGGGAAGAGGATGGAAAGGGGCATGGCTTTAAAAACTACCTATTAGGTGTCATGCTCACTACCTGGGTGATGGGATCCATACCCCAAACCTTACCATCATGCAATATACCCATGTAACAAACCTGCACATATACCTTGTATATCTAAAATATAAGTTGAGGCCAGGAGTGGTGGCTCACACCTGTAATCCCAACGCAGGCAGATTACTTGAAGCTAAAAGTTCAAGGCCAACCTGGTCAACATGGCAAAACCCTCTCTCTACTAAAAATAACAAAAATTAGCCAGGCATGATGGTGCGTGTCTGTAATTCACTTATACAGGAGTCTGAGGCACGAGAATTGCTTGAACCAAGGAGGTAGAGGTTGCAGTGAGCCAAGATCGCACCACTGCACCACAGCCTGGGCAACAGAGTGAGACCCTGTCTCAAAAAAAAAAAATTAAGTAAGAAAAAGAATGGTATAACTATACAATTATGCAAATACAGACAAAATATATTTTACGGTCAAAAATATAGAGATAAAAGAGTAATTGCAAAGTGGAGAAAAGTTTCAATTTACTGGTGAGACTAAAGATTTCTGATTTGTATACATCTACTTAAAAACACAGTCTTTTATGTATGTTTGCATGTATGAAACGAAAAGGATGAAAAGACAAATACATGGTAAAGACTGGGAGATTGTAACACATTCGTCTAGTAATTGCGAGATTAGCCATGTAAAGTCAATGAGAGCACAGAATATTTGATTAACACAATTAACAAGTTTAACCTAATGAAGTAACTGCAAAATACCCCTTCCATTCAAGGACACCTAGAACTTTTACAAAATTAACCACATATTGTGCCATAAAACAGGATTCGTCAAATTTCAAATGACTGGAGTCAGGCAGAACAAATTCCATGACCACAGTATAATTAAGTCAGAAGTAATAAACAAAAAGATTAGGGAAAATTCACACTTTTAGAAGTTAAATATTTCTAAAAAACACACAGGTCAAAGAAGAAATTATAGCGGAACTTAGGAAGCACTGGAAACTGAATGATAATACAAATGCTGCACATCAAACTTATGTGATAACGCTAAAATGGTTATTAGAAAAAAGCAGAAAGTTTCAAATTATTACATTAGAAAATTTTAAAAGCCTCATAATGAATGAGTTTAAGAAATTACTAATAGAAAAAAACCCTGAGTTCATCCCCCAAAATAGAAAATCTCCCAAAATAGAAAATGAAAGGAAAATAGACATATAAAATAGAAAAATCAAATGAAAGAAAATAGAAAAATGGAAGATAGAAAATCAAATGAAAAGAAACAGAGAGAAGAAACAACGCCAAAAATTATTGGAAATGAATGTCAAAATTCACAAACAGACTGTGCAAAGGGGAAAAGAGTGAAAAATAATATTAGCAGTGAAGGGGGTGGGGAGCATAACTAGGCAGTCTGTGTAATTTAAGTTATTGTTTAAATATTATACCAATACATTTAAAGTATTAGGTACAATGGGCAAACTTCTATAATAATGTAAATCAAACTAACAAGCAGAAATGGGTACCGGGGTAAGCCCAAACTGAGTTGTCACTATTAAAAAAATAAAATCAGTAGTTGAAAGTCTTCTTTCTCATATATTCTTCCAAAAAATCTTCTACTATTTTATTCATAAAGACCAGCAAACATGAATTAATTCCAATCCTACACAAACTATCCTAAACTATAAAAACAGAGGATATATCAGCAAACTAACATGGCAACAGGAAACCAAACACCTTGTGTTTTCACTCATAAGTGGGAGGTGAAAACTGAGAACACATGGACACAGAGAGGGGAACAACCCACAATGTTGTAGTGTGTGGGGTGGGGTGGGGGGAACTTAGAGGACAGGCCAATAGATGCAGCTAACCACCATGGCACATGTACAACTATGTAACAAATCTCCACGTTCTGCACATATATCCCATATTTTTTTAGAAGAAATAAAGAAAAAAAGAAATTTCAAGAAACTTGGTTTTGAAGACCATTTAATATTGTGATGGTTAAAAAAAAAATAGAGGAAATAATAATGAGCTATTCCTAGCTCATCTTAGGAGGCTTTTATTACCTTGGTTCTGAAACTTACGAGGACAATATATAAAAAAAAGTTACTGTCCAAACTAACTTGTGAACACAGATGTTAACATCTTAAAGAAAAGATCAGCATTGCTTAAAAGTAATAAACGTTCTGGCAAATATGTGTTCATTTGAGAATATAAGATCGTTTAACAGAAAATAAGTTTTGGTAATACACCACTTTAACAAATTTAGGAGAAATTTATAATTATCTAAATGGATACAGATAAAGAATTTGATAAAATTAAACCTTTGTATGTGTTAAAGCTCTTACCAAACTAAGATTTGAAAGTAAAAAACTTCCCTATTTAAAGGTGTTCAAAACCCCAGAGACTACCTAATGATAAAACTTGGAAAACATTCCTTTTAAGATAAGACAAAAACAGCAGTTCCTGCTGTCACCACTTCTAGTTGGGCATTTGTCAGGGCAGCAAGGAAAGATAAAAGACCTATGAAGTTTAGGGGGGAAGAATAAAACTCATGTTTTTCATAGATTAGGTATGATTTTTTAAAATCTAGAAACCTCTAAAGAATCATTGAGTACATTTATCAAGACTGCTGGACACATGAATTAATAAAAAGCTTTAGCCATACTTCTATATATTAGCAACAAAGACAAAATGGAATCAAACAAATATAAACTTTCACATAATATTAAAAAATTAAGAATCAATTACCAAAAATATGCAGACATTGATGGGAAAAAATATCAAACTTAACAGAAAAGTATTAAGTAAGACCAAGACCTAAATAAGCAGAGAGACTCACCATGCTTATGACTGAAAGACACAATATTACGAAGATATCAGTTGTCTTTTCCATTTATCTATGAGTTCAGTGCAATTCTAGTAAAAGTTCTGACAAATTTTGTTTTTTGTTTGCTTATTTTTTATTTTATGATGAACTTAACAAACGGAATTTATACTGTATACTAAAATTTATACTGAAGAGATAAGAGCCCTAAATAGCCCAGAAATCCCTGAAAAGAATAAAGGTGTCTTATTCAGATAAATTGTAAAGGATAATCATAACACTATAGTAATTAAGCCAGTCAACAAAATAGAAGAGTTCCCTGAAACAGAATAAAACATACATAAACTCCCTTGATGATGAGTTGACATTTTATGTTGATGATGATTAAGGGACCAAAACAGAAAAGGTATTGGAACAATTATGGAGAAAAATAAAATTGGACCTAAACCCAAACATAAAAATAATTTTCAGCTGCTGTAATGATGGAGAATATCGTTATGCCCACAGCACAGAGAAGGCTTTTAAAGGAAGATCCCCCCAAAATATATCAATGAGCACATTAAAATAAATAACTTCTGCTCAAAATATTCATAAAGTAAATAAAAAGTCAAACTAAATTTAGAAGAAGATGTTTGTAATGCATATAACCGACAAAGCATTAGAGTCTAGAATATATAAAGAAACCATAAAATTACAAGTAAAAGACAAACAATCCAATAGAATGGACCAAAAAGAATAAAAGGAAAACAAAATCTGAAGAGTCATTTCATTTGAAACAGAAACTATACAAAATATTCAATATCGTTAAGATTAAGGGGAATGGAAATTAAGACTATAAAGAGAAGCTAATTCCTATTTGCCAGACTGGCAAAAATACTAAAATCTGAGAACATCATATTCTGCCTGGTATGCAGAACCACCTGCCCACTATGTGTTCTCGGTGGAAATGTAAATTTGAACCATCACTTCAAAAACATTTGATGTTTTCCAATTGAGCAGAAGATGCATCAATCCTATGATTTAGCAATTCTACTCTTGTCTATATATTCCTCAAATCACATGCATACGGATACCAAAAAATATGTGTAAGAATGTCTTTAGAAGCACTGTCTGTTAACAGCAAAAAAACTGGAAACAACCCAATAGTAGACTGAATAAATAAAATTTGGGTATTCCTACAATGAAACAGTAAATAGCAGTAAAATGAATGAATTATAACCACCTACAACATGAATGAATCTTATAATAGGAGCAATGAAGCCAAATTCAAGAAGATTTTGCTATATTTGATAATTCCGTTTAAATACAGTACTAAACCATGCAAAAGTAAATGATATATTGTTTGCATATACAAACATATTTGGTAGCTATTTATAAAACACGTTTAGTAACAAAGGAATGATATAGAAATTGTAGTTACTTGGAAAGGTAGGGAGGGCCAGGAAATGGGATAGGATTGGTGAAGAGCATTTATGAGATTTGCAAAGTGATAGTAATACTGTGTTTCTTAAACTGGGTTGTAGGTAAACATGTGTTTGTTTAAGTGTTGTATTGCTATTTTTGTACTTTACATATATTTTATAAGTATTTTTGTATCTACTCAATATTTAATGAAAATAAGTGAAAGAAACTATCTTCAGTAAGTTCTGGAGGAAAAACTCATATTCAAAATGTGATAACCAAGAGAAAGTTTTATTAGTTCATTTCCTATAAGATATCCCATAGGCTATCAGAGTAGATCTGATTCTGAGTAAGTCAACCCATCTGTAATTTCTTATATGTCTTTTTGATACAGGAGAAGCCATTTTTTGGTAAGGGGAGAAGAGACAAACAGCATCATAATGACAGCTCACCAATCTTTACTATTCTTGACTTTCTGAGATTGCTGTACCTACAGGGTTAAGGTATCTTAAAGTACAGCTCGATGTGAGAGAATTTGCTGTCTATTCAGAGACAATCTTTTACTTACAGACAGTGTTTGATGTGACTTATAGATATCCTGAATCATCTTTTGTCTTCATTAAACTACAATTCTATTGATAGGAAAATATCTTACTGTTTTGCAGTCAGCACTACTAACCACCTAAATTGATGTTTTATTTACAGGGTATTAAATAAGAACATCTTTGTCAAATATATGCTCTTGTTTTTTTCCCCTCAGCTTTGTGGGGGTCTCTTTATCTTTCCTTATTAGTGCTATCTTAATTGCTCCATCTTCAAGCAGCTTATAATTTATAACTTTTTGCTTAAGGCATAATTGCTGACCAAGGGGCCTCATTTCAGATCCACTAATCTATTGCTTTTTGAAGTTGCTACTGCCTTATAGAAGTTTGCCTTCAATTGATTATAGATCCATGCATGAGCTCTCTGCTTGCACTATCTTACCTTCATAGACTCCATTTAGTGAGTTTTCCAGAGCTCAGCACGCTAGTTAAGACACACTGAATGTAACGCTACCCATTATCATCTTTCCTTTTAGCTAATTTGAAAGCACAGTTTTAAAACTAAAGAAAAAAATAACTGATAGAGTATTTTAAATTCAACTGCCTTAGAAACATTCAGTAGTAAACGAACTTAAGTGATTAATATGAAAAATAAATCTGTTCTCCTTCACCCCAAGCTGCATTCTGTGTTTTAGTTGTATTTGTGCCAAGAAGTTTCGGCAATCTGTGCATCTTTTTTTTTAAGCCTCAAAAGTAAATAACAAAACACAGACTCCATGGTTGTGTGGCTGATTTTACAGAGTATTATGGCATGGATAGCTTTGATAAAATTCTCCCAAATTTTCCTACTCCTACTTGTGAGAGTAGGAAAATCTTCAGAGTCCTTCCTCAACCTGTGCGTGGTGTGGGGGTGTGTGTTCATGTGTAATTTCTAAACTCATATTAATGATTCAAACTTTAAAATAATACAAAATAATATATGGTGGACCCACAACATCCTGAAATAACAACTTAAAAAGCTAGATAAAATGTTTCAAACATTTCTGAAAAGCATAAGTAAGGTAACAAGATAAAAAATTACCTGGCCAAAATCTAGGATAAACTAAAAATTCAGAGAGTTGTGTCCCAAACTAAAACTTGCTTTTGCCCAGAGGGTGTTTATCTATTGAAAGAAACAACTGTGAAACTGAACTGTGGTTTTGGCAGCCTCCTGATACAAGGGAACATACTTGAAAAATCAGTTTCTACCTAACTGCAGAGTCTGAAAAGAGCTATAGCCTCAGAATAAGCATGAGCCAGTAGTAAAGAAGCCCTTGCTTGAAAATGGACAATAGAGATCCATAAAACTTCAGATACTGAAATTAAGACATATTATAAAACAACTTATGCTTCCAAGTTAAAAATATATATCAACAAAACAAGCTTAAGAAACAGAAAGTTACACCGGGTGCGGTGGCTCACGCCTGCAATTCCAGCACTTTGGAAGGCCGAGGCAGGCAGATTGCTTGAGGTCAGGAGTTCAAGACTAGGGTGGGCAACCTGGTAAAACCCCATCTCTACTAAAAATACAAAAATTAGCCAGTGGTCGTGGTGCATGCCTGTAGCCCCAACTACACACGAGGCTGAGGCACAACAATCGCTTGTATCCTGGAAAGGAGGTTGCAGTGAGCTGAGATCGCACCACTGTACTCCAGCCTTGGGCAACAGAGGGAGATCCTGTTAATAATAATAAAAAAAAAAAAAAAAAAAAGGAAAAGAAACAGAAAGTTATTTTTAAAAGTGTTACTGATTTTAAGACAATTAAACCAATCTTCTCATCCTAAAACTATAATGAAAATTAAGAACTCAATGGGAAGATTTAACAATAGACTAGATTAAAAAGAAAATTAGTGAGCTGGAAGATAGGTTAGAATAAACTTTTCAGATTGCAGCATGAAGGGACAAAAAGAAGCACAAAAGACGTGCTAAAAGACACAGAACATGTCTTACAGACATGTTCTAAAGATCTAAACTAATATGGGAAGATCTAAAATAATATGAGTAGAAATTGGTCTTTATAGTCTGTCCCCTTAGAGCCAGGAGACTGTAGTAGGGAGATGGATGTGGTTACAAAAGGGCATAATGGAGGATACTGTGGTATTGGAAGTATTTTTTATCTTGATTTAGGTAATGGACACACAAACTTACACATGTAATAAAATTGTATATAACTAAACACACACATGCATGCACACAAGTACAAGTAAAACTGGAGAAATCTGAATAAGATTAGTAGATTGTATAAATGCTGGTTATGGCATTATATGGTAGTTTTACAAGATTTTAACATTGAGAAAAATAGGAAAGTGTACATAAAATATCTCTTCTTTCTCTTTCTTTCTTTCTTTCTTTCTTTCTTTCTTTCTTTCTTTCTTTCTTTCTTTCTTTCTTTCTTTCTTTCTTATTATTTTTTAAGACAGATTCTCCCTCTGTGGCCCAGGCTGGAGGGCATTGGTACAATTATGGCTTACTGTTGCCTCAAGCTGTCCCCCTCCCTCAGATTCCTGAGTAGCTAGAATTATAGGCATGTGCCACCACACCTGGCTAATAGTTATTATTATTATTATTATTATTATTATTATTATTATTATTATTTGTAGAGAAGGTCACACTATATTGCCCAGACTGGTCTTGAACTCCTGAGATCAAGAGAACCTCCCACCTCAGCCTCCCAAAGTGTTGGGGTTACAAGCATGAGCCCCTGCCCCCAGCCTCTGTATTCTTTTTTTCTTTCTTTCTCTCTCTCTTTCTTTCTCTCTCTCTCTTTCTTTCTTTCTTTCTTTCTTTCTTTCTTTCTTTCTTTCTTTCTTTCTTTCTTTCTTTCTTTCTTTCTTTCTTTCTTTCTCTCTCTCTCTCTCTCTCTCTTTCTTTCTTTCTTTCTTTCTTTCTTTCTTTCTTTCTTTCTTTCTCTCTTTCTTTCTTTCTTTTTCTTTTTTTGAGATGGAGTCTCGCTCTGTTGCCAGGTTGGAGTGCAGTGGTATGATCTCAGTTCACTGCAACCTCCATCTCCTGGGTTCAAGTGATTCTCCTGCCTCAGCCTCCCGAGTAGCTGGGACTACAGGCACCCACCACCACCCCCAGCTAATTTTTGTGTTTTTAGTACAGATGGGGTTTCACCATGTTGGCCAGGATGGTCTCGATTTCTTGACCTCGTGATCCGCCTGCCTCAGCCTCCCAAAGTGCTGGGATTACAGGCATGAGCCACCACGCTCGGCCTGTATTATTTCTTATAACTACATTTGAATCAATAATTAACTCAATAAAATTTGAATTAAAAAATATACAAACATGTAGATGTACAATAGCAAAAATGCAAAATGCCTAAGCAAAGAGAACATGCTAAATACAACAGAAAAATAAAGATGGACTGCCTCCAAAAGAACAGCAGTTTGACTGACAACTTCATAATGCCAACTAAGGATGCTAGGAGTCAATAGAATACTAGCTTCAAAGTTTTAAGATAGGTAGCAAGTGAAGCTATTACCCAAAGTGAAGGTAAAATAAAGGCATCTTCAGATAGACGGAAAAATAAGAGTGTTCACCACCTTCAAAACTGCACTAAAATATAACTCTAAAGGTTTTACCTAATAAGAATAAAATGACCCTACATAGAAGATGTGAGATGCATGAAGGAATAAAAAGCAAAATTATACACATATTACATATTAGTTTGTAAAATATGAAAGTTAACATATATCTTTACCAGATATCAAGACTTAGTAACATTAACACAATATAGAATAACTAAGGCTGCCCAATGGGACAAAAGAGGGCACCTAGAAACAGTTATGCATTTATGAGCATTGAATTAAGCAGTGTAGAGCAGTGGAAAATGACTTTTTTTTTTTTTTTTAAATGAGACAGAGTCTCAATCTGTCACCCAGGCTGGAGTGCAGTAGCGCAATCTTGGCTCACTGCAACCTCTGCCTCCTGGGTTCAAGAGATTCTCCTGCCTTAGCCTCCCGAGTAGCTGGGACTACAGGCATTTGCCACCACACCCAGCTAATTTTTGTATTTTTAGTAGAGACGGGGTTTCACCATGTTGGCTGGGATGGTCTCAATATCTTGACTTCGTGATCCACCCGCCTTGGCCTCCCAAAGTGCTGGGATAACAGGCATAAGCCACCGTGCACTGCCGCAAACCTCATTGGAAAATATATTCATGATATTTGGGAATAAAAATATTTCTGAAATAAAATATAAAAAGTACTAACTACAAAGGAAAAAATCAATAAACATGCTTATGTTAGAAGTAAGAATTTTGGGCCAGGTGTGTTGGCTCACACTGTAATCTCAGCACTTCGGGAGGCTGAGGCAGGAGAATCCTTTAACCCAGGAGTTTGAGACCAGGCTGGATAACATAGCGAGATCCTGACTCTACAAAACAAGCTTTTTAAAAAAAGTAAGTAAGAATTTTGTTCATCAAAAGGTGCTATAAAATTACTAAAAGAGAAGCCAGAGTGGGAGAAGGTATTTGCTAACAAAGACTCATATCCGTAACATACAATGAACTCCTACAAATCAATAAAAAGAGAAAACTTCACAGAAAAAAATGGGCAAAATAATATGAATAGGCATTTGCCCAAAAAGGTGTCAGAAAGGCCAATAAACCTTTAAAATGTTTTTAACTTCATTTATAACTAAGGAAATATTACTTACAGTCTTAATGAGATAACAGTACTACCGCCCACTGCCTACCACCAGATTAGCAGAATTTAAATTAACAATACACAATACTAAGAAAAACAACTCAATTCTGAAATAGCATATTTTTATACATACATCAACAAATATAGTTAAATGGCAAATAAAGATATGAAAGGTGTTCAGCATCACTGCGTTAGCACAATATAAAGTAAGATTATAACAAAATAGAACTACACATCTATTTGAATGAATCAAATTGAAAACATTGACCATACCAAATGTTGGTAAGGTTATGGAAGAACTAGACCTCTCATATGCTGCCAGTAGTAATGTGATTTTTTTTTTTAGACTCCCTTAAATGTAATTTGAGTCTGGGAATATATTTGTCTCCTAGTTTCACTAAAAATGTAGATTTCAGGTTTTTGTTTTAATTCTTGTTGCTTTTCTATATTTTCCAGTAGGAAAAGAGGAAAATGCTGACTTTCATGGCCATGTTCACACTGGAAGCATTCTTTATATTTTTAGGCACATTAATTCGTTATTTTGAAAGGCTGATTAGAGGTGCCTTTTTAATACTAAACTTTATGAGATGATATTGGGTTGCGTAGTGCTTTATAACATAACAAAAAAGAAAATATTCTCCTACACTGTACCACTTCTTTTGCCATGAAAATTAATCTGATCTAGTTTAGTCAACAAAATAGAGTGAACATTACAATCAGAAAATTGAACTGAAAAAGAAATCAAGACAATTATGCTGTCCTAAAGTTACAATCACTATAATCAACAGATGAAAAAATATGCATACAGTCTCACCCATGGAAGTTTAAATTTTAGGCATCAAAGCACGAATCCAAGAAGGTCTAGGGAATGCCTCACCACTTTTCTGCAGATAGATATTAGACAGATTATGCTTCATAAAGCACTAAAAAAGGCTCTCTGAGAAAGAATTGTTCTGCATACCTTGCCCTTTGTTGGTGTCAAAGCTTTTGATCAACTGTAATCAGTTGGCTTTTAGAAACAATGACTGATATTTTCTTTAAAGAGTTCTGTCAACCTAAGTATTTTTGTAATTCATTTGTTATTAGCTTGCAGTGCTTTTGATTACATTTTTCCTTGCAGTTTTTTACTATAGTGCCTCTAATTTCCTTATAATTTTGCAACTATGATCTGTTTTATACATAATTAAACACCTTTTGCATTACCACACAGTCTGCTTCATTTCCAATATTGAACAAATGGCTTGTGTAGTTTTTAGGAAGTGATGATTTTAAAATACTACAGGGAATAAGATTCTTTAATATATTAATTATCTGCCAGATCAGAATGGCCTGCAGACAGGGTAAAAGAAAGGCATAATTCTCTGGAATGCAAAGAAAAACTAGCTCAAGGGATTGTTACAGAGTAACTGTTGCTAGTAGACAGTTTAAGAGATAAAGACTGGGGCAGTCCTCTTTGGGCATTATACTTACACATTTTAGGTAATAAATCAGACTATTAAGGATTAAACTATATAATTATTGCCACAAAGCATACCAACATGCTTATTACAGCAAGTAAGAAAATCTTGTCGAAATTACCAAGCCTCTTGCAGGTGAAGCCCCTTGCAAGTGATCCAAAGAACCGTACACCAGGTGAAGTGAGAACTGGAACAGCATCTACTGAAAAATGGAGTAGCCACATTCTTCCTTGAATCTTAAGTATTAGAGTAAGGGGACAGATTAGAACCAGAATAGACACAAGAGCTTGGCCATAACTGACAGCCATCCTAAAACACACCAGATCTTAGAATGATGAATGTTATATCAGGAAAAGAAAAACTATCTAAGGAAGTAATCAAAGGGATATAGTTCTATCATCAGTATCAGTCTATGGAAGAGTTATAGTCCATGTCTCCAAATGGTTTTTGTTGGTTAAGGAGTCATGGAGTTGCATACTTGGATACCAGTTTCCTTATTCTTCAAAATAAGGTAATCACAAACAGTCTTTTATCTCCATTTAAATAGTAGTTAGCCATCACATAAAAACTCTTATCCACAATGATCAAGTTGGCTTCATCCCTGGAATGCAAAGCTGGTTCAACATATGCAAATCAATAAATGTAATCCACATGAACAGAATCAACGACAAAACCACATGATTATCTCAATAGATGCAGAAAAGGTCTTCAATAAAATTCAACACCCCTTCATGCTAAAAACTCTCAATAAACTAGGTATTGATGGAACATATCTCAAAATAATAAGAGCTATTTATGACAAACCCACAGCCAATATCATACTGAATGGGCAAAAGCTAGAAGCATTCCTTTTGAAATCCCAAGACAGGGATGCCTTCTCTCACCACTCCTATTCAACACAGTATTGTAAGTTCTAACCAGTGAAATTAGGCAAGAGAAAAGAAATAAAGGGTATTCAGATAGGAAAAGAGGAAGTCAAATTGTCTCTGTCTGCAGATGACATGATTGTATATTTAGAAAACCCCATCGTCTCAGCACAAAACTCCTTAAGCCAATAAGCAGCTTCAGCAAAGTCTCAGGATACAAAATCAATGTGCAAAAATCACAAGCATTCTTATACACCAATAACAGACAAACAGAGAGTCAAATCATGAGTGAACTCCCATTCACAATTGCTTCAAAGAGAATAAAATACCTAGGGATTCAACTTACAAGGGATGTGAAGGACCTCTTCAAGGAGAACTACAAACCATTGCTCAAGGAAATAAGAGAGGACACAAACAAAGGAAAAACATTCCATGCTCATGGATAGGAAGAATCAATATCGTGAAAATGGCTATACTGCTCAAGGTAATTTATAGATTCAATGCTATTCCCATCCAGCTAGCGCTGACTTTCTTCACAGAATTAGAAAAAAACTACTTAAAATTTCATATGGAATCAAAAGAGAGCCCGTATAGCCAAGACAATCCTAAGCGAAAAGAACAAATCTGGAGGCATCATGCTACCTGACTTCAAATTCTACTACAAGCCTACAGTAACCAAAACAGCATGGTACTGGTACCAAAACAGATATATAGACCAATGGACCAGAACAGAGTCCTCAGATATAATACCACACATCTACAACCATCTGATCTTTGACAAACCTGACAAAAACAAGCAATGGGGAAAGCATTCCCTATTTAATAAATGGTATTGGAAAAACTGGCTAGCCATATGCAGAAAACTGAAACTGGACCCCTTCCTTATGTCTTACACAAAAATTAACTCAAGATAGACTAAAGACTTAAATGTGAAACCTAAAACCATAAAAACCCTGGAAGAAAACCTAGGCAATACCATTCAGGACATAGGCATCGGCAAAGACTTCATGACTAAAACACTAAAAGCAATGGCAACAAAAGCCAAAATTGACAAATGGGATCCAATTAAACTAGAGAGCTCCTGCACAGCAAAAGAAATTATCAGCAGAGTGAACTGTCAACCTACAGAATGGGAGAAAATGTTTGCAATCTATCCATCTGACAAAGGACTAATATCCAGAATCTACAAAGAACTTAAACAAGTTTACAAGGAAAAAACAAACCCATCAAAAAGTGGGCAAAGGATATAAACAGACATTTCTCAAAAGAAGACATTTATGCAGTCAACAAACATATGAAGAAAAGCTCATCATCACTGGTCACTAGAGAAATGCAAATCCAAGCCACAATGAGATAACACCTCACGCCAGTTAGAATGGCTATCATTAAAAAGTCAGGAAACAACAGATGCTGAAGAGGATGTAGAGAAATAGGAATACTTATACACCGTTGATGGGGGTGTAAATTAGTTCAACCATAGTGAAAGACAGTGTGGCAATTCCTCAAGGATCTAAAACCAGAAATACCATTTGACCCAGCAATCCCATTACTGGGTGTATACCCAAAGGATTATAAATCATTCTACTATAAAGACACATGCACACGTATGTTTATTGCGTCACTGTTCACAATAGCAGAGACTTGGATCCAATCCAGATGGCCATCAATGATAGACTGGGTAAAGAAAATGTGGCACTTATACACCATGGAATACTATGCAGCCATAAAAAGGAATGAGTTCACGCCCTTTGCAGGGACGTGGATGAAGTTGGAAACCATCATTATCAGCAAATGAACACAAGAAAAGAAAGCCAAACACTGCATGTTCTCACTCATAAGTGGGAGTTGAACAATGAGAACACATGGACACAGGGAGGGGAAAATCACACACCAGGGCCTGTTGGGGAGTGGGGGGCTAGGGGAGGGATAGCACTAGGAGAAATACTTGATGTAGATGATGGGTTGATCGGTGCAGCAAACCACCACTGCACGTGTATACCTGTGTAACAAACCTGCACATTCTGCACATGTACCCCAGAACTTAAAGTATAATTAGAAAGAGAGGAAAGAAAGAAAGAAAGAAAGAGAGAGAGAGAGAGGGAGGGAGGGAGGGAGGGAAGGAAGGAAGGAAGGAAGGAAGGAAGGAAGGAAGGAAGGAAGGAAGGAAGGAAGGAAGGAAGGAAGGAAGGAAATAGTAGTTAGCTCTCAAAATGTATCTTTGGAAATACTCTTCAGGATAATGGCTCATCTGGTTTTTAGTTGTTTCTATATCTGTCCTATTTATTTACCAGCTCTTTTAAATAAAAAAGAAGCCCTTTAATTAAAAAAGCAATATGAGTGTCTCCCGATAGACTTCATTAGTGCCATTATATTATTTTTGCTGCTTCCAAATACAATAGATTCATAGTTTGTTTAAGGAGCAAGCTGAAAGATAATAATAGTTTCACTGTAGAAGAGCTGTAGCTAATGCTACATCACTTATGAGATGAAATTATTACACATATACATTTTATACAGGAAATGGAATACATTGAAGATATAATTTTAGTATAAGAATTAAGAAACTAATCGTTATTATTAACTATTTCTAAGATAGTTTCCAAAGTGTTTTTTTATGTCAGAATGCTTTAATAGTGTGTTTTCTTTTCACACATGGACTACCATTTGAAAAATATGATGACAGCTCTTTCTATTTCATAAACTCCTATTAACCAGAGTAGTTCCCTCTACAGTAGCCGGAAGCATGCAGCAGATGGCACTAAGAACATTTAGCAAAGCAGCCAAGAAAAGGTCTTCCTTAATTGCTCCACAAGGTCAGAAAATTGTCTGAAAAATGAGATACACTAAGGGAATCCAGCCTTCCCAAGATAAGTTACACAATGGAATTTGCAAGATCCACACCCTGTACTTTCCACTCGGGAGAATAATTTACAATATTCAAAATAAACATATAGATAATATCATGTTGAGCTTCTTTCAGGAATTAGGACTGTAATACTTGCCAAATTGTGAGCTATCACAACTATTGCTTTTTATTTTTAATTGAGAGCAATCCATTATTTTAACTTTGGAAGTACAAGATACAACGTGCTTACATTTGTATTTTGAGAAAAGGAATGATTCATACAAAAGATAGCAAAGCAAATATCTGATTGTCTTCGCAGTGAGTCGCATATGCTTTCACCCTGTTATGTCCTTCTTTGTATTTCTACTGAAGTGGTGCAATAGCTAGTTTGTCACAGTTATGCTCTCACTTTCTATCTTGTGATTTTCTTTAGCAAACTGGTATTTGCTGCAGGATTGGATTGTTTAATTATTATATCTTTAGATACCCAATAACATATGACTAAACCACAGAACAAGACTGAACTAACCTAATGTCTGCAATGGAAAAGAGAAACCAAGCACATTTATAAGTCAGTGTTCTGCCTTTAAAAATAATTTCTATGAAAGATTAATTTCATTTACATCCACAATGCAAATTTACATCATTTTTTTGTCTACAGGTAACTTTTATACAAACTTTTGTTTGCATCAACAGCACACATTTCTATCAAAACCATAAGGTGCAATGAGTATTGAAGTGTATTTCTTATACAATGGGAAAATACCTTTTATAGTTCTTCTCTTTCAGTAACTGAAACTTTACTTAAAGAAAATCAATTCATTAGAAGATAGGAATCAACAAAACCTGAGAAATTTTGCTAAACCTGCATCATGCAATAATCTTCTGTCCTGTGAATGATCCGTGGTCACAGCGCTCTTTGTTGTTCCACATGGCATCCCCATACTGTCATCCATACATTCTAAAACTAGCAGTTATAGAATCTTGTGTTTTTTGCTGTCATTTTTTGAACATTTTAATCAAATAAATTCTATATACAACACAAAAGAAAATAAATATGACCCCTGCTTTAAAGTAGAGATATTAAAGAGTTCTTGTCCAACTTTTGAAAGTGAGAAATATTCCTTCCAGGATGATTGTATAGAGACAGGAAGGAAATCATTGGTTGATCAGGTTAGAGATCCTGAGAGATCCACCTGTCAAACTATAACAAAAATGAATTACTGAGTTGTGAATTTAATATACTTTATTTCTTGAAGAATCCCCATATTCAAGGATAGATTTTAATAATTTCTGCTAATTCTAACATACTCTACATGCATGAATACATCAGGAGACCACCAGCTTTTCAAAAAATATGCTATGTACTATTTCCAGCACTGTTTCTTAGAAGAGAAGAAATAACACTGTGGCCTAGAAAACTTCACTGTTACATTACTGTTAATATTTACCAGGATGAAAGAAGATGCTGTTGGTTAACTTAGGGTTTGTCAATAGAATATCCTTTTATATTTTGAAAGAGCTTAATCATCTAGTGAAGAGTTTTTCAAATCCTATTCTATAGAACACTAGTGTTTCTCATGATGTTAATAGGTGTCCCATTAGCAATACCTTAGTGACACCTTTCTTTTTAAATGCATTTTCTAAAAATGCACTAACAATGTAAAAATGAAGAGTTTAAAATATTTTCATATGCGTTTTGTTATTGTGCTAGAATCTAACTATAAGAAAAATCCCCAAGAGTTTTCTTAGAAAGGAAAATTCCTAAGGAAGTAAAAAGAGAAAGCACTAATCCGTGCCATTTAATCAGTGTGCTAAGGCATAAGTAGCATTTATTAATACCTGGGTGCTAGATGAGAGACATTGACCATCCGCTCATGTTGCATCTCCTGGTTTTATATCTTTGGCACACAATAGTGACATTTTTAATGTTTAAGATACATCAAACATTCACAGATTAGTGAATTTCTGTTAGAACTCTGTCAATACATCATAATTTTAAAGTTGTTTTGGCATCGAATAAGTTTTAGATGTGCAAATCTGGAAAGCAGATTTAAATAACAAAGTCTGCAAACTAGAAGTAGAGAAACATGAATTAAATTTTTTCATATCTTATAAGTAGTAGGTTTGCATATGTATACTAAAGCCACTATTTTCTTTTCTTTTCTTTTCTTTTTCTTTTTTTTTTTGAGACGGAGTCTTCCTCTGTTGCCCAGCTGGAGTGCAGTGGCGTGATCTGCAACCTCCACCTCCCAGGTTCAAGCCATTCTTCTGCCTCAGCCTCCCGAGTAGCTGGGATTACAGGTGCCCGCCCGCCGGCTAATTTTTATATTTTTAGTAGAGATGGGGTTTGACCTTAAGTGATCTGCCCACCTCGGCCCCTAAAGTGCTGGGATTACAGGCATGAGCCACCAGGCCCGGTCCATTAAAGCCATTATTTTCAATTTTGCCACAGTTTATTTGCTAACATGTCCAATTCTTAAGTATTAGTCTACAAAGAAAAACAGGCATTACTTAAAGATTTTCTAAAGTTCATATTATTTTTTTTGTAGAGCAGTTTTAGGTTAACAGAAAAATAAGTGGAAAGTACAGAAAATTCCTTTATAATTTTGTCACCACAACATGCACAGCCTCTCTCGCTTCAACATTGCACATTACAATGATACATCTGGTACAGTTGATTAGCCTACACTGACACACCATTATCACCCAGAGTCCATAGTATATATTAACATTTGCTCGTGATGTTGTACATTCTATAGGTTTGGACAAATATATAATGTGTCCACTGTTTTAGTGTTATATAGAGTAGTTTTGACGCAGGGCAGGCAAGCCCCAAGGTGGACTTAGTCTGTGAGGATTCTTGGCTTCACCAAGCAAGTAATTCAAGGGCAGCCAATGGTAGGATAGAAGAAAACAGCTTTATTGAAGCAGCAATGTTACAGCTTCGGCAACGTTGCAGCTCTTTGAGGGCTCCTATGGAGCAGAACTACCTCATAGGCAGTGTGCTGAGTATGGTGGCTCAGGGCAGCTTTGCAGTCACATTTATACCACTTTTAATTACATGTAGATTAAGGGATGGTTTATGCAGAAACTTCTAGGGAAGAGGTAACTTTTGGGTCACTGGGTCATTGTCATGGAAAGGAATGGTAACTCCTGGGTGTTGCCATGGCACACTGCTGAGTGTGCCTTATGGAAAACTGCTTCCACCCCATCCCTGCTTTAGCTAGTCCTCAATTTTGTCTGGTGTCTGAGCCCAACCTCCAGAGTTGAATGTCACCTCTTACCTCAGCTTCACTGCCCTAAAAATCCTCTTGTGCTCTGCCTATTCATTCCTCCCTCCTGCCTAATCTTTTCACTAATCTTTTCATTGTCCCCATAATTTTACCTTTTTCAGGATGTCATATAGTTGGAATCTTCATTATGTAGCCCTTTTAGCTTCTTTCACTTAGTAATATGTATTTCATGGTTTGGTAACTCATTTATTTTTAGCACTGAATAATATTTCATTGTTTGGATATAGCAGTTTATTTATTATTCACTGACTGAAGTAAATCTTGATTGCTTTCAAGTTTTGTCAATTATGACTACAGCTGCTATAAATATCCACATGCATGTTTTTGTGTGGACATAAGTTTTTAGTTCATTTCTGTAAAGATGAAGGATATTATGGTAAGAGTATGTTTAGTTTTATAAGATGCTGCCAAACTATCTTCCAAAGTACCATTTTGCATTTCTGTCAGCAATGAGTGAGAATTCCTATTGCTGCACATACTCACTAGCATTTGGTATTATTAATGTTTTGGATTTTGGTCATTCTAATAAGTGTTAACTACCTCACTGCTGTTTCAGTTTGCAGTTCCCTAATTACATATTATGTTGAACATTTATACATACACTTATTTGTCATCTGTGTAGCTGATGAAATGTCTGTTCATATTTTTTGCTCATTTTAAAAATCAGGTTGTTCATTCTCTTATTGTTGACTTTTAAGAGTTCTTTGTATATTTTGAATAACGGTCCTTTATCAGATATATTCTTTGCAAACATTTTCTGTTAGTCTGTGGTTTGTCTTCTCATTCTTTTGGAATTGTTATCCATGGAGCAGAAGTTCATAATTTTAATTCAGTCCAATTTCTGAATTATTTCTTCCATGAATTGTGCCTTTGGTGTTGTATCTCAAAAGACTCATTGCTATTCTCAAGATCACTAGAGGTTCTCTTATGTTATTTTCTAGCAGTTTTGTGTTTTACATTTAGGCCTATGATACATTTTGAGCTAATTTTTTTAAAGAGCATAAGATCTGTTTCTAGGTTCTTTTTGTTGTTGTTGTTGTTGTTGTTTTGCATGTGGATGTCCAGTTGTTCCAGCACAATTTGTCTTTTCTGTTTTGTATTGCTTTGGCTTTTGGTCAAAGATCAGTTGACTATATATGTGTGGATGTATTTTGGGGCTATTTTGTTCTGTTAATCTGCATGTCTTTTATCAATAACACACAATCTTGATTACTATAGGTTTATAGTAACTCTTGAAGTCAGGTAGTATCAGTTCTCTGACTAGATTTATAACCATTTCATTTTCTGGGATGATAATGTAAATGGTAACCTACTTTTAATTTCAGATACCACTTGTTCATTGCTCTTATTTTGGAAAATAATTAACTTTTGTCTATCAAGCTTGTATCTTGCAACATTGCTATAACCGCTTATTAGTTCCAGGAGTTTTTGTTGTTGTTGTTGTTGTTGTTGTTATTGACATTTTCTGATTTTCTACACCAATAATAAGATGATCTGTGAACAAAGATGGTTTTATTTCTTCCTTCCTAATCTGTATATTTTTAATTTCCTTTTCTTATTGCATTAACTAGGACTTCCAGTCCAATGTTGAGAGCAGTGGTAAGATGGGACATCCTTGCCTTGTTTCTGATTTTAGTGGGAAAGTTCTGAGTTTCTAACCATTAAGTATGATTTTTGCTATAGGGTTTTTGTAGATGTTCTTTACCAAGCTAAGGAAGTTCCTTCTAGTCCTAGTTGACTGAGATTTTTTTTTTATCATAAATGGGTGTTGGATTTTGTCAAATACTTTTTTGGCATCTATTGATATGATTATGTGATTTTTCTTCTTTATTGATATGATGGATTTTATTGTCAAGTATTGAATCAATCTTGAATACTTGGGTTAAATTTCACTTGGTTGGGGTGTATAATTCATTGTATACTTTGTTAGATTCAATTTGATATTTTCTTGAGGCTTTTTGCATCTATGTTCATGAAAGATATTGAGCTATAGCTTTCTTTCCTTATAATGCCCTTGTCTGCTTTTTGGTATTAGGGTAATGCTGGCCTGATGGAGTGAATTAGGAAATATTACCTCTACTTTTATCTTCTAGAAGAGGTTGTTGAAAATTGGTATAATCTCTTCTTTAGATGTTTGGTAGAGTTAACCAGTGAATCCATTTGGGCCTGGTGCTTTCTGTTTTGGAGAGTTGTTAACTATTGATTCAGTTTCTTTACTGGATAGAACCCTATTGAGGTTGTCTATTTTTTCTTATGTGAGTTTTGCTATAATCTATGTTTCAAGGAATTGGTTCATTTCATCTAGATTATTTAATTTGTGGGCATGGAGGAATTATAATATTCCTTTATTATCCTTTTAACATCCATGGGACATGTCATTTCATCATATGTTTGATTAATTTTGATCATATGTGGTACTATTTTTTATTTTTTACCTTGGTCTTTGTTCTTCTTAAAGATTTTTTAAGTTGCCAAATAAGAACACTTTCTATGATACTATACTTTTAAAATGTTGTTGGAAAGCATTGTGTCATAAGTTTTTTAGAATATTTCTGCATGGTGAAATTTTAGATGCCACAGAAAATTTAGATTTAATATGCAGTCTATTTACATTTCCCCAAATCGGAATTTATAATAATAATTTTGAAAAAATTATAATTCCTGGAATTTCAGGTAAGGATGTTTTATTTGAAATAGGTATCAATTTTTTCTCCAGATATCTCAACAAGTAATATATTTTGGAATTCTTTGAAAAGCAAATGATGTTACCTTTCAAGCTCCCTGTTTGAGCAGCTCCCCCTAATGAACAGAATTAAATGAAAATAAATTAATTTTTATCTGTTTTTAACATGAGACTTAATTAGGTCTTTTAATGTAGAGTAAAATTTATGATAATTTAGCTTCAGGAATTTTATTTCCATTAGATTTTATCAGAAATCATTATCTACTTGAAGTCATTAGTCTTCAGAATGATGGATGATACATTTTGTTCCACCTTTCATGTGCTGGTTGTTAGAGTTTACTTTTAGAAATTCAAAACCAGTTTTTATTTTAATTTGGAATGGGTTTTGTAGGTTCATTTAAATTTTAGTAATTAGAAAAGGTGGAGAAGCAAGTAGCTTCCCTAACTTCTTCTATTTGTTTAAGTATTAACCTGTTCTAGTAGTCTGATTGCATTATTTCTGAATTTACATGAAGCTCTATTTGTTAACTGAGTGACCTTTTCTCTCTAAATCAGAAGTGCTAAGATGTATCTTTTTTGAAATGGTTATTTTATTTGCTTTGACTTTCTTTTCTTAGCATTCCTCCAAAAAGCGTTATGTATGTAAACAAAGATTTATTAGCATAAGTGGCAAAATGCCCAACAATTTTTACAAAATAAGTTTTACAAAAGATAATTAAGGATTTTAGTATTTTTCCATTAGCCCCAAGTGAGAATAATCAAATTGCTGCCACTAATGGCATTGGCCTCACATGACTTTAATTATCATGAATTACTCAGTTTTCACCTTTCATATATTTTAGAACTATAAGATGAATTTTGAATTAACGTATTTTTGTGTCTTGAGAATATTAGAAGTGGAACAAAAACCACAGTATCATTATTGTCGTAGTGTTGAGTAGTTAATGATGTTTTAAAGACTAAAGATATCTTTTGGCCGGGAATGGTGGCTCACACCTGTAATCCCAGCAGTTTTGGAGGCCCAGGCTGGCAGATCACTGGAGGTCAGAAGTTCGACACCAGCATGACCAACATGGTGCAACTCCGTCTCTACTAACAATACAAAAACTAGCCCAATGTGGTGGCCAACGCCTGTAATCCCAGCTACTTGGGGGGCTGAGGCAGGAGAATCACTTGAACCTGGGAGGCAGAAGTTCCAGTGAGCCGAGATAGCGTCATTGCACTCCAGCCTGGGAGACAAAAGCAAAAACTCCATTAAAAAAAAAAAAAAAAAAAAAGGCCAGGTGTGGTGGCTCATGCCTGTAATCCCAGCACTTTGGGAGGCCGAGGCGGGCAGGATACGAGGTCAGGAGATCAACACCATCCTGACTAACATGGTGAAACCATGTCTCTACTAAAAATACAAAAAAAAAAAAAAAAAAAAGAAGAAGAATTAGCCTGGCATGGTGGTGGACGCCTGTAGTCCCAGCTACTCAGGAGGCTGAGGCAGGAGAACGGCGTGAACCCGGGAGGCAGAGCTTGCAGTCAGCCGAGATCGCGCCACTGCACTCCAACCTGGGCGACAGAGCGAGACTCCGCCTCAAAAAAAAAAGAAAAAGAAAAAAAAAAAAATCTTCTACTGATTTTCTAGATGAAAAAAAGAAAAATGCAATGATTCTTGAATTCAATGAATTAAAAGACAATTTACTGATATTTTGTAATCTGCTGTGCATGGTCTTTGAACAACAAGATATCAAGAGCAAATATGGGTTCTAAAACAGCATTCAAAATGTGATGCTCCGGGAGGGTTCTTAAACGCCCTATCACTTTCACTGTGGCATTTCTACAGAAAATCAAACAGAATGTCTGACCATGCTTTTCCATCCCGAGTGGCTCTCCAAACGGCAACTGACCTTGCTGACCAGTAAGGTTCTCAGTATTTGTTTTCCAAAACCATTGTGTCTTCAAGCTGGTTTTACATTTTTCAGTTTGATAAGGATCAGCAAGCTATGGTTTCTACCCCCAAGAAGCTTACATGCTATCAAGGGAAAGAGATACATATGGAACTAACCAAAGATAATAAAGTAAATACTTTGCTCTTTGTGGAAACGCCAGAGAGAAGTTAGTAATTCTTCTGAAAGGATTAGAAAAACTTTACAGAGAGATGTGATTAAAGTTTGTCCTGAACCATTACATATATTCCACAGAAAAGATATCAGAGAAAGGTGTGGGGAAATTAAAGGGACAATCTCACATAAAAAAAAAAAAAGAACTTTGAACTTACAAAATCATGTACTTTGAGTGAGAAGGACCCTTTAGTATGGTTATTAGAAAATCAAGAAAGATACACATCATTGGCAGAAAGGAAGCTATAACTTAAGACCCTAAGGTAGAAGGGCTCATTCTTTTCTCTTTCTATTCCATTACCTTCTAAAGAGTTTAGAAATAATCAAAGAATATAAAGATGCTTGTAATCTAGTTACTATTTCAATACTCACTATATGCAAGGCATAATGCTAATTTATTTGCACATGATTTCTCAATTGATTCTGTCAACAACTCTTACCATTAGGCATTATCATTTCCATTTGAGAACCAGGTAAAACCTAATATTACTGAAAGTTAAGTAAACTTCCTGGTATCACATAGCTAATAGGTGGTGTAACAGAGAATCAAATTAACGTTTTTTGACTCCAAAGTTTATTTGTGTTCTTAATCACTACATCACACTATCTCCATTGTACAAGAAATGCGCTGTAAAAAACATTAAGAAACCTAGACGGATCTGGTCCCTAACTTCCAGGAGGATGTCCCTAGAATGGGGACTTAGCCTGAAGGATGAATATCTGCAGAGACTGAGTTCAGAGCACTCACACTGTTGGTATTTTTTAAATTGATGGAGGTCTCCAAATACCTCTGTTTCCTCAGAGAACACTATGAATTTATCAATCTCAGTGTTCGGTTTCACAAACTGGGGGCATATCACTCCTCGTATCTTTTAATTAGAGCCATAGGATAATCTTCTGATAATCCATTTCCTTGGCATGTGACTGCAAAATCCTAACCTATATACATGGCAACTGATACTCCTATTGGTTTTACCCTTAAAATTCCACTGATTTAATTATTTTTATTGTTTTTAATGTTTGAACTCTATAACAAACTAGAAATTCTCCACTGTTGATAACTGCAGATAGCGCTGATGAAAAAATGTGAGACAAAGGGTGGAGACTGGAGACTTAATTTCATGTGATTATTCCTGCTGGATAACCAAAAAGAGAAGTTGTGATGGCAGTTCAGGGTATTTCTGTCTGCACTGGCATTTCTGTGGTCCCACAAGCTATAGGGAAAAAACTGTCTGGCAGACTCCTTGGTAGTGAATGAAAATGTCTGTGGGTCATAGAAGGCCATGTGGGCACTGGTCAAATACCCGACTGCTAGGATTGACCAGGGATAGTGTATAGGTAATTCTGGTTTCTTCCTAAAACTATTACTCAGGAATACAACTAGAGCACATCAGTCAGTCACATTGATCACAAGGCTTTTATTTTAGAGTTTGCTTCCATTTTGAAAGAACAGGTAAAATTCATTTCTTGATTTTGTATAAATGTACTTATTACATACCTAAGTGAATACCCTATTGAATATTCTTAGCAGTAAATTACCCATGAAACTAAAGTGTTTTTCCCTATTAATTATCTATAAAATGATTAGTATTGAAAAAGGCAATAAATAGATTTCAACTCTTGACTCAAATTTTTTTATCACAAATTAGACTACGAACCATCTTATTGAAAGTTCCCAGTTTAGAGCTTTGTTTGAAGTACAAAATGAAAAATTAAAGTATCTTAGAGAATCTCTGTGTTCATAGACAAGTTTCAGCAAGTCTTACATGGAGCACAGTGAAAATGATATTTTATGTTAAACTCATAAAGCAAAAAGGAATAATCTACTGACTATTATTATGTCAAGTATGCACAGTATACATATAAATTTGTAAGCAAAAGGAAATTGTAACCGAAATTGATCTAATAATTTAGCACTGAGGAAATGATTTTGATATAATAAAGTTAATATATTCAGTAATAGAATGACTAAATTTGCAAATCTCCTAATTGGATTTTTGTATTAATATAAATTGCAAAGCATTTGTACTTTATTATAAATGAAATGGTGCACTCATCCATATAATTATCCATGTAATCCATATAATTATTACTTAATATTGAGCATGCACCTCCTGGGTTTGTAACTCATAAATTTGGACTTTAATTATTGAGCCAGATACTTAATTTTTATAACTTTAAGTTATTACTTATTCATAACTCTAGTAAAAATAAACAATGGGATGCTATAATATTTTTGTGTTCTGATGTATTAGAGAAAAAATTTTAAGATGAACGTTTTAGTAATAGACAATATAAACTATAAAAAAAGTTTCATTAAAGAAAATAGCTTACCTGTTATTATCACTATCATCACAAACACTGTAACTATTAAGAATGCTGTAACATTTTAAATAACTAATAATATAGTGATTTCTTTCAGTGTATTTTCACCTTACATAGTAAAATTAATGAACATTAATTTATCTTAAAATTGGAACATATAACTGACAATTTGTCTCTATTGAAGTCAGCATATTTTTAAAAATGTGATCTCAGAAATGAGAAAAAGTGGAAAAATACATCAGCTATATATAATTAAATAACTGGGAAAAATTATATTTCTTAAATATTTGAAATGAAAAAAATTGTGAATATTGTATTCCAGTTACAGTTAGCAGTGCAAAGAGACAGAATAAGGAAATAGCAAACCAATCACGATTGTGAGCAATTTCTCCTTTGCTTTTGGTCCCAATAGAATAATTGTGTATAGAAGAACCTGGAAACAGGCAAAGGACCTAGCAGGATACACTTTTCCTAATTTCTATTTCTTTAACATTCTATTAAAATAATACTCTTAGTAAACTTTTGTTTTGACATCATCAGGACAAATGCCTTGAGGCTTAAAAAGTGTGCCTAGAAGACATGGTGGGTTTATTTCCCTCTCAGGAGCTGATGAGTAAGTGATCACCGTGCCCCCTACACATGCATAAAAGAACAGGTCCTGAATAAAATGGAAGACCCACGGCTCCTGGGTTGTAACTCCCAAGGTCCAGGCACCCTTGGTTCACAATGAATCAAGTGGAGATATTTGGGATAGGCATCTGGATATGTAGAACTAAGGCCCAAGGCAGAGACTTGGCTGGGGATAGGAATGTGGAGTTTGTTCTTCTTAGCAGGTAGTTGATAATGTGCAGTGGGTGAGATAACTCTGCAGGAAGGCAATTGTGTTGAATGAGAAAGGTAGCAGGTGAATATGGAATCCTGGGGAAAACCTGAGAAATGCTTAAATTACTGAGATGGGCCAAGGAAGAAAATCCAGTGAGAAGCACAGGATGGTTCCATAGATAAGTTATTTTACAAAATGAGAGTTATAGTTTGAAGAATGATGCTCTAATCAGTTTCAAATAATGTGGGAAGATATCACATTAAAAGGACTGTGGATTTGTCAGGTAGGAGCTAATTGGCAGTCTTAGCTGCATGTTGTAATCTAAGTGGATGTGATACTGATAGGCTGTGGGATGTCCTCAAATGCCAGTGGGGCCTCGATTCCAGCCAATGTCCAGTCTCTTGACATCATTGCAAGAAAGAATTCAAGGATGAGTCAGAAAATAGTGTAAGTATGGAGATTTATTGCAAAGCTAAAGTACACACTCAGGAGAGGGGAGTATGGGCATACTCAAGAGACAGTCATGCAATAGAATTTGGGGTTTCTAGATTTATGGATTTCTATAACCAAGGGGTGGACTATTCATGAAATTCCTGGAAAAAGATGGAGATTTCTCGGAACTGTGGTGCCACTCATTTTTACCCCATGTGGCAGTTCTTGGAACTGTCATGGCACTGGTTGGTGTGTGATTTAGTATGTCAATGAGTAGATAATGCGGTCTTAGGAGAAACCTAGCTCAAATCCAAAGCTGTGTTGGGTCCAGTCAGTCTTAGCCAGCTCAGTCCACACCCTGCTTTTCAGGGTCTTATCAGTCTCTAGCTTCTGTAGCTATTCCGACAGTTTGCTTTCACTTAGTCACGTGAAATTGCTGCCTGGAATTTTCTATTCTGCGACCACCCTGTGTTATTCCTGTCTCAGATGGTGAGTGTGGAAGCCAGACTGTTATTTTCTAAAGTGAATTAGAGGTAAGGAAGCAGTGAAAAGCCAGTTTGGTCTCTGCTGGTATTGATTTATGCTATTATTTCTGCCACAAATGGTGGGAGGAGAAACAAAATCGCCTGGTGCAATAGTTTACAACATTGGCTGTATATTACAGTCACCTCGAGAAGGGTCAATTCTATTTTTTGCATTTTCATACTAGTGCCTGCTTCCCCTCTCTCCCCTAACCCACCAAACCAATGAAATCTTAATCTCCAGGAAAAGAACTCAGATATTGATATTTTAAATAGATCTTCAGGTGATTTTAATATTTAGCTGGACTTGAGGACCACTGGATTAATTATATAAGACTAAGGGTTTTGTAATCAACTTTAGATTAAATGTCAACTCACCTTCTGCTGATTGTGTGACTTCTCTGATGCTCAATTTCTTTACCAAGTAAGGATAATAACAGTATCTTCTCCACTTGATTTCAGGAAGAATTAGATGATGTAAAGTATGTGAAACACTTGGCATGACCCTGTCTATTATTGGTTGTTGTTGTTGTTACTGTTTATATCATTAAAGCAGACAGTTGATCATCCTAGTTCTCCAACTCTTTGGAACATATCTCTGTATATACATGTATATAAAATATATGTCATATATATCATATACTTATATATATGATCTCTATTGTGACCACATAGATCATATATATATATATGTATATAATCTCTATGGTGACCACAGAGTAATAAAGAGATGTGGAGAGTCAAGCTCTGCCATTCTTTCCACCTCTTGTACTTCATGTCATCTGCTCAACAACTCTGCTACTACTTATGCCTGGTAATTGACTCTTGCCCCTGTATTAGCTATATCAAAAGTTTCTTGCTTCATTCTTGTTTGCTGCAGTTTTACATACATTTCTTGGGCCTTTGGTTTCTAACATTAACTATAGAACTTTATTATTCTTTCATAGAACTTAATAAGATCTCTCAAGCTCCTGCTCATTTTCAACTGAATTAAAGTCATTTGTGGCAATGCCTTATTATGCTACTAGACTATACATGCTATATTTCTTGCTATTGCAGACTGCCAATGGGCCCTAAGAAATGTGTGTTGATGGTGGTACGTGCATTGACTTTGGTTTCTTGCCTGGCATTCTACCCTTGGACCTTAACTTGGCTACCATTGTCAAAGCAAAAATTGCACTGGAGAAAGTTAAACAGGCGAGGAAGATGTTATTCAGGACAATTGCAATATTGGAAGAGAGACCCCAGTTTGAAGTAAATTCTGCTAAAACTAAAAGCAGGAGAGTTTTTATACACTGGAGTGAACTAGTGGAAAAATGCCGGAGGACGTTTAGAGGAGGATGATCAATGGGATGTGTTGAGCACATTGAGTTATTTATTTCTGAATTTGCAAATGTTCTCTGTGATTATACCATCTGTGTTTGCTAATTGGTGCCCAAAAAAGTTAGGCTCCTTCCCCACCTCTAAGACTGGGAGATAGCAGCACTATCTTTCTTGATAATTACCTTTCACAGGGATAGCTCCCAGGTCCTTGAGAAATACATTAGTTGGTTGTTAAACTGGTAAGAGGCTGGGAGAAAATATACATCCCAAAGACATAGAGAAAGAATGTACAATTGAAAGTTTTCTAAAGTAAATGCTCTAAGAAAAGGGAAGTCAGGGTCTAGAATCAGGAAGAAGCCTGTCTAAAGGTTACTTAAGCTGATGAGAACATTAAGGCTATCTTGGTCACCATATTTGATTTTTGTTTGTTTTAATATTTTTCTCAACTTCAGTATCTCTAGACTCTCTTGCTTCTTGTTTTTGCTCTGCCTTTATGTTCTGGTTTAAATCAAAAGTTTATTGAGCTAATAATTTTTTTAAATCTTAAAAAAGTATTAATTGGAAACAGTACATAAATTGAAACACACACACACACAGACATCTTTAGATGTGGAAGAAATTCTAAAATTAATCTAACATACGTCTATGTCAAATATTTGAGTATCCTTTATAGCATTTTGCCTCAGTTTAATTATCTCCAAGAAAGAATAACTATTAGGTAATTCTTCCTTCTTTCTTTGGCCATATCCTCACCATCACAAACAACAATGAGCAAACTGAATCATTTCCTCACTCACATGAGGGATCCTAAAGTGTTTGTATATACTATTGAGATGTCATCTTCCCCTCCTTGCCATGTCTTCTCTTCCTTGGTTTAGATTCCCATTATTTCATATAGTATGTTGATTCAAGGAAACTTCTTAACCCGGATTGTTTTCTTCAACATCTTCTATAAGATATGGCACTCAAAAGTGAATACAAAATTTCCTGAGTACCAGTAGACCAGTTCACAGTAGGGAACAATCACTTCACTCCTTCTAAACACTCTATTTCTATTAATGCAGAGACCAAATTCCCTTTCAGTAACTGGTTTTTGTTTGTTTGTTTTCACATATACTTTTTTACTACAATTTACTCCTATTAAATATATTTTGTTTGCCTTGGTCTACCATTGCAGCTTGTCAACACCATTTGGGATATTGGCTGTATTCTACATTGTATTGACTAGTTTTTCCATTTTTCTCTAATCTGCTACATTGATAAAGATTACTTTAACTTCATCACCTGAATCTGACAAGAGCCCTGAATCCCACCCATGCACCAATGAATCAGCATCTTCAGGACATGGTCTTTTAAGAAGTTGTAAATTTACCTCATTGTGGCTCAATATTCATTTATCTTTTATATCCATATCCTAAGATAATTTCAAATGTGCAGATAAAGCATCAATTCAACAAATCTTTATTATTTCTGATTGTTTTTATAAAACTAATAAAAATACATAGTATCCTAGTATTTACAAAAAACATTCCGTTTTGAAATGTATCCAAGCCTATTTGTTAAACTTATAATTCCTCTGGGAAAATTGGTTATGAATTATTTTTGAGAAAAGACAAAATTTTCATTCTTACATTCATAACAGCCAAGAAACAGAAGGGCCAGGTGTCCTTTGCTTGACTTCTTTGGCAGAGTGTTGACGCCTTCTCTGCTTTCAAATCAATTAGAAAAATATTTAAGGCATAAGCCTTTTCTGATTTCCTATATAATTGTGTTCAAACATGAATTTTTCACAACTTAAACTTTTTTCTAAATTGTCATTCTATGGATTTGGTAGAACAATAAATGTATGTATGATTTGTTTGAAATTTTTACTATGTAATACTTTCTGCATATAAAGCTATGCAAGATATAAGTTATGATGGCTAGTAATAAAATGCACATCCATGACTGAATTTAAAAACTGGAATATAATCAATACCATAGTGCTTTTCCTTATTGCAATCCACTGCCTTCCTTCTGGGGGATAACTTCTATCCTAAATTTTGTGTTCAGCATTTCCTTCCTTTAATAAAAAGAATATTGTAACATATGTGAGTATCCCCAAGCAATTATTTTGTGTGTTTGTTGGTATAATTCATTTTCAAATACCAGGTAGACATCAGAATCGCTTACCTGGTGCTCAAATGATAGTAGAACCCCATGAGAGCCAAAATGGAGATTTACGTGCTTGGTTCCTCTTGAAAGACCAACTGCCTGCACACTTGACAATCTGCTTCTGTTTGGATCAAACACTGGATTCAGATATGCTTTTGAAAAGTATATTAAGGTCCATTTTTCCTATGCTACCCACTTGCCAAAGTACTTCTTTACTTTTTCTTTATGAAAAGTTATATGCAGTCTATGTACTAATTAAGCTGATATTAATAGCATATTAGAAAATTAAAGCATATTTAAGTTAAATTTTGATATAACCATGATTTTGACCATTCTACCTGATGGTATAGACATGTACACTCAGAACTGAAGAATAATTACACTATTTATTTATAAGTGATTAAGTTAACTGCAAAGTCTAAGTGCTAAATTTCAGTGACCCAGACCATGACTAGTTGAGGTCCTTTTGTTTAGATCTTGCAGAGTCCTGTCTCCCTTTCTATAAGATCTTTATTCTCCCTGATTGTCTAGCTTTCTGCTCAGATATTTATTGATTCATTTCTCTCCTACTTTCTTGACATCTGTCTTTCCTTAAGCCACTATTGTTTGGCATCTGCCTTCACGTTATGTCTGTCTTTGCAAGTCTCTCATTCCTACTTTGTCCAGGATGCAAAATGAATTTAAATTCCGGGTGTTAGGAGTCCAGATTGAAGGCTTATGAAGAAACTCTGGCCAGATCTAAAATAAGTTGTGTGATCACAAGGAGAGAGATGCAAAAACTTCAAGGATAGGGTGACAGATACAGAGATAGACAAGGAGGAAGTGAGATGTGGAAACAGGTGGGGGTAAATCTTTATTACAAGATTAAGAAATGGGAAGAAAATTAATTTGAAAGATAAAGCAAATCTATACTAACCATTTTCACGAAACAAATTTCAACCATTTGATTTGCTTGCAATCTGCACTGAGGCCCTCTGGTTCTGGATGATTGAAACTAAAGTTCAGTTTGCTTTTTTTAAAAAAAATCGTAGATTGTTTGTTGTGGCTTGCTCATGAATAAGATTGCCAGGTTCTATTTATATAGAGTTTCATCCAGCTTATAATGTAAATAATTGGTGATTTTGTTTGCAACTTCTTATTTTGCTTATATTACTTTTGTATAATTTATGCACTCATGGCAGCCCTTCAAGTAGACTATAAAACTCTTGTTTGGCAGGATAGGACTCTGGCACTAAGCAGTTCATCAAAATTAATCTCTTAAATATTAAATAAACATTCAGGAAAAGGTGATTGCCGAGGCCGCCAGGAATAAAGTGCAGGAGTGGTGTTTATCACAAATTTATCACTTAACTTTCACTTTCAGCTGCCATGATTTCCATCATCTTAAATTGAACAGAATTCTATGTAGACGTTATTTTTTTTTGGTCTCAGCTTCTAGCCCTTTTATGCAGTTAAGTATACCAAAGACAAGGAGTAACCAGGAGCATCCCAGGGGGAAGCTTTTAGCGTCATTGATTTCTTTGGGAATATGAGGAGAACTAGGGCTCCATAAAAACATACAATTTGCAATTCTATGAAACAAAAATTTAAGAAGAATTTTCACGTGTGGCTACATTCAACATCTACTATCTCTAGTCAGGGAATCTCTAGTCAGCTGAGATTGGGAGTAGCTGCCCTGGGCTCCCCGGGGAATTGATCATAGGTCCTGAAAGAGTCCCCATATACAGACTATGAATCTTCTAAAGATGAGGAAAAGTGACAGTCATAGGGAGTCCCCTAAGTTGATGCCTCTCAAACTTTAATGTGTTTGCAACTTGCTTTAGGATTTTGAGAAAATGCAGATTTCTAGGCCCCCCACTCCAAAGATACTGATATTGTATGTCTGGAATGGGGCCTGAGAAGCTGCCTTTCTAGCAAGCTCTCAGGTGTTGCTACTTTGCTGTTTTCAGGACCATACATTGGAGAGAACTGCACTGAGTGGTCAATCGCACTATGATTAATTCAATCAGGAAACTTGAATGCCTTCTATGAATATCCATGACCAAAGAATGGGCCTCTGGAGGGCTGCTCGCAGACTGGAGAGAGGGAGAAAGGACACACCTGCCTGGCCAGGAAAACCAACAGAATCAACATCGGAAATCAGTGTAGTGGCAGATGACCCACTAAAATCACCTTCTGGTCATGAACCAGCACCATGAGTTAAGAGGTAGGCAGTGTTTATCACCCAGAATGGGAAAGTTCTCTTAAAGGTCCCTGGTGCTACCAAAGCCAATTAGAGAGGTCCAAGGGGACTGTTGTCTTGGGTAGTGAGTTACCAAATATTTCAGTTCAGGCATGCAGAAAACCTTACAATGTAGAGTTGTGATCCAGACCTAGACTTTGGGGTGAGGCAGCCTGCAGTAGAATCCCTGCACTGCCACTTCTCAGCTGTGTTCCTTAGCAAGTTACTTAATCTTTCCGGGCTTCAGTTTTTTCCACATAAAAATAGAGATATTAATAATACCTTTTTCCCAGGGTTGTTGTGAAACTACTATCAAAGCACTTACCACCATGCTTGACACTTAGAAAGTGCTCAGTAAAGGTTGTTATTATGCCTCCAGCAAGATAAATTTTTCCTTTGATGATATCTAGTGACTTCATGAGAATAAAGACTTTCTTATATATTTTAATGTGACATATGCAGAAAGAATCACACAGGAGCTGGAGATTTTTTTTAAAGTTATTTTGATCACAGTGTATAAATTCTTCTCTTAAGAGTAGTTCAGCTACCATTTTCGTGATAATAACAAAGCAGCAGCTAAAGCTAAAACTATCTTGGGCTATTTCCTCTAAATTTGCCTTCTAACATGTGAAGAATTTTATCTCACAAATTAGCAAATTCTAGCAAAGCTAGAATGTTGGTCATTTCTGATACCATGACTCTTGTGTGTCTTTTCTGGCACATCCCAAAACCATCAGACTGATTCTGAGTTCTCAGAATACATATTGTGTTTATGCATTCATTATTCATTCATTCCTTTCATTCTTTGGTGTTCACAGTCTATTCCTATTGCCATGGGGATAACTATTCAATGACAATTACCTCTTTACTTCATTTTAGTCATTTCCACAGTTACTGTTGTGTCAGGTTTATTCTGGCTTTGATGATGAATGGAAAGGGAAAAAGAAACTTATTAAATAAAGTGATTTTTTTTCCGCTCAATTTGCTTTTGCATCTCTTTATCTATGTCTCAAATTTAGCAAGTGAAACATTTGTCCCAATGGATTATCTGAAATGCATCGTTGGCTGTCAGACACATGATTGATTTTAAATATATGCCTGAGTTCTTTCTATTAGACTAAACCCCTAGGACAGCAAAACACTCTTGCTGTAAAAATGCTTTCCTGTCATTGTCAGGTACACCTCTCATCTTTGACTTAACCCTTGTATTGTAAACAAGTAGTTGCTGGCAAGACATCATAAACAAAATCAATTTCTGTGTGTCTATTTTCCAGAAGTCTTGCCAGGGAAGGTATCTCTCTAAGACATCATTCCATTTCATCCTTTCTTGGTTCTTGGCTCCTTTTATCCCTCTTTCTGCATGCCATATTCACTTTTCCTGTATCCATTTTGAATCAGTCTCTGTGCCTCTCTGGTTACTGTGGCTCAGCAATGAGTCATGGAAACTACTCAAGACTTGTCTCCTTCTATTTATCCTACCAGCCGTATCCTGTTATTTGTCTGCCTTTCAGCTGCCCTTGTGTAACAAGATGCCTTTTTACTTGCCTTCTTCAGTGTTATTCATCTTGTTTAAATTTTCCATCTCTGAGCTGCCAGCCCCCAACACCATTTTAAATTTTAAATATTTTCATTAATTTTTTTAAAAAAGTTATAATTTGGCTAAATAACAGTGTCTCTTTGTATTATGAACTATGCAATAGTACAATGTGCAAAATTTAATTAGTTCCAATTACTGTTTCAAACCCAAATGAGCCTATGTTCATTCTCATCTTACAGTGGCAGAGGGATACAGCAGAGTATTTGTGCAAAAGCTTTATTTCATTTCTCTTCACGACCTTCCTATTTTTATAATTTTGAGGAGTCCAGTTATATTCAATACGTCAGACTGATTTTCCAATAAGTTAAATGTAATGACACTGGAATGTCATCTATGTGCCAGTTCAATTGTGACACGGGTTCGAGACCAGCCTGGGCAACATAGGGAAACCCTGTTTCTACTAAAAATACAAAAAATTAGCCAGGCATGGTGGCACACGCCTGTAGTCCCAGCTACTGGGGAGGCTGAAGCATGAGAATCTCTTGAACCTGGGAAGCAGAGGCTGCAGTGAGCTGAGAACATGCCTCTTTACTCCAGTCTGGGCAACAGAGCAAGACTCAGCCTCAAAAAGGAGAAAAAAAAGTCCAGGCACGGTGTCTCACGCCTGTAATCCCAGCACTTTGGGAGGCCGAGGCAGGCAGATCACCTGAGGTTGGGAGTTCAAGACCAGCCTGACCAACATGGAGAAGCCCTGTCTCTTAAAAAAAAAAAAAAAAAAAAAAAAATTAGCCAGGCGTGGTGGCACATGCCTATAACCCCATATAACCCCAGCTACTCGGGAGGCTGAGGCAGGAGAATCGCTTGAACCCAGGAGGCGGAGGTTGCTGTGAGCCGAGATTGCGCCATTGCACTCCAGCCTGGGCAACACGAGCAAAACACCGTCTCAGAAAAACAAAAAACAAACAAACAAACAAAAAGCACAAAACACAGAACGCCCAGTTATAATTAAAATTCGGATAAATGACAAATAATTTTCTAGTATAACTGTGTCCCTCATATTACATGGAACACACTTATACTAAAAAATTCTTTGTTATTTATCTGAAATTCAGATTTAATGGGCATCTTGCTCTTTTATTTGCCGAATCCAGCAACTTTGCATAAAAAGGAATGAAAAGAAGAAAACCTGAAGAGAAATTGAAGCAACATCTACAGGGCACGGTGTGAAGTTTTTAGTTTATTAGCACCTTCGAGAATATTATCTGATAATATTCCAGAATTCTGCCATTGATATTCATGTTTTGAATCAATAATAGGAGGCTTCAGTCTTTATACCCAGGTGTTTTGTGTACACAGATGGTCTGCTTTCCAACCTAGGAATGCATGCTGCTTACTAACAGCTTGAATTTGCCAATCGTACATCAGGTTGCAGGGGGAAGAGGATTTTTCAATACAAGATAAAGGGGGATCACACAGTAGAACTTTATAGGTTTGAGTTAGTCACAGGATGAAGGCAAAAATAGAAAGTTTACAAAAATGAGTGATTGGGAATTGGCAAGAGTCCACTTGTTCTGATACTGCTCTATCTGTAAGGACAGTGTTAGGAATTTAATTGTAATCAGGAAGCATTGAGTGATGCCAAATACTAACTAAGAGAAAGCAAGGTTTTTTAAACCAAAAAATAAAATACAAAACAATTCTATATTAGAGGCAAATTTTTTCTTAGGGGATATTCTGAAAGATTTAACAAACTGTTGTGATGGCTATCCTTCTCACATCCATTTACTCTTCTAATTTTATTATGTAAGAAAACATTTTCCGCCTGGCGCAATGGCTCAAACGCCTGCAATCCCAGCACTTTGGGAGGCCGAGGCAGGCGGAACACGGTGAAATCCAGTCTCTACTAAAAATACCAAAAATTAGCTGGGCATGGTGGCGGGTGCCTGTAGTCCAAGCTACTCGGGAGGCTGAGGCAGGAGAATGACGTGAACCCAGGAGGCGGAGCTTACAGTGAGCCAAGATTGCGCCACTGCACTCCAGTCTGGGCGACAGAGAGAGACTCCGTCTCCAAAAAAAAAAAAAAAAGAGAAAGAAAGAAAAGAAAACACTTTTACACTGCATGTGTTGATCAGTACATTTGTCCCAGCTAAACTCATTACTACTTTGCTGAGTGACTTAAAGTCAGTATCTGTATCTTTTGGTTCTCAATGTCTCATCTGCAGAAGCTACATTAGAAGATTTCCAAGACTTTTTCTAGATCTAACACTCTACTTCTATTTCATGCACATTAAATTAGACTGTGATATCAAAGAATAATGACAATGGAATATATCATAGGAAGAAATAAAACTAGTAAATTATGTTAGTCGCATTTTCTGTTCTTTTTCATATTGAAACGTTATTTACATTATGTCCAAAATATCAAAATAGTCCAACTGTGAAAGTGGATACTAGCCCCAAATTTGCTAAACATGACAGCATCAGAAGCTGGTTGCAATAGATGAGATTGACTGCCATCAAATTATTACAGATTTGTTTAAATTAGATGAAGCACTGATTTAATATCCTAGGTTTGTCTATTTCTAGCATATGTTAATGAAATACTTGTATGTCTGGAATTCTGCTAGTCTCTTCCTGTAAATAGTTTAGTTTCCTGGTAGTTTGTAAAAATCCAGAAATCATTTTAATTGATAGTAAATGTTCCATTACATGTGCCTGGTTTGATAATAGCTGCAATAGAAAGAAAATCTGTCTTTGGTAAGGTTTGTGATATAATAATATATAAATTAGATAGAAAAAATACTTGTAAGATTATGGTAAAAATTGAGGAGGAAAGAATTGATCCTTACTATGCATAATCAAAAAAAGTAATCACGCTGAGTACAGTGGCTCATGCTTGTAATCCCAGCACTTTGGGAGGCTGAGGCGGGTGGATCGCTTGAGGTCAGGAGTTCGAGACCAGCCTGGCCAACATGGTGAAACCGTGTCTCTACTAAAACTATAAAAGTTAGCTGGATATGGTGGCGGGCACCGGTAATCCCAGCTAATCAAGAGACTGAGGTAGGAGAATCACTTGACCCTGGGAGGTAGAGGTTGCAGTGAGCCGAGATCGCACCACTGCACTTCAGCCTGAGCGACAGAGCAACTTCTCAAAAAAAAAAAATATATCATATTAGGTCTTGAAATAATACAACTAGAATTGAAGAAATGATAATATTGTGTTGTTTGTCTTAAGTATTTAAAAAATATAAACCTGAGAAAGAAAAAAAGGGTGTACAGATATACTAACAGTAACTTACACCTATTCAAATACTATTTTTTAAACTAATTTTTATTTATACAGCTAGTATATGAAGGTATTCTCCTTGTACAAAATCAAATATTATAAATAAGACTAATATTGCCTTTGCCCACCACTCTAATTCTTCTTTCTTCACCTCCTCCTTGGAAGTTAGTACTGTTACTAACTTTGCATGTATGCAGATAATTTTTAATGCATTTTTGCACAGAGATTTCACTTATTGCTGTATTTCATATTTGATAACAAGTTCAGCCTGCTGTTTGTGAAAACAATGCTACTTATGAAAGACCTTTCACATTTGTGACTTAATCATCAAAGGGAAGAAAGCTACACAGTGAGCATTTGATGAGTCATTTCAGGGGCAAGGTGTATGTGTATGTGTGTGTGTACACATGTGTGTGCATATGTTTGTTGTGTGTGTGTATATATACACATATATAATACATATATATTTTATATATATATTTGTTTAAAAATGTTCACAAGCCACTTTGCACCTCAATTTCCTCATCTGCAACCAGGAGTGTAATAATTTGAAACATTACCTGCAATGTTTCATTCTTTTGCTTTTTGAGACAGAGTCTCACTCTGTCACCTAGGCTGGAGTGCAGGGGCTCGAACTCGGATCACTGCAAACTCTGCCTCCCGGGTTCATGCCATTCTCCTGCCTCAGCCTCCCAAGTAGTGCTGGGACTACAGGCGCCCACCACCACGCCTGGCTTATTTTTTGTATATATCTATTTTTTAGTAGAGACAAGATTTCACCGTGTTAGCCAGGATGATCTCGATCTCCTGACCTTGTGATCTGACTGCCTCAGCCTCCCAAAGTGCTGGGATTACAGGCGTGACCCACCGCGCCCAGCCTAATGTTTCATTTTTACACTGCTATGAAGATATAACTGAGACTGGGTAATTTATGAAGAAAAGAGGTTTAATTGACCCACAGTTCCAAACACTGTATGGGAAAGATGGCTGGGGAGGCCTTAGGAAACTTACAATTATGGTGGAAGGTGAAGGGGAAGCAGGCATGGTCTTCTCATGGCCAGCAGGAGAAAGTGAAGGGGGAGGTGCTACACACTTTCAAACAACCAGATCTCTTGAGAACTCAATCAGGAGAACAAGGGGGCAAGGGGGAAGTCTGTCCCCACGATTCAATCACCTCCCACCAGGCCCTTCCTCCAACACCGAGAATTACAATTCGACATGAAATTTGGGTGGGGACATACAGCCAAACCATATCAATTACTAAGCTTTGGTCCAGTTCTCAATTTCTGTTATTTTCATTGCTAATAAAATTGTTATTAGCAATTAAAAGAAATAATCTCTGTTATTTTCATTGCTAATAAGATTGAAAAGATGAATATATTGAAGGATTTCTGCCACCACCGCCACATGACCCTGCAGTTTTTCATTATAGCTTTTGTTTATACAACCCAATATATTGTTTGCAAAAGCTGGATACATACTCCTTTGATCAAAGTAGATTCAACTCATTCCTGGTTCCCACACAGCAAGAGGGAAGATCCAGTAATGTTAGCCTTTCACAGCATCTCAAGATTATTCCTTAAGAGTTTTGTCCAATTCACTTGGAGGTAATCTTAATAGATTCATACTCCTACAATTGTTCTGAGTATCATTGTAATCCCCTAATCACAGGAAATTTGGTGAACAATACCGATAACTTGTATATGACATTCCGCAACCTCTTATTTCAGAGCCACAAATTAAGATTAGCTTCTATACATCTTCCCCTGATATCTCAAGTTCTCTCTCTCTTTTTTTTTTTTCTCAAATTCACTGCCACCCTTACTAAAACATCAGTAACTAGGATTTTAAGTTTGTGTTTTCTACATTATTGTGAAGGTGATTTTTAATCAGTTACTTTTCCTACTCTATCAAATAGACAATTATGTTATTATCTGGGCACTAGTGTGTATTTATAAGCTCTGTATCCTGAACCTACATCTATAGCATTAGAATTTAGTTGTTCTTGTTATTTTCTTAAATCCTTTAAGTGTCCCTCCTTAGCCAGATTTGCTATTACTTTTTACATCAAAGGAAGCCTGATGAAGAAGAGAAGTCAGGCAGACTGAAGCAAAGGATTCATGAAGAGAGCGGAACACAGGAGAACAATGCACAAGAGTGCTATTGTCTTCAAAGGCGTAGGACCAATGCAAAAGTAAACAAAAATAACCTTCCTGAAGACATATGTGTTTATGACTTCAGAGTCCAGTGTAGTGTAAGTTATCTTTGGAGCATTTGTAACGCCTTTATAATTAGTCATTATTAGCAATCCTGAGCAGTGAGTGGAATTGCCAATTAATCTGAGGTTTCCAAAGTAGGTCTGAATAATATTCTGTAATACAAATAACATTCATATGTAGTTGCTACATTCACTGTCAGTTGCTGGTTGGATAAGATATCTTGTTCCTAGTTTTACAGGTGTGCATATCTCATTTGCTTCAGCCAGCTTCTCTGCCAGTCTTATCACCAGTGATTTCCAGTTAAAATTTCATCACACTTAAATGATTGGAAAGTGGTATAGATATGTGAGGAAAAGCTTCAACTTCAGAGGCACAAACATTCTTTAATAATTACCAGAAACATCTCCAGAGGGAATACACTCAAAAACATCTATGAAATGAAATGTTTTAAATTACAGAGAATTTAATGTGTCCATCTTGGATTTAATTTGATACTAATTGATGATCTTTGGGTTTGTCAAAAGGCAAAGTTAGCATGACATCCTTAGAGGCTGAGGTTGTGAAATACATTGCTATATGAGTCTTACTCTAAAACTAGTGTTGTTTTAATTAAATCAGCAATCCCTTTAGGGTTAAAACAGACAATGTAAAGTGTATTAGTATATGACTTTTTAAGAGCCAGTAATACTCCTAGAGGTTTGTGGTACTACATAGCTCAGATATTTTTATGGTAATTTCTTTCAGATTTCAGACAAGGAAGTTCAAGTACTTTCTAGATAATTAGTGCTGGTCTTAGTTCTCTAGGGTGCTAAGAAATGATGTTTATCTCTAATCTCTGTGCCCAGAAGGTGAAAAATACTGTGATTAAGGTGTGTTGAGGAGAGTTGCAGAAAAAATATTTTTATAGCGCAAAGTTTCTCAGTTTCTTAGGTGCAAATAAGTACTTTTGCATCAGTACCACTCTAGTATTGATATTTTCCTTTTGATAAGCAAAACTATGTGTGTACTCCCTGTAGTACATTGTGTTAGTGACAAACAAGCATGAAATTCTTTGTTTTCCTGAGGTCGAGTAAGATCCTAACCAGTTTTCTTGTCTCTCTAGGTGGGCTTAAGAGTGAGTCTATTGGTCAATGTCTATTCTGCTTTCAAGTGGCTATGCTTCTAAAATAATATTTGTGAAACTGCAAAACACCATTCTTTAATACATATACATTCTCTTCACTTTAGATTAAGACTATCATATAAATTTGGAATACATCTTCTCTGATACTGCATAATTTTAGAGCCATGCCATTGCCTAATATCAAGTTATAATTTTCCGTACAAAATTGTATGGAAAGTTTAATAATACAGTGATATGCAAATTATATTAAAAATCTCACACCCATACACAAAGGTTGAGTTGTGGAAAAAGCCAATTGGACAGTAGATTTGCCAACATTTCTCTTAGGGCAGTCTCTTTTATATTAAGAAATTTTATTCATCAAATAAATATTCTTTAATAATTTATTCTTCCCTTTCTATGTATTTAAAATGCAATGTAAACATAATTTGTATACATTCTTGCATGGATTAGGAGCTCTGTTCTTTATTTTCCCTTAAAATTCAGTATCAACACCTTAGTTCCAGATGCTAAAAACATAAAGGGCCAAATGTAAACATTTTCAGCTTTGTTAGAACTACAGGCATACTTTGGAGATGTTGTGGATTTGATTCCAGACCACCTTAACAAAGCAAATATCTCTATAAAGTAAGTCATACAAATGTTTGGGTTTCCCAGAGCATATACAATTATGTTTACACTATACTGTAGTCTATTTGGTATGCAATAGCATTATGTTAGAAATGTACATACTATAATTTAAAAATACTTTATTGCTAAAAAACGTTAACGATTGCTTGAGCCTTCAACAAGTCATAATCTTTTTTGCTAGTGGAGGGTTTTGCCTCAATGATGATGGCTACTGACTGATCAAGGGGGTGGCTGCTGAAGGTTGGGGTGGCTATGACAATTTCTTAAAATAAGACAATGAAGCTTGCCTCATCAATTGACTCTTTCTTTTACAAAGAAGTTACCTGTAGTATGTGATGCTATTTGATAGCATTTTGCCCATAGTAGAACTTCTTTCAAAATTGAAGTCAGTCCTCTCAAACCCTGCCACTGCTTTATCAAGTAAATTTACATACTTTTCTAAATCTTGTGTTGCCATTTAACAATGCTGACAGTATCTTTACCAGTAGTAGATTCCATCTCAAGAAACTACTTTCTTTGCTCATCCATGAGAAGCAACTCCTCATCTGTCCAAGTTTTATCAGGGGATTGCAGCAATTTATTCACATCTTTAGGCTCCATTTCTAATTCTTATTCTTTTGCTATTTCCACCACATCTGTAGTTACTTTCTCTAGTGAAGTCTTCAGCTCCCCAAAGTTATCCATGAGAGTTGGGTTAACTTCTTCCAAACTCCTATTATTGATGGTATTTTGATCTCCTCTCATGAATCACTAATATTCTAAAGAATTTATAATGATGAATTCTTTCCAGAAGGTTTTAAATTTATTTTGCCCAGATCCATCAGAAAAATAACTACCTATGGTAACTATAGCCTTACAAAATATATTTCTGAAGTAATAAGACTTAGATGTAGAAATTGCTACTTGATCCATGGGCTGCAGAATGAATATTTTGTTCGAAGGCATTAAAATAACATTTATCTCCTTGTGTATCTGTATCAGAGCTCTTCAGTAACCAGGTGCATTGTCAATGAGCAGTAATATGTTGAAAGAAATCTTTTCTTCTGAGAAGTAGATCTCAACAATGGGTTTAAAATATACAGGAAACCATGCTGTAAACAGAAGTGCCATCATCCAGGCTGTGTTCCATTTATAGAGCACCAGAAGAATAGATTTAGCATAATTTTTAAAGGCCCTAGGATTTTCTGAATGGTAAATGAACATTGACTTTGATTCAGGGTCACTAACTGCATGAGCCCCTAACAAGAGAATCAGCCTTTCCCTTGAAGCTTTGAAACAAGGCATTGACTTTCCTTGACTTTCCTCTCCAGCTATGGAAATCCTAGATGGCACTTTCTTCCAACAAAAGACTATTTTTTTCTACCTTGAAAATAAATTGTTTAGTGTAGCTACTTTCATTAATTATCTTAGCTGGATCTTCTGGATAACTTGCTGCAGCTTCTACGTGAGCACTTACTGCTTTGCTTTGCAATTTTAGGTTATGGAGATGCCTTCTCCTTCAACCTCATGAACCAGTCTCTGCCAGCTTCCAACTTTTCTTCTCTAGTTTTCTCATCTTTCTTGGCCTTCATAGAATAGAAGAGAGTTAGGGCCTTGTTACACCATCAAGAAAATAGAAGGCTTGGACAACATTAAAAACCAACCAGATGTAACGGACAGATACAGAACATTACACTCAAAAACAGCATTTTTCTGAAGTGCACATGGAACATTCTGTAAGTTTCATTATAAGTTCGGCTATGACTTCTGATAAATTTAAAAGAATGAAAGTCATGTAAAGTACATTCTCTGACTACCATAGAAATAAAATTAGAAATCATTAACAGAAGAAAATTTTAGAAGTGAAAAAATACGTAGAAAGCAAACAACACATTCCTAAATAACCAATGGGTCAAATAAGAAATCAGAAGGGAAATTGGAAAATAGTTTGAGATGAATGAAAATGAAAACGCATCATACCAAAACTTATGACATGTGGCAAAAGCAATGTGAATAGTAAATTTATAGTTGTTGCTGTCAATATTAAAAGGAAAAAAGAAATCAGTAATTTAACTTTCTCTGTAAAACTGAAAAAAGAAGACCAAATTAAACCAAAGCAAGTCGAAGGAAAGACATAATAAAAATTGTAATGAAAATAAATAAAATTTAAAACAGAAAAACAATAGAAAATTCAATAAAATCAAGAGAAGAGGGACATCACAAGATGGTTGACTAGAAGTCCCTAGCACTTGTTCCCCTCACAAAAATAGCCAGAAAAACAAATAAACAACTACATTTTAACAAAAATAATGAAGGCGGAGTGTCAGAGTTGATCAGACAAGTGACAGAAACCCTAGTGAGCACAGCTATTCAGAATGGCTATATAGAGAATGGAAGGAAACGCCAAAGGTACACTACTTCATCCCACAACTGGGATCCAGGAGAAACCTGTCCCTCAGGTAAGGAGGTAAGCAAGAAGATCTCAGCATCTCCCATCAACACCCTGGACACATACAGACCTCACCGCTGGGGTCCCCCATAGTTCTCATTTGAGGGAGCTCCCTGGAGTCCACACAGTTTTGCTCTGCTCAGAGAAGGAATTAACCTCCTGCCCTATCCTCTGTGCCACATATTGCTACTGTATTACATCATCTTGGAACCAGAACTATGCTTGGCATGTGTCTTGCTCTATGAGCAAGTAGCCACAGATAACCTTCACCCCTGAGGCTAAGCCATCACTGAACCACTACCAACTGTGACCCAACATCCCCAAGAAGAGCTGTGAGCAGCTGTTACAACCTTACCTATAGGGCCAAATGGAGGTAGAGCTGCTCCACCTACCTCTTTCCCTCCCACCTCAAACCAGAGCTGAAGCAATACCCTGCACCTTGAAAAACAGTACTTTGGCCACTAAGAACAGTCATGCCTCCCTAATGCCCAAGTTGAAGTAGCACCCTGCATTTCAAAAAATGATGCCTTGGTGTGTGATGTTCCTCTTCCTGTGTCCAAGTGTCCTCTTTGTTCAACTCCCATCTATGAGTGAGAACATGCAGTGTTTTGTTTTTTGTCCTTGTGATAGTTTGCTGAGAATGATGGTTTCCAGCTTCATCCATGTCCCTACAAGCACATGAATTCATCCTTTTTTATGGATGCATAGTATTCCATGGTGTATATGTGCCACATTTTCTTAATTCAGTCTATCACTGATGGACATCTGGGTTGGTTCCAAGTCTTTGCTATTGTGAATAGTGCTATGGAGTGGGGGAGGGGGGAGAGATAGCATTAGGAGATATGCCTAATGTAAATGACGAGTTAATGGGTGCAGCACACCAACATGGCACATATATACATATGTAACAAACCTGCACTTTGTGCACATGTATCCTAGAACTTAAAGTATAATTTAAAAAATAATGATGCCTTGTCTACCTAGAGCAGTAACACATTCCAGTATCTACATTGAAGCAGTGCCCTGCAACTCAGATAAATGGTACCTGGGTTACTCAGAAAAAATCATGCTTCCAGCTATGAGCTAAAGTAGCACATTGCCCCTCTGGGGAATTGGTGCCCTGGCCCACCTGGGCTGCTCCTCATTCCATGGCTGAGCTGACACAGTACACTGCATTCCAGGAGAACAGAGCACTGCTTGAATTGAGAGACCCCACCCTACAGGCCAAACTACTAAACTCTAGTATTCTGCTTCCCTTGAGCTTGACTAGCCCTCTAGAGCTTTTGCTGCTGAAATATCACTCTTCTTGGGGAGTGGGGTTATTGCTATACTGTTTTCTGTCCTTCTTCACCAGGGTCCAAACAACAGCTGTGGTCTGCCAGTCTGGAGACTTGCTACCACTGAGTCTGGCTTCACAGAGTCGGAGATACTGCCAAGCCCCACCATCACAGGGTCAAGGGTCACTACTGCACAATGTCTCATCTCTTGGGACCTGAATTGCCATTAAGATGTATTGGCTCAAGTTTTTGAATTGCAACTTTACCCTACTCTCTAGGTCCAAGCCTCCAGAGCACTTCTTTTCCCCTAGAGTTGGGTCAATGCTGTGCCCTGACTTTCAGGGGTAGAATCATAACTACAGCCTGGTCCCTTGGCCCAAGCTGCTAGGAAATAGCTCAGATTGGCAGATCCAGCTCTGTAGGCAACCTACATTCAAGCACGCATGGAACATAAATTCGTACCCTAAGACCAAGGTGTCATAATAGGTTTGTGAAACTCTGAGCCTAGGACCTTGACCCCACAGGTGCTTCAAATGCCTGAACTCTACATCCTAGACCACTGAGACATTTACTTTATTGCTGATGTTGAACACAGCTGAAGAAGCTACATGGAGACTGTAACACTGCACTTATCTGGAAATACACTCTCTATATCCTTCTCAACTGGCACACTAAAACCCAACTGGAGGTAAAATTCTTTCTCTATGAAAGCCACTCTAGAAACTATGAAACAGGTAATTGCCCCACCAGATACACAGACATCAATGCAGGCACACAAAAACTACAAAAACCAAATAAAATGTGACACCATCAAGGAAACATAATTCTCTTATAGTAAGAGATCCCAATGAAATAGAAATCAATAAATTATCAGAAAAGGACTTAAAATAATTGATTTTAAGAAAACTCAATGAGATACAACAGAGCAGACAGACAATTTAGCAAAACCAGGAAATAATTGACAATATGAATGAAAAATAAAACACAGATAGAAATCATGAACAAAGAATCAAACAGAAATCCTGCAGCTTAAACTGAAGAATTTCTGCACAGCAGAAGAAACTATCAACAGAGTAAACAGACAACCTACAAAATGGGAGAAAATATTTACAAACTATCAATCCAATAAAGGTCTAATATCCAGAATCTATAAGGAACTTAAACAAATCAACAAGCAAAAAACAAATAACTCAAGTAAAAAGTGAGCAAAAGACATGAACAGACACTTCTCAAGATAACACATATAGGCAGCTAGCGAATATGAAAATCATCATTAATCATCATCACTAATCATCATTGAAATACAAATCAGAACCACAGTGAGATACCACTTCACAGTAGTCAGGATAACTATCAAAAGTCAAAAACAACATATGTGATCAAGGCTGCAGAGAAAATGAGACACATACACTCTTAGTGGAAATGTAATTGCACTAACTGTAAAAAGCAGTTTGAAGGTTTTTCAAAGAACTTCAAACAGAGCTACTACCATTTGACCCAGCAATCCCATTACAGTGTATATATCCAAAAGAAGATAAATTGTTCTACCAAAAAAAAAATGCACTTATACATTTAGCAGCACTATTCATAATAGCAAAGACATGAATCAACATGAGTGCCCATCAGTTGTTAAAGGTAAAGAAAATGTGATACCTATACACATGGAATACTACAGAGCAATAAAAAATGGAATCATATCTTTTGCAGCAACATGGATGCAGCTGGAGGCCATTATCCTAAGTGAATTAGTGTAGGAACAGAAAACCAAATACCGCTTGTTCTCACTTATAGGTGGGAGCTAAACATTGGGTACTCATGTACATAAAGGCGGCAACAATGACAGTTGGAACTAACAGAGGCAGGGTGAAAGGGGGCAAGGGTTGAAAAACTAACTGTTGGGTACTATGCCCACTTCCTGGGTTACATGTCCAACCATATACTAAACCTCAGCATCATGTAATATTCCCATGTAACAAGCCTGCATATGTCTCCTCTGAATCTAAAATAAAAGTTGAAATTATTTAAAAAAAAGAATTCAGTGAATGAAAGAGAAAATACAATAGAAAGCGGCAACAGCAGACTTTATCAAACAGAACAAAGAATCATTTGAATTGATGATAGATTGTTTGAAATTACTGATGCAGAAGAAAAAAGAAATAAAAATGGAAAAGAGTAAAGAAGCCTACAAGACTTATGAGACATTTTTAAGGTAATAAATATTCATATTATAGGAGTTCCAGAAGGGAAAAAGTAGAGAGGAAGTGTAGAAAACCTATTTAATAAAATGATAGCTGAAAACTTTTCAAGTCTGGCGGCAGGGGACAGGAGGGATGGGGTGGGTAGGTGGAATGTGGACATCCAGATCCAGGAAGATCAAAGGTCCCCAGATAAATTCAATCTAAAAAACCCCTCCTCCAAAGTACATTATAGTCAATTGTCAAAAGTCAAAGACAAAGACAGAATACAGAATTCTGAATACAGCAAAAGTATCAAGTCACTACAAGGTAATCCCAATTAGACTAAAAGCAGATTTCTCCACAGTAATCTTTTAGATTAATGGAGAGTAGAAAGAAACATTCAAAGCACTGAAAGAAAAATAATTGCTGACAAAGAATACCATAACAAGCAAATCTATCTTCCAGAAATGAGGGAGAATTGGAGTCTTTCACAGTCAAGCAAAAACTGAGGAAATTTAGCAACACTACACAGTTCCTATAAGAAATGCTCAAGGAAGCCCTATATCTGGAAGCAAAGAGATAATAATCACTATCATGAAAACACACAAATGTATAACACTCATTGTCAGAGCTGATACACAAAGAAGAAAAATAAAAAGATCAAACTTTATAAGGAGAAAACCACACATAAGTGAGATTGTCTTTCTGTGCTTCAGGACATTGGTCTGGACAATGACTTCATGAAAAAGACCTCAAAAACACTGAAAACAAAAGCTAAGATTGACAAATGAGACTACAGCCAACTGAAAAGCTACTGTACAATATGGGAAATAATCAACAGAGTGAAGAGACAACATGAAAAATGGAAGAAAAATGTTTTCAACTATTTATCTGAAAAAGAATTAATATCCAGAACATACAAAGTACTCAAACAGCTCAACAGCAAAAATACAAATAATCCAATTTAAAAATGGGCAAATGAGTTTAATAGATATCTCTTTAAAAAAGAGATATAGATGGCCAAGAGGTATATGAAAAAAATGTTCAACATCAGTAAGCATGAGGGATACAAATCAAAACCAAAATGAGATATCATCTCATCTCAGGATGGCTACTACCAAAAAGACAAAAAATAACAAATGCTGGCAAAGATGCAGAGAAAGAGGAACACATACATTTTTGGTGGGAATGTAAATTAGTATAGCCATTAGGGAAAACAATATGGAATGTTTGTACAAAATTGAAAACAGAAGTAACATATGACCCATCAATTCCACTACTGGATACATATTCAAAGGAAAGGAAATCTGTATGTGAAGAGATATCTCCAATCCACATTTATTGCAGCACTATTCAAAACAGCCAAGATATGTGCTGGGTGTGGTGACTCATGCCTGTAATCCCAGCACTTTGGGAGGCCAAGGTGGGTGGCTCACCTGAGGTCGGGAGTTTGGGACCAGCCTGGCCTACATGGAGAAACACTGTCTGTACTAAAAATACAAAAATTAGCTGGGTGTGATGGCACACACCTGTAATCCCAGCGACTTGGGAGGCTGAGGCACAAGAATTGCTTGAATCCGGGAGGCAGAGGTTGCGGTGAGTCAAGATCACACCACTGCATTCCAGCCTGAGGAATAGAGTAAGACTGTCTCAAAGAAAACAAAAACAAAAACAAAATAGCCAAGATATGGAATTGACCCAAGTGTCCATCAATAGATAACGGATAATGAAAATGTATTATATATAACAAATAGAATACTCTTTAGCCATAAAGAAACCTGGAATTTTGTCATCAAAGCATCATGAGTTTGGAGGACATTATTTAACTGAAATAAACCAGGCTCAGAAAGATAAATACTTCATCTTGTCACTCATATGTGGAAATTAAAATAGTTGTTCTCCTAGATGTAGAAAGTATTAGATTGGGGCAAAAGTAATTGCTAATGGCAAAAACCTCAATTACTTTTATACCAACCTAATAGAATAGTGGTTGCTAAAGGCATGGACAGCTATGGGGGTATAGGGGGAATAACGAAATATTAATTAATGGACACAAAATTATAGCTAGATCGGAGGAAATCTTTCTAGGGTTCTATAGCACTATAAGGTGAATATAGTCAACAATATTTTATTTTCAAATAGAAGAGCAGATTTGGAATACTGTCAACACAAAGGAATGATAAACGTTTAGGTGATGAATAAGCTAATTACTCTGATTTGATCATTATACACTGTATGCATGTACTGAAATATCACACTGTACTTTATAGATATTTGCAATTCTTATGTGTCATTTAAAAATAATAATGAAAGCGAAAAACAGGAAAAGATATAAAGACACTTCACCAAAGAAGATATGCATGTGGCCAATAAGCACGTGAAAAGATACTCAGCATCACTAATTACTAGGCAAATGTAAATTAAAGCTACAATGAGATATCAATAACCACTAAAATAACTAAAGTTAAAAAGACTGACATTTCCAGTTAGTGGTGATGATATGGAGGAGCTCAAATTCTCATTCACTGCTGTTGGGCATGCAAAATGGTATAGCTACTTTGTAAAACAGTATGGTAGTATCTTACAAAGTTAAACATACATGCTACGGTTTGAAAGTGTGTCCTCTCCAAAATTCATGTTTAAACTACAATCTCCATTGTGGTTGTACAAAGAGGTGGGGTCTTTTGAGAAGAGATTAAGTCATGTAGGATCTACCATCATGAATGAATCAGTGCCTTATAAAGGAGCTGGAGGAAACTAGCATAGGCCCTTGTTTGTCCTTCTGTTTCTTCCACCATGTGAGCACACAGCATGTGGCCTCTTCAGAGGATGCAGCAAGAAGGCACCATCTTGGAAGGATAGTCTGGGCTTCTCGCTGGATATCAAACTTGCTGATACATTGATCTTGGACTTCCTAGCCTCCAGAACTATGAGAAATAAATTTCTGTTCCTTATTTTTTTTTAAATCAATGAAACCAAAACTTGTTTATTTGAAAAGATAAACAAAAGTAACACACGTTTAGCTAGGATGACAAAAAAAGGGAGAAGAATAAATTATAAGATAAAAAATAAAATCAGGGACATTACTAACAATCTTCCAGAAATAAAAGGGAAAAGTGAATATTATACTATGAACAATTATATGCCAGCAAATTAGATATACTAAATGAAATGAGCAAATTTCCACAAAATTCCACAAATTTCCACAAAATTTCCACAAAATTCCACAAATTTCCAAAAAAGAAATAGGAAATCTGAATAAACCTGTAACAAGTGAAAAATATTGAATTAGTAATAAACAAGCTTCTCACAAAGAAAACCCCAGGTCCAGCTGACTTTGTTGGCGTGCCTCCAGTCTTGGATGATTTTGTCCCTTGGCAGGTTCCATTTCCACCTCTGCCTACCTTAAGAGGCCCTACCATCTAAGCTCTTCATGCCCATTTGCATTGCCAGTGCCTACAAGCCAGCATTCCCCAGCCCTGAGAGGGCCTCCAACCACTCTGAACTGCCTTTCTGGGCTGTCAAAATTGTCTGTTAAGGCACCAATTACTGTTCTTCTTAGTGTTATGATACATACTTCTGTAATACATAGGTTTTTACTGTCCTGACTCTATTTTTGCAACAAACCTTATGATTTTCAGTGTGCAATTCTGCAAAGCATGAGTTTTTTTCCTGAATATATATTGTATTATAGCAACATTCCTCTATCTATTTCTTAGGGGTTGTGTAAGGGTTAAGTTGATAAATGTACAATGCCAAAAACATCTCTAGTACATAATAAATAATCATTTAAACAATTGGTGCTATTGAGGGTAATTTTTTTCTTGTGTGTGTGTGTGTGTGTGTGTGTGTTTTGGCTTTGTGTTTTCGGTAATTAAATATGTGTTACTCCAAAATTATAGACACATATAATTTAGTAGCATTTGCTTTTGTGAAATCAATGAATGTTCAAAATTTGATTTAAGGTAAGTTTATTACAAATAAGACACAAGTGGAAGCCTAGACAGATTTGTGATTAAATGAGAGACTTATGTGAAAAAGATAGGATGCAAAGTCGGAAGTGATAATTATCCCAGAATAAACTCTGACATCTAGGCCTGAAATTGGCAAGTTGAACACAGCATACATTTTAGACACCATCACAAAGAGAAAATGTTTTCCTTGTCGAAGAGGAGATGCAGTTTTAAAAATATAAAAATAATATAAACAATTAGTGTCCCATTAACAAACATGCCAAGGTTTTCATGACAAGCTATGGTGGTCATACAGAAACTTTCTGCAGCCTTTGGAAAACCTAGTAACATTTTCAGGAGTAGAGAAAATGTACTCTATAGACATCTGCATATTTGGCATTAGATGAGATGAAGAGGTGTCAAAAGACTTCACATCTGTCATACTGAAGAACAATGCTTGGTCCTAGTGACTGATGTTCAAATGTGTTAGTCTCAAAGGAGAAATGATAAACTCAGAAGTACTCTGTGATCATCACAAACCCTCCAGGCATAAAGATTTGTAAAAAAGATTAGGCACACAGCAATACACACAACGTACAATCAAAGTATAGATAATTCTACCACCATGCAGATTCCAGTCAGGGCAGAAATATAACAGAAGGATGCCTAAGATCAGGCACAGTCTGCACTTTAACATCAACCCAAGCAGTTCAAATCCAGCGCTGGATTCGGAGTATCTACAGTTATCTTAATGTTGAAAACCACGTGAAAAAAAGTCTATATAACCACAGTGAGACAAACGTAATGGTTACTAAAGATAGTATGCAAGCTCATACTCATAGAGAACTGTGATGGGTCCCAGTAGTTCTTTGTCAAGGGCTGACACCAAGTATTCAGAGACCTTCTTGCTTACACTCCCAGGTGGAAACTGGAGAGTTATGGGCCATACTTTGATCACTTAGTAGCATTATTGGCTCAGTTACACTAGTGTGCCTCAGTTTACACCTCTCTTCTACCACTTTTTCCCACTCTACACCACCTAATTTGAAGACGCTGAAGGCAGAGATATTGGTGCTCTTGTTAGGAAAAAATTCTGAATTCAGCTTTGTTTTTTCAATTTACTTACACAAGGGTTTTTGGTTTTGCCCAGCAGTTATTCTTTTTCCTCCACTCTCTGAGAAAGAATCTGAAGATGCCCAACTCTCTTTCTGGAATCATGGGCTTTAAAAACAAAACAAAGAGAGCAGAGAGAGAAAGATAGAGCTGGAGAGATAAGAAGAAAAGTAGATGGTCGCTAAGATCAAGAGGCAAGCCAGGACTAGGAAAAGAGAGGTGCAGGAAAAGACTTCAAGGAATTTGGAGAGAGACATTGGAGTAGTGCAGCAAGGTGTGAGGGAAGGGGCAGGAGAGATGTGGGATCTAAATAAGCTACTTAAACTCTACATATTGGCCTTCTCTTCATGGTTTTAGAGAAACTTGAGTAAAAACCTTGCCTAAAAATGAAAATTAAATAAATTTTCCTTACTGTTTTGAGTTTTCTTTGATCAAAACATTGTTTGAGATTGAGCCATATGGATCCTGGGGTTTATAAGCTGGCAGACAGGAATCAGATAGAAGATCTGAATTTGGTTAGTAGTCAGTGAAAGCAATTTAGTCTCATATCCAAATGTCTTTTCAGCAATGGCTCTCCATTTTCATAACCTCTACTTTTCTTTATGTCTTTATCTTTATTTCAGGTAGATTATTACAAAAATTCTTCCTCTATCTTTTTGTGAAATTCATCTTTGGTCTTATTGGAGGTTTTGCAATTTAATGTTCAGATTTTCTCACTTAGCATCTCAGTGGAACTAAAGATAAGATGACAACACTATTTCAGCAGATCCCCTGAGATGCCTTTGTGTCTGCCCTGATAGTTCTCTTGGAAGAAACTTTAGACTATGATTTGGCTGAACTTTGAGCAGCAGAGTATTTAGGGCTTTTAACATGGAATACAGCCTTTTCCCGAGAATAGTCTTTAGGTTATAGAAAAAAAGTTGGAGTTAAAAAATCCATTCCTATTGAACTATTGCTTTGATAATTTCACTAAGCAGTAAGAAGTTGCTTCTGCCAGAACATATATAGCTAAAAGCTGCAAAGAAATACCCAGAGTATAGGAGTCATCCTATCTAGGTCTTGTCCCTGGTGATGCTTTTTGAGAAATAGTGCAGGTTGTCATTAAAGGAGGAGGTTCTCTCTTTTATCTTTCACTTGACAGAACCTTACATCTCATGGAGCAGAAGCTGAGATGTTAAGCCTAAGAAACAAGCTACAGTATAGGAAGCACAAGTTCAATTCCTCTGCTCAGACAAGTTCTCTTTCCTGCCTCCTCATTTGTTTCCATACACAAAAACAGCTTCTTAGCCTCCTTCTCAAGGTTTTAGAGGTAATACAGAGATTTCCAAGCTATTAGAAAAAGAGCTTCTTCCTTAAATTTTTATTTGGATTTGATTATGATGAATCACTCTTAATATAAAATAAAAAGGGCAAGAAAATAAAATGAAGAAAAACCCTGAAAGGCTTTGAGTTCACCTATCATTTGTTTTATCACTCAGCAAACATTAACTTAGAGTCTATTAGGTGTTAGGTAATTAAGTGTTTCGCTGGGTACTACAGATATAGCTATGAATAGGATATAGCCTCTGTTCTCAAGAAGTATACAACTAGTGAAGGATTCAAGTAAATAAGCTATGTACCATGTACTGTAAACCTTAAGAACAGGGTACTGAGGGATCACAAATAAGAGACATCTAACTGAGTCAGGATGGGGGAGTGTGACAATATTCACGAAAATACTAAATTTCAGGAATGAAGTGAAGCTTGGGAATGTATTGGTGCTGGGGATAGTATGATAATCTGAGGTATCTGGTGTGTATATTACCGACTAGTCAGATCTTAGCATAGTTTATTATTGCAGTTAATTTTATATTCCATTTCTGTATCTCTCTCTTCACACTCTCCTATATTTATTTAAATAAAATTTTTATCCATTCAATATTTATTGAATATATCTTATATGCAGGCACTATCCTAGCATATGAGTGGTTCAGCAGTGAAAAGGCCAATTATGATTTTTTTGGGACACACATTGTCTAGAAGGACCTAAAACCAGATCATGCAAATAAGTGAAGCCAGCAAAGTGTACTACAATAGGTAGTAGTGAAGACTTATTAAACCTGACACTACCTCCTCTGTCTAAAGGTATTAAAGCTCAGATTATTACGCAACACTGTGGGTGCAAATTAAACATATTTACAGACCGGGAGTAATTCAAAGGATGCCAATTGGAGACTTCTGAAAGATTAAGAGATGTTGTTACTTCACACTTAAAATACAGAAGGAAATGTTCTACCACACAGCTGCTAGAGGAAATTTGAGTCACACAGGAGAACACTGGGGTAGACGGGAGATGTGGCTTCTGAGGCCCATACAGACATAACATAAGCCAGCACTTCTATGCTGGCTGTGGAGCTTCATTGTTAATTGTAAAGAAGGTGTAAATGTGCTGCTGCCTCTTTCTTTCTCTCTCTTTCTCTTTCTTTCTTTCTTTTCTTTCTTTCTTTTTCTTTCTTTCTTTTTCTTTCTTTCTTTCGTTTTCTTTCTTTCTCTTTCTTCTTTCCTTTCTCCTTCCTTCTTTCCTTCCTTCTCTCTCTTTCTTTTTCTTTCTTTCCTCCTCCTCCTCCTCCTTCTTCCTTCCCTCCCTCCCTCTTTTCTCTTTCTCTTTCTTTCTGTCTCTCTTTCTTTCTGTCTCTCTTTCTTTCCTTCCTTCCTTCCTTCCTTCCTTCCTTCCTTCCTTCCTTCCTTCCTTCCTTCCTTCCTTCCTTCCTTCCTTTCTTTCTTTCTTTCTTTCTTTCTTTCTTTCTTTCTTTCTTTCTTTCTTTCTTTCTTTCTTTCTTTCTTTCTTTCTTTTGAGATGGAGTCTTGCTCTGTCATCCAGGCTGGAGCACAATGGCGTGATCTTGGTTCACTGCAACCTCCACCTCCAGGGTTCAAGCGATTCTCCTACCTCAGCCCCTGAGTAGCTGGGACTACAAGCGTCTGCACCACTCCTGGCTAATTTTCGTAATTTTAGTAGAGATGAGGATTCACCATGTTGGGCAGGCTGGTCTTGAACTCCTGACCTCAAGTGATCAACCATCTTGGCCTTGCAAATTGCTGGGAATACAGGTGAGAGTCACCGTGCCCAGCCCTATTTCTCACATCTTTCCACTTACTTGGTAATATTATATCCCTGGGTGGCTGAATCAACTTCACTTTTTTTCATTCCCCTAATTTAGGTTTCTAATGAAAGAAATGAATTAAAAAGACATGGAAAACAATTATGATTATGATGTTGATGAACTGCATAGAGTAATGAAAAATAATCTCTAGATAGAAGCATGAGGAGAACCACCATTTCAAAATTTTAGGTCAATTTCGAAGAAGAGTTATTCTTAGCTCCTTTCGATAGAGAGGAGGCACAACCCCTAAAATGTGAAGACAGGAATGATGGATGAATCTCTGAGCGGTCCAAATTCACCCCAAAGCAATGCCAAGAAGAAGCAGCTCCTTGATGAGGCAGCCTCAGGGCAAAGTCAAGTCCTCCCCAAGATCAGTGGCCCAGACAGTGAGACAAGAACAAGCTGACCATAACTTGTGGAAGATAGCCTCACATTCATGTGGCCATGGGTGAGAAGTGTAGCATATAGACATGAGGGAGCCACAGGGAGTGGCACAGCCCTGTTTTAGGGACTCGAAATGGGTCTTTCTGCATTGCCCACCTTGGCCACTGTGAGAGGCAGAAACAGCACTGACAGAGGAGAAAGAAGCCACAAGGCTAGAAGCAAAGGTGGGGACCTTCCCTACGTTATGGTTGTGGTGAAAGAGGTTAGCAGGGTCAACAACAAGATGGGGTACCATTGTGAGCCACCATGTGTGAGTCACTCTACAAGCAAGGGAGGAATGACGTGACACTGATCTATGCCATTGATGTGGCATTACTTCCACCCCTTGTTTAGGGATGGCAATCTGTGGAACATTGCTTGCATATTCTGTCCTCTATAAAATTCATATCAAAAAGAAAAATGGAGTAATAATTGGAGAGTGAGTACTCTCCTTCACTTTTAGAGAGTCTTCTGGAAACTCTTCTATCCCTTGATGTCAGAGAAGCATTACCCAGCCTGGGCATATATTCCCTGTTCCATCTGGTAGTGATAGACTTCCAAATGCCTCCCACTTGTGAAGAGGAAAGAGCCAATAAAAGTTTTAATGAGTAATTGATTTAATAGAGCATCTTGAAAAGTAGCCACATGTTCTATTAGAAAAATCATAATAATACATTTGCACAAGAGTAACATTATGGGTGAATATAAAGCTTAAAATCAACTAAAGACTCATCCCATACAGTGCTACCAAAGAATAAAGTTTCTCTAAAAATACCTAGACATAAGGTCAAATTTTATACAATAATGCTTTTGGGAGGTAGAGTTATTGGTGTATGCTCATGTTTAGATTTTTTTTTTTTTTTTTTTTTTTTTTTTTGAGACGGAGTCTTGCTCTGTCTCCCAGGCTGGAGTGCAGTGGCCGGATCTCAGCTCACTGCAAGCTCCGCCTCCCGGGTTTACGCCATTCTCCTGCCTCAGCCTCCCGAGTAGCTGGGACTACAGGCGCCCGTCACCTCACCCGGCTAGTTTTTTGTATTTTTTAGTAGAGATGGGGTTTCACCATGTTAGCCAGGATGGTCTCGATCTCCTGACCTTGTGATCCACCCGTCTCGGCCTCCCAAAGTGCTGGGATTACAGGCTTGAGCCACCGCGCCCGGCCTTCATGTTTAGATTTTTAAAAGCAAACGTTTGGGCAGCTTATAGTCAGAATGCAGGCTTTCAAGGAAGGAACATTCCTCATGCCGGTTACAATATCAGCATTCTGTTAAATAAAAGTAATATTAAATAAGCACACGTTTACTTTCCCTGTCCTAACAAAAGCACCAATGGTTATTTAACATTTGCTTCCATATCTTGTTCATTCTACTCTGAATGCACTCTCGTGAATTTTTCTGTTTCTTTGCAAAACTGATCGCAATGTATGGAATATTTGAAGACTAGCATCAAAATTTATTAGGAAGACTTGTCAGAACAAGTGATAACATTATCTAGCCTTCATGCCCTGTTGAAAATTCTTAAGTGTTGACTACAACAATGTATATCTATGATTTCTTCTGTGGTTGAAAAGGATAACTATAAACTGCCTTGAGAACATCTTTTTCCATATATGTTAATAGTCGGTATTATTGGATACTAACTCAACTCTGACTTACTGTGCTTCTTCTCTTAGCAGATCCCTCAGATTTGACGCTTACAAGTTGAGTAATTACCCGGTACGTGTATTGACAGATCAACAGTCTCAAACAAGCAATGAACAAACTTGCTACATATGTTCATCTCGCCACAGATGCTTTCCCCCTCCTTGTGGTTTTTTAGTGCACCAAATATTAATAAATGCACTTGTGAAGGTTCTTACATATGTCTCTAAGATAATCTGATTTTGTACAAAAATTTATCTTTACTAGGTTTACAGAATATTTACATAGGCAAATCTTTTGTAATCAAGAATTCCCGAGGATGGCATAGTACTAGAAACACAGATTGCTAAAGGTGGCAAAGCAAAATGATTGATTGGCATGGTTTAGATTCAACCAACTATATTGAAAGGTATATAGCCAAATAATGGCTATTTAGGAAATTTATAATCCAGGCCAAGACTGCAGTTCTGTGGAATGCTGACTAAGATAATGTCGGGCCTGCATATCTGGCAAATTATCAGCCAAATCCATTGTGATCAAGAGTAAGGCCAATTTTATTAGAGTCAATTTAGACCTGCTAAAAACTGACGGGTAGCATAAAAATCAAAAGCCTTTCCTTCATTTGAAATAGGGAAATGATTTTCAACCAATAATCTTCTAGATAGATGCTGACTTCTTCTGAGAAACCTAATGAACTCATTTCACTGAACGGTATCAAACCACTAAATGCAGAACATTGTGGATGCAATAAATGTAACATCAGTCTTGAGGAAAATTATTTATGGTGAGAAATGACAATAGTTGTTGGTTGTAAAAGTTCTAAGCTTTGAAGCTGGAGATCTAAGTTTGGAGACTTGAACTAGAGACCCTAGCTCAAGTCTCATATTTATCAGTTCAGTGATCTGGGCAAACATTTAACTTCCCTGAACCTATGTTGGGGGCTATTGTTACCAGCCCTGTCTGATGCACAAGTTTTTGTGAAGGTCAGACAGAAAATCACGTTATTGGAGACGTTAGTTTGTCTTCCCATGTGGTTGACTGAATGATGAATTGGCAGCATTGCCCTAGAATCATTTAACTAGACCATGCTGGCTCTTGTTCAGTGGTGCTTTTACTTACTGGCTTAAGGTTTCCTCGGTGATGCTTGACTTATATTTTATTTTCTGTTCTTTCCTTATGTAGTTCAAGATTATACGTAATGGAGGCAGTACGGTATGAGGAAAGGCCTGGGGTTTAGAGTCAGAGGGTCTAGCTTTAACTAAGTGATGAAGATAATGAGAATGAGGATGATGAAGAATAAACTAACCTTTCTGAAGTGCTTACACACATTCAGGACTATCTGTGTCTCATACGTCTTGTTAATTCTTCACATCAACATTATTAACAACCCCATTTTATGAATGAGAAAACTGAAATTTAAAATATTTACATGACTTACCAAATTAACCAGTACTATAAATAGTAAATAATTTGAAGCCATACAATCTTATTCTAGAATCTTTGCTATTAACTGTTGCCTTCCGGCAAAATTTGGAGAATAATCAACTTGGAGTGACTGTGAATGTGAGAAACTGCAGTGTTACTGTCAAACACATCTAATGGTTAATTTGAGACTCACTGAGACTCCAAAAGCAAACCTAACTTAGCCTCCACAAACAACGTTTTAGGGTAATAAAAGTTGTGAAAATCTTTTCCCAACTTCTCTTTGGAATCCCTACTAAATTTGAATTTGAAGAAAAGATAGTACATGATAACCTAAGAAGAACTTCCAAGTATATCACACACTAGGATAGAAGGGAAGCTGTGCTCTCTCTCTACCAATACTAGAACAACCAGAAAGAAGAGTTTTAGAAGATAAGGGTTGTCACATTCCTGATCAGTGGTTAGGTTTTTTTCTTAAAACAAAAACAAAAACAGGGATAATGGCAGACCATGGAAGCTCTTGGTCATGAAATCTTTTCTGCAAATACTCATACGAAAGAATGGCTACACATCTCTGAGTTTAGCTTTGGCTTAAGCCTATGAAGTTAAAAGTTTAGGATGACTTTCCAAGTCCACCCCCCGCCCTTTTTTTTTTTTTTTTTTTTTTTTTTTTTTTTTTTTTTTTTGAGGTAGAATCTCACTCTGTGACCCAAGCTGGAGTGCAGTTGTGCAATCTTGGCTCATTGCAAACTCTGTCTCCCAGATTCAAGTTATCCTCCCACCTCAGCCTCTTAAGTGTCAGAGATTATAGGCATGCGCCATGATGCCCAGCTAATTTTTGTATTTTTAGTAGAGATGAGGTTTCACCATGTTGGTCAGGTTGGTTTGGAACTCCTGACCTCAAGTGATTTGCCCACTTTGGCCTCCCAAAGTGTTGGGATTACAGGGGTGAGCCACCGTGCCTGGCCTCAAATCCTTACTACACTGTGATAGTATACATTTTTAATAATAATTTTTCTTTAACAAACTACTTGATGCCAGCCCTCGAAAACAAGACTTTTTATTGTTAAACTTGCTAGGACTGCCATAAAAGTTTTGGAGACTAATTAAGTTTTTCCTGAAATTTCTTATGAGCAATAAAAAAAGTGCATATATGTTTACATATATATGAACTACTTTAACTTGAATTAAATTTAGCAAATTGTTATTTGGGAACAGATGTTGTTATAACAGTTTTTAAAAGTTGATTACATTTCAATGTGAGGCTGGGATGCATTTCAGTTGCAGTGCCTGAGAGGTTCTATAATGAAAGTTGACATTCAGGACTGTTTGTTACAATGTCTTTGTTATATTGATGCTATCACTATTGTTTTGTGGATAATTACTAATTACTTTTTGAGTATTGCTTTTGAATGTCTTATGACATTTTGTTCTCAATAAGATGTTTAAATGTATACGAAAACTAAACTTTGGGATAAAAGCTCTTCATTAACCAGGCAGAGAACAGAGCTGGTCACACATATATAATCTATTAAGTAGATAAAATTCATTCTAACTAGGCAAGGCAAACATGGCTGATCACTCATACATAAAAATAAAAACAAAGATAGTAATCATTTCTACTTTGGACAAGTCACCTACACATCGGTCAGCTTTTCCAGCTTTACAGAGGTGGTTATGGTTTCACAGCTGGCTTTGCATGTCAGTGGAGAAATATGGCTGTTTGCTTAACATGATGTAAAGGATTCAATACCTATCTCATTGGTTTAGGTCATTGACAGCCTTTGTTAAAATGTGAATATTATTTGGTGTGTCGATATATTAATTACAATGTTGGCTTAGTAAAATACCTATCTTTTAAAAAGATGTTAAACATGGTCTGTGTGTTCTTGGTTTGGATGTGTGTGGGACAAAGAAAGGCCTGGAGTATGAGATAGTGCCTGGTGTTGAAGGACTTGGGCTGAACACCATGGTAGAAAGATGATGGTTGAGATGAGGATACCCATTCACTTTCTTGCACATGGGGTAGATGTTAGTAGAGATACAATACAGAGATGAAATGTCTTGAGACTACACTTTATCTCCTTTGCCTGGAATAAGTCAGTGCCTTTAAGTATAAACACATTATATGAATGCTGTCTCCACTCAGGGTACTGCTTCCATGCTATTTATAGCCAGTCCTCATAACGAATCAACATCATTCTCCCTAAATCTTGGACCATCAATTCTAACTTTTTACACTTTTAGGCCGCACAAAATTTGCGTTGGGGTTGAACACTCCTAGCATTTTTCTTTTACAGAGTATGGGGTAGGGTAGCTGAGATGATATATGTGCAGGATATACTATGGAAAGGGCCTTGGAACAAACAAGAATCCGTAAATGTATCCATCTATAACTCATAAATAGTAACTATCTTAATTGTATCCACCATTGTGTAGGCCAGTATGTCCTCAAATACATGGTGGAAATGGTGTTTCTGTGAAAAGTTGGTAAATTGCTGATGGATGTTTCCATTTCTTCCCAAGTTACAGAAAATAGCAGAAAGGGATAGTTATTCATGAAAGTCAGCCTAGAATAGATGGGCCAGAGTGGCCCTTCCCAGAAGAGAATGGGAAATATCACTGGATTTATGGCAATTGGAGTGGATTTTTGTAGAGACATATCAAAAGACCTGTCTTTCATTCTGTTCTATTCAATAGTATAAATAAGTGGGTTTAGAAAAATATATCAATGACATATCAGTCAAATTCAGAGATTAATAATTAAGGAAGAATAATTAATATTATGGATAAAGAAACAGAAATTGAGAATGACAGTAAAGAGCATTCAATGCTGGGATAACTGTAACATAAAGACTTGTAAGAGATCTAAATGTAAAGTTATATGTTCGGGTTCAGAAGTTAAATTGTACAATTTCAGGGTACAGAATATTTGGCTTAGCTGATTGTGAGCTCAATGAATAAAAAGCAGATGTGTCTGCCAAGAAAGCTCCTGTGGTTTAGGCTGGGTTTATAGAAAGTGTCTAAGTGGTCTTGCTGGATTTTGTGTTGATTAGACATTACCAGGAAGCATCTGTTCAATGATAGTTGAGATTCCTAAAGGATGTCCAGAGGGAGCTGTTTGGAATAGCTAGCTGTCTAGAAACCATATCACATGGTTGGAGAAATGGGATGTTTAATTTATAGAATGAAGATTTGAAGGGGGGTACATGATGGGTGGTCTTTTAGTATGTGGGTTTTACACAGAAGATGGATTCAATTTCTTCGGTGTGACTTAGGGAAGCAAAGCTAGAACCAATGGGTCCAACGTTAAGGAGGAAGATATCGGCTTATTCTGAGGAATGATTGCAGATAATGTGGGGGCAGCATCCTGGTCAGGGCAATAGTTCCTTGTGGTCGTATTTAAAGGCACTGAGTTATTACAGGAAAACCAGACATCCAAGGCAAAAGGCAGTCTGGAAATAGTGTTTTCCATTGCTAGAGGTGCTGAGGAATTGGCTGGAAGATCAGTTTTCAGGAGTGTGGTTATATCTAGGGGCTGTTTAAGCCCTCCCACCCTGAATTTATGTGAAGTTCATCAAGGGGAAAGTCTGAAAAACAGGTAATCTCTAGATTTCTTTTAAATGGAAAGAATAAATATTCTTTTCGTGTAATGTGTTCATATGATCATTTTTTTCCCAATTTTGATCTACTTAGTAACAATAATCCCTTGTGTAAACATGCTTTTCTTTGACGTTTGCAATGCACAATTATACTTCTCTAACTACATAGAGCCACTTTAGCATTTGGAAAAACTCCTGCAGTTTTCTGTACCAGAATATTGGGCTCTTCCCATACCATCTAAAAGTTATTTGACTTTTTGTAGCTATCCTCAACCTGGAACAGAGTTTTGAAAGGTGCATCATAAGAATAAAGTTAACTTTACAAATGAGAAAAAGAATCTGCATAGTATACATTTTGTGACAATGGCTTAATTTCTATGAACAGAATTTCATTAGAGGTTGAAAGGTCTCACCATCTGGCATGATGAAACAATTTTAGAACTTTCTATCCTTGGAGAAAAGAAGGAAAAACTGTGGGAGTGATATTTCTTTCTGACAAGGGAATAAAAGCTAAAAGATGAACACAAAAAATGCTTCTTGGAAATTAAGAGAACTGAATAAGTGATAAATACTCAGTGAGGCACAAAGTGAAATAAGAGGAAATAATTCCAGAGCCTGAAAGACACTTAAGCCAGGAGATAGTACTTTCTCATCATAGTTTTCAACATTCTCTTCCAAGAGGGATATATTTTGAGTCCAAAGATTGTCTGGTTCTTATGAAGTATGATTGCCTAGTTGAGCAAAGTGATCATAAGATTTCCTCTATGTAAAGTGGAAGAAAAGCTTTGGTTTTAGGAGTCTTATCTGAAATGTACTAAATGTCACTCTAACTTAAAGGCTATTAGTAATCAATTCATCTAAGAAGTCATATTTCACAATATTCTTCTCTCAAATATCCTGGTTTCCTGGTTGCTAACAGCTTCCTCTTCATAATTGTCAGTATAACTTTCTGAAGAAGCTAAAGAAAGTGCAAAGAAAAACACTGTATATGGGAAGTCTAGATTCTCTTTTATAAATGTTTTCTAGTGGCTGTTAATACAGTCATATCCTTCTAATCACACAGCACCTAGTTCAGTTCTCAGCATACATGGACACTCTCAACATGTCTTTGGTGACCAAGTCTTAGGAAGACAAAAGCCAGGACAACTTATTCACATTCAGAGTTTTGCCTCAAAATAAAGTCTTTGATTGAGTTCATTGGGAAAAACGTGTGTAGTAGGCAATGCAGCCAAAGATAAAAGTAACTTACTACCTGGGAAGATCGAACATGGGTGGGTTTTTTTTTTCCCCACTGCTTTAACATGAATCACTGTGCTCGACTTTGAACTGGTAAGTCCCTTAAGACTAGTGACTTTCTTAGAACTATCACTTAGGTATCAAAGGTCTTCCTTTGTTAACTCAAGTAGGGTGACTGTGTGTCCTCGGAGACACTAAAGTTCAATGATGAGAAGAATGCATCTTCTGGGCTTTAGGGATTTGACATTTGCTGTGCCAGCAGGAGCGGGTGGGTGGCAGCCACCTAAAAGCTCCCTGGGCTCTTTATCCTCTTAGGCAATGTGATGATTAATATCAGGTGTCAACTTGACTGAATTGAGGGATGCCTAGACGGTTGGTGAAGCATTGTTTCTGGGTATGTCTGTGAGGGTGTTTCCAGAGGAGACTGACATTTGAGTCAGCAGACTGGAAGAGGAAGATTCAGCCTCAGTGTGGGTGGGCACCATCCAATAGCTACCAGGGCCACTAGAACAAAGCAGTCAAAAGAAGAGAGGATAAGCAACTTGCTGAGACTTCTTGCTCTGTCTCTGTCTTTATGAGTGGGACTCTTGCTTCCTCTCTTCCTGCCCTTGGACATCAGACTCCAGGTTCTTTGGTCTTTGGACTCTGGGACTTCACCAGTGGCCTCCTGTGGGCTCTCGGGCTTTGGTCTCAGACTGGAGGCTGCACTGTCAGCTTTCCTAGTTTTGAGGCTTTTGGACTTGGACTGACTTGCGCTATAGGCTTCTCTCTTTCCCCAGCTTGCAGATGGCCTATTGTGGGACTTTGTCATGTGACTGTGTAAACCAGTTCTCCCTAGTAAACTCTCTTTTACATATACATGTATCTTATTGGTACTGTCCCTCTGAAGAACCCAAATGCAGGTGAGAATTAGAAATGGTCATTGGACAGATTTATTTTTGGGTCTGCATGAGACCTGGGTTTTGGGACATTTCAGGGAGTAGAGGCCATTAGCTTAGATTGGAAAGATACTGGGCTTCCTGCCGAATTCAGCAAGGAGGCAATTGAGTTGGTGTACATTTGCTTTGGAACTATCAAAGAGGTGTGAAGATACTGGCTTCTTAATACTGCATACATTTCTTGTTCAAGAAGAAGGAGGATCGATTTAAAAATGCTAACTGATGACAGCGGCCCTCTTTACTCTCCTCCACCAGATGGGATATGGAGGGAAGGAGTAACTATTTTTTTTAAAAAAGGGCCTGAAGTTTATTAATTCTTCTCCCACCCCTCCCCATGCCCTTGCTGGGATGCTGGCAGGAGTCACTAGGCCTCTGAGCATCTCAGAAACTCCCCTGTGCTCCAGAAGGTCTTCATCTTCTTGCTCATGGAAAAGATACAGCAGTCATGGCTGGCGTCGTTTACCTTCTAGTGTGTGCAGCCTCCCCTGGCAGTGCTGGCATCAGGCCCAGAAGTGTGAGAAACACTCCTTCCGGGCATTCAGGTGGGACACCTGCCTCTGATACAGCTCCAACTTCTGGAGCAAGCAGAACATGCACCCGGCTCTCTGGTGGCTGATCACCGCAGCCCTTGCCTCATTTGTGCTGGTTGGTGATGTTGAAGCTAGAGGTCGCCACCTTGCTTGTCAGACCCAAATTGTAGCATGTGCATTCCCTATGCAGCAGCACAGCCTCAGGACAGCCCTCCCTCACCCAGGATGGGCTTCCAGATGTGCAGGACTGGCTTGGCAGCTATGGCCCCAAGAAGCACAAAGTGCAGATCCTCATACTTCCTGCAGGCAGCCAGGCTTTTGGCAGAAATGTTGATGATCACCTAGGGCACTTGGTGGCTCAGGGTTGGTGCACCCCCACGACACTGTTTTCTCATCTTCTCAGTCAGTTCCACTCAGGCCTGTTAGCTGTTGGTAGTTGGTAGTAGTGTTTGTTTTGTTTTTTTAAATTCATTATGAGATTTATTTATAACCTGTCAAAAGCCAAAATGTAACAAATCTCACTTTCCGGAAAGTCATCTTACTAGAAATACATGAAGTGCATTCAATACAAGAAAATAAATCAAGTTTCTCTGAACACCGGTGAGATGGACAAGCTGTAATCGGTACCTGCAAATCAAAGTTTTCTCAGATTTCTTTCCAAACGGCCAGAGATGGTCTCAACCCAGGAAGGTTTGCGGTAACTTTTTCCAGAAACTACCATGAAAAAGACAACCTCAACGTTTGGGTTAGAAAAAGGTAATGTCCCAAACAGGCCCAGTCTTCTGTAAGGAGAGGACAACAGCAGCAGTGTGCAGGCTGCAGGCCCAAATCACTTTTGCCATTTGCAACCTCAGCTACTGACTGGAAGAATGTTCATATTCAGATTAAAGATGTTTCTAATTAAAAACGGAGTCTAATTCCATATTTCTTTTGATCCATATTCCTTTAGGGAGTTGTAGATTGTGTTCTGTCTCAGTTCTTTCAGATTTCAGGCTCTCTTTTTATCTGTATTTTATGCCCAAATATCCTTGGGAATAGATTATAGAGAGAATCTGTTATGATCTGAAATAGATTATAGAGAGAACATATTATAACCCATAATAGATTATAGAGAGAAAAGAGAATGTTCCTGATTACTTAATTCTGACCCCAGCACCACTGTCTGTATTATTGTGCAATAATAACCTACCTTCAGGAGCCCTTGGATGACTAAAGGCACCCCTTACCTCTCTTTGTTGCTGTTACCTCCACTGATAAAAACAGGAGATTCTGGGTTGAGTTTTATGGGTGGTCTAAAGGCATACATCTTCACAAGCATTGGGGTGAGTAGTGGTTTTATATTCAGAAACACTGACAAATTCCAGAGGAAGCCAAAAATTCAAAACCCAAGTAGTGAAATCATGGGTAACTTGAGGATGTTAGGAAGGGGAATCAGAGAATGGGAATCATATCTGCGGGGCAGTGTTAGCTGAGTTACTCTCCAACAGTTTGGGCATACATATGCGTGTGTGTGTGTGTGTGTGTGTGTGTGTGTGTGTGTTCACATGTGTGTGTGTTTATCAACCGAAGAAGTATCTGGTAATACTGAGATGTTTGATTGTATATAAGAGAGCTAATTACAAGGTTTTTGTGTATGGATGGGATCATAGACCAGTAAACATTATTACGGGGATTCTGAAATGTTTGGATTTGTTGGTCTTTTCTCTAGGGTGGTTTAGCTTCTCTTGAGGATTGCTCACTCTCCTGACTGAAGGATGTAATATTGGCGTACATCCTCTGGGGATCTGAGAAGCACGCAGGGGAAGAGGACTGGGCATGCCATTTCATTTAAGGAACTTGAGCATCCTCAGATTTTGGTATCTATGGATGTCCTGAACTGAATCCCCAACAGATACTGATGGATGATTCTACTTATCCTGCCAATTATAAGATCATATTGCTGGATACTCTTCATTTATTTTATTGTTCTCTAAAATATGATGTTATTTTAAAATAAGCAAATTAATTATAAATAGCCAAGTATTTTTAAGAAATTTAAAATTCATAATTTGGCAGTCATATCCCTTTACAATTGCCTTAATCTGATGATCATTTTTAAATGACTGATACTTAAGCATGATAGTTACCTACCTGGACCCTCCTTTTCTGTGGACCTTGTGATGGAAAACAACCCGACATGAATAGGAAGCCCAGCAAGCAATGGCAGTACAAATTCTCAGACGCATTGCTGTGATTGATATTTCTTGATCAAAGTCTTTATTGTGGGTAAATTAAGTTAAAATAAAATATATAACATATACAACACTTCCATCAAAATAAATCTGTTTTAATCTGATAGCACACATTAGCTTTTTATCCTAATTTAATTTTTGAAGTACAATTAGAGATGTTTTCTGCCATGCGCCATGGCTCACGCCTGTATCTCAAGACTTTGGGAGGCCGAGGCGGGTGGATCACCTGAGATCAGGAGTCAGAGACCAGCCTGACCAACATGGTAAAACCCCGTCTTTAATAAAAATACAAAAAAATTAGCCTGGCATGGCGGCGCACATCTGTAATTCCAGCTAAGAGGAGGCTGAGACACAAGAATTGCTTGAATCCAGGAGGCAGAGGTTGCAGTTAGCCAAGATTGCGCCACTGCACTCCAGCCTGGCTAACAGAGCAGGACTCTGTCTCAAAAAAAGAAAAAAATGTATAGTGACTCCCATGTGCTACTTTGATCTTGGATTGGTAAGGCAAATTTACTTCTCGAGAATTCTGCATACAGTTTTTGTTGTTCACCTTTGGCATATAGAGAGATGCTGGATTCACCAGCAAGTCAACAGAACAAAAGAGTTCTAGGATGATGACAGCATGAGTGTTGGTGTTGAGAAATCCCTCCTTTGAGTTATCATGAAAAGCAATAAATAGTGAAAAATACGTTTCTGCTAGAAACTAAAGATAAAAATCAATTATATTCTCAAATCTGTCAGTGCCTTCTTTCTCCACGCATTGGGAGCATTATGATGCAAAAAAGTAAAGCAATTGCTAGGGTGGATATCACAGTTATCCCCAACAATTTCTTTCTTTACTTCAGGATGGAAAATGGAACCCTGAAATCCAGGTAATGGACAAATCACAATTATTCACATGGATTTATTTCCCTTTCATCTGAGCTTAACTCCATTTTAATGCAAAATGTCATTACATATAAAAAAGAACAAGTACCGATTCATACATCGTGCAATATGAAATAAAATTTCCTCCACAGTGACTGGTAGAACCCAAAAAAATAGTATATACTGGACTGGAATGGTAGCAGCTGACCCAGAGATAAATTTTTTGTATACAAGCAGTTGTTTGCTAAATGGCCTGGCATGAAACATTCTACTCAAATAGGGTCAAATGAGACCAATTTTATTATCTTTCTTGGGAACATAAAATGGGTAAGTAAAACATATGTTAAAAATTATGTTTTCCTGTTTCTTTTTACTTTTTAAATGGATTACTAGAAAATTCACAATTATACATATCAACCCTCAAGCGAAATCCTATTATTTGTTAGTAGTTGGTATTTATTATTTACTTATTATTTCAGTAGAGAAAAGAAAGCTCATTCAATGATTGATTATTAAATAGTTTAATAATTATTCAGTAATTACTCTCTAATAGATTTTTCAGTAAATAATGCCAGTGTAGTCCCACTCTCACTATCTTGAACACAAAATAATTAAATGTTTATATGAACAACTATTTCAAGGGAGGATGTTCAATGGAGCACAGAGAAAGATTTATGACATCACAAAAATGGAGGTACCTGGCTGAACCTCAAGCTGCTGCTAACAGTCCTCCAAAATGTTATAGCATCCTAGAGCAGCAACTGCAAGAAGAAAAAGAGGGAAGCTACACCAAAAGAATCCAGGCAGATTAGAAGCAGAAAAGCAGAAGGCAGACTGTCAAGGTAGTCATAATTGCTGTGTAATGTAGTCAATCCTTTGCATAGAGCCAAATGCACATGCAAAGATTAAAACTGTAATGTGAACCTAGAAATGAACAGCCTACCACACACAAAATAGAGAATATAGTCAGGACAAGCAGAGAGATTATCCTCTTAGCCACACTAAGTGTCATCACTAGTTTCTCAGTGAGGAAGATTTAGAGACAGAGAGCTAAAACCAATATATATTCAAAAAAAGATTATTACATGTACATATATAGAACACATTGCATATAGTAATCCTTACAGTAGAGAGTTCAAATAGTCTGAAGGCATTAATTGGCTTCAAGTATTTTTAGGTTAATCAGTACTTCTGGATATACTGCATGTAGATACCTGAAATGGTGCATCTTTTCTCATTATTATAGTCAAGATCCTAGTGCACAGAATGGAGACAACAAGTAATCATCTTCCTCTTAGGGAATTCTGTCTTATGGAGGGAGGCTTATTTCATAGGGCAGTGTTACATTTTCACTAGAACAAATGATCAGCTTTTTGAGACAGGTCTTATTTATTAGAAAACCTAAAGAATATAAAATCCCTAAAATCAAATTGAATGAAAATACAAGGAACATGTATTATAAAAAGTAAATGATTTACTAAAAAATGTAAAAGAAAACTTGAATCAATGGAGTGGCATACCCAATTCTGAGGGTAGATTGGAATAACTTTAAAGTGAAAAATTACTGAATTAATTTAAAATTTAAAAACATTTACATTCCAAATTTCAATCAGCTGTGTTTTTGACTCTGAAAAATAATTTTAGTGTTCTCTGGAAAAATTAATGCATGTTTTAAAATTCTAACATAATAATGATACAGTTGTTACAATTATCATTCCTTTTTCAGAGATGAAAAATTGAGATCCAAATAAGTTAAGTAATTTGTTAAGGCCACACAGCTAGTAAGCAATAGAAGTCTCAGAAAACCTATCTCAGAGCCCATGCTCTCTTTTAGGGGAATGGTCACTTAACGATTATTTTATGATCCAGAACCTTCTCAGGGCATTATAAACATCTCTAACAATTCTTTCTGCCATGCGTTCAATTAAGGCACTTTTGTAGGAGAACTTTTTAATAGTCTGAGTGTTCAAAGCTGTTAAGAAATTACCTTCATCAAAATTTAAAACTTTTTCTCTTGAGGCTCTATTAAGAGAATGAAAAGTCAAGCCACAGACTAAGAGAAAATATTTGCAAACCATATACCTGACAAAAGACTTGTGTCCAGAAAATACAAAGGACCATCTGAACTCAACAGTAAAAGAAAAAGAAAACAACTAAATAAACTAATTAGAAAATCAGGGTGGGTGGAACGGCTCCTGCCTGTGACCCCAGCACTTTGTGATGCTGAGGTAGGAAGATCACCTGAGGCTGTGAGTTCAAGATCAGCCTGCACCACCCTGCAATACCCTGTGTACAAAAAATAAAAAAATTAGCCAGGCATGGTGGCATGTGCCTGTGGTCCCAGCTACTTGGGAGACTGAGGGGACAGAATTGCTTGAGCCCAGGAGTTCAAAGCAGCAGCCAGCTATGATCATGCTACTGCATTCCAGCCTGGATGAAGAACAAGACCCTAACTCAAAAAAAAAAAAAAAAAAAGCGAAAACTGTCAACCAACCTGATGAGGCATTTCACCAAAGAGGATATATAGATGGCAAATAAGTACATAAAAAGATGTGTTACATCATTAGCAATTAGGAAAATGCAATTTAAAACCATAACAGGAGAAATTCACTCTATCCAGGGAATGAGATGGAGTAGATGCAATTCTTTCTATTGCCTCTGCTAAGGAAGCTTAATACCTCAGGCATTATGTATTGAACAAACATTGGAAGAATTTGAAAAGTGGAGGAAAGAAGGCAAACTACTAGGCACCTTGGGCCCAGAGGAATGACACGGTGGTGATGTCCCTGGATTTTGTTTTTGCTTCATATCCCTCAATGTGTGGTGGAGAATCAGGGACCTGGAAATTCCAACGGGTCTGGACCAAATAAATAAATAAGTAAAAAGCCCTAAGAAAGGCCTTATCTCTCAAGTGAAATAACAAGAAAAGGGACAGCTTAGTAAGAGAAAAAAATCTTTTAGATGATAACATTTCTCCCTATACTAGCAAAACACTGGACAAAATTGTGACTATCTCTACACTCCTGATAGCAAAGAAAGACTGGGGAGACAAAATTTCCATGCTTGTGAAGCTGCAACATATTGCCCCCTCCATCACTGTAGTTGAATCAGTGAAGATGGAGTGGGAAGTGAGAAATTTTACTCCCTCCCTAAGACCCAACCTCATCCTGACAGTGTCAGTGGAGGTTATGTCCAAAGCAAAACTGAGACATTATCCCCACTCCAAGTCAGAATGGTGTCAGTAGAGGAAGAGAGTGGAGCCCGAACTCCCACATTCGCTTAGGAAAAGACATCAACTGCAGCTAAGTGCACGACTTGTACTTTCACTGCCACCTGGTGGTAATAAGGTAGTGTCCTCTTTTCCTACTGGCACAATGTCAGAGGAGGCCTGCTAAGACAAATAATTTAAATAAGATCCAGAGTCTCATAATATAATAGCCAAAATGTCCAGATATAATGTTAAATGACTTATCATACAAAGACAGAAAAATTTTGCCTTGAATGAGAAAAGACAATCACAGATAATGCCAAGATTAAATAGATGTGGGAATTATATGACAAAGATTTTAAAGCAGCCATTATGAAAATGTTTCAATAGGTTTGAAGCAATTGAAACAAATGGAAAGTACCAGCAAATCAATAGAAAGACTCTGCAAATAGGAAGAATTAATGAAAAGAAAAAATATATGTATGAAGAAATGAACTAGAAATTTTAGAACTGAAAAACATAACAACTGAAACTTAGAAGGTCAATGGATAGGCTTATCAGTATAAAGAAGATGACAGAGGGAAGAATTTGAACTTAAACATAGGACAATGGTAATAAAACAATGGAGATTACTCAACATGAAAAACAGAGAAAATAGACTGAAAAAAACAAACAAAGTCTTAAGGATTTGTGGAAACTCTAATGCAAGATTTATGCTAACAGAGTCCCAGAAGGAGAGAAGAAAGAGAGGTGTGGTTGAAAAAGTATTCAAATAATGGGTAAAATTTCCCCAAATTTGGCAAAGGACATGAGCCTATAGGCTCAAGAAGCTGAGAAAATGTCAAACAGGAAAAATCAAAGGACTGTTTGGCAAGATACATCATAATGACATTTCTGGAAACTAAAGACAAAGAGAAAAATCTTAGAAAACACCAGGAGAGAGAAAAAAAAAATCTTATCAATAAGGGGAAAACAATTGGAATGACAGTGAAATTCTCATCAGAAACCATGAGGCTGGAAAAACATGGAACAATATTTTTCCATTGCCAAAGGAAAATTTTTTAGCTTAGATTTCTATAGTCAGTGAAAAAAACCTTTCAGAATGAAGGGGAAATCAAGACATTTTATGATGAATAAAAACTAAGAGAATTTATTACCAGCAGACCTAATTTAAAAGGATGATTAAATGATTCCTTTTCCTAAACAGGAAGAGAAATTATTTATTTTTCCTAAACAGGAAGAGATGATTGAAAAAAAAAAAGAATTTTAGAACAAAGAAAAATAGAAAGCGCATAATCAAATAGACTTTCCTTTCCCTCTTAATTTTTGGAAATTGTATTTGACCATTGAAGAAAAACTATAATGTTGTACGTTTATAAAGTACATAGAGAAAATCCTTAAGACAAATATATTATAAATGGGTTACAATAAGGGGAGATGAAGTTTCTGTTCTTTACTTGAACTGGTAAAATGATAATACCAATAGACTGTGAGGCATTATATACACATAATCTACTACCTACAAGAACCACTAAAAAAGACCTATACAAATAAACACACTAAAAAAAGCACAAGATGAATCAAAATAGAATTCTAAAGAATATTCAAAGTAACCCTCAAGAAGTCAAGAAAAAAGAGAAACAGAAAAATAACAAAAGAACACAAAAACCAAAACGCCAGGCTTAAGCACTGAAACTTTGATCATCACATTAAATGTAAATGATATAAGTATAGCAGTTAAAAGATTGAGATTGGCAGAGTGGATTAAAAACCATAACTATGTGTTGTCTACAAGCAAATAACTTCAAATATAGCAATATAGATAAACTGAAAGTAAAAGGACAGAAAGATATATCATGCAAACATCAATTAAAATAAAGCAGAAATGGCTATATTAAAATGAGATAAAGTATACTTCATAACAAAGAGTTTGCCAGGGACAGAGACAATCATTAGTGATAAAGGAATCAATCTACCAAAAAGACATAGCAATTTTAAATTTGGACACACCATAAAACAGAGCTGTAAAATATGTGAAACAAAAAATGATAGAACTGAAAGGAAAAATAGACAAATTCACAATTACGATTAGAGACTTCAGCTCTTTTTTCAACAGTTGATAGAACAAATACAGAGAAAATTAGTAATCATATAAAGTCAATAACACCATCAAACAATAGAATCTAATTGGCATTGATAGAACACTTCATTCAACAACAGCAGAGTTCACGTCTCTTCCAGAATTCATAAAACATTCATCACAAAACATCATATATTTGGCATCTATAAAACAAATTTCACCTCATTTAAAAGAATTGAAATCATACAGAATGTGTTCTCTGGTGGTAATGGAATCAAAACAGCAATGCATAACATAAATATTACAGAAAAAAATCTAAACTCTTCGAAACTAAGCAATGCATTTCTAAATAATTCGCTGGTCAAAAAGGAAGACCTGGCCGGGCGCAGTGGCTCATGCCTGTTATCCCAGCACGTTGGGAGGCCGGGACAGGTGGATCACCTGAGGTCAGGAGTTCAAGACCAGCCTGGCCAACATGGCAAAACTCTGTCTCTACTAAAAATGCAAAAATTAGCCGGGTGAGGTGGCACGCCCCTGTAATCCCAGCTACTCGGGAGGCTGAGGCAGGAGAGTCGCTTGAACCCAGGAGGCGGAGGTTGCAGTGAGCTGAGATGGGGCTGCTGCACTCCAGTCTGGGTGACAAAGTGAAACTCCATCTCAAAAAAATGGAAGTCCCAAAGAAAACAAAATACATTCAATTGAATGAAAATGAAAAAAGCAACATATCAAAATTTGTGGAATGTAACTAAAGCAACACTGAGAAGAAAATTTCTACAACGAAATGCTTATATCAGAAAAAAGAAAAGTCTCAAATCAATCATCTCATATTTAGAAACTAGAAAAAGGACAAAATAAACTAAGAGCAAGCATAAGGAGGAAATAATAAAACTAGAGCAAAATTCCAAGAAATTAAAAGCAGAAAACAATTGAATAAATCAACAAAACAGCAAGTCAATTCTTTGAAAAGAATTAATACAATTATCAAGCCTCTAGCAACACAGACAAATAAAAATAGAATCAAGACACAAGTTACCAATATCATGAGTAAAACAGGGAATATCACCTCAGACCCTGAAGACACTGAAGTGTATAAAACCACAATGAGATCTCACTGCACACCTATCAGAATGGCTAAAATGAAATATAGAGATAATACCAAATCTTGCCAAGGATGCAGAGAAACTGATTGCTCACATATTGCTGGTAGGAAAGGAAAATGGTCCAGCTACTTCGGAAAACAGTTTGGCAGCTCTTTACAAAACTGAACATGATTATGTGTTATGATGTAATAATTGCACTATTGAACATTTATATCAGAGAAACAAAAAGTATGACTGGGCGCGATGGCTCACGCCTGTAATCCCAGCACTTTGGGAGGCCGAGGCGGGTGGATCACAAGGTCAGGAGATCGAGACCATCTTGACTAACACAGTGAAACCCCGTCTCTACTAAAAATACAAGAAAATTAGCTGGGCGTGGTGGCGGGCGCCTGTAGTCCCAGCTACTCGGGAGGCTGAGACAGGAGAATGGCGTGAACCCGGGAGGTGGTGCTTGCAGTGAGTGGAGATCGCTGCACTCCAGACTGAGCGACAGAGCAAGACTGTCTCAAAAAATAAAAATTAAAAAAAAGTTATGTTGACACAAGACCTGTAAACTAATGTTCATAGCAGTTTCATTTGTTTGTAATAACTGAAAACTTGAGACAACTCAACTGTCTTAACAAATGGTTAAAATAATGGTGTCACCTCCATGTTACATACACAAGTTGGATGTATCTCAAGGGAAACATACTTTATATAAAAACCCAATCTGAGTGATTTTCTTTTCTTTTTCTTTTCTTTTTTTTTTGTTTTTGTTTTTTGAGTCTTGCTCTGTCGCCAGGCTGGAGTGCAGTGGCGCAATCTCAGCTCACTGCAACCTCTGCCTCCTGGGTTCAAGCGATTCTCCTGCCTCAGCCTCCTAAGTAGCTGGGAGGACAGGCGCGCGCCACCTCGCCTAGCCAGTTTTTCTGTTTTTAGTGGAGACGGGGTTTCACCATGATAGCCAGGATGGTCCCCATCTCCTGACCTTGTAATCCGCCCGCCTCTGTCTCCCAAAGTGCTGGGATTACAGGCATGAGCCACGGCGCCCGGCCTGAGTGGTTTTATTGATATAACATCACTGAATAGAGATGGAGTATAAACTCATACTTGTGTGTGTTGAGGGGGTAGTCACGGAGGGGTGAAGAAGGTGGATATGGCTAGAGAGAGGCTGCATGAGGGAGCGTCAGAGTGAAACAGTCTGTGTCTTGACTGTCATGATTATTACACAAATCTACGCATGTGATAAACATTCTATAGAACTATACACACGTGCACATATACATACACATATGCATGCAAACCTGGCAAAAACTAAATATACTTTATAGATTACACCAATGTCAGTTTTCTTGATTTGATATTGTACTAGAGTTTTGCAAGATGTAACCACTGGGGCAATTTGCATGAAGAGTACACAGGACAACCCTACATAATTTTTTGTGACATCCTGTGTATCTATTATTTGAAAATAATTTTTTAAAAAAGACTTTGGTAGATAGAATGTGGAAGCTCTGCTTGCTAGACATCATCTGTTTGGGGGATATATAATGTCAATAGCTAACAGTTACCAAGCACTAACTATATGTCAGGCACTCTGTTATGGGATATACATGTAGTTTCTTACATAATAACAAAATTTTGAAAGTAGATAGGATTTTAATACATTTTCAGATGATAAAGTAGAAGCTCAAAGGAGGTTAAAGTACTTTCCTATGTTTTCACAAATAATTCCGTGCTGTATTTTACAAGGTAAGATGGAAATTGAAATGCTTTCTGGGATAGTGGGAAGGCCTGCCTGCTTCTATAAATACATCTTTCTCTTATCATTGATGCTGATGTTTCCTATATCGGAAGTAAGATCTTTCAATTTCTTATTAGAAATGCATCTGATTCCATGATGGAAGGAAAAGGGACACCCTACAGAAGGAAAAGGGAGAAGATAAGGATACAAGGCTATCTACGACATATTAGATCCACTTTGTGACCTAAACAATAAATGTTCTAGTCTCACCTGAAGGGTAGGACTTTTCTGAAGACAAACCTTGCATACTTAAAATTTCTGTCAGCATTGGCCTTAATCTTGATATGTAAAACTGTAGTGTAGGAAATTTGATCAAAATCAGTCAAGGCATTCGAAAGTTAGTAGGAAACAAACACATGTAAAACACTAAAAGGTCCAATCGATTTCACTGTGTTCAATCAATGTTTTTTAATGCCCATTTCAGCGGGCAGTCTTCTTTTAAACATCCATATAAACCAAGAATGACTAAAAAAGCATTCGATTTTACCACATACTGTTAGCTGAAAATTAACCACAGAGAGGCAGAAGACTGAATATTCAATAGCAAATTATTTCTCTTTTCCATATAAAATAGGTCTCCTCATATGGATCATGTAAAAAAAAAAAAGCTGTCTGTAATTTAGATATTAAGAGCTTAAGTACATTTTTTGTTTAATTTTTAATGAGTCCAATTTTCCAACTAATGATTCTTTTCTTGGATTAGAGTGATTTTGTGATTGAGCTTCAAAAGCAATTTATATAGCTGGAATCATTAATTTAATATACTTCACTGACTTAAATGCTAACAGTTTCATTTCTGATCTTAAAATACTAATTTTTAAATCTTATAATAATGAAGCCTTTATTTTTTATTCCTAAATTTGGTGGATAAATCTCAAACCCAGGTGTCAAGAGTAATTCCTCTCCTAATCCTGCCTTTTTTGGTAAATTCTATTTGTTCTTTCAACAACACATTATCCAACATTTATTAAGTGCCAGGTATTATGTTAAGTGCTGGAACACATCAAGTTGAATTATATGAAATTGTTATTATATGACCTGACCATTTTTAAGCCTAAAAAGAATAATGCTGTACTATTCAATCTAACAGAAATAAAAATGTAGGTTCTTCCATGAAAACTTCACACTCTGATAGAAGGAACTTACAAATAAACAAAATTATAACTTGGAGAGATTCTGAAAGATGTCCTGAAGAAGTACTCATGCTGATTCTGGAAGAGATGTAAGAAGAACCAAGTGGAGAAGGCGTATAGGAAAGAAGGTCTTTTCTATTAGAAGCAAAGTGTTCACAGAGAAATTCAGACTCTAGATGACAAAAATTATGAGTCTTGACTGAAGAGAAAGATCAAACCACAAAGCCTTTTATGTGATGAGATTTTTTTATGGCAATTGAGAAACATTAGGGAATATTTGCATTTTACGAAGGTCACTCTAGCAACCTTATGAGTGTTGGGGTGTTAGGGGAAGGTATACAGGAGTTAGGACTGGAGCCAGGGGAGTGCAGAATAACTTCTACACTCAGAAGTTACTGCATCACTGTAAGCAAGAGTACAGAAAAGCAATAGCATTATAAATGGTTAGAAGGAGCCAATGCAAGGGAAATAAGGGTGACATTATTATACTGGCCTCATGTAGAATGAATCAGTGGGAGAAATTCAGATGGAAAGTTTTTGTTTGGGAAACGGTATGAAAAACTGAGACAGAAAATATAGAAGAGTCAGGTCAGGGTGGAGGCAAGGAAGAATGTAATAAATCCAGTTTCACACATTCAAGTGGACATATATGGTTGGGATTTGACATTGGGCTTTGAGACCACACATCTGAACTGGAAATACAGATGACAGAGTCAACAGAACACACATGGTAGTTCAGCAGATAGGAATGTATGGAGTAACTCAGGAAAAGAGTGAAGTGAATAGCCAAAGGTCAAGGGCAGAGTGCTGGCAACACTAACAACTAAAAGGTGGGACAAAGGAGGGAAGCCCAGAAGAGAGGAAGGATACAGAGTGGTGGGAAGAAAGCTAGAGTGTTTGGGGTGAAGGAAGCCAAAAGAAGAGAGAATTTGGGAAGAGGAGAATAATTAAGAATATTAAATAGCATGGGAAGGTTGAATAATAAAGAGAGAAGGGTATCCAATGGTTTTTGCTACTAGGAAACCATTTGTGACCTCAGTAGAGAGTAATTTTTGTGAAGACTTGGGGATATAAATAGATTGCAGAGGGTTTAGGAGTAAATTTTAAAAAGTGAGCAAGTGGAGGCAGCATGTGTAGGCTACTTAAAAGCAAACAAAAACACCATCACCAAATATGTCTTTTGTATCTTTATCATAAAAATAATATGTGTTCTTGGGGAGGGGGAATTCAGGTGTTAAAAAAGTACTTGTAATTCCAGAGAAAAATATGAATAATATTTAAGTTATAGTATACAATCCTCTAGAATTTTTCTATGCATTAAAAGGTGTATATATATATAGAGAGATATATAGTATACATGCACACACATACACATACACACACACTCAGTATACTTACTGGCAAATTATTATCTTGTAAACTGTTTTTATTACTTAAGATATTATGGGTGTGTCAACAAATAGTCTTGTAAGACATTTATCAGGCTTTGTGGATGGGCCTTGATTTATTTAACCATTACATATGATTGGACATATTAATTACTTCATACAGAGCTACATGCTCATCCTCTATCCTTCTGTTCTTATCTGCCTTGTTCTTCTTAAAACCTGAGGCACAGCTGCTATCTGGAGATTTTCCTTCACCTACCAGTTTGGGAAGATTGTTTTCCTGATTCGTTGTTTGTCTGGTTTTCTTTTAATCCTATTGACTCATTTGGTAGAACTTTTGCATACAGAGCTGTAAGCCAGAAATAATGCTCTCTCACAACTCCCATGACATTCATTATCTTCCAGTATCCACTGTTGCAGATAAAACAAATAGGAAAACCTCATGCCTAGAATTCTCTCTTTTGTACATATCATGACTTTTACTTTTCAGAAGATTTAAAACCCTTATCTATGTATTTGTGCTCCAAAATTTCAGAATTGAGGAATCCAGATGTGACCTATTTTAATTAATTGTTGTTGATGTTCAGTAACCTCTTTCGATTTAAAGAGTCAAATCTTTTAACCCTGGAGATTTACCTTCAATTAGTTATTTGATAATTTCTCTCATCCATTTTTACATAGTTGATCTTTAGAAATTCTATTCTGTTAGTTAGACATTTGAACTTCTTGAGTTGTTTCTCTATTCTTCTAATATTTTCTATTACATCTTCAGTTCCTTTGTGGGTTTTTTTTTCTGTACATTTTGGTAGCAATACATTTCATATGCAAGAGCTCCTTTGAATTCTCTGGTTGTTCCTTTTGTAGCTTCCTATTTTTGTTTTGTGGATACATTTTCTTCATGGGTCTCTGAAGATAACAATTAGATATATTTTGTTGTTTTCTTTTTTTGAGATATAGTCTCCCTCTCTCGCCTAGGCTACAGTGCAGTGGCACGATCTTGGCTTACGGCAACCTCCTCCTCCCAAGTTCAAGGAATTCTCATGCCTCAGTCACCTAAGTAGCTGGGATTACAGGCATGCGCCACCACACCCAGTGATTTTTTGGGTTTTTTTTTTTTTTTTTTTTTTGGTATTTTTGGTAGAGACAGGGTTTTATCATTTTGGCCAGGTTGGTCTCGAACTCCTGACCTCAAATGATCCACTCGCCTGGGCCTCCCAAAGTGCTGAGATTTCAGGCGTGAGCAACCACGCCCAGCAATTTTCTTTTTAAAAATAGTTTCCATGTTAGTTTACTTTGATCACTCTGTCATATTGAAGGATTTCTGAAGGTTTTTAGTGCACCTTGATTACTTTTTTACAAAAAAAGCTGGCAAAAAAAAAAATCTTGGTATTTCTATATATGTAGACTGTGCTAATTGATAGGCAAGATTAATGCATGGGAAGAGACCAAGGGAACTCTACATTCAAGTTTCTTACTCTGGGGAAACTTTGAAAAAGTTATTTTCTATAGGGTTCTTAAACTTCTTTAGAGAAGTCCCCTCCTGCTTGGTGGACAGAAGCCTGCTTTCCAGTATGCTTTTCTTGCAGGTTGGAAAGATCTATGTGTGGGGGGTCGTCGACTGTTCCAAATACAGACATTCTATTATCCCTCCTGTTTTTAGTCCCATGTCTGACTTTGCCCTCAATTTAATCTAGCATATTTCAGTCCCAAGTATTGCCTACAATTGTCATTACAGGTGAATTTAAACTATAAGGCTTTCTATACACTTGGCTGGAGGTTTCCTCTGACCTTATTCACAATTTATCACTTTCAACCTCTTTTATATATTCCATACATTTGCTAAAATCTCTAATCTGTTGATGACCCATCTCCTTTTATTTTTCTAAACAGTGGGTGATATGGTTTGGCTCTATGTCCCCACCAAATGTAATCTCAAATTGTAATCCCCATAATACCCATGTATTAAGGGTGGGACCTGGTGGAAGGTGATTGGATCATGGGGACAGTTTCCTTCATGCTGTTCTCATGACAGTGAGTGAGTTCTCACAAGATCTGATGGTTTTATAAGCGTCTGGCATTTTCCCAGCTTGCACTTCTCTCTCCCGCCACCATGTGAAGAAGGATGTGTTTGCTTCCCCTTCACCTTCTGCCATGATTGTAAGTTTCCTGAGGCTTCCCCAACAATGTGGAACTTTGAGTCAACAAACATCTTTCTGGCTGGGCACAGTGGTTCACACCTGTAATCCCAGCACTTTGGGAGGCTGAGGCTGGTGGATCATCTGAGGTCAGGAGTTCAAGACCAGCCTGGCAAATATGATGAAATCCTGTCTCTGCTAAAAATACCAAAAGAAAAAAAAATTATCTGGGTGTGGTGGCACACACTTGTAGTCTCAGCTACTCGGGAGACTGAAGCAGAAGAATTGCTTGAACCCAGGAGGCGGAGGTTGCAGTGAGCCGAGATTGTCCCACTGTACTCCACCCTGGGTGACAGAGCGAGATGCCATCTATAAATAAATAAATAAATAAATAAATACATTAACCACTTTCCTTTATAAATTACCCAGTCTCGGGTATTTCTTTATATCAATGTAAGAATGGACTAATAGAGTGGGTTCATAAAATGTTAATGGGGATCTTTGATTGAAGATGTAGTATAATGTATTTTTAATCAAATGTTTCCTTAAGTACAGGTTAATTCTGTCCCTCTAGTTTATGAGCTCCATGAAGGTAGGGATGTGAACGTTTTCACTGCTGTATCCCTAATGCCTATTGTAATGTCTAGTAAAGTCTAGTAATGTCATTGCTGAAAGAGCAATTAGGACTTGTGAGAACATCACAAGGGAATAAAACAAAAACAAAAATAAAGCCATTAAATTTTAATCCAGGTGGATTAAATTTTAAAATATTAAGAAGAGATACAATCTTACATAAAGCTAACATAATTTATTTTTGTTTATTGAGAATCTACCTTAGCTACCTGTTTTTGAAAAATGAAAACAGTGATATTAGAGCAAGAAAAAGTGGTAAATAATATGGCTTCTTCTATGATGGACTGCCCTTTAAAATGTATATTTACTGTGTGTATGTGGGTGCACACATACACATATACATATACACATGCATGCATGCATGATATCACTTCTATTACTTTTCTCTGAATCTCCTATATTTGTTAGTCTTTGGACTTGTTAATTACAATTTTGCCAACTGAAGCACTTAAGTAAGGCAATGCTTATGGTTGATGAGAAGTAACTATACATCACACAGATATCACAGTTACCATCTGCCTGGATCTCAAGTGTTTACACAAGGTGAGGGAAATTAGCAGTTAAGTTAATTAAATTGCGGGTTCTGGAGTGTTGGATACCTAGTTCCTACTGCTCATTCTCATTAGTTCACTCATCCATTCATCAAATAACTATGAAATGCCTACCATTTAAAAAGCAAATGAGGTAGGATTTGTGTGTATTCAACCAGGTAAACAGCTATACAAAAACAGTGAAGGCAAAGCAACACATAATTTCATAGTCCAGAATACAACCTCCTCAGACACCTAGTAGCTGGTATAATAGCAATAGGCATGAGGAAAGAAAAATTGAGAAGTATTATGGTTTGGGACACATGCTCGCTGAGGCATCAGTCCTGGGGAACAGAGGTTCAGATGTAGGGTAGACATATAGACTACCAGAAAATGTGGCTCAGCACGTCTGGACAAGAGCAAATTAATTTCATGGAACAACATGGAGTTGCCACAAGGATCCAAATAACACTTCTTAACTAAGCCAGAATTGATTTTAAACTTGTCTTTCCTGGAGGTGATGGTATTGGTGGACCAAGCTGCAAGGAACTGGAGAAGGCAGAGCAAAGAAAATAGTACAGTGGCTAGCATAGAGGGTTGCAAAATGTATTGAATAACAGAAATCACATCTTTGGACTATGTTCTTAATTTAAAATGGGGTTTCACCTATTTATTATTATTTCTCATGCTTGGAACTCTTCTTAGCAATTTTGATCTTGGATAGCTGGATAAATAAGTGAGGATAAATTCAAGCATGGCTCAAAGATTGCTAGAAATGTTAACTATAGATTTTCACCAGCAATTAGAAAGGTGGTAACATGATAGCTCAAGTTAAGGTTGAAGGAATAAACTCTGACAAGGACAGCTTCTATAAGTTAAACACTCCTCCACATTATGGAATACGGACTAGCATGAGAACAGCGAGAAGCATTTGGTACAGAATTTAAGGTGGCACTCAGTCTCAGAGTCTGCAAATGCCACCCTACTCTCCTGCAAGACCCAGAGAGTGACTGACTCCTTAAATTTTCTGTATTTGGCCTCTTGCTAGCCTTAACCTAGCTCTGGTCCTACCACATTAAAATCTTTTTTAACATTCTGCCCATTTCAAGCCTCATTCCCTTACCACCTCAACCCATCCCTCAAAATAAGTAGTAAAAAAGTTACCAAGGTAAATGAGGGACACATGCCTGAACATGAGACCTTCACTCTCAATCTAAAGAAGTTTGTCCTTAGATGTCTAGTTTGGTGATTTTATCTTCTTTTTAGCTCTTGGAATCCTGTAACAAAACTGCACATGCCTATTAGCCATTTTTGGTGGCTTACGCAAGGATAGAGAACGTACTTAAGCAAGTTGCATTTGACATGAAGTTGGCAGGGATAGTGAATAGATTTCATGCCAGAATCAAGATTTTAAAAGATCTTGACAGGCTGCAATGATGGGCCAAATATAATAAGATGAAACTTAACAGGGATAAATGTCTGTACTTTGGTCAAAGTTCCAACTAAATAAACACAGAATGAGAGAGATGCAGTTGAAAGGTAACTCTTGTGAAAGACTTGAAAGTTTCAGCTTGAACTGTTTCAATGAGTCAATCATGCTGTGTGTTTAACCTAAAACTAAATGTAATTTTAGGCATTATTGACAGAAGTCATTCATTTAAAATGAGGAAGATGATAACTCTGCTCTATTCAAATAGAGTTACCCCTCTATCAAGGGGAGTGAATATTTCTTTTGTTTAGAAAAATTTATTAGTGGTTTCCTTGCAAGTGAGAAATGTAGACTTATTTAGGAGGGAGAATGTTATACAAGGGAAATTTCAGAATAAGAAGAAGTAGGAATTTTCTGGGAGAAATATCTCTGTAGGTGGAGGTAGGGGTCTAGCGCCACAGTGGTAGGCTGGAGACTGAGGAGAGGAAGGGCTATGAGAGCTTTCTTGCTGGGGAAAGTCTGTGAGTTTTCAGAACTGCTATTGAATAGTAGATAGTTTTCTGTTCTGAAATACAATTTACCTCAAGTCCCCAAATTTTCACTATAAGTCAGTTACATACAACAGGTTTCTGTTTGGTAGAATAGCCACAGTAAGTAAGGCTACATAGAGATATCAAAAATGGAGCATGAGTCAGGGATTTGGAGCAAGAGTAAAAAACAAGCAGAAGAACATGAGAAGACTAGACTGGCTTAGCCTCCCAGCCTACATCTTTCTCCCATGCTGGATGCTTCCTGCCCTTGAACATTGGACTCCAGTTTCTTCAACTTTGGGACTTGGATTGACCTTGCTTCTCAGCTTGCAGAGAGTCTATTGTGGGACGTTGTGATCGTGTGAGTTAATACTCCTTAATAAACTCCCATAGATACATATTTCTATCCTATTAGTTCTGTCCCTCTAGAGAACCCTGACTAATATGATCATCATGAAGAAAAATTGCAGAGGAGCAAAACTTCTGTCCAGGGCCCCACTTATGAGGCTGTAATTCAGAGAAGAAATAACTGTGGTCTGAACTGTGGTCCCACTAATGCAGTGGGAGAGGGAGAGAAATACATATATATATGGATTTGATAAATAATAAGAAAGTTTAAAAAGATCTTGTTTGCTGCTTTGCCTCTAGATTGATGGTGATGCACTTCACTGAGAGAGGAATAAGAGGGAGCACCAAGCCTGGTGGAGGGAACTTGAGAGAGGATGGGATTTGGTGATGAATTTGGTTTTGTATTTATTCTGATATACCCAAGGGATACAAGTATGTATGTGTTTTCTTATGCAGCAGACTGTTCAGGTCTGTGCTTGGGAGTGATAACTGGATCCAACAAAGATTTAAGACCATTAGGACATGGGTGATGATCAAGACTTTGGAAAGGTGATTCAGGAAGATTGTGTAATGGAGGATGAGATGGGACATGAGAACAGAACGCAGAGGAGCATCAATATTTTAGGGATGATCAAAGGGAAAAGCATTTATGAATACTACTAAGAAGGGATTCCTAAAGAGGTAAAAGGAAGATAACAAAATCTTATCACAGAGTCAAGTGAAATAAGAGTTTCCAGGAGACAAAGGCTAAGAATATCTAATGAAAGAGCAAGAAAGAACTAATAAGTGTCCTCACAGTGAAATGCCAAAAAAAGAGACGAGTGATAGTAATGCTTAAAGCAGTTTTATTGAAGTGTTAAGGGAGTGTTTATCACATAGGGAAAGTTTCTGAAAAGAGAGAGTTATCCAAGAAGGAAATACAGGAATGATCTCCCTAGGACTAGGTCTATTCAAGTACTGCTACTGTGATAAGGTTTTTACATAATAAAAATTCAAACCTGAGATTTTTTTTCTTAATTAAAAAATATAATAGAAATTTATAATATGAAGTGTATAGTTATTGCTGTCACTTCACCCTAAAGTAAACAGACATAAAAGTTAAGGAAATGTTGTGAAAGAGTTGTATTCTAAAGGAAACAAGGGATATTCCTGATTGCTAATGTAATAAAATGTTTATATAAATAGATTTATGAAACAATATCAAGCATGGAGAAAAGTTGCAGAAAGAGAATGAAGAACTTTTTCCTCTGAGTTTGAGTAAGAGGATAATGTGATGCCGCATCAACCCCGAATACTTTAATGAGTTTTCTTTTCTTTTCTTTTCTTTTCTTTTCTTTTCTTTTCTTTTCTTTTCTTTTCTTTTCTTTTCTTTTCTTTTCTTTTTGAGATGGAGTTTCACTCTGTCACCCCAGCTGGAGTGCAGTAGCACGCATGATCTTGGCTCACTGCAACCTCTGCCTGCCGAGTTCAAGCGATTCTTGTGTCTCAGGCCTCCAGAGTAGCTGGGACTACAGGCATGCAGCACGCACGGCTAATTTGTATTTTTAGCAGAGACGGGGTTTCACCATGTTGGCCAGGCTGGTCTCAAACTCCTGACCTCAAGTGATCTGCCCACCTCAGCCTCCCAAAGTGCTGGGATTACAGGTGTGAGCCACCACGCCCGGCCTAATGAGTATTTCCTATAACTGAAGACTTTATCTTACGTTACTGTAAACCATCAATATCAGTAAATTAATATAACTATATTACTCTCATGTAACCTCAGACTCCATTTACATTTTATCAATTATTCAAATAACATTCTTTATAGCAAAAGGATCCAATTCAGAATCAAATGTTGCATTTAGTTGCCATGTATATTTATTCTTCAATTTGGAACAGATCCTCTATCTTTCCTTAACTTCATGATCTTGACAGTTTTGAAGATTAAAAGATCAGCTATTTTGTAGAATGTAGTTCAATTTCAGTTTTTTTGTGTGTTTCCTCATAATTAAATTCCATATATGCATTTTATTTCTTGCAGGAGTACCATACAAGTTATATTGCATTTTCCTCATTGCATTTATCACCCAGCACCTGATTAGAATTGTCTTATTACTGGTAATATTGATGTTGATTACTTGTTTAAAGTAGTGCCTGCCAGGATTCTCCACTGGAAAGCTACTACTTTTCCCTTTGGAATGAATGAATAGTGGGGATGTATTATGGGATTATGTAAATTTCCCATCTCTCATCGAACTTTCAATTAATTAGTTTATATTAGCTTATATAATATACTAACTTATATTAATTAACAGCTAACATATAACTTTAATTAATTAACATATTAATTAATAAACTTATAACTCATACTCAGCCCATGAGTACGGATTCATGGATTCTTTATTTTATTTGATGTTATAATTTATTGATGTTGTTGTTATAATTTATTTTGATGTTCAAGTTGTCCTGGATTTGGCCGGTGGGAGCTTCTTTAAGCTGGTTCCTATGCTTTTAGACTGTCCTCATTATTTTTTCAGCACTTTTTATGGCATAACAAAATGTTCCAGACTTATCTTGGACTTTCCCTGCCCAGTCTTGGATTCAGCTATTTCAACAAGGAGCCCTAATTTTTTTCAAGAGAGAATAGCATTTAGTGACCAAGATCTGGGTGCTAGGTATTTTAAACATAGACACACAAGCACACACTGTGATAGTTCGTTTTTGGTGTCAACTTGACTAGGACAGGGTAACCAGATATTTGGTCAGACATTATTCTGGGCATGTCCATGAGGCTGTTTCTGGATGACAGTAAAATTTGTATCTATAGACCAAGTAAAGCAGACTGTCCCCTGCCCCCACTGTGGGTGGGCCTCATCTAATCAGTTGAAGGCATGAATAGACCCAAAAGGCTGATCCTCCCACGAGTAAAAGGAAAGTTTTCCTGCCTGATGGCTAACAAGTTGGGGTTTTTACTGCCTTCAATCTCTAAGTGAAACATCAACTCTTCTTGGATTTCAAGCCCTCTGGCCTTTGGACTGGAATGGCACCATTGGTTTTCCTGAGTGTCCGGCTTTCTGATTGCAGATCTTGGGACTTGTTATCCTCCATAATCACATGAGCCGATTCTTACTGATAAATCTTATTGCTTCTGTTTCTCTGGAGAACGCTAACTACTATACATACACACATATTATACTCTAGAGTTATTTCTATATCTATCTAAATATGTTGAAAAACATGAGTTCACACTTAACATTTCCAATTTCAATGCAGTACCACAGATTCATCCTAGCTTTTTTTTTGTTCCATTCCCTGTTTGTACCTCCCTTCTCTGACCTTGAAAAACCTGACTCCTATTTTTCCTATTTTCTTTCTTTCTTTCTTTTCTTTCTTTCTTTCTTTCTTTTCTTTCTTTCTTTCTTTCTTTCTTTCTTTCTTTCTTTCTTTCTTTCTTTCTTTCTCTTTCTTCCTTTTTCTTTCTTTCTTTCTTTCTTTCTTTCTTTTCTTTCTTCTTTCTTTCCTTTCTTTCTTTTTTTTTCTTTCTTTCTTTCTCTTTCTTTCTTTTTCTTTCTTTTCTCTCTTCTTTCTTCTTTCTTCTTTCTCTTTCTTTCTTTCTCTCTCTCTCTCTCTCTTTCTTTCTTTCTTAGATGGAGTCTCACTCTGTCACTTAGACTGGATTGCAGTGACGCGATCTCGGCTCACAGCAAACTTTGCCTCGCGGGTTCAAGCGATTCTCCAGCCTTAGCCTCCTGAGAAGCTGGGAATATAGGCGCGTGCCACCAGATCCAGCTAATTTTTGTATTTTTTAACAGAGACAAGGTTTCACCATGTCGGCCAGGCTGGTCTCGAACTCCTGACCTCAGGTAATCTGCCTTCCTGGGCCTCCCAGAGTGCTGAGATTACAGGCGTGAGACACTGTGCCCCACCCCTATTTTCTTGTTATCTATTTTCTTACTTGATCAGACCCCCTGTATGTAACTGAGCATTGATCCCTGCTGCTACCCTTTGTCTCATTGCACCGACATCCTTCTTGCTCTACTGGGGTCTGACACCACTTGCCAGGCCATCATGACCACTGTCCCCGGAGCAGTCCCCTATGTCCCCCACTGTAGCTACCACCTTGCGCATCACCCTCACTTTAAGCACTGACATCCTGCATTGGACTGATGCCACTGCAGTACTCCACACCCCTCGCAGCCCTGACCGTGTGGACACTCTACTCACCTGGCTTGTTTTCCCCATCCTGTGCGGGGCTGTCCTTCTATGTAAAGCCTACTCATCTGTTTGTTTGTTTTTTACTCCATCAAACAGTATGGAAAATTTACAACAAATACTTTGGACATTTCCTTGTTTAAACAATTCTCTAATTCATCAAATACATTTAGAAAAGTACCTATATAAATAAGGATATTTCACAGCCTCCCTCTTCTATGTACTATTCCCAAGCTTTCAGTTTTAGTGTCACCACTAAATGTAGGAAGGAAACTCATGGCCTTGAAACACATCAAGAGGACCCCATATTCTACTTGAGAAATGGCATTCTATGTCCCACTTATACAAGTTGTGTATTCAAATTTAGGATTCATGACAGCTGTGCTACTATACTTAGAAGGAGGGCAGGGATAGAAATTTAATTTTGACAAATTTCTCATCACAGCTTAAGTCTTGTTTTGAGAAATGAATTATTTAAAAACAAAACACTTATTTATATAAGTGTGCTTTTCAAAATCTCAATTTAAAATATTCACAACTTTAGTTGTGAAGGCATATATCATGATAAATATCCTTATTTCTGGTATAGTTCTGTAACCAATTTTTTTTTAAGAGATAAATGTTTTTATAGCAAAACATTGGTAAAATCTCTTTATCCTTCTGAATTTTTGCTCTTTTATTTAGAGAAACAATGAACAGTTTCTTCCTTATTGGGCACTGAAATGCTAACAAATGACATGTAATATTTGTTACTTTCAATGAGGCAACATAAAAGTCGGCAGATATGTGTTCCTTAAAATTAAGGAAGAAACATGGCAAGTTTCCTTTCCAAACACCATGGTTATAGGAGAGTTACATGTGGTTACTCAGTGATAGAGTTGTCCAGAAATAGGAAAAATAAATAAATAATATTCTGGAATGATTCTTTATATATCTATTGAATTTATTCCTATTGCTAGCTTTATTTCCAAAAAAAACCCCATAATCATATTTTATACTATTTTATTTAAAAAGAAATAAGGAAAGCACACCTGATAGAAATAGGGCACCATTGGAGAGTTTTAACTCTTTTACAGTAGGAAATATGGATTCAATGTCTAGATTGGACATAAAAGACTGCAAATGGGAATTGGCTAATTCAGTGTTTGCAAATCTTGCTTCAGGGTCACTCAGCCTGCTTCCAGTGATTTCAATGTATGTGAAATATGTCAAAGATGGTCATAAGAAATTTTTATCATTATTAAGAAAATAACAGTGGAGTTAGCAGTGATAATAGCATATTTAGGAAATTGATGAGTTTTGAGTAGCCCTAAAAATTAGCAAAATTGCTTATTTAATTTTCATGTACAGGTTTAATTATTTACAGAAATTGTGTGAATGAAAAATATGGTAGAGATACTAAAGCAGTATTTCCCAAAATGAGTTATAAAATAATTTTTGTGGTTTCAACCAACATCTAAAAAATAAAATAGTTGTAGAAAAATATCAGAAGGCTTCATGTGCAGGAAGGGTGAGGACTGTTTTTGTAAAATCTTTATTTATTTCCATTATTATACAAGATTGGATGGTGGAGAATTATGGCATAAAATGTATTTTTACTATTTTGATTGTGTAAATATATATTTGAAAATAATTCTGTTTGAGGAGTCCCATAAAGAGTTTTTTTTGCATTGACCTATTAATGTTCTAAGCTCAAGCTTTAATTTGGTCTTCTTAGTGTGTGAGTGTGTATGTGGTTGCGTATTTCTCCTACACTTGATAAAACAGCACATACTAAATATCAATCATTTTAAGTATTATAATTATGTTTGTGGAATACTTATTATATATCATGTTCTGCGGTAGATTCGGGGGATAAAAAGATAATCTGTGCTCCAGAAGGCTTACTTGAGTGGGAGAATGAGAAATTAACAAATGATTGCAGGAAGCTGATCTGAGTGTCCCTAGGCATAGATCAACAAAGAGTAATGGCAGGAATACACGTGGGCTTGACACTTGAAATCCTATGCAGAGAAATAACATTAGAGCTGAATCTTGAAGGAGGAGAGTCACAGTAGAGGGAGGCAGAAAGAAGAGCAAATGCATAGGCGTGAACACTTTATGTAACTGTAGACAAGAGGTCACTGGCAACTAGAGTCCGAGGGTGGAGGGTTGGGTGTGGTATGGTATAGCTGAAGGGTTAAAAAGCATATTCCTAAGAGTTCTGTTTGCTATACTGAGGTGCTATGCTTTTATCCTGAAAGCAATGAAGAATCATTCTTCTTGAGATTTTCAGGTACAGAAGCATCATGATTTGGTCAGTCTTCCTGATAAGATGGCTTGGATTGGAAGGATGGATTGGCAAGTGGCTCCCAATTAGAGGAAGGGAAACCCAGTGTAAACTTAGAGATGACAAGGGTGTGAATTAAAACCCTAACAGTGAAGGCAGGGAAAAAACAAAAAAACCCTAGAAGTGAAGGCAGAAAAAGGATAAATGTGCAAGTGTCGTAAGAGGAAGAAGAGTAGGACTTCTGATGGGTTTGTAAGGGTGGGAAGACATCAACATAGGCGTAGAGTAAAACAATGGGTTGTCCAGCTAAATAAGTACATTTTCAAGGTTAACCTTGACCAAAATAATGAATAGAAGTAAGAAATAGATATGGGGAAGTCAGATTGCTAACTTATTTTCAGATACATAGATTTGTGTCATTGGAGGACCCTCCATGGAGATATTTCATAGGGGCTCAGATAGAATTAGACTGTCAAAAATATTTGTTAATGAATATATGAACAGTTGGATGGGACTGTCAAAGGCTCAGAAGTGGCATCAGTGATTTGGGCATCACTGATTTGGAATAAGGGAAAATCACCTACAACGGGAGTAGAGAACACCAGTACTGAAGGAAGCAGGGAATAAAAGTAGAGGCAGAAAGAAAAATTTTCAAAGCACGTAATCAGTCCAACATTATTTTAGTCTACATTTAAATTTTTAATTCAGGACACAGCATTTTCTTCAGAAAAAATATCCACATAGCATGTTATGTCAGATCAGCTAACTTTACTGACTTGTAAACTACTCCAAATCATGTCAATGTGAGGATTTTATAAGTGGATATCTATAAACTATGATATGATTTAGAAAAATTCCAAACACAGAGGGACCCTAAATTGTTGCATCTTTTTGCATTTTGAAAGTATCTATGAGTTCAGTCAAGAACAAAGAAACTTGAATTTACAGGATTGAAAATTTAGGTTAACAGCCAAAAGATATTTGCAATAACCAGAAAGCTACAGGGTGTGAGTGCTATTGTTCCTTAGGTATTTATATATCATTATAAATAAAGGAATGTGGCTGTCAAAGAATGGCAGTATTTATTGAGTCTCAGTAGGAAGACTGAAGCAGATTAAGGGGCCTCTCAGAAAGTACACTAGGAAAAGAAACAACTTGCTGGCATTGATGACTCTCAAAACTTGGTGAGAACTACTATGTATTTTAAATTTTAATCTGTCAGGTCTGTCAAGTATTTCCTCTCCAATAGTGCCACTCTAGAGCAAGCCATCATCATATCATCCTCTCTCACCTCGATCAACTATTAGCTTCCTAACTGTCCTCACATCATTTTTACACTAGTCTCCATGTTTGTTCAGGTCGACCAGTGATTTTTTAAAATGCAAACCTGATTATGTCACCTTTTGCTAAAGGATATTTTAATTTAGATTTTAAGATAGACTTTAGGATGAAGACTGAAATTCTTACAGTATACAAGGCTGCATGACCTGGCCCCCTCATAATTCCCTTATTTTGCTCTCTGTTCAAGGTGGGAGACTATCAAAGCCTTCAGTGTATGCGTGTAGCCCAGACTTTCATCCTTCTCTTATGCTCAGCTCAAAGTCAACTTCCCTAAGCCTTCAATTGAGCCAGACAGGCTCTGAGACAATGGAACAGGGACACTGAAAATTTCCTTTATAAAACAAATAGTATTTGATACTAATGAATGTATTTGCGTAACAACATGATTAATGTATGTTGGCCTCACTGGACTGAAAAAAGCATGTGGTCATCCCTGTATCCCAGCAGCTAGCACAGTGCTAAGAATAAGGGGGTGAGTGGTCAGTGACACTTGGAATGAATGAAGGACTTGTGAAGGAATCAGTGAAGTTGAGATGCAGTTGTGTCTGCTTGAACAAGCAGAGAATTCTTTACAGAATGAGGCCTAAATTAATCTATTTCACAGAGATACAGTAATGTGAATATGTCTTTCTGGCTGTCTTGTTTTATGGAGGAAATGGTGATGAATAGCATACCAAGAAAATATCTTTATTAGACAGTTTTAGGATGATATAATCTCAGTCCTTTTCAGCCATAAAATTAGTACTTAATATATTAAATATGAATGTATTGTTATATACTACTTGAAGTGTTTCTATCTAGTAATATGCTTTTCCTCCTGTATCCTCTACTCTTTGTAGAGCACTTTTTTAACTTTTATTTTAGATACAGGAAATACATATGCAGGTTTGTTACGTGGGTGTGATGCTGAGAGTTTTGGGTATGGATCCTATCACCCAAGTATTGAGCATAGTACTCAACAGGTAGTTTTCAATCCATTTCCCTCTTTCTCCTTCCCCACTTCTAGTAGTCCCAAGTGTCTATTATTTCCATGTATACTTCCATGTGTGCTCAGGGTTTAGCTTCCACTTACAATTCAGAACATATGATATTTGGTTTTCTGTCCTGTGTTAATTCACTTAGGATTATGGCATCCAGCTGCATCCATGTTGCTGCAAATGACATGATTTTATTTCTTTTTTATGGCTATATAGTATTCCATGGCGTATATGTATCACATTTTTTTTTTATCCAGTCCACCATGATGGGCATCTGGGTTGATTTCATGGTGAATAGAGTGACAATGAACATATGAACGCATATGTCTTTTTGGTATAATGATTTATTTTCCTTTGGGTATATACCTAGTAGTAGGATTGCTGGGTTGAATGGTAGCTCTGTTTTGTGTTCTTTGAGAAATCTCCAAACTGCTTTCCACAGTGGCTGAACTACTTTACATTCCAACCAACAGTGTACAAGAGTTCCCTTTTCTCCACACCTTGTATGCGTTCTTTTGGGAGGTGTCTGCTCATGTCCTTTGCCCATTTTTTAATGGGGCTATTTGTTTTTGCTTGTTGATTTATTTAAGTTTCTTATAGATTCTGGATCTTAGACCTTTCTCAGATGCACAGTTTGTTAATATTTTATTCCATTCTGTAGGTTGTCTGTTTACTCTGTTGATAATTTCTTTTGCTGTGCAGAAGCTCTCTAGTTTAATTAAACCCCATTTGTCAATTTGTTTTTGCTGCAATTGCTTTTGGAGACTTAGCCAAAAATTCTTTGCCAAGACCAATGTGGAGAAGGGTATTTCCTAGGTTTTCTTCTGGGATTTTTCTAGTTTGAGGACTTACATTGAAATCCTTAATCTTTCTTGAGTTAAGTTTTGTACGTGGTGAAAGGTGAGAGTCTAGTTTCATTCTTCCGCGTATGGCTAACCAGTTATCCTAGCATCATTTATTGAATAGGGTGGTCTTACCCCATTGCTTGTTTTGTTGGCCTCATCAAAGATCAGATGGCTCTAGGTGTGTGGCTTTATTTCTGAGTTTTCAATTCCATTCCATTTGTCTGTCTGTTTCTGAATAACATGAATAGCACCATACTATTTTGGTTACTGTAATGTTATAATACAGTTTAAAGTCAGATAGTGTGATGCCTTTGGGCTTGTTCTTTTTGCTTAAGACTATTTTGGCTATTTGGGTCCTCTTTGGTTCCATATAAATTTTAGAATAGTTTTTTTGTTCTAATTCTGTGAAGAATGACATTAGTAGTTTGATAGGAATGACATTGAATCTGTACATTGCTTTGGGCAGTATGGCCATTTTAATGATGCTGATTCTTCCAATCCACAAGCATGAATGTTTTTCCATTTATTTGTATTGTCTCTGATTTCTTTCAGCAGTGTTTTGTAGTTCTTGTTACAGAGAAATCTTTTACCTTCTTGGTTAAATGTATTCCTAGATATTTCATTTTCTTTGTGGCTATTGTTTATAGCCTTGTGTTCTTGATTTGACTTTCAGCCTGGATGTTACTGGTGTATAGAAATGTTACTAATTTTTGTACATTGATTTTGTGTCCTGAAACTTAACTAAAGTTGTTTATCAATTCTAGGGGGTTTTTGGAAGAATCTTTAGAGTCTTCTAGATATAGAATCATATTGTCAGTGAAGAGAGATAATTTCACTTACTCTTTATTTTGGATGCTTCTTATTTATTTCTCTAAGCATATTGTTTTTAATTGATCCTTGCTCTTTTTATTTTTTGTATCTTTAATAGAAGAAATTAGATGCAGTACCATATAATGCCCTCATGGTAGGGAGGAAAGAGTTTAATGACTTTGCTTGCATAAATGAACTTATAAATTATACTAATATTTTTGATTCAAGTTGAATAAAATAAATTTTGAATTCTGAATTAAAGTTGCAAGTGATTGTGCATTGCAATATGAAGAACCCACTTAAGGAGTGGCTAATACTGAATTAAATACAGTCAACCATTTTATTAACAATTTATTATATGTGTTGCTTATTAGATTTATAAAGGTGTACCTCTATCTATAACTTTTTAAACATCCTTGACATATAAGGCATAATACTGCATGAAGCCATGTCTGATGAGCTGGTGGTAATGTGTTCCAGGAGGGTAAAGTAGTGAACGTTGTGGTTTCTGTCCTCAGAAATTGGAAAAAGGCTTCAGTTTTAGTTTATGGTTCCACTCTTCCCCATTCTTTTTCCCTTTAGTCTCGGTGGGCCTGCATCCCCAGCATTAAGGGTGAAATACACAACTAAGGCCCACGTCTAACAGTGCATTGTAGTCTTGTAGTCACCTGGCCACAGTAATTGATGCTGACAATGACACAGTGAAAGCCAATCAGACATAATGAAAGTTTCTGATGGGAATATTGAGACAGAGGTAGGACCTCTTTCTATTAGACTTGAGATTGGAGGGATATGAGGTTGCAGGTGCTACAGACATATTGCTTCACGAAAGAAAACTCACATAAGGCACCAACTCAGAGGAAGAGTCTTAACAATGTCTACTGCCCTCTGCACCAATCTACGTCTGTAATTATATCCACACCTTCAACTTTCTCAGCCATATGAACCATATTTCTTTTAATTATTTTGGTTTTTGAGGGATTCTATTTGAATTGATTCTTTATTACACACACCTCACAGTGCTAATGTAGGTGCATTTGAGAGTTTCTAGATGGAACTAAATTTATACCATGAAGACATGAAAATATTACTCAAGTCAGTAGACCTTTAATGCTTGTAAGGTGCTCCTTACACCTTCTTCATTCTCAGTTTGGAAGATTTCTTTAATTTTCAGAATGACTTCTTTGGAAATCATTTTTGCAAGAAACAATGGGGTTTTTTCACCTCATGAGAGTTATAGCTATGTACAATATGAGTCAATTTTAATTAGAGAATTGTCCACTTCAATGCATTCAACTGGACCAAATAACTTATTCTCACATATTAGCCTTGAAGAATCCACAATTCAACATTGTATTTAAGCAAATTATGAATTATTATGACTCTACATTGTGGCTTTAAGGCATCAGAACTGCAACCTAAACACCTCAAATACCAAGGAGAATTAGGAATGGTTTGATGTATGCTTGTTTATGCACATTCAGAATATAGATGTAAAGCATTGCCAGTCTTGGTGTACATTATGCCTAATCAAATTTACAGTGAGTAAGTCGATGATATATTTTTAAAGTATATGCAAAATTTAAATATGGAAGAAGATGCACCCTCTTGCTTTGGGTGGGGGAAGAATGAATTTAATCTAGAAGATGAAGGACTACAATTGAATTCAATCTAGCTCGATATCTGGAGCTAAGGGGATCTGGTTGCAATGTGGAAGCAATATGGAAGTGTTAGGAGGGAAAGATGGATTTCAATTGCCTTTTTAAAATGAGAAATGATTACTAACTGGGAACTGTCTGCTCTGAAGGAAATTATCTTTCTGAACAGATGAACTCCTCTGGGGTAATTACTACTAAGATTAAGGTCCAGCTTTCTACAAGGAGTCTGACCTTGAAAATGTCCCCTGTCTATTAGCAGATAGGGTTTGTAGGGACTTTTAACCCTTCCATTGAGGACACCCTCAGTCTCCAAACAGCAAGAGGCAAACACTAACTCTCATTAGTCTGTCTTGCATTGCAATATTTAACTTCCATAAGGGAAGAGAAAAGTTTCCACTGAAGGGTAAAAACAGAAAAATCGTGTTCAAGAGTAACAAAGGTAAATGTTCTCAAACAGTTGTTCATCTGTCTATATACTATATAACCTCTATTTTCACACCAATAAACAGATACAAAGGATAAACTGTCCTGCACAGAATTTCTTGAGCATCAACTCACACCAAAGAGCTGTTCAGTTCAGTGAGGGAGCCAGGACCTATTCCAGGAGTTATTTCTAATCTTACCTTTCCCTGGTGCCAAGACACTATTTACATGAAACAGGGGTGGAGGGGGCAAGTAGGGAACTCACGGATCATGTAATTAAGAAATTTTATTAAATATATTATTCTCCTTTGTATATTTACTTCACTTTTTTCCCTAATTTAACTTTCTCTCTTAAGCGTCACTAGGGGAGGAGATGAAACCCTACATAGAACATTAGGTGTTAGTTGTTTCATAACTAAAGAAATGGATTTCAGTGATTAGTACATTTTATTTTTTGTCCCCTACTTTAAAAAATTCAGTCAAGCTCTCATTTCATGTTTTTCCAGAGCATAAATATTTAGACACCAATATTTTCATTAGTAACAATAATGAAAACACTGTCATTTATATTTTGTTTTATATATGACAACCTTGTCAGAAGCCAGTTATTTTCCATAACAGTTATCTGAGGTGGGTTAGCAAGAGAAATTCTTACGCTGAATTTTAGCCATATGAGGAATCATTCTGGTTATTTTTATTTTCATTTGAAGTATTCAATTATAAAATTGAGTTGTATGGAGAAGGTGTCATCTTGATGCTATTTATGAAAGATCAGTCTCTTCCACTCAAGGAAATTTTACTCAAGTGAAGAGAAAATAAATGCACTTGCATGTATATTCAGGGCTGCTAATAATTACTTTCTAGTCTGGAAGAAATTGTGTGTATGAATAACAAAACTAAATTGGAAAAGTTTTTTTAACTGTAATTTTTCAAAACCTGGACAATAAATAAGAAGAGATACTTGTTAGTATTACATTTTTGCTTTATTTTATTTTCTGATTCATATTTACTCAAATAAGCTTTCTGATCTTCTCCCTATTAAGAATGTAGTGATTTACAATGTTTACAAAGATGTAACTAAAAGGGACCCTATGTTCTTTTGGTAATCTGAGAAATCCTGTTGAATAATGGTGTGTTCTAATTTATTTGTTTACAAATAAGATGTTAAAGTACAAATGTTAAGTATTCTGTTTAATAATTTAAAATGTTCTTTCAGATATAGCTGGAAGGTGCATCTCTACAGAAAATTTTTTTCCTAATACTTCACATCCTTCTGCTGGTGTGGATATTTATGAAGAGTGTGTGTATGTGTGTGTGTGTGTGTGTGTATGTATGTGTATATACACACATGTATATACACATATCTATATACAAATATATATCTATACATATATAACATTTGGTTTTTTTGTTGTTGTTTTTTGTTTTGTTTTGTTTTTGAGACGGAGTCTTTCCCTGTCACCCAGGCTGGAGTGTAGTGGTGCCATCTCGACTCACTGCAAGTTCTGCCTCCTGGGTTCACTCCATTCTCCTGCCTCAGCCTCCCGAGTAGCTGGGACTACAGGTGCCTGCCACCACGCCCAGCTAATTTTTTGTATTTTTAATAGAGAAGGGGTTTCACCATGTTAGCCAGGATGGTCTCGATCTCCTGACCTCGTGATCCGCCCGCCTCGGCCTCCCAGAGTGCTGGGATTACAGGAGTGAGCCACTGCACCCGGCCTTATACATATATAACATTATATACATATAAATAGTTTGAGGTACAGATGTATGTTATTCAGTAGTTGCTCCCAAACTTTTAAGTTCCAACCCTGTTAATATCAAAATTTCCTCTCCCCTACCACCTTGGTAGTAACGGAAATCTAGATATTCATTGATTAAGAAGTTAGAAAAGCCACATAGTATTGACCTATATGTCAAATACATCTCTCCTTTACTCTTCACAATATAATCTAAATACATCCAAATAGCTATTGTCTGTTAGCTGTGTGAAATGCACTGTGCATTTACTTAGCTCACTGAAAATGTTATTTGCACACATGGAGTCACTGTCTAATTGAGATAGTTGTTAGTGCCCACTGAGGTTCATGGCTTTCAGGTTGGAAACAACTATTGAGCAGGGGTATTCAAACAATTTTTTGAGGGCCATTTATAATGACTCCTAAGAGATTTCATAATGCAAAAAAGTATAAACTCATAAAACAAATGAGGACTCTGCATTGTCTTTTATATTTCTAAGAAAATTTTCCTCAGAATGTCAATTACTGTAAAAAATTGAGATGTTTTTTCTTCTGCACCATGACTCCCATGCTGTTTCATCAAAAGCATGAGTAGGGAGTTATTCTTAGAGTTCATAATGGCTGAATTGGAACAGATAGAAATGGTGGGGTGAAATGGGGAGAAGTAAGGTTGAGACATGGGGAGAAGGATAGGGGAGGCGAAGTCAATATAGATTCTTTGGTGTTCCTGGTTTGTAAACTTGCATGCATTGATACAGAGTTCACAGGGGGGTTGGTCATCTTCTAGGGGTTGAAATAACATAAATATCTAGTTATTAACAGAAAAAATAAGACCTCATCTCAATTATTTTTCTAGGAACAGAGTGGCCTCCTATTTCTACCTTCTGCTTTCTTTATGTATCCATCCCTATGCTGATTTTCCTATAGTTCTTATGAACTAACCATTTCTCCTTAATTCAGTCATACAACACAGCCTAATGCTCTGCTCTTCCAGTGGGCTTTACAGATATCTTGATACCAAGTCATTTAATACAAACTGAGCACAGCATTCTTTATTATGCTTAATTTATAGTCTGGAATCCAGGTTTCACAATGCAATAGGATTATGCATTCTTTCATGCTCTATTTTTAATAGATTAGTTACAATTTTGAAAATCTATTGATAAACCAATCTGGCTTAGTAGAGTTGACAAGTGTCTATGCTAACTAAGATCCAGCAATCCCTCTCCTACGTATAAATGCTAGAGAAATTGTTGCATATATGTAACCATGGAGAGGCAAATAAATGTTCATAATTTGTAACACACAAAAAAAAAACAGAAATAATCTGCAAGTGCATTAACATTAGAATGGATAAATAAATTATGGTATATTGATACCATGGCATACTATTAATCAGTGATACAATACCAACAGTTATACACTCTATATGGATAAATCTTAAAGGAATAACAGAAAATAAAAAACAGGAAATCATAGAAGAATTCATACAGTATGATTATTGCATTTATATACAGCTTGAAGATAGGCAAAACTAAACACTACATTGTTGGTATGTACATGAATGGCAAAACTCTACAGAAAAGTGACAGAATAATTAATACAAAAGTTATATTATAGGTCAACCCAGGAGGATGGTAGGGGGATATGATCTGAGAAAGGCACACAAGGGAATTCAAAGATGCTGCTAATATTCTACATCTTAAGATGAATGATGTGTACACATTGTTCATATACATACAATACTCCTGTTCATATAATTCATAATTTTCAAAAAGAAATTGTAAGAAGCCACACAACAGTACAGTTTGTGATACCTGCCACCAACCAATAGCATTGAAAATAGATAGGGACTCTTCCACTTCATATCCAAATTTTTATATATGGGGAAGGATTTTGTGGGTTTAATATAGGTTATGCTGTGTTGAGTCTGCTTTTTAGACATTTTAAAAGTTCCCATTCCCAGAAAGCATTATACTGTCTCATACTAATTCCTAAATGTGCACAGGAGGTCAACTTGTAGAGTGAGGCTAGAACTCTAAATGTTTGTCTCACAAACTGTGTGAAACCAATGGTACTTCCCAAATCAAAACTCAACATGAGGCTCAAGTTCAGAGATTTCTAACCATGTCTTATTTTTTTAAAGAAAAATAAAGTCAGGGTGGAAGAAGTCTGAGAGTTTGATTCTCTCACATTTGAGAATTACCTCAGGCCATGAAAACTCAGTACGTTTAAAAAATAAAGAAATTTGTAAAGTGCTCTAGTTCCACCTGCTAATTTTACAGAGGAGAAAATTGAGGCTAAGAGAAGTTAAATCAGCTATAAAAGTAACTTCAGCGAGTCAGTGGAAGTCCAGCATCAGACTCAGCTCTCCTTTTAATCTAGTGCCTGGCATTGTAGTGGAGTGGTTAAGCTTGAGTGGTTGAGTCAGAGAGACCTGAGTTCAGATTCCAGCTTTCCCGCTTACTAAGTATGCACGTTGGGCAAATTAAATTACTTAACCTCCAAGTCTTAAAATGAAGACAGTAATAATCCTTATTACATAAGGATTATATAAGAATTCAATTAGATCACATATAATGTAATAATTTACACAATGCTTGGCTCTCAGTAAGTACTAGATAAATGGTATCTGCTATTACTTGTAATCAATTCTGAAACTGGTATTTGTTCTTAAATGTTCTGTAAAGTGTATTTAAAAAACTGTTTACCTTTCCCAATTATAAGGAAATAAAATTTTAACATTTCCTTCTAGAATCTTATTATATGTTACCTACAATTAAATCGGACAAACCTGGAGTTCTTATCTTGCTCTACATTTATTAGCCTGTTAACTTCCCTGAGCTTCAGTATAGAGGAATTGTGTGAAAATTAAATAAATGATTGATAGGAAGAAACTGCATCAACTAACGAGCAAAATAACCAGTTAATATCATAATGGCAGGATCAAGTTCACATATAACAATCTTAACCTTAAATGTAAATGGACTAAATGCTCCAATTAAAAGACACAGACTGGCAAACTGGATAAAGAGTCAAGACCCATCAGTCTGCTGTATTCAGGAGACCCATCTCACACGCAGAGACATACATAGGCTCAAAATAAAGGGATGGAGGAAGATTTACCAAGCAAATGGAGAACAAAAAAAAGCGGGGGTCGCAATCCTAGTCTCTGATAAAACAGACTTTAAACCATCAAAGATCAAAAGAGACAAAGAAGGCCATTACATAATGGTAAAGGGATCAATTCAACAGGAAGAGCTAACTATCCTAAATATATATGCACCCAATACAGGAGCACCCAGATTTATAAAGCAAGTCCTTAGAGACTTACAAAGAGACTTAGACTCCCATACAATAATAATGGGAGACTTCAACACTCCACTGTCAACATTAGACAGATCAACGAGACAGAAAGTTAACAAGGATATCCAGGAATTGAACTCATCTCTGCAGCAAGCAGACCTAATAGACATCTATAGAACTCTCCACCCCAAATCAACAGAATATACATTCTTCTCAGCACCACATCATACTTACTCCAAAATTGACCACGTAATTGGAAGTAAAGCACTCCTCAGCAAATGTACAAGAACAGAAATTATAACAAACTGTCTCTCAGACCACAGTGCAATCAAACTAGAACTCAGGACTAAGAAACTCAATCAAAACTGCTCAACTACATGGAAACTGAACAACCTGCTCCTGAATGACTACTGGGTACATAACGAAATGAAGGCAGAAATAAAGATGTTCTTTGAAACCAATGAGAACAAAGATACAACATACCAGAATCTCTGGGACACATTTAAAGCAGTGTGTAGAGGGAAATTTATAGCACTAAATGCCCACAAGAGAAAGCAGGAAAGATCTAAAATTGACACTCTAACATCGCAATTAAAAGAACTAGAGAAGCAAGAGCAAACACATTCGAAAGCTAGCAGAAGGCAAGAAATAACTAAGATCAGAGCAGAACTGAAGGAGATAGAGACACAAAAAACCCTCCAAAAAATCAATGAATCCAGGAGTTGGTTTTTTGAAAAGATCAACAAAATTGACAGACCACTAGCAAGACTAATAAAGAAGAAAAGAGAGAAGAATCAAATCGACGCAATTAAAAATGATAAAGGGGATATCACCACCGACCCCACAGAAATACAAACTACCATCAGAGAATACTATAAACACCTCTACGCAAATAAACTGGAAAATCTAGAAGAAATGGATAATTTCCTGGACACTTACACTCTTCCAAGACTAAACCAGGAAGAAGTTGAATCCCTGAATAGACCAATAGCAGGCTCTGAAATTGAGGCAATAATTAATAGCCTACCAACCAAAAAAAGTCCAGGACCAGATGGATTCACAGCTGAATTCTACCAGAGGTACAAGGAGGAGTTGGTACCATTCCTTCTCAAACTATTCCAATCAATAGAAAAAGAGGGAATCCTCCCTAACTCATTTTATGAGGCCAACATCATCCTGATACCAAACCTGGCAGAGACACAACAAAAAAGAGAATTTTAGACCAATATCCCTGATGAACATCGATGCAAAAATCCTCAATAAAATACTGGCAAACCGGATTCAGCAACACATCAAAAAGCTTATCCACCATGATCAAGTGGGCTTCATCCCTGGGATGCAAGGCTGGTTCAACATTCGCAAATCAATAAACATAATCCAGCATATAAACAGAACCAAAGACAAGAACCACATGATTATCTCAATAGATGCAGAAAAGGCCTTTGACAAAATTCAACAGCCCTTCATGCTAAAAACGCTCAATAAATTCGGTATTGATGGAACGTACCTCAAAATAATAAGAGCTATTTATGACAAACCCACAGCCAATATCATACTGAATGGGCAAAAACTGGAAAAATTCCCTTTGAAAACTGGCACAAGACAGGGATGCCCTCTCTCACCACTCCTATTCAACATAGTGTTGGAAGTTCTGGCTAGGGCAATTAGGCAAGAGAAAGAAATCAAGGGTATTCAGTTAGGAAAAGAAGAAGTCAAACTGTCCCTGTTTGCAGATGACATGATTGTATATTTAGAAAACCCCATTGTCTCAGCCCAAAATCTCCTTAAGCTGATAAGCAACTTCAGCAAAGTCTCAGGATACAAAATTAATGTGCAAAAATCACAAGCATTCTTATACACCAGTAACAGACAAACAGAGAGCCAAATCAGGAATGAACTTCCATTCACAATTGCTTCAAAGAGAATAAAATACCTAGGAATCCAACTTACAAGGGATGTAAAGGACCTCTTCAAGGAGAACTACAAACCACTGCTCAGTGAAATAAAAGAGGACACAAACAAATGGAAGAACATACCATGCTCATGGATAGGAAGAATCAATATCGTGAAAATGGCCATACTGCCCAAGGTAATTTATAGATTCAATGCCATCCCCATCAAGCTACCAATGAGTTTCTTCACAGAATTGGAAAAAACTGCTTTAAAGTTCATATGGAACCAAAAAAGAGCCCGCATCTCCAAGACAATCCTAAGTCAAAAGAACAAAGCTGGAGGCATCACGCTACCTGACTTCAAACTATATTACAAGGCTACAGTAACCAAAACAGCATGGTACTGGTACCAAAACAGAGATATAGACCAATGGAACAGAACAGAGTCCTCAGAAATAATACCACACATCTACAGCCATCTGATCTTTGACAAACCTGAGAGAAACAAGAAATGGGGAAAGGATTCCCTATTTAATAAATGGTGCTGGGAAAATTGGCTAGCCATAAGTAGAAAGCTGAAACTGGATCCTTTCCTTACTCCTTATACGAAAATTAATTCAAGATAGATTAGAGACTTAAATGTTAGACCTAATACCATAAAAATCCTAGAGGAAAACCTAGGTAGTACCATTCAGGACATAGGCATGGGCAAAGACTTCATGTCTAAAACACCAAAAGCAACAGCAGCAAAAGCCAAAATTGACAAATGGGATCTAATCAAACTAAAGAGCTTCTGCACAGCAAAAGAAACTACCATCAGAGTGAACAGGCAACCTACAGAATGGGAGAAAATTTTTGCAATCTACTCATCTGACAAAGGGCTAATATCCAGAACCTACAAAGAACTCAAACAAATTTACAAGAAAAAAACAAACAACCCCATCAAAAAGTGGGCAAAGGATATGAACAGACATTTCTCAAAAGAAGACATTCATGCAGCCAACAGACACATGAAAAAATGCTCATCATCACTGGCCATCAGAGAAATGCAAATCAAAACCACAATGAGATACCATCTCACACCAGTTAGAATGGCGATCATTAAAAAGTCAGGAAACAACAGGTGCTGGAGAGGATGTGGAGAAATAGGAACGCTTTTACACTGTTGGTGGGATTGTAAACTAGTTCAACCATTATGGAAAACAGTATGGCGATTCCTCAAGGATCTAGAACTAGATGTACCATATGACCCAGCCATCCCATTACTGGGGATATACCCAAAGGATTATAAATTATGCTGCTATAAAGACACATGCACACGTATGTTTATTGCAGCACTATTCACAATAGCAAAGACTTGGAATCAACCCAAATGTCCATCAGTGACAGATTGGATTAAGAAAATGTGGCACATATAACCATGGAATACTATGCAGCCATAAAAAAGGATGAGTTTGTGTCCTTTGTAGGGACATGGATGCAGCTGGAAACCATCATTCTTAGCAAACTATCACAAGAACAGAAAACCAAACACCGCATGTTCTCACTCATAGGTGGGAACTGAACAATGAGACCACTTGGACTCAGGAAGGGGAACATCACACACCTGGGCCTATCATGGGGAGGGGGGAGGGGGGAGGGATTGCACTGGGAGTTATACCTGATGTAAATGACGAGTTGATGGGTGCAGCACACCAACATGGCACAAGTATACATATGTAACAAACCTGCACATTATGCACATGTACCCTACAACTTAAAGTATAATAATAATAAATAAATTAAAAAAAATAAATGATTGATAAGACAATGCTTGGGACATTACAAATGCACAAGTATTTTCTTGTTTGTATATCTATATTCATAAATCACTCTTTCAATTACAATCAAAAGAAGGGGGAAATTGTTCTGGTCCTAGAAATGAAAGAAATTCTCAAGGCACAATTGTACTATTAACAGTGGAGAGAGGAACTTGAAATCTACAGAGCACAATGAAAATATTAATATTATGATTTCTAGTCTGATGTGTGCCTGTATCATTTTAACCCCTTATTTGCAAGAAAAAAATTCTTGTCAATTTATTGAGTGATATTTTCCTCGGAGGAAAAAGGAGATTTCTAGTCAACATTCATTTACTACAGTGTACAAAATAAATATTCTCAGCCATTTGAGCAATATTTTAAATTCAATCACGAAAATGAAAGGTAGCTCACAACGGAAGTGTTTGACCTACACATAGATATGTATTTTATATCAGTTAAATGTATTTTAGTTTAAGATATACTAACGGTCATCCTCCTTTAGAGGTATATGTTAACAGAGCATGTACTAGATATTTTAAAATTAAACATCAATATTGAGTCATATTTGAAAACATAAGGAATACTGTGGTCCTATAATTGTCATACAATGAAATTCAATTTGATGAAACACCTTCGAATGCAAAGACTCCCAAAATCATAACATGCCAGAGATGGAAGAAATCTTACAAATCATCTGACCAAAACCTTAATTCTTCAAGTGAATAAGCTGAAAACTCCCAAAAGCAAAATGAACTGCGCAAGTCACACAGTAAGTTGGTAGAAGAGTCAGGATTATACTTGGGACTAACATTCTGTCTATATGGCTTCCAATAGCATCCAAGGCCCATGGTGGTAATTATGCCATGGATAGTCTTTCCAAAGATTGCTCTTTATATCTCAACACTTCTTTTCAAGTTGGGGATTGTGCAAGGAATGGATAAAAAGAAGAAGAAGATTGATATTAGACATGAGATAGGTTGCAAATATTAAAGTGGCTCTAGTCACATAATTTTCCCCTACTTTTATCCCTATAAAATTTTTATAATAGTGAACTTATTAGGAGAACCACCATCTTTAGCTACACTTCCAGGGGTGACTCCAAATACTTGTGGTTTGGGGATATAAGGAAAATGAATGAAATGGATCAATTGTTGGGTGCTGGAGGTTTGAGATTGGAAAGACATATGTAACTACCACATAGAAGCTATAAGATTAACAACAACTGCTGTATTAACATACACCTATTGAACCTATTAACCATCCTGACATTCTCCCCAATCCCCTTTACCCTTCCCAGAATGTAATAACCATCCTTTATTCTCTATCTCCATGAGTTCAATCGTTTTGATTTTTAGATCCCACAAATAAGTGAGAATATGCGATGTTTGTCTTTCTGTGCCTGGCTTATTTCACTTAGCATAATGACCTCCAGTTTCATCCATGCTGTTGCAAATGAGAGAATCTCAATCTTTTGGGGCTGAATAGTATTCCACTGTGTATAAATACCACATCTTCTTTATCCATTCATCTGTTGATGTACCTAGAAAAATTAAAATTAAAATAATTACACCTATTATTTTACCCATATATCTATTGAGTATCTGTTACGTGTAAGCCAGGCACTATAAGTACTTGTAACAGAAAGATGAATAAGAAAATAGTGTATTTAACTAGCATGGTAGTGTATTCAACTCAAGGAACTTAAAGGCTCCTGTGATGTGAAAAAAGAGGGGGAGCTGGCTTTAGACATTTCCCTCTCTGGAACTTAGGTAATACTTTCAGAATTATTTCTTTTTTCTCTCCATCTCTAATTTTTGCTTCTCTTTGTAACCTTGCCTCATTATTTCAGACTTTTCTACAAACAGGGACCATTAAGTCACATCCTTGTAATATGTGACCTAACAGGTAAGAAAGAAATTCTTTTTTTTTTTTTTTTTTTACCAGAATCATATATAAAAATTCCAGCAATTTGTTATGATTGGCTCTGATTGGATCACATGGCCAAAGTTTACACAAATAACAGAAGTCAGGAGAGCAGGATATTAATAACAGAAGTCAGAATTATAGGATATTATGATTTTTGCATCTGTAGCATAAGTGTAGCATAGATGACCAGGTCTGGGAGAGGCAAATAATTTGAGTGGTAGAGACAGTTTTCCAAAGGAGTTGAAAGATCTTATTCTTAAATGTGGGAGTGGACACTGAGAACACAAAAACACAAAATTTAACAAATTATCCCCACATTTTAAATCTGTATCAAGGAACTCACCATTGAATAAGTGCCAACAGATGGTGACAACATAATGTTACAGATGTCATAAGGGATATGCATAAAATGTGTCAGGCACGCAAGGATAGAGCAGCCACCAATCTTTCCCAGGAGAGGGACGATATTGATGCAATCTAATATGAATCGTTAGGGATGAATATGATTTTGTCCCAAAGAGAAGGTATAAGAGAAGGGGTAACATATTCCACGGGAAAGCCAGGAGACAATGATAAATTTATATTGCCTTAGGGATAACTGCTTAATGGGCAACTCATAGAGACAGAAAGTAGACTTAGTGGTTGCCAAGGCCTGGGAGTGAAGGGGGAATAGGGAGTGACTACTAATGGATAAATCATTTATTTGGGCGTTCTGAAAATGTTCTGGAATTATATAGTAGTGATGGTTGCATAATTTTGTCATTATACTAAAAGCACAGTTAATACTTTATTGTTCACTACTTTTTCTTTTTTTAGTTTTTATGAATACAAATTATATATATTTATGTGGTGTGTGTGATATTTTGATCCAATAACACAACGTGTAATGATGAAATTTTGATAACTGGGATATCACCTCAAGCATTTATCCTTTCTTTATGTTGCGAACACTTTCAAATATCATCTGGGTGTTTTAAAGTGTAAAATAAATTATTGTTGGTTCTAGTTGCCCTATAGTGCCATCAAACACTAGAAATTATTTCTTCTATCTAACTATATTTTTGTAGCCACTAACTAATTTCTCTTCATACCTCCCTCCCAACTACTCTCCCCAGCCTCTCATAACTAGCCATCAATCTACTCACTATCTCCTTGAAATCAACATTTTTAGCTCCCACATGTGAGTAAGAACATGTAGTATTTATCTTTCTGTGCCTGATTTATTTCACTTAACAAATGTCTCCCAGTTTAATTACTGTTGCTGCAAATAACAGTATTTTATTCTTTTTGATGGCTGAATAATATTCTATTTGGTATATACACTGCATTTTCTTTACCCATTCATCCATTGATGTACACTTAGGTTGGTTTCATGTTTGGCTGTTGTGAGTAGCACTGCAATAAAGATGAGAGTGCAGACATCCCTTCTATATAATGATTTAATTTCTTTTGAATATATAGCTAGCAATGGGATTGCTGGATTATGTGGTAGTTCCATTTTTATTTTTTAAAGCAATCTCATACTGTTCTCCATAGTGGTTGTACTAATTTGCATTCCCACCAACAGTGTCCAAGCATTCTCTTTTCTCAGATCCCTGCATCTCTGCCTCTTTGTCTTTTTGATAATAACTATTTTAACTAGGGTAACATCTCACTGTGGTTTTGATTTTCATTTCCCTGATTATTAGTGATATGCATTTTTTCATATACTTGCTGGCCATTCGTATGCCTTCTTTTGAGAAATGTCCATTTAAAGATTTTGCTCATTTTAAAAATTGAATTATTTGGTTTTTTGAGTTCCTTAGATATTCTGGTTATTAATCCCTTGTTGGATAAATGCTTTGCAAATATTTTCTCCCATTGTGCAGGTTGTCTCTTGACTTTGTTGATTGTTTGCTTTGCTGTGCAGAGCTTTTTAGCCTGATGTAATCCCATTTGTCAATTTTTGTTAGTGTTGCCTATGCTTTAAGGCCTTCCTCAATAAATCTTTGCCTAGATCATTGTCCTGAAGCATTTCCCACATGTTTTCTTCTAGCAGTTTATAGTTTTGGGTATTCACTCAAGTCTTTAGTCTATTTTTAGTTGATTTTTTTCTTTTTCTTTTTTAGTTTAGACTGAGTCTCACTCTGTCACCCAGGCTGGAGTGCAGTAGCATGATCTCGCCCTCCTCCCGGGTTCAAGCGATTCTTTGCTTCAGCCTCCTGAGGAGCTAGGATTATAGGCGTGTGCCACCACGCCCAGCTAATTTTTGTATTTTTAAGTAGAGATTGGGGTTTGCCATGTTGGCCTGGCTGATCTTGAACTCCAGACCTCAAGTGATCTATCCACCTCAGCCTCCCAAAGTGCTGGCCTTACAGGTGTGAGCCACCCCAACCAGCCTATTTTTAGTTGATATTTGTATATGGTGAAAGGTAGGGGTCTAGTTTTATTCTTCTGCATATCCAATTTTCCCAGCTGTTTCCTGAAGACACTGTCCCTTCTCCAATTTTATTCTTAGCATCTTAATGAGTTTGCTGCAAATGCATGGATTTATTTCTGGGTTCTCTATTCTGTATAACTGGTCTGTGCATCTGTTTTTATGCCTGTACATGTTTTGTTGGTTGCCACAATGTTGTAGTGTGTGTATGTATACACACACGCACACATATATATGTTTGTGTGTGTGTATATATATTAAGAGACTAAGAGATTATATATATATATATAATATATACACATATATATATGTTTTTAAGAGACTGAGTCTCACTCAGTTGCCCAAGTTGGAGTGCAATGGAGCTATCACAGTTCACTGTAACCTCAAACTCCTGGCCTCAAGGCAATATATAATATCAATATAGACATCTATCTACCAATGCAATTATAAAATATAATTTTTAACTTTTTAAGGGGAGAAAGGGGCACACAAAGGCGAAAGAAGCTAAGATCTATGAATGCCATCGTGGGCGTTGCTTACTGAAACGGTGGCTTGACAACAGTTGTGGCAATATTTAGCCTTCACAGAACTGTGCCTGAAAAATTTCCTTGTAGTTTATCTTCGTGAGAAAATAACAGCATTTTCCCATTCACAAAATTACTTTTTCCACACTTCTCATTGTGTCTCTTTGAAGACTGACAATTTATTATTCTTCATAAAAAGAGAGGGTTCTAATCTCAAACACAATATGCTTCTGCTTCACTCTGGAACAAAATCAGCACATGCGAGCAAAGCAGGGCCTCGAGCTGTGGCCTCAGCCCTGCTTCCGCGCCTCAGCCCTGCTTCCGCGCCTCAGCCCTGCTTCCGCGCCTCAGCCCTGCTTCCGCGCCTCATTCCTGCTTCCACACCACAGCAGGAGGGAAATCTCACTACTGGTTTGTTTGAGGCACTATATCCCTCCGCTGTCATTCATCAATATGTCTCTTTCCCCGAGAAAATGATAAAATTATGTCTGCCAAGCATCCAGCGAAGCCCTGTATTCTAAATCAGGTACCAAATACAAAAGGGAAGAGATAAATTTCTAAAAGGACAATGTTTTCCTCTTAATAAGCAAGCATCATTAACATCTTTCAGCTCCAGGGCTGCGGTTTTAATTTCATATTTAATTCCTTTCTCTTAAAGCAGTTCTTTTCTGTCAAATCTGTAAAATCAGATTTTTCTCTTTCTTCTTCCCTCTCCAAGTCCTTATGTATCTTACCTTGTTTATTTGTTCTATTATCTGAACTCTCGCAGAATATAAGAAATGTCACTAAAGAAGCCAAGAAAATGAGTCCTAGGCCCAGCCTGGGGTTGTGGGAAAGTCCCAGTCTAGGGATTACACGTGACATTCAAGCCAGTTTTTGAAGAATCAATAGAAGATACTCTAGGACTTAGGCCTTCATCTGCAACCCAGTGGGTCAAGAAGCTGTGTGTGTTTAACAAATAGAAGCTGAGTGTTCTGTAGACAGAGTAGTAATAACAATGTCTAACTTTTAAGGGTTGTCATAAAGATTAGAGAAAATGTACTACAAGCCCTTAGCAGAGGGCCTGGTATATAGCAGGTGCTGAAGAAAAAAGAATTATCACTAACATCAGTAGCATTGGCATCAGGCACAAAGAGCCTGTCTAACCAAAATCACTTGCATGTGTAATTTGTAAGATTTCATAAGTTGCCTCCCAATTTACAAACTGATCGCATTTAAATATCTTGCATATAATTATCTCATTTCCTTAAACTCTGTGGGGACCAGTATTTCAATCCCCGCTTTTAAAACTAAGAAAACCAAGATTTGAAGCATTTAAGTGACTTGTCCAAAACCACATACTCCCCTTTATTTCAAATCCTGTGTGATGTTGCTTGCAAGTTAGCTGATAGTTTTGAAATACCTGCTTAGCATGCATTATACATTGCATAACAGTTGTCTAAACAGTTACCCATTTGCACCATCTGCCACTTTTCTTTTCTTTTCTTTTCTTTTGAGACGGAGTCTCTCTCCGTCGCCCAGGCTAGAGTGCATTGGCGCGATCTCGTCTCACTGCAAGCTCCGCCTCCCGAGTTCATGCCATTCTCCTGCTTCAGCCTCCCGAGTAACTGGGACTACAGACACCCGCCACCACGTCCAGCTAATTTTTTGTATTTTTAGTAGAGACGGGGTTTCACTGTGTTAGCCAGGATGGTCTTGATCTCCTGACCTCCTGATCCGCCCACCTCGGCCTCCCAAAGTGCTGGGATTACAGGCGTGAGCCACCACGCCTGGCCCATCTGCTACTTTTCAATTGATTAGTTGAAGAGACTTTTTTATAACTCTCTTTCAATATTTTGTATTTCCTCTTTCCAGAGAGATACTTTAAGTCTTGGCCCTCAACACAGTATTGAGCATTTTGCTAACATGGTAGATTCTAGCTAAGGTGTTATTTTAGAGTTTACAATGCAATAGAATGAGGGTTAACTTTTTAAAATCTCTACTTCATGTTAAGTTTCTAAAATTAAATTGATATACCTTCTAATACTCTGTACTTTTACATTTCTCATAATGCCCCAAATAGATAAAGAATCTTCTTCAATAGTCACTGAACTTGCTGTTAACACTTTACTTTTGTGTTAGACATAAATGATGAACTCAGTACTTTTCATCGATTGCCAACTTCTAGCACTTACTTCATCTCCTATTATTGCTTTCTTTCTCATCTTCATTACATTTTAGGTGGGGATTGTCAATTTTCTAACATTGCTAAAATGGTTAGTCGTTCACACAATGAAACAACAGCTTTCAGTGAAAGATCTAACTGAGCATGTGAGTGGAAAATTAAGACTTTGAGGTATTACACTTGAAGAAAAATTAATCAACAACTAGAAATGAATTGCTAAATTGTAGTATGTTGGTTGTTCAATTACTGGAAGCTACTGTGAAAACTAGAGTAAGCCCTCACAATAATGTTAGATTCAACACTGGGGAAGCGTAAATGTGAAAATCACGTTGATCAGATTAAACCTATCCAGTTCGTTAAAAACAATGTACTTGTTTTATCAAAAGGAAAATACTTTTTTTTTTCAATACTCAGGAAATAAGAAGCTGTATGCAAAGAAGGAAGATAGCTAGAAAAGTCTGAGTGAGTCTTGGTGCAGCTGCTCCAATTCAATGAACTGAAGGAATAAATTAGGTGATCCAATCAAAACAGATAGAGTCACAAAGCTGAGGTAGTGAAACAGTCAAGGGCTATGCCAAGAAAACCAAGCAATAATATGACGCTGGCCCCAAAACCACAGTTGTCCCCAAAAGCTGTGTGTTCTGATTCTGTAATGCCAGCTGTATTGCACAGAGACATTGTACAGACATCTGGGGGGCTGAGTCCTGATGTAAAGAACCCGTCCTTTGACTTAAAAGGGAAAATATGAATCCTAGTGATGTATATTAAAATATGCTCAGATTGGTAGGTCTGCACGGCTCTGGGAGCCCAAGTGAGGCTCTGCGTCATGTCGGAGACTGCAGATGACTCCCTGGGAGCTCATGTCTCCTTTCACAGCGGTGGCAGTTTTATTTGCTCGTTCGATTTGTACTGTGATGCCAGTAAATATCTCAAGCTGCCATGGAAGCCTAAAACCATTTAGATTGGTTCTGTTTTCTTGGTCTGTAGGGAATTGCAAATAAAATCAGATACTTCTTCCTCCTCTTCTGTTTATTACCACAGGGGGGCTGTATATTGAGCTATGATTGTCAATTAGTTGTCGTCTGAATGGAAATATCATAGTTTTGTCAGAGGAATGCCTTGAAAGGGTCACTGGAAACACTAGTCATGCATGTTGGAATGGATGTAAGGTACCAGAGTGGAGGACTAACACAGTAAACATACTGTGGCTGTGCCCCTTGTTCTCTGGGAGGGACATTAAAGTCATCTGTCGCGGTTAAAGCAAGACATTTTCAGGCTGAGGCATTAACCATACTCTCCCATGTGTCATATATGTATTATATTCTTTTTCTCTGGTATTTTTCCTATTCTGGTTCATTTAAGGTAGCCTTTTCTCTGCCCTTTCTCCTGCAAAGAAGAGTTCCCCTTATTTTCTAAGGTAGTTCTTTAGCTAACATGCATTTATCCATTGCCTGACTCGCTATAAATAGTTCAGTTTTACACGCTTGCCAGAATGAAACGCAAACAGGCACACATTCTGTAACTCAGTATATTTTCTCAAGCCTTGCAGGGATTTCAGGCCCACACTGTGTTCTTTCATGTATTATTTTACTTACTCACCCATATTTTTCTGCATAATTCAAAATCACATACTTTCAGGTACCCGTGTGAGAATTCTGGCATTACTGTCACAAACCAAAACCTTGTTAAAGGAAACTTTTGCTCTCTATTAGATAAATATAATTTTAAAAAATTGTTTGGCTTTAAAAAAGTGACTCTTGGTTTCATATTCCAGGAATGCTGTAAATCAGGGTTCACCAAACTTTTTCTGTAAAGGGCCAGATAGAGAATATGTTCACCTTTGTGGATCACAGGTCTCTGTTTCAGTTACTCAACTCTGGTGTTGTACTGAAAGGCAGCTACGTAAATGAATGAGCATGACTATTTTCAATAAGACTTTATTTATGGAAATCAAAATTTGGATTTCATATTGTTTTTACTTATCACAACATATTATTCTTCTTTTGCTATTTTCCCAACCATTTAAAGATGTAAAAATTATTCATAGCATGTAGACCTCACACAAATAGAGAGCAGACCAAGTTTGGCCCATGGGCTATAGTTTGTTGACCCTTGCTATACATTTAAGTTTTTTTAATTAGACAAAGGCTATGCTACACAATGACACTAGCGATGCAACACTGTAGCTACATGGATAAAATGTTCATTTGCTATGAAAAAGCTGGAAGATCACCAATAAATCTCTGAGGATTAACAGCAGAATATCAAGGAACTACTTTTAATACTTTCAACCTCTTGCGCTATATAAATGTTGTGTGCAATTGCTTGAATTAATCATCAGGGAACTTTTATGGATTATAACCAGTGACTTTACTATGGTGCAGAGGTTTTGGAATTAAACTTCTGAAGTTATGTAAAATCCTAATAATTCATTAAGAAGGGAAAACTTTGTCAATAAATCAACTACTTCCACTTTCCTGCATCCCCACTTCCAAAACTTTGATTTTAAGGGAAGGGATTCTTTATTTTAATGATGGCATCTCTCTTCTGACTTAGCTATATCGTGGAGCCATAAGGGAGACTGAGCAGCTCAATACAAGATTGATAGCTTGATTACAGCATGATTAGCCTAATTGTTCCTGTGACTAATAATATGCATTTCATTTGCAATTTTTCAGCTGGTATCACAGTTCATGGCCAACAGGCATATTTCTAGATTATAAGGGATAACAGTTTTGAAAACTGCCACAATATCCACAAGATAATACCTAAAAAATAAGGCCATACAGAATCCTACAAGCACAATTCATGATTGTTATATAAACAATAAAACCATTTGGAGAAAATGGACTCCATAAACCAAGACAGTTTGTTTCTAGACAGGGTTTATTTAACATTATATAATTCATACAACACAACCTTCATCTTTGCTCTATTCCAAAAAAGCAAAGAAATTGGAGCTAAGCAGGCATATACATTTCCTGAGTATTCATGGCCCATTTGTAGTCATTATCATTGGGTGACGTGACAATTGCAGACAAACTGTGTGTCTATCTGCACTTGCTTTCAACATTGGAATAAATGATGATCAATTTCTTCACTCCCATTTCTCTACTTTAAGGCTATCAATTATTTCTTAAGCTTATAGCTTTTATATTTTCCTTAAAACTCAGGTCTGATGATGTTATTTATTTGCTCCAAAAATTCAACATCCAATCACTTAAATAAAGTTCAAACATCTTAGCCACTTGTTCAAGTGTCTCAATAATTTGACTTCCCCAATTAACCACCTTTAATTTTTGCAGTAGTTTTTTCTTACCATTCTTTCACAATTATTAAGTGACTCTTCCACAAACTAACCTTCTGCCCCATTTCCTCCATGTCTTTGATCCACTTGGTTACGTTAGGGCAGCTTGCAATACCCTTCCCTTTCATAGCTGCCTGTCCACATGCTATTCATCTTTCAAGGTCCAAGTCAAAGCTCAACTTTTCCAATAATTCTTCCCCAAAACTCAAAGTTTTCTTTATGCTTTTCTTCCTTCAGAAAACCATGGGTATTTACAGATTGCCTTGGAATTGAAGGCATCATTTATATATGTCTCCATTTTCTTCTAGACTCTAAGACAATGGAAAATCACATGTGAACAAGGGGTCATGATTTCTAGAATGTGGAAGGAACCATCATTCCAGAATCCATTGTCATCATTGAAGAAGTCAGGCCCTCATTCAAGATCATGTGTTATCAGAGACCGCTGAAGAGAAGTACATGGTACCTTGAAGTGGTTTTAATTAGATCAAGAAACTTTATGAGGCAGTGGGGTAGAAACTTGGCAGAAAACTCCTGTAATTACAAAACTTCCAGCTATTTTCTATGTACAAGAGCTAAAGACTGAACACCTCTTTGCTTCAAAGGTTTTTTTTAAATTTTATTTTTGGTAAAAGATTGCAATCTTTCATGTGTGCAGGGGGTGGGGGAGGTTGAGTCACTTTATTTTGGTTAGGCATAGGTGAGGGCAAGCCCTCTGCTGAAATGGAGATTGCAGTGACTTTCTGGCTCTGAGGAGAAAAACATTTTCATTGGAGAAAAATGAATCACATTAGGGAGAAACTATTTTCAAGGGAGCTAAATCTGAGCTGATGGGAAAGATAAACAGTGTGGGAGAGCACATCATTCTTCACACTTCTTCAGATAACCCAGATTACTCTAACAATACAAAGACTGGCAGCTTTGGAAACTCTGAGACACACTATTTTGATGTTTACAATGGTGTTCTCACAATGGTCAGTCAACAATATCTGTGGATCTGCAAGCAGATTTATAGCCAAAGAGAATGGACAATAGGAGCTGAAGATAAAAAGCAAGATGGAAGGCACTGAATATGGATGGCAAGCTGCCAAACTAGTTTTGGTTTTATGCCCAGTTTCCTTTTGGAGACTCTAACCTTTAGCTATTAGATGCTCTGAAGAGGCTGACATTGTGCTATCAGGAAAAATGACACTTGGGTCTTAAAAACTGATGTGCAATTATTTTGTAGATGTATGCCACAACATACAGTTATTTAATAAGTTTTAGTTAATGAAATTTTGCCAAACCTAATTTGAATTTTGAAGGACCAGAATTCTTATTTCAGTGTAATTGGCTTATATAAGAAACTTTCCATCTACCATAGTCAGACAGACTATTGACACATCTGTTAGTTTTAAGCTTAAAAACAAATATACCAACTCATCCAAGAATACAAACTTTGGCAATTTTGACATTTAAGAAGCAAACATTACACTCTACTTAATCTTAAAGTTTGCACAAAGTGTTCTTAGTACTAGGAAGAGGAGTGTCGTAATGACTACTTGTGGTATGTGTATTTACTGATATGTGTATTTATACTCTACCTTCATACCTAAAGGTTTGTAAATGAGTCTCATCTGAGACCTCAAGTTTAGACCTGTACTTTTGAAGAACAAGCATCTGTTTAGTTCCCAACATAGGTGAGATAGTGTGGGCTGCACAGTATATACTTCCACCACAGATGATGCCAAGAGCCTAGTTCCCCACCAGAAACACCATATTTGTTTTTTGAAATTCTGGTCCCATCAGATGCATTAGAATTTCTTTTTTTTTTTTAATTTTTATTTTTTTATTTTTTATTATTATTATACTTTAAGTTCTAGGGTACATGTGCATAACGTGCAGGTTTGTTACATATGTATACTTGTGCCATGTTGCTGTGCTGCACCCATCAACTCGTCAGCACCCATCAACTCGTCATTTACATCAGGTATAACTCCCAATGCAATCCCTCCCCCCTCCCCCTTCAATTCAATTTTAATTATTTAAAAATTCTGACCCTCTACTCACTTTCCCTACACATATACACATATGCACACAAACCAGGACAAACTTACTGTCATGCAGTGTTTTGTTTTATATCAGAAGAGACAATTACCTAAAATATCACTATTTTTCAAGGCTCCTACATGCATTTTTATTTCCATTTTTTTTCTGCCACTAGGCACCTAATAATAAGATAAAGAAATCTATCAGCCAGACCTCTTCATCTCTTCCACTATGCCTTTAATTTTAGTTTTAATTAGAATCAGTTTAGACTGTGTGTGTGTCTTCCCTCTAATCTTCTTTCCTTATTTTTATGTCAACCATGCATCTTAGAGAAACCATATATGTTTCTTTTTGACAGGATATTTACACACTATGAATATTCTCTTCACTTTTTTTTTTTTTAAATAGAAAATCTCTTGTTCTGTCACCCAGGCTGGAGTGCAGGGGCAGGATCATTTTGAGAACAAATTTTTTATCCAGTTACCTCTATTGTAGTCTCATTGCTTATTTTTAAAAGGGGTGGTTCTGGGGGATGGGAGAAGAGAAGCATAAGAACAATGCTGATTTTTATGATTTTTCAATCTCTTGTTTTCTGTTTGTTGAAAATACCAGTTTTGCTTTAAGGGATAGGTAAGAAGACAAGAAAGTCTGTGTTTTCCCAAATGGGCTGCTCAATAAGTATTTTCTAGCAAAGGAAAAAGCAGCTTTAGGGCTTTACTGGTGTGTAAGGGTGTCTAAATTGCCTTCTGCAGTAAGGAGGCTGTGCAGCGTTTGGCTGCTCTGGTGGGTGGCCTTCCTCTATAGTAGGTGGCATATTGCTGGAGTTAGAGCAGCCCCATTCCTTCTCCTCCTCTCCTTGGCCAGTTATTTCTTGATGAGGTCATTAAGTAAGCAGAGTCACTGATAGAGTTTTAGGTCCAACCACTTTCCAAATGCTAATTTGGATGACAGGTTATGACCTACACAGTGGCATTTTCAATGTGGGTCACTTTTGTCCCCTAAGACTCAAGCTGCCGTTAGAAATGTTGTGCATGGGGGATGGAGAGAAATGTCAGCAAATCCTTTGGCTTGTTCCCTCAGGTGCATGAGTCATGGTGGCTCAACGGAGGAGAGCCTGCATTCTTGTGGTGCTCCTGTGGCACTCCAGCAGTGCCCTTGGCCTTGACTAGCAGCTTCTGGAGTCTTGGGGCTAAAGAACTCCTCAGTGCTCCCTGACTCCCATAAGTCAGTTTGAAGGCATAGTGAAGACTAATGCTAGTGCTACTATAAGAGAATGAATTAAGATGGAGAAAATATGCAGTTTTCCCCCAATGTCTTGTATGTCTCAGTACCATGTACTTGTAAGTAGAGCCATTCCTGTAAAGCAGAGGTATTCCCAGAACATTTGACCTAAGATTGTAATTTGGATTTAGAAATGGGAGTAAGACCAGAAAAACTTGTTAGAGAGGTTTGTTTATTGTATCAAAGAATGGGGAAAGACATACTGATTTCAAAGTCATAAATGGGAGAGTGAAAATTGTGGAAGTGGAGAAAAATCATCTTGTTGATTACGGCAAAATAGGAGAAATCACTTGATTGGGACGATAGAGAAAAGCTCTTAGGAGATGCTGGAACGTATGAATTAAACTCTCAAAATAAAAATTGATAGAGAAAGAGGAGATTTTGTTTATAATTAACAAAATATTTCATTCAGAGTGACTGAAACAAATAATTAAATATTACTTATGAATGACATTAGGGACATATGTTAACCACTGCTTTGCCACCTCTGCCCAGACAGACGTGGTTTGGTTTAGAGGCCTTAGTGGTTGTTTTGGAGATTTGAGTTTCATGTTTATTTATAAAACCACAGCAGTAGTGCTGTGCTGTGAATGTCCAATACACTAGCAGCCAGTTTCCCAAGTGAGTTCCATGCTTCTGACAGAATCCAGATGTTTTCATTTCTTCATGTTACCAGAGATTCAGGTTTGATCAAGAAAGAAGTTACCAATAAGCCTATTGAGAACCCAATGTCTGAACAGCATTATTATTTTCATGGTAAAACTTCTGAGGCTTGATGGACTATTCTAGGATAAAAGGGAGAGGAAAAATAGTAAGTGTAATTTGGATACACTCAACTCCAAGCAGAAGCATAATTATTTTATCTTATTTGTGATGAGGAGCATGTGATGGGAATTGATTTCCTGGTTTTCCATGGGGTTCAAAATAGAAAAATAAACATATGCACATTCATTAGAATAATTATCTGGTGGTACTGTTAATGATCTTTATTTAGCAGATGGAAATAGAATTTTAGACCTGCAAATATAAGAGTCAGAATTCTAGAACATAAGAGCTCAAAGAGAACTTTGAGATAATTTAACCACACTGAAGTCCAGGGAAGTCAACTGACACTTAGATTCACATAGCTAGCAGAGAAACAGCCCAGACTTGTTGAAGGATATGTTTAGAGCCCATTGTACACAGATTATGAATTAGCAAGTCTTTTTATCCTCTTCATTTTCGTTGAATTGTATCTGACGTGAAGGGAATGATCATGAAGCATTAAGACAAAATGAGTAAAGTGAAGAGCTGTGCATTTTGCTTAGTCTATTTGTGGCACCTATGTACGGTTTGGTGTGAAAAGAGGTTGAAACTGGTATCTAAATTGAAATCTTTCGCTATCCATTGCAAATAATAAGTAGTTGATTATGTAACCACTGTGGAAAATTGTATTTTCCTAAGTTGGCAGTAACAATATCTCTCATCCCATGGTTTACAATGTGACCTTACCACTCCCCTCATCCTCATACCTCCTCTACTCCTCACCCTCGACCTCTGTCCCTGCCCTGCCTACACTTGGGTGGTCCTTTGTGACTCCTGGGTGAAAATGATGTATAACTTTGGAGGCTAGGGTCACACAGGGAGATACTGATCTCACCTCTATTTTGGGATGCTTGCTTTTGGGATCCAGTCACTATGCTGCAAGGGAAGATCAGAACACCTAAAGATGCCACTGATAGGTGTTCTAGCTGGAAACTCCTGCTGAGGTGCCATCAAACAGCTGTGTGTGTGTAAAAAATCATGTAAAATAACTCTAGCAGCCACTATCATCTGAGTGCAGCTGCTCACGTGACCCTGTACAAGAATTGCCTAGACAAGCCCCATTTCCCTGCCAAACAATGAGAAATAATAAGACATGACTGAAGTTATTTTAATTATTAAGGTTTTGAGTTGGTTTGTAGAAAGCAATAGATAAGGAGAATACTACTCCTAAAAACAGAAAGGAAGAAAGGTAGGTAAAAGCAAGTTATTAATATTCTTTAAAAGACAAAAAATAATTTGGAATCAATCAGACTCACATTCTACAGTACAAAACAAATTGATTTCAAAGAAAATGTGAACTATTACCAAAGCTCATAAGGCTCCAGCAAAACCCATAGATAAGATAACATATAATGGGGTGGGGGTCAACAAGATTTTCTAAGCTTGAAATGGGAAATTATGTAAACTCAACATTATTGCATATACATCTCTCTATTTGGCTTAAAAAAATAGGCAAGATGACCTTATGCATCTTTTCCACCTCTAACTTCCACCATTCTATCTTCATCGTGTGGGTGTTCAGTTTGCTGAAAAAGCCAGATTTCAGAACAGCTTTCTTTCAGAAATGATGTCTTTAAAGTTAAGGAAAAAAAGCTTGCCACACTGTAGAAGTGGCAGCTATAAAAATAGACATAAAAATAAATTGAAAATTCATAACAATTGTGCTGAAAAAGACGCACTGGGAATTGAATTACAAAGTAAAATGAACAAAGTGGGCTTTTGATTAAATGAGTGCACCAAAGTATTTACAGTATGATAATATGTTGGAAATGGCTAGAGATATTGCAGAATAAATGAAGAAAACACTACGAGTATAGTGCTAGGAAAGCACCATCTCAAAGCATAAGGCAAGGGTCAGAGAGCTGGGTTAATTCTGTGCTTTAACAGAAAGAACACTCAAAATTGTGCTTAGAAAATGCAGAAAAAATGGGAACACAATATGTCAAAAAAGCTTTGTACTAATAGGAGGATACTAAGGTAGAAAACCAAGGGATTTGGACCAGGTTGTGTAAGATAAAAGTACATTCCTTTCCTTGGCGTGTATCCCACCCCCGCTGTCCTCAGACACATATCAACACCATACGTTCTTAAAGAGCAAAAGTGACTCCATGTTCCTCACTTACATCTGCACAGATGGCAACAATTATTCATCAGTTTCCTAACAGTTTATCTTCTCTTTCTAAGCAAAGGTTGGAGACCTTAGTTGGACTGCAGTTCTAATAATATTTAGGATTTCATTGATGTTCCTCTACTAGTAACTATTTTTGGCTAGCTTAACATCTACTCAGTGCTGCAAAGTATACAGAGGTCTAAAGCCTATAAGCAACTTCTGCCTCGTTAAGGAGACAGAATTAAATTAATATAGAATAATGAGTGCTGGAAAAGCCTACACCATGTTAATAGAAAGAATGCACTGGATAGGAAGTTTGAAATATGGGTGAGAAATGACAGACTGAGAGAGCAAGACATTCTTGACAAGTGCCATGCTTTATACCTGGTACATAGTAGGTGCTCTAGAAATATTTATTGAAAAATTAAGCAAGTAAGGCAAAACATCTGAAAAGGGGACTTAAAACTGTGATAGGGAGTAGTCCAGCCTGGCTAGAGAAGTGAAGGCAATGTTTGATGTCAAGGAAAATCCAGATAAAGGAGGCCTGGAAGGAAGGTGATACGTTCATTTTCTATGGTAGAAAAACGGAAATCAATAAAACTGCCTGATACTCAAGAGAGATTACTCTGACAGCAGAATGTGATATGGAACAGAAAGAGAAACTAAATGAGGTAGCATCAATTTCAGTTCTTTCCTGCCTTGGCAGGCTCGTTGTGAATGTTTGCACTTTGTGCTTAGCAGAGAAAACAACCTCAAAGCAAGATGTGCGTTGTGGAGGAGAGAGTGAGGCTGCTGCAAGAATGTTAGGAAGCACAGCTGGAACTGGCTTTGTGGTTATTCTATGTGGCTGGAAAATGTTGATGTGTAGGCAATTCATTTTGAACCAAGACTTCTAGAAAAATCTCATGAGAAGGCATATGAAATATAGCCTTAGAACTCAAAGGATGAACTGCACTGGAGCTATTGCAGCACAATTGTAAGGAGTATACCCTCTTTATATCATGATGAGTACCAAGAACCAGGTTTTCTTGTCAGAAGAGAGAGGCAACCATATACCTATATTTACCTTAGACATGAGGAACACACCTTACTTGAAAAAATAAACAAGAAAAACCTTTGGTATGATAATTCCTACATTAAATTTTTTGCATCTTGGTTGATTCATTAAATGTCTGTTATTGGGAATAAGAATCTATATCTGTCATTTCACTGGAAATACAGCAATGTATTTTTGTAAGGATTTGAGATAGACTGCTTGGGTTTGAGTCTACCACTTACTAGTCCCGTGACTTTAGGCAAGCTATTTAACTTCTTTGTTCCTCCATTTCCTTATCTGAAAATGAGATAATTCTAGAAGCTTCCATACAGGGTTATTAGGCAGATTAAACGTTATTAATTACATATGAAGTGCTTAGATTAGCGTATAACTCCTAGGTGGTGATAAATATCGGCTATTACTATTACTATATTAACTTTGTATTTTCTGTGTCTTTCTGCCTAAGGAAGAAACTATTACTACCAATTTTTCTATGGTAGAAAACATAAATGGCTGGTACTAAGTAACATAGTGAATTATTTGATGGCATTCAGAAAGTTTTCCCTTCTCAAACCCTTCTGGTAAAGAGAGTCATATTTTTACTTTTCTGGAACAATGCTTAAAAAATACACTTACTGAGTTGAACAAAACAGAATCATAAATATATTAGTTGCATTTTGCTTTTCCCATCTGAGAAAGCCCGAAAAATCATTTTCCTTTCCATCTGAAAGGACATCTAAAAGGAACCAGACCATACAATGACACCAAGATGTCTGTACCTGAAGTAAAATGAATCACAGTAGAAAAGGATAATGTCTGACAGGAGGCTTTAGATATTGTTTTGATTATCCAGTTATTTTCTATGTAAAAGCCACTTGTGTCTTGGAGTGGACCCTGTCATCTGAAAAGCACTTCATCTTGTTGTATTTTCAAAGATTTAAATGGAAGTTGTTGCTTTTGGGAAGCAGCCATAAGGAGAGACTTGGCTGTGTTTAAAAGCCTCAATCCATTTGTCTCCTATTATCAGTGAGTCCCTCCCTTGTGTTACAGGTTTGGCTTCCTCCAGAAGCTAATCCTAACCTGATAATCATAGAATATAAAGTCTTCAAGCATTGTATGCACACAATGTGCCAAGCATATTGTACAGTCACATGTAAGAATATTGACATGTAACTCTCAACAGCAACCTTGCAATGTTGTTATGATTTTTCCAGTCTCACAGAAGAAGAAACAGAACTACAGGGGTTAAGTCCATTGTTCAAAGTCACACAGCTGTAAAGGGAAGGAATAAGAATATTATTATCTCAATTATTATCACCAACTTCACTGGATATTTTTCTAGCCCTTTCATTTAAACTAATACAACATTTAATAAAAAATGGAAACATAGATTTCAGGGAGTCCAACCTAAACTTGGTCAACATGAAACAAGATTCAAAGACTTGTTACATCACTACCTTTTGTGCCGCCTGCGTATCGATGAGTGTTGTGTGAACTGGTCTTATGCATTTTTAGTTATATAGTAAATTCACTGAAAATTCATTCTTGAGGGCGGGGGTCCCATTTTCCCAAATTATCCTGTGAAAGATTCTTAGTTAGGCTGTAAGGTGAAAAGTGAACCCCGCTCTATTTGCAATAGTGTTAAACTATAAATGAATGCCAAAGTTAAACAAAATGGTGATCTTATATATTACCCTTCGATGCTTTTTACTGACATTTGAAATTCTAAAAATATGTTGTCTCTTGGTTCATGGGGAAAAAAAAATGGACATACCACATAGCTGTGAATCTCTCAACTGAGAGGCTCAGTTGACCAAGGTGAAAAAATTCTGTGCAGACACAATTGGCTCCTTCTTTTCCACATCACCAGCAACTGCTTTAAAGACTCTAGGAGTATATACAGCATAGGAAGAATGAGGGAGCGTTCCAATTATTTAGGTAACTCAGTTTTTTTGCTTTGATAGTATTATATGGCATCAGGATATATTTGTTATTGAAGTCTTTTTTACTTATATAACTAACTGCAGAATTCACTCTTTTCATGTACATACTGATATTCATAAAAATTGCTCATATACTGGCCATAAAGCATGGCTCAATATATTTAAAGAATTAAAGTATTACAGGCTCTGTTTTCTGACCACAAAGCAATTACGTTAGGAATGGAAAACAACCATAAAACCAGGAAATAGCAATATATTTGAAAATTAAGAAATAATCATCTAAATAGCATGTGGCTCAAAGAGAAAATCATAATGGATTACACAATATTTCATATTGAATGGTAATGAAAATAATACATTTCATAACTTATAATATGCTGCTAAATCATCTAGAGGGTATTAAAACATTTTGTTATATATTTTTTATCATGTATAATATGATGTTTTGAAATATATAAATATTATGGAATGACCAAATCAAGTTAATTAAAATATGCATTATCTCACACATTTAGCATATTTTGTGGTGAAAAAATTGGACTTACTACTTTGTATCATTCCTAAAAATAAATTGTAAATATGTCATAAATCTATGTGTAAAAATTGAAACGATAAAGATTTTACAAAATAATATAAGATGGTATCTTCATGACCTAAGAGTAGGGAATGATTTTTTAAATAGGACACAAACCCCACTAACCTTAAATAAAAGATTAATAAATTTAACCTCATTAAACTTAAGAATATCTTATCACCAAGACACAAGTGAAAGGCAACCTAGAGAGATAAAATATACATATACAACACATATAATTGGCTATTAGTATACCTAGAATACATTGACTCAGAATCAGTTAAAAACAAAGAAAAAAACTGGACAGAAGTCACAAAAGAGGAAATTCAAATGACCAAAAAATGTCTTAATCTGATTAGCCATCAGATAAGTGTAAAAAAATTCCATAATGAGGTACTACTATGCACCTAGTATATTGACAAACTTTAAGAAGTCTCATAATCCTAGGGGTTGGTGCGATGTAATGGGAGTATATGTCCATTGTTGGGGGAAGTGTGAATTGGTAAAACCATTCTGAACAAATGTTTAAGAGCTAATTATATTACTAGAAATTCATGATCAGCAATTTTAGTCTCAGACATAAATTCTAGAGAAAGGCATGCTTATGTATAACATACCTATTCAAGAATATTCATAACAGCACTATTGGTAACAAACCCTGGAAATAATATCAATAACCATCAACAGTAGAACAGTAGAAAAACAGTATATTTTTCATTGTATAAATAACAGAATGAATTGCACATTCACACAACAGCATTAATGAATTTTAGTGGTATAATGTTGAGGAAAGGAGATAACAGAATGCATGATTCCATTTATAAAAATTTAAAAATAGGTAACATCAAACAACATTGGTTAGGAATTATAACGTGATAGTAATACTTCAGAGAAAAATCAATAAAGTGATTATAATAAAATTCAGAATGGTGAATCCCACTGGGGATCGGAAGGACAGGGAAGAAACAGGAATTTCTGAGATACTGGTAATATATTTTTTGATCTGAGAGAAGTTTACAGAGATTTTTTTTTTTGGCTTTGTCATTAAATAAGCTGATAATTAATGTTTTAGATATTATTTAGGCATATTTATTCATTACACTATAAAATTGTTTTATTCGTGATGAATGAAATGGAATAAAATTAAACTTTATCTCAAATAAATATAAATTAAGGAAAGAATGTTCATTATACCTGTTAAAATGAGAATCACAAACTAAAACCTTTTGCACAGCGAAGGAAATGATCAACACAGTGAAGAAACAATATACGGAATGGGAGAAAATATTTGCAAACTATGCATCTGACAAATGGTTAACATCCAGAGTGTAAAAGTAACTCAAACAACTTACTAGCAAAAAAACAAATAAGCCCATTGAAAATGGGCAAAATACTTAAATAGACAATAGATGTATGAAAATATGTTCAACATCACTAATCAGGGAAATGCAGTTCAAAACCACATTGAGCTATCATCTCACACCTATCAGAGTGGCTATTACTACAAAAACAAAAAATAAATGCTGGCATGGATGTGAGAAAATGGGAACGCATACATTGTTGTTGGGAATGTAAATTAGTACAGCCATTATAAAAAACACTATGTGAGTTCCTCAAAATATTAAAAATATAATTACTGTATGATCCAGCAATCCTACCACTGAGTATATATTCAAAGGAAATGAAATCAGTATGTCAAAGAGATAAATTGACTCCTATATTTATTGCAGCACTCTTCATTAATAGCCAAGATATGGAACCAGCCTAAATCAACAGACGAATGGATAAAATAATACTTAGCCATAAAAAAGAATTAAATCTTGTCATTTGTGGCAGCATGAATGAACCTAGAGGGCATTATGCTAAGTGAAATAAGCCAGGCACAGGAAGACAAACACAGCATGATCTCACTCATTTGCAAAATTTAGAAAAGCTGATCTTATAGAAGCATGGAGTAGAATATTGATTACCAAAGGCTGGGGAGAAAAATGGCCAACAGAGACAAAATTACAGATAGAAGGAATAAGTTCTGGTTTTCGATTGCACAGTAAGGTGATTATAGTCAAAAATATTGTAATTGCATATTTCAAAATAACTAGAAGAGAGAATTTTTAATGTTCCCCAAACAAAGAAATGATAAATGTTTGAAGTGGTAGAGAAGTAAATTATTCTGATCTGGTCATTTACTATGTATACACGTATTGAAACATCATACTGTACTCTATAGTACAATTATTAGGTGTAAATTAAAAATAAAATTAAACTTTAAAAGTTTGAAGTTAAAAAAATAAGAACCAGTGATTCTATTTTGCCATTTTTTTTTTTTTTTTTGAGATAGAATCTCGCTCTGTCACCCAACTTGAAGGGCAGTTGCATGATCTCGGCTCACTGAAACCTCCGCCTTCCGGGTTCAAGTGATTTTCCTGCGTCAGCCTCCCAAGTAGCTGGGCTTACCGGTGTCCACCATCATGCCTAGCTAATTTTTGTATTTTTAGTAGAGATGGGGTTTCACTATGTTGGCTGGGCTGATCTCGAACTCCTGTCCTCGTGATCTGCCCACCTCAGCCTCCCAAAGTGCTGGGATTACAGGGGTGAGCCACCGCACCTGGCCTTACTTTGCTAATTTTTAATAGAACTTTGCAATTTATAAAAATACTATTTCGTGTCCTATGGGGAAAAAAAATTCATTTAACACAGTATAGCTTTGCTGAATGTCTCTGGTTTGGTTAGATAAGTGAAATAAAATATTTTATTCAGATGATATCAGATAAATTTTGATATTAAGAATTTAGATTTTTCAGTTAGTGCCTAGACAAATGATTAGAAAAAAAAAAACAACAACAAAAAGAGATGCACTATCAAAAACTTAAGAAAGCAGGATATTTTAAATAATAAAAAGTACTTCTAAGTGTTCGTTGGCATTCACTTAATAACTCATAGTGCCATAAAAAATGAATCACTTCAGCTAGCATTCTTATTCTTCCTAGATGTATAATAAAGTAGAATGAAGAACACATCACTAGTGGAATTTGCCAATGTTTATTTGTTTATCAACATATATAATCAAAAAGTATTTATTGAGTGAATTATATGTATTCTGTACTGTTCTAAGTGCTGTGGTTAGAGCTATGGATAAAACAGTCAAAAACCCAGTCACCCCTGAAGTTTGCATTCTTGTTTGGAAAAGAGGTAATCAACAAATAACTAAAATCATGTCAGGCAATGATAAGTACTACGAGGACAAAGCAGTATGGAGGGGCAAACTCAGAGTGAGGATGCAAATTCAGGTAAGATGGACTGCTGAATGCTGGTCTTCGTGCAGTCAGTTTGTTGGTTTGCTGGGTGGGTGGAGGAAATTCCTGAGAAAGCAAATGAATTTCCCAATGTTGAGGAAGTCTTTTGGAGTCTGGAAGATTGGGCACTATTCAGGTTTGGGGCAGTACAAAATCTGCTTATGGGGAACATTTCTATTAGAGCCTCAAATAAACCTGAAGATATAATGAAATAATTCACAGTCCCATTTTAAATTTAGACTTTCCATAAACTAGTTTCAAATCAGAGGTTGTGGGTCTCATTTATATACTCACATAAAGCCATGAGCTTTTTATTTGCTAAGGAAAGTAGCTTAGAAGTAGCATATAACTCAGGAGTGAACTACAAACTTTTTTGTCCTAACTCTTACTGTTGAGATTATTTCTAAATAATATATTTTTTTCTTATTCCTGACTGAAAAAGAACAGGAAACTGAGATAATTAAATGTTTTGTAGGGATGTGAGATCCTCATATGATGTAACATGATTTTTCATTTTATTGTTTTAGCTTTAGAATTTGGGAATACATGTGCTTGTTTGTTACATGGATATTACATGCAAAAGAGAGGGGGTTGGGGTTCTAGAGTACCCGTCACCTGAATATTGAACATTGTACCCAGCAGATAGTTTTTCAGCTCTCATCCTTATCTCACTAGACCTCGTCCCTTTTGGAGCCCCCATAGTCTGTTATCTCCATTTCCCCCCAATCCCCATGTTGATCAAATATTCTCTCCATTTTTATGTCCAACTGTACATGTTGTTTAGCTCCCACTTGTAAGTAAAAGTATATAATATTTGATTTTCTGCTTCAGAGTTAACTCACTTAGGATAATGTCCTCCAGCTCCTTCCATGTTGCTGCAAAGAACATAATATCATTCTTTTATTGGTTGCATAATATTCCATAGCATACACATCTATATATACACACACATACACACATATCTATACACACAAATACATGTTTGTGTGTGTATATATATCTCTCTCTCTCACATTTTCTTTATTCAGTCAACTGTTGGTGGATACTTAAGTTGGTTCCATGACTTTGCTATTGTGAATATTGCTCCAATAAGCATGTGAGTGCAGGTGTCTTTTTGATAAAACTATTTATTTTCCTCTGGGGAGATACCCAGTAATGCGATTGCTGGGTCAAATGGTAGCTGTGTTTTAAGTTGTTTGAGAAATATCCAAACTGCTTTCTACCATGGCTGAAATAATTTACATCCCCACCAACAGAGTATAGTTTTCCTTGTAGAGATCTTTCTCCTCCTTGGTTAAAGGTATTCCTAGGTATCTTACTGTAGCTATTGTAAATGTGATTGAGTTATTAATTTTGTTCTCAGCTTGAACATGATTCACATATAGAAATACTACTGATTTTTGTACATTGTTTTTGTATCCCGAGACTACTAAAGTTGCTTATCAATTCTGGGAGTCTTCTAGAAGAGTCTTTAGGGTTTTCTAGGTATATGGTCATGTTGTCAGTGAACAGAGATAGTCTGACTTCTTCTTTTCCAATTTGGATGCCTTTTATTTCTTTCTCCTGTCTGGCTACTCTGGATATAGGACTTCCAGTACTATGCTGAATTAGAATGGTGAGAGTGGACATCCTTTTCTTGTTCCAATTCTTAGCGGAAATGATTTCAACTTTTTCCCATTCAGTATAATGTTGGATGTGTGTTTGTCATAGATGACTTTTCTTATTTTCAGGTATGTTCCTTTGATACCTAGTTTGTTGAGGATTTTTTTATAAAGGGATGTTGAATTTCATAGAGTCATTTTTCTACATCAATTGAGACGATCATATAGTTTTTGTTCTTAACTCTGTTTATGTGGTGAATCAAATTTATTGATTTGTATATGTTGAACAATCCTTGCATCCCTGGATTAAAGCCCACTTGCTTATGGTGAATTACCTTTTTGACACACTGTTGGAGTCAGTGTGCTAGTATTTTTTTTTTTGAGAATTTTTTCATCTATATTAACCAGGGATATTGTCCTGCAGTTTTTTTGTTTTGTTTTGTTCTTGCCTGATTTTGGTATTAAGGTGATACTGGATTCATAGAATGAAAGTATAATTGACCTATTTCCTTAGTTTCCTCTCAAAAATTGCCATCACATTTTTAAAATTATTATTATTATTATACTTTAAGTTCTAGGGTACATGTGCATAATGTGCAAGTTTGTTACATATGTATACTTGTGCCATGTTGGTGTGCTGCACCCATCAACTCGTCATTTACATCAAGTATAACTCCCAATGCATTCCCTCCCCCCTCCCCCCTCCCCATGATAGGCCCCAGTGTGTGATGTTCCCCTTCCCGAGTCCAAGTGATCTCATTGCTCAGTTCCTACCTAGGAGTGACAACATGCGGTGTTTGGTTTTCTGTTCTTGTGATAGTTTGCTGAGAATGATGGTTTCCAGCTGCATCCATGTCCCTACAAAGGACACAAACTCATCCTTTTTTACGGCTGCATAGTATTCCATGGTGTATATGTGCCACATTTTCTTAATCCAATCTGTCACTGATGGACATTTGGGTTGATTCCAAGTCTTTGCTATTGTGAATAGTGCCACAATAAACATACATGTGCATGTGTCTTTATAGCAGCATGATTTATAATCCTTTGGGTATATACCCAGTAATGGGATGGCTGGGTCATATGGTACTTCTAGTTCTAGTTCCTTGAGGAATCGCCATACTGTTTTCCATAATGGTTGAACTAGTTTACAATCCCACCAACAGTGTAAAAGTGTTCCTATTCCTCCACATCCTCTCCAGCACCTGTTGCTTCCTGACTTTTTAATGATTGCCATTCTAACTGGTGTGAGATGGTATCTCATTGTGGTTTTGATTTGCATTTCTCTGGCCATCACATTTTGTTTTGTCCTCCATAGCTACTGAGTTCATCTGGATATAGGAGAGTGATAATGTAAAAGAAAGTAGTTATAATTCATAGTGAATATTATCTGTTGTGTGACTTTGAAAGACATCAGGAGTTTCTTTAGTTAAACAAAATTTTCTAAATACTTGAGACTGAGTAAGGCTGGGCTGATCAAAGCTACAAATGGAAACCAAAAAGGCTCTTCTGAACTAGATTATGGGAAGTGTTCTATTGGGAAGCTGAGAGTTGTACAGATCGTGCACTATACATCAATGACTCAAGTAGCTACCCAGTTTCTCTCCTCTCTGCTCTCCGTGGGTCCCATTGCTTCCCTGGTGAATCCCAGCATGATTTCTTAAATAATCCAATTAATGTTAGTACTTACTTGGTGCTTTATTTCCTCTATGTGAGAGAAGTGCACACTGTCTGCTTCTAGTCAGCCATCTTGAGCTGGAACCACACCATTGTTTTAAATAGCATTCAATAAATCTTTTGATGTGATAGTGCAGTAAGCTGAATATGTAACAGGTTCAGAATTTCCTCTGAAATGTGTCAAGATGATCTTTTTTTTAATGTGCCTCTCTCTCCTAAAACTGGAATACAGCAAATGAAACTAGACAAATAAATGAATATAAGTATTTTCAAAGTCTGATTGAGTAAAGAGTAAAAAGTTGAGGCTAACTTGTGGGGCCTAGAGGCAATGCACATACATGTTTAAAAACTTTTTAGATTTCATTTCCTTTTTAAGAAATATTCAGATTAATATCTTGACATCTTCATTGGAGGCTTTTATAACTTAACTGGAAGTCTAAGTTAAACTAAATTCCTTTAGATGAAATTAAATCCTGTTTGTACTTTTTTAGTACTTAATGAAGACTTACACAACCAGAAAGAAATAATTTCAGTAATTGAATACATTCTTGAATTTATTAAATCGACTAATCTCTATTTTTTCAGTTGCCTCTCAAAAATTGCCATCACATTTTGTTTTGTTCTCCTTAGCAACTGAGTTCATACTGGATATAGGAGAGTGATAGTGCAAAAGAGAAGTGGTTACAATTCAGCTTACATATGTTGGGCACTATTAACCTTGTACGTAGCTGCTTTGATTTGATGAGAAAATATCATAATCATTGGGCCAAGAAAGAAAGAAAGGAACCGAATAGCTACAGCTCTCAGTATAAGAACATGTTTCTCAGCATTGAGGATGTCCCCTGGGATACAAGAATAATGGAGACTCTGCAGGCCTGGGGAACTTAAAGGATCTGCTTATGCAAAGCAGTTCCATTTGAGCACACATGAGCAAGTGGTTTTTGCATAAACTGCTACCGTTTCTGGATGGTTTTTCCACTTTGGCTCCCTATGGATGGGTTCTATGAGACCATCTTCTCATACTCCAATACCTCAGAACAGCTCCTTAGTCTTTGGAAAGAGATGCATATGGAGAGAATAAATCTTAACTCATGGCTTCTGTTAATGTACTGGGAGGTGAACAATTGCAAGTTATTCAATTAATATGTAACCAAGAACCTGGAAATGTGTCAGCATGGAATTCAAGATTGTACTGTTAATTGAAGTCTTGCATTTTGCTCATACCTACAAATTAAAACTCTTCAGTTAAGGCATTTGAAGATAATAGAGAACAAAATCCAACTGAAAGGAAAGAGATGTTTTCCTCAGCCACAGCAGTAGGCATATTACAACATTTGGACAATGGATTTGGCTTTAAGCTTTCGTATAGCTGGGAGTGACTGTGGGGTTCTAGAGTTTTTGGTTTCTGACAACAGAAAACAAACAAATTTATTTGTAGCAAAAAATAATTCCTAAATTGAAATGGCAGCAAGAATCTATCATATGTATAGTGGCATCATAGGTCCTAACTTGGTCTAAAAAAATCTTTTTATCTATGTGAAAACTGGTGCTTTGAGAAACTAATTAACAATGAATGAAAATATTTGTACCTATTCTTGGTTATTTCTCTGTGAGGGATTTCTAAAGATGTATGTAACAAGGAGAAAACACTGATTTGCTAATAAGGTAATGCGAATTTTGGAGTTAGATGTGACTTTATGAACTAGATAGTCAAATATCCTTGATTCCCCAGATGAAGAAACTAAGACCCACAGAAGTTGAAACAACAAGAAAAGACCAGAAGTTAATAGAAGAGGTCAGAAGAGTAACAGGATCGTGAAAAGGGCTTTTCTATTTAGCACAATTCTGGGAGAGTGAACTCCAAACACAAATCTCTCTTGACATACCCCTAAAATCCTCTAAATGTACCCAATCAAAATGGTCAGTGCTGGGCATGTTGGCTCATGCCTGTAATCCCAGCACTGTGGGAGGCTGAGGTGGGAGGATTGCTTGAAACCAGGAGTTTGATACCAGCCTGGGCAACAAAGTGAGGAACAATCTCTACAAAAAAATAAAAATAAAATACCCAGGCATAGTGACAAAGCACCTGTAGTCCCTGCTTCTTGGGAGGCTGAGACAAGAAGATTGCTTAAGCACAGACATTAGAGGCTGCAGTAAGCTATGATCATACCACTGTACTTCAGCTTGGGTGACAGAGTGAGAATGTATCTAAAAAATAGTGTGTTGGGTTTTTAAAAATATATGTATATAAAATAGAAAGCAATTAATTATTAAGCACATTACCACCACATTTAAGTTGTCAATAAGACATTTGCTATCAAAATGTGAAATTCTTTTTTTTTTTTATTATTATACTTTAAGTTCTAGGGTACATGTGCATAACGTGCAGGTTTGTTACATATGTATACTTGTGCCATGTTGGTGTGCTGCACCCATCAATTCGTCAGCACCATCAACTCGTCATTTACATCAGGTATAACTCCCAATGCAATCCCTCCCCCCTCCCCCCCTCCCCATGCAAAATGTGAAATTCTTAAAACAGGCCATTACACAGAGCAATGACGTAAAAGGACTAGAGATCTGAGAAGACCACCTTTGTTGGAGGAGAAAGTTAGAAATAGAGAATCAGTATCACTTAGAATGAGATTGAGAGCAAATGACAGTCTCCAAGTAAAGCCTTTGTTAGAATAATCGAATTTGATATTCACATAACTATCACCATGTGGCTGCAGGTCTGCAAGTATAATAGAGAGGGAGTGTCAGAAGGGACTGAGTAAGGATAATTGCGCTAATTGTTTTCAATTGAATCCACATGATTTAATTACCTCCCACTGGGTCCCTCCCATGACTCGTGGGGATTATTACAATTCAAGGTGAGATTTGGGTAGGGACACAGAGTCAGACCATATCAGGGAGTTTGTCTATATTATAAAGTCATGAGACCGGTGTTCTTTATGATCACCGGATATATCTTTAGAATGAGTATACATGTATTCTAATAAATCCACTTAGAAGAAAAATATTCATCTAGTGAGGCAAGTAGGTTAAATTAAAATATTCTCAGCACTTTAGTATGAAAGAATTGATTCTTGACAATGGCTAATTAAAGTTATTAATCTTCAAACAATTTTATTTCCTTATAAATGTGGGCCTAAGAAAGAAACATGTTTAGTGTTACAACTGCAGGGTCAAAATCAGCAATTTGAGTTTGGTTGTCATTCAGACAAAAACTTGGAGGACTTTTTGTTGTGAATCTACAATCAGGGAAGAACCACAGGATGAAGAATTTAGTGCAGGTTAGGTAAGTTCACACATTTTAGAGTCCAGTATATCTTGTACAAAGTTGGGGTGCAAGTACAAACTGAGACTACGAGTGCTACATGAGGTGAAAACATAAGAAAGCAGAAAATATATTTTTAAAAGCGAAATTGCCAACTATTCCATGCCTCGTATCTATTCTTGCAAGAGATAAATCTGCATGAGCAAAAGATGGGAGCAGACCCTCTCTGCATTAATTGCTCAAAAAGTAGACTTAGAGGCCCTAATAAAGAAGTTGTAGACATCTGAATTCTATAGGCCTAATGAAGATTTTCCTTTACCACCTGATTTGTATGAGCAAGAAATTTGGAAGGAATGAATGATAAACAGTTGTCCTACGGCTATTTGTGAATAACAGAAACATATTCAAATGAATTTATTAAACAAAAAATGAAGAGGTAATTAGTCATCAGGATATAAGGAACACAAGGAGAACCTGGTGAACTAGAACCAAGAACAGAAAAGCCTTCTGGAGGAAGATCCCACTTTATCAGTAAACACTGCTTCTGGGCCGCATGGTTGCTCATTTCCACTTCCCTTTGTGGGTCACCTTTATTATCTTCTCTTTACTGATTGACCTTTATTCACCACGTGCACATGGCCAAAGTGGCCACCTTCGCCACCCCTAACTGGTTTTTCTCTCCCTAATCAGCCAAGATATTTAGGGGCAATGGACAAAAGTTTGGGTTATGGAATTTAAAAAAATTTTCAGGGTTGATTAGCTAGGGTGGGTGAGCTATTTGCAGTAGGCGGAGGAGACCAACAAAAATATGTGGACCCCAGAGTAGATTAGGTTACTGCATCACATTATGTCGTCAGCTAGTTACCATGTTGCCTTGTTTTCTCAAGTTAAATATACTCTAGAAAATGTTATATTGATTGTCATTCATAGCTTGTTAAGGAAGGTATTTCACCCATATATAGACTCGGGAAGGGGAACATCACACATCGGGGCCTATTATGGGGAGGGCGGAGAGGGGAGGGATTGCACTGGGAGTTATACCTGAGGTAAATGACGAGTTGATGGGTGCTGACGAGTTGATGGGTGCAGCACACCAACATGGCACAAGTATACATATGTAACAAACCTGCATATTATGCACATGTACCCTAGAACTTAAAGTATAAAAAAAAATTGAGAACAATTTCAATTAAAAAAAAAGTTTATTTAAAGTTAATTGTCAGAATTATAACACCTATTATATAAAAATGCTTATTTGGGAATAGTGCATCTGATTTCTATGGTTTTGCATTTCAGTACTGGAACAGATAATTATACTTGAAGTTCTAGGGTACACGTGCATAACGTGCAGGTTTGTTACATATGCATACATGTGCCATAATACACCAACATGGCACATGTATACATATGTAACAAACCTGCACGTTGTGCACGTGCACCCTAGAAGTTAAAGTATAATAAAAAAGAAAAAAGGAAAAAAAAAAAAAGAAAAGACTGCTGTGACAGAGCTAGCCAAAGGATGATTTCCCTTCCACAGTGTGAAATTGTTTCTAGGAAGGAGCTGTCCAGCAAGGGACTGACTATCCCAGGAGCCTGGCATCTAGGTGAGACTGTATCCTAGTTCTTGCCACTGTTGAAACACAGTGCTATTCTTAAAGCCACCGTTGAAACGCAGTGCTACTCGTTAAAGATGACAGAGCCGCTGTCAGCCTGGTCCCGTGAGTGCGTACATGAACCAGGGACATTAAGAAAATAATTCTGCTGAAGAAAATAACTTTACCATATTTTTGAAATTTATTTTCCTCCAAAGCAACGAGTGAGTCTTAACATGCAAGTAAACTTGGGAAAGTGAGAATTTGTTCTAAAATCATACTAAAGTATAAAATCACCGTTATTTAAAGTGTGGTCTGAAAATCACATGAGGACTGTTTGATGCTAGCCAGTAAGGGATAAGGAGGTTGCCCTGGAATGTAGATCAACTATATCACCAAGCACACTGTTTAGTTCAGCTAACTTTTTTTTTTTTTTTAAATAGGGAGACTGTTTGCTGAAGGAAACAATGTGTTGATTTATATTCTGACATACACACCTGAGTTTGTCATGGACCAGTACTTTGAGTAGCCTTGCTATAAATGACCCATATTAGAACTGCTATTGAAAGCAAGTTTATTTTATTCTTTAAACCAACGTAACATATGGACATACTAAAAAAAATGAATAGCATATAAAGGAGGCATAGACTGAAAAGAAAAAAAGTTTCTTTTCTCAGAACACTCATACACTGTTGGTGGGAATGTAAATTAGTTCTGCCACTGTGGAAAGTAGTTTGGAGATTTCTCAAAGAACTAAGAATAGAACTACCATTTGACCCAGGAATTTCATTACTGGGTATATATCCAAGGAAAGTAAATCATTCTACTAAAAAGACACATGCACCTGTATGTTCATTGTAGCACTATTCACAATAGCAAAGACATGGAATCAACCTAGGTGCCCATTGATGGTGAACTAGATAAAGAAAATGTGGTACATATATATCATGGAATGCTACATAACCATAAAAAGAATGAACTTATGTCATTTGCAGCAACATGAATGCAGCTGGAGGCCATTATCCTAAGTGAACTAATGCAGAAACAGAACACCAAATACTGCATGTTCTCACTTATAAGGGGGAGTTAAACACTGGGTACATGCAGACCTAAAGATGGGAACAATAGACACTGGGGACCATACGAGGGTGATGAGAGGAAAGGGAAGGCAAGCGTTGAGAAACTACTATTGGGTACTGTGCTCACTACCCAGATGATGGGTACAATACACCCCAAACCTCAGCATACACAATACAGCCTTGCCTATGTACCCACTGAATCTGAAAGAAAAGTTGAGAAGAAAAAAGAAAAAACTTCTTCTCTCCTTCATCTCACAGGTCACTCAAGTTCTTCTCCCCAAATTAATCACTATAACCAATTTGTTGTGTATCCAGAAAATATCATGGGTATAACTGCATATATAAGTATACACTTATAAAATGTACACAAACAGAATTACAGTATGCACACTCTTTGGTGCCTTGCTTTTTCATTCAATAATACGTCTTAGAAATATTTATATATTAGCAAATATAGACATATTTCATTCTATTTGAGGACTGTGTAGTATAGGTATTCCATTGTGTATGTGTATTATCATGTAAGTAACTAGCTAGTCTCTGTGGATGTATAACATGTTTCTAGTTTTTTAATATTACAAAAAATATTTCAATGAATAGAATTATACATTGAGAAAATTGTTTACTTTTGAGAGTATATAACATGGAATCTCTATGTCAAAAGGAATGTACATATGAAATGTTTACAGATGTTGTCAATTTTCCCTTCAAAAAATGGTGCCTCTATATTATATATTATTTTCCAAATGAATATGAGAATACTTTTTCTCTACCTCCACATGGAAGCTATTATTTAATGGTAACACGTTAGCCAAGCTGATAAGTGAATAAAGTTACTTAAATTTGAAGTGCTTAATTTATGAGTGTGGGTGAACTTTCTTCCCTAAAGAATTATATCACAGAAGTCCAGCTCAGGTAAACAAATTACAGGCAGAACACCCAAGGAAATGGACCGAGAACTGAAAAGTCAATGGGAAAAAAAGAGTTCTCCCTCATGGACGTAAAGGTTCTCATTTCTGTTTCTCTCTGCATATTTGCATGCTTTCTGTCTCTCTCTCTCGATCATTTTTTTTCTTCTGCTGAACAGGCACATGTCAAAGACAATAATGCTCCACAGCACCAGAGTTCAAGCGAAACAGAATGTTTGATATTTTTATGTCAGATTCCTAAAATGAGAAACTGATTGGTCCAATTGGTCTACGGTAACACACAGTATCATGAACATGGACATAGGGTCTGTTACCTGCCCACTGTGGCTTCAGGAGTAAGAGAAAGAGTGTGAGTGGTGGATTACAAATATACTTGAAAGGCCATCTATTGCAGGGATTTCCTGCAATAGTTGTACACAATGTTGACTCATCACCTAGGATTGTTCTGCCTCTTATATATTTTTTAAATTTTTAAAATTATTTAACTTTTTTGTGGGTAAGTAGTAGTTATATGTATTTATGGGGTATATGGGATGTTTTGATACAGGCATGCCATGTGAAATAAGCACATCATGAAGAATGGGGTATCCATTCCCTCAAGCATTTATCCTTTGAGTTACAAACAATCCAGTTACATTCTTTAGGTTATTTTAAAATATACAATTACATTATTATTTACTATGACCACTCTATTGTGCTATCAAATAGTCTTATTCATTATTTCTATTTTTTGTGCCCATTAACCATCCCCACCTTCTCCCAACCCCTCACTGGTGCTTATATGTTAATCTTCAATATCACATCCTATCACAGCCCATCTCCCTAGCTTTTTTTCACTTCCTAACTACCATTACAAATACGCTCTTCAAATGTAATATATGCTCTTCATATGCTATTTGACACTTCTCCTTCCTCCCTCCTCATTATTTTCTTCGCCCACACCTCTTGTTCAAATGTACAAATTGTCACTTCCAAGGTCTAAAAATTATACATGACAACGGTGAGTGTATTCAATCATCATCTTTCTTTGCTGTGCAACAGACTCTGAGCACTGCCAGAAAATGTTCTTAAAGCAAATGGATTGTACAGAGGATGAAGGTTTTAAAACTTTTATGTTTCATGTTGGGCAAGACAACCCCGTGCCTCATCCTTATTCACAATATTTTCTCAAGCCAAACTTTCAGCCTCTTCTTGAGTCTCTGACTCTAGGAAACCACCACTTTGTTACAGGGTGGTCTCTCTTAAACATGCACCCACTCATATCCTTTCTTTTGCTTAAAATAACTAAGAACTCATTTCTACACTAATTCACCAAGTCAAAAGTCCTCAGCATTTTGTACAAGACCCTTCATGGAGTGTCTCCTACTTACCTCCTGCCATGATACATTTCCATATGCACCTCCTATTTCAGCCAAACAAGTCATGGAGAGATCTCACGAAGCCCCAGTCTCTCTCACAGTACTCTGTCTTTGCACTTCGCATTTCATCGTTTTTGAATGTCATCTCTTCCTTCCTGTGTGTGATGGGCTTCTCCTCAGCCCCTCTGTACGGTCCACGAGTAACCTACTCAGAGAAGCCCTCCTGCCTTCCCTCCACTCCCAGACCACACTTACCCTATTAGAGTTAGGTTATTTCTCTTCTCTTCCACCCAGAGTGTCCTTTATTTATTTCTCTACTCCCTGTCTAGTCCCCATCCTACAACTATGCACCCTAGAGTGCAAAGTTTACATCTCAAAACCTGAAAAATAACAACTATCCCAATAATACTCAGTAAATGTTTATGGAATGGATGGACAGATGGGCTTCTAATATGAAGAACAGGACATTCAGTTTAGTTAATTGGGGGAGTTGGAGACAAGTCGGGGTGCCTATTACTCAGTATGTAATATTCTGCTCTCCGGTTTGGTAATTTCACTAAAATCAGTAACCTAAAACCAACAACAAAAAGTCATAGCCTGCTTAAAAGAGAGGAACAACCTTTCCTCAAGTTTGCTATTTCAACAATAATTTAAGAAAATCATCTTTTTACTACCTGTAGGTGTCACATGGGACTGACATTGTGGTGTCTCTACCTTCTGCCTTCCTTCATTCCCAGTAAGGAAATAAGGGAGATATGCTGACATTTTGATAGAGTGGAAATCAATACCAATATTTCCAGCATTACCTACAGAGACAGAGAGTTTTCCAGGCTGGCAGGCTTTACTGCAACTTCTGAAGGTGTTAACATGTCAAGAGAAAGACTGTGTTAACCAGAGCCAGCAGAACCTTACAGAAGCAAAGGGAAAAAGGCAGATACAAAGGAGACCGCAGGTCTGTGTTTCACAAGCACCTGGGATGTTTGTTAGAAATGTTGATGACCGGCCCCACCTCCATCCTAGTAAATCAGAATATCTGGGAATGGAGACCACAAATTTGAATTTAGCAAGCTTCTTGGATGTTTTTTCAGCCCATTAACTTGTGGAAATACTAATTCAGATATGACTTTCTCCAGAGCTGAAGGGGGAAGTGCCTCACTATGGAGAAATGAGTATACCAGGCTGAGTAAATCAGCCTGATGCCCTTTAAACTATCAGATCACAAGTCCTACTTTCCCTATTTTGATTTCATATTTACAGCATAATCTCTGACAATTTAGCTTCCATGCAACTTAACCTACTGGAGGAAATTGTGCAGGTAAAGCTCATATGGATTTTGATCCTTTTTACGATCCTTTTTATGATGTCTTCATTGCAAATTTACAAATTATCAATGGTTGTTCCATTTAATAATGTCTCATGAGTTTTTTTCCTGTGAATTGAAACTCCGAGTCTGATCAATTAGCTGGTAATTATTGAGCTATATTGAGCTTGTGAACATACAGAGCTGGAGATAGACCCTCGATTACCGCTGTGTGTGTCTTTCTTGTGGAGCATTCCTGGCCTCCTCCTAACATCTTTTCTACCCTACCTCCAACTGTCTCATCTTTCTCAAACACATAATGAATTTATGGTGGCTTTATCTGAAGAAATCAATACTCACAAAACATCTGCCCATGTTGTACTATTTTATAGAGTAGGGTTAAAAATCATGCTCCTTAATAAATTCAAAGACAGAATCTACCTTCTATCTTTCCTGTAGGGGTAAGGCCCAACTCTGAAAGAATAATGTTTAACTAGGGGTGATTTTGCCTGGTGATTTTAACCAGGAGACATTTGACAAGGTCTGTTGATATTTTTGGTCCTCACAACTGCAAGATGCTATTGGCATCTAGTGGAAGATGCCAGGGATGCTGCTAAATGCCTTAAAACACACATGACATCTCCCTACAAAATATTATTGGAATTATTGGGTAGAGTGGTAGATGGGACTCCTCTGTACCTTCTGCTCGAATTTTATACTGCTCTAAAAAGTGAAATCTATTAAAAATTATCTAGCCCCAAATGTCAATAGTACCAAGGTTGAGAAACCCTGTCCTGAAGGAAGCCATGTGAGTTCTTTCCTACTTCTGAACCTACTTTCAATTTTTATGACAATGTTAGCTATTGTAAAGGAGAGCAATTCTGTGTACATATGCTTCCAAAGTGAGTTCAAATGTACATTTCTTTTTTTTCAAATCAGAAGATGATGCTATACTTTAGTAACATATGCTGCACAACATCACCCTCAAGATGAAGCCATTTAGCTATACCACAAATATGAGCCATGCTGAGGTGAGAATGAAATTCACTTTTAAATGAACACACTTATGCCAACAGAGGTAAACTAAATTAGAAGTATGCGATGAGAAATTTGGTCTCAGAATTTGGCTATGAGGGATGACCTACTTTGTAGGGGGCGGGGGGGGTTCGTTTTTGATTTCCAGAATCTGTGTGTTTCCCTCATCACATGAGTCTTCCATACCCACACATCTTGTAGACCATATGGTGCTCTTTTGGAATGACTTTCATTTGATTTTCTCCTTTTTAGAGAATTTTTTTTTTTTTAATTTTCACTCTGTCAGAAAGTGCAGAGGTCCTCGAGGAAGGGTCTTTTGTCAAAATGCTCTTCTTAGTAGTAGCGACCTCTGATGATTCCACTAGGATTCTTAGCAGAATAATATATCTTCTGAAACAAACAAACAAACAAAACAGAAGTATACCGTACTGGTGAAGCTTAGAAAAGCATTTTATATAACTTGTTTGGAGGAAGGAAAGAACCCACTCTTCATTTGGGGTTAGGACTTCGTTAGCTTTCTCATGGGGAAAATTCACAGATTTCTTTTAGGCAGGGGTTGTGTGGTGGGGAAAATGGACAAGCACGGAGGTGAGTTAGGGGTTAAGGATGGGAGAATACAAATGTCACTTACTGAGGAGTTACTGAGTGCAGACCTCCGGGCCATGGAAGAAAGACACTTGACAAAGTCACTTGTGACCTGAGATGTTCAGCATTGAGAAAGATGAGAGAAAAATGGCTCACTACTTCTTACAAGGACCAACCCAAATATGAGGGAACTTCAAAAAATTCATGGAAAAAATGGAATTAAAAGACAAAAATTGCAAACTTTATTTTTCAACATAAGCCCCATCAAGTTCAAGACACTTTTGAAAGTGTCTTGATATCAGCCATGATATCAAGAATGACTAAATGATATCAGCCATTTAGTCCATCCCTAAAGAAATGAGAGTTAGGAATGTAGCCAAGTCAATGCCAACTTTTTTTTTACATTAGAAACTGGAGAAAAATGATGCCTTTTAAAGATGTGTTAAATATTAGGAAACAAAAATAAGTCAGAAGAATTTAAATCAAGACTGTAAGGTGAAAGCCTAATGATTTTCCATCAAAACTTTCACAAAATCACCCTTGTTTGATGAAGGGAATGAGCAAGAGCATTGTCATGGAGGAGGCAGACTCTCCGGTGAAGCTTTCCCAGGAGTTTTTCTTCTAAAGCTTGGCAAACTTCCTTAAAACACACTCATAACAAGCAGATGTTATTGTTTTTGCACCACCCCCCTGCCCCAGCTCCGGGAAAGTCAACACACAAAATGCCTTCAGCATCCACCAAAACTGCCATGACCTTTGTTCTTGGTTAATCTACTTTTGCTTTGACTGGACCTCTTCCACCTCTTCGTAGCCATTGCTTTGATTGTGCTTGTCTTCAGGATCATACTAGTAAAGCCATGTTTGTCTCCTGTTACAATTCTTCAAAGAAATGCTTCAGGGTATTGATGCTACTTGTTTTAAATTTCCATTGAAAACTCTGCTTTTTTCTGTAGCTCAAGTGGGCACAACGTTTTTGGCACTTTGCAAATGGAAAGTTTGCTCTGCTTTAATTTTTAGGTAGGAATTGTGTAAGCTGAACAAATTAAGATGCCTGTGGTGTTGGGCTATTGTTTCTGCTGTTAATTGTTGGTCCTTTTCAATTAGGACACAAACAAGATCGATTTTTTCCTTGCAAGTATATGTGGATGGTATGCCACTGTGAGCTTCATCTTCAACATTATCTCATTCCCTCTTGAAATGAGTTTTTCATTTGTAAACTGCTGATTTATTTGGGACGTTTTCCCCATAAACTTTCATAGAGCATTATTTGTTTCATCATTTTTCCACCCAAGTTTTACCATAAATTGATGTTCATGCTTGCTTTAATTTTAGCAGAGTTCATGTTGCTCTGATTGAGGCTCTTTTGAAACTCATATCTTATCCTTCTTAGTGGCTCAAACTAGATGCTGTTGAGGCAAGTTATAAAAAGCACAAGTATATTTTGGTGCAAAAAATTTTAAAATCCATGCACTTTTTCAGAATATTTGTTTTCCATGAACTTTTAAACTATCTGTTAGTATTGAAAATGCGAACAGGACAGCAGGAGAGACTCACGATTAATTAAATACAATTAAGGAGTGGAACTTACTGTACCAAAACAGAACCTGCTCACTTCCCAGAAAGCCTGCCCAGACTTTTAGTTTTCCACTCATTGGTCTTCTTCTTTAATTGTAATCTTCAGCTTCAGTGTAACACTCATTTGCAGATGAAGCTGGGCTGAAGCACCATTTTCTTCTGGCAGGATAAGACCTCTGTGTTGTCTGTTACATTTGTTGTCTGCTTAAGACCTTTCCACCGTTGTATCTGCCTACAAAATCCACAATTGGTGAAACTCCTGTTTGGTAAGTTGCTTCTCAGTAGAAATGCAATCATAGCCATTATCTGTAGGATGGCACCTTCTCTACTGTTTAGAATTTTGGATTAGTGGAAGAGTTTTCCCAGTTGATAGTTTGCTATCACCCACCCAAAGACAGACAGCCTTTTAGCCAATTTCAACATGCTGTTGCAGGCAGAGACACAAATCTGAAATCCAGGAAAACTAAAAAGCAATTTAAATCTCTTCTGCAATGGCTCACACCAGTGTCAAAAAGGGTTTATATTCATATCACAGAGGAAGTAACTTTAAAGCCTCTTTCCCCCTATCTCTCTGATTCTTTATTCAGGCATACAAGCTGCTGGGAAATTTCTCTTCTCTCTCCTCCAAAACTCTATAAACCAAGTCCATGTTAGGTTGAGTACCTCCTACCATCTTTCTTGATCTTTTAAGCTGTCTATCAAATGCTGTTCTTCTGTTCTAATCTAGATTGGTCTAGGCTTTCAAAACATTTTTCAGTTTTCCTTTATATCCATTACATGGACAAACAAAATTGGCACCTGCCAGGCAATGAGAATTTGCTACTTTTGAAAGTTATTTTAAAGATAAAAGCATAGCAAATCCATACTTTCCTCCACAAAATCACATGTACGTGCTTACAGTGACAAGGTACTCTGCACTGTGTTCTTTTTGAAGAGAAAAAGACAATTAATTCTCATGTCAAATTGTTAAAAGTATGTCTACACAGGATTAATATTTTGGTGGCCCAGGGCAGAAAAATGCATTTTAGCAAATTGCTTAGAAAGAGTGATTCCATTCTATGAATAGGTTCTTGAGGTTCTCATCGGTACTGACTGTCAAAGCTGTAGAGTTTCTTTCTTTCTTGATGTCTTAATGTAACTAATTTCTAGACAGAAAGGAAGGCATGTCCAGGCTTCTCTCAAAAAAGATCGTCTTGTTAATTCTTTCATGAGTTAATCCTGTGGGTGATTAGCAATTCAGGAGCAGGTGTTCAATTGAGCCTTTGGAGGACCTAGGCCCTTTTCAACTCAGAGGGAGTCCTAGACTGGCTAGGATTTTAGAGATAATAGCAGAACCAAGGGCTGAAAGCCTATGATGGGAGGCATTCTTTCTCACCAACTGGTGAGAAGAACAGAGTGCCTTGCTATTATGTGTGTGTGTGTGTGCGTTTGTGTGCACATGTTGTATGTATGTATTTTGTAGAGTACAGATTCACTTACCCTTTTTTTTGGATGGAGTTTTGCTTTTGTGGCCCAGGCTAGAGTGCAAATGTGCGATCTAGGCTCACTGTAACCTCTGCCTCACGGGCTTGAGTGATTCTCCTGCCTCAGTCTCCCCAGTAGCTAGAATTACAGGTGTGCATCACCACACTCGGCTATTTTTTGTATTTTTAGTAGAGATGGGGTTTCACCATGTTGGCCAGGCTGATCTCAAACTCCTGACCTCAGGTGATTTGCCTGCCTCAGTCTCCCAAAGTGTTGGGATTACAGCCACTGCGGCTGGCCTGCTTACCCTTATTACTGAAATCACAAAACTTGAAAGTGCTAAATTAAGTGATACATTTAGTACTGTAGGAGTTCAGGGATCTGGGAGATAAAAGCAAGTTGCGTTAGTTCTGGGGACAAATCAGGCCTTGAATGAGACAGGGAGAACTAAAGACTGTATTATAATCTCTTTTTTACATACTTTCAATTTTTAAAATTTGAATAAAAGTATGCAAATATTAGAAATGGGCCGGGTGCAGTGGCTCACACTTGTAATCCTGGCACTTTGGGAAGCTGAGGCGGGCAGATCACGAGGTCAGGAGTTCGAGACCAGCCTGGCCAACACAGTGAAATCCCATCTCTACTAAAAATACAAAAATTAGCTGGGCAAGGTGGCAGACGCCTGCAATCCCAGCTACTTGGGAGGCTGAAGCAGGAGAATCACTTGAACCTGGCAGGCAGAGGTTGTAGCAAGCCGAGGTCGTGCCACTGCACTCTAGCCTGGGCGACAGAGCTAGACTCTGTCTCAAAATAAAAAAATTCTCTTTTCTGCATTTTTATGAATCTTCCATAACTGGTACATAATTTATCTTACAATGGGAGAATAAAATCTAAATTATACTTAAAACAACATAGTGATTGAGAGCTGAAGCTGGGCTGTGCAGCCAGGTTACCTGTATTCAAATCCTGGTCCACTATTCAGGCTGTTACACCTCAGGCAAGTTGCCAGTCTTCTTTTTGGCTCAGTTTTTCTATCAACTGTGGGTACTAACAGTACTTACCTCCTGGATTTATTGTGGGTGATAAATAAATTAACACATCTAAAATACTTGGAGAAGTGTTTGACCTAAAGATCATCCTCGGTACACATTAGGCAGGATGAAGATAAGAGGAGGAAGAAGAGGAGGAAGATTCTATTCATCTAAAATCCTAGCACTAACAGCCCAATGAATGAAGGTTTTTTCCTCTTAATGCCTATTTTGGCAGCTAACTGATAAATTGTATTGAAAGAAATCAAGACTGCAATTTCTAGATCCATTTACTAGATTTATCAAGATAATTTACAATTACTAGGTCATGCAACTTTTATGTTTATTAGTGTTTATAGAGATTTTAATAAGGATTGAAAAATTAAAGCTTAAATAAAACTTAGAGTCCCATATATTTACAATAAAGTCATATCATTTCATAGATATTTTTGTTGAACTGTGTTTTTCTTTCGCATAAATGTGTTATGGACACTTTGAGATTGGGGTAGACCCTGGCTGCTATTTCAGAATCAACCTATCAATTAAACTGACCCAAGAACAATTTTTTTTTACAATTATAATTCATCTTTTATTTTTATATTTATTTTAGAAGTATTTATTTCTGTATTCCAATTATAAAGGGAATATTGAACATTTAGCATCACAAGTTGTTAATAATCAAAAGAAATAAAGGAATGGCCTCCAGAAACTATTTATAGATGTTCATTATAGAGAATTTGGAAGCTATTGAAAAGAGCACCTGTAATCCCATAATGGAGAGATATTCTTTTAGTATGTTGGCGTGTTGTTTTCCACTATTTTTTTTCCTGAAAAGTGACTCTAATATTTTGATAATTTATCAATAGATTCTTTAATATTTTGAACATTTTGTTATAAAGTATAATCATCTGTAAATATAAACAGTAGTTAACCTTTTCTGACTGCAAACGTGCCAGCAAAGTGTTTTTTTGTTTTTCTGTTTGTTTGTTTTGCTGTGGGCATTTAATCATTGTGACCCCTAATAGGCTAGTGTCCCTTTTAACAGTTAAAAGGGACAAATAACTGAAATAGTGACTTGGTGGATGTAAAATCCACCTGCTCTTATTAATAGTTTCTAGAGGTTATCCTTTCCTTTCCTTTCCTTTCCTTTCCTTTCCTTTCCTTTCCTTTCCTTTCCTTTCCTTTCCTTTCCTTTCCTTTTCTTTTCTTTCCTTTCCTTTCTTCCGTGCTTCCTTCTTTTTCTTTCATTCATTCTTTCTCCTTCACTTCTTACCCCAGGTCATTTGAAAATGTACAATATTCTTAGGTGACAACTTTTCTGGGGTTTTAAGTATTTTTTTTTATCATGAACATAAAATATTAGCACTAAATTAGCAGATACTTTTTCTGTTGACAAATAAGATGACTCCCTGTTCTAACACCAAATAGGTCTGTTCCTCACAAAATGGTAGGCCTTCCGTTAGCCTTATATTTACATTTAGAAATTTATTTTATTTATTTATTGTGCTATTATCCACATATTGAACATAACTTTAACAATGAAACATATGAGTTATAAAAACAAGTGTATAATATTTATTAATAAGGCACTTAAATTAAACAGTATTCTTCTAACCCCACTCCTAAATAATTAAAAGCATTCTGAAAGACATTCATATTATTCTCAATTGCCATTTGGGATTGTTGGTTTCCCACATTTCTTTAAAAATCAAATAATTATTTCTGGAATTATATCATACAGCTCTACCACCTGCTGGTCATAAACAGTGTAATCATGCACAATTCTTCCTGTCACTGATGCACACTCTGACAATTTTAACAACTGGCTGTTATCCTCTCTCTTCCAACTCCTGCCGTAACCTTGGAGAAATTTAATTTCCAAACGAAATAAACCATCCCATCTGTAGATGAAACTCAGTTTCATGATCATTTTAAACCAAAGTATCTTTATCTTGTTTTCAATCAATATTTCTGTTAAGTTAGAAATGATAACTTTGTTATTCTCCTCTACAACCACACCCTTCTCTTCCTCTACTCGGTCAGTTACTTCCATTACATTTTCTCTTTAATTAGCTGAGAACTCTAGGTCTTTGATTGCTCTCTTTAATTCCAATTGATAAATTTACTACTGGCTTTTCTTCTTCCCTTTACGGCTTAAATACTATGGTCAAACCATTTCTACTATTCTTTTAGTAGAAATGACTAAAAGTCTTAATGACTCAAAGTCTTGTCTACTTGTGTTTCTGTCCTGTCTGATATGTGGAGCCACACTTCTGCATTAATCATCTACCTTTTCTCTTCCTGCATGAAGAGTTGGGAAGCCTGCTAAAGATTAAATAGAAGTCTCAAAACTTTTCAGATTGGAATTTGTACAAATGTATGCTTTCCAACGTCAGCTGAGCCTTTCAATTCCTTGTTCTTGGAAAGATTACTTTCCCACATCCCACCACTCTTTTCAACTCAACACCTACTTCAACTCAAGTCCCTTACCCCATCCTTCTTGGCAGATGGCCTTGTCTCCTACTTCCCAGTGAAGAGAAACTAACAAGCTCCCTCATCTTCCTTCTTCCTTATTTACCCCTTCACAAGAACAGGTGTTTTCTTTCTAAAACTATTCCTTTTAAAACACTCCTCGTTTCTCTAAAGATTTGTCATCAATTCTTTTATCTTTTCAATTCTTAAATAAATGTGCATTCCCCCACTAGTAAATATAATCATGTCAATTTCTTCTATGCTGTTATTAAAGTATATAATTTATGCTTTTTATGATTTTCTATTTTTTCCAGACTTACTATCTATTGCTTTTGTTACCAGATACAAAACAAAACAATGCAATATAACGTACTCTCTCTCTCTGGACAAACTTCTTCAAAGAATAATGCTATTCTGTACTCACTATTTCTATTTTCTCACCTCTGGTTTGTTCAGTCCCATCCTACTATCTCTCTCTCACACGATGCCAGCCCATTGCTCACATAGTCACCAATAATTTTCTAAATAACAGATATAATAACACCTCCTTCTCCTTTTTCTTACTTGTCCTCCTCATGTCATGAGTCACTGCTTACAGTTCCAGGGTTTTCTTCTTCTCTTACTCTACATGGTCTCCCTGGGTGATAGCATCCACATCCGTGGCTTTCAGGGATGCAGTCACACTAATGACATCCAGGGATGGTGTGTCTCTTGAACTCCCAAATGAGATCTCAAGTCTCCATTGAGTATCTCCTCCTGGGTATGTTGTGCAGGCATCAGGCATCTCAAATACAAAAGGTCTGGAACAGAACTAATCTCTCCCCACTCCAAACCTTCTCTTCCTTCTTTGTTTTCTATCTTGATGACTCGTATTGGCATTACCCTATTCTCCAAGCTACGAGAGTTGTTCTAGTTTATTTCATTTGCTTCCCATGTCCAATTATTTACCATATTATGTTGCTTCTGATTAACAAATATATGTAACATATTTTCTATGCCGTTTCCCCTAAATCTTGACTGTTCCAATATTGGCACAGAACAATTGCTTTCTAACGCTCTTTGGTAAGTGACTGCTTGATTAACAGAAGTAATTAACAATTCCAATAGGCAGAACTCTTAATGGCCATGTCTTGGTTAGCTAACCTATCACCTGAACATGAATGATTGATCCAAGCTGGGAAAAGCAGATTCTTTTTCCCGGAGATGGGAGTTATTAATTCTTGGAATAGAGGGACAAGAGTTGGTAGAACTGAGATACATTAATGACATCTTTTTAGGTAGACTGTCCATGACTTCTGCAACTCCCACAGTTCTGTCTGTAGTCTTAGTTACTTAATAATTTCTTCAGCTAAATGAGATAACACTTTGCAACAAATTCCTTTTCTTTGTTAAATTTTGTCCGTTTGTTCCTGCTGCTTGAAACCAAAACATCCTGAACTACACCCGAAGTTTTCTAACACTGCCATTGGAGTTATCGTTCTGAAATAACAGGTGGGTTTTATTTCCCTTCTTAAATTATTTAAGAGAGACTCAGTCGCCTCGTGTATAAACCCAGTTTCCATAGCTAAGCACAAAAGGGCCTTCACAATCTGGGTTCTTCCTTCGTAGTGTTATCTTCCAATGCTTCCTTGTGTGTAGCAGGAATTCCAGTCCCATTGCTTGTGATTATGGGATCTTTGGTGTGCTTCAAGCGGTTGAGCCTTGCCCACCCGTGCCTCCCTCTCAGCTTAGTTTCATGTGCCTCCTTTCCTTTGTGATGCATCCTCTCACTCAACTCTCCTGACGCCCTTAGGCACAGTCAGCACTCTCTTCTACTCTGCTCCTACAGTACCTCCTATTTACTTCTGCAAGTGTTTACAATGCTGCAGTGTAAATATTGGCTTGTAAGTCTATTATCCTATTAAACCGGAAGCTCCTTGATGATGAAGACTCTCGGGTCATGTCTGGCCAAGGAGACCAGGTGCTTCTGGAGGCACCATCATGGGAGGGAGAATGATAGGATGTAGGGGACCATTAGAAAATTTAGGAAGCATGGTGCTTTTTTAAGCCTCTCAGACAGCTTCTATAATGAGGTACACCCTGAGAGAAGAGCATATCATGACCTCATGAATGGAAATAAAACAGAAGGACGGAGATGTTTGAATTGAAACTGAAAGTGGGACCTTCCTCATTTAGAGGTACAAGATTGACAAAACAGATAGAAGAAAACCTCTGTCCACGTCAGCATGGAGACAACAACAATGCAAGAGCCTGTGGCATTAGCATAGGGGATGTGAGGAGTACTGGGATGGCAGCTTAGGGACACATGGGAGACCTAACAGCGATGTCTGAATCACAATGGCCAAGTCTCGCTGATTTAGTGACTAGACACCAGAAGATCTTCACTGTCACTGGGTCTTGTTCATAACCATTGCTGAATTGGCTAAGGATAAGATCCAAATATCCCACAGATGATTTGAAAACAATGATAATAGTTGTTTGGACTTGACTTCTGTTGTGTAAATGTTGCAAGAGGACGGTCAAGGATATTGAACAGATGAGTTTGGTGAGTTGGTCTGAGTGCATGTGAGTGTGAGCATGTGGCTAAGGAGTCAAGGAACAGAACTCGCTCAACAGAGGTGAATGAAAATGTAAACCTGGCAATTATCAAAATGTTGTACAGCCTTAAAACTTTTAAAATGTTGTCACTTTAATATGCCCTTATGTTTCTACCTTTTTCTTTCTTTCTTTCTTTCTTTCTTTCTTTCTTTCTTTCTTTCTTTCTTTCTTTCTTTCTTTCTTTCTTTCTTTCTTCTTCTTTCTTTCTTTCTTTTTCTTTCTTTCTTTCTTTCTTTCTTTCTTTCTTTCTTTCTTTCTTTCTTTCTTTCTTTCTTTCTTTCTTTCTTTCTTTCTTGCCTTTCTTTCTTTCTTTCTTTCTTCTCTTTCTTCTCTTTCTTCTCTTTCTCCTCCCTCCCTCCCTCCCTCCCTCCCTCCCTCCCTTCCTTCCTTCCTTCCTTCCTTCCTTTCACCAGGGTCTCACTATCTCTCAGGCTGCAGTGCAGTGGCACAATCATAGCTCACTGCAGCCTCGACCTCCTGGGCTCACCTGGTCTTCCCACCTCAGCTACTCGAGTAGCTGGGACTACAGTGTGTGCCACCATGCCCAGCTAATTTTTATTATTTTTTCTTTTTTAGTTTTTCTAGAGATGGAGTCTCACTGTGTTGCTCAGGCTGGTCTCAAACTCTTGGGCACAAGCAGTCTTCCTGTCTTGGTCTCCCAAAGTGTTGGGATTATAGGCATGAGCCACCATGCCCAACCAGCCTTTGCTTTTTTTTTTTTTTTTGAATGACTATCTGTTAAGTAAATAGTGATAATGAAGTAAAATAAAGTTTTCCCAAAGCTTTTGGTATTAAATCTGTTTTAAAAACTCACTTAACTGTGAAATTTTACTTTGTTTTTATTTAATTTTTTAATTTCTTGGGTATTTTTCTGTCCTGGCCAACTATCTTTGCTTTTGTTTGTTTGTTGGTTGGTTGGTTGGTTGTTTTTTTGGGGGTTTTTTGGTTTTTTTTTTTTTTTTTTTTTTTTGCTTAGGCCGATGTTTTCTGCTTTATCAGAGTTATTATAACCACCATTTTAATGTTCCTGCTGCAAATGAAAACCCCAAGTCATGGTTATCTTGTGAAAATCATGTGCTAGATTTGTTGATGAAAGGAAAAGTGTTTTTATGAGTCCAGTATAGATGTACTCCCGTTATTTAGCATCTTAATACTTACTAACTGTGAATTTGGTTTTGGCAGAATACACTGTCACCTTTAAGAACATTTCAGTAGGGGCTGGTGGTTATGCGACTGGCATTATTTTCTCCATGATTACATTTATCAAAACTGAATACATTAAAATTAAACAATTATAATGTTCACCGTTACTCTATTACATAAAAGGTAAAATGAGATTTCTGATCACTTATCTTCCCACAATCTGGGTAGTAAATAGAAAAATATTGGTGCATTTTAATATAGCAAGTTCACTAGAGCAGATTTCTAGCTCATTCGTTGTCTACTGGAAACCTGTACCTAGTAGAAGTTAAAACAATTTAAATGCATTATAACCAGATTGTAGTAAGTGCATAGAAGTCATAAGAAAAGCCAACACTTTAGGATTTCAATAGCAACAGAGATTAGGTAGCTACAGAGGAAATGAAACATGAACTCCACAAAGACATGGACTATTCTGCAGAATATGCTCACCCTAATCGGGACTAGATTTAGATCCAGTAACTCGTGCTTAGTGCCTTGCAGGAGCCCTGCTGGCCTTCCCATCGGCAGGCACTTTCACCTCCGTCCCAATTCCTAAGTTCTCCATTTCCCTGGAATTTCGAAAATACTAGCCTTTCCCCACAGTCCAATTCAGTCCTGTCTCAACTGTGATGGATTAGCATCTTGATGATTTCCCTCCCATCTGGATTACTTCACTAATTGGTGAATTGTGTGTAACTAGCTCTTAAGGATATACAACGCAACATTGCTTAGTACTATGGCACGTTGTCTACATCTTTATTCTTTATGTAGGTTGTGAACTTGGGGGAGCAGCAACATGTTTCAGACTTTTGTAGTGTCCACTCCAAGAAAATTCTGAGCATGTGTTCAGCACATTCTTGTTACCTAAGTCACAGTTTCCCACAGGCTTGCTAAAAAGGAGGGAAGAACATACTGAGGAGATGACCTGGACTTACTAATTGAAATTTCCCTGCAGAATGGGCTGTTTATCGCTCATGCAATTCATTTGTCAACACTTGAATTCATATGAATTTTTAGGGAATTAAAAAGAAACGGTAAGTGGACATAGTGGTGGAGAATCAGCAGAAAAGAATTCTGTGTGGACTTCCATTAATTCTGGTTACTTTTCCTTATGAAAGTTCTGCCTGTCCCTAAATATGATTTGTAAGCTGCTAGGTACTCAGTGGTATATGAAAGCATAGCTTCTTTTGACAGCTGACTACCAGTGCATTAAATTTGCAATATGTTTCTATTTTTCCTTCTTTTTGGCCAAAGCAAATAGTTGTTATTGTCTCTATTTCCTGTAACTGTTATTGCTGCCATTAATCTCTCCAATGAATTTAACAGGGAGGCATAAATCTGTCCCTAATTCCAGATAAGAAAGGCACTCAAAGAAATATACAGATACTTAAACAAAAAAATAATGCAGTGTTAAGCTGAGCTATATTCTTTAGTAAAATCTTTTTTTTTGTATTGATTTTTTAAATCTCTGAGATAAGTAAACATCGTAAGGGCTAAAGTAGTTATATTATTCAGACACATTTAAAAATTCAAATATATAAATGAATGTCACAATGAGCACATTCAGAGATGATATGGTCAATATATATAAAGCAGTAGGCCTGGAAGAAATGGCTGATGAATATTATTTGGGAATATGTCATAGCATGCCCACAATCTGCAAGCTGTCACATGTGGATACACTGACTTTTGTCTGCCATCCTCAAGCTAGTTTTTTCTCCTCCAGCTTGTTTGAGAATGGACTTTTGTTTGAGAAGAAATAAATGTGTGTTATTTCACCTGAGAGTAACTAGTTACATTTTCAAAACCAGATCCTGACTTATACCGTTTTGAGAGACTGGTATATATGTGGAAAGTTTTAAGAAAGTAAATAAATTAACACTGATGGTAATTCTAGGCTACCAAAATTCATTTTATGTTATTTAACATGTATTAAGCACTTGGTTTATGCCAGACATTGACAAAATGCTTTTACAAGCATTTTACATAACAAATCTTTAATGGGTGCCCACCATATGCCAGGAATTGTTTTATTTCTTTCTCATGATAACTCCACAAAATAAGAGCTATTCTTATGCATATTTTCTGATAAGAAAACTGAGATTTTCAAGCTTGATGAAATTACTCATGGTAAAATAATTAGAAAGTGGCAGAGCCAGAATTCTGAATCCAGAGCCCAAGCTCTTAAATCAGATGCCATATTGCCTCATATAATGCATCAAACCTGGAATTAGGAAGATAAATTGCAGTGCATAAATTTGTTCTTACATATGGGAAGAACAAGGAGATAAGCGAGAGCTAGGCAAAGAGAAATGAGAATCCAGTCATTCCTCTTCACAAATTATACCTTTTTGCTATATTTAGATAAAATTTTCAGAGTTTCATTTGTTTTGTTTACTTATCTTTTTCTCATTCTACCTTAACTCATGATGTGCTGGTAAGTTTTTAACAACTATTTTTTGGAATAAAAATCCCTGGCCTGTAACATTTGCCAGTTTCTGCAGTGTAGGTAATCACACCATGGGTGATTTCACGCTATCTGTGTGAGTTGGGAGGGATATGGATATTCGGATTAATGAAGCCTAAAAGATCAACACAAGATTAATGAAAGATTAATGAGGCCCAAGCAAGATCAATACAAAGAAGGAATACTCCAAGGCCCATTATAGTCAATTTGTCAAAAGTCAAAGACAAAGAGAGACTCTTGAAAACAGCAATAGACAAGAGACTTGTCACATGTAAGGAAACCCCTATGAGCCTATAAGAAACTTTTCAACAGAAACCTTGCTAGCCAGGAGGGAGTAGGGATGATATGTTCAAAGTGCCAGAAGAAAAATAATGCCAATAAACAATACTATGCCTGGCAAAGCTGTAGTCAGAAATGAAGAGCTAAAGACATGCCCAGGCAAACAAATGTTGAGGAGGTCATTACCACTGGACATACCTTACAAGAAATGATAAAGGTTGTTCTTCATGTTGAAATTAAAGCATGCTAATTAACAACATGAAGACATATGAAATTTTAAAACCCAATGGTAAAGGTAAATATATGGTCAAAATCAGAATACTCTAATACTGTAACGGTAGTGTGTAAATCACTTATATTTCTGACATAAAGGTCAAAAGACAAAATTATTAAAAGTAATCATAGCCACAATAATTTTAGGGGAACAATATAAAAAGATGTGAATTATGACATACAAACATAAAATATGCAGGGGGAGCAAAAACGTAAAGGTTTTATATGTGATTATTGTTGTTATTAGCTTAAAATAACGTTTTATAATCATAAAAATAATCTGATATAACGCCAAATGTTCTGTGCAAGCCTCACAGGAAGACTTATCCACCAACAGCTCTTGTAAACTGGCTTCAGAATGTCACACTGTTTATAACCTGCCACAATGGAGCATTCACTTAGTAGTTGAAAAAGTGATAAATTCCAGAAGAAAACTGTTTTGAGGGTTGAGAGATTTGGAATCAATGCTGTTTTTTTTTTTTGGTTCATTGAGCTCATTTCTGAAAAAAGTCTAGAGAAATGAAGCAATTCTCCCTGGTAGATTTTACGGTATTCCATTAAAAACCTTGGAGGGTCCGAATAGTTTATCAGGTTATGAGCTGATCCCAAAGTTTTCAAGTTGAAAGCAATGAGTTTATCCAACTGAATATCCAGAAAGGAGAGATAGACCTTTGACACTGGTGCTGAATAATTTGCTGAATTAATTCTCCAATTAGAGCCTTTAGCATCTATTGTTAGGGAGGAACAAGTCATGAAAATAGGGAATAAAATTTTCCTAGAAAATCATCTATGACAAACTATAATTTATAATGTATATTCAGTGTTCCCGGGGAGAACTGATCCTGGGAAAAGTGCCATGCCACTGCTGGCCTCGGTGTTCTGGCACAGCACTGTTCCGCTGGAAGAAACTGCTCTCTGCAGAAGCTTTCATCTCTCTGCGCTTACACTGCTGGAACACTCAGCCAGCCAAGAAAGGGTGTAGGCACAAGAAGCATAGATACCCTGAGGTGATGCCTATGGGTAGGGGAGGTAATCCCTGAGCTACTGAAATTCACCCAGGCCCCATCCCCTAACTGTAATAAAAACCCAAAGTACTTGCTCCGCTTTTGACTCAAGCCATTCCAGAAGAGCTTGAATAACCGCCATGTTCTCCCCAGAGTTTCATTATGTGAGTAATATTCATACCCTCTGGGTGCATGTATAACACCATCAGTCCTGATACCCAAACTAATATTGAATGGGGAATTGATCCTTCCCTAACAGGGCACCCACAGAACACTAAAAACAAGACTGTTTGTATCATCTAAAAGAGACCAGAAAACCTATAGAATTCATACAATCACATGAGGGAGAATCCTAGACTTTCTTACTGGCTTCTGGGTGAGGTACAAGGGGAAGGAAGAAGAGTGGGGCCTGAAAGCTGCCAGTGATTAAAATCAAAATGAAGTCATCACGTTTAGGTATTAAAATAGTCAAGTACACTTGTGCTCCAACTTTTTAATATGTAGAATATTGGGGTAGTGTACAAATAGATGATAACCATTCGTGCTGGGTGATAAGGACCATGGATGTTCATTATACTATTCTATTTTCATATGTTCAAAAATTTCTATAAGTTTTTAAAAAGTCAAGTCCAGTCTTGCTATGATTTGGTTTGTCTCTGCCAAAGATCATGCTGAAATTTGATCTCCAATGTGGAAGCTAGTGGGAGGTGTTTGGGTTATTGGGCAGATCTTACGAGTAGATTAATGGTCTCCTGTGGGGGCAAATGAGTTCTTCCTCTTGCAGGAATGGATTATTTCCTGGGAGCAAGTTGTTAAAAAGAGTCTGGCTTCCTCAGTTCCAATCTTTTCCTTCCTCCCACCATGTCATCTTTTTGCACATGCCAGCTCCCCTTCCACTTTCTGCCATGAGTTTAAGCAGCATGAGGCCCTCACCAGATGCAGCTGCCTGATCTTGAACTTTCCAGTTGCCAGAATCACGCGCTAAAGAAATCTCTTTTCTTGTAAACTCCCAAGTCTCAGGAATTCTGTTATAGCAACATAAAAAGGATGAAGATAAATCTAATATAAAAACTTCAATTTCTCATGCAAGTGAAGCTTCTCTCTTTTTGCCAATATGAGCATAATTCAAGCTCAAAACCTGTAGTAGAGATTGGGCCACATGATCAGATGATTGGTTTCTTTTCCATTTTCACAAATTTCTCAATTCCTCTTGTCTCTGTGTTGCATCTGAATGCCCAGGGTTGTGTTGAGAGCTGGGGAAAGAAGGAAGGAAATGAGAAAGTTGTTATCTAGCAGTGGTTGCCCTCATGGTTGTGAGAGGTGCTGAAATACTGAGTTTGGGGGCATTTACTTTTGTGGTTTCACACTGACTTTCTGAATCCTTCCACTCAAGACTTGCTGCAGCCCTAATTCTTATGTGAAGTAATTCAATCCCTGATCGGCCATGTACAACCACCCCCTGCCCACCTCCATTTCCTCTAACTGGATACCTCTATTATCTTTCCACCAAAGATGTCTCACTTATGGAAGAAAACCCTCTAGAGCAGAGCTGTATCGATGTAATTCAAGACCAGTGATTTGGAATGCATCCATCAGCTCAAGGGATACCCATAATGGGAGTGATGCTTCCTCATAGTGAGGGAGCACTCTTCATTTTCTCTGCCTTGAGGTAAACTGTGGTCTACCTGCATCCTTCCCGCTTGACCAGAGGAGGGTCAGATTCTAGACCTTATGTGCCCACACCCAGCAGTGACGTGATCAGTAAGAACTGGGAGGCCGTGGGGCCTTCAGGTTGCTGCAGCTTGCAAAAATCCCTAGGGAACAGGTAGTCAGTCTCCTCAGTCTTGGCAAGTGCTGCTCACCTCACAAGGGGCTCTTGAGGTGCTTTTCTCACTAAGCTTGTTGCGGGGGGTGGGGGCAATGGGGGGCAGCCCTCTTTTGTTACCTCAAAGGGTGATACTCGGTACTCTGGAAATCTCCCCAGAGAAAAATCTCAACTCTCGATCTTCCCGCAGCCAATTTCCTTTGTTTGTAGATACCCTAGATGAAGAGTGTTGGTTTAAAGGTGACCAAACTGTGTTTTGGCTTACCCCTCAGCAAGGTTTGCCTAGCTGCTCTGGCATCTCCTTTTAGACTGTGCAGATAATTAACACCCTTCCTTATCAGCTTTGGAGCCTCCGCCAAAATTCTAAAACAACAGGGAATTCACACTTAGCTCTTCTTGCATTTGGAATCATTTTAAGGCAATGTTACTCGTGACATTTCAGGAAAAAATGCAAATATATTACAAAGTGTTGTTGGTTGTTATGTAAAACCTCTTAGGAGGCAATAAAAATACATTTTGAGTGATAAACAACAAACATGATAGGTACCCAACAATGATTGACATGGAATATTATGGGAAAAGGCTCATAATTTGCATCTAAAAATTATTAGACTCAAATGATTTTAAAGACCAAGGGCCAAAGAAATCAATGGGAGTTGGGGAAAAGGTGACCTGTTACTACTCCACCTAAACGACCTAGAAAAATCTGTGTTTTATTGAATCGTGATACAGAGCACACTGTTTTTTATACTAGATACAGAAATTGAGGCCAGAGATAAAACGATTGATTAGAGGGGAAGATGCCAGTGCCTAGCACTTAACAATGTCCAAACAGAAAATGCAGAACCTAGGAAAGGCCTGGGGTTGCTTAGTGACAAGAGATGAAACTGAGACATGGACCCACTCGCTGTCATTCTTATTTTAAAAGGCTTTTACATCAGTTTACATATAGCTCCTATCTTGTATTGATTAAGATAAATAGCGTTTTATAAAATGGTTGTTTAAAAATTTCATTTTATGGGGGTGTGTGTGTATATATGTGTGTGTGTATATATGCATATAATCCTTCTTAAGTTCTGCTTTTCAGCCATGATCCCACAACCACTTAGTTGTGGGGTTGGCAGAGGTTCTTTTCAGTGCCATCTGGACGGGGATGTTCAGTTGAATCTGGAGATCACAGGATGAGGTGAAGCATCTGCATTCCCTTCACCCTCCTGGTGATGCGTTAGAAGGTACTTGGCACAAAGGATCGATTTACATGGAAGCGAAAATTTAAGGTGAGAAATGAGAGGCCTTTAAAGACCAGCTCTTTGCTTTCAGACTGTGCTCAATAGAGCATGCAGGGGCTGCATCAGGGACCCAGGCAGGGCAGGGCCTGCAGTGGGAGTGCTTTCACCGACTCAATCACCAGTCAGTCCATGGATTTAAAAAATCTCTTTTTCATGTTCATCTTCTTATTTGCAAATAATAATAATAATAATAATAATAATAGTAGCAGTAATATTAGTAATCATGATGCTTAATACCCCGATATGGTTCAACTCTCCCACGTCCTAGGTGAGGAGAGCTGTTCTGAATGGGTAAATGACTCGGCCAAGTTTGTGGCAGGACCCAGGTAGGGATCCATGCCTCCTGACCACCCTCAGCCCAGTCATGTGCAATTCTGCAGACTGGGCTCCTCCCCAGGGATTCTGCTGCCCTGAACACCCGCCTTCCATTCCTCTTGCAATGCAGAGACCTACAGGAGCTGCACCCTCTGAGGCGAGCAGGCGGCTGTGTTAGTCATTCTTCCTTCATGCTGTCTTAATCCCTCTGAATGTCCGCAAAAGCCAGGAATAAGCAACAGAGTCACTTCCAAACTAATCTCTCCCATGTGCTGTCTTTTTTTGTCTTGCTTCCTTTGTGGATCTGTCACTGAATAATTCTCCTGAGCCTGCTCAGATTACACTGAATCCCTGTGCCTGTATCGAGGAAAAACAAGAGAGCAAAGCTACCTCTGTGCACATGGATATGTGACTTCGGCCTTTTGACATTACACAAATGGATTCAAATTGAGATCTTTCCCGTTGAGGAGTGAACTCCAGAGGCAGAGAAGAGGGAATTGTGAAACAGTTCAGGATTCTTCTGTTTCACTTACTAGGTCCTTATATAGAAATCAATACAACATGTGTGCCAATCAAATGAGATAATGTCTGTGAACAGTTTGAACCATTTATTAACTCTAAGGGGCAAACAAAAACGAATCTCTAAAACTCTAGTGGGGGTGGTACTGGGCTTCCTGATGAATGGGTTCTAGTGCTGGCTCTGTCACCAACGAGGAGCTTAAAAGGTTATTTTACCTGTCTAGACCTAGTTACTTCCTCTATAAAATGAGTAGTTCCTTCCGGCTTTAGCATTTTAGGATTCACTCACATTTTGGGAGTTAAACTGAATTTCTGGCACTACTATTTTGGAAGGTTGATTTTGACCTAAGCATATGCAATGCTAAATATAATGCTTTAACTGCATTTCTGTCTGTTTATGGCTTCTTTTTCTAAGCCAAGATAAGCCTGTTTGGTTCAAAGCTAGACAGCCTGAGTGTGCTGAGCACGTTCAGACTGTACTGCTTATAATTGCAGCCTTTCTGGAATTGTCTATGAAAAGCAGCAAGAATCTCAAGCAGGGCTGTCGTCTTAATAACTGGATAACTGCAAAGGTAGAGGTTGCATTAACTGACTAAAATGAATGAATATTTGAGCTGAAGTATCTCTATTTACACAGATCCCATCAGCTACAGATCATTCCGGAGGGAAGGAAATTCAGCTGGATAAACACCATACGATAAAAGTTAACAAGCTTTGGAACTGTGACTTTCTTTTACTTTAAATTAAACTACACACTTTATTTACATTTCACCAGTTATACAACTAACGTATTTTTCTGTCCCAAGGTGCAACTCAGGATCTTACATTGCCTTTAGTTATCACTTCTCTTTGCTCTCATTTAATCTGTGACAGGCCTTCAATCTTTCCTTGTCTTTCATGACCTTGAAAGTTTTGGAGAGTGAGTGTCAAGTTATTGTAATATTTTCTATTGCTGCATAAAACTACCAAAAATTTAGAGGATGAAAACAACACAAATTTATTATCTCACAGCCTTCATGGAACTGTGGCTTCCAAAAAGCTGTTAGGAGGAAGTAGGCCATCCCTGGACTGGAGAAATTGTGTTCTGTGGATGTTACCAAGATGTCCAATTAAAATGAACACTGACGGGGCATCGACAAGGCCATGGTCTTACGACAGCTGAAAAACACAGTAACTGGAGAACTGTTACTGCCACATATGCCTGTTAAACAATAGGGTCCGGGAAAGCTCATCTGAAGAGGACACAGAGCCTCCTCGGCAGCAAATACTACAAATTGGCAATCAGGAGGCCCCCGCCCCTCAGAGCACCTGCTGATTGGCTCTAACCGTGGTCTCCAGTAACTGGTGGTTGTGAAGTAACTACAACATATCCTCCTGGGCTGTCAAATGACTCATAGATAGCTTCTCCAGGCCATAGAGAGTCTTCTACCTCTAAAGACATATCACCCTATTTACAGAATTAGAAAAGCCACCAAGAAATAGAAAGTGCAGACCTCATCCTTAAAATGTTATTTAATCATGAGTTTAATGGAAAGAATACACGTTTCTCTCCTCTCTTTATCCCTGACGAGCTAGTGGCCATGGGCAGCGGGCGGGTGGGGAGAGTGTGGATAGGTAAGGAGACTCAAAGGCATCCCAACCTGTCTTAAATAGGGAAGAAAAACTGAAATGTTTTTGTGAATTTTAGTTGACAAGCAGAGAGTAAGAACCTATGTATGGTTCTTTGTAGTTTTCAAACAATCCTTCACTTTTACTACCTTCTTTAACAGTTGTGGCAAAGACGTCAAATGACTTATGCAAATCTCACAATGGATTGTTGGCAGGTTGTGAAGAGAAAGTCAACTGACCAGACAGAATCCTTTCTTCTCTTGGGTAACACTTTTCCAGGTTCTTTAACCTTTTAAAGGGAGTGGTTTTGCAATGATATTCAAATTATGCTTAAATTTGGGCAGCTCCTTAGGCTTTTAAGTGAAACACTTTATATAATGAAAATAACACCTATAATGAGCATGATAGTATTGATAATAAAGATGATGGTGATAATTCATTAGGCATTACGTGTTGGGAACTATACTATGCACATTTGCAAATATTATTTTAAAATTCTTACAGTTTTTCCTTTTAGGGAAATAATAGTAACTTGCCTCAATATGGAGATGAGGGACCTGAAGAGCAAAGTGTTTTCATTCCTTGCGAAAGGCTACAAAGCTAGTAATTTCTGGAGCTTGGATTTGACCCCCAGCGTACCTTTTCTCTGCTATTGTGCTGTTACCATTGTGCACACATCTTAGGTCCCAGCTGAATCCCACCCAACCTGTTATCTTACCTTATGCGTTTTCACCAAGGATAGTTCTATCATTGTAAGAGATTCGTGTCCTTCAGACTCTGCGGAACACCATATGCAGGGCTCTACATGATTCATTAGAAGGCTCTGAGATAGCCTGGCATGATGGCTAAGAACTCTGCTTTGCAATCAGATAGACCTGGCTCAGTAACTGACTAGTTGTGATACCTGCAAAGTCACTTACTTAACCTTTCTGGGGTTCGCTCTCTTTTCCTGTAAGTGTGGGCAATGCTACCTACCTTATAGCGTTGGTGGGAATATGAAAATTAGATGCAATAACTACATAAACTACTGGCAATTAGTAAGTCTTCCATATAATGATTATGTTGTTTCTGCTTCACTGAGGTTTTCTGAAAAAGCCATTGTTGTGCCTGCTTAACCTTCACTCAGCCTACACTAAGGGTGGGAAATTCACTCAAATAATTATTGAGGACCTGCTATGTTAGATACTGTGCCAGGCACCTGTAATAGAGCAATAAATATAATCTTTGACTTTAAGGAAATTACTTGACTGGTAAAAGGAGTAGATCCCTCCCCACCCCAAATTGTAGTAGAATGTGATAATAAAGACTTCAATATTGTACTATGGGAGCACAGAGGAACAGCTGGCGCTACCTGGAGGGCAGTCAAGAAACGTTCACAGATGTGCAGTGAGCAAGATCAACAAATGCCACATACAATTCCTGTCTTCCCTTCAAGAGAAGATGGCAAGACAGCATTCTCTGTAGTCCTTAATCAGTGGTGTGCCAACATATGGCGAGGATGTGATCTGAGGCTGACCTAGTCATTGCATTCCCAAGTTTGCCTAAAAGAGGATGCTAAAACTCCTGTGCCTAGCTAAGGCAATGGCTCCCCATAGAGCACATAAGTTTGAGCTGAAGATTTCTAAGTCCTATTTATTGCTCCGGAGAAGGCTACTTCCTTCATTGCTAAGAGTTTCTATCTAAATGAACTCTGTTGGAGAAGATGGATGTGATTCCTTCCAGTGGCCATTATTTACTTTTGCTCTGGTCACTGAAAATACATATTTCTTATATAAAATTCTGCTCTCAGCTCCACCAATCAACCAAGAACCCAGACAGTCTCAATCTCTTCTGCAGCAGTTTCCTTGGCAACCAGGACCCAGCCAGAGAGCTCGCCAACCCACAGTGGGACCAAGCGAAACCCTGCAGCACTGTCAGGCACTGTCTGCTCTTAAATAGTAAGAGACCACACAAACGCCAGCCCAGCTGCCATCATTCTCTATTTGTAAAGCACCTTCCATCTGGGCACCTCAAAGCGGAACGCTTTCACAACAGGGGTCTTACCTGATTGAGATGAACGTTATCATGATTCACATTGTTCCTATAAGGAATGAGGAGGGAGAAAAAACAAAGGATTCTCCAATGGGCTCTTTTGTCTTTCTTATCTTTTAATATTTTCCCTTTCCTTTTTGTTTTTTTTTTTAAACCAGTGTTTCTGGCACACCCTGCAGTTACTCTTTCAGTTGTCTTGGAAAATGCCACATTAAAAGGCCAGAGTCAAGATCACAGTACTTACTCTTCCTCAATCAGGGCAGCCCCACCGATCTTTCATGTCATAAGAGCTGAACCCAACTGATGTCTAAGTCAGGCACTGCTACTAGGTTCATAATCTGGCTTGCTGGGGAAGGAGGGTGGATTGTCAGCAAAGGAGGACCACACACCAGGTAAAAGCGGCTTCTTTCTCTCCCTGTGCCAACAACTGCTCACACCTGATGGTTCCTATGGAGCCTAATTATGAGAAAAATATTGAGGACTTCCATTTTAGCGAATAAAACTTACCGAACGAGATTATTTAGAGCAGGGCTTCTCAAACTTTAGTATCTCTGTGAATCACTTGGGGATTTTGTTAAACAGCAGAGTCTGATTCAGTCAGTTAGGGGTGGGACCTGAGGGTCTGTATTTCCGACAAGCTCCCAGCTGTTGCTGGTGCTACCGGTCAGAGGACTGGACTTTGAGTCGCACAGGATCAGGTTCAGTGTTTGTTTACACGTACTCACACATGCCTTACACACATTCACACACGCCGCAGAATTGGACGAGAAAGAAAAGCACACCTTTCATTCTTGGATGGTTTTATATATTTAAAAACACTTTGATAGACATTTCTTTTAGGCAAGCAGGGTAGGTAGGATTATCCCAATTTTTTTCTGCCTAGTGGTATATAGCTATATAATTTCATTAACTATGAGGTTGTAGATCCAATTCTTCATACCTGTTCCCCACAAAAGACTAATTGAATTAGAATATGTTTGTATTATAGTATTTTTGTTATTAAATGGTATTTGTACACAAATCAGAGTGTCGTTATTAAGTTGTTATTAATCACACACATTTTGAAATGCTGTAAATCCAAGTAGGTTCAAGTTACTAGGGAGTCACTTCACAGATTCCACAGAAGGGTTCAAAGAGACATCTCCGGGGAGAGGGGGTGCCTTTGCCAATGATGCATCTCTGGAAACTCCCACATTCATAGTCAAGTGAACTTTGCTGCCTTGTCCTGATGTTTGCTGGCTTTTCTCCACATTGAATGAAATTCCATAATCATGGTGAGAATAATTAGAATGGTGTCAAGGAATCACCTGTCTCCCACCTGCAGTGGGTTGAATGATGACCCCCATCCCAAAATCAAAGTCCACTCGGAACATCTGAATGTGATCTTATTTGGAAGAAAGGTCTTTGCAGATACAATTAAGGTAAGGATCTTGAGATGAGAAGGCCCTGACTTAGGGTGGGCCCCAAGTCCAACGACAAACATCCTCATAAGAGATCAAAAAAAGAGAAGAGAGAGGGGAACAGGGAAGGCCATGTGAGGATGGAGGTAGAGCCTGGAGTTCTACTGCCACAAGTCAAGGAGTGCCTGTAGGCCCCAGGAGCTGGGAGTGGCAGGAAGCATTCTTCCCTGCGGCCTTTGGAGGGAGTGTGACCCTGCTGGCACCTTGATTTCAGATTTCTGGCCTCCAGAACAGTAAAATAAGTTCTTGTCGTTTTACAAAGAAGTTCTTGTCGTTTTAAACCACAAGCTTTGTGGTACTTTGTTGTGGCAGCCCCGGGAAAGACTGCACAGCCCCTTACATACCTTCCAGTGGCGGCACATGGTCCAGCCTGGAGAATTTCTCTACCTTCTGCTCATGCCTCCTCTCTGCTCCCCTGTCCCCGGTACTTGGCCTTGGCGTGGCACGTCTGCGCATGCTGTGCTTGAGCGTGGTGGCACTGGTCCCAGGGACAGGGCAACTTCCTATTCCATACGTGGAAATGACAGAGATTCTTTGGCCACACACACCTGGGGACTGAAAATGAACCTGTAATCTCAAGGGAGGTGAGTCAAAACTCAGAATTTATTCACCAAAACAAAACCTCTTGATTAATTCTTGATGGAGAGAAAGATGAAAAAGACTTGAGTAGGCATGTAATTATAAAACACTTATACTGTATTCTCAAGCAGATATTTTTACACCCTATAAAAGGCAGTTGCCCCACAAGATTTGTCCTTGACCTTAAGGTTTAGTCAGTCCTAGTTAAATTTTCCCTACTGAAGGCGAGCGCATCAGCATTGACCCTCAAAAGGTCCTCTGCGTGCAGCGTCTTCTCCGAACTGCACGAAGCACTGCTGCCATCTTGTGGCTGAGATGCGCCACCACACCCGCTTATTTTATGCGGTTCTAGCTCTCACCAATAGAGGGCGGGGTTGAGGCTCTTGCCTACAGACGGAAACCCTTGTTCATAATTTTGAGCCAAATGCTAGCGTGGCAGAGATTTCTTCTGAAACTAAATTTTGAGAAGAACCAGGTAATACAACTGTTGTTTGCCTGTTAATAAAGCAGTGGAAATTCACAAATACTACACAGCCTCCTCGGAGGTGAGAACATGCCACTACGCTATTTTCAATTTCCTATTTTCCTAGCTCCTATCCACCTGATGCCCTAATGGTAGCTAACAGGCAGGAGTCCAGCGTGGGAGGGTGAGGAGGGTTGGGACTGCAGGAGGCCAGGTGATACCCTGACACTGGACTTCCTGTTACTTTTGGAACTGAGAGGCAATCCAACCCTAAAGCGGTGGAACTTTGTTTAACTCTCCAACAACTAGGGTTCTGAGAGCCGAATTTCCTAGGAAAGAGGATTTATGTAGCTCAGAGTTGTATTTGGTTTGTGGTTGCTATTACAGTAAGAGAATCAGGCCTGGTGTGGTGCCTCACACCTGTAATCCCAGCCTTTTTGGAGGGCAAGGCAGGAAGACTGCTTGAGGCCAGGAGTTTGAGACCAGGCTGGCCCACATAGTCAGACCCCCATCTCTAAAAAAATTTTTAAATTAGCCACGTGTGGTGGTGCATGCCTGTTGTCCTGGCTACTGAGGAGGCTGAGGCTGAGCCCAGAAGTTTGAGGCTTCAGTGAGCCATGATTGTACCACTGCATTCCAGCTTGGACGACGGAGTGAGATATTGTCTCAAAAAAAAAAAAAAAAAAAAAAAAAGAGAGAGAGAATCTTTCTTAGTCTCCATCTATCTTTTCACAAAAGTGGAATTTGCCTGACTGACCCGCATCAACATCCTCCTTTCCCTACGCCTGATAAAATTGTCAAACAGAGCAAAGCTCAGAGCAAGAGTGAAGGTTCTGGGGGTTTCCCATTTGTCCTGCCTTCTACCTCTTCTGTCATTGTCTAAAGAAAGGTGCAAAGAATGTTTCTTAATTCTTTATAATTGGAAAGCTCTCATCAAGAGTGTTTTAAAGAAAAAGAAGTGCATTTCTGGAGCATTACTCTAGGGGTACCAACTTATCAATTTTCATTGATGCATCAGAGATCTAGACTGAAAAATCATGAGTGGTTTTGCTGGTTTTACTTAGTAGATAGAAAGGTCAGTGGAAAGTGTGGCCAGTCACAAGGCTCTGCTTTCTAGGCCTGGGCATTCAATCTTTCTGTGCAAAGTGAGCTCTTCCAACCCCTGCATCACTTGGAGGTGGGGCCGGCTTCATAGGCCCGGGTCCTGGGCAGTCACACCAGGCCTCGCACTCAGGAGGGCTGCTCTTGGTTTCATACTCTGCTGTTGCTATCTTGAAAATCTTAAGAATTTTTGAACAAGGGGCTTCACATTTTTATTTTGTACTAGACCTCCTAAATGACATAATAGGTCCTGCCTGGGAGTTTGTTAGAGATGCATTCTCTGAGGCCTCATCTTGGACTTCTAAAATTGAATGTGTATTTTAACAGGATCCCAAGGTAAATGGTCGCAACATTAAAATTTGACCACTGATCTTAGCTGCCTATGAAGTTGTGGTGGCAGAACTCAGATGAGTGAGCAGGGGGTGAGTCCTTGGAAGACAATGCAGGGGAAGACCTGCCTTCTCCTCTTCAGAGTGGAAGAATCAAAAAGCAGAGAGCCTGGGGTTGGGGGCACTTGGGAGATGATGAAATTCAGGGCGAGAGAGGAGAGTAGTGGAAATTGTTTTACAGTACAGGAAGCAGCTCTCATAAACCATTTCCTTTATAACTTGGTGACCTGTTATAAATTTTTGAAAAATTTAGTTCTAACATTGGAGCACAAAAGGGAAATTGAACCATGACTGACTACTGTTTCTCCAGCTTTAGGATATAGCCTGACCATTGATGAGCTATTGCTCTGCTATGGAATGAGACAGGAATCCCCACTGATCCAGGTTGCCCTTAATCCCTCCACTGTTTCTAGACATTTTCCCCTCTGTTACCCTTCTAGCTCTCAAATCTCCAACCTTCCAACCTCAACATGCACACTTTGCTTTATGTCATCAGGGGGTTACACATTTACAAAAGAACAGCTTGGAAAATACTTTGACTTCAGCCTGTAGCTGCTTTCAGAAGGATAAGAAATCCCCAAGGAAAAGGGGACTCTAATAGGTCAACTGCTAGAAATAAAGGTGGTGGATATATAAAGTCAAAATTAATTTGTAATTTTAAAATTTACTGCTGCAATGATTTAGAAAAAAAAAACCTTCAAATAGGTTTGAAAAAATTTTTTTTTAATTTGGGTGTCATAGAGCACTTCATATTGGTTACTTGCAATTTCATTGAGCCCAATTATTATACTTCCAGTGTAGAAATCTCCACCTTACTATACATAGTTGAGAAATCAAACGTCTTTGGTATAATACTGTTAGGTCATTCTTGCATTGCTATAAAGAAATACCTGAGACTGGGTAATTTATAAAGAAAAGACATTTAATTGGCTCATGGTTCAGCAGACTGTACAGACAGCATGGTGCAGGCATCTGCTTGCTTCTTGGGAGGCCTCAGGGAGCTTTTTACTCATGGTGGGAGGCAAAGTGGGAGCTGGCACTTCATATGGGGAAAACAGGAGCGAGGGCGGGGGGAGGTGCCCCACACTTTTAAAGGACCAGATCTCCTGAGAACTCACTCTTTGTGGTGGGGACAACACTAAGCCAGGAAGGTTCCATCCCCATGACCCAAGCAGCTCCCCCCAGGCCCCACCTCTTACACTGGGGATTACATCTCAACACGAGATTTGGAGGGGACGTCCAAACTATGTCAGATGGTGAAATTAGACCAAAGAAAAGCAGAAGCCACACAAAACAAAAGTGTTGTTTTTAGAATACAAGCTAGCATGCATGAAAATCCTGGCTAAGGGCAACAAAAAAAGTAAGACTTTATTTTGATTCTCAACGGAAGAAATAGGTATGGATACCTTTAGCATTATAACTGTAGCTGTTTTGGGAGTTGGGCGTGAAACTTTGGGATTTATGAAAAGGAGACTGAGTTTTTATAGACTGAGAAGCAGCGATCCGGAAGAACGCGGAGTCCTCAGTTTCTGTGTTGTGCATTCATTCCACCATCTTGGTTTGTGTACAGTCTCTGTGCCATATACTGAACTACTTGTTTATGTCATTATTTTTAACTTGAATTATTTCAAAGGGATTTACAAAGAGTTTCAAGAAGCCATTTCATAACAACATCATTGGAATAAATCATAAAAAGAAAAAAAATATATACTAGCGGTGAGTTCTTTTATGGTTGATGTGAGAGTAAAATTGTTTTACAAAGTCCTGGAGAGACAGGGTAAATTAAGCTCGTATAATGGGTTATGATACTATTCCTGCAATAGTCCCAGGCAGGAGTTCAGGAAGTCTGTGAACTTGAGAGAGAAAAAAATGCATCTTTACTTTTTTCTAATATCTAATTGAAATTTAAAATTTCTTTCAGTTATCACTGCAGGTAAGAAACCACAATAGCATAGCAGTACCTGTGACCTTGCTGTCAATACAAAATCACACATATTCATAATATAAACTGGTATTTATGCTGATAACAGCTTCAAAAACACTGTAGTTATTGGACCTGTCACTAGATTTCTTTTAACACCTCAGTAAAGAAGTCATATGTATTGCTGGATGACAAATTTTTGTTTTGTTTTATTTTGTTTTTTTGAGACAGGGTCTCACTGTCACTCAGACTGGAGTGCAGTGGTGTGACAAAGGCTCACTGCAGCCTCTCCCTCCCAGGCTCAATTGATCTGCAAGCCTCAGCCTCCCAAGTAGCTAGGACTACAGGTGTGGGCCATCGTGCCTGGCTTTTTTTTTTTTTTTTTTTTTTGTAGAGATGGGTTTTTGCCATATTGCCCAGGCTGGTCTCTAAACTCCTGGGCTCAAGTATCCGCCTGCTTCAGCCTCCCTAAGTGTTGGGATTACAGGTGTGAGCCACCACGCCAGACCGCAAATTTGTTGTTAGAATGTTTTTAACTCTTTCAATACAATTGGCTTCATTTTCCTCCTATGTATTTTTAAAAGGCGTTTAACATCATTATTCTGAGAAGGAGTCTATAAGTATCACCAGGCACCAAAGGGAACCAAAGCATACGAAAAGTTAAGTGCCCTGTGTTAGAAGCAACCCCACTCCTCGGTATATACCCAAAGGGAAAGAATTCATTCTATCAAAACAGACACATGCACCCATATGTTCATTGCAGCACTATTCACAATAGCAAGGATAATGGAATCAACCTAAGTGCCCATCAGCAGTGGACTGGATAAAGAAAATGTGGTACATATACACCATGGGACACTATGCAGCCATAAAACAGAACGAAATCGTGCTCTTTGCGGCAATATGGATGGAGCTGGAAGCCATTATCCTAAGGGACCTAAAGAAAGAACAGAAAACCAGATACTGCATGTTCTCGCTTATAAGTGGGAGCTAAACACTGAATACACATGAACATAAAGATAGGAACAATAGACACTAGGATCACTAGTGAGGGGAGGGAGGGGCCATGGACTGAAAAGCCATGTGTTGGGTGCTATGTTTACAGCCTGGGTAATGAGATTGCTGAGACCCCAAGCCTCAGTGTCATGCAGTTTACCCATGTGATAAACCTGCACATATACCCTTTAACTTATAATAAAAGTTGGAATAAAAAAAGAAACATGAGAAGCCTCTAAAATTACATTTGATCCCATTCCATACTTTTTAATAGACTGAAGATGCCTGCTCTCTGATAAAAATAAAGAATAGTATATTTGTCTTAAAGAAAGAACTCTATAGTAGAAGAAAGCACAACCACCCAGCAGAAAAAAAAAATTCTTTTTTCAGACACTAAATAATAAAATGTAAAACAAACATACAAAAATATTTGCAAAAAGTATTCACTGACATACTGGAAAAATAGTTGACAGACATGCATAGCCAACGCAAGAAGCATCTTTAATGAACACTCAATGAAAACCAAAGGCAAAACATTAGGAAAAAACATGAATTTAGGGTGGAGTGAACATGATGGCAGGAACAAGCTAGAGTGATGTAGGCGTGTGGTTTCTGATGATTTTATGTTTTGATAGAACTTGGAAAATGTAGAAGAATAAGTAGATAACACGTATAATCAGAAAAGCCACAGTCACGTCTTGCGGAACATAAATAGGGAAAGGAGTGATGGAATGAAAGTACATGCAAAGGAGGATGAAAGAGATAATCCAGCATCTGACGAGAGGACCTAGACTGGGTATATAGAAAGGGAGAAAGAAAAAGGTGGTGATTTCAGTGAAACGACTCAGTTCGTCTGCTCTTGGAGAAATTGGGGAGAATTCAGTGATACGGGAACAGATTTGCAGGTAGAGAATAGGCTGGGAACCTCACATTGCAGAAGGCAGTTAGAGAACCTTGAGAAGCTGAGAATTTCTGGAATAGAAAAATTGCGAGACTTACTGATGAAATCATCCAGGAAATGGCACTGAAAATGGTCATTAGAAAGCACCATTTTCTAAAGCTAGCCTTGTTCTGTTGGACTGGGTCAGAGAGAGTGCTCTGTCTGCTTCTAAGAGGTGGTGCTCACTAAATGCAGAGGTTGGTCTAGAAAAGGAAGGAACAACCAGCCCTACTGAAGATGCACAGAATGGCCTGAAGACAGCGTATGTGATATGGGCTATTGAAATTAGCACTCCTATCACCTGAGCAGAGGACAAATCTTCCTCTGTTTTTATCTGCCAGTACTGGAAGGAGACATTCTATCGGTGGTGGTGGACCAGATAAATTAGCAGGAAATGAAGGCCAGATTTGCCCAAGAGTTTTGTTCTCCTATGAAGTCTTCACAAGGTTAACTTAGACTTCACAAAGTTAGGTTTATGCATAATGCTTATAGGTGCTAACATTTATTAAGCCACTTACTATGAATTCAGGTTTTGTTCTGCAAATTTAATATTTATTATTTACTTTAATCCTCAAAATAACTGTATGAGGTAGGTGTTATTATTATTCCATTTAACAGATATGTTGTAGTGTATTTTATGTTAGCTGTATGTCTTCCTGCATGCTACAGATGTAATTATAATGCCATATTCCTCAAAATATCAGTCTGGAGTCTTAGAAATATTTAAGGCACCAGATGAATGGCTCCATAATTTGGAAGAGAGGAGAGGATGAGTGTCATCAGAGTGAGTGTGGTTGGGTGTGGCTAATTTGAGAATTTTTGTACCACCTTTCCTAGGTCTTGAGAGGAAAGAAAAAATGGATCTAGAGCAGACACAACTTTTCCATCATGTCCTTCTCTAAGACAGATGCATTCTCTTTCTTCTACTAGCATCCATATTGCCTTGGGAGAACTACTCTAACTTTTCTATGTGGTTTGGGTGCAACTGTCTAGATTCCCTAGATCCAGGGCTGGACTCTTGACACAAGCCTGTCCATCAATGTATTTCATTTTTCTGGTCAGAGATATTTGTTCAGCGTTAGGCATGGATCAAGATGATCCAAAGGAGATTTTGCTTGGATGATGGGACAATTGTGGGTTTTTTAATCCAATGAATACATTTACATTTACAAAAACCAATTGACCACCAAGTATGTGATAAGATAGGTATACACTTTTAATTAAAGGAGCTCTGTGGTAAGAGCGATAGAGCGGCAGTCACCAATCTTTTTGGCACCAGGGACTGGTTTTGTGGAAGACAATTTTTCCACAGACCCAGGGGGAGAATGGTTTCAGGATGATTCAAGGGCATTACAGTTTGTGCACTTTATTTCTATTATTACATTATAATATATAATGAAATAATTATATAACTCATCATAATGTAGAATCAGTGAAGCCCTGAGCCCATTTTCCTGCAACTAGATGGTCCCATCTAAGGGTGATGGGAGACAGTGACAGATCATCAGGCATTAGATTCTCATAAGAAGCACGCAACCTAGACCCCTCACATGTACAGTTCATAATAGGGTTCACGCACCTGTGAGAATCTATTGCTTCTGCCAATCTGACAGGAGGCAGAGCTCACTTGCCTGGCTCACCTTTGGCTGTGTGGCCCAGTTCCTAACAGGCCACAGACCAGTACCAGTCCATGGCCCAGGGATGGGTGACCCCCGCTTTATTGGGTCTGACAACCTAGACTGGGGTTATTAATGAGCAGCAGGCGGGGTAATTGGAGGAGGCAGGGTAGATAAAACTACTTTTGGAAAGTTAAAGAATAATTCTTTCTTTATTCTGTCTCCTTTACTCAAACTGTTCCTGAAGGCTGCATATGATGTGTTCATGAAGTTTGACAGTGCAAATGGTGAGTGGTCAGGGGACGGGAGAGAGAGAGGGCTGGGAGAGAGAGAGGGTTAGAGAGAGGTTTCAGGGAATGGAGAAGAGCCCACCTGCCTCCTTTTCCTATCCCCCACCCCCATCATAAGGCAGAGTCACTCAGGCAACTTGTGGGAGACCAACTTGGCTAGGAGCTGCCTTGTTGCAGAGAAATAGCTTAGGATTTTTTCTCACCTCATGAACTCTTCATTCTTTAATATCTGTCAGCAGTTAGTAGAGGACAGAGAGCGCTTAGCATGGCAGGATCCTGAGTTGGTCAGACTTTGGTTCACATCCCAGTATGGTCACTCATCAGCTGTGTGACCTTAGCTTGTTGCTTCGCTTGTCTAAGCTGCAGAGCCTTCTATGTGAAATAGGGGTCCTATACTTACCTCGTAGGACTGCTGTGAGGGAGTAAATATAATCCCACAGCCTTCGTATACAAATCAAATACTGTAAGTCCTAACTTGGACTAACTTAACCACCTGTTCTTGGAAACTGACTTTAAGTGAAGCAATGTACAACAGGGCCTTGATAACATTGACGGAGAAAAAAAAAGATTTCTTTATATGCCATTTCACTTAAAGTCACAGTTTCTAAGAACTTAATGACATTGAGGATTTACTGTATGCTATCATAATTATTTCTTTATATATATAAAATGATCTCTTTTAATACACGGAGCTAGTTTAATACAGGGCTACTTTATATTCTAAGTACTTAATACCTAGTACTTAACAAAATCCTTAATGATGTTGGTTAAGTATAATCAGATAATATATTATCTGGGATATATATGGGGCTGGGATTTCAAGAAATAAATTGTCAGAGTCAGCAAGAAACTATGAAGACTTAGCAAAATTGCCTTTTCTCAGGTTCCTTCCTCCCATCACTGTAGGCTCTGAAATCCCAACACTGGGTAGCTTTATATGGTTTGAAGCGAGATTACTGCTCTTCTCCTGTCTAGACAATCATTCTGAAGCCCACTCTCATCATCTGTTTCAGTGGCAGGCTTGTCTCCTGGCCTCACCCAGCTCTGAGCTATCTTAATGCACGAGCATTAATCAGCTTTACTCTTGACTGTTTTAAACTGAACTGATCAGTTGTTTTTGCCTCTTACTGACCAGGCTAACAGATAATCTTGTGTCTTGTAGACCAAACAAATGTATGATTTAATAGGGTAAAATTCAGTCAACTGTTTAAAAACTATAAATAACTGATGCATTCATGTCTCCAATCTCTTTATTGCCTCAAATTTGATGTTGATGTAACTGTGTTTACTCTGCTTTACAAGTTAAAGCCAGTGTGGTCTATAAAAAATTAAGAGCCTTAGAAAGACCAGACTAGATCACAAAAGTTATTTTACTACAATGCAAGATGAAAGTAGTGCTTACCAAGTGTATTGTGAGAGGTGACGATTATTAAATATATGAACACACTTTTAGGTAAGAAGAAATCATAAAATAACCTAAAAAGTTAGTAATATCTCCTTGAATATATTATTCTGGATATTCATCTATCTATATTTGAAGATACTTTTATTACCTAAGATCCTATTAAATATAATTCAGAGTAAATGTATTCCTTATTTTTTGTTAAACTGGTCTCCTCTAAACCAAAGTTATACAAATTAGTCATGGGGTCAGGAGAAAAAGATGGAAAGGGGAAATATACTGTGACGAGAGACGCAGGAATCAATTTTCTGATATGCCACATAACTTGAAATAATTTGGCAACTGGACAACAGAGTTGTCTCTTTTATTAGCACATTCAAACAGCAGCAGAAAACAACCTTCCATTTGATTCTTACTGAGATTTATTATTTTTAATAATGCCACTTTTCAGAAGTATAGTCATGTGCTCACTTAGACAGGCTGACAAAGTGAAAACTTGTATGTGATGCAAAGTACCCTTTGGGCCATTGATTAAGACATAATATAGTGCAGTGACAAGTCAAGTCAAATGCCCGCAGCAGACAACAAACCCCAGCCTCCCCTTCCCATGGTCTGGCTCCCATTTTGCACCATAGAACCCACAATGGAAATCTGGCAAGACATAGAACACAGATGGCTACTGACTGACATGAAAAGTAAATTTTATTAAACATGTTTACATACATGAGTTGGAATTTCATTTAAAAGCACAGGGGAGTGTTAAGACAAGTGGTCAAAATAGAAAGATACTACCCAATTATAATCAGTTGATTGTTGGCCACTAAGACAGAACGGAATCTAGTAGAAGTGCACCAATGCTTCAGTTCCTCCTGCTCAGCATGGTGAGCAGTGGTCAATCTGTGCCCTGTGGAATGATGGGCAGATAATTCTGGCATGTGTAAATAATAATAAATAATTCACTTGGTGCAGGCAGTATGTCTATGAATTAAAACCTAATGTGTACACAGTGTCTACATGTGTTACAGCCCCACAGTAGGAATCTACACCAAAATATTTATTAGAAGGAATTTGGTCCGTACTACATCACGTTTTCTGGAGGGTAAAAAATAAAGTCCATCTATAGACATTTCACCACAGACCCAGAGACTGAGTCTGGCTAAAACCTGCAAAATGTCTATAACAAAAATGGATGGCTTAGATTTCTTGGTTATTTCGGTATAGTAATTAACAAGCAAACTGTACAAGTACATGCAACATACAAGCTGGCCTATGTGGAACTAACATACATTATTAAATAACCTTTTGTTTCTTTTCTTTTTAAAACTTTTTTTACAAAATGTGCATGCAGCTTTGAACAGTTCCAAGTCATGCTGCTCTATCTGTGTAATCACAAAAGTGGAGTGACTCATAAAAGGAGGGAGAACATATCAATGCACCCGCAGAGACTGCAGTTTGTAGCACATGTACAGAATGTCACAAGGGAAATTCAAGGCCAAGAAAAACTAAATGAAGAAAATGCAAATTGAAAGTTGACTTTGTTTATTTTTCCCCCCAAAAGTAAGATACTTTGCATTAAAAAATCAAGCTTTGTGCTTGCATCAATCTCAAAGAAATGTAAACTAAAATTCGATAAAAACATTAGTTTAGTGCAGAATATTTCAACTGGAATTTCCAGTGGAATATTGAACAGCTCATACCATGCTCTTTCCAGGGCAGATGGGTGTGTCTACACTGAGGCATGGCTGAGAAGCCTGGGCGTAGCTCAAAGTGTCTTAGGCTCAAATCCATTCCTAGTCACCATTTTTGGGAAGTCAAAGTATGGTTTATACACATGAGCATTTTTTTTTTTATATCAGGAAGAAAAAGGCAATACAAGGAGTGTTTTCAAAGTACAATTATGCAGTTAGTTTTAGTCCCCAGCATTAGTTGCAGATTGACTTCTTTAAAAGTCTTCCATGCAAAACAATGGAAACCATAAATTAATTTTCTAGAATGCAAACAGATAGGCTCTTCATTAAAAAAGTACTTCTGTGATCATTTATTTTGGAAGATAACTTTTTGTCTTTTGGGTTTCCACACGTAAGACTTTAAAGAATTATAAAATGAAAGCTAGTGAACCCTTCCTTGGCTTCACCTTATGTAGCTGTTTAACACTTTGGGGAGATGCCACAGAGACCACTTCAGCCCTTTTTTTGGTGCTTTTGGAAAAAAGAAGGGAAGAGTCTCTGTTAGCATCATGAGGCCTGTCATGACACAGCCAAAAAAACTAGTGGAAATAACAGATGTGGTGAAAACAAACAAAAAAAAAAACCTCAAGAAACGAAAACCAACAAACAACACACAAATAAACAAAACACACAAAAGAACAAAACAATTCAAACATCAGGGAAATAACACTGCTTGTGGTCTGTGCAGAAACGTGTAGAATACAACTTTTCACAGAGTGAGAGTTTCCAGTTTGTTCAATTTGGTGTGTGTGTGTGTGTGTGTATGTGTGTGTGTGTGTGTAGGTGTATGTGTAGATTTAAAGTTTCCTCTTTTTCTATTTGTTAGAAGCATCAGTGACTCTCACCAGCACGTTGATTCTTCCTGTAATTTGATAGATTGCCTTGTTCTGTCATATGAAGCCATGTTTTAAATAACAATTGGGACATATTATTGAAAAACTACTACAGGCAAAACACAAGTTGATTGTCTGTCTCCAACAATGCTTTTGATCATGAAATATCTGGTTCAGATTATTATCCTGAAAGGTAGAGGTTTATTGGAATGACTCTGGTATGAGTTCACTATGATCGAATACAGGGAGGCCCAGTTGAACTTTCCAGAGATGACTGGGAAGCCCGGCGGGTGAGGGGAGTGAGTGTGGGATCCACCAGTGAGGACGGTGGGAACAATTTGTACCATCCGATCACCATGCTGGACAGGTCGAGTTCTTCCAACAAGATCTGAGCCACACCCATAAAGCATTTGTGGTCCATTCTGCCATAGTCTCCCCAGACAATCACCTGCAGAGAGAGAGAAATGCAACATTACCTGGACTTCTCTCTCCTTCATATCCGGATGGGCTCAAAGCAACTATGCTGTAAAAGTGGGCCAGTCAGTGAAGCAGAGGAAATGAATACAACTATCACCAAGGAGAAGGCACAGATAAGAAGATACACTAACCTTAAGATGCTTATAGACACTTCACAATAATTTTTAGGCTGATGGAATGAAGGATTGTGTGTTCCTAGTCAATGAGGAGTATTATCTACATAAGCCATGTTAAAGAAATAAATACATAAGATTATTTTTATATGAATGCAACACCTTTCTTGTGTAACTACTATCTAATTAGTGATGTGCAGGACCATAAAAATATAAAAATTAAAATTTGTGCAATTTAGGAGGGCAGGATGAGCAATCCAACTCAGTATACCATGGAATGTATGTACAAGAAAGTATGTACAAAGAATGAGAGTACTCAATTGATTTCTTTTGTATTACGGTCTTTTTAATGAAGGGGTAGATCAAACAAATAATTGTGGGCTGGTACCTTTTGAGGACTTGCCTGCCAATTTTAATTTAGATGATTAATATTTCAATTAGATCATTAAAAATTACCACAATCTAGGTCAACTTCTATTGGCTATTGGTGTCAAACAAGCCTTCCACTACACATAGTCCCGGGTTCTATTTTCTAATACTTCAGTCATCTGTAAAGGTTCCCAACTGGACTCATTCACCTGTTTTATACAAGCAGAGTTGGTGGTGAATCCCACCTTTAAACTTTACTGAGTAACTTTGTGAAATTACTTTACCTCTTGAACCTCAGACATAATCTTTAAAATGGGGATAATGATAGTATTGCGCATGTTAGTTACAAAGTTTAAATAATGCATATAAGCACCTAGAAATGCATCTGGCATTCAACCAGGACCCATTCTCTTCTCCTCTCCCTCCTCCTCTTTGTATCCCATGTTTGGCAGAGAGCAATGCTCAACCAGCTATTATTAGCATTGTTTTGTTTGATATATCTCTATCTATTTATCATCTAGCTATCTAGTGAGGATATATCTCTATCTATTTATACCTATCTATCTAGTGAGGATACATCTCTATCTATTTATACCTATCTATCTAGTGAGGAGTGAGGAGGGGCGGGAACAGGGCAAAGCTAGAAGGAGAGGATAGAGACAGAAAAGAAAAGAAGAGAGAGAGATAAAATAAAATTGTTCTCTATTAGATCCACCAAATATTTTTAATATTATACATTATTTACATTATAAACTAACCATTTGAATTTCTTCTACTCAAGAATATTATCCTACATTTATCTCTTTGTGTTTTACCATCTCTTTGATATATGAATAATACAAACATTTCAATGTAAAAAGCCAAACAATTACTGACCTGAAGAACTTTACCCTGTGGACTTTCATCAAAAACCAGAGACTGCTGATACAAAGGATCAAGGGTTTTTCGTGCAATTCTTGTCTTCTTCTTGGCTATACAGGCCCCATTTTCCAAAAGATATACTTTGACATATGGAGCTAAACAAAGTTATATTAACATACAAGAATTATTCCTTAAATTCAACTGTTTTTTTAATTAGAGAATTCCCTATTAGAGAATTAGAGATGCTTACTGAAAGTTTCCCATCGACTGTTTAAATTACTTAAAATTTTCATTGCTCCATACATTCTATTCCTTAAATCTATATGTTACCATTACTGCCATTTTCCTCATTTTGATTCAATGTATACAAAGTTATTTGAAGATGTTGACTTACTTGGGTTACAATGCAGGTTTATATCTTAAAGCTCATTGTTCCCCTTTTACAATTAGAATATATTCTTTTTTTCTTTTGCCTTTCTAAATGTGCAGAAAGAAAATAATTGACACTAGCTAAGAAACAACCATAACTAAACTTTAAAAAATATTATAACATACTTCCTAACACCTTCTGAAAGAATAACTGTGCAAGGAAAACCCAAATCCATTTTAATAACATCAAAGAACACAGAAACACTGCTTTTTAAATTAATCAGATGATGCAAAACAGAGCATATGAAATTCAAATACAGCAAATGTTTTTATTTGTTTGCCTATTAAATAGCCCCTTCACCAAATTCAGGAATACTTCTCCTTACCAGGTGTAGATTTGGAACCAGGCTTTTGTGTGAGGCTTCGTGCTCTAATAACTTCAACTTCTAATTGGCCCTTTTTGTCCTCCATTCCAATTTGTATATCACCTGCAAATGAAGGGGAAGCAAGATGTGTTTCAGCTTCTTTCCAGTTAAGTGCAGTTAAAACAAAAAGGAGAGCCCATAACAGACTACAGATTTTTATCTTCATGATTTTGTTGAGAAACTAATATTTAGACCCCCTCACTCCACAATCCACTTTTCTTTCTTGGTCTCCAAATCAAATTTGGAAATGATTCTCTTATTTTTTCTGGTATTAATCCCTCTTATGAGATTTGCAAATTAGTTAATAAATGACTATAACAACACTGAAGTATTTCTATAATTCTTGTACTTAATGTGATTTCTTACTTCTTGTACTTAATGTGATTTCATCCAGTATATACTAAAAAAATTGTAACCATATGTATTTTCATTATCCTGAGAAAGCCACCATTAATATTTGGTGAATATCCTAGCATTCTCATACTTCTATCAATCTATTTGCCTATCTATCTATCTATCTATCTATCTGTCTATCTATCTATCAATCAGCAATCATGATCATATATCATCATTTTATTGACTCTATGGACTACTGCATGGACATGTCATTACTTATTAAATCAGACTCCTATTGATGGAAATAAAGGTTATTTACATAAACTATTTTATGGTGCAGTGTATGTAAGTAGGGTTATAATGAACAGTTTTATAAGAATTCTTGCACACATTCTTGAATCATTTATTTTTTGAACATAAAATTCCAATATTTTAAGTTTTCATATCTAATAGTATGGACATCCAAAAATTCCATGCATTCTGCCAACTCCTCCAGAAAGGTTTGCACTATCACAGAAATATCGCTCTTCCTGCCTCCCACCCTCACTAATACTGGTATTAGCAATATGTCTAATACCAGTATCAAAAATATGCTTAATTTTTGCCAATCTGGTTAAAACGATATTTTAATTTGCATTTCTTTGATTATTAAGGAGCATTATGTAGCCCATGTATAGTTTGATACAAAATTAGATCAGCAACTAGAATGAATCCCTTCCTTTTTATTTCATGAAAATATTTGTTTCATAGTTTTCATGTCTCTCGAGCTCATATTTATTAGAGCTCCTCTATGAAAACACCTGGGTGTATTCTCCCCATTTTTTGGTAAGTAGAATGTTAAATACTGACAGTTATAGTTCTACTCAGGTTTTTTCAGCTTTCTACTTACTCTTAAATTCTTTGTGGTAGGTTATATTTTTTAACAACTGTTCATCTCAAATTTTCAAATGTTGTTTTTTTTTGTTTTGTTTTGTTTTGTTTTGTTTGTTTTTGAGACAGAGGCTTCCTCTGTCGTCCAGGTTGGAGTGCAGTGGTGTGATCTCCGCTCACTGTAACCTCCATCTCCTGGGTTCAAGTGATTCTCCTGCCTCAGTCTCCCAAGTAGCTGGGACTACAGGCATGCGCCACCCTGCATGGCTATTTTTTGTATTTTTAGTGGAGACAGGGTTTTACCATGTTGGTCAGGCTGGTCTCAAACTCTTGACCTCAGGTGATCTGTCTGCCTTGGCCTCCCAAAGTGCTAGGATTATAGGTGTGAGCCACAGCGTCCAGCCTAAGCATTTGCATAAGTGGTATCATTCAGCAATTTTCTTTCTTCACTTAACTACATTTTCTTAGATATCCATCCAAGTTGATGTGTTGAGATCTAGAACATTCCCTTTAATTTCTCTATTACAGTCTATTACATGAATGTCATATTTATCTACTCTCCAGTTAGGGGTCTTGGCTTTCCTATTTGGTGCTGCTACAACAAAATGCTGCAAAGAGCTTCTTGAGGATATGTAATTCGAAGTTGTATTGCTGGGTCACAGCACATCCACACTTTTATTTTTACTAGATGCTGCCATATTATTCCAATTGGTGACTGCACCAAATTACACTTCTAATAGCAGTGTAAGAGAATGCATATTTCTAAGCATCTTTGCTACTTATATTGAAAGATGTAAACAATTTGGACAATCTGATATGCGAACACACACACACACACACACACACACATACACATGTGTGCTTTGTAGAAACGTTAACAGATAAGTAAACTCCACTCTATTTTCAGTTTGATAATTTTTTCTCATAAATTAAAACTGAATTTTTATCAAACATTTTTTCTGCATACTTAAGATGGTCATGTTTTCTTTTTATTACAGTAATGTGATCAACTATATTAATTAGTTTTCATATATTAAACCAACCATGTGTTCATGAAAAAAAATCCCATTTGGTTGTGATAATATTATTTTTAGTATTGCTGAATTTGCTCTTCTTGGGGTTCATGAAGGACTCTGGAAAGTATGACTATATTTATTTTCAGTTCTGAAAAATCTATCAATCATTATATACATATACTTTTTATTGTTACACTCTTTGTTTTCCATTTTCATTTTTATTCATTGATACATAATATGTACATAATATATGTACATATTTTTTAGGTACATGTGATAATTTAATACATTCATATACTTTATTATGATCAAGTCAGTGTAATTGGGATGTCATTACCTTAAATATTTGTTTTTTCTTTTATGCTAGAAACATTTGAATAATTCTCACTCAAACATTATATTTTCAATGGCGTCTGGCCTATACTCCTTCCTTCCCTATTCTGGGACTAATTAGACATATATTAGACCTCACTTTTCTGCTCGGTCTTATAACTTCTTATTCATATTTTCCATTATTTTGTGTGTCCAATTAATTCTGGATACTTTCTTAAGGCTTTATCCTCCAGTTAGCCACTAACCAATTATCTCCTCAACTCTGTCTAAACTGCTGGTAACTCATCCATTGAATTCTTAACTTTAGTTATATTTTTCAATTCTATAATTTCTACTGGGCTCTTAAAGATTTGAGTTTTCTGATGAAATTCTCCATCTTGTTTTTTATTTTAGGTAATCTTCTTTCTCTTCCTCATGACTTGAGATGATGTCCTGAAATTGCATTAAAAAGATTTTCCTTGTTTGTTTGCTTTGTACAGATTGTTCAGTTCACCACTCAATGTGCTCTTTCAATCTCTCAGGTTTTATGTTTTTCTTAAACACTCAGGCATCATTATTTTTCCCCAAAAACTGTCTCTCTATTCTCTTTTTAGAGTAAGTTTGAACTTTTTGGTTTATTCCTCCTACATCCCGAATTCTCCTCTCTTATAAAAGATTTTCTTTTTTAAAAAATTTAAATAGGCCATGTTATTGGTGGTATTCTATAGTTCTCCTTTTATTTTTCCTCTTAGGAAGCTTGTATGCTTTTCTATCAAGCCTCAGTGTTGCGAAATTTCACTATATTGTGTCTTCAAGCTGATCTATTTTCATGCATTTTGCTGAAGTTCTTTCCCACTGCAAGATTACAGAAAGATTAACTTAAGTGTTTTCCAGTACTTTTTAGTATCTTTCTCTACCTTCCCTTTTCTTTTTTATAGTTAAGTCTAAAATATTAACTTTTTTGGTAAGTTGTGTAGGGTGAGGGAATTCCGTACATTTTTTCACACAGGTAAATAGTTATGCTACTATACTTTACTGAACAGTCTATCTTTTTTTTTTTTTTCTTCCATGCTCTGAAATGCCACCCTTGTCCTACATTTAGATCTATTATATCAGAGTTCCTGGTAATTCAAATATTTATGGCTAATTTTACTTCCTGTTTCATAATATCTCAAATTAGAAAAATACACTTGAAATTAGAATAGTTGTTTGCAAACAGTAACTCCCTAGCTAAAATGTTGCTTCTCACTTGTATTGCTATTACACAATTTTAAATATTTTAAATGACTTTGTCAAACACAAAACATCAATTTTCCTGTAGAAAAAAAATGATTCTTACCCATTGCAGGGGTGGCAAGAGTTTGGCGGCCAACAAGCTGGGCTGGTCCCAATCCATCAAGAAAATCACTGAATTGACTGTCAGCTCCCAGTCGCACTCCAGGAAATATTAAACTATCAGCAGAAGGATAAAAACCAAAGGAAAAAAAAAAAACCATGAAATCTTCTAGAATTCTTTTCACTAGTTTCCATTTGACTAATTATGATCATGAAGCATAAATATTACTTAGACAATCTGTTTTTTTAAATTGATTATTTGCATTGCCTTTGAGCCAAGCATATGAGGCTTAATATTGATTGAGGATAGGTGTAAACTCTCAGTTTGATACCTAATGCTCTATTCAAGAGGGCTCAGTCATAGTTTTTAATATATCAAGTTCCAAATCCCTATATAAATGTGTTGCTGACAAAAAAACATATGATGCAAATTTTTATATCATAAACTTCACACAGATACTTGCTCATGAACATTAGGTAACATTAATGCTAATTTTTTTTAAAGTGACCAATAATTTCTTGAATAAATGTTATAGTTCAAGTTCTTATTTATAAACATTTAATTGATTCATTTTTGAATCAATTCTGGTTAAATTCATCTTTGAATCAAATGTTTAAATTATTTGAGACTGTTATTTGGTTCCAATTGAAATTAATTGATTAAAAAATCTGTATTTCCTCCTATAATATGACTTCCTGATAGCCCCAGGATGTAAGCTGCACAAGGATAGTGCCTGTGCTTTTCTTGTTGACTGATGTAGTTATCACTGGGTAATAAGAACTATGCTCATTATGTAATAGGCATTCAGTAAGCATTTTTTGAATGAATATATTTCTATAGAGACTTACTTTTTGCATTGTGCTTTCACATCTATTATTTCTCTTAACTAAGGGAATTAAATGGGACACAGATTATAATCCCATCCAGAGACCATAAAAATAAATCCAAGAGATTAAGTGGTTTATGATGGAGGCAAATTTTATTTGTTACTTTTTTGTATCAGAAAATGATGTGTTCAAGTCTCATTTGTATATTACTTTATGCTACTTCATTCAATACTGGTATTTTGTCAGTAAGTTTATCTCCATAACTTTCATACCTGATGATTTTTGTTCTTAGATATTCCTTACTGGAAACATGCATAACAAGCCAATCATTTGACCAACTAAACAAAGACCAACTAGTTTCAAGAATGGGAAAGAATATAACAAACAGTAATCTGGCATAATTCTGTTAAATTTTCTAAACAAAACAAAAAATCCAGTAAAGACAAGAAATATTAGATTGGTATATGAGTAATGTGAATGGTAATGAACAAATAATTATAGAAAATTTATATGTGGTGAATCTCCATGTAATCCAAAACAACACATTAACTACTTATTTGTAAGATCCACTACCTCAATAAAAATTCAGTTTTACTAGAAAAATTCTCAAGCATAGGAAATAGCACGTTTTGTGCAGGATCCATAAAAAATGTCAGAAAAAAAAAAAACGAACTGAGTAAATTTTTAAAAATCGTATTCTATTTTCTCAGAATTAACTAAAACATTTTAGTCAGAAAAATAATGAAGCTGATAGATCCTGGATTATTTCCTAAGGTAAAAATGAGTCAGCAATGTTTTAAAAACAAGAAAATGTAAGTTACTTACACATATGACAGTGTTAGACTTAGAAAAGCTTAGGGTCCAAATTAGCTTGGAGAAAATTAAGAAAATGGGAAATCAGTTCCTTACTTATAAATTTTAATTTAGACTTTGGTGACAGGGACAAACTATGAATTTCCCATATGAAAGAGTCCATTACCTGTGGCATTTCTACACTAAACATCCAGTAAGGAACTATTCTGGGCTTTCCTAGATGGAGGAAATGAATTTATTCATGTGGACTCAGAATTTCTTCACCCTTTGAAAGGTATGAAAGACCAGGTGTAGAGGTGTGTCCGTGTGTACTTATAAGCCATTAGGGTGGTTTAAAATGGATGGTTGAACTTCTGGTTAAATAGAGAAGCTGCACAGTAACACTCAGTGGCTTTGTTATTTTACTGATTAGTACACAATTCGTGGTTCCACAGCCATGCAGACGTGCTGACAGCACTTACTTGCCCTCAGAGCTGTAACTGTTGATGCTGCCATCAGTAGACTCTCGGCTCGGCTGCCTTACCATCTTCCTCATTTCAGCTGCCATGCCTGTTTCTGTACTTCTCTGGATGGTACTTTTTAACTTTTTGTGGCCCGACTCTGACAGGAGAGAGTAAAAGAAACTCTAAGTTTTATTCAGACAGCTTCCCCCGAATATCAATTGATCCTGCAAATATAATAGTTAATTTTACACATAATTACAAATTTAATCAGAAAAATAGTAACCTAAGGGAGTACTTTGCTTGATTCAGGCTCCTTGCCAAAGTGTGCTTGGCTAAGAGTAGCAGCACTGGATGCTACACCATGGCCACAGTTTCAGTGACTGCCTGAATCTCAATCAGCCAAAATGAAATCATTGTATTATTGATGGTGACAACTTCAATGAAAATCTGATTTTGGCACCCAATTGTTATGTGGAAAGATAATGGTGAACAATCTAATAGGTTTCTCCTAATATGGAATTCACTAAATGTGTATGAATAGTCTCAAAGGACAAGTCGTATCCTTTTAAGGAGAAGGTGCATTTGGAACCCAGTATGAACAATACCACAGTTTTTGTACTATCACGTATCAGCAATCCTCATAAAGAGAAACTAGTATTTTAATTGATGATTTTTGTAACACTTTAACATACACTATATAATATTTATACACATTTGAGATGGCATATAGATTACAGAGTTAGGTATAACAGGTTTTATCCTAATTCAAAGACTACTGAGCTATCTCATGGCCTTTTGACTCAGCTGCATGAGTTCTGACTGGCAGTTTTGGGGTGTACACCTCCATTTGCACTGGGTATTACATGCATTTGCATTTCAGTTCTTGATAAGTTCAGAAGAATTTTCTTGAGCCACTTTGAAATGCACTAACCAGCATTCTATTCATAGCATGGAAATAAATTCTAAACTATTTACTTGCTTACATGCATAAGCAGTATCAATAGGTTAGGAAAACTGCTAGACTTTATTCCATCTATACATTCTATAAACATTTCTGGGTTTTGCTTTAGTTTTTGTATAGTATCATTTAATACCCATTAATAATATATGAAAAATGCTCTATATACGTAATTACATACATAACTACTATATAAACACATTAACTTTTCAATCCTCATAAAACCTTTACAAAGAAGGTACCTAAATACACTCTTACATAAGCCATTTGAAACACTGCATCTTTTCCCTCTCATTTTTGGTCATTGGATTCCTTTTGTAAATTGTCTAATCAAAGATATAATAGGTTATGCTATATGAACTTAATGCTGATGCTTCCTACACATTGTTTTAGTATGTTCATTAAAATTTTTACTTTTTATTGTTCTTAACCTTTTTATTGCTATTTTTGCTTACAAAGACAATATATGTATATTACAAGATATTTAAATGTTACAGAAATTGCAAACATTGAATGCCCCCTATAATTTCACCACTCAAGGAAGACAATGGTTAATAATTTGGGAACTACTTTTTCTTTATACCTATACAAGCTTCTTCACTTGGCTACTGTGATCCACACTCTCCGTTTTCCCTTCTTTGACATTGGTTGTTACTTCCAGTCTCTTCTGCTGCATTTTTCCTCTTTGAGATTTTTAGATATAGACGATCCCTAGACCTCAGGCCTCCGACCTTTTGCTTTCTTCTACACTGACTTCCTAGGTGATCTCTAACATAGCTTTAACATAGCTAACAAGATCATTCATGCCATTGTGCCTCCCAAATATACATCAAGGTCTTAACCATTCTCTTAAATGCTGAAGTCATTAATTCAATTGCCTAGTAGCTCCATTTACATATCTAATAGGCACTTCAACATTAACATATCCAAGACAGAACTCTTCCCCACCTCCACCACACTACCACCTCCTACTACTAAATCCTCCTCCCGCAGTAAATGGTATTGCAATTCACTTGGCTGATCAGGCCTAAATCCTTGTAATCGTCTTTGATTCCTCTCACACACCCCACATCCAATCCATCAGCGAATCCTCTTGGCTTTGCCTTCAAAATGCATCACAAATCTGGTCATTCTTCTTCCTCTCCACAGCTCCTACCCTACGTCCAGACACTGTCATCACTCAAAAGAGCAGTGCCATACCCATATAGCTGGTCTCACTGCTTCTATTCTTTTCCTCCTCAGAATATTCTTGACATAACAGCCATGGTGAGTCTTTAAAAATGTAAATCTGAACATATCATTCCCCTGCTCAAGATCTTATAATGATTAATCACCAAAATAAAATGAAAATCCAAAATTGTTATCGTGGCCCAGGAAATGCCATATCATCTTGTCTTTGGACACCTCACATCTCATCTTCTGTCCCTCATTCCATATGACCAATGCTCTCCAGTCACACTGTCTTCCCTACATTTCCTCAAGCCTGCAAGCATGCTACTTCTGTTTGTCCCTTCTGACTTTCTTGCCTTGTTCCTTATTCAGATTTCTGCTTCAAGAGAAGCTGTCTCCTCAGAGAGGCTTTGTATAGTATCCCTTTGCTGTGCTTTATTTTTCTTCATAGCAGTGCTTCATCTGCCATTAAACCTTTATCTGTTTGTGTTCTGTTTTCCAATTAGAATTTAATTTCTCTGAGAGCGGGGTCATTGTGAGTATTGTTCACTGTTACTCTTCATATCTAGAACAGAGGTATAAACTGTTGATAGTGAAATCACACCACATATACTAATGTGCAATTTTCACATTCCATTTAATATAATGTAACACAAACAGGTATATATTTATTCTTTTTAAAGACTGCACTATTCCATTTTATGACTATGTGGTTCATCATTAAACCATCCCTTTATTGATGGGCTATTGGATATTTCCAGTAGTTATAGAAGAGCTTCTACAGGATGAATTACTGGAAGTTGAAATGCTACTGAAAGGGTAGGAATCTGTTTAATTTAAATAGCTATTTCTATATTCCCCTTAAGAAACATTGTAGTGATTTATACTCCTACCAACAGTCATATGGATGTTCCCACTTACCTACCTATGGCTCAAGAATTCTCTACCTTTCCCCTTTTTGGACTCTGTCTTGTCCACTTGACTTGTCATTGTGGAACGTGCACACTTATCCAAGGCAGGGACTTCATCTATGGCCATTGTAAATGCTGTTTAGTTTAGTTTTGGCATTTATTCATTTATATACCGATTCCTTTCTAGAGGTAATTCATTTATGAAGTCACTGTGGTAGAGCAGTGGCCATTCATGGCCACATACTGGCCAGACCTCACTTGAAGGACAGGGGTAAGCCCCAGGGATAGATTACCAAAGTATTGAGCCAAGATGAATTACAAGTGTTTATCCAAGGCAGCATGAGATAACAAAATCTGGGTAGAACACCAGTTATTGAAAATAACGAGGATCATGGCTAGAGAAATTACAGGAACTTTAAATGGTGAGGTGCTGCTGGAAATTGGAGGAGAAACAGTTAAGAGGATCAACAATATGGCAAGTTCAGGTTAGAGTGTTAGTTCATTCTGCTTTTTGTTCATTCACCTATTCAACAAATATTTATGGAGCATCTATTACGTGTCATACAGTGCTCGAGGTGCTGGGGATGTACGGATGGATGAGAAATGTCCTGCTTTAAAGGAGTGTAGATTCTAGTTCACATGTATATACAAGAAAGACAGTGAACAAAGATACAATATCGCTGATAAGTGCTATGGGAAAAAAATTAGGCAGGATGAGAGGGGTAGAGAGTGACGAGGTAGAGCAGGAATTGTTTTGTTTGAAAAGGAGCCAGGGTCTGATTAAGCAGTGCAGGGGGAAGTGAGGACACAAGCCATGAGGAAAGAGGGAAGCAGTACACAGCAGGGATTGGTCCTCGTGACAGGGGAGGCTGTGAGTAATGGTGGCTGTGGTAGAGGGGAAGGGGAGGGCTGCAGTCTTGCAAGTAGTGCACAGGTCTCCAGGCTTCCTCTCCAGTCTTTGTAATGTCGATGTTGACTCCAACCCGGAGGCTTTGTCACCAGTGATCTCGGGCTCTGTGTGTTGCTGGCAGTCCAGAGGACGGTGAAGTGCAGACTGTCAATAACTGATTTCTCTTGCATTATCTAACACAGGTTTCACATGATTGTTGTTCATTACATATTTGGTGACAAATGAAAAGAAAAACCTTAAAAGCGAATAATCTTTATTCATTTGTATATTTTAGTTGAGATATCAAGTTTTCTCAAAGAAGGATATATCTACAGGGTATCTCAAAATTCTTACAGCCGTTTGAAACTTTAATAGCTTCCACAGTGTAAAGGATACAAATGCTCAAAAAACATCATTTGAGGGGCTAGTTATTGAATTTTCTTTTATATTTACTTGATTTTGTGAATTTGAATAATATATTTTTAATATTAAAGTTCTTCTTTTAGTCCTGCTGAATTAAGATGGCAGATGAACTGACATCTAACTGTTGTCTTATTCATATTAATAAATATTCATGAAAAGAGCTTCAATTGACTAAGCAATATAAAGGTCTAGGCAGAAGCTCAATAAACAGTTCTAGTTTGGAATTTGTCTTATTTAAATTCATAAGGGCCCCAATATTAATTTGGAATGTGAGGATTAGAAGAAACATTGTTTTATAGATGTGGAAACTGTAAATCTGGAGAAACAGAATTCATGCAACAAATTAGTTCAGCATTTACTCTGGGTTCAGTCTTTTCCAGATGCTGGCAATACAGCAATGAGCACAACAGACAAAATCCCTGTCCCAGTGGAGCTTACATTCTAGTGGATATAATGACTTGCTTAACATCACACTAGTTAGCAGCAAAAGCTAAATTAGAAACCTGTCTTTCTAAATCTTAGTCTTGCAATCATTCCATTATACAACATTTTAGGAACACGTAAAGTCTGGTCTTACTTATTTTGCAAATAGAACAATGGTCTATCTACACAGGTATTTTCATGTATACATTCACATACAGCTTTGCAAGTTAATTTGTAAAAGTTTGTTAAAAAGCACATATATTCTATACAAGCACAAACGTATAATTATCTGCATCTATGTACATATGCTGTAATTATAACAAAAATGTGTTACATCTATGTAACATGTTTAATGTCAATATAGTCCATTAAAATATATACAATATTAGAAAATGCTTTTATGCTTTTAGGAATGCCATCATTATTAATTATTTGTATCCATTGAAGAATCATTAACCTTCTAAAGACATGAAGGCTACTACAAATTATGACATGAAACCTTTGATTTGTGAATACCATCTCAAGTATTCTATTAAGAATAAAAAAGATTAGACAAGTAGTACATTTTAATATTCTTTAGTCACATGAAAAATTACTAAAATCCAAAATGTTTGGGGGAAATATTTCACTCGTGTTCCGGAAGGGCAAACTTTCTCTCAAAGAGTATTCCAAAAGGTGTCATATTTACATGTGAACTCTTTCTCTCTTTGCTAATTTAGAGATATGTGTTATATTTAGAAACAGCCACTGACTTACTAATTCATTCTATAAATACTCATTAAATACCAAGAACCTATGATATCGGCATTGTTCTAGGTGCTTCAGATACAACAGTAAGAACAGAATAGAATAAGGAATACAATAAATCTGTATTGATAAGTTAGGACCATGAGAAACAGATCAAGGCTAGAAAGCTAGACAAGAGAGACAGAATATATTGACATGCAGATACAATTAAAATCTATGGTGCTAAATGTAACAATTTAGGGAGGAAATACAGATAAAAAGAGTAAAGAGAATGGAGTTTGGAATATTCTCACAGTTAGATGTCCAGAAGAAACTCAGGACTGTCAAGGAGGCTGAAAAGGAGGACCTCTTAAGGTGGGGGAAAAGCAGTAAGTGCAATGGTACAGAAATCAGAAGAAGAAAGTGTGTCAAGAAGTAAAAAAAAAAATATGTTGTTGATTGCTACTTAAGAGGTTTAGTAAGAAAAAAATATAGATGTGACCACAGTGCTTGGCTTCACGGAGATAACTGACTGAGAGGAGTGGATTCAGTGAAGCAGTAGGGTTAGGTGCCTAAAAGGAGTGGCCAGTCAGGAGAAGGAATTAGAGGTGAGTAAACAGAGACAGCTCCTATGACTATTTTGTAAAGGTTTGTTGTGATTGAGAGATGGTATTTGAAAAGTCACACAATATTAGGGGAGGTTGTCCTTTTCTTTAAGATGCGTGGTAGTAGAAGTTGTTTCTGTGTAGATTGGAATAATTAGATGAACAGGGAAAAACACATTGTTAGGCTTAATATTATGGGTTGGAGAGATGTATAAAGATAGATAACATCAGATAAATCATCTTCCAATCAAAGCAGTCTCTGAGGCCAAAGCAGTCTGTGATGGAATTGGATGGACTATCCAATTCCATCAATTAATTGGAAAAATCGGTAAGAGTATCACCTGATTGATTAAGCAATTTAGGTCCCAAATAAATGCAATAATGGTTTGTTAACTCACAAAAACAAAGTATCAAGTAAGTACAACCTTTTTGGTTATTCTGAAATAATATTTTTTTATTTTTGTGGTGACAAATTCAGTCATTTTGTAAAAATTATTTTTTTTAAGAGACAGGGTCTTGCTAGGTCTCAGTAACAAGATCACAGTAAGCTATGATTATGCCATCACTAGACTGGAGTGCAGTGGTGTGATCACAGCTTACTGTTACCTTAAACTCCTGGGCTCAAGCGATCCTCCCATCTCGGCCTCCCAAAGTGCTGGGATTACAGGCATGAGCCACTGCGCCTGGACAAAATTCAGTTGTTTTTTTCTTTCTTTTTTTTTTATTGTGGAACTGCAGTGAGAACTTGAAAATTCAGTTTTTAAAAAAAAATTGTTGTGGTTAGTATAATACACTTCGTTAATTTTGTCCTTCAGTTATTCAACAAACTATTTCTTAGTGATTTGTGCCCTGATACTATATATGTAAGTGTGAAAAGGAAAGAAGCCCATCAGCCATTTCATGATCTAGAAGGAGACACAGACAAGTAAAAGTCTCCTTGTGATGTGGTATAAGTGCTGTGCAATGGGTTTATTTTATATGTATTAAACTTTATGTATTTATTTTATAGAAATTCAATGATATGAAGAGAGGAAGAGAAGGGGCGAGAATAATTCAAGCAGTGAGTGAGAATCACAGCTTGCGATGCCACTTAATGAGCATGTAACCTGGAGAGATCATGAGCTGAAAAATGCAAATCTTCCCCTTTGTTTCAGTTCCTCAAGATAATTCTGGTGTTTATGAAGATTTCTAAAAAAAGGTTCCCTAAAAGCAAGCCAATGGCTTTATCTGGTGTTTAAACAAAACAGCACCAATGTAGTCAAACTGTGTAAAAGCAGACAGTATTGGACTTACTGAGACACCATAGATTGCTCTTCAAGAGATTTTCACAGGAAATTTTAACTCTGTGCAGAGGTGGAGGAAGGATGGAGGCAGGGTGGAAGGGAACTGTGTACTTGTATTTCAAGCCAGGAGAGCAGCACACTGAAAGGTCCTGAAGAGAAAGAGTATGGCCCCTCGAGATAACTACATTTCCTGAATCACCAGAGTTAATTTAATGGTGAGTGAAGATAGTGAGGTATGAAGCCAAAGAAATAAACACTGGGAGGGCCTTTTATCTAAGGCTCTCAGGGTGCACAGTGACATATCATTTGAGCTGATGTTGTATTGTTATTAACGCTGTTCTTAATAATCTCAAGGTCCTGGTCTTCCTCATACCAATTTTACCCATATAAAATTGTGTGTACTTTGTATTACATGCAATACAATATAGTAGTATTGCCATATATCTCCAACAATTATTCTTTAAAAGAAAATACGCAGTTCTCCTTTGTTGATGTCAGATACTTCCAATGTGTAGTAACCATGTAGTTGGAAATTTTTATTAGTCTTCCCTAATAGTGCCATCATTTTCTTTAGTATTTAAGCAAATAAACACAAATGTTCCTTTTGTGTTGCATCAAGGTTTTTGAATATATTTTATCCTAGGCCAGATAAGTGCAACTTGTAAAAATTTCATAGGTCGGAGAATTATTTTTAGAAAATGTCACGAGAGTTCTTTGACTTTTATTGTTTTCCTCATTTTCTCTCACTTATTCTCCTGGTTAATCCTATCAATCATAAACTCCACTATTTTCCTTCCATTTTTCCATTTTCCAAAGGTATTTCTAATGAAAGAATAGAGTGGTCAAGAAATTAAAAACTCATTCTGAGTATTTTTGTGAGATAGATGGAATCATTCTTTTGATGATATTTTCCTTCAAGAGAATACGTCAAATGTTTCCTAGTGATGTACTTATCCACTTTTATTCCATTTCCCTAACCCAAAAGGTATAAAATGTTTTCTTTTGTTACCATGTACTTTAAATTGTTTACAGATACTATTTCAGAAAAGGATTCATCTGTTCGAACACGGACCTTTATTTTTATTTTCAGCTCTTCCATGGCTAATAGCTATTCTTTCATTAAAAACCTGGTATTGTTATGATTGACTATAAAGCCTTGCCTGTCAGATCTGTTTAGCTCACTCAATCACACTTATACTTTCAGCAAAATGTTAGCTAATATAACTTTGATTTTTCCATTTGCCAAGCTATTGAAAGTATAAATAATAGCAAGTTCAACATGGCATTTCATATGCTTTAAATAATCTTCATATTAAACTTAATAAGGCTGCCCAAAAATATTTAAGTAAAGAGATTTGTATTCACTGAAACATACCATCTGTACCACCTCTTATTTTGGCTAAAGCCAGATAAGAGAGGGGGAAACATCCAAATGCTGAACTTCTCACTCTTGTAAATTGTTTGATTTCACAGCTTCAGTGTTTCCAAAGTATTTCTAGTGTTAGGAGCTAAATTATGTCCCTCTAAAACACATGTTGAAGCCCTAACCACTGTACCTTAGAATGTGACTGTAGTTGTAGAAAGGGCCTTTTAAAGAAGTGATTAAGTTAGAATGAGGCTATTAAGGTGGGCCCTAATCCAATTGGACTGGTGTTCTTATAAGAGCGGGAGATCAGGCCTCATAGACACCAGGGGTCACCTGCACAAGAGGGGCCACCCTAGGAAGATGCAACAAAACTGCGGCCAACAGCAAGCCAAGAAGAGAGCCTCAGAAGAAACCACTCCTGCTGACACACTGATCATGAACTTCTGACCTCTAGAATGTTAATAAAATAAATATCTGCTCTTTAAGCCATCCAGTCTATGATATTTTGTTATGGCAGCCATAGTAAACAAATACATCTGGGGAGTGGATTTTTTTATTTTATCATGTTATTTAATAATTGTGATGATTTAGATACTTTAAGCATGTGGGGATAAATAATCACCTAAATTGTCTGAGGATGAGATTAAGCCCCAAATGCTGGGATGGACTTGGTTTTCAGGTTGCCTTAAATAAGAAGTGGTCTGAAGGCCAGGCATAGTAGTGGCTTATGCCTGTAATTTCAGCACTTTGGAAGGCCGAGGTGGGTGGATTGCTTGAGTCCAGGAGTTCAAGACCAGTCTGGGCAACACAGTGAGACCTCATCTCAATTAAAAAAAAAAAAAAAAGTCATCTGAAGTATTACATGGGTATACTGAAATCATTTATTAACAACTCCTGACAACAGGAAGATAAAGGCTCAGATTTTATTTGCTCAGTAGTAGCAAAAATTTACTTCATATTTGTTTTCTTTACTCTTCTTTGTTCTAAGTTAATACCTCAGATGAAGCTGCATTTCATTTACTAAGCATAAACCTATAATATCTCCTTACTGGCGGGGCGCGGTGGCTCACGCCTGTAATTCCAGCACTTTGGGAGCCCGATGTGGGCGGATCACGAGGTCAGGAGATCGAGACCATCCTGGCTAACACGGTGAAACTCTGTCTCTACTAAAAATACAAAAAAATTAGCCGGGTGTGGTGGCGGGTGCCTGTAGTCCCAGCCATTTGGGAAGCTGAGGCAGGAGAATGGCGTGAACCTGGGAAGTGGAGTTTGCAGTGAGCCAAGATCGCGCCACTGCACTCCAGCCTGGGCGACAGAGCAAAACTCTGTCTCAGGAAAAAAAAAAAAAAAAAAAAAAAAAAAGAGTATCTCCTTACTATCTATCACCTTGACTATAAGGATAAAGTAATACTTCAGGCTGAAGCCCAGAAAGCAGCAAATGCTTTATTGCATTGTTTCATATATTTTTAAAAACTTTTATTTAAACTCAAGGTTTTGGGGAATCTTTCCTCCTATCCAATCTGAACAGGCAGACTAATATTCCAAATGGAACCTGGACCAGAAATGGTTTGAGGGGCAACTCTGGAGTCAAAATGCCTGGATTCAAGTACCAGCTCTACCACTTACTAGTTCTGTGCCTGCAGGCAGCCAGCCTACTGAGCCTTTTTACACCTTAGTTTCCTCATCTATGAAATGGGGGAATCCAAATACCTAGCTCATAGGGTTGAGTATTAAATGAGATAATTCATGTAAAGCACTCAGGAAAGTGCCTGGTACCTATTTAAAGTTATCTGTTGTTACAGAATAAGATCTCAAAGTATTCAGCACAGATTACGTCCTCAAGTAGAATGATGCCAGTTCTCCTTGTTCCATTCAAAGCACATGTTCTTTCTGGGCCTCACATTTAACTCCAAATGCTATTTAGAATGCAGTACAATTAAGCTGCAACATGTCGCAGATAATTACATGTGCCCCCAATATCCATTCTCACCTTTTTTTTTGTTTTCACTGGTAAACTTCCCATCCTCTAAGTTAAGGACTGACCACATTTCCCTTCCCTCCTCTGCTCTTGAAGGCGTGGGGACATGATGGTGGGAGCTAGAGCAGCTACTTTGGGTCTAGGATAGGAGAATTTGATGAAACTGGTGAAGCCTAGTCCTCTGACATGAAGGAGTCACTATAACAGCCCAGATTGGGATGCCCACTGGGACTATTATGTAAGAGTCTTGATTAAACACTGTATCTGTGGATGCCTCGTTACAGCACCCTATCATGTACCACAGAAGATAATATTCTAAATAAAATCCAATGTGAATTTTAAAAATAATAAAAGTAGTTTTAGGAAGAATAAAGAATACTCTCAGTTCTTTAGCTTCAGAAAGAACATTTTAGTCCTCTACAGTTTCATGTTTGGAAGAATAAGGTTCCTCTTCTAACAAGAGAGTTAATGGAAATTTTTCTTCCCTACAAAGTCTCAGAGAATGTTGGCTTAGAGGGGAAGATTCTAGCAATAAACACCATTTATTAAATACCCTTATGACACTCCGCAGGGTACAATAAATAGAGGTGTCCTTTTCTTTTTCTTCTCTTTTTTTAATTTTTATTTTTTGAGATGATGTCTCACTCTGTCGCCCAGGCTGGAGTGAAGTGGTGTGATCTCAGATCACTGCAACCTCCGTCCCCTGGGTTCAACTGATTCTCCCGCCTTAGCCTCCTGAGTAGCTGGGATTATAGGCACCTGCCACCACGCCTGGCTAATTTTTGTATTTTTTTTTTTTTGGTAGAGACAGAATTTTGCCATGTTGGCCTGGCTGGTCGTGAACTCCTGACCTCAGGTGATCCACCCACTTTGGCCTTCCAGAGTGCTGGGATTACAGGTGTTAAGCCCCCACACCTGCCCAGAGGTTTCCTTTTCTAAGAGTTTAACATTCTGAAATAAACATGCACGTATGAAGTTCTTAATTATTGTGTGGCAATGACTGTACTGTACAAGTTATAGATAGAAGAGAGGATTTTAGATCACAAAGAAAATTAAGAAAAAGTGTTTTCTATGTTCTATAAAACCAAATAGATTCTCTGTACTTCTTACCACATTCCATAAAATGAATTAGATGGATTTTCATCAAAATTGGGATGGTTTGATTTAGAATGCAAGTACGTGGTATATGTGAAATTCCTTCTGGGAGACCCAGCAGGGCAAATTAAAGAGATAGGCAGCAATTCTTGAGAGAACCTGAAACAGAAGTGCAATTGATCTAGGAAAGATGTGGCATATATAATTAGTTATCACTAAAGAAGCCCCCACACTGAAACTCAAAATCACAGCATCAGGTACTCTAAATGGTAGGGTGATAAGGGGTAATTGGGCAGTTTCTTGTTGGGGGACTCAATGTAGCTTGAAAGAACAGCAGAGCAGGTATTTATTTGTTCTTGACTGCTTATGATTTTCCCAATCTACAATGTAGAGACAGACAGCATGTGTAAGTATACTTTTGTAAGGACGGGGGAGCTAAACACTTAGAAGAACTTACACGATGATTACTGAGAAGTCAAAATTAATACTGTTCACATGAAGTAGTTAAATGTTACAAGGAAAGAATAAAATATGTTTGATAATCTCCTAAAGGCAAAGTTTGTGTAAAGAGGAATTTTGATTCCTTTACTTCTTTTAGTTGTATACATTTATCATATCAGGATTGGCCATGATTTCCTAAGAAACAAGATGAATATAGGTCTGTATATAAAAAAAAATTCACAAAGATGAAATCAGTGAAGTAGTTAATCAATACAGGCAGTTCATAAGACTATTTATATTCAAGACACTATGAAAAGATAGTCTCAGCTTGCCCTTCAAACCCCTGCTTGGAACTCTACTCTGTTCTTGCTTTAAAGGGTCTTGCTCTGCCTTCTTCTGATCTTACCTCTTCACATAGCATATAGCCTTCCCTGTCCCACAGAACAAGAGGGGGCCAAGAGGATGTGCCCACCTAGAGTCCATGCCCACTCAGAGCCCATATTCCCTTCTGAACTAACCTTCAGATCCATAGGATCCTAGAATTTCCTGCCTAAATGACCCTGAATCCAATCCCAGGGATAGCCCAGATGTCTTTCTAGGGTTTACTCTCCTGAGGATGGATAGTATCAGCAGCGTGCACACCCTGAAGTCCAAGTGGCAGTGGACAGAGCTTGAACGTATGTGCAAGGACCCTCAAGGTACAGGACGGAGCCAAGGTTTGGGAATAGAAGGTGGGTGACAGGTTTCAGCAGGAGGTGGCGTAAGCCAAGCCCAAGCACAGAACCCTGGAAAGCCTGAGAATTATATTGAAATGTGGCCTCCTTGGTCACTAAAAAGATATTTTTGTCAAGGACGGAGACTAAAAGAACTTTTATTTAGCATTTTGTTAGTTTGGTTTATAACTTTTAAATGGCATACATGTATGTGTACTTCCATTTATTGCTCAGGGCCTCCAGCAAGCCTAGAATCTCTCAGGTATAAAACTGTCCCATGCTTCATAAACAATGAATCCTTTATTTTGATCCATTTGAAGGAATTATCATTAGAACAAGTCTGTTGGGTAATTTTGTTTGGAGTTTTTGTCAGACTCTGAAAAACCTGTGATAATTTTTTGTGATTAAAAACCCAAAGGACTCTTATGTGAGTAGCACAGTCTTACTTTTTTTTTTTTTTTTTTTTTTTTTGAGACAGTCTCTCTCTGTCACCCAGGCTGGAGTGCAATGGTGCTATTTTGGCTCACTGCAACTTCTGCCTCCTGGGCTCCAGTCATCCTTCCACCTCAGTCTCCCAAGTAGCTGGGACTACAGGCATGCATCACTATGCCCAGCTCATTGTTGTATGTTTTTGTAGAGATGGGGTTTCACCATGTTGTACAGGCTGGTCCTGAACTCCTGATATCTGCCTGCCTCAGCCTCCCAAAGTGCTGGGATTACAGGCATGAGCCACGGAGCCCAGCCTTTCTTCTCTTTTATAGAGTTTTTTCTCTCCTTAGTTCAGAAGATTTGGGGGCCTACAAGGAAAGGAGCAGATGTAGAAGAGTAACAGCTCTACTGGAGACTCAATCCTCACTTCTGTCTCTGCAGGGAATAATCTTCACATTAACACACCGGGGACTTGGAAATCTATAGACCTAGATAAAATATACCTCATGGAAGTGAGGTGAAATGACAGCAGAGTAGTCAGAGGTTTAGGGTAGCAAAACTTACACTTCACAGAATAAAACAAGGATATACTAGCACATATTGTAATGACTGGTTTACGATCCTCACTTAATTAGGTGAATATTTCTCTACACATTTTTAATATAATGTGGAAGCATTATTTACAACGATTTGATTTAAGAAGATATTAAAAGAAAACTGGGGTACTAGAGTCAGTCCCTCCAAAACTTATTGGAAATCACATCATTTTTTTTCTAACTTCATAATTTTTAGAAGAAAGTAAATTCAGATGCACCATAAACCATCTCTTTTCTCTTGCAGTTATAAAACCAAGAGGCAAGAAGCTGGTCAGAGATAGTTACCATTTCTAACTTACAAAGATTCCATTTCCATTTTATTAAAAAGGAAATTTGGAATTTTATTGGCAGATAATTCAGTAGGCAAAGATTACAAACATTTTTACAGTAAGCTTCCAAGGAGCAAGCCAGCAAATACTGCAGAGATCCCCTACAGGCCATATCTTAGTTACAAAACAATCCAAACTTACTGTCCCCCTGGTGTACCCAAACCTTGCCCCACTCCCTCCAGAGGTACTTGCATACAACTCTAGGAGATTCTGTCATCGTAGAAGAAGGAAATTCAATTGTGAAAAGTAATAACTACTCAAGGTAGCTGCACTCTCCCCAAATATTATCATCTAGAAATGTTTCACTCTGTTTAGTTATATCATAATTGGAGGCTTATTTTGATTTATGATTACCAGCTACATGTGGCTGGTACAAGTTAGTTCATCAGTGTAATTTCTAACATCCAACTGACATTCCTATTCTACAGGAAATGGAATGAAAACTAAAAAAAAAAAAAAAAAAAAAAAAAAAAAAAAAAAAAAAAAAAAAAAAAAAGAGGGGTATATATTTGCTGAGTGATCAGAAATGTAATTAATGTTTTTAGAGGAGAAAAAAGTATCAAGATTATTTATTAGGTATAGAATGAGTTATTAGTAAATTCAGGAGAAATTTTGTAAAATGTAAGAGAGATAAAAATCAGTTAAAGAGAAAGGCCAAGAGAAAATCAGAAATGCTAAACTTTATGAGGCAAAGAGATTACGATAGTGAGGGTGGCCATCAGCACAATGTGATTCTGACTGGCTAGTCCTTTCAAAGCAGGGGTCCCCAACCTCTGGGTCATGGACTGGTACCAGTCTGTGGCCTGTTAGGAACCAGGCTGCACAGCAGGAGGTGAGTGGTGGGCAAAGCTTCATCTGTATTTACAGCTGCTCCCCATTGTTTGCATTACTGCCTGAGCTCTGCCTCCTGGCAGCTCAGAGGCAGCATTAGATTCTCATAAGAAAATGAACCCTATTGTGAACTGTGCATGTGAGGGATCTAGGTTGTGTATTCCTTATGAGAATCTAATACCTCATGATCTGTCACCGTCTCCCATCACCCCCAGATGGGACCATCTAGTTGTAGGAAAACCAGCTCAGGGTTCCCACTGATTCTACGCTACGGTGAGTTGTATAATTATTTCATTACATATTGCAATGTAATAATAATAGAAATAAAGGGCACAATAAAAGTAATGTACTTTAATCATCCTGAAACCATCCTCTCCCTCTATCCCCGGTCCATGAAAAAATTGTCTTCCACAAAACTGGTCCCTGGTGCCAAAAAGGTTGCTGACCGCTGTTTTAAAGCAAATACTCTGACTGCTTCATTTCAGACTGGCACTGAGATCTACTCTAGCTCAAAGTATGGATATGACAAGAGGGAAAATAGGCAAATAATGTAAATTGTGCTAATTTGAGGCCTGGCCACACAGGCCTTGGTAGTAATTTGAGGGTAGGTTGTGCGACACCGATAAAGAATCATTCCATGACTGGGAAGAATATAACTTATGTCTAAAAACTTAATTTGAGCCTGTGTGCCTAAAGGTTTTGGGAAACTGCTGGCTGGCTGCTTTTCCACTGACTGTGGTTAGAATAGGTACTAAATAACAAAACATAGTTGCGTATCTGAAGACCAGAAGAAAACTCTTAGGAAATAAAAAGAAATGGTTTGGTGGTGAGAATCGGTACAATGAAGTATTAAAAACATTAGGTCTTTAGGGCCGGGCGCAGTGGCTCACACCTGTAATCCCACTACTATGGGAGGCCGAGGCAAGCGGATCACAAGGTCAAGAGATTGAGACCATCCCGGCCATCACACTGAAGCCCCATCTCTACTAAGAATACAAAAATTAGCCAGGTGTGGTAGCTTGTAGTCACAGCTACTTGGGAGGCTGAGGCAGAAGAAACACTTGAACCTGGGAGGCAGAGGTTGCTGTGAGCCAAGATCCCGCCACTGCACTCCAGCCTAGCAACACAGACTTCAACTCAAAAAATAAATAAATAAAATATAAATAATAATAATTAAAAACTAGGTCTTTAGTTTTCATTTTACTACTCATCTTTTAAAAATTAGATGAACATGAACTTGAAATATGCAATACAATACAAAGTATACTGGTGAAGAAAAAATCTGGTTGATTAAGGTTTACCAATCTTCAGAACTGCATTACTGTAACTTAAGGAATTGGCTAAATTACTTCAAGTACAGTATTTAATGATTCTGTGTGAGAAAAACAAATGTGCCTAAGCAGATGTCTAAGCTTTAATGAATGAAAATGTTAACAAAATGAGAGATAAGAATGAGAACATATTACTGACTCTAATTTGACATCCTTAGCAGAATCAATTACTTTCTGCCTTCTTTCCAGTTTGCTTATTACTCTCAAGGCATTGTGCTAAGTTGACTATAAAAAATGGCAATCCTGATAGTTTGAGGAGTAGGAGGTATGTTCAGTGTTAATCACACACAAAAATGTTTGATTCTGGTTCAGCTACACTTCGATAAGTGGGAATGAATGAACATGGCCATGAATGTGGAATTGATAACTCTTCCTGAGAAGGAAAACACTGTAATTCACAAGGTAAAAACAAATCTGATACTTTTTCACTAGAGCAGGTGTACATTTGTAAGAATATTAAACACTGGCTTATGCAATATTAAAGCAGTACTAAAAATAAGCACTGAGCTGAAAACCCTGAAATTCAAATTATAGGTGGGTTAAATTGATCCATTTTAGAATAGAACAGATCAGAAACTTAGCACTGAAACCTTAAAAATAAATGATGGAATCCAAAGTCTGCTCAAAGAATGCAAGGTGCAGTAAGGTTAAACCTTTAGCCTGTGGTTACTTAGCTCCTTACCAACACAATGAAAATTAGAGCCTTAATCTTTCCACTTCTAAGTCTTTGACCTTTACTGTAGATAAAACTTTAATTTTAATTTTGTTTAAAGAAGAATTGTCTTATTATGGAAGCAGTGGACTGTGTCCTTTATTCCCAGGATTGTTTGTTTCAGAAATAACACACATTGTTATACTCCATTTGTTCACACTCTTAACAGGCCAAGTCCAACCTCCAGTGACTTTAGCATCTCCCTGCTTCAATAAATGGTTATGTAACAGGTCATGCAACTTGGCGGCAGCCATATATAGTTTCCCAACAATGAATAGCAAACCAATCACTGAAGATTAGACACAGTCCAGAGAAACCACTTTTAGTTCTTTCTGATGTTCTTAGAGACAGGGAGATTTTGTTTGCAAACCTAATTCCTAAGTATGCTCCTTCACATTGCCCCTACAAAGGTACAAAAGGGAGAAAAGTACTGTACGTCCCTGTTTACTCTAAATTCTTGGTAAATTGATTTTGGCTGTATTTCTCTATACAATAAGTTCACATTTTTTGGAAAGAAAATAAGCAGTCAAGTTCTAAATCAATCTGAGGAAAACAGAGCATTTTTGTAGGTTTTAATGTTTCACCTACCATTTGCTAAGTTAAACACAAAAAAACTTTAAAATATTAAAAAGATGGAACCCTAGAAAGCATGGCAAAAATAATTATCTCAGGAGTACATTAACAATTTTGATGAGAAATGGTGGGTAATTTTGTAAAGGTTAAATACCATGGAAATATGTATCATCAATCTCATTTGTTGAAGGAGATATTTTTACCTTTTATTTTCCTCTCAAGAAACCACACACAATATAATATTGATATGAAAAGTCATCATTCTCACCAACACACATTTATGGCTTGTCCAACACAGATTATGAGGTCTGATTTTGATCCAGAAATTTCAAACAGGCTTCTAGAACCACAGGCCCAGAATCCTCGGCCCAGGTATTTTAGATTCTTGTTTTGAAACAGCTGTTAAGATTGCTGCCTTTATTCTAATACTTCACATTCTGACTTGCTGTGAGCCCAAGATGATCTAGACTGTCTCCTGGTTAGACTGCAACCCATAGTAGAATAATTATATTCATTCATAAAGAATTCCACTATTTGATAAATATTTTCAGTTTTTTTGACGAGGAAACCAAGGATGAGAGAGGTTAAATGATTTTGCTGAGATCATAGCCAGTAAATGGCAGAATCAGAACTCAAATTCAGGGGTTCTAGCTCCAAGTTACCAAAAGCTTTGCACCTTAAAAGGCACCAGGTGAACTATGGCTAAGGGGTTTATCTATCTACACAGTGACTGATTGGGTCCTGCCCATTGCCTCCTAACTTCCTCTTGAATGCTGGCCAGCACTTCAGGACGTGACCTAACACATTACATTTCTCTCTTCCTAACTCTGGCCTTCAATTGATTCCTGATTCCTTCCACCTTTCTGGTGTCCTTGGGAGAGAATTTAGTCAACTTTTCAGGGTATACTTCACACTTCAACTACATATGCAAATAAACATAAAACTGTAAAATTCAAATATAGACAAAGTTTCAAGTCTTAATTAAAATTGTCATAATAGTGCTCTACTAGAAAGAAAAACAGGATGACAGTTTGCTTACACATCTTAGCATCTGCAGAAATCATGTTTCTCCAGGAGAGTACTGTTATTTTACCAGAGTAATAATCCATGAGTTTTTTCAAGGACACATATTTTGACTTACTGGTGCTTGTAATTAATCCTATGATAGCATATGGCTGGGGGGATGTCACACACAGGTGAAATATCAAATAAATTAATTTGCGTAAGAACCACCTATAATAGACCCTCCAAACCACACATGTGCACACACAGCACACACACACATACACACACATACAAACACATAGAGATATGAGAGAAAAGGAACAGCTTTCATTGTTATAAATACTTTAAATGCTTTTGATCAGAGTTGACAAATATAATTTGAAAATTTCAAGTTTTTCATATAAAAAAAATCTCGTATTTTTAGGAGAAGGCACATTTTCTCATATCCATTTGTCTTTAACTTTCATGGGAGGACACATTTCTCTCATACTTCCTCCCAACTACATCCTTCTCTACATCAAACCTCTCCTCCTTTTCTGTACTGAGAGAATGGTATCCTTCCTCCTCCTCTGCAGCATTCCTATCACATAGTTCCCTTCCTTTCTTTTCTTCTCTACTTTATTCTCTTTATTCGTACTCTTTAAGCCCCAGTACTCCCCAAATTTCTTTTTTCACAAGCTGCTTATATTTATGTCTGCTTTCTAAATGCTATCCATACATGTACAAATATTCACACCTTCACTTCCCAAATATATATGCAGCACTTAAATGGTATTGTTATAAGCACTGTAGATTAAAAATTAAAAGACACTTACAACCTGGTGGGGGAGAAAGGAAACCATATATGCAATTCTATTTCAGTAGGATCAGAAGTAAAAAATATTCCTAAGGGAGATGAGACAGGGGATCAAGTTAGCATCTCTCCTGGGGTAAGTTAAAGAACTTCCTGCTGGGGAGGAGATACTTGAACTATAATTTGAAAGTTAAATATAACTTGCTAGACAGAAGAGAAAGGCAAAGGGCATTCATGATTGTGGGGGCAAAGGTCCCAAGTGGTCTTTTCACTAAGTAATCGTTACAGTTGTACCTCTAATTCATTATTATCTACTACGTCTTGAAATATCTGAGATCTGGAATCCCTTTTAACAATCTTACTTAAATCGTACTTTCAAAGTTCACAATAAAACCACTAGCCTCTTATCGGGGCAAATTCTGTCCACAACGTTGGTAGCAAGGACCCCAAATACAGGTGGATAACAGGGGAACCAATGCTGTGTTCCTTGCCCCATTGGAAATCTTGGAAAACCAGGGAGAAAGTATGGCAAACAGAGGAACAACTATGACTATATGCTCTTATAGTTCTTTTCTTAGCTCTTTAATCTTTTTTTCCTTTGTCTTTAACTCTTCTTTCTTCTGCCCCTCAAAAATGGTTTCTTCCAAGAATTAATCTTTGATGCAGAAGTTCTACAGCCTTCTCCGGAGTTCTCCTTAACTCTCTGAGGATCTCCTTAACTCTTCACATGGATAACTCCCAGGGTGGTATCTCTAATCTCCGTAACTTTCGTGAGTTGCAAATCTTAATTTCCAACAGCTTTCTGGACGCTTTTCACCTAGAAATCCTACCAGCATCTTAGTGTTTACAACACTTTGGGGTTTTCTGGTGTGTCAACTTGGCTAGGCTACAGTTGCCAGTTAATCTGGCTTTTCAATCAAACGCAAATTTGGGTGTTGTTGTGAAGGTATTTTGTAGCTGTGAATACAGTCTAGAATCACTTGACTTTAAGTAAGGGAGATTATTTCAGATAATTTGAGTGCACCTGGTTCAATCAGTGGAAAGCCCTTAAGAGCAAAGTTGAGGCTTCCCTGATAGAGAAAATCTACCTGCAGACTGCAGCTTCAGCCAGTGCCTGAGAGCTCTAGTGTACCCTTCTCTCATGACCTGCCCTAGAGATTTCAGACTTGCCTAGCCACTTCTCACAGTCATATAAGGCAGTTTCTTGTAACACATCTTTTAATATACATCTCCTACAGATTCTGCTTTACTGGTTAGAATCTGACTGAGATATACAGACCCAAACTGGCCTCCTACGAATTTCCCATTTCTGGTAAAGGCACTGCTGTCCTCTCACTACCAAAACGTGACTGTTAATCTTAACTGCCTTATCTCCTCTACCTATTCCTCCCTTCTTATTTCAATTGGTCTTCCCATATTGAGATTCTTATCATTTCAATTGGCTTGGTACAACCATAACAGCTTAATTTTCATAGAGATGGCATATTGATCTCTTGTTCAAATTTTACTGGTTCTCCCCTAGTCGAGCATAACATTTACTGTGCTCCTATACTAGATTCACACCACCTTTGCCATGTTTACCTCTTCCTACTCCCTGACAGCAAACCTCTGCTCCAACCAACCTAGTTACATACTGTTTCCTCTGCATGAGCTGACATGTTCTGCCTCCAAGCCTTTCCTTATCCCATTTACTTGGGATGTCCTTTCCTGTGTTTCCCCTACCAATCCTTTAAGATTGCCTCAAAACATCTCTCCCAACAACCAAGTGTGACCACCCTAAGCTGTAGTGATACTGCTCTCTAACTCCTATATTATTTCGCTGTAAATAAATAATTGACCATGAACTACTCTATGAAAACAGATTAATGCAATAAACTTTAAATAAAATCTTTCCCTTTTATCTAACTTGTCATCTGAATGTATATGCTTCTAAATCTCTCCCCTCAACACACTCCTGCCAGAGTGCTTTGTGAAGACTGGTGCTTACCACTTGTTCACTGAGTGAGCTGGTGATTGAATTTTAGTAACTAAAACTTATAACAGTAACTATTTGTGTATCTTCAAAGAAGCCCAAAGTGGAGGCCGAGGCGGGCGGATCACTAGGTCAGGAGATTGAGACCATACTGGCTAACACGGTGACACCCTGTCTCTACTAAAAATACAAAAAAAAGTTATCTGGGCGTGGTGGTGGGTGCCTGTAGTCCCAGCTACTTGGGAGGCTGAGGCAGGAGAATGGTGTGAACTCAGAAGGCGGAGCTTGCAGTGAGCTGAGATAGCGCCACTGCACTCCAGCCTGGGCGACAGAGCAAGACTCTGTCTCAAAAAAAAAAAAAAAAATTAGACAACACTGATTCTGTATTGTTGGTCTTACACCAAGTTTATACCTAGGTAGAAAAATAATTTATTGCTGTCTATAAATATTATAACAAGCTCAGATAAGAAATAAGAGGACATTTTACTCGGTTGGTTAAGCACGATGATGGCATAAAACCAAACAGATGTTAAGATTCCTTTTAAGACGAATGAAACTAAATTGGAATTATGGGAGGGAAAAATATAAATTACAAATGTATTAAAGCCATCCTAAGCATATTTATATCATTATTCCATGGATAAGCCCTGCTTCTGAAGGTAATTATTAAATAAAACTGAAATTAGGAATTAATTTATACAAGTATTACTCAGAATATAAAACAAAAATATATAAACAAAACACAAGCAACATGTAGAAGACTCTTCTTGGATAATCTATAAAGCCCTTCATTTGCAAACGTATTCTCCATCATATTTTGATTGACAGTTAATTTAGAAAGAAGCAAGAAAGTAAGTTACTGATAAATACGGATATTACCGTATAGATTATATGTTTAGTCTTTGGAGAACAGCACTGTTTTTGAATATATATGTATGTAAGACTGTCCTTTTCAAACTCTAGTGGTGACAACTGTACACTTTCAATTTCAGCCAGGCTGTTTGTGACAACAGAATATCAGTGAATAAGAAAATGATTCTAGAAATAAATTATCAGGTTATACTTCTACCCACACATTTTCTGAAAGTACAAAATAAATCTATTTTTGAAATTTCATCAAATTATTAACACATATGTTTTCTATGGATCTAAAAGCTGACAATTCCCTGGTCCTTGCCTGAACATAACAAAATAAAAGGCAAAATTTTAGAAACCTAAATAGAAAAATGTGACTGGTAATTTCAAAATGCAAAGTAAATATACTTCTGAATTTCCAAGAGAAATGCTCATATATTTGCATTGAATTGTACCTAAAAGGGCTATATTGTATACAGTTTAGTTGACAAATTTTAAATAAGAATAAAGTTACTTTAAAGAAAAATTTAACTTTATGATACCATTAAGATTTATGTTTTGGTAGTAATGAGTTTAAGGACTGCTCAACTTCAAATTCAGCTTTAAAATCCTGTAAGTCTAGCTTTAAAGTTAATCATATTTGGATATTACAATGCTATAAATAAATCTACTGTTGCAACATCATTTTTTAATTATTTCATCCGCTGCATGGTAATTTTTATGTTTTTTCAATTTCATTTAATTATTTGCAATCCGAAGTATAACACTACCTTTGAAAACTGTTAAACAATACTGAAAGCTTCAGACAAATACAGAAATTTGGCTTTTGATACTAGGTTTTATGAAAAGTGATAAATTAACAAACTCCCCTTATAACTTAGTAAATACATACATGGAACATAGACTTACCTTGTTTATCTTGAAAAAATTAAGCATCAGCATTAAATTGTTCTCTGGGGAAAACTGAACGCCAAAGCAGCTTTGACCTGGTTTAAATAACTTGTGCGGTCTCTGGCTGGAATATCTGTCTGAGCTGTCTGTGAACTGTCTTCTCTGTCTCTCTCTCATTCTCTCTCCTCCTCCCTCACCCTCCCGACTCTCTCTCTTTCTCATGCATATACATAATATAATTAAATTACTTCTGTCAACAGTGCTGTTTTTCTATAGCTTATTGTAAGACCATAAAGTGTAACATCACTAAGCAAATTTGTCATCTTATAAATTTGAAAACTGCTAAAGGGCCACAATTTGAAAACTGCCACAGTCACAACATTTTAAACAAACTATGTAACAAAGACATTTAAATCAAATGAAATGAAAATATGTTGCTTACTTTATTAAATACAATATAGCTTCTCCAATTAGGTAAGAAATCTCAGAGAAATAAAGCTCAGGGCTAATACATGATTTCCAGGATAGGTTTGTTTAAAAGGTTTTTACACAATTAAGGGGAAGGTTCCATATCGATCTCTTGTGTTGTACTCACTTGGCACTTGTAATACACATTTAATACACTTAAGCTGTCAAAATTATCACTTTCAATATGTACTTATTAAACACTGGTAGGTTTCAGCTGGTTTTCCTGTGTTTCAGGTCCCGCCCTCCTGCCAGGAGAAAAACACTAGAACACTGGAAATGGAAAAGCTTAGAAAAAAAAGGTTCCAACTTTCGTTGAGCACTTTTTATATACCATGCCTTATGCCTAGAGGTTTATACACATTTCCATTAACCCTCATCATAATTCTCTGGTATTGGTATTGCTATGTTTTCTGAATCTCAGTTCAGAGAGTTAAGAAGTAGTAAGCAGCAAAGCTACCACCACAAGCAAAAACAAAACCCCCCAAAACACAAGCAAATTCTAAGGCCTGTCTTTTCCAAACGTGTGTAAGCTCTTTAAGCTCTTTTTATATCATCATGTTCAAGGAGGGAATATGGAAACAACAGGATCATTGTACCATAAGAGCATATTTATGTGTGGCTCCTCCTCACCTCCAAAATGGCACTAAGGAATTAAAAACATTAGAGTCTAGAGTGTTCTGTTTTTCCTCTTTTTCCCTCCAGGGCTGTGTCAACAGCATGAAGGGTAAAAGTCAGCAAGAGTGATCATTTTTCATGGTTAACCAGGATAATCCTGGTTTATGCCTGTTTTAGCATATTACTAATGATGTCCCTCTTTTACTCACAAAGATATTCCAGTTTGGATGCTAAATTACATAGTCAATAGACATATAAGTGGTAGAGCAATACAAGTTAAATTAAACCTGCCTCAAAATTGCAAGTGATATTTTGGAATTTTGACAGGACTGTTACTAAAATTGAAATGGCAAGGGATGAAGTCTATGTTACTCAAAAGTTTAGCCTATTGGTACCTTAGTAAACAACGTATCTGCCTCTCAGAACTTGGGAGTATTTATCTGGGTTTATAGAAGGCTGCCATATCCATGTGGAATGCCATGGTAGGGTGCCCTGAATAAAGGTGGAATATAAACAGTGTTACAATCCTGCCAGAGGACCCCAGCAGGGAAGAGAAGGCACAGAGAAAGGAGGTGAAAGAATGGCCTCCTCAAGCACACAAGGCAAATCTGAACAAATTAGAAATAGAAATAACCTCATAGAACTTGTGTTTGGGCAAAGAGCACTTTTGTGCCTTAGAGGCTCTCACTGGCTGGGCACCTCTGTGCGAAGACCAAACCACATAATTAGGTGGAGACCTTGGGTAGAAGGCTACGGGAGCAGATGCTGTTGGTTTCCTGGCTATGCCCCCTTGACATTCACTGTTCTGTATGCAAGGATGCTATCTTACTGGAAGCACCTCCAACCCTCTGCTGAGGGTTTCTTCCAATTGTGTAGTCAGCTGTGAACAGAAGGAAAGCAGGCCTGAAGAAGTCAATGACTCTGCAAGCAGTCCCATAGCCAAGGACAAGTGAGAGATGTTGGATAAATCCTACAGTTTCCTCACGCTCAGAGGAAACACTTCTCATAGTCTCCCATAAAACCCCAATTGCCTACAGCAGATATCTGATAATTAAACACCACATTTTGACTTCCTTTCCCTGTCTCATTTCCCCACAATCAATACTCGTGCTTCCCTGGGATCACCTCTCAAATAAACTACTTGCACTCAAATCTTTGTTTCAGGGTCTGTTTTCAGGGGAGCCTGACCAACACAGTTGCCAAAGAGAAGCTTACTCTACTTTGTAAGGCTGGAGGGCCATGTGGTTTAGCCAATATTTGAAAAAGAGAACTTTTCATTAGTTAGTCAATTGATTAGTATTTTATAAAGATTAGAATGACATAACTTTTATTTGCCATAGACTATAAATGACTCACATTACACAGGTAGCATGTGGGGACTGCACACAGAGTACAGCCTCCTTCAGATCCTCATGCTCTATGGAATAATTTTTATATGGCTATCCATCTTGACTATTTTTAAAGGTGTAATTAGATCTTGATCAACAGAGAAATGTATCCCAGTGATACATTTCCTCATTATAATGTATCAGACGGGGCAGTAAGCTTTTACAAAAGAGTGTAAAAAGCTGGATAAAGATATGCAAAAACCACAAAGAAAACAAGGGATGATGTCACTGGCAATATTACGGCAGAAAAACAGGCAAGCCAGAATATAATTATTTTAATAGAAGTAGAAGAGAGGGCTTGGCCTATTGCCAAGCATGAAAAGGCAAAAGGAAAGGCCCAGAGTGGAGGAGTGGATGCCAGGCGATGCATCTCTAGACACCTCATGTTCCATGGAATCTGGTGAGGAAGGCATGGTGCCTCTAGGATCAGTAGTCTTGGAATGTTTAAGCCCACAGGAATGGGAAGCTGTGTGGGATGAAGTTGCCCTGCCTCTCCCACACTACCACCAAGTACTAAATCAAATAGTCTTTAAAATCAATTAAAGAAAGCCTGGTGTGATTTGAGAAGGAGCTTTCTAATACCCCAATTATGCCCTTTACCAGTTAGTTGATGCCTGAAACGCTCATATTTAGGGAAACTGTTTTCATAATACAATTTGAAAAAAAATGCAAACCCCTGGTTAAAGACACAGGCCAAATGAATCTCAGCACAAAAACAGCCAATGAGGTATGCTTTTGATCTTTTTTGCATGTCTTCAGTAGTGCTTAATAAATAATATTTTCAAAAAAAGAGTCATTGTCAATGAAAAGGGGTGCATATCGGAATCCTTTTTAGAAGCTAATTAACTTGTCTTTATATTTCAACTCCAAATATTTCTCTTCATCCTCATTTTCTTACATCCATTCTTGCCATTTCCTCTTGCCCCAGCTCCATTCTCCAAAGCAAACAGGAAAAGCTTTAAATCTGCGCACCAAATTATGCATCATCTTTGCTCAAAACCCTTCAACGGCATTCTACTGCACTTTAGATGAAACCAAAATTGTAAACATGGTCACAAAGTCTTACTGGAGTTGGCCCTAACTTGCTCTTAAGAATGTTTTTGCGCCACTTTTTCTCTTTCTCCCTATACGCTACTGTTTCAACATTTTTTTACTTCTTTAAAATTAGTTTCACCTTTTCCATCACAGGTCATTATCCATAATATTCCTTTCGTATGTGGTCCTCTTCTTTCCCCTGCACTACTCCCTTCTGCTTTGCTCACCCTTCCTCATCCCTCAGGTCCTGGAGTAGCAGACTTCATTGCCACCAGTCTAGGTTAAGTCCCCATGTAGGACACTCACAGGGCCCTACACCCCTTCATAACATTTAATGGACTTGAGATGACCATCCTGTTTCTGTCTTCTTGTTACATTATAAGATCCATGAGGGTAAGGACCATGTCTGTCCTGCTTATTACTGTATTCTCTAAGCCCAGCATAGTGCCTGGCATGTACCAGATTTTTAATAAATATATTTTGAATGAATGAATGAGGAGGGACTTCATCCAAGGTGTTCTGGCCCCAAATGCCATATTCTTTGTGCTACATCTCCCAGAACACATGGAATTGAACAACTGAACTAATAGAGAAAATGACATAAATAAATGGATAAAGATGAAGAGATGGTTAGAAATCAAACTTTGAAGACAAAATTATTGATATACTTTGAAAATAGTTGAAATACTTGAAAATACTTTGACCCATTTTAGACTTCTGACCTCTGAAACAAGATATAAAATTTGTGATTTTTGTTAATTTATTATAGCAGCAATAAGAAAGTAATACCAGCCGGGTGTGGTTGCTCACACCTGTAATCCTAGCACTTTGGGATGCCGAGGTGGGTGGATCACTTGAGGTCAGGAGTTTGAGACCAGACCGGCCAACATGGTGAAACCCTGTCTCTACTAAAAATACAAAAAACAGCAGGGCATGGTGGCACCTGCCTGTAATCCCATTTACTTGGGAGGTTGAGGCAGGAGTATTGCTTGAACTGGAGATGGAGCTTGCAGTGAGCTGAGTTGTGCCACTGCACTCCAGCCTGGGCAACAGAGTGAGACTCTGTCTCAAAATAAATAAATAAAAATAAAAGAAAGTAATACCCAGTTACTACAGAAGAGTACTCAAAAAGTTATCACTTTACAAAAAGGAACCTCCCTAAAGTTCCCTAATATTTATAAAAAGATCTCATGATCCAAATTCTGAGAATAATATGGTTTCCAAATAGCTTAAAAAAAAAAAACCTACCACTTAAACAGAGGATTTCTAAGGCTAGAAAACATATCCACTGTACCCATTATTATGTTCCCACCTATGAAAAATAGAGTTGTTTGTAATTAGAATATATTTAGTCAAATATTTATTAAGTATTAAAGAACTATGCACAACAAGTAAAACGCTGTGTTTATTCCTATCTTATTTAGATAGCTGGACTGTATCCATGGTTTTTATATATATATATATATATATATATATAGTAAAAATATCTACAGTATACATATATATAGCATAGAATATATTAAATATATAAATATAGTATGCATATACACACATATACATGTAGATATATATTTCCCTTTTATTAAGACTCAGTGCAAATCTAGATTTAAATCCAAACGCTAGCACTGATACAACTTTTGGTAAGTTGTTTAAGTTTCTTTTTAAGTAAAGTGGAAATTGCTCAGTTTGCTGGGAGGAATGGAAATGATAGATTTATCCACTGAATAACAGTGTACTGTAGACCCTTTGGCATTTTCTCACAAATAAGGATTCCGAGTAATAACATTTCCATATATGTTTGAAAGCAGATGCTAACAGGAAGACTAATGTACAGAAAGACACAGTGCTCTGGTCAGAAGGTATGTGATAAATAGAACAGATTAATCTTATGAAAATACAAACTTTTAATTAGCATTAACCATGATTATTCACAGGGTGTTTATAGTCTATTATTGGATGCAAATCAAAATACTACAAAAGCTAGATGCTACTTCCTGCTTTTCAAGGTATGGTGAGGACGGGATGAAATGTAGGAGTCACTCAGTGAGTAAGCAGAAACTAGTCTCTGCTTGGCAGTTTGAGATGGCTATAAAATTTGAATTTGGAGGGTGAACAAAACTCTGACTTGTAAATTTTTCTGTTTTAATCCAATCACTCCAATTAAGGCAAACAGACCTACCTGATAATTTTTATACAACTTGTGTTAGAAATCTATGAAAACTATTGCATATTAAGTCTCTATCTTAAGGTCTCTGTAGTTAAAAGAGTACATGATGCTGTCAGAAAGTTGGGTAAAACAAGCATTTTATATATTGGGTCATTTTCATGATTTTGGACAATAATTCTTTAGATATCTGCTCATGGGAAGAAAGCAATTTGAAACATAATAACATATTTTGAAACTCAACCTTGGGATGCACTTTGTGATTTATGTGTTGTGTTATTTCTCTCATATGACCCTCGAAAGGAAATTGTCAACTGGAAAGGAACCCTTGCTATTTTACACATTAGTTAAAAGAAATGCACATCAAAATATAGTAGTCAATTAATTTTCCGGTACTAGGGAGGTTTCGATGACTCTATGGGTGCTATATGTTAATTTAATGAGCTTTGCTATTTATATTATAGTGTGAAATAGTCAATATTAAGGCAGGTCATTGAAGATGTGCCTAACTGGCTTTGTGATATTTGGAAAGGTCAGTCTCTGGATAAAACAAAACAAAACAAAACGAAAGCAAATTGCTTGTAGGGAAACAGCCTGTTGCATGGCAAGAGTGATTCTATCTTGAAGTGAAGCCACCATAATAATCGATGTTTGACCCCCACATGTAAAGGTGTTCTCAGTAACATCTTTAAACAATGCCTGCAGCATAGATAATCATGAAGATGTTTATCTAATCTCCCCAGTGGTCATTTGGTAAGAAAGTCTGAAGATGTGATCAGCACATTAAAAGTTTGCTATATGAAGAATTATTTCTGGAGGTTGGTGCAAGGATCCACCGTCTTGCAGCCACCTATCACTTCTGTTTGTAAGTTGCTAGTTAATAATTCTTTCTGATAAACTGTATTTGTTAGCCTCTTTCTTTGGCCTTTCAGCTCTGTTGGGCTTTGGGGGTGGGTTTGCTTATACTTGCTCTCCACAGAACACTGCTTTCTAATGACGTAAGTTAAAAGTGAAGATGAAGCCTACAGAACACAATAAATGGGAGATTAAAGAATGACCCTTAGGTGGCCTCTTTGAGTTTTAAGATGTCTCATCTGATCTGATATTCATGGCTAAGGCTCTGTTATGTCCCAAGAGCAGTCAGTGTATTATGGGAAGACCTACCTGTGGACTTAGGTAGCACCTAGGTAGTTAGCTGGAGCCTGATGTGTAAGATCACTGCACCACTAAACTTCCCACATCTATTCTTTCCCTCTTTCTCTCCTGTAACAATGCAAAAGGTGTCTTTCCTCTTGCTGGATGTGATCCCTCCTGCCTTCAATCAATACACCAGGTGCTATTAGATTAAATTCTCTCATCTTTTTATCTTAAAATCTTCCTTTCAATAGAATATAAGTATTTCAAAACCCACGCTCTTCCTTGACAAACTTAACTCCTCCCTTTCTTTGTTCATATCTCAGAGAACAATTTTTTTTTTTTTTTTTTTTTTTTTGAGACGGAGTCTCGCTCTGCCACCCAGGCTGGAGTGCAGTGGCCCGATCTCAGCTCACTGCAAGCTCCACCTCCTGGGTTCATGCCATTCTCCTGCCTCAGCCTCCCGAGTAGCTGGGACTACAGAGGCCCGCCACCGCGCCCGGCTAGTTTTTGTATTTTTTTTTTTTAGTAGAGACGGGGTTTCACTGTGTTAGCCAGGATGGTCTCGATCTCCTGACCTCGTGATCCGCCCGTCTCGGCCTCCCAAAGTGCTGGGATTACAGGCTTGAGCCACCGACAATTTTTAAACAACTGTCTTATTTCTCTGTCCCCATGTAATATCTGGTAAGTGTACTATTTTGCAAACACAAATTCTCTTGAATTTATCAAAGCAGTCTTTGCTAACCAGTAATTCTAGAATCTCAGCAGCCACTTCAAAATATTTGTTCCAGTTTTCATTCAAATGAGAACTTTACTTTGTATTAGAAAAATAGTCAGTAAAAAAAAAAAAGAGAAAAGTACTCAGCAGAAATAATGATCCTCAAAACAGAATTGTAAAGATTTCTCTAACACTTTCATTATCTACCTTGATTCTTGGCCATAGTCTTTAATTGTATTTTGTTGGATTATATTTTACAATACCTATGCTTCTAATCTATCAGCACCTTTTTTTTCTTTCTGTTCTTTACTCACTTCTATGAGCAGCAAAAGGGAAAAAACAATTTCATATAATTATATAAATCCAGTAATTGTTTTGGGACTCTACTGTGCTGTACAGACAAGGTGGTGATACTGTTGAAAACAAACTGCTTCCTAACAGGGACCATTGATTGTGTTTGAAATCAATGTATAATGTGTGAAAGTCACAATTGCATAAAAGTGAAATGTAAAGATATTGAGCATCACTCCAAAACTGCTATTTTTTGATGTCTCAATCTCTATGAATAACCAGACCCAATATATTTCCATAGTTAGAAAAAATTAAAAAGTTAGGTGATACTTTTAGCATTGTCAATTATCAATAATGCAAATTTCAGAAAATTTCAGAAAAGTGGAATATGACTGAGATATGGTTATAAGCAAGTTTGGTTCCAAGCTTACAGAAGTGCCAAATGTTGAATATCATATACATGTAAAAATCAAAGAAGGATTTGATTAAAGTCACTGTTGTGAAAAACAAGTTACAGAACCATATACTGTAGAGCTTGGAAGTATTAGAGACCCTGTAGAATCCAATCTTATGATCCTGCTGCAAAGAAAACTGGCTGAAAAGGTGAAAAGAAAATTGTCAAAGTCATACAGCTAGCCTCTGGCAGAGAGGTACGTGAAATCCAGGTCTGTTTACCCTCAGTACGGTACATATTCTAATACAAGTAAACATACATACAGAACAATCCCCTAAGTCTATTGGTTATACCTTAGAATATTCTACCAATAAAATACTCCTATCCCAGCATGAGAGGCTGGTGCAGTTCATGTATGTGCACCACTCAGCAGCAGAACTGATCCTTCATCTAAGTGAAGAGGGGTGCTATGCAGGATGCCCTTGGGCTGCTATGAGAACATTTCAGCCCAAAGTGCTGGTCCCACTCACCCTCCAACTGAACCTAGTTGAGGATTAAACATCAAAGCAACCCCAAACCTGGAAGGTTAAAGGGAATTCTTTTCTCTAGAGGCTCCATGGAAAATAATCTTTATTCTTTGGCCCACAGGCTAAACTGAACTCAATACAAATTACTGAATAGCTTAGACAAATTTTGGTGCCAGGTAAAAAGAAGTTTGATATCTGTGGTATTCAGCTGTGCTTTATCCTACAGTCACAGATCCTACGGTTTCAAAAAAAATCTTTGCTGTTCACCCACACGTATGTATGTCTGGCTTTAAAATTCTGAATTATGTTCATAGGAAGAATTAAGCAGTGCTTCAGAGGATATTTGAAGCTCAAAGATAAAAGCAGAATTTAGAGAAGAATGCTCTTTTATACTGAAATATTTTGGAAAAATTTTATAGTAAACATGAGTATATGATAAGCAGAAGGCTAAAGTCTCATTTTATTTTATTTTATTTTTATTATTTTTTCTTGAGACAGAGTTTTGCTCTTGTCGCCCAGGCTGGAGTGTAGAGGCGCGATCTTGGCTCAATGCAACCTCTGCCTCTGGGGTTCAAGTGATTCTCCTGCCTCAGCCTCCTGAGTAGCTGGGATTACAGGTGCCTGCCACCATACCTGGCCAATTTTTTGTATTTTTAGTAGAGATGGGGTTTCATCATGTTAGCCAGACTGGTCTCAAACTCCTGACTCAGGTGATCCACCTGCCTTGGACTCCCAAAGTGCAGGTATTACAGGCGTGCGAGCCACTATGCCAGGCCACGTCTCATGATTTTTTAGATAAAATTGAAGACTTAAAAGAATATTCCTCTTTTAGCTGCTGTTTGAGGTTATGCTCTGTCTTAACCTGGAGATATGCACTACTTTCCTTTGCCATTAGAGGCCTTCAAGTGGAAGAGTTTAAGAAACACAGAACATCATTTTTTTTTTTTTTAAACTTACCTTGGCAGTACATTTCCAAATTCCAAAAAGCAAGCCATAGAGTTTCAAATCTTCTTGAAGCTTAGTGATTTGGAATTAAAGTAGTTTTTAGTTTATACATTCCAAAGATAGGAAATAATTATGTTCTGAAGATACCATTAAGGTCAGTTGTCAGCATAAAGTGGACATAATTTAGAGATTGTTATGTCAACTGACTGGATATATGATGTTAACCTGTGTTTGGGGTATCACAGGAAAGCTTAATATATTAGACTGGAATCACCTTCCAGATAATGTGGAAGAATTATGTCAATGATGATATACAATATTCTTTGTACTTTTTGAGGTATCTAAGCCAAATGTATCTAGAACGCAACAACAGAATCTTCCGAGAATCAACAGTGGGAGTCATTATGTGTAATCACAGAAATATCAAAAGTGTGTTTTATCAGCAAATCTGATATTATGCTCATTATGATTTTTTTGTTATTGTTGGGGGAGGAAGGAAAGATGGTTATAAATGATGGGTATAGAATTAGACATGTCAGAAGACTTCACAGAGAGCTCAATCATTCATTTAACCAAGCAATAAACCACTGGGAAACTAGATGGGAGACATGTATGTTTATTAAAATATCATGCAGAATAGGAGATGAAAATATCCAGCATCTCAAAGTGGCAGTCTCTAACCTGATAACATAACTGCTGCACAATTTTTCAGTGTAAAAAATCAACTGCTTGTTATAAAGGTGTTTTCACCCATCTTCATGCATGCAAAAGAAGAATAACACAATTAGCCTTTTGGATATAAAGAAAAAAGGAACAATCAAGAAACAATACTTTTAATAATTTAAAAAATCTTTATAACTCCAAATATATTGTAATGCTATTATTTTCCAGGTTATTTTTGCTCTAATAACAGTATATAAATACATATATTTTCTTGTTTTGAGAAGTTAAGATTTAGTTGTAATACAAGTAAATCCTCTAAATAAACTATTTTTTAAAGGGTATAATAAATTGTAATACTTACAGGGATTTTTATGTAAGTACTGAACGATGAAGTTTAGAGACAATATAAAATCAACTATGGATTGACTAGAAAATAGCTGTATGTCCCTTTAACCTATATTTTCATTTTGTCAAAAATTATTAAGTGACACAACTGTTGTTTAAAAACAGAAAATAAAGCTTTAGCTAAGTATACAAAATGAAAGTATTCATTCTCCTTTCTAAGATATTGTCTACCTTACTGGTTGATAGCATTTTCAGTGCACTATTACAACACATAACAGTTCTCTCCACACCAATTTGGCTATATAGGTCTATGAACATTCCTCACATGTTTAATATGTAAACATGCCACTGAGCACAAAAAATGAATTAAAAAGAGTAAAATATAACATCGGCAGTTGGGTTTTATATATAAAGCAGCAACAGGGCAGACCTCAGGTGACGTTTAGACTTACATCTTGACCTAGACTTATGTTAACAAGCCCCCAAAACGTCTAAAGCACTAAAGAGGTCTGCCAACTACACAGATGTGGCTACGTAGATGTTCTATGGGTTTACAAATATAAGGTGAATAAAACTGAATATATCCATCAAAATCTTTATATTCTACATAGCAAAAGAGTACTAGGAAAAATTACAAATAAATCAAGTCTCCTATAGTTAAATCAATCAATAGCAACTCTCTCACTTAAAAAGTAACACCGCGCATAGCATATAGAGCATCTAAGACACAAAATGTATGCAATTCCAAATTTTAGATTATATTACACATTTTACTTTTTTTTTTGTTAAAGATGTGCTATGTAATCATTACAATTAATTTAACTACAGCAAATACATGAGTAGGTTAAAAATTGGTATGTCATATATCCCATAAATATATATACCTTTTATGTGCATACAAAAATTTTTAAAAAATTGGCTTAGTGTCAGAAGTAAATTTAATAAAATAGAGTTCTTAATTAAGGCTAGAATTTTCCACAGTGAGAAAACTGTCCCCATGGAGTAGCTAAGAAGACAGAATATGTAGGCGCAAAGCCTGGGTTTTATTTGTTTGTTTATTTATATATTTATTGAGATAGAGTCTAGCTCTGTTGCCCAGGCTGGAGTGGAGTCTCAGCTCACTGCAACCTCTGCCTCCCAGGTTCAAGTGATCCTTCTGCCTCAGTCTACCTACTAGCTGGGATTGCAGGCACGTGCCACCACGCCCGGCTAATTTTTGTATTTTCAGTAGAGACGGTGTTTTGCTCTGTTGGCCAGGATGGTCTCTAACTCCTGACCTCAGGTGATCCACCCTCCTTGGCCTCCCAAATTGCTGAGATTACAGGCATGAGCCACAGTGCCTGGCCAAAGCCTGGGTTTTAATACTAGCTCTGCCAACCCCCAGTTACTTAATCTTTATACCTTAGTTTCCTTACTGTATACAGGAAAAATGTTAGCAGAACCTATTCCATAGGCCTGTTTTGAAGATTAAATAGTGTTGATAAAACAACCTGGAAGAGTAAATGATATATAAATGTAAATGTCTGTTATTTGTAGACATAAACAAGCCAGGAGTAGTAACTGAGCACCAGAGGTGAGACAGAAGAGAGAGAAAGAAAAAGATCAAAATAATGTGTGCTTTGTGACATGACCACTTCCCAATCACCTTTCCTCTAGTCCTCCCATGACCAGCAGTTTCCTCATCAAAGTCTATTAAACTCATAAAGTTTGGACATTAACAAAGGTTTTTTTTTTTTTTTTTTTTTTTTAAGCAAGGAAATAGCTAAACTTTATGCAGTCTATGTTGTACTGAACAGGGAAATCTCGACTCTAAGAGTCAAAAGAGGCTGGGAAATTTTAAAATTGATGAATGAATAAAAATTGTGGGGTCAGTTTTGGATTCTGACAGGTTTTGAAACTGGGATAAAGGGGTTCTCAAATTACACTGGCAGTGCACAAATTTTACAGTAACATAAGAAAGCACCAGTATTTTCAGACTCTACTTTGGAAAAGAATTTAAACTCAGCCGGGCGCAGTGGCTCACACCTGTAATCCCAGCACTTTGGGAGACTGAGGCTGGTGGATCACCTGAGGTCAGGAGTTTGAGACCAGCCTGACCAACACGGTGAAACCCCATCTCTACTAAAAATACAAAAACTAGCCGGGCGTGGTGCTGGTCGCCCGTAATCCCAGCTACTTAGGAGGCAGGAGAATCGCTTGAACCAGGGAGGTGGAGGTTGCAGTGAGCTGAGATTGCATCGTTGCACTCCAGTCTGGGCAACAAGATTGAAACTGCATCTCAAAAAAAAAAAAAAAAAGAACATAAACTCTCAAATGATTTCATTATTTATAATGAAAGCCTTTTCAAGTTGTGTGTGTGAGAGTCAGTTAGTGGTTTCTCCCCTTTCCAGGTAAACAATTCATAGTAAGTGGTTGCTAAGTCACGGATTGTATTTCTCGGCTCCCATCCCTAGCATCTAGGCTTGGCCATGTGATTCAGTCATTAATACAGCATTAATATGAATGACATGTGATGCTTCTAGAACAAGGCTTTTAGGAGTCAGATATATGTTCTCCATTTCCCTTTCATACTTTTGCAATATGGATTTGAATGACAAAAATGCATAACATGTAAAGAACCTGGGCACCTGAACCACCGCACAGAGGAGAGTTGATAACCTGCCACGAGCATCTGCCTCAAATTATTAAATTAACAAAAAATATAATTTTACTAAATGTGAGCCTTTATACATTTAGGGTAAAGTTTTATAGAAACTAGAATTATGTTAGCTAATATATCAAATTACTTGGGGATGATATAATAGTATGATGGCTAAGAATAAATTCTACCACACAAATGCTGTGTCTAGCAGTTATTAGCTATGTGATCCTCGGCAAATTGATCTTTCTGAGCTTTAGTTTCCTTATTTAAATAAAATGATGATAATAATGGTACCTGTTTTAAAGTGCTAGAATTGTGCCAGTATGACTCATTGTATGTACCTGATAAACCCAGCCTTTATTAATATCTACGATTAGGCTTATCCCTGTGGATGAGTGAATTAGCTAAATAAGCAGAACCAATGAATCCAGTTTTCTTGTAAGTATACAGAAGCATTCTGAACAGTTTAGGAGAGTCTATCTAGAAGCTGGCGTGGTTGTACATAAAATGGTTGCAGAGTCAGAAGGCTCACTGACAGTGCCACCTCCTTGGCCAGCTTCAATGACATACCCCATTTAGAGCACAGACTCTATAGCCCAACTGCTGGATTCAAATTCCAGCTCTGCCCTTACTATGTGAACTCAGGCATGTTACATGCCTCCTTATGTTTCAGTTTCCTGATGAGTAAATGGGACTAATAAAGTGAGGCATATCACTGAAGATGAAAAAATAGTGGTGTGCTTCAGCTTAGTCTTAGGGTATAAAATTATACGGATATACATGTTATAAATTTCTCCTTGTAAAAAAATGAAGTCCAAATTAAATATTTTTCTGGTTACAAATGACAAAATGCTCACCACTGACACTGGAGATTCTGGATACTTACAGGCAGTTATACATTTAACTAGTATGTAATAGCACTTTAAACATACCGAAGCCATATGGTATAGTGGTTAAGCACTGAGGCTACAGGCACAGACTAAAATTCTAATTATTTCTTTGCCACTTACTAGCTGTGTGACAATGGTTAAGTGACTTAACTTCTCTCAGCTTCTGTGTTTTCCTTGAAGAATGCAGCCAATATTCAGAGTTCTGTGTCACAGTCTCTTGTATCAATGTCATAGGGTTGCTGACAGGGTTAAATGTGACACTACACATTATAAGCCTTACAAAGGACCAGTTACATAATATAGGCTAAACAACTTTTAACCATTCTTATTAGTAATTATTTGCTACTTGATCAGTATCTATGGAATGAATGAAATAAATGTTTGGCATCACCTAAACATGACTGTCAATGATGAGTGAAAACAAAAATAGTAGCCATTTAAGTTCAGTGGAAAATGATTGCTGGTTTCAGGCAGTGCTGACCTAAAGATTTAATGGTGGAAACAAAGGTAAAGCTTAAAACAGAACTAATGGCTTTTTTTTTTTTTTTTTTTTACATCTTGGGGAGGTGAGTAGGATACAACTAAGAATAAATAAGATAAATGCAATATGATATGTTACTAAAAACAGATTCTCTAAAAAATTACATTTCATATACCATGTATATAAAATATGAAATATTTATGCTCCTTTAAAATTGTATTTAATTCTCACAATTATTTTTTTAGATGAGAAGAAAGGGAATTATTAAGAACATATTAAAATTTACGGAAACTTTGAGGAATAAAAAGCAGATATTTATATTTTACTTTAAATGTCATTTTCTTCAGGAAGCCTTCCTTAGTTAATACATTCTTAATCTTTCCCAATCTGATCAGCCTTTTATTTTAAAAGCTTTCAATAATTTTGCACTCATGAGCTGGTGAGCATTAAAGGGCTTTGTAAAAGCTGAAGTTCCATAAAGAAAGGATCTCTCTTTGCCTGTTGATATACTACTTAGTAAATGAGCTTGTAAATAACTCCAGGGCAAGAAAAATGCTTTTACTTCTTATGTACTATAAACAGTGCTCAGTGCCAAGTTCTAAAGGGCATAGGCTCTTCTCAAATGCTTCAGCCAAAGGGTATGCAGTGAGTGACAACTATGAAAATATAAAAGCAGAACAAAAGAATAGACAACTGGCATTACTTTAAATAATGTCACTAAGCCATTTACAGAGTAAAAAGCTGCCTGCTGTATTGTGCTATCTGGGCCAGTGAAACTAGGACATGCTGAATATGAAGAGAAAAGCACAGGCAGAGGCCTCTAGAAGACATGCTGTTGCCTCCAGTGCCATCAGCAGAAAGGAGCCAACAGAGCTCACTTATTATAGAGCCACTTTGATTTAGGCACCAAGGGACTCATCACCGAAGCCACAAACCTCTTAGAAATTAAAGTCAATGCTTGCAATTGCACTTAGAGCAAATTCAAGCAGCTCTGGAAAAAATATGCTTTATTATCATGGTCAACACATTTACTGCAACATCAAAATATCTGAATTTAGCCTTTTTTCCTTCCTTTTTTCTGTGTATAAAAATTAGATTTTTAAAATTAATTATGTGATTTATTAAATATTTTTTCCCACAAAAATATACTTTTCAAGCTGTTCTTTGAAAGAGACAATCAAGAATGATCCATGAGAATATGGAATTATTAAGTATTATAGAAAGTCAGAGAACTGAATTGAGAATAAATTTTCACTTCAAAGGTAATTTTTTCGTACTATTTTCCTTGCTATTTACAACAATCTTCTCAATAAGTCTCCAATACCTATGACAACTAGTATGTTTTCTTCTTTGATTAGCAGAAGATCACAGAATCTTACACTAATTATAAATCTCCATAAATTGTATGTAATAATTTCTTAAAATGACTCTTCTGGGTGTTTTTTCCTTTTTAAAAACAGTTGAACAATAGGTTGAGTATATTTATCAAGGTATAAACTATAAGCAGGAACTAGCATTTTCAGCAGCAGGTTAAATGACCTAAAGATGATTAACTTTGTTTTGGCTTTATTTTTCCTGCGGGTTTCTAATCAACCCTTTCCGGTAGGTTTCTAATCAATACCCTTTCCCTTAAAGAACCCTTCCTCATTAGAGGATTTACATCCATCTTCAGTTTCAATAATGCAGGTAGACAGGTCAAAGATTCATTCTTACAATTTCAAATTCAGAGTGATAAAAATATTAATATGTGTTAATTTTTATTTCCCAATTAATATACTTTTACATCATTACATCACTAGATATACTAGTGTTTCAATGCAACTATATGCCTACTTATAAATGTAACTTTAGTTATTACAAATAAGTTTTAATCTTTTTCAGTTGAAACTTTCCTAAGTGTAGTATAATTATTTACTATTTGATTACTTGCCAGAATCTTCATAGTTTCAAATTAAGAGAAAAATAAGTATGGTATTTCCATTTACAAAAACATCCTATGGCACTGACTTTGAATCTAGAATACAGAATGTTTTTTACCCCCTTGTAGACCTAGAACATGAAGTCTGTTAAGCTTCACTAAAACTATGACTAACCATTGTGTGTACCACATTCTTTGGTTGTAAGAAAAGAATCTTTACAGTATAAATGATTTTGGAATGAGTATCACAATGTACTGGCTCAATATCAGAGGTTTGTTTCCCAAGTAAGAATTCACTAGCTTACTTGAAAATCAGTTACAGCAGATCCTTTATTCACAAGTCTCCTCTGGCCCTATGCCCAACAAAAGAAGATTTCCAAAAAATCTGGGTATTTTTGCTTAAATACTTAAGTATTTTCATAAGGTTAAAAAACCTTTTATAAATGATACAAACAGATGTTGTAAATTAATATCTTTATCAATCACTATTATTCCTCTTAAACATACATTTTTTTCTTTCAGTGATTTTCTAATAAAATACTACTTTATTTGACATTTACTGAATGGTAAAATAGTTAAATCAGCACCAATTCTGTTTCCAAAAGGGGGAGAGGGCAGTAAAGGGAGTGAGTGCTGAAAAAAAGTACCTATTGGGTACAGTGTTTACTGTTTGGGTGATGGGTACACTAGAAGGCCAAACCTCACCATTATGCAATTTACCCATGTAGCAAACCTGCAAATGTACCCTCTGAATCTATTAAAAAAATCAAAATCTTAAAATGATAATTATTTATTCTTGCTTACAAAAGAGTTAATATTTAAAAACAATAAGGTAGAATTAACTGGTTAAATGTATCAAGAGCAATGTTCAGGTGCTTTTGAAGTGATATATAAGCAAAGAAGAGAAAGGAAGGAAAAGGGAGGTTGCAGAGTAATAGACAAATCACTTCTACAGTCATCGACAGTAAACGTTGGGGATTGACTCCAGGATGACCACCATGTATACCAAAATCAAAGCTATTCCTCCACATATGCAGGTTTCTATAATAATTCTCATGGATACTTTATTTTGGCTTTGCATTTGGTTGACAAAAAAAATTGTGAATAAGCGGGCCTGCGAAGTTCAAACCGCATTAAGAGTCAACTGTACTTGTTACAACTTAAAAAAGATGATTTTATTTCCTAGGAATAACAAACCAAACATAGAAGAAAAACTTACCCACTAAGAAGAGCTTGCTTGTCACAATGTTAAATGAAATATTATACCATGATGTGATCAATTAATTACCATCTGAGCCTTAAGCTTTGACTGAACAAACATCATATTCACCTGTCTAATAGATGTTTATCAAGATTCTTCTGCATTAAATGCACTGTTGTGAAAGACCAGAAAAAACCTGTTGCATGGTCATTACCCTTGAGTTACTTCGGAGTTAATCTTGTGACATGAATTCTACAGATGTAAACAGTACCACATGAGAACTCCCCAAAAGTCTTATAGGACTTAAGAAAATTACTTTTGGTCCTGGTAGGAAGTTGAAATTTGCGTAGGGCTTGAATGAAGAGAAAGATTTTGACAGACAAACTGAAAGATTAAGAATTTTCTGGGTAAAGCACTTGCAGAGGCACAAAGAAAGACGCTTTGTGTTCGTGAACCCAAGGAAGACAGGTCTGAAGCAAGCAAGAAATGAAGTTACACATTTGAGAGATGGAACATAAATAAGAATCATTTGCTCATGTCAAATAAAAGTGGACATTTTTCTGTTACATACATCACATTGGTTTCACATGTGCACAATACCTGTGGCCTACACCATAAGTTGAATTACTAAAATAAGTTCCTATCTATAAACTTTCTGTGATCTACTAAGGACGGTTTGGGGAAATTGAATAAACAGAATTCAGATTGCAGTGAGAGGGGGACTGAGTGGCCTCAGAAAGAGAGGGAATACAGAAAACTCTTCCAAAAGTTTCTTTCATTCTAGAAAACTTTTCTGTACGTGGTACAGGCTTTGTGCTACATACTGGGATACAATCACTGAAATCACAGACACGGTCCTTGAGCCCCCAACTGGGAAAATTAGGGTTGAGTGATGTGCTTTTACTACTTTATGTAAACAGCTAAGCCAGGTATCAATTTTAGGGCAAAGGTGAAGATATAAAGAGCCTTATCTATGGGGGCATAAGTCTTCATTCTGAGAATCACTGTGTCTAACAAGAGATATCAACAGACGTAGGGTATAAATGTAAAAATGACAGGTATATGGAAAAAAACACAGTCTTGGAAGTAGGGTAAATTAACCCCTGACTCTGAGAAGCAGAGAACAATGATAGAAATGATTATTGTTTACTAATATCTTCTTCTGCATTACAGGCACTAAGTTGCTGGCTTAGAGCAGACCTTAAGAAATGTTCTCCTTAAAGGACTAGACAGTAAATATTTTTAACTTTGTGGATTAAGCAGTCTCTGACTTTGTAGCATGCAAGTAGCCACAGACAACATGTAAATGAATGAACATGGCTGTATTTCAATAAAACTGTTTATGAACATAAAAATTCGATTTCTCAGACTTTTCACATATCACAAAATATTATTCACATTTTTATTTTTTTCAACCACTTAAAAAACATAAAAATATTCATTCTCACATGGGCCCTAAAAACCAGGCTCTAAGCCAGACTTTGGTGACCTCTAACCTAACAGAGTGAAGGCTGAGTAACAGAGCAGAGGGGAGGGAACTGGCAAAAAGAAAACTTGGATTTCTGTCTGGCAGATTATGCCTAATTTGGGATGAACATACTTCTGGGAGTTCATAAACATCTTTCATGTTTGTTTACACGGTGGTGTAAGTGAACAAGTGCAATTTACTGAGGCTAGGACTGACAGATTTCACCAGACCCTCAAAGGTGGACTGGAGGAACTTTGAGAAATACTGACTTAGAAGAACTCAAGCGTTAGATATTAAGATTCTATTCTTGTATTCTATTAATTACACGTAATGAACAGATAAAAATATTAGCTGGATTAATCTGCCCCTGACTACCATTCATGAATGATGTTACTGATACCTTTTCTTTATCTACTTACCCTTGTATTTTTTCCCCAGAATTATTAAAACTGCTAATTATTATTACTGATCCCTTGCCATGTGTCAGCTACTTTGCTAAACTGTTTAAAAAATTTATTTAATCTTCACAACGGTCTTCTGAGGTAGGTACCATTTATGCTTCCATATTAGAGTTGCGAAACTGGCGGCTAAAAAAGGACCTTTACCTTTTTGTTTTCTGCAGGAGTCTCTTCTAGATCCTCTTAATTTGTATTTTATACTTCTTTCCTAAGTAACTTCATTGATTTCAATTGCCAGTTCTATGTTGTTGATCCTCAAATTGCCTAAAACACATTTATAATGACAGTCCCAAGCTCAACATGGCCAGAATTGGCAAATGTGGTCCTTTCCCAACAATCACCCTCTTAGTAAATGGCAACATCACGTACCCTTATCTCTAATATTCCTCTCCTCCCTATTGCCCAAATGCTCAGATACAAAAGACTGTTTATTCTAAGACATAATTCTAAGCTCCTTCCAGTTCCACCCTAGTTACAAGCATCCCATGATGGTGTACTAAGCGGTCTTAAATACATATTTTTTTAAAGTGAAAAAGGCAATATTATAGAACAAAATTAAATATTATAAAGCTATGGTTGTTTAAAAAACCTATATCAAAAAGGCTTCTCTCTGTGTGTACATACAGTTGGAATGGGATTATAGTAAAGTGGTTAAGAACATAAGCTCTACTTCAACTGTTAAGAGTTGTGATACCTCAGACAAGTCATAGAAACTGTAAAATGGCAATAATAGTAGTATTTCATGGCTGTTTTTTGTGAATTGAAGGAATTAACACACATAAAAAATTAAAACACTGGCTGGCATGTAGTAATTGCTCAGTAAATCACAACTATTATTGCTAATGGTTTTATCAATATTAATAATACAAACGCATAGAACGATTATCCAATAATAAACTATCATTTTCACACTGACTTTGCAATTAGTGGTGATACCACAGGAGTGTTATATATCTACTTTTTGCCTTTCTGTACATGTGCCTTTCTGTAATGTGAAAATCATTAGTAAAATAAATCCACAAAACTCTCTATTTAAAAAAAAACACTCTGAATTAAATAAGGATGTATTGTCACTTTAAAAACAATCAGACACATTTCTTGTTACGTCTTTAGCTGCCTGCAATGTTTTGTGACACCTATTCTGAAACTGATCTCAGGCTTAACAATTATCTTAGTATAGTGAAAAATATCACCATGTGTAATTATTTTAGTGCTAAGTGTTGTGCTTTGAAGGCACTTAATAAATTTAGTTTCCTTTCCTCTTCCAAATCCTGAAATACAAATTAATTATAAAAATTAATTCCACTGAAATCGATAACTTTTTTCTGCCAAGCCAACCTAAAAGTATATCTACATCTTAGCCAAACTCAAAATTTATATTTCAGAGCAAGGAAAAGAACAAACATAGACCAGCTGGAGTATGTTTGAAAATACTAATCCTTATTAGGGCATCTCTTCAGAAGATGAGTTACTTTAGCTGAATTGAATCTCTATTAACAGTAGTGAATTCCTAAGGCAGACAGCAACAGTAAATAAAAGAATCCATGCTTACATTCATTTGATGGTTTCGCCGACTTGAGAATCATTTCTGGCACCATGATTTTGTGTTCAGGAAACAAAGAACATGAAACATTACGTTCTTCGGAATGTTTTTCTTGTGCCATTAAATGAATCAAGTAAATGAGGCAATAAGGCATGAACAAGGAATTTAGATTTCAGCAATATTTTGATCCACAGTAGCTTTCAGTTTCTGAAACTTTGGAAGGGCCAACATCCTTTGTAAGAATTTTTGGCTTATATTGTTAATAATCAGCAGAGCCAAGAAAACATTTCTTAGAATGTTCAAAGACACTACCTTAGCCTTCCTTCCCTGCAGCTATAACATTATTTTTCTAAGAGAAAAGGCAGACAGTCTTCACAAAGCCATACCAGACTTAAAATACAGAGAATATTTTGGTAAACTGTATTGGTTAGAAGGAGAAAAATAAGTCCTAAGGCAAGTATCATCCATTTTCCCAAGGTGAATAAAGTATGCTCTCCAGGAAGGTTCTCATTTGATTTATTTCATGACTTACATTACCTGTGTAACTTTTGGGTAATAAAACTGGAAAAAACTAACAGAAGGAGATTTACTATTTTGCATATTTATTGGCATAATTATTGTCTAAAGACAATAAGAATTTTAAAATAATACCTTGAACTCATTGTAAATTAGCTTATTCAAGCACTATCCCTTTAGATGTGAGTTACAGTTATTTCAGTGTATATTATTCATTTCTTGACAGTAGAACAAGGAAAATTTTGATAGTTTCTACATATGATTTCATCTTGAGAAGTTAGTGATACGCCTTAGAAATTCATAAACACTTATTAACCCATTGTGAAATCTAACATCTATAAATCTACCTAAAACACCTTAGAATACTTATATTTATTGCCTGTAGAATCTTGTAGAATAGTGAACTCCATATAGTTTTGAACTCCACTATGGACTTCCTGAAGTCCTTCACTCCCTTGATTAGAATGAAAGAATTATTTAATTTCCTAGAAATAAATTGTCAAGGCAAAAAAAAAAAAAGCCATTTAGAGCCATATTAAGAAAAAGTGAGCCGGGTGAGGTGGCTCATGATAGTAATCCCAGGACTTTGGGAGGCTGAGGCAGGATGATCACTTGAGGCCAGGAGTTCAAGACCACACACAAAAAACAAAAAACAAAAAACAAAAAACAAAAAACAAAAAAAAAAAAAAGAAGAAGAAGAAGAAAGAAAAGAGTAAGATTTTCTCATTTCTTGGGAAGACACAATATTAATAGATAAGAATGAAAGAGCAGAACTTCAATTTTCTCCAATAAAAGTGATAATACGCATGCTAGAAAGAGTCAGACTAAACAGTAAATAGCAAGCAGCCCAAGACAGGTGAATCACTAAAATGGGCATAAGAATCTAGACTTAACCAGATATTTTCTCAAAGTCTTAAAGAATGTGGCAATATATTCTCAAAGAATCTTTTGGTGATTTCAGACACCTTGGCAAGGACACTGGAGATGCACAAAGGCAGGGGATGACAATCTTGAAAGACAAAAGAACGGCTAATGTGAACCAGATACCTGCAAGGGAGGCCTTGATCCCTGATAAATGTTTTTTTAAAGTTACTTTCCAGATGACTTGCATTATCCAAACTTAGCTGGGTAAGTGCTGCTCAGCAGGATTTTAATCATACCAATTAATTTCTTACAACATAGCTCACCCTATATTCTCACTCTCTCCATTTGTTAATACCTCATTTGCACTGAGAAGATCAAGGAGCCTCTGACTCAAGCTCCTTCAGCTTTCAATATTCCCACTGCAATATTCCTTTGTATTTCAGCCATTTCCTCTTTTCTATCATACTCAGGGAAACAAAATCAACCTTCTCTGTCTCCAAGAATAAACTTGTGTTCTTGAATTATCGCCTCTGTTCTCTGGAACTTTGCACAATTAAAATTATTTGTATCATATCTTTCAATCTCTCCATCTAGAGGTGTTACATCCACTCTTCACCCGGAAAAATGATCGGATTCCTTTGTTCAGAAACATGCATGCACACACACACATCACACACACCTCTTACTCCTACTACTCCCTCAATTAGAGTCTGGTACATGAAAAGTGCTAATAAATATTGGTAGAATCAAAGAAAAAAGGACTGCTACATTTGATCTCTTTCCTTCCTAATGCTAAGCTCCCTGAAGAAAAGTTCATAAGAGTTACCTCTATTTATCCATCTTGCCAGCCCCAGCACCATGCATATGAACAGACTTTAGGGATGGGGAAGGCAGCCTCATTCTAACCCATTGTGTACCTTCTAGCTCTATTCCCTTGAGCTCCACCCCAGAGTATCTCCTGTTCTAGCCTTTCCCATCCATGACAAGAACTGCACGCTAAATCTAATTGTGAAGGGGAATTAAGATAGAGATGGTTAGAGAGAGGGAGCTGAAATGAATGACAAAATGGAGAGTGGAATGGGCAGCAAGTTGACAGTGAAGTCAGAGAGCTCAATTTAGGAATTCAGAAAAACAAACTGTTGAAATAATGGGGACAACATATGGAGTTAGAGGGTCTTGAACAGGGTCTTGAAGGAAAGGATCTGCACAGGGGAGAAATAAACTTTGATAGTGGGAAAATATTGGAAAGGTACAGAATACCTATTACTAAAGAAGCATAGAAGTGATTTTTAACACATTCATACCACATTATAATTGACAATTGTTTGAAAATTGTGAAAGAGTCCTGCAATATTTTCCATAGTTAGAATATAAACATCAACATCTTGTCAGTATTTGGAGAAAATATATTACTCTAACAAAGTATCTTCAGCTGTTAATGATATAATAATTTTACTAAATGGTTAGAACAAATCATCTACCAATTCTGCATGTGCCCTCATCCTAGGGACTTAGATCCTTGACCCATTTTTCTCCCCACTACCTTTGATAACATATATAAATAGAACTAGATTTTATCATTTCTGGCATTTTACTTTCCTTTTTTTCATTTTGTTCGTTGATTCGTGTGTATTTCAGGTGTGATTTTCTTCCACTGTAAATGATACTTCTATTTTTGAAACACCCACTGTGCCTGGGATAGTACTGCAGATAGTTACCCAATAGTACAAGTTAAAGTAAATTGAGTAATTTCTAGTTTATAAAGCTGATATTTTACATTTACAGATGTTTTCTTCATAAAAGTTAAAAGTTCTATTAGAAATCATAGTCTCAGTTGTACGAAGCTTATTTGATTTGAGATCTGTCCTGAGATGAGGTATCCATGGGAATTAGAGAAATATTTCATATAGTTTTAGGTTCCACACAGATTTCTTTTTCATATCCCAGGAAACTAAGCATCATTTTCAACATTTAATCAATGTACTCTTCCCTCTGTTGTGCAAAGTCCTTCCTTGTGTACTCATCCTGATTTATTTGTGTTTTTATGCTCAGGCTTTACCTCTTCAAGAAAGCCTCTCGGAATGAGTCTTGTCCTTTCCTGTGCTTCTGTTCTACTACTCTGACACTTGTATTTAAAATAATTGTGTTTTCTGAGCTAAAATATTTATATGTGATTTGCTCTACGATACTGTGATATCCTTGAGGGCAGGAACAGTACGCCATCCCTTTATCCCTAGCTCTTATCCCAGTGCCTGGCATGATGTCTAGCATATACTAACCACAAAGATGTTCAACAAATGCTTAAACTTATTTCAAAATCTCAAATGTGCTTGTTCTCTCTCTCTCTCTCTTTGCAAAGTGGTTAAAAGCATGGGCTTTGGCACCAGGTCGCCTGGGTTTAAATTCAGGCCCAATCAGTTATGAGACCTTGGGAAAATTACCCAATCCCTCTAAGTCTTAGTGTCTTCAACTTTAAAATGGGAATAAAAACATTTCATAAGTTTCTTGTGACCAATGAAGGAGCGAAACTGTATACACTCACACAAACATAACTTAGGAGAGCATGGTAAAAGCTCTAGAAGTGTAGATATATTATTTTTATCCACTTAGATACATGAATACTTATCATTCTTTTTTTTTTTTTTTTTTTTTGAGACGGAGTCTCGCTCTGTCACCCGGGCTGGAGTGCAGTGGCCGGATCTCAGCTCACTGCAAGCTCCGCCTCCCGGGTTCACGCCATTCTCCTGCCTCAGCCTCCCGAGTAGCTGGGACTACAGGCGCCCGCCACCTCGCCCGGCTAGCTTTTTTTGTATTTTTTAGTAGAGACGGGGTTTCACCGTGTTAGCCAGGATGGTCTCGATCTCCTGACCTTGTGATCCGCCCGTCTCAGCCTCCCAAAGTGCTGGGATTACAGGCTTGAGCCACCGCGCCCGGCTATACTTATCATTCTTATGAAACTGATTAGTATAATTTCAAAAGTATATTTAGAAATGACTTTGCACAGTTTTGTAGAACCTTCCCAATAATGTTTTCATTTTCAAGTGAGGAGAAGATACAGGATATTGTATGGAATATTATACAGTTAGTATATGAGTGAGGGGACAATTCCTTACAGTACACAGGCTGGGCCACTAAAACCAGCAGAGATTAAAAACTTTACATTTTAAAACCCAACCTGCAGTTTACCTAGAGCTTCATTCAGTTCCAAAATATTTCTGGCTCAGGAACTTTTTTTTAACATTTGCCATTCTTTACTACTTCATACCCTTTCTATCTATATTGAAAGAAAGGGCTGAAAATTAAGAGAATCCAAACTTGTTTAAAGAGAGACATCTAAGAGGGGCTTTCTTATGGGAGATTAAAATTAAGTAATATTTCTTAGGGGAATATGAATCCAGAAATACAGATCTCATGTTCAATGCAGAAGCTGAAGCAATAAAAACTAACCTTTCTTAGAATAATTCTGAATTTTGTTAAATCTCTGTAGGAGAGATGAAATATAATTAAATTAATGGGGAAAATCATTAGTAGAAGTCCTAAGAAAGAGAAATATCAGGCTATGCACTAAAACAAAGAGGGGTGATAACTGAGGGTTATCAACATTTGTCACTTGCTTTAGAAAGATCAAGAAGATTGAAACCTAAGGACAGGCTATCAAATGAAAGGTAAAATTATTATGTAGAAAGAGAAGCATAAAATTTTACACACAGAAAGTCCACAGGAGAACATCCCATTCAACCCATCATTATACAAGAAAACTGAGTTGTAGAGAGAAGTCAAAGTTCATTCATTGAGTCACTTTGGAACGGAACTACATATTTTGGTATCTTGGCTTCATAATCCCATTTCCTTTTTGCACCTGTACACTGCAATCTAATCTCTGAAAAGAGGGTATTCCATGAAGTTATTAACAACACAACTTCTGGGAAAGAAGATATTATCTGATGTCAACATCTGACCATAACTGAGATAAAACACAAATGAAAAAAGCAAAGAGACTAAATGTTTTAATGACAATAATTTGAACCCATTACCTATTAATACAAGGATGAGCCACAATAATAGTTTTTATGCAAAATTACTGTTGTGTTTCATAAGAAAACTATGCTCAAGTAATGAATGATAGGGTACTAACTAGCTAGAGAGGAAAAGAGCGTAAAGAGGGAGAAGAAAGAGAAAAAGAGAGAAAAAGACAGACTGGAAAGTTGAGGGAAGAAGAAAAACCAACTCTCAAACTTACAATCTCTCACATACGAAGCACTAGTTTCCTTCAAGGACATCAAATAATGTTTCTATTTCATCTAAGTATTTTGAAATCTGGTGGTCAAAACCTTCTCCACCACCTCATGCTGTAAATAATTACTTCAAAACCAATAAAAATCTATCCATCTGAAAAGGGGCTAATATCCAGAATCTACAAAGAACTTAAACAAATTTACAAGAAAAGACAACCCCATCAAAAAATGGGCAAAGGATATGAACAGACGCTTCTCAAAAGAAGACATTTATGTGGCCAACAAACATATGGAAAAAAGCTCATCATCACTGGTCATTAGAGAAATGCAAATCAAAACCACAATGAGATACCATCTCAAGCAAGTTAGAATGGCAATCATTATAAAGTCAGGAAACAACAGATGCTGGTGAGGATGTGGAGAAATAGCAACACTTTCATGCTGTCGGTGGGAATGTAAATTAGTTCAACCATTGTGGAAGACAGTGTGGTGATTCCTCAAGCATCTAGAACCAGAAATACCACTTGACCCAGCAATCCCATTACTGGGTATATACCCAAAGGATTATAAATAATTCTACTATAAAGACACATGCACACATATGTTTATTCCAATACCGTTCACAATAGCAAAGACTTGGAACCAACCCAAACTCCCATCAATGATAGACCAGGTAAAGAAAATGTGGCACCATGGAATACTATGCATACATACACCATGGAATACTATGCAGCCATAAAAAAGGATGAGTTCATGTCCTTTGCAGGGACATGGATGAAGCTGGAAACCATCATTCTCAGCAAACTAACACAACAACAGAAAACCAAACACCAAATGTTCTCACTCATAAGTGGGACTTAAACAATGAGAACACATGGACACAGGGAAGGGAGCATCACACACCGGGGCCTGTCAGAGGGTGGGAGCCTAGGGGAGGGATAGCATTAGGAGAAATATCTAATGTAGATGTCGGGTTGATGGGTGCAGCAAACCACCACGGCACATGTATACCTATGTATATGTATATGTAACAAAACTGCACCTTCTGCACATGTATCCCAGAGCTTAAAGTATAAACACACACACACACACACACACACACACACACACACACACACACCCCAAAACCCAGGAAGCACCACCATAAAAAAATTAAACAAAATAAACAATACAAATGAAAAATGCCTCATACTTACTGTAAAGGAACCTGACTCTAAAGAAGACAAATAATTCTCCATAACAGATAGAACAGCTCATCTGATTGGAAGAGCAAAGATGCAGATCCATCACAGGGATGCTAGCTATTTTAGGTTCATTCTAATCCTGTAATTTTAAGACATGACTCAAATTTCCTACTTCTAATTTATTTGCCAATATATCCAGTAGAATGAATAATTTAAAATAGGTACTTTCCAGAATGCTGAGTGAGACATAAAAAGGATTTTGTGAAAAGCTTTTTGGTATAAGTAAATTTTGTGATAAGGTTCTTGCTATTAAGGAATAGAAAATGGAACCAATGTTGGTTTTAAGAGGAAAAACAGTTGCTGACTATTTAAATCGCTTCAATATTTCACTTACCGTTGATTTTACATAATATTGAGCATAGTAATGAATAGTCTAACCTGTCTGACCAATTTTATATAATTTTAAGCAGTGTTTTGTTATATTTTACAATACAAAAATAGCCACCCTCCCTTTTGTATTTGTTTTTTAAATATATACCTTTAGGGCATTACGCTTTTAAATTTATAAGCAGCAGAAAATATCTGAAACACATATTCGTATTAAAACATTATTCTTTGTATAAAACCACTGACCCATTTTTCTAAAGTAAAAATCGCTGCTGGGTTTTTACTTATATTGAAACTATAACAAGTAAAGTTCAATTATTATATTTATACAGTACCTTGAAGAGTATATGTCAAGTTGCACAACTGACCTTCTTTTCTATAAAAAGTATAGATGTAGCCAAAAGTAAGTAATTGAATTATGGAACATTTTGAAAAAGAGAACCCCGTTGCTTTTGTTGCATGTAAATAAATTTGGATGTTTAATACTTCTTTGCATTTCCTTGCATATTTGCAAATATGACCTTAATTTTTTTAATTAAAAAATCTGTCCACTTTACAGATTTAAAAGTGATACCTTGTGAAGACAGCTGTACAGAAAAAAATAAACCCATAAATTTAGCAGATTTTCAGAGACATAAAAATAAATTTTCTTTTCAAAGAAGAACCAAATACATGCCACAATTCCATCACAAGCCATAGTATGAAAATCAACTTTTTCTCTCCATAAAGAATTGAGTTGTTTAGGTTGAATTCACATCACTCACCTGTTTGACTAAGCTGAGATGTGCTTCTACTCCTTCGAGACACTATGGCAACCACTTTGGCACTAAGGCTGGATCTCCGTTTCTTTCCACCTGCTCCAACTGTACCAACAGCTGTGTCTGACTGGCTGCCGTCATTATGCTCCAGTGTGTACATCTCTCCACTCACACTGGTGCTCTTCATGATGGCTCTTCCTGAAGTCCCCATCCGTCTGCCTTGCATTTTGGGGGTAAATGAACTATATTTACAAAGTAAAAACATATATGCATCCATAAATTACAGGTCAGCATCACTGAAATTCTAAATCTAATTTATTTTGAAATAATCCAGACATATTTTTAGGGGAAAAATGCAGTTGAGTAGTGGTTCTACACCTACAAATAGTTTAGTATCACACCCCGCAAAATATTTATTACTAGACATGGCTTAAAACAATGCCATTTCAAGATGCAATAATTTATAAACTTTTTAAAGATTATAAAAATAAGTGCAACAAATGCCATACATGGGGAGAAGAATGTTACTGACCAATTTTGTAAATAGTATAGTTACTATGTTACCAGAGAAAAACTAAAATATTTCAATTATTAAGAAAAGTTCATATACATTTCAGAGAGAAAAATATTTTTAAAAACGTACACTCTTTAAATGTGCCACATAACGAGGCTTAAGAAATGAAGAGTATTTGTTCTAATTTCCCTTTGGGATTATAACTAACACATCTTGCTTCATGAGTCTAAGTAAGACTGCAAAGAAAGCAAAAACTAAAACGAAAACAACAACAAAAAATGCTTTTGGATTAGTTTCCCCTCCTCCTTCCTTGTGCCCTCATGCTCCACTTCTCCACACAAACTTCTTCATCTCATTTCCTTCTTTCAGTGCCTCACACTCGCATGATGTAGGCTGATTTCTTTTTGTTTTTTTCCTTTCCCATCAAAACTTGTCTATGTTACCGGCTTGTACAAGTTTATCTGAAGAGATTCCTTCTCTCCCCAAAGAATATATTATTGTTAATTATTTTATGCAGCATAGAAAGTTAGCTGGGAAAAACTCCTTACTATTAGCCCAAGTAAACTATGTCTGAGAGTTGAGGAGAGGTAGGGCAAGCAGGCAGGGAGCAGGGATATTAGGATTCTTACAACCTTTTAAATTACAATGCGTATGCAGCTTTATTATCCATCTAGACCAGTACATTTCTGTCTAATAAAAACCTGGTTTGATACATCTAAAATGACCCTCTTAATTTTGTTTCCTCAAAATATTTGCAAAAACTAATTATATGACCCTTATTACCATTTTGATCTTCTTCATTTTCTACTTCTTGTTTTGAACTACAAAATACATACTAGCTGATATAGCATCTTTAACAGTGAGGACATTTAATATGTAAGTCAGAATAAATCCTAATATGATTATAAATTGTAAAACAGAAAGTCTTGGGATTATGTAACAAGTTTGTTGTCATATATATAATGAGAGAGAAATTGGTATGAGGTGAATTCAGAAACGTGGGAGAGTAAGATCAGGAAGGAGAGTTTATAAGCTATGGAAAAGAGATTAAGACTGGTCCTTAGGATCCTTCATGGATTGTGAATTGAATATTGAGACCTCTATTGATGAGGACAATTTGTAATTTTCAATATTTAGTTGCATTACTTGAACTTGTCCACATCGAAATTCTGATAATAATAAATGATTCTTATTCTTTCAACGTATTCTAGTCAGTTTTTCATTAACTCAAAGTTTTAAAAGTCATTTGCAAATCTGATAATTTTGCTATGCATTTTATGTACATTTTTTGAGACACAAATGAGAGTATTATTACATATCATCCGTCCCAAACTGATTCCTGTGGGATTTATATTCCCAACTCCAGCAGACTTTCTTTCCTGATAAATATTATGGTCAATTTCTTCTGTGTCTTCACCAACATATTGGAATGCATTAGCTAAATATGCCACCCATCCTTACGGCTACTCTATCTGCTTTTCTTTACTATTTTACTTGCAGAATTCTGCTGGAGAATCTACAGAAATGTCAGGATTTGGTCAATTTCATAGTTACAATGTCCATGCTCAGTAAAATGCCTACAACAGAGAAAGCAGTGGTTTCTCATCTCTCATCAATCTTTTTAGCACACTCTCCACAGTGGTTACTGAAAACTTCTCTTCTGATGATTTTTTTTAACCTTTAAAGGAAAGTATGAATTAATTAACATGTACCCTTTTTTCTTCCCATTATTTCCATAAAGATGGAATTCTATTACAGCTTGAAATTTCTCTCTCTAATATCGGTCTACAAAAAAACACCATTGTGAAATTCTGGGCAATGTTCTTTACTTTATAAAGAAGTTTAAGAGTATACGGAAATGTCTGCTATCATATTTTGTTATTAAAATTTAAGATGAGCTGGGAAGAGTCAAAAGTTTATTTCATGGATATCCAATTTTAGCAATGAAATATTCTACAATTTTGACAAAAGTTCTGGAAAACATAGAAAAACATGTATAACAAGTGTTATCACTGGGAGGGGGTTAAGTTATACGAAAAATGATTGGGTGAATAAAATATGAGGTGCTTTTTTTTCTCAAAAAATATATGTCTAGATGCTTAAAAGCATTCTTTTATGAGGACATGTGTAGATTCCTAAACAGTCTATAATATAATAATATTCAATGAAAAAACATTTAAGGTATTTTCATTTCTTTTAATTGAGGCAGTTCAGAGGATCTAATCAGTCAGATTAATCTAATCAATCTGAAGATTACAGCACAAATATGCTTTCTACTGCCCCATTTCTTAACTTCCATTTGTTCTGCTTCTGTTTCTTGAAAAATTATTCCTATCACTTATACATATCTGAATCGTTTAAGACACATCTTAAGGTTTTCTGCTTTATAAAGCTATTCAGTCTCTCTAGCTTCATGACTGTTGTCTCCTGGTCCTTTGTTTCATATTTTGTACTGGTTATATTAAGATTCTGATATTTCATAACAGCAAGCACTTTATGCACCACTAAAACTGCTACAGTCCCCTTCCCATTGCTGAATGAATTGATTTATGAGTAGGAAGTGGGAAAAAAGTGATCAGTATAGAAATATACTGTGATATAACCCATCTTTAAAAAATCAAACAAAATTCCTTTCTTTTTGATCCCCCCTCTTCCTGTAGACTTTTTGCTGAAAAATCTCAAGTAGTTATTTATATATCCTCTCCTCCTATTTTTTTCTGAACAAATTTGAATCAGGCTTTGTCCCCAACATTTCGCTAAAACTGCCTTTTATCAGTCGCCAATAACTCCACATAGCAAAATCCTGTCACTTACCAGTCCTAATCCTTTTGACCTCTCAATATGTCATGCATTTGTCAAACAATTTGATTCCTTTGTCTTGAAATACTTTATTCTAATGGATTTTCCAAACTTGTGCCTCACTGGCAGGACCTTGATCCTCTTTTATCACTTAATGAAAGAGCACCTCAATGTCCAGCCCTTTGGCTTATATTCTTCCACATGAAATGAATTCCATAGATGTCTCACCTGGTTCCAAGCTTTATGTAGTATCTATATGCTGCAGATCCCAATTGTTTTCCTGCACCTTGTACTCAACCCTGGACTCCAGATTTATATATCTAGCTGTCAACTGACATATCTGCTTGGATATATCTAATAAGGCTCTCAAACATAAAGTGTTCAACCCCTCAAAACACCTGCTCCCTGTCCAGTCTTCCATATCACATCATAGGCACCCATCTACCCAAATGCTCAGAGTAAGAACAAAATATCCAATCTTGGAAGTAAGACAAGCCCAACCAACCAACCAACCAAATTGGTTTCTTGGCCACTTTTCTTGAGCATTCCCTAACGTGCTTGTGCACTGGCTAACAAGAGCACCTAAGGTCATTTGGCTGTCTACAGAAGTGTAAAATTTTGACTTAGTATTTACTTGTATAATTATAGTCCAAATATTTTATATTCTTTGTAAAGTTAGATGTTAATTTGAAAAAAAAAACTAATAAAGGGCAAATGATTACTGTCTGGCCCTAGAGAGGATAACCAGTAAGTCATAGTTTCATTGACTTAGAATACATTATCCAGTTCTGAATCTAACTTAGTAATCTAATTTTAGTATTCCATTTTTCCCCAATAACTATATGTGTGTGTACAAAATTACAAGGGTTTCTTGGATCATCTTTGGAAACAGCTTGTTATACTGTTGGTTTTCTCACTAATTAATTAAAACTCCAACATTTGCTATTTTTCTGGTGATTGTTGTTTTAATTTGGAGAATTACATTCTGACAGTACTGGAAGTTCCACCAAAGACACTTAAATGAACTCTCTACTTAAGCCAATTAGCTGTGTTGTCCAAGCAGGGCATTTCATGGGCTCTATAAGCCCAAGGATGCCTTTTCCTGGCTTCTAGATTTAACCTCAAGAGCCAACAGCACAGTCTTCTTTCTGTTTTCTTTTTTCTGACTCTGGTTTTCTATGCATGTTTTGATTTTGTTTTGTTTTCTTTCTTTCTGGTTCTGGTTCTTGGCAAGACTGGCTCTGATTCTGCATTGCTTATGACTAATAATACTTTCTAAACTAGTAGCAGTAACAATAGGGAATCTACCTATGGGTGAAATCTGTCAGATGGCTGGCCAACAGATTTCAATGTCAGGAATACATTGAAAGCTGGGTGGCAGATAATAGAAAATCTAGTTTGGTAGACTTTTTGCATGTTTTTTTTTTTTTTTTTTTTGCATGCTACTAAAAACTCACATCACTCAAGAAATACATTGTGCACACTGAAAGAAGAAAAATCCTTTAAAGTCTAGGCTTAGGTTACTATGTTAATTTTAACCCTATAGCTGAGTGGTAATGCTGAACCTGCTAGTTCTTTTTGCTCAAAAATAATCTTTTCAATTGGTGACAAAAAAATTTCTTACTTTGTGTATACCATAGGGATAGTTGTTCAAAGAGCAAATACTAGATCTCAAGGTATTTTATTTTTATACTTCTGTTTTAAAAAAATGTTTTAATTTTCAATTTCATGGGTACATACTAGGTATATATATTTATGGGGTATGTAAGATTTTTGGGGGGGCTTTTTATCACACTTTAGGTTCTAAGATACATGTGCAGAACATGCAGGTTTGCTACATAGGTATACACGTGCCATGGTGGTTTGCTGCACCCATCAACCCATCATTTACATTAGGTATTTCTCCTAATGCTATCCATCCCCTAGCCCCTCACCCCTCAACAGGCCTTGGTGTGTGATGTTCTATACCCTGTGTTCTCATTGCTTGACTCCCACTTATGAGTAAGAACATATGGTGTTTTATTTTCTGTTCCTGTGTTAGTTTGCTGAGAATGATGATTTCCAGCTTCATCCATGTCCCTGCAAAGGACATGAACTCACCCTTTTTTATGGCTGCATAGTATTCCATGGTGTATATGTGCCACATTTTCTTTATCCAGTCTATCACTGATTGGCATTTGAGTTGTTTCCAAATCTTTGCTATTGTGAATACTGCTGTAATAAACATACATGTGCGTGTGTCTTTATAGAATGGTATTTTAAATTTGATAGAACTTCTGTTCTGACTGATCTGTACAGGTAAGTACTTACATAATTCTAGCACAGAGAATTAAAGAATCCCCAGAGAATAAAGGAATTGAACTCCTAATACTTTAAAAATGCTATCCTTTTAAGAAAAATCCCTTTTCAAAAAATTGCTAACTCAGCAGAATCAAAGTGAATTCTTGAAGATAGCAAAGTAGTTTAATAATTTTGGCTTAACAGCAGGTTTATGAAAACCACAATGATATTCTACTTTAAATGTACTAGGATTGCTATAATAAAAAATAGACAATAACAAAGGTTGACTAGAATTAGGAGAAACTGGAGCCCTCAACATTGCTGATGGGGATGTAAAGTGATGCAGCTGCTTCAGAAAATATGATGGCACTTTAAATACAGGTAAACTAGAGTTACCATATGATCCAGCAATTCCATTCCTAAGTACGTACTCAAGGGAATCGAAAATATATATCCACACAAACATATATGAACTATTCATATGAAAATTATTAGCAAAAGTCAAAAAATAGAAACAAAACAAATGCTCATCAACTGATAAATAGAGAAACAAAATGTGTTAAATCCACACAACGAAATATTATCAACCATAAAAAGAAATGAATTTTGGGACCTCATACTGATAGCTACGGAAAATGAGATCTGGTGGTAATAACACTTTGGTCCACATTATAAATTACACATATGATTTGGTAGGAAATAATTAAGCATTAAATGGAAAAGGTGATAAAGTATCTATACACATTCAGCCAAATCAAAGATGCCATCAGTATTAAGACATATCATAATTTTAAGTAATTTTTTTGGTGGCTTAAAACAACACAAATTTATTATCTTTCAGTTCTGGAGGTCAGAAGGCCTAAAATCAAGATGTCAGCAGGGTTATGTTCCATCTGGAGGCTCTAGGGGAGAATCTGTTTCTTTGCCTTTTCTAGTTTATATAGGCTGCCCCAATTCCTGATCTGATGGCCCCTTCCTCCGTCGTCAAAGGGAAGAAAGGGAACAATGGCTGGTTGCATCTTTCTCACGTGGAATCACTGTGACCTCTGCTTCTATTGTCATATATCTGTCTTTGACTCTGCTCCCTCCTTTTTTCACTTATAAGTACTCTTGTGACTACACTGGACCCACTGGATAACACTGCATAAGCTTCCTTCTTTAAAGTCAGATGATAGCAACCTTAATTCCATCTGACACCCCAATTCCCCATTTTTCTGAGGATTAGGATTTGTCGGGGGCACATTGTTCTGCCTACCAGACCAAGTAACTCTGGAATGGGGGTATGGAGTCTCTCTCCTAAGAAAGAAAAATGCTAATTAAACAATGACATGCCATCAATTGGAGAATATGCACTGACTGTATAGATGGTAAAATACAAACAAGTAATATGGATAAAATCAATTAAATTATGGTAACAGACAAACGAATTTAAACAATAATTTTTTAAAATAATAATAAAATAACATTAAAACATCAGAAGCTTACTTTCCCAAACATAGACTGTTACTTATAGATACAGAAGTGATGGGTGATGTAAGACAATCAAACTGCACCTTCATTTGCCAGATTTTGGCTCATTATTACAACGTAAGGAGGCTGACACAACGTTTTGGAAGAGCATAAAAAATAGAAGTCCTAAAATACCTTCTTTCAGAAAGCGAGAATGTTTTCAGAAGACATGAGGGGCTATGTCAGGATCGTTCCCACTCTTCACGACAAGCTTAGCTTAAAAACAGTTACAATCAATTTACATATATTTAATCCACTAAAAGAACCTAGAAGTCTACTACAATTCTATTGTAAGCCTTAAGGAGGAACAAATAGTATAAATAATAATAATGCATATAAGTTCACAATGCTGTTTACAAAAATGTTAAAAGTTAAACAACAAAAATTATATGAGTCCTACACTTACATCTGGATCAATATACAAGTTACTAACCACAAACAGTAGATCAATATTGTTGATCAATATTAAGAAGCCATCTCTAGGCATCCATCCTATAATTTTCAGTGGTTGTAACACAGGGACTGGTGATTAATAATCAAGGTGGCATTAAATACCTCCTAAAGGTGTCTGGTAGATCATTTTGATAATAAGAATCAGAACTGAAAAATGAACTCAAGCTAGATCACTATTTATATTCAATCTCTTCAAGTAAGCTGGACCTTAAGAAGTAATTATCCCTGTAATTTTTATGAAATCTCATTCCCGCTCACACACGTGTTGAGTTTTATGTGAAGCTACAAGTAGTCTTCAGTGTTGAGGGCTTATGCACATTTCGGTAGTTTATTCCTAGGTCTTAGATTTATTTCTAGGTATTTTATATTTCTGACTACATTACATTGATGGCATTTTATAAATTTCATTTCCTAAGGTTTGTTGCTAGTACATAAAAATAAAATTCCTTTTTATACATATAAAACATACATATAAAATAGACACATAAAAATTGTTTTTTATATAGACTTCTAGGTCCTTTTAGTGGGTTGAATATATGTAAATTGACTGTAATTGTTTTTAGCTAAGTTTTTCATGAAAATATTTTATATATTTCCTATATGTATAATCATATAAACTGTAAATAATGATCCATAAATTCATCCATCATTTATCATCCCTCTCTCTATCTGGATTCAATTTGCTAAAATTTTGTTTAGGGTCTATTTTAATGAGAGGTTTTGGCCTATTTTTTCTATCTTGTAATGTCCTTACCAAATGTATCAAGGAAAGGCTGGTATCATCGAGTTTCAAAATGTTCCTTAGGAAAAAATTGTGTAAGACAGAGTATTTATTCTTTAAATATTTGTAATTATTTATCAGGATTTACCTGGGTCAGGATATTTCTTCGTGAAAAGGTTGAAAACAATTACAGAATCATTTAAGAAACTAAATATAGAACTCTTCAGATTTTTAGTTTATTCTTATGTCATTTTTAGTAAGTTGTACTTTTCAGAAAATTTGTATATTTCATGTAAGTCAGGGTTAGGAAAATTTATTTTGTAAAGGGCCAGACAGTAAATATTTCATACTGACTCTGTTACAACTACTGGACTCTGTTGCAACCACTCAATTGTTGTGGTGGGAAAACAGCCATGGACAATATATTAGGAAATGGGCATAGATGTGTTCCAGTAAACCTTTATTCACAATAATAGGCAGTGGGCCAGATTTAGCCTGCTGGCCATAGTTTGCTCACTGTGATCTGAATCGAAAAACTTACCAGCATAAGTTGTTTATGGTATCATTTATACATCTGTATAATATGTATTATTGTCCCTTTTCATTCAATGGTATTGGTAATTTTTATTGAGTTCATTTACTTTGATGCAATTATTGATACAGATGTAGTTCAGTCCACCACTTTGTTTATTTGTAGTCATTCCATCTGTTTGTTGTTTTACCTCTCCTTTTTGTCTAATTAGGTATTTTTATTATTCCACATTTTCTCAACTATTAGCATCTGAGTTGTTCATTCTTCTATTATGTTATTAGTAACTACCCTAAAGATTAAAATAAGCACTTTGACTTACTTAAATCCTCCTTAAGTTATACATTTTAACCAATTTCAAAATAATGCAAGATTTGTACAATAACTTACTTCCATTTACTCCCCTCCCACCTTTCACTTAGGTATTTTATATATTTTTCACTTCTACATATGTTTTAACTAACACAAGATGTTGTTTTTATCATTATTAACTCTTTCCATTGTTCTTCATTCTTCCTCAAGGCTAGTGCTTCCGACTGGAGATACTTTTCTTCCACATGAACTCCCATTAGTATTTTTTGTAGTGCTGGTCACCTCGGGATGAATTCTCTTTGCTATCTATCTATCTATCTATCTATCTATCTATCTATCTATCTATCTATCTATCCATCCATCCATCCATCCATCCATCCATGCACTCATTTATTTCCTGAAAGACAATTCTGGGTAATATTTACTAAGCATAAAATTGCAGGTTGGACATTTTTATTTTTTCCTTTCAGCAATCTTTCTTCCGGCCATTCCACCAAATTTGGGGTCTCATAATATCTGCTGAAATTTCAGCTAGTCATATCTTTACTTCTCCAAAGATACTATGTCTTTTTTCCCCTGAGATTCTTTTAAGAAATGTTTTTCTTTAGTTTTCTGTACTTTGATTACAATAATGCTGATTTTTTTCTCTCTTACCTATATTATTGGGTATGTAAAGATTTCAGATTTGTAATTTGATGTCTTTTATCAGTCCTGGAAAATTATCGGTTTGTATTTCGGTATTCAAGCATTGCTCTGTCATTTCCTCTCCTTCTGGGACTCTAATATATTTGAATTTTTCATCAGGTTCCACTTGTTTACATTCTCCTCCAATTTCTCTCTCTCTCTTCTCTCTGTGCATCAACTCATATACTTTCTACTAATTAGTTCACTAATCCTTGGTTTTACTATTTCTCACATGTCATTAAACCCATCTATTACATTTTTAAAAATTTTTAAATTATAATTTAATTTTTTAAAATGGATTTCAGGTCTCTGCTAAATAATCCATTCTCCTTTGATTTCTTTAACATATTAATCACAGATATTTTAAAGGCTCCATTTGGTAACTCTTGTTAGTGTTTAGCCAGGTAGTCCTTTTTTGTTGTTGTTAAACATGACTCATACATTTTAATCAGATATAAAACTGAGTGGATGAAACCCTGTGGAGGCTCTGGATGATATTATTTGCCTCCAAAATAGGTAAAATTCTCATTTGATTGACAGAAAGATTTCATCTTGTTCTTGTACAAAGTTTCGTTTTAAAGATTTGCTATTACTCACAGAGTGTAATGCTTATTTCTAGAGTTTGGCCCTTCTGAGATACGTAAAAGAACCAAAGGTGTTTGTTACACCCCTCTAACTATGGGAACTTGAAGTCCAATCCATCTCCCCAGCACTGGCAGCTGCTGGAATTTGTGCTTGGCTCTTTGGCCTTCCAGCTGCTGCTTTTTTTTTTTTTTTTTTTAGTTATTTTTTATTATTATACTTTAAGTTCTAGGGTACATGTGCATAACGTGCAGGTTTGTTACATATGTATACTTGTGCCATGTTGGTGTGCTGCACCCATCAATTCGTCAGCACCCATCAACTCATCATTTACATCAGTTATAACTCCCAATGCAATCCCTCCCCCCTCCCCCCTCCCCATGGATGCAGCTGGAAACCATCATTCTTAGCAAACTATCACAAGAACAGAAAACCAAACACCGCATGTTCTCACTCATAGGTGGGAACTGAACAATGAGATCACTTGGATTCGGGAAGGGGAACAGCTGTTGCTTTTTGTTTGCTTTCCCGGAACCTTCGCTGTGCATAGACAGCTCATTGGTCAACGTATGAGGGAAATCTACAGCAAAATTTGAAACTTTCCACCCTCACAATTTCCAGTTTCTCTGTCAGTGTCTGAACTGTGAAATTTATTTTCTCAGCCTAGTAAGTAAGAACACTGCTCTCTGCTTAAGGCTCTATTATTCCATGTCATCAAATTGGAAAGTAACCTCAGAGGAAACTAGGATGAATTTACCACTTACTTTGTGTTTTCCCCTCCTTTCAAAAATTGAAACTACTCAGATTTCTGCCTGCTTTGTTGCTCTCAAATGCCTTCCAATAGTTTTTGCTGTTGTTGTTCATTGTTTGTTCTTGTTTAGCTTTTATAGTTTTATATGTGGAGAAGTTAGTATGATATAAACTATACTGTCATGCCTGGGGAACTGTGACCATGTCATATTGCTGCTTATTTTTGAATGGTAGAAGTAGACCAGTTATGTTGTTATCAAAATCTTCATAGGGTTTCATAATGAAGACATACGTTAAAATCATGCTATAGCAATTTATTTGTAAATTACACTGAATAGCTTTTGCCACATGATTCCTATATACAGTCCCCCAATACCCTGCTTCTGCCACAGAATGGCAGACCTGAGATGGTCCTCTTCAGTTCATGTAGTCTGCTACTCTAGAGGTACAAAATAGTGTTTCGAGGTACTCCAGGGCAAAAACTTCCCCTAGCTCCTACATGTTCTAGAAGGGAATTTTTCGTTGGGCCTTTTAAAGCTGTGGTATTTATTTTAGAGAGCTTTACATTCTGTTCAATAGCTAAATAAGTAAGCATCTACTTTTGGCATTTCCTCTCATTTTGGTCCACATTTCACTGAATTTGAAAACTGCTTTCTATAGTTTATAATTTACAGATGTGGTTAAATCCTAGTTTCACGTTAGATGGAGTTTTTAGTCTTTTTAGTCTTCTTATAAAAATGAGGTGAGTAAACACATCTGTTCTCTGTAACTTTATTATTATTTTTTTTTTGAATTTCTAATCAACTTTCTTTTTTTTATATGTTTTCTTTTTTTTTAATTTATTTATTATTATTATACTTTAAGTTCTAGGGTACATGTGCATAACGTGCAGGTTTGTTACATATGTATACTTGTGCCATGTTGGTGTGCTGCACCCATCAACTCGTCAGCACCCATCAACTCGTCATTTACATCAGGTATAACTCCCAATGCAATCCCTCCCCCCTCCCCCCTCCCCATGATAGGCCCTGGTGTGTGATGTTCCCCTTCCTGAGTCCAAGTGATCTCATTGTTCAGTTCCCACCTATGAGTGAGAACATGCGGTGTTTGCTTTTCTGTTCTTGAGATAGTTTGCTAAGAATGATGGTTTCTAGCTGCATCCATGTCCCTACAAAGGACACAAACTCATCCTTTTTTATGGCTGCATAGTATTCCATGGTGTATATGTGCCACATTTTCTTAATCCAATCTGTCACTGATGGACATTTGGGTTGATTCCAAGTCTTTGCTATTGTGAATAGTGCCGCAATAAACATGAATAAAATACCTAGGAATCCAACTTACAAGGGATGTAAAGGACCTCTTCAAGGAGAACTACAAACCACTGCTCAGTGAAATCAAAGAGGACACAAACAAATGGAAGAACATACCATGCTCATGGATAGGAAGAATCAATATCATGAAAATGGCCATACTGCCCAAGGTAATTTATAGATTCAATGCCATCCCCATCAAGCTACCAATCAGTTTCTTCACAGAATTGGAAAAAACTGCTTTAAAGTTCATATGGAACCAAAAAAGAGCCCACATCTCCAAGACAATCCTAAGTCAAAAGAACAAAGCTGGAGGCATCACGCTACCTGACTTCAAACTATACTACAAGGCTACAGTAACCAAAACAGCATGCTACTGGTACCAAAACAGAGATATAGACCAATGGAACAGAACAGAGGCCTCAGAAATAATACCACACATCTACAGCCATCTGATCTTTGACAAACCTGAGAGAAACAAGAAATGGGGAAAGGATTCCCTATTTAATAAATGGTGCTGGGAAAATTGGCTAGCCATAAGTAGAAAGCTGAAACTGGATCCTTTCCTTACTGCTTATACGAAAATTAATTCAAGATGGATTAGAGACTTCAATGTTAGACCTAATACCATAAAAATCCTAGAGGAAAACCTAGGTAGTACCATTCAGGACATAGGCATGGGCAAAGACTTCATGTCTAAAACACCAAAAGCAATGGCAGCAAAAGCCAAAATTGACAAATGGGATCTCATTAAACTAAAGAGCTTCTGCACAGCAAAAGAAACTACCATCAGAGTGAACAGGCAACCTACAGAATGGGAGAAAATTTTTGCAATCTACTCATCTGACAAAGGGCTAATATCCAGAACCTACAAAGAACTCAAACAAATTTACAAGAAAAAAACAAACCACCCCATCAAAAAGTGGGCAAAGGATATGAACAGACATTTCTCAAAAGAAGACATTCATACAGCCAACAGACACATGAAAAAATGCTCATCATCACTGGCCATCAGAGAAATGCAAATCAAAACCACAATGAGATACCATCTCACACCAGTTAGAATGTTCTCTGTAACTTTAAATCTGTGATCATGAGGTCTCTTTGAGAAGTAAAATGAGTAGGCCTTGATGACTCATTTGAACATGCATTCCCACTGGGAGTGATACTGTCCTCAGAAGGGGATAACTGATTCTTGGTGAAGGTAGAGGGAACAAAAAAATCTTAAGATAATAGGTTAGTGGTCCTCCAAAGGCTCACAGTATATAAATAGTATGTCTGTAGTATTAAAATTTCATGTGGGGAGGGCAATTAGGAAAGGAACACCTAAAAGATTCCTTAGGGGAGTGATAATAAAGAAAGATTGAGAAACATTGAATTAGGAGGAGGACTGGGGAGAGGTAAAAATCTGGGTGGCTTCCAGTTTTTCGATTTGAGAACTGGGTGGATAATGGCGTAAAAAGCATATAATTATTCTGTTCAAATACTAAACAAGCCAATAATGTTTTCACACTTGTTCTAAGAAATGTTGTTTTACAAATAACCAGTTAAAAATATATATGCTCATGTATTTCTATTGTAAATGCAACACATACAAAAACAAATACATATTTAAACAAAAGCTGATATACATACTCAGTGAATACCAAAACATGAGAAAACAATTACTTACATCATGTATGGACCATAAAACTATATAAATGAGTCACAAATAATAAAGTCATAAAATTAAAGATGAATACACACAAATGCTGCCTTGATGTATCTGTTGTAGTTTACAAAGTAACAAATAATACAATTAATTATTTCAGATGATTCAGAAAACTTTGAAAATATTTCCACTAATTACAAGAAAACAGCATGTATGTCATCTTGGGGATACATTAAGGTCTATGCTTTCTTTATTCATTACGCTGCATAAGTAGTATGTATACAGTTAGCAAACACCAATCAATCCACACTTGGTTATCATGTCTGTGCTTTAGGATAGTCCAGCTGAAATCAAGGTAATCATATGTTAAAATGAGTAAAGAAACAAAGCTTTAAATGATTTTCTAAATGAATAAAAAAGATAAAGTAAAAATATACTTTAAAATTTTTCCTACATTGCTTTAAATTGAACAGATATCAAGATTAGTATAAAAAGAGTAGTATAAAGTCTATTAACTGTACAAGCTGAAGTAATGAGCTTGGAAATAATATATATTTCTTTGGACAATCTATATAATGTTATTTAAAGCTAAAATGCTAAAAAACAATAACAAGTATTTAATCTATCTCATATACCAAGTGTATAGTAAACATAATATATAGTAGAAAAACAGACCAACTAAGACCAATATAGAACAATCTACTAGTTTTCTTTTTCTTTGAAATTTGTTTTTTCTTAGTGTATTATACTGAAGTCTCACTACACATTGCATAATCCTTCAGCCAAATTATGGTACTATCTGAATTTTAAAAACAGGTAATAACTAGAGAAGTAGAATCACATCACATATTTTAATTCTTTCCTTGGAAGTAACAGCACTAGAATTTACTGTGCCATATATTTTGGTTTACAATATGTTTTTAAAGCAGCAGTGCCTAGCTTCCTTTTTAAAAATAAACTACTTCACAGACTTCTGTTGTATTAAACAAATACCAGTAGAACTGCTTTAGTTGAAGTTGCTGAAGTCCTGCAGTCTAGGAATTCTCCTGCCCGTTTAGTTTTTCTCCTGCTCCTTGGACAGTTTTCTCCTGTCTATGAGGCAATTCTTGGAGACAATAAGGAGCATCAGAACACCAAAGGTCCATGGGCATGACTTTGAAAACCACTCTAATAAAACTGAACTCTTCAAGTGTCAAATCCGACAGTTAAATTCATCCAGCTCACCATGAAGCACCGTGAAGTGGATAAGTTAAATATTAGTATCAAAATTCAAATTTTAAATGCTGTTGCACTATATTATGTTTTAGCCATCTCTCATAAGACATTCAAAGATGACTTTTAAAAGTATAAAGTAATTGATCTAATACTTCATACCATGTATGCAGTAACTGAGTTATGAAGCACAATGCTATATTTTCAAAGTATTCTGATATACACGATTTCATTTTATTCTCAAACAGTCCTGTAAGGTAAGAGTGGCAGGTATGATTCACATTTTTCAGACGAATATACATTTAATATTATTATTACATTTGTATGAAAATCCACTAAAAACATAGATCTAGGAATCATGTGTGTTTTGTTTTATACCAGATAGTACACAGCACCTGCATATAAGACGTACCCAATAAATGACTGGTGAATAAGTAAATGAATAAATGTATGAATAAATGAAAAAAAAATCAAGGTCTAAAGAAGTTGTACACTTGTTGAATGAAGCTCTCAATATTGGTTAGTAAAAGTACTGAGCCATAGCTGATGGAACCAAAGATTCACATCTGAGTCAAAAGCAGTCTTTAAGGGCAGGCTTGGTAGAATTCACATTGTCCTGGCATGGGAACTCTGATCACAAGATGCTCTTTATTCAGCAATCACTAACCACTCCCTTAACTTGAGACTCACTTCATTCTTCTCCCTTATATTCAACTATCCTCTGAGACTTCAGAATCTCTTTCTCAGTTTGAGCTGTATCTACCTTTACCTCCCACATTAGTTCTTCATTCCCCGCTTCCATTCCACCTCATGACTGAAATGGTCCTGTCTCTGCTGGTGCTCTCTTCTTTCCCGAAAGTTTTACAGCTCTTGGCTCCTTTCACCACCTCCTTCTATGTTCCTCATTGTTATTTTTTTTAAGCCCCTTAGATATTACTTCCAGTTCAAGATCCAACTCTGTTTGTTCTGCCTTGGCATTTGCCATCTAACCTGGGATAAAGTCTCTAGGGCCATGATCCTTCTTACTTTTCACACCTACATGTTTTTTCTTATTTATTAATTATTTTAAAATATTATCCTTTTCAAGTGAGCAAATTTAAAAAAAAATTTTTTTTAAATGGTAACACATCAAATACGAACTATTTCTGGCAGTATGGTAGATGATATATTCTGATTCCAAAAAATCCTTTCACTTCCAAATGCCTATTCATTATGATGGGAAAATTACAACAAATGCCTGTTAAAATACAAACTTGAGGTCACAAGAAGGAAAGGCATATCTCCTTAGCCAAAAACCAAACGAGAACTAAAACAGGTTGGAAAGTGAATGATGAATGTCTTTGGAAATATTGCAGGTCTAGTGAGGAGTTAGAACAGAAATCCTCATGAGTCAAGACCCTTAAAGAACAACAAGGAAAAATGTGTATCTCAGTCTAAGCTCTCATAGAACCTCACTGTTGGCTTTCTCATGTACTTTTCTCAGAGAGGAGAATGATCCAGAATAAAGGTCTAAGATGCATGAAAAATGATTAGCAAAGAAACTAGAATGCATATGGTTTACTATAAGACATTTAAAAAAATAACATGCAATAAGGGGAAAATGAACCAATCTATAATTAAAACTTTGTACAAGAATATGCAAATGCGGGAGGGACAGTAGCACAGCTAAGCATATGACAGTCATTTTTTTTCCTAGGAGGAAGTAGAGGTAAGTATTAACTTCAAATTAACTACTTAACACAATTTATAAACTTGAGAAACTAGTCAGTAAAAATCACAGAAACTGCATGATTTCCAGTGTAATGGAGGGGGGAAATGAAAGAAAAATAATTCAATTAAAAAACAATCAGGAAAGAGAAAAAATAGAATAAGAAAAATTAAAAGCATACACTGATATAGAATTCTAAGTCTATAAGAAATCAAAATAAATGCAAATTGATAAGCTAGCCAAATTAAATGATAGAGATTGTGTGGTTAGAAAAAAATTAAATCTAGCTATTTGCTGTTTATACGAGTATAACACATTGGTCATAGAAAAGTTGACACAAAAAGACGTGAACAGTGAATAGTTAGATTGAACACTAACTGAAAATAGCTTGTGTTATCATGTAGGAAAACTGACTTTAAAACAAAATAATATTATAGGAATAAAGAGATTTATTACATAATAATAAAAGGTTAAATCACCAGAAAGACAAAAGAAATTCTGAACTTGAACCTAATTAAGTATCTCATATAAGAAGAAATGAACAGAATAAAAAAAAACTTGACAACTCCTCTTCATAGATTCTGACTGAGCATTTTCAGTAAATACCAAATCAAATAGGCAAAAGAGTAGTAAAATAACTGAAGTTCTGAATGGTTTGGATAATAAGCTTCATGTATTGGATATATAGATAACTCTAACTGAAGATTTAAGAGATACACATTCTTCTCAACCACATGTGTAATATATACAAAAATGACCCAAAAAGTAGGTGACAGATCAAACTTCAAAAACTTCAAATCATCAATATCAAACACAACACACTCTGACCACAATGCCATTAAGGCAGTTAAGTTAGAAATAAATAAAAAAACTCCATACTTTTGGAAATTTAAAGACTTACTTCTAAATGATTAATAAATAAAAAGGAAATAAAAATGTGATGAAATTTAAATATACTTAAAATTACATAAAAAATGAATATATTACAAACCAAAATTGGTGAGATAAAGATAAAGCCACATTTCAAGGGAAGGAAAGTTAAACTTATTTATAATAATACAGTATTAGAAAAAATAGAACAATGAATTTCATTCTTACAAAAGCAACATGCAGAAAATATAAAAAAAGATGCCAATCATGACATCAAAAATGTATGGTATGTATAATTATATCTACAACAGCTATGCATAAAGTTTATTGAGAAAAATGTAAAGTTTCACTGAGAGACATTAAAAAAAATCAATTGAGATATACGGTGTTGGAAGGCACAATCTTCTAAAGATTCTGATTACCCATAAATCAATTTATACATTTAATATAGTTCCAAACTAAGGATTTATTCCATAGAACTTGATACACTTATTCTAAAATCAATATGTAAGAACAAAGGACAAAAACAGCCATGACACTCCTGCTAATCAACAAGAATAAGGTTGGGCATGGTAGCTCACACTTGTAATTCCAATACTTTCAGGAGCTGAGGTATGTGGATTGCTTGAGCCCAGGTGTTCAAGACCAGCCTAGGCAACATGACAAAACCCTATCTCTACCAGAAAAAAAAAACAAAAATTAGCCAGGTGTGGTGGCATGCTCCTGTAGTCCCTGCTACTTGGGAGGCTGAGGTGGGAGGATTAATTGAGCCAGGAGGTGGAGGCTGCAATGAGCTGTGACTGTGCCACTGTACTCCAGCTTGGGTGATAGAACAAGATCCCTTTCTCAAAAAAAAAAAATAAATAAAATAAGAATAAGAATAAAACAGGCAGATTTGCACTACTATGGTATGTATTATTAGTTTTATCAATAAGCTGTATGAATTATGACAGAGTGGTTTTAGTACAGGAATAGACATTAGATACACCAAAGAAATGCAGGCTAGAAATAGACTTAGTGTTTGTAAAGTCTTGACAAAGGACAGAGCAGCATTTAGATCAGTGAAAGACTGGGCCTAAAATACAAAGTGACTGATTTGGAAAGGTAAAATGAGATTCAGATACAATGGTAATATTTGATTTTTTAAGCTTGGTGGTAGTTACCTAAGCCTTTATTATTATTTATACATTTTGTGTATCTTAAATATTGCATTACGAATTACAAAAAAAGTTTAGGTTAAATGCAGGAAAGTGTTTTTGGGCTAGGCTAGCAGCTTCTCAATTCTGGCTCTACCACTTACTGGTCATGTGAACTCAACAGGCTGCTTTACCTTTATCTGTGAAATGAGATTACTAGCAATTACATGACACGGCTCTTTAGCAGTAACAATACTGCATATAAGTCACCTATCAGAATACCTGGTCTACTTATAAAGGATACTTAATAAATAACAATATTCTTTTACATTAAAATGTAATAATATAGATGCTATGGAAAAACTTAGGAAAGTGACACATCAAGTAGGTATTTGGGAAGCACTGATTTGGAGTACTAAAGGATATTGTATATATTCCAAATATGTTAATTGTTGCAGAAATATGAATACTTGGCCGGGCGCGGTGGCTCAAGCCTATAATCCCAGCACTTTGGGAGGCCGAGACGGGTGGATCACAAGGTCAGGAGATTGAGACCATCCTGGCGAACACGGTGAAACCCCGTCTCTACTAAAAAGTACAAAAAAACTAGCCGGGCGAGGTGGTGGGCGCCTGTAGTCCCAGCTACTTGGGAGGCTGAGGCAGGAGAATGGCGTAGACCCAGGAGGCGGAGCTTGCAGTGAGCTGAGATCCGGCCACTGCACTCCAGCCTGGGTGACAGAGCGAGACTCTGTCACACACACACACACACAAAAAAAAAAAAAAAAAAAAAAAGAAATATGAATACTTGCCCAAAGAGAGAGTATTTAATGTTGATAACCAAAGTTCATGCCTGGGGACCACTAAAACAATTAGTTACCAGTTGACATAACATTGCTAGGCTCATAATAAGCATTTGGTTTTCTAATATGCAAACATAAACATATAAACACACATTTATAGCACATGAGGTCTTCCTCAAGGGCAACTTATTTGATCCTTTTTTTTTTTGACATGTTGTAATTACTACAAAGACCAGTTATATTAACGATGTTCAATGCCGTATTAGCTATCCAATGGCAAAATGATTAGCTTAAGAAGGCTTCAATATGTTACAAAAATAATCTAATTTAGTCTAAGAAAGAAAATAAAGCTACAGGAAATTACATTTCTACAAATAATGAGATGTTGCACGATGTACTTTTAAAACGCCATAAACAATGTGTAGTTATTTTCCCTAAGGTAAGAGTCTTTAAGATCTAATTGTGCATGGTCATATCTACAAATATAACCCCATCTTGATATTATTAGTTTGTATTAAATTTTGAAAACTTTATTATAACTGACCATTGTCATTGTCTATTATACAGTAAAATTCACCTTACATGTCACTGAACTTCACAGAATTTGATTAAACATATGTTAGTAAATCTATAATAAACTCACAGAGTATAAAGGTAAAAACAAAGCATTCTGCAGCTGTCTCAAACTGTACCAGTGATGCTTACTTCAAACTGCAGCCTTAAATGGTTTGGAAGGAAGAACCTAACCAGGAAAAGTTACCTGTCCCAAAAGTTATGTATTTGGCTATTATCAAGACTTTTGGGTTACATGTATTCACAGCTCAAGCAGTATTTTGATTATGGTATGAATATAACAATGCCACTATGAATATAACAATGCCAATTTATATATATGGCACAGTGATTGATTCAGTCATATGATATGTTAGTAAGTATAATATAGTAATTTATAAATATATTTACCATACATCTAGAGTCTTTTTAAAGGGTACATGTCACATTCTTTCTGTCCAGCTTTAATCTATTTACAGGAAAGAGTAGTGGGAATGGTTCATCAACCTTGAACTATCAAAATGTTATGAAACGAAACACTAGAAAAAAAACTAAAATAAATTTTTTTCTCATATATTTAGTATTTTTCACTGTGTTCAGATTCATCTTTCCTTGTCATCTAATTTCTAAAATATTTTCTTCTCTTTTTTAGTATTTTCATAGATCTCAATAAACTTTGTTTTTCCATAGGACAACAGACAGGCAGGCAAAACTAAGTGTGGATAACTAAAATAAAAGAAATAAAATAATAATAATAATCCCTTTTGTTCACTCTTGATTACATCTGATGTTAGTAGGCATAATAATTAGTGAGCATATAAAAGAAAAGTTTCATTGATTTTAGCTATTAAAATAGCAAGCAATTTTGTAGTTAAGTACTTTTCATATGCTATCACAAAAATCCAAGGATTACTTTTGAATTTTATCCTGTCTTCTCTTACTGAATTGAAGAAATATTGTGAAATAGGAGGCATTTGAAATTATTTTCCATAACACTTTTCAAACATAACTGTAATATCAAGATTGATATTCCAGAAGATATTAACTTCTACATTTGCTATCACAACTTAAAATATCAAATAATTTAACCTACATTGTTTTAAAATCCTCAAATAAATAGAAGAATATTCCTATCAGTATATGCTTACTGATTATTATGCCTACTGAGATCAAATGCCAAATTTTACTAAATGTATAGTTGTGGACCCTGCAAAGCCCCAAGGCCAAGGGGAACTTCTGGGTGGTTGACATAAGCCTGATCCCAGCAGAGTTGCTATGGTGGCAGAACACAGCCCTGTGTAGGTGTTGGCAGAAATGGGGTGCACGCGGAGCCTTCACCAAGGACCTGGGGCCCTACTTGCTGCAAGGTGCGCCCAGTCCCCTGCTGCCACCCAGTGAGGGCTTCAGCATCAAGTCCCTGCTAGGGGACTCTGGGGAGGAGGCACCCTGGTCCCATAGAGCAGCCCAGCTCCTTCAGGCACGGGGAGCAGTGGAGAGGAGGTGGTGCCCACCCCACCCCTGCCCTCTTCTGAGAGGCCTCTGTGGCCCCTCTGCCCCCTTCCCAGCCCCATAAGAATGGAGAGGGAGGCTTCCCAGCAGGGAGCCATGGGGCCCTCGACCTTCTCCACAGAGCCTACGGCCTGGTCTCTCCACTTACTGCAGGACACCTCAGTTCCTGGGTGGCTGTCCATTGGGGGACACAGAGCCTCCCTCTAGGGGCAGCTGCTCACCTCCTACTTGCCTATCTACACTCCCAATGTGGTAATGCCCTTGGCACCATCACCCACCTACTGCCCCCAGTGTCCACTATCAACTGGCCCTGCCTACTGGGGGGGTGGCCTCTGAAACCTGAGGGCCCCCAGGACTGCTCTGGGATCTAGATGTCCTCTTCCAGGAGGTGCCACCCAACAAAAGCATCTATGACGTTTGGGTCAGTCACCCTTGGGACCTGGAAGCTCCTGCCCCAGGCTGGTTGCTCTCTTGGTGCAGCCCACGAGGCTCCTAAGGCAGGGGCTCCTCCTCTCTCCACCTCCCACCCCCAGCTTGTTGATAGGGAGCCAATGCCAGGAGGGTGTCTGTGACCACAGCAGACTCAAACCACCAGGCAGCAGCCTTGCTAAGTGTCCACAGTATTTACTGGACTACCCCACGCGTGGCTGTGGCCCAGCTGGGCATGACCCTGATCCTGGTCAGTCATGCCTCTGTTTCCCCTATGCCAGAGGCAAGGCTGGAGGAGCAGGGCTGAGTCTGGAATAGCCCTTTCATGTCTCCTCTTCTCAGTCCACCACTCATCCATCACCAGGTGTCACCTCCCCTCCCATGCTCCAGGCTGGGGGAGGGAGAGCCTAAGGGTAGATCCAGCCTGAAGTCCTGCCCTCTGTCATCTGTCTGGGAAGGAGGTAGCACCTTTTCTGGGAAAAAGGTTAGGGAGTAGACTGGACCCTACATGGTCTTGGTGGGGGGAAGATAACAGGAATTTACAATGTTTTTTTGTTTGTTTGTCTTTTAAAAAAGATAATAAAGTCCTTATACATGATAGGAACTAAAAACTTTGCTGCTTATTATTACAACTTATATGTAAATATATTCTATCATAATTCATTAGCTTTGTTCATCTTTTAACCATGAACCTCAGTAAACAGAGCTATAAAAATTATGCAGATGTTAGTTGCTAAAAAATAAGTAAGAAACAGTAATATATTAAGAAAAATTATTCCTCATAGTGTTACCTATAAGGGCAGGGAACATTTATATATGAAGAGCCTGCAAGGCTTGTTCACAGGATTTTGATGCTTTTATGTTGATGTCATTTTATTCTTTATCATTCCAAACTATCCTCTCTCAGGTTTTTACCACGGGATTGACGACGGAAGCAAAATAACTTCGTGTGGGTGTGTGTGTGTGTGTTTGTGTGTGTACTGCTGCATGTGTGTCTATGAGAATATGTAGACAGAAGAAAGCATATGAAGGGATAATTTGTCTATGAATGTCAGAAGACGTGTCACATCTTATTTTTTTCTCTCTATTCTTCCTAATTATTCTAAGATCAAATATGTACCACATATGACAAATCACTGACATACAGCATGAGATTACAAGAAAAGTAGCTCTTCATGTTAGCTTAAGGTTAAATTTGTTTAACTATTAGCTGTAGTGCTTAAATTTACATAATCCACTTACATAAAATAAACTCTCAGTTTATATGGGTTTTAAACTACAAAGAAGGGAAAAGAAGCTGAAAACAAAAAAGTCCTTAGAGAAAATAGATTTATCACTAAGAAGTTTCTTTGTACTCTTTCCAGGTCCACCCCTCTTCCCACCATCTTCACTAAATATGAAAATTCATATGAAGCAATGAAGGAAAATAATCCTCTATCTTTTGCTTCTTGTCATGATATAGTTACAGTCCATGCTGATTTGTTGAGTTGCCGTGTTCCCCACAAAGTAACACCGGTTCCAATACACTACTAACATGTAGATCCCCCCATTCTCCTTGTATAAAATCAGTCTCTTGACATTGTTTCCCTATTCTTTCTAAAAGAAATTGCATAGCCAAATTTTATAGGAAGATAAATTTCTGAAGAATTCTACTTCTGAAATTTTAGGAGAGTGAAAATGAACTCACAAGTTATTCTATGCAATTGCTTAGTAATACAAATTCTATTCACTAGTAATACTTTAAAGCATAGGGCTCAAGGTACTTGGCTCTACAGTGAATATAAACAAAAATTACTTAAAAAGGTAAAAAATTACTTTTTTAAAAGGTAAAAACAAAGTCCTTGGTTAGGTCCTATTTATTACATTCTTTGGTATTCAATAGTTTTTAAAACATTCTTATTAAGAATTTAATAAAAAGGAATCTATAAGAATACTTCTTACCCCTTGATCTTAAACAGCTTAATATGGCTACGTTCTTGAGCTCTTATAATTCTTCCTTAAACTTTAAAGAACTGTACATTCTTTCAGAATCAAATGCTGAGAACACCAAAAGTAAAGATAAAACATTTTCTACTAATATATTTATCAGTTGATTATCAGAGTATGAAATTGTTAAATAACAGCAGGCTGATAACTTTTAATTTGCTTCAACAAACAAGAGAGAATCTTCAAAATACAATTCATTGTACATCACCAAAATGTGTACTAACATCAGACTTTCAGAGTACTGGAAAAGTGTTTGTTCCTATTTTTAACACTTATATTTATTGGACCTCTCATCAACCCCACAATTCCTCCAATTGTAATAAATATTTAGGTTACACAACTATAACTATATGAAACTTTGACTTCTGAAAACTAGTAAAGAACTAATACAAAATATACTTTGTCCATAATCAATCTGCTTTAGTTTAGATAGTACTTGGATGTCTGGGGTCTTTTTCCTTTCGGCAGGGTATTTGTCTTTGAAGAACACAAAAGCACTACTGGTGACTCAAACAAAATTGATGCAAATGCCTTACAATTCATGTAACATAACTAGGGATGTATATTTTGTTACCACATCCACTATAACCCCACATACACCCATATACACACACACACACCCATGTTGATTTATTTGTATAGCTGTTATACTATAATGACATTGTTGAGTAATTGCAACAAAGACTGTCCTGCAAAGCCTGAAATATTTACTATCTGTCCCTTTACAGAATACACTTTCTGATGTTGGACTAAAGGAAGAGAATTTAATATTAGAGGAAACTACTACAAATGTGACTCAGAGTGATCTCTAAACTTATGACTAGGGTTATAAGCTGTATCTGATAGTAGTCCATCCTAAACATTCTGTTGGCAATACTACATAGTAGTCGATCAATACTTAACCCACTGTGACCTAAACTGTATTACAGAAAAAATGTTCAGGAAGCTACTTGTATTTTTATACCACAGATAAAGATCCAGCTTATATAAACAGTATTTCCAACTCACCTGATTCTACCCCTGGGGCGCTCAGATTGCTCTGACATAAAGCTTGTGCTGCTGAGGCGTGAGGCACTGCTGGTTCGGGAAATGGCGGACACATCACTGACATCACTATCTGATGATTTGGCAGAGACGTTATCACAGCTTCTGTACTGATCTTTATGTATGTTATACTAAAGATTAAAAACAAGAAAGTGTGAGCTCCATCATTAGACCATGGAAAAGACATAGATGGTGAGATGAATGACTACTTAGCCCACACCAAATAAAGGTGTACCTTCATAAAAGTAGGTGTAGAATCTAAAATAATCCAAATGCTAACATATGATTTCCTGTATAAAAACATTATCCTTTGAGTGGTAAGAGATGGCTTAGGAAGACTGAAATATAAATTAAACACAATCATTAAATGCTTGATTAGAAAATTCATTAAATTATTTGTATATACTTAGAACCTCAAAAGTGTATTATTCATTGTTTTCTAGTACATATGCTTCTCTTTTTTGTTTTCATTTTCATTCTTGTCCATTTTATTCACCTTCTACTCTAGTCAAAGCACAGGCTGAGCATTCCTCATCAAAAAATTCAAAATCTGAAGTGCTCCAAAATCTTTTTGAGCACCGACATGATGCACAAAAGAAATGTTCACTGGAACATTTTGGATTTTCAGATTAGGATGCTCAACTGGAAAATACACAATGTATATGGTACAAATATAACAAAATATGAAAAAAAAAATCCAAAATATCAAACACCTCTGGTCCCACGCATTTTGAGTAAGGGATACTTGACCTGTATAGACTGGTTCCATCTGTACATACGTTTTGATACTTTCTGAAACTAGCCAATTTAGTTAAATACTTGGCAAGACATTATAGTGTCTAACATTTCTTAAAAATATGTAACTTTTCAAAAACAAGGGCTGATACAGACTGAGTAAAGAGGTAGTGACTGGTCTTTACCTTTCTACTATGGCTTCATTAGACGGTTTCAGATTTAACCTAACTTAGTATCAAAATTAGAATACTGGATCCCTATTAAAATTTCATTGTACGTTATATCTTATATTCAAAGATGTCTTTAAATTTGTCTCTGATATTCATTGCCTAAAATTTTAGGAATCAAGTAAAAGATTAAAATACGCAAAGCTGTCAAAGCAATTATCTACTCTTATTTCTACTTCACTTATTGTGATGAATCACACAGTGAATAGCTTATGTATTACATATTATTTATATACATGTTATAATTGTAATAAATAGGTTACATAACTATAAATAACTGAAAGATATCTAAAATGTAAGTAGTTCTCTTAGATACTGGAAGGTAAGATACTATAACTTCTTTTGTAAAACAAAATAACATATGGGTGTTTGTTTTTTCGCAAGCAATTAATTTTAGATTTATGAGAAATAAAGTATGAAAATATCAAATGTTTATCAAATCTGTAGAAAAAGTCATCTATCCTTTGTGATGTTCCATGTCAGAGGAATTTTAATGAATTTGAACTATCTTGCCAAAACATACTAAATTAACTGATGCTACAACCTGGGTCTATATGTACTAAAAAGAAGATTAGACAATAACACTTAAAAAATTATCCTAGAGAAAGGTCTCATGTTTATTCAATAATTTCTTATATGAGAGTAGTTTAGGATTGAAACATTTAAATGTGAGTTTTGTTTTTGTTTTTGGAGACACATTCTCCCCTGTTGCTCAGGGTGGAGTGCAGTGACATGATCTTGGCTCACTCCAACCTCTGCCTCCCAGATTCAAGCAATTCTCCTGCCTCAGCCTCCCAAGTAGCTGGGACTACAGGCGCAGGCTGCCACACCTGGCTAGTTTTTTGTATTTTAGTAGAGATGGGGTTTTACCATGTTACCCAGGCTGATCTTAAACTCCTGAGCTCAGGCAATCCACCCGCCTTAGCCTTTCTGAATGTGAGTTTCATTTCTTTGCCTCTCATGTGTATGTGTTCGTAAAATAATTTCATATCAGACATGAAAATAATTCCCAATATATAGGATATATATACAATTATTTTTCCCAAGGATTTTTCATAACTGTGTGATTTATCTCTCAAGGTCATATGCCAAATTAGAATTTAAAGGAAATTCATATACGTTATTGTATCTAAACTGAGCTATATTTATATGATTTCATGTTTGATCTAAAATTAATGTGATTTAAGATAATGTATTGAAAGCAATGTGACAATATGGTTTACCAGCAAATTCAGTTATATTTAATAACATGATTATGACTGACACAATTCATTTTAATCAGATCTGTTTTCAGTTTACAGGTATATGTGCTAAAAATTCAATTATGTTTACAGAGTAAAACCTGAATTTAACACTGTTGCTGCATTACAAACACAACTCCTATATTGTTGGTTTTCTGAAACACTGTGCTAAAAGAGAGATGCTATGTAATTATAGTTTCCAAATGTATTGGAATGATACCTTGCCCATGACAGAATATAAAATATTCTCTGTTCTAGGTGTCAGTATTGTGCTGACACCCAGAGCAAATGCTCCCCTTATTTGATATTTGACAATATTAAGCAGTGTACACTAAAGCATATAGGTATGTGAATGTATATGAAAATATTTTTCCAACTAAAGTATTTTTAGTTGGAAATAAGCCAAAAGATGGCTTTACTTAAGCCACCTTTTCTTCAACCTTTTTGTATACAGACCTTGGTTATTCCAGAAAGTGGACAAAAAGGAATTTCAAAAATTATGCCATAATAAATTGTTCTACATTGAGATAAAGAACAATCTATCATTCTGATATGATATCACAGTTTTAATCACATTGATTATTTGAAGAAAGTGAAATACTTTTATATTCACTTTTAACTATTTAATATGTTAACATTTTAATCACTTTGAATTTCATCAGGCATGATCTGTTAAATTTCAAATGTAACAATTTAATATTTTAATGCAAATACATAAAATATATTTTGAAGAACATAATTCCTCAGGAGGAATTTATACCGATCCTACAGAGGGAAAATAAGTCATTGATGTGAGAGAAATAATAAAATACTACTATTCTTAGAAGTAAGTAATAATAAACACTCTTCAGCTACCTACAAAACCCATCACATCACTCTTGGTTGCTGTTCCTGGGTTACAGAAACATAAACATTCTTTAAATTGTGAGTGCCTAAATGTGATTTCACTTCCTTATTATGAATTTCACTTCATCATTAAGGCATGCAACTCTGTATAACACCAATAAAAAAATAGAATGGTGACACATTTCAAGGATACCTAAGCAGCATCGTTGTGCTTTTTCAAAAGCAAAGTTAGTGCTAATTCCTTACTCAGGATGGATGTTAGGGTCATTTAATCTTCTAAAAGAGGTACTAGGTTTCAAGAAGCATCTCAGGAATTATAGCTATCTGACAATGTTTTGCCCTGAAAAAAGTCCAGCTCTACTAGTGGTTGATTAAAAGTATTCTGAGAATGGTTAACTAACTTCTGCTTGGTATAAATTTCAACTAAGGTTTGTAGCTTCATCCAAAATGTCAAATGGATTAAGATACTAAAAAAGAGTCAGTAAAAGACTAAAGTTCAAAATTTAATCAATATAAAATTTGTGCCAATACTGGCTCTTAATTATAGCCATAAAATAGATCTTTGTAAAATAGTTATAAAATATGTGATGTAAAATAATAAAAATGAAAAAGATAATTTCTCAAGTATATGCAAAAGGTTTGAATTAACAAAAATGGCTATTGAAAACAAAAAATTCTATTGTGTTAGTATATAATATAAATATTAGAGATGTGGAGAGTATTTTATCTTCTACTTGACATATAAGAAAAGGTTAATCATTTATTTTATCTTATATAATTTCCTATCCTATATTCTTACAAGTTTTTAAAGCTACCATAACTTTGATCTCATATTTAGCTATTATAATTTTATTTAACATAGTAGTATCTATTCAGTAAGAGTCATAGTACTATATCTGAAAGTAATAGGTTTTAAAATATTCAAATACAATAAGAGAGAGGAAAGGAAAAAGGGTGCCTGTGCAAAGGAGGGAGGAAAGACAGAATATGCTAATTTAATTTTTATGTAAATTGAAAGCCACATGGGAACCTAGAGTAATGTGTTCATTTCAATGATATAAGTAGAACAAAGTCATTCCCTAAGTCCCAAATCCATTGTTCTAGGCCTCTTCACTCTACAGACAGGCTCTACTAATTTTAATACAAATTTTAATAAATTACCTCTTTGCTTCTGAGCCCGTTTTCATAAATTTGGTAAATAAGTGAGCTGGAGTAGATTTTGAGGTATTTTCAAGTTTTTAATGTTATGAGTCAGAGAATTTGGAGTGTGCCAAACAAGATACACCTACCTTTGGTTTACTATGACTATTAGTGGGGGTTTAGACTTCTGAGTACTTCATTTCATTGATTTTTTGGATCGACTAATTAATGATTAGAGTCCCAGCTCAGGATGATCCAGAAAGGCTTTCAGTATCTTACCCTGATTCTTTACTTGCCTCTTTCTTGTTTCCTATACTGGCTCTACCTTTCCTTGCTGTTCTATTTGACCTCATCTTTTGAAATAAAGCTAAGAAACTGATAAAAACTGTCAGCTTAAAAGGAGCATTTCCAGTTTAAAGAAACTTTCAAATAACTGCATCCAACTGTAGAGGGAAAATAAAACCCCAAATTACCCTGCTGTCTAATTCAAACTGCATTTGTAGTAAGAAAACAAAAACAATGATGATATCTATGAAGACAGATAAATAGGCTGATTAGGTGATAATACCATAAATAACAAGTTGCAGAGAAGATAAATCTGTACAGAGCTGAAATAGCCAATACTATGGGACATCAAGTTACTTTGCTTACTATTTTTTTGGTAAGACTCTTAGGGAGTTGGGCATCACCAATCACAGTGACCCTCCGCACTGTATCATTTGGAAGCCCTTCTGCATCTAACCTAACACATAAAGTGATAGACTGTATCAAACACACATGCCTCTGTGGCAGTCCTGGTGATAAATCATATTTTATAGCTACCTCTTTTTTTTTTTAGTCACAGAATATCTGGAAAGATAATGAACCACTTCCACTGCTTAAAAATAAGTAGGTTTTTCTAGGTCCATATTTCAAGCTAATAATATTAATTTAGTGTAGCTTTATTTACTTTTGATTTCTAATAGCTTATTACTTCCAAAAGAGTTTGGTGATATTAAATTACAACAAAGGTCGACCTATAATGGCTGCTGCTACTTTTGTAGTATTCTATAAAGAAAAAAGGCTTTTAAATAAACCAGATAATATATTTGAAATTACTTTATAAAGAACAAAAATCTATGCTATTTTATTTAAAATTATCAGATATTAGCAGTTTATAAACTCCTTAGTGTTTCCTTAGAAAGTATTATTGAAATAAAAATTAAATGCTTATTGGCACTTAAAACTGTGTAAATTTCAGTTTCTAGAAGTTTGAAATCAGTTACTTTTCTTACTAAAGACAGAGCAATAAGAAATCTCATATTACATAATTTTTATCATTCACAAATATCAATAGTCAAATATCAATCCAAAGTTGTATTTAAGACTATAAATATATACCTTAATATCTTAAATGCAATATTTAAATGATGTTCAAGCAACAAAATGGCTTCATATATCTTGCTTATTTATGTGAATTTGACTAATGCTAATCAATCATCAAGTGATTTTAATATCAAATATTTATATATTTTTAGAAAAAAATCAAATCCAAGTTAATATTTCAATGAAGTTATATCATATGAAAATATCAAGAGGAAAGAGGGTTTTTTTTCCGGCTTTGGTAGAAATTATGATGCAGGACTATTATTTAATGATACCTTTTCTTATTTTTTATTTTTTATTTTTTAGATGGAGTCTCGCTCTGTCACCCAGGCTGGTGTGCAGTGGTGTGATCTCAGCTCACTGCGACTTCTGCCTTCCAGGTTCAAGGGATTCTCCTGCCTCAGCCTCCCAAGTAGCTGGGATTACAGGTGCACACCACCACGCCTGGCTAATTTTTGTATTTTTCAGTAGAGATGGGGTTTAACCATGTTGGCTAGGCTGGTCTTGAACTTCTGACTTTAGATGATGTGCCCACCTTGGCCTTCCAAAGTGCTGGGATTATAGGCGTGAACTACTGTGCCCGGCCCAAATGATACCTTTTCTTATATAATTCGGTGCTTTCTAATCCTGCCTGGTATAGACACTACACATTTTTAAAAGGGAAACTATTTGTTGGATACTACTAATTTTACCTTGGAATACTGCTCGCGATCAAGTTCTTGACTAGAACCAGACCCTGTTGTCTGCTTAAATCGATGCACTTTCATTTTCATCTGTCTTGTTCGCTCCTCCACTACTAAGCTTGCTGCAAAAACACATAATGGAAGCCTATTAAAACACATGAAGAACCTTTCAGGAACTGAATGGTTTAAGATTTCAATGCTTTTGAAATGACTTCAATTAAATAAAATTTAGAAATAACACGATTAATAAATTAAACAAAATGCAGAATACACAGTACTAGCAACTGTTAATCTAAAGATGAACATGATTCAAATTACACAGAATGGGGAATGTAAATGTTAGTAACAAAATACACTTTATTTCTTGATTTTATATGACATATTTTCAATTTCCTTCATAAATGATTATGTGAAACCAAATTTAATTGTAAAAATATGTTTTCAATTTAAACAACTGTTTGTTGCATGTACATATATAGAGAAAACAAGTATGCATACTTAAAACATCACACATATATGCACATGCTTACATGCATGCACACACCCACTTAACACCCTCGGCTAACTGTAGTCACCTAAAAATTGCTTTAATTAATAAGTATCTACTTTACTGAGGCATTCTTATAAATCGTTAATTTCTGTCAGTGGCTTCTCATGACTTTGTCAGTCCTTAAAACGGACTTACTAAAAGATTAGCTTGCTATTTCTTACGGCTATATCTGGACCACATACGTGAAATTTGTAAGTTTGAAAACGAATACATGACTTTTAGCCCTTTAATTTATAATACGTAAAGAATGCTTTTAAGCTTTTATCAACCTCCTAAGTAGCACAGGAGGGCAAGAATTGCAGCCTTTGATAAAGTATGAATTGTTCTAAGTTAGAATCTACCATCAGCAACATCACTTCAAAACCCTGCCTTTAAATTTTGCATTTTTACAAATGAAAGAGAAAGAAACAGCTAAGGTACAGTCACGTGTAGGGTAAACGATTCAAAAGCTTATACTTATGTTGTATGAGACCTATGTTTACTTTATACAACATTTGCCAACTTCCCAGACAACTCAACTTCTGCAACAAGTGTTCAGATTTTTAAGTTGTAGGGCTGTGTGTGTGTGAGTGCACGCACATGTATGTGTATGGAAAATTGTTTATTGGTGACTGATGTACTGGGAGCTTTTGCCAAGGGACTAATGGTTTATGAGTTAATGGAAATGTTGACATGTCTGATTGACTTGGCTGCTGATTTTATCTCTTACAAGGAGTTCATAAAGGCATTTGCTGACAATTTTTTCCATTGCAATGACTAAATGTGGCCTACCATCCTTGATTATAAAACGCCAACACATACTTTAAAAAAAGAAATCAATCTGTAACTTTTATTGTGTTCAAGTGCAGACCAATAGTACAAGAGATAATAAAATTTGGAATTTGTGGCTAAGTGTTTTAATCATACTTTTAGCACTAAATTATAAAATGTTTCACTTTGTTTCAATTCAGTAGATAACCAATCTCAAATCCCTAACAACCCTTAGTTATGCAAACTAAGCAACGATACACCCCTGCTTTAATAATGTTGACTTCAGAGATAATAAATTGTGACTATTGTTACCATTACAGGATAGTTCATTGGAGAGCTTGAGAGATGTGATTCAGAAATTCATTACTTTGCTTTGAGTTTTGAGTAAGTCAAATGGACTGCAAATTTAGTTCTGCTCTATAATTAAAGCTTAAAGCAACTCAAAACAATCTCAATTTGAAATAAAAACAGACTTAAATGGTGTTAGCTTAAGTATTCTCATAAAATGATATTAACTTTGCTTAAAACTATGTTGACACTGATTAGCCCACAGCTTTGCAATCTTTTAGTGCCATGTAATTTTCAGGGTAGATGGTTAGACACTGATAATTATATCCCAATAGCTACTGGCCAGGAGCAGTCTGACACAGATCTAGGGACTGAATCTTGCTAGGACAAAACTTCATTTCTCTAAACATTAATAGGATTACTTAGCTTATGCTATGGCTGCACTTAAATCTTTATTTGCAAAATGTAAAACTAAATCATAAAAAGACAGTGGTAACATAACTAAAATGAATCTAAAAATGGTTCTAAATTATTTCATTTACCTTCCTCAAATCATTACTATACTATATTTATTTCCGATGAAGTTAAAACGGACCTTATTTAATCTGTGAAAGTAAAAAATAATCTCCAAATTAACATTATTATTCAAAATAATGAGTAGACTCCCTTGACTCTCCATCAAAGATGTAGTTGCTACGCTATCCTCACCACTTGCTCTCAGATTCCAGCAACACAACCAAAATGCCAATAGCTTACAATTATTTACTCTTAGCAAAAAGCCAGATAATTACATAATATCACACACATTTTTGTAGTACTTTTCATTATTTCCCAGTGACATGTGCCTTAGTGCATATTCTGAAATAACTGTTTATACAAGTTATTGTGCTTCAGTAAAAGTTTTTTCATAATCACTGAAAAATCTTCAGTGTAAATGTGGAGATTCTTTAACTTTGCTAAAGATCTTACATGATTTCCATTTTTATTTTTCAACTATATATCTAGAATAAAATGACATTATTTCTGGATTACAGATGTGTTGAGCCAAATATTAAGACGAATTTAGAAAATAAGATAATCACCACAAATTTGAACAAGAAGGTATAATTCCAATAAGTTATATGATTTATGTGGAGAACAGTAGTAACGAGTAAAAGTTAATTGAAAGGTGATTGTCTCTCTAATATCTTAGTATAAGTAAAATTAACTGTAACTCAGTTAAAATATCTTCCTTTAAAAAAAGACTACTATCATTAAAATTTTTATATTATTTTAACAATTTTAAACCCAAGAGCAAAACTAAAATAGTAAATAAAATATTTTCCAATTATCCCACAAATCCTAGCATTACATTCACATTTTAGGAACATTCTGAACGTTAACAGTATTGTAAACTAACTAAATCATTAAAATGCCAGTTGCTATTTCTTTATAGAACATTTAAAACTGGGAGGCTATGGGATTTTTATTTTTAAAAATTTCATAAATGCCACATAATCAAGAGCTAAATAATACCTCTCATTTCTTACAAGAAATATAATTACCATGCAATTTCATTTAGTTTTTTAATGAAAATTTAGCTTATGTATAATAAAGTCAAAAGATAAGGATATTTACTATAGACTGTATTTCAGCATTAATTATAGATTTTGTGATTATATATCAAAAATGTATGTATCCTAGTTCCTCAGATGTAATATTGCAATTTTATAAAAATGGGTTTGAAGGGTTGAAATATTTCACTATAAGGTACAAACTGAATTATGTGTCTTATGTTTTAAAAAATGGTATTTTCTAAAAGCACATATTAGTTTACAAAAATGTATATATTGAACAAGATCCATTATATTTATTCCAACTTTAAATACATTGTTCTTTCCAAACTGTGGTTTTTTAAAATAATTAATCTATGTATGTCACAAATCAATTCAATGTTAAAATTAAGTAAGTATAAAACTGAAACTTTTTTTTTTTTTTTGAGACGGAGTCTCGCTCTGTTGCCCAGGCTGGAGTGCAGTGGCCGGATCTCAGCTCACTGCAAGCTCCGCCTCCCGGGTTCACGCCATTCTCCTGCCTCAGCCTCCCGAGTAGCTGGGACTACAGGCGCCCACCACCTCGCCCGGCTAGTTTTTTGTATTTGTTAGGAGAGACGGGGTTTCACTGTGTTAGCCAGGATGGTCTCGATCTCCTGACCTCGTGATCCACCCGTCTCGGCCTCCCAAAGTGCTGGGATTACAGGCTTGAGCCACGGCGCCCGGCCCTGAAACTTATTTTTAAGAGTTAAATGAAAACCGTATTTGTGAAATAATTTCTTGTCTTCTAAAGCTCAACAAGAAAGAATCTGATTGGAGTATGCAAGATAAGAAAAGCAAATACAATCTACAAAGTACGGTAATTATCACAATTTTCAAATGGAAAGTATTAGTATTAAAAATAAAGATATTAAAATAACTACTTTTCTTTTCAAATTCTTTGCTAAGGATTCCTAACTGAGTGTTATCAATGATCTTTAACAAATCTATGAAGAAACTAAAATCATTCAATAATCTTGTGTGTCCTATATGCATTTTTCTAGATCTGTCCCTTTCGTATTATTAAAAGGCCTATTACTCTAAAAAATACCCACAAAAATCCTTTAAAAATCTTTCCTAATCCATCATTTAAAAATTTCTATAACATCCTTCACAGAGATAATGTAATTTTCTAGGAAACCTCTTTGACTTATCACATTTTTGTAATTTGCTTTAAAATATCGTAAATTTTATAGTTATATGTAATTTAGGACCATTATAATTTAAACTTGCATTAATATATTTAAAATATTATTTATAAATTTAATATCCTCCCTAACTCATTTTATGAGGCCAACATCATCCTGATACCAAAGCCTGGCAGAGACACAACAAAAAAAGAGAATTTTAGACCAATATCCCTGATGAACATCGATGCAAAAATCCTCAATAAAACATTGGCAAACCGGATCCAGCAGCACATCAAAAAACTTATCCACCATGATCAAGTGGGCTTCATCCCTGGGATGCAAGGCTGGTTCAACATATGCAAATCAATAAACATAATCCAGCATATAAACAGAACCAAAGACAAAAACCACATGATTATCTCAATAGATGCAGAAAAGGCCTTTGACAAAATTCAACAGCCCTTCATGCTAAAAACGCTCAATAAATTCGGTATTGATGAAACGTATCTCAAAATAATAAGAGCTATTTATGACAAACCCACAGCCAATATCATACTGAATGGCCAAACACTGGAAAAATTCCCTTTGAAAACTGGCACAAGACAGGGATGCCTTCTCTCACCACTCCTATTCAACATAGTGTTGGAAGTTCTGGCTAGGGCAATCAGGCAAGAGAAACAAATCAAGGGTATTCAGTTAGGAAAAGAAGAAGTCAAATTGTCCCTCTTTGCAGATGACATGATTATATATTTAGAAAACTCCATTTCTCAGCCCAAAATCTCCTTAAGCTGATAAGAAACTTCAGCAAAGTCTCAGGATACAAAATTAATGTGCAAAAATCACAAGCATTCTTATACACCAGTAACAGACAAACAGAGAGCCAAATCAGGAATGAACTTCCATTCACAATTGCTTCAAAGAGAATCAAATACCTAGGAATCCAAATTACAAAGGATGTAAAGGACCTCTTCAAGGAGAACTACAAACCACTGCTCAGTGAAATAAAAGAGGACACAAACAAATGGAAGAACATACCATGCTCATGGATAGGAAGAATCAATATCGTGAAAATGGCCATACTGCCCAAGGTAATTTACAGATTCAATGCCATCCCCATTAAGCTACCAATCAGTTTCTTCACAGAATTGGAAAAAACTGCTTTAAAGTTCATATGGAACCAAAAAAGAGCCCGCATCGCCAAGACAATCCTAAGTCAAAAGAACAAAGCTGGAGGCATCATGCTACCTGACTTCAAACTATACTACAAGGCTACAATAACCAAAACAGCATGGTACTGGTACCAAAACAGAGATATAGACCAATGGAACAGAACAGAGTCCTCAGAAGTAATACCACACATCTACAGCCATCTGATCTTTGACAAACCTGAGAAAAACAAGAAATGGGGAAAGGATTCCCTATTTAATAAATGGTGCCAGGAAAATTGGCTAGCCATAAGTAGAAAGCTGAAACTGGATCCTTTCCTTACTCCTTATACGAAAATTAATTCAAGATGGATTAGAGACTTAAATGTTAGACCTAATACCATAAAAACCCTAGAAGAAAACCTAGGTAATACCATTCAGGACATAGGCATGGGCAAAGACTTCATGTCTAAAACACCAAAAGCAATGGCAACAGAAGCCAAAATTGACAAATGGGATCTAATTAAACTGAAGAGCTTCTGCACAGCAAAAGAAACTACCATCAGAGTGAACAGGCAACCTACAGAATGGGAGAAAATTTTTGCAATCTACTCATCTGACAAAGGGCTAATATTCAGAACCTACAAAGAACTCAAACAAATTTACAAGAAAAAAACAAACAACCCCATCAAAAAGTGGGCAAAGGATATGAACAGACATTTCTCAAAAGAAGACATTCATACAGCCAACAGACACATGAAAAAATGCTCATCATCACTGGCCATCAGAGAAATGCAAATCAAATCCACAATGAGATACCATCTCACACCAGTTAGAATGGCAATCATTAAAAAGTCAGGAAACAACAGGTGCTGGAGAGGATGTGGAGAAATAGGAACACTTTCACACTGTTGGTGGGATTGTAAACTAGTTCAACCATTATGGAAAACAGTATGGCGATTCCTCAAGGATCTAGAACTAGAAGTACCATATGACCCAGCCATCCCATTACTGGGTACATACCCAAAGGATTATAAATCATGCTGCTATAAAGACACATGCACACGTATGTTTACTGCGGCACTATTCACAATAGCAAAGACTTGGAATCAACCCAAATGTCCATCAGTGACAGACTGGATTAAGAAAATGTGGCACATATACACCATGGAATACTATGCAGCCATAAAAAAGGATGAGTTTGTGTCCTTTGTAGGGACATGGATGTAGCTGGAAACCATCGTTCTCAGCAAACTATCGCCAAGAACAGAAAATCAAACACCGCATGTTCTCACTCATAGGTGGGAACTGAACAATGAGATCACTTGGACTCGGGAAGGGGAACATCACACACCGGGGCCTATTATGGGGAGGGGGGAGGGGGGAGGGATTGCATTGGGAGTTAAACTTGATGTAAGTGACAAGTTGATGGGTGCTGACGAGTTGATGGGTGCAGCACACCAACATGGCACAAGTATACATATGTAACAAACTTGCACGTTATGCACATGTACCCTAGAACTTAAAGTATAATTATAATAATAATAATAATAAATAAATAAATTTGGATCTCAAAATTCCTTGAATCTTTCACATTTCTCTCTATGCTCCTTGAAATTAAAATGAATTTGAAATTTCAAATGTTTTTGTTTGTAGGCAAAAAATAATTTATATTAATATACTGGTAAACCTCCTAATATTTTCAAGCATTAGATGAAATATGACTGTAAAAGGACAGAAATAAGTAGAAGTTTTATAATATTAAAATATTAATGTAAAATTATTTTTTAACAAGTTCAGCTCATATAAATATCAAAGTTGACACATGATAACATCTGGACAGGATATTTAAGCCAGTCTAGTTAACTAAGATGTGCTATCATATTTTATGAATGAAAAAATTAGTGTCTCTGCTTATTCGCTGCATAGCAACAGAATGAAAGTTCCATGATAGTGCAGTCCCATTCTTGTTCCAGTAATCTCTCAGGAAGAGCAGTGATAAATGACCGCTTATTTGGAAGTTGTCAGGTAGACTGAAGAATATAAATGACACACCTCCTATGTCTCAGTTATTGACTGCAGCAAAATAAAAAGAGCTGAGATTAACAAGAAAAGCTGAAAAACGTTTAGCTAATTGAATCAGTATAGACTATACCAAGACTTAATAGGAAGATCAGATCTTAAATATTTAAGGTATAAACTATGTCTTAAAATATATCAAAAAAGATGGTTTATTTGAAAATTCAAAAATACAATACTAGTCTCTGCTCACAGTTTTTTTAGACTTCAGAGAAACAGGAATTGTTTATGTGGACAAGCATTCTGCATATACCTGGAATAAATGTGGCAAAATAGTAAGAACCTAGGAATGGGAATTACTAGGCATAGATTACAGCCCTAGATCCATCACCATTCACCAGTTCCTCAATGTTCCTTTGATCAATTCCTGATATATCCCTCCATTACAGAGTTTTTATCTGTAAAAAGAAGAGACTGCTCAGAGAACCCTCCAGCAGTTATAGTCTATGATTCTATAGTATTTCAATAGGGTATTGTTAAAATATTTATTTTTTCTTATTTGCAAAAAATAGGAATCTCAATGACTTTGTCTCTTGCTTTATTACCTAATTTCCAGCATTTTAAAATTTGCCAATTTACTATAGGTGTTATGAGGAAAAAAAATCACCAGTTGTATTTTACACCACTATTTTCTATCATGTTCTTTTCCCAATTTAAAAAATATCTGTTCAGGATTGATTCCAGGAACCCCCTACCACATGTACCAAAATTCACGGATTCTCAAGTTTCTTATATAAAATGGCATAGTATTTGTATATTACCTAAGCACCCCATCTCATATACCTAGGTTACTTATAAGAGCTAATACAAGGAAAATGTCATGCAAACAGTGCCTATATGCATTTTTCTAAATCTATCCCTTTCATATTATTAAATGGCTTATGACTTAAAAACATCTCAAAAATCTGTTATATTGTATTATTTATAGAATAATGACAAGAAAAAAAATAGTCTGTAAATATTCAGTACAGATGCAACCAATCATTTTTTCCCTGAAAGATTTTTGATTCATGGTTGGTTGAAGCCACCATCGTGGAAACCATGGATGCTGTGGGCCAACTGCAATGTTTTATTTTCATGTTGATCCTTATTTCTGGAGTCATGCAAACATAGTGAGAAACTTTGATGTAATGCATATCCAACTTCCACATTTTGACACATATATATATACTATAAATAAAGATTAAATGTTTAAAATATTTTGACTACATAGAAATGCCCTAGTTCAGGCACATTTTCTTGGAATAAAATGACCCCTTTCAACTTGTAAGTGTAAAAATGTTCCAAGTAGTCTCCCTTTTTGTCTTATATAATTCTCTTGGATGTTAAGGATTATGTTATAATAATGTAAACAATAAAAGAACATCTACCCAGCATCTACCAATAAAATAAACATCTACCCATCATCTACCAATGAAACATACATCTACCAGCATGAGAAGCAGAAAATGCAATAAGTGAATAACACATAAGTGAAAATACCACATTGCCTTATGGACTTTTAAAGCAAAGTTCCTATGTTTAGATAAGTGAAATTGAACATTGGCATTGGCGAAAGAGGCAATTTGTATATATAATCACTCAAGTCTCACTGCAGCCAAAACTACAAGACCATCTCCTGTTTTAGCGTACTTATGCCCATTGAACTATCTAAATTGAAGCTCAGGATGTCCAACTCCAGACATAATTTCTCAATGTAAAAACTGCCAATTCCCAGAGTATCACTGAAAATACTAGTCACTGACAAGTAAGAAAGTCAGGCTCTTATAAAAAAATTTGTTATATACCTTGTCCTTTAGGGTTACACAAAGTTAAACAGCTTTTAAAAGCATGTTTAGGTTTTGAGAGTGAACACTATCTCCCATAAGATGTGCTTCAAATACAATTTTTATAAAAAGCAACCTGTGTAATTAAGCCTTCTTTGGGGGATAACAAAACCAATCACAGAGGAAGTCATGTTGTTTATACCAAGTGATATCTAAAATATTTAGCCATAATTTCTCATTACTCCAATAATACTAATGGATCCAGAATCTATCCTGAAAGACTTGATTGGCACAATTCTGCTAAATTCAAATTTGATTTTTGAAAGTCTTTTCCTGTGTTTTACAATATTTGGGGAACATATACAACTTCAGAGAAAATATATCAAAGAGCCCGTTCATGGTTAGACATCCATTCTCCCTCAATTAGGTCTCTCTTCCAAGTTGCGTCTTGGTTAATATGTGTTAAAGCCTTTGAAGCTTTAAAAGCCTGTGATACTATAAATAAACACATCTGAATCACCAAATGGGAAAACAGGGTCAAAAGCATTACTTCTGAATTTTTCTAATCAATCTGCTTAACCCTCTGGATTCCTGAAGTTTAAAGAGAAGGCTAGAATGACAATATACTCATGAGATTATGCCAAAAAAAAAAAAAAAAAAAAGAAAAAAGAAATAGATAAATTACTTTTCCTAATAGAGCTCTAAATATTATGAGTAAATATTCTTAAAGATTCATAATAAGTGTTCAGGAGAAGCAATGCCCAGGAATATTAAGAAACTTGTATTTTCAAAATCTTAACACACAATAACAGAAAATGATTCACCTGGCCCAATATGCATCTACCACTAATAACAAAAATGTAAATAAAACTGAGACCTTTGCTACTTAATGACAGTTAAAAGAATGCTGATTCTGAAAAATGCAAAAATTGGTTTACTTATTTTAAAAAGAGTACATAATTTGTTCTTAGAGTGTTTCACAACCACAGCACGCTATTGAAATGTGCTTAATTTTTATTTATACAACTGTACAAAAAATTACCAGAATTAATATTTTTCACTTCTTTACTTGAATTCCACTAAAGTTAATGCTCATAAGTTTTGCGGAAAATATAGTTTGCATAACCTAGCATTCAAACTGTTCTTACTGACATTTAAAGAAGGAAAGCAAAGTTAACTTATTAGAGAACTTATTAAAGAAACCTGGTACTTAAAAATATAGTTGATTAGAGACAATCCTAATGATCTAGTTACAATCTCTAAGATCTAGTTACAATAATTATTACATATTTTATTAGTGAAACAGAGAAGCAAAAAGGACCAAAATGCTATTTATTTATTCCTATAAATAATTTACTTACTTTAATTGCCTTTCATTTTCCATGTGTATAAATTACACACCATTATGATAAAGGAAATTCATATTTGTAGAAAAGATAATATGATGTGTTTTGTTATGATTCAAAATTGCTCCCAAGAGCCAAGAACTTAATGCATTTAAAAAATTCTATCTAAAGGCATATAAATCATAAATTTATTATGACAATAACATTTTTTCTCACCTTGAAGTCATTTAATTTCTGGTTCAGTTTTGATCTTCTTATATCATTATTTCGATGCCCCCAAACTACATTCATGGGCTCTTTAAAACTGTCCAAGAAATGTAGCAGAGAGGGAAAAATTGGCTTACTTTTAGAATGAATAATTTAAAATAGGCCTATAAAGCAGTTTGTGAAGACTAAAATGATATGGTCTTTAAGCTGTCAACATAAAAGAGGGAGTTAAAATGTAAACAAAGTACTATGAACATTTATAGTTCCTTGGTTAACTTTTCAAGCCAAAGGATGTGTTATCTTTGTTAACTTTGTTAACTTTCAAGCCAAAGGATTTGTTATCTGTATGGCAATTGGAGGAGCAGGCCAAATGTAGAAGGTTTAACTGAGAGATGCAAAACTGAATCAATAAGGAAAGGGAGGAAAAACTAAGTGGGCCTCTCCAAAATCCCAGTGTTGAGTGGTGATTGTTACAGGAACATTGTGTGGGGCACAGAACATGGGCTGTGGATTCAAAATCTGGTTTTGCCTCACAGCAGCTTTGTTACCTTTGGCATTCAACTTAACCTCTTTCCCTCGATTTCAATAAAATGGGGTGAAAAAAACCTTCCTTGCAGTTGTATATGTGTTACTATAATTATGTGGTGATGCAGGCAAAGCAGGTACTCAGTAAATGCTGTCTGAATGTTGAAGAGCCTACAGAGCAAAGTGGATGAGAACAAGTTCCCTGGAGAGGGATTTCTGTCTCGTTTCCTATTCTATCATTTATAAAATGAAATACTGACTGACAAGGGGCCAAATTTTTAATCTAACTTTTAACTTTTCAGCAGGAAAATAAGCATAGTAATAGTCAGATCTCAGGTTGTTGTGAAAATATAATGAGATAAATACGTAACACTTTTAGTAGAGTCACTGACATATAGTAAGTGCTCAATATAGCCTATCTACCATTAGTAATGTTTTCAGTATTTTACACTTCTCTTTATGTGACTTTACAAACATATGCTGGAAAATTAATAGACTGGTTCCCTATAGGATAACCAACCATTCTTGTTTGCTTAGAAGTGTCCCAGTTTTAGCACTGAAAGTCTTGCATCTTGGGAAAACTCTCAGTCCCTGACAAACCGGAACCACTGGTTGTCCTACAAGTTCATCTACAGTTAATCAAAAACAAACCGTGACTAATGAACCCCTTATCTTGCGTACTCGTCTTCATTTATCCGGGATTTACTCACGATAACCTGAATTCTCTAATAAGAGAGATCCCAGTAAAGATAAACTTCAGCTCACAGAAGTGGGATTTCTATGCTGTGAAGTTTTCCTTTCTTTTGGTCTATGTGAGCTTAAAATATGATTTCAATGAAATTTCTTGAGCTTGCTTCTATCCTTTCAAGGTTTTGAGAGCCATGTTCAGTGGCTAAACTGCGCCATCTTAAATCCCTAAGGAGAGGCGCAGCATCCTTTTTCTGACCTATACCTTGCTGAATGCATTTTGGGATGTGCTTCTTTGGTTGTTTCTAAAAATGAGGTCTATTCTGTGAGGCATTTATACATCCTGTTTCCAAGGAATGCTTGGAAGGGTGATGACACCTCTCAGCCAGGACACACTGACTGTATAAAAACATAAATTGACATGCTCTGCAGAGAGGCCCTAAATGTGCATATTTCATGCAGACTTTAGGTTATACTTAGGGATTTTGTTTTGTTTTATTTAGCTAAGTACAGCTTTTCCTAGTAATATATATGGAAAGAGCTCTAAATGAAGAATTATTATATTTTTCTTTCTTTTGGATAAAGGAATTAGGTCATGGCCGTTTCTAATATGAATCTAATACTTTTAGCACACTAAAATTTATCTTGCAAATCCAACTACATTCTTCTGCACTTAAGTAAAATTACATTGGTCATTCTTGTACTACTGAATCTAATGTTGTGTTTCCAATATCTGACGTAAAAATGCAGGATGGCTAGAAATCTATGCAAAATCTATGGCCAAAACATCTTGATCTCATTGAATTTTTAAATTTTTAATTAATATATGTATTGCCTAATATATCAGACACTATGCCAGAATAATATGTATGTATAGGGCCTGAATATAAATATTGTTAAATACATTTTTATAAATACAGATTAAATATGTAACTGAAAATGTTCTCTTTGTAATACTGAGATACATAACACATAACTAGATACACTAAGAGTGAGAAATAATATATTTGGGATTTGTACTTACTAAAATAGGATACACCAACATGTAGTGGAAAAGGTCAAAAGTAAAAAGATCTGGGTTTGTAGTCTACTACTGAAGAGCAGTTTGGGCAAATGTCATAATCTCTCTAAACTTGTTTCCTTATTCATAAAATAGGAATGATGCTATTTTCAGAACTAGCTTTGCGTTAATTTGTTGTTACTATGGACAACAAATTAATTCAATCGTTAGTCCACTTTCAAATATTGAGAAAATGTACTTTTATTAAATTATACAGAATTACACAATTATTAAATATAATTAACCTTATCACATTAAGCTGAAAATGTATGTTCAAATAGTTAATCATCAGGCCAACAGCAACTCTGAACAGAAAATGGTGTGGGCAGCATATGACTGTTGGGGGAATCCTGCAACCTATTTGAAATTCAAGTGCAAAGACCAAAAGTGCTGAATGGCTTTCCTCTCCTATGACTCTCAGAAAGATAAAATTAATGGGTATTTTAACAGTATTGAGGCAAACCAAAGTAACATTTAGGCAGCAGCTTCTCAGATGTATGACTGCAGCCAGGGCCAGAACATTCACTAAGGTTACTGTTATCTGGAAAGTAAAATCCAGAGATTTTCTACTTTTACCAGGTATCACCCTGAATAGAAGAATTAAATCTTTTATCTATGAGAGCAGGGGAATGCAAACAAACAGAAACAAAGAAAATGTCATTTTCCAAGGAGAGTTGTTTTCTAGTTGTCAGTGTAGATAAATTAAAAAAAAAAAAACAACATTAATTTTAAATATTTTTTTTTAAAAAAACATTAATTTTAAAGTAATCTCTTTGATGTAAACATAGAATATGAAATAATTAATATCAAATACACTACAAAGTCATTTCAGGAAAATAGCTACCTGTTAATTTTGCTCATTATTTCAATAAATACCATTATATAACTCTTGTATATTATTATTTTTAAAAGTAACAATATTAAATGGTTAAAAAGTTATGTTAATATTTACCTTTTGTGGAAGAGTTATATTTTTCTTGTTCTTCAATGAATTAAATGCACATAATGATGGAAACAAAAGAAAGAAATCAGCAAATTTATAGTTAGACATGGAAATGTAAATTAACACAATGGCATGAATAATTAAAATGCATAACATATAATGTGACATGATAAATTGCAATGAAAAACCATGAGTTCCCAAATATGGTACTAAAATTAATCAAAGAAAGAATGAATACAGCAATTTAAAGATTTAAAATGAAACAAAAACATTGGGAAATTAGTATGTTTGGCATTTGAAAAATATATTCTGTATTATTTTTTCTTTCCTTTTAAGAGCTGTATAAAATTTCAGTACCAATTTTATTAAAACATCTCAAATCCATTGTGATTTTTGTTGGAAAAGTATTTAAAAGCATACTTAATTTTCATAACAAAAATTTTTATCATTTCAAAAATGAAAGTTCATATGATAAAGTCTCATATGATAAAATGAAATTTATTTTTTTATCTGATAAATAAAAAATGAACTCCATTTTTACACTTTCTTTGCACCATGGAAACTATTCCATAACACTTTCCACATGAAAGAAAATTCTAATTTAAGTAATCCTTTCTTTCTTCTCAAATTAATTACATTAAAATACACCAAAGTAAAATTAGTTGTTTTGTAGAGACTATACTTCTTAGACATTTTATAAGGCTTTATATCCACCTCTTCATTTTGTACTATTTACAGAGGACTAATGGCCTGTTTCTATATTCCTGAGGAGGAATATCACTGGAGTTTTAGGTAGGTGATATAATAATGGAAGATATAAAACGTAACTAACACATCATTTACTGTTAGTTTGTGAATGGTCTCTAAATACTTCTTTAACAGATCCAGTTGAGCACAAAAAAAGTTTCTGGTTGGTTTCAGAAATCCATTTTTATACAACCAAATAAGCTGTCTTCAGCCTTACTATACATAAGGGATATGCTGGGATATCGTGTTGAAATATAACCAGAAAAATGTTGTGGAAGTCTTTGCTTTCAATTATCACATACCATTAGAGTTACTTAAATTATAAGGCTACTTTTTCAAGTACTCTACCTCAAAAATCTGTATTGTGATCACCTCTTTGTTTTTCCCCTAAATCTACTTTAACATAATCAGGCTCTATGTAGCAAACAGGCTAGCATTCTAAATTTTTAAAATAAACTTTAAAACACCTTTTCAAAAATTGAGTAAACATGTCTTTTCATGTATGTTAGCCTTTAAGAGCTACTGCCTTTATGGTATAAATAGAGAGTAGTATATTTGATTTACAAAAAAAAAAAAACCCAAAAAACCAAAAAACATACTCTTGGTGAAACAGTCAAATTGTCCCGGCATACATTCCAAAATCAGTAATGTAGATAACTGTACCCAGAAACTGTGTATGAATAAATGTATGAATAAAATTATTTTATAAGTGCCTCAAGAAGGAGTATCAGTATCTAGTAATCTAAACCATTTGAAATATTTGTTCTTACCAATCAGCTGTTTATCAAATTATTTTCTAAACAGAAAACCACCCTTTGTTAAAAAAAAAAAAAATAATAAAGGGAAGGAAGTTAAGTGCAGTAGGGGCTTAATCAATTGTAATAGACTGTGGTCAGCATTAATCTTCATGGGAGATGGAACTAAAGTTTAACAAATAATATCAAAAGAATAAAATGACATAATTCTATAGCCTTAAGAATAACAATAAAATCAATCTTAAATAGAACATGCTAAATCTTATCTAACTCATACATCAAATCAAAATTTACTTTTATAAACATATTTTAGGACAAACAAAGCTGTCATGTGGACTGTTCATTTTGAAATAGAATCATAAAAAGATGACGGCAGACAGTATGATCATTTACCAAAAGTCCCAAAGCACATATTTATATCATTAAAAAACACCAGGTCTCTTTTATTTATAGGACATTTATATATATAAAATACACGCTTGTTGTCACATTTTTTAAAAGCTGTACGTATATAACTCTAAGGATCATATATTTCAGGAAACTCAAATAACCAAAATGTTTATTAGTGTATTTGTCATATTAAATATCAAAATAACTCCACCAATGTAGTCATTCCCTTCTTCCCACCTTAATTCAATCCTTACAAATTGATGATTTCTCTGAAAGACAACTGTGAATAGGAATATCATAAACAGTAACATTGATATTAACAATAGAACATGAGCTTTTTAAAAAAACCAAAATCCAATGTACAATATAACTGATTTTGTGGAAGCAATTCTTATTTATACAGAAATAATGAAATAATGTAACCACAATCTCACTATAGGAGAGTTATATGCAGTACCCTTATATGCTTTTGAACCCATAAAATATTTTATTTGCAACTGGAGGAAATGCAAAGAATTTTAGGAGCACACGAGTTTTAGAATATCAATCTTTAGTAAAATATGATCGGTAACACCGACTTTGTAACTAAACACCCACATTTGTAGTTCTTTCAGTTGTGCAACAGGAGCTCATGAATAGATACGTTAAATAAACACCAACTTTTGTTTTAAAAAATAAATTTTAAAACAATTTCATCTGGGTTATTGCCAGATTAATTATGAATAATTTTAAAATGTTCCCAGAGAGGAGAGGAAAAATGTTAAACATGTCAATTAATAATTCCAATGAATTAACTGCTATTTTAAAAAAGAAAGTCAGAGTTTCACAACGCATCATATTTTCATGGTTCACTAAATGAAAACCCTTTTAGCAACCCTGAAAACTAAAGCATGGAGCATCAATAGAATGTATTTTTAAAAATATAAACTCAAGAGTTTATCACACCAGTGTTACTCTATTAATAAGTTGATACCTTTAAAAATCTACACTAATTTTCCTATAATCAAGTATCCTGCATGGCAATCTATGCCACATCAGTCTTTGAAACAATGCATTTACCTTCTGAGATCTTTAACATTTCTGTGATACATTCAGTAAAGAACTTCAGTTAAGTGAGAAAAACAAATACCCCTGTACCCTCAATATAAAATGAAATGCAAGTTTTCCATCAGCAACAATAACACTGCTGAAAAAAATAATCAAAGTGTTAACCTTTCAGTTGTTTCACAGGGATGAAGGTTTTTAATAAATATCTTAAAAATGATTCTATTACATTTATATTACAATCCCAAAGTAGAAATTATTTTAGTAAATTGCTTACCAAATCCCTGATTTAAAATACGTGATTAAAAAATAATGATACAAATCATTTCACCTACTAAGATATGTGATAGCACTTTGGGTCACATGAAGAATACTACTTTAACCTAGTGTCTAAATCATCTAGCTCAGGTAGTTTAGAGAATTTAGTTTCTACTAAAATCAGACTGTATACATTCTCTCTCTCTCTCTCTCCTCCTTTGTTGCTCAGAAAATGAAGCAATAATATATGCATAAAATAAGAAAATCTTTAAGCAATATGAATTGCTGAAGACACTAAAACATGTGTTCTGTCATTTTTTTCATCATCAAACTTATATTAAAATATAGGCTACTGCTAATCAAGTTAAACGAAAAAAATAGTAAAGGATTCAGAATGATTAAGTTTAATTTTTAAAACATATTTTAAAGGTAAAATATTCTTTTAACACATAAAATGCCATATTGTACTGTGATTTTAAAATTTTATTTTCTTCCTTTGTCCCTTTGGAATAAGATGTTTCTAGGCCTCCATCCCTTCTGTTAAACGACCATCTAAAATTAATTCATCCAGCAAAACTCACTCAGCAAAAACTGTGTGCATGCCATGAACCACTGTCACTAGGTGTTGGGGATAAAGACTGTAAGAAAATTAAATTTTTAGGATTCAGCAAACTATATATAATCAAAATACTATTCATTTAATAAAAGGGGTATAAATAGAGGAGGTTCTCAAATCCAAGATTTTTGGACAATGATCTCTCTTTATCGGATACCTTGTTCTATACTGCCGCTTCTCACTGGCACTTGTGGGAGCTGTCTTCCCCTACGACTGCTGAACGATGTGTCTGCTGGAGGAGATTGTGTTGGACTTCTCTGTCGGTGCATTCTGCAGGCAAAAAGCAAAGTGGGCATGAAATAATGAAATTCCAACGTGGTCTGACAAAAATCTTTTCCTCCTTTCTGTTACTATTAAAATAGACATAACCCCCCTCACTGGGCCAATGGGAGCAGAATCAAACACTTTTTATGATATGTATAAATGGAATATTACAAAAAGGGGTTAAATGAGATAGGGCAATGTGCACCACACACAGTTCTACATAATGAATTCTTAAACTGAGCAGAATCCAATTCACTTCTTTTCATTAACTTTCTATTAAGTTGTTCTACCTGGGCAAGTTATTCAGTTTCGGCATTACTGAACCAAATATATCTAATTACAGCCTCTGGATCTTAACAATATGTATAAGCGAGGTAAGAAAGGCTGTTGCCTAAACTGCTACTCTTAAGTTGATCTAGACTATAGAATTATTTATAACTGATAAGAATTCTAGCTGCAGACTTTTATAAATTACCACTCACTTGTACTTTATTTCTAAATAGGAACAAATTTGAAAGATACTTAAAATAATCCTGGACACATGTTATGAAATACACTGGTGCTAGCATTAAAATTACAAATAAAAATTTGAGAAGTGTGCAGATGTATTATTACTGCCCAGGATTATGCGGACTTCCATCTGTTGGCATTTAAACACTTTTCAAACTAAAGAACTTTAACACATTCTAACACTTTAATGAACACATATAAAAGATTCTTAAAATTTCCTCTTATGCTTTCTAAAGTAAGCACACATTTAATTCCAGGTAATTTATCATAAAAATTTCACATAATTAAAAAAATTATATATGAATATGCCACAAACAGATGAAAGGACATAACACAGCCAAATTTAATTTTCAATGAGAGCTAATTGGCAGAAACTATAGAATACCACCAGCACAGTGAAGATAGATGCAAGTAAAAGAGGATGTGGGAGAGATTTAAGTGTCACAAAGAAAGGATTAAAAGTTATGGTGTCAAAATGAGTGAAAGCTTCGAGTGCTCAGGAAGGTACAACACCACACCAACACCCGGAGGCAGGACATGAATGCTGAGGGGGACACTGAATAGCGACCTTGTCAGAAGCGGAGAAGGTGGCGCCGACCCTCCAGGGACAAGGTGGTGCATAGAACACAGTGTTCTGACACTAGAGTGCTCACTCGACCTTGAGCGAGCAGGATGTTTTCCCCTAATGACTGGCTGATCAGTTGCTCTTGGGGCTGCGTGTCCCCTTCTAGAAAGACATGTTGGGAGAACCCTAAAACATTAGGGCCAAAAAAGATCTTCAGTCAGCAGGTTCACATTAACTTTGATACCAACACATTTGTCCAAGGAAAACCTGGTTACTCATACATGACAGTAATTTCAAAGAAGAGAACCCATCACGCAATTATTGAAATGGAATTCAAATCAAACTGACAAGTTATTATTGCAAATGTGAATGCCATGTGGTTTTAAAAGGCTAATTGGTGTTGCTCTAACGTAATAAACCTCTTGTATGTTCCACCAAGGGCAGAGATTCCTGTCTCTGTTTTTTTGCTTGCTTTTTGTTTTGTTTTTGTTTTGTTTTGTTTTATAGAGCTCTATCACGAGTGCCTACAACATAGCTGCATAGAGAGCAAGAGCTCAATAAAGGTATGTTGCTTGAATGGGTGACTGTAATTAGGATGATGAATACAGGGAAGCTTCAAGTGCTTGCCTTCAAGAAGAAATATTGTAGGCCTCTATGTTTTTACAATGTTCATAATTTTACTCTAATAAGCAAGACTATGCCAAAAACAACAGAAGAAGGCTGCCTTTTGAGGTTAATCTAAGTAGACAAAAAAATTAAAACAATATAAGATGGAGAATGCTTCATTAATTATACATCTGATTAAATATAAATGGCTTAAATATGGATAAAAACATGTTCTCTCAGATATAACAATATCTGAAAATGTATGTATCCATATTTTGACGATTATATTACTATGGTGTTTAAAATTATTGTAAAGCCAATTAATGAATTAAAAATTAAAAAACGATGTTTATATATACGTACTTATTTTTATAAAGGCATGCTTTGGCCTTTTTCATTGATTTTGGTATATATTTTAAACAAAATGCATGATTAAAATACCTAGCATGTATTATTTTGACAGAAATAAAATGATACCTTATCCCTTTTAAAGCAATACTGTAAAATTCACTTAGTGACTAAAAATGTGTGAGAACAAAGAATACATATTTATTACCAAAAGCACATAAAGCAGTGTCATTCAACTTCTATTCAGATTGGCAATTTTTCTTTTTCTTTTAAGTAAAATTATTTTAAAAGCTATAATGATTTTGATTCTGAGTATTTATTCATTTAAGAACAACAAAACGGGAAAAAGTCAGGTTGAAGATAACAAAAAGATGTTCAGCTTAGATTTTTAATAAAAGTGTATTTTACTTTCTTGAGCTATCAATTAGTGCTTTATCACACTATAGTTCAAACCCTGAAACCTGGGCTGTTTCCTCAATTTCCAAATTAAAATAAAAAGTAACTCATAGTGTTCTATATATTAAAACTGTTTATTCTAAATTGACTATCGACATTAACTCAACTATATAGAATTAATTTCTATGGGATAGAGTACATCATCAAGTCCTTTCCAGCGATAAGAGTTTTATCTATTACTCTTTGAAAGCCATTATCATGACAATAAACTTCAATCCTTGTTCAAGATACACTTTCTAAACGTGGCTTGCAAATGGAATTACACAGTTTTCACCTTATTACTGAGAAATGTCATGGATATTACAATTTCACTTAAATCTTGCTCCATTCCTTAAAGCAATTCACAAGCACTAAAAGAAAAACTCAAATGTGACTTGAAATGTAAATAATTTAGGTGAACTTGCTGTGACACCAAACTAAATGGCAAAAGTATAAAAAGCAATTTCAGGAGCAAATAAATGGCTTCCTGGGTGAATATTCACAGCTCAACCACATATAGTGTTCCATCTCCTGAACCACAAGGTTTGCAGTGTCTGAAAACAGCCTGTAATGTTTGACGTTAATCGTTTAGCACAAGATATGCTTTTTTCTTTGACATGAAAAGTCCCTCAATAATGAAAGAGTTCCTGCCCCCAGCCACTCTGTAACAAGCATGAGATCACAGACCAAAAGAGAAGCACAGAAAGCCACTTTGCCAGAGGAAGAAAGGAATGTGGTAGCAATGATGAATTATGAAGGGGAAGCTGGGGAGAGGAAAAATGCAGAGCTTGGAGAGAGAAGAGCAAGGTTTTGCAGAGGAGAGATAATAGAACCAAGTATAGTTTGTTTTTAGGCAAGAGGAAAGGACAATTAATCAAGAAATTCTGAGGCACAGGGTGTAAAGTTGAAAGAATCCAGGCTGTTGTGCCCTGATCTTTTCAGTGAAATGGGGTGTGCTAAGAATGTAAGGATGTTAAGAAGAATGACAGAGATTTAGAACAACCTGTTAGAGAATGAAACAGGGAGTGTAGGATGGATAAATAACATAACAGTAACAGCTGTTCCTTACTGAGGATCAATATAGGGTCATCTATTCATGACAGGAACTGAAAGTGTTTGCGTGCATATGCAGGCACGCTGCATGTATTCATGCATACATGTATCTATATGTGTACACACACAAGTATATACCTATGTACCTTTTTGTATTCTCACACACTAGGAAGTGTTATTATTACTATTTTATTTTATTTTATGACTGAGGGTCATAGAGTGACCTGGAGAAAGAGAAACAGCTAAAATGTGGTAGAGGCAGGATCCACACAGGTCTGTCCAGCTCCAATGCTTGCTCTCTTTTCTGTCTAGTGAGATAGGATTGTTTGCGTATCATGAGAAAAAAATGGTAATTTCACATCTCAGGATGTACCATGAATCTTATAACACAAATCATATGTCCAAGTATCAAATTATTTGGCAGGACTTAACCGAACTGTGTTTGAGAGTTTGTGGAATCAAAATATATGGACAATGGTATTTAACAACTACCACTCTAATATGTATATCTGTATCTCTTCCTTTTTAAAAAATGAGGTTTGTGGCCGCATATGGTTGCTCACGCTTGTAATCCCAGCACTATGGGAGGCTGAGGCAGGTGGATTACCAGGTCAGGAGTTCAAGAGCAGCCTAACCAACATGGTGAAACCCTGTCTCTACTAAAAATACAAAAATTAGCTGGGCATGGTAGTGTGCACCTGTAATCCAGCTACTCAGAAGGCTGAGGCAGGAGAATCACTTGCACCTGGGAGGCAGAAGTTGCAGTGAGCCAAGATCACGTCACTGCACTCCAGCCTGGGCAACAGAGCGAGACTCTCAAAAAAAAAAAAAAAGAGAGGTTTAATTCAAACTTATATATGCCTGACTCTAGTTCACCATCTCCAAATATGTATCTAAACATTTACCACTGAGTTCAATCCATGCCTACTCTCCTTCATCTAAGACTAGAGTTTTGATTTACACTTAAGTAAAACACACTTATCAATAAAAATTTGAATCTTTAGTCAGACATTTTTGTTGCTGCAAATGGACTTGCAGTAAATTGCTTCTACCAAAACCTAAAAAAAAAAAATATGGTTTTGTTTTTTGTTTTTGTTTTTAAACAACTTGTTAAAGGATGGACATGTATGTGGTATTTAAGGTCAAATTTTCAAAGTGGTTCCTACTGTGCTGGTCCCTTACAGGCCTGCACAGGCTCTTTTGCAAGAACACACCATAAAATGCCTATGTAAGCAATTCTAAATAGTAGTCCCAATAAAGAAATGAAGCATCCCCCAGTTAGAATGTAGAGTGTAGTTTCCACAAGAAGAGAAGTCACTAGAATGGAATGCAGAAATGATGGGCAGCAGTTCTCATGGGTGAATTCACATGAACATGAAAAGCTAGACTTTTATCAAGAAGCTTCCCAAGAAAATATGATGCTTAAGTGGCTTGGCACAAAAGATATAAATCAGTTCTACTTGTCTCCTAACAACAACTGGTCATCATCTCTTTCGAAATACATTCTTACAAGGCTATCTGTCATGAGGTTACGTTTGTTGAGGGCAATAAAAGGCCTCTAAAATTATGATCATTAAACAGCAAATTTTGCCAGAAACCAATGCAAAACTGTGTAGTATGACTCCTTTTGGGAAGTTATCAACTCTCAAAGGCCAGGAGTCAGTGTCCAAAGCATTTATACTGTGTCTTCGGTTCACGTGTAGCTAGATGTAAATTCAAGGTATCTTCTTGATAGCTCTTATTCATAGGTAACATAAATTAGAAAACCCAGGACAGTTCTTCTTTTGTAACTTGCTATTCAACAATTCACACAGAAACTAGGCATGTAGCTTACACTCTAATAAAAATCAATGAAAAGCTTTAATTATAATCAAGCACACCTAAAAGGTTACAGCTTTCTACTTTAAACTATAAGCAAAAGAAAGGCAAGAGTATTAGGAATATAATTCGTAAGTGCCATACATTTGAAAATGAAAGTCTATCAAATCCTTGCTATTCTGATTGGAGGATTAGTGTTTATTCACAGATTACTTTCAGAGTTGCAAAGGCAGATGCCTCAATATCACTAATCTGGAGTTAAGCACCTCCAGTTGACTCTGACATCATCTCATTTTCTAAAATAGTATACTATTGCCAAAAAACTTGTTCACTGATATATCCTTAATATATAACTACACACAGTAGTCACTCAACTAGCAATTTTTTTTTTTTTTTTTGAGACGAAGTTTTGCTCTTGTTGCCCAGGCTGGAATGCAATGATGCAATCTCAGCTCACCACAACCTCCGCCTCCCAGGTTCAAGCGATTCTCCTGCCTCAGCCTCCTGAGTAGCTGCGATTACAGGCATGCACCACGATGTCCAGCTACTTTTGTATTTTTAGTAGAGATGGGGTTTCTCCAGGTTGGTCTCAAACTCCCAACCTCAGGTGATTTGTCTGCCTTGGCCTCCCAAAGTGCTGGGATTACAGGTGTGAGCTACCACGCCCAGCTTCAACTAGTATTTTAAAAAAATGAATGAAAGAATACTGAATAGAATTAAAAGAACACAACTTCAAGGAAAAGGTTTAGTCATATCAAAATAATTGAAATTCTGTAAAGGGGGCTGAAAATGATGGTTGAAGACTGAAAATTTATCTAAGAAATCATAGTTATTTACAATGATGGTAAAGAAATTGCAGTTAATTGAGCTGGGATTAAAGAATGTGAAAATACAAACATTGGTTCATCAAAGGCTATCTATCTATCAATAGATCAATTTCCTTCCTCAAAGTCCAACTCCTTTTACTACTCAACACTTTTTGTGAGTCCCCTTGTATCCTTACTCCATTGTGAATCAAGTTCCCTAAATAGTCATACCCCCACGGACCACTGTCCAGAAGTATATTTCATCTCCCTTTTACCTACCATATCCGTTGATATGTCTCACACCTACTCATTTTTCAGATCTCAACTCAGTGTTAATATCCTCAGGAAAGCTTTTCTTTTTTGCTACTTGTTATTTTATTACTTGAACTTAGCACATAGTTGGTACATATCTGTTAAATGAATGAATCACTGAATTGTACAAATTCTATCTCTACTAGGCCTATTAGGATAGCCTGGCTGATGCCTTGCATCTACCCCTAGGTCCTTTGGTCCACCTTCCAAAAATCAAAGTGATTTATAATTCGGGAACTCAAAACAGATCCTCTGCCTCCCATGTTTAAAGTACACCTGTGGCTCACAGATCAATAAAGAAGTTGAAATTCTTTAGCATGGTATTAACATGGCATAGTGATGTCACTCATTTAACCTCTCAGAATTTCTCTGATTTTATTTTCAGGCCTCTTTTTCTATCCACTGAATCCTGTTCTCCATCCCAAAACTGGTACCATTTCCCCAAACTCAAGAAAATATTTCCAATCTCAGTGTTTTCTCACGTTGTCTCCTCTTAGAATACTCCACTCTTCACACATACTTTTATGTATCTGGATTTAGCTCAAGGGACATCTGTTTATGAAGCATTTCCTAATTACATTCTTACCCCACACCTTTCCTTATGTTCATACTGTACCTGTGCATACCTCTATAATGAAAGCTGTGATACTTGAATACACTCATTTATTTACATCTGTGTCCCTTTACATGCTCTCAATCATTGTTGGATAAATGAATGGGTGAATGAATATATGTTAGTTGCAATTCTTAGATCTTTTTACACTATGTTAACAACAAAAAGTGTCAATATGTTGTACCTAAAAATACTTAAAACCTTTGTGGAATTGGACAAATTGCAAACAAAAGGTTAGCAATCCCTTATAATTTTTACACTAACTCAATGTATATCCTTGGTTATAATATACCAGTAGAATATTAGAATATACATTTGTAGAAAAGTGATTTTTTTAAAAGATGGCATTATTTAGATAAATAAGACAGTCAATAATTTGCATATTCCAGGCACTACATTCATTGGTAACATTTAAAATGATATCAGAAACAAAATATTAATGTTCTAATATGTATATAGGAATGAGTATGGATTTAATCCTTATTAGTAATCAGAATGATCACTAAGAGAAATACATAATTATTTTTTGAACCCTAAGATTTAAGAAATGCCTTGAAATTATCCTTCTCTTCTTCAATGAGATCATTTCCATTTAGGAGTAGGTTTAGTTATATGAATGCCTTTAAACATCACAATTTGTGTTTAAGAACTGATCATGTAAAATGAGAGTGACAGCACCCCTAAATATACTCATAAAATGGAAGATGTCAGCACACCACAACACCAAGCCTACCTTTCTGCATCAGAGGCAGTGCCTTTCCTAGTCTGTTTTTGGATGCTAGATCTTTCAGACTTTCTGGAGTGCCTGTGGAATGAAATGTTAAACACAAAATATATGATGAATAAAGCTACATTAACATCATACAATGATAAACGCAACAGACACGAAAAATGGCAACTATATTACCTAAATGATTTTGTCAGTCAGTACTTTTCAAAAATAAATAAACGAATGAATGATGAATGAATAAATAAAATGAAAACCAGAATTGGTGCCAAGTGGAAGACACAAGTTGCCCAACAGAAGATGTGAGAAGCTGACATTTCATTAGTCTAGACAAGTATGTCTACAATATGAACTCCTACTGAGCAACTCAGCCTCTGCCGATGACCAAACAAATACAATGGTGAAACGTAATAATGATAAATGTGATGATGGTAATAGTTTAGGTGCTGAAAGGCTTCAAAGGGGTGAAATGCCCTCCACTTTCACAAGTTGAAACTTGGTGCTACAAAGATTTTTTCGTTCTGTTCCCCACAAATTGTGAAGAAAAGAGAAGAAAAATGCTATAGTTAAAGACGTTTTACATAAATGAAAGTATTTATATAAACTATTAAAATCATTAAAAAATTTTTCATAAAGATGCTTGTATAAATTATATAGTATTTTTAAAAGCACATAGCATTTTAATCACATTACAAACCACAGTCCCCAGTTTATTCTACTGTTTAAAAGTACATATGTACACTGAACATTTGAAATGCATTTTTCCTACAGAAATAATTTTTCTATAAAAAGTTTGCTTCTCCATGGCAGCTTACGTATGTCTAATTAGCCTAAAATGTCTGACGTACCATATATTTGAAATAAGCAATGTAAAATATTGTGGTCAAGAAGCTCACACTTATTACACAAAAAGAGTGAAACCCTAAGAATGTGTATCTAATGTTATTATCTACAAATTAAGCTTATTTTTCTTTACTGATAATCCCTTTCCCCCAACAATGTTGAGACAAGTATCTGTCTTTACTTATTAATGTGTGACATCCTAATTAAGTATCTAGTATATACCAAGTTCTGCTAGGCACTAGGAACACATATCAAGGTACAAGCCTGTGACTGCTCATCTCTCCCAATCCCTTCCACTTTCGCCAGAAATTGTGTTCACACTCTCTTGCCCCTTCAATTCAGCGTTTCCGCTGTGTGTTTTCAGACTCATGTTAATCTGACATCCCACTTCTAAGATAAAAAAGGAAGAAATAGAGGAAGGAGACATCATATTCCCTTACTAGTTGGAAAAGAGGGTACTCAATATATTGAGGGATAACTATGGCAGGCACTGAGGGGGGGGTATGAACGTATTAAACTCCATGAAAATCCTTTAAGAATGTGTCATTTCCATTTTGTAGATGAAGAAATAGGCTTAGGGAAAGGCTACTCAGTTACAAAGTAGCAAAGCTAGGATTAAAATCTAAGTCTATCTGGCTCCTAAGCTGTTTCTGTTATATACTATACAGCAAAGAGAGTGGAAGAGATAGATTCTGACACACACCTTATGGGTGTATCTTTGTTCTGGAATGAAGAAATGAAACCATGAAATCAGGTGCCAGGAAATCACTAACAGATGACTCTCTCTCTCTGACATTAAGGTTCTTATTTACCTGATTGCTTCTATGGTCAGGAGAGGGGATCATGGGTGCTAGGCGGGCAGAGACTTCATGACTGATTTCATGGCTGAAATCAATGGGAGATGTTGTTGGGAATGGAATCTTGTTCCTGAAGCACAGGGAAGAAGGCATAAGCATAGTGGGAGGATGAGAAGTAAGGGGAGAAGAGAGGATTGGTAATTAGATCTGTAGGCTCAGGAGGTATTGGAGCTCGAAATAAAAATATAGTTATGGGAAATTTACGCTTGGTCCCCACAGTGCTTGGGCAACTGACTGGAAGATCAAATGCTCCTTTTCTCATCTTCAACACAAGTAGAGCAGATGAGAGCGGACAGATTCAGGAAGACCCACAAAACTCACTGTCGTTAAGATTTCCAATCATTCATTCAATCATCCAACAAACACTTGTGCATGTATATGTACTAGGCACTGTTATAGGTGGTTGGAATATGTCTGTGGAAAAAAAACACAATTATCTCTACCTTCAAGAAATGTACATTTTGTTGATACAAGACAAAAAATAAACAACAAAAAGTAGCTCAAATAAGTACATTATATAGTATGGGAAAAGGTGATACATGCCAACAACAAAAGTAAACCAGGGTAAGAAGGTGGGAGTTTAGGGGCAGGGGCAGATTGCAATTTTAAGTAGGGTGGTTGGAAAGGACTTATTGAAATGGTGACATTTTGGCAAAGACGTAAAGTGAAGGAGATAGCCATGTATATTGTTAGAGAAAAAGTATCTCAGGAAAAGGGAAGAAATAATAAGAAATAATAAGGAGGCAGGGGTCAAGAGAGGTGATTCAGATGAAAAATTTTATAGGAGAAGACAGAGAAATCGTGTAGAATCTGGTGGGCCCTTAATAAGACTTCTGCACAATCAAAGGGTTATAGGCATCTTTTTGAAATAGCCTGCTTTTCTTCTGATCCCTGGCAACTTCTATTAATTTCTGGACCCAATTGATATTTCATTTCCTCTGTGAAACTTTCAAACTCCTTCTCCTCTTTTCATCTCCTAAAATGTAATGGATTCATATATTAGATCATCACAGTAATCAATGATTGTTAAAACATTGATGATGATATTACTAATATATAACATTTACTGAGAGCTTTCTCTGTGCTAGCATGTCCACTTTATCTGCATTATCTTATACCTTCTTTCCAATTCAGAAGTAGGTACTACTCTTTTATTCTTTTTAGGAATAAGCAAATTGAGAGTTAGAGATTACTTTGTTCTAGCTTACATGGTCATTCAACATCTAGCCAGGAAGTGAACTGAATGTCCATAATCTGAACAGCAGTAATCATGTTGTATCTCTGGCATAAGTGGCCAAAATAATTAATTCTAGAGTCAGATTGGGTGTAATCTCAGCTCTGTTTCTGGCTAGTCAGGCGATTTTGGTGAAGTTACTTAATGTCTCCATGCTTTAGTTTTCTTTTACCTAAAGAGTGGCCATAATACCACTACCACTGCACAGATTTTGCTAATTTTAAATATTTCAGTAGTACTTAGTATTGTAGTATTTGTAGTTTTTGTAGTATTACATAGAATTAGAATTGACTGTTTTTTGCATTACTTGGAATTAGCAAGTGGTGCTATTAAAATATTGCTTTAAATATTTGTTTTTTGAAGGCAAAGACTTTTCTTACTCATCTATAAAAATATAAAACTCAGAGCCAGTGCTCTATAACTGGATAACAAATATTCATGCAAAGGCTCATAATCTAACTTTTTAATTTTTGTTTTCATTTTTAACCCTCTTATTGAGGATGCCCCTTTTTTCTCTTCAAATATCAATGAAATTTACTTTAATTAAAGATTCTCCTAAAGATAACTACAAAGGATATGTCTTTACAATTCTTCTAACCCCTTAAAAGAATATGCAAATTGAGTTAAAATGATATGCACTTAATTGCAATAATTTCCTGCAAAGGAGAAGAGAATAAAATAGAAAATTCTAACGTTATTTTCTATTTTCAATCCTAAATTATAGCCAAAATATTGTATATTTTAACACAGCCATTTCTTAGAATAAATTGGATTGAGATATGTAAAATAGGAAAAGTTAGAACAATCCATAGGAATTTTATAGACATTAAAATCCTATAGACATTAAAATTCCACTATCCCATGTATAACTAGTTAAGTTTAGAGACGAGGAAAGTTAGTCCATAAAAGTTTAAGTGTCTTATCCAAGCTATGACAGACCTTAATAAGTTGATGAGGATAACACCATCACACCCCTAAGTGCTTAAGTTATCTGCTGACTCTGCCACATGTTCACTTTGAATGATTAGATGTTTACCTGAGAGATCCCTGGGCACGAGTGAACAAGACAAGACTGTTTCAGTGTTTTCATTATGTTTATAGTCATTAGACATTTTTTTAAGTCTAAACATGCTTTTTTGTTCTGGTATAAGTTTTTTATCTTTACAGTATTATTCATAAAGAATATTTACTTGGTTTACACAGGCAAGAATCAGAAATCTTGAGTTTTTCTCCCTTTATTCACAACTGAATTGTCATGTAATTTTTGGCCTTATGCTTTCTAGGTCACAGTGTACTAAAGAAATTCTTTTAAAGCTATAAAGGTACATTCAAATGTGAGGTACAGAGCAATTATTTTATTATTAAATCAAAGCAAGAGTAAAAATCAGAAAATGGGATGTTTCTACTTAAACCTCAATTCTTTTGAAGTTCCATTTTCAGTGATTATTTCCTCTCTATTAATTTAGTGTGAAGATTTATAAAATGAACTGATGAAAAGCAGAGATAATTGTTAAAAATTTATGTGTTTTCTTTTCCTTTTCAATATCTAATTTCAGTTAGGGTAACTCCCTAAAGACATTGGTAAATAAAGCTTTTCTGAAGGCATTAAAATTTTATTAAATGACAAAATTAATACTAAAATGTTATTAAAGGACAAAATTAACATTATGTAGTAGACTTTTCTTTTGCTTTGGAAATACTGTAGCAAAAGTCTACTACATAATGTTTTCATTTAATTAGAGCTAACACTTGTATCATAAGAATATATCTGTCTATATTTTGGCTACTTAGATGGCTTATACTGTCTTAATGTGCAATGCAAATTTCTATCACCCTATTTACTCATTAAGTTTGGGAAGGAAAAATTAAATTGGAATAGAATCAACCTAAATAAGAGATGTTCCTATGCAGTGAAGATGGATGCATGCAATTAAGATACATTTACCTTCTTGTATATTATTGATATTTATGTATATGACTGTAGCTATTAAATAGACTCACCATATTTTAGTTTATGGATACACTTTGTTCATTCATTCAAAGAGTATTTTTGAAAAGCACAGATAATAAAGGATGTTATAGATCAAAAAGAAATAAGGTAACATACTGAATTTATTTATAAGTGGTTCTACACCAACTCTGAAAATATGTGGCAACTGCCATGAATCCTGGAAGTGAAAAAGTTTGTGACTTGTTTGTCCCAGAATATTTTCAAAGGAGGAATAAGATTAATTCATTTTAAATCAAAAGAAACCACTTGACACTTTTGGTTGAGGATTCTTATAGACAAGTAGCTGCTACCAACTGATAGGCATAGGAAACCACACAAATTTGGTTATCTGCAAAAGAAATTAGAGCCACTTTAGCAGAACAACTCAGAAATTAAATATAGTGGGATGCTTTACTTAACTGAAAAATTTAAAGTTCTGGAAATAAGATTATTTTACCAAATATTTTTGGTATTTGAGTTAAGCACTACTAAATTGTACCCTTAAAAATCATATATACATATATATGTGTGTATATACATACATGTGTGTATATATACGGCTGACTACTTAGATGGCTTATACTGTCTTAATGTGCTATACACACACACACATATATATACACACACACACGTATATATACCATTCTCAATCAAAATGTTGAAGATAGTAACTCCAGTAATTTGTTAAAGCCAGTGACATGTTAAAATATACCTCAAAATGGACCCAATGAAAATATTGCATTTTCTTGAATAAAACATTTACCAAAATAGTTTAGAGTTTTATTCAATAATAACTTACACTGGCCTTTCATTCTTAAAGATGACCGATTAAACTGTAAGCACTAAACTCAGAACTCTGATGCTTCAGGGCCATATTAAAATATATTTTTTCTAAATGGCTACTGACAAATTTTGGTTAATTTCAAGCTACAACTCAATCTAAGTTTAATTAAAACTCATACAATTACATATATACAGATTCATTAGTATTTTCATGTATTAAAATAATGTTATTTATAAGGAGATGCTTTGTTATTGGAATGATTTTTTTTAAGGGTCAACAGTTTTAGAAATAAAACTACAAGAAAATTTTCACTATAATTTTAAAATCAGAAATATGCCCTGGGATTCCAAATTTATGTACTTTTTCTTCATCAATGTTTTAAATTTCCTCAATTTCTAGAAAATATTCTTAGATAAACCTATCTTCATGTTAATTCCAAATAAATCTATGGTATCACTTGAGATAAAACTGAGAATGCTTACTACTAAAATTAAATTATGGAGAAATAGTTCACTAAACATTATGTGTTTGTGTACAAATATATGCTGTGGGAAACAAGAGGGCAACTAAATACTTTTCAGTTTATTTGAATGTACTGGAGAACTCTCTTAAGGAATAATTTACGTTCTGCATTACAATGTTATTTTCAAAATAATCAACTACGGCCCTGATAGAAGATATCCAAAACTGAATTGTATAAATTATTATTAACTTTAGAATATTTTCCTGGCTACCAGTGTCCAATGATAGAAGTCACCTAATGCCTAAATTCTTATGAACATTCACTATATCCAAATCTCATGCCATATTTACTTCATTTAGAAATTGGCAGAAACTTCTGAATGAGTAAAATCAGAGCTGATGAGAAATGAAATGCCAGTGTTCATTATGATTTGTCAAGTGGTTGACCTGGTAACCTATGAATGTAACATTAGTTGACATAATTTATCTCTCATTTTATAAGTACATATTTATCTTATATTTTAATACAATTGTAATAATTTTCTATTCTTTACAGAAATAAATAATAGTATCAAGAGATATAAAACGTATTTATTTTGGTTGAACATAGGACTTATCTATAAATATGTCATCATAAAAAAGCAAAATATGTACTCAAAATTATGTATTTAGTAAGAATTTATTTTAATAATCTTATCTAAAAGGATCATTTCTGTTCCCAAAATCTATTCTTATAGTTATATATACAATCTAGACAATCAAATGGAATAATTCATATGCCAGTAAATTCAGCTAATAACATCTCATGTATGTAAGAACTAAAAGTATTATTTGAATTTCCATTTTGCTTAATCAATGCCCAGATAAACTTACATTTGTATTCATTACAAAGATCATCATGTTTAATTTTCCTATACTCAGTCAATACAGAAGATGAAATCTACTATTTTATTTGTTTTGGAATACACACAAAGGTTTTCTAGAATTATCTTTTCTTTTTTTATTTTCTTGGGGATGAGAGGCAGACAGGGTCTCACTCTGTTGCCCAGGCTGGAATGCAGTGGTATGACCATGGCTCACTACAACCTTGACCTCCTGGGCTCACAGATTGTGTGCCCACCTCACCCTCCTGAGTAGCTGGGACTACAGGCATGTGCCACCACACCCAGCTAATTCTGAAACTGTTTGCAGAGGTGCTGTCTTACTATGGTGCCCAGGCTGGTCTCAAACTCCTGGGTTCAAGTAATCCTCCCCACTTAGCCTTGGCATCTCAAAGTGCTGGGATTACAGGTGTGAGCTACCATGCCTGGCACAGAATTATCTTTTCTAAAAGAAAATTCTAAGTTCCATGATGGCCAGGACTTTGTCTGTCTTAATCACTGTTGTGACCTAGTCATTAGAATAGGGTGCATAGTAGGGGTACAGTAAGTATTTATTGAATAAATGAGTAGCAATATAGATATAAATTTTTATTTAATTTGCACAATTATTTCATATTCTTTTTTGAGAAGACTCTACATTTGTAACACTTTTTAGATTTGTTACTAGTTTTTCTAGTCCCAGAATTTCTATCCTAGAAATCAGACAGTAGCAGAAAGAATTACATTTAATTTCCAAATATGTAAGTATAAATCACATTGAGGCAAGTATCTTAGAGATTAAAAGATGCTAAAACTTTCCTGAAACCTTCATAAAATATCAGTTTGTAGTATTTTCCAATATCCGTAAAACAACCTTAATTTTTTTCTTGATGACAATGTTTCCTTTTTCTTTCAAGCTAAAATCCTGAGGATATCTTGATTGTTTACAAACACAGAAAATAAATTGTATCGCGCTTAACTAGGGCTTAAATTACTCTGCTATACATACAGATACTAAAAAAAATCTGTATGTTTACATGACTAGTTGTGCTGCTTCTGAGATACCACATCTACTTATCTGCTGAATAAATATTACCAATGTGTTGGCTGAATTTCTGCTTGAACCAGAAGAGAAGCATCTCAAACACCCAAAAACCTTTGTGACCAGTCAGGAAAACACATTTAAAGATAAAGCCTATAAACACCATAAAATAGGAAAACTGGGTCAACTTCAAACTGAGAAGAACAAAGTAATGGAAAATATATGTTGTGGCACTTCTGACATATCAGCATAAAGTGGATTCAAAGCACTGATGCTATTTTTAAAAACCTACCTTGTGTACTGACGCCTTAGCCCTGGACAATATTGTGTTTAACAATACAATATTTATAAAATATATAAAAACCAGGTATTTTACTTTATAAAACAGACATTTCTTAATATAATCAAAGCCTAAACCTCATTGTTAATGAGTGTACACAGCAGCAAAACAAGACAACTGAGATAAAACCATCAACCAATATAACAAACAATAGGCTCTGTGACAGATTTTAGTATAATCTAAAGCACCTGAGAATTTTTATTTACTTGTCAACAAAAACAGTATTTAAATTTGTTTCCAGAAATTCAAAACACAATCAAATGCTCTTCAAAACAGAACATTCTTTCAATGGATCCTGACTTCACTGTGTTTAAACTCTGCCATTTGTATGCTATCCTCATTTCAGTAAATATTCTAAGGTGCTTTACTAGAGTTGGCTACATCCAACATATCTGGCTCTGGCTTCTGGAATAAAGCACATCCCATTCAACATTTCTCTTGGTTATCCTTCAGTTGGTGGCCTATAAGCTTCTAGAAGCCACTTGTCTGTGAGGAGGAGTTGACTAGTACCTGTCATTCTCCGGAGACGCATGCTGGATTTGAATCCTGGGACTAGGAGGTCGTCTCCTATCTAGGGAGGGGGACCATCTACCCCTGTTTGCCCAGTGAACAAGACAGGAAAAAACAGGACATTTAGTAACTCCTAAAATAAAAGAATACATGGAACAACAGGACTGGAAAAGCACCCCATAAAGGCAAAGTGTAGATTCTTTGCTCCATAATTTAATTTTCACTTTTATAAGCCTTAGAAAGATAAGTTACAATACTTTAAGAACATTAAAACCTATAATCTTACAAGTGAATAAAGAAACAATTTATTTAGGAGATGTTTGGAATCCGCCTAGTAAGTGTAGTTTTGTTCTTCCAAAATGTGCTTCTATGTGCATATTTAATCTATAAATAAATATATATATATATAAATGTAACTTTAAGTTTTTAAAGATGCATCTTCAGGAATCTGGCTTATGTTTGAATAAATAGGTTTAATAAGGTACCAATGATTTTGTGATACCAGGCCTTGAAATTACCGTGTAGAGTTGCAAAGGTGGGGATGTGTGAATTTAATACAAAGTAGGAACACAGTTAGGTAGAAGAAATAAAAATGTTATTTAGTGTTGAAACAGTGACATGAAGAAATAATTCATGGGAAAGCTACCAGTGAATTCTTAAATTTTCTTGTCAAAAACCACAGGGCTAATTACTGAACTTTAAAAGCTGTAAGTAAACGATACTGATAAACAAAAGCAAAGAACATAGATATATGAAATGATAAATTAGCATTAATTTTTTTTTTAGTTTCACTGGTTTTTATTTGCAAAAGTATGTCAATTAAATGGATGCTTTTTAGCTCAGCATTTACAATAATACTTTTCTTGTGATTAACAGTAAACCCAAGTTAGACAACTGGTTCATTCCTTTGTTAAGCTACCTTTAGATTCTGTCTGTGTACAGCCACAGATTTCAAACATCTAGTTAAAACTGAGGAAATAAGACACTGAATGGGTCAGAATTAATTTTTTTTATTTATTATATATGAAAATTCTAACAGGATATTTTTCTATAGATATTGGCTTTCTTGTATGAAAGAAGGAATAAGTGGATAGTCTTAAAAGACTCATTTAGGTATAAGACTTTATAACTCTCCAAAGGAGTTTAGTCCTAACATTTCAAAAAGAAAGTTTTCTTTTTGAAAACTTACCAGATACAACTTGGATATTTTAGACCATCCAGCCAAACATAGCAAAGGGTTTTTGTCACTCAGGATATGTGAGGTCATCAGATACTGATTCTGAAATCCTCTGGAAGCCTTTGTTTAATCAATCTTAAATAGACAAACTTGGCATGATTCAAGTCAGGCTTTGAAGAAGCCATGAAGCAAGTGAAGATACTGAATAGCAAATTTTGAGCAGAAGATAAAAATGTGTGGAATATACTCTTAAAGGTGGTAAATGTTTATAAAATAACATTTTGCATTAATTTTAAATTATTTAATTTTTTAAAATTATTTCAAGGATTGGTCAATCCAATCTGAATGTTTTAAAAAGTTTCTTTTCACTGTACTGGCTTTTGTTCTATAGATAAAATAAAGAAATATTTGTAAAATAATTGGAAAACAATTACAATGACAGCATTTTCTACATTAAAGTATATACTCCGTTGTGTTAAAACTTTTGGTGTTATTTGAAAACACAAATATAGACTTAGTATTTTTCCGTGAAGCAATAATATTAACTTGACAGAATTATGAATAACCTTGCTTCCTAGGGTAAAATTCCAGTCCTTGTGCTTATTTAAACATAAAAGTAAAGAAAAAGCAAGTAAAAATGGCTTAATTATGAAACATGCAGTGAAAGCTGTGAGGGAGAAAGATGTACATTTAGAAACAAGCAATTGTGAATGCAAGCGATTAAAAGGTAATTTTAAACAAATATTTGGCTTAATACATGTATATTTGTACACTTAAAGTCCTTCTGAATATGCTGATATGTAGTACCAACAGAATAAATCTGTTTGCTTTTTCCCACATACAGTGGATACAACAAGAGCAGGATCAATTTACATCCAAGTTTTCGTCCTAAGAACAGATGTCACTTGAGTTTTAATAACACATCTTTCTAACTTTTAAATATACTAGCATATTTTATATGCTTTCTATAATAGGTGCTGTTTCTATTTTTTTCCTATTATAAGGAATGACCAAGCTTAGAATCTTTCTCTCTCTTCCCAACTCTGGTTAATGAGAAATATACATAGCTTCAACTTTCATTTCTATTTTCATTTTACAAGCTAATATGGCAGGCTATGTTGGAGATTCTAATCATAAAGTTGAACTAAACCAGTTCTTTCTTGATTTGTATTTCCAAACCAGCCTACCTAAAAGTTCACTGCTTAGTTACTTTAGGAAATTATTAGTACTTTAGTATCAGATATTCTAAATTCATTAATTGAGGAACATCTATTTCTTGGGAGCCCACTCCTTTCACTGTGATCAGAAGAAAAGAAGAAAGATCACTCTGAAGGCTATAGGACTGAATAAACAGGCTGTGAACTCCCTGCAGAAGGAAATAGTGAGGCTTTTCTTTTTTTTTTTTTTTTTTTGACAATTGCATCCATTATGCATAGCACAGAATAAATATTTGTGAATATTTAAGTAAATAATGATATAAGGCTATTGGCTTGGGGGATAAGGAATAATGAGAACCTTAACCAAGAAATCAAGAGCGCTATTGATATAAAGGGATTGAGAATTGATAGGCCTCAGAAAGCAATTAAATGATACTTATGTTGGAGCTCTTCCCTCTCCCCCAGGCATTGATAAACTTTAAAACAAATGTATATGTGTGTTTAAATGTGCTATTAATACCTACACTTGCATACAGACACATCTTTTAATGGTGCATATGTCTTGGCAGAACATGGCTAAGAAGCTTAATTATCTAAGAAAGCCATTATACAAAAACGTAAATCATTAATTCCATAAATAGCACAAATTAAAAATATGAGGTATTTTAACATTAGAAACCAAATGAGATAACTGATTATACACATATATTTTTATTGTGTTTTCATTAATCATTTTAGTCCTTAAAATTTTCTATTTTAAACTAAATTTCACTTATAAATATGTACATACACACACACACACACACACATATATATATATATATATATATATTTTTTTTTTTTCCTTGAGATGGAATCTTGCTCTGTCACCCAGGCTGGAGTGCAGTGGCATGATCTCAGCTCACTTCAACCTCTGCTCCCTAGGTTCAAGTGATTCTCCTGCTTCACCCTTCCTAGTAGCTGGGATTACAGGCACATATTGCCATGCCCGGCTCCTTTCTGTATTTTTAGTAGAGACGGGGTTTCACCATGTTGGTCAGGCTGGTCTCAAACTCCTGACCTAGTGATTCGCCCGCCTCAGCCTCCCACAGTGCTAGGATTACAGGAGTGAGCCACCGCGTCCATCCAATACTTACACTTTGAAACAAGATCTATGATATATATTTCAATTCAATATATAACTATTGATTTTTAGGTAGGAACCTCCTTTCCCTTAAGTCTCATGTTTCCATTACGAGGGAAATTCATTCAAGTAAGCCTTTCCTCATCGCACCCCAAGGAGGAAAGAGTGGCTTATATGATGGGTGACCATGGTAAAGAATCGGGCACAGGAAACTTAGCCCTTTCTGGATTCCTTTTTCCAAATTATGATGCCTGCAAACAGCACAACAGACAGACTTGTAAAGCAGTGATAAGATCTGAGGCCTGACCCTGTAGCAGAAGTTTGTGTGGCTCAGTGAATCTGGCTGATTCTGGGATTAGTTATTAGCCATCTTGCAGACTCAAAGCCACAGCTTTCAATTCTGTTCAAAGTACTTATAGTGAAAATTAAATCTCCTATCTTTCTAGTACCTGGGTCTAACTCACAGCTCAATCCAAATTTGAAGTGACAAGTAGAAGGTGTTTTTTAAGCCCCTAAACTCCCCAAATGAAACATTTACCAAGTAAGAAATATATCATGTTGTCACTAAAGATGGGAAAGAGAAATAGGATATTATCCCTGTCCTCAATTAGAAAATATTAAAAACCAAACCAAATGAGGTAACTGATTATACACATATGTATTTTTATTGTCTGTTCTCATTATTCACTTCAGTCCTTGATTTTTTCCCCAATATCGTTTTAAACTAAATTTAACTTATTTTAATTAATAGATAGTTATACTCTGAAACAAGACCTATGATATCTATTTCAATTAAATGCACAGCTGTTGATTTTTAGCTAAGAACTTCCTTTTCCTTAAGCCTAGTGTGTGTGTTTCTTCCACTATATGGTGATATTGTGGAAGAACAGCACAATATAGTGGAAGACACAAACATACTACAGTACTAAGTAAAATACAATGTATTTTAATAGAAGTATATAAAATTAGGTGGGCCCAGAAAAGGTAGTAAATAATTCTGACTGGCAAAAGAAAGGGAAGTATGCGTGCATGTTGATGGGGGGACTGAGAACAGGGGAGGAGGTTAAGAAGGGTTTTACAAAGATATGGTATTTAACCTATATTTTTGAACAATGAGCAGAATATTTAGGCAGACAACAAAGAAGAATATTTTAATTTTAATAGAAAGAAAATGAGATATAAGTTAACAAAGACTATTAGAACTTAAGAAAATTAATGGGAGCAGGAGTGTCACTGGAATTGGAGAAGGGCTATCTATCAATATATTCAAGGTGAGGGACCTGTTCCAAAGGAAGTGATTGAATTTATTGTGACTGAATTTGTGACGGAGCAGGAAGAGAAGTAGTTCTAGATTATGTGGCTGGTTATATGTCAAAACCATAAAATGAGAGGAATATTTAGAAAGAGGAAGCATTTTGCTGTAAAGGGACTGAAGCGGGGATAACGAAGTTGATTTAGACATCACCATTTAGAAATTTAGGCCTGGTCAATCACAGTGGAGGGTTGTCTTCATATGTATTGGAGTGGGAACCTTTTATAGAAATAAAATTTAAGGAACAGGACAGTATGGTAGGACAAAAGAGGAAAACTGGAGGTGGAGCTAGGGAAATACCTATCTTTATGGGACAGGGGAGAAAGACAAGCCTTCAAAGGAGACATCATAACAGAGGTTTTAAGAAAATCTGTAGAGGTACTTAATGGAGGAGAGATTCAAGTGACAGCGTGGGCAATGTAAAATGTTGCAAGATGCTGCTGAACAACTAGGGAGCCAATGTAAACCACAGAAGAATTTCAGCACAGCTACAGAGCACTAGGAATGAGTAGACGTCAGATTGCAGGAATTACTGGAAGGTAAAAAATGCAGGCAGTAAGTATAAACTACCTTTTCATAAGCCTTCATCAAGGATATGATTGCTCTGAAAGGTCAAGGAAGAAGATAAACCATCCAAGAAAAGTAAGTTTTCTCTAGTGGCTCTAAAAATCATTGCTTCTGAACATGTAAGTAATAATTTGTTTGAAAACCTAGAAAAACAAAGGTTAATAGCAGGCCTGTAACTCACTCCTTGCCAATCCAGGGAAGCAAGGGAAATGGGAAGATATAAATGATAAATTATTTCTTATCACAAACCTCAAATATATTGATTTAAGAAGCAAAACTGAATTGGAATAATTCACTGAATTATGGTAACCCATAAGTATGTTTTCCATTTGTGTAATCAACAGAACATGAAATGGAGGTGCTCCTAAACTAAAATGGTTTCCTTTCCAAACTGCTTTTTACATGCATTATTCAAAAGTCATCTGTTAAAACAGGCCAAACCATGTAACAAGGGAGAAAAGACAGGTGTATCTGATGGTTTTCAACTCCTTCAGGAAAAGAATGCTGCTCTTTTATCTTCTGAATCATTAGAAAAGTATTATATTGAGTACTGAGTGTGCTTTGACAATTTCACCCTTTATCTTAACAGAAAACTTGTATTAAAGGTTAGGTGTTAAGTTGATATAAAGGCATGTAAATGTTAATCAAAATGGGTTAGAATAATCAAATTGCTTGACCATACATAGTTCACAAATTTGTAGAAATAATGTTCATCTCTTAAGAATATAAAATTAAGTTTTTAAAACATTTGCTCTAACATTTTATCTACTATGTATATATTAGACATTAATACAATAATCCCTGTGGTAAATTAGAGAAATTAAGTATCCTCAAAACCCTCTAAGACTCCCTTCTCCTACTCTCCCCATACTGTCTGGGGGCTTCAGATGCATTCTCCAAAGATAACAAAGTCACCACTCTTGATATTGTTATCTTCTGCTTCAAAGCTGCTTTATAGGCATGTTCACAAAGGGTACATGTAGTCTCTATCCTCCAAACCAATAAGCATCTACAGCTTCTGTAATTATTTGATGAAACCTTATCTAAGTTTTATTTTACATTACATAAAATAATTGTTGTTTATTTTACATTACATAAAATTGCTGTTCCTCTTGGCAACAAAGTGATCCCAATAAACTTAGGATAATTGATAATACCAAGACTTGTTATCATTGAGTTTTTAAATGAAAAATTCCTTTTTATTCAATATGTAGAGTGAATATATGTTTTCAATGATATTTTTTCTTCTTCTAATCAAGGTAAATACACTCACTTGGACTTTACAACAACCTGTGCAACAACTGACCCTAGATTATTTGTCTACTGGTTGAGCTGTTTTAAATTTACCAACACAGAGATTTATAAACTCTGTGGCTTCAGTGTCACAAGGGAACACATGCTAGATAGGTTCACCATAACAATAGACCTGTACTGTCCAGTACAGAAGCCACAAGCCACATGAAGCCATTGAGCACGGTAATGTGGTTAGTCCAAAGTGGGATGTGCTGCAAGTACAAACTATCTTTAGTATCTATGACTTATTATGCTGAAAAAAGGGAGTGCAAAATATCTAATAGTTTGTATAATAATGACATGTGAAAATTATTTTTTGAATATGCTGGGTTAAAAAATTACAATTAATTTAATCTTTTTAGTATGGCGACTAGGAAATATTAAAGTATCAGCTTGTCTTATGTTTCTATCAGATGGCACTGATATGGATGATATTGAAAATGTCAGGCTGCTATGGTCAGAAGATTCTACTGACTTGAGAATTTCTATCCTTGTTTTACTACTAACCAGAAACATGTAAGAAAATAATAACTAAACATATTTTAAAATTTTCTTGTTACTCTTGAAATTATTTGGGGGGGTAATATTTGACTAAAGAGAATGATAAAACGATTCCAATTATGATTTTAGAAGACTCTATAGTCATTTCAACTAAACTTTATATTACAAAAGGGATACAAGACAAATTAAATTTCACTTTTTTCTATTACACATTTTACAAATATAAAAGAATACCCAATTTAAAAGTAAATTCTTAAGATGCTAAAACAAGGTATATACACACCTGTACCTATTGTTCAATTCCAGAAATAAATATCTTACGAATAAATGAATAGATTCAGATTAGAAAGATACCTAAAGAAAAGCTTTGAGTAGCCTACTAAGAAGGAGAAGTGGGTTACATTAGCACAACTAAATGTTTTTCTTCAGGATTTGTAAAGAGGTAGTATGCAAACGTCTTCTGAATGACCTCTAATTAAAAAGAGATAGCAATTATAAACAAGACTATCAATTATAACTAAGTCTATTAAAATAGTTCCATCACAATGGAAAAATTAGATGCTTACAGCTAAGAGACAGTGTAACACATCATCAATGAATATATTTGAATTGAAATCAGAATTCATTAAAGTTTTAAGCAAAATTGTCTGTGTACGTATATATGTATTTCTTTTTGTTAGGCATCAGGAAATCTATAAATAACATCATTTTTGTTGTCAAAGTATAATTTATCATAAAACATTATATTGAAGAGTAGATTGATTAAAAATGAATGTAGATATACGAAGGAAGTATTCTATTTAAAAAGAATTCCTGTTATGAGTTTACAGAAGATTGTTGTTAAACCTATAAATACTCTTTATCAGTGGTACTAAGAGGAAAGTGATCCTCCCCTTCAGATAATTCACTGGACCCTATAACATTATCAGCATACTGAAGGCTTCCTGAATAGTCAATAAAACGACTGAACAGCAACAAAAGGGGAAAAGCAGCAGCCAGAAGCAGTTACAAATTACATCACACCATTTGCAACAACATTCATAGAAATATGTGTATGTGTACCCTTGGGTTTATCCACGTACGCATATCTCTACATAGACATGTATAATAAGGGAGGGGGAAATGTAGACAATTAGCAAAGTGAACATGAATGAATAAACCTGTGAGGCTGTCATGAAACAAAACAAAGTGATTGAAAAAAAATCACTAGTACAAATGATAAGAAATTAAGAAAGTCTTTATTTTATACCTTTCTCGTTCTGGTGAATGCAAACTAGTATCTGGTCTCAAGCAGTTGGTACTAGCACTCCTAGCCCTGTCAAGAAAGGGCTGCAGTTCACTAGTGCCAGTGCATTGCATCCAGTGGTAGAAGAGAAAGACAGAGAAAACAAAGAAAGGAAGACCACGTTAGAGAGTAAAGCATAAAATAATGTCCCCTTTACACAAAATGTAGAATCACTGGGATTCAGTTCATAAGGGTGTGAGAGAGTTGACAGAATGACAGTGTAAAATTTTGTTTAGAAAATGAAGCTAAACAAAGATTATGCTTAAATTGCTTTGCATAATTTTTAGAAGTGTCTCAGACTGAAAAATGAGACTAAATCACACCTACTTATGAAAAAAACTGGATACAGAAAGCAATAAAACAAAATGCCTAGAATTTCATTACCAAGAACAGATGCCACACCAAAACAAAATGAAGGACATCAGAGGAGAAATAATTTTACAACTCAACTTTTTTGGTTCACAACAATAGACAAGAGAAATGGAAGATATCACTTCCATATATTCTTACCTAACCAGTATTTCATCAGTAAATCTCAATACTCTTGAGTTAAAGCATTCATGATGAAGGGAAATGTCCTGTCTAGTCACTGATTTGGTCTTAGTATGTGCAGGCAGAACTGAGCTTCACAAATTAAAATTACACAAAAATAAAATAAATTATAATTAAAATCAACAAGTACAATATACAAATGACAAAGCAACTAGACTTCTGACATTTGAGTTAGTAGATTTCATTTAGAGAATTATTCTAGTAGTAAGTTTTATAGTTAAAACGATTTTAGATATCATTAATTTAATGTTTCTCACTGTATAATTATTTCAAAAGAATATTTTATTAGAATGTAAATATTTTCTATTTAATGTTTTATTAGAATGTGAATTTTCTATTTTTAGTAGGCAAGGGATTAGGAATTACTTTATAACTGGGTGGGACTCACTGTTGTGGCTCTTACCTGTAAATATTCCAGTGAGAACTGCTCTGTAATAAAGGCATCTTGGGAGGTAATGTTTTATAGTGCCTACCAAGATGTCTGGAACGTAGCAACACAAACACGCAGGAAACAGAAAAATATATATGAAACCAATTTTTTAAAGATATTCAGAAATTAGGAGGCCTATAAAGCTATATAGATAAATCTTTTGTCACTTTTTTCTCAAAAGAACCACAATAACTATTTGAAGGGAAGACAATTATTAAAATATGAAATCATAGACACTTGACTTCATAAAATACTCATTATTTAATTATCTGAATTAGAAAAATACCTGCTGACCAAACTCTAGGAATTATTGATCAATAGTTAAATGTGCTATTTAATCTCTGATTTAATATTACGCCTACTTCTATGGAAGTAAACAACTCATAGCTAAAAGTAAAAATCAACTAATTTATATAATTTTGGAGTTACAGTATGACTAAAAGAGTTAATGTTCTAAAACAAAACAAAGTGTTGACTAGCATTCCAGGGACACAGCTGGTTATAGTACCAGACAGCAGCAAAAAAAGAAAACAGCAAAAAGCCAAGAATTGATTGCAGAGGAGTAAGTTCTTTCTACTTATCAGCTTCTGTCTGGATCCAGACCCAACCACAGGAAATTTACCTTTGGAAGTAGGATAAGGTAGGCATTAGATGCAAACCAGAATATGGATTTTGAACTGGCAGAAAATTGGCCCAACACCACCTGATACCTTTAAAATCTGTGAGGGTTTCTGGACTGTCTATGCCATGAAGGACAAACTAGTTCAAGCCATATATTTTTTGATAATTTAATAACGTTCTATAAATTTAATTGACTAATTATGAAAATCTATCGTCTACTTCAGCTAGCAGTAAAGCACAACCAAGAGGGAACGGAATAAAAATTTATCAAAGACTTCCTAAACATCAAACACCTCACTGGTTTAATCATGTTTATATTAATGATCAAATCAAAGGAAATCTCATAAATCTTCAGTTAAAAAATGAACTAAAATGCCATTTTCTTTTCTTTTTTGAGACAGAGTCTCGCTCTTGTTGTCTAGGCTACAGTGCAATGGTGTGATCTTGGCTCACTGCAACCTCTGCCTACTGGGTTCAAGCAAATCTCCTCTCTCAGTCTCCCAAATAGCTGGGATTACAAGCGCCTGCCACCATGCCCACCTAATTTTTGTGTTTTTGGTTTTGTTTTCCTTTTTTTTTAGTAGAGATGGGGTTTCACCATGTTGGCCAGGCTGGTCTCAAACTCCTGACCTCAAGTGATCTGCCCGCTTCAGCTTCCTCCTTATTAAGTACAAGTTGAGGACAAATTTTACTGAAACTAAAGATTTAGCCTCCTTTCTAGACAGTGGAGTCTTCTTTTCAACTCCTAACCTCAGGCAAATATCTTTAGTAATAGGTTGCTATAAAAATTTTCTAAGCATTGCTTCAAAAGTGATTTTTTTTTTTTCAAGAATGGGACCAACATAGAATGGGAAACAGCTAGAAAATAGCACAAAATTTATAGTCTGAATGTTCAAGTTCCTGTCTTGGCTTTGCCACTTATTGGCTGTGACCTGGATAATTCGATTAAGTCTTCAAGCCTGTTTCTACATCCACAAAATGTGAGAAATAACATCCACTTAACAGGGGTGTATGATAACACGTATACAATATTTAGGACACACTAGGATACAGTAAGGCAACTACAGCATTTTCTCTATACTACCACTTCCTCGAGACACATTTTACTAAAAAAAGGTTGGGCAATTAAATAATTTGGGAGAAAAGAAATTAAACATACAGATTTCTTTAGAACATGACTTTAATATGCTGTGTGTATTAAATTTCAAGGTAGACACTTTCATTTGCAAAGTTTCCAAAATGTATTTGACTCACAAAAACTTTTATTGGTGAAACATCTCATAGGACAAGTTTCCATATTTTTGGAAAAACTAGTTAAGCAGAAGATATCAAGTAGATCTGATTTTGAATCCTTGCTCTATTAGTCATCAAATAAACTTTCTTAGCTTTTTTCCTCATCTCTAAAATCAGGATAATAATATTCATAACATATAATTACTGTCAGGAAATTGACATAAAGTACATTAAATATTTAACACTGTGCTTGTTATTAAATAAGTGTTATTTTCCTTATGTTTACTGGAGACTAGTAAATCCTCAGACTTTATTTTTAAAAGTCCTAAGTGAACATGGTATGATGTATTTTGAAAGCTTTAGATTTTAGCCATGGATAGTTATATAAATAATAAATGTCCATAGTTTATATGAAACCAAATTATATTATTGATATATCCATATAAAGCTGTGGTTATATATATTTACACATTTTGACATTCGTTTTTATTCAGATATGTTTTTATAAATACATGAATATAAACATAGAAGAGATTATATATACATACACGCACATATTTTTGAACTCATATTGTCTCTATCTCCATACTTTTAGCATTACACATTACAGAATGAAAGACAGGAAGGAGAAAAGCCACTGGTGACATACGTTTTGCTCTGACACATTTGGCTAGCTCAGCTTCCGCTTCCTATCTTGTTGTAGTACCTGTCTACAGAACGTGATCTGCCTCACTGAATACTCATCTATTTTTAAATTGTATACATACAAATATGATTATTTGCTTAAATCAGGAAATGCAAAGTCAACATACAGAGTCTATTAAATAGGACTTGCAGAGCTCAGAATTATTAGCAAAGCACCACTCTTAAGGATAAGATTGTATAAAATGATGCAGCTATTACTTTGTATTACAAGTACAAAATAAGGGAAAGAAAAAATACCTTTAGTTATTATATTTAGACTACTGGTGTGAGTATCCTAGAAATATTCACACACTGAGTGCCAGGCACATACTAGGTAGCTTAAAATGTAATGATTTTTTTTGTGTTTGTTTTGTGTGCGTGTTTTTTTTTTCTTTTGCAGCTTTAGTCACATCAACAGGACTGTGAGAAAACTTTCAGAATTAGTAAATAAACCATTCTTATTATGAAATTGTTTGTTAAGAAGAACAAGTCATAATAAACCTGGATAGTTTATGCTTTGACTTTCAGTAGGTTTTTATAATATGCATGATTTTACATTTTTTTCTCAGCAAATAGAACTAATAATTTCCTCGATTTTTTCCTGTGGCACTTCAAGCAAACATGGCAGCACTTATCAGTAGTATAATTTTAGACTGTAAAAAGTTCAAACAAATTTTATTAGCCCAATTTTGTTTGCATTATTGGGCAGAACTACATATTACACACAGACATCATAAATCATGCATTTGTCTTTGCATCGCAAGTACTGCGGTTATACCTCTTTCCTTCTCTTTCCTCTTACTTTTCATTGGCTAAAATATTTGAGTTTGGTTATTATGTGTTAAGTTTGTTTCACTGACTTACTACTTCCTTAACTTCTATATTCATTTCAAATATACATTAAGTATTTATAGAATATGCTCCATGAGTAATCTGTAAGAAGTTTTACTTTGGATATGAAATTAAAGATGTAATGAGATTAACATAAAGCATCAGGCTCTAAGCTCCAATTTAGAAGCAAAAAGTATATATTTTGTCGCTTCTAAAGAGGTATTCATATTGTTATATGCCTTTGTGGGAAAGTTTGTACTGCAGCATTTCTGACAACTAGTGGGCTAGGATAGTTAAAATCAGGTTGAACATCTTCATTTTTCATCAGGAAAGAAGCTGAAGCTCAGCCACTAAAAATGAACTGTTAAAGATTTTATCAAAAGCAAACAGAATATAAACAACAATAAATTCTAAAAGGAAATAAAAAAAGACTAAAACAGAGCAAACTCACAATTATGAAACAACGACACTGCCATACACAGATTAGACCTCTTGTGACTAGACAGGAATATGTGTGGGAAGGTTGGGGGCACTCACAGTGAGCATTTAGAATTTTAATTGCAGAAACTGGTTCCTCAGTTTTAGGAATTAAAACAGTCCCAGAGAGGCCCACTGGTCTCTGAATTTTTGAATGTAGAGATGGCAAAGTAGTCTGCCTGAATCAGAACTGAAATATATTTGGAACGTCTTCCATAACCTCAATATAAAACAAAACAAATTTGGAATACTTGGGAAATTTATTTGACCTGCTTGTAATAATACCACTAAGGGAGAGACGGAAGAATAATAGAATGGAAAGAGAGTCATCACACACAATCACCATTACCAAATCCCTGTATTTACCTGGTAGTATGTAGGCATTCTGCACTTCGTCCTCGTTTTGCTCTGGGCAGCATAAGAAGCTCACTGCACAGACAGGATGGGTGGTGAGTGAAACAGATAAATTATGAGACATGGGTTATGCCAATGGTATGCCAATGAAAACATGAAAAGGGAAGAAACCAGATTGTCTGCACTAGCATATTTGCTTGAGAGGTTAAACAAAAATAAACATGAAAGCATTTAAAAATTTTAAACAATAAAGTACAAATATTATGATTGAAGTCCTAGCTGTTGCTGATTTGCCATTGTATTTCAAAATGATTTTATAGAATATTAAAACAAAACAAAATTAAATATTCCTCAAATAAGATATAGGAATCTGTTTCCAATTATAGACAACTGAGTATTTATTTAATACTATAAATTTGGCCTGATACCAATGGGAACTCCGAACATTTTTATATCTCTGTAACAAATTAAGCGTGGTAGTTTTCTTGGCTTTTATAGCCACTGAAAATGCAATACCATATTATGTTTCTTATTAACCAACTAACAATATAATTGATTAGAATTTTTATTTTAAAATTAATACTTTATCTATATCCAAATTAATTTCACAATATTGACTGCCCTGGTCAAGTAGCCGTGTGTTTTCCCTCCTCACCTAAACTCATGGTGCCCCAAATGAATGTTGATAAAACAGCCCTCATTCAACTCAAGCTGAGATGTCTGGAATCCTATTCCTCAGAGCAGCTCTTCATCCTGGTACCTATTGTAACTCCATTCTTGAAGGTCACAACCCTACTTTCTACAGTAGGATGGCAATTAGGTAGGTTAAGAAGTTCTACTTGGGTTCTGTGTCCTTGACTCCATGGCGAAAAAATCATTTAGCACCACTATCATGACCCTACTCCTACTGAAAGTTTCTCCATTTTAAAAAGCCAGAAGAGAATATTCAACAAGGTGGATATTACAAAACCTTAAATCAGATCCTGAGCTTATAATCAGGCTAAATGTACAGGTATATGGTTACTTCAAGAAGAAAGTCTGTGGGCATGCAAAGCAACAGATTCATAATGTAGACTTATAGTAACTGTTTCCATGAAACATTAGTTCACAAATGCAGAATTAAATCTAAGTACATATCCCCGTAAGAATTCATCTCAATATTTTGTATTCTAGACATTTTCTAGAAAGAGATTTTATGAAAAGAGGTATATAACAGAAACATTATTATTGAAGTTCTCATAGAAACTCTGAAATTAACTTTCAAATGACATATATCCACAATGTTTTAAATTATATAAATAACATAATTTTTATGATTACTAATACCTCAAATATTGTGATCCACAATAAATAAAGTATTTGAAAACTGCCTATGCAGGCTCCCTTCTATAATTTAGGTCAACATCTAAGTCAACAAGCTGTACCTTTAAAGCTGTCTAAGCATAAATTCTGATTTTGTAAAAGAAATTGGATAATTATAACAATATAATATTAGCCAAATATTTCCTAGAGTTGCATTTTAGAATATCTTAACAGCTGTTGCTTGAGAGAAGTTCATTTTTGAGTGATACTTTTACTCTCTAATGTGCTATGCCACAGTATCTGTATATATTAAAACAGAACAAAAATTCATAACATTGAGATCATAATTTTGACAAATACCTGTCTTGTTCTGATAAATACTGACTATCCACGTCTCTGGCTCTATGATCAACTGGACTTCGGGAGGCATCATGGTGTCTGGTTGGAGAACGTGACCTTCTTGTTGGATGAATTTCATCTAAACTCCTAAAATGATTACAAAATTCTATGTGTCAAATTGTTTCATCTTCCCAAAACAGGCAGACAGACTAAAGTGAAGGAACTGACGGTGATATGCAAATAAACACTGAAAAGTATTTGCGTCATAATCAAAACCTATTTTATCAATGAGTTAAGAGTATTTATTTTCTACGAGTTTTTGCCTGTGGCTGCATTTCTCCAACCTTCTTTCACACTTCTACCAAAAAACAATTTTCATCGGCATAATTAATTACAATTTCAGGAGTGTGTATCAGAGTAAAATGAAGTAGAGCAGTATATTATATGTTTTATTTATATTTCCAATCGTTTGCTTCAAAGAGACAATTCTAAAACTCTTCAAAGTCCATTCTATCTCTTAACCTTATCCTCTTTGCCACTTCTCTCCACAATTCTGATTTGCTACAATTTTTTTCTAACAAGAAAGAAAACTAGCAAACAGAATACAAGCCAATTATTCAAAAACTATTCCTAGGACACAAACGATTTCTACTCCCTGGGAAATTTATTCAGATTAAAATAGACTGCCATATAGGTTGGGCAAAGAATAAAAAAGCATTTTGCCTACAGTTAATTCTGAAAAAAACAATTTGACCAAACTATTTTTTCATTTCAGTTAGTTTTGCAGCAATTTACACTGCATTATAATAAAAATGTACTGTCAGGGACACTGAGCCCATTTCAAAGCCTACCTCTGTAATGGCACATTTGGTAAACGTGAACGCGGCTTTCCCTGATCATTGCCGCGATGAGGAGATACTGAACGTGAGCGGTGATGAGTTGTTCTTTGCTGTTCTGGCACAGTTAATGTTGTAGATTTACTTTCTCTAGCACTAGACCTATAGCCTACTGGCAAGAGTACACACAGAAAACATTTAGTCAGTATTCTTCTGTAATGCAAACATTAACACAGAAATATAAAATTACACTAAAGCAGCCATTGATCTATAAAGAATACATGTCATGCAATCAGTTAAGTATACCTACATAGAGTGTAACATATACATGCACTGAAACAGGTTACAGTTGGCTCAAAAGTACCATGGAGATACTAATACGAATATGACAGTTGATGCCTCAGACATTATGATGAGTTGGGATACTGTTTCAATGTAAATAATGAATGAGTTCGTGACTTAGTAACACAAATGAAGCACTTGACAGGAAACTATAGTTAATATACAAGTCAATGCTTAGAAATATATTTAATAAATTTAAATTATTCATTTCAATTTTTATTGCAGAGGATAAATTACTTTAGTTGGATTGCAAATGGCCCCTTTAATAAGAAAACGAATATATTATTTCAGTTTTAATTAACAAAGAAGAGTAGGAGATCTCCACCATTATACTGATTAAGTATACCATTATACTGATTGTGAAACCACAAATAATACTGCAATTTTCAAATGTAGTATATGACTGAAGATGACGATCACAATAATGTAGAGAAAATGAACCCTTCTAAAGAACCAATTGCCAAATCTACCTTACACATCTGAAACTACTCCATAATTATTTTAATTAGCATAATTAAGATAATATAGTTAACATATTGCAATTTGAAATTAATTATAACAGCTACTTTTCCCCTGAAGTTAAGGTTTATATTGTCTCTGATATGGTTAAGATAAAACAGTAATCTCAAAACCAAAATAAGAGTTGAGAGTTTAAAATTTTTTCACAAGGGTCACTGTCTTTTATTATCATAAGGAAAATTAAAAAATTATGTGGCCAAAGTAAAAACAAAAAACTATATTTACAACTACATAAAACATACATAAACCATAAATACATTAAATTTAACTGGGAAGCTAAAACTGTTGCTCATTTTTTACTTGGTAACTCTCACATTATCTCAAAAATATGTTATGAAACATCATGAGTAAAGGCAGGCTAATAGTCCCTAGCAGTTTATATACTGTGAATCCATGATCTTATGCCTAATTTTAAGGGACTTCAAACATTTCATTACACTTACTTTGACAATATTCAGACCAAATAAATACAACCATTTTGTCACTCTGTAAAAACATATGTTTAATTATCATAAATGGTATAATTTATAATTTCAAATACTTTAATTTTTTATCTTATCAAAATACCAACTAAGCTATTGAGTTTTGTGTAAAAAGTCTGTTATTCAGATGTAATATTATATTGTAATTTTAAGACTAGAAATTATAATATTAAGGCTAGAAAGAGACCCACTAAGTTAACATGTAGTGCATACACTATTAATACATAGCTCATTGTAAAAAAAAAAAAAAAAAAAGTGACTGTTTTTTAAAGACAATTAATCCATAGTCTGAATTACTTAAACATTTTTAGTTACCATTTGGTATCAATTATACAATAATTATGGAAGGCCAATATTGACTTATGAGCCCTATTTCGAGATTTAAGTGCATATTCAAGGTATATAAATAGATTTTGTAAAATTAATTATTACAGAATAAATTTTAGAGAATTTTGGCATCTTGCTGTTAAAGATATATAATTAATTTGTTTCTTGGATTCTTTGTGTTTATATAGAAATTAATGTCTCTTTTGTCCTATTAAGAAGGGACTTTAAGGAAACAAGTGAAATCTTAAAACTTTTAATATATTAACAACTTTCAATGTAACTTAGAAAGTTCTGAATTCATAAAGAGAAAGTACACTGAAGGCAATGTGTACTATTTTGGTGACTCAAAGTCATTTTGAATATAACATACGCTATAATATTCAAAGTTTTAACATTTGACTCTATAGTAAATGATCTCAAATAAATATGCATTTATAGTTCTTTGCAATTTACAAAGAAAAAGTTCTTTGCTTTTTAAATTTATAGTTGCTTTTTACAAAAAATTTTATTTTCTTCACATGATGTTTAATTTATTGTTGACAACATGCACTCTATCTTCAGAACCATGACTGGTATCAAACTTTTTTTTTTTTTTTTTTTCCCAGTCAGAATCTCGCTGTCCGCCCAGGCTGGATGATCTTGGCTCACTGCAATCTCTGCCTCCCGTGTTCAAGTGATGTTCCTGCCTCAGCCTCCCAAATAGATGGGATTATAGGTGTGCGTCACTAGGCCCAGCTAATTTTTGTATTTTTAGTAGAGATGGGGTTTCACCATATTGGCCAGGCTGGTCTGGAACTCCTGACCTTGTGATCTGCACACCTTGGCCTCCCAAAGTGCTGGGATTACAGGCATGAGCCACTGTGCCCGGCTAGGATGAAACTATTTTGTGGTAATCCCAATGTTTTAGTTTACTCAGAGTTAGAGATTCTTTTTTCTCATTTTCTGGTTGAAGTTGCTAGATTCCTCACCTCAGATGAGGGCATTCTGTATATGGTCATTTTTATTCTTCTTAATCAGCTAAAATTTTTTACTTTAAATAACAATAAGGCTATAACTACAAAGTTAATAAAATGTGGCTCTGGCAGTCTCAACTGCTGAAAACCTGCTATATTTCCCTAACTGGAAAAAGATAGTAAGCACATGAAACAAAAACAGAGAATTTTGTGTTCTAGAAAAGCCAAGGCATTAGGAAGTTTAAGTTTTGGCTGTAGTAGAACATTTTGTATACAGCTTTTGAGCTTCTCTAGATAATATACAACCAGGAACTTCCTTGAGTACATTAAACATATATAGAAGATGACTTCCATATCTAAACAAATTTTTTCTTCATATTGGATGCTAGAAATATAGAAGCAAATTTGTAACCAACATTTAAAAGTACACAGGAATGCACTGTGCTAACTTATCACCTCACTTTATTTCAGCTTCTTGTCCTTATTTTACTGACTCATCTTTCCTCTTCACTTAAAATGTATTGTATATTACTATGTGACTAATTATATTTGCCATACAGATACTACCACATAATCACAATCGATCAATGAAGAGTGTATCTGAAAATATTAATGAATTACATGATCTCCTTTAATTTATGAGGAGATCTTTGAAACATTAAATATTACTTATTGGTTTTATAAGTTACTAGTCACATTCTATTAAAGTTTGACTCATTACATTTTAAAATGCTAAATAAAAATGAACAATATTATTTGAAAAATACTGCTTCTGTATAACAGAGATTATGCATGTTTGCAAACACTTTGAGGGACATGGTATATTTCAGTATGGAATATAGGTATATTTAGAATTCAGTGCTCCTTGTTGATACTTAAGCACTAATCCCATCTCTGGTGGATTCCATAACTCACTTTGACTTCTCACAAGATGTTATCCATGTTGCTCTCTCAGAGAAAGAGGAAGAAACTCATCATTTGTGTAAGTATTTATTTAATTGGCCATTTATTTCATTCACTGTCTTGTCTCATAACAGAAAATATGAAATTTCAGGTGAACAAAAATTGGGAACCACTCACCGAAGTAAATTCTATTTAGATAAACTGGTAATGACAACATTAAGGCTGATTAATGGTAAAGATTCTTGTTAGAGGTGATGATTTTTCCACCAGGAATAATCTAATTCCTATTTGAATATCCCAAATTAATTTAAATGTATAATCACTTTACTCTTTCAATTTAATGACAAACTAATATGATGTTACATTTTGTGTGAACTTTTTTGTTGAGAATGTGTGTAATTATTATGGCCTTCTAAGAAATAAAAACAGAAAGCAAAAATGAAATGCTCTCCAGTATGATCTAAATCTCTCACCAATACACTGACATTAAAGATTAATATATAAGTATATAGATTTTCACAGCACTAGATTTATTATTTTAACAATATTTTCTACTTTCACACAGTGATTAAATACTACATTTTTGGCTGCGCATGGTGGCTCACACCTGTAATCCCAGCACTTTGGGAGGCCGAGGTGGGCAGATCACAAGGTCAAGAGATCAAGACCATCCTGGCCAACATGGTGAAATCCAGTCTCTACTAAAAATATAAAAATTAGCTGGACATGGTGGTGCACGCCTGTAGTCCCAGCTACTGCGGAGGCTGAGGCAGGAGTATCACCTGAACCTGGGAGATGGAGGTCTCAGTGAGCCAAGATCGTGCCACTACACCCCAGCCTAGCGACAGAGTGAGACTGTCTTAAATACATACATACCTACATACATACTATATTTTCTCTGAATTATAGGGAACAAATGCAACTTGATTTTAGAGAACTCTCCATAATTTTCTCCCAGTTTTAGTAAAGTTGTATGCATCTCTCCAAACTGTGAAGTTAGTATGGTAGAATTTATCAACTTGAGCAAAACCATTGCCCTCAAATTAAGTACACTACCATCTGAGAAATTACATAAATGAAGGGCATACATTTCAATATTGTCTTTAAAAACTGCCTTTAAAAATCATATTTATACATTTTAAGACTGTCTCTTTCATTTCTTCTTATTTGAATATTTACTTCTCCTCTCATTAGTAAATTTTTAAAAAGTATAGAATTAGTGCCAAGAAAGTCTTTATCACTTGATTTTACACACTTCTCTGACAAAAGTCAGATGAGAAACATTTAAAACGTACAACATCACAGAAGTCTTACTAACTTACACAATGACAAAAAGATGTTCACTTCAAATGAGTACTTCATCTTTCTTAAACATATTACTATTTTAAAACATATACACACATTCTAGCTACAATCAGTGGGGAACACATCACAAAAGCTTTAAAAGTGATAGCCAGGCCACACATGCAATTTTAAACCTGGCCATGCACTTTTCTCAGTATATTCCATGGAAGGCTACATTATTTTCAGAAATGGTGGAAGGAAAATCATAGAAATGCAATATAAAACATAGAACAACGGAATTTTTATTTAATAACCCCATCTTTTCAAGATAAAGTTCATATTTTCACTTATGCTCAGAGCATTGTGAAATAATGATTTGTTTCACCTAGTTAGCCATGTTTCTATGGAAGAACCTCACTAAAATAAGTGGGAATGCTAATTAGCAGAGACTAGTACATTTAAAATTTTCTTAATAATTTGAAATGTGGCCAGGCACGGTGGCTCACGCCTGTAATCCCAGCACTTTGGGAGGCCAAAGCGGGCGGATCATGAGGTCTGGAGATCGAGACTATCCTGGCCAACACGGTGAAACCCTGTCTCTACTAAAAATACAAAAAATTAGCTGGGTGAGGTGGCGGGTGCCTGTAGTCCCAGCTACAAGGGAGGCTGAGGCAGGAGAATGGCATGAACTCGGGAGGCAGAGCTTGTAGTGAACCGAAATCAGGCCACTGCGCTCCAGTCTGGGTGACAGAGTGAGACTCCATCTAAAAATAAAATAAAATAAAATAAAAATAATAATTTGAAATGTAAGTCACCATGGAATAATATAATACTGATTTCTCTGTGATATAAATCTTCAGTTTAGTATCCTAAAGAGGTCTGGAAGCTGACAGAGAAAACAAGCAAAGCAGCACAGTGAAGCAGGGCCATGCTCTTCACTCACGCACCTGGAGGAACTACGCCAATACCATCATCAACCTCATAATCTGAGATGTCACTATCACTGATTCGCTGAGATCCTGCACAACAGTAAGGCAAACAGATACCTCTGTGTCTGGTTGGTTTATGAAATGTAAAGGACATTGTTAAACTTTTTTTAAAAGTAAATTACATTACTACTGAAAACTTATGAAGACTAATACAGTACACACTAAGCTAATTTTAAAAGAAATGTTTGTTCTCTAAGGATAACATTTTATCAGTATTTTCTCCTCATTACACCAAAGACATATAGAAACAAGGGGACTTTACCGAGTAAGATTTTCGGATTAATTCTTTAATTAAAATATTATACTAAAAGCCTGTAGCACAGTATATACAGTACATTGTTTTCTACACAATTAAGTGCTTTCCTCTGCAGTTCAGAGAGGATAGGGCTGAGTGGAAAGGTTCAGAGACATTTCTTGGCTGGAGCTCTATTCAGCCTGTTTTATGAAAAAACATCAGGGCCCTTTATAAAATATTTATGTTTAGCTCCCCAAGTTAGTCACTATACTTCACTAAACATTGACTTTGAGGAAATTACTGATCAGGGAAACATCAACATGAAATATTTAATTATGTGAGAAAAATAATTTAGTTCCAGATTACCAAAATGAGGCGTCTTTCAGTTGTTAACTTAGAAATGTAGCTATGACTCCAAAATTACTCGATAAGTACAGAAAAAAGTAGCTTTTCCCAATCACTAGATGAATCGTAATAAACATAACCTTCTAATATTTTAAACAATATTTCTTATGAATAACTATTAAAATATTTATGAACTGGCTGGGCATGGTGGCTCTCGCCTGTAATCCCAGCACTTTGGGAGGCCGAGTGGGGTGGATCATGAGGTCAGGAGTTCAAGACCAGACTTGGCCAACATGGTGAAACCCCATCTCTACTAAATACACAAAAATAAATTAGACGGTCGTGGTGGCACATGTCTGTAATCCTAGCTACTCTGGTGGCTGAGGCAGGAGAATTGCTTAAACCTGTGAGGCGGAGGCTGCAGTGAGCCAAGATCATGCCAACACACTCCAGCCTGGGTAACAGAGTGAGACTCTCTCGGGGGAAAAAACAACAACAAAAAAAAACTATGAACTATAAAGTTATTAAGACATCACATGTAGCAACCCACCAATGATGATAGAAATTATTCCATCAGTCAATAATCAACAGCTCAATTGGCCCTGTGCAAGAATTTTAATTCAGAGGTTTTTGGCTTTCAGCTCTGGAATTACTCTGCTATGCTATATTATTTTCATTGTGAAAATGTAGAAACAGTTTTGCCAAGATTCTTCATAAAAATGAACAATTTTCCAATATTTTGATCTCAATAAAACATTTGAAAAACAAAAACATCTTGAATTATTAATCACTAATTAGATCATTACAGCATAATTACTTTGTGGCAACTAAAACAACCTTAACCTACTTTGTAGCTTTTTGCTAGAGCTTTCTCCATGAATATGTCGCCTTGGCATGAAAGGTGATGGCTGAGGCAGAGGTAGTGAAGACTCATCATGTGTCTGAAGTTTATACCAATGCGGTTCATCGTCTAAAAGCGCTGTCTCCAATTCTATGAGGATCTGAGAGGGTAATTCTCAAATTAAATCAAGTACCTTTATCAAAACATAATGTAACAGCAATCGTAATATCACAAAACTTTATTAACTATTTGACTTGAGTTTTTAAAATATACATCACCTCTCCAAGAAATTCACTTTCTTCTTCTTGCACTCTGGGTTGGTCCCACACAGTTATTTCTAACATTCGTTCTCTAAAATCTCTACGATGTACATGTGAATAGACAAAAGTTTGATTCCATTTTGGTTCTAGTATTTTCTTTACTGTTTTGGTCCTCCTTTTACTTTTATCACTGAAAAATAAGTATGTTTTGTAAATGAAAAAGCAAGTATTTGCTGCCATCTACTGTAGTCACATGTAAAACTGCCATTGATATTTATATTATTTTAACTTATAACTCATTGAAAGTCTATAAAAAGATACTAGAGTTCAATAATCTAACTTCAATTACAATATAAGCAGCAGTTGTAATTATAGCGACACATACAAGGGTACATTCTAAATGATGTGTCGCTATCAAAGACTAATATGTCTATAAACAAGGTAATAGATTTCTTTTTTAATTGGCAGATTATTTTCAAATATTTCCAACACAAGGCTTGAGGGACTTCCTTTTTCAGAGATAATGTACTTTTATCTCCTCAGAAAGAATTATCTATTATATTTTTTAAAAATATCCCAAAAGAGAAAATTCTACCTTTTCTATTAGTATAGATTTTAGGATTTTTCTTTTTTTCTAAAATTATTCACTACCTTCTATCTGGAAGAAAATACATTTTTACATAGGGATTTCGAGGACGCCCATCTACTCTAGCAGGTAGATCTGTTGCTTGCAGAACATTTACAATCAGCTGGTGTCCCACTTTATCGTACCACAGTTTCACCTAGAAGCAATGAGGAAAGGAATTATTTGTAAAAATCATGAGGCATTACAATTTTACGTAAAACAAAATTAAAGTTATATTTAAAGGAGGAAATTTTGAATTACAATATAATGCAAAACAGATATTTCTAAAAACATACCAATTTGAAAGCATAAACACACAGAACTTTACTTTGCTCTTTGAGTACTTTAAACATAACGTAAAACTGGCAGGCCTTCAGTGTTACTGTACATTCTCACATATCATTTTATAAAATAAAACTAATAATAATTTTTCCAAAAAACTAAGGGAAGAGGGAGATATAAAATCATTACTATTGTTCTTAAATGTTAAAAATAAGAGTCTGAGGATTATATGTGTCTAAATGATTATAGCGTGACTAAATGCTTTTTCTGGTGTCACAGGTAGTTAAAATAAAAAAAAGAGTTTGGATATTAGGAATAAGACATACAAAGAATTAGAAGAGATCATAAAACATATTTACTGTGGGCCTATTTTATACAGGCACTGCTAAGTATTTCCTGGTATTTTTTCTCACATTTTTTTTTTATTTTTTGGAGACATGGTCTCACTCTGTCACAGGCTGGAATGCAGTGGCATGATCATAGCTCACTACACAGCCTCAAACTCCTGGAACCAGCAATTCTCCCAGTTCAGCCTCCCAAGTAGCTGGAACTACAGGTGTGCACCATCATGTCTGGCCATTTTTAAAACTGTTTTATAGAATTGGGGATCTTGCTATGTTACCCAGGCTGGTCTTGAACTTTTCAGCCTCTCAAAGTGCTGGGATTAAAGGCCTGAGCCACTGCACCAAGCCCTCATTTAATTTTTAGAATTAACCTATTACACGTTATTTTTCATAAGAGAAGGAGGAAAAAACAAAGGATACAATACACAAACGATATCTTCAAACTACAAGAAGGCCAAATGATATTTCTATTAACCAAGATTTCATGACAGTAGACCAAAGAATACTGGGGAAGTAACATACTAAAATCCTGTCAAACTCATAAGAATTGGATTTTATCAGTCATTACAGTATCTGCCCTGGCAGTGGTGATGACACTTTAACAATGTCATCACCTTTAATTTTTTTCCTTTAATTTAGAAGTTACTTCTCATTCTATGTTTGAGTAAGCATACGCTGTTAATGGGTATATGTTAGAACATATCTGAGAGTCATCATAACAAAATAAACTAATTTAACATAGGATTAGCTTTTCATGGTAAGGAACAGATTAAGAATTCAAACCTGGATCTGTCTGATTCCCACTTGATACCTAAGATGTGGTTTTCACAGAACCAGAATAGGTTTCCATCCTCTTTTAAAATATGTGGAGAATACAAGAGATTTACACATACACTGAAGAAAAAGATGGCAGGGCAGATAAACCCAAAGGGTATTACAAAGATATTCAATATACTAAAAATAAAAGTTAAAACCATAAAAGCCCTAGAGAAATAAGCTTATATATATCTTCTCTGTCTCATTAAAACCAAGAGAAAACCACAAAGGCAGACCACAGAAATCCACACATTATCAGAGGAGCAAAAGGTCATTTTCTGTATAACAACTTGAAACAAATAGTCTGAAGTCCTTAAATTATAACATCAACATAACATTTTCCATCATAATCTACAAATATATGGCTTTTCATTATACTTAACCCTAGTTTCTTCACTCCAGGTTTCCCCAGATCACATAATAAGGCAATAGTGAGAAAATGGTAGCTTTTTCAGAGAGCTTTCAGTGGCAATGAAGAGTTTTGCCAAATGCCTTAGGAAGTTAAAAAGAATATTCCAAATTTAGGCTCTTCAGGCTCTAGGCTCATAAGGTTGTTACATAAATGGGGCATGAATTCCTAATATTATGTGTAAACAATTATTTACCTTAGAAACTTTTACACCAAAAATATGAATATTTACTTATGTTACCATTCATCAATTAATGTTCAGAGTATCTGGCACATTGCAAGCACTCAGTAAGTATTTCTGAATAAATATATGAATAAAGGAATAATTAAAAAATTCATGAAAAACTAATGAAGTAGATTATGGTGTTAAATGACTATGTATTGCAGGCTTCAAGGAAAGGGGAACGTATTTAAAGACAGACTCAGACAGTATATGCAAATACTAACAGTCTCCAACATGTACAAAAAATACATACAGAAAGTTGCCCTGGTAAGACTTGTGGGGCATCTTTTAGAGCTCCAGGACTTGTTGGAGAAATAACAGAAATAGAAGGCCTTTCCATCTTCTGAGATTCAAAGGAACTTGAACCTAAAATAAGAAAAAAAGGTAATATTTGTAAGTGTAGAAAATATTTTTAATAAAATGTTAAATGCATCCGTATTTGCATAAAACCATAATTACTACCACTGATAACAGAACCTACTTTTAATGGGGTAGATTTTGTCTTCAGTTAATTGTCTATTTAAGAAATATTAAGAATGATATAATGAAGTGTTGTGCTTATTTCAATTGGAAAGAATTGATCTACATTTCTGGAGTGCATGGTATTACACAGACTCTTGTATGACTTCACATATGGGTAAAGGTCTGCTTCAGCGATAAGGAAGATAGCTCCTGTTAACACTAATTATCTTGCCTAAAGTTCTTACTGAGAAATTAAAACGAATGCATACATAATATAATTTATGAACCACATCTAAACCAGATTTTGTCATTGTTTTAAAATCAGATATACCATCTATCTTAGTTTTGATCTTATAAATGAGTATCTTGAACCTCTGAAAATGCTACTTCAAGTAATTCACGACTAGTGATTTGCTTCAACTTCACACGAAGGAGGCTGGGTCTCCTCTCGGCCACTTGGTGGAGTTCTTCACTGTTCAAGTATACCCTGACACACAGAGCAATATAGAGTGTTTATAGAAGGCTATTAATCTAGAAAGTATAACCTTGAACTCACCACCATTCAAACTTAGCCAATGCTTCATTGAGAAATACTGTTTATGAAGCATTGCCTGAGTATGTGCAATCCACACATTTTTTCTATAACTACAAATTAATTCTCATGTCATATTTTGTGCCCTCCAAAAACTGTTAGTGATAAAAAACAGCTCTATAAAATTGTTACTGTGTGTATTTTCCCAGGTATATTTAAAATACATTTCCTTGAGTCTCACTACAGGAACGTTGTTATTTCTAATAATGCTTGTTTGTAATATTATGGCAATCAGTGTATTTTTTAATCATATCAATAATATAAATTATGCAATTAGTCCCACTTCTTCTTTGTATTGATCATCAGAAAGCTCAAAGCCAAAACTGGGTACACCTCTAGCAGAACATGATGGTATGCATTTTAGATGATAACCTAGCCTAGTGTCTGTTTCCTTGTTTATCCTACTTTCATATTTTCTTCTCCCTTCTAATCACTATCACTGGTTTTCCCCTAAATCACCTTTTATTCTCTACTTCTATAACCTGGGTTCTGTAAGAACATCTCGGGAATCAAGTCCAAGTATTAACTTAATTCCCATCCATTGCAAAGAAAATACTTGGGTCACTTCTGCATTATCACTGAAAACTTAATTGTCTATACTTTATTGCACACAATATCATCTTCTCTCATACAGAAATGACTTTAATTCCCATATAGATAACTCTTTCAACCCTCTGGTTTCACAATCCCTTGACCCATTATGTTTAGTGAAGTTTACCCATTCATTTCTAAAAACAATCCACACACTTTGTTATTGTCAGGCCTCTGGGCCCAAGCCGAGCCATGGCATCCCCTGTGACTTGCATGTATATACACCCAGATGGCCGGAAGTAACTGAAGAATCACAAAAAAGTGAAAATGCCCTGCCCCTGCCCTAACTGGTGACATTCCACCACAAAAGAAGTGAAAATGGGCCAGGCACGGTGGCTCACGCCTGTAATCCCAGCACTTTGGGAGGCCGAGGCGGGCGGATCACGAGGTCAGGAGATTGAGACCATCCTGGCTAACACAGTGAAACCCCGTCTCCACTAAAAATGCAAAAAATTAGCCGGGCGTGGTGGCGGGCGCCTGTAGTCCCAGCTACTCGGGAGGCTGAGGCAGGAGAATGGCGTGAACCCGGGAGGCGGAGCTTGCAGTGAGCCGAGATCGCGCCACTGCACTCACTCCAGCCTGGGTGACTGACCGAGACTCCATCTCAAAAAAAAAAAAAAAAAAAAAAAAAAAAAAGAAGTGAAAATGGTAGGTCCTTGCCTTAATTGATGACATTACCTTGTGAAATTCCTTTTCCTGGCTCATCCTGACTCAAAAAGCTCCCCCACTGAGCACCTTGTGACTCCCACTCCTGTCCGCCAGAGAACAACTCCCTTTTGACTGTAATTTTTCTTTACCTACCCAAATCCTATAAAACGGCCTCACCCTTTATCTCCCTTCGCTGACTGTCTTTTCAGACTCAGCCTGCCTGTACCCAGGTGATTAAAAAGCTTTATTGCTCACACAAAGCCTGTTTGGTGGTCTCTTCACACGGACGAGCAAGACAGTTATTTGGTAATACAATTATTTGTTAAAGTGCCTACCTAGTTTCTTCACTAGGCTGCTCTTGAGACTGAGCTGCTTAGCAATCAAACTGAATAATCCAGTATCACAATAAATGTTTATGTAAATAGAACTATTCCTGATATATTAAGCTCTGTAAGGGTCCTGACTGTTATGATGCTGAAGAGTATTCCCAGTAAAGATTTTTTTTTTCTTTAAACCACATAAAAAAGTAGAGGAAGAAAAATCTTAAAGTAGAACTTCTTTGGATTTCCAGTTACTGGCATCATTGCCAACATCTAGTACCAATGGAGACATCTTTAGTATAGGAATCCCAATTCATTATATCAAATAACTAAAGAAAATTAGAAATCTTTACTTTCAATTAGTTCAATACTTTTATAGTAACAAAGAAATCTTATACTTACTGGACTCCAGCGGAGGGTGGGAGCTCTCAGGAATCCGGGGAATGTCACTAAAAGAAACAGGATATGGTGAAAATCCCATTAGCTAAATGACCCTGCCTGAGGCAATCATAGCCCATTTTATGTGATGTGAAAAATCCTGCTGGGTCTTTACAGGTGTGGAAATGAATAGGAGTTACTATTAAGGCAACTACTAATGTGCATGAATGTCAAACACCACACAAAAAAAAACTGCAATAAAAAAGTTTTTATATATTTAAGAGCAAAATACTTTAACATGACAACAATCAGACTAATATTGTGGTTAAAATCACCACAATATTTTTACTACCAAAACAGCAGGTTTGGAAATAAAAAATGTTAAAGGTAACACTTTCCTTCAATTCTAGGAAATCAAAATGACACAAATTTTACAAATCAGTAATATGCTTTACAAACACATCTGAAAGAGTTTACTGAGTGAAAGGGATGGGAACATCTCAATAAAAAAATGATATGGTGAATATCATGGGCAAAGTTAAATGAAAAGGATGAGTTGCTTTGGAAAGTAAAAATGGTTCAAGCTTGCAACAAAAAAGCCAAATTATTTTATATATGTGAATATATAATACATATGCACATATATACCCTTTATAGAGATCCATATCTCTATACTGAAGTTAGCTAAATATATGGCTATTTACTATATGGTTAGAAAGTGACTTGTGAGACCACCCATTCCTGCCACACTGATAAATTACTCTGAAGAAATATATGTACTATAGTCTCAACTTAATCCATTACCCACTGTGCCCTTAAGAACCCTAGATCACCTTGGCTTAGGTATTATACTGCATAGGACTATATTACTTCTCATTTTTCAAAGATGTTTTAATATCAATTTAAGAAGATTAACAATATGCAAGTATTAACATGACATATTAAAGCAGACTGGAGTTAGCTAGTCCCAACAACATTATCGGCATATTTTTTAAGAATTTCTAACCACTTACCTTATGACCTAACTTCACTTTTTTTTTTCACTTTTTGGGGGAATGAAAACAAAAGAGTTTTCCCTGTTTGATTGTTCTCTGGAGTTGTCATTTTGACTATTTTGTGCAAAGTAATTCTCATAACCAACTATAATTTATACTTCTTAAAAATGACAATTCGGCCTAAGTTGTGTATTTTATATATTTTATTATATATTTTTGTATGACTATACATTTATATAAAGTCATTTGAATGAATTTATAATTAAGAGACTAATTTATAATACCTAAAACACACAAAAAACTATATTCTGCTACTTTCTTCTAAATTAATGTAAGCAAATAAAAGTAAATTGTAAAAAAAAATCGAGGAACAATCAATTTTTAGATAGTATAACTTCTTAAAAAATCAGCTTCATAGTCCATTATGGAATCAGAATTTGAAACTCTAAAGCCAGGTACAAACTTTGGAATTTACGCGTCTTGTGAAAAAAGAATGGTGGCGAAGTTGTTGAAAATATGTCAAAGTGACTTTTAGTTAAAATTTATTCATGTTAATTGCTTCAGTAATATTTTCAGGCATAAATTTCCACTGGATGTTTACATATCCAGTGGAATTCTTTATTAGTTCTACCTACCAGTTAGGGAACAATTAAAAGCATAAAGGTCAAAGATATTGTATTTGGTGGGTTCACAAAAAAAGTCAATACCTCAAGATGGCTGATGCCTCTTAGTGTGTACTGATCAATGTGATTGCAAGTTATATTTAGAATGATTCCTGAAATCACTATGCCACTAAATTATGAATATTTTCTTTTTCCTTTAATTATAGTTGCTAAACAGAACTACATTAAATATTATTATTAAAACACAGCTCTCTAGCCTGGGTAACAGAGCAAGACCATGTCTTAAAAAAAAAAAAAGAAGTAGCTAAAATTATTTTTCTAGGATTCTAATAATGTATTTATTAGAAAGTTGGTATCACCTTTGATCCTGATTCAATTATAATCTTTGTATTCCACATCCTTTGACTTCTATAATCTATAAATTATAATTTTTGTATTCTATGTTCATTTCAATTCTATAATCTATAATGTGTTTAGAATTTGGCTGTGTAGATGATTACTTCTTAATTAATTTTCATAAAAAGTAAAAATAATGTTACTCCAGTCTACTTTAATTGTCTGTTACTTTTCTAAGTCATCATGAATCAGTTCTGTTTTAGTTGTTGACTTTTAAACCACTATATATTTGAAAGTATTTGGCAAGTGCACAATGCTTGATTCTAAACTTTAGCTTTCATACTTTTGATTCATTTTCCAATTTACTTACCTCTTTTCCAGCCTTATATTTACCTCAGCACTAGAACATACGTCATGTAAAACTAGCATAAATCGTAGTATTGTTATTTTAAAAGTCTACATGGAAATGTACAACACTTTTGCAAATGTCTTCAGTGTTCACTCTTAATAATCACCAGTTAAAATTGGTTAAAAGCTTGCCTTTATTTTAGAGTTTTATATATTAATATTATTTGATATATGATCATACATTTTCATTCTTTGAGAATTATGATAATTATATTTTCTTGTATGTTTTGCATTGACATATATTCGAGAGGCCAATACAAATTAAAGGTTAGCACTTTTTCAACATAAAAAGCCTTGAAGTAATGGCTGTATTATATTTTGGAGAATAGGGAAAAAAAGAATCATTTCCAAGAATACATTTAAACATTAAGCCAAGTATAATAAAACAGTTCAAAATGTCTTTAAAAATTACAGACTGGCAAAATGAATATTTATTTTGGACCATGTGGGTTTGCCAAAAAAAGGTAATGATATGGGGAAATCTATATACATACATAGAAAATATCCCACTGGCTATAGATAATTAAATTGTACAGAAAATTGAGGTTTTAAAAATATCATTATGACCAATTAAAATGTTAAAATATTTAATACTACTCGCTTGATTTTAAATAAAAGTTGAAATTACTCACGGGTAAAGAGACAGAAAAAAATGTTCTATTCTTTAGTAGAATAATAAAAAGTTCATGTAGACATATGAAATCATTAATATTTTAAATAACACAAGGAGTTTGTTAATGTCTCTCTTAAAGGAAATACTACTTATTAAATTAGAATTACTTAAATATATCTGCCATTAAAAGAAAATTTTACTTTATATTTCTCTTGCAAAAAGTACATATTGATATTTTTTGATATTACAATTATTAAAGTGTGGAGCTTCTAAAATGTAGTGAAGTAAACTCAGTATTCCAGTTAAAAAATTAAGAAATTTTTAATGATCTAAAAATGTATGCCCATAATTGATGAAAAAACTATCCATGTTAACATGTACTGTATGAATGTATAAAATTCTTTTTAAAACCCTACTAATACATGTAATTTACTAAACTTAAGAAGTAAGTTTTTTTAGCCTTACCCAATAGGCCTTGAAACAATAATTTCAACTTGAGGTTCTGATTTTGATTCTAAAATAATGTTGTAAACTTCTTCATTTGTAGCTCCCGGCAGGGGTTTACCATTCCATTCTAGAACTTCATCCCCTTGAATTTAAAAAAAAGGGTATTTTTTTACCTTATATATTCTGTTTATTTTTCGTATCTTTTCTCTTTTTTAACAAAGAAATGCAAAACATATACAAATAGTTTAATTGTCTAGGCTCTGCTTTCAAAAGCAAATTGATTGCCATATAATGTCAGCTAAATGGTTCTTCTAAACACTTTTTCTTTTCTTTGTTTTTCTTTTTTTCCCCCAGAATATTATTGGTGACTGGAAACAGTACAATACAAAACTACCTTTGTCTTTTGAGATATACCAGAAATCATATAAAAATAATCTCATGCTATGGGATGGAATTAGCACAGCCTATTTGGAAACATTAAAAAATAATAATTTGCAGCATGCCCTCCATATAATAAATGTAGGCGGCTCTATTTTTGAAATATTCTTATTAAACTGTGCATAAATCCTGTTTTATTTTTGGAAGAAAGAGCAATTAATATTTGTTAGCATGAATTTCCCAATTACAAGTCATGCTTCAATGTCTTCACCAGATGCACAACAGAATAAAAATGCATGAAAGGATTTGAATTCACACCCATCAGTTAACGCAGGTAGCTATGGCAAAATTACAAAGCAAGCAGATGTAAAACTGTTGCATGACAGTTAACCCACTTCCAGATGTTCAAAACACATATATACTATACATAATCTATATTGTGAACATTAAAGTACAAGTAGAAAACACTTTAACAAAACATTAATATAGTACGTAGTAGTTTGTTAAATATTCTAAGATTAATCAAAGGGAGCTAAAAGATGTTGCGTTAAAAAAATACAGGCTAACAACTTATAGTTGTTATTTTAACTACGGTTTTCACACCATAGGTCACGTGAAAAAAACTATTTATTTTCATAAATATTTAAGAAGTTGTAGGTACCAAATGGTTCTCTGCCTTAGACCCTTCAATTCAAAATGGTAGTCTCAGCTGAAATATTCCAACCTCATTGATGCACTGAGGTGTCTTAATTTGTTGATGTTTATGCTTATTTTGTTGTTCTCAGTATCTAGAACATTTTATGAGCAAAGTAAATTTGTGTTGACATACTGGGTCAATATCATCAGTGTACATTTTACAGCCAAGTATAAGCATAAAATCTTTTCAATGTGTAGCTAGAATTTTTTTAATAAAAGTAGGAAAATTGCTTTGCTAGTATTACTTTAAAGTAATTATATTTTCCAGTTGTTTGCTCACTGAAGAGTAAAAAGCAAATATGTGAAAAGTACATGATGCTGCTTTGGTTTGGTAAGATACTATGGTAATCACCAATTCTTTTTTTTTTTTTTTTTGAGACAGAGTTTCACTCTCGTTGCCCAGGCTGGAGTGCAGTGGCGTGATTCGGCTCATTGCAACCTCCGCCTCCCAGGTTCAAGCAATCCTCCTGCCTCAGCCTCCTGAGTAGCTAGGATTACAAGCATCCACCACCATGCCCAGCTAAGTTTTGTATTTTTAGTAGAGACGGTGTTTCACCATGTTGGCCAGGCTGGCCAGGTCTCCTGAACTCAGGTGATGCATCCGCCTCAGCCTCCCCAAAGTGCTGGGATTACAGGTGTGAGTCACGGTGCCCGGCCACCAATTCTAATAGACTGCCCTAAGCTGTTACCTAGAAAAGCTTTTCAAATAGGCAATGAACATACTTCACTGTAAAAAAAAAAAAAAAGAAAAGAAAAATGATAATTACAAATTTATAATACATCAAGAGTGCCTTCAAAATTTTTTGACCAAGAAAAGAAACAAAGTTGACATCATGGTCCTGTACATATATAATATGAACACTATATATACGTGCGTGTGTGTATATATACACATTCATATTATATGAGTACATACATATATATATACACTAAAAAATTTGTAAAACAATACTTACCCTGATTTTTCTATTTTATTATGTTCTACTTCAATTTTTTAAAGTGGTAGGTGCAAACGATTAAATTGATTTTACTACCCAATAATAAGTTGCAACCAGCAGTTTGCAAAAGCACTGCATTTTAAAACTCTCCTTTTCATAAGCAGCAACCTGGACACATAACTTTTAATATAAATTAACTTAATACATATGCTTATTTATTTACAGATTAATAATTCCTAAACCAGAATGCTTTTCTTTTTTTAACATTATTTATGTGTAGATAATCAAGCAGGGATGTAGACAACAAGGGTACAAAGATGAAAATGACATTTTATTGGTCTTTAAATTTGGTCATGAAGAAATGATACAGAAACAAATAACTTTAATAAAATATTTTATATGCAACAATAGAAGTTCATTTGAGAACCAGAAATAGAGTCAAGTGGTTCCAGGAACATAGTAATTAGTTATTGTTCCAGGTGAGATATTAGGAACCACTTTAGAATTAAGGCAACTTCAGATGAATTGTGAAGGATGGAAAGGCCTTCAACAGGAGGAGTAGAAAACTAGGTAGACAAGAGTCATTGACCATGTCTTCTAGGTGGGAAACAGCCTGACAGGAACCTACAGGTGGACCAACATCCTGGACAGCTGAAAGTGTTAGTAGAGGACAAGGCTACAGAGCTTTGACTTGAACAAATGATAACTAGGAAACACTGAAGGATCTTCATAATAAAGAGAGTGTCAGTGTCATTTTTGTGTTTTACAAGGTTAAATGAAGTAGCAGTACAGTGCATAGACTTGAAGCGGGGCAGTACTGGATAAAGATATTGCAAGATTAAAGCAAGATTGCAAATGTTCAATAAAAGTCACATTGATTTTTTAAAAACTGGCTAAAGATGTTTATATGCAAATAATTCTATTTGCAAATATGCAAATATTTAGTCAGTTCCTAAATTATAATGTAAATCAAATAGGATATATGATTGAGTCTGTAAAATCACTTTACTTTCTTCAAATACATAAATTGCTTAGAATGAAAAGTACACTTGTCTGCTTTATAGTTAAGCTGAGCTTTTAACATTTCAGATTTAAGTTTCTCGGGCTCTTGGCTCTTGAAATGAATCATTAACAGATATTTTATATAGAACACCCCTCTTCTTTTACTTCCTAAGTAACTTCCCATTAAAACATAATAATGTGTGTATAATGTGTATATAATGTTTATAATGTGGTCTGCAAACTCAGGTTTCTGTAGTTAAAGTTATCTTACATTAGCCAACAAGGGATTCTCAGACTTTCTGAGGCTTATTTTTGAGTCATTAGATAAACACACACTCAGTTTACTGACACAATAAACCCTGAATGAGTTATTTTCCTACTGAATCATAACTGGTACTTCATAAGAAATAACAGTGTAACATATCTCTATACATATTCAAAGTCATATAGCAGATGGAGAAAAATCCATCTGTATGGAGTTTTCTTCCTATACACCTGCACAGCAAGTCCTTGTCAAATTAAAAAAAAAAGAAAAAAAGCCGGGCACGGTGGCTCACGCCTGTAATCCCAGCACTTTGGGAGGCCGAGGCGGGCGGATCACAAGGTCAGGAGATCGAGACCATCCTGGCTAACACGGTGAAACCCCGTCTCTACTAAAAATACAAAAAATTAGCCGGGCGCGGTTGTGGGCGCCTATAGTCCCAGCTACTCGGGAGGCTGAGGCAGGAGAATGGCGTGAACCCGGGAGGCGGAGCTTGCAGTGAGCCGAGATCGCGCCACTGCACTCCAGCCTGGGCGACAGAGCGAGACTCCGTCTCAAAAAAAAAAAAAAAGAAAAAAGAAAAAAAAAGAAAATGATTTTGAATGGATATCCTGGTAAACAAACATACTGAAAAGTCTTTAAGAGTCCTATAATATTTTGCCAAAGTTTTCAAGAATCACTAACTTAAGGTTTAAAAGTTAAGACTATCACCTGGAAATGTAGTCTGTGTTATGGGTTATTAATCTTTAATTCCACAGCTTAGCCAACTGTGTTTCCTTTATAGTTGTCTGGCAAATACATAAACAGCCATCTAACAAAAATATTTCTACTAAGCTCTGCAGTAAAGTCAACTGGAAGAAATATTTTGATATGATTTTAACAAAAATGAAAAGTTAACTATTTACTAAAAATATATTTTAAAATGTGTTACTATTTAAAATATGATACATTAACATATATTAAATAATTCCATTGTGCCATGTTCAGTTATAGGGCAACAAAAATAAATTTCTAAATACCAAGAGGCAGCACATCTGCATGAGTACAGTATATGCCACTTTTAAATTAACTAATATTTTATTATACAATCTGTGTAAGAAATGTTATAATGATTATGTTTTACTAAAAACACTGCTCCTGAATAAGTGTTTCAGGACTGCTCTGAAAAATTTGGTAATTACTGTAGCTTAAAATATAAACTAAATAACTAAATAGTGATATAATTTTTTTTTCACAAATTGTTTTAGATTTCAACTTTTGTAGCAATATTATGATGTCATCTCCAAAAATGAGTAATTCTTCTATATTTTACATCTTTTCATTTTTATATAAATAAAGAAGATTCCTATCCTTACTCTCCAGATTGCTGCTGATGTAGAGTTACCTACTATTGCAATTGGTAAATATTTATATCAGGAAAAAAATCTGTATTCATGCATTAAAATTTAGTGACTTCATTGATACATATATACATATATATATGTATGTATGTATGTATAAAACTAACCCCAAATTGAAAACCACCAACTCATGTTCATGTATGGAGAAAACACTGTTTAAATATTAAAAAAAAGAAACTTTACCTGCTCTTAGGTGTCCAACTACATCTGCTAGGCTACCCTTCTTTACTTTGGTGATGAAAGCACCAAGTCGTCCTAAGTCAGTCATTTTTCCTCCAACAACCTGGATAATTACAAATTTATAAGTTTCCAAGACTCATACCAAAACATAAGCTTATTAGTTTGAGGAATTAATCCTACATTCTTTTATGATGAACTTGAAATTGCATGTAGAAACATTAATGAAGCGAAACACATTTTTTTTTTTTTTTTTGAGATGGGATCTTGCTCTGTCACCCAGGCTGCAGTGCAGTGGCATGATCACAGCTCACTGCAGCCTCGACTTCCCAGGCTGAAGTGATCCTTCAAATTCTGCCTACCAAGTAGCCTAGACCACAGGCATACACCACCATGCCCAGCTAATTTTTAAAATTATTTGTAGAGACAAGGTCTTGCTATGTTGCCCAGGCTGATCTTGAACTCCTGGGCTCAAGTGGTCCTCCTGCCTTGGTCTCCCAAAGTGTTGAGATCACAGGTGTGAGCCACTGGCACTTCACTTACATTTCTGATTAAGGTAGCTGGGAGAACAGTTTTGAAAAGAAAACATCTCATATTTGAGATGACTATGTGTCCTAAGGAAGTTTGGGTACTGATTTCTTTCTTTCTTTTCATGTACAGATTTCTTTCTCTCCCTACCCCTCCCTCCCTTCCTCTCTCTCTCTTTTTCTTTCTTTCTTTCTTTCTTCTCTCTCTTTTTTTTTTTTGAGACAAGGCCTCACTCTGTCACCCACAGAGTGCGCTGACATGATCATAGATGGCTGCAGCCATGAACTCCCAGGTTCAAGTGATGCTCCCACCTCAGGCTCCCAAATAGCTGGGACTACAGGCATGTGCAGGCACTACAGTCAGATAATTTTTTAATTTGAATTTTGTAGAGAAGGGGTCTCACTATGTTGACCACGCTGGTCCCAAACTCCTGGGCTCAAGCGACCCTCTCACCTTTGCCTCCCAAAGTGTTGAGATTAAAGGCATGAGTCACTGCACCTAGTCTGTACTGATTTCTTAAAAGCGAGCTTGTCCAACCCCCTGTCAGTGGGCCACAAGTGGCCCGGGATGGCTTTGAATGTGGCCCAATACAAACTTGTAAACTTCCTTAAAACATTATGAGGTTTTTTTTTTTTTTTTTAGCTCATCAGCTGTTGTTAGTGTTGATGTACTTTATGTGTGACCCAAGACAATTTTTCTTCTTCCAATGTTGCTCAGGGAAGCCAAAAGATTAAACAGCCCTGTCTTAAAGTGACCTAACAATAAAAGGGCACCATAAATAATGCATATACTTAGAAAACAGGTGCCAGGTCTTCCTCACTTAGTATCAAACAGCAAGTGTTTGACAGTTTACATTAAAGTTCATTTTTCTTTATCATTCAAATTCATGTGTACCATTTGAATTATTATTTCTACATGAAGATAATATCCCATTGTCAATATCGGATCTTGATCAGATCTTGATCTCTTCTGTGTATCTGTAGTAAAATGTAGGTCTATGACCATAAAGACTAGATTCAAGCCAAGCAAATGACATTTGGGGGAAGCAATTTACCATTGTGCAAAGCCTAATAGCCTAAATGCATCTCTGCAGCTGACCATCTCATCTGAAATATGTATCTAGGCCCATAAGACTATCAAAATCTGAGTTTTATTATAGAATATTTTAAAATCTATTTTTAAGTTCTTCCAATGCAGGGGCTCAAATATATATAATTTAAAATGAAGAGAATATCACCAAAAGTTGAGATTCATCCACAATTCTTTAGTGGCACACCCATTAGTGGAGGTAATCAGAATTATTTCACACAGGAGTAATTAACGGTAATAATCAACAAGAGAGCACTATTAAGTACATTAATTTAAAAAAATTCTTACAAAACTCTTGTAATTAGAAAGTGATCCCTTTAATGTTCATGTCGCTGCTCAAGTTACAATAAAAGTCCACATCATCTATGCTACTTTCCATTTAAATCTTAATGCAAGAAATCATCCTGAACTTTATAGTCAGAAAAAAATACATTAGTTTCCCTAAAGTTTATTCAATTTTCCTAATACATCTATATGCTATATCAATAAAATTATATAAAGTATTAAAATGACATTTAAAAATCATTGCCAGAAACTCTGATGAATGCAGACCATAGTGTAATTCACCCTTTAAGAAACATTTTAAACCAGCATACTTACTTTCAGACCCAGCAATGCACCCGATTCTTTGGGCATGGTTGTTCTCTTGTTAAGAATAACACGTCCAATTAATCGGTCCCCCTCTTTAGATGGCTGCCACGTTACAGGATGCTGTTAAAACATGAACGAGTTTAAAAAGTAACATATACAGAGTAGAATGCATTCAGCTATAAAAAGAATGAAGTCTTGTCATTAGAGGTAACATGGGATAGAACTGCAGAACATTATGTTAAGTGAAATAAGCCAGGAACATGTTAGTTCCTGCATGAAAGTTAAACACTGCATATGCTCACTCACATGTGGAAGCTAAAAAAAAGTTGATGTCGTAGTAGTACAAAGTAAAATAGAGGATAATAGAGGCTGGGAAGGCAGGGAGAAGGGAAGGATAGGGAGAAATTTGTTAAAGAATACACAATTACAGCTATATATGAGGAATAAGTTCTGGTGTTCTATAGCACTATAGGATGACTATAGTTAATAATATATAGTTTCTAAAAGCTAGACGGAGGACATTGAATGTCCCCAATACAAAGAAATGATAAATGTTTAAGGTGATGGATATGCTAATTACCCTGACCTGATCACTATACATTATATGTCCTGAAACATCACTATGTACTGTATAAATATGTACAATTATTATGTGTCAATTAAAAAATAAAATATAAGACAAATAATAGGAACAACTGGCAGAGTAACTTAGAAATCATTATTGAAAAATATTTTTATTTATAATATCAACCTAAAAATATTTTTAAATTCTAAGGAATTGATAAATAAACTGGGCATATCCAGACAAAAATATTATTCAATGGTATAAACAAACCAAAAAGCATCACCAAGCCACAAAACGACAGCGAAGAACTTTAAATGCATATTGTTAAGTGAAAGAAGCAAATCTGAACAGGCTATAAATTGTATGATTCTAACCATGGGACATTCTGGAAAAGGAAAAACTACAGAGACAATAAAAAGATCAGTGGCTGTCAAGGACTTAGCGGAGAAGAAAGGAGAGAGGGATCAATAAGTGGTGCCAGGGATTTTTAGAGCAGTGAAACTATTCGGTGTGATACTGTAATGGTGGATACATGACATTATAAATGTGTTAAAACCCACAGAATGTATAACATGAAGTATGAACCTAATGTACACTATGGACTTTGGTCAATAATAATACATCAATATTTGCTCATCAGTTGTAACAAATAGACCACACTAATGCAAGATGTTAATAACCAGCTAAACAGGTGGAAAGGGGTGGAGTAAGGAAGTATATGGGAATTCTGTACTTTCTCCTCAAATTTTCTGTAAACTTAAAACTGCTCGAAAAGGCCTATTAAACTTTTAAAAAGTAAACAACGTGCTTTCTTTCCTATAGACACAAATTATTAGTTGTAGCATGATGCAATTTCCTCAGTTAAAAGACACTCTAGAGGAAATTTCAGTGGACTCCATCCTTGGCTTATAACTATATTTCATTTGTAGCAGAAATTTATACTAAAAGTTGCTTAAAGTGGTTGGCAAATAAGTATACATTTTAAAATGGTTCTAAAATGGAATTAATTGAAATTTAAAAATATATCTGCTAATATAAAGAAAACTGATTCTGTATGGTGACTTGTTAATGTCAATATCCATAACTCAACATCTCAATCTTTCTTACAGTCATTATTTAATAATCATTTTTTACTTAACTTAAAATTTGTTATAATTATTCAGTAATAACTGCTTTTTTCTTCAAAACTGTACTATCTTAAATGAAATCAATATTTGCCCTTACCAAATGAATAATGGAGCAGATATCACATATCAGACAAAGGACAATGAACGAGCACACACATTCCCTAAACTTCAAACACACTTCCCAGAAAACTTACCGAACTAATAGGTGATGTCTCCCGGCTGTGCCACGTGGCAGGATCCAACCAATAATAATCCAAATCACCTGTGCAATAGAAAAAAGAATGAAAAGTGTAATGGTGTTAAAGAGAAGAGTGTATCACTTTAAGCTTTACTTCTTCAATCTATAAAGTAAAGCGTTATAATATCATAAGCTTGAGTGTGTACATTGCAGAATGATGCACATCTGTGTTGCAAAAGTTGTGACTTGAATCACTGGAATGAATGTATGCTACAAATGCACTTCATACAATGAATGACTACCTTTTTCTCTCATAAATCAGTCTGGAAACACATATAAGTGTACAGAAAATTAATAAAATTGAAATTACTACTACCACAAATGTTGTTATTCAAAAGGTAATTATTGCAATTTGCAAAACTCTATCCTATAATTTAAACTTAGTAAAAATGCCTAATGACTTCCTGAATGCTGATTCATGTTGAAATTCTGTGATAAATTAATAGAAACACTGAGATATTTGCAGAGAAAGCGAATTATATTTCCCCAAAAAAGAAAAATTGATCATTAAATTAAAAGCTACTTTAAGAAGTCTTTGAAGTTTAAAAAAATGACAAAAATTCATCCTAAACACTTCAAGAAAACAAAAGTTCATTGTATCCCTCAATAACCTGACTTAGGTCTTGAAAACTACTCCTCAGGATTCTTCTCTCGTTCATGCCCCAATATCTCATATGGTGGTTCAACCCCTTGTCTCACTCATATTATCCTAAGTGAATCTATTAATATTATACATCTAATATGAGTGAAACATGGAGTTGAACCACCATATTATATATATATATGTGTGTGTATATATACATGGTGAATATATATATGGAGAAAATATATATGGTGAATATATATATGTGGTGAATACTCAATCTGCAAAAAATTGTTCCTTATAGGCAAAGGACCAAAAGCTGATGTTTCTGGGTAAGGTTCAATGGTGATACTCAACACACTTTATTATGAAAACAGTGCTATCAAGCAGTGCTATTCTATGATATAGAAGCTTTGTAGAACAATGATGTTGAATGGAGAATCTAATTTAATTGGTTTGGTACTGGATACATATTACGCATAGTCTGTCAGATGATTCCAGTGAGCAGCCAGGACTCTTACAGTATCCTGTAATAAAACGGATGCTACAGATATTGCAGCTTAACAAATTTTGCTTTTTCCAACTTTGGTCATACATAGTTTTGTAGCTATCTACTAAATATTGCCAACAAATGTAAATGTAAAAAACACATTCATTATTTTAGCATACAATACTTGTATATAGTTTAGTATACAATCATACCTCCTTCATATTCTGAATGGCTTCTAATAGTTTTCATCATTACCCATTAAAATATAACACTTTTGCTTAAAGACTTATAAAAAATAAAATCTAAAATCTAAATACTTAGTTGTAAACTATATTTGTTTTTTCTATCCCTGTAATTACTGTTTGAAAGATATTACTGAACTCCTAAGCACTCTTAATTGGTCTTGATAACTCAGATTTCACTATTATTAATGGAATAAGCAACACCCAACAAAACATGCTCCTAAAATATTCAGAATCTAGTATTTCATTAACACAAAACATTTTCCTTGATTATTTTTGTAATAGTTGATTAAAGATATTGACTACCAGATGGCATAGCTGCCAAATGGTAAATTCATGGTATCTGCTTGTGGAGTCAACACAAAAGCAACTTGGTCCTAACAGCCAATGGAATCCCCAAGGAACTAATTCACTATTCCCATTAATTTAGAATCACGAAATATGTCAGCTGCTTGTGTCTATGGAAATGTCTCAAGTTCATAACTAGCCAAGTTCAATGAAGTGTTGTAATTTTGAAAATAATTTTTTGTGAAGGATTTAAAAATTTTTATACTATACCTTGTGAAAAAGTAGGTTATTAAACTTAATAAACACACAACTATCAAGGCAGAAATAAAAGTCAGCTAAATTACACACGAATTTTCTATAAAGAGAACTAGTGTTTTCTAAACCCAGGTCATTATTATTAGAGTATGTAACAAGGCATAAACATGTATCTCTATCTCTATAATTTAGAATTGTGTATCTTATGATGCCTAGTGTTAAAGCACAATGGATTTCAATAAGATCAATGCCAATTAAACAAAATTCCCTTCAAAATAATATACATGCACGATTGAGCACGTGTATGTTAATATACTTAGTAAAAGTAAGTTTTACTTACTTTAATTTCATTCCTCTAATTTCAAATATTAAATATCTATTTAGCAATTTACATGACAGCTCTACTTGACCAAGTGAATGTGCACGTAGTAAAGGAAACCTTATCTGTCCCAAAGCCTTGAAGTATTAGAAAATTTGAACTTCCTGACTATCTCTAGAAGTAATATGCAGCGTATTTTTAATATCATTATAATGAATAATAATAAAAGATGGAATTCAAACCAATTCTAAGATTGGCTCACAGCAACTCACAATAATGAATAGCAATTTCAAATACATACATGTAGTCACCTTCAAAAAGAGATTGTTCTTCCTAGATATTAATAGAATAGATTTCCCTTAAAAAAAAAAAAAGTAAATTTCACAGACCAAGAATCAGAATTATCTTTCCCACGTATTTGCTGAACCTCTTAAAATATTTTCGTCTTTTACTTTTTTGAGTCCTCTATAGCAGGATGTGAGTTGGAACTAAACGAAACATTGAAGAAAATATGTTTATTGAATGTTTTTACGCACTGCATACACAAAAAGCCAAGTGAGTTCTAAGAACAGGTTTTCAAGTTGAGACAAGGTAAGATATTGACACGTGGACACGTACCATGGTCAGCACACGAGTTACATATTGTTTTAGTTACACTGTGATATTAAAAATACACACATTTTAATATTTTACAGGGATATTCATTTGGGAAACAGTCTTCTCATAGACAAGAGTTAAAATCTGAAGTCTAAGAACTAAGATAAACTCTTAACTCTGGATTAATATACTTAAAATACCACTTTGAAACATTTCTTCGTATTTCAGAAGTCTATTTAAGATGGTTCCATGCCTACAATGGAAAAGTATGCTTCCACTTCCCCTAGATTATATACAATAGAGGAGCTAACTTTGGAATAAATAAGCGGTAATTTGCTATACAGGAAGTCCTAGAAAGTCTAATTTCACCTAACTAGAGGTCAGGAATAAGAAACAAATATTATTTAATAGTGCTTATTATCTAGGCATTACAATAAAATGAGAAGATACACTTGCTAAATTTAATCATTAATCATACAATCTATAAAACATTAAAGTGTATTTTATAAATAAATCTATGTGTACTGTTGCAAAATTTATATAAATTATCTTTCACAACTGAATTACTGTCATTCACAATTGAATTATTGTCAGAGTTCCTAGCATAGTGAAAATACTGGTCCTCAAATACTTTTTGTTAATTTTATTCTAAATTCAGGCCAATATTCACTCCCTAAACATATCTGAAGGCAAACACTGCATAAAATTAGGTAATACAGATTTTTGTCCCTTGAGCTCAAGGCCTAAAGCAGGGCTAGAGGCCTCTCCAGATCACGGGGCTTCAGCAAGAACGTCTTTAACAATTTTAAGTAACTTAAAATCAAATTTCTTGTTTTGGTTCTAGGACCAAAAAAAGGTATAAATCCTTGGGAGAGTTGCATATTATCTCTAGCCATTAGGAGTTCATTAGCACTATTGTTTTCTAAATGCATCTTAGAAATTTCACTTTGGATGGCAGCTATGTTTACCACCAAAGATACTCAACATAAATTATAATCAAAGAAATACAAATCAAAACCACAATGAGATAGCATCTCATACCTGTTAGGATGGCCTATTATAAAAATTTAAAAAGAAATCAGTGTTGATGAGAATGTGGAGAAATTTTGGAATCTTTCTACATGGCTGATAGGAATGTAATCAGTACAGTCACTATGGAAAACAGTATAAACGTTCCTCAAAAAATTAAAAATAGAACTACCATAAGGTCTAGCAATACCACTTCTTATCCAAAGGAATTGAGATTAGAATCTCAAAGATATATCTGCATTTCCATGTTCACTGCAGCACTATTCACTATAGCCAAGAGGTTGAAACAATGTCCACAGACAAATGAATAAAGAAAACGTGGTATAAACATACAACATAGTATTACTAAGCCTTGAAAAAGAAGGAAATCCTGCCATTTTTGACAACATGGATGAAACTTGAGAATACTGTGCTAAGTAAGCCAGATAAGGAGGACAGTGTTATACAAGGAATATAATGAGGAGTATAAGTAGTACTATATGAGGAATCTAAAATAGTCAAACTCATGGAAACAGAGAATAGAGTGGCAGTAGCTAGCAGATGGGGAACAGGGGAAATGGGGAGGTATAAGTCAAAAGGTACAAAGTTTCAGTAATACAAGATGAATAAACCCTAGAGATTTACTGTATAGAATTGTGTCTAGAGTTAACAATACTGTGTGTCATACTTAAAAATTTGCTAAGAGGGTAAATCTTAACTTTAAGTATTCTTATTACAAAAAAGAAAATAATAAAGAGGGTGGAAGTTTCGGAGGTGATGGATATGTTTATGGCATAGAATGTGGTGCTAGTTTTAGGAGTGGATATTTCTCTCCAAACTCATTAAGTTGTATACAATAAACATGCCTAGCTTTTTCTATGTCAAATATACCTCAATGAAGTGCTTTTTTAAAAAAGAAAAATATTACCCTTTTAAAGTTCCGCTTTGTTCATAATTGCACTCTGCTTCCATCCTAAAACCAAGAACATCCCTGTGTCTTTCTCTCTGATATGTAACTTTGATAATTCAGGTAAACTTAAGTATTATTGAATTGATTTATGTAAATGTATCGATTATTATTTATTAAGTTATTGGTGTGACAAAGATGTTTGTATTCAGAAATTATTCACACTCAGTGAAACCTCCAGAGTTGAACTACCCCAGAGAGTGATTAAATATTTGCTTGAAGACGTGTGGTGCCACCTTTATGTTTTACAATTTTAGGACACAGGCAAGGAAACTCAGTAGCTGGTCCAGGGAAAGGGGAACTTTATTAACATATTTGGTAGAGGCAGTACTCTTTCTGATTGTCCGTATTGTTCGTTAATTTGAGAGCAAATTTTTGGGATGCAGACACCACCATGACACAACTCTACAAAGATGGAACTCAGAATCAAAATTTCTGGCTGAATCATAAGCTCAGTCATTCAACTCAGAAGATACCTCTCATAGAACCCCTCTTTCTTCTGAGGGTAGAATGAGATCATGTGCACGAAACTGTTTTATAAGTATAGAGCACCACAGAAATCCACATTGTCAGAGTATAAAAATGTATACTAAAAACAGTTTGCATTTTTATAATTACAAGCATTTCTGTCAATTCTAATAGCATGTACAAACTAAGAAAAATGTATTTTTCTACCCAGTTTATTTGAAATCTTGAGTAATCACAAAACTTCATTATGCTTTAATTTCTCCATCGACATTATTTTATGCTAATATTTATAATCATATTCATATAACACTTATAAAATCAGCGATTATGCAGTAAAAAGAACTTTGCACTCAGAGTTGGAGACTTGTGACTAATCCTAAATCTGCCATATTAGGTGCATTCTCTTGATAATATCTCCTCATCTCTATTAACCTTGTCCTCTTTTACAAAATAAGAATAGTGCCTTTCCCCTCATAAGCACTTTATGAGGATTAACTGAAATATGTCAGTATTGTGAATTGTAAAGGAGTTTAGAAATAGAGCTTAATGTCTCATTACCACTTAAGATGAAGAATATGAAATCATGGTGTTAGAGATCAGACTTACAGTTAATTAGTGATCGCAAACAAAATATACATAATATCTGTAATCTTTGCAAAATATGCTTTGAAATGGGCTTAGAAAAATGATGAAGTCCTGTTGTTTGTAAAACTTATTAACTGGCCAGATTATTCAAGATATCCCTAACAATGTTTCCTTGAAGCCAGCTTGTATTATACCTTAAAAATTATTTAGTAGACAATAGTCGTAAAATATATTTTAATATTTATTTTCTAATAGGTTGTAAGCTTCCTAACTTTCTGTAACTTATTTTTGGGGTTTATATTCCTTAAAAAATTATCTAAACAATAATAGGATTGACGGTAGTAAGAAAATAACTATTCTAAGTTTAAACATGAAATATGGTTACTGTAGATAATGGGGCTTTGAGAAAACACAGAAAACATTGTGGGTTTGCTTTGAAAAGGGTAATCGGTATTGAGAAATTAAAAGAAATTGGAGATAGTAAATATCAGTCATCGGATTAATTCTTCCTAGTTTTAAAAGTTATGTACATTTATATAAATTTAGATTTTGAGATAACATGAAGCTTTGGGGTCCAGAAACATTCCCAAAACACCATGATGTTCAATGCCATCTTTCTTATCTCTACATTGGCCTGGTGCTAAAAGGCCTTAGATAAATTTTATAAATTAAAATTCCAGAAACCTTGGACACCAAACACACAAACACATACACACACATGCATGCACACACAACTTTGTGCCTTAGGATTATAAAATAAGGATGTGGTCATGGTATTCAAGAAATGTAGACCATACTGTATTATCTGTATTACATGACAATGAAAATGTATCTGAATAAAAGTCTCCAAGGTCATTGATAATGGCCAAAATGCTTTCCACACATAACAGTTTGGAGAAGAATAAATTTCATGTGTAAATATGACCTGAGGCCTAATAACTGAGAAATTTCTCCCCCAGAATCTAAATATAGAATAGTAAGGTAACCTGGATAACAAATCACAAAATTGACAATCTTAGGGATACTTGTTTTTTCAACACAATGACTCTTCATAAATAAGAATTTGGGAAGTGCTGTACAGCAGAGGGAAATATTTTACTGCAACTTTCCAACTGACCAGGCTTCCACATTGACACTGAGTATTCCATTCACGTGGGAGAACAGGTTGTCAAGTGCAAAGTCGCGGAATAACCAGCCAGGAAACCCTGTGGAAAAAATTGGGGTTTATTTGTTTTCATTGTTTGGGGACTGGATGTTAACCATAGGTTTAAGAAATTGTTGTGCTGGGCAAGTTCACAGCAGTGACATTACAAGAACAAACTCTACATATAAATATCTTTGATAAAGGAAAATGTTAGTCCTTATCCAGACCCAGGCAACACTAGCAAAACAGCATTAAGTTGAAATAATATTCTGAATGTCAAATCAATTTTTACCTGCCTCTATATCCCAAAGACAAGGAAATAAAAATGTAAAGATGGATATATGCTTTTAGTGATATAAATGAAAATAGTAAAATGATAATAAAGATGAATTTTAAGGGTACACAGAACAAAACAGAAGTACTTATGTGGGACTGATACTTCTTATTTTAAAATATACTATTAATCTACAAAAAAAGTAGAAAAGTAGAAAAGTTTATACTGTAGCAAATAGTGGGTAATATAAACCAGTTTTGACACCAGAGATCCCTTGAGTGACTATGAATAGTTGTTTTTGCCTTTCTTTTCTATTTTATTCTACTTATTTTTTGGTTTGTTTGTCTTTGTTTTCATTTTCGCTATGCAAACAAATAATTTATAGATAAATTAAAGGACTTTATTTTTAAGTTGGAAATTCCTTGACTGGCAGTGGAAAATCACCAGGAATAGAAGTTTGGAGAACATTTTATTTTATGCCTCAGCATTGTTTTTGAGAAAACTTCTAGATAGCCATATTCATAAAACTCCAAAATTACAGCCATAGGAAATGAGATTGCAAAACACTGCAATCACTGGTCTAAATCTCTGACTCAATGCAAAAGGGGTCAAGCTTTATAAAGTCACTTTTTTTCAACTGTACTCCAACTCCATGTGACAGAAGTAAATAATTTAAATAAGATAAACCACAAAAAATTGAGGATAAAGAAGCAATATCAACAAATCCATATGGATTGTATATACAATTTTTATTAAAAAGCAAACTAAGTTAATGTTGGTCAAAGATTAACTTACTGACTCAAGAAAGAAATTATCTTCCAGGCGTCCTAAATATTTGACTGACTAAATAGTTCTAAATCTATATTTCCAGCATAATTATTTAAAAATATCTTCATGTTAGAATTGTTACTTTAAAAAATAAGTAAGCCTCACTGACCTAGACTAATATTGTTCAACATTGGTTTCTTGGCTTTATCACAGGTGCAAGAGAATCCAATTCCCAGCTTGCCTGGTTGTTTAAATACATGACTTCACAATCACTAGCTGCACGGAACTACCCACAAGTACACTTTAGAGAGTATATCCTTGAAGATACTGCCCTACAAATTTCTGAAATGTTTAACATAAAGCAACAATATATACAGAAGTCTTTGTGAGGGCTATGTGGTAAATCAACTTATATTTTCTAAAACAAAACTATGAATTAATTCACACCATCAAACAACCATGCACCTGGAACACACTATATTTCTAGACAGTCCCTCCCCCTCGCTGCCCCTACAGTTCCTTTTATTGTATTGTTCTTTATCATTACTATATCAGGGTGTTTACTATATAGATCACGGTGGTGATGATTCTGATAGTATGTGGATCATGCTGCTTCTGCTCCTGCTGATAATCTCCTCTATGAAATAACAGAAAAGAAACTTTCTTTTGGTGTCAGTATCAGGAATAATTGCACTTATGCAACTGGTTTTTTTTTTTTTTTTGAGATGGAGTCTCGCTCTGTCACCCAGGCTGGAGTGTTGTGGCGCGATCTCAGCTCACAGCAACCTCCACCTCCCGCGTTCATGCCATTCACCTGCTTCAGCCTCTCAAGTAGCTGGAACTACAGGCGCCTACCATCATGCCCGGCTAATTTTTTGTATTTTTAGTAGAGACAGGGTTTCACCGTGTTAGCCAGGATGATCTCGATTTCCTGACCTCATGATCTGCCCGCCTCGGTCTCCCAAAGTGCTCGGATTACAGGTGTGAGCCACCATGCCCACCGCAACTGGCTTATTTTTATGTTAAAGATGTTGTGCATTTGTAATGAATGACACTTTTTTGTGTTGGGATATTTGTGATTAAATATGCAGTCTAATTTTCTACCCTTATTTTCCCTTACTGATCTTTTCTATGTATTTTAAATTTATTTCACATGGCTACATTTTTACATTTTCGTTGCTATTGTAAATCACTTCTGATATTAAAGTAGGCTTTAAAATGACATTAACATAGCAATTAAAATCAGATTAAATGAATATGTACACAATATAATTTAGTATATTTATTGTAACTCTATTTTCATTAAAATGCAGTTTTCCCTCCATTAAACTCAAAATAACTTTGATTCAACAGAAAACAACAAAATGGAACTAATGTGCAAGTATTAGTTTACAGTAAATATCAAGTTATCTTAATTTATTTGAGAGTCCTGCCAAAGGATGGGAAGTAAGTGAAAAGGTCTTCTCATCTGGCAAAAAGCAATAGAACAAAATCTGAGCTCCTAGACTTTATTCCTAGAAAAACACACTAGGCCCTCACTCATAACTTTATAGCCACAATAATACAAGAGTTTCTTTGGTATTCAACCCCACAAAATCATTAAAGATGCACACTGTAAATGGGAAAATGGTTTGTTCAAATAAACACATTGACAACAACAATTATTCACAAGAAAGGGGACAGGGAAACCTAAAGAAACCAACAACAAATACACAAAAACAAACAAATCAGCTAAGAGTCTATGTGCCCTCAACACTGTGATACTGTGTGTAGCTCTATGAATATAACTGTGTTAAAGAGTGCATGAGCAGTTATATATGAACACAACTGGATTAAAGGGCAAAACATTGATGTTAAAACAATATCCATTAAGCAACAACTAAAGACATTATAGCATGTAAATTTTTATAAAAACAAGGATGAAATCCCTTTATAGCTTTCCCAATTTAAAAAAAAAAAAGGCTGGTAAATTATAATTCTGAGATAAATTTTAATTAAAACAATGTAAACAAATAGCAATAATCATAACAATAAGCTGGTTGGCAAATATTTGGCACATCGAAAAACTCAGCTGTCAATAATAAGGTATCTAAGCTAAGTTTTTACAATTAAGTCATTATTCATCAACGCAACAAAAAGCAGAAACAGCAACTGTTTATTAAATATTGCTTCAAATTAATCATGAATTTAATTTAAGGATTAAATGCACTGTAAATAACTCTTATCCCTTTGCATGTGCTATTTCCTGATATATTTTAAATGCAGTACAAAAAAACGGAAAAGATCAAGTGCTCTTTGCATAATATTCCCCACACAGAGTAGCTGAATTATCTTTTAAAGATTCTTAAATCAATGGCTTTCAAGTAAGAGCAAATCAAGTGAACAAAACTATATTTTTAGAGAATTATGTAACTGAATTAAATTGTGAAATTAAGAGCTATTAGGTCAAAAAAATAAAATTGCAAACCATTAGCACTGATAAACTATTCAATAACACTAAATTTGAAAATTAAAATTACCACTTGAAAGATTACATTTATAAAAAATTAAATGGAATATTATTTTAGTAATGTTAAAAAGTCAATTTTTCATACTTTATAATTTTTTATAACTCCATAACAAAATGTTCCCAATTGAGATATAAGGTGACATCACTGACAAAGACAGTAAATATCTTTAACCCAGTTCTCTCAATAAAAATGTGCACATTTAAGATTGACCTAATAATGTCACCAATCCTAACAATATATCATCATTCTATTTCATCTAATTTCTATAAAAACCAACCTAAATGCTAGCTAAAATATCTTACTGATCACAGCAGGATTGAGCTGGAGAAATATAGAATCCATGAGAAATACCGAATTATAGTAATTATAATAATCCCAATATGAAGAAAAAATATCATAGCTTAATTTTATCTTTTATAAAACAAGACATTATGTTATATACAGGTATACTATAAATAAAATTAAAGGCTGGTCTCCATTTTAAAATAGAAGAGCCAGTCAATAGCACCTCCTAAACTCAACCTCAATTTCTTTTTAACTGGCAAGACCATAAGTAGCGTTTACCTTATAAATAAAATGTTTATTATTCACATTTGAAATATATTTGTAAAGAATTTGTGATAATCGTTGCAACTGTATTCTAATGGCTTAGTTTTCAAATGAGAAACTCATTACTACCCTAGGCTAGCCATTTTGCATTATTTACAGTTGAAAGGGACTAAAAACACTGAAAAACAACATCTGATTGGCCTTTATAATTTAAATTATTACCAAGAAGCTCTATGGTTCTATTTGTTTTTCAAAGTGATGTACTAATAGTTTTAATGAGGAAAAAAAAATCACACACACACACACACACACACACACACACACACACACCCCAGATCTTTGGGCCTACATAATCTCTCACATAATTATCACTGTATCACATTTCAGATCATACATATGGATGTGCACTTAGTTCACAAGTATGCAAACTGTATCCATTGTAATTTAGTTTTGTTAAACCATCCAGGAAATCTGTGGAGAATAAAGATATTATGTTTAAAGACTCTATATAGCAAACTCAAAGAGGACAGCTTCAAGCAAAAACTTCAGAAACATTATTCTCGTTACAAACTACATGTTTCTTACCAATACTCAAAGCGTCTTTCATATTAAATAGATGTCTTAGAGCCCCTTATTCTGTGCTTAATTTTTCCATCACTTTTATGCCTTAATTGAATAGCTCTGATTACAGTAAAATCTCATAATAACAAACCTTACCTAGAGAACTCTATAACTAAATGTCTGCCTAAAATAAAACTAGCCTCTGAAATCGGGAAATCACAACATATTTGTCAAAGAAGCCTATTGTCATAAGAAACCTAGTCTCTGTCAAGCCATTCTAAACGGAAACAAGCTCAATGAACTTGCAGTCATTCCTGATGTCTTTGCTAATGTCAATGATGGGTCTAATCATCACATGTTTATCTTTTGGAGATTTAAGCTTTGGGTGCATTTGTTTATGATATAAAATGGCAAAGCCCATGAAAACAGCAAATAGTAACTAAGGTTTCTTTTTTTTTTTTTTTTTTAAGCAAGAGCAATTTGAAGCTGGTCTTGGGCTTACTCACTAACCATAGAGAGAAGTGGTGTACCTTTGTGTAGGCAGGACTTTTTCTACCACTGAATGTCAAGTACTTTTTTTGTTGTGACTTTTAAGGAAAGGATTATAAACCTGAGTTGTGCAAGTCCTTTTACATGGTCCATAATTATATTTAGGGGATCCACGCACTCTTTTAAATTCTAAGTAAAATTTTGTGTGCAAAAGTATTTTTTCTCCCAAGAGTCCACTGCTTTCTTTATTTCTCAAAGGCCTCTGATCTCTCTCCAAATTAAGAACAAATAGTTAAAGGGACTAAAGGAATGAGTGACTCTCAGTAGGGTATTATGATATGGACTTGCTGCTTTACCTTTAGCTCCCAGAATTATCCTCTCTTGCAGGTGCCTAGCCGCAGCAGTATGCTTTCATTAAGATCACTATTTAAGCCAGGCACTTAGGAAATCAAAAAAACCATACTCAGAGAAAATGAGCTTTGTGAGTACATATAGAGAGCAAGGGAATTCATCTCAAAAAGCACTTTCACGACCTATCAAGACTCTAATGAATTTTATTTTTTAAAAGCCTTTAATATAGAATAGGCAAGAGAAATATTACACACAAATATACTAACATCTCTTCTCTGATGAATACCTTAATTTCAAAGATATATGCTAAATAGGAAAATATAGAAAATATAACAAACTTTATATAACCTAAATAAGTGATTACAGAACATAATCCTGAAATAAAAGTAAAAAAAAAAATTTAAGTGGATAAAAATGTTGTTGCAATTTGAACCTACTCAGAAGAACAAGTTTCAAGGGCTAAGCATTCTCTAGAGAGAAAAACAACAAAACACTGCAGGGCTAACATCCTCTTGTAACAACAACAACAAAAACCCTCAAAGCTATTTATAAGCCTAAAATATATGACAGATGTTATAGTACTGAAATACGTTTGTTAAAACTCACCAGCCACTATATCAATATGCCCCCCTTTCTGAAGTCAGTTTTGAAATCTGTTCAATGTTTACAGTTCATCAGGATAAGAATTTATTTCCCAGACATTCAAGACTCATAGAAGTCACATAAAACCTTCTCTAAAACTTATTTAAATTAACTATGCAATCAAGATTTTTGGTTACATTTCTGCAAGTAATTGACCAACTCATAATATGATTCTGATGATTCCCTTCTTAAAGACAAAAGATTGGCCTACTTGAAGCAGGTTACATAAAATCTAAAATCATTAGCCTACCACCTACAGGCCTGATAAGTATTTAAAAGTTTTCTTGACTATTATCATAGTATAAAATAATCACGAATTCTTTCATTAATTTATCTTCTTTTATAAATTGACATGCTTCTTCCCAATCTCCCTAGCCTTAGAAAATTGAGAATGGCAAGCATTTGTTTTACTTATTAAAAGTGTTTACAGATGACCTGGGGAAGGACAGAGGACAATATATATTTGCAGTTCATTGAGATTAATTTTTGTTTTTGTTTTCCAAATGACTTCTTCATTTCTCTAACAGAACTCTTGCCAGGAACATTCGCAGGTAATACTTCAAAATGAAAATATCTTATTCTCCTTGAAGATCTTCCTAACTATGCACTAATAAATAAATAGCAGCACCCCATAAAATCAGAAAGTTGGAAGAGACTTGAGCAGATAAGCTTCTATGGAATGGATAATCACTTTTCTAATAAAGTTATTGCCCTCATAAATATATGTGTAGAGACCATAATTCAGACTGGTTCCTCAGAAGTAGACACATAAATCAATCACATTGTTTTTTCTTTTACTTTTGTCTCTCATGTACATACGTGTGGGAGCATGAACCATCATTGCCTTAGCCTTCCTCTCATAATGGTGGGTGTCTATTATTAAGAAGAACCAGTAAGTATAAACATGAACACAAGATTCATGATCATTATAAACTGGCAATGATTAGCTACTCTGCAAGCACACTGTTCGATTTACAATAAAATCCTTCCATTCTCACTAAAGAATGTATGTAATTAGTCTAGACTCACAAACTTCAACTAATATTTGGTAGGCAGCAATCCGATTCATATTTTTGCAAGTGGAAGGTGGTTACTGCTTTTCCAGTTGCCTCTGACCCTTTGGATTTTGAGCTTGCCTTCATCAGAAAATGGACCTCTTGAAAAACATTTGCTGAGAAAAGAAGGCAGGAGCTCTCTTCAGCTGCCCTCAGCAATACACACTGAACCTGAGAAGGAGCAAGGGAGCAGTGAGGAGAGCCCTTGTCCCTGGCCAACTTTCAGAGAGCCCCAGTGCCTCTCAGGATCCAGGTCCTCATCAGGCTGCAGCACAACTGTGATGCCTATTTCCTCTCCCAAGGAGTGTAGTCTTAACAGCAGGTGCCCTCGGGACACCTCAAACTTACTCAATGCCTATTTGGCAAAATAGTTACAATGAAGCCAATAAATTCACCACCTTAATTTAAAAGAGGCATATCTCAAAAAATAATAAATAAATAAATAAATAAATAATAAATTTTTAAAAAGCCTTGGCAGCTAAAACACTACAAATAAAAACAGAAAAAAAAAGAAAGCTGTATTTACCCCCTGTATTAGGAAAACCGCATACCTTTAAACATTTAATAATTGTGTCTTTTTTCTACATGAAAATCATCAATAGATGATCTTGAACACCCAAAAGAATGTTTTGCCATTCCTACAGAGAATAACAGGAGAGTCTTTTTCCAAACTGGCAGAAGGGAAACAAGGGTCAGAAGGGGTTAGTCACTAGTTACTCTTTTAACCCAAGGTCACACACCTAAATCTCTGATGCAAAACACTACACTTCTCTTTCCTTCTTTGTGTCTTGGGCTCTCTGTTCCCCTCATCTGAACAGTTTTCCCTTTAGTCAACAGACTAAACACAGACATTTCCATGAATGTGTTCTATAATCAGGACTGTCAATTAGGAGAAACCGATCCTTCTCAGACTTTTTTCTAAACACTTGAAAAGAACAATCTATATATACTTAAATCTTTATATTTTCAAGAAGATTAAGCTCTGACGTTTTCTAATTTTAGTGAAAGTCACTAAATAGGGAAAGCAAATCTTTGATCCATCAGAGAAGAAAAATGTATACCTTCTGAATTAATTGTATATTATATATATCCCAAGTTAAGACTTAAATGTAATACTAAAATATATATAATTTAATGTGCACTTCAGATAAACATTTAAAACATAAAAATAACTTCATGTAATACAAGTAATCATTATAGCATCCTAAAATAACATATTTATATAAAGCAAAACATCCTTATTCTCTACTGATAGAATCTAAATGAAACATTTTAATATCTTACTCTTTTGGATAATTAAACAATAAATTCCATTAACTTTACATTTATCCATAGATTAATATAATTTAGTTTACCTGTGCTCTGAGTGCAATGTATGAAGTAGTAGAAACTGCAGAAACCCAGCAAACATAACAGCAGCATCGGAGTGGTTAACTAAATGCCACTGGCATCAAATCATTAAATTTCAGCTAGCAATGGCAGCAAATGCACAACACAATTAAAAAATCCACCAAAATAAAAAATTTTAAATAAAATTTCCAGTGGTCCTTGCATTCTAAATCAAAGGCAAAAAAGCCTGCAGTGTCCAACATTATACAACAGTGACACTAAACAAGGCCATAAGTGCTGCTGTCATCAAAACAGATCTCTGCAGTGTACAGATTCTCATTGATTACAGCATTAATCTATAGTGCTCTGTGCTGTACTAAAGTGGCTCCCAGAGTAGCATACACTAAAGCTCTTTTAGCTCCGCAATTAACCATTTCCTAAAACAATGCACAGAAGCTGCTACCTTCCTGCAGCCAGAGAGATGAAACGCTGTGGTCCTTAAAGCTAACACAGAAGAAAAGACTCAGGCAAATGTTCAGGAGCTCATCTTGTACCCACTGACACTCACTGCAATACCTATGGGTTAAGATGACAAGGCTGAGCAGACGCCTGACCATCAGACCACAGAAAACTCACCTGAAATGATTTGGTTCCATTATCAATCACTGGCAATGGTCCTGCCAAGCCCTGTGTAACAGATCATTTCCTCTGCAGTTTCCCTAACTGAGGAATCTTACTCAGCTCAATGACAACAACTGGCACCAGAAAGCATAAACCAAGAGTATACAATCGATTGTTGGGAACACAGGCAAAAGCGCTTCTTCAGGCTGATCTGGTACAGCCAGCCTAGTGCTAATGGTGGCTCATCTCCAGAGGGCAAAAGGACAACCTCAAATAGGTTTTGCCAGGGAGTTGGGGACAGGAGAAGGTGGCTCGTATTTCTGATATTTTTAAAGATGCATATTTTTGATGACTGTAGATGCATAATTCATAATACAATAGATTTTTTTCTGAGACACAGAATAATTATCCTCTCATTGGGTCACCTACATTTTACTTCACCCATATTTTGTGTTACAGAACAACAGCAACAGTAACAACAAAATTAGTTGATTTGAAATTGTTACTATCTCAATTACATTTTTAATGTAGTATAACATTCAGATTCCAGAAACAGCAATGAATAATGACATACTTCTCTAATCATCTTGGGATTATTTGCTGAACAATCAAGGTGGACTGCTTCTAGTTTGTTTTAGAAAATGAAATGGTCAAATGATAACAGAGAGAAAATGAGGAAAATCTTTCATTTATTTAAAACATATGGCACTGTGTTTATACTTAAATTACATGTACTTGTCAAAAATAATTATCTCATGAGAAAAAAATTAAAACTGAACCATGGATCATCTCATTACCAAAACAACTGCAAAATATCAGCCTTAAATGAAATCACTAATTTGAACAGTTTTTCTCTCTTAAAAGAACATATTTATGGTCTCATTCAGAATATTTTTTTTTTCTTTTCTCAAACTTCCGCCTATGCTTAAAGCTAGCTGTAGTCAAAACCTGACCAAGTTATTGTTGGGAAAAGCAAAAGGGAAATAAACATTAATTGAATGCTTATTAGGTGCCAAATATTATACTGTCTATTAATTTTATTTAGTTAATTTATTTCTCATAGGCATATGAAAAAATCAGTAATACTTATCCCATATTAGAGATGGGGTTTAGAAAAGCTAGTTAACTTGCCCAAAGTCACATGATTTATAATCAGCAGAGTTGGAATTTGAAGTTGGCTTTCTCTGTTTTGAAAGCCATGTATGAGCTTTTCACTACATCACGGTAGTTAGGAGTTCCTGCAATTATTTTGTTGAATTACTTCAAAGTTATGTCAGTGTTTGTGCAAGTACTCGTGACTTGTTGGCGGTGCAGCGGGGCCCTATAATGATAAACTTCTATTTCCCATGTTTGGAGGTGGTGAGGATTTTCCGGAGCAGCTAATGGGGCTGAAGTCTTATACTTGCTGAACTTAAGTTGCTTCCATTATGATATGGTCATTAAGAAGACATACAGATGGCATGGTCTAGAGGTAGACCTGCTGGACCAGCAAGTATACAGAAGAGAAACAATAGAAAGCGAGTCAAAACTTTCAACAACCAACATACTCATTTTTGTCTGGTTGAAATCATTACCATATACTTTTCTTCGACTAGAATTTAAGAATGCATGAATCAGGCTGGGCGCGGTGGCTCATGCCTATAATATCGGCACTTTGGGAGGCTGAGGCAGGTGGATCACCTGAAGTCAGGAGTTTGAAACCAGCCTGGCCAATATGGTGAAACCCTACCTCTACTAAAAATGCAAAAAATTAGCTGAGTGTGGCGGCAGGTGCCTGTAATCCCAGTTACTCGGGAAGATGAGGCAGGAGAATCGCTTGAACCCAGGAAGCAGAGGTTGCAGTGAGCCAAGATTGTGCCATTGCACGCCAGCTTGGGTGACAGAAAGATTCCATCTCCCCCCCACCAAAAAAATGCATGAATCATATAAGCCTATGTAGGCTTGTCAACTGAAATAAAATATTTTAATACACTGCATGTGTCTATTGTTGTGCTTGAGTTGTGAGATTTTAAAAAAATATTTATTTCTCTATTCCTATTTCTTTTGTTTATTATCCAGTATGGGCTTATTTCAAATTATAAAATCATTTTAAATGTCATTAATCTAACATTTGTCCCTCATTCCATCTCATGAATTTTTATTAATTTATTATAATTACCTTGAGTTCCCTAAAGTGCCTTGATACAAGAAAATTTATCAAATAGTAACAAATTGCATTTCTAACAGAAAATACTTAATAGACCAAAGAGGGTTTGATAACAAATTGCATTTCTAACAGAAAATACTTAATAAACCCAAACAGGGTTTATTAATCAAAATAGTATTCATGGCTTTCAAAATTACAGAATCAAAGCAGAGAATCAATATTAGAAGAGATTAATGTTGACCTTACTCTAAAATATCCTCACTCATTTCTGGGTACCACATACTATGAGCTTTCATGCATAGTAACAAGTGTTATTCACTGGAGCCACTGTCTAGGTAAAAGTAGAAAAAAATCTTCCTATTTTCATTTTTTAAATTCCAAAATTTATGCTAACAATATTTACTCATTTAAAATATTTCTACAACTCTTCCATCTTGAGCCATATATATCCTTTTTCTGGGTTATATATTTCACAGCCTCATACTTAGTTGTGATTCCACAGCTATATCAAAGACCAGAAAACTGATTTCCCTTGGGAGAGAACACATTAAAACCTAACATCAATTGCAATTTTGAGCTTGCTTCATATATTCCATTTGACCTTGTCCTATTGTAGTTTAGGTCAAGGCCTGCATTTGTGAAAAGGTTTTGGTTCTTTCACAAGAACCCAGGAACCATTATTTTTAAAAAGTGACACAAACTTCCTATTTTTGAATTGACATTCCACTAATGATGACTGTAATTTGTCATGTATCTCTCATTCTTTGTATGAGATAGTAAAGCATAGAACACATTGACAGAAAAGAAAACCTATGCACAATTAAGTAACCTGCTATTTTTAAAATTATTTTCACAGGACATTGATTTTCTCATCTTCAAATCTTTCTTGATGTGACTATTACACAGGAATAAATCATAAATATAATTAATCATCTTAAAATCTTTAGGGTTATATTATAAACCCTACAATCTCATTTCAGAGAAACAGATTAAAGATAAAGTTGGTAACTGGAAACTTTATTCAATTAAGAACACTGTACCCCTGACACACAGAGAATAGAAATATTTTGACTGGAAAATAGATACAGAGGGAGTGTTAAATAGAGATCTGGGTACAACTGGGACAAAAATGAAGTGGGATTACCATTATCTATTTCTTACCAGCAACTCCTCGTCGAGCTTCAATTGTTCTCTCTTCGGAATCAACAGACCTTACTTCTTCCCACCCTTCTGAAGAGACATGAATCCCAGGTGCGCACATGACAGCAACCTTGTAATAAATCCAGCTTCAGAGATTTAAGCTTTGCTGTTTAAACCACTCTCTGCTGCTCAAGATCTTATCGAAGAAGAGTGTGAAGTGCCTCCTTCATCACTCTGCTTATATCATTGAACAACAGGACCAGCAGAAAATGGAAACTGAAATAAAACATTGGTGTGAAAACAAGAAAGTCTCCTTGCATGACTGACTCAGGTCACTGCAGGCACTGTGCAGTTACCCAAAGGATTGCTTGGATAAAATACTGTAGACAAGCTTCGGTGGGCCTGGTGGTGTGGGGACTGGTAGCATTTACTGAGGAGAAGCATATTGGCATCTCTGTTGGGTTTTAACCAGATCCACAGGATTCAGGAAATAAGCTCTCTGCCAGATGACACTATGCTCCTAGCCATTCCTTCTGTTTACTTATCTCCCAAATTACTCTAACTAGTGTCCTTTGTCCTGCTGTGAGCTTATTTGTAGAGAAGGCTAAATAAAGGATTTTTATGACAATGAAATGGCCATTGGCCCATAGAACGATTTCTTAACATAACTCTTCTGCTTTTGTTCAGTACTATTAAAATTAATTAAATGGGAGCACTTATTATTATATCTTTGATTTATGAAGAAAAACACTTTTTTTGTTTCTTCTTGAAATATTTGAACTTAGGCTGTATTTTTAACTATTATAGATTCTTTACATAATACTTACCTCTTATTACAAAAACTTTTTAAGGTAGGTCCTCTTTCCCTATTGTTTTATTTTTCTATCAGATTCAAATACATATATATGTGAATATATTATATATAGATTCCTATTATATGTGACATGGTACAAAATTAATACACACTTCCGAAATATGAAGAGCTGTACCTTCTGATAAATGAGATGCATTTTCCTACTTTATGGAAAAAAATATGTATATTTATCTACCTTAACTGTAGTCTTTTCACTAAAACAAACTAAAAATTTCACATGTAATTTTAATTTAACCATATATTCCTGCAGGTAATTATTAATGTTTTGGAGTTCAATACAGAAAATGTTGTAAATAGCAAAAATAACACAATCACCTTGCATTTACATATATTTCATACTTCCTAAATAATATTCATGTGCTTCAAAATGAATCTGAGAGGTAACAAAGATGGACAGCATTAACAAGAGAATCAACCATGTAGAGAAACAGACATGGAGTATTACCAAGACTGGTTTATCCTGGAAATGAAATTCCTAAGTCACTAACCTAAGGCTTCTACTTCACCAAACTTTCATTTTCAAATTAAACTTTGGTAGTAATATATAGCCAGAAAGTACAGATAAAAACCTATTTCTATCAAATGCCAATATTTTTAATGTTGAAATATTAATCACATATAATATCTTAGAAATTCCTTTTTATTCCTTCATAGTCGTATTAATTCGATACGCAAAATAAATCTGATTTTCAAATCACAAATCTCCTACAAGTATCCTTTGAAGTAATAATCAATAATGTATTGATTTTCTAAGTTCTGTACACCACCAGCGTATTAGGGACAGTACTGAAGTACTATATAAAAAATGTATATATTATTTCCAAACTCTTCCAAAGTACTTTCAAAAGCTGAAAAACATCTCTACTCATCTATAGCTGACTTACTTATGTAATATCATCTGTTGCTTACAATTACACCTTGTAAAAAATGTATACTTCCATATAAACAAATATACCAATCATTTTAAATAATGAGGATGTCTACATAATTTACTGTTGATAGGATGTAAATCTAGCATCTCATTCTTTATGGACTACAGAATGAAGACTGCCCAGGTAGAACTAACACATTACTACTGAGTTGACTGTCTAAATCTGCTGTGTGAGCCCTGCTATATTGTATTAACGTACTGGCACTTAAGAATCAATAGCAGGACAAACTCTGGATAGAAGAGGGTAAATATATTGTCTTTTAATCTGTACATGTGGAAACTCTAGATCCTTTTAGTAATACCAAGATTCTTAATCTTTACAACCAGGAGTAGAATGTAATATTTATGAAAGGTTGTGGCATAAAATTATGTTCAGGTTCACGATACCTCCTCTGAGAGGTTTTCATTGACTAAACCCAATGCACATTAATCTTTTTATTGTTTAGTACTTCCCTTTAAGTCTTCAAGGGAGAGCCAGTCTTACATAATCTTTCATTCTGTTATTTCTTCCAATTTTCACTGATCCCTGCATGCATGCATTCAAAACTTCTTTCATCTAACAAAAATTCTGAATATCAACTATACTAAGCACTGGAGTAAAAGGAAAAAATATACAGAACAGGTCTGTGCCTTAAACGTTTAAATGCTATTATTATTCCCATGTTACAGATGAGGAAACCGAGGCTTAGGTATGATAAATGACATATCAAGTCAGTGGCAAGACCAGAATTTGAATTCAACAAAAGCAATAATAATCAAAGTTAATATCGCTTTAGATTACCACTTCCTTAAATCTGGGGGCTCTCACCTGACATCTGGTTCAAGGCTGTGTTCTTGGTAGTTTGTGATTGAGGCAAATAAATCTGCACTAAGTAAAACATACATTATGCTATTGGCTAAGGTCCTCTGTGAGAATCCAGTATAGCTCTGCCATGCCATGATCTCACAACACCAGTTTACAGAGATGTTAGCAGACGGTTTAAAATAAAAGGGCCCCAATCACATGTATTCAGGACACACTGCATATTCTAGTCTTTTCTAGAAAAGTAACAAGGCACATTACCAGAAAAGGTGGGTCAGAAGTCCTGCATTGAGGACACTTTCAGCTAAAGTTAGCACTGGCTAAACTTATTTGAGCCTAAACAATATTTTTGGCAACATTTACTAAGCCCGTTATTTTGCAGAAATAGTTGGAAAAATGCTTGCATTATTAATACTGTGTATTCTGATTTTTGTTAAGCTATCCTGAGGAACAAGAATGAGAGAGAAGTATTGGATCCCATTTTATAGATTAAGAGTTGATGTTCAGGACCATGTTGTTCCTTTAGGTAGTTTCTGTAATAAAAGGGACTCATGTCTTGTTCTGTCACTGTGGTATCAGTGTTTCTGCTACCACAAATTATCAGCTCAGCCATCCCTCCTGACCCAGATGGACAGCTTCTGTACCAAAGCTCCATTTATTAAACTCTACATAATCAAATGGAGGCAAATGTTTTTAGTTTTCTTTCTTTCTTTCCCTCCCTCCCTTCCTCCCTCCCTCCCTCCCTCCCTCCATCTCTTTCTTTTTTCCTTTCTTTTCCTTTCTTTCCCTTTCTTTTCCTTTCTTTCTTCCTTTCTTCCTTTCTCTCCCTCTCTCTCTCTCTCTTTCTTTCTTTTTCTTTCTTTCTTTTTAGATGGAGTCTCGCTCTGTCGCCCAGACTGCAGCACAGTGGCGGGATCTCGGCTCACTGCAAGCTCCGCCTCCCGGGTTCACGCCATTCTCCTGCCTCAGCCTCCCGAGTAGCTGGGACTATAGGCACCCGCCACCACACTCGGCTAATTTTTCATATTTTTAGGAGAGACGGGGTTTCATCGTGTTAGCCAGGATGGTCTCGATCCCCTGACCTCGTGATCCACCTGCCTTGGCCTCCCAAAGTGCTGAGATTACAGGCATGAGCCACCGCGCCCAGCATATGTTTATTTCTTTTGCTGAAACTTAAAATATTTCAAGACAAAGTCCAACTGACATAGCCCAGTAAATTCCAATTGCATATAGCTAAACACAAAATAAATCAATATTCAAGATACAATTTGTGGAGTAACAATAACAAGATAGAAGGCAAAATTAGTTTTGAAGACATAAGAATTCTTAAAATATTAGGATTTGGGAAATTAACATATTTAGTTCAATTTCTTCCAGGATTGAGAATCTCTTTCATAATTACAATTTCCTGAGTTATAAGGCTTCAATTCCTCTTATATCACTATTTATAGGCTTTCCACAGGGTGGTTTGGACATTAGAAGCAACTCTGGTTATAAAATGCCTAACTGGAAAAATGTAAAAGGTTAAAAAAGACTCCAAGTATTTGACGCTATCAAGGGGCCTCTGGATCCCAAATTGCTCTGAAATTCAAATTCAAATTAAGTTACAGGTATGGAAATTATTGTTTTCAAAGTGTAGTAATGATGCTACTTATAAATGAATATGAGCACCCAATGAATTATATTCTTTGTTTTACAGTGTGTTAAAGGACAAGCATGTTTAAAAGAGATCTTCGATGAAAACTGGTCTGTATCATTTGCTTTGATTTGTCATGTTTTCTAAGCTAAGGAGCCCTACAGCTTCCAGACCCTAACCTAACCATATGGAGAAATTGAGGCAATTACTGGATATGGAATAAAAGGGATCAGAATAGCAAACATGCCAAAATGTCAGACGGTGCCAGGATGTGACCCAGGGTTGAGAAGGGAATTTTTCAGAGATAATATTTTTAGGAGATTTGGAGAGACAATGTTTGGGTAGGACAGGAAGATCAAGAAAGACATAAAAGGTAAGTTTGTAGTGTGCCTAATTAATAAACCTGATTCACCTACTACCATGGAATGTCTCTCCTCCAATTTTTACCTTCTGACTGATCTTACACATTACCTACAGGAGATCTTTTGAGTGCTTTTCATGGTGATGAGATATTTAAAGCATAATCACAAGCTGACAATTTCAGTCTTAAGATGGGCACAAATGTTTTAGTCATTACTGTATTCCTCTGTAAAAGACAAAAAACATGTCAGAAGAAAAAGGATTCCAATTTACAAAGCCAACATTTTAGCTCTCTGAGCACCATTTCTGAGCATCTGCCTGTTCTTTGTAACTTTAATAATTGATCCCACAGGAATGGAAAAAGTTTTGAGCTTAAAACTAGGTGGGAAAGGTATTATAGAATGAGGTATCACTGACCAAGGACCAAATGTTATTTTCTTGGTGTAGGATTATATTACAATGTAGGCAATATAAATTCAGTCTATAAAATCCACTTAACGAACAGATGAGCAGAATGAGATTTCAATTTATTGCAACAAACTTATTGTGTGTTTTTGTTTTCACCCAAGGTTCAGACAGAAATAAGATTACTCATTTACCTAAGCTGTGTCAAGTTTTACATTCATCCTTTCATTATGGAGAAAGCACTCTGAGTGTCCTGGTCTTGTACAAAGATGCAAAGTTAAAAAAGAGGTTAAAAATTTGCAATTTCCTGCTTCTTAGGAGGGAAACATTCTCATGGCCCTGTGTGGTTTAAAAATGCAAGCCCCCCCACCATTGTAAGTCTTGATTTATTCAGGCATATTGCTGAAGTATCACTTCACATTCTTACAGATCTAATTTTCTCATTTCATTTCCGGCACTTGGAGGTTGGAGATTTCTCTTTCACACAAATTCAGCTATGCTTTTAAAAATGTTATCTTTATGCATCATTTATAGGTTTTCTCAGTGGAATTTGGGGGGTTTGGGGAGAATTTTGTTTGTTTTTTTGTTTTGCCTACTTTTAATTTCTTTAGCCTCAGCAGCCATGTTACTGTAAACTGGAAGTAATTTCCAGTGGTGTCCTAGTTAGCTTTTTCCCTTTGATATGCTGACAGTTTTAAATCTGATTTGTCAGTTCAAATGCCATTAATTGGATATACTTATTTGTCTTCACAGAACTACAATTCAAGTAATGCTATCTGAAGTAACAGTGCCTTCTTTATTATCCTATTGCCTACACACCTAGTTGCTTCCTAGGTGTGGTCATGGACATCAGCTATTTCTTCGCTAAAAAAAAAAAAAAATCAACAAATCAAACAAGCTAAGTAGAAATGTTACACAAAATATGACGAGACTTAAAATACCAAGTTATTAAAGAAAGCACACAGTCAAGTAGAGTCAAGATCATTTACATGATGTATAAGCTAAGTAATTAAATGCTACACAGAAGTGTATGTCTCACTCCATTATTTCTGCACATCATTCTACTTTTCTATTTATATGTATCCACCTGTTGTCCTCTCTATGTGAGAAGTATTTTGAAAATCTATTAGGAATTAAACAAAACAAATCAAAACCAGTGGTTTTCCAGAATAGAAGGCTCCCTAAATTCTACCTCAGCTGAATTTCCAACCAAATCACATAAGGCCAGTATTTTCTCTGGGTTATACTTTGCCTACAGGACCAGACTACTTCTTGCTTGTTTATTCTTCTCTCAAATAATTTTGAAAATTTTTTCTTGAAAATATTTATGAACTTTGTGTCAAGATATAGATATACATATAGTCTTCTACCTCTAAAACAATATTTATTTCAAAAAATAAACAGTCACACTATAAAACATAAATAAGACAAATGTAGAGCTAGAATCTTTAAAAAGTAAAGTGGTGAGAGTGGCTGAAGCCACCCAGCCCACTGAAAGGCAGTGCAGGTAGGTAGAGGCTACTGGAGCTGCAATGTCCTGTCCTGCCAGGAGAGAAGTCAGTCCATGCCTAAAGCTCCTCCCATTAATTGGGCTAAAAGAAACCCCAATCAATCTCTCCCAGGGTTGCTACTTGCAATGTGCCATATACCCTGTGACTTGGGATCAAGGTACTGGAAACTATAGAAGAAAAAAGTCTATGCTATATACCCAACAAGAATATCATTCAAGAAATGATAACAAACTAACGGCATCTTACTATCCCCAGACTCTCACTGAAAAAATTAACAAAGGACATGCCCTTACAAGAAGAAAAATAAAGCAGAAAGGGAAAATGAGAAGTAACCAAGAACAATGAAATCATTTAAACATGTTGGCAATTAAGTATTAACCATAATAACACTGATATCTATTTATGTGAATATTGAAACATAAGTTGAACTTAAATTCCAAATCATATCATAGAAGATAGAATAAAGACAGTAAATTTTTGAGAAAAGTGAAAGAATGCTAAAGTCTTCTTTCGTAGACATATGATTTAATTTTAGATTTTACTAAAAAGTTCTAAAATTAAGTACTTCATTGAAAAGTTAAGGTTTGCATTAAAGGATAGAAATGAAATGCATAATGCCTTAAACTCTAAAAGAAATGAAGAGACATGGAAAACAACTTGTTCTATCTTTAAGAATGCATGAAAGGTAAAAAAGCAAAGCCAAGGAATGAATGGTAAATAGAAAACCTGAGCAAATACGAATACAAGAGAGTATGTCTATGGTAGGGGTTTAAAAATACAAAACAAAACAAAACAAAAAGACAACAGAAAAAAATATAAGTATACTCATTTTGATATATATCCTGTTAGTTCTCTGTGCATATATGTAATCATTTTTTCAAAAACATACCATATAGTATACATATAATTAGCAATCCCTTTCCCTGAAGTATCACAAATATATTTTTATGTCATTAAATATAACAATATATAACAAGATTTTCATGGCTACACAATATTCCTATAAACAGTGCCTTTTAACCAGTATCTTATTGTTGGAAACTAAGCTGACTTCCAATTTTTATATTATAGAGCTTGTTATCATAAAAAATATTTGCCCATATCTATCATAAAGTATTTATTATGTCAAGATACTCTTTGTGATTCAACCACATTTTATAAACTAAATATAAATAAGTCAGTTAGAGTTAATGATTGCAGCTATTAAATAAATTTGACAAGTTGACTCATTATTTGGGTTACAGACAAGTTCTTACATGATTTCAATTCCAAATACCAGGCTTGTTTGAGTTTGAGCTACTCCAATCACTATTCTAGCTCCCCCATTGACTGTGAAATACACAATCTCATGCTCAATTCAACTCAGTTTCCCAAAAGTCCTTAATTTCTAACCTAACTCATGGTTTCCCAAAGAAAGAGCTGTCTTGGCAGCCCCTACACCTAATTTAGAGCTCTTATTCTTCCTAGGGATTATGACAATTAAAATTTCAGCTTCTTTCCTTCTGATCACTTACTTGTCAGTCTGAGCTTCCTAATCTGTTTTGTTTTTCACTATTATTATTGATGTTAGTGATGTTGCTTTATTTCTTTCTTAAATCGAATAGCAATTCTCTCAATAACTCATGTAGTTTTTCTGTGCATAATTTTTTTTCTTTCATTAAAATACACACTAAGTTAATGGTAGGAATATTACAGTTACCTGTTAGTAGTTCAAAAATTAATGTCCAAATTACTAAAATAATTAAAGGAACAATCCTGAGAACACAGAAGTAATTACTTCTCTGTAATTAGAAGTTTCCATAATTACACAAGAAACAAAGTAAACAATATCCTGTCATCCAATGAAAAGGTACCTACTGACCTAAGTAATTTTTCCCAAACGCATGGCCATACAATCAATAAACTTAACAGATATACCAAGAATTAGAAGACAAGAAAAACTACCCTTTTTCAAACCCAATCATCCTCAGTAGTACTTTGATATACATCTTTTCTCTATATACAATTATAAAATTTATTAGTTTCTTACTTTCTAATTACTTCTACAAATTAAAAAAAGATTCAACAGTGTACAACTTAATCCAACAACTATAATTCCACGTATGTAACTGTAAACTATCACTTCAGTAACTATAAAACAGTATATAAATGTAGAAAGATGATTTCTCCATTTATGCTTATAATTAATTTCCCTTGGGAAAGCACATGCAAACCTTAAGAATAAAATTGAGTACTCCAAGAGAACGACTGAGGAGAAGGTGAAATTTGATTTTAGTTTTAAATCACAGCTAGAGATAGAGGACATTTTAAAAAGGCAGAACACTGCCAAATAATGGAGATGGTAAGTGTGAAATACAGGAAATAAATGCTAATCAGTCAGGAAGAACAGAGTTCTAGAGGGGACTGTGTGAAGACAAGTTAGGGCTACACTGTGAAGACTGAAGGGCTTGGCTGAAGTTTTTGGATTTCATTCTGTATATAATGATAACCTAACCTATAGGAGTTTCACCACCACACCGACTGGAATGACCGTGTTAGGACAGTTACAATTACTACCTTTGTATGATCCTCAAGACTCTGAGCAGTACTTTCCCATTTATTATCTCAAAGTAGACACGACTTTCAGTTTCTGTTCCAAATACATGCAAAGTCACTCTTCTGTTCCTCAATCTCTCCCAAGCACTACAGAACTATCCCAGGCACAATTTACACCTGCTAGTCAGTCAGAAAGTGAATTCCTGGATTAGAGTTCCAAAATATACCTGGAAACATGTAACTCCGTATTTTACCCCCTAAACATAAGTTATATCATTTTGGATACTTTCCGAGTCAAATGTGTCTTCAAATTAATATGCTACTTTTTATTGGGGGCTCATCAAATTAATATGCAACTTTTTATTGGAAGCTCATCTTACAATACAAAATAAAAATTCTCATGGGAGGACTAGCACTTCATAATTTATGAAGGGTCAGTTTTGAGATTTGCCAAGAATAATACTCAGGCCCCAACCCAGAACACTAAAATCTAAATCTCTGGGCTTGGGACCTGAATACCAGCAGGTTTTTCAAAAATCTCCTCCCTCAAGTGATTGCAATGTGCACTGAATGTATTCAACTACACATTAAAATAAATTTGGGGCACTGCTCCACATTGACTAAATTAGATTAGTTTTTGGTGCTTCCCCAGCACATATTTTTAAATGCTCCTCAGATAATTTTATAAGTATGTAAAAATTTTAGGGTCACTGATCTAATCCAACCCTCTCCTTCTGTTGCCCAAGGTAACCCAGTTCTTGACAGAACTAGGATAAACTGTTCCCTCAACCTGTAACCTCTGGGCTCTTTTCTCTCTACAGGTCTATAAGCTGATTCTTCCTATAACAGTGTGTATGCTTGTCTTTCTTTATTCATGCCAGTCTCCCTCACTAGAATGACACATTGGTTATTTCTGCCCAAAATCTACCCCAGCTCTAATATTAAAGGTTGGCATTCAAGCTTCCCTCCTCGCTCTTGTAAAATCTTTTATCTATGCATCTTATTTGCTGCCATAGAAATAACATTTATGGGGCCGGGCGCAGTGGCTCATGCCTGTAATCCTAGCCCTTTGGGAGGCCACGGCAGGCAGATCACAAGGTCAGGAGATTGAGACCATCCTTGCCAACATGGTGAAACCCCATCTCTACTAAAAATACAAAAAAATTAGCTGAGCATGATGGCAGGTGCCTGTAGTCCCAGCTACTTGGGAGGCTGAGGCAGGAGAGTGGCATGAACCCAGGAGACGGAGCTTGCAGTGAGTCGAGATCACAACACTGCACTCTGGCCTGGTGACGGAGCGAGACTCCATCTCAAAAAAAGAAAAAAAAAAGAAATAATATTTATTGAGTGCTTGATATGTATCAGGTACAAGGCACACAAGGCCATACATAATCTCATTTAATCTTTACAACTACTTCATGCAGTATATGCGATTATTATTTCCAGGTTCTAAAACGATTGAACGTGAGGCTTAGAGAGGGAGTTAAGTAACATGTCCTGGGTTATTAGTCTCTGGCTATGTCTAAAACTTATTTATGTCCTCATGATCTGGGATATTAAACCCTCTTCAAAAAGTAACTACTCAACAAGGTTCTTCATGATCATGTGTTTTTCACAGACAATGGAGACAAATGCCAAAATCAGTATTTATCATGTATGTACACAAACATCTACAGGCCTTTGTCTCTTTCCTCCTATGGATATTATCATTGAGTTGAATTATGTCCCCCTCCAAACTCATTTGTTGATGTCCTAACCCCTATTACCTCAGACTGTAACTACATTTGGAGATAGTCTTTAAAGATGCATTTAAACCAAATGAGGCCATTAGGGAGGTTCCTAATCCAATATGACTGGTGTCCTTATAAGAAGAGGAAATTTGGACACAACGTGCACAGAGGAAAGATCACGTGAAGACATACGGAAAAACCAGGGAGAAAGGTCTAGAACAGATCCTTCCCCGTGTTCCTCCAAAGCAACCAACCCTGCCAACACCCTGATCTCAGACTTCCAGCCTCCAGAACTATGAGAAAATAAATTCCTGTTGTTTAGGACACCCAGTCTGCAGTATCTTGTTATGGTTACTCTTGGAAACTAATACAATTATTATCTCATGTGGTACACAGCAGCCTCAGAAGCATTTACTGGAATTAAAATTAGATCTGCCCTTTGGGATGAAACACGTGCTTTTAAAAAGACTCAATTGCACAAGTTCAGCTCAGTAGTTAAAATAAGACATACAAAGAAAATGGCTATATATAATAAACCTAGAATAGCAGTAAGAATCAGAAATGCCCCACAAGGTATAAATAAGAATGAAATGGAAGGTAATATCTGAATTTCCAATACAGTAGGTGACATCAGTCAGTATCTAGGGATCCGGCTTCTATCTAACTCCTGGACAGGGATTAGTGAGGGCAAGCAAAAGCTTCAGTTCTAAAGACTTGGGCAACAAAATCAGATTCAGCCACAAGATCTAGGGAAATGGATCTAATAACCAAAATAAGGCACAACTCTGGAACCTCGTCTCAGGAATACGTTAAAAGTTAGATTGCTAGGGTTGAGCCCAGACTGCAGACAGAACAAGTAGAAGGACTGAGTAAATGCTTGTCCTCAGAGGGTCTGGCTGAAGCTGGAAACAAGATGAATTTCAAGCTCTCCCATCTGCAAAGAATAAAGGACTTCAAGGGCAGGAAATCCAGCAGATCTCAACACCCATGTTGCCTTCTCTGATCAACACTGCGTGAAAGGAGAGATTTTTGTTTGCTTCTGAACCCTCTTTCAGGTCTGAGATTTCTGTTATTCTGTTATATTGAACCAAAAGTAAGGACAACTTTTTCATTCACTGGATAAAATGGGTCAAAAACACTGCAGTATGATTCTGCATTTTAAAAGGATACCGAAGAACAACTTACTGAGATAAAACAGGTGATACTGAAATCTTCAATATCAAATCTTTTTCTAAATGAACTTTGAAGTATAAATGTTTCCCCTTAAATTGACCTGTAGTTACATATCTTTTTAAAAGTTCTATATTAAAGTTGTAAGCATATATTACATGTAAAATTTGTATGATTATTTTTGAAAATGTAGCCCTGATGTTAATTTAGTTTCTCCTGATTCAAGAATAGAAATTTCTTTCAAATGCAACTAAATGACTAATATTTCTAGCCATGGACTAATTTAGAAGAAATATTATTGGGTATAATCATGTTAGATTTACCGACTTAATTTCTTTCCTTTTTATAGAACTTATGTTTAGTCATAACTCCTGTTTTAGAATCAAGGAGACTTTTTTTTCGGTCGTTTATATATTAGGCAGAAATTGAAGCTGAAAATCCAGCCTCTCACCATGATTTCCAAATTTTTCTTAATGCATATTCTTAGAAATTAGAAATTAGTATGTTAGCTCAGACCACACACACACACACACACACACACACACACGTGTTCTTTCAATCTCTTATCAAGATTTAAATTGCACAGACGATTAAAACAGCTAATGTCCATTCCATATCCACGGTAAGAATAAATTAGTTCTCAGACTTTCTCTCTCTAAGGCATTAGATTGAAACATCTAATGCCCCAAGTCATATGTCTCTCTTTCAGTAGTTAAGAGGCAGAATTGTTTATCCTTCCCTCATCAATGGCAGACAGTAGTCTCTCCTCTGTTTTATGCCTATTCTCATCTCTGTCCTTCATAAGACCAAAAAAAGGCCAGGTAAAACTGTTGCACATTAGTGCTAAATGTCAACCTGTCCAACTGTCCAAATGCTTCCCTATAGCAATTTCTTTCCTCTGTTAGAATAATTAAAGAAGAAACTACAGAAAGCATTTCGCTCACTGTTAAGAAGTGGAGGTAGAGGTATCTGAAAATGTATTCCTCACCTTATGTGGGAAAGGGGCCAGGGTAGATGTAGATAAAAGGGACAAACACAAAATAAATCAGGTGGACTCTTTTGAGAAGGCCATTGAGGTCAGGGACTATGCTCAATCAATATATTCCCCAAACCTGGTAAGTGCCTGTCATATAGTGGAAGCTCAATGAAAAATTAATATATGAAGAGAAAGGAAAGAGAAACGTATAAAAAGAGAAGTCAAGGCTTTTACGGTTCCATGTGAACCCATTGCTTTTTGATGTTCTGATTGATAAAACACCAATTATGGCAGGCCCTAGAAGACACCAAAATTGGTTATGTGCAATTTAATAAAAGGAATATTAAATAGAACTTTTTTACTTTCTTATTTGAAACAATATCAAATTAATTTATGCATACGATAAAAATTAAAATAAATAAGGGCTTCCCATGCATAGCTATAGTAATTGTTTCTCCTCATAGCTCTTCTTCCCACAGTATCAATTCTACTTCCCAACCTTATTTTTAGGTATTTTCTTAGTTGTTCTAATGGAAAACATCCTAATTTTAAAATAATTTGTCTCTATATGTTGACTGCTTTATTTGTAATATTATCTACTAGTTTCTAATTTTAAAATATTACCTATTGTTAAAACTGATTAAAGAGAGATGCTCACTTTATTTACAACATTTTGATTTCAGAAGACAATAGTTTTATCTTTCTACAATTCTATATTTAAACATACTTAATCCTCTATTTCTCATCCTAAAATCTGAACAGAATCTTTTAACTCTTGAACATTTTACATAAGACTATTCATATTCCTGCCTATCCCTCCACCTCTGCCCTCTTCAGAGTGCTTCAGCTCCCATATCTGTCAGTTTTACCTTTATTTTGATGCAGACACAATATTCATATTCAATTGTGTAGATATTTTTAAGTATTCAATGTAGAAAAGGGTTTATTCTAAAAATTGAAAACCAATAAGCACCTTTTACAATATCATTACATCTAAATACTCCAGAACCAAGAAAAAGGCAATAATGTGCAAAGGTTAAATTTCCTTTTCTATAGATGCACTGTCAGGCACTCAGACAAAAATGTAGTTAAGTTTATAGCCCAGTTGGCTGTATCAGTCACTTAAATTATATCATATTTTATCTTGCTTCACATTTGGACAAGGATTTTTTTTAAGTTTATTTTTTATCAATTTTTAATTGCCCCATTTTATTGTTGAAAGAAGGCACAGCCTTTCTTTACCAAGTCTATGATGTCATGTAACTCATTCATTAGTCATTGGTTATTTCTTGGAATCCATGACATTCTTCTTAATACAGGTATTCTTATTGGAGCCTCCTGGAAATGACCTCCAGTTTTAATTTGAATGAACTTCTTTTTGCACATGTCATTCGGGGACTTCCTTGCATTGAATTTCTGGGTTAGTTCTACTATTCGTTTATTATTTGTCTTGACTACATGATTATTATTCAGTTTTCTTGGGTGCATATATCCTTAAATAACATTCTCAGAACGAGAATAAAAAGTAGGTTTTCTGAGACCTTTGAAGTTGATAGTTTAGATGAATACAGAATTGTGGTTTCAAAATTACTTTGCTTATAATTGTTTCTGTATATTTTATTTTTATTAACATATAATATTTGCACATAATTACGGAGTACATGTAATATTTTGTTACATGCATAGCATATGTAATGACCAAGTCAGGGTGTTTAAGATATCCATTATCTTATGTATTTATTGTTTCCATATGTTGGGAACATTCTAAGTCCTCTTTTCTAGCTATTTTGAAATATGAAATACATTGCTGTTAACTATATTATACTTATCTACTATCAAACATTAGATCTTATTCCTCCTATCTAACTGTATGTTTGTACCCATTGACCATCCTCTGTCTTCCATCCCTCTCCCCTCAACACACCCTTCCCCATGTCTGGTGACTATCACTCTACTCTCTACCTCCATGAAATCAATTCTATTAGCTCCCACATATGAGTGAGAGTATGTGATGTTTGCTTTCTTTGCCTGACTTATTCCACTTAGCCTCTAGTTCCATCCATGTTACTGCAGATGATGATGATTATTTCATAATATCCTCCAGTTCCAGCCATGTTACTGCAAATAAGAGGATTTAATTCTTTCATATGGGTGAATAGTATTTCATTGTGTATACGCACATTTTCTTTAACCATTCAGGCACTGATGGACACTTAGTTTGATTCAGTATCTTTGCTATTGTGAATAGTGCTTCAATAAACATGTGAGTGTAGGTATCCCTTTGATATTCTGATTTCCTTTCCTTTGGATAAATACCAGTAGTGGGACTACTGGATTATATGGTTGTTCTATTTTGTTTTTAGAGAAATCTCAAAATTTTGAAGGCACTCATCAACTGTAGTCTATGTTCAGTCTGTAGTTTATCATTGCTGATGAGAACTATAAAGGCAGTTAACTCTTTTTTGTATATGACTTGGTTTATTTTTTTAACCTCCAAAAGCTTATACATTTTTCCCCTTTTCCTCGGCATCTTTAATGGTGTTGGAGTTCCTCTTATGTTTCACAATTATAATCTTTATACTCATCTTTGGGCATCCCCATGGCTGTATGGGCTTCCTCATAGGTAAGTTTAATGTTTGCCTCTTTGTAGTTTCAAAATTCATCATTTTTACTTCAGGTTTTATTTTAATGCCTAAGATCAGGTTATTTTATTTCCTGGCTTGGAGAATTGTCCAGATACCATACCTGTAGGCAACTGTGTGATACTGAGTTTGGTCATATAATCTTGTATTTTGTCCAGTCACCTTTGTCCAAGCACTTCAATGCTCTGAATTGTGGTTCCCAGAGCTTTCTCTTTATCTTGAGCTCTGTTAATAACTTTAATACTTAAAAAAGTGTTTTACAGAGAATATTTGTGTGTTTGGGTGAACAAATTTCCCCGTGGGTGGAGGTTAGATATTTCAGGACGTATTATACTAAACTTGACCAACATGTGTGGCATTTTGTTCTGTTTGTTTTTTAAACATTCTTCTGCTCTTGAATTATCTCTTATTTCCAGGGTCAACATGTCTTGGTTTATCTTGGTCTTTATCTTGGTTCTTAGTTTATCTTGGTTCTTTCTATCTCTTGCTATCTCTTGGGTTTTGTTGTTCATTCATATTCAAAATGGGCAACCAATTGGTGGATTTTCCTGTGTGGCTGATGAGTGTTTCCACGTAGATCATTTTAGCTTGGCTGCTCTAGTAGATACTAAGTGTATCTCTGACATTTGTGAATAGAGTACGTGAATGGATACCTTTCACTTTAGGATGAACGAGGTGTGAAGCTCAACTTCAGGATGGTATGGATGGGGATTCCACAATGGAGAGGCACATACTCCCAGTATCTGATTTTTGCTTAAGCAGTTCGCTGAATTGCTTCTTGATATTTACCTGGGATTTAAATGTTGGGCCTCTATTGTGTGCAAGGCAATAAAGAGGAAGGGGGAATGGTAAGAAGAGTGATGTAAAAGAGTGTGTCAACAATACCGAATGAACGTGCCAACCTGAAGTTCCCCCTCTCACTTCAGCTCCATTGAATCTGATGTCTCTGAGCCTGAAGTCTTCACAAGATGCTTTATGGCAAATAGCTCTCTACTCCACCACCACACCCTCATGCCTACTTGGCAAGCTCTTACGTGGAAAAGCAGGCTGTATTCCCCTCTCCATCTTCTATAAACATCTCATTTACCCATAGTTCACCTTTTCTCATCACTTTTATGAGTATTTTATGGGAGTCCCATGGAGTAAGAAAAACAAATGCTGAGATTTGACAGCCATTTGAACGGAAAGCTCCTTCTAACCCATTTCCCTTTTAGGAAAAAAAAAAAGTGCAGCTGGCTGCCAGCACGGTACTTTTAGGGCAAACGGGAAATGGGTTAAGTTGTAATTGTTTTAAGGTTACAACTTTTAAAATATGTGTAGCTAAATTCTTACCACAGAGCCTGATTTTATTTTGAAGCATCCTGTCTCTCTATAAAGTCCACAGTTAGAGAGAGAGAGAGGGGAAGAGAGAGAGAGACAGATAGATGGATAGATAAGGAAATATCCACGGTCCTTGCATTCATGGCATTTTTAATTGACTAGCTAGAACAGTGCACTCATAATGCAGTAGGTTCTTTGTAGATATTTATTAAACCAATTAATACATGAATAAATAAATAATAGCCAAATTTTTGAATTGCAAACCCTCTTAATGTTATAAGAAAAAATACTAGGACTACGAGAAGAACACTAAATGAATTCTTTGCTCCCAGGAAATATACATAAACCAATAACTTCTTGATATGGTTAGGCTTTGTGTCCCCCACAAATCTCATCCTGAACTGTAATCCCCATGATCCCCATGTATCAACAGACAGACACGGTGGGAGATGATGGATCATGGGGGCAGTGTCCCCCATGCTGTTCTCATGATAGTGAATTCTCACAAGATCTGATGGTTTTATAAGTATCTGACAGTTCCTCCTTCACACTCTGGCTCTCTCTCACCTGCTGTCATGTAAGACACGACTCTTCCCCTTCCATCATGATTCTAAGTTTCTTGAGGCCTCCCCAGCTAGGCAGAACTATGATCAATTAAACCTCTTTATAAATCACCCAGTCTTAGGCAGTTCTTTATAGCAGTATGAGAATGAACTAATACACTTCTAGTCAAAATTATAAGCACTATGTGAGCAGTAGGCATTGTACTGCTGAAGCCCAAAGAGGATAAACCCAGTACATTTAAAGAACTAAGTAATCATATAAACCATTGCATAAGTTACATTTAAAGGATGTATCACATTATTTTTATAAGAGTTCCTGATTCCCCAATGATTGTCAGGTACCCAAACTTAACAGGCAATTATTCATATTACCCACAATCTACCCTTGGTCCCCTAACACTCTCTCTATATTTAGGGGTAAAAGTCACATCTGTTATTAAGGGTCCTCAGTCTTATTCAGCTACTCATTGTTTGATATTCTTGCAGGTATCATTTCTTAGACTAATCCAGAAACCTTATGCTCCTCAAAAGATTGCTAAACACTGCCTAGCAGTAACACTTATAAACCAACCAATAGCCCCTTGTTATATAGGTTGACATCTGAAGCCATTCACAAAGCACTGTAGAAATTCAAAGGCATAATTAGCGTTGTACTTTCTCAGTTTACTGAAAGTCAGCAAGGAGAAGGTAAGGAAAGAAGGAAATCCTGTTATCCTATGCCAGGCTCTTCTTCCAATTCCCTGCCTTAGGATTTATACATTAAGTTCCTTAAGTATAAGTGGCTTTCCCTTGGATCAAGACAGCACCTTTGTTTCTTTGCTTATTCTTAGGCCTCTTTACTCTGTTCCTCACAGGTATAAATCTTCAGTAGATCTTCTCTCAATGAATTATAATACATATTTCATTTAAATTTAACTGTTATTTTATAAGCAGGATTTAGTTCACTTTCTTTTTCTTCTATTTAGAGAGATTTATATTAGTTAATATTTATAAGCTAAAAGACAAGAGATGCCCAATTTTTCTCACCTGGCAATAGCAGTATGAATGGCAATTACTTGTAAAACCTGGCTGTTAACCTCAATTTTTAGATAATCCCACTAGATAGAGCTCATTGTTAATCAGTGTGTGTGTGTGTGTGTGTGTGTGTGTGTGTGTGTGTGTATGCTATGCATGTGTGTATTAAAAGGAATTAAACTACATTTAAAAGATTATATTGACTATAAAGGCTGTGTTATCTTTCAGATGCCATTTTGACCAGGTTATCTTTTGGTTTTGTGAGACAGCAGAACACACAGGAAAATTATATCAATACATCAAAGAGAAATGTTCCTTTGAGGCATTTATCAACTCGTATTTTATTGTGTAATTATTCCTTATAACGGTGAGGCAATAAGCTCCTCGCATCAGACAAGCTCCATCCCTCCAACTACCCATGCCACTAGTCAGGTTTCTTTCATCATCTGTTGTTATTGTAAATAATTTTAGAATTTAATTATGTCTGATTGCATGCTCACTGTGATTTATAACACATATTCAATAAAAAACTGGTGAAGAGCCCTTTAAGGAATGGGAAAATACACATATTGTGATGGTTAATACTGAGTGTTAACTTTATTGGATTGAAGGATGCAAAGCATTATTCTGGGTGTGTCTGTGAGGGTACTGCCAAAGGAAATTAACATTTGAGTCAGTGGACTGGGAAAGGCAGACCACCTTCAATCTGCGTGGGCATAATCTCATAAGCTGCCAGCACAGCCAAAATAAAAGCAGTTAGAAGAACATGAAAAGACTAGACTGGCTTAGCCTTTCAGCCTTCCATCTGTGTGGGATGCTGCTGGTCCTCCAACATCAGACTCCAAGTTCTTCAGCTGTGGGACTTGGACTGACTTCCTTGCTCTTCAGCTTGCAGATGGCCTATTGTAGGACCTTACCTTGTGACGGTGTGAGTCAATACTCCTTAATAAACTCCCCTTTATATATACATCTATCCTATTAGTTCTGTGCCTCTAGAGAACCCTAACTAATACAGATTTGGCACCGGGAATGGTACAGAATATTAGAGGAACAGAATATTAAGGATGGAGTTATTTTGTTGGTTTTGGGGTTTGGATTAGACCCCCAAATGCTAAGGACTCTACTTCTAATAGTATGGACAATACTGATAGTCCTTGGCATGAACTGTTTAGAGAGTTATGCAAAATAAATGCATTTGGCACTCCTGATTCACTGCTTGTGAGAGGCAAGGAGCTTAGTGACTCTATACATAATACCTTTGACCATATGTGGAGAACCAAGGAATATAATGAAGTTGGATGGTTGCTCCTAAGTTCACTGGGCAAAGTGATAAAAGAAAATGATAAACTAAGCAGATACTGAGCCTCAAATCTTCTCACATTGCCCTGAGTGACAGTCTTTTCTCCTATACAAAAAGAGATGAAATTGTGGAAAATCAGACACAAGCTCTTATCATGTGAGTGGCTAACCTGCAACAAAAGGTGTGTATACACACAGCCTTGCCAGGTGTCTACTTTTAAAGTGAGAGCATTGATTGGAAAAGAATGGGACCCTGCAACATGGAATGGGGACATGTGGGAGGACCCTGACAAAGCTGAGGACACTGAGGTTGTAAAGTCTGATGAGTCTTTTTTGCCAGAAGAAACAGCTTCCTCATCCCAGTAGTGGCAACATCCCCTCCTGACCCATGCTGACATCAGCCTTCCCATCTTTGTCTGGGGAAAGAAACCCTGTGTTGCCTGAGGCAAGAGTGATGGTCTGCCTCCCCTGAGGCAGCTGCCAGGCAAGACAATGTTGATTTTCCTCAGGACCCATCCCCCAACACCTCTGTTTGCTTCTAGACCTATAATTAGGCTAAAGTCCTGACAGGTCCCTAGAGGCATGGTTCAGAGTGTGAGCCATGAGGAGGTATGCCACACTTGAAAAGAACTGCTCGAGTTTTCTAATTTATATAAGCAGAAATCTGGAAAACAGGCATAGGAATGTATATTAAGGGTGTGGAATAATGGTGGGAGGAACACAGAGTTGGATCATGCAGAATTTATTGACTTGGGCCCACTAAACAGGGATTCTGCATTTAATGTTGCAGCTCGGGGAGTTAAACAAGGTTCTGATAGTTAATTTGCTTGATTAGCTTAAATATGGATTAAATGATGGCCCACCGTGAGTGAGCTGGAAACGCCTAATCTCCCTTGGTTTAATGTAGAGGAAGGTTTCCAAAAACTTAGGGCGATCGGAATGCTAGGGTGGATAAGTCACTTTAGACCTATACATTCCAGCTGGGAGGGTCTAGAAAATATACCCTTGACCAATACTTTCAGAAACAGATTTGTGAGGGCGGCACTTGTATCTTTGAAGAGCCCTGTGACTGCTCTTCTCTGTATGCCAAATCTGACACTGGGAACTGTGGTCATTCAACTACAAAATCTGAATGCAATTGGAATAACTAGATACTCAGATGGCAGGAGCCAAGGGCAGCACTCAACTGTCAAAGACAAGGTAGGCATAGCTACGACAATGGACAGCAGAGGCAAAGCAGCAATCAGAATAGCCTGACTCATGTAGATCTCTGGCATTGGCTAATTAATCACAGTGTTCCTAGAAGTGAAATTGATAGGATGCCTAATGCATTATTACTTAATTTGTATAAGCAGAAAACTTCCAGGTTGAGTGGACAAAAGACTAATTTGAATTATTAAAACAGAGAATCATGGCCCCTCAATCAACTTCCAGACCTGAGACAGTTTATAGACCCAGAACCCATTGAATGAAGAGTAAGTTGGGTCCTCTTGAGAAAGGACCCCACTACATTATCGACAAATTCATGCTGTTACTCTTTCTCCCACCCTTCCCCAAGGAGACCTCCAGCCTTTTACCAGGGTAACTGTACACTGGAGGAAGGAAAAAATGATCAGACATTTCAGGAACTACTGGGCACTGGCTCTGAGCTAACACTGATTCCAGGGAACACAACACATCATTGTGGTCCTCCAGTTTAAGCAGGGGCTCATGGAGGTCAGGTAATTATTGGAGTTTTAGCTCAAGTCCAACTTACAGTGGGTCCAGTGGGTCCCCGGACACATCCTGTGGCCATCTCCCCAGTACCAGAATGCATAATTGGCATAGACATACTTAGCAGCTGGCAGAACCCCCATATTGGCTCAGTGACTGGTAGGGTGAGGGCTACTATGGTGGGAAAGGACAAATGAAAGCCACTAGAGCTGCCTCTACCTAGAAAAATAGTAAATCAAAACCAATATCACATCCCTGGAGTGACTGAAGAGATTAGTGCCATCATCAAGGACTTGAAAGACGCAGGGGTGGTGATTCCCACCACATTCCCGTTCAACTCTCCTGTTTGGCCTGTGCAGAAGACAGATGGATCTTGGAGAATGACAGCGAATTATCATAAGCTTAACCAAGTGGTGGCGACTCCAATTGCAGCTGTTATACCAAATGCGGTTTGATCGTTTGAACAAATGAACACATCTCCTGATACTTGGTATGCAGCCAATGATATGGCAAATCCTTTTTTTCTCCATTCTTGTCCATAAGGCCCACCAAAAGCAATTTGCCTTCAGCTGGCAAGGTCAGCAATATACCTTTACTGTTCTACCTCAGGGGTATATCAACTCTCTGGCTTTGTGTCATAATCCTGTTCTGAGACAGCTTGATTGCTTTTCCCTTTCACAAGGTATCACATTGGTCCATTACATCGATGACATTATGCTGACTGGATCCTGTGAGCATGAAGTAGCAAACACACTGGACTTACTGATGAAACATTTGTGTGCCAGAGGATAGGAAATAAATTCGACTAAAATTCAGGGATCTTCCACCTCAGTAAAATTTCTAGGGGTCCAGTGGTGTGGGGATTGTCGAGATACTCCCTCTAAGGAAGGTAAAGGATAAGTTGCTGCATTTGGCCCCTTCTACAACCAAGAAAGCAGCATAACACCAAATGGGCCTATTTGGATTTTGGAGGTAACACATTCCTCATTTGTGTGTGTTACTCTGGCCCATCTATCAAGTGACCCAAAAGGCTGCTAGTTTTGACTGGGGTCCAGAGTAGGAGAAGACTCTACAACAGGTCCAGACTGCTGTGCAAGCTGCTCTGCCACTTGGTCCATATAACCCAGCAGATCCAGTGGTGCCTGAGGTGTCAGTGGCAGACAGAGATGCTGTTTGGAGCCTTTGGCAGGCACCCATAGGTGAATCCTAGGATTTTGGAGAAAGGACCTGCCGTCTTCTGCAGATAACTACTCTCCTTTTGAGAGATAGCTCTTGACCTGTTACTGGGCTTTAGTGGAAACTGAATGTTTAACCATGGGTCAAGTTACCATGCAACCTGAACTGCCTATCATGAAATGGGTACTTTCTGACCCATCTAGCCATAAACTGGGGTGTGCACAACAGCATTCCATCATCAAATGGAAGTGGTATATACATGATCGGGCTCAAGCAGGTCCTGAAGGCACCAGTAAGTTACATGAGGAAGTGGCTCAAATGCCCATGCCCATCATCTCCACTCCTGCCAGCCTGCCTTCTTTCCCACAGCGTGCACTGATGGTCTCATTAGGAGTTTCCTACAATCAGTTGACAGAGGAAGAGGAGACTAGGGCCTGGTTCACAGATGGTTCTGCACCATATGCAGGCACCACCTGAAAGCGGGCAGCTGCAGCACTACAGCCCCTTCCTTTTTAAATTTTTATTTATTTATGTATTTTTTGAAACAGAGTTTACTCTTGTTGCCAAGGCTGGAGTGCAATGGCATGATTTGGGCTCACAGCAACCTCTGCCTCACGGGTTCAAATGATTCTCCTGCCTCAGCCTCCCGAGTAGCTGGGATTATAGGCATGCACCACCATGCCCGGCTAATCTTGTATTTTTAGTAGAGATGGGGTTTCTCCATGTTGGTCAGGCTGGTCTTGAATTCTTGACCTCAGGTGATCCGCCTGCCTTGGCCTTGCAAAGTGCTAGGATTACAGGCATGAGCCAGCACCCCCAGTCCCTCTACACCCCCTTTCTAGGACATCCCTGAAGGACAGCAGTGAAGGGAAATCTTCCCAGTGGGCAGAACTTTGACCAATGTACCTGGTTGTGCACTCTGCATGGAAGGAGTAATGGCCAGATGTGTGATCACATACTGATTCACAGGCTGTGGCCAATGGTTTGGCTGGATGGTCAGGGACTTGGAAGAAGCATGACTGGAAAAATGGTGAAAAAGAAATCTGGGGAAGAGGTATGTGGATGGACCTCTGTGAGTGGTCAAAAACTGAAGATATTTGTATCCCATATGAGTTTTCACCGATGAGTGACCTCCACAGAGTAGGATTTTAATAATCAAGTGGATAGGATGACTTGTTCTGTGGACAACACACAACCTCTTTTCCCAGCCACCCCTGGCATCACCCAATGGGCCCATGAACAAAGTGGCCACGGTGGCAAGAACAGAGGTTACGCAAGGGTTCAGCAACATGGACTTCCACTCACAAGGCTGACCTGGCTATGGCCTCTGCTGAGTGCCCAATTTGCCAACAGCAGAGATCAACACTGAGCCCTTAATATGGCACCATTCTTTGGGGTGATCAGCCAGCTACTTGGTGGCAGGTTGATTACACTTGACCTCTTCCATCATGGAAAGGGCAGTGGTTTGTCCTCACTGGAACAGACACTTACTCCAAATATGGCCTTGCCTATCCTGCATGCAATGCTTCTGCCAAGACTATCATCCATGGACTTTTGGAATGCCTTATCCACCGTCATGGTATTCCACACAGCATTGCCTCTGATGAAGGCACTCACTTTACGGTTAAAGCAGTGCAGCAGTGGGCTCATGCTCACGAAATTCACTGGTCTTACCATGTTACCCATCATCCTGAAGCAGTTGGATTGACAGAACAGTGGAATGGCCTTTTGAAGTCACAATGACAACACCAACTAGGTGACAATACTTTGCAGGGCTGGGGAAAAGTTCTCCAGAGGGCTGTGTATGCTCTGAATCAGCGTCCAATATATGGTACTCTTTCTCTCATAGCCAGGATTCACAGGTTCAGGTATCAAGAGGTGGAAGTGGAAGTGGCACCACTCACCATCATCCCTAGAAACCCACTAGCAAAAGTTTTGCTTCCCATTCCCACAACATTAAGCTCTGCTGGTCTAAAGTTCTTAGTTCCAGAGAAAGGAGCCTGTCACCAGGAGACACAACGATTCCATTAAACTGTAAGTTAATATTGCCACCTGGCCACTTTGGGGTCCTCCTACCTTTAAGTCAACAGGCCAAGAAGGGAACTGTAGTGTTGGCTTGGGTGAATGACCTGGACTATCAAGATGAAATCAGTCTACTACTCCACAATGGAGGTAAGGAAGAGTATGCATGGAATACAGGAGATCCCTTACAGGAGATCCCTTAGGGTATCTCTTAGTATTGCCATGCCCTGTGATTGAGGTAAATGGAAAACTACAACAGCACAATCCAGGCAGGACTATAAATGGCCCAAACCCTTCAGGAATGAAGGTTTGGGTGACTCTACCAGGTAAAAAAAACACAAACTGCTGAAGTGCTTGCTGAAGGCAAAGGAAATAAAGAATGGGTAGTAGAAGTAGGTAGTCATCAATTGCAGCTGTGGCCACGTGACCATGTGCAGAAACAAGAACTGTAATTATCATAAGCATTTCTTCCTTATTTTGTTAAGAACATATTTGTGCATGTATACACTTGTTCTAAGAAAATATCTTCATCTTATTTCCTTTTTCCTTTATCATGCGACATAAGATTTATTGACTTCATATCAGCATTTAAGTGTTGTTAACTTCATGTAATAGCATTTGGGTCGGGGACTGGTACTTTCTGGTTGTACAAACGATAGTTGTATTATGTTAGGCATAATTATGACCTTATTATTGTCTTTATTTGAAGATGATGTATGATTTCAGGAGATGTGCATGAGTTCAAGTTGACAAGCGGTGGACTTGTGATGGTTAATACTGACTGTCAACTTGATTGGATTGAAGGATGCAAAGTACTGTTCCTGGGTGTGTCTGTGAGGGTGTTGCCAAAGGAGATTAACATTTGAGTCAGTGGACTGGTAAAGGCAAACCCACACTCAACCTGGGCAGGAACAATCTCATCAGTTCCCAGCATGGCCACAATAAAAGCAGGGAGAAGAACATGAAAAGGCTAGACTGGCTTAACCTTTCAGTCTTCCATCTGTGTGAGATGCTTCCTGCCCTCCAACATCAGACTCCAAGTTCTTCAGCTTTGGGGCTCAGACTGGCTTCCTTGCTCTTCAGCTTGCAGACAGCCTATGGTGGGACCTCACCTTGTGACCATGTGAGTCAATACTTCTTAATAAACTCCCCTTTATATATACATCTATCCTATAGTTCTGTCCCTCTAGAGAACCCTCATACACATATCAATCTCCATCAAGAGATTTCTGGGCCCGGCGCAATGGCTCCCACCTGTAATCCTAGCACTTTGGGAGGCCGAGGTGGGCAGATCATGAGGTCAGGAGATCGAGATCATCCTGGCCAACATGGTTAAACCCCGTCTCTACTAAAAATACAAAAATTAGCTGGGTGTGATGGCACGCACCTATAGTCCCAAATACTTGGGAGGCAGAGGCAGGAGAATCACTTGAACTCGGGAAATGGAGGTTGCAGGGAGGCAGAGGTTGCAGTGAGCCAAGATCACATCACTGCACTCCAGCCTGGTGACAGAGCTAGACTTTCTCAAAAATAAATAAATAAATAAAAAGTATCTGGATACAAATTAAGTATATCTACATTTTTATTATTTAACACCTACTTTATTACTTCAGGGAAAAAATATGTGTTCATAAAACAATATTAAGGCACAAAAGGCAGTCAAGAGAGTCTACTCGCCATCTGACTTTTTACAAGCCCATAAATAATATGCAACTTATAAAGAGAAGTCATTGGAAGGTGAGCTGACTGATCCCATATCTTAAATTGGGTTGCAGCAACAACAACAGAATGAGCTTTCCCTCCCTCCCTCCCTCCCTCCCTCCCTCTCTTCCTCTCTTTCTCTCTTGATGGAGTCTTGCTCTGTCGCCCAGGCTGGAGTGCAGTGGCACAATCTCGGCTCACCACAACTGCCACCTCATGGGTTCAAGCAATTATCCTGTGTCAGCCTCCCAAGTAGCCTACAGGCACATACCACCACACCCGCCTAATTTGTTGTATTTTAGTAGAGATGGGGTTTCACCGTGTTGCCCAGGCTGGTCTCGAACTCCTGGGCTCAGGCAATCCGCCTACCTTGGCCTCCCAAAGTGCTGGAATTACAGGCGAGAGTCACTGCGCCCAGCCAGAATGAGTTTTAATTGTTCCTATATAAAGTATAAGATTGTATTGATACATATATATGGGGGGATACATATATACATGCAGTTTTGACATAGAATAAGGAAGCGAAGTAATTCTTAAATTATAATGTTTTGTATATAATTTATTATGCAATTTGGCAATTATAAAGAAAGCCCAAAACTGCAAACAGTCCCCCTAAATACAAAAACATTAAGAAACACTAAAAGACTCCAACACTTCTACAAGGATGATGACCAGCACCATTAAATTTAGGACTGTGGCCACTTTAAATCTGAGTGAACAGAAGCAAAATGAGGAGAATCTTCAAAATAAGCACATAATTTTAATATTGCATTGAAACATTTTCTATATAAGCACTATCTAATGGAACTTTTTGTGATAATCATTCTTGAGCACCAGGCGTTTTGGCTAGTTCTTCAGAAGAAGGGGAGTTTTAAGTTCATTTTATTTAATTTAAATAGCTACATGGGGCTACAGTATTATACAATGAAAATTCAGACTATTATACAATATTCCCACAAGTTTTAGAGTAAGAACTTTTTACCTCAAAGTTACTACCCAGAACACCATACATAACACCTTGCTTGATACAATACTTGTGAAGTACAGTTGATGCTGGAACAACACAGGGGTTAGGGTTTGACCCCTAAGTAGTCAGAAATCTGAGTAAAACTTTTGACTCCGGAAAACCTTAACTACCAACAGCCTACTGTTGACCGTTTAATTGAGACTAAACAGTCAATTAACACAAATGTTGTATGTTACACGTATCATATACTCTATTCTTACAATAAAGTAAGTGATAGAAAAGTTATTAAGGAAATCATAAGGAAGAGAAAATATATTTACTAGTCATTAAGTAAAAGTGGATCATCAAAAACGTCTTCATCCTAAAGGTCTTCATCCTCATCGTCTTCACATTGAGGAGGAGGAGAAAGAGCCTTGCTGTCTCTGGATGTCAGAGGCAGAAGTGGAGGAGATGGGAGGGGAAGCAAAAGAGGCAGGCACACCTGGTGTAACTTTATGGCAATGCATGGTAATTTCTGCCTGACATTTTTGCTTTTTTGTTTCTCTAAAAATGTTTCTGTATGGTACCAACATTTTCTCCACCATTTGCTTTAGTGTCATTGTCTCTATCATAGAAGGATCCACGTGGTAAAAGAAGTCAAAAGGAGTCTTGAATAACCGGAACCTCTACCAGACTGTCTAATGTCAACCTGTTTTTCAGCACTGCTTCTTTTACATCTTTTTCCTCACTGTCTGTCATTGGTTAAGAAGCACTCATCTATCAAGTTATCTTCCGCTAATCCCTCCGGTGTGGTGTCTATTAACTCTGGAATCTATATTTAGAAACTTTTCACTCCATACCTTTTTTTTTCATCATATCCACAATCTCATGATTTCCTTGATTTGCCTATGAAGTCATGCACAACATCTGATACAGTTCTCTTTAGAAGGAATGAATTGTTTTGGGCCTGACGGCTTTCATTTTTTTTTCTATAACAACGATGGCATCTTCAATGGTGTAATCCTTCCAGATTTTCATGATATTCTATTTATCGGGGTTCTCTTCCATAGCGTTACAATCTTGTCCATACAGTATTATGTGAAATGAGCCTTTAAGGTCCAGAAGCCAAACTGGAATCTTTGTGTTTGGAGGCAAGTAGACCACTTCAACACCTTTCGTGTTGAACTCATGGGGTTTTGGGTAGCTAGAGACATTGTTCAATATAACAATAACTTTGAAAGACAGTCCCTTTACTAGCAAAGTACTTCCTGACTTCAAGGACAAAACATCCATGTATCTAGTCCAGGAAAAGAACTCTTGTCTAGGCCTTCTTGTACAACAAAAAGGCTGGCAGTTGGTGTTTATTTTTTCCCTTCAACACTCAGAGGGTTAACAATATTATATACAGAGGCAGCCCTTACTGCATTTGCACAAAACAGTATAGCTAGCCTATCCCTTCCTGCCTCAAATACTAGTGCTTCCTTCTCTTCCTTACTACTCAATGTTCTTTATGGCACTTTTTTTTTTTTCCTCCAGAATAAAGCACTTTGCATTAAAACCTTGTTCAGGCACATATACTTGCTCCTCCATAATTTTCTTAATGGCATCTAGAACTCATCTCTGCTGGTCCATAGAAGCTGCTTCTACTTTTGATATTTTTTGAAAGCCAAACCTCTTCCTTAAATGATCAAGCCATCCTTTTCTGGCATTACATTCTCTAGCTGTAGGTCCTTCACTATCCTTCTGCTTTGTCATATAATGACTTTGCTTTTTCTTAATATTAGGGTCTATAGATACACATTTCTTATAGCAATCCTGCACCCACAGAAAAGCTGCATTTTTAAGGCGAGATCAAATTTTTTCACAAAAAGTGCAAGGGTTTTGCTCCTGCTGGCGTAGCTGCAGCAACAGTGTCACAAATTTCTTTTTCAACAGTGGTTCTTACACTGGATGAATTTATCTTGAAATGGTGGGCAACTGCAGCTGCAGACCTCAATCTGCGGTACACATCAAGCAATTCAACTTTTTCCTGTAATGTCATAACGTTGCTTCTTGGGAGCACTTCTAGTGTCACTAATGACACTCTGTATGGGTCTCATGGTATTACTCAAGGTTAATGGTATCATACTAAACATCACAAAAACTATGTGAGAACCACAAGATATCACGCAATTTCCTGGAGAAAGAAACTGCTCACAGGGGGATGATAAGCATCACAGGGCATTTTAAAGTGGTGCGCGCAACAGTAACGCTCACTGGAAGAGGCTAAGAAATTATTACAGTAATACAGTATGCACTACAGTTAACTTCGTGCAGCTATGATTTAACACCGCATGTTTACATGTTTACATTTCTTTCCACTGCAAATGGCACCACGTATAGTCTATAAGTAAGTTTTTATTAATTTTAACTTTTTATAATAGATTCATGTATATTTTATGGTAGTAAATGATAAAACAGACTATTATCTATATATATTGCATGCATTCCTGATATACCTTTTTCTTATTTTCTTCAAGTATTTCCAGGCTACCTGGTGCGTCCACAAATTTTTTAAATTGCTGCAATTCTCAAAAAAAAAAAAAAAAAATCCAGTATATTCATTGAAAAACCATCCACGTATAAGTGGGCTCATGCAGTTCAAATCCGTGTTGTTCAAGAATAAGCTGTAATCTGTTCACAAATTGTGAGAAAAGATTAATTTGAAGTTTGAAAAAAAAAAACCTACCTTTGCAACTGGAGTATTACATAACTGATGTGATTTTTAAAAATATCTACTTCCTTTATAAGGCATAATTTTCATTTTCTGGCAAACAAATTGTTTTTCACAGAATAAATCCACTCTAAAATTAGACTGCATACCAAATTTACCAGAATGACAGGACACAAAATCACCAAGAACTTTTGTAGCCTCAACTTGGAGGTTGTTGTGTTTTAAAATCCCACAAATCAATCAATAAAATTAAATTAATAAACATAAGACTGGCGGTAAGGCTATCTCATCTGTGAGCATTCCCAGCCTCACTGCGGAACCCAGCACCTCGCCAAGCACACGCGCCTCTGCACTTGGCTGAGGTCCCCGCACGGCCGGCGCCGCCCCCTTACCTTTCTCGCTGACGCTCTCGCTCTCCAGCTCCACGTCCTCGCAGCTGGTGTACTCGGGCGTCGACACGCCCTCCTCCTCAGAGCTGCTCACCGACATCTGCCGCTTCTTTCCGCCCCTCTTGGACCGGTGCGGCTTGGGCGGGGACGGCCGCACCGACTCGGACTGGTCTGAGCTCAGAGAGTCGTTCCGCAGCATGGTCTCCACCTTCTCGCGCTTGGCTTTCCGCATGAGGACCGCCGAGCTGGGGTCCAGGCGGCTCTGCTTCCTGAGGGGCGCTTGGGCTTTGAGCTCCGTGGCTTCTGCGGGAACCGGCCCATGCCTGGGCGCCGGCGGGCTGTGGTTCGTTAGCTGCTTGGCGCCCGGCGCCCTGGTCTCCGCAGTCCTCTCAGCCGAATAGGCCCGCGGCGAGTCCGGCGGCGAGGCCCTGGCCGCCGCCGGCGCGCGTTTGCCGACCTTGCCCTCCGGCAGCGCCGCGCCCGCCTCGGTGCGCGGGAGCGCCACGTCGCTGTGGCGACGCTCGTGCCTCGCGCGGGACACCCGGGCGTGCATGCGCATCTGCTGCTCCTCAGGCGGCGGTTTCACCGGGTACCGAGCCAGGTTCGGGTCGCTGCGGTACCTGGTCTGATATTCCTCCTCCTTTCTTTGCTTTTCCTCATCCGCCACTTTGCCCTCATCCCGTTTTTCCGGCGTGTCTGGGTAATCCTGTGATCGCCCTTTCTCAAGCCTTCGGCTTTCCCGCCTTTCTTTACGTTCCCGTTCTTCGACGGCCCCCTCCCCGGGCTGTGCTGAGGTCTTTGGCACGCGTTTCCGCTCGCTCTTAAGGGCTCCTTTGCCATTCTGCTCGGCAAGCCCTGGGGTCTTCTTTCTATGGTATACAAAAAAACGTCAAGGAGAGCAATTTATAAACTTATAGACATAAAAAACGTGTTTTCTTTTCATTCCAGTCTTAAATCATTTCAGTTACAATAATTAGTTATAGGGATTTGGATCTGAAGGTGGAACTGTAAAGGTGTTGGAATTTTACAATGTAAGGGATCTAATGGGAACACAAACTAATTATTACCAAATAGAGTTTTCATAAGAGTGTGATGATTGTACTACATTTAGCAGCTCACTGAAGCGTCGTTGCTCTTGTTAGAAGTTTACATTGAATCAATTTACTTTTCTTGAAATGTTGATAAAACTTACCTTGCAGGGTTCATGTGAGGATTAGAGACACCATCTGTGAAGATGTTTTATGAAAGGGTAGAGTGTCGTGCAAATGGAAGCAGTTCTCCAGTGTCTCTGATTCTTTGTTCTACTAATTATACTTTTTCTCATCTCTGCCTTTAATTTTCTGTTTCTGAGTCCTTGACAGTGTACAAAATATGGTCAAGAATTCTTCAGTAATTTAAAACAAATAAACAGTGTCTCTTTCAATCTTGCTTCTCCCTGAAGTTGGCCAGCTCTTTACACCGGCCACCTCTCTTCCTGCTCCTGTACCTCCCAATTCCTCATTGCTTTCCTATGAATTTATATCATTAGTAAAATTATTCCTACCTATCAATCTTCAAATTTGAACTAAAAAGTCAGAACAAAAAGTCTCTATTCAGCCCTCATTCTTGAAATTTTTGTAGTTTTTCACTATATGTCAAAAACAGAACTCTTTTCTTTAGAAACTTTACAGCTCCAAATTCTCTATCTTATTTAAAGATATCATCTTCCAACCAGTTCCAAACTGCATCTTCAGTATTTTTGTCTCTTCTTCTCCCACAACAATTTGTCACCAAATGCTATTAATTCTACCTTCCCCGAGATATCTCTGGTGTCCTATCTATCCTTTCTCCAAATAGCTTAGTTACACTCATTCTCTCGTACTGCCCTCTTATATGCTGTGTAGCTCCCCTGCAACTCCTGAGTACCTTATAAAGCTTAATTCAGAAGTCACTTCCTCTTTCCTAGGGCTCTCAAAATACTATACGTATTGCCTAGCTTTGATCAAATTAGCATCCTGGTTAATCGCCTAGGTGTCTTTCTTCCCTAGGATAGTGTGTGGTCTCTTCCCTAGGATTTGTCAGAAAAGCGACCATGTATGTTCTAATCATCTTTATACCCTCTGGTTCCTGGCACAGTGTTTCTCTGTAGTAAATACACAATGACTGCTGGCTTGAATAATAGCTACATTCACTGAAAGTCTACCATGTGCCAGCTTGGGAAGAACACATGTTCTCTTTTAATACCTGCCACAACCCTGCAAGTGAGTTTTTACTGACTATTGTGGCAGAGCCAGGACTAGAATCCAGACCTCTTTAACTTCGAAGTCCTTGATCTTTTACTGTATGGGCTTTGCTTGAAAAGGGGTTCAAAAGCTTTCCTTGGAGCCTCCTTTCTCCAAGTAATGGTTACACATATAAAAATAACAAGCCCAGTCTAGGTCCTAACAAAAGTCCTGGTCCCCAAACCATGAGCCTCGTGAGCCTGTCTTCCTTGTCAACACTTTTTCCCAGTGCATAGCTTCATGTTTGCCCATGAATACATTTTTGAATGAATGAATCAATCAAAGTAAATAATCTGATCATATTAGTCTCTGTTTAAATATTCAGTGGTTTCCCTTTCGCCTACAATAAAAGCTATAAAATGTAACCTGTCCCTTCACTGCCTCACCAGCCTTTTCTCCCCAACATTCCCTCTGCTACTTGCACTGTAGCCAGCAGCTATCCTTTAGGAGGCCCTCACCTTGGGCTTGTTCCCTCAGGCCATGTGCCTGTGCAGATACCTGGAGCACCCATCCTACCCTTCTCCTGGTTAATTCCAAAGTCACTCTTTAGAGCTCAGCATAAAAGAAATGTCCTTAAAGAAGGCTTCTCTGATGTGTCCACATACTTTCTGATAGGTCAGATTCCCCCATCACATGCTCTCAGAGCACTTTTAATTAAAGGGCTAGGTTTATAAGTGAAACATGATCTAAGAGCTGTTCTGAGTTCACCGTTGGAAGTTGGTAGCTCAGCTGGGTGACTTAGTTCGTGTTTACGTCTGTGCTTGATATGAAAGAAAAGCTTTCAACAAAGGTCTCCTAAGGAGTACATTCTAGAGATAGACAACACCCCTCAGGCCTGTTGTTTTTCCATGTGGGATCTGAGAATTAGTACTTTCACATATTCTTTCCATTAATAGAAGTTAAATTCTTGAAAACGCGTTTGCTCTCCTAGCAAAATCTTGCCTTTTGCTTACAGGGTGAAAGAACTATTACCTCTCTCTAGGAGGTTCACTTCTAGACCTGGATGAAGCCTGCTTCTGTTCAGGCCCCAAGGCTTGCTGTGAGGGCTCAGCCCCTTTGCTCCTGTCTGGTGGTGCGCTGGGAGGAGCAGTGTCCTGGGAGGAGGCAGCTGCTGTGCTCAGGGGTGTCTGAGACCGCGATCGCTCTTGGAGTCGTGCTTTCTTTTCTCTTGGTACCTCAGAACCAGCACCTGTAGCTGTATCACTCAGGGTTCCATCCTGACTTGTCTGTTGAGGGCCACTTCCAAAGAACCATGCCCCAGATTTGGTTAAGATTTCTTGTTGCTTTCGACATAAATTGCATACCCACATAACCTATTTGAAGAAGAAAGAACAATATAAATTTTTATGCCCTCTTGGAAATAATTTTTCTTTTTTTTTTTTTTTTTGAGACGGAGTCTAGCTCTGTTGCCCAGGCTGGAGTGCAGTGGCCGGATCTCAGCTCACTGCAAGCCCCGCCTCCGGGGTTCACGCCATTCTCCTGCCTCAGCCTCCCGAGTAGCTGGGAGTACAGGCGCCCGCCACCTCGCCCGGCTAATTTTTTTTGTATTTTAGTAGAGATGGGGTTTCACCGTGTTAGCCAGGATGGTCTCGATCTCCTGAACTCGTGATCCGCCCGTCTCGGCCTCCCAAAGTGCTGGGATTACAGGCTTGAGCCACCGCGCCCGGCCGGAAATAATTTTTCAGTATCTTAAAATGTAAGGAAAAAAGAACAGTATTCATTTTCATATTTATCCTTGCAAATTTCTTAAGAAAATGGTCCTCCCACAAGTCACAGTCAAATATATGAATGCCTAGACAGGGACTTGTCTGAGGCTAGAGAACCTCTGGGCAGCCAGAATAGAGTTTTTTCCTCAGCATTTCTAATTTGATGATTCTGTATTTCCTTTTACCATATATCTGTCATAATTTTTATAATTGACTCTGGAGTATTAGCAAAAATGTTCCAAGCAAGGTTGTTAACTGGTTAGAAAAATGTTACCAGGAAATAAAAGAAAAAAGAAAAATGTTACCCAGAACTACAGAATCAATATGTATATACAGTACTTGCAAGTATTTTTAAAAAGCCTGTCTTTTCAAAAATCACCCACAATTAAAGGCAATATTAAAAATATTCATATAGAAGAAACAAACATAAAAAAGTAGGCCCACAAAAAAGGTCAATCTGTATATTTTCTCTAGTTTCTTAGCAATAAACTAACCTTAAGCTTATTTATGCTATAAAATATAATTTTCCATGCACATATTTACTAAAGCAATAAATGTGACTCTGAGTTTATTCATATGTGACCACTCCAATGTAATGTTTCCCAAGGAGAGCTATTTGGGAACCATCATTTAGCAACATATCCACTGATAAATTATAAGATGTAGCACCACTTAAACCTATATATCCGTTCTCCATTTGATGACCTTTAAAATGAATGTAATAATGAGGACGATTGTTGTAATAAAAAATAATAACAGCAGCAATGACTAGCTGTCACGGGGCAAAGATAGGTGCTAAGAGCCCCATGAGCCATCTTTTCAAATATCCTCAGTACCTCTGTTTCTTTGTGCTGTGATTTTACATCGCTGCCTCAGTTGCATGCCTCCAAAGGCACTTCAGGTGTTTTGTGTTTGTTTGTACGTCAGGAACTACCTCCACAGGAAAAGCTAATTACCAAACTCTAGGCTTCCTTTTCACAAATACTGACTCAATCAACAAGTACTCAAAAATATTGTATCAGGATGAATAAATCGTAGATACATTAATTGAGAAGCAACAGAAAATAGTAAAAGAAGCATTGTTTAGTAGGTCAAATGAAGAAAATGAACTACTGAAAATATTCAGATAAATAGGGAAAAGCTGTAACTATAGCCATAGAATAAGATGAAGCTAAAATAAGAAAAAGACAGGAAAAAACTAATACATTTTTTTAAAAGGAAAATACTGCAGATGAATTAAGAACTGCTTTCCAGGCAAGAAAACTCAAGGAAAAATTAAGACTGAGGAGAAATAATTGCTATAAAAAATTTAAAATTCATGAAGGTTAATTGATTTATTTAGACTCCCAGTCATAAAATGAAGTGTACTAGGTTCAAAAAAGCAGTTAGGTATAACATCTACACAAAGCATAATAACCAGTATTACGGATTTCTCATCTACCAAGATGTCAAACAAGATGAACAATTCATTGCATAAGCCTATATCAAAATAAGGGGTTTATGGAAAGCAACTTGAATTTAAGTGCTAGCCAAATAAGGGTATATTTTACAAAATCTATTACTGAGATGGTCCCTCAGAAGTCCTGATTGTTTGAACATGGACATATCAAGGATAACATTAAAAGGTGCAATACTCCAGGGCCAGGACCTTCATGAACAGTCAGTGACACTGAGTCTCTTCTGCCCAGAACCCTGAGTGGGGACAGGGGACATGTGTGTGGCAGGAAGGTTGTTGTTGTTGTTGTTGTTGTTTTTGTCTCTTTAGCTGACAAGACTGTGATAAGTTTGAAATCCTGTAATTCATGAAGATTGGTATGAAATTTTGACTATTTTACATCAAATAAATATTTCTTAGACTAATAATAAGCAACTTATTACTCATCATTTAAAGTAGGTTCTTTTCAGCCAAGTGTGGTGGCTGACGCCTGCAATCCCAGCACTTTGGGAGGCTGAGGGGAGCAGATCACCTGAGGTCAAGAGTTCGAGACCAGCCAGGCCAACAACATGGTGAAATCTCGTCTCCACTAAAAATACAAAAATTAGCCGGGCATGGTGGCACACGCCTGTAATCCCAGCTACTCAGGAGGCTTAGGCAGGAGAATCACTTGAACCCAGAAGGCAGAGATTGCAATGAGCCGAGATCCCACCACTGTCCTCCAGCCTGGGTGATAGAGTGACACTCTATCTCAAAAGAAATAATAAGAAATAAAATAAAGTAGGTTCTTTACTACAGAAATATCAAGGTATACTTAGGATAAATATGCAGTTTTTAAAAAACCATTCAGAAAACACAAACTTACAATTACAAAGTTTCTAAAATTGAATAAAGCCAAATAAAGAAGCCCAAAGGAGCACAATAATACTGATAGAAGGGTAAAGGATACTCTTCATTTTACATCTGAATATTTTCTAGAAATCATTATCACAATCTTATTTTGATTGCTTCACATTTGTAAACGTTACAAAAAATGGGTCAATGAGAACTAACTGCCAGATTTGGGTATGTTCCAGATTTTGAATATGTGCAGAATTGCTACCAGATCAATTAAAAGAAACACAATTTATTATTATTAAGTTGAATTTTACAATTTAATTTCACTTCCTGTTTATTCAAAAGGTTACATTAGCGACTTTGTCAAAACAGCATAGGCATTTTAAATAATATTATTAAAATACTGTGTATTCATTTAAGTCTGTGATGCTTCATTAGTTTTTTTCTATTTTTAACATTTACTAAAATATTGTATAATTCCAAACTTTTCCTATGTGTTATTTCCTTGTATACCACAACACTTTTAAATTTGTATTTTTAAATTAACTATGAGTGTAGTCAATCCATCCTCCAAATTGAAACTAAAATTAACCATAACAATGTTAAAATATTTATTTTTATTAAAATATCACCTCCCAGTCTATTTGCAGTTCTAAAAATTAATCATACCACAAATTTTACAAATAAAAAATAAATTGCTCATATGAGTTATAAAGAAAAATATAAGATTACAATAGAATATTGTCATACATTTCAACACAGTTAATACCAAACATTGCAGACCTCTACAATACATTTTTTGAAGTCAGTATTAAGTATTATATTTGCCTGAAGCTATAGATAATACAAGAGTGCGGTAGGGAGACATTTTTAACAATTTTTTTTTAAGAAAGAGTTTAAGACACAACTTTGTCTACAAAAAAATGCTATTTATTTAAAGCACACAAACACACCTTTTAGAAATTGCACTATGGAGGATTATACCCTGATTAAATACCCTGGGATATGTTCCAAACTAATCTAAAGTAGGCCTGTGCAATAACTGATCTTAACAATTTACAGATTTTAAGCAATCACATACAAACTTGATTCAAATACTATTGTGAAGTTACATGACTTTTGAAACACCATGGCACATATCAGAAAATATGAAGGATTGAAAATTGTATTCTGACTTTTTGCTGTAACTGCAATTTTAAGTGTCTTTTCCTCTTAATTCTTAAGCAGTACACTAAACTATTTTATAAAACCCACAGGAATTTTTTACCCAGAGAAATAAAAATTGCAACACTTTCTGCTATACATATACAGAAAATTCCATAGATAAAACCACAAGTTTGGCAGAAAAACTAAAAAGGTATTCGAGTGGAAGAAATATTGAAATATTTACAGAGCTGGAGACACAGAACAAAAGAAATGTATTTCTTGATTTATTCTTGATGATATTACTAAGGTGATTCATGACGAGGTCCAGGATAATTTTTTTTTTGGGGGGGATGGAGTTTCACTCCTGTTGCCCAAGCTGAAGTGCAGTGTCGTGATCTCATCTCATTGCAACCTCCACCTCCCAGGTTCAAGCGATTCTCTTGCCCCAGCCTACCGAGTAGCTGATTACAGCTGTCCACCACCACCCCAGCTAGTTTTTGTATTTTTAGTAGAGACGGGGTTTCACCATGTTGGCCAGGCTGGTCTCAAATTCCTGACCTCAGGTGATCCACCCTCCTCAGCCTCCCAAAGTGCTGGAATAACAGGTGTGAGCCACTGCACCCAACCCAGAATTCTTATATTAACACAAATGTCTTCCTTATAAGAATCCATCTGAGGTATTTAGTATTATAACATAAAGAATAAATATAAGCATGAAGGTTTAAAAAAAGACAGAGATTGTGATTCAATTTTCATTTGATATTTTTACAGATAAATGTTAAGATCGATTTTCAACTAATATAGGATGTTTTTAAAAATTATTATGCTACCATTTTGAAAAAACATGAAAAAGAAGATGAGATACTCAATTGCAGTTGCTGCATTTTCTGAATACTTTTACTCATTTTCCTTACTTTCTCTATTCAATAAGTACTCACTCTAGCAGAAACTAGGGACAAAATTATCAAGGCAATATTTCAACTTTGTTGACAAAAGTAGATGAGATGGTAGAAAACAGTAGATGTCAAAATAAATAAGAATGAGTTCCTTTTGGTTCTGGTAGTGTGAATGTGTATGTGGGTGGGAATGGGTGGGGGTATGTGGGTATGTTCTCTTAGTCTTTTTTTGTTGTTATTGCTATTTCATAAATTTATTTCCCTTTGGAAGTTCATAAAATATGTGGTTTTATGAAAGACAAAAATATGATATAGAATGTTTCTTTATAATGAGTAAATCACATCCAATACCACTGTCTTACTATTAGCATTTTAATATAATTTTCTATGCAAATTTAAAATAACTGAGATTCCACTGTAACTCTATATCCTATTTATATATTTAATATTATAGCACAAGTATTTCTACTTGTGCTATAGTGATTCTAAACTTTTCTAAAGAATTTTAATATCTACAAAATATTCTATAGAGATGGAGTATCACTTACCTAGCCCTTAAACTGCTTATAACCTTTCACATTAACACTGAACTCTGCAGTGAAAAGTGTGTTGATCAAACTTTTTTTCATATTTATGGTCTTTTTTTTAGGATACATTGGAAAAAATCAAATTATTTGGTAAAATTTTAGAACATATTTAAAGCTCCTCTCCTATAATCACTGTGTGGTAATAGCTGGGGCTCTCTGTATAATTTGCAAAGTAGCTTCCCAAAAGGGGTGCTAAATTGTACCCAAAAGTGACAATATCAATTCTGCACTTTAAAATCTAATGACTTAATAATGCCCCAACCCTATACTCTTACAAATGTTTCAAATTTGAAATAATATAGTGAGATTCATTTAGATAATACAATCATAAGCCACACAGCAAAAAGGAACCTCAAGGAAGGGAGATAACAATGAATTTCTAGAAGCTGCTAAGTGTATGCATGGAAAAGAGTGGTAAGTGAAACAAAATGGAGGAAGCTGTAGCTCAAATCACAGATGGAGGAGGGCCGTAACCAAGAATGGAGCTGATCTTCTCTGCAGAACCCACGAGAAGATCTAGGTTAGATGGCAGATACTATGGCAGGAGAGAAGTGAGAAATAGAATTAAAACAGATGACTATTTGTCTTTTTTTTTTTTTTAAGTTTATTTTCCATATGCAGAATGACCACTTTCTCACAAATTTGAAACAGACAGGTGTTGCTGACCTGCAAAGAGCCTTTCTCATTCTGGCAGGTAGATTTTCTCTATCCTAATGGCTGGTTCTCCAGTTGTTCACTCAAAAACACCTCCCACATATGCATACACAAACACACACCCCAATCATCCATTCTCATGCCTCGTTTTTGTTTATTCCCCTATATATGGCTAATCAAGGAACACTAAACTATTAAAATAAAAACTATAACATTGAAGAGAAAGGCTAAAATCAACATAGATAAGAATTAATGTTAGAAGAGTAAGAGATAATTCCAGGAAATACCTTAAAGAAACCTTAAAATAACCTCTACTTAGTGTTCAGATGTCAAAATTAAAAGAGCTTTTAAAATTAATGGTAAAATTATCTCAATAAAAGAAGGATTTAATGTTGCGGGAAGTCAGGGACCCCTAACGGAGGGACCAGCTGAAGCCACGGCAGAAGAACATAAACTGTGAAGATTTCATGGACATTTATTAGTTCCCCAAATTAACACTTTCACAATTTCTTATGCCTGTCTTTAGTGCAGTCTCTGAACATAAATTGTGAAGATTTCATGGACACTTATCACTTCTCCAATCAATACCCCTGTGATTTCCTATGCCTGTCTTTACTTTAATCTCTTAATGCTGTCATCTTCTTCGTAAACTGAGGAGGATGTGTGTCACCTCAGGACCCTGTGATGATTGCATCAACTGCACAAATTGTTTGTAGAGCATGTGTGTTTGAACAATATGAAATCTAGGCATCTTGAAAAAAGAACAGGAAAACAGCAATGTTCAGGGAACACCAGAGATAAGACTTCTGGCCGCCGGTGAGACGGACAGAACAGAGCCATATTTCTCCTCTTTCAAAAGCAAATAGGAGAAATATCGCTGAATTCTTTTTCTCAGCAAGGAACATTCCTGAGAAAGAGAATGCACCCTTAGGGTAGGTTTATAGACGGCCCCCTTAAGGCGTGCCATCTTTTATGGTCGAAGCCAAACAGATGAAATAAGCCCCGGTCTCCTATAGCACTCCCAGGCTTATTAGGAGGAGGACAATTCCCACCTAATAAATTTTGGTCAGACAGGTTGTCTGCTCTCAAACCCTGTTTCCTGATAAGATGTTACAATGACAATGCATGCCTGAAACTTCATTAGCAATTTTAATTTCTCCCCATCCTGTGGTCCTATGATCTCACCCTGCCTCCACTTGCTTTGTGATATTTTATTACCTTGTGAAGTATGTGATCTCTGTGACCCACACCCTATTCATGCACTCCCTCCCCTTTTGAAAATCGCTAATAAAAACTTGCTGGTTTTACGGCTCAGGAAACATCACGGATCCTGCTGACACGTGATGTCTACCCCGGATCCCCAGCTTTAAATTTCTCTCTCTTGTACTCTTTCCCTTTATTTCTCAAACCAGCCAAGACACCTAGGAAATAGAAAAGGACCCACGTAACCATCGGCAGTGGGTTCTCCCAATAATTTAAAAGAAAGGATATATGAATAACCAAGAGATAAAACACATGAGATAAAATGTTAGAGAGATAAAACATGAAATAAAAAACATGAGATAAAATAAGAGTTCTAGAAAAAAAAGAACAAAATATGGAGGGGAATAAAGTTGCAAAAATAATAGAAGACAAATTCCCAGAATGGACAAGTCATTGCATATTAATACAATGAATGGAAAAAGAAACTACCAATATAAAAATCATTATGAAATTTCCACATAACAAAGCTAAAGAAAATATACTAAAAGTTTCCAGAAAGCAAAGGCTGGGTCCTAGAGAAAGGAATAGGAAATAGAATGGTATCAGAATTCCCATCAGCAATACTGGATGTTTGAAGACAAGGGAGAAATACTATCAATAGTCTTCGGGAAAATGATAGGGGTCCTGAAATTTTATATATAGGTAAACCATCAAGTATAAGGCAGTTTAAGAAATTTTCAGAATTTGGAAGAACTTGGAAAATTTACCACTCACATATCCTTGTTAGCAAAACAAAGTCTACCAAGAAAGAGGAAATCCAGGAAGCAAATGGTTTTCACAGAAGAGCAAGTGTTAAGGGACGTCCCAGGATGAAGAGCCCTCTTTGAAACCCTAGAGAGAAATTTCGAGCAGGAGAATGGACTCTAGAATGAGGATTCTGGGAGCAAAAATTAAATAAACCAGAAGACAACAGCAACAACACAAAAGGCAAATTGATCAAATGCATAGTGCGATTTTGAACACAAAACAAATGAAACAAAAACTTCATAGGATAAAGGAATTAGCTAAAGGGAGGACTCATTTGTATTTGAAGCTAAGAACATTTTCCATCAAGTAGGACAGTGGTCATGATATCCGACCCATAAAATATGAAGCATAATCTGAATTCGCTGCTTGGCTCTATGGTTAATAATAATTGTGTTAAGCTGCAGAAGTTAACCATAGAAGAAACAAAATAGAGATTCTGGGTGGAAGGACACAGGAGTGTCCAAATGACATCTCTGTGCTTCAGTATCTTCCTTTATTTTTATATGTCATTGCAATACTATATGAGCTGTGAAGAGTTGATTAGTCCAAATATAAATGCTTAATAGTGCCTTGTCGCTCATGAATAGAAAAAGTTTGGGAAGAATAGTCAAAAGACTTTTGCTCTTTATTATAAGCCTTCTATTTCATCTTTTATCCACATATACACAGTTACATAGTTATATGTGGTATTACATATATATTTATCTTTTAACATATTCATAATATGATAAAAAATATATTTTTTGGATCATTTACCATTTATTGATTACTTTATCATTTTTTATTCATTTAAGTTGTACCATTAAGGTAAACATTTTGTTTAGAATATTTTCCATGTTTGTTAGCATGTAAACTAATCAGGTTTTTGTGTATTTATCAATTAAATTCATAGTATTTCTTACCATTTTTAATTGATTTATTAACTCCCTGATACAGTTTTTTTTTTTTTAAATTTTGTTACTTGCCATATTGGTTACTTTCTGTTATCATAAAGATGATTTTCATTTTATATCATCTATTATTCTCTTCCTTTGCAATCCTTCTGTTGTACTTTAGCTCAGAAAGTGCTTTCATAAATATTCACTTTTATTTTCATTGACTATTTATATGGTTGAACATTTTACATTGTCTTTCTTGATCTCTCAGAATCTATTTTGAGGTATAACAAGAGTTAGGGAACTACACTGATTTCTTTTCATAGATAACCGTCACAACATGTTTACTGAAGGATACTTCATTTCACTATTAACCTGCAAAGAACAGTGATCTCTAGAGTTAAACTGCCTAGGTTCTCATCTCAGGTCCATCTGTCAATCCACTTACTTGCAATTTGCTCAAGCCAACTTTTGTATCCTCCCAAAGATTCATTGCCATCATCTCTAGACAGGGGGTAATAATAGTTTTTATCTCACTGAGTTGTTTTGAGAATTAAATGAGATAATACATCTAAATTGCTTAGCATAGTTCCTGAAATATAGTAAGCAAGCATTATCAGCATTATAATGGTTATTTTATCATTATCAAAAAGGTTCGGGGCGACTATCAGATTCATAGAATATCTTACTGAAAATTATTTCTTCCCATGGAGGGGTGTGTGTGTATATATATACACACATGTATGTATTACATATATATATTTATTGTATATATTATATATGTATGTATATGTATTATATATAAATATATGTATTATATATATAAATTCAATAATATGAATTACATTATTTAAAGTCTCTACATTTTAAAGTTGATTTTACACACTATCTAATGGTCTGTCACTCACTTCTCTTGTTTCTGTAAATGACTAAAATTTTTATGACCTTGATTCTGTGTAGGTAATGGCAGGTAAAAGGAAGCAATGAATACTGAATCATGGTTAAGGAGCAGCCCTTGGAAGTAGAATATATGGGCCTGAATCCTTATTTGCTGACATTCTCATTATCCTACCTAGGACAGATTATATCATCTCTCTGTGCTTCAGTATTGTCATTTATAAAGCAGGGAGAATAATAATAATGATTTCATAGACTCTATGTTAGGACTGAGTTATACAAAACCATGTTTGACACATAGTAAATATTCAATAATATTTTTATTAGCATCATACAACATTTATTGCTGATGTGTCTTCAAACTGCAGGTAAATAAATATTATTTTATTTTGCAATATAAAGTGCTACACTCAGTACATATTTTTGATTTCAACAAATACTTTAGGTGCCTGTTATGTGTTAGGCATTGTTTTAGGTGCTAGGGATGCAGCACTGAAAAAAATAGACAAAAATTCTCCTCAAGGAGTTTATGTTCTAGTGAAAAAAGACAGACAGAAACAAAACATAATGGTAGGCCGGGCGCTGTGACTCATCTCAGCACTTTGGGAGGCTGAGGTGGGTGGACCATGAGGTCAGGAGTTCGAGACCAGCCTGGCCAACATAGTGAAACCCTATCTCTACTAAAAATACAAAAAATTAGCCAGGCGTGGTGGTGGGCACCTGTAATCCCAGCTACTCAGGAGGCTAAGGCCGGATCATCGCTTGAACCTGGGAGGTGGAGGTTGCAGTGAGCCAAGATCACACCACTGCACACCAGCCTGGGCAACAGTGTAAGACTCTGACTCAAAAAACAGACCCAAAAAACCATAAAAAACCCATAATGGTAAACATATGTGGTATTATAGATGGTGATAAGTACTGAGGAATAAATGCAAAAGAAAAAGGCATTGGGCACTCTGAGTGGTGGTAGAATACAATATAAAATTGGCTAGTCAAAGAAAACTTCACTGAGAAAGTGATACTTGAGTAAGAGTAAGCTATGCAGGTATCTGGAGGAAAGCATCTCAGGCTGTAAAAGCAACAAATAAAAAGGACTTTGTGGAGCTTATACCTGGTGGTTTCAAAGCACAGGTGGAGCCGAGTAAGTGAAGGTTCAGGTCGTATAAGATGTGTTCAGTAGAGTAAGGAGTCAGACCCAGTAGGTCTTTGTGGACTATAGCAATGACTTTGACTTTTATGATGAGTAATGGGGAGCCATTGGAAGATTCTGAGCAGAGAAGTCATCTCATACATCTTTTGTTTTTGAGACAGGGTCTCACTCTGTCACATAGGCTGGAGTGCAGTGGCACCATCACAGCTCACTGCAGTCTCAACCTCCTTGGCTTAGGTGATCCACCCGCCTCTGCCTCCCAAGTAGCTGAGACTACAGGCAGGCACCACCATGCTCAGCTAATTTTTGTGGGTTTTTTGTTTGTTTGTTTGTTTGTTTGTGTTTTTTGGTAGAGACAGGCTTTCGCCATGTTGCCCAGGCTGGTCTTGAACTCCTGAGCTCAAGCAATCTGCCCGCCTTGGCCTCCGAAAGTGCTGCAATTAGAGGCATGTGCCACCATGCCCAGATATAACTTGGCTTTTAATAGGATCTCTTTGGTTGTTGATTGAGAATAAAATATAGGGAATCAATTATGGAATATTTGTGACTTGAATTCTATTACTGCAATTTTTGCTCTCTTTTAGCTCATCTTTACCAGATGTGTTCTCTCATTCCTTTAGTTTATCTTTTTGTGTTACTTTGTTGGAGGTGTTACCTCTGATACACAAGGCTGAAATGTATTTTGGATCCAACTGATAATTTTTGTGTTATGATAGCACCTGAATATGCAGCAATTCCTACTTCCCTGTCTTATCTCAGGTCCTCCATTCATCAAAAGTAAATGCATAGACTCATGCACTGAATTTCATTTTCTGCTGATTGAGGACCTCGCTTATCATTGACTCCTTTATTTTCCTTAGTCTTCAATCTCATCTTCTCTACTACTCCTTTCCTCTTGGCATATAACCACAAAAGTACACAAAATAATCAAGACTTTTCTTCCAGTAATAACAAATTGATCCTCCTCTTTCTCGTCACTTTTTTCATTATCCTCCTTAAAACTAAGCCACTTGTTAAAGTAACCTAAACTCATAGCCTGTCAACTTTCTCACACCTCATTTAATCCCACCATCTTGAAATCTGACTCATCCCTACAATTACACTTTTCCTCCAATGACATTAGTGATCCCTTCCATAGTGCCAATTCTACTTAGCGCAACTTTTTAACTCTCCTCTTAATAAGCTCTTTGAGTATTTGTAATTCCTAACCACCCCTCATTTTTAGTTTCTAAAATTCAGTGACAATTTTCTTCTCTGGTCTTCTTCCTATTTGTATCACCTCATATTCCTGGCTAAAATCTTCCTTCTTTACTCTTTTATTAAATGTTGATGTTACACAGGACTCAATTCTTGCTCTTCTACATTTGTTACTTAAATAGGCTTCATGAAAGATGTGAAGTTTTCCAAACATTTTGATTTCAAGCCCTGTGAAAAAATATTTTTGAGAAGGCTTATATAATAAATATTTGTGTAATGCATTATGCATGCATGCCTATTAGAATAACACTGCATTTGCATTATAAAACATGCAGAAGTAGAAATTAAAATAAGATAAAAATATCAATAGTATATCAATTTTATCTTGTATCCAAAAAGAATAGCTTGCATTATAAACTGCTGATTCTAAAATCATAATTTCTAGCTCAGACACCTTTACAAATATCCAAATCCATTTATCTTCTTATTTACTATATATGGCCACTTAAATGTTACACAGGAGCCTCAAACTTAAAATATACAAAACAGAAATGATTATGCTTCTCAAAAACTTTCTTGTCCAGTACTTCTTGTTTTAGTTAACAGTACCACCATCTGCAGAGTAACCCGATATGTTGATCAAAAATTGATCTTAGCCTACTGTTGTTACAGTAGACAGACATGAGCAGGGCAGGAGAGGGCTCCCCGCCACCACCAGGAATGTCAGGCGACTATCAGATGATGGTCGGGCAAAGTTGTTAATTGTCTCTCTAAAATAATAATTGATCTCAGCCGGCAGCAGGAAAAGGCAGTCTCCCAATAAAAAAACAAAACAAAACAAAACAAAACAAAACAAAAAAAACCCTGACACTAGTGATCAGCAGCTTCCCAGTAAGATCTCAGGAGTTGAGTGAGTGGGCTCAAGCACGTGCACTGTGAGACAAAATGACAGAGTTTAACTGGTATATGACCTTCCTCTAGGAATGCTAGACTGGTAAAGGAAGAAAAACTCAAGTGAGCATTGCATATAATTCCAGTAAACACACTGTGCATGCTCCCCTCCCAAGTGTTAGCATGCCACTGCACATGTGGACAGCTCACCCCAAACAAATAATCAGGAAAGAAGGGACGCAAGACCTTAGAAGTATGCCAACATATAAAACCCCAGTCCAAACGTCAAACCGTGCATTCGATCTCACAAGTCACTTTCTTGATCCTCTTCCAAGTATACTTTCCTTTCATTTCTGCTCCAACGCTTTTAAATAAACTTTCACTCTTGCTATAAAACTTGCCTTAGTCTCTTCATCTGCCTTATGCCTTTCACTCAAATTCTTTCATCTAAGAAGGCAAGAATTGAGGTTGCTGCACACTCATAAGGATTTGCCACTGCTAACACCCTCTCCCCAATCCTTCATCAAATCTTCTTAATTCTGATTCTGGAACATAATGACTCAAATTTATTCCCTCATGTCTATCCCCATTGTACTGCCTTATTTGGGCCATCATCTCTAACAGCAAGTATTGCCATAACTAATATCCTAATTGATGTTTTTGCCTTTTTTATTGCTCCTGCAATAAATTATCCATACCATTTCCAGATCTTTCAAAATTTTAAATTGCCAAAAATCACATAAAGAGGAAAATAATAAATATTAGAGTGAAAATAAATGAAATATAAACTGAAAACCAATAAAACCTAGAGAAAATCAATGTACCCAGAAATTTGCTCGCTAAAGGGATTAATAAAATTGATAAACATCCCACAGCACTGGTCAAGAAAAATAACAGAAAATATGATTACCCAAAGAAAGGACAGCACTACAGAGCCTAGAATTATTAAAAATACAAATAAGAGAATATTATGAACAACTGTATGTCAATAAATTCAGTAACATGAATAGAGAAACTTCTCAAAAACTCGAACTACAACAACTGACACAAAAAAGAAATAGAAAACCTGAATAGTCCTTTAGCTATTAAAGAAGTTAAGTTAATAATTGAAAGCCAATTTATACTGAAAATGCCAGAACAAAATATCTTCACTGGCAAATTCCTTAAAACCTATTTAAAGAGCAAATGATATCAATCTTACATGAAGTTTAATATTTAAAAAGAGTGAGGAGAACCATGCTCACTTCTGAACTCACTGTATCATATCAGCTTAGCCTTAATACTAAAGTCCTGACACAACAAACTTTTGAAAATGATTAAAAATTAAAAACCAATGTCTCTCAAACAGGGAAGCAAAAACATTTAAGAAAAAAATTATCAAACCTAATACAGTACTATATAACCACATAAAAACATTATTACAAAGTGAGATTTATCCTAGCAATGCAAAATATATATATATACACATATGCAAAATAAATATATATTTTATATTATAAAATATATATGTGTATGTGTGTATAAATACATATTTAAGAAAAAGTATTTGACAAAATCCAACACTTTTAATGAGAAAAATGCTCAGCAAACTGATATAAAAAAGATTTCAGAATAATTCCTCAGTATGATAAAGTACTCATCAAAAAACATACCACTAACAGTACATGCAAGGATAGAAGGCAAATGTTCTCTACTAAAGATCAGGAACAAGGCAAATATATATACTTTTTAAACCTCTATACACCATTGTAACATAATAAATATAATCAATCAATAAAAATAAGATTAAAAATGAAAAAGTAAAACTATCTTGCAGAAGTTATGATAGTATATGTAGAAAATCCTAAAAAAATCTACAAAACACTATTGAGACTAATAAATTAGTTTAGGGCCAGGCACGGTGGCTCATGCCTGTAATCCCAGCATTTTGGGAGGCTGAGGTGGGCAGATCACTTGAGACCATACTGGCTAACACAGTGAAGCCTCGTAAAAATACAGGAAAGAATAAACAGCAACAGTTAGTAAATATAAATGAATACTGATGATAAACAAGCATAATTTAAAATAGTTGTCAGAATAAATCACACAATAATAACATAAAAGATTTGTGGGGATAAACTATGTTAATGTGGAATGAGGTTCTTTTATTGTGGTAAATATGTTAGTATATACAAAGCATTAATAACATAAGATTTTATGAATATCAAAATAATAGCAAAAGAGTGTATTACTGGCAAGATAATGAAAAGATAGAATGCTAATATAACTAATCCAAAAGAAGGTAATAAAATGGGAAATGGGAAATATAAAGGAAGATGTCAAATTTCAATACAAATACAGTGCCACCTACAGTATGTAAGAAAATTAAATCTTCCCATTCAAACAATCATCACAATGGACTTTGTACACCACCTAAGCCAGTGATTTGCTAATTAGAAGAAAAACTACTATAGCTTAAGGATTCAGAAAGATAGACTAAAAGAAATACTATACAAACACTAAATAGAAGAAAGCTAGTATGGTTATAATAACGATAACATAGCCATCACACAAAGTAGACTTGATGCAGTAAACCTTACTAGAGATGAAAAGGAGCATTTAATTATGATGAAAAATTACTTCACCGAAAAGACACACAACTCTAATTTCATATGCAGTAACAACATAGTCTCAACCTATATAAACTTAAATTAAAAAATAGGCAAATCACAAATATAGTGGGAGACAAACACATCTGTGACAGAACATAAAGAATAAAAACAGCAAGGATATAGAAGAGTTGGAAAAATTTGATCTCACTGACACATATAAAAAGAGCTGTGCTTGTTAACTACAGAATAAGAAGTGTAAATATGTTGTTCTACAAATGCTCTATATATTTGATGCAGTCTGCCCCCCAGACACCTGACACATAAATCCCAAAAAGGTTTTCGAGAATTGTATAAAGAGAATCTAAAATTATCATGAACATTCTGAAGACAAAGAAGAACCAAAACAATCTTGAAAGAGAAAAATTTAAGAGACTTATACTGTTTTTTATTCCAGCATTCCAAAGTACAGACAGATTGCTTTTTTAAGTATCAGTGCTACTAGACCAATCACAGTTATTTCTATATTATTTAGGTAGATGACTATTATCTGCTCTAAAAGAAATTAATATAAGATACCTATACATGATTACATGTTGGATTATCTGGTAGTCTTATATTCATGTACTTTAACTCTTTCCATAAATGTCAATTAATAAAATGTTTAACTACATGTGGATAAATGCTTTTGCATTTGTAAGAATTTTCTAATTAATCCATTTGCATTTTTTCTAAGCTTTATTGAACTGTAATTGACAAATAAAATTATATATATTTGAGATATGCAAACATTGTACATAAACATTGTAAAATGATTACCACAATCAAGGTAATCAACATATCCATTACCTCAAGTAGTAGTAGTTATCTTTTCTCTGCCTGTGTGGGGAGGTAGAACACTTAAGATCTATTCTCTTATCAGATTTCAAGTATACAATACACTATTATTCAGTACAGTCAACATGCTGTATTTTAGGCAGCCAGACCTATTGATCATAACTCAAAGATAGTACCCTTTTACTTACTTCTCTCCATTTCCTTCATCCCCCCAGGCCCTGCCTAGCAATCATTCTTCTGGTTTCTATGAGTTCAACTTATTCAGATTCCATATACAAGTGATAAGTAGTATTTTTCTTTCTGTGCCTAGCTTATTTCACTCAACATGATATCCTCCAGGTTCATCCAGGTTGTCACAAATAATAGGAATTCCTTCTTTTTTAAGGCCGAATAATACTACATTGTATGTTTTTATCATATTTTCTTCATTCATCTGTGAATGCACATTTAGGTTGTTGCCACTTCTTGGTTATTGTGAATAACACCACAATGAACATGGAAGTGCAGATATCTCTTCAAAATATTGATCTCATTTGCTCTTGATGTATACCCAGAAGTGGGATTGCTGGATCATATAGTAGTTCTATTTATAATTTTCTGAGGGAACTCCATACTGTTTTCCATAGTGGCTATGTCAATTTATATTCCTACCAACAGTGTATAAGGGTTACTTTTTCTCCACATCCTCACCAATATTTGTTATCTTCTAACATTTTGATAATAGGTGTGAGGTGATATCTCATGGTGGTTGTAGTTTGCATTTCCCTGATGATTAGTGATGTTGAGCCCCTACTGATATACCTGTGGGGCAGTGATATGGTTTGGCTCTGTGTCCCCACCCAAATCTCATCTTGAGTTGTAACTCCCATAATTCCCACATGTCATGGGAGGAACATGGTGGGAGGTGATTGAATTATGGGGGCAGATCTATCCTGAGCTGTTCTCGTGATAGTGAATGAGCCTCACTAGATCTGATTAATGGGAGTTTGCCTGCACAAGCACCCTCTTTGCCTGCTGCCATCCATGTAAGACATGATTTGCTGCTCCTTGCCTTCCACCATGATTGTGGGGCTTCCCCAGCCACATGGAACTGTAAGTCCAATTAAACCTCCTTCTTTTGTAAATTGCCCAGTCTTGGGTATGTTTTTATCAGCAGCGTGAAAATGGACTAATAGAGTAAATTGGTACTGAGAATGGGGTGTTGCTGAAAAGACACCTGAAAATGTGGAAGCAACTTTGGAACTGGGTAACAGGCAGAGGTTGGAACAGTTTGGAGGGCTCAGAGAGATGACTTAGGGTATCTGGGGGAAGAAATTTCTAAGCAGCAAAGCATTCCAGAGGTAACTTGGGTGCTGTTAAAGATGTTCAATTTTATAAGGGAAGCAGAGCATAAAAGTTTGAAAAATGTGCAGCCTGACAATGTGATAGAAAAGGATTAATCCCCAAGACAATGAGAAAAATGTCTCCAGGGCATGTTAGAGGCCTTCACAGCAGCCCCTCCCACCACAGGCCTGGAGGCCTAGGAGAAAATGGTTTCCTGGCGAACCAGCTCTCTAAGCAAGATGCTTATTTTTAGTGTCAGCAGCAAGATTCTTGGGGCGCCCATGAGAGGGTTAAGGGGTGTCAACATGAGAGCAGTTCATTGTCAGGCTTCCTGATAGAATCCATGGAGTGGTAAGTAGAGCCCACAGCCTCTCTTCCTGCTCCCAGACTCTCTCAACCATTCGGCTATGATGATTACCTCAGTAATCTGGGTGAGGCAAGAAAGAAGTATGCCTCCAGGGCAGCATCCTGCACAGCAGAAGGAGTCAGGAGTTCAAGCACTATGTTCTCATTTTTCCCCATGGGATACATAGTGGGCTAAAAGTCTCTCTTAGAACTGAGCTGTGCCACCTTGAGGAAAGTGGGATACAAGACGTGAAACTGTTCTTCTTATCCTCTTTGATGTTTCTATTCTTAAATTTCTTGCTTTGATGATGTGCTGGAACTTCAGTGAACTCCTAGATTCTCACAAATGTACTCTTATCTGTGGGTAGTTGTCAAAGTTGATACTTGCACAGGGGCATGATGATAGAAAGAGTCTAGTCTCTCATCTTGCTGATATTACTCATTCAATTCAACAGGTTGTTCTCATTTGTTAACTTCTCATATTATGTTTTGACACATTTTTGCCTTTACATTAGTCTTTAGATTTTTTGCTATTTTGGTCATTATTTTAATCTCTAATAAACTGCAATTCCTTGACAGGTGAATCTTTTTCCTTTTGTTTTATCAAACATCATATGTCCTAGGCATAACTAATGCCATGTATTTTATAATTACACAATCAATACATCCATCTATCAGTCAGTTGTCTGCAAGAATAGCAACATAGTCCTTCATAGAAGGAGCCAAAAAACTCAAGCAAAAGATAAAATGGAAAGATTTTGCTGTCTGTAAAACACATAACTTTTTCCACAAGTAATTATTCTCCTAGCATGCAAATTTGTAGCTATTTTATATACAGCTATTCCATATATCCTGTCTGTGTGTGTGCGTGCTTGTGTGTTTTTTTTCTCTTTCCAGGAATCAAGCACTCTGCTAAGCAGAGACATTATGAAGTAGTATAATTATTTGCATATTCAAGATAATAATTATGTTCCTTCATTAGGTAAGAGTTATGTTCTCAATAGTATCTCCTTCTGCATTTTTATACCTAGTTAGCAGGCAAAGATGTTCTATTTTTTCATGCCTTATACATTTCAATATTTTGTACACTTTTTAGCATTTTAAACTATAAAAAGAGTTTAGCATTACAACCACCTATACAAAGAAACAAATAAATGCAGCTGTTTGTTATACTCATCAGATTTTTCAAAATATTTAAGAAGATACCAGTATGAACGGGCAGACCCAATCAAATTAGGTCTTCTTCCATAGCCCCTCCTCCAAATGTTTTCTAAAGTTCCTCTGGAATATTCTCCCTTGGTGCAGTAAGTACACAAATTTTGTTTCACTGCAAGTATACTGGGGGTAGTTTTATCTGATTATTATATAATGCAGTAATGTCCATTTTTATTTCATTGCATAATTTATTGTAAAAAAAATCTATAGATTATTTACTTCAGTATTTTTAGAACTAATAGAGATTAGAACATGGCCATGTAAACATTTTACTTATTTTATACTAGAAAATGATATATTATTATTGTGGTTCTTACAAACTTAGAGATTTTTAAAAGTCTTAGGCTTGTTTAAGGTTTAAAATATTTGACCAAAATAGAAAGTAGTTCTTTCAAATGTCAAGGGTTTGCTGTATACTGAAAAAACAAAAAATCTCCTTACTGGTTGCTTTAGAAATTCCTGATTCAGGTCTAGAATTTAAAGATGAAAAAAATCAACTAGTCGAACTCCCTTATTTTGAATATAACTGAATTGATTCAGAAGTGTCATAAATTGTCCATGGTCTCACATGCAATTCGTTATGAGGTTTATTGGAGGACATAAGGGGAATATATAATATATTCTTTCCTCCTAATGTAAGGTTTCACTTGTGCCAGAATCTCCTGAAGTGCTGTGATAATATCGAACACATGCAAGCACATATTTACAAGCACATGCATATACATTGTAGATATACACTGCACAAGAACACTGGAAAAATCTGTAGTATAAATCCAAAGCTGGTGATACAGTTGGAGAACAGAACCATAAAAAATGCCTTGAAGATGTCAGAAAAGCAGGCAGATGATTTCACAAAGAGCTGCATAGCATAGTGGCTAAGAGTCACCTCTGTCACTTAACCAGTCTGTGATCCTAGACAAGCTACCCAACTGTTCTCTGCTTCAGTTTTCTTGTCTGTACAATAGGCATAGTGATAGTACCTCTCCCATAGGGGTGTTGTAAGAGTTAAATTAGCATTTGTGAAGTGCTTGGAATAATGTGTAGCACATAGTAAGTGCTATAAAAATGTTGGTTAAGAAAATGAAATATGGCATTTAAAAATGAGTATTTTGCATCCAACCCATGTGACATAGTTTGGATGTTTGTTCCCTCCAAATCTCATAGTGATATGTAATCCCTAATACTTGAGGTGGGATCGTGGGGGAGAATCCCTCAGTAATGCCTTGGTGCCATTCTCATGGTAATCAGTGAGTCCTCCTTATGAGTTCATGGGACAGCTCTTTTAAAAGAGGGTGGCACCTCTCCCATCTGTCTTTGTTCCCAATCTGGCCATGTGCTACACTGGCTCCTCCTTTGCCTTCTACCATGTTTGGAATTTCCTGAGGCCCTCACCAGAAGTGGATACTGACCACACTTCCTGTACATCCTGCAGAACTGTAAGCCAATTAAACTTCTTTTCCTTACAAATGACCTAGCCTCAGGTATTTCATTATAGCAACACAAAAACTAACACACCATGCTATCCTTTCTTAAAGTAAAATGTCCTGCCCTATATGCAATGACATGTTTCAGAAAAGACAGAGAGAGAGAGACAGATAGAGAGAGATGTATGATACTCCTTTTTTTGGTTAAGAAGAACAAAGAATTAGTGATAAGAGCTCCTACTGTATTGGCAAGGATTAGCATCTGATATGAGGAAGAACTTATTGACAATACAAGATGCCAAATACAGCTCAGAAAATAAGGACTGCAAGTTTTTCTTCCCTATCAGAGTATTTTTAGTTCACTAATATGAGTAGGCTGTAATGAGGAAGCTATAGAAAAATCAGAAAACCTCTCAATATTTCTTCTTTATAATTTTAAGACTCAGATATCACATCTTTAGACTTTAATCCTGATTCAGCTGGTTACAGTTTCCATTAAAATAGAATATATGTCTTTCCAACTTTTGTTAATTGCTTTCAGAAACCCTAACCAAAAATGATTTCAAATGCATTTATGACTGTCGCCATGATCCATCTAAACCAAATATAACAAAAATTCTGTCTGCAATTATTACATTCCTCAAGGTTAAAAAGCAGAAAAAGACATCAAATTGCAACAATATAATCTGGAACCTGTGGCCCTTCACCTTCAAGCAGATGTCCTTAATTTGAGGAAAAGAGCATGAGGGGAACCCTGAAAGGTAGAATGGAAAGGAAAACAAAAAGTCAGACTTAGGGGAATGAGACATGTGAATAGTAATGAGCAAACAAAAGGAACAGGCAATTACTATTGCATATTCATTTGTTTCAGTTCCTACAAAACTAGTTTGTGGCATTAGATCACATGTAAGGTGACACATTTCTGGCTATACTAGCTTGAGAGATTTCTGCACAATAACCTGTATCAATGATTAATGAGGACAATGGGGTCAAATATTCTCGAATATTTTTCCTCACAAATATGAGAAAAAGTCTTCACAACCCATATTTCAATGTCTTCAATATCGCATGTCCTGATAATAGTGGCAGGAGGCAGACAAATCCTAAACAGATAGGGGTGGGTCCCTGGTGAAACCCCACCTTCAAGCCAAAAGACAGTTTAAAGTCTGAAAGCCAAAATACAAGTGAAATCCACAGACCAAATTGAGAACCTCTCTTCTCATTTGGTGCTTTCTTCCAATTGATCCTCACCCTTCACATATTTTACATATACCTACCCTTCCATAACTGGTTTTTTTACACTGTCATGCCCACTTTTGACTGGCCTTTTTTTAGCCTTTTTTTTGCATACTCACAAACCAATCAGCATGCCCTCCCCATTCTGAGTCCATAAAAGCCCCAGGCCCAGCCACACTGAGAGAAACCACCCAACTTTAGATGGGGGGCCACCCTCACATCCCCTCTCTGCTGAAAGCTGTTCTGTCATGAAATAAAATTCCTCTCCACCCTCCTCACCTTTCGATTGTCAGTGTAACCTCATTCTTCTTGCATGTAGAAAAAGAACTTGGGAACCACTGACCATGAGTATGAGCTGTAAAACAGGCAGGCTAGGGCATGCTCAGCCACAGGCTGAGAACGGACCCCTGGTGAGCACAGAATCCAGGCTGGTTGCGCAAGGCAGGTGTGGCTCAGTGGGCCGAGTGAATGAGACACATCCTGCAGCAGCCCTAGGGCCAAGCAAGGCTTGAACAAGGATGTCACTGGCTGTGGAAGCCCCCAACTACCAAACTGAATAAGAAAAATCCTGCATCATTCCTAAGGGTTCATCCAGGATTGTCAGAGGGTGAGTGAATGTGGGCATACGATTCTTCACTCTTTTCCCAAGACTTTTTGTCCTCAGACTTTTTTCTGAAGGTAGATAAGCACTGTACCTCCAATTAGGCTGTTAAAAGTGAATGGCATGGCTAGAGAAGACAGGATGAGGGCATGGCCCTGCCACCACCTCTCACCCCCATCACTCTCAGGCATAAGGAATCTACCCTAAGACATTTTGTCATTCACAAACAATTGTTGTCTTGTTTTAACCCCCTTCTAAAGATGATTTATAATCAGCTATAGGACTTTGACAAGTCATAAAGTGCAGGTTTCTGATAACTGTAGATATTGTGACATTAGAATAGAGGAAAAATGTTCAGGACTCATGAATGTCATGCAGAACAAGAATTAACTGAATGAACTAAACTAATAAAGGACTGAAGCAATCATTTTTTATTTTTTGCTTAAAATGTTGCTGATCCTTTGTTCTTCAGAGTCCAGAAAATTTCTATTTTGAGCTATTTATAGCTTTTAACAATTGAGTAAGCTATACTTCTGTGAACAAAATTTCCAGCATATTTGTTTCTCTCTGCCTGGTTTCTCCACAATTTGGAAACGATTCGTGAGTATTCTTAACTTATGACAATACAGCTATTTGCATAAGCTCAGTAAGAATCTGTTTTCTCTTGCAACAGGATGCAATTGGAGAAACTGTTTTTTGTTTGTTGTTGTTTGTTTGTTTTTGCCAAGGCTTTGACTGGAAAGGTGTGCTCCCCTTTAAGGAATCAAGCTTAACTTGCAGAGCCAATGGAAGTCCCTTGGGAAAACTGGCCTGGCCTCATAACTTGCCTACACAGTTTTTATACCCAGTTCCTAACCTGTCGTCAGTAAAGAATGTAACTTCCTTTTTTGTTTGTTTGTTTGGTTTTTTTTGTTTGTTTGTTTTGAGATGGAGTCTCACTCTTTTACCAGGCTGGAATGCAGTGGCGTGATCTGGGCTCACTGCAACCTCTGCTTCCCAGGTTCAAATCATTCTCCTGCCTCAGCCTCCCGAGTAGCTGGGACTACAGGCACGTGCCACCATGCCCAGCTAATTTTCGTATTTTTAGTAAAGACAGGGTTTCACCATGCTGGCCAGGATGGACTGGATCTGTTGGCCTTGTGATCCGCCTGCCTTGGCCTCCCAAAGTGCTGGGATTATAGGCATGAGCTGCCACACCCAGCCAAAAATGTCACTTTCTAACAGGCCTAGAAGCTGAGGAATTTACCCAACCCATAGGTATTTGAAGGTGCAAACCCATGGCTGGCCTTGGCTTTATAAGGTCTTATCTGAGATTCCTTATGAAACAGAGTTCCATCAAAGCCAATTTTAAAAAGCCTATGGGAAACATAATTACTTTTGTTGCTTATTATTACTTTATGCAAATAATCAGGCTAAGTATAAGACTAAAGTTTATTTTACAAACAACTCAGTTCTATTACGATTTGTTTTTAGCACAAATAAGAACTGGAGAGAGAAAAATCATGCTACTCAGGAGGCTGAGGCAGGAGAATCACTTGAACACGGGAGGCAGAGGTTGCAGTGAGCTGAGATCACACCACTGCACTCTAGCCTGTGTGATAAGAACAAAACTCCATCTCAAAAAATAAACAAACAAACAAAAAGCTTTTCATACACTTCTCATTGCATTCTAGTCTCACTAGTTGTTTTTAAGTTTTTGTCTGCATTTTAGACTAACCCTCATTCTCGTGAACCAACCAGTAATCTCTGACAGAGTGCATATTAGCTGCTTTTCTGAAATTCAGAACCATTGATGCATTGGCAAGAAGTAATCTTGAGTAAAAATGAATATGGCCTTAAAGTACACTGTTTTGTTAATGACCAACTGCTTGAATAACGATTAATGGATGTATAATGAATAGTCGTCATTTTTGTTGTGACTGTATCTTAAATCGGTTTAAATAATGACATGCTGCTTCAGTAATACTGGCCTGCATCCGCTGCTATAGTGGAAGAACTGAAAGCCATGAATTTCATGCAATAATTTTATCCACCTAAAATACTGTGGTCCAGGACATATTTACTTGCTATTATTGCCAACCTTACCTTTCTTTACTTTTCCCTATGCTCTTACTCACCAATTCCAGGATACATATGCTATCCTTTAATTTCCAAAAACTATAGATGGCTCAGAGTTTTCATTCAAGAAATGGGGCTTTATCCAGTAATGTGTCATTTGTTGAAGTGCAATGCTTCTAGGAGAATAGATGTGAAAATATGGTAATGTAGAAAGTATTAACTGTGTTTAGAAATTAATTATATCCCCTTTGGCATTGTCTGGAGCCATCCTCTGCTCAAACTGGAGTTTGATCTTCATAGTCAGCACTAAACATCAACTAAACACCAACAGAGCATGACAGAAGGAAGGCTGGTTCATCACCAAGATTTCAATGTAGAACCTTCCACTCTGCCTTCAGTGCCATAGCCCATAATTACAGAAGTTGTGAAATACCGCACACATTTCCACATTCCATTGCTGACAGCCGCTTGACTTCATCCCGACCTCAACCAAGATCTACTTTCTGGAATTGACCCTTTTTTCCCAAATACCAAGGCCCTAGGTTGAGACATTGTGAACCCAGTATTTTGCTTTGGATTCCCTTTATGATGCCCAGCTCCCATTAAGTAATTTAAACTGACTGTCTTTTCTCCAAAACTATGTACTTTAACAATATCCTATTTTGATATAGCTTAAATTGAAATAGAAACAAGGCAAAATCCACATCCCAGTCATCGAAAATGTATTTCTTCCTCTCAGAAACCAAGACTAGGTATATATTTAAAAAGAAATTATATATCTTTCTGCTCATAGTCTTGAGATAAGTATCATATTTAAGAGAATTTTATCACTAGCCTACATGTTAGAAACAAATGGAAACAGCTTTCAATTAAAAATAAAGGAAAACAGGCACACCAACCCCCATGAACACTATATTCTGGATATAATTTTATCCACTACACCAATACATCACAACATCATGATTCTTTGATCACAATTACCATGGTGATCAAAGAATTTGCAAAAATAGCCTACTTAAATAAAACTGTCCCATGGAGAAAGCTGTTTGCATAAATTTCTCTACTTCTAATAAATTAGTATTACAATAGTTTTCACCATGTACTTCGTAGACTTGGTAAAATTGTTATTCCCTTCCTAAGTCCATATGTATTATTGCTGGTTGCAATGTTTATTAAAAATGTCATCTATCTTCAAGTTTTTATAAAGTTTTCGTAAGTGTCCTCCTGCTGTTTATTTCACACCTGCTAACGTAATCCTTCCTTTATGGTGCTCTGTTTAGTTTCCATGGAAATGGTATTATAACAAAGCAGAAACAACTGTCATTGCAAGATGATTCCTGCTTAATTTTAAGCTGGCGGTAACCTCATTTCTGTATACATAATGGAAAATGTTATTTGACAGTGATTTCACACTGAGATCAGTCTGTGACCACTCATAAAAGAGCTATCTTTTATTGATGATCTGGGGTGGCTCTGATAGATTTTAAAAGCAATATATGAATAATTGTCTACTTTTTTTCAGGAAATAGAAAAAGGTCATATCATAGACAAGGAATTTACCATCTAACCTCTTAAAATACATAAAACAATGTTCTACTACTTTCTGTCAGAATATCACTTTAAAATAACAACAAAATACCACATATTTTGTTCTAAGGAATAAATAATGTGTTTTCATTTAAAATGGCACTGTAGGGGGGAAAATCATAGTCTTTGGAGTTAGGTATACCTGCTTTGTAAATATAGTAGGTCAATTTACTTTTCTCCTATAAAGGGAGGACAATAATGTTTAACCCAATGATTTTTTTTTCTGCCAGAAGAGATAAACTATTAAATGGCTTGATATTTACAGGGGCCAGATTAAATTAATTTTCAGTCATGTACTTAGTGTACAAATTTAAAAACAGTGATCTCTTATAGGACATTATATAACATTTAAAAGACCCACTAACAACTAAGACAAATGCAGAATGTCACTTTTAATAGATGTCTTAAAGGCATAATATAAAATATTTTATCAAAGAACACAAATTATAACTATTTTTATTACAAAAATGTTAGAACTTGAAGGAAGATAATAGGCCACCTAATTCAATACCTATCACTCTCTAGGAAAGGAAACTACATTTAGATAACTTGTCCACAGTGATAAATTTTACTATCAGCTAAGCTGAGGTGAGATCCAACTGCTTTAATTCAGGTCTAGTGACTTACCATGAAACTCTGAAAAACACATTTTAAAAATACAACACCAAAGATTTTTTTCACTATGCTTAAACGCTTATTTAAAACTTTAAAATTTTAGTATTTACTGTATCATGGGTTATTTAAATTGTGTGGTAAAATTTAAATAACTTTATAAAATGTCAAAATATGAGGAAAATTAATACCCTCCTTATTTTCTTTCATTTGAAGGCAAGTTTTATCCTTTTGAGTACTAAGCATGCTGGACACGATTCAACACTATTATTCTTAGGGAAAATGTAACTTTAATGAGAGCGTTGCCTCAAATTGCAGCTCTAATTTACCAAGTGTCACAATAATGGGTTATCAGATTTACTGGTCATTTGACTTAAATACTCAAAACCTGGAAGTACATTTAAATCTTTTTTGAGGGGGAGGAGGGAATTTGGAAAATTAATAGCATTAAAAGTTCCACTGGAGTTGTTTTCTAGTAACAGCACCCTGATGGCCTTCATGCTCAACTGTCTGGCACTATGTTACTGATGCTTTTATTATCCTTCCCATATATTCATAGACCATACGGCTTCTCAATGAATCTTTATCTAAACTCCACAACTGTGTTATTAGATGGCTAACTTTATAGATTTGTTTCAAATAGTTTGTTAAACTATTAGTGGAAACATTATCTACTCCTAGAAGATATGCAGAAATGTCTATCAAAATATTGTTGGAAATATTGGAAGTCATACCCACCTTAAAATACAGATATGTATAACCTACTACTCATCAATTGGGTAAATTACCAAGCTTTTCCTGCCATCCTGCAGAAGGATGGAGAACATCATCATCTTAAGAAATAAATTCCTCCCTCCTTGGAGACTTGTTCCCAACTTAGTTTTCTCAACCCCAAACTCTTAGGAAAACTATGTACTTTTGCTAAAAAGTATCTTTACATCGATATGACAACAGGAAAACAGTTATATTTGAGTGTATATTATATAAATGTTGATGTATTTTAAGGACAGAAATACTAATATGAACTAAAATGGTCTGTAATCCTTGATAATCCGAAGATGGGAAATGCAATCTACATGTCTTCTTTTCTGATCTCAAAAACTCTGGGATGTTAGAGGTCTTACAGCCCTGACACACATAACAGGGCTCTGCTTTCTTGTTGGAGAAATCAAGGTGCTTTTTCTCATAAACTCAGACAAAATAAAAATAACTATCATAAAGGGTGCAAGGCATTAAGTTTTAAATATAGTAATCATGCCAAGTGGAAATATTTCACCATTATCTATCATACTGTATGATAGGGACATTTTCTCTTCCCGATGCTTTGTAAATTCTGCCAGGGAAAATATTAAAGAATATTTAAAATTCTAAATGTACTGAAATACCTTGGAATGATTCAATATCTTGATATCCTCCTTATATAGACTGTAGCCTCTGTTTAATTATGTTACTCACATAATTTCTGATTTTGAATTCTGTTACTACTTGGCAGATAGGAGTATATGGAAATTAAAATAATAGTGTTCCTTGCTGATAATTATACATTTAAAAGTATTAAAGTGAAGAAAAAAGGTCTTTAGAAAGGTTGGCAGTTCAAGTGATTTTTTTTAATAAAAAAGGTCACAATAAAATAAATCAGTGTTTTATAGATTACTGATCAGAACAGTTTTCTAAACCAAGACAGCTCCACTTAGTTAGAGTTCAGATGTCCACAAGAATGAGGAACATTTTTCGGTTGAAGTAGCAGAAATAAGGAAACCTGTTCCCTGTCTGGACCAATGCTACAGTTAGCTCACAAAGTTAAATACAAAGAAATTAACATGCTGTTTCCTCCATGACTGTTCATGTAATATCTTAAATCAACCTTCAAGCCTCTTATGTAAAATTAAGGCTTTATTTAATTTTAAGTTAGAATTTGTTTAGGTAATTTGGAAGAATGTAACTAAAAACATGCCTCCTGGATTAATTTGGAAAGATGAGAGACTGATTTGCATTTGGTCTGTGATTTTTAAATAACTTAATAAAACAACAATGTACACAGTAGGGAAATGTATTCTTTTGAAAAAAATATTAAAAATAAAGAACTATATAGATTAAGAACTGAAATCTGAAACTTTCCCTTTATACCAAATCTATTATAATTTAGTTCATCCACATAACACTTAATACATACTATTTAGTGTCTATTATATGCCAAGTACTAATCAGACCCTAGGGAAACAAGTCTCCATGATCACAAAGCTTATAATAGAGTGGGAAGAAGCAGATACACTGACAGTATATACTATGTTAGGTAGTGCTATATCAAATGTAAATTAGCAAAAAGGTCCAGTGCAGGGTAGAGAGGTGGGTAGGGAATGCTTTTTAAGAAGGAGTTTTTAGAAAGGGCCTCTCCAATGAGATGCCAAGTGAGCAGAGGCACAAACCTTGGGCCAGACTGATAAAGGAAGTCATTCTAGGAATAGGAAGCTGAAAATGTCAAGGCCTTACTTGGTGTGCTCATGAACAGCAAAGTGACCATTGTGTTTGGAGGGGATTATATGAGAGGATGAGATCAAGTTGGGAGAGGTGTGGTGAAGACGAGGAGCCCTACAGCTCTAACAGGACGTTTTAGTGACTAGAAAAGGCCAGGCTCTTTTCATATGTATCCTTCCAACACTCGATACACACATACACACACACACAGACACACAGGGAGAGGTATCTCTCTCTATGTATACGTACATGTGTGTATCTACATATATATATACGTAGACACTTATATGCATTTATGTTTGTGTTTATAGGGATTTTAATTAAGTTATTATAAAATACAGCACTGCTCATATGTAATTTCCATAGAATTTAAAAATATAAAAGTAGAATTGTTCATGGTAAACTCCTTTTAAATGTTCATGGAGGCTAACAAATTGCCCTTCACAACAAGCAGTAGTAACTTACACTTCCACCAGCAACATATGATAGTGACCACTTCTCAAAACCCCCAACAACACTAGGTGTTATTAGTCTTATGAATTTTTGTCAATCTGATAGTGAAAATGATTTTTCATTGCTCATTACAGTTCATTTTTAAAAATATGTTTCTTCATTTTTTGTAATATATCTTATGCAAATTTACTTTTCATATTTTTTTGTTGAATTATTTTTTATTTAAGAGTGTCTATTTGGTTGTTTTTGTTTTGCCTCCCTTGTTCTCATCCCACTTCTCCGATTTTAACCAATGTTGACAGCCAGATATGTATGCCTTCTCAGCTTTCTCCTATTCATACAAACGTACACAAACATCTTTACACATATATAAAATTATTTGATTTTCATTTATTTGAAAAGTCCAGAAAAAGCATATTTATAGAGATAAAAAGTAGATTAGTTTTTGCCTGAAGCTGGGGACAGAAATGAGGTTTAATTGTAAATGGGCTTAAGGGATTTTATTGGGGGGATTAAATGTTCTAAAACTGATTTGTGGTGATGATTGCATTACTCTGTAACATTACCAAGAAACACTGAAAGTTACTAAGAAACATTAAATTGTACATTTCAAAATAATAAGTTTCATTTGTATATATCAATTGTTTAAAGAAAAAGATGTATACACATTTCTAGCAACTTGCTTTTTTAAATAAAAATGTATCATCGATATCCCTAAAAGTTAAAAGGAGGAAAGTCTACCTTTTTGAACCTTCTATACACATATACATACACACACACACAGACTCACATATGATCTTTGCATAAAGATTGTATAGAGTTAATTTTTTCAGACAACTTTGCATCTTAATTTTAGGACAGAAGAACAAAACAAGAAAGCTATAAAGTAAACAAACAATATCAGATTGGAAAATATATACATATTTAAAATGCATTTAATAGCTAAAATGCTAACACATTTAATATACAAAGAGTGCTTACAAATGGACAAGAAAAATATGACTCAATAGAAAAATGAGCAAAGGTTACGAGCAAATAATTCTCAGAAAAATAAAAATTAAATGTCTCAAAACACCTGAAATAATGCGTAAGCTTAACAAATCAAAGAAATGCAAATAATTAAATTAATAAAATGCTAATTTACATGTATCATGTTCACAGGATTCAAAGAAAAGTATTAACATTTATTATTGGTGCTATGTGAGAAATGTATACTTTCAAATATTACTGAATTACTAAAACAGTTTTGGAAAGCAGTTTGAAAATAACCTATTTTTTGGGAATTCATTCTTACAATATAAAATGCTACTAAGAATATATGCACAAGGAAAACTGTGGTGTTCTTAAAAATCCTTAAAACAACAACAATGGTGAATAAATTATGGGACATACATAAGGGATTTTTCAAATTTATGTTATATTTAGCCACCTCACTAAATTTCTCGTTAATTTTTATTATGGTATACAATTTTACAGTCAGCAAAAAGATACATCTTTACTTCTTTCTCTCCATTTTTATTCGTTATTTTATTTTATTGTCTTACATTAACTAAAACATCCAAGACTATGTTAAATGATAATCAGTTAGTGTCCCATGTCTTGATTTTTACTGATATAGTTTTAGTGTTTCACCTGTAAAAATAGTAACTGTTGTTAACTTTTGGTTAAATGTTCCTATTCATATTTAGAAGGCTTTATTATATTTAAAGCTAGTGTTTCATTAGAACTCGCCATCAATTTTACTAAACATTTTTCAAGCATTTATTGATTTAATTATACAATTTTCTTCTTTACTTGTTTGATACACTGAGTTATGTTGTTAGATTTCTTGGTGTTGAACCATCCTTATCTTCCAAAAGTAAACATTATTTGATCATTTGGTTGCACTAAATGTTGCAGTGATTATTTTAGAAACAGTATGTAAAAGATAAGCTTTCTGAATGTTTGTACGTCCAAAAATTTGTTAACTTTGCCCTCACAACTAGTTAGATACAGAATTCTAGATTTCAAAAATTTATGTTTGTTTCAGAACAGTGAATATATTGCTTAATTAATGTCTAACGTTTTGTTAAAGATAAATCAGAATGCAATGTTTCTCATTTCTTTGTAAGTAAACCTTTTCATTTTCTTTTATTTATTTATTTATTATTATTATTATTATTATCATTATCATACTTTATGTTCTAGGGTACATGTGATACAATGTGCAGGTTTGTTACATATGTATACCTGTGCCATGTTGGTGTGCTGCACCCATCAACTCGTCAGCACCCATCAACTCGTCATTTACATCAGGTATAACTCCCATTGCCATCCCTCCCCACTCCCTCCTCCCATAATAGGCCCCGGTGTGTGATGTTCCCCTTCCCGTGTCCAGGTGATCTCATTGTTCAATTCCCACCTATGAGTGAGAACATGCAGTGTTTGGTTTTCTGTTCTTGCAATAGTTTGCTAAAAATGATGGTTTCCAGCTGCATCCATGTCCCTACAAAGGACACAAACTCATCCTTTTTTATGGCTACATAGTATTCCATGGTGTATATGTGCCACATTTCCTTCATTTTCTTCTTGAATTATTTTAGATTCTTCTGTTTATACTAAAAGTAATAAAATTCCACCAAGATGCATATTTGTATAAGTATTTTTTCAACAATTATACTTAACAATTTGGGAATATTTTCCTCCATTTTTGTATTTATGTTCTTGATTATTTTCTTTTTTCATCTTCTGGAACTCCTATTAGTTGAAGTTAGACTTCCTTGATTAAGTATCTATGACTAACTCTTCTGACATTCTAACTATTTGTTTTTCTTAAACCAGTGAAAATATCATATATTTATCTTATAGATTACTGATTCCATCCTTAGCTCTGTCTGCTCTATTTACCAGTTAAACTGACTTTTAAAAACAATTATTGCAAATCTATTTTAATTCCTAACTCATTCTTATCCTCTCATTGCCCCTTTCCTCAGCAGACTGTTTTTATTTCGTGTATGCAAATCTTTGTTATTTCAGATTTCATGGAATCATCTTTGTTCATTCTGGAGTGAATTTCTTCTGCCATTATGCAGGTAATAGGGTTATTTTCTAAGGGTCCCCATCTTCTAAACAGATGGGGTCACTGTGCGTTTGGTGTAAATGGGTAGGTACCTTGACCGACTGGCTTTGTTGTATCACTTAGGCATATTACACATGTGCAGAATGGCAGTGACCACCCACTGCTACCTAAACCCATAAAAACATTTCTTAGTTTTTCACTTATTGAAACAAAGTTGGCCATTCTCTGATTGTAGAATATCCTAGTGAATTTCCCTGTGATGTAGCTGCTTTAACTTTTTTTCTTCTCCTTTCCAAGTCAGTTTTGGATATCAAGTTACTTCAGGCTCTCTGATTCCTTCATACTCTGACACCCACACTAAGCATCCATTCTCAGACACCGATGCCCATACTAAGCATCTTCCTCAAATAAGTCGCTAAATTTCCTTAGATTACTGACTACAAGTTCTCAAGCGTTAGAGTGTTAGCTGCTGCATTTTTTCTTTAAGTGGATATATGAGGAGTAGTGCTGGGAGGTGAGGTGAACTCAAATGTCCATGGCAGCATGCATGATATTTTTGACTAATTGCACTGACAGTTTCCTCTTCTTTTAATATTTATATTGCCTATCAATAAACATAATAAACTCTCCAGCTTTTATCTTTTTAATAATTTTCTATCGCTTGTGTTTTGAGCTCGTATGTGGTTTGCTTTTATTAATTAACTCTTTTGGGTTTTCTGTCTTTGAGGAGCATTTAAAAAGTTATGGTCTGCTAATAACATCTTTTCTTACATTTAACTTTGTTCTGAAATTGTCTGTATCTAAAAATTTTCCTTGTTATTTAAATGAATTTTGGGTGGGTGGTAAGGTGTTTATATGTGTGTTCTAGTCAGTATCTTGATCCAGTCTTATGCATTATATATTTATTATTATCATTTAATGAAAATTTTGTGCTTGAGCTAAATGTAGTCAAACTGAATGTCACATTCTGGAAAGCCTTGATTTCTCCAGGTTGAATTAATCACTCCCTTTCTTTCTCCCATTTAACTTACTCAAAACATCTAAAACATCTGTGACCCTTACTGGTATTCATTTGTTTATGCTTGTCTATCTATTAAGTGTGTTGTCCTTGCAACTAGGGAGAATGTATTTTTATTTCTTTTTTAGAACCTAATTATTGAAAACTAAGTAATCAAATTTTATTACTATCACTATCAAATGTGACAGTCAAATGAAAAATAGACTAGACTACCTCATCTTAGGAATTTATAATGTGTATCGTGTTAAACACATTATAAATGCTAGTAATAATCCCCAAATACTAAGTAGGGAATATTATTGCCTCTATGAATAAGAAACTGAGGCTCAGTGAAGTTTCATAGATCATCCTAAGTTACCGAACTCACAAGTAGAGAAGCCAGGTTTTAATTCTGTTTTTTCTTTTTTTTTTTTTTTTGGTGAAACGGAGATTTACTCTTGTTGCCCAGGCTGGAGTGCAATGGCACGATCTCGGCTCACCGCATCATCCGCCTCCCAGGTTCAAGCGATTCTCCTGCCTCAGCCTCCTGAGTAGCTGGGATTACAGGCATGAGCCACTGTGCCCGACTGGTTTTAATTATTTTACACTTCTAAGTTCAGAATCCTAACTGTGTTTTTCTGTTACTTTCCTAAATAGTAATAATAACAATATTAAAGTGTATTAAAATCTGAAATTCTCATCCCAAAATAAATCTACACAAGCTAATGTTGTAAGAGTAAAGATATAAAGCTGTGTGTAATGCTGAGAATGTAGGAAAAATGAAAATCCACATATAAACATATGTTTATAAATATAAATACATATCACAATAAATATTCATAATAATAAAGTATGTATTTTTTCTGTATGAAGGTGAGGCTTAAACATTAACCTATAAACAACCAGGAACATGATGAATAAATTACATTGAAATACTAATGGTTTATGATTTAGGATACAAATCTTTCCAAAATGTATAACACATCTGCAGTATTGTCTTTAAAAGAAGACATTGAAAATTAGGAATATAATAATTACTATCATTTATTGAAGGCCTAATATATTAAAGGTGCTGTATCTATATTATTGATCATTCTTACATTAACCCAGAAAAATAGGCATTACTAACTCCACTTTGCAAATGAAAAAACCGAGGCACTGAGAGTTGAAATCATTTTCCTAAAGTTATCCAGCTAATAACTATGCAGCCAGGATCTGAGTCCACAGCTGCCTGACACCATATCCTGTACTATCTTCTGTAACTATCTTCCATGCTTCTGGAAGATGACAAAGGATAGGCTTGGATTTCTATGTGCTAGGTATCCTGATAGAGAATTTTCCCACCTGCATTATTTACTCTATCTAGGGAGGTTGTTGCTATGACCGCCTCATAGACCAAAAACAAACAAAAAACTTAGTTGCAGAAAACTTAGTGTCATCTACAGTCAGTGAGTAGATGAGATGAGATTTGAAACTACTCCAAATGGAATATATTTTACTCTACATACTCTTTTCTCTCTCTATAGCCATCACTGGAAGAAGCGGATTTATTTGCTCATGCTGCAGCGAGGGAGAACTGTAAATAGTCAAGTCCAACTGATATGTGCAAGCCAGCTGGACTGTGCATGTCATAGATCAAAACTGCTAAGTTTTTGAATTCTTGTGTCTGTTTTTCCAGTTTTGACTATCCTCTGAAGTTGTAAGATTCTTCTCACCCATCATATCTGCTAAATTGGAGCAGCTTTTCTTTTTTTCCAACGCATTTTACAAACTTGAAGGCTAGCAACAAAACCTAGATTTTAAGAGCTATGAATGATTGAGCCACTGTATTCCAGCCTGGGGAAGAGAGTGAGACTCTGTCTCAGAAAAAAAAAAAAAAAAAAAAAAAAAAAAAAAAAAAAGAGAGAGAGAGAGAGAGAGGAAAAAAAATAAAATAAGACAGCTATGAATAAACTATGAGTACACTAAGTTCTCTTATGAATTAATAGCATGGATTTGACATGATCAAATTATTTGTGAAATTCCACATTATCTTTTTGCTGATTTCCTGTTATCTGTCTGTTTTTTAGACAGCATTCTCAAAGTGATGCATGGAGCAGGTCAAGCATGGCCTGGAGCAAGTGTGCTGTGACTCAATTTTCTCATTTGTCACAAGAAGATAGGAATAGGGTTGTTTTGACAATAAAAAACATATGGATATTTTACACACATATACAACAAATAACACTGTTTTAATATTATGTGCTCAATAAATATTAATCCAAAAATGTCTGTTTTTCAGACAAGAAAAGTGAAGTTGATAGAGAGCTGAGTTTTGGATAAATGAGATATTACTTCATTACTAAACTACATTCTATGTTTAGGACATAATATGAGAGTATAAGATGTTTGGTGTGGGCCCAAGAAATCTACATTTAAATGAGCCTCTTAAGAGATTTGTGCACTGGCCTAGAGTTTAAAGTGACCATATTTGAGTAATACCATTCTCCAACTGAAGCATGTAGCAAGTCAGGCATGACCTGGAGCAATTGTGCTATGATTTAATTTTCTCATGTGTCACATGGAGATAGTAATAAGTTTACATTAACAATTAAATAAAAATATATAGATATATGACATACACATATGCAACTAAGAACACTACAATAATATTATGTACTCAATAAATATTAGTCTAAAAATGTCTGCCTCAACAATTGGTGATATTTTCAAGTGATGTTTTATGAATTAACTCTATGATATTATTGACATTAATTGTCAATAATGATAATTTAGTCACAGTTGTTAGGTCATCATACTCCTACTTTATCTTTAGAGAGAAACAGGTCCACTTTCCACTATGCTCAGTATAGGAGAATTCTAACTTCCTTAATGTTGAAGAATGAAGATTAATGAATTTCTCCTTTCCAATCAAAATTTGAAATATCAACAGATGTAGGAGATGGTACTTTCCCCATTAGAAAGGAAGGAACCAAGTCAAAAAGATATATTAAGAACACCATAGGAAATTAATCAATGCCTGGGAAACCAAATTGAAAATTCCTAGTTCCTTCTTTCCCTCTCATTTTTAACTTTGCACTTTCTGAAGTGTTGAATTTCTTTGAAATAACAACATAGAATATTTCCTGTTTGGGGGAGTCTCTCAAGGCTTTTTGAAAAATATATTGCCAATTTCTTCATTTTTGCAAAGAAATGCCTGGCCTTTGTATCTCTTACTATGGCCTTATAAATATTATTTTTCAGTGCCTTAGTGTATTTTCCTCAAGGCATATCAAACTGTCAATACTTTTACCTTTTATAAACTCCCCAAATAGTTGTGGTACTTAATATTTTCCTGCAACATAAATGTCTCTCATATATGTATTCCAAAATATATTTAAAAACAATGTGTGTTGGAAGAAAGGTAATAACTAAAACAATAAAAGGACTAAACTAAAAAATGTACAATAACACTATCATCTTGCTGCTACCATAATAGAATTTAGTGGATCAAGCAGCACAATATCCCCAAAACACATGTCTCTAAGGAGATTATCCATCATTATGACCTACTTTCATAATCAGTTCCTACCTTGATATTATATTTTAAAAACAGAAGCAGAATATACACAATTTATGCTTAATGGCACAGCAATAGCACTGTTAAATTTTGACCTAAAAATATTCAAACCTCACAGCAAAGAAATGAATATGTGAATAAGGTAAAAAATGATTTTCTCTGAAAAATAAGGTGGGTATACAAAATAATACATTCAGAAAAAAAAGTAGCTGGGAATGGCTTACACCACATAAAAGTAAATATCATTCAACATATTAAATAATAAGGTTTCTGAAATAATCATCTTGTCAAGAGAGTCTGGGCTCCCACAAATAATTGGTGCATTCAGAGAAAACAATAATTTCAACTTCAAAGTAGCCAGCAAGATAAAGTAAATAAATATATTTTTCCAGAGTAAGTGAAACAAAATCGGTTGAAATTTCTAACTAAAATCAACTTATTGAACTGGTTTTAATTCTATTTATTTTACAAGACTGAAAATGATATTATCCTGAAATAATGTAGGTAGAAAAGAAAACTTGTAAAGGAGGAATCACAGAAAAGTCATACATCACAATAGTTGAACAGAAATCATAAGTAACAGATGATCTAGTTTTGCACCGTGACCTTCCAGGCCACATTTTGTTTACTAAAATTCATGTATGTTTCTCAAGATTATTTGGTCAGGCAGCCCTAAAGTAATGGTTGAATGCAGTTACCATTTTACCGCAAAGATTACAAACCAACAAAGCTGAACTATGTTTTTTTTTTGTTTTTTTTTTTTTTTTTTTTTTTTTTTTTTTTTTAGCAGTTTTCTCTGGTTTAATACATTTTAAGAGAAGTAAATCACAAAGGGTCCCATCTGCATTAAATGAGAAGTACTGATTAAGGCTCATTTAGATCTTTCTGTTTTACTTAGAATCCAAATCATATGCAAGAAAACATAAATTAGAAAACTCTTATACTAAGAAGATATAATCTGATATTAGAAATTTCTTACTATTTTTATCTGCTCAATAGCTCTGAGAAGTATGTATTGGGTAATAATATTATTCTCATTTTTACAAGTAAGAAAAAAACCTAGAGAAGCTGTGAGTTTTCTTTTTCTCAGGTGACAGGACTGCAACTCAGACCAAAATGATCCAACTCCTAGTGTGTCACTAATCTCATCACCCTAAACATGGCTACCTCTTATACCCAGTGAAAATTATTAATTCTCTATATAGTGAAATGTATATACCATTCGACACACAGATTCACATGCTGCTGAGGTAATTATGGAATATTATGATGCTTCACAGATAGTATTTCATAAGGATAGATCAATATAAATGGTTCTTTAACCACATGTAAACTTGTCACCAGTTTAAATTTTCAAACATAATTTTAGGGCAAGACAAAAGACACAGGCTTCCTGGAATCCAGAAGAGCTAACAGAGCATATTAAAAACAATTTTGAAGGGAAAAATTCAAATGTGGAGGAAACAGATGTAAAATTTGTTAAAGGCAGTAATGAAATGGGAACAATAATTATGCTATGTTACAGATTCTAATGAGTTGATTTAATGTCATAAAATGATCTGGAATTACTGTATACAAGGTGGGAATATTAAAGATGAGTATTATTCTCACAAAGGAAATTAACACCTCAATGATGTATATGGTACTAAGGCTACAGAAAGAAGAAATACTTCCACACAAAAAAATTGTTGTATTTAATAAAATCTGGTCAGTTTGGTTTATTTCAAACATACTTAAGGAGTAAAAGTAATGATGGTGGTGTGGCGGAAAGTAATTTAAGATATTAATCTCTGTTTGTTGTTCCTGGATTTTTAAAGTCACATTCAAATCAGACAGAATATTCTTGATTTATTTGTCTCAGGGACTTCTTATTTTTCTGTACAATAGCAAACACATTGTGAATTTTAAGAGAGAAATTCTGGAAGATTCCCCAGTCTTGAAGAAACTGGAGGCTGGCAGCCTAGGGGACAGCAGAGACTCACTCATGGTTAGCTGGTAATGTCCTGGGAATGTGGAAACACCTTTAAGAGGATGGCTGTGTTCTGGGTGTAGGGAAGCTCCATAAGGGCAAATACAATTTTATTTTTATTTATTTATTTATTTATTTATTTTTTTAAGGGACAAGAAGCAGGAGGGGAGGAGAAGGAAGTGGAGAGGAGAGGAGGAGACAGTTTTCCTTCTTAAAAGTAAGTGAAAGTACTCCCTCCTTCTCTGGTTTCCTTGGAGCATTTAATTTAAATTTTCTCTGTCCTTTGAAATAGATGTGCATCTTTTTTTAAGGTTAAATAAGCCTTTTGCCAGCTTTATGACCCAGTATTGTCTTTTTTAAGGACCTGGAGCCATCTGTTTGAAATGCAATCATCCAGGAAGATAGCGCCCCTCTTTAGGTTTGTGTGGAATTGTAGGGATCTAACTTCAGCAGGCACCTTGCTCCATGTTGCCAAACAACCTCTTGTCGTAAGGATAGGAGAAGCTTATTTTCCCTTTGGACGAAGCCAATTCCCTAACACAGATAGTTACCAATTCACCCAAATTACCAATTTAGGGCAAACTATGTGCGCTAAATGCTGCTGCCAAGTCTTACTAGAGGACTAGTTATTTTTAATCTTGAGAACATGTACGGAATGGGTTGTATCTACTTGGTTGTATGTAAGGGTGAGATTTATTTCTGTCTCTGCAATCTCAGCAGATTGCCTGTGATAGGCATCACATTTTGGCTTAATGCTTATTCAACAAAAAAGTGTTTTCTTTCTCCACTACCTTCATGAAGAAGATTTCTGGGTTGGAAGAAGATTTTATTTTTAATTATATTTTCCCCAAAAGCTGTACCAGAGGAACAGGGACTCAGCTTCATCAAAGATAGCCATGCATCAAGCAGGGCATAGAACCTGTGGAGAGTGTCTGTAGTAGCCAGTGTAGACTTGATGACTGGAAGGGCCTTTACAGTGCTTTGATAGTGTCTATATAAGGTACATCTCTGAGGTCCTGGGAGAACTGGAGGACTAAATTTCAATGATTACTGAGACTGAATTCCTGGCTGGCCTCACAAAATAAACTCTTAAAACATAATTAAGTTAACGAAAATCAATTAAGATAATTTAAATAACTTTATGTACACTGCACAGTTTATATCCCTAAAAGTTGAAAAACAGAATACATTTCAGTGGAATATACACAAGTGACACAAAACACACAAGGAGGAAAAAAAAAAAAAACAGCATGTACTGGTGTTAATGCAGCTATAGTTGGTGAAGTAAATTCAAGCTCTCAAATTAAAAACTACCTGATACTTTTCTTTTGCTGAAAAGAGACAAATATAAAATATAACGTCAATAATACCATTTCTATGCACCAAAATATATGGAAAAATCATCTGGTAGTGGAGAAATACACATTGGGATGGGTGTTTCTTCTCTGATATAAGCAAATTTACAAAACATGAATACACAGAAGCTTTGAGAAGGAACTTTGGATCTTCATTTTCAAAATTATGCATGTGTATATATCTTTTTCACATAATGACTTTTTTCCTTTGGCTAGATACCCAGTAGTGGGACTGCTGAATCATATGGTGGTTCAACTTTTAGTTGTTTAAGGAATCTCCAAACTGTTTTCCATAGTTGTTGTACTAGTTTACCTTCTTACCAGCAGTGTAGCACTGCTCCCTTTTCACCACATCCAGGTCACCATCTTTTTTTTTTTTTAAACTTTTTAATTATAGCCATTCTTGCAGGTGGTATCTCATTGTGGTTTTAATTTACATTTTCCTGATAATCAGTGATGTTGTGCATTTTTTCATATATTTGTTTGCCACTTGTATATCTTCTTTTGAGAATTGTCTATTCATGTTCTTTGCCCACTTTTTGATGGAATTATTTTTTTTTCTTGTTGATTTGTTTGCGTTCCTTGTAGATTCAGGATATTAGTCCTTTGTTGAATGCATAGTTTGTGAAGCTCTTCTCCCATTTTGTGGGTTGTCTGCTTACTCTGCTGATTATTTCTTTTGGTGTGCAGAAGCTTTTCAGTTTAATTAGGTCCCATTTTATTTATTACTGTTTTTGTTGCATTTGCTTTTGGGGTCTTAGTCATGAATTTTTTGCCCAAGCTAATGTCTAGAAGAGTTTTTCCAATGTTATCTTCCAGAATATTTATGGTTTCAGGTCTTAGACTGAAGTCTCAATTCATCTTGAGCTGATTTTTGTTTAAGGTAAGAGGTGAGGATCCAGTTTCATTCTTCTACATGTGGCTTGTCAATTTTCCCAGCACTGTTTATTGAATAGGGTGTCCTTTCCCCAATTTTTGTTCTTGTATGCTTTGTTAAAGATCAGTTGGCTGTAAGTATTTGGCTTTATGTCTTGGTTCTCTATTATGTTCCACTGGTGTAGGTGCCTATTTTTATACCATACCATGCTGTTTTGGTAACTATAGCCTTGTAATATAATTTGAAGTTCGGTAATGTGATCCCTCCAGATTTGTTCTCTTTTCTAAGTGTTGCTTTGGCTATTCAGGCTCTTTTTTGGTTCCATATAAATTTTAGAACTATATTTTCTAGTTCTGTGAAGAATGATGATGGTATTTTGATGGGAATTGTCCTAAATATGTAGATTGCTTTGGGTACTATGGTCATTTTCACAATATTGATTCTACTCATCCATGAGCATGGGATGTATTTCTGTTTTCTTGTGTCATCTATTATTTTTTAGCAGCATTTTGCACTTTTCCTTGTACAGGTGTTTCAACTGCTCAGTTAAGTATATTCCTAAGTATTTTATAAATATTTGCAGCTATTGTGAAAGGGACTGAGGTCTTGATTTGATTCTCAGCTCAGTCGTTGGTGTGTAGCAGTGTTACTGATTCGTGTACATTGATTTTTGTACCCTGCGACTTTACCGAATTCGTTTATAAGATCTAGGAGCTTTATGGATGAGTCTTTAAGGTTTTTTAGGTATACAATCATATCAATGGTGAACAGCAACTGTTTGACTTTCTCTTTCCCAATTTTAATGTCTTTTATTTCTTTTTCTTGTCCAATTGGTCTGGCCAGGACTTCCAGTACTATGCTGAATGGAAGTGGTAAAAGTGGGTATCCTTGTCTTGTTTCAGCTCTCAGGAGAAATGCTTTCAACTTTTCCCCCATTCAGTATGTTTGCTGTGGGTCTATCATATATGGCTTTTATTACTTTGAATGAGGTCCCTTTTATAACTATTTTGTTGAGAATTTTTATAGTAAAGGGATGCTGGATTTTGTCAAATACTTTTTGTACATCTATTGAGGTAATCATATGATTTTTGTTTTACTTCTGTTTATGTGATGTATCACATTTATCGACTTGCTTATGTGAAAACATCCCTGCATACCTGGTATGAAACCCACTTGATCATGATGTATTATCTTTTTGATATGCTGTTGGATTTAGTTAGCTAGCATTTTGTTGGAGATTTTTGCATCTATTCCATGTTCATCAGGAATATCAGTCTGTAGTTTCCTTTCTTTGTTATGTCCTTTCATGGTTTTGGTATTAGGGTAATACTGGCTTCATAGAATGATTTAGGGAGGATTCCATCTTTCTATATTTTTTGGAATAGTTTCAATAATATTTGTATCAATTCTTTGAGTGATAGAATTCAGCTGTGAATCCATCTGGCCCTGGACCTTTAGTTATTCGCATTTTTTTTTAATTACTGAAAAAATAAAATAAAATAGGGAGAATCAGTGGATAAAGCCTCCCATAATGGCAAATACCAAATCTTGTTATTGATCTGTTCTGGGTTTCTGTGTCTTCCTGATTTAATCTAGAAGTGTTGTATATTTCCAGGAATGTATCCATCTCTTCTAGATTTTCTAGTTTGTGTGCATAAAGGTTTTTATAGTAGCTTTGAATGATCTTTTGTATTTTTGTGGTATCAGTCATAATATCTCCAGTTTTGTTTCTAATTGAGCATATTCAGATCTTCTTTCTTCTTTTGTTGGTTAATCTCACCAGCGATCTATTGATTTTGTGTATCTTTTAAATAACTGATTTTTACTTTCATTTCTCTTTTGTATTATTTTATTTCAATTTCATTTAGTTTTGCTCTGATCTTTGTTATTTCTTTTCTTCTGTTAGGTTTGGGTTGAGTTTACTCTTGTTTCTCTAGTTCCTTGAGATGTGACATTAGGTTGTCTATTTGAGCTATTTCAGACTTTTTGATGTAGGCATTTAACGCTATGAACTTTCCTCTTAACATTGCTTTTGCCGAATCCCAGAGGTTTTGATAAGTTGTGTTACTACTACCATTCATTTCAAAGAATTTTTTAACTTGCATCTTCATTTCATTGTTAACCTAAAAATAATTTTCAAGAGTATATTATTTAATTTCCATGTATTTCTATAGTTTTGAGGGTTCCTTTTAGAGTTGATTTCCAGTTTTATTCCACTGTGGTCTGAGAAGATACTTGATATGATTTTGATTTTCTTAAACTTATTTAGACTTGTTTTTGTCTGTCTTGGAGAATGCTACATGGGCTGATGAGAACGATAATAGTGAGAGGCTTTAATATTCCACTGACAGGACTAGATAGATCAAGAGAGAAAGTCAACATAGAAACAATAGATTTCAACTATACCAGAGAACAAATGGACTTAACAGATACTTACAGAACATTCTTACCGCTTCTTTTGTTCCACTTAGGACTGATTGACAGTACTGATCAGAAGAAAGAGCTATTGTACTAAAGAGGGGTCAGAAACTTATGACCTACAGGCCAAATTATGCCTGCCATCCATTTTGTATGGCTCAGGAACTAAGAGAAAGATTATTAGAAATGCAGATTTTTTAGCCCCATTCAAAACTTACTGAATTAAAATTTCTGGGAGTGACACCAACAAATCTGCCTTTAAACAAGCCCCTCAGAAGATGTATATGCACTGGCTTAGAGTTTAAAGTGACCAGATAAGAGGAACGGAATTCTCCAAGAGAAGCATAGAGCAAATCAAACATGACCTGGAGCAATTGTGCTGTGACTCAATTTTCTCATCTCTCACATGGAGATATTAATAAGGTTGTCATGATGATTAAATAAAAACACATGAATTTATGATACACACACACTTACAACTGAGAACACTGTAACAATATTATGTGCTCAATAAATATTAGTCCAAAAAATGTCTGCCTCTGCCATTGGTAATATTTTCAATGGTAATATTTTGAAATTAATAGCTATTATATTTTTAATGGTGAGAGAAGAAATTTAAAAATTGATATTTCATGACACATAAAAATTACATAAAATTTCAGTTTCCATATGTAATTTATTGGATCATAGCCACATCTATTTGTATTATCTATGACTATATATAGGCATAAAGACAAATGTGAATAGTTGTAACTGAGACTGTAAAGCTCACAAAGCCTAAGATATTTACTCTTTTGTCCTTTATGGAAAAAGTTTGCAGACCTCTATAAAGTAGGGAAATTAAGAAGATTAAATAATTGCCTAAATGTACGTAAGTGGGGATTTGAAAGAGTAAATCATGTGAGCATAAATTTGTGGAACTGAATCCTGTGTTACATTTATATGAAACACTACACAGCAAAACTATCTTCAGTCTACTTCCAGTTTTCTTGGATTCTAACAATGGTCTCTGGGCTAGCTCTCTTTCATCTCCTTTTTGTACACCTTGACTCCCACTCAGAATTAGTTTCTGATGTGACAACATCCCTTCCTCCAAGATGTATCTGTACTGATACATCTTGATGACTCTTGTTACCAACCTAATAAAGATCCCCATGGTCTAAGCCAAGCAGTAAGAGAAATAGTGTTGGGCACTGCCTATTTTTCTGTGTAAGAGTTGAGGAAGAGATACTTCAAGTGAGTTGCCAATATTTAGAAGACAGGTTAGATTGTGACTAAATTCAGATTCTCTAGCATTCATTGCAGTGCTTCTCACTCTAGTCCAGACTGCCTCACTGGTCATTTCAGCAGTATCACAAGAAATACATCAAGTAGGAATAGAAAAGATGTATACTATTCCTAAACAAAAATATACAGTAATTACATATTTATATTCTGTCAGTAAGAATTATTCCTGCTAGCCATAGTCTCTAGTTCTAAAATATGTTTAAACATGTACATTTACATCTGTATCACAATTTCAAATGAAATATTTTAAAGATATTTTTGAAGGTTTCTGTGAATGCAAACAAAAAAAAGTTGGGTTCGAATGAAAGCATCTTAATATAAGAAATAAAAGATATGAAAAAAAAGAACTAAAGGATACAAATGAACCTTCAGCTGTGATTTTTCCATATATATCCTACATTAAATAGTATTAACCCTACAGTTGAGAGAGATGTAGGACATTAGTTATTTGCTATATCCAATTCTCATGGTAAAATTTGTTACAAAGTTTTAGCTTCCTGAAATTTAAAAGCAAAAATAACACCGGCAAAAGCCTCTAAAAATCACAAAAACATACAGTAACTTATTATGGAATAATATTATTTTAGAATATTTTATTTACTCAAATACTTTCTAATGCATTAACCAAAAGTCTAAGTGGGAAGAAATTCTTACAGAGTATTGACAAATCTAGATAAAGGCAATCTCAAATATAGGTAACAAATTTAATCGCTTTGTAAATTCATCAACTTGACACTGTACATTTGATTGACATAAGAAGGAGAGCAAAAATACTATATACATTATGTATTTAGGTCACAGAATTCTAAATAGATGCTCTTTCTAATAAAAATGTGAATTAAAATAATGGATGAAATCAGTTTCTAATAATACTGTGCTTTGTTAAAAATGTGCTATTTTAGGTATGTCTAAGAAAATTCAATGTCTGTAATCAAACTCATATGCCAATCAAAGGTATGAATTTAAGTAATACATTCTAATTAATAATAAATCACTGACCAAGAAGTGTAAGATTAAGAAGCATTCATGAAACAGCAACTGGATTACTTGAAATATTTGAGTGAATGGTCCAAAACATTAAAATCTATCTGTTTCCACTTATCATATATGCACTGTTCAGTAGGCAATTCATATTTGGACATGGTTAAACAAAAGAGCTTGTGGGAGCCTCTTTTTATTCTGCTCAACTCAAGTATCTTCTAGAACTTTGTGTGAGGAAGAAGACCAAACATCCCTCTCATACCATAAAATCTGAATAGAGAATTCAAAGCCAGAGATGATAGGTTTGATGAGACAGCTCCACAACAATAGCTAAGTACAGTTCTAATGATTTTATTTTAGGAAACAGATATCCCAAAATACAAAATTATTTTTTATAGTTTCAAACATTGGAGTTTCGAAACAACTTAATTAAGGAAAAAAAGGTATAGAGAACTGCCATTCATTCACTCATTCATTCAAAGTTCACTGAGTGTTTACTATACTTGCAGCACTATAAACACCGAGCAAAAGCACCATGGAAATTAAGCATGGCTCATGTCACCCAGGCAAACAGCATAGTGAAGGAATTAACAAAAAAATTTTTGATATTTCCTTTAAAATATATAAGCATAAAATTTTTATAACAAGAATTTGTCTTGACATAAATGATGATCAAATGATCTTATTTAAGAGCTCTGACATAAGTGCCCTGGATTTTCAACCACATGCTGTCAACTTTATGATGTATAGAAAATCACTAAACTTCTATGGCCTCACTTTTCTTATATACCTATAAAGAATTTTGCCTGTAATAACTAATATGACTCCAGTGTGAATAAAATTCCATGAAATAATGCATATTAGAAACTACTCTGTATACATTTAAAATAATACACAAATTTAAAAACAAATTATAAAAGTATATTTTTGACTGACTTACATTTACTACATTGTGTCAAGTCAAATTCTAATTTCCTCATTTTCTCTTATCATCACAATATCTTACTTCACCAATGACAAAGTAGCTACAGTTCAACAATGAGTTTCTATAATTGAAACCTTTTTCTCTTTAAAATAATTTCAAGATGCACTAGAGAATAATTACTCAATGTTCATTTGATGTTTGACATAATTATAGTTCATAAAACAGTCCCATTATTAAAAAATGAATATACTATAGATTACATTATTTGTGTCTTTTAATGTGTTTTAGGGCAAAGAGTGAAATGATTAAAAAGTGGCTTGCATACAGCATTTATTGCATAGGACCAACCACTAATTGAGAATTCTATATTTTTCTCTGATATTTCAATATCATTTGCATTTTTGGTGTGTATTTTCCCATTGCAGTCACTAGGATACAAACTCATTGAATTTCACGAATGCATGGTCAGCCCAGTGAGAGTTGAAAATATTAAGAATTAAAGAGGAAAAAACACTTGGGGTTTATTAGAAAGAAAATAAAAGTACTAAAGTAATATTTGAATATATTTACCAAAAAAGGAATTTTTAATTATTTTTTGCTGCTTATTCTAGAATTCAAAAGAAAGTTTAAAAATTAATCATGTAGAATGTCAACATAAAAGCTAGAAGTTATTCAATTGGCAGAGGGCTACTACTCTATTCAAGGCCTTCCATTATTTTTCCAAAAGTTCAAATTTATCAAAATTACTCAACAGAGTTTCAGTTCAAAAACACAATTTCCTAATCTTTCAAATGCTATGTAAGTATAAAAATAAGAATAAAATCTAGACATATTCCATGACACAAGGATGGATATCATTAATAAAGTAGAAACCTTGAGAAAATTTTGGAAGTTATGGAGATGAGAATCAAGCCTAGTAAAACAATGGTCAATCCACGATCCAAGACAGATGAAGGGAAACCTTTGAAGTAAACAGGTTTTCTCCAGAGATCCCTAAATTAAATGACACATGATCCTAGAGTAAGGACAGACCAAACGGGAGGTGTAGTGGGTAAGGGCAGAAAAAGCCTTTAATAACTATACCATGACTCTGCACACTGCCCTGTGGCTGCAAATTTCATTTATTTCATTACCTTTCCATTTCAAATATAGCATACCAGGTACAGCAGGGCTTTGCCTGTTGGAATTCTCAAGGTAGAGGGATTGTGCCAATTGAGAGGTGATACTTTGCCCCAGTAACATGAAGCTGACTCCACAAACTCAGAAGTCAAACACTTCTCAACATTCATCACATATTTCAAGTGCCTACCTGTGCCAGGCAAGGTTGCTGGCACTGAGAATACTACAAAGTTAAGGTCCCCCTTTTCTACAGAGCTGGCAATGAACAAAGAAATAGATAGATATGTATTTCACAGGGTGAAGTACTATGGAGAAAAATCAAACATGGTAAAAAGAAAGGATGTTCTATGGTTGGGCTGTGGCTATAATTTTATATGGAGTAATTATAGTGGGCCTCTTTGATAAGGTAATGTTTGAACAGAGACCTGAAGAGAGTTTGGGAGTGAGAAGTGGGAATAATGTTCCAGGAAAAAAAAGAGTTATGCTAGGAGCCTGAGGCAGGGTTTTGTTTAGTATGCACTAGGACCAGGAAGAACACAGTGAGCAGAAGGTAGCAGGCAGGTAGGACAGTGACAGGAGATGATGTGTGTATGTGTAGAGTACAGATGATGCAGGGTGTTGGGTATAATTGTAGTGTCTTTGCTTTCACTTTGGATGAGACGGGAAGCCACTGGAGGGTTCTGAGCAGAGATGTACATGGTATGGTCTGGTTTACACATTCAAACAATTATTCTCACTCAGATTTGTCTTTGGGAGTGGGGTGGAAGATGAGGTGTTGAGGAGGAAAGGTCAATTAGGGGTTCAATGCAATAAACCAGACTAGAAGGTGTCTTGAACCAGTTTGACGAAAGTGGAGGTGGTAAGAGGAGGTTGCATTGTGGATATATTTTGAAGACAGAGCCAAATTCCTGATGAATTAGATGCGGAGGGAAGAAAGGCCAGGAGGATTCCAAAGTTTTTAGTTTTGTTAACTTTAATGATGTATTAGTCATTTACTGCAATGAAGAAGGCCGAAATAAGCAGGTTTGGAGAGCTAAAGCAGGGATTGGGTTTTACATGTTAAATTTGAGATGCTTATTAAACATCTGCTAATATATTTGGCTACCAGGCTGAAGCCTCTTTGGTGGTCTCACTATTTACTAGGACAATTAGAACTCTGTTATAGATACTTGGAAGTTCAGAGGTACCTCCAGAGGCTGGAGACAAGTGTGATCCATGGGACAGTTGGAGGGAAAGAAATCTGAATCCCCTGAACAGTACTGAGGACGCTACCAAAGGAATGCAAACTAGGAATGCTAGAGTGGGAGTGGCCCAGAGAGAGACCTCTCCCAGAAACCCCGCCCTGAACTCCCTGCTACCTGGCATCCTACTCGTTGCCTCATTCATAGACTTTTCAAGAAATGGACAGATGGGACTCATAGAAAAGTAAAACTCTCCTCTTTATCTAAAACTAAAATTTAGAAGAAGATCAATATAAAATTCCAAAAACGAACCAATGGATGAAAACTCAAAAAACTGGAACTTTACTGAGGAATCAGAGCAAATGTTTCTCTGAGAAACGGCCATATTATACAGTATTATAAGAATTTGGGAAAATTACATTAAAAAGAAAACTGCAATTCATATTTGTAAGGGGTTATGAGAAGACATTTTTTCCATGAAAACAGGACAACATGATATCACAAAATTTTGTATTCAGATCATTCAAATTTACCTGGATGAATAATCATGTAAGCGTAGCTTTGAGATTTTGAAAAATATTACTAATGGAAGGTGGTGAAGATGATGAGAAAAAGTATGAGAAGGTAGGTACAGATAATTCAACATACATTGGGTAATAGAAAGGAGAGGTCAAAGTAGATAGGTGAGAAACAATGATCAAGGCTAAAGAAAGGCATGCCTACAGATCAAAAGAACACAAAAAGAACTAAGCAACTTTAATAAGACACTGCCAATTATCTATGTCTTTAAACATTTTTTTTTCTTTTATCTTGAATACAAAGAAACATTAAAGACATCCAAAACAGACTCATCAAAATTACTTTGCTTTTTAAAGAATAGTTTTGAGGTGGAAACATAAGAAGTGCTAATATACAATTTCTTTATTTTAGACACTCCCTATTGCCTTTTATATACCATATCCACAAATTAATCTTATGATCACAACTTTTACTCTTCACTAAAAACTGAAACTTTAGTTTTAAAATTTCAAAGATAGAGGAAAAATCGGATCAAATATAGATAGGGAAAAATGAGATACATTTACTTGTAGTTAACCCACAGTGAGGACAGGAGGATAATCTTTTGTTTCCTCAATCTCCATGAAAAGAGAGAACTTTAAATAAAAAATAAGAGAACATATGATCCTGGTACATAATAGAAATGAAATACTAAGTTAGGTGACAGTATTGTTTTGTTTCTTAAAATAGTTCAGCGGTGATGATGTGGTCAAAGAATAACAATTAAAAACAATGGAACTGGGCAACGCCCAGTGGCTTACAACTGAAATCCTAGTGCTTTGGGAGGCAGAGGCAGGAGCCCACAATTCCAAACCAGCCTGGGCAACATGGTAAAACCCCAGTCTCCACACACACATGCACACAAAATTAGCCAAGTGTGGTGGTGGGCACCTGTAGTCCCAGCTGCAGGAAGCCAAGATGGCCTCAGCCACGTCAGTCTCAGCTACAGGAGATTCACTTCAGTCCCAGTTAGAGAAGGTTGAGGTAGGATGACAGCCTGAGCCCAGGGAAGTCAAGGCTGCAGTGAGCCCTGCAACAGAATGAGACCCTGTCTGAAAAAAAACAAAACAAAACCAAAAACAAACAAACAAACAAACAAAAAAAAAAAACCAGAATGGAACTGGGCTGATACGAGCAAATGCTAAGGCTGTTGTGGAATCTCTGATATAAACACCACAATAATTAGGCCTTGTGATCAATCTAGTGTTTGAGAAAGACATGCCTAATAAACATTAGTTTCTAAGAATGATTTACTGCAACTACACTATTAACATTTAATATACATATAATATGTCAGAATTGAAATGAACCTATTTCTTCTCTCATTTAATTATGGCCAGCCAGTTTTCCCAGCACCATTTATTAAATAGGGAATCCTTTCCTCATTTCTTGTTTTTGTCAGTTTTGTCAAAGATCAGATGGTTGTAGATGTGTGGTATTATTTCTGAGGGCTCTTTTCTGTTCCATTGGTATATATCTCTGTTTTGGTACCAGTACCATGCTGTTTTGGTTACTGTAGCCTTGTAACATAGTTTGAAGTCAGGCAGCATTATGCCTCCAGCTTTGTTCTTTTGGCTTAGGATTGTCTTGGCAATGCAGGCTCTTTTTTGATTCCATAAGTTGCTTATCAGCTTAAGGAGATTTTGGGCTGAGATGACGGGCTTTTCTAAATATACAATCATGTCATCTGCAAACAGGGACAATTTGACTTCTTCTTTTCTTAACTGAATACCCTTTATTTCTTTCTCCTGCCTGATTGCCCTGGCCAGAACTTCCAACACTATGTCAGACTAACAGCAGATCTCTCAGCAGAAACTCTATAAGCCAGAAGAGAGTGGGGGCCGATATTCAACATTCTTAAAGAAAAGAATTTTCAACCCAGAATTTCATATCCAGCCAAACTAAGTTTCATAAGTGAAGGATAAATAAAATCCTTTACAGACAAGCAAATGCTGAGAGATTTTGTCACCACCAGGCCTGTCCTATAAGAACTCCTGAAGGAAGCACTAAACATGGAAAGGAACAACAGGTACCAGCCACTGCAAAAGCATGACAAAATGTAAAGACCATCTATGCTAGGAAGAAACTGCATTAACTAATGAGAAAAATAACCAGCTAACATCGTAATGACAGGATCAAATTCACACATAAAAATATTACCCTTAAATGTAAATGGACTAAATGCTCCAATTAAAAGACACAGACTGGCAAATTGGATAAAGAATCAAGACCCATCAGTGTGCTTTATTCAGGAGACCCATCTCATGTGCAGAGACACACATAGGCTCAAAATAAAGGGATGGAGGAAGATCTACCAAGCAAATGGAAAACAAAAAAAGGCAGGGGTTGCAATCCTAGTCTCTGATGAAACAGACTATAAACCAACAAAGATCAAAAGAGACAAAGAAGGCCATTATGTAATGGTAAAGGGATCACTTCAACAAGAAGAGTTAACTATCCTAAATATATATGCACCCAATACAGGAGCACCCAGGCTCATAAAGCAAGTCCTTAGAGACTTACAAAGAGACTTAGACTCCCACACAACAATAATGGGAGACTTTAACACCCCACTGTCAACATTAGACAGATCAACGAGACAGAAAGTTAACAAGGATATCCAGGAATTGAACTCAGCTCTGCACCAAGTGGACCTAATAGACACACAGAACTCTCCACCCCAAATCAACAGAATATACATTCTTCTCAGCACCACATCACACTTATTCCAAAATTGACCACATAGTTGGAAGTAAAGCACTCCTCAACAAATGTAAAAGAACAGAAATTATAACAAACTGTCTCTCAGACCACAGTGCAATCAAACTAGAACTCAGGATTAAGAAACTCACTCAAAATCCCTCAACTACATGGAAAATGAACAACCTGCTCCTGAATGACTACTGGGTACGTAACAAAATGAAGGCAGAAATAAAGATGTTCTTTGAAACCAATGAGAACGAAGACACAACATACCAGAATCTCTGGGACACATTTAAAGCAGTGTGTAGAGGGATATATTTTTTATGGGGAACAATCATACACTAGTCTGACACATAATTTAACAAAGTCATTGTAAAAAGTAATACAAGTTTTATTTTTATTTATTTATTTTTTGAGGTAGAGTCTCGTTCTGTTGCCCAGGCTGGAGTGCAGTGGTGCAATCTAGGCTCACTGCAAGCTCCACCTCCCGGGTTCGCACCATTCTCCTGCCTCAGCCTCCCCAGCAGCTGGGACTACAGGCACCCACCATGCCCAGCTAATTTTTGTATTTTCAGTAGAGACGGGGTTTCACCGTCTTAGCCAGGATGGTCTCGATCTCCTGACCCTGTGATCTGCCCACCTCGGCCTCCCAAAGTGCTGGGATTACAGGCGTGAGCCACCGTGCCTGGCCGTGATGCAAGTTTTAACCATGTCTAAAATTAAAATAAACAAACAAACAATAAAAACAGCAACAAACAAAACAAGAAAAATCCCAACTACCGATCTGAGGCTTGACTTACTGCCCTACCTAGAAACTTCTCTGATACTGTCTGTCAAGTGCATCTTCTCCTTGTGATTGTCATTCCTGTTTTAGCTTGTGTTGAAAAACATTATAACTGCACATTGGCTCAATGACTGACATTGTTGGTCTTCTGTGTTTCTATGTAGTTTAAAAGACATGGACATTTTCAAATTCCATAGAAGTAGTTGAAGAGTCATGAGGTATATTATTTTCTCCATGAAAGATTTAGTTTTCTACTCTTTCCCATATAATTTGCTGTAACAGCACTTTATTGGTCAATGAAAATACTTGATTGATTTTTATAAAAATTAAGTCTTTTATAATAAAGATGTTCATAAATTAAATGCACAAAATTATTTTTCCACAATTATAAAGTGATTCAAATGGATTACTTTCTGAAAACAAAACATTTGCTGTTGAAGCTTATGTATGAAAAAACTATTGCATATATACATATACATACAAAAACAAAATAAATTAGCCAATGAATAAATGTATTTGTTAAATGCCTTAGTAAGGCCATAAATAAAAACAAGGATTTTTAAAGATCTACATATCTAATTTCAAGTTGTGATTACAAGATTTAGAACATACTTTTAAAGTTTTTAAAGTAACTGCAAAACTAATAAATTTAGAACATATTTTCCCATATTTGAAAAATATCTTCAAAACTGCTTTAATAAATAGAATACGAGGAAGAGTCATAGTCTAGTAGGTTTGTGGCTTAAAAGCCAATCAGCACAAGATGCTTTTGGCACTAAAAGGTTTGGTGGGGTGTTGGCTGAATTACTAGACAGTTGTCATCCCGAACACTAAGGGGAAATTTGAGGGAATTCTATTTATTCCTTAATACAACATTCCATAAAATTATTATGCATCAATATAGCATTATAGTCATACGATAAGTATACATATGCATACAGATACACATTTTAAGCTGAAATATTAAATAATAAACTTGCAAAAGAAGGTGTTTATCTATGTTGCGTATTAACCATTTAACCTAATGTAATCTTAATAAAATTAAATTAAAAGTCCCTGAATGAATGAATAAATGAATGAGTTCATGTAACCCAAGGAATAGACTTTACTCTTAATTATAATAATTAATATTAGTGGCTGCTTGATTAAACAAATGTAAGCTTAGTGATGAAATGCAATTGAATTTTCTTGAATACAAATAACTTATATTAAAATGAACAGAAAGAGAGCATCTTGGCATGAGTTACCAGGCAAAATGCATTTATTGAAAACAATGAGATAGTAATTTTGATATAAAAATAATTATATATGAGACTACTGATGACAGCAAGCCAACAAATGAATAAATAAATGAATAAAAAAATGAATAAAAAGGCTGGTGTGGTGGCTCACACTTGTAATTCCAGTACTTTGGGAGGCCAAAGCAGGAGTATCACTTGAGCCCAGGAGTTTGAGACCAGCATGGGCAACACAGGAAGTCCTTATAACTACAAAACTTTAAAAAAGTTTTTTTAAAAATTAGCCAGGCACACCTGTGGTCCTAGCTGTTCAGAAGGCTGAGGTGAAAAGACGGTTTGAGCCTGGGAGGTTTAGGTTGCCATGAACTGTGATTGTGCCACGGCCACTCTAGTCTGCGTGATAGAGTGAGACCCTTTCTCAAAAGTAAATAACTCAATAAATAAATAAGTGCATGGATGAATTAACACAAAACTATGAAAAGTCTATTTGTGTAGCTCCAGACTGGTAATGTAAGGACCTCTGCAGATCCTTCTTCCCAGCAAAACCACTATAACTAATAAAAATTATTATTATTTTTTTAAAAACAGCCATTTAAAGTATCTGAAAATTGTCTGAAGTGTATACAGCAAATGTAGAAACATTTATTCAAGAAACTCTACTAAATTTTTATAAGAACACCAAGAGACTTGAGCCACAACCAGCTTCCTTTCTTCTCTGCTCCATGCTCAAGATGGAAATTATATTCTTGGTAGGTACAGCCAAGTGCATGGGCTCTCTCTCTCTCCCCAGTTCTCAAAGACTACAGTATCAGTCACAGAATGAACAGCTACCAACATTTCTTATCCCCACTTCCAGCTCTATGGTTCAGAAGCTCCATTATAGGTAACTGCAGTGGAGTGGTCAGGGGCTCCCTGCCCATGAAATCTGTTGGATGGCAGGTATGAGGCGTATATTGAAAGTTGGGTGGCAGATGACAGAAAATCTGGTTGTCAGTATTTATGTGCCCCTGTTTGAATGCTACTGAAAACTCACTAGAGAAAATACATTATGCACCATGAAAGAATAGCCTTTTAAAGTAGGCACTTAAGTTTCACTGTTAATCTTGGACCTATGGCTGAGAGGTAAAACTGAAACTGCTAGTTCTCTTTGTGAGCTTAAAAATTAGTCATTTCAACTGGTCATAAAAATCTCTTACTTTTCATCCTAGGGATAGTTAGTCCAGACAGACAGATATTAAATTCCAAGTTACCTTAAATTTCAGAGTTCCTGTTCAGATTGACTTATACATATTAATAAGTAGCTATATAATTCTAATTTAGAGAAATAAAGAATCCCCAGAGAAGAAAACACCGAATTTCTAATACTTTGACTATGTCTTTAAAAATCTCATTCTCAAGAAATTAGTAACCTAGAAGCATTTTTATGTATTAACAAAAGTTCACACAAACCAAATCATGGGAGATATCAAACAAGTTTGATAATTTTGGCTAAAAGAAGTTTTATGATAACCATAATGAGATACTACTTCATTTCCATGCAGTATGATGGCTCCTAATCAAAAAGACAGTAACAAACATTGACAAACGTGGAGAAATTGAAACCCCCATTTACTGCTATGCAGCTGCTTCGGGAAAATTTGGCAGTTTCGCAAAAGGATAAACATAGAGTTTTCATGTGACCCAGTAATTCCACTCCTAGATACATAAACATAAGATTTGACAATGTATGTTCACCAAAATATCAAGAATTTTGTCCATAGTCCTTAGCTTTATGGAAGTTGTTTCTACCATAGCCCTTTCCTTATACTAGAAAAGGCTACTTTTCTACACCCTTGAGCAGCTCCCATAGTCCTACTGTGAATCCTTATTTAATACTGATTTGAAAAATTATAATTTATTGAAACAGATGTTATAACTGTACTAAAAGATGATGCAGGATGGTACAAAACCAAGACTAACCAGGACTTTGATAATATGCAATAGTACACAATATGCAATAATCATATGAAGTTTAAAGAATAGTAATGCTGAATGCAAGATGTTAAAACAGGCTAGCAAATCTCAAAAACAGGCTAGCAAATTTCAAAAATAGATTTGTAATAAAAAATTCACAGCTTTCTGAATTATCTTCCATAAAAGTTTCTGCAATGTGATGTTTTATTCCTCTCTAGGATAAGCTCAGCAAAACCAGACAACTTGTGAAATTTAATCACCCAAACTGCCAAATGAAAGTTCTCTTGATATATTCTAAACTTTTCTTATTGATATATTTATCTATATTTATAAACTTTCTATACAGACTTATGTTATTTTTCTGGGAAGAATTTCAAAGAGAACTTTTGTCAGAGAAATCTATCAAAACTTTCAGATGAAAAGAAGAAAACATAAAAGTGGGTCCAGGCAAACTCTTACAATAACTTTTTCAAAAGATTGAAGGTTGTAAATTAGAATCATATGCTTCATCATGCCAAGAGCTAAATATGGATAACTCTGAGAAGACTTTTCATAATAAGAATAAATATTTAATGCAATCATGCAAATCATTTTAAAAATGGTTATTATTCTTTGTTGCCTTTAATGCTAGCCAGAGAAAAAACAAATCATCACTTTGATATTTAAAGAGTTGAGTCTGAGAGTAATGTTTTCTAAGCTGTTAAGAATCAACCATCCCACAGACATCACCTTATAATACAGCCAGCTTCAAATTCAGTTGGCACTGTACCATTCAAGCCAACATCCTGTTCCATCCAAGCCAATTCCCACCTTTTATAATCTTTCTATAAAATCATATTTATTTACTAACATATCATTTAGTATGATGTCTTAAACATCAATGGATAGTTATGAAAAACTAGTTGAAAAATTTTAACTTTGTCAATTTAGTGCCTTGTTATTACTTTGATATAAAAATTATTTTGTATATGTGATACTTAAAAGGTAGGTATGTTCAGCTTTCATATTTTGAAAGAATAAGAAAATAGTAAGGTTCTGTTTTTCAGAGTAATGCTAACATTTATTGTAGAATAATCTTAACTTATAAAACCTGACACTTTCTTTCTGAAAATATAGATTAACTAGAAACATAGCAAGATCATTTTAGTTGCTATAGTCATCAACAAATCGTCCCTACTAAAAAAAAAAACAGTGATGAAAATTTACGGGAAATCCCCAAGGAATTAAATTTGCAGGACTCAATTCAGTTGGCTTAGCAGCAGCAAAGTGTTAAATATTATCAAGGGAGCTATCTAAATTCAATCCTCTGCCACCAAATAGTAAAACAAAGATAAAAGTAGTTTAAACAGGCTATGGGAAATTTTACAGTATTGCTATATATTTAGGCTTCAAGGAGGGCTTTTAATGAAGTAAAAAATATAATCATAATTTTGCCAATGAGAGTATGTACTTGACAACATCATTTTCTTTTATCAACCATTACATATGTCCATTACAAAGTCATTCTTTATGACAGCAATTTTCTTTACAAGTAAACACAAAATCTTCCAAATTATTATTAGGTATGATTTAGGCTGAGGATGAAGTTTTAAAATAAAATATTGCTGATATGGAAAATATGACAATACTTTTGCTGGACTTAACAAAGGAAATATTTATAAATTAGCTATTCTTAGGACTTCATATCACATACTCCTTTATTTTAATCACAGCTCTTCACCAATTTAACAGATCAAGTAGAATGTATTATTATTATATTGATCAAGGTGAAGATTACCTTTAGAAAAGTTTTATTCACCCTTATCTCTCTTCTCTTTCCACCCATGCCAACACCACACACATATAAATTATGATTTCTCTACTAAAAAATAAAAGAGATCAGAGGAATAGGGAAAGAACTGGCAATGAAATATTTCATTTAATAGTCAGTTATGCTCTTTAACATGGCTAAGACAAAATGTGGCTTCAGTTTCCCTTGGCTAGAAAGGTCATTCATTGAACTCCTTCAATAGGCTAAAATGGTTTTTAAAGAAATTATGACAGAGTACTTAAAAATAAAGTGATAGATGTATGCATTCTAACTAAAGTGAAGAAAATAATTGAAAGTGATTATATTTTACAGGTCTTTCCACTCTATTTTTAGTCTGAGTCTACAAAACCCACCTGTATTCTCATCACACTATAATCATAACAAGCACAAATAACCTACCATTATGGGAAGTGCTATCAAAGGGATAGTGAGTTTGGCCAGCCCTACAGGACAGCAGTTTAAATTTCATCACCAAATCTGCCTAAATGTCAGCATTATTTACTTATACTTTTACTCTTTAAAAGGAACTTAAAATTACCCACGTTTTGACTGTGGACTCATCCAAAGTAATAATATTGATAAAATTGGCATTATAATAATATCCCCTAAAATTATCCCACATACAATCAATGGCACAGGCAAAAATGAGTAGCAAAAATAGATTACCCTATATGATTTTTCAACTCTATTTCTTTTTCATAGAAAAAATTGATGAGCATATACTAGCATAAGTTTAAAAACACAGATTAATGTTCAATTTAATGTCATGCTTGCTAATTATGCACTGCAGGGTATCACATAAGCTATACAATTTTTGAACAAAGGCAGCTCAGTTGATATATTGAACCTGAAATACTCATTGTCTCAGTCTCATATTCGTAGATTAATGAGCTGTGAGGAAGTTGTAATTTACACCAAATGAAGGTGTATAGTATGTACACCAAGGAAAGGCTGACTGAAGAGTCTACTTGGAGCCTATCTTCCCAGGCACAAACAGCCTCTGTGGTTTCTACAGCTGATAAGAGTTAAAAGTGACCTTTTACTCTCCTAACAAGTTATTCATATGCCCAGGGGAGAAGAAAAAGGCAAAATGTGGTTCAATATGACAACTCTGCTACTTGTGTTCTATAGAAAAACGATTATACTTTGGCCTCTTTACTTGCATTTGATCCATTCCCTCTACTAAGTGCTTTCCATTCCTTCCACAATAAAGTTTCAAATCACCTGCCTTTGCATGCTGAAAATGGTAGAGCCCATTAGAATTTATTGTTTCTGAAAGTAGTTGGAATAATCATCAAAACTCAGAGTTAAGCAGATAAATGAGCTTGCAATGATATAAATTATATTAAAATTTCACTGTCATCATGAACTCAAACTATCCAGACTTCATCTATTAATATCAAACTCTGTAATAGTCTTAAATGTTCATTTTTTTTTCATGAGAACTGGAAATGAGCTCTTCCTAGTATATAATTTCTTTGTGAAATATAGTTATTCACAACACTAGGTGCAACATTCACTTAATAAAGTTCACAACAATACAAGAACAAATATTAGAAAAGAAAGTATGGATTCTAACCACTTTGTCCTCCTTTGGGAAAGCATCCAAGGAAGCAGGGTAGAGAAAGAAGAAAAAGAAGAGAAAAACAAAATTGAGCCATGTATTAATAAATTGGCTTTAAGAAAACAATTATGTGTTTCTTCAAAGTACTAAAGCACAACAATTTTGAAAAGTAAATGTTTACTCTCCCTAAAAATTAGTCATTGTTCAATCCTTCAGTGAAAATGCCCATATTATGGGTCCTGCTATACGTTAGATATGAGTTAGGCAGAATAATTTCCTAAAATTTTAGAACTTGGATTAGTAAATCTAGATTTAAAATATTCTTCATAAAGAAGGTTAATTCACTACCACATGTAGTCTACCTATTATTGAAAAATATTTTATTAAAATGCATAAAATTGTATGAATAATTTTGTCAAATTATTGTTAAAATATTGAGAGTCATAACTTGGGAAAATCTAAGAATGAGAAATGTTTGTAATAAATAAAAATGGGAAGAGAAATATGCTAACTATTTTGACTATAAACTATTCCACCGGCAATACTTATTTGTGCTACACATTTCAACATTTATGTTATAGAAAAAAAACAACTGTATACAATGTTTTTGTCTTGTGTTCCAATTGAAATATCTTAAGATGTGTGCTTTCTTTTATTTTGTTCCTTTAAATATTTTTTCGAAGATTGGTTGGGTTTAGTAAAGATGAACTACACTGGGCCTGAGTGTCCTCTCCAAAGCGTAAGTACCTCCTAGGTCAATTTTCTTTAAACACCCTCTCCTTTTTAAGACCTGATGACTTTAATATATCAATCATTAACTGTATTGCTATTGACTTGTCTCAAAGCTCTAATGGGAAGTTAAAAGCATTTAACAGTTGTGGGTGCTTAGCCAGCACTAGCACTCAGCTGATCTGCACCTCATTGTTCACTGCCAGCATCTTTTCAGACTGAACAGTGTCCTTACCACATGGGTTGTTAAATATTTTGATGTTGCCTCCAAGTTTTACCTGTAAGAATGTATTTCAAAATAGTGTATTAAAGAGCACTATAGAAGGGGAAGTTAACAAATAGATCTTACATACTTTCTATGTGCCAGATACAACCTTACTACCCAAGCTTATTTTAGAAAGCCTGTAAGGTGGCATATGAGGATGGCTTGTAACAAATCACTATTAGGAGAGGAAAATAAAACTTATGCAGTCGTAAGAATGGGACCCTAAAGAAAGATTAAATATACATATCATAAAGATCTAGATTTTAATTATTTTTATTAAAATTTCATAACCATACAAGGTAAATATTACTATCTAGTTTTCATAGTAAAGAAACTGTTCAGAGAAGTTCATTATCTTCTTAAAGCCACAGAGATAGTAACAGTCTCGTCTTAAAGTATAAGATATATCGATCAGCCAGGCACAATGGCTCACACCTGTAATCCCAGCCCTTTGGGAGGCCAAGACAGACGCATCACCTGAGGTCAGGAGTTTGAAACCAGCCTGGTCAACATGGTGAAACTCTGTGTCTACTAAAAATACAAAAATTAGCCAAGTGTGGTGGCGGGCACCTGTAATCCCAGCTACTCGGGAGGCTGAGGTGGGAGAATCACTTCAATCCGGGAGGTGGAGTTTACAGTGAGCTGAGCACCACTGCACTCCAGCCTGGGTGACAGAGCAAGACTCTGTCTCAAGAAAAAAAAAATAGATAGATAGATAGATAGATAGATAGATAGATAGATAGATAGATACATACATACATACATGATACTCAGTGTCTTAAGTCCATTGGAATAAATTTTAGAATATCTGACTTATAACTCAACTAGACTACTAAAGAATATAATGTTTATTGGGAGATTTGTTTTAAATTTAACTGTAATATGCAAATTAGAGAAATATCAAGAGGGCTTAAAGATTTCATGTTATTTTTAAACATGACCTTGTATTATATTATAATGTATTAATGATTAGACAATATGACAAATTCTTTACAGAAACACTGGGAATTCATTAGCTACATACTTGTAACTGTTCTACATTAAGCTGCAGATCTCTATTAAGGAAAACTCAGATTTCCCTATAAATAATTATACTGTACTATTTTAGAGAATATGATAAAGTATAACATTAAAATGTATTCTAAACTAAATATTTATTAGAATTACTCTAGTATTTCATTCATAATAATATTGGTTCCTACCATATTAGCATCTTAACGCTTCAAAAATTGCATTTATTTAAAGTACTGGCATAAGAGGAGTAGCTCTTTTTTAAGCCAAATAAGGAAACATCATCAGGTGAGAATATATCTTATAGAGAAGAAAATGAGAAGTGCAAATCTCAATAGTCTTTAAATATCTAAATAATTTCCATGAAATAAGCTTGGAACATGTCAGTAAATCTGAATTTACTCTCATAGAGGCTAATCATTGCTTAGTATATGACATTCAGTTATTTTGCATTTCATATGCATTCAATCTGAACACTAATGTTACAGAAATCAAAAGTAATTAGCTTTTTAAAAAGAATTGGTCATAACTTTCAAGAGTTTTATAATTCATGATAACATTAAATCTACATTAACTGCATTTTTCAAAAACTAAATGCATTCTCACAGGTAATCTGTTGGTTTTGAATTGGAATCATTTATTAAGAAATACAGATAAAGTAACTTCTTTTTAGGAATTATTTTCATCAGCATTCCACTACCTTATTAAGGACATGAACAAAATGAGGGAGGTTAATTTTAATGTGTATGTTTATGCCCATGTCTGCTTTCTAAGATGCATGTGTTCTCATGTTTGGAAGGCATAATAGTTTTTGTCCACATTCACAACGCCCCTTATGTTCATGGAATACTCACGTTGTTTGACCGTAGAGACACGCGACCTCCGCAGCGTGCACAGAACTTAGTGCGACAATAGGAGCAGAGATGACCGCACCCATCAGCAAACTTTGTTTTATGACAGATTCCACAAGTTGGAGCATCGTCTTTGTGCTCGCCCTGGTAACGCCGTGCTTCTTCCCCTATTTTTCTCACTTGTTCTTTATAGCTTTCAAACTGTTGATGCAATCTCCTAGGCAAAAGAGAAAATGGTAGCAAACTAAGTAAATGGTGGAAGACAAAACCAGAACAAACAAAACAAGGAATTTTTCTAACAAAAAGGAAGCATAGCTATTTGAACTAAAGCAAAACATACAAGCTATTTTCCCCAGTAACCTTACCTTCAAAGGCAGGATATATATTAGCATGATTCCATAATCCCAGTTTTGCTCATTAGCACTGAACTATGTGTATGTAGAATCTATATAAGCACTGTTTATCGCCAGCAGTGAAATTTGTGTAGCTATTCCCTGCCTCTGTTTCTTTTAGATTTTTCAAAATATTTCAACTGAGAGCTTAACACTTTACAACTACAGGCATGTGTGCATATAACTGAAACAAAAATCACACAAAATATTTAGCCTAAATACATACGATGTGCTCCAATATTTTCTATCCTATTCTAACTTTAATACTGAATATAATTCAAAAATAAGTTTGTCACAGTAAATTGATTCCATGACCCAGTATTTGAGCATGATGCATACTTTGAAAAATATTGTTTTAGACTATGTTGCTGGGCAATCTGTCTTCTACAAAATAGATTCCTTTGCCCCCATTCCTGGAAGCTACTTACCTATTTGGCATCAAGTATCTAATTTAATACATTACACAGAATGTTAGCTTTTGCATTATATTTGAGTTCCTAGTTCTTCCAGTTCACACTAAAAGTTCTAAATCTTACCTTGTAGACATGCAGATTTTTACATAGTCCAATTTTTCATTATTTTAACCAGGTAATATGTATGAAGCTTGCTAGCAACCACTCCTGATTAACTACCGTCTGTGGGGACAGCTAAAGTTGTCTAGGGAAACTTCCCATTAGAATGTTCACATTTAATGTGATTAAAGTCTCCTCCCATCACCATCAGTTCAAATTCCAATCTTAAATCTCTATAAATAGAACTGTTTGCTGTTCTGAATAGAACACAAGAACATCCAGTGAATCCCCCAGTGGAAGGATGTCTTGGTTTTGAAAATGAGAACTGAGAGTTGTCCTGAGCCTAGCCAATAGTTATTGGCTATTTTGCCAAAAGAGGGACTCCTGCTCAAATTCATCTGGGTATCTGAGCTAGTTTTCCGGATTTGAGTATTCCCTAGAACACAGAGTACACGGATGCTTTTGTTAATTCAGGCAGTTAGTCTCATGTTCTCAATCTAAGATAACTGTGAGGAACTGATACTCCCTGGAAATAGAATCAAATAAGTTAGGTCCAGGTACTGCAGTGTTTGAGGTATTGAGACTTCATTATATTTTCTTTTTAACCTTAATAGTTCTTAAGCAGAACTTCTGTGATTACCTTAAAAATTCTCAAATCCCTTTGCAGCTTTGCCAGCTGACACCTTTTCTATTTAATTCCAATAATTAAAGCAAACATACAAGCACCAGCACATAACAGTGTAGTTTAGGATCTGAAATATTTCCCAATTAAAAGGCCAGCTAATTTCACTTTACAAAGGAATATATGTGTTATTTCATTTAATGAATGCAAGAATACCTGGTCAATTTATTGAAGAGTTATTTGATACGTTGATGTTTTTATATTTTAAGTATAAAAACTAGGGTCAAGTTAGTAGAAAACAAGTGTGGGCATTTGTTATTTCAAAAGTTATCATGTAAAATTGCACTGACAATCTTACTTCTTCCACTAAAGAAAATATTTTAAGGAAGGGCTGGACGCAGTGGCTCATGCCTGTAATCCCAGCACTTTGGGAGGCCGAGGCGGGCGGACCACGAGGTCAGGAGATTGAGACCATCCTGACTAACACGGTGAAACCCCGACTCTACTGAAAATACAAAATTTAGCCGGACGTGGTGGCGGGCGCGTGTAGTCCCAGCTACTTGGGTGGCTGAGGCAGGAGAGTGGCGTGAACCCGGGAGGCTGAGCTTGCACTGAGCCGAGATCGTGCCACTGCACTCCAGCCTGGGTGACAGAGCAAGACTCCATCAAAAAAAAAAGAAAAAAAAATTAAAATAATAATAATAATAATAATTAAGGAATGGGAGCAAGGAAATATTTCTAACCAAGGAAACTCCAAGCATAGAGGGATTACATAAATAAATACTTATTGTGAGAACTACCAAATCAAATCCATTTAAGTAAATATAAATGAGAAGGCGAAAACTAGGCTAAGGAAAGTTTCCCTATAAACTTATTCTAAAATATAGAACATGATGGAGTACGGGTGTTGGCAAACTTTTCGGAAAAAAAGGCAGATTGTAAATATTTTAGACTTTGAGGGTCATGTAGTTTCTTTTGCAACTGCTCATTTCTGCTGTAGCAGGAAAGTAGCCACAGATAGTATGTAAATGAATGAATGTAAATATGCTCCAGTGAAACTTTATTTACAAAAATAGATAGTAGTCCAGATTTTGCCCATAGAGCAGTTTGTCAATTCCAGATTAGTATGTGCTTTATGCTAAGATATAATGGCTTGAAAACCAAAGCCTCTGCGTGTTTTTAAATTCAAACATAAAGGAATTTTATATGACCCAATCAAAAGGGAACTTGTTTCAGGAAATCTTTGTACAATATATACATGCAGGGCACTGACCACTGAGAGAAAACCTTACTCTATTACAATCTCATAGCATTTCATCTGGGTCACTTATAGACCATTTAATATTTTTACTATGTTTTATTGCTATTTCTGTACTTAACACCTCTCTTCTATCAAACAGTAAACAATATTAGAAGTCCACAGTTTAGCAAACAGTTCAGACATATACTTCTCATATTTGCTGAATGGAAAATTTATACATATACGTATTACTTTTCTTAGTCTGTTTTGAGAAAAAAAATCCATACAATTTACAAACAAGTTCATATTGAGGACAAAATATCCTAATACACCCTACTTCACAAAACATTGAAAATTCTGGGTGTAATATTTAAAAATATAACTTTTAATGTACATTTGAGCTGGAGAGAAAGTATGCAAAATTCTCAAAGGACAAAAATGAAAGAGAAGCAGTAATTCAGAAAAGTAACATATCTCTGAAGCAGATGCTAGAAACATGTACTGAGGTTCTGCGACCAAGAACTTCAGTTTTAACTCTTGTACAAGTGATTGAAAACAAAATTTTAGTTAGGTATTCACCAAAAATAATTGAAATAGAGTGCATGATATCCAAACCAGTAGCGGACAAAATATGGAATGAGAAAAAAGTCAACCCAAAGAAGATAAGAATTAAAATAAATAAATACATAAACATAAACAAAGCAGAACAATTAATTATGACAGTATGAAATGGTAAAAAAAAAAATCTAACACATGAGGAATCACAAGTATTATACATTAAAAGAAGCATCATCAAAAGACAAAGATCATCACATTAGATTTTTAAAATCCAACTAAATGAAGTTCTGAAGTGATATACTCACAACATAAAGGCACAGAATGTTTGAAATAAAAGGATAGAAAAAAGAGATCCCAGGGAATTATTAAGAAAAACAAACAGAAAAGCAAACAAACAAAAACTGGTATAGAACTTAAATTTAAAAGCATTACTACAGAGTGTAAACTTCTATTAAAAAGTATTCATTTTATTTTTTACACGACAATTATAAACTTAATTGCATATAACATATGTGTATCTATACAGTAGGTTAAACTCACTTGTTAATCTTGTTGAGTTCTCTGTGTGTGTGTGTATATATGTATATACGTATACATACACATGCTTTTATACACACACACACACACACACATATGCTTAACACATATCTAAACTTTTCCCAAACTCTAGGCTTCAAAAGTACTAAAATCATTTTATTTCTTAAGCTGGTGGAGGAGGGGTTACATGACGTAGGTTTTACTTTTTGTTTACACCTTACATATATGTTTTATAATACTGTTTTGTATGTATGAACAATTTAATATTAGAAAGAAAAAGATTCATTTCTAGCTCATCAAATAGCATTGAACAACAAATCAGGGCTACATAGAATTGAAGGTCTCCTGGCTGTGACGTGGGTAGGCAGCAACTTTTCCTTTTCTAGTTGGTCATGGCAAATGAGCTGGTTGGATGAGACTTCTCCACTGAGGTATGACAGTGAGATCTCTAGCTTCTCACTTTCTCCATGGGGGATCTTGGAGTAGGTCCTAAGGAAGACAGCCACCAGGGGACAGTGTTCTTCTCCCAGAGGGACATACCTAAGTGACCTGGGGCAGCTTTTCACCCAGTGCTTCCTCCCAAAGTTCACGAGGCCATTCACACAGTCATCACTCCAAACTCTACAAGGAATCACATCCTTCTGAATGCTGGCCCTTGGTGAACTTTACCCATCTATGCCTTCCTCTCATGTGCTTTAGAAATTTAGAAATTCCTTTTTGTTTTCAGCAGCAGTCCTTGTTTAAACTACTAGTATAGACATCCCAGTAGGGAGTATAATGAGAGAAGAAAGAAATTGCTTTTTCTCTTAATCTTCAAATATTTTTTCTTTCTGGGTTTTTTCCTTTACTTACAGATAAGATTCCCTTATTCTGCTCTGGAAGAAAAAGCCCAACTTAGGTCCCTGTCAATTTCTCCAACTTATTTCCTGGGATGCTCCTTATTTTAACTGCAGACATTATAGAAGGAAGGAAGGAAGGAAGGAAGGAAGGAAGGAAGGAAGGAAGGAAGGAAGGAAGGAAGGAAGGAAGGCAGGCAGGGAGGGAGGGAGGGAGGGAGGGAGGGAGGGAGGGAGGCAGGGAGGGAGGGAAGGAGGGAGGCAGGGAGGCAGGGAGGGATGGAGGGAGGGAATTCCTCACTCCCACATCCTTAAAATCTACCTACTCCATAACCTGCACTACCCTATTAAATTGTTCTCTTAAAATACAACCTTAATGCCCTTTTCTCAATTCATATTCCCCTTACATTACTCTGATATCTCATGCTGTCAAGATGCTGTCCTCATAATAAAATATGCCTTTGGAAGCAAGATACTGGTAGTGAAACCATAAACAGCATATTTATTTTTTGTATCTGATGTTTTAATGCTTTAATCTATATCAAATTTGTGACAGTGTTCTATTATGAATAATAAATGGAAATACATATTTTATTATATGGTCTTACAGTAAATGTGGGACTGCAAATGTAAAAGCTTTTTGTGAAATTTATTTGTACACTTCAATTTTAGAGTTAACAATATATTCTTATTGACTAGTGAGGTTGACAAAATATATAATCGCAAATCACAGATTTAAATTATCCATATGGAAAATGGAGAGTATTATAAAATACACAATGCTATCAAAAGAAAAACAGTGATACTGAAACTTTCTCCTAGGATATGATTTTTTTCATTGTTTTACTATATAATAATTGTTGCATTATTTTAATAATTGTACATTCAATTCAAGAAACTCTAAAATTTAATTTGTAAACAAGTTGTTTGGGTGACTAAAAGTATATATTTTGAAAGAAACAAAGATGAATGCCTAAAAACCTAAATATCATTCTGTAAATGTCTCAAAAGCTAAATATCATGTGATCAATGCAAAATAAATAATTTAAACAAGCAATTATTGATGACATTTGCACAAATTAATAAGTATTTGTTGAACAAGTAAATGGTAATAGTGGAATGTAGAGAAATCTTTCTAATTAGCGCAGCAATTCACATTTTTCTGTTTTGAATTTTTTCTTCTCCCATTCCCAAATAAATGAGAATCTAGCAGAAACTTCTACCTTTCTTCCTGGCTTTCTTTTATGAGGTCTAGGCAAATACAACTGGATTTTTCCAGAGGAGGAAAGGATGGAAGCTATCGTTTTAAAGTTTTAAAACTCCAAGTGGCAGGTTCTAAGAGCAGGTGAGGGCTTTCTCTGAGATAAAAGCAGGGCAGAGGCCAGGATAGTTTGCATGCAGTACTCCCAAATGGAGGATTGCTTTAGGATGTGTATACATTGGTGGAGGGGCATGGGTGCTGAAAACAATAAGCATGGCCTCTGTTTCCCTTGTCGCCCTTGGCACAGAAAACAGATCAGTACCATCCATCATGTGTTCCTTTCGTCAGCCTTAGCACATGGGCACCACCAAGGCCTTATGGGGTTAGTGGCATGGATATTAAAGGCAGGAGAGTTGTTCTGAGAATGATGGACTGATTAAGAGCCTCCAAAAAACATGGGGTTGTCCAAGAGGGAGCCCTAATAATGTCTGAAATTCAATGTTTTTCTAGTCTAGTAGGTTGGAGGCTTGTTTATACACATTTTGACATCACACTATACTGTTGAACATAAATTCACAGTTCTTGACTTCAGTGAATAATCTATTTAGAAAGTAAGTTATACATAAATATAAATTAGCAGTTTATGACAGCATGTACCAGGGTCAAAGAAGGACAGTAAGTCATATAGTTGTACAGTTAAAAAACTCTTTCTTGTCCCGACAACACAACTGTCCTCCTTTTAGTGAAACTGCCTTTTTGATTTCACTCCATAATAGAGGAGCTGTAAAATTTCACAAAATTTCAAGGGTCACTATTGTTTTTTTTAATGATGTTTGCAAATAATGGCTTCTTGTGTCAGAGTTGAGTAGAAAATAATAAACAGCACAGTCTTTTTGACCAAAATGTTAAATAATGGGGTTTTCTGCTACAAAACAGTTGGAAGAGGGATGGTTGTGGTGTCTTGGATTGGTCTCTTGGAATGCCCTTCAAAACAAGATCACAAGCTAACTCCTCAAAGTTACAACATCAGGCCAAGCACAGTGGCACATGCCTGTAATTCCAGCACTTTGAGAGGCCAAGGTGGGAGAATCACTTGAGCCTAGGAATTTGAGAAATGCTTGGACAACAAAGCTAGACCCAATCTCTATAAAAAAAAATTTAAAAATATATTAGCCAGGCATGGTGGTGCATGTCTGCAGACCCAGCTACTCAGGAGGCTGACGTGGGAGGATTGTTTGAGCCTCAGAGGTCAAGGCTACAGTGAGCCATGATCATGCCACTGCACTCCAGCCTGGGTGACAGGGTGAGATCCTGTCGAATACAAAAAACAAAACAAAACAAAAATAACAAAGCTGCTCAATCAGAAAGCCGCAGAAATCAGAAAGCCACTGTCCAAATGGCTGGTGCTACTGTCCTACCACCTCTGCTAAGGTATTCTGATCTAGAAGCCACCACCAGAGCCACATCAGGAGATCCCAGGAAAATCATGCCCAGTATGTTGTTTCGGCTCTGCATCTAATTCAGTTTCCATTCAAATCTCATGCAAGCACATTCGACTGATGGAACCTAAATTACATCAGGGATTCTAGCTGCAGGAGAGTCTATGTAATTCAGTTTTCAGATTTCTACTTTTTTCATAAGACTTCCTAAAATGATTTTGAAATATATATTGTGAGGGTCAGTCTTCCACTTCAGCTGCAAACTTCTGATCTATGTCAAATTGCTTAATTCCTTCCACTGTACCATGGGTGAACAATACCTAAGATCTCCCTTTCCCATTCATTTTCCATTTTATCTCTCTCCCCTCCCTCTCCTTCTCTCCTTTCCTTCTGCTCCCCTCACCTCTCCTTCCCTCTCTTCGTTTCTCTCCTCTTCCTCCCTCTCTTTTTCTTCATCATACACTAAGCACACATTACTATGGAAAGCATTTCGCCACCACCAGGAAATTTTAAAAAATAGATTCAGTTCCCCAAGCAAATTACTTATATGAGGGGTCTTCAAAAAGTTCACAGAAAATGAGTATTACTAAAAAGCTATGCATAGATTCCAAAAGTTTCTTGCACCAAAATGAACTTATACTAACTTGTTATAACATGTCTGAAAAGTATCTATTAACAGTTCGAGGCACTAAGAAGGATAAAACATAAGTTTGAAAAGAGCTCCTATGAGAGCAACACGAATTCCTCTAAAATTGAAGCAAGAACAAACATGAAATTTCAAGTGACCGGGCACGGTGGCTCACGTCTGTAATCCCAGCACTTTGGGAGGCTGAGGCAGGTGGATTACCTGAGGTCAGGAGTTCGAGACCAGCCTGGAGCCTGGCCAACATGGTTAAACCCCATCCCTACTAAAAATTACAAAAAATCAGCCAGGTATGGTGGCAGGTGCCTGTAGTCCCAGCTACTCGGAAGGCTGAGGCAGGAGAATCACTTGAACCTGGAAGGCAAAGGTTGCAGTGAGCCAAGATAGTGCCATTGTACTCCAGCATGGGGGACAAGAGTGAGGCTCCATCTCAAAAAAATAAAATAAAACAAAACAAAATAAAATAAAATAAATAAAAATTAATTCAAGTGAAGTTTGGGCAGAAGAATGGTGAAATCACTGATGTTTTATGAAAAATTTATGGGACAATGTTCCAAATAAATCATCAGTTTACAAATGGATAACTCATTTTTAGAAGAAATGAGATGATGCTGAAGATGAAGCCTGCAGTAGCAGACCACATACATCAATTTGTGAGGAAAAAAATCATTTTGTTCATACCCTAATTGAAGGGTACAGACAATTAACAGCAGAAATAGTAGCCAGCACCATAGACATCTCAATTGGTTCAGCTTACACATTTTTGACTGGAAAATTAAAGTTGACCAAACTTTCCATTTGATGGGTGCCAAAACCATTGCACCCAGATCAGCTGCAGAGAAGAGCAGAGCTTTCAATGGAAATTTTAAAATCGGATAAATATGCTAAAGCATTTATTTGAAGAATTCTAACAGTAGATGAAACATGGCTTTACCAGTATGATCCTGAAAACAAAACACAATCAAAAGAATGGCCTTCAAGAGGTGGAAGTGGTCCAGTCAAAGTAAAAGCAGACCAGTCAAAAGCAAATGTCATGGCAACAGTTTCTTGGGATGCTCAAGCCATTTTGCTTGCTCACTTTCTGGGGGACCAAGGAATGATGACATCTGCTTATTATGACAGTGTTTTGATAAAGTTAGCCAATCTTTAGTAGAAAAAGTCCCAGGGAAGTGCCATCTGAGAGTCCTTCTCCACCATGACAATGTTCTTGCTCATTCTTCTCATCAAACAAGGGCAATTCTGCCAGAGTTTTGATAGGCAATCATTAGGCATCTACCTTACAGTCCTAAATTGAATTCTTCTAATTTCCTTTTGTTTCCTAATCTTAAAATGTCTGTGAAGGGCACTCATTTTTCTTCAGTTAATGTTGTAAAAAAGACTGTATTGGCATGGTAAAATCCCCAGGACTCTCAGTTCTTTAGGGATAAACTAAATGGCTGGTATCAAGGGTTATAAAAGTGTCTTGAACTTCATAGATCTTATGTTGAGAAATAAAGTTTGCAATTTTTAAATTTTTAATCCCTTTTTTTCCTACAAACTTTGTGGATATATGTACGCGTGTCTGTCTAGTTAATTTTATCTGGTTAAAAAGCTGCAGGGACAGTAAATCAACGTAAAACTTGGACTGAGATACAAGGTACATATACAATCTAACAAACAAAAAACCTCCTTCTTTCCGTAGTGATTTAATGAACAGCACAAATCTATCCCCTGTGAATGAAGGCCCTCATTATTCTTAGCTCGGATTATTTCATTAGCTTTCTAGCTAGGCTTCCTGCCGATGGATTCCGTCATTCTAGTGCATCTTTCATACTGCCTGAATGATCTTCCTAATAAATGGAACCAATCATGTCAATCTACTGATTAAATATCATCTCTGAGGTAGTTCAATTTCTCATCCTGTGGTACAAGGTCCCCACTTTCTTATCTATTAGAATCTCTCACATACGTTTTCTCATACATCTTACACTACAATAAAATTAAACTTTCTAGCTATTTGTCAAACACAGTAGAATCTTCCAAACATCAATTCAACAAACATACATTGAGGTCTGTTGCACAACCCACACTCCTTAAGGCTCCGGGAGTACAAAGAAAGTAGCATAAGAAGGTCTTGAGTTTCAATTATTTTATTACCTGATATTCTTATTATAAATACAAGTTGTTTACAGATGTCAGGCATATGCATAGTATCCTGCAAAAGGAAGTGACTGCAATTGCAAACGTATGTAACTCAGATGAAATTGCTTTTACAGCAGTGTATTTTTCCTTCAGCTTTGAACTTCCTTTCATAGCTTGAACCCTTACCAAGTATCATCAAAACTTATCAATACTTTACTAATATGAATTTACTTAGGTGAATTTTTCACTTAACACCAGCTGTAAGGATATAACACGCTATTCTAGATATGAGCATACAGGCTCTCTTTTGGAAGAACTATGTATTATTCTACCATTTGCCTTTGTTGTCTGCTTCAACTCTTTTTGTGAATCACTGCTGAAATTTAAGAAATCTAGTTGTACAAGCTTAAAACCATGGTTTTCTTCTTTGCCAGGACTTGGGGTTCATCACTATGACATCGTTTAAACACTTTTCTTAGAGTGAGACAAGATAAAGGAAGGATTCCAAAACCCAGTGTAAAATGAAAATATTTGGGAAAATACAGACACAGGAGAAGAAACTCTGAAGATTAGAGGGTACAATTTCCTCATTTTATAAATGGGAACATTTAGGGACATGCTTTATGTGCCTTACATAAGGCTAGTAAAATGGTTGGTGATAATTAGGTCCTCTATTTCAAACTTTCCACTACACCATTCTATTGTCAGAATGCTAATTTTAATTATGGCTAAAGGAATGGAAAGTTATTGCTTTGTAAGAGGGGTTTCCTTGGTATCCTCAAACTTAATATGCATCAGAATTATCTAAAGGGTTTGTTAAAATGCAAATTTTTGGACGAACCTACAGAGCTTCTGATTCAGTAGGTTTGGGATAAATTCCAGGAAGAAGCTTTTTTAGTAGTTCTGGTGCAAATTATCCAGAGACCACCATGTGGCGGAGACTGCAAACATTAAGAATAAACTTGAAGATGAAGGCAATTTTTTCACAGATCTGCCATTTCACTTCATAAAAATAATCATCCCAATGAAATTTTAAGCATAAATGCAAAATCTGGGGCACTACCCCTCTGGAAATATGCTGAATAATTTAATATTATGGTATATACACATATTTAACCTGATAATCATCATTGTTTAAAACTTACAATTTTATGACTCAAAGAAATGTGCACATTTGTGAGTTTTAAAAAGCATCATAGTGTTTTGTACACAGGCTTAAACATAGGTTGCTTCAGAGGCAATATTCTAAATATCTCAGTAATTCAGAAATTTACCCCAGATGTTATTGAGTAATTTTTGAAAATTACTACAGTTCAACAAATTATCAGTTTGTATCTTAAAAACACGTTTGGTCTTTAGTTTAAAATGAGTATACTTTTTTCTTATTGCAAATATCCAGCAGATGGCACTAAAGCTTTTTATTTTTGCATTCAATTCTGTCATAGTTATTTAAATTACTTTTTAAAACATCTTACGTGTTAAAAAAAAAATTAGTACAATCAGCAGGAGATTTGAGTTACTAGGAAAATGTGTTTTCAGAGGTGGCTGAAAAAGAACAAAAGAAAAATTTATAAAATGTTGCAACTTCTGCTCTTTTGTGGAGGACTATCATTCTACATAACCTTTTAAAATATTATATATTAAGGGTTTTTGTATATTTTTCTATTGTTGGTAGTTTTTATGGTCCTCCATTTAGCATTGTTAAAAATGAAGTTCATCCAATCAGCATCCCACAGTGTTCTGAAAGCACTGAGAGATGACACTTACGAAAAATAAGAGCATAACTGATGATTAGCTATTTGTGTTGTATAGTCTATTACTTCAGTCAAGCATTTATTTTTAATTCCATTTTCAATTTACCATAGGAGGCCACTCCTGAGTAAGCATTAAATGAAGACATCTGAGGACATGGAAGCCCACTAGCATAGATTTAAGTTTTCTGCTGCACTCCATCTCCCAATAAATACTTTCACTGTGTTCCTGAATGCTGTGAGGTGCTGCATGTGTAGAAGGTTCATATGTTAGGTCCTAGAAATACTGTTTCTAGATATTATGGAACAATATTACTGCTTTCTAATATTAGAGATATATCAGAGGTCTGAAACTGAAAACCTGGTTCAAGAAAGGGTCATTTTAATATTTTGGCAAACAAGTTATCTCATTCACAGTACAACTGAGGAGAAGAAAATCAAGTAAAATTATGAGAAATCATAAAGTAGGATATGAATTAGGAATATAATTTTTAAAAGGAATGAAGGTAAGTTTTAAGGAAATAATCTTAATAGGTAATATTGGGATCATCTACATAACAGATATGTAATCAACTGATATTAAATAGGTCTAATCATACTCCATGCAAACGTTTCCAGAATGTGTCACGTGATCATGCCAACCTTCCTAATGCATAAAGAGCAAACACCATGTGTTGGCAATTTAGAAGACAGTGATGTCTACACATATGAGCAAGCCAAAGTGTTAGGTAACCAATTCATGCTTGCATCTTCTGCAATGCACAACCCACTGTAAACACTGCCTTTGCTGTATTGTCAACTATCTTCACCAGAATTGCTTTGTTATGTTACTATAAGGAGGGAAAAAACCAACCCAATGACATTATACAACGGGACACTTTTTGGAAGGAATTAAATATAATAGTTCAGACATAAGTGTGAGCCTGGCGTGGTCAGGATCAAATCTAGTTCTATTTCCTAGCTTCATGACCATGAAGAAGTTATTTAAACTCTGTTCCTCAGTCTCCTCATTTATGAACTGGTGATAATAATAGCAACTTTGTAAGATTGTTGAGAGGTTAATTGAGATAATCAATGTAAAGTGCTTAGCACCGTGTCTAGCCTATGGTAAAAGCTCAATAAATATTAGCTATTATTATTATACGTAGACATAGATAATACATGAGGGAAACAGAGTACTTTGCTTTTAAGTTTCTGAGTACACTTAGCTGATAACTTTGGGAGGCAGTGATGACTGGCAGGATTTCCTGGCAGATGGGGATTAGTATGAGTGGCTTGGATGATCTATCAATAGACCACTAGTGAGGGGAAAAAAGGTCATCTTGTAAGATGGAAGTCAGAGTGAAAAATGAACCCACAAGTAAAATCTGTTTTGTGGAAACTCCAGAAAATACAACCACTAGTAGAACACGTGTAATTTTGTCTGAAATTTTTTTTGGCATTTTTATGGTCATTGCTGATTCACAACAAACAAAAAAAAAAAAAAAAGAAAGGAGATTCTAAAAATCTGATATTTATAAAAAGAATATTATCATTAGTATTATCACTGCACTGATAAATGTAAATTGCCTGAATCACAAATATTTCCAATGCTCTGAAATACTTGGTGAATGAATGATATACAGAAAAATTTTAATGTGAAAGACTTGTTTTCCTTTTCATGTTTAATGTCTGATAAATTTACAAACATCGAATGTATCCTTCTTATTAGTGAGTTAACCACATTTTGTTGCCTTTTCTTCTTTTAGATGATAAACTATGTTCAGGCATGTGTTAGTTAAGGGAGAGGGGCTTTCAATGTTACTTTGACAAAGTATTACCTTACATTTTTAATATTTGATCAGAATAATTCCTTTAAAACCTCAATGGTCCTATAAAGCTCTTCAAGCTGCTTTGTTTCTCAGAAATCACAGAGCCACAAGGGAATAAATGAGAAGTGCAATGTCCCCTAATTTCCAGAACATCTAATGACTTCATCTCCCTGGACAAATTCTTCTGTTGGTAAAGTTTGTGCTCACCCATCTGGTTACCAGGGTCTCTATGTGGCGACCTGTGACATTTCTCTCTTGTCTGTTCAGAGGTTCTGGACATCCACTTATCCCTAGTGAGGGGATAACGAAGATATACTGCTCCTACTCTGAGTGTAGAAGGAAAGTGTATTACTTGCTTCTTGACCCCAAGAAGTGAATGCACAAGCATATTTCTTGGTTTTAGATTTAATCTCCGTGTGTGCCAATACTTGAGAAAAAAGCAGAGCCCAGTGGTTCTAGGGCCAAATTTCCTGGGTTCAAAACTTTCCTGGGCTCTCCCTCTTATTAGCTTCTGACCTGGCAAGTTATTTAACATGCAAAGACTCCACCTCTTCCTCTGTAAAATGAGTATAATAATGCCCACCTACTGTGGGGTTGTTGTGAGGATTAAAATGGCTAATATGTATGTGCAAAGTACTTAGGGAGGTGGAGACAATAGTGAGTACTCAGTAAAATATTAGCTATTTTATAATGTATAGAGAAAATAGTGAACAAAAATCAGATAAAACTTCTATTATGGTCCTGTGAAGTGTAACATTATTCAATGGATTGAAATACATAAATAGGATCTAGAATTATGACATAAAATATATAGATTGAGTCCAGATTCTTGAAAGAGTGCCATCAAATATTCTATTTCTAAAGCTTAAGTTGAATAGCTTGGTAATAAAAAGTTTATTCCAAAAAGACTTGCTCTTTTTCACTTTTAAAAGCAGAGGAATACAAGCTTCCTGAATTTTACTTGCACAGTGTACTGAATTAGCCAACCATCATTAGGTACAGTATTTTCTAATGCATTCTGGAGTGCATTTCAAGGTAAGTGACAAGATGTAATTTTCTTCCCATTACATTTGCTAATGATGACATCTGTTTTCATCATTTAATTAAAATACATTGTTAATATGCATATAAAACCTAACTATCATCTAAATAATATAACAGGTGTTGTAAATAACTTAAGTTCTTTTATATCTATGAAAGAGAGATCATAAAACAAATAATTCAAATATTACTGCTAATGTAGAATAGAAAATTCCAGAGAATATCAGAAGAATTTTTAATTTATACAAATACAGATGTATTCTATATCTGTTTCATGTAACCCAGAACCCCTACCATTGTTTAATCAACTCCAGACAACTTCTTCTACCCTCACCAACCACTGCTTGGTAATAATCAAGTCTATTTTTAAAACTTACCATTTTATGGTATGGTATATTTAGATACTAAAAAAAAAACGTATCATAATGCTTTCACTAATCACAGTGCACACAAAGCTAGGAGCAGTTATTTTACCTTTCCTAATATTGCACCATCTATGAAAAACTGTGAATAATATCAAGGTACTTTGAATTTGAACCACATTTAATTCAATAGACTGTCAGAACCCTGGACAGAAAATCTTGCAGTTTTTGTCACTGTCACGATACAATCAAATCACAATCTAATTCCAAGTCAACAGTTCTATTGATTTTGTAGCAATCGGTCAAAATGAAAACACTTTGCTATACTTCACTTATGAGCAACACCCTATTTTATATATTTTTGGTCATTTCTTTTGAGTATTTGAGTAATCCCCTCTGATGAATCATCTTAACCTTAAAATCTGGGTTTCATGCTTTCTTATCCAATTCACTAACCCCTGCATCAGGTCCCTTATAACAGGCAATTGGTAAATATTTAGAGTTCAATTGAACTGAAAGCTACTCAGTGCAGTAGCCCAGGAAAGAAACCCTGTGATTCTAAGGAGAAATCTACTTGTCCCTTGACTCTTTAAGTTGTACTGCCCTTTGCCCTTCTTATGGTTAAACTTAGCATACTGAAAATATTGTAGCTATTTAAAGTGAAATTCGTATTGTATTATCATCTGAGGACTTCGAATGCTAAGTAACATTTTGTTACTACTGATTTCCCTGCTTTTTAAAGTTTAAGTAAGGCAGTTAGAAAAGGCTTCACCAAAAGGTGAAATCTGAGCAAAGAACTGAAGGAGGTGAGGGAGCACATTATGGAGATCGGGGCTTGGTAGAGGATGCAGCAAGTGTGAAAGGCCTGAAGTGGGAGCCCACCTAGTGAGGCTGAGGCAAAGCGGGTGGGCCCCTGTGGTGGGGAAGGACTGAGCAAAGGCAGAGGAGGAAGAGGGTACACACGTTATGTGAGCTTTCTTCACCGTCATAGGGATTTGGCTTTTACTCTGGGTGAATGGGAAGTCACTGGAAGAGTCTGAGCGGAGGAATCAGATAACTGGACTGACATTTTCATATGCTCCCTCTGGCTCCTATGTTTGTAATAGAAGACAGCAAGGAGGAAAGCTGAGACTCCAGTCAGGAGGCCTGGCAATAATCCAGTTTACAAACAATAGAAGTCTGGACCATAGCTCTGATAGTGGAGGTGGGGAGTGCTCAGATACATCTTCCTTCTACCTTGCTTTAGTTCTCCCAGAGTCTGTGTAGGCAAGCATATTTTATGTTCATGACTGTTATGTATTTTGTTTTGTATTTTATTTTATTTTTGAGATGGAGTCGCACTATGTCGCCCAGGCTGGAGTGCAGTGGCATGATCTCGGCTCACTGCAACCTCTGCCTCCCGGGTTCCAGTGATTCTCCTGCCTCAGCCTCCCAAGTAGCTGGGATTACAGGCACCTGCCACCATGCCTGGCTAATTTCTGTATTTTTTTTTTTTTTTTAGTAAAGGCAGGATTTTACCATGTTGGCCAGGCTGGTCTTGAACTCCTGGCCCCAAGTGATCCTCCTGCCTCAGCCTCCCAAAGTGTTGGCATTACAGGAGTGAGTCACCGTGCCCAGCCCCTGTTTTGTTTTTAAAAACACGATTATCAGGTTGCATTTTTCTATTTTATTTTATTGATTGATTGAATTTTGAGACAGAGTCTCTGTCTGTTATGCAGGCTGGAGTGCAGTGACACAATCACAGCTCACTGTAGCCTCAATCGCCTGGCTCAGGCAATCCTCCCATGTCAGCCTCCCAAGTAGCTGGGACTACAGGCATGCCCCACCATGCCTGGCTAATTTTTACATTTTTTGTAGGGACAGGGTCTCACTATGTTACCCAGGCTGGTCTCCAACTCCTGGGTTCAACTGATCCTCCTGCCTCGGCCTCCCAAAATGCTGGGATTACAGGCATAACCCACCTCACCCAGCTGCATTTTTCTATTTCATACTGTGCATGTTTTCTCAGCATCAAAGACAATTATTGCCAAATCACACCAAGTGAAGGGTGTTCAACTTTCCGAGCCTGAGTGACATCAAAGAAAACTGTGTCTCATAATTGGAAGAGGATGCAGAAGTACGATAATATATTATCTCATAGTTAGAAAATCCATGTTTACTTGACACTCTATTGGCATCATGAATGAAGTACCCACCTGACACCTACCCAGCATCTAAAACCTGGCAATCACTGTAATGTGAAGGTAGACCCTGCTTGATACATCAAACAGCTTTAAAGTTCCCAGAAATTTTAGTTATTTTATATGTGCTATTAACATTGTGTAGGGAATCTGAATACACAGTAATCTCACGTCTGGAAATCTTATGTAAGTCATGTTCCTTCAACCCTTTTTTTGTTTCTTCTTGCTTCAGTGCCAAGCCCCAGTGGTCATACCATTTTAGTCCATGTACAAATCAAGGTAGAGGTTATATTAAATGGTTATTAGAATGCAGGTTCTATGAATGAATAAAAATAGCTCCAACTCTTAAGGGCTTTTTAAATCATCTTTTTCTGTTTGTTTTGTAGTAGATTTCACCTTTTCTTAGGAAGTTACACAAATGTGAACTGTGATGTGATAAAGTTAACTTCCTCAAATATGTTAAATGTTTAGTATGTACAGTGCTTGGGTATGCATGTGTATATGTGTGTATGTGTTTACAGATATATACACACATATAAATATATTTAAAAAAACTTTGTTAGATGATCCAGGATACAGCAGACCCTCAAGGTCTTCAATTTAATATGAGTTTTCATTGTGCATTGCTATAAATTTAGATATGGAAAATAGGCATGTATAATTGGTTCAGATGCTGAGAAAATGCTCCTTTAAATAAAGGAGCATTGTTTTTGTTTGTTTGTGTTTGCTTTTGCTTCTCGTAAGTCTAGGAGAAAGCTTCTACCTAATGGAGCAAACAGGTAGTGAACTAAAGATAGTTGTGGTATAGTAACCTGTCTCAACTCCAGATATAGGCACTAGTCTCTGCATAGTAAGCTCTGGGCATGGCTGCTGCAGCCACCACCAGTTTAGTAAGGATAGGTATCCTTGCCAATATAACAAGAAACAATTTCACAGAAAAAGGGAACTTGCAAGGAAGATAATACATGAAGTACTAGGGAATAGAACTGGAAGGAAAGAGACAGAAATAAGGAGAGCTCAGATTAACTACAGGCAAAGAGTGAGGTAACATTTCATATTAATTACTTGCATCTAAAACCTGGTGTGTACAGTATGTCTCTTGCCTAAAAATAATTTAAACGGCCTGGCTAAGAGCACCGCTAATTTGTCACTGTGTGCATCCTGCTGCTCACCTTTCCATGGTATCAGTGTGAAAAGGCATTTTAAATCCTACTATAACCACATAATCCAGACATCACCAAATGATCAGATTGCAAGCTTCATTTAGAAATGCTCTCAAGTCTAAGGATACATGGATTATTATAGTTTTTAACAGATTGCTTTCAAAACCCAAAGATTTCTGGGTTTTGTTTTAGCTTTAAATACCATCATAGTAAACAAAAGCGTAGAGGCATGAGGCAAGGGGGGATTGTGTTATAAATTTTAGAAAATTTCACTATCATCTAAGGTGAAGCTATCCCCTTTCTTTGATTCCTGAGTTAATGAAAGCCCAGAAAATTGTTTCATTGAATGTCCATGGTCAGCATCCTCTGAGTAAGGGCATTATTACCAGATATAAGCCAGTGTTGAAACGAAGGCTCTGCCAGTGATTTGCTGAGTGATCATGAATAAGTGAATTAGTCCATATAAACTTTATTTCCCTCATCTGTAAATTGAGGGTAGTAACTGTACCTCTTAGGACTTTAGAGAATATTGGTGTAATATCTGACACAGCTTTAATGCTTAGTAGATCTCAGTTCTCTTTCACCACTTTCAACTTTCAGAGGAGTATGGTTTGCCCCTTATTCTGTTTCTACAGAAAACGGTAGGAGAGAGGAATGGAAAGTCCAATAAAGTAAGAAGACCTAAGTGTGAGTTGCGGTTTTGTCTCTTACATCCTGGACAACTTTGGACATAGCCCATTAGCACTTCGGAGCTGGGATTCTTTCTCTCTCTTAAGAGTGATACATTCATAAATTCAACACACAATAATTGAGCATCTACTGCATACCAGGTGATATAAACATGAACAAAACTAAGTCCTTGTTCACAGAAAACTTGTATGTAACTAAGAGAGGCAACTGTTAAATCACATTAACAAAAGAACATAGAGAAATAACAGGTAGCTTTAACAGCTAGGAAGACGAATAAAAGAGGGAAACATACAGACACACCCCTGGCTAGGGGTAGGGCATGGCTACATAGACAGGATTGTCAGGGAAGCCTGAGTGAGGAGTGGGATCCTGAAGGATGAGAAGAAACATGCCTTCTGCCTGTGTAGGGAAGAGGATTCCAGGCAGATGGAGCAGCCAGTGCAAAGGCTGGACAGGAAAGAGCTTGGGTCAGGGCGAACAAGGCAGAGTGGAGTGGGGATTGGAGATAAGGTCAGTTACGTGAAGTCAGGAATGTCTTGAGAACCATGGAGGGGATTTTTTATTTTCTTCTAAGTAGAATGGGAGGCCACTAAAGGATTTTTGTTGACAAATTTATATGATGAGATAGAGAATTGAAAGAATCCCTTTGTTTTTCCCAGGGAAACCAGACCATAAGCAAGGCAGTCCAGGAGAGAGGCAAGCCACATGGTTCTTTGAAAGAGTGCTTATGCTGGAGGTAGTAAGGAAAAGTCAAGCTGAGGATTTTTTTTAAGCCCTCACACCAATGTAAAATATTATTTTAGCACAGAAAATTATTTCCCAGGATAGCATCATCCCTGGAAGTCTCTGGAGTGCACTTCATTTGTAACTACTTACTAGCTCTGTAACACTAAGCAAATTACTCTACTTCCTTTAACCCTCAGTGTTATGGACTGAATATCTGTGTTCCCCCAGAATTCACATGTTAAAACCCTACCCCTCAGTGTAGGGGTCATATTTGGAGGTGGGGCCTTTGGAAGGTAATTAGGTGGAGATGAGGCCATATGGGCGGGGCTCTCAAGGTGGGATGAGTGTCCATACAATACTTGGAAGAGAAACCAGAACCCTCTCCCTCTCTCCACCATGTGAGAGCACAGTGTGAAGGGGGCCATCTGCAAGCCAGAAGGATGGCCCTTGGCAGGGAACAAAATTGATGGGCACCTTTATCATGGACTTTAAGCCACTCAGCCGATGATATTTTGTAATGGAAGCCTAAGCTAATGTACTGAGTTTCCTCGTCAGTAAAATGGGAATAATAATATTGTTTATTCCATAGTATTATTGTGAGACCTCAATGAAATAAAATAAGTAAAGGACTTAGCACAGTGTCTGGATAAATAGCAGCCACAATTAATGTAACTAAAATATTCTCAAGTCATAATGATTAATAAGGTTAAATTCATAGGAATAATAATTTTAAAAGTCTTCAAGCTTGCCAGTGAATATTTACAATAAATGTAGTTCACACATGAACAAACAGGTCACAGACTTGTGTATTTACTCATAGAGAATTTTTGTGTTTCTTTTTTCCCCTAGCTGGATGAATATGTTAAAGGTCTAGTCTAAAAGAACAGCCTTCATGGAAGAATTCTATAAAAACAATTCTTACTATTTAATTTAAAAAATCTTATTTAGAGCTATAAGACAGATATAGACTTGTAATGTTTGAACTTTTGTGTTATTTAGAGACACATAGAAGGGATTTCCAGTGAACTGATGAGGATTACAGGTGGGCTGGTGAGCATTCTGTTTTCATCTTTCTAATCTTAGTTAAACAGAATGATAATCTTTTTTAACTTCATTAAGCGCAGATGCCAGGATTAAAGCTCTTTACATGATAGTCCGTGTAGAAGTGAAAAATGAAGTTTACCACGACCAGAATATGATATAAAGTAACACCTCTTCCAAATGATTATTATAAGTTTCTTCTTAAGATGATTTCTGAATAATGGAATTTATCATTAGAAGGATAACTTCCCCTTTTCCTGTCAGAAAATACTGAAAGAGGCCGGGTACAGTGGCTCATGCTTGTGATCTCAGCAATTTGTGAGGTTGAGGCAGGAGGATCTCTTGAGCCCAGGAGTTTGAGACCAGCCTGGAAAAACCAGTAAGACCCTATCTCTACAATTTTTTTTTTTTTCAGTTAGTTAAGGTGTGGTGGCATATGGTCCTAGCTACTTGGGAGTCTGAGGTGGGAAGATTGCTTGAGCCCAGAAGTTCGAGGCTGCAGTGAGCTGTGATTGCACCACTGCACTCCATCCTGGGTGACAAAGCCAGACCCTGTCTCAAAACAAAAGAGTGAAGCCAGGCACAGTGGCTCCCATCTGTTTTCCCAGCTACCTGGGGGATGAGCAGGACTATCCCTTGAGCTCAAGAATTTGAGATCAACCTTGGTAATACTGTGAGACTTGATTTCTTAATTTTAGTTAAAAAGAAATAAAAAAGAAAATACCTAAAAGGATAACTACAATTGCACAGTTTCTATTAATTAATCCACAGATTTCATGTCTATGAATTCTGTGATGGATATTTGCTTATGTTAATTAAATCCGGAAATCAGCTTACACTCTTGGAAAGTACTTACTGTTTACAGCAGCAGCTGTCTACACTGCAGAAACAATACGCATACTTTAATTATCTTAGCTCAATAATCTTCAAGATACTGCCCTGCTAATGGACACAATGTTTCACTCTAATATGATATATTTTTTTCCCCTTTGGAGGCAGGATCTCACTCCCACGCCCAGGCTGGAATGCAGTGGCACAATCACGGCTCACTGCAGCCTCGACTTCCCAGGCTCAGGTAATTCTCCCACCTCGGCCTCCTGAGTAGGTGGGACTACAGGTGTGGGCCACCATGTCCGGGTAATTTTTTGTATATTTTGCAGAGGTGGGGTTTTGTCATATTGCCCAGCCTGGTTACGAACTCCTGTACTCAAGTGATCCACCCACCTCAGACTCCCTAAGTGCTGGGATTACAGGCATGAGCCACTGTGCTTGACCTCTAATATGATTTTCAATAAGTCAAATCTAAATTTTAGTATTTCTGTTTTTGCCTAGATTTCAAACAAAATAAAAATATACCAAGAACACAAAAAATAACTATGAAACCATATAATACAATCCACTATGTAAATGAATGTTGCTTTGTGGGTATCTTATTTCATTTATTAGCATATCTAGTTAGAGTACTACCTCTCTTGAGGTAGTAAGGGGCAAATGGAGAGTGAGTCAGAGAATGTGCCCTACTCCCTTACCAGAAATATATGAGACTTAAGGGTTCCAGACCAATTTTGTGTTATGGACTCTTTTGGCAGTTTATGGATCCCTTCTCAGATTAATATTTTTAAGCATATATCAGAAAATACATAGAATAATAAAGGCAACCAATTATGTTTAAAATGCTATCAAAATATTAAATAAACAAAATTTTAATGTAAGCATACATACTGTCATTTTAAGTTCTTGGACACATTAAAGAGAATACTTTAAAAATGTAATATAATAAACTGATGTGTACTTAAAGGGGCAAAGCAATGACCTCCCTATAGTGATATTCATAGCCTCATAGAGTTAACAAATGAGGAAACCATGGACCAGGGAAGTAATTACATAGAAAAAGGCAGAACTGAACAAAATCCAGGCCACTGACTCATCAGTGAGCAGAATACTTAGTTGTGTTTGACCAGAAAAGCCACTTCTTTTGAATAGTCATTTGACCTGGACACCAAAGGTAACATGCTTCCCTTTGTGAAATTTAATATGGCATTTTTCAATAGTGAGAAGCAATCAGATGCTCAGTGTTAAGTTTCATGTGAAAGAAAAATGGTGGAGATAGAAGTCTGATATCTATCAAGAGCGAAACCCATCATTTGACATGAGAATTTTTTTATCTTTACTGAATTTTTGGCTCGCATTTTGAATTCATCTCAGTGGAAAATTCATGTTGTATTCAGTGTTTTTCTCTTTATTCTGCTAGCAGTGAGTCTCAGTTTTAACCTTCAAGTATTTGTTCTGATTTCGTTGAGATAAGTGTTTAGCTCTGGCAAGGATATGATTTGCATTTTATTTGTATGAAGAGCCAATACGGATTCACACAAGAGATGTTTAGAGTGACAAGAGCTAAGACACAAAGGATGAAATTTCCAGTTTAAATTTTGCAGGTGGTAAAAAACAAAAACAAAATCCCCTAAAAATGGCATGGATGACAAAAATATAAATGCTGCTCAAGAAAGGAGCACAGGTTTAAAGAGATACCGCTGAGTAACTCATGCCATTTGCTCCACCGCCAGGGCTCGAAATACCCTTCTGAAAGCCCCAAAAGGTATTTCTCTATTGATTTTGCTCTCTCAAAATTTGTAAAACAATAAATATTGTTTTATTTTTCTTGGAGAATCAGGGAATAACAAAAATATATGTTTAGCTTACATACTGGTCGGCATGAGGGCTCTATTTTGCTCACTGATATATACCAAGGAGATAGAACAATTCAGAAGTTCAGGAAATATTTGTTGAATGAAATGTTGATGAGCTTTTTAAGCTGCAGGAATATAGTCCAAGAAATTTCCAGTAACTTATCTTATGGTTGAATCACCCAGAGTTAAGTTACTATAGAGGGGAGGTGTTGACATTGGTTTTCATTTTACTTGGCTGGGAGCTACTTGAGGGCAGGAATCTTTTTTTGTTCATCTTTGTAACCCCCTTCACACCTTGCTTTGCATTGTGGTTTCCCAAGGTGCTCCTTAAGTGTTGAATGAATAATGAATGAATGTTGTTCTAGCCAGCAGTTTTCTTCCCCATTATACATATCTGCTTCCCTAACTGATAGTTGTTCCTGCTTGTTTCATTACCTAGACCCCCTGTGCCTTACCACCACATATTCAAATTCAAACCAATCTTCAAAGCTCCTTTCGGAGTTCACTTCCTTCTGGAGGTCTTCACTGATCCCACCTTCTTTGAATGACTATAGAATTTCAGTTTATGTACCATTCCTCCTGATGTTTTATGTGGCTCTGTCTTGTTTGCAAAATTCCTTTGTCTCCTGGAAGCCATATCTTGGATTGCCTTTGTATCCTTCACAATTATTTAAAAAACACACTGCAAATAGTGAATGCTCAATGAATATTAAAATATATGCATAATACAACAGAATTATTCTCTGAGACACTTCATGTAGAAAGAGATTTTAGGTGTAATTTAATCTAAATTTCCTTCTGATCCTCAAATCCCTTCAGCATCATCCTGACCCAGAGTTCTTCCAGACTCTGCCCACACCTTCAAGGGAGATAAGGGAATCACCTTGTGAGGCATGTAATTCCATATTTACAATAATTAGTATATTTTTTATATTGAGCTTAACATGTCTGCCCTATCTCCATAATTGGCATTACCCTTTTGGCTTATTCAGAATAAACCTAACCCTTTTTCCACATGACATTAATCCAAATATTTGAAGACTACTATCTGTTATGTCCTTTCCTGAGTCTTCTTTTCCTCAGGCTAAGTCATTTACTATTTGACACAATCTTTTAGCCCTTCACCACCCTAATAGTTTCCCCATGAAAATGCTTCAGATATCTATTCCATTATGAAAGTAGGACATCTCAAACTGGAATCAATTATTTAGGTGTAGTCTTTCTATTCCTTATTTTACATTCTATACTTCTATTTATAGGTCCATATCACATTAGATTTTTCTTGGTCATAATCACACAACTGATACCTATTTGAACTTAATGTCAACTAAAACTCCAATGTCATTTTTACACTTCCAAAAGCTAAATTGCTCTAATTGCATGGTTGTTTTATTTAGGCCAACATACAGGATCTTACTGTCTTACCTGTTGAATTTTATCTTGCTAGATCTAGCCCATACCTCCGTAAGGACAAAATACTTTTAGACTGTGACTATCTTATCTAACTTACTGTTTCTCCAAGTTTTCTTTGTTTGTTTTTTAAAGATAAGGTCTCACTCTGTCACCCAGACTGGAGTGCAGTGGTACCTGTGATCAGGGCTCACTGCTGCCTGAACTCCCGGGCTCAAGTTATCCTCCCACCTCAATCTCCCAAGCAGCTGGGACTACAGGCATGAATGACTACACCCAGTCAATTTGTTAAATTTTTTTGTAGAGAGGGGGGTCTCACTATGTTGCCCAGGCTGATCTCGAACTTCTGGCCTCACGTGATTCTTCTGCCTCACCTCCCAAAGTGCTGTGATTATAGGCATGAGCCACTGTGCTGAGCCTATTTTTCCTAGATTTATATCTTATGAAATATAATGTATATTCTGTTCTCATCACCATAGGCAAACTTTTCCTGAGGACATCTGTGTTCTAATAAAACTTATTTGTACCCATTGAAATTTAAATTTCATGTAATTTTCATGTTACAAAGTATTATTCTATTGATTTTCTTCAAACATTTAAAAATGTAGAAGTCATTCATACCTCACAGGCTATACAAAAACAGGTGGGAGGAGGGATTTGGCCCACAGGCCAAACTATGGTTTGCTGACTGCTAATCTAAAAGTGATGTGAATGTGAGGGCCTTTGTCAAAGCTCCTTGACATGCACAAAAACCTCCCTCCAGGTTATTCCTTCATAAGGAGGGCTTAGCAATAAAATTGACCACAGAAATTTTAAAATGTAAAGTTGAGGCTCTATCCCCCACAAAACTTTGTTCAGTGGTTCAGGAGAGTGGCTCGGGAATGTGTATTTTGAAAACACTCCCTGGACGTCGCTTTGGTACAGCACAGGTTTTAAAACCTGATTGTAAAGTTGTTGTTAAGAATAAGAAATTCAGGCCGGGTGCAGTGGCTCACGCCTGTAATCCCAGCACTTTGGGAGGCCGAGGTGGGCGGATCACCTGAGGTCGGGAGTTCGAGACCAGCCTGACCAACATGGAGAAACCCGGTGTCTACTAAAAATACAAAATTAGCCAGGCGTGGTGGCATATGCCTGTAATCCCAGCTACTAGGGAGATTGAGGCAGGAAAATCGCTTGAACACGGGAGGCAGAGGTTGCTGTGAGCTGAGATCACACCATTGCACTCCAGCCTGGGCAACAAGAGTGAAACTCTGTCTAAAAAAAGGAATAAGAAATTCAAAATTCTGAATTTCTTTTGAAGAATATCTTTATTGTTTTTATGACTAAGTACTGAGAATATAATAGTGAGCAACACAGGCAACAGTACTTGCCCTAACAGACTTCATCATATAATGATATTTTGTTGAAATCATTTATTATAATGCCTTTCCTCTAGTTGACCATAAGCTCCTTTGGGCTAATATCACTGTATTATTCATAATCAGAAATCAATATGTGTTCATAAATGTAATAATATTTCATATGATTATATGAATAAAATGAAATATGAAATATGAATAAAAATAATTCATATTATTTTCCATTTTACATATTTTTAAAAGACAGATTTCAAACTACCTCTTTTATAAAATGATCCAAGAATTGTCTGTGTGCTAATTTTTACACACTATCTTGCTCATCATTGTATTGTTAGTTCCTAGAATCTTGCCTAGCATATAGAATATTTGTTATTCAAGTATGTTAATTAAATACATTAATATAAGAGAATAATATGCAAGGTATTAAAGGAAAAATTGGGAAGGTATGATAAGCAAAACAACTGTGTCAAATTAAAATTTCCGCTGAAACTATTGATAACATAATTTAAGTGTCATACATGTTTTCCTGGGAGCAACAATTCATATAGTTATTCTGAACACTGTATCTGCACCTCTACCTCATCCCAACACATACAAATAAATCAAATTAAGTTAAGCATGGACCAGAAAACAAAACCAAGAATGCTTGCATGGATAGGAGAGGTCTTGACTGCTGTAGTGATGATCTAAGATGAACTTTTCAATCTGAAGCCTCAATTTACTAGTAAAAAACAAAAATCATATAATTGGCCTATGCTTAAAGATACTGTAAGAACAAAAGAGAGAGCTTCATCTCTCAGGAGCATCAAGAATAAAGGTTTTGAGCAGCAACATGTAGATCACAGGGTGAGTAATATTAATGCAGGTACTCAGGAAACAAAGCATTGACTTCATATTCAAAAGAAATAGAAACAACTGCATCATTTTTGAAAATCCTGAGACATGTATGTTTCATTTACCTTTGCCACAACACTAACTTGCAGAGCTAATGCTTCCTGAAATAATTTCAATCTGATATTTATCACAAGCATTGCTGAATTTGCCCTTACAGGCTCAACAAACCACCGGAGACTTCTATTAGAGAAGCTGGACAGTAAGCTACAGTTTGTTAGCTCCCTGACTGTTCAGGGCCTTCAGCTACCTTTTCCTTTTGCACTGCCACAACAGAAGCGGCTGCTATTCTAATACTATAGCAGCGTTAACAGCAGCAAAGCACCTAGGTGCCACGAGTATCTCCAACGGCAGTAAAATCAGTAGCAGGGAAAATCAGGTCCAGCTTCCCATTTTTCCCCCAACTCAGTAAAGCACTAAAGTCATGCTTCCGCCATATGACAATATTACATTCACTTCCTTAGCTGTTACAACCATTGTTAGCCTCCACTGTATGTCCAATGTACTTTAATTGTATTACTCCCAAACACCTCGCCATCTCCTATAGATTACTCCCTCTGTTTGTTATTTCTGGAGCTTTCCTCTTCCTCTGCTTGCTTCAGTTCAGTTCCTTTCAGCAGTCCCATCGGCTCATGGCACCTTATAAATTCTTATCAGGCATTGCCACTTCTTGTTCATCACTGATGATACTGTTGCAATTCTGGTCATCTCCCTTCAATCTTCTCATAGCTTTGAACTGTTTCTTTCTCATTTATTCCCCCTACTCCTCCACTTCTCCCAGTTTTATTGCTATCTGCTTTTTCTTCCTCACCTGTTTTCTGCCTTTGAGGACAACTGAGCCGATCTGCAATTAGTGTGTAAGAGTAAAGAACATATTTTATCTATAAGCACTTAAGCATGATTCCTTTTTGTGGACAAAAAAAAAAAAAAAAACAGTTTCAAATTGTTTTGCATAATAATTACCCATACCATGTAAGCTGAAAATCAATAAAAAAAAAGCTACAGAGCTTGACAGAAAAAAATAATTGAGGCTGGTTTCATGGCAGGGGTTTGTGAGTCATAATATCACTGGATATTAGAACATTTTCTGGTATACTTGTTACCATGGACCAAAAAAATTGGTCCCCTGCCCTGTGGGATGTTTTTATCTTCTTCCACGCATGAAAAAGAAGAGGCACTGGCCCAGCAGTGACATCAGCCAAATCTTGTGATCAAAAGAGTGCTATCCTTTCATTTAAATCACCTTCTATTGTATGATTCCTGAACAGTTTGGGTCAAGCATGAACTTCTAATGATAAGGTGATTCTGGAAAAGTTATCCATCTTTCTAAGCTCTCAGTTATTCCATTTGTAAAATGGAAACACTGCACTCACATAATTTATGAGGAATATATAAACAGATTTTTTACAGTACCTGACCCACATTAATGAAGAATATAACAGGCTCTGATTTTCTAATGTGTGTCATTGGAAAACAGTATAGTACTCAGTATGCTCCAGGCAATATATGTTAAGTGCCTTTTATTCATCAATTCTTATTTTGACAAATCTATACTGCAAATTTGCCATGTGCCAGGTGCTATTGCAGACATTGGGGATATCATGTTGAGTAAGACAAAGATCCTGAACTCAAGGGGTATATGTTCTAGATGGGGAGAGAGCACATAAACAAATAAAGACATCACACAACAAATAATAGATCCTATGATCACTAAGTAAGAGGCTGAAGAGTAACTAGGCATGTGGGAGGGCAGTTTTAGATAAATTATCCTAAAAAGGCCTGACCCAGACCCTCTATGAGCAAGTGAATTTGAATAGAGATGCAAATAAGGTGAGGCAACAGGTCATGCAAATATCTAAGGGAGAATATTCTAGGTAGAGGGAATAGCAAGTACAAAGGCACTGAGGGAGGAACAAGCTTGAAGTAACTAAGTAACAGCAGGAAAGTGAGTGAGGCAGCCTCAGCATGAGCAATGTAGGAGAAACTGAATACATGGCCAGGGGGCAGATGCTGTAGGGTCCTATCATCAATGACAAATTGCATACATTTTATGTTTAGTGGGATGAAACCTGACTGGAGTATTTTAATCAGGGGAGAAACATGATCTCACTGAAAGATGCACAGGATCACTCTGGCTGCTTCTAGGGGCAGGAGGAATCCATAGTCAAGAGTAGGGGGTAGAAAGAGCAGATATGAATTGCTCTGGTGAAGAAGATGGGGTTCACCAGAGCAAATCATATCTGTAGTATGAAGTAGAGGATGGTCTAGGGTGATAGCAAGGGAGGTACTGAAAATGGCCAGATTCAGGTCTTATTATGAATTGCTCTGGTGAAGAAGATGGGGTTCACCAGAGCAAATCGTATCTGTAGTATGAAGTGGAGGATGGTCTAGGGTGATAGCAAGGGAGGTACTGAAAATGGCCAGATTCAGGTCTTATTTTGAAGGCGGAGCTCACAGAATTTACTAACGTATCAGCTAGAAGGTATGAATGGAAGAGAAGTTTTAAGGGTGACTCCTAAGTTTTTGACTCCAGCAATTAGGTAAATTATGAAGATTAGAAAGTCAGGGGAGGAGTTTATTTGAGGGAGAAAATTCAAGAGTAGCATCTAGATTAAGTTAGGTTTGAGAAGCCTACTAGATATGTGAATGAAGATGTTGAATAAGCAGTTATTTATAAGTATCAGGCCCTGGGGAAAGTGGTTTGGGGTAAAGATACACATGTAAGTCTTGTTTAATGCTCATATTGTTCTAAGATGTAAGAACTATTATTATCTCAGTTTTACAGAAGAGAAAACAGGCTTGAAGAAACGAAATAATTTGCTTTTGAGCACAGGGAAGGATTATAAAGAAAACAAAAGACGAAAAGGATCCAGTTTCTTTATAAATAGGTGGACTAATATTTGGGTTGGCTGAGGAGATAAATCCAACTGCAGTCAGTAGCAAAAATCTGAAAATGTATGATGACAAAACAAACTTGGAAATTGACTGAGATCCAATAATAGCATTAATTATAATACTGAATGACCTCAAAAAGAAGATTCCAGTTTTTCAGTCAGTGAAATGCAAGGAAATATTTTATCAAGTCACATAATAGGTCCAATCTGCCAAGGATGTACCTGGAAAGCAACGAAGAAAACTGAAAACTCTAAATATTTTTATCTTGGCTAACTACATATTTAAAGGGAATATTGAAATCTGTAAATATGTGAGAAGATAATGAATCATTTACCAACTTGTGTGTACTCAAACACACTTAAATATCTCAAGAAAGGAGGTTGTCCACATACTTCATTTAATCTGAGTTCCTCCATGGTCTTCACCTGCATATATATAACTACCCCTGAGAAAAAGTTCAATTGAATTGAAAAGGCATGTATTCCTGTACTTAATCTTGGAGTATTCCCAAAACAATATAAATTCAGTTGGAATATCCACATCCAACATTCCTTTTCTTTTTCGGCTTCTCATTCTATTGTTTCTCTCTCAACATTATTTCTGATTCCTATTCTGCAAGCGATTATTATCAACTTCTATAAATATAGCATATCTGGTTAAAAGCATGATTTCTTGAGTCAGCTAGCCTGAATGTGAATCTCAGCTCCATCATTTACCATTATGCGGTCAAGGGCAAGTCACAGAACCTTTCTGTGCCTTATGGAAGCTTTCACCTGTAAAATGGACATGATAATAGAATATTCCTTATATGAGTATCAACTGAGATAAATAAAGACAAAACCTTTGATAAAGTACCTGGCACTGAGTAAGAGATCAATAAAAGTTTAACATTATTATTGTCATTATTCTATTATTTCTATTATTTTTACATGTACTTAGAATTCCAAGTGTCCTTTGTCTCTTTTTCCCTAGGAGAGGAACAAGCAACAAAAAGATAAAAATTATAAAAAGTAAAGTTAAAATTAATAATTTTAAAATTTTTAACATTTAAAAGGACAAAAGGTTTTTGGCAAACCTTTTGCAATTTCTATTAGTAAAATTAGGCAGTGTTACTATTCTTTCATACATGTCTTCAGCAGATCTCGATGGGATACTGTGATTCAACTTCTCATAAAAATAATTCCTTCTTCTGTCAAGTTACTGGTAACACAAGTGCAGATGAGAGAGGAGCCTTGACAAGAATTTGGTATCCATTAGGCACCACAAAATCACTCTCAGGCTTGGGTTTGGCCTAAGACCTGTTCAGCTCCAAATGGCTCTCTTTTTGCTCCATGTTAATCCATGAAAGACTTCCCTGCACCTTTCACCAGGACACGTTCTCTAATCACAGATAATTAATAACTAATCATATCTCCACAATTTAGATTAACAACATAAACAGATATTTTAAACAGGACTTCAAATAAATAACCTTCATACTATTGCTCTCTATTATATACTGAAAATGAATAACAGTATTTTAAAGAGGTGACTGTAGTATACACCACGCCTATGTTACAGCAAACACATGCCAGCAAAGGCATACACTAGAAAAAACAGGAACATAATGCAGGCGTTGAATGTCCAAACCATAACCCCAAACAAAATTCATCATTTTAGCTTTCTTTCAAACAGAACCCCACATCTGTATTTATACAAGAGACTCCTAGGGTGGTCCTTCAGAGACCAGCCTGCCCTGAGCACGTCTTAAATCCACTCTCAGCTGCTGAAAAACAATTTATTTTTTAAACTTCATCATCATAGAGATGAAAAACAAAGTCTAGCTCTTTTATTTACCAGATGAAGTCCAGTGAGGTTAAATCGCTTGATCAAGATGACGCACCCAGCTGTGATGGAACCACATTGTCACAGCCTTGCATTCACAGCTTCCTATCAAGTGGGCAGATCTTCTTCCCTTTATGAATTTCTTGCTTCCTTCCCTCCCTCCCTCCCAGAGGGCAGAGTGTTACGGGATAAATCATGCCCCCTCAACAATTCATATGCCGAAGTCCTAACCCCCAGTATCTCAAAATGTAATTCCATTCCTTTCCTCTCCTCTCCTCTCCTCCCCTCCCCTCCCCTTCCTTTCCTTCTCTCTCTCTCTCTCTCTCTCTCTCTCTCTCTCTGATGGAGTTTTGCTCTTGTTGCCTAGGCTGGAGGGCAATGGCGCGATCTCGGCTCACTGCAATCTCTGCCTCCTGGGTTCAAGCAATTCTCCTGCCTCAGTCTCCCGAGTTGCTGGGATTACCGGCGCCTGCCACTCTGCCCAGCTAATTTTTGTGTTTTTAGTAGAGACAGAGTTTCACCATGTTGGCCAGGGTGGTCTCGAACTGCTGACCTCAGGTGATCCGCCCACCTCAGCCTCCCAAAGTACTGGAATTACATGTGTAAGCCACCATGCCCGGCCAAGTAATTTCATTAGACTAATTTAATATGACTAGACTCCTTATAAAAGGAGGTTAGGACAAACAAGTAAAGAGGTAAAGAGGGAAGATGATGTGAGAACACAGGGAAAAGATAGTGATCTACAAGCCAACGAGGCCTCAGAAGGAACCAACACAGCCACATCTCAATCCCAGACTTCTTGCTTCCAGAAGCCATCCAGTCTGTGGTACTTTGTTACAGCAGCCCTAGCAAACTGATGGCAACTTTAGTTTTCACAGATAAAACGAATACATAGTAATACAGAGATGAGATTTAAGAAACATGCGGTGGCCACATCATTAAGAACCATGTTAAGAAATGTGAAATTTCACCTAGAAGTAAATGTGAATCACCTGCCTAGAATAAGACACCACTGTAGTTGGAGGGTCCCTTCTCTGATCTATTCCACATGGATTGCTTCCTACTTTATCCAGTCCTTGAGTGTTGTGGCTTCCTTGGTCGGTCTCTCACTAGTGGACAACATTCACCAGTTCCTTCAGGGTTTGAAGGTATGCCCAAAGTCCTGCTCTGGTTAACATCTGCTACTCCAGATTTTAACTCACTTGGTATCTCCCTAGTCCAGTTTGGGTTGCGTTCTTTTACATTTATTGTTTCAGGCATTGTCGCAGATGCCGTTGGTGTCCCTCCCACGTTCCCTTCCACTATTTCACTGGGGAGTCATATTCCCCCAGCTCCCATCACTCGCCTTTCTGTGCCTCAGGGCTTTCTCTGAGCACTGGAGCCTGCTTTGCCTAAAGTACAGAGCAGAAATAAGGTAAGGGGGAATTAATACTTCCTCTCCCATGACTGATAGGAGTTTGTAAATATATACTCCTGCTCCTTTGTCCCTTTTAGTGTGACAACTCTGAGACTTGTATTTTCAGCCTGTTCCTAGGTGTTGTTTTCCTGGAATTAAGTTCACTCTTCATCTTCCTTATCGTACCTGTTGTTATGGGTGGAATTATGTCCTCCCAAAAAAAGATACGCTGGAGTCCTAGAGTCCTAATCCCAAGTACCTCTGAATGTGACTATTTGGAAAACAGAGTCCTTATAAAGTAATCAAATTAAAATGAGATTATTAGAGAAAGCCCTAATCCATTAGGGCTTATGAAAAGGGGAAAATCGGCCACAGAGACAGACAAGTCCAGAGGAAAGATGATGCGCCTTGAGAAGATGGCGGTTGTAGTGATGCCTCTACAAGCCAAGGGACACCTGACACTACCAGGAGCTACGGAAGTGGCATGGAACCGTTCTGTCCCTAGTGCCTCCAAAGGGAGCATGTCCCTTCTAATCCCCAGATTCTGATGTCTGGCTTCCGGCACTGTGCAGCAATACATTTCTCTTGCTATAAGCCCCCCAGTTTTTGGTACTTTGTTAAGGCAGCCCTAGGAAACCATTATACCTGTCTTCTCACTTTACCATTCTCCTACAGGTAGCTCCTTTACCTCCCAAATAAACTACTTGAACTTGAACTATTATCTCAGAGTCTGCTTAACTAAAATGTATTTTTCCAATTAGGTTTTGAGATTCTTTAGAAAAAACATAGAGCTTTCTGCTGTTTTTAACCCTTCTGATAACTAGCAAACCATTCTCCATATAGTCAGTACTTAACAAAGGTTTGGAAAAGAAGTGAGACAGGGAGGGAAAGAAGGAGGGAAGAAGGGAGAAAGTGTCATAAAAAAAGGATCCAAGTAGTTTGTACACATAAACACAGATAATTGAAAAACATAATACAGATCAAATAAGTTGAACTACTATTTGGAAATGGCCAGTTTATGGTTATGTCACAAAGACAGAATTGTCATACTAAGTTGCCTCATTACTCCTTTTAAATAAAATATAAAATATTAAGAAATAAATAGGAAAAAAACCCCTAAATCTAATAATGAATTCGAAAACATTTTCAAAGTTCCCTGTTAGATAGACACTACATAAGTTTAAATGCTATTCATTGCAGGCTATATTCCTCTGTCGCAATAGTCCCCTGAGAGATTTAAAGTGCCAACATGAAATGGTTTATTTTCTACTGTGAGTAAAGGTCAAGCACAAGTTATCCCCGTAGTTCTTGCTGACATAGCTGTGCTGAATAATTATATTTATGAACACTGCCATGAATATATTTATGAGACTGCAATTGTTTCTGTCTTAAAAACAATTAAAGATTCCCCCTAGGGGAAAAATAAAAATGTTATTGTGGTATAAATCTTTTCTAGAATTACTGGTAACATATTTCAAATATTAAAAGAAAAAATACTTTTACTTGAACTTTATGCATGTGATACATTGACCAACTTTGGCGGCTCTTTTCATTTTACAGTCAGCTATTTTCTCGGAGATGCTGAAACAAGCTTAGTGGAAAACTAGAGGAGGGTCCGGGAACCAAGGGTGAACTCCAGGCCTCTCCATCTACCACCACCACCTTATCTAAACCCACACTTTGACAAGAAACAGAAGAAAGGCCAGAAGAGGATCAGAAGTCAGAAAGCCGGTAATACACAGCAGCTGAGTGAGTGCAAAGCGGACCAGTCCATCCGCGGAAACAAACAGACTGTCAACCCATAGTTACTATTCAACATAATCTAAATGTAAGCACATGTTTTTGAGTTAGTAACATTGAGCAATGACCAGCCTAACTGTGCTAAAAGGATATTAAATTTTGTTGGTGTCATGCCACAATATTTCCAGTTAAGCTTCACATTTAATCCAGTTAACCTAATATTTAACACCACATTACAATTTTGAATTAATAGTTTTTCTTATAGTTTGTATATAATAGTATTATAATGTCAACAAAGATATAGTGCAGGTATTTCATAATTCCTTCTGAATTATTTTAGTAAGTCTGAGCTATTAAGAAACAAGCTGTATCACGGTAATTATGGAAAAAAAAAGATTAAGAAGGTCAAATATTTGATTATATACAAGGCCCTAGAGTTCCAAATAATAACATACCTCACAAAAGTCAATATTTTAAATAAACACATCTATCATTTACCTAATTGAAATGCAAATATTAATATCAATATCTGTGTCTCAGAAGATGTTACTTACATAGAGTACACTGGAAAAAAGAAAAAGAAGAAACTTTTCTCATTCAACAAATAATTATTGAGTGGCAAATAAATATAAGAAAATGTGTTAAGTACATGTGGAATTCAAAGTGAACAAGATTTAGACCCTATCCAGTACTTGAAAAAAGCCTTGGTCGCACATAATTTCAATATAAAAGATTATGCATTCAGTAATTTGAAAGTCAGAAAAATCAGTGTTATGAGTCTAAAAGAGGGAAGAACTACTACCATCTTCGCTGTTCAGGGAAGATATAACTCAGATGCTGAACCAGGCTTAGAGGACCTAAAAAAATGGCTTTGGTATTCATACACGACTACAGATGGGAAGGAATTTGAGAGAGAAGAAAATGCATAAGAAAGAGAAGAGGTATAAATGCACAAGCTGTGATCTGGTAACAAGTAGTCCTACTTAATCAGAACAATAGTACCTAGTGGTGGAGAGCAGAAAGTAAGGCAGAAAAAAAACAGGTAGATGGCAGAACAGGAAGGCCTTGGAGGTCAGGTCACAGAGTCAATGAGGAGCTGAGGAAGTTTATTAAAAGTGGGAGAGAGGCACACTTACTGTAATGCAGATGGAAGTTTAATCTGGAGGCAGAGTGTACGATGCACTGAAATGGTAAGTGTTTAGATCAGGGGCTGCAAATTCAAGTGCTTATCAAGGTCAGGAAGATTCCATAAAAAGCAACTTCAGGCCGGGCGCGGTGGCTCACGCCTGTAATCCCAGCACTTTGGGAGGCGAGACGGGTGGATCATCTGAGGTCGGGAGTTTGAGACCAGCCTGAACAACATGGAGAAACCCTGTCTCTACTTACAAAAAAACAAAACAAAACAAAATCAAAATTAGCTGGCCATGGGGGCGCATGTCTGTAATTCTAGCTACTCAGGAAAGAGCAAAACTCTGTCTCAAAAAATAAAAATAAAAAGTAGCTTCATTGAGGACCTACTCAGTTCTAGCTCATATGAAATTTGGCATATCCAATTCTACCAAATATTTCAGTTATTCCAGAAAAACTGCAAATCCAGATTTTGATGTGAAATTTTCTAATTCATACATTTAAAATAATTCACATTTAATTGATTGATTCATTGATTGATGACTGAAAGACGAATTCAGTTCATGGGCTATCAGTTTTCAACAGGACCACCACTATAAGTACATTAGAATGATTTTGACATAAATTAATAAGGCATCAAATTGTATAATGGCATTATTATGTTTAACTATTCCTTCTTATACCTTAATCAATCAATAAATTGAATTTTAATACAAAGTAGTTAACAAGTCTAAATCAATATGATTTAGAAGGCATTTAAAATATCTGGTAGAGGGCCAGACATGGTGGCTCACACCTGTAATTCCAGCACTTTGGGAGACCAAGGGGGGCGGATGGCTTGAGCCCAGGAGTTCAAGACCAGCCTAGGCAACATGGCAAAACCCTGTCTCAACGAAAAGTTTAAAAAATTAGCAGGGCATGGTAGCAGAAACCTGGGGTTTCAAGTTACTCAGAAGGCAGAGGAGGGAGGATTGCTTGAGCCCCAGAGATCAAGACTGCAGTGAGTTGTGATTGTAGCACTGTACTGCAGTGTGGGCAACAGAGCAAGAATCTGTCTCAAAAAAATTAAAAATAAAACAAAATACCTAGCAGAAACATGTCATAGTTATATGAACTCATGAAACATATGTATTTTGTATGAAAAATCTAATAGAACCATGTCATTGTTATATTCTGCATATATACCATATAGTAGTTCCCAACGATAATCATGAATTTAAAGGTAGAAATAAGAAGATAGTACAGATAGTAGATACATAGTTCTGAATGGAGGTTCCTTTTACTACCACTATTAATATGTTAAAATGAGTAATTAATAGCTCTATTGTAGTACCTTAAACACCCAGTCAGGAGGCTGTTTTCTTCCACAGCTAGTTTTAATAATGCAAATATTTTCAATACTTATTATACAGATAAAGAGGTTGTCTGGTACTACTTTAACAAATATTTTCAGACCAAGTGCACTGCTTCTGTGAATTATGTGAAGCAAAGCATTTTCCAGGAAACTTTGTATTTCTCATGTTCATGTTAAGTTGTCTTATAAGGTGTGCTCATAGAATTTGGGATGTCCTCGGCAAGAAATAAGATGAAGGAGGACTCCTCTGAATGGGTCCACAGACCTGCTGTCAATAATTCAAGAAAAAGGTCTTTGGGGAGGAACCAGAACCTAGGAGAGAACCCAAAGCAGGAAGAGAGAAAACACAAATTTCTGCGCCACCCTCTCCTCTGCATGAACCTCTAGGAGCACAAACACATATGAAAGGGATCCTACAGGGATGGGAGATAAAAGACAGACTCAATCAGGTGGAGATACACTGAGAACCTGGCAGGCAGTGCAACTCCAGAGGGGCTTCCAAAATGAAGATGGGTAGAGCATTTTGTAATCAAACCACGTAATCAAGATGCTTATCAGTTTCTGGGTATTTCTATCTATAATCTTGGATCCTTTTGTAAAATTTTGTTTAAATTATAAAGATGGGTGTATCTCTGAAAAGAAGAATCACAGAAAATGTGTCTTTACAGAACCTCTCTAAGGTGATTCTGGAGGTTTTAATGGTGATGAGTGAGAAATTCCAAAAAGTAAGGTAAGTTCTGGGAATAAAGGTCAAGGTCAGAAAGTCATGCTGTGAAGTCTTTTCTCTATATAAAATTTACAAGATCAGCGTTTGATTTCTTTTGCTTTAAGAGGACCAGTTGGTTTCCCTAACAACTTTGTATCCACCTTCAGGGAAATCAAGTAAGTACCTTATAAATCCATGATATTGTTGGAAATATTATGTAAAGCAATTCTGATTTCTAAGCACCTATGCAACTGCACCTATATTAAGTAGGGAAGTCTCTACATGGGTGAATATATAAATATGTTCTCCAACAGCTTTAACAATTGTTATTCTGGCTGGTATCTAAACAAATGATCACTTTTACTAGGGTTACCTTCATCCCAGTTTGCCTGGGATAGTTTCTGTTGGTATTTTTTGGTCAAAATTGTACTGGTTTGGACAATAATTATAATAACAACAGAACCTTTAACTAGTAGAGAAGGTTATCCCCATGACAGCCATGTCAAAGAATCCGAGCCTGAATTTGCTGCCTCCAAACATTGCTAATGATTCTCTTTTAGTTAGACAATATATGCTACAATTTTGCTGGCATGGTAGTATCCATTCTCCTGTATTTGGAGTATGTATTGGTTATATGGTTGGATGTCCAGAAAGCAGTGAATTCAGACAGTGCTATCTCAGCACCAAATGAAATTCGCCAGTTTGGAGAGCCACACCTGAATATGTGAGTTTGAATTTTTTTTAACTTTTATTTTAAGTTTGGGGTACATGTGCAGGTTTGTTACATAGGTAAACTTGTGTCATGGGGGTTTGCTGTACAGATTTTTTCATCACCCAGGTATTAAGCCAAGTGTCCATTAGTTATTTTTCCTTTCCCTCTCCCATCCTCTACCCTCTGATAGGCTCTTCTTAAGCATAGCTTCAGAAAAGTATCTGCAGATTACTTTGTGTTAGAAAAGTAATGTAGATTATAATACGTATTTTCCTTGTTTTAGTTGCCACAGAACTGAGACTAATGTTAGAATCTAGGTGTACAAAGGAGCTTCTCTTAGGTATTCTTTAATATCTACTCTATATAGTTTAGGTGATCTATTTACTTATTTAACCTTAATTTTCTTATTTTCTATTATGTTCAACTTACAAGCAACTTCAACTTCCTTTGTAAATGTAAAAGTGCTAAATGAATATTGAAATTAAGAATTAAAACAAATATTCTAAGACAACTACCCATTTAAAAGATAATGGTCATATTTGTGATTAGAGGCCAAATGCAGCACTCATGGGGCTGGCATGGTAGAATTAAGCTTTTAGGCAAGAGAATTCATATACCAAAGTCAAAATATGAAAATATGAAAGGAAAAAAGTCTACTGTCTTTCCAGTTAGGAGGAGAAAAATCAGAGTAACAATTTCAGTTATGCATAATAATGCATAAGGCATTCTTCTATAGTTATTTTTTAAACTTCTATAATTTACATTTTTAAATTTATGTTTCAACTTTTATTTTAGGCTCAGCGGTACATGTACAGGTTTATTAGACATGAAACCACATGTCGTGGGTGTTTGGTATATAGATTATTTTGTCACCCAGGTAATAAGCATAGTACCTGATAAGCAGCTTTTTTTGATCCTCACTGCCTCCCACCCTCCACCCTCAAGTAGGCTCTGGTGTCTATCATTCCCTTCTTTGTGTCCATATGTACTCAGTGTTTAACTCCCACTTGTAAGGGAGAAAATATGGCATTTAGTTTTCTGTTCCTGTGTTAGATTTTTAGTATAATGGCCTCCAGCTCCATCAATGTTGCTGAAAAGGGTATGATCTCATTCTTTTTTCATAGCTTCATAGTATTCCATGGTGCATATGTACCACATTTTCTTTATCCAGTCTACTATAGATGGGCATTTAGGTTGATTTAATATCTTTCCTATTGTGAATAGTGCTGTGATGAACACAGGCATGAATGTGTCTTTACGGTAGAACAACTTATATTCCTTTGGGCATATACCCAATAATGGGATTCCTGGGTCAAATGTTAATTCTGTTTTAAGTTATTTGGGAAATAACCAAACTGCTTTTCACAATGGATAAACTAATTTACATTTCCACCAGTAGTTCATAAGCATTCTTTTTTCTCCACAACCTTACCAGCATCTGTTATTTTTTGACTTAATAGCCAATCTGATTGAAGTGAGATGATATCACATTATGATTTTGATTTTGATTTCTCTAATAATCAGTGATGTAAAAATAATAAGAGCCATCTATGAAAAACCCATGGCCAACATCATACTGAATGGACAAAAGCTGGAGGCTATCCCGTTGAACACCAGAACAAGACAAGAATGCCCACTCTCACCACTCCTATTCAACACTGTGCTGGAAATCCTAGCCAGAGCAATAAGACGAGAGAAAAATATAAAAAGCATGTAAATAGGAAGAGAAGAAGTCAAACTCTACCTGTTTACAGTATTTTTGAAAATGTCTTTGGATTACTCGTAGAAATACAAACTGTGTGACTTTCGACATGAAAATTTACCCCTGTGAATCAGTTTATTTATCTTTAAAGGAAAATTAAGATCTCCCTCATGTACTTGTGAGAAATAAAAATAATAATAAATAAGGAACACCCAGGAATGTGCCCTGAATGTAGCAGGTGTTCATGAAATGCCACTGTTATTCTTATTTTAAAAAGAAATGAAAAGCAGTTTCTTAACAGTCACAAAGTTTACATCCCAAGACCTCTGTGAACTCCCCAATTCTCTAATTACACCTAATACAAAAATTAACTCAAGATGGATTAAAGACTTAAGCGTAAAACTCAAAACAATAAAAATCTTAGAAGAAAACCTAGGGAATACCATTCAGGACATAGGCATGGGCAAAGACTTCATGATGAAACGTCAAAAGCAATTGCAACAAAAGCGAAAGTTGGCAAATGGGATATAATTAAATTAAAGAACTTCCGCACAGCAAAAGATTTACCATTAGAGTGAACAGGCAACCTACAGAATGGGAGAAAATTTTTGCAATCTACCCATCTGACAAAGGTCTAATATCCAGAATCTATAAGGAACTTAAACATATTTTCAAGAAAAAAAACAAACAACCTATCAAAAGTGGACAAAGAATATGCACAGACACTCCTCAAAAGAAGACATTTATGCGGCCAACAAACATATGAATAAAAACTGAACATCACTGATCACTAGAGAACTGTAAATCAAAACCACAATGAGATACTATCTCATGGCAGTCAGAATGTCGATTATTAAAAAGTCAAGAAACAATAGATGTGGGTGAAGCTGTGGAAAAATAGGAACGCTTTTACACTGTTGGTGGGAATGTAAATTAGTTCAACCATTGTGGAAGACAATGTGGCAATTCCTCAAGGATCAAGAACCAGAAATACCATTTGACCCAGCAATCCCATTACTGGGTATATACCCAAAGGAATATAAATCATTCTACTATAAAGACACATGCACACGTATGTTTATTGCCGCACTATTTACAATAGCAAAGACATGGAACCAACCTAACTGCCCACTAATGATAGACTGGATAAAGAAAATGTGGTACATATATACCATGGAATACTGTGCAGCCATAAAAACTAATGAGATCATGTCATTTGCAGGGACATGGATGAAAATGGAAGCCATCAACCTCAGCAAACTAACACAGGAACAGAAGACCAAACACCACATGCTCTCACTCATAAGTGGGACTTGAACAATGAGAACAAATGGACACAGGGAGGGGAACAACACATACCAGGGCCAGTTTGGGGGTGGTGGGTGAGGGAGGGAGAACATTAGGACAAACAGCTAATGCATGCAGGACTTAAAGCCTAGATGATGGGTTGATAAGTCCACCACCATGGCACACGTATACTCATGTAACAAACCTACACGTTCTACATTTGTATCCTGAACTTAAAGTAAAATAAAAACATAAAAATAAAAATAATAAAATAAAATTTAGGGACTGGTTTCAATACTCTGTGAAACAGTTTTATGAATCATTATTGCTTGATTGTATTTACAGAGTATTGTAAACTTATTCATGTCACATATATTAATTACTGCCAAATCTGATATTCTACTCTTAAGTTTTGTAAACGTGAATTTATTTCCTGATTCAAAAGCATTATTCCTTGACTTCTTTGTGTTCTTTTCTATTCCAATACCAGCCATTAAAATAGGCTTCATTTCCAGGAACATTCTTCACAAAGGAATGAAATGCACCTCACTTGGGGAGAATAACTGCATATATCTTTATGAGTACAGTCCATGAATTTTCAAGGAGATGCCAGAAACACTCTACATAGATGGCAAGTATTCTGTGTAATCTTTACTCCTGTCTATCTTATCTCATGCTAGAAACAATCCAAATCTGTTTCCACAAAGTAACAAACCACTACAGGAACAGGGCTGACGGGGTCACTCATAAAGAGTAAATCCAACAGATAGTTCTCCACCAAAGCCAAGGGTCTGCTGATCCTCTGTTTTCTTTCTCAGAAATTTGAGAAACACAGAAAGAAATTAAATAGGCAACATAAATATGCCATCTAAAAAATCAGATGGAAGGAGACTATGGCGCAAACATTTCTACAAGAGCTACAGTTACCAGAATGTACGTATGAGACATGGGGAGGAAAGAAATACAGTTCAAAGAGTCTGGTCATGGTGAGAAACAAAGGGACTGGGGACACTTTAGAGAGAGGAGTCAGTCGTATGCCAAGGCTAGTTGGAGACTTTGGGATAGATCCTGAGAGAAATGCTTATAGAAACAGCCTGGGTTCTGGGACCTAATTAAACTTGGAAGGTTATTCAGTTCTTCCTGTCTCTCCAGCTAGTAAATGGGTTAAATAAGATTAACCCTGTGGTCCAACATAGTAGAACTAAGGCAACTGCAGGGACCCTCTCACTCAGAAGCAAATTCCCAACCAGCTTGGGAATACAACTTTTGTGCTTTCCCTTTTCATACTAGAAGTGTAAATTGACAAACACCCGATCAAACAAAGTGTCTTATATGGTATGATTATGTTTGTGCTATATTATTAGCCAAACAACAACTAAATCAACAAGTAAGAGAATAACACATAGACAAAAAATACAGATGCTTTACCTATGGCATCTCATTTAGTTCTCATTAAACCTCAGTAAATCTCATATTATTTTTACACATAAGGAAATTCAGATTAAATGATTTGCCCAACATATGAAAGTGGCAAAACCGAAACACAAAATCTAGGTCAGTCCAATTTCAAAGTCCATGATATTTACAGTCTACCATGCTTACACTTCAAAGAAATGTAGATGATGAATATTTTCTAATTTTAATAGATGAAAACGAGTGAAAGCAGGTCAGCGAGTGGTTAACCAGGGAAGTACACCTGCAGAGATAAAGTGGAAGTGAAAGTTTCCAGGGTTCCTCTGAGTACTCTTGTCCCTATTTCTCACTATTACTCTGTTCCTTTTACATCATTCCTCCTGGAATTCCACAAGATACTGCAATATCCCTTAAGCAACCTAGAGAGTTCCCTGAACTTACAGTGGAAAATATCCTATTACATACATGTGCTACAGAGGCAGCAGGTCCTTTAACTGGTAACCAAGGAAGCTGGAGGAACTTCAGATCCCTCTAACGTTGTGAGGACTACACTCTCATCTTGAAGGAGACAGAATCAACATTTCATTTGAGAAAGTGCAACTGTATTCCAAAGGACATCAACACAGTTTTAACCACTTGAAACTAAACTATGTACACCATTATCTTTACAATAAATAGCTTTAGATTTCTGAGATTTACCATTGATTGTGAAATTTTTACAAAGCATAATATATCATGAAAAGTGCATAAAATTATTCATTTGTTTCCACCTTGCTTGAATCTACCACTAATCTGTGAGCATCATTTTTTAAAACTTCTGTGATCATCTAATAAATCTACTACTGTTTATGTTTGGGTGTGCTAAATTGAAAAAAGAAAACAGCTAAATGGGCACTAAATTATATAATACTTTGCAAGATTAACCACTTTTGTGGTTAATTAGACCACAGAAGGAGAGTACACTAAAATAAGTATCATTTGTTTTAATAAGCTTTTTATTTAGACAGAAAGCAAATTTACTGGGATCTTAACATCTCTGGGGTCAGTGATTTACTGTCTTGTAGCTGATACCAAGCTTGAATGAGGCTTCACAGCATTAAGACTTGTAATTCTCACTCGTAAAAGGAATATTCTCAGGTGTGTCCTCTAAGAGCCACACCCTACTGTTTTAGGATTAGGTTTTCACAAGCCAAGACTAGGCATTACATCTTACAAGCCTCAAGAGGAAGTGGTTAGAATTCAGCCTTTCTCGCTAGACTACTCAGATTTAAATTCTGGCTCTGCCATTTACTAGCTGCGTGACCTTGGACAGACAAGACAAAGGTTTCTGGGCCTCAGTTTCAAATGAGTTAGGAAATACCTCTAAATACATAGTAAACTTTTAGTATTACTAGAAGGATAATGTAAAGTCCTTCTCTCCCTACCTTTCACAAAACAGAATGAGATTATTGCAAAGATGGTACCTTGAAAAAAGAAAAGTTGAGAAAGAAACCCCTAAAATTTCTAGGGCCAAGTTCAAAGTGGGTCCTATTTTTCATACCCTCAAAGGCAAAAGAAGACAAAGCAGTCTCTGGCCTTTGTCAGAGTGAGATAACGAAAAGGGTAGGAGGAAAAAAGAAACTATCTTTTGGAAGATGTACTGAACTGACATAATGGTGACTCTCTCTCCCTTCAATTTCACACTTTCTTTTTTCATGTGTGAAATTTGGTAATTCACACTTGATTCACACTGATAATTCTGTGACTTGGGAACTGGTGATTGCTTCTTGTCTCAAAGGTACGTCTGATGTCATTGGAACTGGAAAAAGGAGCAATATGAAGAGTGCTGGCAGACTGCATGCTCACCATTTGGCAAGGAAAGATAGAAAGGAAGATGTCCCACACTGGAGCACTGTGCAGGTTCCCATAGAGCCTTCTAAAAGTCTACCACATAAACCTTATGGGGAGACAGGCATTTGGATATTCATCCCACAGAGGCAACTGAGGGCTGGTCAGTGTGAGTCAGAGAAGCAGTGATGACTCCCCAAGGAAGGCCAGACACACCCTGGATGCCACAGGAGGACTGTCTTCTCCCCTCCCAGCTCCAAGCCCCAGCAGTAGGAGGACAGGGCAGGAAGAGGGAGGCAAGTGTCTGAGGGGGGAAGACACGCTCACACCCCAAAGCCCACACCCTCCACCACGGGTATGGGCCACAGTGACATATACTGAGGAGAGAGGGGAGAGAGCAAGGTGTGGAAGGAAGGAACCTGGGATCAAATGTGAGATTGAAATATGAAAGAGGATGGATAACTCACTCCTGATACCAGTTTATCCTTACTAAATGAAAGTGACTGAAAAGTGACAGAATTGGATGGAGAATACTTTTAGAGAGATGAATTCATAGCAGGAGAATCACAGCAGGAGAATTCTCAGGAGGTAGTCTTCACTGAAAAAAATAGAAATAATTTGATGTCTAGTCCTTCTAAGTTGAGAGTTCTCAATCAAAACATTTTCTTAAAAAGTAGATATTACAATTTTTGCCATGGTCAAGAACACTACACAAATCTGTACTCAGGATCATCCTCCACTCAGTCCAGATCCTTCTCTCAGCAGAACCAATGGTGGGGGTGGGGAGGGGGGTCAGCTGCAAACTCTTTATTGATATTTAACATTTTAGCCTCTTAAAAATCATTTTTACTTTTCCCTAAGTAATTCTCTAAGTTTTGGGAAGCAGAGTCATCCTATTCTCTTTAATTTCTCTGACCATGCCTTCATTATTGCTTCTTCAATTTTACACTTAAAAAGAGAATTTTCACAAGAGTAATACATACTTACTCAATGTGGAGTTTATAAAATAAGTGCTTTTTCTGAAAAAAAAAACTGTGAAAATATTAGAAGAAAATGCTAAAAATAGGTGACAAGGATCAATAATGGAAGCACTAAGAAGTATTACTGCACTTCTTCTTCCTTAATTATCCTTTAATATTTTCTCCCACATTATCCTTAATATTTTTTCCCCATACAAAAGCCATATGTCTACAATGCAAAAATTATACCCAAAGTCTTTTTAAGGGTTGGGAGTGAAGTAAGAACGTATTTTCTTTTATGTTGTTTGTGACCTTACCTTGTATCTCTGTATTATGCAAACCTAAGCAATTTGGGAAACTGTTCTTTCTTTGTTGCTTAAGTTAAGCAATGACACTTAATCCTCCCACTTTCTCACTTCCTGATGCTACACTTAATGTTATTAGAATGCCCACTATCTTACTGCTATTGAATTTGATCATATCTGAAATAAAGTATAATCAGATGTTGCAACTTGTGATGGATGATTCTGTAGTAAAAAGTTCTCAGTCATGTTTGCCCTCCTACTAAATTGAAAGAGGGGGTGAGTTCCCAGATACGGGTTCTGAACTCTGGAAGTTAATTCCAACCCAGTTAGTGAACATATAAGGAAAAAAAATACTTGTTTCCCCACAAGAGGGCAAGGCAGAATTTTCCCAGTTCTTGTGTCCTTTTTGGGGCCCAGGCTGCCAGGATTCAGACACTTCTGTTTCCTCAGTCTCTTATTTGACTCTGGATCCTCTGAACTTGGCTCCTGATCTTGGTCTCTGGCCCTGTGTCCTCCTGAATCAGTGTAGGCTTGGTCTGCTCTGAGCTCAGCCCCTGGTGGTCCTGCTTTTTAGCCACACTCGGAGTCCTCTGCATCAGCAGCACTCCACCTTCTCCCCTATGGCCACCTCCCAGCTTTGTGCAATCTTTGCCTGCATCCTTACTTTTCTTCCCTGTCTCACCTGCCAACGCCCTGGATCATGCCCACCATGAGGGCAGGATAGGGACAGCAGGTCAAGGGTGAAAAGTCAACACATGGTAGGGCTTATACAGACTGCAGTCAGCCCCTTCCTCAATATTTTAACTCCAGTGGGAATTTGAGCTTAATCTCAGACATTAAAAATGAATTTACTCTCTGGTCTCAATCTATTTTCATGATTAAATTTTAAAGGTAAGAAAATAACTTTGATAGGAGAATACCGTTTTTCATTAACATTTTTGCATTTAACCTATTTCCTAGCAGGCTCTTGATGGAACACCTCATCCACCAGGCCCAGATCCTTCATTGTGGTAGTATTACCCACTGCTGCAGATTCAGGTTTGTCCTTTCTCAAACTTTTTTGCTATTTTATTTTGTTTTCTATATCCTATAGATGTTATCACACAACTCTTGAGAAGGCAACTTTTAGTCCACATTTTTCTGAAAGTCACTGATGAATGAAACCAAATTATTGTCAGCTTTAAAGAATACTGTGCTGTGGGCTCAGGACTCAGGAGAAGGCTACAGTGTTAGCCAAAAAGGACACAGGCCGTCCTGGCTAAGCCCTGGCAAAGGAACTTCGTTGGAAGAAAGCAAGCACTGAGACACCCATGAAGCTGATAATGTTTAAATGTTTTAGTGGGAAATCCTCTTGCTTTGGATGAAAGAGCTCTGGTTCAGGGCTAGATTTTTGGACTATGAGTCAAAATAGCTCTTATTACATTTGCCACATGAAGATTTTTTAAATACTTATTTTGTGCTCCATTGTCTACCATTCCTACGTAAAAACATTGTATTTTGTTTATTTTCTGTCACTCTCCAATAAAATGTAGCTTCATGAGAGTGGGATTTTTGTTTGCTTTGTTCAGTTTGTGTTCCAAATACATAGAAAAGTGCCAAGTGCTGAGCAAATAATTGTTGAATGTGTAAGTTATTTTGCTAGTAGAAGTGATGGGTTTGAATCCATTATGACTTGCTTACTAACTGGAATAACAGAAGTAGAAAGCAAATACAAACAAACTGCCCAATAAACCCAAAGATTTTGGTGAATAGTCCCAAGCGGTATCCAACTGACATATTCAATCACAAACCACATAAAGAGAATAGAATTAACAAAGACTTTCTGATTGGGAAGACGATGTTAAAAGTAACCTAATTCAATCATGTAATTGATACTAACTTCTTGCTTCTTTTAGTGGCCTAATGTAAATTTTATCAAAGCAGGGAATTTAGATTATTTGTATGTCCTCTAATTTATTCCATTCCAGATTGCCAATGAGGCCAAAATAGCTGCAAACTAGCCCCCACAGTTTATAGATCTAGTAGGTACATGTTTTAAAAGCTGTTTTTCTGTTCCATTAAACTTCTTTCTTTCACATATTATGCTCAAATCTTTAGCTTTGAGATTACAAGGTGTTTAGTTCAGGCAGATTAATAAACTGCTTAAGGCTGGTGAAAATTAAAATAAGGTAGCTCAGCAATGTCTAATGTGATCATCATTTCTAGAATTACTTCAGCCCAGAATCCCTCCTCTGCAGTATTTATCAGGCCTTCAAAGAAATGGAGAAGCTGAAAATTCCATGGTTTGCATTGGGAATTAATTTGGAATTGTTGAGTGTCACAATGGTGCTTCTCAGAAATAAAGCTCTACTAAGTAGTTTATGTCTGATGAGCTTATTCAAAGAATCTCAAAACTGCAACAGGAGCACAAATAGAAAATCAATCTGCAAGTTGGAGGGTCACACAAAAAAGCAATGAGGAGCTAAAACTAGAAACCTGAAGTTGCTTTAAAAAATATCTATTGTTTCTTTACATAGGACACTGTAAATTACAAAACATTTCATTTTAGGCTATATAACATTAAAACAGACTTTGTTTTGGTCAAACATATATCATAACCTTCCTACAGTGAAAAAGGTATTTGAGTAATTTATTTACTAAATATTATTTACTTTCCTGAGTCATATGACTTCAAATTTTATTTCCTAAATACAAAACAAAAAGCATTCTTTGGGGGTAATTTATTTGTATTATTGTAATTTTTTATATAACACTATAGCTCACAGTTAAAAGAACAGAGAAGTATAAATATGGGAGCAGAAGTTGTTAAAATAGTCTCAGACATATATTTTATATGATCTATTGGCCTGAAACAAATATTTAAGGCAAATGTTTCTTACAAAAGTAAGAAATACTCTTCTGGAATTCCTTGTTTTCAAAAATGAATTTTAAAATTCCAATTCTCAGTACGAATTTTCAAATGAATAACTGGTACCTGCCCTGAACCCCCAATTTGTAGCAAACAACCTTGCCCTGTTCCATAGAAATGATATGGGTAATTGGGTAAGATTCACCTCAAAGTCCTCCCACATCTTGTTTGCAAATATCCCTTTCCCTGTTCCCATCCTTCTGTGTGGCCTAGTAGGCAACAGTTTTCTTCTAATCAAGGCTAATCCCTCTAAATGTGTTTGGATGTGGACCCCCGCAATATTCTCAGGAATACTATTTTCAAACTTTTCGGGAATTATTGACTCTAGCATCTAAACATGGTCAAAGTTCTTCCATGTCAACACCTTCCCCCAACAATAAAATCTCTACCCTATCTCACTCCCCTCCCAACCCTTTTTCTCACACACACAATGATGGATATGAGAACAGCACCAGGCAGCACTTTCTGAACCGACCAGAGGGTTATGTAAATAGACAACTTGATACTAAGGTTAATACCATCACAGGCTGGTCCCAGGAGCTCAACAACAAGAGTTCAAAAGAGACACATGAGTGCAGAATCAGTCACTATCAGTCCAAATACTAAACCACTTATCTGTGAAGCAAAATATTATACATTGCTTTTACATTAGCAGTGATAATTTTTTAAAAGAAAATTATGTCTTTAACATTATTCCAAAGACATATACACTATAAGGGAAAATTTCTATTATCAAAACATTAAAAATAAATGTATTTCAAAAATAACAACACTGAAATTTAATATAACATCTTAAATTAAAGGGTTTCAATTAAGAAAAAACCTTATTCACCACTAAATAATACAAAAAAACAAATTGAGGGAGGGGAAAGAATAAAGAATGTGTATAAAAAATTCAAAATGAAAACATTATAAATGGCCAATAAACATCTGGAAAATATTTATATTTACTATTAGTAGTAAAAAAAAATGAAAATAATAAAAAAGAACCACTTATTACTTATAAAGCTGGAAAAGATTTAAAAACGTACAACGTCCTGTGCATCTGTGGAAATAGTCACTGTCATGAAAATTGGCACAGCCTTTCAGGAAGACATTTGTCAATATATAACAAAATCATTAAACTTTTATAATTTATTCTAATTAATTTTAATAAAATAGCACTGTAGCTTTTTTTAATAATTACAAAATGCTGAAAGCATTTTAAATAAGTTAGAATATATTTTATCCATGAGATTAAATATTATGGATTTCCCAGCCTACTAAAGTGAAATAAAAATTGTTTTCTTCAGGTCTTAGAGTTTTTAAGATAATGAATATGTTTGGTGAATCTCTAAGAGGGAATCTAGTGTTCCTCTGTCTTTTATTTTTTGTAAGTCAGGTTAATTAACTAAAATATAAAGTAATATAATATGACTCATCATATTTTAGTGTACAGTTTGGTGCATTTTGACAATAAAGATATAAAATATTATCATCCTTACAAGTACCCTTATATCCCTTTGCAGTCAATTCCCACTCTCTCCCTCAGTTACTGTTTTCTAACCTTATCATTTTTGCTTTTCTTAGCATTTTATATGAATAGAATCCTATAGAATGTAGACTTTTGAGTCTGACTTCTTTTACTTAGCATGATGTTTCTGAGATTCATCAGTGTTGTTTTATGTATCAATGGTTTGTTCCTTTTTATTGCTTAACAGTAGTAGTATAGATATACCATAATTTGTGTATTCATTCATGAGCCAAGACATCTGAGTTGTTTACAGATTGTGGCTATTATGAATAAAACTGCTGTGAACACTGGAATATATATCTGTGTGTGGATGTGAGTTTTTCTTCCTCTTGGCTAAATTGGAGTTTGATTGCTGGGAAATATATTAAACATATATTTAACTTACGGAATTGCCAAACTGCTTTCCAAAGTAGCTTTCCATTTTATGCTCCCAACATCAACCTATGATAATCTCAACTACACCAAGATTTTGTCCACACTTGTTAATGTTTGTGTTTTTAATTTTAGTCACTCTAGTGGGTATGAAGGGTATGTCGCTGTGGTTTTGATTAGTATTTCTCTGGTAACTAAAGATGTTACAAATCTTTTCATATGCTAATTTGCCATTTTACATCTTTGGTGAAGGATTTGTTCAAATATTTTGCCCATTATCAGGGAGTTGTCTGCTGTCTCATTATTTAGTTATATGTCTTTAGTTAGTATATGTCTTTTATTAAAAATGTGCTTTATAAACTTTTTCTTTAAGTCTGGTTTTCAGTCATTTTCTGAACAGTGTCTTTCAAGGAACAGAAGTTTTAATTTTGATGAAATACAATGTATCAATTTTTTCCTTTTATGTTTTATGCTTTTGTGGCCATTCCAAGAAATGTTTACCCAATTAACAAAAATATTTTCTCTTATATTTTATTTTAATAGTTTTCTAGTTTTAGCTCTGATATTTAGGTTTATAATCCATCTTGAGTTAATTTTTATATATGGTGTGAGGTACAGGTCCAAATTTTTTTGTTGTTGTTTTTTGTAGATGGATATCCAGTTGTTTCAGCAATGTTTATTGAATTACTCTGGCATCTTTGAAAAGGTCTCCACACTTAATTAAAAAACCTATTTATTTTTAAACATTTACTGACTTCTCACAAAAATATACACCAGTTTTTAATAAATGCTTTAATAAAATATTAATAATATATTAAGATGTTAATTATGTCATTAGGTAAAAAGAAAAAGCTGGCAAAGCAAAACAGTGTGTATATATCTGGACTATATGTACCAAAATATACACACAGGGATTATTGGGTTAATCATGGGTAATTTTACTTTTCTTTTATGTATTTCATTAAATTTTTCTTCATTAATGTATATACAAATTATAATAAACACTTTGAAATTTTATTCATTAAAATTTTTGATTCAATGCTTCTTCAGAGTTACTTTTTATTTAAGCTATGAGTAGAATTAATAATTACATCAGTAAATAAAGTAAGGTTGTACTAAGTCAGGCAGAAAAGGGGACAAAATCTAGTTAATACTACATTAGCATTTACTAAAAGCATCAGATTATATTTGACAATTTTACTGTGAAATTAATATTCTCAAAGGAACAGACTCAGAATTTTAAAGTTAAACCAAACATATCCTTAAGAAGATAAAAAGTCAATGAATGATTTAGCCATAAAATTTCATTGTGCCATAACATCCAATTTTAACATTGTTCTACTTTTGACCACCTTTCTCACATTCACAGGTCATCAGGAACTTTCCACTAGTATCATACAGTGCATACAAAACATAAAGAATTGTTTGATTTTCTTTTAAAAGATTTTCTTCCTAGATTTTAAGGTAGAAAGATAAAAATGACAACTATAAACATTTTTCTTTCTTCATCATACCTTTTCTCTTTCTTATTTCATAAGAAGGATAGTTTTGGCAGGACGGAACTTGCCTTTTCAGGAATTTCTTATTTGCATTCCCAGTGTCAGTGATGTAAGTGATCTTGCAGGCGTGTGTGCGTGTGTGTGTGTGTGTGCAAGTTCTATGACTATGGCATTATACAGCACAGAGTCTAAGATAAATTGAAACATGGCAAAAATTATAATTAGTACCAAGTGGGTGTAGTGTAAGAGCTAAAAAAGCAAAGTAGAAGTTGGAATTCATTTTCATATCCAATTCAAGTGTCTGAAGCTAGCTCTCGGGTGATTTCTGATTGTTAAAATTATATTTCTTTTGAGCATTTTGAGTAGTAAAAGGATATTGCTTTTTCCACTGACTAATTTCACAGAATACTTATTTGGCCAAGTATTGTGGGTGGTCATTTTACATCTTATTCAAACATCATTTGGGGAAATTCTGGGGACCCATTTTTAAGTTTTTATCATGGTCTGCCTGTTAAGAGCATTTATAATGTGAAAGGGAAAGGCAACTCCATTAGAAATACTCCTAGAGATAGAACAGATTGTTATTTATTTGTAAATCCTAAGCACAGTATGTTAACCTCAACAGAGGAAAACCTTAGAAACAAAATGCAGCATGCGGAGAAAGTACAAGTGTTATATAGCATTGTTAGTAATTTGGAAAAATTGGAGACACACTATGTAGGATGTGGGTAAAGAATTTTAAAAATAAATTATGGCACATGTATACAGGGAAATATTCTCCGAATATTAAATATAATGTGGTTCAAGAACACTCATTGACATAAAATGTTACATATAATTTAAGACCTAATTAAACATGGAAATACAATTGGGAGTAATTTTTATAACTGTCTTTTATTTATCCAGTGTCTTAAAAAAATCTTTGTAAGTAACAGTAGAAACTTGTGGGATCTTAAGGCACAGCTATCGGAATAATACTTCCGTAAAAGTATGTTGCCATAGCCTTTCTCCAAAAGAGGGCAGTTCCTGATCAGCAGGGTTTCTTCTCCCAACTGTAGCGAGTGTGCAGCAGAGCCCTCTTTCTACTACTAATACAAGACACTTCAGCTTTCTGTACTATCTGATCTGGGTTGAAAGTTTAGTAAATTTGTGGTGAAACTAATAGCAATGTTGTATGTTATCTTAAAATATGCTCATTTAGAAAAGATGTTTTTGTGATATCAACAAATATTTAACTATAAGAAGACAAAAATACAGTATAAAGCGAGACTTGGGCTTCTCAGATACAAATGTTGTAAGTAAAATTTTCCTATCATGGAGAGAAGTAGGATAACATAATGGTTTAGAGTTGAAGTCTGGGGTTAGGTCAGTCTTGGTGTGAATCCTTGCTCTGTCATTTATCAGTTTTGTTTACGTAGGCGAATTACTTTACCTTATTCAGTCTCAGTTTCCTTAACTGTTAAATAAAATAAGAAAAGGAACTACCCTATAGGGTTATTGTGAAGATTCAACGATGACATACAAGGAAGATATGTGTTTTGTGTCTGCACAGCATTGAATATGTGCTCAGTAATAAATATACATCAATGCTAGGGGTCCATGCTCCCTGATAACTCATGCATATGGTATAGTTATGTTTTGTTCAGTGAAGGCTTAGACATGTGGAAGGAGATCTCACTTGCAGGGAAGAGGAAGCAAGGCCACATCTTATTAGACAAGAGAGAGAAATAGCAGCAGTACAATTTAAAATATATTAGTAAAACAGATTTCATACACATGTAAAATTTCATCAAGCCCTAAAATTGAGATACAACCTAAGAAAAGAGTTTGATCTCATTTCTCTGCTTTTTAATAGAAAAGCATCCTCCTTTCATCTTAAGTCATCAAGATAAAAACTATTACTTTTGATACCATATCCAGACAACTTTTTAGGATTTCACATTGTACAACCTTCTTATAAAGCCTTTTCAAAATCCCTCTTTATTATCTAAAAATGAAAAAAAAATCTACAAAATTTGTTGGCATTGGCTGACTTTAGCAGGTATAGCCAGGTATTCAGTGTTTTCTCCATGGCCAGAATGCAATGTTCTGTCTTCTCAATAAGTGTGATTCCAGTCAGATGGACAGATAGACAGAAAGAACTTCAGTTTGTTTATTTTTTCAAAATTGAATAATTATGTGCATAAAGCCCATCTGGAGCTACTTAATGTATATTCCCATGTGCACTCACACGTACACATATAAGCACACAAACATACGTAAGCATGAAGTCAGTCATTATATTCTAAAAACAAATGACCGCCGGATAACAAATAGGCTTTTGGGGGGTTGTATGGTGGTAGAGACACACCAAATATTTTTTAAACCATATTATTATTAATAAAATAAATTATATCTTTTGAACATCTGAAAGAATTTTATAAAATTAAAGTTAAAATTTAAAGGAATATTAGAAAAATGATGAGTAAACAAAAGTAAAGTGAAACAATAAAATGGTCTTTTACCTAACAATCTACTATTTATTAGCTTTATTTTAGCTTTCCAAGTTTGTTTAGTCATTAGGTGCTACTGTATGGCACTGATATTCTTTTAATCATAGATTCTGTAGTTTGCTGAGACATCTCATCCTAAAAGTACTTACATATTTTATGTAATAGTAATTATAATATATGAAAGAGTACAGGTCTAATTTTCAAAATGTTACTTATGTCCCCCAAATATACTTGCCCAAATCCTAAATTTCAGTTCAAGAAATTGTCTAACTTGACTTCAGGCTTAACTCTCAGGGCATAGTGTTTCTCATCTGTAAAATAAAAGTATCATCCTATATGCTAGAATTCAAAATCTAGACAGGCATTTTCAAACATCACATTATTGTCATGCTGCCTAGGAAAGTCTGTGACTACTATTCATTAAGTCCTGTTATTGCTCTCACTTAGCTCCAAATAACAGATGGCTAGAAACTGTAACTGGACACCAGGGTCTATCTTCACTAGTCTTCCAGTGGAATTATCGTGCATAAGGGAAAATTGGACATAAGAATACAAATTATAGAACTGGAGAAAGAACCTAGTTCTACTCTGCATTTTGCAGATGAGAAAGTTAAGGTCCCTAGGTACTAAGTACCTTCTATCCCATATCATAGAGTCTAACAGGAGCAAAATAATTATTTAAATTTTTTTGTGTGTGTTAGTAGCTAAACCTATGTGCTGTGAACAATGCTAATTCGCAGTCTCTGTGAGTTTAAGTTACCAGTTTTGGCTTATAGCCTCTAGTTATGCAAAAAAAGTGAAAACAATGTTAAGACAAACATTGTAATAATTAGTATGATCCAGTATTTCTTTCTCCTTCCTTATTAATCCTGCCCACCAACGAATGCCATATTAATTATACCAGTTTTTTTTTTAAATACAGGGAATGCTTTGAATCATTGTACTTGTATTAGATAAGTCTCTCTGATACAATACACATTGGGTTAAAACTTCCTTTGGGGTTTTAAAATAATAATAACCCATGAATATTTCTGAATATACATTTTTATATGCAAACTAATAACTCCACCCAAATCACAGAACCAGATAGACTGTCCAATACAAAAAATATATTGTCCCAAAACTTCCTTAGATGTTGGATCACAGAGGGTCTTGGTGCTTGGGAGGCAGAGGTACTTTGGAGGCATTTAATGAAGGGCACCTTTTTCTGAGCAGTAAGGAAGTGTTTCAATATTTTAACAATATGGCTCACCTGCAGATGAAGACATCAGCCTTGCCTGAATAACCAGAATCATTTAAAACCCACTAAAATGTCAACACACTTTGATCAATCCATTTACAGGTTCTTCATACTGTCAAAATGAATGTCAGGTACAAAGGAAGATCTGCTTCAGAAAAAAATTAACATTTTCTCTCTGTATTTGTAAGATTAAGAGAAACATGCCTCATATTTTTTGCTTTTCATTGCCAAAAATATATAAGAATCATTAAATTGGTTTCTATATTTGACACCAATGATGACAATATGCTATAATGTTTGGCAATCAACATTATTTGAAACAGGTATGTTGCTAATTCACACCTGTACTTATGAAAAATACTGGCATTTCTTCTTTTGGAAAGCACTTAATGAATGGTAGTTTCTGGAGGAGAAATGAATACAAACAAAAAAGCATTCAAAAACCACTTGAAAACTGTTAGGAAAAGTCAAATAAGGTCATTTTCATGTTGAATTGTCAGTGAAATCCTATTTTAATTTTTTTCATATTATCACTGCTAATTAAAAGAAATATTTTTTCAAGTTATAAACTGTAAATATATTAGGAGACACCTAAGAAGGAGATACTTTAAAACAATCATTGCACAAGCAGACTCTCATAGCCCAGCCAGTTCAGCGTAATAGGAAAATACCTCATTATGGTAACTTGAAGAAATCCCAACAGAAACTACATAAGAGCCCTGGATACTTCATTCCCAGCAGGTTCTTGCAAAGCCCTGAACAGCAAGAGATACCCTTGTTATTTCCAATGTACTTGCAGCCTGAACACTCTTCCTGTGAGGAACAAAATATGCAGTTGGGGCTATCTGTTACTGACGCCGCTTTCACCACACAACCACTGATTTGCTGCATAACTGACCTTGATTCTTTCCCCTTCATAACCCTTAATAAATGGTTAAGTAAACACTTGTTTTAAAACTCCCTATTTCCCATTTCAGTATGAGCTTATAAAGGTTCAGCAGTTAAGGCCTAATACATCAATTTCTATTTGAATTTCTACATTTAAGGTGTTTAAGCCCTAACACGTCTTTAAAGTGACATGAGCATTTGAAGGGTATTCTTATCTTTAAACATTACACTGAATTATGAAAAACTATTTTCCCAAAGATTTTGAATACTGTCTCTTTTACAGCTCTGATGTGACAGTGTTTACAAATTACCACAGATTATCAAAAGCCTACTTAAAAAAGAGACTTGCTATTCATTTCTAGAAATATCTTTGTAACATCATTGTGGTTAATATATCTGGGTTTTTCATATCTCTATTGTTTAACCTTTTTTACTGAAGACTTCAATAGTGTCCTTGAAAAACTGGGGGTGGGGAAGTTATATATGGATTATATATATATATGTTTTGCTTGTTTGTCCAACAGAGAACTAAATCAAAACTGATTCTCCCCATATCTCCAAAGAGGCTGGGATCATAATGGTTAGATCAATAACTGAAGAAATGCTTTCATTGTACACATCAGAGTGCCCAGATTTCTTAAGAGATGAGCAACTCAAGATGCAGTTCAGGACATATATGCCACATAACACCACATGTTAAAGGTAACCAGTTGTTGATACGGTTCTAATTGATACACAGAAACAGCTTCATTTCATTTGAGGCAATTGATGTCTCTCAAATCAACGGAAAATAGGAACAGTGAGGTAAAAACTGTTTGCTCTCTGATAAAGTAAGAACATTAAAAAGGCTACTATTGACCAGCAAAAGCACTGCCCTAAAACAAACAAACAAACAAACAAACACCAAAAGAAAGAACAAAAAACCCAAAGGGGCACAAGACAACTTTTGCAGCTGATGGATATGTTTACTATCTTGATTGTAATGATGGTGTCATGGTCTACACATATGTCCAAACTCATCAAATTGTACATATTAAATATATGTAGTTTTGATACTTCTATTACACCTCAACAAAGCTGTTTTAAAAAAACTAAAACCTCAAGGGATCATTCGTATTTTGTTAACACACTCTGTGCATTCGTTACTGCTCTTATTTAACTTTAACCCTTTGGGCTCTTTTCCTAAAACTGCACAGGGTGACAAACTAAAATGCCGTGCCTTGGAACAGCAAAAGCCCTAGATTACATTTCCCATTATGAGAATACCAAAGTGTTTTTAGAATATCCAACTCTTTTTTTTTTTTAATGCCTGCCTATACACGCCCCCAAATGCCACTAAATCCTGACAGTCACTTCCTTCTCCCAATGCCACCTGCTCCCTGAACACCCACCCACGAGCTGCTAAAATCCTCCCGTCACCTCAGCCACATGCCAAAATAGAATGCTGCCTGCCACCCCCACCCCCAACCTCCAAACCGCCTTTGGTATAAGGAAGTAAATATACATAACTCAGTTCACTAAGGATTTTATGGTGGCAAAGGGTGATGGCAAAGGGTTCTGGGCCTGAGACCTGGAAAGAACTTCATCATTTTAATATGTACAAATCACAGCTGTTGTTTCTGGTATGAATGTGATACTTACTTAGAGATTCTGGTTGCTACGAGAAAGTTCAGGCTAATATTTACTAATTGATCTAAAAGCAAAGTGGAGGTTATAACTTCCACTACAGCATTAAAATTTCCCATGTTGCCCTCTTTCATTTCTAGCTTGAGAACAACTCTTTATAGGCATGACAACTTAAACAGCTCTCTACTTTAGATGGCTTACAGTTTGTTTGAACCTAAAAAGCACACAGCTTTTTGAAGAATATATCTAGTTATTACTCCATTCTTTAAACAACTATTTATCTACTATATGTCATGCACAGTGAAAATATAGTTTTAAACATGTGGTTACTGCTAATATGGAGATTATAATTTGCTTCAAAACTCAGTTATTAAGTGAAAATATTTTCCAGGATTTTATTAAATTTATTTTAGAGCCAGACTTATAGAGCTGAGGCTGGAAGTAGATCTGTTTACTTTGTAGGCTTTGGTATAAATTTCCAACAGCAGCTTTGGGTACAGGTACTATACTTACTTGTCTTTGTATCTCCTATATCTTGCATAGTCCTTGGGCATGAATGAATGAATAGGTAAGTGCAGGGATGCATGAATAAACATACAAACAGGTCTGTGAAGAAATGAATGAATATGATTTTCCACAGTAGATATTCCCGACATTACTGCAAACCAGGAGAGTCTTGCCTTTCTGTATTACATTTCACTTCTCCTTATCTACAGCTTTTGGAAATGAAGAAACTCCTTAACTAAATTCCAGTTCTTAAAAGAACAACAAGTAATAGGTCTCCCTAGGTCTCACAGAGGACTAGGAACACACAATGATTCACTCTTTGCCACAGTCATGCCAAGAGACCAACATAAAGGAAATTGATCTGGATCATGTTGCCATAAACTGTTAGCAGAATTTTATGAATTTGAGTATTTCAGGGAAAAAAAAAATGCAGCTCTTCTGTGCCTTAGAGTATCTTTTTTTTTTTTTTTTTTAAGACCTTTCTATTCAAAAGTATTACTTGGTCTTTTTTGCCCAAAAGTATTACTGAGATAAATATATCAGTTTCCCCTATGGTTCTTCTAGAATTTAACACACTACAGCCACTAAATTTGGAAACATATCCCAAACCTTGCTGGTTATAAATCCGTAATTGGAATTAACAGAACTGAAGGGGGAAGCCACTCTTTCTCTTCTTCCCATGAGTGAACAAGTGAGCCTCCTGGGAAGTCACTAAGGCAACCTAAGGCATAACATGACTGGTTTTCTTGAGTCACTGAAAGGATGGCATAAACACACAAATTCAAATAATAATTTTCTACTGTGGGCACATTTTTCTAACTAACCTTAAAAAGATGAGAGGAGAAATGGGGGCTGAATGTCAGACATGTTCTACTGCCTTCAGTAGGACAGAAACTTGGATATTTGTCTTTATTGCTAAATTAAAAGAGGGGGGTCTAATGCGCTTTAAAAACATTAAAGCACCAACCTTACAAAGCATTGAATGTTATGCCTTTGAGTCTTCCATAAAAGTACTAAAAATCTATATCTAAATTACAGCTTTTTATCACATTCTTAATCACATATACTCTGATAAAGGTTGGGAAATAATCAGTCCTCACCATTTGTAGGTATCTGATATATTAATAACACCAAGAATAACAACAAGATAATAATAGGTAATTCTTATTAGACCCTTACCAATTTGAGGCATTACTAGAAATTCTTTACAGAGATCTTCATAATTTGTTACTACAGTCTTTGATGTAGCTATCATTACCATAATCCCTTTTTATAGATAAAGACATTGAGGAACAAAGAAGTTACTTGCCCAAAGTAACATAGTGAGTTGGTGGTGCAGCAAGGATTTAAACTAAGCAGTATGGCTCCCAGCTGTTAGCAACCGGCAATGGATAAGTAGTTGAGTATAGTAAACAATTAGTGCTATTGGAGATTGTTATTATGGTTTATAATGTCCAAACAGAAGCGTTTCAAAGTTCTTGTATTCAATTAATTTGCTCATTTAAATAACCAAACAATTATGCATCTTAATTATGCAATTAAGCTCATATGTAAATATGAGCACACATTTTCATATTTACATACCTGTATAACATCAGACTGAGAGCTGGAAGACTTGGGATCAGTCTCAGCTTATTAACTTAACTCATTAATAAGTCACTTAACAACAGAAGCTGTGGCTCAGTTCCTTAGCAATAATAAAAATTACTTAGACAAAGTGACATTTAATATTTCTTGCAACTCCAAATTCCTAGAATTCTGTTGTCTCTCGATATTTGTTCTATCTACTTGATAATAACTCAGATAATGAGGAAGCAATTCCATAATTTTACAGTTTGCCACTTTAATAGGAGAGTTTTAAAAGCCAGCGTATGGAGCACCACACCTGTTCCAGGAAAACATAATTCCTGAGAGCTGCAAAACACATTCCTATAGTTGCCCAGTCTGAGAAATACTGATTCCAAAAACTCAGTTCTCGTACCGTGGAAATATCTTGTATTCGTGAATCATCCTCACAAAGAGAAATTTGCTTTCTATTATTAATAAGTGGGATTGACAGATTTAGCAAATAAATATAGAGGACATCAGCTAAATTTGAATTTTGGATGAACATAGAATAACTTTTCAGTATGTCCTCCTGAGGGACATCCCCATGTAAGGGATAAGTATGTACCATACTAAAAGTTTTAGGGACATAATAAAAATCATTCACTGTTTACCAGAAATTTAAATTTTACTGGGTACTTGTAATTTTTTCTGGTAATTTTACTAGTAAATGAAACACTCACTTGAGGTGAAAATAGAAAACCAAAATAAAATAATTAGAACTTACGAACCACTGAGCATGCATGTGAGAAATGCTAGTCTAAGGTATCATTTAATTTTCCTCATTTTGTAGACATCTGTGCCTATCCAACATCAAATTATCATTTATATAGAAAAAGACTAAATTGTAATACTGGTTACTATTCAAACAGGCTATGGGTAGTAAAATATTAAAACAAAAATTTCTATAAACTAACCCTCTCAGAGTTGTTGTCCTTTAATTTCCTAATGGTTTTTCTTTAATCACTGTTATACTAGTAGAAAGGAACGTTCATGCAACACAACAACAAAATAAAGAATATGGCCGGGCATGGTAGCTTACACCTGTAATTCCAGCACTTTGGGAGCCTGAGGCAGGTGGATCACCTGAGGTCAGGAGTTCAAGACCAGCCTGACCAACGTGGTGAACCCCCGTCTCTACTAAAAATACAAAAATTAGCCAGGCGTGGTGGCACACGCCTATAATTCCACTACTCGGGAGGCTGAGGCAGGAGAATCGCTTGAACCTGGGAGGCAGAGGTAACAGTGAGCCGAGATCGTACCTTTGCACTCTAGCCTGGGTGACAAAGGCAAAACATGGTCTCAAGAAAAAAAAAAAAAAAGGCAATTTTGGAGATAAGAGATGACCAGTGAAACTTGTTTTTGAAAAGAGGCACATGATGTGATAAGTATAGATGTAAATGATTGTTAATTAGGTAATTAACATGAAACAATTACATGCCCAGGATAGGGCAAGCAATAGGCAGGAGCTTATTTGGTGGAATAAGGGCAAGATGCCCACATATAACCCCACACTGCCACTGAGGTTAGCATACTGTAACATACAACTTGTCAAAAGGGCTTTAATTTGGATGGTTAGTGAACAGAAGGTAACTACGCAGCTGTGATTTTTTTTTTTTTTAACTGTAGATCTAAGGTGAACAAAGAGATACAAAGATGAATTCTGGAGAAAGCAACAGCCAGTTACAAAGAAATGGGAGGGTCAGGCAAGCCTGGAATGTTCATTTTCTTCTTCACTTCCTGAAAAATGTCTACTTATCTTTTAGGACCCAATTCCAGTTTTCCTCCTCTGCAAATCTTTCTCAGTCTTTTGTCATCCCATCTGCACAAATTGCTGCAGGCCTGGCTAGTTATTTCTTCTTTAGAACTTCCTGGTATTTTTTATATACCTTTCAGTGCTCCCACATAGCCACTGTCTTATTAGATTGAGTTAGGTGTCCAAATGTCTGTTTTCCCCTACAAGGCAAATGCTATTTGAGAATAGGAGTTGTGTCACTCATAAGGGCACATAGATCCTTCTGAATAAATGCATAAGTGGTCATGTAAGATACAGGATAGAAATAATCAGACATATAGATCATAGAATTTTACATACAAGATCTTTCATTCAGATACCACTTCTTCATGGTCTGCTTCCCATTGTGAATTTATTTTACACATTTTATTTTTTAAAATTCCACATTTCTTCTTAAGGAGTGGGGGTGAAATCTGATTGAAATGCAATAGAGCATTTTTATTTACAGAGGATTTATACAGACAGAACTCCTCTTAAACAAACCCTCATGAATAAATATAAATCCATGATGTGCCAGGGGTATCCCGTCTTCTCTCCCAGATACCATTCATTTCCAGCTAAAAGGAAAGAGCCCAGTACTCTAGGACAAGCCAAATTCTAAACCCATATATATCAGTATAATGTGAGTACCGCAGAGAGAGCTCCGAAGCTAAAGTCTATTTGAGGAGTCTGGAAATTCACACATGAAACAACTGAGGAAGACAGTACTTCTAACTGACAACGAATCAGTTCTTGCTGTATTTTTAGTCCTCTCATACATTCCATTCTTTCTGTTTAATTATAGGTGATCTGTTGTTTCTAAGGCCACACGGAAATACCCTAACACATGTACACATTTCCATGCACATATACCTCCCCACAAACACACACCCCTACACACACACATACCTCTCACTCTCTCTTATACAACTTTGCTTATGTTCTCTAGACTCTGCATTCCTTCCTTTCCCTTGATATACATGCATCATTAGTCTCCAGTATGACCATCTACAAGATTTCCTTGAATATATTCCTCATTGTTTTCTCTTAAAGCCAAAACGTTACATTATATTATCAAACATTTGCTTATGCATTCTAATTATTTTATGTATGCTTATTATTTCCATCTCTATTATTAGAGCTTCAAAGGCAAAGTCTTTCTCTTCTAATCTGCTTTTTCTCACCCTTAATAACACAGCATATATTGCTGTGCGTCTAATAAATGTTCAAGTAATAGGTATTTGAGTAATAAATAAATAAAGAACTAAATAGAAATAAATAGATGTTGAAATGTAAGGATTTCAGGATTTCACCACAAATGAATCATACCGACATTCAGAGAAGCTTTTACCTCTGCCTGGCATTAACCACCACATACTTCAGAAGCTGGACCATAATGCCCTAGGTTTGTTTTATTGCTTCCTGAGTGTTTACCCATATGAAATTTTTTCCTATCCAACTATGTCCCCCAGATTTTAGTTTACATCAATTCAAGAGAATCTGAGTTCTATAATTACTTTCCTATATTGAGAAACATTTTCTATAATTTTAATCCCAGTTGCAAGAATAACATTTCCTTACTTGGAATCACTAGCAAATTATACTCAAGTATAAACTGCTATTCTAAGCTATAAATGAAAATGCTTTCTTGGGTGGATCCGTTGAGATATAAAGAATGGGGTAGGGGCTCTGACAGAAGTATTGTTTAATCATTTATATACTGCTAAATATGTACAGGAAGTGGTGGAACTAAAATCCCCACACTTCCCTCAGACAGAAAATCAGAGGTGATATCTCTTCTTTTAGCACTTCTTTTAATGTAGCTTCAAGCTGTCATCTTATAGTTTGTTCTTATTGCTATTTATGACCATCTGTGTAATCTTTTGTCACATGGGAGTGATCACAGGTAAAGTAAAGGTTTGCAAAAGAAAGTTTCATAATCACAAGACATAATGTTAAAAACTGTCATGCCATGTGTTGTATTTATTTTACTTATTTGTTTTTATTCTAACAAGAAGACCTCAAAGCCTTCACATGAGATTTGTTAGAAAGGGATGGTAGACAAATAATAGAACCAAAGTTAAAAATCCACAGAAAGTATATTTCAATAGCTTCTGTGCTCTTTACTTTGTGCGCTGTCTTTCCTAACAATAGAACAGTAAGACAAACAGAGTTTGAACTAAATCTTTCTTTGATCTGTGATCTATTTTGGTGAAAACAGAATGGAAATAAAAGTTAGCAATTGAAAGTAATGTTTCTTAAATTTTGCCTTTCTATTTATATGGCATAATTGTGTTGTTTAAAAAGATCACATGGATTTTGAATTCAAAGATTTCTTTACATCATTTAAGATTTTGGAAAAGTGAATATAACATTAAAAATTCCATTTAAAAACTAAATCTCAAATTTATTATAATTAAAATGTAATTGTGTAATGTATCTTTTAAAATTCATATTATTTTATAATCATAGAAATAAATCATGGTCTATGACGTGGCAAATTAATGCAAAAAACTATGGAAAAATGTCATTGCAATTATACATATTAACATAACACATCTATATCCCATTATGTTTTAATACATTAATTTCAAACATCCATTATGATAGTACTAACAGTAGAATAGCTTAAGTAAAAAGGTCAAAAGTATATTCTGCTAAAATTATAGATAAAGTCTCTGTAGTAACTGATAGAGGGAAAAGTCTCTCTGAATCAAGTAAAATAATTTTAGCAACCAATAGCCACATCAAAATGTAGTCCAAAGACCCACAGCATCACATTACGTGAAGCCTGTTAGACATGCAGAATCTTGGGCACCACCACAAGCTAATGAATCAAAATCTGCATTTTAGTTGTGATTTGTATGTTCATTAAAGATTGAAAAGCACTGGTCCGTACCTTGAAATCAAAGAACATTCATACCTATGACATGGTCTGGCCCTGAATAAACTTTTGACATTGATTTCCTTTAGTCTTCCTTTGGCATCTCGGGTGCTTACTTGCATGCGACTTCTCAAGGCCAAATCATATCTAGATTGGTCTCTCTATGCATCTTGTCCCTTCTTTGAAATATACCATTTCTAGTTCCCATTCACTCACATGTTCTTTTTTTATGTGACAATGTTAATTGATGTATCTACCTGCTTTGCCTAAGTATGACATCACTCAACAAATATAACAGCAGTAACTTACATTAGCTACATCTTTGGAATTGCTTAATGTCTTAATTTTGGAGATAATAAAATGCCAGGAGCTAGAGTGTTTGAACATATGGGACAGATGTTTTGATATTCCTCCATCTCCTACCTTCATTCACTACTTCAAAGATTTTGGTGCTACCTTGTAGTAAGTCTTAGCCTGTTCAGGCTTCCATAACAAAATATTCTAGACTGGATAACAACAGAAATTTATTTCTCACAGTCCTAGAGGCTGGGAAGTCCAATAGCATGATGCCAACAAATTCAGTGTCTGGTGAGGGCCCTGTTCCTTCTGGATGTCACCTTCTTGCTGTGTCCTCACATGGAAGAGGGGCAAGGCATCTCCATTCAACCTCTTTTGTAATGGCCCTAATTCCTCATGATTTAATCACCTCCTAAAGGTCCAACCTCTTACACTGGCAATGAAGTTTCAACATATATATTTGTGAGGAGATACATTCAGACTATAGTATATAGAAACTATTATTTATAACTTAACATGAAAATTACATGGAGAGCTATTTATCTAACTTATAAAAATCACAAAGCATTTTTTTCTGCATTTGATCCAAATGTTTGCTGCATTTGACCAAAAATCTCAATAGTTTTATTGAGACTTTTGTATGTAAAATGCAGAGAGAGAGGTGGCAGGATCAAGCCACATCATAGAAAATAATAAAGCAAAAATTCATCTTGAATTTTGTTTATTGAAGCTTAAAGAGTTTCCAAGCAAAACTCTTTTCCATATTCCCTTTTTACATGAACTGTGGTTACCAAACTCTTTAAACTTCAATAAAAACTTTAATGTCAGATATGACAAGACAAAAGTCTAACACCTTGATTATCCATTTTCTTCAGAACCACTATGGCACATTTCTGACTATAAGTAAAGCCAGTGTCCAACTGCTTCTGCAGAATATAAAGGAAAGATGAGCACACAGAAGGTGCACAATACATGTATGTTTATTGAATCTCCATTTTTACACAGACTTTTCTTTCAGCATCCAGATGATTTTAAGAGTCTGTATGTTTGGTAAAAGAAATATATATTCTGAATACTTCTGAGCACTTTTAGTCTCTAAAATATTTTAAGAAATATCCTATTTTAATCTAAGGAAATTCAACTAAAATAACTGAAAGGCATCCATGCTTTCGTTTGTCTTTTTAGCAGGGAATTTGGTAGAAAGGTGTGTTGACTCATCACCAATGTGATAATGCAGAGCTGAAAAAGGAAGCATTTCATTTTCCATCATGTTGAAAATGATATTGATTTAGGACAAGACTGTCAAACATTACTCAGCTTCCATTGTTGGCCTATCTGGCAGATTGTAGATTTCCAAATTACATGTGAAATTCCACACCGCAAATATATTTTCAAAGTTTTAGGTTGTTACAGATATTAAAAATAAAATATTTACAAGAAATATCTACAAAGTTAAGTTATAGTAACCAAATAATTACATAGACTTCTTAGGTCAAAATATTTGCTAGTTTAACAAACATATCTAAATATTTATTTCTTATGAGATACTCTTTTAGAAATGTTATATTAGAAATATTATGACCAAAAGCTTAAGAATTGCACTGGGCTACATGATTCTTTTTACTAAATTAATATTGCATGACTAGATAAGACCAGTTATTGTTGACTGCTTCGCTAAATCAAATAATCATTGTACTTAACACATCCAGTCAGAATTCAGAATATGTTTCCCTCCATTTAATAACAATTCGATAGCCTATACAACCTGGTACATATCAGTTTGATTAAGCTTTCCTTTAATTTGAATTCTACAGATAAGTAATTTTGCACACTGTTGTTATTGAGCAAAAACAAATATACATGGAAATGAAATCAGATGTCTCCAATAAACTTAATGCCTCAACAGCATAGCAAAACAACCGTCAAGACTATTATTATTGATACTACCATGAACATCTATTGATAAGTATTCAAAATCTAAATCATGCAAAGTAAACCTGATAATCCTCGAGTTTCTAATTTCTCCTATACTCCCATTAAAAAACCCATAAAAATTGAAACTGTTGTTATTGGATTAATTAAGGCATGGGATATAGTCTCATGTGATAACTTTATGACAGTAAGAAGCTATCTATGAAAGAGGCTGAGACCAAGGAAATTTCTTAGGGCTTTTTTTGTTCAATGAAGAGAGAGGCAAGTGTACATTTCTAAGTGTGGAGTATTCCTTTAGTTCATTTCCAATAACTTGATAGGGAGATAGGACTACAGGTCATGTAAAAAGGGAATATTTATATTAGACTGTTATCAGCAAATAAAAAATCTGCTTTGATATATACTATTTACATTCTCTGAGGGCATTCCCAAGAAGTACCTGTTATATGTGTCATATTAATTTTTAAGAGTTTTGGTGGCAGAAATGTTGTCAAATTGATCATTTTGTATAGCTCATTCTTGTGGTTGCCCTTTCAGAGAGGCAAAAAATTGTTTGCCCCAGCCACAGGGTCACATGCCCTATTTGGCAATTCCAGTCTTCCAGGCTAATGAGCCACAAGGCCTCCTGGGCTCAGGTTCTGGGTTCATCTATTTCTGATGTAAGAGAGTTTGCATAGCTGCCAATAAACCAGAAGAATGCCAATTTGGTCTTAGAATACATAGAAAATTAAGGAGTCACATTACACAATAAAAAAATCTTGCCTGTCCAAATAATTTGACCAATATTAATATATTAGTACATTTTAAATCATTCATATTTATATGCACACGTGATTAAAATTCGTTAATATATTGTTCTTCATTTCTCTCCTTGAATTTAGAGCTTAAACTGCAGATGATGGATGAAAATGATTATCCCGGCCGGGCGCGGTGGCTCAAGCCTGTAATCCCAGCACTTTGGGAGGCCGAGACGGGCGGATCACGAGGTCAGGAAATCGAGACCATCCTAGCTAACACGGTGAAACCCCGTCTCTACTAAAAAAATACGAAAAACTAGCCGGGCGAGGTGGCGGGCGTCTGTAGTCCCAGCTACTCGGGAGGCTGAGGCAGGAGAATGGCGTGAACCCGGGAGGCGGAGCTTGCAGTGAGCCGAGATCGCGCCACTGCACTCCAGCCTGGGCGACAGAGCGAGACTCCGTCTCAAAAAAAAAAAAAAAAAAAAGAAAATGATTTTCCCATCTCATTTTCTATACATTCCAAATTTTCTTTTTTTTTTTTTTAATTAATTTATTATTATTGTACTTTAAGTTGTAGGGTACATGTGCATAACGTGCAGGTTTGTTACATATGTATACTTGTGCCATGTTGGTGTGCTGCACCCATCAACTCATCATTTACATCAGGTATAACTCCCAATGCAATCCCTCCCCCCTCCCCCCTCCCCATGATAGGCCCCTGTGTATGATAAATTTTCTAATAAGAACACGTTTTATTTGAATTAGAAAATCAAAAGTCTTGGAAGAATCAAAAGTAATTTAGAAATGACTTTTGCCCTCAAGGGCTTTAAAAGTTTTTTGAAGAGATAATAAATGAACTTAAAAAATGGTGATACAAGGAAGTATACAAAAAGTGCCACTACATACTGAAAACAAAATATTTAATTTTTTGAGGGGTTGTGTGAGGTGATGGTGGAAATGATCTTTCTATCTGTTGATTAAAGTTTTCATGTATAAGTTTTCATTTAAGTTGTTCCTAGAAGGAAGGAATGGTAGAAAATCTGAGCAAATTTCTCTAGAAACAAAGGACATATTCCTATATATGTTATTTTACATAATTCATGAGGTTTGAACAGTTCAAAAAACCCAAATGGACTCTAAATTGGTAAATTCTTCCCTAGTCAAAAAGAATAGTTTGAAAAAAAATAAATAAATAAAAGGCCGGGGGGAGGGTGGGGGGAGAAGAATACATTAGGAACAGAATTTTTGAGTCTACAATGCCAAGCTAGTGTTTATACATTGTTCAACTGACAGTAAAGAATCACCAAAGTTTTCTAAAAGGGAATTTAGATATAATATACTATAGGCCACCAGCTGGTATGTGATAAATCTGAGGTGGAAGGTAGAGCTATCAGATTCAACATCTGTCCTCTTTCAGACCCAACACACTGCCTTTCTGTGCTCAACAAATAATAAAATGTTGCTGTTTTTCTTGAAATGTGGTAGCCAGCTTCCAAGATAGCCACTGATAATCCACACCTGTAATATTCGGGCTCTATCTAGGCCTTCTCCGCATTGAAGCAGGGCTGGTCTGTAAGGCTAATAAAATATGAAGGAAGTGACAGTATGTGATTTCTAAGTCTGGGCCATAAAGACATGCAGCTTCTGCCTTGATTTCTTGGGTTTCTTGCTCTAGAGGAGGTTAGCTGCCATCTTGTGAGGATACACAAGTGGCTCCATGGAGAGATTCATTTGTAGAAGGATGACCTTTTCTAGCCAAGTTGCCAGTCACATCAGTGAATCACTTTGGAAGCGAATCTTCCAGTCTTTAGTTGAGTGCAGTATCACTGACATCTGACTGCAACCTCAAGAAAGAATAGTCAAGTCTTTAGTTGAGTGCAGTATCAGCTGACATCTGACTGCAACCTCAAGAAAGAATCCAAGTCTGAACCACTCATAGAAATTTTTCTCAAATTCCTGACCTATAGAAGCCATGAGATATAAGAGACGATTATAGTTGTTCGAAGATACTACATTTAGGGGTAATTTATGAGAGTGAAGCAATAGATAACTAATACAAAAAGGTCCCAGCCATCAACTCAACTGGGAGTTCTACTAGACAAAATATTATTTTGGAAAATTAGTGCAACTGTGTGCACTATGTGTGCAGTATTGACACACATTCCATTATAGGTAGAATAACAGTGTGTGGTATATTACTTCTATCACATTATAGTTAAGACTATTATCTAGAGATATACAACTATTTTGCAAACTACTAGCTTCATTTTAGAGAAGCAGCAGAGGCAGGACACTGAAGTAGATTAACCTGTTTTTAAATTTCAGCTCTTCCACCTATGTGAGTAAATCTCTTCACATCTTCACACTACTTGTGAGTGCGAAGCTGCCCTACTTACCATCACAAAAAAGGATCCTTGGGAAAAACCAAACTCAAAGAAGCAAATGTCTGTAAAAGTCTAAAACAAATATAAAGAGCACGTGGCAAAAAAAAGAATGCAGATTTTGGCCAGGTGTGGTGGCTCATGTCTGTAATCCCAGCACTTGGGAGGCTGAGACAGGCAGATCTCTTGAGGTCAGAAGTTTGAGACCAGCCTGGCCAACATGGTGAAACCCTGTTTCTACTAAAAATACAAACATTAGCCAGGTATGGTGGCAGAAGCCTGTAGTCCCAGCTACTCAGGAGGCTGAAGCTGGAGAATCGCTTGCACCCAGGAGGCGGAGGTTGCAGTGAGCCGTGATAGTGCCATTGCACTCCATGCTGGACAACAAGGAGATTCTGCCTCAAAAAATAAAAAATTTAAAAAAATTTTTTTAAAAATCATATTTTAAGAAATCTGAGTTCAACTCTGTACTCTACTATGTATTATTTATGTGACATTGGACAAGTCAGTCGTTCTAAATTTCAATTTATTACCACTCTATTCAGAAAAATAGGAAAGTACTATGAGACTTAAATTGATAATATATGGGACAGTGCCCAATATGTTGCTTGTTACAGAGTAGGCTTTGTAAGTATTTCATTTGACTTTAAGTTATTTTGGTTTTATTAAGTTGAAAACTGGTGGAGATATTTGTAGCCTAGTGATCATCAAGTGTAGATGATCTGCAGACCCCTGAAAACTGAGAAAATTTAAAGAACCCATTGCTGACTAAAGATGTTGACAACGATATTAGGTGAAATCCTGGGAGCCAAATTTTAATACAAATAACAAATGTTATTTGAGTGCCTTGTATATGTCAAACATTTTATATTCATTATTTCATTTAATCTTCATAATAACCTTATGAGGTCAGGATTGGCATCTCCATTTCACAAATGAAGAAACTAAGACTAAGAGATGATGTGTAAATTTTGATAAAGTCAAAGTCTATTAGATTCAGAAGCAGGAGTGCATCTTGCTAGAGAAAACTACAATAAGAGTAAAAATGAGAATTTGTAGAGAAATCCTAGGAATCAGAAGAAGATGGGCATACATCACAACGAGGAACAAAGAAGCCAAGAAGGAAGAAAGAGTTAAGAAAATAAAATAAAAAACCTGTAGGCAGAAAGAGAGATGCAAGAGAAATCCTTGAGATGCAAGTAAAGGAACTTTGCTTCATAAGTTCACCTGTAGATTTCCTTTAAAACTAATCAGTACACTAAAATCATGTTTTATAGGCTGATTTTTGTGATAAGTTATTGAGACCCTAAAGCTTTGTAGTTTCACCTCATTAGGACACAGTCCTCTCATCTCCTAGATGGACATGATCTTTGAAGGAGTCAACCTTTCACATGTTAGCTTACATAAAATTTTCAGTATAGGGTCTGAAACATATCATCTGCTTAACACTAGATTCTTATTAAATACTATTTAGGACATTTAAAGTGTATTTATTTAAATATCTCTAAGAGTTAGTATCTCTATGGAGTAAATATCTCTATGAAGTAAGTATCTCTATAAATTCAGCACGAAATAAATTTGGTTTCAATATTCTACACAAACAAGATACCTGCATAGTATAATGATACTATGTAACAGTTCTGTCTAATCCAAATCAATGAAATTCTTGACTAAGCTACAAATAGCATAGGAATGAAAAACACTTACAAATTAAAAAAGATCACAAACCTATGTCTCCCATATCTCAAATAACATAATAATTACTGCAAGTTTTTCTCTTTCTCTATTTTTCAAAACATTGACTAGAAAAAATGTTTTATCAAATAAGATCACATTTTTCTATAGGGAACATAATGTAAATCTAGATTTCTTGAGAGTGAATTTTAGATACTTTAAAATAATAAAAAACACCTACAACTATAAAATATTGTAACAATTTAAGTTATTGGAATTATATATGAATTATTTAAAATTATCAAGTGTGTTTAAAACTTCGATTACATTAGAAAGCTACTGTGCTATTTATTTAAAACATGTAAGTATGACACCATTCTATATCATAAATTAGACCTAAAATGTATATGTTAGCTGTCAAATCAAACGTTTAACAATATTTTTCTTGCTCTTTCAGAATGTAAATGAGTCTTTTGCATGATTTGGATAATTTAAATCATATTGAAAAGCTTCCCAGTTAAGATTAAATGACTATTTTTTTCCTTTGTTGAATTTCTCTGTAGAAAGCAAAATAATTCAAAAATCACTCCAGAGTTGTTCCTTAAAAAAAAATAGCCTGCAATTCTCAACTGTTTCCATAGATGGAGAACTCATGCACGAGTAAGCAGTCAAAGGTAAGGGAATGAAAGGACCCAAATCTCTACATTTATGTGTATCTGGATGTGTGTGTTTAATGTCACTTATAATAATCATCTTTCAATATTCATATTACGTTAAGAATACATTATGAAAAAAGTCTCTGTCTTTCTAGTCAGTCTCCTCCCTACTGTGTCCTCCTGCTTTAGAATTCATTCATTAGAGGCATTCCTCTTTATTTGCACCTAATATGTTCCAGAAAATGGGTTTGATAGCAAATTTTCAGATAGTGAGAGTCTGTGCTTCAATATTTTAAATGGGAAAAAGATAATAAAGAACTTAAAGCCTATCCGAAAATCTTGAACCAATTTCATTGAACATGACTAAAATCTTCTTAAACATACTTAACAATTCACCAAGGTTTTTTGCATAATGTAAAGCATTTAGGACACTAATTGCCTAATTATTTAATGATTAATGAGCTTAATGAGCTTACGTATTTTGTCTGAAGTTAACAACAATACACTAAGGTATTGAATACTTTTTCTTCTATACTGCAACAAATATGTAATATAAATGTACCTAATGTATTAGAATATGTTAGAAAGGTGAATCACCTACTCTCTACAAGGAGCTTTTGCACTTTCACATAAGCATTTACATGTAATAATTTGGGGAAATAATAACGATAATGCCCAAGTTTGAACAAGGGAAACAGGGAACTCCATCTTGTTGGGAGAACTGCTAAGTTACCCCTGCAGCACGCTCCACCTTTATGTGTAAACAACTTAAACGTTTCGCTCTCAATGGCTGCAAGTTTGTTACGGTGAGTTTTCAATTAAACTATAAATTTTCTGTAAATGTTTTTTGAAAAATAATATAGCTTAAAGTGAAAACATCACACACTAATGTTATTATTTTATTATTAACACTTGATAGTTCTTTTCACTTTCACTCCTAGCTGGGTGGGATTTTGTTATAGTTAGCTGTCCCCTAACATCCATTCTTTCTCTCTTTCATAGCAAGATAGCCTATCATTCTACTTGAGGATAAAACTGCTTGGAAGAAAAGTTGTATTCCCAAACTCTCAGTATATGCAGGTATGGCCATGGGGCCACTTTTTAGTCAATGGGATATGGGCCAATGTACTACGTACAATTTCTGGGACTTATTCCTCAAAGGTGAGGGTGAGTTCTATATTCTCCCCTTCCTGCTTTCTGATGGCTCCATGCAGACCTAACTGTATACCAGCAGTCACATTGAACCATGAGAGAGCTTGGGAATGAAAGCCACAAACAGGGGAGTAACAGGACAGGAGAGAAGCCTGAGCTCTGGACCTGGTGAGGCACCACACACTTCCTACTATATTCTTGTTGGACCTGAGAGAAAAGTAAATTTTGATCTTGTTATTTGGGGTATTCTGTTGTTATTATTACTATCAGACAAATATAACCCCAACTGACACTGTGTTCTTTCTTTGTGCACTAGGTATACTGGGCTTAAGTTTTACACATAACTTACTACATGCTGCTACAATTATTTATTCATCTTGATAAGGACCTCAAGGACAGGGACTGCATTCTATTTACCTTTGTAATCTCCAAGCATATGGAAAATAGTATAGATTTGATAAATGTTTAAAAAAGAGTTGTTGTATACCAAATTGAGTATATCACTGGCAAGTACTGTTCATCAACATCTGTCAGTTTCAATACCCAAACCCCTATAACAGCAGTTTGAAAGTTTCTAGCATATTTGCATGAAACAACAAGTTCTTTCAACATAAACATGTGAATTCTTTAATTTCAATCAAAGAAACAAATTTATTAAGATTATTGTTTTAAAAAATTATGGTTTCACATAGAATGCCTTCTTGGAGGGAGAATTAAGAGACAATTTCAATCTAAAGTGAGCCAACTCTTTATGATGAAATATGGGGCAAGATCATTAACTTTTATCTATCTATGGGCACGTTTTTATGAATGTAGCCAAATTAGAGTGCCTGAATCATCTATTCTATCACATTCACTACAACTTTAGTTAGAAAATGGATCTGGACTATCTTATAATTAAAAGAAAACAGATACAATAATCAGTACAATATCACATATAGCAGGTGCTCAGTGATAGCATATTAAAATAGTGGTAGTATTCTTACAGGTTTTAGTTTCAGAAAAGAATGATTACATTTAAAAATATGGGTAAATTGAGTCAGATTCCTAACTGGGGTCTGGGCATCTTTCTTGCACTCTTTTAGCCAGTCTAAGCCATGTTCTCCAACTTGCTTCACTAAAGTACCCTTTGTGAACTCCCAGCACTAGTCCACTAAAAGAGACAGTAGTTCTTTGCCATGTGTTATTGTTCTTTGTGAATTTCATGGGAAGATTAGTCCAACATTTCTGACTTTTCCAGCCACAAACCATCAAACACCATTGAAATATCAAGTGCACTGTAAATGGAGACATAAAAGGAGAGCGGGAATTGACCAATAGATGGAACGAAGGAAGGAGAGTGAGAAGACCCCTAGCAGGTAGTGAAGACTCTGAGGCATGAAAGACTTTGGCACAACAAGGCAGCAGAAGGAAGGCAAGGGCTGCTGGTACATGGTGCAAAGAGGTTAAGTGGGTCAAGGGCTTGAGTTTAGATCATGGCTTTCCAAACAATTGAAGACGTTTTCACAAACATAACACCAATAGGCTTTAAGCAGAAAAAACTACGCGATTTTAAAGGTTTACTTTGGCTATTGTGCAAACTATTTGAAAAGGATTTTGCAATGCAGATACTTTATCGTCTCTAGTACCTCAAAAGAAGGTAGGACAAACTTGCATCATAGAATGTTATCATTATAGTATTAGTAGCAATTATTAATTAATAAGAATTGACTGCTATATTAAGAAGAGTAAGAACTGACTATATGTAGAACTAACTTTGATATGTTATTCCAAATAAGTGTAATTATTGTTATTTTTAAATAAGAAAACAGACTCCGAGAGGTTGAGTGACTTGTTGTGGAAGTGATAGAGGAGGATTTGAACCGCAGTTTTCTGCCTCTGAAGCCTAAGCTCTTTGGGGTGTTCTTACATCAGTTCTCAGAGTTACAGAATATCTGGTATAGCTTGGCAAACAAGACACGCCCCCAATCCTCAAGGATCTTACAAGACAATAGTGAACACCACATTAGGACCAAGCATCTGGGCAATATATGTAAATTCACATGCCTATGTGGGGAAAAAAACTACAATTAACCAGACTTCAAACTAAACTGATAAAATGCCATCACTCTCATCCCCCTCCAAAGACATAGGACCCACATTCCCACAGAGCCAAGATTCAGCACAGAAACCAAGAAGTACGGGAAAAGGAAAATATATATAAATAATTTCCTAGTTCCTTTAGTCAGATTATCAGGATGAAATAATTTTCCAGAATGTTAAGTCTACAGCCATTCAAATTACATTACAAAAATCCAAAATATAAATTCACATTTTGATTAGTCTGTGTTTTGCATTATCTCTATCACAAATTCCCTTAAATAGAAAATGTAAAAGGGTTTTACTATAGTGATCACTATAACACCTGCAAAGGTTTTTATATATAAGAAAAGATTGTCACGTTATTCATAACGTGACAATGTCACATGATTTTCTCCTTTTAATTTTCTTATCTGATCCTCACTTGAGCACTGGCAAGTGAACACAGTAAATATTAGTGACCTCATTTGCTGACCAAGGTTTGTGTTGACTGCAATCTATAAAGGGATCTCAGATATCACAACAGTTTAGTGACTAAATAAACTTCTAAAATTGAAAGCCAATTATACTATACTGACAGCACAAGTATACATGTACAAACACCTACAAATCTGATTTCATTCAAAATTCATATAAATATTTTCATCCAGTGGGTTTGGAGTTACCATACCTCAAATGTGAAGTAATACCACATAAGGATTTTTCAGTATGAAAATATAGTGAAAGCCATAAGGTTTGCACTTGTCTTACAAGAACTCCATGATACATCAACACAGGGCAGGAATCACACTACCACCTCTTAGTCAATTTCTTATCTAATCAAGCAGGTTATCTAAAAAGCCAGTGGAGGCCTTCTTCCCTAATGACTATGATTGTGCATTCCAACTCAGCATCTTTTTTAACATCCGTTAAAATGTTGAGCACTATGGTTTACAATATGGCACATAATTCATTGAAATTATAAATTTTACATTCTTGGGGAGAATATCTGCTTAATCAAACAATGATTTCTATATTGCTGAACCAAATGGCCAAGTCTCAGTCTTAATCTGCTCACTGTCTTCCTTGAGACACTTTCACTGGCTTCCAGGTTACTACACTCTCTGGGTTTTCTGCCTTTCTCTCCAGCCTCTAAATGGAGAAATGTCCCCATGGCTCATACCTGGGATCATTGCTATTTTCTCCCAATACTCTCATCCTTGGTTATCTTCCCAGCCCATGGCTTTAAATGACATCTGTATCCTGATAAATTTCAGTATATCTATCCAGCTCAGACATCTTCCTAAACTCTAGATTTGTGTATACAAATGTCTATTCTATATATCCATCTATGATGTTTAATAGGCACCTCAGATTTATCTTGTCTAAAATCAAGCTATTGATATTTCAACCTCCACCCCTACCAACACACACACACACACACACACACACACACACACCCACCCACGTAAATCCGTTTCTTTAAAAGTCTTCCCCATCTCAGTAAATGGAAACTCCATTTTTATGTTTGTTGAGACCAAAAAAACTTAATTATTCTTGACTCTTTTTTCTTACACTCCATTTTTATTGGAATCCTTTCAATTCCACTCTGAAAATTCTTCAATTCGACTCTGAAAATCCTTTCAATTCTACCTCCAAAATATATCTAGAATTCAACTAATACTTAAAACGTAGGCTGCTACTACGCTTAGCAAAGTTATTACCTCTCATCTATATTACTTCAATAGCCCTCAAGTAATATCCTTGTTTCTAGCCTGCACTCTTATGGGTTATGTTTAGCCCAGCAGCTATAGTGATATGGTTCAAATGTACCTCAGATCATATCACTTCTCAGGCCAAACTTTTCACGTGTCTCCCTACTTCACACAAAGCAGAATCCAAAGTGCCTCCATTGGCTGATAAAGATCTGCCATTTGAAACCTCTTTGGCCTTGATTCTGCTGTGAGCACACATGGCTCCCCAGTGATCCAAGCACAGTTCCATTTTGTGGATATTGCACTTGTATGTCCTTCTGCCCAGAATGGCTCACACACAATTCTTTCAGGTTGTTACTGAAATGTCACTTTCTTACACATTACTGCAATATTGTGGCAATACTCCCTGCCCCATTCTCTTTTAGTTTGAAATTTTTCTCCTTAAGTATTTTTGAAAATTGAACTGCATCTATTTATCATGACTCTTCCTTAATAGAATTTATCTTTCTTATTCACTACTGTATCTCAAGAATCGAGAACAGTTTCTGATACATAATAAATGCTCTGAAATATTTTTAAATAAATAAACATTTGCCAACATTGTGATGCACTGTGTACATCCACCATGCTAATGTTTTTACCTTACTTTATTTTTAATATCAGTTCTCCATTGTGTGTATTATTTCTTATTTAAAATAAAAGAATTTGGCTTTTTCATATCCAATGGGTAAAATGGAAAGAATCACATCTACAGAGGTACTGTACACCATCTCAAGAAGCAAAGTGTAGTTTTTACCAAACCACCATAATGGCATTTGTGTTATTTACAAAAAAGCAAATTATTACTACCACAGTTTTCACTGGCAATATATTTCAGCCTTAATGTGCTCCCATTAAAATGAAATTTATGTATTAATAATTGAACCAAAATACGTAAATATTAAGATAGAGCAGGGATAAAAATAGGGAATAAACACTAACAGAAAGAAATGGCAGCATGTCCTGTTACATCAGTTACAGAGAATTTGATTAGGTATTTCTCCAAAGAAGATATATCACGGCCAATAAACACATGAAAGGATGCTTGACCTTATTATTCATTAGGGATTTGCAAATAAAACCACAATGAGATATCACTTCATACCCACTAAGATAGCTAAAATCAAGATGACTGATAATGACAAGGCAAGGATGTGGAGAAACTAGAAACCTCATTCATAGCCTGTGGGTTTATAAAATGATGCAGCCACTTTGGAAAACAGTTTGTCCGTTCCACAAAATGTTAAACATAGAGTTACCACATGACTATTTATATGTCAAAAAAAAATTGAAAACAAATGCCTACACAAAAACCTGTACATGAATGTTCATAGCAACATTATTTATGATAGCCAAGAAGTGGAAATAACCCAAATGTCCAACAACTGGTGACTGGATAAATAAAAGTGGTATATCCATATAATGGAATATCATCCAGCAATAAAAAAGAATGAAATACTTGTATGTGCTCCATGCAACAACAAGGATGAACCTTGAAAGATTATGCTAAATGATATGGTTTGGCTGTGTCCCCAACCCAATCTCATCTTGAATTGTAGTTCCCATAATCCACACGTGTCATGGGAGGGAGCAGATGGAGATAACTGAATCATGGGGGTGGTTTCTGCCATGCTGTTCCCCTAATAGTGAGTGAGTTCTCACAAGATCTGATGGTTTTATAAGGGGCTTCCCCTTTTGCTTGCCACTCACTTCTTCCTGTTATGTGAAGAAGGACATGTTTGCTTCCCTTTCCACCATGATTATAAGTTTCCTGAAGCCTCCTCAGCCATGCTGAACGGTAAGTCAATTAAACCTCTTTGCTTTATAAGTTACCCAGTCTCGAGTATGTCTTTATTAGCAGTGTGAGAATGGACTAATACACTAAGTGAAAAGAAGTTAGACATAAAAGACCATATATTGTGTGATTCCATGTATGTAACATGTCTAGGTTCAGCAAATCTATAGAGATAGGAAGTAGATTGGTGGTTACCAAGGATTATAAAATATATGGGGAACAATTGTGAATAAGTATGTATTTTCTTTTTGGGGTGATGAAAATGTTCTGCAATTACATAGTGGTGAAGGTTGCATAACTCTGTGAATAAACTAAAACCAGTGAATTGCACACTTTAATACAGTGAATTTTATAGTATATAGATTATATATCAGTAAAGATGTTATTTTAAAAGAAGACTACTGAGTTTAAGCTTTCCTAAATCTAGTATTTGAAATGAAGGAGAAATTGAGCCAATAAGTAAAATGACAGACCTAGCCTTATAAATGTCATTACTGTCTCCTTAGGCAAACTGCTTGCCCCTCGTCTGGATTCTCAGGACACTCAGTCCATATTTCACATAACAATCACAGTATATTGTCATCATATGTTCACAGGTCAGTGTTTTTCATTTCTCTAGATACTTGTAAGGGTCACATATTTTGTCTTACACTATCTACATAGCCATGGCATTTAGCACAGTTAACATATACACTGGTCATTTAAAAGATGGTTGGTGAATAAAAGGTCAGAATAATCAGAAATAGAGTAAAAAATATTCTTAATTATAAATCCTGTACTTATTATGACATAATATTTATAAATTATATTGCTGTTCTTTTCATGGGCAAAGACCGGTGTTCAGAGATTTGTTAGCTATCTCCAGATAGGCCTCGGCAATATTGGGGTTATTTCCTGGGCATTCTCTAATAGGTCTACTTGGCACAATGTACGTGTGATTGGCACACAAATACATGAATAGATTTATATAGTTATAGTGCTTGAAGGGACTTTAAGAGTCATTGTGATAAAATCCACCCTAGCAATGTTTAAGAAACCAAAAACGAAAGTAGTGGTTTGCACAGTGTCACCCACATAGACATAGTGAGAGGCATAATTTAAACACAGGTGTCTTGATTCCAAATGCAGTGATGCCTTTGCAAAACATGCCCTAAGATCAAATAACCCTGGAATGCATACTTTCACAAAATGAATGCTCTCAACATACAATTTAATCCAAACACCTCTGATTTATCGCCTGAGCCCACAATACCGGAAATATAGCAGAGCGGTCTTTGCTAAGACATAATTTAAGTCATGTGATTCTCTTACTTAAAGGTCTCAAAGGCTTCACATCACATTCCAAATCCAATCTAAATTCTTCACCAATGCCAGGCAGTTTCATTATAACTTTGCTGTGTACATCTCTCCACCCTCTCACCTTGTGGCACCATCCTTTTGAGCACTCTCAGGTCCTCTTAGGTCCCACCATGCATCAAGTTCTCTTCAATGCCTCAAAACATATGCCCATGTTGCTTTTTTCCCCCACAAGCACCACTTCTGTTATTTGTTTTTAATGACTAGTTATGAATCCTTCAAGTCTCAACTTTAATGTTATCTTCCTAAATAGGTGCTTCTTGAAAACCCTAAGTTGCAATGGAATGAATGTTTGTGTCCCCTGCAACATTCATATGTGGAAATATTAATCCCCAATAGGATAGTATTATGAGGTGGAACCCCTGGGAGGTAATTAAGTCATGAGGGTGGAGCCCTTATGAATGGAATTGGTGCCGTGATAAGAATAGACACAAGAGAGCTTGCTTCCTCTCTCTGCTCTCCACCACTTGAGAGCAAAGCAAGAAGGCCATCTGTAAACCAGGAAGCAAGCTCTCACTTCCAGAACCCAACCATGCTGTCACCATTATCTTGGACTTCCACCCTCCAAAACTGTGAAAAATAAATTTTTGTAGTTTAGTAGCCAACCAATCTATCATAATTTGCCATATCGGCCTGAATTTACTAAGACATCAGTCTTTCCATTTACTATATCTTGTGTTACATTGATAGAACTATGATTTCATAAATATCTCATTTACTTGTTTTCTGAACTATATTTTGCCTCCCACTAATCTATATGTACCATGTCAGGAGAGATCAAACTATCGAATTCCTTACTTTGTCTCTAGTATTAAGCTCAGAATAGCCATCTAGCATGTTTTTTTAGTTGAATAAGTAAATATTGTTAAAAACAGCCTTCTTTACCAGCACAACAGGACCGTGAATTCCAGAAGTACTGTAATAGAGGCAAGTCAGTGTCTTTCCTGGTACCTGATTATGGTTCTAATCTACTTACTTGCCTGAATTTAAGGGAAAGCAAATACAATTTTCTCAAACAGCAAATAATTTTTAAGCTAAAGTAAGTAACCTGTTTCCCAGCAATTGATTAATCAGCAAATACCTACTGATCAGCTCTGTATTAATTCCTAAGTGGTAAAGAAAAGGAAGATGATCTCTAGCCTCATTCCTCAAATTGCTTAAAATTGAATTGAAGAAAAAGAACAACCATTGTGAACAGTTAATTAAAAGTACACAGCTATATTCAGCAGGTGACTTGACCACTGTTGTTGGAGACATACACTTGGGACACAGTCATATAGCAGGGATAATTTAGGCAGAGAGTCTAGGTAAATTCTTATCATACACACAGACACACAGACCACACACACACACACACACACACACACACCTGCAAGCAAAACTGTATATCTGATAACTTTATTATTTTTGTTTTTCAGAAACCCATGACTTGCTAAATCTGATAACTTTAGTAAGCTGAAAATTAGGTGTCAGTAAAAATAGAAAGGAATAGTGAGGAAGACAGCTGAACTGTCATTCATTCATTCATTCGTTCGTTCATGTATTCATCCACTCAGGCAAGTAGGAAGGCATTCTGTGAAGTGCTATGGGGAATAAGACAGTCATGATCACTGCCCTATGGAACTTAAGATCTGATACCAAGAAATACAGAAAAGGAGAGTATTTCAGGAAGGAAAAGTTTAAGTAAGGGTGCCAAGTGTTACAGAAATATTAAGAACTTAGGCAAGAAAAGGGCCATAAGATCTGACAATGAAGAGATCTCTAAGCACATCAGGGTGTCGATGAGATCATTCTCTCTACACCCAACCTGTCACAGTCACCCCCATAATCACCTTAAGAGTTATTTTGAGTCCTCCCTCCTCTCTCCCCTACTTCAGCCATTGAGTTGTGGTAATTCTCTTATAATCTGGCCACCCTGTAAGCTGACCCTGTGGAGAAAAGATAAAAACGGATGTTTCATTGAGGCTAGAAAGCATATCTGTGACCCCACTGGTGCAGGAGATAGAGACAGAAGTAAGGAGACTAGCAGTTTCAGACACACAGGTTCTGCTATGTAAAAGGACAATTACTCCACTGAGTCTTTATTCCTTAATGGGATTTCTGATATGGGATTTAGCCATTTTCTTTCATTGGATGAAAGGGTAAACAGCACTCCAGGTGAGTTCTATTTTTTTCCTGTACTTCTGATTTTCAACTTCATCTACTCATCACTCATCCTACCCAGTCCTATTTTTGTTACATCCTGCCTGATCCTGCCCTGAGTTCCCTGTTCACACAGCTTTGTGGGTTTCACAGGCATCACTAGTGATCTTGTTTCTGAATGCACAAGCTTTCTGCCTTTGCTCAGTGAAATCCAGCTTTGTCACTGCCACCTCCTCAGGATGCCACGCATGCTTCCCTGCCTGGGATGATGTGCTTATAGGAGCACTGTGGCAGCGTCTGCACACTCCCACCCCATACAACTTTGGTCTTTTGTTCTCTCCGGTCCCACTGAGGTATTTTTAAACATTTTATCTTTAGGATGATATTTTGAACCTTTTTTTCCCCCTTTCCAGACTTCTGGAGTATTGTTGGCCAAGTGTGACAATAATGGTTGCCTCAGCTGCTGCATCACCTTTCATATGCTGTACATTTTAGAACTTTGGAATTTTTTTGCTAATAACATCTTTTCCTCCTGTTGGAGCCTTAGTGACAGCTGCTCCCAGGACAGAGTTCAAGCAACTTTTAAAAACGTTCTGATACTTCCTATTTTTTGACATTTTTTTCCTTTATGTTCTTAACCTACTGCCATTTGTAACTTTTTTATAAGTAATAACTCAGCATGCTCAGTATAATTTAACAGCAAGATGGACTGGTGAGAGCCAGAAAATGGAGTGTGAGATCTCTCATCTTTGGCTTTCTTACCAACACAGTGGCAAACTTTAACAAACTTCTCTCCTACCATGTCCTTAGTTTTAACTTAACGACTTTTTAAAGTCATTTGAACAGCTTACATTATAGAGATGTGAAGATAAAATGAACATTTTAAGCTCTTTTGAGGATTTCCATATCCTCATCCTCATCACTCATTCACTTATTTACTTTGTGGAATGTTCTGTACCACATTTTAAGCAGAATAAGATCCTTCCGCTATCCAAAATATCAGATGGATGTCCCTGGTTACGGATAGTCAGGAAACCTCAAGGAATACAAATTCATTAAAATTTAGCCCTAGAAAACTATTTATACTGCTGTAGACAACTATGATATGTAGGGTTTGATACAATATACAATCAAAATCAGTATTAGATTAGTCAAAGTTTTAGTCTATAGTAACCTATAGGAATAAATGCTTGCCTTTCTCCCATCCTTCTTTATGTTTATTATTTAGCAAAACTTTGTTGTTTACATAATACTATCACATTAGATATTATTCCTTCCCTAACAAAGAGCACATTCAGGTGTATATGGGGCAGGGGGGTGAGTAGAAAGAAGAGAGAAAAAGGTATCAGTAACAATAAATAGTAATATAATTAGTTCTGAAATGGTAACATGTCCAAGAACGGTGGATCCATACAGAACAAAATGCCAATTATGAGGATGAGATTATATGTGAACTGCAATCTAATGTTTAAGTAATATTTTTCATATATGGAAGAATGGAAATGCATTTCAGGACAAGAGAAGAACAAAGTAAAATATATCAATGTGTAAGAATGCACAAGGATGAAGACCAGAAGAGCATGATGAGAATGTGCAGTGAGGCTGGGGCAACAGAATGCCTGGAAATGTAGTGTATGGTCAGGCTCTAGAGAGTCATATACAGTATGCTAAGGAGATCAAGTTTCCTCCTTTAGGTAATTCTGATATTTTCAGCTTCAGATAATGAGTGAAATTGATGACCTTAATTGAATTGAGAAACAGTGACTAGAAGCAGAGAATATGAATTTTACACAGGTGTTTTAAATTTAGGATGACCGCAGACTATGACGACAGCAATATTTAGTTGACAGAATGTACAACATAATGTATCTCTACATGTGCAACATAATAGTAGTAAAAAAAAAATTTGAGAAGTGGGCAGAAGAGGCTTGACAGAAAAAGACTTTGAGGGAAGGATTATTGAGGAGGATGTGGGAAAGTTAATAGCTGTAAAAGTAATGAGAAGAGAGAATTTCATAAAAGATAGGACTATAAACACTGGAAAATGTCCAAAGCTGAGGAAGTCTCATGACAATAAACATAAAACAGTTAGATTTGGTAACTGGAAATGTATTTGTGGCTAGAGGGGGCAGCCTTGAATGCAGTGGCAAGAGGAGCAGTCAAACTTTAAGGCTTTAGAAGCAGCCCTCCCTTTGATGAGGTGTGATAGAAAAGATAAGGAAGATAGAACAGCAGGAGAAGTGGGGTAGATGCATTAGGGAAAGGCTCATCCACTTGTTTATTTGCAAATGATAAGATTATTTAAGTGTGAGTTGTAGAAAAGACTGTAGAGAAGAGAAACAGAAAATGAAAGAATGTAGTAGCAATCACCATACTGAGTCTCAGAGGTGATAAACTTATTAGTCATTTATTTTCCAAAGACAGTGTTATAAATCTGCTAGATATGCTTGAGGAATATATTTATGTAACTTGAAATTTTGCCATATCTTGAGCTCAGTTGATAAAAAATAAATTACCTACAGGAGAAAATTTGGGTTGTTATTTTATACTATATCCCAAGAACTCTCTGTATCACTTGTGAATCAGGATATGTTTTTCCACTTGATTTATAAGATTTATTGATATCATATAAGATTTATGTTATTAATATATCATATCATATACTGATATCCAAGAAGGATAGGGTAAATTGAAAGTTTACACTGTTCTTTTTCCCTCATTTGATCCATTCTCAGAAACTGATTAAAATGAACCAATTAGAGAAGAAAAGTTCATCAATGCTAAAAATAATGAACAACAGATTAATACCTTAAATTTTGAGAACTACCTGTTAGAGAGTATTTCAATCTAAAGTGTAATAAGATGGTGGAATTTGACATTCAACTATCCTTCAGAACAGTAAAATGACACAGAAACTGGAAGAAATTATGAAAAAAATCAACATCCAATTATGAGAGAGAGAGGCTAGAAATATGTGCTGACTACAGAAGACGAAAATACTTCACTAAAGACATCTTACCCCACAACTAACAAAAAGTAATTAGAAAATTCAGATAATTGTCCTGCCTGCTTAATGCCACACTAGTAAACATCAACGTTTAATTTAAAAGAGGTGTGCATTAAATATTATTAAAGGCGGACAATTTTAATCACCAAAGAATTACACCTTCTTACCTCAAAATGCCAGATTGAGACCAAATTTTAAGCCATCAATGTTTATATACTATTAAAACCATCCAAGGTTAGGATTCTTGTCAATTTATTTTGCAGAATCAACAGAATTCTGAAAGGAAAACTTAACAAAGATAGCACAGAATACGTAATTCGTAGAACAAAAGATACTCATTTCATATCCTCATCTTTGACTGAATCTCTGTATTTTTTGTCCATCCCACCAACTAATAGCCAGGACTATGTATGCTATGTGTATTGGTAACAGTAGTAGCATTCTCATTCAAGTCAGGAACAAAACAAGGATCATCATCATCATTAGTATTTAGTATTGTTCTGGAAGTCCTTTCCAATGTATTTCAATACAGACATAAAATTAAAAATCTAAAAATTAGAAAAGAGAAAGTAAGATTACCAACATTTGGTATGACTGTCTATCTTGAAAGAATAACAAACAGAAATAAAATTATGTATTTAAATTAGATTTTGATTAGGTGATCAGTTGTAATCTATTTTAAAATAAAGATATTTCTATAGTCAGGGAAAAATATTATAAAAGGGGTCATATTAAAAAGTAGAAAGAAACATCATAACAATATCCTAAATTGAATTGCAAAAGACCTATATAGAAAACTACAGAACTAATCCGATAGACATAAAAATAAATGAGAAAAAGGGTAATGCTACTCTTGATCTGGAATTAGAAGACAATATTAAAAGAGGCAAATTCATTTATAAATTTAGTCTAATGAATGAGAGGTTCATTGGAATCTGACAGATTTATTCTAAAGCTCATCCTGGAAAAATAAATATAGAATAGTCAGAATGTATTCGAAATGGAAAGGAAATGAGGAGCTCTTTGCTCTTTGCTTTTTAAGGTATGAAAGTGTATTTTAAAGCAATACTAATGAACACAATGTAGCGTTCAAAAATAGATCTGAAAGAAAAAGAGACTCTAAAAACTATCAACATACAGATGGACATATGAAAAATGTGCAATTTCAAATCGATTATATGGATTTACTAATTTAGCCTTTTATTCAGCAAAGATTTATTGAGCAACAACCATTTACTAGGCATTATTCTAAATATTGAACAGGGAGTGGGAAAGAGATTAAAGTTCCCTGCTCTCTTGGAGTTTACATTCTAATGGAGGAGATATGCCATAAACAAACAGATTCACAACTCAGTGAAGGTAGTGATGAGCAACATAAGGAATAATAGCACAGCACAGGGAAGAGGCGCAAGAACCAGTGCTGATCCAGCGCTGCTTTAGATAAAGGCACCAGGAAAGCTCCTTCTGAAAAAGGGAAACAGGAAACTGAAGAATGGAGGGGACAGCCAACCATGCACATGTCCAGGAAAGCAGTAAATAAGTGAGTTGACCACTGAGGACGATTACAATAAATATTCTAAATTTTAGAAACAAAAATATTGAAAATCCACATAAAGTAGGTAAATGTTCCTAAATAATAAAGTGCTGAGAAACATTCTAAGCATAATACCATATTGAAAGGGAGGAGGCGGTGGCAGGAGACTCAGAGATCCCATCCTGAGAGAAGCTTCTCTAATCTTTGCCAGTAATCATTAAACATTTTAGATGCCAATATTTTTTTACTGGTAATGCTGGATGTGAACAACTGTCCAGCATTTGTTCATGCTGGACAACTTCCTTCAATTCTTATACATTTTTATACTATTCCACCATTAAAAGTTTGTAAGAAGAGCAAGCTAATTTACCTGTTTTTCTCTAGAATAGAGTGGCAAAGTAGTAACCACAGAGATAGGTTTAAAAAAGTCACCTGGATATATTGTACTTATTTTGCTTTCCTATCAATTTCATTTAGTATTTTAAAAACTATAAGATTCTAAAATAGGAGCCTGATTAGCCAGCTTCTCTTACAAGAACATGCATATTTGTAATGGTTCCTGTTGCCTATAATTGCATTAAAATTTCCTTTTTCTCTTTTTCCATTCTATATAGAACACACATCTAACTTGCTGTGATGAGATAAAATTATTTTCATGTTTGCAGTTCTTACGCAATAACACCTCCTTCAAAACACCTCATTCCCCAAAGTGCTATTTAAATTTTGTGATGATTTCTAACATTTCAGCCTAATTGTTTAGGTTTTAGAGAAGAAATTAATGAAAGGGACAACCATTTAAAGCACATGAGCTTTGTTCACACTTCATTAAATATTGTAAATGGCTATTTTATTTTATGGCTTTTGCATTCCTTTTGAATTCTAGCTGGCTTGCTTTCTACAACCAGGAATTTTGATACTGTATTCAAAGAAACCTTGCTGCATATAGTTATCATCTAGTTTATAAATATATTTATTTCTATTTCTTATTAGTCTAAAATGAAGCTAAATTTGAAAACTTATGCCAAGGTTTAATCATTTTAGGGGCAGGTAATCCCAATCTTCATTAATATGAAAAAGTTTATTTTATCTCTATTCTAAAATTATATGAAAGTTAATTTTGCCTTTCTTCAAAAGTAATTAATTTACTTCATATTATACATTCTGTGCAGAGTAGTCATTAAGAAATATTTCAGCCAAAATGTTGGTATTGCTTTAAGGAAAAAGTGATTTATCAAAATAAATTTAAAATTTCAGTAAGACCACACTGATGAAAATTGATCTGTCATTCCATATGCACACTTTATGATTATAGAGCAATTACTACATCTGATTAGTTATTACCTATCAATTATAAAATCTACAAATTAATTTCATTATTAATTTGAAACTTGTATCATTAATCAAATCCAGCGCAATTTTAATGGGCAGAGTATATAGTACCTTTGCAGTAAGACTCCTTTTTTTCCCCTAAGAAATGCTCCTCCAGCAGCATGATGGGTCTCCAAGGTTGTGTTGCCTTGTTTTTGTCACTTCTATCTATGCAGAGGCTGTGCCAGTCAGAACCCCTGGTCTGTACCTTCACAGTCCCTCTGTACAAAGACAATAGATATCAGTGAAGTGATCACAGGCACTATGGCTGGGAGGTAATGTAAGCTCATGGATGAGCTTGTCATTTTCTTCAGTCTTTATAAATAGTGCAGAGAAAATGTCCGTTGAAAGAGAAAGGAATAAAGTACAAATTAGGAAAGAGAACTTTAAGTCTTGATGTACCCCTGAATCTCTCCATTAAATTTTCTTTCCTTTAGCCATTGTAAGTTTGATTCTGCTAGTTATAAATGTGAAAAACATAATAGTGAAAGTATAGAGTATAAAGGTATAAAACACAAACACTTAGCATTAGTAGGGAGGCAAGGTTTTAATAAGGTTTTGAACTTAGACATAGACGCTATTTATAGCCAATTTGATTATATAAAAATGGGATTGACTTAACATCATGGTATACGTTGAATACAAAATTTTAGGCTTGAAGATGTTATAGACTAAATGTTTGAGGCTCTCCAAATTTTGTATGTTGAAGTCCTAACCTCTTGTGTGGCTATACTTGGCAGATGATGCCTCTAAGGAAGAGATGATTAAATTAAGGTTAAATAATGCCTTGGTCTGATAGGATTGGCGTCCTTATAAGAATAGATGTCCAGGTGTGGTGGCTTATGCCTGTAATCCCAACACTTTGGGAGGTGGGCGGATCACCGAGATCAGGAGTTTGAGACCAGTCTGGCCCACACGATGAAATTTCATCTCTATTAAAATAACAAAAATTAGCCAGGCATGGTGGCACTCAATGGTGGTAGTCCCAGTTACTCTGGAGGCTGAGGAAGGAGAATCACTTGAACTGGGGAGGCCGAGGTTGCAGTGCGCCAAGATCGCGCCATTGCACTCCAGCCTGAGCGACAAAGCGAGACTGTCTAAAAACATATGTGAATAGATAGATACCAGAGAGCTCAAGCTCTCTTCTTTTGCATGCAGCAAGGCACCAAGGGAAGGCCAGGTGAGGACATATAAGATGGCCGCCTTTTATAAGCCAGTAACAGAGCTCTTACCAGAAAACCCAGAAGAAACTGATGTTAGACTTCCAGCCTCCAGAACTGTGAGAAAGTACATTTCTGTTGTTTAAGCCACTGAGTCTATGATCTCTTGTTATGGCAGCCCAAGAAAACAAATACAAAAAAAGATCATCTAGAACACATCCAGTAAACACCGACACACAAACACAAATAAGCAGAGAGGCCCAGACACAAATACACACACACACACACACACACACACACAGCATATTACAGATTAAAATAATCTAAAACCAGAGACAGAACAGCTTGCCTCAGTTCATACTGCATCACTGTAAAAGGGGATAGTGATTTACAATTTACTTATCCTTGAGAGTACAAAGAAAATACAGTCTGAGGCAGAAATGGTTGAGGAACTAGCTTAACGTTTGGAAATTCAATTTGGAAACAGTCATTTCTAAATTAATTTCCTTTTAGTTTTGAACAGTGCATTTTAGACATAAGCTCAGCTTTCAAAGTTCTGCTTCATTTTCTCTGTTTTTTATAAATAATTCCTGAGGAGTGGCTCAATGGACCTCCCCTACATCACATGTCTTTTCTTCCCAGAGAAACATGGTTCACCCTTCATGATAGAAAGAGTATTAAATCTATACTATGAAGAATTCTGTGATCCTAGCCTACTTCTTGATATGTTAATAGATCTCACATAATTCAGAACATCTATTTCTTTCTAATAAAGGCAATATTTCAAAATAATTTCTTTTCTAAAGACTAGAACAAAAGACTTGGCTTTGGGATGCAAAAGCAGAACAACGGCCTTTGTGTTCTGGGCAATATACCGGCCCTTTCCTTCCCCAGGCACTTAGTATGATGGTTCAGCTTTAGAGAAAGAAGCATGCAAGGCAATAAACATAATTTAAGGAAGAAATTATAACACATCTTTTTAATATGTGTAATATACAATCTTCATTCCACTGGCAAAACCGGACTGCCACTTCAGTTTATTTTCCTTTATTCAAAAGAATAGCTGGTGAGATTGACACATTCTTTTGGGTAGTTATGATGACAAGGTGAAGCATTCTGAGGCAGCTAAATAGAAAAATACCATTTGGATAAGGCTCAGGAATAGATTGAGACTCATTGGGCAATTAAAAAACTATATTTAAGACATGACAAAATATCCCCATTATATTATCAAAATGACTTGTCTAAATAGTGCTCTTAAAATGCCTTATACCAATACCATGCTGTGTCTTATGTTCTATGCTTCTTGAGGGCGGGTACTTTCTGTTGGCACATTTATCCTTCCAACAACAATTATCCAGTAGTTTCATTGCATTATTTGAACAACAGGTGGCCTATCAACATATGGTAAGGTAAAGAAGCCAAGAGGGTTTCTACAACATGTATTTGCTAAAAATATTTTCTCTTCTTTTCTAATAAAATGTTTTGCCAAACCCCAAATGATTTTTGCTTTATCTTTCTGAAGATCAATTTTAAAGTAATAACATGAAATTACCCAAATAAATCCTCCATATTGAAAATGACAAGGGAGATAAAAATAAACAAAAGTAGCTAAGGGAATTCCCATTACCATCTCCCACGAGCTGTCTTGATCAAACAAACTATAACCATCACTGATCATTCTCCACTCTCACTGACTTTAGAGTATAATGCTCTTGAATTGTAGTCACACACAGATCTATTTTTAGAAAATAAAACATTTCAAAAATCATAGTGAGAATACTGACTATGAAAATTGCTTAAACATTGTTCATTTAACCAACGATAATATAAAAATCTTCAATTTGTGACCATTTAATAGAAATAAAAATATATTGTGTGCGTACCTAAGCCATAATTTCTGAAAGAACTCCAGTTTTTAAAATCGTAAGGAAATATCCCCCTACCACTATATGAAATCTAGATAGAATCCCCTATATACCAAACTCCATAAACTTTGCAATATGAAAATAACTATAAACCTAGAAAAGAATAAAAATAGTTGATGTAGGTTCAACTTGAAACTCACACAGAGCTGTCACTGTTTGTATGCTGCAAGGGGACATGTTCAACTGGTTTGTTGTTGCTTTGTCCTCAGGTTTCTGGTTGTTTTGTCCTTAATGTACCAAAGACAGAAAGAAGAAACAGAGACCTTTCCATGATTAATTTCTACCAAGGAAGTCTTCCCATTTAAAAAATAGGCCAATTTAAGATGCCAATCACACCAAAAATATGCCAAGTCAAAATGCCAATCATACCAAAATAGCAATGTTCCTGTTTATGTTTCTGCTTTGCATGTCATGAACTTTGGGCAAGAGAACAAACAGAAATCAGCAGATTCCACCTGGAGCTTTCCCTCTCTACACAGTGCTGAAAACAAATCAAAAGAAAATTTAAATAAAGTCACAGAACAGAGGGGCCTTGAGAGACCTTGTGGCCAGTTACTGTCTGGGACCTGTAGGCAAAACAATCTTCTTTTCTCTCTTTTAAAATGATGAGGACTGAGTCTTAAAAACCTCTCTTAACAGATCATTGTGGTGTTATAGCTATCTGAACATCAAGAAGCAGCTTTTCCTATAACTAATCAACTTCTCAACTGATTTTATTAAATCCAATTTCTCCTTAACAGTCTTCTGTGTATTTAGATAAAAAGAACCTGATTAAAGTGCACTTGCTCATTTAAATTCCAATTAGCAGTCCTTTGAAAATGAAATGTGATTATTTGAAAATTATAAAAGACAAAGGCCAGACATGGTGGCTCACACCCGTAATCCCTGCACTTTGGAAGGCCAAGACCGGTGGACCGCTGGAGTCTAGGAGTTCCAGATAAGTCTAGGAAACATGGCGAAACCCCGTCTCCACAAAAGATACAAAAACTTAGCCAAGTGTGGTGGTGTGTGCCTGTAGTCCCAGCTACCTGGGACGCTGAGATGGGAGGATCACCTGAGCCCAGGAGGTTGAGGCTGCAGTAAGCCATGAGCTGTGATCACGCCACTGCACCCCCTACCGGGCAACAGAGTAAAACCGTGTCTCAAAAAAAAAAAAAAAAAGGAGGGGGAAGAAGAAGAAAAGGAGGAGGAGGGAGAGGGGAAGGAGGAAGAGGAGGAGGAGAAGAAGAAGAAAAAGAAGAAAACAAAGAAAAAGGAAAAAAGATCAAACTATATTCTCCGGATAAGCCTTGGCTGTCATGCATAACATTCCTGGCACAAATTGGCACCAATGACACCACTGCAGTGGAAGCAACTACCTCTGACAGTCAGGAAAACCCCACCCAAACTCCCTGTGTACCATTGGGCAGGATATTCTAATCTGACCTCTCTGAACTTCAATGGCGTTACATGTTTAGCAAGGGAACTGGATTAGATGATCCTTTCAACCTCTTTCAGCTCCAAAATCCTGACTTCTCTATTTTCTATAATTTCTCTTTCTCTCTCTCTCTCTCTCTTTCTTTTTTTGACGGAGTTTCACTCTTATTGCCGAGACTGGAGTGCAGTGGTGTGATCTTGCCTCACTGAAACCTTTGCCTCCCCGTTAAAGTGATTCTCCTGCCTCAGCCTCCCGAGTAGCTGGGATTACAGGCGCCAACCACCACGCCTGGCTAACTTTTTGTATTTTTATTAGAGATGGGGTTTCGCCATGTTGGCCAAGCTGGTCTCGAACTCCTGATCTCAGGTGATCCACCCGCCTTGGCCTCCCAAAGTGCTGGGATTGCAGGTGTGAGCCACCGTGCTTTGCCTAATTTTTTAAATAAGTAAGTTCCCGTAACAATGCATTTGTATCTCTCACTAGATATATGATGTCTCTAAACTACAGTACTTTATTTCTCCCCTGTTAATGTAACATATAAAGGACTCTGCATTTCATTTGAGCACTAGACTGAAACTCTGCTATGAAACCGAATATTCTTGAAGGCAGGAATCCGGTCTGATATCTGTCATAATATTTAACCTAGTGGTTTGTACACAGTATGTGCTTGTGTTCAATGACTAAATGAATACTAAATAAACTACACTTAATTTGGAGAATATCTGTTAAACATAGTCGTTTGTATGACCTAAAAATACTGAAAGAATCTGGGTTTTAGGATGTGCTACTAAAAAAGAATATGGCCAAGTAAATGATAAAGTAAACAGTATAGAATTAGGCATTTTTAAAAGACATATTCAGATGTTCTGGGGAAATCGACATAAAACGCTGTTAAAAAACTAAAGTTTTTTCTTTTTTTAATTAAAACGACAAGTGATTCATATAGTCCAGAGGCAATTTCAAAAATAAAGTCTTCAATTTAAAGGAAGGCATTTATAAAAATAAAGTGGTTGCTACATTCCTTTCAGTACGGCTTAGTGAAGCAAGTCCTAGATAAAATAAATAGTATATAACTGAGGCTGGTAATTTTGACCTTATAAAAAACCCATTGGTCTTTCTGTTTCATTTTGTTTCCTTAAATATAGTTTGAGACCAAAATCTAATGTACATAAATATATTTTAGAGCATTGTTAGATATGCCTTCTTAGATGTGACAGCATTCTGTTATCTTGTTATAAAATACATTTTATGAAGCCTTATAAAACTGTGGTCTGCTATTATCAATAGATGATATTATGTGAGAATACCACTATCAAACTCGAAATGAAACCCGCAGTCTCTACCATGTCCTGCACGACCCAGGCTCCTCCAGCTTCACCCCAGGCCACACTAACCCTCACTCAGAGTGTTCTAGGGACACGTTCCTTCTGATCTTGGAGCTTACTGCCCATCCTGTCAGGGACACCCATGTCCCAGCTTTTCCCAGACCGCTTCTCCTCACTTTTCAGCCCCCAGGTCTCACTTGGAAGCCATCTCCGATTTCTTTATTAAATTAGGCCCCTCTGGGCCTCCTGAGGCTGGAGAAGCAGGCTTAGGCCAAGTCATGCAGGGCACAGTTGAGACTGCAGGTTTTATTCCAAGTTTGATAGTGGCATTATCGAATAATATCACCTATTAATAATAGCTGACCACAGTCTTACCAGGCTTCATTAAATGTATTTAATTATCTTTAATTCAATTTGTTTAATGAAACAAATTAAGTATAAAATGTGACTTTATCTTAAATAAAATTATGCCCTTGGAGCAAAACAAAACTTCAATGCAGGTAACCCTGCAGTGAGTGAAGTCTCACGGTGCAATTAAGTGCGTTGTAAATAAGCTGCACATGGCCGGGCCCAGTGGCTCACGTCTGTAATCCCAGCACTTTGGGAGGCCGAGATGGGCAGATCACGAGGTCAGGAGATCAAGACCATCCTGGCTAACACGGTGAAACCCCGTCTGTACTAACAATACAAAAAATTAGCTGGGTGTAGTGGCGGGCGCCTGTAGCCCTAGCGACTTGGGAGGCTGAGGCAGGAGAATGGCGTGAACCTGGGAGGCGGAGCTTGCAGTGAGCCAAGATGGCGCCACTGTGCTCCAGCCTGGGCGACTGAACCAGAATCTGTATCAAAAAAAATAAGCACGGCCAAGCACGGTGGCTCAAACCTGTAATCCCAGCACTTTGGGAGGCCGAGACGGGCAGATCACGAGGTCAGGAGATCGAGACCATCCTGGCTAACCTGGTGAAACGCCATCTCTACTAAAAAAAATACAAAAAACTAGCCAGGTGAGGTGGCGGGCACCTGTAGTCCCAGCTACTCGGGAGGGTGAGGCAGGAGAATGGCGTGAACCCAGGAGGCGGAGCTTGCAGTGAGCTGAGATCCGGCCACTGCACTCCAGCCCGGGCGACAGAGCAAGACTCCGTCTCAACAACAACAACAAAAAAGCACATATCAGTGTTTTGTTCCAAACGATAGGGGAGATGTTGTTAGTGAAGATTTCTGGAGTTTATGGAACATTTCTGGAGTTTGTGTAGTTTATGTAATTCTGGGTGACATTCAAATAAAACTCTGTAAATATATATTTGTAAATATATAAATAAATATATAGAGGTTGTGATAGGAGGTAGGAATTAAATGAATAGGGGCAATCAATGGTAGAGAATAGCAGAGGGGCCTACTTTAATACAGAAATCAGAAATAGTTTCCATGAGAGACCTAGGGGCTGAAAAGTGAGGAGACAAAGTCTGGGAAAAGCTGGAACGTGGGTGTCCCTGACAGGATGGACAGCATGCTCTGAGATCAGAAGCAACATGTCCCTGGAACACTTTGAGCGACGGTTAGTGTGGCCTGAGGTGGGGCTGGAGGAGCAGGCTCAGGCCAGGTCATGCAGGGCACAGCAAAGACTGTGGGTCTTATTTTGAGTTTGACAGCAGAATAGCTCCTATTCCGTGACAGGAAGGGCCTTAACTGTCTAACTCACTGTTGTATTTCTGGTTCCTAGCATGGTACCTGGTATGTAGCAGATGCTCAACCTGTATCTACTGCATTAATGAATCGATCAATGATTACCACCAAATGTAATCAAGAACCTGTAGCACATACATTCTTACCCATTTGGAATAAATTGATTGCAACTGTTTGCCAATATTTTGTTTGTAATTAATTGTAATTGTAATTTTTCTCGTGCTTTGGGATGAGACAAATTAAGTATAAAATGTGAATTCATCTTAAATAAAATTATGCCCTTAGAGCAAAACAAAACTTCAATGCAGGCAACCCCCTGGTGAGTGAAGCCTTACCCATGAAATTAAGTGCTTTGTAAAGAAGCTGCACATATCAGTGTTCCGTTCTGAGGGATAGGGTAGATGTTGTTAGTGAAGATTTCTGGAGTTTATGGAACTTGAGGCAGTAATAATGACTGCCTATAATGACAATAACAGCAAATATTGAGCACCTGTTATGTGCTAGTCACTGTACTAAAAAAGCATTATTTTTAATTTGAGTCAGTTTAATTGGAAAGTAATATATGCTTATTGTAGCAATTCAGGCAAGAGCAGTATTCTAGTAGAATGATCTCCTCCTCTCCCTTCCCATGTGTATAATGCACCACTATTGACAATGGTGTGCATATACTTCCATACTTCTTCCACTGTTTATACAATAATCTTTGGTGTTGGATTTTTAAAGAGCTAGCTACAAACTGGTGTTGGCAATCCAGCTGCTCAGAGCTAGGGTACCTTTTATTAAGCTGTGCATTTTCCTTACAAGTTGTTTAATAATTGTTTAATAATCTGAATCAGTCCAACTTAGGCATGTATATATGATGTTGTTGTATTAACAAATGGCCCCTGCATGTAGATGGTAACATACAAATTACTTTATTCACCTTAAAATATCCTGTTCCTATGTTTTCTAATTAAAAAAAAAATGTTACCAATAGTTGTAATAATGGTTACTCTGTATTACAGTTTGCTATGGGCCAGTCACAATTGTACAGCTTAATTAATTATTCCAACAACTCTCTTGGTTCACCCACTGGTTAGCTGAAGATGCTGAATTCTTTTCAGAAGCTCCAAAGAATAACAAGAATTTCACAGGAGGGCAATACCATAATTTATTCAGCTATTTTCCTATGGGTAGACATTCATGTTTTTCCAATTTATCACAGTAAATACTTTTTGTATATATATTATTACATACTGACATCTGATTTCTGCTTGAAATATTCCCAGAAATGGGATTACTAGCTCAATGAGTATACATAGTTTTTTGTTTTTGTTTTTGTTTTTTAATTCCTAAGTAAAGAATTTCGGATTCTGAATTTAGTTCTCATGGACCCCAAAGAACTTGGATAGGCAAAGCAGAAACTGGATGGAATTTTGAATGGAAAGAATAAGATAGACGAGGAAATGGCAATAGGAAACAACAAGATGAGCCCATGTGGCAATCAGGATTCAGACTCAGTAAAGCTGGTGGTATAATTTTGGGGCAATTAGATATGAGAAATTGGTTACTGAAAACAGGCTAGCATGAATCTTGATGTCAACTGAAAGAATTTAGATTTGCTGCTATAGGAAACAAAGAACCATTTATAATTATTATTGTGACATTTGCAATAATGGGACAAATGATTAAGCATCCTTTCAGAATTGGAAGAGAAAAAAAAAACTCCAGCAGTCTGCTGACCCACACATATTTGAGCATGGTGTTCTTTTCCAGACCATATGGACTTTGGCAGTCTTACTTTCCTTAGAAACTCCTTGAGTAACAGAACTAGAACAACACTCACTGTTCAAATGCAAATGCTTTCTCATCAACTCAAAATTGCTCCTATTATCAAGTTTGAGAAATATGACAACAGCAAAAGCCCTCTAAGGACACAATCAATGACACACCACAGGCAACTCTCTATTCCCAGCCCTTTCTTCTCTTCTCACAAAATGAAACCAGAAAGGCTGCTCAGCCAATCAACCTCAAACCCTTGACTAATAAGTTCACCTTCCTCTCAGTCTACATATCTTTGTTTTCTATCCTAGCTGACTGTTCTGGAATGATAATGATATTGTGTATCTCTCATCAACCACTAGGTCTAGCCAGTGTAGTCTTATTATAGCACAAAAGGTCAAGCCTCTAGGTATCTGTGGTGTTTGGTATTTGTTGTGGACTGAACGTTTGTACCTTCCCAAAATTCATATGTTGTAGTCTAATCCCCAATGGGATGGTATTTGGAGGTGGGACCTTTGAGAGTTAAGTCATGAGGCAGAGCCCTCATAAATGGGATTAGTGCCCCGTATAAGAGGAGACACAAGAGAGTTTGCTTCGTCTATCTCTGCTCTCTGCCTGTGAGGACACTGTATGAAGATAGCTGTCTGTAAACCAAGAATAGGGTCCTCAACAGAACTTAATCAATTCTGGCACTCTGATCTCAGACTTTCAGCCTCCAGAACTATGAGAAATAAATGTCTGCTTTTAAAGCTACCTAGTCAAAAGCATTTTTAAATAGTAGCCTGAACCAAGATGATATTTTACAGAAGCCCCTAGTTTATACAATATCAGTTATAACACAACAATTGCTCTATCAAAAAAAAATGTGGAGCAGTTTGATGTGAAAGCAAAATAATCCATCACCTCTACCATATACAAAATCTAACCACTCTGCATTTTTCTCTTTGACTATTTTTACTTCTTTTGTACGTCCTGTAAATATTAATATTCTCTATGGCTCCATCATTTATCCTCTTCTCCAAATACTCTGTAAATGCTACCATCCACTCCCTGAGCATCAGTGTCACCTTAACTCAGGAACCCCACAATTTTCACAAATTCTGCCCAGAGTTTCAGACCCTTAGTTATGATTCCCTATTGGACATTTTTACTGAGTCGAAAGCACTGTCACACAGCAGGACCCTTGGGCTATTGCCCATTCCAGTTGATTGATACTCATTTTATTTGGTAATGCCCACACTGCACTGGTGGATAAATATTTTTCATATCATGCCTGGTCACAACACATCCAACTTAGAATATCCCAAATGGAATCCCTCAATTATTTGTACTGCTTCTTATCAACTACACATCATTTGTTTCTCTCTCAGTTAATGGTGCCATCAACTCCACTGCTCAAATAAGAAACTTCAGAGTTATTTCTATTTTCCCCTTATTCAACATCTATATCCAGTGATGATGTCTAGTTGTTTTTGCATTAGATTCTTATTCATAATCCATACTCTCCTCCCTACCACAAGGCATCATCAGTTTCTTGATCACACATCGCCATCACTCATCTGGCCTATTGCCTTAGCCTTCTATCTGGTTGTGCTAATTCCACCATCTCCATTTTCCTGATTTCATCCACCAGAAACATTTACAAGTGATTCAGTCAGACGAGGAATAAGAAAAAGTCACAGTATAGATATTACTAAAACAAGCTTCCTATTATGAGCATTCTTGTGCTAGACATTATGGATACCATGAGAAAAGACCTAGTATCTCTCTACGAAGAAGGTGAAACATTAAAAAAACGAAACAAAACAAAACCCAAAGTTCTTATGGTTTCCCGACATCCAGTTAAGTTTGAATTTCTGATGTACAACAAATAATGTTTCAGTATCCGTATGCCCAAGTATCGAATAAGACATACTTTTATGAAAAAAAATATTAACTGTATCTGAAATTTAAATTTAACTGAGGGCTTGGTATTTTTATTTGCTAAACCTAGCAATTCTAAGTGTAATAAATAATGACATATGTTAAAGTAAACATATTCAAACTATAGAACTACTACAAAGTAGAGAGACTAACCCTGCCTGGGAGGCATAAGCAGCCTTTGGAAAGAAATGACACCAGTTAAAGTGATTAAAAGAAGTTTACTGGTGTGTGTGTGTGTCCATACATATACATGTATGTCTCAGACAAAGTGAGGGGCACTCTAGGCAGAGGAAAGAACACTTACAAACGCAGGAAGGAGAGACTCAACACACTGTGTTTGCAGTGGCGTGCTGATAAATGTTTAACAAATTGTTTCTCAAAACTAGATAAATAAAAACAGAAAAGAAAAAAAAATACCAATTATTGAATTACAGGGTTTGTCAATTTCCATGGTGTACATACTCCCACCCAAGACATATTTCAAACTTTAAATAGGATGCCACTTTAACATGGAATTGGTAAAAGATGTGTAGTGTAATATTTCCACCATGAAGATATAATATATAATGGATGTGCATAACTCAAGAGCATAGACAGTGATGTGTATCAATATAATTAGGAAGTTGGTGAGTTGAGCATTTACCTTTATTTTAATATAATTTATTTATTTTATTTTATTCGATTTGATTTGATTTTAGACAGGGTGTCACTCTGTTACCCAGGCTGCAGTGCAATGGGGTAATCATAACCTACTATAACCTCGAACTCCTGGGCTCAAGTGACCCTCCCACCACAGCCTCCCGAGTAGCTGGGACTACAGGCACACACCACCATGCCTGCTAATGTTTAACTTTTTAATTTTTTTGGAGACAGAGATCTCACTATGTTGCCCAGGCTAGTCTCAAGTTTCTGGGCTCAAGCAATTCTCTTGCCATGGCCTCCCAAAGAGTTGGGATTACAAGCATGAGCCATCATGCCCCGTCATAATTGTTTTAATAATAGCCCTATTTAAACTAGATTGCAAACTTTTTGAATATTTAACAGTTGACTCTCCCAAGCTAGTATGGGCTGTCTCATGTACATTACTGTGTGCTGGTGAACTACAATCTGTATTGGTGGAGTACAAAGTGTTTGTGTGAAGGATGGAGAGTGTAGGAGTGCTAAGGGATAGCGAAGGGGAGGATGTTGGACCTTCCTTTTATACCACCCTCATCAGCTTATAGAAAGATAGATGGATAGGCAATAATGATGATAGATACAAAGATAATAGATAAATAGATAGATAGGTACATACATACATATATATATAGATGGATACATAGATATGAAGGTTTACAATGTCAAGTTATAGGACTCAGCTTATAGTGTTCTGTTTGTTTCTATGCAATGAAATAAAAAGAGCACCTGGAATCAGAGGTCTGAGTAATAGCTCCATCACTTACTGGTAACCAGTCTGAAAATTAATTTTCTCAAAGCACAAAGTATAATATAATAATGCCTTCTTCTCTGGGAAAAAAAATTACCTAAGGTTTAATGTGTTGAGGGCTTGTAAATTATAAATTGCCAGATAAAAATCTTAGTATCACTGTGGTTTCTACTTTTTTTTTAATAAGATTGTGCATTTGCTGCTTCTGTAAAAGGTAAAGCTGCTTCTGTAAAAGGTAGAGACACAGCCCTATTTGTCACAGTATAGCTCCAGCAGTACAGTTTTTTTTTCTTTTCCTTCCAAGATCATCCTCTTAACATTAGCTTTGAGTCCCTCTAGGCATGTCCACAACCTTTACTTCCCATTTCCCTTTCTGTGCCTCCTTCTATTTCATCTAAGAATTATTTAGCATTTCAGAATACAGAGATGTTTTTTAAGCTTTTTTGCATTCTTCTCAGGTTGATATAAACATATTAGAGAAATCCAATGTTCATTAGACACAGTTTCCTTGTGTCTAATGCATTCTGGTTACAGCTGTCGAAACAATCAACTATACTTACAATTGATTATAAACAAATCAATCAGTAAGTAAAAATGAACATATTTCATAAGTTACAGAATGTTACTGAAAGCATGTGGAAACCTATGATAAACATAATATACATTAACAAAGATAGAGAAATGCCATGAAATCCAGACACTGGAATTTAGGCTTTACACGATAGGCAACAGCAAACCAACATACATTTTTGAATCAGACAGTAATATGATAAAAATGGAATTTAAGAAAGAACATCTTTTAAATATACAAGATGGTTTGCTATGTAAGTAGCTTCTTCATATTGTACTTAAAATTTATCCACAATTTATTTTCCCCAAGTTTTGTGTAATTAGTAGACATAAAATCTGTGCAGAAAAAAACATAAATCTGTCCCTGTGCTCCACATCTAAGCATTCAGGACAGTCTGGAAAGAAAACACAAAGAAGATGGCAAGTAATCATTTTTCTTGTTGTGTATTCTGCAACATCACTCTTCTGGTAACCACATCTGATGACTTATTTACTTTTAACTGAGAATTTACCAATGTCAGATTGTATAGATTTACTGTACAATCTGACATTTTCTCAAAAGAAAAAAGTCACAGTCCCTATGCCAATGTTGAAAGAAAAGAAAAAAAATCAAGTTTATGTCAATAATAAAAAAGCTCTTTTGTTCTGATTATACAATACTGACTGGGTCTTTCCCTATATAACTTAATCTCTAAACTTAATATTTAAATGAGAAATAGAAAGAGAGACCAAGTATGAGAGTGAGAGCATGAGCACGCTCTTGGTGGTTTCATTCTGGTATCCAATCCCACTTAAGAACCTATTGACCCTTTTTTACAACAATTAGGAAAATAATAGAGAACTAAAAGAGAGCCCATAAACTTACAGCAGATCCAAGAAACACACAAATAAGAGGTAGAACATGATGTGTGCTCTAGGTAAGACGGATATAACCAAAGCTCAGGGAAGAAAAACTTTTGGTGAGGGGGGTGGCCAAGTAAGTTTTGGAGGAAATTGTTTTGGAGCAGAGACTTGAGCCACAGGCAGGATTATCATTGGTGGAAAAGGAGGAGTGGGTGAGATATTAAAACAAGTAGTGGCAAAAGCTCAGTGTGGAAATAGAAGGGAAGGACATCTTCAATGAGTAGGGAATAATGTGGTTTTGTAAAACATTTAGACCAGAGAAAGTACTATCAAAGAGAAGACAATCAGGTGCTGTGCAGGCCTAAAGGCCTTCAGAGAGGGCAGCTGCTCTGAGCAAAGCTGGGTGGGATGAATTAGACTAGCAAAGAAATAGAAGACAAAAGGCCAAGGGGTATCCAACTCCATGCAAAAAGGAGAGCCTGAAATATGAGGATGGGAGTGAGAACTGACAGAAGGAACAGATGTGAGACAATTCAGAGATTCAGAATTAGACCTGACAGGACACAGTGACTGATTACACTTAGGGAGCACACAAGGAAGTGGGGAGCTGAAGATGACTCAGGGGTTTCCCATCTGCGTGACTGTGAGAAATGAAATGTCATAAATAGATGAGAGAAGGTGAAGACGGATGCATGACTGTGATTGTGCTTGGGTTTGTTGGGGTGTGATGTGGAAGGAAATACTGAGCTCAGTTCCATTTTAACTTGGAACAAACAACATAATATTTGAGCACCCTTATGTGTAAAGTAGCATGCACTGTAGAGAGGCAAAAACTTTAAGTTTTGTGTTAATACCTACAGTCACACACACACAGAAATAGAACTCAAAGTCACACGTTTTCCAAGCCTGAACATTTCTCATAAATGTGTCCCAAGACTATCAGCTGAGGTATCATACTAAGTAACAAGGCCTCATAGTAAAGTAACACTGCAAAAGACCAGTCTGAGTATTTTAACACTTTTAATGCTTCAAAGGATAATAGAAGGTGGAAATGGCTCCCTGGAATTGCATGGAAATGCAGTTAGAAAAATCAAAATGATAAAATGAAAGATGCCTTTATTCTCCTCCCTGATCCTCCATATCCTCTACTCCATAATTTAACGGCTCAGTTTGCCATTATCAATAAGGGAGATAATATAATCCATCTTGAAATCATTTGTCAATTGGCATTCAGTATTCAAATCAAATCATAGTTCAAACAACAACAAAAAAGCAATTTATATCAAGTTCCAATGGCATAGCTTAGTCATATGCATTATAGTACACTAATGACTTCCCCTCAATACAGTCTCTTTCTTCAAGAGATGAACACTGCAGCTGGGGACACAAGACAAAGGAAACGAAAAGGTGAATGATTTAAAAAATAATAATAAACTAAGGCTACCAGAGAAAACATATCCCTAGACAGCACACGACTTACTGCCAAATGACTAGTGCTCTTTAAAAGTATTGCAGGATTAGAGATTAAACCCCCTTTCTGCAAACAAAATAAAGAAGAGCCTTCATGGTTTATAAATAATGAAACTTAGATGAAAAACATTACCAATTGTAATTTTGTACATTCTCTGTCAACTTTCATCTTTTCTATGAATTTTTTCTAATATGGGTGAATACCACAAAGAGCGTGACCTACTCACTGATTATATATCATGCCTACCATACTAGAATAAATTATTTGAATTAAGAATCCTACGGTATTCTTGTCTTCTAGCCCCAGTAGATTGAGCAAGAAGAATGCTGCCGGTGAATCCTGATCTGAATAGTTAAAATGAATAACCAGAAGTTAGTGGGTAAATGAACATGATTATTAGTGGGTAAATGCAAATGAGCAAATAATTTTCTTTTATGTGCCTCAGTTTCCTTATATGTAAAATGGAGACAGTAACAATACTTTATCAAGTTTCATGAGGGTTAAATGCACACAAAGTGCCTAAAACAGAATAGCACATAATTGCAGTTATTGTTACCAGAGTTGATAGAAAATCAGCAAAAAGCTAAAATTAGACACTCTTCTGCTTTAATTTTATGCAGAACTTAGACCGGTGAGAAGTTTTGAAAATTTAGACGTGTGCTCTTTTTCTTTTTGATGTTCCCATATGGAATGACTCTATTGTGCCGCAGAATCTTCTTTTCTGTGGATTTCTCTAAGGAATCAGAAAAGAAATGCATACTTTAGGGAATGTAATTCCCTAAAAGTACTTGCCTTTTCTATCCTTATTTTTTATTAACTTTCCTTTGGTAATTCCCAGTCCCAAAATCTCAGAAAATTTTTGTCTTATCTCTTCCTTGTCCCTTTCATAACTACATCCACTTGTCATTAAGGCATACCAGTTTCTTCTTTCAGATGTCTTTCTCATCCATTTTTTCTGGAGTCATTGCCATTATTCCTAGTATTATTAGCCATGTCTCATCTATTCTAATCATCTACTAATTGGTCCCTTTGTCTTCAGGAATGCCATAGGCTCATCCATCATGCATATTCCAGACAAATTCATTATCCTGAAACTTTCCTTTCAACTGGATAGCTCCATGTTCAGATACTTTCACATCTCCCTTCAGAGTAAAATCTGTTTATCAAAGATGGACTTCAAGGACATTAATAAACTGGCCTCAACTGCCTTTCACAGGTTTGCATTCCTCTTAACTCACTGGCCAAATACACTTTTCAAATCAGACTATATTTTCAATGTCCCCCTTGCCTGGCTAATTCATTCTGACTCCTGAACTTTTACCCACATTCATAATGTTTAAGATTTGTTATATGTATAATAGATGAGTGCATTCATTTATTCACCATTATCATTTTTTCACTAAATACACATTAATTCACTGCATGCTTTGCCCAAGGTCCTAGGTATTTTTCTTTTATTTAATGTCTTCCTTCTAACACTAGTGCAGTAGCCAGTGGGTACCGATCTCAGTTGCCACCAGTAGAGTCCACACCACCATCATATTTTGCCTTCTTTGCCTATAAGCTTCCTGTTTTTTTTCACAACAACCAACTGTTTTCTTGGCACAGGCAGACTGTTCTCATCCTGGACAAATGACTCTGTAGGAGAGCAGAGGAAATACCGGTGATTCACAGAGTAACCAGGCTGAGCCCTGAGGCACAGCAACTTTCTAATAATAACATTGCCAATATTTATTTATCCTTGCAACATCTGTACATGAGTTTTGAAAGAGAGGCCCAATTCAGTGATATTCACATTAATTTTGACTTACAAAATTATCACCCATCTCATCTAATCTTCATTTTTACTGAGCACATTAGTGGTACATATCAATGATTCTAAATCAAGAGAGTATGCCAAAATCACTTAGGAAAATTTTCCAAATACATGTTTCCTGGCTTCCCTACTCATGCATAGTAAGGAGCATTTGATACATAATGGGGTAGTGTGTCATGGAATATAACCTTCTAAAAAGTGATTCTATGCCTTTTTACATCATTTCCCTCAATAAGAAACATATAGAGATAAAGATACAGCCTATATCTTGAGAGGATTGACCAGAAAATTTATTCTCAAATTGTGTCAAGTACACTATAAGATTTTGGTAAATATTTGTTAAATTAATGAAATAAATGAATAAAGTAGAGATTTTTCACTGATACTTGAGTAGAATATATGAACAATATTTATATAGTACTTTACAGAATACACAATGCTCTCAAAGTATATGTCTAAAATTTCATGGATTTTCAGGTCTAGAATCCAGTTATCTTCCCCTGTCCTGCTGGGTGACCCTGGGGCAAGCCACTAATATAGTTCATGTTTTGTCTTCCATATGCAGGCCAAGTACAAGCATCATCAGATCTTGGTTGTTGTCACATCATGTGGCTTAATGTAAAGCTGCCGTTAAATAAACTCAATCAAAAGTCTGCTTGGGCTTGCACGACCTTAGTTACACACACATACACACACACATACACAGTAGAACTACTTAAGTTCTACTCTTCCAGAACTAAATGCTTTTAATAGCCAAGAAATTGAAGAGGGCACCATCTTCTCTGAGCATTCAGAAAGAGAAAAACACAATATTATCATTAAAATAGCTATGGCAGAACAAGGGGCTTTGTAAGACTTTGTGAATTGGCATAGAATGATTTGCATAAGCCAGCAAATCATATAAAAAGAATGAAGACTATAAAAGCCTCACAACTTTTTAAAATTCTGTCACTTCCTAATTATAACCATGAATTGGAAATGTCAGTGTTCCTAGAATTCTCTATTTTCAAATTACTGGCTCTACTGTCTTTATTCTAAAAGGCGAAAACTTTTTTTTCCTAGTTGGATCTTTTTTCTAATATCAATAGAAAATTGATATTGATCCCTACTGCAGGTGGTAATACAACTACAGCCTGTGATATTAAACATCTCTTATTTTATGTGAAAATAACTTTTAACCAAGCAAGAAATTAAAACTCAATGCAATTTTGTTATAAACATGGCTAAAAATAGTACAGAGAAGGCCTGTCTCTGAAAAATAACTTTCATTCATGATGAAATATATGACTAAAAGATCCTTTGCATTTGATAACATATTCTTTTTCTTCTTGACTGAATTTTACTCAGTAAATGAGATATATTTTTAAAAGGTGCAATATTTGTATCTAGCATATATTTTAAAAATCAGTTTCTTCACGGGTATCCAAACACCTACAAAATTACTAAATCTTCTGTCCCAAAAGAATATCAGAGTAAAAAAAAAAATCACAATAAACAAACTTTAAATAAGTTTAAATAAGTGGAAAAATCTAGCAATGTTTCCATTTTTATTCAATTTTACTTTTCACAATTTTTGCGTTCAATATTTCAAGTGTTATATAAGTATACCTAAAGTAACACAAGCAAGATTTCTAAAGTATTCAATAATAGATGCCATTTAAGATACAATTGCATCCATAGTAGGATGCTTAGGATTTAATGAGAAAATAAGTACATACGTATTCTGCATTCAAAGAACAGTGATCCTCTTAAGCATATTAGAGATTACACATACGATTGGAGCCTCCTCCCCTTAGTGCACAGAAGCTCCTCTTCTCTCTTCTCCCTCATTGCTTTCAAAACTTCATGATTTTTGGCATGTGGCCAAATTCCACATGCTTCATCTCAGCTGCCACCAGTAGAATCCAGACCACCATTATATTTTGCCGCAACTGCCACAACCATCTCCTAAAAGTTATCTTATTTCCTTACAACCCATTTGCTACACAACACTGGATCATGATTCCCCCTTCTTTGAAGTGCTTTAAGGGTTTCTCAATATAGGTCTTAGATAAAAGCCAAAGACCTGCAAGAGCTCTAGGATGGAACCCTTGCTTGTCTCAGACATTGCTCTTTCTCCTTACTTGCTTTCTCTGGGCTTCTTTACTTCCCTAAACATGATACTCTGTTTTCCACATAAGGACCACTTCACATACCATCATCTTTTCTGCCTGGAATTCCCTTTTCCTGGCTCTTTACAAGGCTGATTTCTCACCTTTCAAGTCTCTTTTTAAATGCCACCTCCTCTTAGAGCCTTCCTTGAGCATACTTTCTAAATAGCTTTCCCAGTGTAGTTCTCTTTCACTGCATTCAGGTTAGGCCTTCGTTAAAAGTAAAGGGTTTTATCATCTATTTTTGTTTGCTGTTTAGATTGTCTCCTCCCATACCCCAAGCTTTACAAGGACAAAGACTCTGCTTTGTTCATGATAATATCCAGTGCCTGGCAATATGTTATGCACACAGTACAAACTAAATATTTGTTGAAGAGAGAATAAATAGGCCAATTCATGGCATAAAAGCAATGAATTGTTTCCTCTACTGCACACTCTTCCATCAGTTGAAGAAATTCATTTCTCTTCCTTTTAACGCTACCTTCTCAGCCAAAGCTGTTTTAACAGAGTAGGAAAGACCACATGGTTCAGCAGCAGCAAAGGGGCAACAGCTCCGAAAACAGAAAGGTGGGCTAGTTTTCAATGTTCATAGGGTCTTTCACAGACATTGGGAGAAATTATATTCATGATGGGGGTGTGTCTGAGGTGGTAACAGTCTCCAAGTGGATTATTCATTTTTCTGTGTTGTCCCTGACATTTCTGCCATCCACTACTGTAGGAAGACACAGAGTTGTGAACATTAGACCACACAGCCTGAAGATCATGTCTAGTATGCAGAGCTTAAAGTCCTAGAGAAATAATGACAAGAGCTTTTATCCAACTATTCACAATATCAGAGACCCATTCACACTTTTGTTTAATCTATTAACTGATGTAAGACATAAATGCAATATGAGATATGTGATTATAAATGAGAAATCATATTTTCAAGCATAAACATATATATTTCCTAACATGCTATGGGAAAAGTATACACACACACACACGTATAAAAACACACACATCATATATAAAAACTATCTCAAAATGAATCAAAGACCTAAATGTAAGATCTAAAAGTATAAAACTCTCAGAAGAAAACATGGGGGCAAATATTAATGACACTGGATATGAGAATGATTTCCTGGATACAAGACCAAAACCACAAATAACCAAAGAAAAAAATAGATCAATTAGACTTCATCAAAATTAAAAACTTGTGCTTCAAAAGTACTATCAAGAAAATGAAAAGACCGGGGCGGAGCAAGATAGCCGAATAGGAACAGCTACAGTCTCCAGCTCCCAGCACGAGCGACACAGAAGACAGGTGATTTCTGCATTATCAACTGAGGTACTGGGTTCATCTCACTGGGGAGTGCCGGACAATCGGTGCTGGTCAGCTGTTGCAGCCCCACCAGCGAGAGCTGAAGCAGGGCGAGGCATCGCCTCACCTGGGAAGCGCAAGGGGGAAGGGAATCCCTTTTCCTAGCCAGGGGAACAGAGACACACAACACTGGAAAATCAGGTAACTCCCACCCCAATACTGCGCTTTAAGCAAACAGGCACACCAGGAGATTATATCCCACACCTGGCCGGGAGGGTCCCACGCACACAGAGCCTTCCTCATTGCTAGCACAGCAGTCTGCGATCTAACTGCAAGGCAGCAGCGAGGCTGGGGGAGGGGCACCCACCATTGCTGAGGCTTAAGTAGGTAAACAAAGCCCTGGGAAGATCGAACTGGGTGGAGCTCACAGCAGCTCAAGGAGGCCTGCCAGTCTCTGTAGACTCCACCTCTGGGGACAGGGCACAGCTAAACACCACCACCACCACCAAAAAAAAAAAAAGGCAGCAGACAGAAATCTCTGCAGACGAAAGCAACTCTGTCTGACAGCTTTGAAGAGAGCAGTGGATCTCCCAATACGGAGGTTGAGATCTGAGAATCGACAGACTGCCTACTCAAGTGGGTCCCTGACCCCTGAGTAGCCTAACTGGGACACATCCTCAACTAGGGGCAGACCGACACCCCACACCTCACACGGTGGAGTACACCCCTGAGAGGAAGCTTTCAAAGCAAGAATCAGACAGGTACACTCATTGTTCACCAGTATTCTATCTTCTGCAGCCTCTGCTGCTGACACCCAGGCAAACAGGGTCTGGAGTGGACCTCAAGCAATCTCCAGCAGACCTACAGCTGAGGGTCCTGACTGTTAGAAGGAAAACTAACAAACAGGAAGACACCCACACCAAAACCCCATCAGTACGTCACCATCATCAAAGACCAGAGGCAGATAAAACCACAAAGATAGGGAAAAAGCAGGGCAGAAAAGCTGGAAATTCAAAAAATAAGAGCACATCTCCCCCTCCAAAGGAACGCAGCTCATCGCCAGCAACGGATCAAAGCTGGATGGAGAATGACTTTGACGAGATGAGAGAAGGCGGCTTCAGTCCATCAAACTTCTCAGAGCTAAAGGAGGAATTATGTACCCAGTGCAAAGAAACTAAAAATCTTGAAAAAAGAGTGGAAGAATTGATAACCAGAATAATTAATGAAGAGAAGACCATAAACGAACGGACAGAGATGAAAACCATGACAAGAGAAATACGTGACAAATGCACAAGCTTCAGTAACCAACACGATCAACTGGAAGAAAGAGTATCAGCGATTGAGGATCAAATGAATGAAATGAAGCGAGAAGAGAAATCTAAAGAAAAAAGAGGAAAAAGAAATGAACAAAGCCTGCAAGAAGTATGGGATTATGTAAAAAGACCAAATCTACGTCTGATTGGCGTTGCCTGAAAGTGAGGGGGAAAATGGAACCAAGTTGGAAAACACTCTTCAGGATATCATCCAGGAGAACTTCTCCAACCTAGTAGGGCAGGCCAACATTCAAATCCAGGAAATACAGAGAACGCCACAAAGATACTCCTCGAGAAGAGCAACTCCAAGACACATAATTGCCAGATTCACCAAAGTTGAAATGAAGGAAAAAATCTTAAGGGCAGCCAGAGAGAAAGGTCGGGTTACCCACAAAGGGAAGCCCATCAGACTAACAGCAGATCTCTCAGCAGAAACTCTACAAGCCAGAAGAAAGTGGGGGCCAATATTCAACATTCTTAAAGAAAAGAATTTTCAACCCAGAATTTCATATCCAGCCAAACTAAGTTTCCTAAGTGAAGCAGAAATAAAATCCTTTACAGATAAGCAAATGCTTAGAGATTTTGTCACCACCAGGCCTGCCTTGGAAGAGACCCTGAAGGAAGCACTAAACATGGAAAGGAACAACCAGTACCAGCCATTGCAAAAACATGCCAAAATGTAAACAGCATAGAGGCTAGGAAGAAACTGCATCAACTAACGAGCAAAATAATCGGTTAATATCATAGTGGCAGGATCAAGTTCACACATAACAATATTAACCTTAAATGTAAATGGACTAAATGCTCCTATTAAAAGACACAGACTGGCAAACTGGATAAAGAGTCAAGACCCATCAGTCTGTTGTATTCAGGAGACCCATCTCACATGCAGAGACATACATAGGCTCAAAATAAAGGGATGGAGGAAGATCTACCAAGCAAATGGAGAATAAAAAAAAGCAGGGGTTGCAATACTAGTCTCTGATAAAACAGATTTTAAACCATCAAAGATCAAAAGAGACAAAGAAGGCCATTACATAATGGTAAAAGGATCAATTCAACAGGAAGAGCTAACTATCCTAAATATATATGCACCCAATATAGGAGCACCTAGATTCATAAAGCAAGTCCTTAGAGACTTACAAAGAGACTTAGACTCCCATACAATAATAATGGGAGACTTCAACACCCCACTGTCAACATTAGACAGATCAACGAGACAGAAAGTTAACAAGGATATCCAGGAATTGAACTCATCTCTGCAGCAAGCAGACCTAATAGACATCTACAGAACTCTCCACCCCAAATCAACAGAATATACATTCTTCTCAGCACCACATCACACTTATTCCAAAATTGACCACATAATTGGAAGTAAAGCACTCCTCAGCAAATGTACAAGAACAGAAATTATAACAAACTGTCTCTCAGACCACAGTGCAAGCAAACTAGAACTCAGGACTAAGAAACTCAATCAAAACCGCTCAACTACATGGAAACTGAATAACCTGCTCCTGAATGACTACTGGGTACACAACGAAACGAAGGCAGAAATAAAGATGTTCTTTGAAACCAATGAGAACAAAGATACAACATACCAGGATCTCTGGGACACATTTAAAGCAGTGTGTAGAGGGAAATTTATAGCACTAAATGCCCACAAGAGAAAGCTGGAGAGATCTAAAATTGACACTCTAACATCACAATTAAAAGAACTAGAGAAGCAAGAGCAAACACATTCAAAAGCTAGCAGAAGGCAAGAAATAACTAAGATCAGAGCAGAACTGAAGGAGATAGAGACACAAAAAACCCTCCAAAAAATCAATGAATCCAGGAGTTGGTTTTTTGAAAAGATCAAGAAAATTGATAGACCGCTAGCAAGACTAATAAAGAAGAAAAGAGAGAAGAATCAAATAGATGCAATAAAAAATGATAAAGGGGATAAGACCACCGACCCCACAGAAATACAAACTACCATCAGAGAATACTATAAACACCTCTATGCAAATAAACTAGAAAATCTAGAAGAAATGGATAATTTCCTGGACACTTACACTCTCCCAAGACTAAACCAGGAAGAAGTTGAATCCCTGAATAGAATAATAGCAGGCTCTGAAATTGAGGCAATAATTAATAGCCTACCAACCAAAAAAAGTCCAGGACCAGATGGATTCACAGCTGAATTCTACCAGAGGTACAAGGAGGAGCTGGTACCATTCCTTCTGAAACTATTCCAATCAATAGAAAAAGAGGGAATCCTCCCTAACTCATTTTATGAGGCCAACATCATCCTGATACCAAAGCCTGGCAGAGACACAACAAAAAAAGAGAATTTTAGACCAATATCCCTGATGAACATCGATGCAAAAATCCTCAATAAAATACTGGCAAACCGGATTCAGCAGCACATCAAAAAGCTTATGCACCATGATCAAGTTGGCTTCATCCCTGGGATGCAAGGCTGGTTCAACATACGCAAATCAATAAACGTAATCCAGCATATAAACAGAACCAAAGACAAAAACCACATGATTATCTCAATAGATGCAGAAAAGGTCTTTGACAAAATTCAACAGCCCTTGATGCTAAAAACTCTCGATAAATTTGGTATTCATGGAACGTATCTCAAAATCATAAGAGCTATTTATGACAAACCCACAGCCAATATCATACTGAATGGCCAAAAACTGGAAAAATTCCCTTTGAAAACTGGCACAAGACAGGGATGCCCTCTCTCACCACTCCTATTCAACATAGTGTTGGAAGTTCTGGCTAGGGCAATCAGGCAAGAGAAAGAAATCAAGGGTATTCAGTTAGGAAAAGAAGAAGTCAAATTGTCCCTCTTTGCAGATGACATGATTGTATATTTAGAAAACCCCATTGTCTCAGCCCAAAATCTCCTTAAGCTGATAAGCAACTTCAGCAAAGTCTCAGGATACAAAATTAATGTGCAAAAATCATAAGCATTCTTACACATCAGTAACAGACAAACAGAGAGCCAAATCATGAATGAACTTCCATTCACAATTGCTTCAAAGAGAATCAAATACCTAGGAATCCAATTTACAAGGGATGTAAAGGACCTCTTCAAGGAGAACTACAAACCACTGCTCAGTGAAATAAAAGAGGACACAAACAAATGGAAGAACATACCATGCTCATGGATAGGAAAAATCAATATCGTGAAAATGGCCATACTGCCCAAGGTAATTTATAGATTCAATACCATCCCCATCAAGCTACCAATGAGTTTCTTCACAGAATTGGAAGAAACTGCTTTAAAGTTCATATGGAACCAAAAAAGAGCCCGCATCTCCAAGACAATCCTAAGTCAAAAGAACAAAGCTGGAGGCATCACGCTACCTGACTTCAAACTATACTACAAGGCTACAGTAACCAAAACAGCATGCTACTGGTACCAAAACAGAGATATAGACCAATGGAACAGAACAGAGTCCTCAGAAATAATACCACACATCTACAGCCATCTGATCTTTGATAAACCTGAGAAAAACAAGAAATGAGGAAAGGATTCCCTATATAATAAATGGTGCTGGGATAATTGGCTAGCGATAAGTAGAAAGCTGAAACTGGATCCTTTCCTTACTCCTTATACGAAAATTAATTCAAGATGGATTAGAGACTTAAATGTTAGACCTAATAACATAAAAACCCTAGAAGAAAACCTAGGTAGTACCATTCAGGACATAGGCATGGGCAAGGACTGTATGTCTAAAACACCAAAAGCAATGGCAACAAAAGCCAAAATTGACAAATGAGATCTCATTAAACTAAAGAGCTTCTGCACAGCAAAAGAAACTACCATCAGAGTGAACAGGCAACCTACAGAATGGGAGAAAATTTTTGCAATCTACTCATCTGACAAAGGGCTAACATCCAGAACCTACAAAGAACTCAAACAAATTTATAAGAAAAAAACAAACCACCCCATCAAAAAGTGGGCAAAGTATATGAATAGACATTTCTCAAAAGAGGACATTCATACAGCCAACAGACACATGAAAAAATGCTCATCATCACTGGCCATCAGAGAAATGCAAATCAAAACCACAATGAGATACCATCTCACACCAGTTAGAATGGCAATCATTAAAAAGTCAGGAAACAACAGGTGCTGGAGAGGATGTGGAGAAATAGGAACACTTTTACACTATTGGTGGGATTGTAAACTAGTTCAACCATTATGGAAAACAGTATGGCGATTCCTCAAGGATCTAGAACTAGAAGTACCATATGACCCAGCCATCCCATTACTGGGTACATACCCAAAGGATTATAAATCATGCTGCTATAAAGACACATGCACACGTATGTTTATTGTGGCACTATTCACAATAGCAAAGACTTGGAATCAACCCAAATGTCCATCAGTGACAGACTGGATTAAGAAAATGTGGCACATATACACCATGGAATACTATGCAGCCATAAAAAAGGATGAGTTTGTGTCCTTTGTAGGGACATGGATGCAGCTGGAAACCATCATTCTCAGCAAACTATTGCAAGAACAGAAAACCAAACACCGCAAGTTCTCACTCATAGGTGGGAACTGAACAATGAGATCACTTGGACTCGGGAAGGTGAACATCACACACCGGGGCCTATCATGGGGAGGGGGGAGGAGGGAAGGATTGCACTGGGAGTTATACCTGATGTAAATGACGAGTTGATGGGTGCTGATGAGTTGATGGGTGCAGCACACCAACGTGGCACAAGTATACATATGTAACAAACCTGCACATTATGCACATGTACCCTAGAACTTAAAATATAATAATAAAAAAAATCATTAAAAAAAAGAAAATGAAAAGACTATTCACTAAATGGGAGACAATTTTGCAAATCATTTATGTGACAAAGATCTTCTATCCATTACATGTAAAGAACACTTATAACTCAACAATAAAAAAGACAAATAACTCATATTTTGATAGGTGGATCATCTTTAGAGAAAACCAATTTTATTCTTAAAACTGAAGAAAATATTTTGATAGATATCTCTCCAAAGAAGATATAGAAATAGCCAATAAGCCCATGAAAAGTTCATCAATGTCATTATTTACTAGGGAAACACAAATGAAAACCACAGTAAGACACTACTTTACACCCACTGGGACGTCCATAATATAAAAGACAGACAATAACAAGTGTTAACAAGAATTTAGGGAAATTGAAATTCTCTTATTTATAGGAATGTAAAATAATGCAGCTACTTTGAAATACAGCTTAGCAGGTTCTCAAAAAGTTAAATGTACAGTTACCGTATGACCCAGCAATTTTATTCCTAGGTATATACTCAAGAAAACTGAGAACACCCATACCCCCAAAAACTTGTACCTAAATGCTAATAGCAATATTTTTAATAATAGTCAAAAATAGAAATAATCCAAATGTCCATTAACTGATGGATGAATAAACAAAACCTGATATATTGATACAGTCACTGGGCAATGAAAGGGATAAAGTACAGATACATACTCAGAGTCTAGAAAACATTATGCTAAATGAAAAAAGCCAGATATAAACAGACACATGTAATATGATTCCTTTTATAGGAAATGTCCAGAATAGGCACACTCATAAATACAGAAAGTAATGGTTTCAGAGGCTGTATTTTGAGGAGAATGGGGTAATGAAAGCTAAAAGGTATGAAATTTCTTTTTCACTGTGATGAAAACATTCCTGAATTCCATGATGATGATGGCTGCACAGCTTTTTGAAAACCACTGAATTGTACTCTTGAAAAAGGTGAATTGTATGGTATGTGCGTTGTATCTCAATTTTTTAAAAACAGGTAATCGTCAGCAAAAACTAAAAATAAAACAAAAAAGCAGAATTTACTGATTCGTGTACCATGGTTCAATTTACTCCTAATAATGTCACCTTCCACAGAAACACAAACATAATTTGGCTAAGCATAGTTTTTCCTTGGCTATCATATTTCCTTTCTGGATTTTTACCTTCAAATTCTAACTTTATTAGTTCTAAGGTGACCAACCATTCAGTCTGCCTAGGTCTAACAGAAGTTCTCAGAACGTGGGATTTTTAGTGCTAAAACACGGAAAGTTTTTGCATGACGTTGCATAATTTTCTTAAGTCCTCCAATCCTCATTTAAGTACTGCTTATGTTGCATAATTTTCTTAAGTCCTCCAATCCTCATTTAAGTACTGCTTATACCCACTACAGACTGTTTTTTTTTTTTTTGCGTATATGAAATGCTTATATATTGACAGAATTTTCAATAACATGATGTTTATCACCTACTCTATGCTAAACAATGACATAACACTTAATGTCTCAGTATCACTGGTGTCTGGCTTTAAAAAAATATATATTTTCCATAAGTTATTGGGATACAGGTGGTATTTGGTTACATGAGTAAGTTCTTTAGGTGGAGATTTGTGAGAACCTGGTGCACCCATCACCCGTTTATATTCCTTCCTTTTATCTCTACACCTCCTCCCAATGCTATTTCACTTGTTTTAATGGTTAATGTTATAAGGTAATTGCTTACAAATTAGTGTATCTTTTCTAAGTCTCTCCTGAGTTTGAAACAGAATAGCCAACTGTTTTCTGAGTGTTCCAATTGGAGATTTCCTTGGCTACTAATACTCGAATCTAATGCTGTGTGTAAACCTGCCTTAGTGCCTAAATTAGCTCTCTTCTTGATTTTATCACATCCATTTAATCTCCTGAGCTAAAATGAGTTATCTTGCCTCCTTTGCTTTCCTATCACATCTAATGAATCACTATACTCTAATTATACCACATGTGAAATTTTCTCAACTCTTCGCTACCTCCTGCCTCTTCTACCTAGTCTCCCTAACATATGTGCCTGAGATTGAAGAGTAGCCAAGTGTTTCTTGGACTTTTTAAATCCATGATAAGTCTGAAAAACACAAAAACCCCATTATTTTACATCAAATTTCAAAAGAAAAAGTAGTATTAAAAGTAAAACCAAAGCTAAGGCACGAGTTGTTTATTTTCTCCAAATTAGATAACTGTCCTATTCTTCTGATGCAGCACTTCCTGCCTCTGATCTTTCTCTCTCTTTAACACATGTATACCCATATGCACCCACACACACAAATTCCCACCCACCCACGAAACCACATACACACATACACACACACTGCACTGAATTCTTATAATTTTATGTTACCTTGGCATCCATTTTAAATATAAATTGAAGGTTCTCATACCAGAAGCAGAGCTTAGCCACCACTGGCCCAGCTGCCAGTTCTCTGCCTCCTCCCTGTTCCTTAAGATGATCAATACAGATCTACCTCATACAACTGCCTCCTGGTGACAGCTTCCCATGGGACAGCTAGTTACAGCTATGTGACTTGCCCACCGACCCCCAACACCTCCCCAGATATGCCACAGGGACCACCCCTCAGCACAGCATGACTCCACTGAGCTAGTCCCTGCTTGCTCTACACTCACCAATTAGAACTCCATGAGGTAAACCTGCGTGGGTAACAGCCTGGACACCAGTAAAGGCTCTGGCCTGTGAGTCCCTCACTCTCTCTTTCTTGCTCCCCACCAGCTAGTTGCACGTGCATTTCTCAGACAGCTCCCAGCTTCCTGTTGGCCCTTGGAGGCATGCCTACCCCTTCTCACTAGGATCTGTCAGTGACACACTGCTTCTGTTATTTCATGTGTTTTACTGTGTTGCCTTCTCTGTGTCTCCCTTGACTGACACACCTGAACCTAACTCTCCTCCTAGCCAGGGCTGTCCTACACAACTCTCCTGACATCTTGGTAGAAATAAACTGGACACAGCTCAGTTAAGAGCCACAGGGGTGTCTGCCATTATGAACAAATTTCCTTTGACAGGGGCATTTGGTCACGGGTGAGGCACTTCAGCATTAGGTTGTCCACAAAGATGAAGAACTATTCTATGAAAGGCACACTGTGAACATCCATGACCACCATGCTGGAGTCCCACTGACACAGGGCTAGAGTTTATAGCAACTCTCAAGAGAGACCTCAAGACCAAAGTAGAGAAAAATACAATGCATAGAGATTCCAGTAGTCAGTATATGGTTTAAATTACCCAGCACAACCTGATGTTCTGGGTCTCAGGGTAATTGTTTTCTGCTTCTAGAAGACCGTACCTCAAATTTGCATACCTACTAAACTATTCAGTCTTTAAAATCCACATTACTGGCCAGGTGCAGTGGCTCACGCCTATAATCCCAGCACTTTGGGAAGCCGAGAGGGGCGGATCACGAGGTAAGGAGTTTGAGACCATCCTGATCAACATGGTGAAACCCTGTCTCTACTAAAAATACAAAAATTAGCTGGGTGTGGTGGTGCATGTCTGTAATCCCAGCTACTCGGGAGGCAGAAGAATCGCTTGAACCTGGGAGGCAGAGGTTGCAGTGAGCCGAGACCACACCACTGCACTCCAGCCTGGGTGGCAGAGCGAGACTCTGTCTCAAAAAAAAAAAAAAAAAAAAAAAAAAAAAATCCATATTATTGTTGCAGGCTCTGTAAATCCTTCCCTGACCACATCAAGCCCAAACAGAATAAATCATTTTTTTCTTTTTAAACACATTTTTAGTATTGTATTTATTATTGAGTATTATTTTATTTGATTATCTAACTATCCTCTCCTCCCCCAACTTGAGAAGAAACTCTTAAGAAAAATATTCTATCTCATTTATATATCTCATTTTTCTATCTCATACCCAAGGAATAGCAGGCATATGACTCAATTTGTTGAACTCCAGTAATATTTTGATATATTTATTACTTCAATTAAATGATGACAACTCAGGCGGCATGCTTAAAATATGACTGAGTGACATTTTAATAATAACTTAAAAGGAACACTTGGATAGTTTATATACATAGTTATCAAAAATATAAAGTATATTGACATGTGTATCCATCAATCTAGACTTGCATGATAGAATATACCAAGTGATATGAGTACTATCACCCTGCTTCCTCTCTACCAATCTCTCTATTTCTTTTCCCCTACTCAGTTAAACTTTTAGAAAAAGTCATGTACATTTACCCTCCCTTTTTCCTGACTTCTCATTTCCTCCTCAAGCCTACAGAAACACACCATTTCCACCCACTTATATGTTGAAAATGCTATGGTAAATGCCACCAATGGCCGCTATGTGACCAAAACCAAAGCACACCTTTCATCCCTTATTTCTTGATTTTCTGCTGCATTTAACACTGTTGGGCATTCCCCTTGAATCCCTGTACTACCTTGGCTTCTGGTTCTTATGATTCTTTAACTATTACTTCTTGACTGAGTTGGCCTCATAATTTACCTGTTCCTTAAGCATTGCTTTTACCTTGGGTTCACTCTTATTTTTTTTTTCTATGTAACCTTTAGTGATGTCATCTATTTCCCCAGTTAACTGAGTGCTAAAGGGTCACAGAGCCAACCTCTTGTTAGATATATATGCTTGGATAGCTTACAGGTATTAAAAAATCACTATATGAAAATCTGAACTCACCACTGTCCATCTGATATGGTTTGGGTGTGTTCCCAACCCAAATCTCATTTTGAATTCCCATGTATCGGGGGAGGGACCCAGTGGGAGGTAACTGAATCATGGGGGCAGGTCTTTCCCATGCTGTTCTCATGACAGTGAAAAGTTTCATGAGATCTGATGGCAATATAAGGGGAAGTTTCCCCGCACAAGCTCTTCTCTTCTCTGCTGCCAGGTGAGATGTGCCTTTCACCTTCCAGCATGATTGTGAGACCTCCCCAGCCACGTGGAACTGTAAGTCCAATAAACTTTCTTTTGTAAAATGCCCAGTCTTGGGTACGTCTTTATCAGCAGCATGAAAACAGACTAATACACCATCTATGCCTAGTTTTGGTTTACAATTTTAATTCAACTTCTTGGTAGCGGCTCTTAGTCACCCAAGTCATTAATATGGTAATCCCCCTAAACTCTTTCCTTACAACCCATATTCAATTGGCAATCAAGCATTGGCCATTTTACTTCTCACTTAGCTGTTGAAATGTCTCCTTCCCATAACCTCTATTACTCCTTCCTCTAAGTTAAGACCTTATTATCTCCCCCTGACCTATTGCAATAGTTTGTTAATTGATTTACTTGTCTCTAGTTTTGCCCACTTCACATTCACAGTCCCTTTTCCCTACTTCTCCCAAAGCAATTAATACATATTATCTATATACATACATCTACTGATAAAGCAAATCTGCTTATGCCATTCTCCTAATTAAAACCCATTAATGCAATCCTCATAAATAACTGCACTGTTTATTAAATTTTGTATTTTGACACAGTTACCATATAGAGAAATCTAAGTTCTGTCCTAAAATACTAACCTGGGAGGCACTCCTAGATTTTCTACTATCTTTTATTTTTTAAAAAATATTAAAAGAGGTCTGGTCACTAGCCTCTATTGATTTTCAGACCCACTGAAAATCATAAATTACAAATTTTAAAATACTGATCTATAAACTAAAGCCTGTCCTCAATTATCCCCTTCCAATTTATTTTTGTCCTTTCCATGTTAACCTAAAAAGGGATTTATGTGGCTACAGAGAGTTCCATTCACAAACATTACTCTCCACAGAGAATCAGCTATCATAAGGAATGAAAGCAAACTTTAAATTCTTCAAGTCACCGACAGAGAGGTTCATTATTTTAAACAGAAAAGAATTGAGTGAGCAAAGAGATTGCCAAAAAGCAGGATCCAAAGAATCTACAGTTGCTTCCTCTTGGCCACTAAACTCAAAGAGCCACAGGGAAGTTTCCACTAGCTGCAATTAAAGTGACAACAGATTCCCACAGCTGTAAGTCTGTGGAAAGTGAAAACAAAATAAGAGAAAAATTATCTAACGTCTTGTTTTGGAGGATGGCAAATGCTAGTTCATATTCAATAATGTCTAATTTAAAATGAACTTTGGAATAGGTGAGACCAATTAAAATGAAACCTCGATGTGTGGAATATAAAGAGATTTTAAAATCAACGTTAATTCCTCAAAGAACTTCAATTCTAAAATAACTGAAATGTTTTCTAATTCCTAGAATATAAGATGAAAACTGGGGATGTAAGTTTTCTATGAATTATCCAAAAAGTTCCATCATACAAAAATGGCTTTATATACAGTCAGAATATCTATAGAAAAAAGAAAAATGACAACATCATTTAAAGTACTTCTTTTAAGTTTGTACTTTTTAAAATGTAATTATCAATCATTTTTACTATTGCTAATTCAAAACTGTTTTTATTCCTTGGAAAATACTGATTAAATGTAGAAGATGATATTCAAGTATACTTATTGAGGTAAAACCTATAACACCTATTAAACCTCCTGAAATTTACCACATTTCATATCCTAAAACACAAATAATTTTAAATGATATGTTACTGTATGTAATATACAAAATATAAGCATTTCAATGACCAAATTAAGGGTAAAGCAGGGAGCAGAGAAAAAATCAAATCAGTCAACTCTGAGTTTCAAATATGAATGAGACTCTTTTGGTTGGTCATTTAATCCAACACTTAAGAATTCAATAATAAAAATGAAACTAGATGGACAATCCACTTTTGTTTTTGTTTTTGGTTTTGAGACAGGGTCTCACTCTGTCGCCCAGGCTGGAGTGCAGTGGCACGATCTCAGCTTACTTCAATCTCCGCCTCGCAGGTTCAGATGATTCTCCTGCCTCAGCCTCCCAAGTAGCTGTGATTATAGACGGCCACCACGGCGCCCAGCTAATTTTTGTGTTTTTAGTACAGACGGGGTTTCACCATGTTGGCCAGGCTGGTCCCAAACTCCATACCTCAGGTGATCTACCCGCCTTGGCCTCCCAAAGTGCTGGGATTACAGGCATGAGCCACTGCGCCCAGCTGACAATCCACTTTTAAAAATTGTCAGTTACCTTTAAATAATATATCTTGAAGGTTAGATAATGGACTACCTATGCATTTCCCTTAAACACACTAGCCCCCACTTGGCAGCTTGTCTGTACCTTGCCTCCCTACTTCCCTGAGGTATTATGTTCCACCTCATACGCATTCCAAATCTAAAACAATCAAACAAACAAACAAGAAAAGAACTGCTGTCACTTTAGAGCCCTAAGAAAACAGTCCCCTTCCTCCAACTAGTTTAATCCTTTCAATATGGTATTAGAAACATCACTTAACAAAAATATTAAATCCAGAGCTCAGCTAATTGTATCTAATTCAACAGTAGCCTTTTTATTACATATACAAAAGCAGCCACAGTATCTACTCTCAACATGCAATGTGAATAAATCTGTAACCATGATCTGCGTAAGAGACGACATTTTCAGTCAATAAAACCAATGCCATACTCACGGTGAAGGCTGGTGGGGCTGGTTTTCAGCATTTCTTGGTGTTTTGCAGGCAGCAGGCTTCGCCATGTCCCTGACAACACACCTGGGGCGCATGATAGACAGCACAACGCACTATTAATTATAAAAAGGGTAGAACATATCTAGAAATTAAACACGGTACTGAAAAACAATCTAAGGGAAAGTCTTTGCAAGCCCCTTCAATATTAACCTTGGGGCCCCAGCAAAGTCTTTGGAGTTGGAAATCTTTGACTCAGGCTTCCAAAAGCTCAATTATACCCAAATAAAATCTGTGCTAGCCTCTGTATTTGACTTTCCTTTTAGCATCAATAACATGATTGTCAGCAGCTTTTCCCATAGCAGAAAAGCTACTGAAAGCTTTGGCATGACCACATGCCAAAGACGTCTGAAAGCTTAAAAATAGGAACAGCTGTTGCGTTGATATGTTACATTTTGAGCAGGATATTCTGTGGCTTTTGCTATTTTACTAAAAAATACGGACTTTTGTTTCACACCATCAATCACCACACAGGTCTTTGTTTGTGCAAAAAGATCTGAGAGGCCTCAAGGCATCCCCCTTGTTCAAAATTTCCTCATGCTAAGAGGCAGGAAGAGATCAAAGACAAGGTTCATATATAAAGTGTGAGTGTGTGTGTGTGTGTGTGCGCGCGCGCATGTAAAATAAGAAAGGATACTCCAAAATGTGAAAAAATTAAATGTCTTTGTGTCATAAGTCATCCATCACAAAATAAATGTAGATGGTAGACAATATAACAAAGCTCCAAAGGGCAGCAGGAAGAGATATTCCTACTTTCATGTAAACAGGGCTTACAGAGCACTGGTGACATTTATTGGCAGAAATCAGAAAACACCTCCCTCTGAGGATGAACATGGATGGCTCAGATATTCCTTCTCCTCAAAAGCTTTAAAATAAACATGGCTTTGAATAGAGAAGGCTTGGTTATAAAACTTAGACCTCACATCTTAGTCTTTGCTAAATGGAATGCCCCTTAGGATCCAGAAGGCTTCAAATATGAATCTGGTTCTTAAGAGCTTTCATGGAGGCTTCTTGGAGATTTGACTACCCTGCTCATATTTAAGGCCAGTCATGTTATTCCAGAAGTGGATCGCTGGTGAAGCAGTGGTAGATAAACTCTTTTCCCAGAGCTTAAAGCTGCATGGCAAATTTCTCCACTTCTGAAAGAAATGATACAGGAAAACATGGACACAACGCACAGAAACGTGCACACACACACTGCTCATTCCAAACAAGGTCAGTAAGACTTCCAAATCAATATGTAACGTGACAAGAAAAGAAAACGGTGCCATTTCAAAGCCTCAACACACCTTCCCTTTGGGATAAAAATTTTAAAAAGTGGTGTTCATCAAGAGTTGATGCTAACCTTTTAAGGAATTGGTCAAGAGATGTGAGTCAACGACATCCACAGGAACCACAAAGCCTTGTGTTCTTTCCCCAGTGTCATGGAAGAAGGCCAATCATGCATCAGCCTTTAAAACATTCAGGAAGGCAGTTGCTAGGGAAGTGTAATGTCCTAGGATTTCTGAGCTCTGAAATTTTAATCAAACTTACACAAGCTAAAAAGTCCAGCAAGTTAAACTTCATAGCATTTGAAAATCTTTAGCAATTCTCACATATGCCCCCTTTTTTTTTTTTTTTTTTTTTTTTTTGGAGACTAAATCTCCCTCTGTCGCCTAGGCTGGAGTGCAGTGGTGTGATCTCCTCTCACTGCAAGCTCCGCCTCCTGGGTTCACGCCATTCTCCTGCCTCAGCCTCCTCAGTAGCTGGGACTACAGGCGCCCACCACCACGCCTGGTTAATTTTTTGTATTTTTAGTAGAGATGGTGTTTCACCGTGTTAGGATGAAACGGTCTCCTGACCTTGTGATCCACCCGCCTCGGCCTCCCAAAGTGCTGAGATTACAGGCGTGAGTCACCGCACCTGGCCGCAGCATTTTTAATCTACACGCACTGATTTGTGAAAATATCTGAAATATCACCAACTTGGAAAAATGCTAAAGAATTAAATCTATGAGAAACCTTAATTCATCTCTTTTTTTCCCCTCATGTCATAGGTATTCATACAAAGCTTTCAAAGAAAACAAATCTACTACTTAATATTTTTTTAAAATATGTGCTGAAGTAACTATTTTCTAACAAATATAAGGTATTAAGCAACACTAAAGGTAGGTTTGTAAGCAAACTTTTTTTTTCTGACTAAAAGGCCCTATCTGCTGGGCGTGGTGGCTCACGCCTGTAATACATCACTTTGGAAAGCTAAGGCCAGTGGATCAGTTGAGGTCAGGAGTTTGAGACCAGGCTGGCCAACATGGTGAAACCCCATCTTTACTAAAAAAATACAAAATTTAGCTAGGTGTGTGGTGCATGCCTGCAGTCCCAGCTACTCAGAAGGCCGCGGGAGGAGAACTGCTTGAACCCGGGAGGCAGAGGTTGCAATGGGCTGAGATCGTGCGACTGCACTCCAGCCTGGGCTACACAGCGAGACTCCATCTCAAACAAAAAAATAAAATAAAATAACAATTTTAAAAGGGCCCTATCTTTGTAAGAAAATTCTTGTCTAATTTCAAGTCCCAGTGGTTTTGGTTTAAAATTACAAGTTGATGTACTGTTTCTGTCTATGTATGTTATAGAATCTTTCTGATAAAAATTTCATTCAATTTTTTGAACTTTAAAGTTTTATTGAATAATAAAAATAAACACATTAGTATTCAAAAGCAACATATTTAGAATTATTTTGAATAAAACAGGAAAACAACACATTTTCCATAATAGGATATATCCTGGCCACAGGACAAATATTCAAGACTAGAGCAAAGCAGCTAGCTGCTGAATCTGCGTTTTAAAGGGAGGAAACTAATTGTTTCAGGTTGCTAATTATTTACCCAATTTCGGGGGGTTCTAAATCATAGCAATAGATATTCCTGCATTTTCTAATTTGACTTTTTTTTAGCTAAAATTTTTTCTAGATATAAGAAAGAAAAGGAAGAAAGTTCCCTACACTCAGAGTAAGACACATCAAAAGTATACTCACAAGATTTTTGCTTGTGTAGGTTACCATTTCTTTAAAATTATAATTAAATTGCATCAGTTTGGAGGGATAAAACCTTAACACTTTTGACAGTTTTAACGTATGGAAACTGTGTAACCTCAGCAATTTCCACTATCTCCTATGCATTAGACTTGGTATAATAATATAAACCCCCCATACTTGAAGAAACACAACAATGATATTTCAGTATGTTGCAGCTTTTAAGGTGTTTGTCTCTGTGTGTAATTTACTCCTTCAGCCAGACATAAGGAGACCACAAACGCTGCCACAACGCTGACTTCCCAGAATTACCATGGATTGAGGGACTAGGAATTCAAAGGGTTTGACCTCTTATCCTTTGCAAAGTCTTTAATTACTCAGTTTTATCAGATTGGGGCTCTTCCACAGTCTTCTAACTGAATGTGAGCATTCCCTCATCACTGAAGCATCACTGAAGATTTATGCAAATAAGACATTCTGCAACCGCCTCAGGGGAAAGCTCCTCCTGACTCCACCCTCAGCGCTGCTGGGTTTTATGAATGGCTGCAATCAATGCGATGAATGGTTGCCAACTGCCCACTCAGCCACTTCCACTCTTCAGTGCACGTACACACGGGAGAGACTAACATTGCCACAAGCCTGCAGATGAAGCTATGGCAAGGCTTTCATCTCTCCAAACAGGAACTAAATGTGCTTTCAGATACTTAGAGTATGTGAATTAAAAATTCTAAATGCCTTCAAGAAACACAATTTACATAATTACCTTCTCTCTTTTGACTTTCCATTTTGGTGCCTGCAATCACTACCCTCTACCTTCCCTCCCAAAAAAAACCACTATTTTATGTTAAACTTTATCTGAATTTGAACTTTAAATGGTTTTATCTTTCATGACTAATGTCAGGAAACTAGTTACTGTGCAGGAAGCAGCCAAATAGTAGACTATAGCACGTTTACATTTCTGTTCTCAATGTTATGGTTTTTGAATTTTCCTATAATAAATGGAGACAATTATCTCCAAACAGTGTTGGAGAAATACATGTGTTTGTGTCTACTTCCCAAGTGTTATTGTAGTAGACCACCTTGGTCCTAAGAGACCTTAGGAGCAGTTAAGATAATGTAAGATTGACAAAATGAAATGTTTTTTAAATATACAATTTTCTGATTTGCTGATCACTGATTAAAAGTACCTAGAAACAGACAAGAAGAGACTTCAGGGACTCTGTAGCTGGCCACCTTTCCTTCTACACTCCATATTCAGTGCTTCATGCCATTCATCAACATGACATTAACCATAAAGTACCCCCAATCCATGCAAAATTCCTATTTCCTGCCTGAGTCTCTCTTCTTAGCTCCAGTCAGACATCTAACTGCCTCCTGACATTTTTACTTGGGTATTTAATAGACCTCTCAAAATCAGCATTTCCAAAATGGAACTTTTCATCTTTTTTTCCCCCGAACTTGATCCACCAGCAGCCATCTCCACCTTGGCTGTTCATAACTACATTTCTCCAGCTGTTCAGGTGAAAAACTTTAGACTTAACTCCTTGTTTTCTCTCACATCCTGTGTCCTATCTACCAGACTGGATGTATTTTCTAAATTTGTGCAGAATTTGACCACTTACCAACCCCTCCACTATTGCCACCCTGTCCTGAGCCAATATTGTCTTTCATTTGAATTCTCACCATAGATTTTTAACTGGTCACCCAGCATTTACTATTGTTCTCCTCCTGGAGTCTATTCTCAACACAACAGCCAAAGTGACTCTTTTGAAATATAAATCAGGTCCTGCCATCTCTACCCAATAGTTCCCTACTTTACTCACAAGGAAGTGCCTGAGTCCTTAGGATAGCATCAGAACTCCCAGCACTACTCCCTGCATCTACCTTTCCTGCCTTGAGATTTCTGCACCAACCTTTCCTTCTGTCTGGATAGCTCTTCCCAATACTGGTATGACTAAACCCCTTACTTCTTTAAAGTCTTTGCTCAATTGTCAAGTTTTTGATGGTTCCTACTCTAATTATCCTACTTACTACTACAATCTGCTCCTCTCACCACATCCAAATATTTCCATGCACGCTTCACGTTGCTCTATTATTTTCTGAGATGTACAGTCTCTTACTGCTGAAATATGAACTTCTCAAGATCAGAGATCTTTGTCTGTTTGGATCACTGACATATGCCAAGAGCCTAGAACAGTGTCTTACATGTGATAGCAACTCACCACATATTTGTACAATGAATAAAGAAGATACAAAGAATGAAAATCTATGGATTTCAAGCTTGAGTAACTAATTTAATATGGTAAAATACAGTGATTTAAAACAGAGTCTAGGTAATAGTTTTTGTCATAGCAAGTTTCTATACAATATTTATAAAATATAAATGACCAACAAGTTTTATGATTTCACTAACTTCACTAAATTTGTGTTCATATGGTTTGAGTACGGTTCACTCTCTTTCTCAACAAGAAAAAGAGTATTTCATAGAATATGACTTATGTAGTGGAAAGGACTCCTTAATATACAATTACTGCTTTGAACCAGTGAAATACTTTTTAACATCTGGTGTACCAATATTTTATCAAATAAAATACTAAAGTAATTATATATGGGGAAATTTCTTAATAGTAGAGAAAACTCATCCTTTTTTTCTGATTTTTTCTGAAGAGGGTAGGAAAATAAGAAGAACTTCTACTTATTTGATACCTATCATGTACCAAAATACCCACAGCATATCTCACGTATTCTTCATACCACCCTGCTGGGGGATATGATTCTCCTACTTGGCTGATGAAGAAACTATGGATCTAAGAGGTTAAATTATTTTTCCAATGATAAATGGCAAATGTTGAAACCGTAAGAAGTCAGGATTTTAATCAAGATTGGTTTGGTATTAAAACTAACATGCTTTCCACCATTCCAGCCATCTGTCTTTAATACTTAAAAGATGAATGGAAACTGATAAACATCAACTATGAAGTTACAGAGTCCAGCATCCTCAGACATGTTTCGATATCATTGATTTCCTGATATAGGTATATTTCTGAAAGTATTCAAATCATCCTACATAATTCAGTGTCCTTTAAACATTATTCTAGTATTACCAGATCATATTCACGAAATATTACATAACAGCAGAACAACGGTGACATCAGAATATTGAGCTGGCTAAACTAGAAGGGTAAAGTGACCTTAAGACCAATGGCAAAACTGGAATACTGCAAAATGTGAAATTCAAGACAAATTATCTGGTACATAGAGAAAGGGTTTCTATAATAATAAAAAAAAAAAACAAAGAAAGGTGAAAAGACAAAAGATTCCTTTGCAAGACAAGTAGCATGCAATTGATAAAAATATCTTCAAATATATATTTTAAAGAAGGTCTTTAAAAGTGACCTCATTTCCATTCACAAATCCTAAAAGAGGAAAAGCTGAAGAATATTATTTTAAAACTCATTTTATATAGAAATTTGTATATTCATGTCAATTATCAGTGAAGAAATGAGCACGATGACTGTTACCCATAAGATGAAGATGGAACAGTGAAAATTCTACACCAGAAGGGAAAAGCGAATGTTGACATTTCAAAAACCCAGATACACTAATCGCAAACCATCAGGTCCTGTTACACCACCAGTGTGTATTCAGGGAAGATTTAGGAGTTTATGAGTAATTTTTACTTTCAAAAAGTATGGAAGATAGGTGAAGTAGGTTCCTAATTATAAGACAAGGGAAACCAGCTGGCCATTTTTCACAGTTAGTGATGAGAAATGTTGACCTTCCCCTGAAGAGCCCAGGAAATTATTCACAAAACAATATGAAAAGGCTAGGATTCTAAAATAAAGGTGATAACAAACTAAAGATTCACTGCAGAGATTAATGCGAGATTTTAAATTTTGGAAATCAAATTTTTCAAAGACTGATAAGAAAAGAAAATAATAGGTAAGAAGTCAAGTCTCCGGTCTTCTTAATCATTGAAATCCACCCCTTTATCATCCTTTAGATCTCCAGCATACAAACAAGCTTGATTCTATAAGTTTCTCATATTGTTTCCAATATTTTGGCAACATGTCCCATTAACCTCTTTTTACTCAAGCTATTATTTTCTGTTAACACAATCAGTTTATTTCTCCATCCAGCAATTCTTAAAATGTTATACTTACTTTACTTACTTATGGATTTATATCTGCTACCATTCCTTACATATTCATTCCCCTATCTGCTTTTTTTTCTACTTACTAACCTGCATTAATTCTCCAAAAACCATGTGCTGCCTGCAAATCCAACATAACTTTAGAAAAACTTAGAATGCCGGAAATTTCCTGCCACTAAACCTGCAAAGGAAAACCTGTTCATTCCCTATGATAACAGAACAAAACAACACCTATCCATCGAGAAGTAAGGAATTTCCAGAAAAGGAAGCAATAGTCAGTATATCAGAAGGAGGTATCAAATAAGATGAGGTCTGAAATCATGCTTTGAACTCTCCAGAAGGAGAAAGAGGTGAAGCTCAAGTGGAACTGCAGTGGGCTGAGAAGTAGGTTGATGTGAAAATAAAGAGAGAATGAAGATAATTGCCACAAGCATAGACGAAAGCCAAACTGAGAAAAGAGGGTATAATGAAGGGAAGATGGTCTTTTTTACTTACGGGTATAATTCTAGGTGAGTAATTACCCATGGGAAAGGGAGAAGTTAAAGATACAGAAAGAGAAGAGAGAAGGGGAAGTGGAAGCAAGTGGTAGGGTGAGGAAGGGGAAGAGGGAGAGAAGAGGAGAAGAGTTTAGTGAGGAAACAAAGTTGCTGAGGAGGTAAACAGGGATTACATGAAATAAACACATAGGGAATTATTTCTCAAAATGTCACCTTTCATTTGACCATAATGGCCATCTCCATTTTCTCCCAGAAAGATCCATGCAGGACAATGCTGCATTAGATTCATTTTGGAAAGGTTTAGAGAATGAAAATGATTTCTCTATCTCTTCACGTATTTCTAACTCAGTTCCTAGAGGCAGAAACTTTGGCTTGATACTTCTTTCCCACCTGTACCTGTACCAGAGGTGGGGAAGAGGGGAGACATCTGAGAGGACTCTCTCTTCCCACCTATCATTCACTAATAGTTACGTTTTCACTATTTAGTGGGGTCACTATGTCTTCTGCAGGAAGAAATTGGCAATTTCCTCTTTGGCTTGTTGAATGCAAAAAAAAATTTTTTTTTCACTTTTTCTTGAGTACCCAGCTTCTCTACAGGAAGCACTGTTGGGCAGGCCTGGGTGGGGCAGACTCTGCCAGGCTTCTAACTCTAGCTAACTCTCTTTCTTTCTTTCTCACTAACCCATGTCTACTTGAATATTTAGGTAAACACATCTGAAGCCTGCTTAGAAGGGTTAGTCTTTTAGATTTAGAGTGAGATTTTTTAAAAAAAGAAAACTAATTTGGGAATGACAATCTGCAGTAATTAGAGAGGACATGAGAAAAACTACGAAGACGTCTAATATCTCCAGCAAGGTAGGAAACATAATCTGGATCCATAGATTCAGCCTGTTTTGTTCCATGACCCATGACAGAAGGTGCTTCTGTGTGAAAGAAACATCATCATGGGCTTCAGTTGCATAAACAAAAGTCCCAGTCATTTTCTTTTCCACTAAAGAAAACATATTGATCAAAAAGTGAGAATGACAGTATTACAGGAATAATCTAGGAACTAACATAGGTTATCTTAAAGATGAAATTGTTCATAGCTTTTAGTATTTCCATTTCTACTAGTAAAGAATTCCAACACCCCTCACAGCTAATTTATGTCTTACAGCCCAATTGAAAACCACTAGTCTCACCTGCTGGCTTTGTCACAAGCCAGGCTGTGTGTAGTCTCTCCATCGTAAGAAACAATCACTAACTTCATTGAGAGAGAGGTGAGAGACTGTTCAGTAGGCAATAAGATCAACTTAAACAGGTATATTAACTTTCTCAAAGAGAGGCAAATAACTAAAAATGGTCTTAATTAACTTAAAAAATCACTTCAGCAAAACAAGATGAATGTCAAGAAATGTAAACCTATTTTGATATGAAAAGCAAAGAAGAAGAAGACAGGAAAACAACAGTTAATAACACCAGCTAAGATTTCTGGCCCCTAAAGTGGGCCTGGAACCATGCACTGAATCCCACATGCTTTTGGTCATGCCACATAGTCACATATCATATATTATCACTGGTGCTTTGTGAGTTTAAAAAAGGGTAATGCCACCCAAATTACAAAATTTATTTGTGAAATATCATAGTTTCTTCTTAGAAGCACAGTTCATCATTTCAAAATTACCTGATATCTGTGAAGTATTTTGTGTTGAGCAAATAAATTATTTCATTGTCACTCAAGTTGTAGCAGGAGCCATAAAATTACAATAGAATATTTCAAGTTGCAAGCATTAGTCTTTAATTCACATCCTCTTGCCTACTGCAATGTTGTAAAAGAGTAAGAGAGAGTTGTCAGATAATGGTTGTCCACACTTTAAATGTTCAGGATAAAAAAAATGAAATTTGATAGCAGAGGGGGAAATTGATGCTATTTGTAAGGATAATTGCCAGAGTTATTTTACAACTAAGAGTTTTCTGTTTTCTATTTGTATCACAAAACCACAGCTCTTTGAATAATGTTTTTTAGGTACTTCTATGTATCTAAGTATGTCTTTTCCCCACAAAGCATTCCCAATAGCTAAATACATATCTACTGAGAGGTCCTACAATGGTTCTTCCTTGGTGGGATTTAAGTGGATTTTAAATAGCTAAAATAAAATGGGAAAATGAAACTTGGAAAAGCATTAATGAACCATTTCAGGCACTACTTTCAATTAATTGTAACAATTTTTTCAACTGATTCACCTGCCTACAAAGTTAGAGAAAACTGGAGCCAATAAGATATGAAAATGTGTTATTACATGGGCTTTTACTTTTGGAAAAATATTTAAGTGTCATATGAGAAATATACACCTTTCATTTTCTATTGTGAATGAATATTTCTTTATTTTGTCAAGAGGTCATGGGCCTCTTTTTCCTAAAATATGACACACACACACACAAAAAAAAAGAAAACCAAATCAATTTGACACTTACATGGCAACTTTAATACTGGAATATGATTGCTTCTTTCTCTGTCTTTTGCATGTAGAGTGAGTAAAGCAAATAAATCTTGTAAATAACTTTTTCATCCCCTTCATCCAAACTGATGGACATATGAGCAAACATTTAGGAAAATATGGATGAACAGTACGGCATTTGAAAAGTTAATCTAGCAAATAGGATTTCTTACTCCTCACTGACAAAGGTGAACATGCTCCAAGACATCTGCTTTCCTCCTTGACCTGATAGGGCTGTCATTTTTGTGGCCTCACCTGAGCTAATTATTCCTGAATTGTCATTTCAAGACTTCACCTCCCATTACCTGTCATGTATTAAATCTGTATCTACCAAAAATTCATAATTCCTAATATAGTTTATTACCTAAGTCAGATAAATCTACGTCACATTTTTAGAACATCATTTTGTCACTTTAATCTCCCTTCCATATTCTACTTTTCTGACATCAAATTACCTGACCCCTTCTCCCATTCCTTTAATTTTTAGTCCTTTCAAAACTCAAATGTAATGAACTCCAGAAATAAGTTCAGGCTATGTACTCTCATTTATCCACCACCGACTTCTTCAGGAAACATGCATTCTTATATAAGCATAAGAGAATTTGTTTAATAGCAACAGTCCAGCTACTGGGAAAACACTCAAGAAATGTCTACATTGGAAATACATGAAATGGTAGTGGACTCCACAGCTTCACTGGGAAACCCTGATGATTATGACATTGAATCTTTACATAGTGATTGAATGTAATCAATGAACAAATACAGGAAACCTGCTCTGTGCCACGTACCATGACAAATGTTATGATCACCAACCAAAAACAAGTCATTCTATTCATCAATAGTAGCAATAATAATAACTTATATTTATTGAGCACTTATGATAGGGACTTGTTTAAACTCTTTGTATGCATTAACTCATTTGTTCCTCACAGCAACTCTATGTGGTAAGCAGGTTAAATAATAACATCTTGATAAAGCCTTTACACAGCTCTGCCCTGTGTAAGTTGCCACAGCATTAGATTCACAAGCTGAACTCTTATTTTATTACTAAACCATTTTATTTCCTTGAAGTTGCTTAAATTAATTTTTAATTAAAATTTAATTATATCCAAATATAGATAAAAATAACAAGATCAAGCATAGGAATCTTGAACTAATAACATAATAAAGGCTGACTCTTTTTACCCTAAAATGTTAAATATAAATATATTTATTTTATATAATAAAATTTTAGTTTATTATACTTTTAATATGTATATACACTGTCATGTCATTTAGTGTTCTTGAGGGTTGTAAAATAATTTTAATTATATTATCATGTATAACTAATATTCACCTTGCTCTTTAATGTCACTTCCAGAGTTCTAATTAACCCTGGCATTTACTTTGCAGGTACTTATTTATAGATTCATGTATACAGAAAAACATCAGAGTGTTTCAAACTCTAAGACTGAAATCTGTCGCCACTTTTGTTAAAGCCATTAACTTGTTCGTTAGCATTCATGCTTCTACTGTAGGCAAACCTAAAACTACAGAGAATTCATCAGCCTTGGGATATCTAACTCTAATGTTAAAAATTCCTTACTATTGGAATATTATTTTTAAAATGTTTACTGAAATCTGCCTTTATGTAACTTTCATACATCACTCCTATAACTTTGCTCTTGAAAAGCTGCATAGAGTAAGTTTGTTGCTCTTCTAAAAGAACATCTCTGCATATATTTAAATTTAGTGGTCCTGTTTCCCCTTTATCCTCTCTTCACTTCTGTTTTTCACCAGTCCATCAACTGTCTCTCACTAAGCATATATTCCAGAGACCTAACTACTCCAGAGAAGTTTTTGGTTAATAACTTTCTTAAAAGTTGACTCCCTTTGTTGTGCAATATTTTTACTCTAGGTCCAATACAAATGCAGATTTTACAACCCTCTCCAATAACCAGATCATATGAAAAGACCAACTGACAGAAATGAAATTCAGGGCAAATTATCTATGAATGGCTTCCAAACCTGGCTATCCATCAGAAATATCTAAAGAAGCTTTTAAAGGGAAGACTTCTTTGGGTCCCAGCTTGGACCTACAGAGCTGGGATTTGGGCTCAGAAATTTTCATATTATTAGCTCTCCTGGGTGACTCTAGTGTGTTCAGGCAGGTGTTTGGGAACTGCTGTTGAAGAATGAGTCATTCATTCACTCAACTAGATGAAATGAGTCCTTTCCTTAGAGGAAGCTAAACCCCAAGAGGACTCCATAACTTGGACCACATTATCATAGTCCGTCATAAAAGAGCTTTCCCTGAACTGCATTTTAATGTTATGCCTTCAGCTTTTATGAGAGGTCGATACAAGAAATAGCTGCATGAAGTCGGTTTCTGTCTTTACTGTAAAATAGTGGTGAAGTCGCTGACTATTACATCAGTTTGATTCCATTCTAATAAACTCCACATTATTATTTTTCAAAATCTAACACCAAGAAAAATGATGTTCTTCTTATACTACAAATGTTTATCATGATTTGTTTTGGTTGGGGATCAAAGGAAGCTCAGAGCAAAACTTAAAGTTTACTATAATAACTCTGTTTACATAGCAAACATGTTTATAATATCAATTTTTTCTTGATTGTAAGTTTCAATTTATATTATATTAATGCCTTATGTGAAATCCTGTTGAGAGAAGAAAAATAGAATTGTGGAAAGAAAGAGAGAAAGAAAGAGAAAGATTAAAACCTAACAATACAACAATCTTAAAATCCTAAAGTACTTCTGTATTTCCTAAATTAGATATGTGGGAAAATTTAATCCTTGCAGTAAGAAGACTACATATATCATGCTAACAGTAGAGTGGAAATATTACAAATTAAACATTTTTACTGTTCATACATACATTTCATATATGTTTTTTTTAGGCAAATAACTATATCTTCTTTTACCTATAGAGAAATTTTGTGAGACATTGTCTCTAAAACTACATAATTACCTTATTGAAAAACTTTGCTGCCTTTTCCTCTTACATATAACATTAAGTAGTAAATTAGCCAATTAAAACATTGGCAAGAAACAGTAAATGTGACACTGTTTTTATCAATTCAAATCACCCATAGTTTGCTGCTATGTAACTCAAAATAACCCCCTTACTTTAGAAGTAATCTTTTAGTTTTGACACAAAGTACTTAAGAATTACTGATCTTTCCTTAACAATAAAAATTTAAATACTAAACTTTAGCAGAATCCTAATAATTTTCCCCAAAAGACACTATTAAAATTATAAATATGCACTCCTAGACACAGAGGAAATATTTGCATTACATATCTTAAATATAAATTACTTATAATTAGGTACCTATGTACATATACATATATATTACATATATGTACATAAATAGGACTTCAATCCAGAATACATAAAGAATTACTATAAATCAATAACAAAGCAACCTATCTTATGACTTAGGAATTGATTTCTCGATATTTACCCAAAAGAAACAAAAATATAGGTCTACAAAATGATTTGTACCAGAATGTTCATAGGTTGGGCACGGTGGCTCATGCCTGTAATCCCAGCACTTTGGGAGGCTGAGATGGGAGGATCACCTGAGGTCAAGAGTTCGAGACCAGCCTGGTCAACATGGTGAAACCCCGTTTCTACTAAAAATACAAGTTAGCCAAGCATGGTGGCTGGTGCCTATAAACCCAGCTACTCAGGAGGCTGAGGCAAGAGAATTGCTTGAACCTGGGAGGCAGAGGTTGCAGTGAGCTGAGATCACGCCACTGCATTTCAGCCTGGGTGACACAGCAAGACTCTGTCTCACCAAAAAAAAAAGTCCATAGAATGTTCATAGCAGTCTTATTCATAATAGCTTAAAATTAGTGATAATCCAGGTGTCCATCAATAGAATAACTAACTGAAAAAAAACATGGCATATTCATAGAATAAAATATATTTTAACATATGCAATGATATGGAGGTATTTCAAATATTTTTAGAGCAAAGAAGCCAGACACAAGAGTTCTTACTATATAATTCAATTTTTATAAAGCCTAAGAATAGGCAAAAAGTAATCAATGATGACAAGAATCAGAAAGTAGTTGCCTCTAGGTGTGTGTGTGCATGCATGTGTGTGTGTGCGTGCACACTGAGGGGTGGTATTGTGATATTTTATAGCTTGGTTTGGATTGTGGTAACACAGTTCATGCAAATGTGAACACTAATCAGACTAGGCACTTTAGATCTGTGCATTTTATTTTATAAGTTATATTTCAATAAAAAAGTAAAAAATAAAAGAAGAAAAATTACTAATAGACTCGAAAAAGTCAAAATTCTACTAATTTAAGGATATGTCATCCTTCATGCCAGTAGAATATAATTTAATGTGCTTTGGAAAGCAATCATTCCAATAAACAACTATGGAAGTCAAATAATTAATATACTTTTTCAAAGAAAATAATTTACTTCTTTATACCATGTTGGAATCAGAAGGATAAATGTAAATATAGGTAAAGCTAAGAAATAGGTTTATGTAGGAAAATTTTGCATCAAGATCAATTGTTTCATATACATGAAAATCTTAAAGGAGGTTTAAAGCAAAGTTCAGGAAAAGTCCAAACCATGGTACTGTATGCTAAAAAGCATTACCTGTTATGTAGATTATTTGAAAGGTAAATTTGCATTCAACATTTCTCAGAAAATATTACTTAAGATTATATTAACATTTATTGCTGGGAAAATCCTAAAAATGATATTTTGAAAGGCTTTATCTACATTCTATGTAGAACCAAAATAAGTCTTACATCATATATCTTATGGTAAGGAAAAGGACATTTATTTTCTAACAAATCCTGGGCATTAGCTGCAGTTTCTAACAGCAACATCTCATACCAAAGGCTTCAAAAATTATTTTAATTAAAAACATACCTAAAAAGGCAAAAAAAAAAAAAAAAAAAAAAAACCATGAAAGTCTCATCTACTCCTACTGCTTTAAAAATTAGATAAATAAGTGGAAATTGTCCATCACTATGTTCTAACCCTCTTTAACTCTTCTATAGGCATAGATAGTTTAAAACTCTAAAGGTAAAAAGCAACACTCCTTTAATTCAGTCTCTTTGGCTGGGGAGAAGCATGAAAATAGTCTCAGAGCTGTAATTCTCATGTACTTATTAGAGCTGCTGCAACTCAGTGGTCGCAACAGAAGAGCAGGTGCATTTGCTTTGGCTTTCTTCCTCATTGAAAACTCAGTCCTAAGTGGTTTGAGAATCCTGGAGAGTCAGCTGGAAGTCACTAAATTAAGCTATTTCAATGTACTGTTATTCTAATAGGTAAGTATGTTTTTATATTTAGGAAAGAAACTAATTCTGAAAGGGAAAAGTACAGTGGTAAGGGGAGGATATGAAATAATGGAAAAATAATGAGAAATAAGTCAGAATGTTAACATGCTTTCAAAAACAATTTACATCAATGGATCTACTTCTCTACTTTTAACACCTTTTCCCCCTCTGTTTCAAGTATTGTTCAAAAATACTCACTCATTTTTACCTCCACCACACTGTCCCACTTCTTTGTTACAAAGTTTAGCTATGCCATTTGCTTTAACCTCACAGTAGCCAAGGTGTATTTATTTCCTGCCATGTGAACTGGGCCTTGCCACGTGACTTGCCTTGGACAATGCGATGTTAGCAAATAACACAAGAAAGGGCTTAAGATGTGCTCCTTGACCAGGTGAGGTGGCTCACACCTGTAATTCCAGAACTTTGGGAAGTTAACGTGGGTGGATGGCTTGAGGTCAGGAGTTCAAGCCCAGCCTGGCTACATATGGAAAACCAGACTCTACTAAAAATACAAAACATTAGCTGGGTGTGGTGGCATGCACCTGTTAATTACAGCTCCTTTGGGAGGCTGAGGAAGGATAATCCTTTGAACCCAGTAGGCTGCAGTCCAGCCTTAGTGACAAAGTGAGACTCTGTCTCAAAAAATAAAATGAAAAAAAGAAAAAAAGATGTGCTTCCTTCTTGACTGCCATTATCGTGAGACAAACCTGAAACACACGGAACAAATCTGCGCCCAATCTGCAGCTTGAAGGCCTGGCCTTGCCAAGCCTAGCATAGGTGACTTCCATCCAGCCAACCTGAGGAAGCATGAGTAAGCCCAGCTGAGGTCAGCAGGGACCCTCCAGCTGTCCCACAGACCACCCAAGAAATAAACGCTGTGCCCTGAGATTCATATTTCTCCTCTCTACTCCAGAATCATTACTTAGTCCTGTGGGGATATCCAGCTACACGATTTCAAAAAAGACATTTCCTCCCATTGCAGAAGGTCCAAACTTCCTAGGATATTCTCAGGATGCCCAAGTTCCAGTTTTCCTGGTATTTCGTAGTAGGAACCTGCCCTAGGCCTACTCTCTGAGGAGACACCACCTTCTTCCATCAACTACTTACCTCATTCAATATAGATTCCCAAGGGCCTCACAAATTTCCCTATTTCAGAAGGGAATCTGTAGTAATATCAATGAGAATGATTACAGTCTCTGTGACAGGACTTTGTTTCATTCATTACTATATCTCGTTCCTAGGAAATTGTCTGGCACATAATAGGTGCTCAATATATATTTGCTAAATAAATGAATAAACATACTAGAACTTTTCTTTCAACATAGATAATAACTATATTTAGTGGGTCACTTTGATACATTCATCCAAATAACAGAGTTACTAGAGAATTTTGGCATAGAGTGATGGTGGGAAGTGGGGGCAGTGGGAGGTAAACTGGAGACTCACAAGGCTTTTCCTAGGGTTCCATAAATAATCCCAGGTAGGATTCCCACCAACTCTACATAAGAGTACATAACACTGCACATTACACATTGTAAGTCAGGGTCAGGACTGTCCATGATGGAACTGTCATAGGGCCACCAATCTGGACTCTTAACACTCCATCTGACTTCATTCCATGAGACCCGGGTGGAGAAAGCATGACAACCTCACATCCACATTCAATTGTCCAATTTTCATCTTACTAGGGAGCAGGGATATTGTCTTATAAAGAAAGGCAAGTGTGGTAGGGCAACAGGGCAAGGTGTCAGAAGACTTGAGTTCAAGGCTTGGTTTACCACATGCCTGAGTAGAAAATTTAAGGTAAATAGGCCAAGCATGGTGGCTCACGCCTATAATCCCAGCACTTTGGGAGACTGGGGTGGGGGATGGTTTGAGCCCAACAGTTCGAGACCAGCCTGGGCAAAACAGAAAGACCCTGTCTCTATTTAAAAAGAAAAAAAGAAAAATAGCTGAGTGTGGTGGTGCACCACTGTGGTCCTAGCTACTCAGGAGGCTGAGGGAGGAGGATCCTTTGAGCCCAGAAGGTCAAGGCTGCAGTGAGCCATGACTGCATCACTGCACTCCTGTCTGGGTGACAGAGTGGAGACTCCGTCACAAATTAAAAAAAAAAAGAAAAAAGAAAAAGAAAAATGAAAAAATGGTCTTTTACCCTACTTGAAATGTTACATTAGAAAGGCACTCCAAAATGTTTGGTTGAATGTAAGAATGCACTTGAGTGAATGTCGTCATTTTAATACAGTGATGCAATGTTGTCAGCATCAGGTGATTCTGAAAACAAGAAATAGACAAAACAAAACCTCCTGAAATAAAGAGCTAACCAAGTTGAAGTTGATACAAGCCTTAGGCAGAAAAATAATTAAAGAAAACATGTCTTCATTCACCATGTTATCCATCCACCAAAGGAAACATAATCTGAACAGTACCTCATAGATGAGAAAAGGGAAAAAAAGTATAAAAACAACATCTTAACCTTCATATGTGCTTATTTTGATTTATCATGTAAGACTGTAAGTCCAATCTTACAACTGTGGACTGACCATTAGTGTATTTGATTTTTGCATGCTGATTTTAAGAACGAATTTAAATGCCAAGATTTACAGCTATTTAACAGTATATGTCTTTTCATTTAAAATGTTATAATATCTTAAAATGCTGGCTTTCTTTGTCAAGGCAGCCCAATAAAATATGTAAATAAGAAAAACAAGCATGCACAAAAGGCTTGCTTCAGGCATTCTTCCTTTTGAGTTTCCCCTTTTTAAAAAAAAATAAAATCAAGAAAGTCATGTTATTTCATCACTTTGGATAAAAATGCATCAGATTATAATACTTCAAAACTAGCTGTAAAGGTAGAAGCTGTCTCAATAGGGACAAAATGTTTCTGGAGGGAAAAAAGCTATTTTAAAAACAGATCTTGAAATGTTTGGACAAATCTTAGTTCTCAGACACACATACAGAAATTAGAAAAGGAACTTCCAAAATTATTCTAATAACCTTGCAACTGAAGGTGTCCTGAAGGTTGTTCTTTTAATTCACGTCTTGACTTAGTTTGCTATCACCAAATCTTAATGATAGGCTCAAATGTCCAGTGTCTACTACTGTGAACAGGGAGGCTGAACATTCAATATCCAAGTTCTGGCTTTCTCCTTTCTGGAATTATTTTCTGGGTTGCAATTCTTGACTAGTTTCTGGTGTTCTTACTACCTAGTTTTCCATCATAACTGCTTTTTTTTCAGATTAAGATATAATCTACATACAATAAATTCACCCATTTTAAATGTACGGTTAGAGGTGCTTTAGCAAATATACACAGTCCTGTAGCCACAACCATAGTAAAAATAAGAACACTTCTATCACCCAAAAGAGTTCTCTACTATCTCTTGTAGTCAACCTCCTTCCCCTTTCCTCATTGGACCCCATAATAATCAATGATGTCTGTTTTATCTCTATGTTGCCCTTTCTAGAATGTTAAGTAAATGAAATAATCTAATATGTAATTTTTGTCTGACTTCTTTCACTTAGCATAATTTTTTGAGATTTGTTTGTGCCTGCATGTATCAGTAGTTGGTTCCTTTTTATTTGTGACTGGTGCTCCACCTTATGGATTTACCATGACTTGTTTTTTCATTTACCAGGTGATGGCCATTTTATTGTGTCTAGCTTTTGTCTATTATGAATAAACCTGTTATGAATATTGAAGCCATGTCTTTGTGAAGGCATATAATTTTCATTTCTCCCTAGTAAATACCTAGGAGTGGAACTGTTGGGTCATATGGCAAGTGTATGTTAATTTACAAGAAACTGTCAAACTGTTCTCCAAAGTGGCTATACCATTTTAGATTTTTGTCAGCAGTGTAAGAGAATTCCATTTACTCTGTCCTTAACTCTTAAATGGAAATCTTATAATTAAACACTGTATGTAATACCACATGATGACTTGACAACTCACAGCCATTTGAGTTAAGTAAGTTTAACATTTATAGAGATTATGAGCATGGCTAGCTCATTTCTTTTTTCCTGTATCCTGTGAAGAGGGTATATTTATTACTCTTCATTTTCAGATGAGAAAACTGAAGTTTAGAGGGGTGACTTTGCCCATAAAACAAGTGACAAATTTGAAACATTATCTGAGGCAGTCTATAGCCTCAGTCATAGCCTGCCTCAGTGTGTAGAAGACAACTGGTGGTTGCTTACAAAAAATGCATTTAATGATGCATGGCGAATAGAGCACAGAGTTGTTCTCTCACTCTTTTCTCTCCCCATGTTTGAAGAAAGAAGATAAAAAGATAATCATATAATTTAGAGGACCTTTCTTGTTAACTTGTTATGCCCAGAACCAGGAATTTAGGAGATGATGTCACCAAAAGAGTATACATCCTAATATAGGGTACTGAGATCAGAGTTGCAAGTCATGTTCGTTCTTTCATTCCTATTCCAATATATCCCGAATCCGCACTAGGATATTGCATTGAAAGGCATAAAAATATACCCATAAGCACTTAGATGGACCAATTCTCATACTACAAAAATGTATTCAGCAGAGTTTGAAATGTACTTTAATCACCAGGGACAAGGCAGCCTTTACATATGATGGTTGTACTTGAAGCCCTGCTAATTGTCCCTTGCCTCTGCTTTGCAGGCCTCTGCTTTGCAGGCCTGAATTAGCTTATGCCCTCACTCTATTTATAGGTTTGATGAGTAAACTTAGATTCTCCTTAATCTTTAAAGACTGAAAACATAAGGGGATGTGAATTGGAAAGGTCAGCATTACAGAATCTTTCACATCCCCAGGGCATCCCTGTTCTGACAGCCCAGAGGAGTTCGCAGGTCACTTCAACCTGTAGTGTTCTTTCCTGACTTCTCCTCTAGGTTAGCTGTGCCCATCCCCACTGCCCAACCTATTATTCTCTCCATCAATGAAATTATTATGGCCTATGTAGTATTACTAGTAATAATTATAAAAATCATGTTTTGCACACTCATTATGTGCCAATCACTTTGTTAAGAGCATTAAATCTTCACAGCATCCTTATGAGGTTGGTCTTACTGTCTCTAATTTACAGAGGAGAAATCGTGTATCATCAGAAAGCCATGTAGCATGTGCCATGTCAGGTAGGCAGGGGCTCTATTCTATACTGTTCCCATTCAAGAAGGCTTTATGATTAGCGTCATCATAAATTGCCAGAGAAAAAGGGAGAGAAAGGTGGCAAACTGAACACTGCTTCCTAAGTGCTTCTATTAAGAAATATTCAATGTTACTCATTTTCACATTTTGTTGGTCAAAGTAAGTTGCATGACCATGCCTAATTTAAGAGATTGGAGAAGCATAATCCTAGCAAGTGCAAAGAAGAAGGAAAACCAAAAATATCTGATGAACAACACTAATGATTAGCTCATTTGATATCCTCAGCATTTAGTAATATGTATGAGGCCTACTTGATGGATGCTGGAGAAATGAACTAAATGAATATTAGATACACAAACTGTGACTCTTTGCTAATAATATTGATTTCAATTGATGTCTTATGAAATTAATCTCATTACTTTAGTATCTTGAACACATTCATTTATCCATCTTAAATATATTCGCTTATAATTATTTAATAAGAATTTAATGAGAGATTAGCGTTCTAGGTACTTGTTAAGCTAAAACTAGTTATGAAATATAATGCCTGCCTACTAAGAAATTTAGAGTGCCTGTACAAACACATCTACTATGATATATAGAGTACGTTCATATATAATATATATGTGTATGTATATGTTTGTATTTTGTTAATTTTATTTTTTAATTGACAAGTATAAATTGTACATGTTTACAGTTTGTAACATATTTGATATATGTACACACTATGCAATGGCTAAATTATATGCCTATCCTAAAATACTTATTATTTTCTTGTGGCAAGAACATTTAAAACCTACTTTTATCAATATTCAATTATACAATATATTGTTATTAACGGTAGCCACCATGATGTAATATAAATCTCTTAAACTTATTGCTTCTATCTAAATAAAATTTTATGTCGTTTGACCAACATCTCCCCAATCCTCTCACTCACCCCCAGCTTCTGATAACCACCATTTTATTCTTTGTTTCTGAGTTTCACTTTTACACTCCACATATAAGTGAAATCACGTGGTATTTGTCTTTTTGTGCCTGGCTTATTTTAATTAGCATAAGGTTCTCCAGGTTGATCCATGTTGTCAAAAATGACAGGATTTTCTTTTTCAAGGGTGAACAGTATTCCATTATGTATATATACTACCTTTTCTTTATCCATTGATCTGTTCATGGACACAGGTTGATTCTATATCTTGGCTATTGTGAATAATGCTTCAGTGAACCTGGGAGTACATATATATCTTCACCAAACTGATTTCATATTTTTTAGATATATATATCCAATGGTGGCATTGCTGGATGACATGATAGGTCTATTTTTAATCTTTTGAGGAATATTCATACTGTTGTTCATAATGACTGTATTAATTTACATTCCTACCAACATTTAAAAAGCATTCCCTTTTCTCTATATCCTTGCCAACACTTGTTACCATTCATCTTTTTTATATTAGCCATTTTAACGGTGTAAAGTGATATCTCATTGTGGTTTTACTTTGCATTTCTCTGAGGATTACTGATGTTGAGGATTTCTTTCACATATCTGATGGCCAGTAGTATGTCTTCTTTTGAAAAACGTTTGTTTAGGTCTTTTGTCCATTTTTTAATCAGGTTATTTGTCTTTTTGCTATTGAGTTGTTTTGGTGTTGAGTTGCTATTTGAGTTCCTTTTATATTTTGGATACTAACCTTTTATCAGATGTACATTTTGCAAATATGTTCTCTAAAACCCTAGATTGTCTCTCCATTCTGTTGATTGTTCTCTTGGCTGGGCAGAAGCTTTTTAGCTTGATATAATCCCACTTGCCTATTTTTTCGTTGCCTACACTTTTGGGGTCACACCCCAAAATTATTTTCCCAGGCCAATGTCACAGAGCTTTTCCTATAAGTTTTCTTGTAATAGTTTTAGAGTTTCAGGTCTTACATTTAAGTGTTTAATTCATTTTGAGTTGATTTTTGTATATGGTGTGAAATGAGGGTTTAATTTCTTTCTTCTTCACATGGATATCTAGGTTTCCCAGTACCATTTATTCAAGAAACTGTCCCTTCTCCATTGTGTGTTCTTGGCATCTTTGTCAAAGACAAATTGATCATAAATGCATGAATTTATTTCCATGTTCTTTATTCTGTTCCATTGGTCTACATGTTTGTTTTTATGCCAGCACTATGCTGTTTTGATTACTACACTTTTGTGGTAAATTTTCGAATTAGATAGTGTGATGGCCCTGCCTTTGTTCTTCTTGCTCAAGATTGCTTTGGCTAGTTGGGGTCTTTTGTGATTTCATATGGATTTTAGAATTGTATTTTTCTGTTTATTTTAAAAATGTCATTGGAATTTTGATAGGGATTGCATTGAATCTGTAAATCATTTTGGCTAGTACAGACATTAAAAAATATTAACTCTTCTAATCCATGAACACAGGTATCTTTCCATTTATTTGTATCTTCTTCAATTTCATAGATTAATGCTTTATAATTTTAAGTGTATACCTCTTTCACCTTCTTGGTTAAATTTATTCCATAGTATTTTATTTCATTTTTTGAAGCAAGTGTAGATCAGATTATTTCATTAATTTCTCTTTTGGATTTTGCTTTTGTATCAGGTAACTTTACTCAATTCATTCATCAGTTCAAACAGTTTTTTGGTGGAATATTTAAGGTTTTCTGAAACCCCGTCTCTACTAAAAAATACAAAAATTAGCTGAGCATAGTGGCAGGTGCCTACAATCCCAGCTACTTGGGAGTCTGAGGCAGGAGAATCACTTGAACCTGGAGGCGGAGGTTGCAGTGAGCCGAGATCAGGCCACCGCACTCCAGCCTGGGTGACAAGAGCAAAACTCCATCTCCAAAAAAAAAAAAAAAAAAATTACATCATCTGCAAACAAAGACAATTTAACTTCTTCCTTTCCAATTTGGATACCTTTTATTGCTCTGGCTAGGGCATCCAGTATTATGTTGAATAGAAGCAGTGTGAGTGGGCATCCTTGTCTTGTTTCTGATCTTAGGAAAAAAGGTTTCAACTTTTCACTGGTGAGTATGATGCTAGCTATGGGCTTGTCATACATGGTCTCTATTGTGTTCATGTATTCACTGCTCTGAGGCCTGGGAGGCTTACTTATTTGTACTGTGTGAATAGAACTCCTTCCCTCTAGCTCTGGATTGGTCTTGCCAATGAAAGGGACACACAGGCAAACCAGAAGGTGGAGAGTGAGCTGGATGAGGTATTTATCTCCACAGCACCCCGCCTTTTAGATCATATCCATGTGTATGTCCCTCCAGTGCTGTGTCCTTTTGCTGAGAGCTGCAACCCTCCACATCTCTTTTTTTCCCCATAGCTGTCTTTCTGGCTTTCAGTATTCTTTCTCCTTATTCTTTCAGGACTGGGAAGGCACAGTCCTGCGCTGTTACTGGCTTTGAATTACTTCACCATCTTTTGCTGCTTGTCCTAAATGCTGCCCACATTTTTGTAGTTAGTCTTTTTATTAAACTCTGTCCAAATTACCGCTTTTTCCATGTCATCTCTTTCCTACTAGAACCCTACTAGTACAGGAGATAATTTAGATAGAGGTCTTGAAAGTTTGCACGTAGTATACTCAGGAAAACATAGATGTTATACTTCTCTGTATGGGGCCAAATCTGCAGGACCCTTCCCTTTACCACCTCTGTTACTACCTAGACCCTTGTGACTACCTTTAAGATAACAACCCAATGTCTAAATAATTCACTGAAAGTCAGTGGCACATTGTCAAAAAAGAGTTTTTTCTATAATCCAGATAAAGATCAATGTCTGATCTGAATGCCAGTGCATACATTGTAATATTTTAGCTGCGTATTCTTAGGCCGACATCTCACATGATTTCTATGTAGATCACATGAGATAAAGTCCACACGCCAATGTTACGGATGGATTTTATTGATAATGTTACAAAATCTTTAGCTTGTTTTTCATAAAAATTCTCCAGCCTTACTTCCATTATTTTCTCTCACTTCTCAATGGTCTCACTACTCTTCTGCCTCATACCAGGATGGTAACTTCCCTTTCTCTTCTCTCTAACACCCATTTCACACCAACTCCACATTTTCTAATATTACTCCATCTTCCTCAACATAGCCTTCAATCCCTCTCTCACATCAGAATTAAGCAAAGCTTCCCAGAATGGTTGCACATTATGCCCTGACAAGTGCTGGCTTGTCCCTCCACTCCCAACACTGTGCCCCCAGGTGGGAGGCTACAAGCACAAGAGGAAGGGGTGCCTCCTCTTCTCTACACAATTCTATGCTTATACATCTATTTTCTATCAATCTTCTCAAAATATGCACACAGCAGTCACTTACAAGTCTTAAGCAATACAGAATCACATACATGTATGTAGCCTAGTTTTAAATACTAAATATCTCAGTTAATTTTTGTAATAAGACACATTGTAAAGATGCAAATAATACCTAATATATCTTAGATTTTATATTAACCATAATAAGATTTTACCAAGTAATAGATGTAATGTTTAAAGAGTTTGACAGGCATCAACTATTTTAGGCATTATATATTTTATGTAGCTATGATATGTTCCAAGAAAATTAAGTAAAAATGCTTAATTAAGAAGTTTTAAAGGAATTTGATTTCCTATATTACACATTAAAATTTCTAACTAAACAATTTGTATCTGTTGAATAATATTAAAATAACTTAAGTTTACCAGTTTGTAAGTTCCTATCACATAGTAGACTGAAGCCATTAAAGACTTTGGATCGGCAATTTTACATGTGAGGGCTTCCACTCAAAGAATGGATCATAACTTTAGTGTTCAAATATGCCATCAGAAAGCTGATATGCTGAAATGATTTGGAAGCAAAACAACTATGACAGCTACAATTTTGACATTTATAATAATTAACTGCTACTTTTGAAAGGAAAAAAATGCTTATCACCTATATGATATGGTACATGCTGAACAAAGTTTAACTGCCCTTAAGTAACCAGCTTGCATTATGCTGCATTCACACTAACAGCCAGTCCTTTGATGTGTACAGAATCACTGCATCATTAGAATTACTGATTATTAAAGCAGTGCTAAATTTAAGCACAGGTAAAAATTCAACAAATTAAAGAGGAAAGTTTGTCCTTCTCAAAGAGTGACTGCTTCCTCATCCATGTTAAATATTTTTTCACAGAAATCACAAACTCTAACCCCTCTCAGAATGATGAGTCTTTGGGCAAAAAGTGTTTGGAATAATCCAGTGGGAAATTATATATAAAGTCATCTCTCCTAGATAACCTTAAAATTAACAGAAATCAACAAATTGTTCCCAAAGGAATCGTTGTCTGATTGGTCACCAATATAATGGGTTTTAAATAGCTAAGCATAGTCAGAAAATATGGTAACCAAATTAGAAAATTATAGTTAAAATTTGAGGGTACAATGTCACCTAAAAATAGCTCAAGCTACAAATGAAATTAATTATTTACAACTCAGTGGTAGGTAAAAATATTTTTTATTTCTTTTCATAAAGACATGCCAGTACTATTTTAATAGTAACCATGGTATGTGAGAACATATACAAATAAATTGTATGGTATCTTGACTCTTTAAAATACTAGTTATAATATATTTTGACTTACATCTTATCTAAAACATGTCTTTCCCTTTTAGTACTCATTTTCCCTTTTTAAAGCACAAGTCGTTAAATACTTGTGGTTAGTTTTAATAGTTAAATAAATTTACATTTAATATTTGTACACATTTTTCACTTAAAAGTAGTGCTCAAAATTAGTGCATGTTTAGATAAATTGTCCATGGATAAACATAAATATTCAGAGATTCAGAAAAAACTATAGTTTATAAGCATCTAATTTTTATATATGATTTTCTTTTTTATTCTTGATTCAAAGCTAATTTTTTTGTCACTTTTGATATCTCTTTACAAAATACCAGGTAACTTCTGATAATATAGTAACAGATTATACATTTTTTAAAAAACAAACAAAAACCCTCCAGGAATCTAGAAGAGCTAGCTGTATCTCTGTGTTGCTTAACAAATGTTACAATTAAATGTAGCATAAAATTGTAACCATAATATATAACATACATAAAATATGCTGCAGAAAAATAACAAAGTATTTTACTATACATGTTTGAATATTTTGACATCCAAAAAAAAAAAAAATTCCAATTGCCAGAATATATGTATAATAGCTATATAAACCAAGGAAAATGACCTCTACTAAAAATATTTAACTAAATTTAGAGTGATCAATTTTAGGTGTCATTTACAACCTAAATGACTCCTCTCTATGGAGTCTAGTCAAGGGAGGAGTTAAGCAGTTAATTTTTAATTGTTACATTAATAGCACAGCAATGAACATAGAATTAGTTGCCTGACTCAGTTTTAGCAGTTATGGAGTTACCTATACTGGCCTTACACAGAGTCAATGATTGCCATTTGCTGTGTTTAAGGCCACGACAAGGAATTCCATGAAGATCTGCAGAATAAAAGAAAGTGCTCTCAGTCTCCACTCGGGCACCATGGTGGTACATACTGTCACTCCTGAACATTCTAAAGCATGGCACCAGAAAACCCAGAAAGAAAGGGAAAGAAGATAACTTGATCAATCAGTGCCTACACATATATTTACCAAGGATTTGCTCTTTCAAAGGCAAGCTGTCAACTGGCAGAAAAGACAGTCTTGTAAAACTGGCATCGAATTAGAAGAGTACTGATGGGAAGTGACTGTTAATTTCCTGTATGAACCTGGACTCCCTATTCCAGATCAGGAAGCCTAGGCTTGCCCTGGATTGGTGTAGCACCCAATTGCTGTAATGTGTGAGTTCTGAAAGATAATGTCCCACTAAAACCAAGCAGACAGTTCAACCCATGTTTTACTCAGAAGAATCTGGGCAGAGAAGCAGTAACTAGGAATGCGACAAGTGGATTCAAAGGAGACATAATATGGAGCAAAAGGCTAGCTCCACCAGCTGGAGATATTGTGGAGGAAAAGGCTGACTTCTATGCAGCAAGAAACAGAAGAAAGGATGAGGGAACTCGGAAGATGGCATAGGAGGGGGAAGAAAACCCTGCATGTTAGACCACAGCCAAAAATAAAACCAAATTGCTAATCATCAAAACTGAGGGACAAGTAAAAAAATGTAAATAAAACATGGAATGTGAAATAATAACAGAACAATATTTATAACACACTTCTATGTAGAAAAGCAGATGATAATGGATATTACAATTATTATTGCCACTTTTATAAAACAAATGTGTGTAACTAGCAAAAGATGGGGTAGATAAATTCAACAGAATGCAAAGAGTAATTATCTTTAAGTAGTGGTAAATTTTATTTTCTCTCTCTTAATTTAGGTACAATACTTTTATACAATAAAATTTATTTTCATAATTAGAAAAACATATCTATTTATAAAAAGAATAAATGGACGATTACATAGGTTTATTCGGTGAGTAAAGTACTGAACTAAATATACCCTGGTGAAAAAAACTACATTGATACATCACGATATAAAGAGGAATTGTATTGTGAAAATCATAGACCCGAACAAGTCAGCCTTAAAGTTCTCAACTTGACTACATTTTGACAAGTTTCTTGCTGACTATGAGACCTTGACTTCCCATTTCTCAAAGAATTTACTTTAAAAAAAACCTTGCAATTACAAACTCTTTCTCAGCCCTTTTGAGACATAAATCTTTTCAGCCTCTTGCCACTTTCACAACCCTAAAATGTCTTTTTTCAAGGACCTGGAAGCCATCCTTTTGAAATATAATCTTCACAGAAGATAATGCCCCTAACTCCCTTCTCTGTGGGAATGGAGAAACCTAACTTCTACTAAGTGCCAATTAGCAAACACAGATGCCCTAATCCCATTGGCCAACCTGCCTCCCCAAATCTTCCATTACTTTTCCATGAGTTCCCCCTAGCACTTGAAAATCTTTCTGCATTTTGTTTTAGCAGAATTCAGTTCAATCTCTCTCCCCTATTGCATAGTTTTAACCCTTATTGCAATAGTCTTGAATAAAGTCTTCCTTGCCAATTTAACTCTGCACAGTACAGTTTTCTTTGACAGACCACACTTTATTTGTGGGCAAGTTTACTGTGCTTTTAAAAGCACTCTCTTTGACCCATTCCATGAGATTGGGTAGTTCAGCATTCTTCTTCACTCTTCCGTCCATGCAACCATACTGATAGAGCAATATCCTAAGGTTTAAAGTTTTGCAGGGAGTTTAGATTTTTGCTGGACTCCAAGTCTGAACCCTGTGTTTTCCCGAATTTCCAGTGAGGTATCGAAAAATTCTGCCAGCTGATAGTACAGTAATATTTTGTTTCATCTTTGGATATATGCTACTATAGTAATGCTTGTGAAAAGAGCAAGAACAGAAATATGGATGTGATTAGAAGAAAGAATTCCAGAATCTCAGTTATAATGCCATTCTGTAGCCCCAAACACATCTCAATTCCTCATAAGAATGATTATTATAACTTGAGTAGTTATTAAGGGACAGACACCATCCTTCATGACAATGGTCTCATTTAATGTTCATAGCAACACAGTGAGGTGAATATGGTGATTACCATCATTCAGATAAGGAAATTAAAAATCAGATAACTTTATTAATTTGCCTAAGTTCACACAGATACTTAGTAACAGAGCGGGTATTTAACTCTAGGCCCAGTAGTTCCATTTACCACTATATGGTTATTTCAAATTGAGTTATTTATCTCAGAAGGCCAAATTAGAGTTAGTAATATTAACCACTGTTTGACTATCTCCTCCAAAACTCATATTGTAACTTAACTGCCATTGTAACAGTATTAAGAGGTAGAACATGTAAGCAGTTATTAGGTCATGAAAGTTCTGCCCTCATGAATAAATTAGATCAATTATAATGTAGTTTGGTCCCCTTTATCTCTCTTTGTCTCTTGCACTCTCACCTTCTCTGCCATTTGTTGCCTTCCACAGTGTCATGATGCAGCAGGAAGGCCCTTAACCAGATGCAGCCCCTCCGTCTTGAAATTCCCAGCCTCCAGAATTGTGAGGCAAATATACCTCTATTTTTTATAAATTATCTAGTCTGTGATACTCTGTTATAGCTGCAGAAAACAGAGTAAAAGAGAAAATTGGTACTGGAAGTGGACTTGTTGCTATAACAAATATCTGAAAATGTGGAAGCAGCTTTGGAACAGGGTCATGTGTACAGATTGGAAGAAACTGGAGAAGTGTGCTACCAAAAGCCTGTACTGCCAGGAGTAGAGCATAAAGATTGATCCTGGTTAGAGCTCAGAAGAGGAGAGTTGTAGGGAAAGTCTAGAACTTCTTAAAAAGATTACTTGAGTGATCAGAATGTCGATAGAAACATGGAAAGTAAAGACCATTCTTACGACATCTCAGATGGTACTAAGGAACAAGATACCGGAAACTGGAGTAAAGGCCATCTTTGTTATATAGTTGCAAAGAATTTGGCACAGTTGTGTCCACATCCTAGGAATTTATGGAGTGCATAATTTAAGAGAGATAAATTAGGATATCTTGTAGAAGAAATACCTAAACAGCAAAACATTCAGCATTCAGGCTGCTGGGTGGTTTCTTTTAACTACATACAGTGAAATGTGAGAGGAAAGAAATGACTTAAAGACAGAATTTATAACTTAAAAGGAAGTAGAATGAAAAGATTTGGAAAATTCACAGCCTGATCATGTAAAGAGTGAAAAGATGTTTCTCAGGAAAGCAAACCAAGGGTGTGATCAAAGGACTGTTTGATATAGAGATAAGTATAGATAAAAGGAAGCCAGGTACTATGTCTTCAAAAGACAATAGAAGAAAGACCCTAAAAGCATTTCAGAGACATTCAAGGTTGCCCCTCCCATCACAGGTCCAGAGCTGTAGGAAGGCAGAAATGTTTTAGGTGGTGGGCCCAGTGTACCCACCATGTTCACTCCCCAGAGCCACCTCAGGTTTCTGCTCCCTGAATTCTGGCACAGTGCTCTGTGGCCACTCCAGCCACAGTTCATGCATATCCAGGTATGGCTTGACCTGCCACTCTGGAAGATACAAGCCATAAACATGAATAGTATCCATGTGGTGCTAATTTTTCAGGCATGCAGAATACGACAGTTGTGTAGGCATGTGTTCTCTACATAGATTTCAAAGAATATCACAGACAGAAACTATTGTGGGGTGGGGCCATGACAGTGAGCCCCTACTAGGGCAATGCCAAATGGACATGTGAAGTCAGAGCTGCCAGAGTCCCCGAAGGGCAACGTTTAGTAGAGGCATGAAAGTAAGGCCACCTCAGAGACCCTAGCACAGTACATCCACCACCAGCCTACAACTGTAGCATGGGAAGACTGCAGGCGCAACTCCAACCTACCCCCTCAGTGTGACCTGGATGTGGGACATGGAGTCAAAGGAGATTATTCTCCAGCTTTAAGACTAAATTTTGTTTACCCTTTTGGGTTTTGGACTTACTCGGGACCAGTTACCCCTTTATTCTTGCCTGTATCTCCCTTTTGGAATGAGAATGTTTATCCTGTGGCTGTCTCACCATTGTATTTTGGAAGTAGAAAACATGGCTGATTTCACAGCTAGAGGGAATTTGCCTCAGGACAAATCATGCCTTGAGTCTCACCCCTATTTTATTCAGATGAGACTCTGGACTTTGGGCTTTAGAGTTGAAGCTGGAATAAATTAAGATTCTAGGGGCTAATGGGATGGAACGAATGTATTTTGTATCTGAGAAGGACATGAGTTTTGGGGACCCAGGGTAGAATTCTACGGTTTAAATGTCTTCTTCATAATTTATGTTGAAATATAACTGACACTGAAACAGCATTAAGAGGTGCGACGTTCAAGAGGTGATGAGGTTATTAGGCTCTGTCCTCGTGAATGGACTGATGCCATTATCACAGGAGTTCGGCCCCCATTTTCCCCCTCTGTCTCATGTACTCTCACCCTCTCTCGCCATGCAATGCCTTCTGCCATGTTATGATGCAGCAAAAAGGGCCTCACCAGTTGTGGCCCCTAATCTTAAAATTCCCACCTCTGGCCAGGTGTGGTGGTTCATCACCATAATCCCAGCACTTCGGGAGGCCGAGGAAGGCAGACTGCTTGAGCCCAGGAGTTTGAAACCAGCCTGGGAAACGTTACAAAACCCTGTCTCTACAAAAGTACAAAAATTAGCTGGGCGTGCACCTGTGGTTTCAGTTACTTAGGATTCTAAGGTGGGAGAATCGCTTGAGCCTGGGAGGTTGAGGCCACAGTGAGCTGTGATTGCACCAGTGCACTCCAGCCTGGGTGACAGAGTAAGACTCTACCTCAAAAAATTAATTAATTAAATTTAAAAAATTTCCATCTACAGAACTACAAGCCAAATACATTTCTATTCTTTATAAATTACCTATTCTGTGGCTTTGTGGCATAACAGCAGAAAATGGACTAAGACACTGGTCCCCATTAGTTTGTCTTTGAAAAGTGCTTGCCTCTGTTAAGCCTACATGGGTAAGTTGAGGCAGAAAAGCCAATAGTTACACTGGTTAACAGGAAAGCACCGACCATCAGCTGGTGAGACCCCAGAGGTAAGCCAGAGAGTGATACCTCTTCTCAAACTCCTCCAGATTCCCAGAGTTCAACAGCAGAACTGGACAGTGATAGAAAGCTAATACTTTAGTCTTCCCTGACTGTGAGCCATTTGACCACACCACTGTTCAGCTGATGGTTAAGAGAACTGTAAAAGAACATGGGGAGTAACTTCTAATTCTACTGTACACACAACCTTCTTTAGCAAAAGTGGGCTTTACAGGGCTTCCTATTCAGAATCAGTTTTACAAAATGGATGAAGCCCTGGATAGAAGAGTAGTCACCAGAAGGCATTTTATCCCCCAAAGCCAAAAACAATCTTCCAAAACTTCTCTCATCTACCAGATCATTCTCTAAACTCAGCTAGTTGTGTGCTTAATTCCAATAGAAAAAACACAGAAATCTAGGGCAGGTTCCATAGAGGAAGCACTATTTTCTTTCTCAAGATAATACTGTTCATTGTTCTAAATTACTATTTCCAAAGGGAAGAACTGAACTAACATTCTGCTTTGTGTAGGCATTTTATTGGCTTTTTGTTGATTATTTTTGCTTTAGGTGGTGTAGGGGGGCAGCTGCTTAACTAATCCATAGGTGCAGAACCCTTTTACTTGTACTTTACAGTTATCAGTCCCTCATAACCATTCCTCACAACTTCCTTTTCCTCAAGCTTAAAACTGTTCTATCAGCGCCCAAAGGATAGTCACTGGGATTTCTCAGTATTTTCTTTCTGAGATGTGAACTGGAGAAGTTACCTGGTCAGCTTCCAGCATAAACAGCCATGATTAATTTTTCAGTAGTTCATACTTTCAGTTTTGATTCTTTGGTGCTCCCAGTGAAAGATTACTTCAGGAAAATTTCTATGTCCATGATATTTTAGAGAGAACAGCAGAAATCATGAGAGGGAGATTTTGAAATTGTGTTCACAGAATCTACTTTAAACTTTTAGTCATGGCTTTGACAGGACAGGAGAAAGTCCAGACAGTTCCTGCAGCCCTCAGTTACAACTCGTATTTGTACACATTTTTAAGGCCATATCAGAATGGGTCTGAGTCCAGACAGGATAGACACAGTAATAAATAGGAAGAGAGGCAAAAAGCAAACAGGCCAGAGGGAAAATATTTATACAAGCAAGAACAAGCTATTTTGTTACTTTAATTTGCCCAGCTACCACATCTACACCAAACCATATTTGTCCAAGAAAACCCTATGCTTTTAAAAACATTTTTTAACAGATTATGTGATTAAAATTTTTTCATTTTTTTCTTATCAAAATGAAAAAAACACATATGAAAATATATGGCATCAGAAAAATTATTTATAACACTTAAATCAGGTAAGATTGTGTCTGACATACTATTAATTGATACATAAATTATCTTGTCTTGCTTACAGAATAAGATAGGGGCTGGTGGAAAGGAAATCCTTTTGCCTCATCAATCCATATTACTTGATAAAATATTGACTCTTCATCTCTGTTTGAATTCAAGAGTTTCCAATATAATACCTAACTTAGTATCTGAGAAGTAAGAGAAAAGGGTTAATTCTTTAGGTTAATTTTTGTCTCACTCAGAACTGCAAGAAAAGCTCCAAGGAAACCAATCCATCTGGCTACCTTAGTATGATGCTTTCTCTTTGTTTACACTTTTTTTCCCCACTCAAACTGCACTTACTTAATTTATCTTTTTATTCAACTTGCTTACTTTATTACTGGTCTCAATGTTAAAAACCAATTTTAGGGTTTTAATTCTGAATTTTATCTCACCTCTATTGTTACAGGCGAACATACATGCACACATGAACACAAATACACATTAATTCTGGAAGAAAAGGTGGTTTTTCTACAAATACAATTCAGGGCATTTATAAATAAACATAATAATGGCAGAGCTCTCCAATAATTGCACAAGTATGCTAATAAAATGCACAGATGTGCTTCAGATATTTAATATTAAACAGCAGGAATTTGGTGTCATTTGAGAGTTATTCTTAGGAGACTCAGTCCAAGATCAAAGTCTGCATTAACTTTTTTTCCTCTTCAATTAGCCAGCACTAATATAATCCCACTAATATTGATTCCCTTTCCTTCCCACAATGACTAATCTATAAATCTCAGTAATGCTAGCAATGCCCACCTACAATTAGTGTGATTAGTGAACCACTGTATTTATCTCAAAAGATAAACATATGGTAATTCAAAGATAACTGTTAAGTATAAAATATTGAGGGCTGCTAAAATTACAACTTAAAAACAAACGTATAACAGCATTAGAAGCTACAGTGACGAGCAGGGTAAACAGCTAGGGAGGGTGACTGAGTACAGTAGGGTGGGTATTTTTAGGTAGATAATTGTAATACTTGAAAGCTGACAAACTGTGATTCATCACAACCTATATTCAGTGTTAATATGTTCCATATTTATTTCTGGCTTTTATGTTAGGCGCCAAGAGTTTTCAAACCACTCTGACTATAAACTTGAAAACAAAGACAACAGTTATGTGTTTTAAATGATTTGCTGAAGCAGATACCAGAGGTAATGCTGGGTCAAGTTGATATAAAAGTGCTCTAGGGAACTCTTGGAATTTAATTTTAACTGAACTAAGCACACACTGATGCTCACCCTTTTACTCCCACATCCCGGATCTTCTGCACAGAGTTGAGAGAGAACTTAAAACTGTACTTGCCATGGAAACTTGAGGAGGTGGGAGAGTTCTCCAGGCACTAATTCAAGTATACTTTTACCTGCAATCATCAAAGTTATGGATTTCGCTTAGTCCAGTAAGGCCCACAAAGTAAGAGGTTCAGGTTGGACTTTTGTTTTGCATATTGTGTTTTTATAAAATTATTAAATAATTAAAAGATACATTAAAGTGTTCCTAAGATTTGAAATTATTTCCAATGGATAGTAATTGCATGGTATTGGTTCTGGAATGACTGTGTTAGAATGGAAATCTGATTGGAAGAAAGTCCTATGAAACTCTTTTGAAACTAATTTCATATTGTATTTCAATACAATTTGTGTGTGTGTGTGTGTGTGTGTGTGTGTGTGATTGAAGAAGAGCTGATAGACATTTATTTGAGGGAAGTAGGGCAGCTAAAATCCTCTGCCTCACAGCATTTCTTCTCTCTGCCACTGGTATTTTGGTCTTAAAAAATTCAAAGGGAAATTATGTATCAATAAAAAAGTCCATTTCCGTTTCCAATGTAATGCAGATGGTCAAATACAGAGATGCGTGTTTCTCCAAAATAACTGAATACTTTGTCAGATAACTGCAATTACTATTTGTTAAACAAATAATATAGATTAGAGCATCTACTGTGTGCCAGGCACCAGGGTTGATTCTGTGATATAAAGATCAACGACTCAGCAGATCAGAGTCAACTGGGGAGAAAGACAAGAAAACACACAGGAAAAAAAGTGGGATGATGAATGCCGAGGTGAAAACAGGCAAACCTACTAGGGTACATGAGAGGATACCGCAGGTAGAAGTGGAGTCAGAGGACGTTTCACAATAGACATAGCCCCAGAAATTAACCTACTTCTCTTTCACAATTTTTCTGCCCTTCACTGCTTTCTGTTCTATCCTCTTTCTCTTTAATCTTCCACCTTACTCCCCACTCTCCCATTCTTTATACATATCTGAAGCACTGATGATATGCCTTTGATAATAAGAAGTACAAATCACTAGAATGCAAATTCCTTGAGGGGATGGAGTATTGTTCATTTGGGTCACTGTTATATCCTTTAATACCTAGAACAGCACCTTGAACGTAAAAGTACGTGCTCAATAAATTTTATTTCAAAAAGAAATATTAGGAACCCAATGAAGAATTTTAAATTTATATTCCTTTTGCTCCTCTTTTTTTAATATTTTTTTTTCCAAACATGTCACTTTTATAAAGTTTCTTTCCTCAAATTAACATACTTCCCAATCTGACTCCACAAAATTTTATTATGGGATATTCTAACTTAAAAATACAGTGAGGCATGGTGTCACAAGCCTGTAGTTCCAGCTGCTCCGGAGGCTAAGGGAGGAGGATTGCTTAAGCCCAGGAGTTAGAGACCAGCCTGAGCAACATAGTGCACAGTAAAACTCCATCTCTCTTTTTTTTTTAAATTTCTATTTTAAGTTCAGGGGTACAAATGTAGGTTTGTTACACAGGTAAATTTGTGTCATGGGGGTTTGTTTTACAGATTATTTCATCCCTGAATTTTAAGTCTAGTATCCATTAGTTATTTTTCCTGATCTTCTCCCTCCTCCCACCCTCTACCTTCTGAAAAGCCCCATTGTGTGTTGTTCCCCTCTATGTGTTCATGTATTCTCATAATTTAGCTCCTACTTATAAGTGAGAACATGCAGGGTTTAGTTTTCTGCTCATGCCTTAGTTTGCTAAGAACAATGGCCTCCAGCTCCATCCATCTCCCTGCAAATAACACAATCTCATTCTTTTTTATGGCTGCATAGTATTCTGTAGTTATATGCACCATATTTTCTTTATCCAGTCTATCATTGATGGGCATTTAAGTCAATTCCATGTCTTTGCTATTGTGAATATAAGTGTGCATGTGTCTTTATAATAGGACGATTTATATTCCTTTGGGTATATACACAGTATTGGGGTTGCTGAGTCAAATGGTATTTCTGTCTTTAGGTCTTTGAGGAATTGCCACTCTGTCTTCCACAATGATTGAACTAATTTACACTTCCACCAACAGTGTATAAGCGTTCATTTTTCTTCACAACCTTGCCTGCATCTGCTATTTTTGGACATCTTAGTAATAGCCATTCTGACTGGTGTAAGATGGTATCTCGTTGTGGTTTTGATTTGCATTTCTCTAATGATCAGTGATGTTAAAGCTTTTTTTATACGATTGCTGACCGCATATATACCATTCCAGGACATAGGCATAGGCAAAGATTTCATGACAAAGATGCCAAAAGCATTTACAACACAAGCAAAAATTGACAAATGGGATCTAACAAAAAACTAAAGAGATTCTTCACAGCAAAAGAAACTATCAATAGAATAAACAGACAAACTACAGAATGGGAGAAAATTTCTGCAAACTATGCATCCAACAAGGGTCTAATATCCAGGGTCTATAAAGAACTTAAACAAATTTACAAGGAAAAAAAAACCCAAAGAACTCCATAAAAAAGTGGGCAAAGGACATGAACAGACACTTTTCAAAAGACCTTGTCTCTTAAAAGAAAAAATTCGTGGCATGTTGTAGAACATTTGAAAGTCAAGCTATGTTTTCTTGAAAGACACTCACTAGTCATCACTAATGACGAATTTGTCATTATTATTATTATTAGATGACAGATAATTTAATATGTCTGCAAATGGCTATTTTTAAATTCCTCAATACATGGTAGAGCCTACTTGTTGAAAATAAGGTTGCGTTTCTTTGGGTCAAATCTTGTATTATCGTCAGATTTTCTTGCTGTTCTCTTTTATATTTCATAAGCATATGTAAATTAGAGTTTGGATGTAAATGCCCTGTATTTAAATATATGACATTAAGCAAGTATTTCTCCTGAGGTCTTACATGACCGCTTTAAATGCAAAATAATTTGATGAAATTATTTAGGGCTTATTATTTTTGAACTGGAAAGCATTAAGTTCCTTAAGGGTCAATGTATTTGAATTTGGTATTTTAAATAGCAGTTATACAGGAATACATGACACTATGAATACAAAAATCTATTCCAAGTGTCAAAAACACTAGTGTCAATAATATGTATTTAGTTATATCAGGATTTATTTCTATTTTTAGTGGCTTCATAATATAAAAGGGTCAATATGAGGCCAATCTCTGCTTTGCATATTGAGTGGATGCTGGTCTTTGTGCTTACACTGTTTCTGCTTTTAATCCATTCTGACTTTTCTAGTCCTGACCTTTACCTTAATAAAATCTAAACACTTATACCAGACATCTTCACATTTGGGCTGTGCTAACATTATTTCCATTTGTAAATCTTCAAGCAAGCTTCAGAGCATAGAGAGTAGATAGTTTTGATTTTTGTTATGAAAAGGAATTTTGAGTTTGTAAAAGAAAAGGGAAATCATAGAGGACACAAACTTGGACCTGATTCACTAAAAATCCAGTAAAATATTATACAGAAGAGCAACAGAAAATAAATTAAAGGAGCCTGGATTCTGATCATGGCTCATAGCCTTCAAAGTAACTACCTGTTGGGCTTCAGTTTTCATCTATAAAACAAGGTAAGAGACTGACTAATCTCTAGGCTCTTTCCATCAGCAATAGAATTCTGATTCTATGAAATGTTCAGACCTTCTAAAATCTGAAAGACTAGCATCACAAAAATGATACCAAGTTTTATTGAATTTCAGGTTTATTATAATAACCTTCTTGTTTATCATGTTTGTTATGTTAATTTTTAAAATATTCTAAAATAAATTAAGATGGAAGATATCATATTTAAATAGTCTTGAAAAATGTCTCTAAATGTTAATTAGAATTTTTCTTAATGCCACCATTTAGCATTATTACAATACTCTTCTGTCCTTTTCTCAGCAGGCACAGAGTGAGAAATAGTATTGGTAGAAATGAGAATACGACAAAATAATGAACTATAAACATTTCAATAGGCCACCTAGTTTATTTTCTTTTTTACACATACATATTTTCATGTATTCACACCTTTATTCCCATTCACTTGGGACTTTTCAGGATTTACACGATAAAACCAAGTCTATCTTAATCTGACAATATTTGTCATCATCTGCATAATGTCATTGACCATTAAAATATTACTCATTATTTCCTCAAATATACAAATAAAAGTTTTCAAAACTAGACTAAAATACTGTTTGTTTTTTTTCTCGGCAATTGGAATACAATATTTCACACCAAGTTTTACAGAGTCTTGGAGCACATTAGGATCATTCTTATTCTTTCTCATGTGATGCCAGTCCCATTAATTTTAATATTACATGTTAAACATGATAACTTTCGTATCTTTTGCGGTCTCAGCTGAACTTTTAGACAATTTTTTTATAATTTAGGGTTTTCAAAACCTCCCTCTAGTGCTGAACTGACCCAGATCTTTTATATTCTATCTTCATTCCATTCCAAATCTTCTCTGATTAAAATGGACTTTATGGGAACCAAGTCCTCTTTGAATAATTCCCTGCTTAAATACAAGACAGGCTTTTCAGAATAGTATATACTGGTTTTCTCCCTTACTAAAAAATGTGCTCACTAACTTGTTAAATAGTCTTTTTTCTCTCCAATAATTTTCTTTATTATCATTTTCTCACACTTTTCCCCATTTGACTTCTCCAAATAAAATGTACTTTGTTCTAAATGTGGCATAAAAGAGTTTTAAGCAATGCAAAATAAAGGCTATCTGCTCCCATGCTGTCACCTCTATTCTCTAATTACCTTCTACCTTCCTTTGAATTACCAAAGTGTTAGTCATTAACTCATGGAGCCAATACTGACCAATCACCAACTGTGTCGGCTCTATACCTGACCCTAGGAACACAGCATGAATTGAAACAGACTGAAGCTCTGCTCTCATGAAGAGTACCCTCTACCAGGGAAGAAAAACAGGAATTAAATAATGATGCAAAAAAAAAAAAAAAAAAAAAAAACCAGAAAATAGACAGTGCAACCCAGACAAGTGCTAAGGAGAGGTGCCCACAAGCTATTATGGCACGCAATAGGACCAACAGCAAGATGCTGCCATTTCTCTCTTTACTTTCACTAACCAAATTCCGCCTGAAAATGAAGCCTTTCAGTCTCTTACCAAAAAAGAGCACGATGTGAGCATGTTTTCCACATACAGTAAATTCTTGATGACACATTAACTTGGTAAAATTTTTCTTTTGAGATTTATTAAAATTGTTCTTGCTTCCTCTCTATTTTTCTCCAGGAAACATCTCATTCAAAATAAGCTACTCTGAGTCAATGATTTTCAACACTGGCTGCATGTTAAAATCATCTGGACGACTGTACTAAGCCCAGGTTCCACCCCTGGAGATTCAAATTCAATTGCTGCAGCCTGGGAATCAAGATTTTTAAAATACAATGTGCAGTCAAGATTGAGAAACACAGCTGTATGCAGCGCTCTCTAGAAATTCAAGGACTTGATGAAGAAAAAAAGTATTAGCTAATTTTTAGTCAAAATGATAGATTAGTAAAGAATATATAGATATAAATGTTATTCTTATAGAAAAGAACATGTACAAACTAAAATTTTCTATAACTCAGTAATTAATATTGATTTTAATATACCTTCCATAGGATAATCAGATAAAAGTTGGCAAAAATAAATTCAAATTTAATCAGTTTAGAGGATATATGTAGAAAGATGGACTTTGAGCATTATTTCAAATAATGACAAGGAAAAACTATCAATAAATAATTGGTTAAATAAACATTGTTACAGGAATACGGTAACATTTAAAATAATAATGTCATTCCACATATTCTGAATAAAAGGATGATCGGGGAATATTGTTAAATCTTTTAAAAATCAGATTTCAAAAGAGTTTAATGAAATTATCTGTTGTACCTATATGTATGTAAAGATGTACGTATAAATACTGATAAATTTGTTTATATATGCAAAGAATGAATGTCTGGAATCATCACATACTTTTCTGCAGAATGTGATTGGGGCAGGGCAAAGAGTTTGTCTTTTCATTAATACACTACCATATTGCTCAGCTCTTTAAAAAAATGAGCATGCATTCTATTATTTGAAAAATGTAAGATTCTGATTTCTGCAATTTCTGCAGAGCACACTAACTTTCTAGCTTATGAAAAATATAAAGACTCTTCCATGATTTCAACCATAAAATAACTGTAGAATTCTGTAAAAGATTGTGTAGTTTCAAAAATAAAATTGGCAAGTGGCGATTTATAAAAGCTTTCTGCCCACCTGGCAATTTAATTTTATTTTTCAAATATTATAAATTGATCTTTAATTTTTTTATTTTAACATATGCGGTTTTAGGATAGTAATGCTAACACAGTCCTCCTTTTTCAAAGTAATGATAAAGTTCAAAAAAGAAGAGCTAACCATTACTTGGTATGTAGCCAGAATATTAAGGAGTATAGATTTCCCTATAAATTAAACAATAACTTTCAGTACCATTCAATAACATATTTCCCTACTATGTAATCAAAAAGAATCCTAAGATATTTCCACACAGTCAAATTCACAGTCTTGTATTTCATACTGTATGCCCTTGAGAATTTCAATGAATTTTGTCTAATCAGTCAATTAATAACATCTGACTTTATTCACCCAAGACTAGCCTTTCAATTCTAACTCACTGTGACTTTTTTTATTCATCACAGGATATACTTATACATACTCAACACTATTTGAGTTTATTATGTTACGCAGTTAACTGTAATAATTTTACAAACCATTGCACAACATTGTGCAGTAACAAGCAAGAAAATTGTGAATCAGTCAGGTCTAAATACTCCGAATGTCTTCATCCTTCAGAGTAACTCTGTTAAGTTTATATTTAAGTAGCCATGTTCTGTTAATTTAAAACAGAAGGTTGCTGAAGAGAGTAGAGTGGGACACAGGTATTGAGAAAGATTCTTGTATTCTCCCCATTTTCCTATCTTAGAGTGAATACACATATGGATAAATTATTAATTGCCATTCATTTCTTTTAAAATATTTTCTGCCTTCTTTCTGTATCTCTAATCAGTTCAGATAAAGTTCACTTTGGAATGGCAGTACTTTGGAATGGCAATATGGCAAAGTGAAAAGAACACTGACTTTGGATCCAAACAGACTCAGGATATAGCTTGGTTTGCCATTTGTTGGGTGTATAAGCTTCACTCTGTTTTCTAATATTTGAAATCAATGTAATAACACCTATTCATCCTTCTATTCTACACCCAGCACAATGCCTATTATCTCTGCTGGTCTAGGTGGTAGTTAACAAATATTATATCCTGATTTTGTAAAATGACCATGAAACATACCTATGTAGTTAAAATTTACATCATGACTAATACAAAAGTTACAAGGCTGGTGTTAACTTAGATGTTAAACACTTAGAAATGTTTGGGCTACTGTTATATCTTGAATTCTATAATAGGTTTACCCATTAACATAATTGATGGGTATCAACTATATCCCCGAAGCAAGTAATAGCAATATTTGGTCTCTGATTATATTGAAGAAATGAGAGACAGGTTTGGGTTTGTTTGTACAATGCTGAGCAGAGATCTATGTGAACACTTAAAAATTACATCAGCTTTATATAGATGACTTTATTGCAGTATTTTAATGTGTGTGATATTATTTCATACTTGGAAATATTGGGTCTTCAAATCTGTGTCATTATTCATGTGACCTGAGATGGAAGACTTTTGTATAGTTAAACATGGGAAAGTTTTCTAGAGGAGAAAAATATTTTTTATTTTAGCAATTCAAAATTCATATCTACATTTACTGAATTAATTGAGCACTTTACCAATTCTCTAACAGATTAAACATATAATATACTCTTTGGTTGATATTTTTAAAAGCACAAGAAGGGCCAGGCGCAGTGGCCTACACCTGTAATCCCAGCACTTTGGGAGGCCGATGTAGGTGGATCACGAGGTCAAGAGATCAAGACCATCCTGGCCGACATGGTGAAACCCCTGAACTCCAGCCTGGTGATAGAGCAAGACTCAGTCTCAACAACAACAAAAAAGAGTGTATTGACTTTTGAAAGTAACAGTTGAAATGGGGAGCGAACAGAAATGTTCTGTTTTTTGATATGCTCGGTGGTTACAAGGATGTATTCACTTTATGAAAATGTATCAAGTTGTCTATTTATGATATGTTAACTTTTCTTTATGTATATTTCAGTAAAAACATTTCTTATAAAAAAATTCATAGGGATAATGCCTGTAAAATAATGTGGTTGGTAAGACAACAACATGGTTATCCAAAGACATAATCACTCAGACTAAAGCCAATCCTTAGTTTTGAAAGTTTTAACAAAGTCCTAATTTTATTTTAATGTCTAAATTTTTCTTTATTTATTCAAATTAGAATATGCAGTAATCCAGTCATTAACTTAAACAGCTGGACCATTTTGCACCTTTGCATTTCCCACAAATTCTACTCTATGACATTATAATTTGTAATATCAACCAACATTGTGGTTAAAAATTTCATCTAACTAGTCAAATTTTATATACCACATCAAATTGATATTCCAACTTAGTAGAACACCAATTGTCTATTAAATCATTGTTCTCAATTGCATTTACACCTAATTACCTTCCCTTTAGCAATTATTTTTCCCATCAGCCTTACCCCCATAATTCCTGTTTATATGTGTTTTGTATTCTTCATCATATTATAAGCTCTAACCTAGGTCCCAATTACCAGATATTTAGATGGTAGAATTTATCCAATAGTAAAATAAAACTACTTCAAGTATAAAACATGCAAGTGTCTAATAAGACAAAACCACAATCAAACAAACAATTTAGCAGAAAGTGAGGCAAAAAAGAATACAATGGCAAGGAAAGATAGTTTAGTAAGATCTTTCAGGGAAAATGTATACACATGATTAGCTAATTACCAAAACAAGAGTAGAATCAGTCCCTCTTTTCTAAGCAGAAAAAGCAACAAAATATATCTAGGTAGTGTGATTCCTCGAATGCCATTTTAAGGAGTCACAAAGGCCAGGCGCAGTGGCTCACGCCTGCAATCCCAGCACTCTGGGAGGTTGAGGTGGGTGGATCGCCTAAGGTCAGCAGTTTGAGACCACTCTGATCAACATGGAGAAACCCTGTCTCTACTAAAAATACAAAATTAGCCGGGCATGGTGGCACATGCCGGTAATCCCAGCTACTCGGGAGGCTGAGGCAGGAGAATCGCTTGAACCTGGGAGGCTATGGTTACAGTGAGCTGAGATCGCGCCATTGCACTGCAGCCTGGACAACAAGAGCAAAACTCCATTTCAAAAAAAAAAAAAAAAAAAGTCACAAAAAGAGGTATAGTATTAGGCAGCATGTTGAGGTGTGGAACTTGTCCTGTAACCATTATCGACAGGGGTGTCCTTACCACAGGGTGGAGATGACAGTGACGCATGCCCCTTTCCATTTAATATGGCTTAAGGAGACTGAGAAAGACAGTGCCCCCATCTAACCACACTGTATCCTGAGGAAAATCCTCACCACATAAGACAGTTGTAGGATCAGAAATTCTAAACTAGAATTCTAACACCTTTCAATCAATCAAAGAGCATTGCATGATTTTTTGCTTGTTATTAAATATTAATGCCCCTTATGAATTTATCACATACTAGCCTATTAAGGTTAATTAGGAGTTGAACTCTAAAGAAGTTGGGAACTGTTTAGAAACTGTTTTAAATATAGAACCCTATCTGTGAAAACTGTAGAACATTACAAATGAAACATGAGTGCCTTGAGATCTGGAAGAGTAGGATGGAAGTTGAGGGAGGAGAGAGAGGCCCCGACAGTGGACAGGAGAAAAGTCCTAAATCTCAATTTAACTTATCTCACAAGTTAGCCCATGGGCAGATCTTGGGTGCCAGCCAATTAAACACCAATATTTTTTCAAGCTATTGTTTTTATGGAACATGTACATCTTAGGCATATTCCCATATTTTATTTTATTTAATTTATTCCTCCATGGAGTCTGGTCACTGCTCCTACTGAACACAAGAAATTACTGCTGAGAAAATAAGACGACTTTTCCAAGCTCATAATTAGCAGGCAGCAATATCCATTTCCACTAACATCTACTAACATCCTACTCCATTTCTGCTAACACAAAACCTAATACTCCTCTCATAGGAATAAACTATACCAGCTTTCCTTCTCCTTTTCCTTTTTCTTCTCTTTCTCGTCTTCCTCCTCCTTTTTTATATATACCTTACTTCATTCAAAAAGGATTTTGGGAGAATATTATTCAGCCATGAAAAGCAATGAAACTTTGATGTATGCTAGAAAATAGATGGACCTTGAAAACATTATTCTGGTTTTTGTTTTGTTTTGTTTTGTTTTTGAGACAGGATCTCGCTCTATCGTCCAGGCTGGAGTGCAGTGATATGGTCATGTCTCACCGCAGCCTAAACCTTCAGGGCTCAATTGATCGACCTGCCTCAAAAACATGCCACACACAGAAAGACAAATATTGCATGAGTGCATTTATATGAGTTACCTAAAATAGGCAAATTCATAGAGACAGAAAGTATAATAGAGTTACCAGGAGATGAGAAGAGGGGGGAAGAGCAAGTTATTGTTTATTGGGTACTGGGTTTTTCTTGAGGATCAAGATATAGTTAAGTATAGATACTGATGATCACATAACATTGCGAGTGTATTAATGCCATTGAATTGTACACTTTACAAATGCTTAAAATGATAAGTATTATATATATTTTATATATATATATTAGCACAGTGAAAAATGACTTGAGGAAGAACTAAGAAATGTGTAAACAGCATTATGTATATGTGAGAAGTGGAACTACGTGGAAATAAGAGTAGGAAACAGACCGAACTTGGGTGAGGATACATATGTATGCCACTGGATCCTATATAGTGGTTAAAGGTAAGATGCGAATTTAGTTCTGGTTTTCTTGGCAACCAAAACAAAAATTTACAATATCCACAAAATGACAACCAGAACAATTGCTTGGGATAAGTGCTGGTAAAGAAACCAGAGAGAAATGTCATCAGAAATTCTCATAAAGGAAATACCTCAAGATGTGGTGGCAAGTTTCCTCAACTGCATTTGCGTAATAAAGACAAAAATAGGTTTCTTTATGGTTGCTATCTGTATTAAATGACTCTTTTTTTTACACTTGTGGTTCCCACTAGAGGAAGTATGATATATATACAAAGTTTTAGAATGATTCACTACTTATGAAAAAAGCCTTCAAAAAATTGTCATCCCTTTTTCATAAGCAAATTTGTTTTAATGCTTGCTAATTCAGTAGGCAAACTTCCTGTAAGGCCAAAATGCAATTCAGTAAATATCATTGTGCAAGAGACCAAATCAAGTCTGTATTTGTGAATCACTATGCTCAGAACAATTGTCTGTAAAGTTTAATACTTGCATTGGAAAATAGGAGTTTGGAACTTTAGCTTCCCTTTGACAAGAAAGTAGCTAAATAATGGCTTGTATTGACGACCAGAGCTTTAGTTAACAAACTCACTGACTTCATTGAGACCAGGGAGAGGCATGTCTGCCTCAGCTGCACAGATGTCCTCCGATCCAGGACTTCTAGAAGAATGGCTTTGCTTATTGTTAATATGAATTACATGTGCAAATAATTACCCACTAAAATTATCTGATGTATGTCTCAGGAAGGGCAAATAAGTAATAAGTGCTTTTAAAAAATATTACAACAACTTATTTGTTGGTTTGTTTAATAAACAGTGGTACCTTTCTCTTTCTTGTTCGTAAGAAGGAATATGATTGACTATTTTTTGTGAGGAAAGACCAAATACAAAAGCAGAACTGCAGTTCATTTCATTGTGTAAATAGGCTCGTTTAATGCCGGCTAGTTAAGCTATAGATCTAAAAGTCAACTGGAGAAAGCAGATGACTTATAGGAAGATTTATTCATATTGCTACTTAGTCTCAGAACATAATACCTCATTTGTATGAAAACATTGATGGAATGAGTTAATTCTCAAAAACAGAATACCCATTAATTAAATTTTACCTACATAAGCACCAAGAGTTTATTCATTTAATTATTTGGGTAGAAAATCTGTCTACATTACATGTGTCAATGGATTTTTTTTTTGGTCATTTAAAAAAATTAAACATTTTATTTTGTAATAATTTTAGGTTTATGAAAAAGTTATAAAGATAGTAAAGACAGTTTAGACAACCCTTTACTCTGTGTCCCTTAATGTTATATATTACCAGACATATTGTACTATGAAATTGACTGTGGTATATGACTATTAACTAAACTACAGACTTTATTTGGATTTCATCAGTTTTTCTACTAATGTCCTTTCACAGTTCCAGAATCCAATTCAGGATACTACATTGCATTTTAGTGCAACTGATTTTTAAACCAAGAATTTCTAATGTGAATCAATCTTCTCTTAAAGACTCATGTTTCAACATTATAAGCATCAATTACACTAAACCATAATTTACTGATTCCTTTAGGGTTTGTTGAAATGAGTTGCATTCTTTGAATCTTATACTAACTGGCCCCAGACAGCAGTAAATTTGAGTACATTCTCATGTTTATGGTGTTTTTATTGTCTGTTTCTTCCCCTGGTGGCAAAATATTGTTGTTGTGTTGGTCATAGAGTTGAAGCTTGGAGTTGAAGTCAGAGTTGTGGTGCTTGTTGTTACTTATGTTGTTTGGCTATCATCCATCAATTATGAAGGATCAAAATCCAACAACCTATTTTGAGTTCTTGCTCTTAACCTCTTTGGATTTTCTGATACCATTGAACAGCGCTTTCATTCTTTAAAACATTTTTATTTTTCTCTTAGATTCAGTAACATTACAGTCTTCTGGGCTTACTCTTTAGCTGGCTCTCACCACCCAGCATCTACCTCAATCTCCAGCTACTCGTCATTCTCCTTCCATAATGTAAATAGGCTAGGAAGTTGCATCACTGACACTATTTAATTCTCTCTTCCACTCACCCTTTCCATGGCTTTCTTCTCCAGTCTCATGACTTTTATTGTCAGCAGTATCCTGATGACTCCCAAGGGCCAGTCTTAAATTTTAAATTACCTACTAGACAACTTTACCTAGATGCTAGCTGGCATTTCAAACTGAATATGCCAAAACTGAACTGATAATCTTCCCACCCATAATTGTTTTTTCTTCCTTCCTGTGTTCTCTGTTTACATTTATGATACCATGCTATCTCAGGTTAGCCGCGGTCAAAATTTTGCCATTTTCCTGACCCCCATTTATCTTTTCCTCAATACCACATCCAATCAGTTGTCCACATTTATTGACTGAATCTGTATTAGTTTCATTAATTTTTCCCACCTATCTCTCCCCACTGACACTATCACTAGTAGCATCAACCATAGTGGGCACTTATAAGTTATAAAACAAATATAAAGTGCCCTTTGCCTGTGCTATTTTAATACCTCCTAACTTGACTCTTTTCCCCAAACTCTTCCTCCTCCAATAATGGACACTGGGATGCATAATTTATCTTCCTGAAACCCACATCTAACTATGTTGTTCTTTTGTTAAAAAAGTTAAGGTACACCTTTAAGTCTTGCTTTAATCTTTGCTGCCTAAGAGTGAAAGGCATTTGCTTGGCATTAGCATCCTTCTATCTGACTAGGGCCTTCTCTCTTACCCAGCCTTCTCTCTGGCCTTAGTCAGACAGAAGGATGCTAATGCCAAGCAAACGCCATTCACTCTAACATCTACTACCTTCCTGGTCTGTATCCATTTAATTTACCTCTTACCAGTTTCAATGCATGAACCGTCCTGGCTCTCTAGTCTATTCTTCCTCTTTTCTGTTGAAGCTCATCCCCAGTGGCTCATGCAAGGACTTTGATCCCATAATTATCCCCTTTCTCCTATACACCATCAAGATTTTTCTTTTAAACTCTTAATTGGCCTGTTCTCAACAGCACATACACTGTGATATTTCTCCTTTAAAAGAAAAACTTAACCTCATGACCCCATCAAATTATCCCCATACTTCTGTCCCCTCTATATCAAAACTCTTTAAAAGAACTGCCCATCTTTGCGATTTCACATTCTTTCTTGAATCCACTCCAATTATGTTTCTGTCTTCACCATTCCAAGGATCTTTCTCTTGACAAGGGTGCAAGTGACCTCCACAGTGTCTAATTCAGCAGGCAACTGTCATCCTTCATCTTTACTCCCTTCCTCAGAAGCATCTGGCAGGATTATTTCATTCTACCCTTCTTAAAAATGATTCTCCATTTGGCTACCAGAACTCTACACTTTCCTGGTCATCTTCTATCTCGTTGATCACCTCTCTCTATCTCCTCTACTGGCTCTGCATCTCTTCTCTCCATCTAATAATTAGCACTTCCACAGCTCAATCTTCGCCTCTCCTGTCTTCTTCATCTCCTTTAGTCTTGGTGATCTAATTCAAGTTCTGTGGCTTCCTAAAACATCTACAATCTGACCACTCCAAATTTATATCCTCAGCCCCAAATACTTCCCTAAACTCCCCAACTTGAATATTTGACTACCTACTTAGTATCTCCAACTGCATACCTAATCATCATCTCAAAGTTTTCACGTCCCAAAATACCACCCGTCAATTGGACCTCCTCTCCAAGTGAACACCATCACAGCAAATGGTATCTCAGTCATCCAGATACCCAGGCCCCAAAGTGGAAACATTTTAGACTCCTTTATTCTACTAACACTCAATCAAATCTGTAAGAAAATCTTTTCACTTCACTTTTGAAATACGTTTTGTACTCAATCACTACTCACCAACCCATCCTCATTACTGCTGTGGTTGGTTCAAGCTATAACCATCTCTCACCTGAATATCTGCAATAGACTAGTGAATGGTCTCCTAAGGTCCACGCTGGTCTCCTCACAGTATATTCTTCAAACAGAATCCTGTCACTCCCCTGATTCAGCCTCTGCTTGCTTTTCATTATTTAGAATTTATAATCCCTTGCTGAAAATTTTGTTCCACCATGCCCTAGGTGACCTTCTTCCCTCTTCTTCAGTCTCTTAGCTTAATCCTTTCTCCTGGCTCACTGAACTTCCATCACACAGACTTACACACTACTCTCAACATGTAAGCACTCCGCTACCTCATGCCATTTTCACTACTTGCTCCCTATGCCTGGAATTCTTCTCCACCAGATGTTAGCACTATTCATTTATCTGTTTCATTCAGGTTTTGGCTCAAATTATCCCGTTCTCAAGGAAAGATTTCCTGACAATCTTACCTGAAACAGCAGCTCCTATTTTTCTCTATCCCCTTATTCTGCCCCACTTTATACACTTACTTCATATAATGTTATATAACTAATTAATGGTAATAGCCAGTGTTTATATAGTCCTTATGTCACAGGCACTGTTTTAAGCCCTTTATGTGTATTTAACTCATTTAATCTTTTTTTTTTTTTTTTTTTTTTTTTTTTTTTTTTTTTTTTTGAGACGGAGTCTCGCTCTGTCGCCCAGGCTGGAGTGCAGTGGCGTGATCTAGGCTCACTGCAAGCTCCGCCTCCCGGGTTCACGCCATTCTCCTGCCTCAGCCTCCCGAGTAGCTGGGACTACAGGCGCCCACAACCGCGCCCGGCTAATTTTTTGTATTTTTTAGTAGAGACGGGGTTTCACCGTGGTCTCAATCTCCTGACCTTGTGATCCGCCCGTCTCGGCCTCCCAAAGTGCTGGGATTACAGGCGTGAGCCACCGCGCCCGGCTAACTCATTTAATCTTAAAACAGCCCTATGAAGTAAGTAATTTTATTATTGCCACTTTACATATAAACAAGCACAGAGAGGTTAAAAATCTGTCATGGTCACACAGTAGGCAGCAGAATGACAATGTAAGTCTTTCCTCAAACACTGGAATATAAACACCTCCAATTGCACAATACTACATTTAGTTCCTAGAATGTAAGCTCTGTGAGGGTAGGATCATTGACTGTCATTACTGTAACATCCTCTGAAGCACAGGCACTCAGTTAATAAATAGTAAATGAAGAAATAAAGCCTCTGGTTGTCCCACTTCCCATACTAACTGGCAATAACTAACTAATTAACTAACTTACTTAATTACATCACAACCTAGACAAGTTAGAATAAACGGGCTTAGTGTGAGCCTGCAAGTCTACCTATGAATCAAGTCTTTAAGATAAAATTTGCTAACTGAGCAATATCCCTTTTGAATTCTCAAGGTGTGTTTCAAAAAGTATTCCTGGTTCACTATAATTCTAGAAAGGAATGATCTCCAGATTAGAAAATTAATTATATACTCAGAAATCCAGAGCAATAATAATTTTATAAGGGTAATTTAAAAATCAGCTTAGAATTACTCAAAGATAGGGTGAATTCTTAGAATACAAATACCAGTTGGTTCAGGTGACTCATTAACCACTGGAAGGAGAGCAGGCAGTACATTTTTAGAAGAGATAGAGAAAAGTAAAATTTTATTACTGCTTAGTAGGACAATGGCTTCAGCTACAGAGTCTGTGAGAAAATGCTCTGTAACCTTGGAAACAGCCGACAAACACTCTAATCAATGAAATGATCTTTTTGAATTCCAGTTACTCTAGTTAGCTTTTGCTAGAAACAACTTGACTATTGAGTTGAAAACCTATCCAGGGAGTTCATTCCAGCTTTTCCAAGCACTAATCCACAAAACTCTTAAACTCTTCACATTGGAAGTGAGAAATTCCTATTCTGCTTTCTAAATATTGCCATTTTTCTCACCACTAATTTTCCTACATGCCCATTTTACTTACCAAAGAATCTGAGAGTGCTGATATGGTTTGGCTGTGTCCCCACCCAAATCTCATCTTGAATTGTAGCTCCCACAATTCCCATGTGTTGTGGGAGGGGCCCGGTGCGAGGTAATTGAATCATGGGGGAGGGTCTTTCTCTGGCTGATCTCACAACAATGAATAAGTCTCATGAAATCTGATGGTTTTACAAAGGGGAGGTCCCCTGCACACACCCGACTGCTGCCATATAAGATGTGACTTTGCCCCTCCTTTACCTTCTGCCATGATTGTGAGGCCTTCCCAGCCATATGGAATTGTGAGTCCATTAAACCTCTTTCCTTTATAAATTACCCAGCCTTGGGTATGTCTTTATTGGCAGTGTGAGAACAGGCTAATACAAGTGCTCACTATGTGTCTGTCACTATTTTAAATGCTTTATAAATATTACCTCATGCAATTCTCCAAACAATCCTGTGAGAAGAGGAAACTGAGTCACAGAGAAGCTAAGTGACTTGCCTAAGCTCCGCTATCTCCCTGACATTCTTAGTAGCCATACTGTTGCTATACATGAGGGAGAAGAACCAGAGTTTGTGGAGCAAGGGATACTAGGTGTTCTCGAGTGAAAAAGACTCACAGGTGTGTGGAAAAAAGGCATGGGAACAATCGGAAAATAGCTTGGACCACCTACACAGAGCAAACACATTCCATGATGCTGGCCTTTTACATTCAGAACTATTATTTAAAGAAAGGCAGATTATCTCATATGTCACTAGACTGATTTCTTCTGGATCAGCCTGACCATAGTTGGAAAGTGGAGATAAAAGTGGAAAGTATAAGTGACAGAATTGGGGAAGGATAAAGAGTAATATCTGGAAAAGAAAGAAAACATATACATACATATCATTAGTCAGCATAACTGTAAATAGAAAAGTTGTCAATATATAGGTGGACAGGATTTAGACAGACAGGAAAACACTGAATAATAACCCACAAACAAGAATAGAAGGCCTTGGGTCTGTATGCAAAATTTAGGGATACTTTCGCCATGTGGAAATCGATGTCATCATTATAAAAAAACAAGCTCCTCAAATAGGATTAAATCAAAGTAGTACATTTGCTTATATACTTAAACTCATTCAAATATTTGCTCAGTGCCCACTGTACTTAAGGTACTCTGATAGTGATGCAGAAAACACAAAGCTTGTTAACTTAGGATGACTCTGACCCTCATGCAACCTAAAACCAGCAGAAGAGGCCCTAAATTTGTAGCATGTTTTGTTTCTTAACATTTGATTTGTTTGGATTTGAGAAGCTTGTAATCAGAGGCCATTTGTCCCTAAAGAGTCAACTTTAGAAAGAAAAACAAATAAAATTATGGTGTCTCAGATAGATCTCAAAGCTTTTTGGCAAAGTGAGATGCAGACTACAATGATTTCCCAATTCAGTGGTTTTATAGAACAAGAAATCTGTGTTTTGTAATCAGTAAGTATTGGCTAACATAGGTATATAAACATATCTGAATTACTCTAAATATAAATTCTAACATATCTAAATTACTCTTAATGTAAACATCTAAGAATAATTTGAGGCACTTATCACTAAAATTAGATATTTAATCACACCCTAATTCTACTTTTAGTTTTGAGAACTAATTCACCCTAACCCTTTTTTTTAGTTAGAATTAGAAATTTCTGACTGTGTTATTTGCTCTAAAATCTTTGGCCATATTTTAAAGAAGTCCTTGTATCCACTCTTAAATTTTTTTGTGGAAAAAGAAATCTCTAACTTCCTGTTTGTCAGAAGGAATATCTGGTTTGGCATTCTAAGTTTTATCTTATAAGCTTATGAATATTTGCAACTGGCCAAAAAAAAAAAAAAAAGAGAGAGAGAAAACATTGTTTATAGTAGAAGCATAATCTGCCTGGTATATGGCAAACCCCGGGATCACATTTTCCTATTCAAAAAGTAATATACAAGTCACTCTCATAGATGAAGAGAAAACTATATATTGCACATTCATCCTGAAACAGGAAAAGGAGAAGTCATACATTCAGAGCACAATGGAATAGGACTCTGCCTTTCCTAAAATGGGCAGTAAAGAGTGGAGTACAGCTGGTCAGCTATCCTTATTCCCCACCACACCCCAGTGACTACTTTGGCTCTTCTTCTGAAGGAGCTGGTTAGTAGTGCTATAGATACTTTTTAGCTATCATAAGGTCACTTTCTACCATACCTGAGTTGTAGAGAAAGGAAGTGTCCCTCTTACCCTAACCCCAGCTGTGTAACCCCATTTGTCCAGGGGTGTCCTCCGGAGTTGAGGAGAGAGAAGTGTGCTGGCATTAGGTTCAGGGCTCAATGGAAGGCCTGGAACTCACAGATTGGGAAATGATTCCTACATCCTACATGCCAGAAACCACATGACACAGAGCCATATGTTAAAATTCTTCCTAGAAGTGTTCTTTTCTTTACTTTTCCTCCTTTACTCCTTAAAGGGAGATCTTGAGTCATTTCTAAGCTCCTATGAATAGTCCCTTAGCAACCATTTTAAATAGGATTAGCTGTAACTGTTTTCTATTTAAGGGTGTTACATTATGGAATTCCCAGTATAGACAAAGAGATGGGGCGGGGGCAGGAGAAATATAAAATACATTCTTCAAGCACATTCAAGTAGATTGCAAAACTTATAAAAAGACAAACTGATTTTCCCAAAACAACATTATTGTCTACAGAAAGCATTTAGTGTCTGTCAAAATACATTTGGTGCTCTACCAAGTAACTGTCCCTTCAAGCCCCTCCTTTTTGCATCATGTCAATTCATCTATTTATCTATGGGTGGAGGTGCCAAGCCTAATTATCTCCCTGGAACATTTTTTAATAAGACCCACATTTAAGTATTTTATAATATACAATTATATTACTAATTTTTAATAAAATATTTCACATATTTCAAATAAGTATACATCTTTTAATAAAAACAGACACTATAGAAACTTTGGGCTATATTAAGGCATTAGTGCATATGTACTAGATTTAGTAATTTGATCAAAGGTGCTTTCGGCTGAATAAAGAAAAAGAGAGTCTGAGTCCATTTCCCTTAAAAAGTTCAAACCATACCTGATTACATTCAATTGTTTTCAGAACAAAGGATGGTGTGTGAAATTTAAGAAGCTTGCATGAAGCTCATTTTTCACATTTGTTTTTACTTAGAATTTTGAAATAAAGGTATTTGTCTTTTGTTTGCAAAATAATACTGAAAAATCAAATCCTTCTTTCCCATGCCACTGGGTTCACAGTAGACAGAAAATACTTTTCTCCTTTAAATTCTATTTATTTTGCTAATAGATTTTTCTATTGGGCAATATGATTCAGTACCTGACACATAATACTTACTCAATAAATATTTGTTCAATTAAATTAAATGTTTAAGCTTGTGTTCATTTCTAAGGTCTAATATTTGCCAAATGTTTCATTGGGACCTCTTGAACACCTTCTTTACCATTTAAGATGTTCCTGGTCATTGCAACAAGTCACTGCTTTGAGAAGATTATGGAACTATCCTTAATAACAACTCTATTACATTTTAAATAAATATGTAATCATACAAAAAAAGTCATTAAAGGCACTCAGGCTTTATAAATAAACTATTATAATTTAATAGCAGTTATAATAAACAACAACAATAACAAGGTAGATTATATAAATTCTACTGTAACATTTTACATCAGTATTTTATGCTTGCTTTATTGGAGACACAACAAAGCAAGAAATAAATAGCCCGGGGAAGGGAGGAATGGTGAGAAATAATTAATTTGGGTATCAGAGATTTGTTTTCAAATGTTTCAATAACAAAACAAATTATGACTAACTGAAAAATGTGTTATCTAAAACAAGAGAATTGTCTTTGCCTCTTTGAAACGTGTATTTCCTTCTGATGTAGGTTTGTAGACCACAGAAGAGACAGGGTTAAGTCCCACATTTTAAGCTAACTTCTTCATCTTCAGTTTTCTTCTACACCTAATTCCAAATTCTTCTCTTGACTCAACTGACTAGTTTCAAGATATGAACCTGAAGGTTTAATAAAAATTTTATATCCATAGAAGAGCAGTAAAAATTTCAGAACATGTTTTTGCAATTGAATACAAAAGTTTTGACATTGGTGAGGGGAGAGCATTTCCTTCTTTCAGCAAAAGTACCATTGATAGTAGTTCACTCCCAGGGGTCTTAAACCAAAGTAAAGGGAGGTCAAATTTAAGAAATATCAAACGTAAAAAATAGCAAGGCCAAAAGTGGAAATCCCTTCAAGACCTGAAATACGTGTTTCTTGCTATATACTGACTCATCAGGGCCAATGTCTTACACTTTGAAAGCACCAACAGATTTTTAACAAATAAGCACCCTTCAGTAGTTCACCTTTAGACAGATATGTGTTAAAGAAGCAAAGATCTCAGAACTTTTGCATGTTCAAAGCTTTGGTGAATGAGATTTTGTGAGAACAACAGTAGCCTATTTCCATAGAGGTGATCCATGGAGAAAAGAGAAATATTTTATTTAAATGAATGTTTATATTTCCAGTGCTAAATCCAGCAAGGGCCAGAGTATGGGGATCTAAGGGAAGTTTCTTTCCTTTACTATTGCCAAGTGACCACAAGGACAATCCATCTGCATCATACAAACATCTAACTTATGAGAATTTAACCATATGCATGAGATGGAGAGACAGATAAGAAAATTGTTTTAAATAGTGGGCAGAAGTCCATTCACCATTCTAATTATCTCCATAAGTATTTACCCTAAATGAGCCTAAAGATCTTCTACTCAAGGGGCAAACTCAGTTCTTGTGTGGCTCTCATCCACAGATGACCTCTCCAAGTTGAGTAAGACTGTGGTATTCAATGAGTTCAATGACACATGGACACATTTTTTAATGCAACATGGCCCTTAAAACATAAGCCAACAATGGAATCTGGAGCTCAACAGAACTGCATCATTCAAATGTCGAAGGGCAAACTGCCTGTGTGGGACATAACTGTGATGTTTGTCTTCAATATGGCTTCTTCCAAAGAGGTTTTCAACAATACTCAAGTGGCTCCTTCTATACTGTTCTACCTTTAGAACCTAATGCCTAAATTAGATGCGATTTCTCTATAACCTTCACCCTGGCACAGCTTTAATCACCCCAATATCCCTTTATCTTTCTCCAATCTAATCTTCCTGTTGCAGCCAGATTGATCATCTCATCCTCCAGAGCTGCCAACTCTCCCCAAGTTCTTCTCCACTGTTTACTAGACCAAAAGATAGTGAAAAATTAATTAAACTTTGGCTCAGGGTAAATGCTCAAATTATCAGAAGGCACCTTTTACATGCTTTCCTTGGAATATCCAAACTCACTTAGAAATTACCCCACGCAGCTTTGTTCTCTGTGTGTGCACTCTACCAGAGGCACACAGTATGTATGCAAGTTTCTCCACGAACAACATTATGTGTGCTACACATCACCACAAAACATATATGAAGTGTCTCTAAAATAAATCCTGGATAACTAGGGATACAGAACAGAGTGAAGGGAGTAGGTGCTTTGATAAGACCTAGAGAGTGAACAGGAAGGAATATGTTCAAGTCATAAAATATGGACAGTATTCATAATACGGCCCAGTGTGTACACATGGACTGGACATTGTATACCAACTGGCTACCACTGCCTGAGCCAGATCCTTTTTCAGCCCAGGGATTCCATAGTCAGCATATTGACCAAAATATGTCCAGTCCAAGAATGCACAATATTTTGCTGTGTTTCAAAGCTTCCAGGGTCAAATACACTGAAACCTTTGTTTTACTTTGTGATCTTTACTCCTAAAAATAATATATTTTTTAAATGCAGAGTTTTTGTATTTATACTTAAACCTGAGGTTGTCTGCTTATCTAACAGACATTATGTTAAATGGGTAGTCATTTTTAAATTTCTCCTGACCAGGAGAAGAATGTGTTCAGATAAGTACCTCTCTCTCTTTTTCTGATTTTCATAGCCTTCCAGAGGTCCTTACTACTGAAAAGTTATTTGCCATACCTAAGTTAACTTTTCCCTGCTGCCTTTTAGATCTTTAAACAAAGACCTAGACAGTCATGCTGACATCCTCCGACCATTTAACTTACAGCAAATAATTAGTGTTTAGAAAGAGGTAAGTTGACTCCTCATCTGGGCTGCTTTTTTGTGTTCTATGAGAGGAGGGCAGACAGGATCACACCAACAATATGCAGATTGTTGTGCCAGCAAGCACATTTTAGAGTCCAAACTGTATTCAATAAAAGGCAGAGTCTACTTTAATTTTTTTTCTGATCCAAACAGTATAGTATAAATTGTATTATTAGCATTACCAATAAATACAAAGCACTTCAGATAAATTAAAAACTAGCTCTGACATATACATAAAAAATAGAGCTTCCTGAGAGTTTAATAAGCTTGGCAGTAAGTTACAGAATCACATAATTATTGTTAATTTTAGTGCACCTCTGTATTTTCTAATGCAAGCCAGAGTGAAAACATTATTTAATTAAGTAATTAATTAAGATGAATGAAACATTCTTGAAAACTCAGAGACCCTAGAGGGTTAGATAAGAGACAGTGGAATCAAGATTAGAATCCAGGAATTCCTCAGCTAACTTGTGATTAGGATGTCAATTTGCCCCACAGAATTCACAGAGTCAACTCTTCATATATGTCAAAATGCATGTCATGAAAGGTACGCCACTAAATACACTCAGTGGTATCTATCACTTAATGTTAGAAAAAGACTGTTTCATCAACATATTTAAAACTTTAAGTATGAAATAAACAGCAGGCTGGCCACTTTGGAAGGGCTGGACCCTTCCCAGCACTTTGGAAGGCCGAGGCAGATAGATTACTTGAGGTCAAGAGTTTGAGACCAGCCTGGCCAACCTGGTGAAACCCCATCTCTACTAAAAATACAAAAAAAAAAGAAAATTAACCGGGCATGGTGGTGGACGCCTGTAGTCCCAGCTGCTCCAGAGGCTGAGGCGAGAGAATCCCTTCAACCCGGGAGGCAGAGTTTCCAGTGAGTCAAGATTGTGCCACTGCACTCCAGTCTGAGCGACAAAATGAGACTCTGCCTCAAAAAAATAAAATAAAATAGGATAAAATAAAAGAAAAAGAAAAAGAAATACAGTATAATCTAAATATTGATATATGAGGAAATCAAGAAAGTTGAGATTAAATTATTGTTAATTTTCTCTAATCATCTCTTACAGGTTTAAATATATACTCTTTGCAAAACAAACATATTACTCATTGACTTTGGCTTGGGTCTTAATTTTCTAAACAAAAATATATGGTGGTAGGAGAAACACTGTAAAAATGTTAATTACCAGATGAAAAGGTTCATTTAGGCTTGAACAAAACATATTGTAACATCATGCTGAAGGGAAAATAACGGCGTGCTCAAACTTTACCAATGACTGTGCGGCCAACGCAGCATCCTCTTCCTTTCTAAATGTGCTTTCTGCCTCACTCAGAGTTACTGTTTTGCCTGTTAACACCTCAGAGCCTATGAGTAAATTAGATACTTATATGCAGCCACCCATTTAAAGTTAGAGAAGGTGACTGCACCCTGACAGGAAGACTCTCTAAGAAGTAGCAGTTATGTAGAGGAGGCTCAAATTAAGTAGTGTCCACCTCCTATCTCTACCACCCCTGTCCAGGTCTCCCTCCCAGTATCCCTGGGGCAGATGGCACAAAGGGCTAGGTTCACCCAGCAGGAGACAGCCCTAAGGGCCAGACAAGAAAAATCACTCCTCTCTGGAAATGATTGGCATTATAGACCAGCAGATGCCTCATTTCTGTCTTCCGGGAAAATTCCCCACTGGGGCTCTCATATTTCTGTCTCCTGTAATGAGAAGGAGGAGAGAGCAAAGAAGGGGAAAAAAATATATAAAGTGACTAAATTTCTCCCGAGTTATCCATCAATTCTTCCCTAAAGAAATAAAAACAGAAACTAAAAGCCAAGGAGTTGCCTCTTCGGGGTCAGGGTAGAGGCAGGGGTCCAGGACCAGGCTTGGTCTTGAACCAAGAGTCCAAAAAGGTAAATAGAAACACATTGCCCACTTTTCATGCCATGTGGTGTGAAAGGTTTAGCAATGCCTGCTACATTAAAGGCAAAAGCCTCTTGCTTTCAAATTTGAAGGAAAAATAATTAAGGACTAATTCTCAGAGTTACACAAATCCTTTTTAAGTCATTGCCAGCTTAAGTATAAATAAAATTCTGGAAGGATGTCATCTTTTAGAAAATTTTCATTAAATGCTATGGAAAATATATCCAACTTACTAGAGTTTCACCAACAAAACACAGGTCTTTGTTTCATGCACTTGATTTTCTCATGAGTTAAATGTAGATAATTTGACATGTAAGTGGTATTATGGAAGTATGTTTACACGCTGTGAGCTAGAACTTGCTATTGATAGTTAGAAATTTTTATTACATATTGGATTATTTTTTGAGTATTTTTATTATACCTTTGATCTCAGCAAAGGTGTAGAGCTGTGATGTCTGTATTTTTAAAATATTAGAAAATTTTTAAACTATCACTTCTAATTTTGTGTGAAAATATCAGCATTATGTCAACTGTTCTGTGCTCTAAGTCCACATTAGACCTACATTCAAGCAACATTTTTAAAGAGCATTTTAGATATTTTTACAGCATTTATTTTAAATATTTCTCAGGAATGCCATTGATTAAGGGTGAAAAATCTGTTAATTATTTAAGTAAGGTATTCTTATACAGTGAATTTCCCTAGTTGGGGTATTTCTCCATGCTAAAAACTCAAGATAGGGTATTTTTTTCCACTGAAGACAGACCATATGAATAATGTATGTAAATCCCCATGCATTCATATGAGATTATAAACTGAAGGGGTAAGCCAAAATGTTTCCTTAGTAAAACAACAAATGTGAAGAATTAAATCTGTGAGCATAATGCAGGGTAAATCTATTCCAAAGTGCTGCTAAAAGAAGGTTTACTACCCTAGTTCAAAAGAAAGCCCCCAACTTATGTGTGTTCCCAAAGCTCAGGTAACTGCACTGTGCTAAAATCACTACAATGAATAATAGTCTTCTGGCTTAGCACAATGTAAGAACCAAAGCTCCAATTGTGATTCAAAATTCCTTTATATAGCATCAACACAGCAAGTACTGCACTTTTGAGCTGGAACAGTGCTCACACAGTGTAGATGCACCTGTCCTTATACTCAAAGAGATGTGAATACTGAGTGTGTAATACTATTTGAATTCACACTGTTATAAAATAATCATTATTATAGCCAAAAGTTGTTAATGCTGCCTATGTATGAGAAGCTGTGCTAAGTGTATTCTTAATATATTACCACTGTTATCTTATTTGCTCCTCCCACCCATCCCCGTTTCACAAATAAGACAACTGGGAGGGGTTTAAATGACCTATCAGGACCATATAGTAAGTGGCGGCGCTGAGGATTCAAACCCAGGCCTCACTGATTTAGAAATCCACACACTCAGGCACTCCCCTCCATGTATCCCATAATAATTATTACTACTACTAGTGGTAAGAGTTTAAATTCTCATTTATTACCTGCATTTTAGTATCAAGTTGTAATAATAGTTAACTTTGTTTCCCAGTTCTGTGGAACATTTACTACTTGTGCTGTGTAACCTTCATTTAAATTATTTTGTCTCTGTTTCATTTTCTGTAAAGTAGGGATAGTATCAATAACTGTCACATCAACTGCACGGAGTCAGAGTAAGAATAACAAGGAGTGCACATGTGAGCACTTTTGCTGTTGGTGCAATGTTATTTGCTGATGATGACACTTTGCTGTAAAACAAACATACTGTACTCTGAGAGGAGAATTTGTTCACCACTAAATGTTATAAGTGAGAAAGAAGGGAAGCCCAAACAAGGTCCACATATTAGACTTAAAATAACTGTTAGGAGGTTTGTGTCCCTTCTCCAAGATAGAAGCCACTCTTTTAGACACTCCCTAGATAGCCATTTCCATGCCAAAATTTTCAGAATATTCTCAGTTGACAATCTCACTGTCATTTGAGGCAGGACTGAAAGTTAGAAAAATGGGTTCTAGATCTTATTCTGATGTTGCGAAATCACTGAACCTTTCTGGGACACACTGGAGTACAGGCATAAGGAGGACAGGGACTTTGTCCCTACAGCCCCAAAGTATTGGTTAGATGGTTGTGTAAAACCCCATAGCTTTAAGAGGAGGGCGATAGAGTAGATGAGTAGTTACCAGATATTTCCTTTTGCAGCAGAACTAATTTTCCCCCAAATCACAAAATACAAAACAGATAAATACAAAGAGCTGGCAATCAAGCAGTACTGTGTAGAGCCAAGACAACTGGAGCCTGCCCTGCTGCCTTCTTGTCCAGTCAACATTATTCCCCAACACTCTGGGATAACTGCACCAGACACAGTGTGGAAACCACTAATCTGGAGGCTAACGCTCTTCTCACTCAAATCCCACACATCCCAGTTTGTTTCTGTCTTTAACAAGTTAATTTTATTTTTTTTTAAATCAAGGAAAGTAAACTAGTTCCATTTTTGGAAATAGGTAGCTTAATTAATAAAATATTAATTTACTAAATTATTCTAACTTAAATTTCTGAAATTAGTGCTCACCAAATATCCCATGTGCTCTCCTATATTTCCTGTCATCTCCTGCAGTTGCCTGGTCCTGGCCAATGGCAATAATAACGTATGTTAATTCTACCTGCTCTATCCCTCTCTTCCCCAGCTGTGACCATGTGTTTCAGGGATCACTGCTTCAAGACAGAAGAGGACCACCTGATCCACACTGACCTATGCTTGTGAGGAAGTTTTATCATGCTAGGTTACTAAGATGTGAAAGCTGTTTGTGTTAATTTTTCTAACAAAAACACACTTCTAATTTAGCGGAGATATTTGGACTAAATTACTGAGTAGATCTTCTAAAATATGCCGCTGTATTTTCCCATATAAAAAAAGAGTCGTCAGAGTTTAGTGCTAACAGAAGGCACCCACACCAAAGGAAGAGGTAAGGACTGTTTTTGGAACAATGGCTTCAATGGGAGGAGGGAATTTTCCAAAGACCATATGCCATAGTTGCCCTATAACTTAGGTCACTGAAGTAAAATCCCATTATTGCATATCTTCAATACTGTATAAGATTCCTGCTACATTGTCTTATTTACAAAAAAATAGTGAAATGAAATCTTATAGAGCTAAAGATTTCATGAGAGCAAACCTTTCAAATTAAATGTCCTCAGTGAAGTCACTACCCTCCACAACTCTTATTCATTGCCTCACAGGCATTTGCAAGTGTTCTATAGATAGACTTGCAATTTAAGATTTGGATGATGTTGTAAATCCCCAAAAGAGGCCCACAATCTGGACAGTCTTACCGGTTGACTTATATATTCCATTTTGTCAATAAGTCTTAGGTTTCTCATCGTCCTACTGGTTGACTTGATATTTCACCTGTGAATTCCTTTAATGTTTAGGTAGTTAAGAAATATTAGCTTTCCCAAACTTGTTATTTGAATTTTCAGCTAAAATCAGTGAGTGGATGCTGCACTAAGCTGCCCAGATGTCCGTTGCCGGGCTGGGGTCTTACTCCTCCAGATGTCAGGATGCTCTTAGTTGTCAGACTTCCCTTTGAAATCGCCCTCTGCTGAAGCCAGCCACCTCTCCTAAGGCTAGATCCTCTTCCCCAGGCAGCCTGAATCCAGTGACTGGTCAAAGCAAGATATTCCAGCTAGTCTCAGAACTCCCAAGGGACTCATTGAGGCCTTATTGTATTTGTATTATAGTCCACTTTCTCCTACTTTCCAACCTCTTGACTTCCCTTCCCACACAGGTGTTGATCCTGAAAGTACTCCCTAATAAGCTTCTTGCACAATAATCTCCATCTCAGAGTCTGCTTCTGAGGGGCCTGGCCTAAAACAAATCCAAATTCCTCTGCAACCATGAAATGGGAAACAAGTCAAACTAGTGTGGTCAGAGCTTTCCCTATCACACTGTGGGTATCAGACTGTCCCTCATGGTAAAAGATCTGAAGGAAATAATACCATTCTTTATTCTGTATCCTCCAAACCTTTCAAGTTAAAATAAACAAGGTCATCCTAGGTGAAAGGACAAAAACATAAACTGACTAGATGAAAATGCATGTGAAAAAGAGGAAGGATAATTTACCTTGTTGGCAGGATGCCAATTTATGGAGACTACATATGCATTTGTGTATATGTACATGCATGTACAGATACATGTATAAAAACAGATGTATTAATTATTGAAATGGAAATATCCTTTTTGTCTCAACATGGAAACTCAAAACTTAGTCTATTTCTAGTGCAGACTTAATATGAATGCAGACTCAGTCTAATTCTGTGTAGAAAAAAAAACACACTGCAAAATTCTTATCAGGGATCTTTTGTTTGGGAGAAATAGCAACTACTCAAACGAAGTCAGTTTAAGATTACATAGGGATTGGTTTTTTCCTGTAAATTTGTTTACATTCCTTGTAGACTCTGGATATTAGACCTTTGTCAGATTGATAGATTGCAAAAATATCCTCCCATTCTGTAGGCTGTCTGTTCACTCTGATCATAGTTTCTTTTGCTATGCAGAAGTTCTTTAGTTCAATTAGATCCCACTTGTCAATTTTTGCTATCGTTGCAATTGCTTTTGATGTTTTGGTCATGAAATCTTTGCCTGTGCCCATGTCCTGACTGGTATTGCCTGTATTTTCTTTTAGGGTTTTTATAGTTTTGAGTTTTACAGAACCCCATTAAAAAGGGGGCAAAGGACATGAACAGACACTTTCAAAGAAGACATTCATGTGGTCAACCAACATATGAAGAAAAAGCTCAACATCGCCAATCATTAGAGAAACAGAAATCAAAACCACAGTGAGATACCACCTCACATCGGTCAGGATGGCGATTATTGAAAAGTTAAGAAAAAACAGATGCTGGTGGTGTTGCAGAGAAAAAGGAATGCTTCTACACTGCTGGTGGGAATGTAAATTAGTTCAACCATTGTGGAAGACAGTGTGGCAATTCCTCAAAGATCTAGACTCAGAAATAGCACTTGACCCAGCAATCCCATTACTGGGTATATGCCCAAAGGAATATAAATTATTATATTACAAAGGTACATGCAATACACGCACATGTATGTTCATTGCAGCACTATTCACAATAGCAAAGGCATGGAATCAACCCAAGTGGCCACCAGTAATAGACTGGATAAAGGAAATGTGAAACATATACGCCACAGAATACTATGCAGTCATAAAAAGGAATGAAATCCTGTCCTTTGCAGGGAAATGGATGGAGCTGGAAGTCATTATCCTCAGCAAACTAACACAGGAACAGAAAACCGAATACCACATGCTTTCACTTATAAGTGGGAGCTGAACAATGAGAAAACATGGACACATGGAGAGAAACAACACACTGGAGACTCTCGGGGGGCAGGGGAGGGAGAGCATCAGGAAGAATAGCTAAAATATGCTGAGTTTAGCATCTAGGAGGTTGGTTGATCTGAGTGCAGCAAACCACCAATTACCTATAACAAATCTGCATATCCTGCACATGTACTCCAGAACTTAAAATAACAGTTGAAGAAAAAAAAGAAAGATCACATACATAGGGAATTGTTGACCCAGGCTTCACAATGATTCAGCTTCAGAGGTCATATCAAAGACTCTTCTCTTGGTGTCCCATGGCCCAAAAAGCCTCTCTTATCTGCGTGTTTTTGTCAGTCTCTCCCTTTCTGTTGACTCATCTTGTACATGACCCAGCATGGCTTTATCTGTAAATCAGTAATCAATTGTCTTGCTGATAAACCCACATTCTTGCTCCCCAACTCACCTATTTCAGACATTTTTCTTTATCCTCAAATCTCAAACTCCCCTCACTCTCAAGAGATGAACCAACTCCTACTTACAGAAAAAAATAGAAACAGCCAGAAGGTCCCTCATCTTTTCTTTCCAGTCATAAAATACACTCTCCCTTTTATTCAAACCACCTCCTCCACTGCATTCTCTCCTTCTTTGATTTCTAAACATTCTTAACTTTATCCATTTAAATTCTACCTTAAAGAAACCCAAAGTGAACTCCTCATTCTCCTCTAGCTATCTTCTCATGCTTCTTTCCCCTTCTTAGCCAAGCTCCTTGAAAGGTTTACATGTCATAACTATATGTTTTTATTCATCTTTCCCCCATCCTACCCATTCCAATCTAGCTGTGGGCCCATGAATTTACAGAAAAAGTTTTTCCTGAAGTTACCAGTGATCTCCTTGTTTCTGAATACAATAGCTCTTTCTTAGTTCTCATCCTATTTGATGTCTCTGCAGAATTCCCTTTTTGAAAAAAATGATTCACGTAAAATTTAAATACAGTGAAATGCACACATAGTAAGTAAACAGTTTGGCCAGTTTTGACAAATGCATACATATGTATAATATACACCTCTATCAATATTTAAGATATTTACATCCCTCCAGAAAGTCACCTCCTGCCCCTTTCCAGCCAGTCCTTCACCCTTGCCACCATAGAGGAGCCTACCAATCTGATATCCACCACCATAGATTAGTTTTCCCTATTCTGGAGCTTCATATGAATGGCATCAATCATGCAGGCTACCTGACTTGTGTCTGGCTTTTCCTATCTACCATAATGTTTTTGAGATTCATCCATGTTGTTTATGTATCAATGTTTTATTCCTGTTTATTGTGGAATAGTAAATTTTTCACTGTGTGAGTATTTCACAGCTTTTAAATTCATTCTGCTGATGGACATCTGAGCTATTTCCATTTTAGGGTCATTAACAATAAGGTTGTTATGAACATTCTCATATAAGTCTTTTTGTGAGTGTATGTTCTCATTTTTCTTACATGAATATCTAGGAATGGAATTCCTATGTCATAGTGTAGATGCACGCTAAACTCTTTAAGAAACTGCCAGAGTTTTCTAAAGTGGCTCTATCATGCCCACAAACAATATATAAGACTTTTAGTTGTTCATTATCTTCATCAACATTAGGTGATTCCAGTATTCTTTGTTTGTTCATTTAATTTTAGCTATCATAGTGAGTGTGCCTTAGCCTCCTTAAAATACTCTCTTCCTTTTGATTTGATGAAACAAGGCTCTCCTGGTTTTTATCCTATATCTCTGGCCATTTCTTCTTTAATGCTTTTGCAGGGCTATTGTCCTCTATCAATTTTTAAAAGCGAAACTTCATTAAAGCTTATCCTTAGACTTTCTTCTTGTCTGAATTTAATCACTCAGCCTCACTCATAGCTTCATGGCGATCTGTGTACACATGACTCATAAATTTACATTTCTAGCCCACACTCTCTTCTGAGTTCCTGACCTTTAACCTACTTAATATCTCTCTTGGATTTCTCTAAGTTACCACAAAGCCAAATAACCAGGACTGAATTTGGGATCTCTCTTCTATCACTCCAGATACTCCCAAAACTTGGTGGCACAAGTCTGACATCAACCCATATTCAATCAATTAAAACAACAATAACAACAGTTGTGGCTTTTGCTTCCCAAATCTCTCTCAAATATTAACATTTTGCCATCACCACCGAAGTTTTTGCTTCTAATATCTGCCACCTGGACTTCTACAATAGCCTCCCAGCTGGTCTCTACACATACATGCCCCAGGACTTCATCTAATCTATTCTTGATACTTCAGCCAGAATGATCTTTTAAAAATTCTAATAAGATTATATCATATCTCTCTTCAAAACCCTTTGGCTCTTAAAGAAAAAACTCTATAACATGACCTAGTGGACCCTACCATGTGTAGTTTCTGCCTACCTCTCCAAATTCTTCTCAAACCACACACCTCCCGCCTTTTGCAGACTTTTTCCTCTTCCACAAGACTGGCTTCCTTCCAGTCCTTCAGGCTCACCACTCCCCCTTCCATCAGTGGCTCTCATTCTTTCCTTTTAGAGGGTACTTCACCCCTATTTGCCTGCTTAACTCCTATTCATTCTCAGATCTTAGCTTAGCCCTCACTTGTCATTTCCATGGGAAGTACACCTGGATAACCTGATCTTAGTCAACATTCCTGATAGGCATTGTTTTATCAAAATATTACACAATGTTCTGTGCTGCCTTTATCATATATTTTAATTTTACAAGGATGATTATTCAAGAAAATTTACTTCCTTCTACAAAAGGCTATTAATTCTAGTACCACACCTAGTATATCATGAGTAGTGCTCAATCCATTTTTGCTTCAAGAACAAACGAATGTGGATCATTCATTTTCTTTGGCCCTCTGATTATTTTCTATTTAAAAATTTGAAAGACACTCTCATTAGTATTTGACCAGTCAATAAATCACCTGGTCTTGGGTCAACTGTCCACCATTAGTCCAGTTAGCTATAGCCATGTTGGGATCATATGGATGTAGGGCTGCTTCTTCCAGAATAGTCACTGGCATAAAATCCATAGAAAGAGCTGTGGGTGCAGAAGGTACTGCAAGGCATGTCTAGATCATACAAATATACAAATTCTGGTAAATTAGATAGAATTAACTTCCTTAAGACTTTATAGGAAGAATGTTTCAAGACTTCAGGAACATGGGTGTGAGAGATTATATGTATGGAGGCACAGGTGAGATGAGAGTATATATATATGTGTGTGTGTGTGTGTGTGTGTATACAAATACAAGTTCTTAGATATATATATGAGTAGTCATTCATGCCTCATCCCACTAACTTTCCTTGAGTTATTGACCCACAGTCTAATTGAAGTCAAACCTCCAAGTGAAGAGGAACCAAAGAAAGCTCTTCTTCGTTGTGAGCAAAAATCAACTGGCTTTTAAAAGTAAAAAAATATATATTTTTATATATTTATATTTAATATATTTAATATATTTAATATATTTATATTAATATATATTTAATATATTAATATATTTAATATATTTAATATATATTTTAATATGTACATAATTCAAAAGCATAATAGGAAAAGTTATTTGGAATCATAAATAAATCACTGCTAGTAAAAATGTACTTTTCAGGGAAAAATTTAAAATTAAAAATAAAATTATCACAATTAAGAAATGTTGATATAGCTTAAATAAAATTTCAACAAATACGATTCCAAAGGGAATCTTTAAATATTTCTTAGTCCCTGGCACTAATGTACTTATATAACCCGGCAATAATTTACTTATATATTATTTACTTAATAAAACCAAATTCAAAATGAACAAAGTAATTATAAGTTCTCATGGAGTTTTCTATAACAAATAGTATCTTAAAGAGCAAGCAAATAAAAGCAGAAATGAAAAAAAAATTAAATGTTCGAATGTGTTGGTAGTTAAAAGGAAACCAAGTGTCAAAAGGGTGACGGTGGAAAAAAACCACTGTACTAGGACACAGAAGACCTGGAGTCCTATCCCTAGCTCTCTCACTAATTAAAAACGAAATCCTGAGTCTCTGGCCTCAGTTTTCTCTTCTTAGAGTAGAAATAAATCCTCAGTGGCTTAAATGTTTATTGCCATCTTTCCTGCCAACTCTTATTAGTTGATGGCCTGGACCACTATGTTCAGAAAGGTTCTGAGACATCTGATATGTATTAGTGATGCTGCTCTAGGTGCAGGTATTTGCAGGTGAGCTGAGAATTTACCAGTGTTGGATGACATAGACACTGAGTTCCCACTCACACCTCAACTCAGCCTAATTCTGAAATGCAAAAGTCAGTGCTGTTGTGTCCTGGGCACACAGGCTCTACAACTTAGTTCAACAGCACTTGCTGGAGGCCCATTACGTATGGGTTACAGAATTAGACAATGAAAATGAAAAGATGATTAATGTAAGATACCTGCCTTCAAGGATTTTAAGTCTGGAAGATGACCTAACTGACGTATCCTTTCATTAAAAATATAATCAGTAGAATGCTTTCTGGAAACACTACTGATCTAGTTCTAAATATCAAATCAGAAAACTAACAGTACTATGTGATACATTGTCATGGAAGTTAGTGATGTTTTGTTTCAAGAAAATGTTTCCATTAAGCATGTCCGTCCAGAGGATTACTTTTTAAAATATATTATTTACATCCTCCTTATATTCAAATACTTTAGGAATGCCATCTTTCAAAAACCTAAGAATGATAAATCAAGATACAACAGGCCATCAAAAATTATATATTAATTTTATCTTATAATGTCTAGTGTCCAATATATTTTCCTCATAAGCTCTAGTCAACCTGGTTCTCTCAATAACCAAAAGCACTCAACTCACTGCTTGTTTTCAAAATTTGCTGACTGAATTCCCGTGGTTAGAATAACCATCCCACTCTATCCTCCTACTTATACCCTTAGCAGCCCTGGGTGACTCCTCCAGTCCACATCCCCTGAATCTATTCATTCATTCATCCATATACACAGTTTAAAAAAATGGTCACCTATTCTATGCCAGGCAATACGCTTATATGAGGGATTCAAATAAGAATGATCCTCCTTTCCAGAAATTATGCTGTACTGAGAGGAAACCGTTAAGAGAAAGAGATTATGACAAAAATCAAATAAAACAATCAAAAGAGGTTAAGACAAATACCAAAATCTATTTGGAAAGTCTGGGAAGATATAACAAAAAAGGTGTCACTTGAGCTAATTAAAAAGGCTAAGTAAAACTTAGTCAGATTTAAAACGATATTTCTGATGGAGAGAAAAGTATGAGTTAGGTCACCATGTTGTGAAGTAGCAATTACCCTTCAGAACTAGTTCAGCAAGACTATGGCAGGAATGTATTTACAGACCAGAGAACAGAAATAGCAAGTAGGATCCAGATTACGAAGTTTAAACTTTACTCTGAAAGCAAGCAGGTTTTATGGAAGAGACATGATCAGACGAATTTTAGAAATATTTATCTGGCAGCAATGTGGAGATCTGATCAGATTGGAGGAATTCTGATTAGTGGTAGAAAAATGAATCAGGAGGTTCCTTCAGGCATCCAGATAAGTACTGAAGAGAGCCTACATTAAGGTAATGACAATGGGATTGGAAAATAAGATAGACATTTAAAATATTCCAAAAGATTAAATCTGTAGGATTTGATGATGGTTGAAATGAGGAGTTGCAGTGGTGATGCTACTTGCACAGACAAGAAATACAGAGACACTGCTTTCAGGCAGAAAGTCAAGAAATTTATAACAGGACACAATAAAGTTGAAGTGCCTACAGGACACTCAGGTAGAGAAATTTAACAGGTGGTTAAGGACATGAATCCAGAATTTAGTAGAAAATTCTAATGCAGTAATATAGATCTGGGGATCATTGACATATATATGGTTGGAGCCATTGTTGGAGATTCACAAGGAACTGCATATAAAATGGGAGAATATAGAGAATAGGACCCCATGAGAATGCCAATATTTGAGATTCGAGAGAAGATAAAATAGAAGCATTTAGAAACATTGAAGGCAAATCAAAAGGATATGGAATTACAGAAGCAAGGGCAAGAGGGAGCTTCAAAAGTTTCTTCATCTCTTATCATAACCACCACTCAATTTGCACTATTTTGTGTTCTTGAGTATTTAGTCTTTTCCCAAAGTGCGTATGTCATATTTTTAAAAATTTGCACAATCTTACCAGCAAAAGTATCTGCTTCTTGTGGCCTGGTATCATGTTTATCTTCTTGTGGCCTGGTATATTGCATGTGGACCTCCTACAGCCTTTAACTATGCTGCATTTATGGAAGTCAGGGAGTATATAGCCCCTTGACTGATTATCAGTCATAGTTGCACCCAATAGTGACTGCTAGAGCTTAGGCTTTTGGAGCTCTAAATACCATAAAATCCTTTTCTAATGCTTGTGTCTGGCATGATACTTAGACCATAATATCTTTTTCAGAATAGCATCAAGTTTTTACTCCAGGTTGCTATATATTAAGTGGCTAGATTTGACCTAGGGTACACAGACAGTTGTAAATTGAAATATCTACTCTCAGTATAAGAAGATTTTACTGTATTTTATTTTTCAAAATTACATTTTATGAAAATTGTCACGATCATGAATAATATAAAAGTAGAATCTCTTTAGGATTTTGGATCTTACCAAAATTTTAATATCTAAAATAAATGAGACTGTTCATTTCAATATCCCTTTATTTCAGATACTAGGATGTAAAATGTCTTCATTTTTTCCCAGAAAAAAAGGGGTTAGGAAAGAAGACTTAAGCTCCAATATATTGCAATACAGAGATAGCCAAGGAAGATAAATCTGCTAAGCTGTGTGAAATATAAAAGGAAAAGCCATTTGGTTACTTTACTTTTGTTTTCGTCTCTTTCTACCAACACACTGAGTAATCTTTCTGACCTCGATAGAACCTCTAAATGTGGATATATACTACCATATAGTTAAAGAAACCCAATACATTGATTTTTACATACCCTAGGTACTTCATATACAATCTGCCTGCTTTTTCCAGAATCAAAACCACATAAATTGGAAACAAAACAGCTAGACATCCTATCAAAGAGTTTCTTTTCCTGTTTTTTTTTTTGAGAGGGAGTCTCGCTCTGTCACCCAGGCTGGAGTGCAGCAGTGCAATCTCGGCTTACTGCAGTCTCCGCCTCCTGGGTTCAAGAGATTCTCCTGCCTCAGCCTCCCAAGTAGCTGGAATTACAGGCATGCATCACCACGCCGGCTAATTTTTTTAGTTTTAGTAGAGACAGGGTTTCGCCATGTGGCCAGTCTGGTATGAAACTCCTGACCTCAGGTAATCTGCCCTCCTCAGCCCCCCAAAGTGCTGGGATTACAGGCATGAGCCACTGCACCCAGCCTCAAAGAGTTTCTTGCTACATTTGTGAAAAGCTATGTTTAAACAACAAAAACAATAATGTGGCACATAATGCTTGTGCACCGATAACTTACAAATTTAAAATATATTCTTGAGATTAAGAATAGTCTTCAAATATTAAGCAATACTGCTTTAAGTATAGAAAGCCATATGTAGGTATGTAAGTTGTGAACTAATCAAATAGATGATGCAAAGTCTAGCAAATACAGCAAGAAAACTCCATCAATATTACTACATTAGTTTCTACTTGTCAGTGTGTATATTATGCATGAGAGTCCATTAAAAGAAGCTAAGTAGTGTAAGACATTTATATGACAGTACAGATATCTTAATTGGTTTTCAATTCACATACCTTTTCTACGTAAATATACTAGCATCTTCCAGACCATAATTAAATTACCTGGCATAATGATGGGTAATACAAACAAATACTAAATAATGTATCAATAATTAGCATGGTATTATTTTCTGTATTACATAAAATATCTTTCATTCATTATGCTTCTTCAAAATAGCTAATATTATAATTAAGCACATTGATTACTAACAAATCGCATGCAATTACTTTCTATAGCATTACCTTATTTTACTATCTAAACATCAGAGGAATTATCAAAATATTACAAATAACATGAAACTACTTTCTGTAACATTACCTTATTTTGCCATCTAAACTCAGAGGAATATCAAAATATTACATCCCAAAATCTATTTAAATAAATTCTCACACATTAAAGATGTCTTCGCTAAACTGCAGGCTGCTCTTTGCAAGGCTCAAAGGAGGATTCTCATAAAGAGAGTCCTGTATGAAGCTGCAATTCATAACCACTATTATTTGAAAAATGTTTTGAAACTTTAAATTCAGCTTTGCCATAAAAAGTGTCATTCTGTTGACATTCCATAAAAGATAATACCTTATTTTCCTTTTTTTTTTTTTTTTGCTTTTTTTTAGACAGAGTCTCACTCTGTTGCCCAGGCTAGACTACAGTGGCAGGATCTCAGCTCACTGCAGCCTCTGCCTCCTGGTTTCAAGTGATTCCGCCTCAGCCTCCTGAGTACCTGGGATTACAGGTGCACTGAGTACCTGGGATTACAGGTCCACTCCACCATACCTGGCTACTTTTTTGTATTTTTAGTAGAGACACAGTTTTACCATGTTGGCTGGGCTGGTCTCAAACTCCTGAGCTCAAGTGATCCACCTGCTTCGGCCTCCCAAAGTGTTGGGATTACAGGCTTGAGCTACCGCGCCTGGCTGATAATATCTCACTCTCAGAAACAGTGTTCCCCATTTACCAAACAATGACCAAGATTTTATATCTACCACTCGCTTGCATTACTTATGGATGAGATATATTTTAAGACTGTTAATTACTTGATTTTCTGAAGTCATAAATGAAGAATTTGGGGCAGAGAAAGCAAAATTTAAAAAGAGGAAGACAATATAATTTATCATCCGGGCTGAAACTCAAAATTGAGAGAAGAGGTTACCACACATAATTATAGCAGGAAATTGGTATAAAGAGACAAAGGAAAATCAAAATGTGCAGTCACCTTCCTTTTAAACAGCTCTATTTTGCCTTTAAGTAAGCATTCGTATGAACAGGAAGTTTTCACAATATTGCAACAGAAGCAGAAACATCTAAAATCAATTCTGCTGAATATCTCCCTCTTGCTGTCCACACAAAAGTAACCTAGTCAAAATAAGTGTATATGAACTCGATGTAAGCATGTCAGAATATAAATACAGAAAACCTAAGTGGTCCAATAAAGAATCTTAAAAAGTTCTTAAACACATGCAATTTATTACATCACTCAATGGTAAACTGGTATGTTTACATGAAAGAAAACTACCTGACAAATATACGACCCCTTATTCAGCTAATTCTGAAAATGAATGATTTATTAAACCCAGTGACACTAAAATTATCATTGTATTTCTCCAAATTTTTTTCTGTAAAAGATGAGGAAATTACCCCAAGCTAATTTCTCTTCTCTTCTCTTCTCGTTTTTTAATTACGATTGCCTTTTACATCTTTCAAACTTTACGATTTTGCCCACATTCCTTTTTGTGCTAAAAACATGTACAAACTATTTAATGAGAGGGAAAAAAAAAAGAAAAGAAAGAAGGTAAATACAGTCTCAGACCAAGCCCTGAACTCATTTTACCTTTTAACACCTTGTCAAATTCTCACGCTGGGAACTGCAACCCTGGCAACACTGCATTGCTAGAATGAAAGGATAGATGGGCTGTTCTCCAAGAGCTCATCTTCCCAAGCCCCCTAGTACCTTCAAAGACTACTGGAAGATATAATCTTGGTATTCTTCTACAGTTTTAATGACTAAGCATAATAATGGCTCCTTTCTTGGAAACAGCAATTTGGAGGATACGATGCCTCCACTATCATTTTAAAGCTTCACAAATTAGAAGGACTGCCATTATAAATTCCACTTTACATATAAAATCTGATGCTTAGATGGATTATCTTGACAATGTTCACACCTATAAAAACTCACCTATAAAAACCAGAATCTAGTCCAGTGTTCTATCCAACTATCCAACACTCACCTCTTTTTCTGACTATGGCAATTATAAAATGATAGGAACTCAGCCAACATTGGGCTGTAAGCAGAGGATTCGCCTTTATTCTACCCCAACAGCCTAATGCTTGACCCAATTTTAATACCTGAAATGAGGATCTTGTTGAATTAAATATCATATAACACTTTGTTAGAAATAGTCTATTTAATAAGTAAAATTCAGAACAATAGTGGCAAACAAAGATAACTCATGGTTAGGTGGAATGGTGGGACAATGCTATGGTATTAGGGAACCCCGTGGGCAAAACAGCAAGCAGATAAGGAAAACTCCAGGTACAAATGAGGTCAGAGAGTCACCACGGGCCAGAACAGGGGAGGCCAGACAGTTCTGGAGAGCCCACCCTCAGAAAAGGGCGGAACATGTTACTAGTCACATGAAGCTCCTCTTTTACTCCTTTAAGTTTTGTTCTCTGGACTCCAAAATCAAATGTCATGACCAAAGGGTCAGGAAGGTACCGAGCTAGTTCTGGGAAATTTCACTAATACTGGAAAACTAATAAATACTCACAGGCTAGACTTCTCATCAACAGGTGAGCCTTGGTGAGTAAAATTCATAAAGCATCCAGCCAAATGCATAACATGTAGAAGGCACATAATAAATGTTAGTCTTCTTCCCAATAGATGAAGGAAACATAATACCCACCACTCAATGCACTTTTTTAAAGACTTAAAAGAACATTAAAGGTTGGACGTCAGTGTACATGGGTTCTGGATTCATTATGCTAGCGGCCATGTGCCTCGGGCAAATTTACTTCGACTCTCAGGACTAGCTCTAAAATACCCAACTCATGTCACATGACCCAATGTATAAAAGTAGAAAACAGTCCATGAGGACAAATGAAATGCAATACAATGGACTTTATAATCCACGGTACTGCAACCTCATCCATCTGCTTATTACAGGTATGGGAGCATAATAATATGATTTTAGGAATTCGTATTTGATATCTTTCCAGGAAGCTCACTGCACAAGCTTACACAAATTGTTCTCCTCTTTTAAAAAGTTGAGCAAATAACATTCCAAAGACATTATGCTCCTATTAGTCAAGTGAGCAGTAGCACGTCCAGCCCACATTGGTTTCCATATTCTCCTTCTAATTTAGTAATCTATTTACTTAAATAATGCCTTTTTCATATTTTGGGGTGTAAGGTATTAAAATCTTTGCAAACCATAATGAAAATATGATACCTGCATACATGCGAATTCTATCCTCATCCCCCTCAAGGTTTCCCAGATTTTCCTTCCACTTTTCTTCTTCTCCCAGTTGGTAACTGGGATCTCTCATAATGAGCCTTATGGATATATTTCAGGCCACAATATTGTATTTGTGTAAAGTAAGTAAAAGGAGGAGGAAAGCTGAAGTTATAGGAATTCTTCTCATTCTACTTTCTGTCTCCTTTGCAGGAAAAAAGTAGTAATTATGGATGATTAGAAAGCAAATGCTAGGTTACCTGTTAAGAAGAGAAGGAGAAGCCCAAAGTCAATACTCTTTATAAATCAATTCATACCATGGATTTAAGGATTTGTAGGAAAGAATGAAACTTCATACAATCTCAATTTAATTTACTTGTCCACGTTTGCACAGTAAGTGGCAGAACTAGAACTAGAACCTAAAAACACTTGGATACAAAGTTAATGGTCTTTTCACTATATTGCGACACTTTTCATTATCTTCTAGCACTCTATGAAAGAGTATAGGTGAAGCCCCAGGCTCTGTTATGATCTGAAGCAGTTGATCTGAATCAGCCTAATCTTTTGCCAAGCCACTTCTCTGCAACTGAGAAAAGACTATAAATTCATTTAAAGAAAAGATAAATGAAATAGACGCTTCTTCTTGGTAGGAAGACAGTGTAGTGTACAGGCAAATACTTGGATTTAGACCAAAAGGTCTGATTTTGAATCCTGATTGGACCATGTTTATGTGAGTCAGTTTAGGATATTACTGAACTTCTCTGAGTGTAGTGTGAGGATGTGAGAATTATATTATTTAGTTTACCTTCTGCACAGGCTATTGTGAGAATCCAAATATTTATACTTATAATAAACTTGAGCACAGTTTAACTATTTGGCATTAGATTAAATAACTTAGAATAAGAGCTAGTGTGAGGTTAATGTTCAATAAATGTTAGCTATTTACATTATATTCCAATATGGTACTCAATTCTCATCCTCAAATCATCGCCTTAACTCTCTACATTTTTTCTCTTCTCTTACTATTCAGTAGCTGCTTTCTCTATGAAACCTTTTTTTTTTGCTTTTTTTTTGCTTTTTTTTTTTTACAAAAAGGAGTAAGATTCTAGATCTAATGAGCTCTTCTCTGATTTAGGTCCCAGATAATGCAGTTTTCAGCCTATGCAATATATTGGCTCATGACGTCTAGTAACAGTTAATTGAAGGAGTATTCATTGAGAAAGTTAGGTTTCAGAAAGCCTTCAGAATACACGTGTGTGTACACATGCATGCACACACTCACATCCAAAACACTATTAAGAAAAGACCTCTAATTTAATTTGCAGATAATTAAGTCAATCATTAAACATAATTTGTGGGAGCCAACTATTTCCAGTTATATGGCCATGGAACTTAAAATTAGTGTACTTTACCAACAAAATGAAATCTTTTTATGATAAAGTACTTTCAATTTCAAATAAAATTTTTCTAAAATCTTGACTTGAAAGTAGCTTGATTTTTTTTCCATTTATACATATTTAAAGACATTCTCAAAACCAAATTCAACTAGTCATTTACAATCAAGGCCAATGAAACTTACAAATACATTTTAATTGATATTTTCTAATGTTGGTTTCACAGATTCATCCATCATTTTCTATTTTCTCTCGGTGCCTATTTGTATACACTGTGAAGAGAGACAGCATGCATAGTAGGTACATTAAGGAGATAGTTCTGCACTGATAACACAAGTGAATTTTAAGTCTAATTGCTGTATTGCCAGAACTTAAGCTTTGTAGTGCCTTTTGTGAAAGTAATTTCTCAGATATGTGATTATGATCACCAATAATTACCACAAAAACTTTTCTCTGATGTAACAATATTTTAAAGCTCTGTTAAAAGAATCCTGTTTTCCAATCTATTTTAACACAAAGTTTTAAAAAGGCAACCATCTATGACTATGTGTCATTATGTCCTCATATATATGTGTCATCTGTATAGTTCCCATTATCCCCAGTTTTTAAGACATAAAGTGTCCCCTATAAAAAAAAGTACAGCACTTTTCCACTAATTGCAGACAATATGACATGCTTACATGGCAGCAAACTGGGATTCCAAAACACTCACCAATCTGTCACTGAACAAAAGGCCAAGACATTAGCAGAGGAGGCTGACTGATAAAGTTAATACAGAGGTCCAGGATTACAGAGAGCTGTTGTATAACAGCATCACATACTGTGATATTTTGTGAATCCATGCAATAAAGGAACAATATATGCAAGCCAGTAGAAAGCAGTCACAGGAAAAGCAGTGGAAAAGATGTGTTAGACACGAGCAGTTGGACAGTGCTCCTAATTTGTATTTGCCCACATAAGCCCATACAATCTATAATTGCTGTCCTTTGGCAGTTAGCAGATTTGGAATTCTGTCCTAAAACTCACCCACTCCCACTTAAAATCCCTCAATCTCCACCACGCTTGAGACAGCCAGTGAAGAGGTGTGATGGCCACTACTTGCACTGTGCCTTCCCCTTCCTATCCGGACTCTGGCAAGCAGCAGCCCATATTTTCCACTAGCTACTGGAGGCCTCCATCCACCTGCTGTCTGCAGCAAACAGCAAAAGGAACAGCAGCAAACCTGTAAATCCTGACAAGCATAAAAGGTGTTCAGGACAGGTGGCAGAGGCTGCAACCAGTGAGGACAGATGGACTGACAACCAGACAGACAGACAGCAGCACCATTAGACACCATCCATTACTTCCAGTCTCAGAAGAGGGGAAGCCTGCAGCACCAGGGACGTCATTCTTCCACTAGGGACAGGCAGCAGATTAACGAGGGTACTGCCTCCCTCAAGCCGGCAGGCTTAAAGTATTTGGTTTTTGGATGAGAAGGAGCAGGGAATTCAGAAACCTGCTGCTCTTTATAGAACCAGGCCAGCTCTGGCCTTCGGAGTTAATGGCCCTTTTCTGAATCTACAATGAAAGGACAGGAATGACTGAATTTCTACTATTTTGCTGTGACCTAACAGCCACATCTCTCCCTCAATATCCCCCCTCCCATATCTGAGTGTCAGTTGCCCTGGTTGGGGAGCCATCAGTCTGTGAATACAACCTCCCTCCATTCCTCTCCTATGAGGCACTGCTGCACTGAGGGGAAGCGGAAGAAATCTTCCTCGCAGGCAGCGTCTTCTCTCCAGGAGGCACTTCTAGGGGGTGGGGGAGAGGTCATGCTGAGTGTGCTCTGTGTCTGGGTTTCACACCTGCTCCCTCCCCACCCCTCTTTCGCTATCAGCTAACTCCAGATGCAACAGGTTCCCTTTGGCTCTTCAAGCCAATTCCCTGACCCCAGATACACCTTCCAGCCTAAGCAGGGGACACCAAGGAGTCACTCACAGTCAGGGCCCCTAAATTCCCCTGCTTCAGAGTGAAAACTTTCCTGAATACATGAAGACTTCCCAAGAGAAGGCAGGGTTGAAGCCTCCTTCTGCTCCACTCTATGGGTGATGCTAAGCAAGGAAAGCCCCGTCTCTCTGCCAGTCCCTTGTAAGCAGTTTTGTCTGAGGCAAGTAGCAGCATAGACAGTGTCACACACTCCTGCACCACCAGCAAGGAGCCCCATCTTCTCTCTATCCCCAGGAAAATGGGGCATCAGACAGAGATCCCTTGAAGGGTTGATGTGCTCTAAAGAAGTGAGGAGTGCAAATTTCCAATCCCTTATTGGACTGTTTCCTCCAGGAACTGAACAGGCCCCAGAGGTCTCTTGGAAAGCAGTAAAGAGGAACCTCTATGTTATTCAGGCCAGAGTCCCCCTGGCAGCTTCTCCCATGATTAAAAACTTTGTATTGCCAATGGCATTACATGTGGGGAAGAGAATCTGTCTTCACACAGGTATGCTGTGTAGAAGACTCTGAATAAAAGGTTAAAGAGAAGCTGGAGAGGCAGGTTACCAAAGATGGCAACTGCCCAGAAAAAGACCCAACCTTGATCTGTGAGATGAATGATTACTCAAATTAACAATAAAAATAAGCATTTTTATTATATAAATATAGGCAACCTTCACTGGGGTAACCCCGACCAGCTAAACAACTCCAAGAAAAGACGAGGAGCTGTCCTCAGCACCTCTTCATCCTGCCTCCCCTTGTTTCTACTCATCTCCTGCCCCCTAACCTGCTCCCAGCCCAGGGACCTTCCACTTGGATGGGATCAGCACCTCTCAGCTTCTGCACCTCCCACCACGAGCGTGGCCCCCGTCCACCCATCCCTCCTCTGCACCCCAGTCTCAAGCCATCCTCCCCCTGTCTTTGGGTTCCTGGATCTGTGGCATATCCCCTCCCTCCTCTAGTCCCCTGACCTCTTCCCTGCTCAAGCCCCGCGCCCCTGGCGGGCGCCTCCGTCCGCACCCAGCACCCTGGCCGCCCCTTCCCCACACTCAGCCGCGAGGACTAGGGGAGTGAGTGGTGAATGGACGGATGGAGGCACGGAGGCACGGATGGCGCGGCTGGGGCTGGCTTACTTGAGCATGGCTTCTTCTTTTTCCTCCTCTTCCTTCTGCCGGTCCATCACTGCCATGATAATGTTCCTCTCCTCCTCGGTCAGGTGGCTCAGGTCGGGCAGCTCTTGCATGGGGGGAGGCACCGTGGGTGGGCGAGGACCGCGGGGCCCCACGGCCGAGGACATTTTCGTGGCCTGCCCGCCCCCTCCGCTCGCTCTCTGGCTCTCACCTTTCGGATGCACGCCCAGCAGCTGCGCCCCTGCTTTCCCCTCACAGCGGAGCCCTCGCGGCGGCGGCAGGAGGAGGAGGAGCAGCGGCGGTGGCGGCGGCGGCGGCAGCAGCAGAGCCGGGGAGAGCGAGAACCCAGTCTTTCATGGTTGTTTGCATCCACCCAGCCCCGGATGCTGCCTTTGTTTTGGTCGCCCTAGCGAGGCTCGGGGCCGCCCGGCCGCCTCCCGCAGCCCAGCCTCGGCCGGCGGGGGCGGGCAGGCGGAGGCGCGGCGGGCGCGGCGAGGGGGTGAGGGCTTGCGCCAGGCTCCGCCGATCCGGGCGTCTCAGGCGGAGCGCGGGGCGGGGGCGGGGCTGGGGCTGGGGCTGGGGCTGTGGCGGCCGCTGCCGCCGCGGAGGCTGCTCCCAGGCTCTGCTGCCTCCAGTTTGGGGTTGCGGGAGGGAGAGGGAGAGTTTGGGTGTCAGTTAGGCGGAGTCTCGGAGGCTTCCATCCAGGGTGATGCCGTTGCTCTCGCAGACATAGCTGCCAGCCACTCAGTCCCGGAGCCGCTCCGCCCACGGGCACCCACCCGCCCACTCCCCGAGTCCGAGCCACGCGTGCCCCGGCCGCTCCCCTCACACCCGCCAACGTGCACAGCACCTCGCTCTATCCCCAGGTACCCTTCACCCATGAGTCATCCTCCCTCTTCTGGTCCCCCGCCTGTGTCATCCTATTTTGCATGGGTTGCATTAATCATCATCATCCTCGCTACCATCTTCATCATAGAGCATTAATATTATTTGAGCAACCACAATGTTCTGAACGGCAGAATGGAACACCCTGTGGATACATTTTCTTTTTCCTCCCTGCCACCGTGTCTTTCTTATTTACTAGTTAAGTGTTCACAGCCACAACAATGTGATTTTTTTGGATGCTTTTGATACACACACACACAGACACACACATCCTCCAACAGCCTAGATTTTCTGGGTACATTGTACTCATCAATGCAGTGTCTTTCTTGACTCGTCCTCACTAGGACTGTTCTGCAGTGTATCAAGATGCCCCACAACACGGTAACTCTTTCATTTGTCATTTTTGGCTCTAGGTAGCCCCGTCACATCACATAACTGCTCTCTGGTGCTTGCACATGGGTTATCTACTCTAATTCCTCTAATGATGCTCACTATCATCATACTCACTCACATGTAGTTCAGAGTATCTCTGTAGCTACTTCTCAAGAAACACTGATCCCAGATAAGAAAAACACTCAACCATATCCTATTGTATTTAAGAAGCTTCTGCTAATGCCTAGCCCAATGATAGGCATTAAGGATGAGCTTCTCTTGCTGATAAAGGCAAAAATAAATAGGCAATCCTTTCAAAATAGGTAATGCTATCAGCTTTGAAACCTGGAGACTGAATTTTCTTGATATAATTATAAAAGAATCAATATAGAAAAGGGTTCAAATTGAACAATTTCCTAGTCAAGACTCCTGAGCAAAGATGATGAGATAATTGATATGTTTCTCTCCTAGGCTATTTTTTTTAACTTAATTTAATTTAAAGTTCTGGAGTACATGTGCTGGATGTGGAGGTTTGTTACCTAGGTAAACATGTGTCACGGTGGTTTGCTGCACCTATCAACCCATCACCTAGGTATTAAGCCTCACGTGCATTAGCTATTTGTCCTGATGCTCTCCCTGCGCTCCACCACAGGCCCCAGTGTGTGTTGTTCCTCTCCCTGTGTCCGTGTGGACTCATTGTTCAGCTCTCATTTATAAGTGGGAACTTGGTGTTTGATTTTCTGTTCCTGTGTTAGTTTGCTGAGAACAATGGCTTCCAGCTCCATCCATGTCCCTGCAAAGGACATGATCTCATTCTTTTTTATGGCTGAATAGTGTTCCATGGTGTATAGGTACTACATTTTCTTTATCCAGTCTATCGTTGACAGGCATTTGGGTTGATTCCATGTATTTGCTATTGTGAATAGTGCTGCAATGAGCATACATGTGCATGTATCTTTACAGTATAATGATTTATATTCCTTTGGGCATATATCCAGTGATGGGATTGCTGGGTCAAATGGTATTTCTGGTTCTAGGTCTTTGAGGACTCGCCATACTGTCTTCCACAATGGCTGAACTAATTTGCATTCCCACCAACAGTGTAAAAGTGTTTCTATTTCTTCACAGCCTCACCAGCATTTGTTTCTTGACTTTTAATGACAGCCATTCTGACTGGCATGAATGGTATCTCAGTGGGATTTTGATTTGCATTTATTTAGTGATAAGTGATATTGAGCTTTGTTTCATATGTTTGTTGCCTGAATAAATGTCTTCTTTTGAGAAGTGTCTATTCATGTCCTTTGCCCACTTTTTAATGGGGTTGTTTGTTGTTTTTCTTGTAAATTTATTTAAGTTCCTTGTAGATTCTGGATATATCTGACCTTTGTCAGGAGGATGGATTGCAAAAATTTTCTCTTATTCTTTAGGTTGTCTGTTCACCTTGATGATAGTTTATTTCGCTGTTCAGAATAGCTCCAGAAGGAAGTCAGCACTCATGTTTTTTCCTCCAAGCCTAACTTTGTTAATGGAGAAGAAGATGACTAGGATGATGATACTTATTAATCTTAAAATCTTCAAGTGTAAGGAACTTAAGACTTTAGTTGATTTCCCATAAAATGCAGGAGTTGCTTCTACGTGGACACATCTATTTTAATACTTTCAGTAGTGGTAGGTTCACTTCCTCTGAATTCCATTGCTACATCTAACTCCCTCTTCTTACTGAAAACCTTTCAAATATTTGACACAGCTATCTTGTTCTTTTCAATCTTCTCCATAGTAAATCTTCACAGTTTATCCAACCAGTATAGCCTCATTTTAAAGACTGATCATCTGCCTTTGAACACACTTAAGTTTTTTTTCACTAGCCTTCCAGAATATGTATCAAGAATATGTGTAACCAAGAACAGTGCCTGACACTTAGTGAATGCCCAATAACGCAGTATAGTCATTATTTTTATTTGCATAACTTAACATTGCTCTAACTTTTTGATGGCCGTATCACTTATAAGGATGTCACTGAAATAAACATGTAGTCCACTAAAAGTTTTAGTTGTTTTTCATAAGTTCTGCTGTATAGCCAGATTTCCTCTTTCCTATAATTAAGCAATTGATGACATTTTATGATTTTATGATCTTGGGCAAATCACTTAACCTCTCTGAATTCTGTTTCTTCATCTGCAAAATGGGGATAAAGGTATTTATCTCACAGTAGAAGAAAAGTATTAAATAAGAAGACATGTGAAGCATCTTAACTATGGGCTTAACACTTTGTAGTTCTCTTTTTCTTATTTCTTGCTCTTTCCAAGAGATGTATTAGGTCATCCCTCAATTATTAATATACAGAGGAAGTAGAAATATAGATGATAGCATCACAGATGCCTTTCTGTGGGTCAGTGAGGAAATGCCGTGATACAATGGACAAATGCCTTGTTCTCAAGAGGTTTACAATCTAGTTGGTTCTAATAAAATTCTTCTAAAATACAAATAAAGGAATTATAAAGTTTCAGTAGACATTAGAACTAGCTGAGGAAAGCTCTTGAAGGCAAGGACCTAATGAACAATTAATAGCAGTGCCTTAATTTGCTCCAATTGTCATTACAAAATACCACAGACGGGGTGGCTTAAATAACAGAAATTATTATTCTCTCCCAGTTCTGGAGGCTAGAAATCCCAGGTCTAGGTGTCAACGGGTTTGATTTGTCCCAAGGCCTCTCTCTTACTTAGGCTTGTTGTGGTCACCTTATTGCTGTGTCCTCACATGGCCTTTTATCTGTGCACATGCATCCCCGGTGTCTCTCCCTCTACTTATAAGGGCACTAGATTTATTGGATTAGGGACCCTTCTTTATTTAACCTTAATTATGTATTTAATGTGAACACTATCTCCAAATACAGTCACATGCTAAGGTAATTGAGGATAGGACTCGGACATATGAATTTGAGAGGGATACAATTCAGTCCATAATAGGTGGTTTCCATTCATTAAAATTACTGTGAGAAATAATGATTGATGTCTATTATCTGTATAACTTAATGAAGAGAAATCTATTTCTCAATCATTTTTATAGTTATTTCCCTGGGCTCCATGTGTCTTTGAGAAATAAGTGAGTGCATAAATGAATGAGTAAATGAGTAAATTAGTAGAGCCTTGGTGCAACCCAACAGTGTCTCCTCTTCTATTAGGAATCTCATCTATTTCAGAGGGGTTCAGAACCAATTTCTAAAACCCAAGAGAAGTGTCTTCACAGATTTACCTCCAGAAAAAGAGAACTTATCTGCACTTACCCAAAGTAAGTGTGCCGAAGTGTGTAGCACAGATTAGTTTCTGAAAATGCTCAATCAGTGTGGAAAAAGCTTCATAATACCTCTCTCTTAGAAATTCACAGGACACCCTAATAAATAAAAACAATGCTAACAAGCAAGTATTTACTGCAATAAAGAAATCTGTCTTACCTGGTTTGGGTTGGCTTTCCCAAATGGATTAGACCATAGAATTATGTTCTTCCCTGATGGAGGAAACATGCTTTAGACAAGCTTTGGGAAAAACCCTGAGTTACAGGCCTGGTATGCAAAGATGTTAATCAAAGAAACGGAAACTTTGGATGTGATTCTCCTTGTTCAACCAATGATATCTGTAGAAACACATCTTAAATTTCTAGTAATAAAATATGTATCAAATGCCCTTAAATTCAACAGTAACATTATATTTAGGATATTAGTCAGAAACTATGACATACACAAAACTCCTGAAAGGTAGGTATTTAGCTTTCCTTTCCACTGATGCTCGCATATCATCTTTTCTCAAAAGAACTCTAAAGTTTGACACCACTGTTAACTGTTAATTTAACTTAATAGCTGAGGTTATAACTTCAGAATGAAAAATTATTGAAATGGTGTTAGGTTCAAATCCTCACACTACCATTTTATAGCCGTAGCAGAGTGAATACTATTCCGCCTACAAAATCGTGTTCATCCAGAAACACAGAACGTGACCCTACCGATTGAAAATAGTTAAAATGCAGTCATATTGGATTAGGATGGGTGCTGAACCCAATGACTGGCGTCTTATAAATGAAAAGAACACACAGACACCCAGGGAAGGCCACATATGAAGACACACAGACACTGAGGAAAGAAGGCCATGTGGAGACACAGGCAGAGAATGGAGTTATGTCGTCACAAGCCTAGGAATGGCGAGAGCCACCAGAAGCTAGAAGGGGCAAGGAATCATTCTCCCCTAGAGACTCTGGAGAGAGCATGATCCTGCTGACATTTTGATTTTCGACTCCTATCCTCAACAACTGTGAGAAGATACATTTCTGTTGTTTTAAGCCACACAGTGTGGGGTACTTCGCAATGGCAGCCCTAAGAAACTAATGCGATAACTATGGAGGTTTTGATGAATTCATAAACTTTTCTGAGCCTTATTTTACTCTTCTATAACATGGAAATAAAAATGATTAGCTTCCAGGGGTTTACTAGGGATGAAAGGTTATAAATATGTATATAGTGCCTGGAAAATAGAAGGAACTTCATTCATTCATTCTTTCGGTATTTCCCAAACACCTGCTTTGTGTGAGGTGCTGAGGATACGGTAGGAAAAAAAGCATATAAGGCCCCTAGAGAGGATTGACAAACTATGGCCCATGAGCCAAATTCAGCCCAATGACTGTGGTTTTATTTTTATTTTGTTTTGTAAATAATGTTTTATTGGAGCACAGACACACCAATTATTTTATGTATTGTCGATAGCTGCTTTCATGCTATAGGGATAGAATTGAGCAGATGCAACAGAAGCCATATGTCTCACAAAGCCTAAAATATTTACGATCGGCCTCTTTATAGAAAAAAGTTTGTTGACCCTTGCTCTAGATGCTGACAATATACTTGGAGAAAATAGGCATAAATAAATATACACACAAGAACAATTAGTGCATAATAATTACTCTAGAAAAAACTTGCCAGATATAATAAAGCCTAACCGTTGGGAAAATAGGTAAAATAGGTAGCCATGGGAATCTTAAGAAGGGGTCCTGTAGAGCAGAGATTTGAAGGATAAAAAGGAACTAGCCTAAGAAGAGCTCAACACAGAGTGTTGCAAGCGGAGGAAAGCTAAAGACAAAGCCCTGAGTCAGGAAACAGCAGTGTTCTGGAGGAACAGAAAGTAGGCCAGTGAGGCAGGACCATTGCGAAGGGAGGAGAAAATGGCAGGAGATGAGCTCACAGAGGGCCTGGTCAGCCAGGTCAAGGAGTGAAATTTTATTCTTGTACATTGGGAAGCCAGTGAAGAGCTTAAGTAAGAAGTTAAACGATATGCTTTGCATTTTTGAAAAGATTTTTCCTTGTGTGGGTGGTGGGAAAACTGTGGCAGCAAAGGAGTGAAGAAACAGGAATTCTGGTTAGGAGAAGTTAAAGTGGCTTGGGCTGGTGTAGTGTGATATGAATGGAGAAAGGTGGACACATGCAAGATGTGCTTTGCAAATAGAGCCTGGAGATCTGTTGAGTGATGAGGCATGGAGTGTATGAAGAGAAGATCAATTATGATTCCTTGTTTGGTCTGAGCGGTAAGTCAGTGGGTGGTGGTTCCGTATAGTGAGATGGGGAATTTGGGTGTGTGTTGAGAGAAGGAACAGGTGGTAAGGTAGGGACATCAAGAGCCTTTCATCATCATTTTGTCATCATCATCATTACTATAATCATCAGCAGCAAAACTTTCAAAAGGAGAAATATGTTTAAATTTAATTTGTTAATTGATTTCTCTGGCCAATTTTTTCCCTAAAATTTAAAAAAGCAATGTTTCTTTTCCTTTTGAAAATTCTATCAAAGATTGGCCTGAAGGCTAAAAGGGTCTTTGTAGCTCTCTTGATAATGGGAAAGGTGAAGATTCCATTAATGTATAATCAGTAGAAATTTGTGCACACATGCTCATTCACATAAGAACTAAAAACAAGGTACCAATTAATTTATACTCCAAAAAATAAGCCAGTAACAGATTTGTGGTTTCAAGATTTTGTATACACAAGCTATAATTGTTTTTAATTTCTAGAAAGTTTTGAAATAAATTATTTTGGAATATCTTCAATACCTAATGAGATGGAGTCTTGACTAACCAATAAACTCAAATCCTAGAGTTTTGACTTAAGTTATCATCACGTCTACCTATGTTTTTTCAGCACTCTTTTGTGAGCACCACCATAATATATTACACAATAAAATGCTTCATATATAAGGTAATCATATGTCTTGATTTGTCCAGGACCATCTGAGTTTGCCCCTGTTGTACTGGCATCAATTATCAGCAGCACCTCCTTTCACTTAAAAGTGTCCTAGTTTGTATGATAGATTATATTGCCACTCTATTTATATACAGTTATAGTAATTTGCAAAAATATAGTCTTTTGGTTTCAAAGAACATTTGGCTCTCAAGAGATTTCACTGAACATATTTGGCTGAAACTAGATATCATATCATATTTTGGCTCAAATTCAGCCAAATACCTATTTTAATCTGATTTTTGGTAAGGTTCCACTATTGTCATTTATTTCTTGAGGAATTCAATGTGTGGGAATGTTTTTGTCCTTGGACCTAGAAGAAGGGACATAATTCTGTTCTTTTCTGGTTGGTCATACCAGCCATGGATATACTTCCTCCAAGGATTAACATTCTTAGCTATTTTCAGTTTGAGGTATTTTTCTTCAATACTTGTCTCCTCATTCAAAATCAGAATTCACAGCCTCTTTGCATTCTTCTGAGGCTGATCACCTTCCATATTAGTCAGACTTAACATGTTTAATTGGCAATGTTTTAGAGTAATTTCTCCACATTCTATTCTCTTCCAATTTCCTTTTTTGCATTTAGTAATTTCTTATGAGTTATTTTGATTTTATCTGATATAAAGCGTCTTCATTTTAGATACGTTAACAATTTATTAGCTTTATTTTTCTGAGAGTGTCTTCTGCAAGCTAATGCTGGATGGACTGAAGTGTCAAAGACTTTTTATGCATGTATATATGTATGTATGTATGTATTGAGATGGGGTCTTGCTATGTTGTAGAGGCTCATCTCAAACTCCTGGCCTCAGGGGATCCTTCCACCTTGGCCTCTTAAAGTAATGGGATTATAGGGTGAGCCACTGAGCCCAGCTGAAGTGCGAAAGTCTTGAGCTCATTCTCCCTAGTCCAGCTTTTGAGTAAGATTCTTCTCTAATTATGATGGATCTCTGCTTGAGAGTATGACATATTAAATTTACTTTAAAATAAATGTTACCTTTACCATCTAAAAAGCTAAAAACATTCATTTTCCTAAGTGGAAAATGGATTTGGGTAATAATTTCTAAGGCTAGATTATTTTATAAGCGCTAGTTTTTTAGTAAGTTGGAAAACACAATTACTAGATTTAATCTTTATTATCTTTTAATTAAAATAATATTCGATTTAAATAGAGATACTTAAAAATCAGATTTAAATAAACACTCCTTCCTAGAATGCTCTAATTTGAAACCCTGAGACTATTTCCTGGGAAGATTTTTTGACTATTTTCCTCTTTTCCACTCTCTACTTTGAGATGGGCAATCCAACCCCACACAAAGAAGTCCTAGACAAAACTCCTTTCTATCCATAGTGGCACAGCCCCTGCAGGCAAAGAGAAAATCTGATAGAAGACTACAGGGATTTGGCTCCTTATTCATGCACTAATCAGGCCTACAGACTTGAGCAAGTCACTTAATCTCCCTGAGTTTGAATTTTCTTAGCTGTAAAATGGAAACAGTTATATTTCCTTTAAATATTCTCAGCTTTTGCATAAAAGTAATAATATGTACTGAGCCTATTAAATGTTCCTGGCCTGTGTTAAATGTTTTAGATGCGTTATCATATTTTTTCTTCTAACAATGGGTATGCATTATTAATATCCTTTGGGGTTCTATTATATTAGCATGACTGGTGTAGATCATTGTCCTTCATCTTCTGTTTCACAGCATCAGGAGCTAGACCAAGTATTTTCCTTGGTCCCTCAAGTGCAGCTTTCAGATTATTATTCTTCTTCCAATTTGTACAATGTGTTCTACTCTGTTGCGTACAACCCTTTCTCCTTTCCAGAATTGTTCTACCATGCCCTGATCTCATTTACCAAAGACTTTAGTTCACAGTCTTCCTTTTCACCCCAAGATCTGCTCTTCTGCTCTCATGGGAAATATATTCAACATCCCCATAGATGATCAGTCTAATACCTTGATCTCTGCATATCTCAGTTTTCTCAAATCTACTTCATTCAGCATCCATTTTCATGGCCATTCCCTAGACTCTGGTATAAACTGTACCATTTCCAAAAGTCCCCAATTCAAATCTCCCTTTATTGACTACAAGTACCATTACTTTCTACAGCTCTTTGATAAATTGGATACCTACAATCCACTGTTGTCTTATTTTTTCTGTTTGAGTCTGATTTGAGTTTTACTTACCTTCATAGTCAGCCAATATTACATAATTCCTTCTTTAGTGATATAAAATCCTATTTCTCCCCATTCGTGTGGTTATCTTCTTCTAGTATTTTTGAAGAGGGAAGCAAGCAGAGTGTGCTGTCTCATGTATTCTCTCAGTTGGACTGCCTGCTTCCTGCTACTTCTCTGGCCATCTTTATCTTCTCTCTGCCATGGCCAGTTGCACAATTTCCTCAAGGTCAGCTGGAACTTGGAGGTTACAGACCCTCAGCATCCTGGTTGATGGTGCTTCAGAACCATTATAGTGAGTGGGGTAAGAAAGATAAGGCCATTTTCACCTGGTCTTGACTCTTATTTCCATCTACCATCTCCACAGAGAGTTAGGAGTGTATCTCAGACTTTATCAAGATGAGTGTCTTAGTCCATTTGGGTTGCAATAACAAAATATTATAGACTGGGTAGCTTATAAACAACAGAAATTCATTTCTGACAGTTCTGAAGACTGAGAAGTCCAAGATCAAGGTGACAGGAGAATTGTTGTCCAGTGAGAATCATCTTCTGGTTCATTGAAGGTCTCGTCTTGTTGCATTCCCACATGACAGAAGGAGCAAACAAGCTGCCTCATGCCTCTTTTATAAGGGCACCAAGCCCATTCATGAGGGCTCTGTCTTCATGACATACTTCCTGAAGACTTCGCCTCTTCACATGATCACACTGGGGATTGAGTTTCAACATATACATTTTGGGGGCACACAAACATCTGGACCATTGCAGTGAATATATCAGACTTTATCAAAAATATAGTAGGAACCAAAGCAAATTACAAAATATAAGGGAAGAAATTTAAATTAAATGCTATATGTGACCTTGTTTTAGTTCAAGGAAAAGCTATTGAGCAGTTAAATTGACCTTATTTTAGTTCAAGGAAAAGCTATCAAGCAATTAAATTTTTCCCGGTTTATTACCTCATGGGAGTATCCATTTCTAAACGTATTCTCTTTTCTCTAGATTTACTTCTCTGTATTTCTCTCCATCTTCAAAATTGAGCAGTTCAAAGCTCTGCTCACTTTTCTACTGACTGAATTTTGCATCTACCCTTATTTATCCCTGGTCACCCTATCCCCACTCCCTTAACTTTATATGTCCCCAGGGGTCCAGCTAGATAGAACTTGCAATGTTGTATAAGTTTAAATAATGATATGTGGGTTTTTTAAATTCTTCCAATTAATGGTACTGGAAGGCTAGGGTGCTAAAAAAGTATTAAACCTAAAACCATTCATCAACCACACATACATCTGTGGGTACACACATACAGTTTCACAAGACACAGTGGTATCAAAAAACAGTGCTGAACCAAGAGACTGGTTGTCTGGATTCTGATTCTAGCTCTGATGGCGTGATCTTGAATAAATTACTTAATATTCCTAGGCCTCAGTTTCCTACTATGTAAAATTACAGATTTCACCAGTAATCTTTAAGGATCTAGAAATCTCCAACATTCTAAAGTACAAAAAGGTAGTAAACAATATATGGCAGTCAGTATTTAACAGAGTTTAAGAATTATTTTATGATATAAGAGTATCATATAATGAAAAGGTATGTTCAGGAAAATCAGAAATATTAACCTAGCCAATTTATTTGAATCAAAGCTGATCATTTATCTCCTGGTTGACCACAGGCTTGAGAAAAGAAAAAAAGAAAAAGAAGAAAAAACCTGATTATTTATTGACATCATTAGTCATTAGAAAAATGCAAATTAAATCCACAATGAGATAACACTACAAACCTATTAGAACTAAAATTTAAATAGCGATAATAGCAAATACTGGCAAGGATGAAGAGAAAATAAGTCTCTCATATATTGCTGGTGGAAATGTAAAATGTTATAGCCACTTTAGAGAATTATTTGGTTGTTTCTTATAGAATTAAACTTGAACTTACTATATGACCCCAGCAGTCACATTAGTGAGCACTATTCCCAGAGAGATGAAAACATATGTTCACACAAAAAGCTATATACATATGTGTTGTAGCAGATGTATTAGTAATAGCAAATAAATGGAAACAAACCAAATGTCCTTCTGTGGGTAAATGGTTAAAGAAATCCTGGAACTGGCATACCTATGGAATGTTACTAAGCAATAAAAAAATAATGAAGTGTTAATACATGCAACAGCTCAGATGGATCTTAAGAGAATTCTGTGGAGTGAAAAAAGATGAGAGCAAAAAGTCACATGCTATATATTTTCACTTATATAACATTCTCTAATTGATACAATTATAGAGGTGGAGAATAGATTAGTGTTTGCTAGGGGATAGAGATGAGGTAATATAATGGATGTGAATATAGATGTAAAGCATGAGCATTAGGTGGTTTCTTTATGCTGATAAAACAGCAGGTAGTGATTACCTGAATCTATACATGAGATATAATTGCTAGAGCTACACCCTTTCACCTCACCCTCATACATATAAGAATCTATGTTTAAAAAATACTGCAACTGGGGCTGAGCATCATGGCTCACACCTGTAATCCCAGCACTATGGGAGGCCAAGGCAGGCAGATCACCTGAGGTCAGGAGTTCAAGACCAGCTGGGACAACATGGCGAAACCCTATCTCTACTAAAATACAAAAAATAGTTGGGTGTGGTGGCAGGCACCTGTAATCCCAGCTACTCAGGAGGCTGAGGTAGGAGAATCACTTGAACCTGGGAGGCGGAGGTTGCAATGAGCCAAGATCACACCACTGTACTCCAGCCTGGAAGACAGAGGGAGACTCTATCTCTAAATAAATAAATAAATAAATAAATAAAATGGAATGGGTCTGGTTAACAGAATTGTACCAAAGTTAATTCCCTCCAGGTTTTAATATTCTACTACAGTTATATAAAATGTCACCACTGAGGGAAGCTTAGTGATAATACATTGGACTCTACTGTTTTTGCAGTCTTCTGTGGGTCTATAAATATTTCAAAATAAAAGCTTAAAATGTTGCCATTTATCTTATTTCTTATTTACATCAAATAGTGCTTGCATCTACATCTGTTTTACCCCTATAAATGTGTGGCTTTGGGGGTTGACCCCAGTTTCAGGATTGGGACTTAGTTGCCTAAGCCATGCTGTGAACTTTCTTTTTCTCACCATAGTGTATAGTATTACCTTGGCCACAGGTACCGATTCACAAATTGGCCTATGTCTGGTGATAGGTAGGCACATTCTATGCAGATGACGTTGAAAATAACACATCATTTCATTCTACATCAAAATACATTTCATCTGTATAATGTTTAAGTTATATATTTTATCCCTTCTCTGTTATAGTACAATATATGCAGTGAGTATAGTATAAAAATAATGATCCTACTGCAAGATATAGATGAGCATAATAGAATTACAAAATCATAGTCATGAAATCACTAGTCTCATAAAGTCTTTGGGAATTCTGATATCCATGGCAACATATTATCACCATTTCCTCCAAGACTTAACTTTCTGCATGTTTTCCTCAATCCACAGACTTAACCTTATATTTTTCAGTCGACTGTACTTCAGAAATCTTACGTGCAGTACCTTCTGATTTTTCCAGTGGAATCTATACTGTAGTGGATGTTGTCATATTTCACTGAGATCCCCCTTCAGAACTGAAGTACATATCACCACTGAGGCCACTAGTTTGGCTGATCACAAAACACAGCTGTGTCCTGAGACTAAGAAAGCATTCTTGCCTTATATACCCTTCTGAGAAGAAGCATTCTTGTTCAATGACTGGCTAATATTGCAAAATTACAAATAATCAGGCTTTTCATTTGGTATAAGGAGGAGGGCATATTAACCTTAGAGGTCCCCATGCAATTGGTGGAGTTTACAGTTGCAGGTGTGTGGCAGCTAAATTTTCTTCCTGCCCAATTCCTACTTTCTTTCTCCCTCACAGGTGTTCTCTAAAGTATACCACAGTAAACCTCCTGCATGCTAATCATAGAGTTTCATAATGTTTCCCTGGGAACCTGAACTTCAACAGTTTCTACCATAAATGGTCCAATAAAGTAGACTCAAAAATGTAATTGTGGAGCTGAATCACCTGCTGGCCAGCTGACCATGAAGAACCTGTCACTAATTGTAGGTAGAATATGTATAGCCCCTCCCATTTAGCAATAATGCAATTGCTAGAATTTGTATTGGTAGTGAGCTAGGATGGAACACCAACAAACAGGACTTCACTTATGAGTGCAATAATCCAGGCATTTGAGAGACACGGGAGAAGTATAACTATGAAGACTATGGAATTGGATGGTTGCTGTTAGGTTTCACTGATGCATTGGAAAAAGACATTAGGTGCCTTAGGGTGATTGATCACCAATAATGGTCTAGGTGTAAAAGTCAAAGGAACCTCCTTGGTGGCTGATACAGTTTGAATGTGTTCTTTCCAAAATTCAGGTGTTGTCAGTGTGATAGTATTAAGAGGTGCGTCTTTACGAGGTGATTAGTCATGAGGATTTTGTCCTTGTTAATGGGATCAAAGTTCATAGAAAAGAAGCTACACCTAACATTCAGTTAGCTTGTCCTTCCCCTTCCACCTTTTGCCCTCTAAAGACACAACATTCCTCTCCTCTGTAGGACGCACCATCTTAAAAGCAGAAACCAGCCCTCACCAGACAACCAAACCTATAAGCACCTTGATCTTGGACTTCCAACCCTCCAGAACTATGAGAAAATATGTTTCTGTTCTTTATAAATTATCCAGTCTCAGTTATTTTGTTACAGCAGCACAAAACAGATGAAGATAGCAGCATGTAAAAAAGAGCCTCATCTCCTGCAGCTGGAAAACAGAAAAAAAGATGAGATTCAGACCCAGGTCTTAATTCTAATAGTAATAAAACATTTTAGTTGGTTTAATGCTCAACTTCAGCAACCCTGCTCCACCAAGATCAGAGCTGAATTGAGAAGGCTTGGAACCTTGAGACATGGGATAAGAATATGTCAGTCTATGCATTCAGAAAGATTAAATACCCAGATTACCTTGAACTCTCTGAGCCAAAGTAGCTCATTCCTTTGTGTTAAAGGCTAGGGGTCCTCATCTGAAGACAGATTCAGTATTCTCATAAGATATTACCTCACCTTTCTTTCTGACCACCTGACCAATAGTAACTATGGTTGTCATAATATAACCCAGCCAGAGTAGTGCTGAGCCTGTTCACAGAGAACAGGGACTAGACTCTGAAGGAATGATAGGACCTTGCCAACACGTATCAGCAGGAGTTGAGAAGTACTTACGGTCCTGGACCCTGAATATACTAGATCAAGAGAGACTGGAAATAAAGTTGGATAGTGGAATGTTTATCAATGTGAATATAGAAGCACTTCCTCATGATACAGGATGCACATCCTCACAAGGATTCTGGGAGACAGTGCTGACACATTCCTGGGATTGCTCTTGGAAACATGGAGAAAAGTGTCAGACCACAATAAGTGAATTAGAAATGCCAGAACTTCTGGGACAGACAGTGGGACACGGGATCAAAAACATCAGAGAAAGGAGCATGCTAGAGTGGATTTACGATAGAAGGCCAAAAAAACTAACAGCCAAATATCTTCTGAACAAAAGCCTGGAGTACAATCCATTTACCAAAGCAATGAGGAATAAGCTTGTGGAACAGGCACCAGCACCTTTAAAACCTCAATAGTGGCTGCCCTCTCTATGCCAGAAGTGATATTAAGAGATGCTGTTACAGGACTAGGCTCCCTGGCAGAAGTGAGGATGACAGGATGCCAAAATTATAGAGGTCAGACGGATACAGTTATAATAAGCAAGAAGGTTGAAGGGGTGGCAGTTGTGGAAATGGCTAATTGCTCATCTATACAAATCTAAAAAATAAGGATTTGCCCCATCTATATAGTTTAAAGAAAGAAAGGATAGTGACATTTCTGAAGGGCCCTCTCAGTTTCAGAGTTCCTTATAGGATTGGCTGAAGACACTGTTATAATTCCCTTCATCACAGTCTAGTCTTTTGTTTTGGTCAGTCCTACTTCCCTTGTTTCCTCCCAGGTGTTGATCCCAAGAACACTTTATAATAAATACTTCCTATGCACAAATATCAGAGTCTTACAGTCTGTTTCTTGGAGAACTTGACCTGTAAAACATACATTGCACTTCTCAATGCCTTATGCACATTTATTCAAATCACTGTCTATGATCACTAAATCCTCCATCCCAGGAAGCCCATCTACTCCTGCTTGTGTGAATAGAATGACAGCTAACCAACCTGGGCTCCAGGATCTCCCGCTTAGATTAAGCCTTCATTCATAGGCTACTTTGCTACCTGTCTTAGTCTGTTTGAGCTGCTGTAACAAAATACCACAGACTGGGTAATTTATAAACATTATAAATTTATTTCTCACAGTTCTGGAGGCTCAAAGTTGAAGGTCAAGGTGCCTGGTAAGGGCCTTCTTGCTGCATCCTCACATGGGAGAAGGTGGAAGACAAAGATGGGGTGACCTCTGTTCTCACATAGCAGAAGAATGGAAGATAGTGAACCCATTCCTGCAAGCCTTTTTTATAAGGCCTTAATCTATTCATGAGGGAGGTTCCCTCATGACTCAACCACCTTCCAATACCATCACCTTGGTGATTAGGTTTCAACATGAATTTTGGAGAGGAAACTACATTCAAACCGTAGCACTATTTTTTTCTTCTACAATGTTGACTGCACCTACGTCCAACCCTGGTTAACCTTTTATTTCTCTAGCAGGATATTAAATGACAAATTTTTCTGATTGGACTGGGCCTATCACATGACCCTGTTGGCAACACTCTCCTTCCTTGGTTTCCATGAGGTTAGATGGTTTGGGAGCACTTTAGTCTCACTGACTGACCCTTCTTTGGTTTATTTAATGATTTCTCTCTTCTCTCTCCCCATCTGGTGGGTGGAACACATTTTGTCACCTGGTCTCTAACTATACTATTGCATAGATTTCACTCACTCCCAGGTCTTCAACTCTTGTATTTAGGCAAGTGACTTTTACATTTCCAGACCAGTTTTCTCTCCCAGCATTCAGTTCAACATTTCCAACAGCTAAATAGGCAGGCCCACCATAATCTCAAAGATAAAATGTCTAATAATAAACTAATATTAAGCTTCTTACCAAAACTAATTTTTTCCCAACTCTCTTATTTAAACATTTTCTTAAGAAAAATATCCTCAATCCTATATGGTCATCTATTTTCTATCCATTTATTTATTCTTTTACTAAATAAACCCTCAATGACCATTAATTGTCAGATGTACTAGAAATGGGTGTACAGACATAGTCTCTGTCATAATAAAGATTATAATGCAGTGAGAAAGAATCAATCAATAATTAATTAAAATTATTAAAAGTACCGTGAAGGGGAGGTAATCCACAGGAATATAACCTTTGGGCTCTAAAACCTCTTCCCAAATGAATAGGAAATAGCTAGGCAAAGAGGTAGGGAGAGAGAGGACATCTGGAAAGGCTTTCATGTGAGAAGAATTTGGGGGTATTTGAATAACTGAAGCAAGGTTAATCTATCTAAAGGATCTCTGTCAAATAGACCATTCCGCATTGATGCAATAGCCAATGCATTCTGCATTGTACAATAGCCACTAGTACATATGGTTACTGAGTGCTTGAAATCTGGTTATTGCAACTGAGAATCTAAATTTTTAATTTTAACTAAAATAGTCACATGTGACAATTGGTTACTGTATTGGACATTAAAGCTATTGAACATTACCATCATTGCAGAGAGTTCTATGGAATATCACTTCCATAAAGAATCATGAGTGTGTGATCAGACTACAGGGTAGTTAATGCCAGGTCATGTAAAAGCTTGTAGGTAACAATGAATTCTGGCCCTAATAAGAAGGGGGAGGGAAGTCACAGAAGAGTTAAAGGCAGGGCTGCCATATTCTGATTGCATTGAACAGATTGCTGTATCCCTCACAACTAGTAGTTTGAGCAGCAGAAGTGTGTGGACCAACATATAGATTTATAAATCGTGTCATATGTTTAGTGAAGTAGATTGAGACAGCAAGTAGCAACACGGGCTCATACATTTATCAAATAATGGACTATATTCAGATAATGTATCAGTTTTTCATTCATAGTTGCTGCTCTCTTTGGCTGAACTGACAATTTCTGAAGTCAGATATTACTATACTTCTCTTTGATTCACAATTCCTATGATTGAGACTCATCAGATTTTACTATGACCCTTACATTATTTTCACAGTCATTCATTTCCCTTTTATTGTATATGAGGCTTGGCACCTATCTCTTGAGTTTTTGCAATGGCAGATGAAGTTGGCTAGCCTTCCCAAGCTGGCTGGCCACACTCAGGAAAAGGAAGGAAAACAATATTTCAGAGGCAAAGTTGAGTTTAGTTATGGCTTCTTCTGTTCCAGGGCTTCCTGTACTTCCCCCTGCCCCCTCTTGGGATGGGGTCTTGCTGCATTGCTCAGTCTGGAGTGCAGTGGCATGGGTGTGTCTCACTGCAGCCTTGAACTCCTGGGCTCAAGCCATCCTCCTGCCTCAGCCTTCTGAGTAGCTGGAACTATAGGCATGTGTTGGGGGCTAATTCCTTATGTTTTTATAGATATAAGGTCTCACTATATTGCTCAGGTTGGTCTTGAATTCCTGGCCTCAAGTGATCCTTCTACTTTGGCCTCCCAAAGTGCTGGGATTACAGGCATGAGCCACCACACCCAGCCCTGGCCTCCTGTACTTGCCTCAGTGGTCCCATTTGTCTGGCTTAGCTTAGAGCCCCTTCTAAGCCTTTGACTTCTACTTACTCCCTGAGTCATGAGAAATAATCTGGTATTGGCCTCCAGCCTTCAAGTGAATCCTGTGTCCAGGTGACCTTAGCATACTCGTATGTTCCAGACTAAAGTTCCTATTTTTGAAAGCTTATATTTTTGAATCTTTACTCTATGATCCACAATTTTCCAAAACCCACCCAAACTATTAGAGCTTCTCTTCTTTTTACTTCCACATGTGATCACTCTCTCTCTCCTTTTCTTCCCTTCCTCCCTCTTCCTTTAATTCTCACTCTATGCCTCAAATTTGAATATTTTTCTACTTATTAACTTTAATTACAAGTAATACCACTATTTTCTAAGACTTAACTACTGGAATATTAGAATCTATCATTGATATTTTTAGGATAAATGTATCTCCTCAACCTGTATCATACTTAACTTATAAAAATATATTTTGTGGAATATTTACTTGTATCAAGAAAAATTCTCTAACTATGTGCCTGGACTACAAAAGCCTAAATATCATTTTCTGGTAATGTTTTTGGACTCAGCAAGTGAAAATTATAGTATAATTTACTCAACTATCAATGTTTCCCAGAAAGGAACTGCCTTACAGTTCCTTTTTTCTTTCTTATATTTGTAATAATAGAATAGTCTTGTTTTTCCCAGACAAGGAAATAAATCTTCCCTGTTGTGATCCAAATATTTTCTAGGTACTATAAGGAAATTCATATTTTAATACCAAGTAGAGATCATTTTTCCCTTTTCTCCTTGATCATTCTCACATAGAACTCAATCAAGCAGAATCATATGTTGAATACCAAATGTTAATAAGTGTGATAATTTTGACAAAGGCCAAGTTGACCTGATCCAATGAAAATAAAAACAATGCCCTGTCTTGACCGCACTTGTTCAGGAGGAGAAACAGGTATTACATCATGGTGCTGCTTACACTTTACATGCTACAGTAATCAATAGTGCCTGGCTAGATTTGATCAATATGTATTGGGAGCCTATGATGTCACTGGACAGATAATGTATGGTGGCAATCAATGGAAAGATGAAAAACTATATGGGGGTTTCTAGATTCAGTTTGATATGAAAAGAGCTTGGAAGCTGTCACTCACAATAAGAACCATCCTCACAATAAGAACCAAAGAGAACAAACAGAAAATTAAGGACTTTTCTTAGATCCATTAGAGAACTGAGGTTGCAGAGCAAACTACTACCCTGAAATCTCAAGATACAAGTGAACACAGAAAATTACAGCTGAGATCAGCCTATTGGGAGCAGAACCACTGGGGCCAGTAACTCGTAGGAAAACTTTAATGGTAATTTTGACTAATTGCTGGGGGCTGATTGTGTTCTAGTGTGAGAATGGGGAACTTCTGGGGGCTGCTGTCTTACGAGGAGCCCCACATTTCATCTATTTTAATTTGAGGAATCCCACCAGGTTCTCAGAGCCAAAAGAACAAAAACAAACAAAACAAAACAAAACAAAAACACTCCTGTGGCTCTAATAAGGGGGAGAGGGAAATTAATTTTTTGCAATAAACCCAGAGTTTTCTTCATTGCAAAGAGTTCCTCTCTAGGGAGAAGACTTTACCATAGCCTTATTACACCTAAAGAGAAGGGTATTTATTCAACTTTAGAAACCTTTAGTCTTGCAATCTCTCTTCTACGGGGAGAAGAAAAGTTAGGAAACACTGTGAATGTCACATTCTAGGGAGAAAGGCCTAATGAAAAACTGAGATTTAATCAAAATATTATAAGGTACTCCCCTTCCTCTGTAATTTATCACCAAAGCAACAGAGTTCCAACAAAATAAGACTGGATTATAACTGCAAAGCACAAATACTATTTAAGGAGGTGTTCAGGGAAGCCCACAGGAAAATAAAATGAAAATCCTAGAGGAATTTAAAGCTTCTGGCTACTACAGCCACAGCAAACAGTAAACACAGCCAACTCCTAGCCAGATCAACCAAAACCTCACACTACAGGCCTTTCTCTTCAATTCCTACTGGAGAGAATAAGAAGCCATTTTTAAAATAAGAAGTTACAAAGTGTGCCAAAAGGCAAAAAAGAGCATATTCAGAAAAGACAAAGCCAGCAGTAGAACCAGACCCAGATATAAACACAGACTTCGGAATTATCAATAGGAAATTGAAAATACCTATGATTTATATGTTAAGGGGTCTAATGGAAAAGGTAGACAACATGCAAGAACAAGTGGGTAGCATAAGCACAGAGATGAAAACTCTAAGAAAATATAAAAAATGATAGATATCAAAGACACTGTAACAGTAACGATAATCAGAATATGCACTGTGGAACAATTTCAAAAGTTGTAATATGTATATAAATATTAGAAAGAGAAGAAAGAGCCCGGCAGAAGACATATTTAAGGAAAAATGGCTGAAAACTTTACAAAAATGAATGACAAACATCAAACCACAGATCCAGGAGGCTCAGAGAACACTAAGAAGAGTAAATAATGACAAAAAACTATTATTTGGTTTATCATATTCAGACTATAGAAAACCAAAAGCAAACAAGGATGAGAATTACCGTGAAATTCTCCTCAGAAAACATGCAAGCAAGAAGAGAGTGTAATGAAATTCTTAAAGTGTTAAAAGAAAAAATGCTACCAACATAGGATTCTATATCTAGCAAGACTATCCTTCAAAAGTGAAGGAGAAATTAAGACTCTCTCAGAGAAACATTGAGGGAATTCATTTCCATAGGCATGTTCTGTAAGATATGTTAAAAAAAAATTCTTCAAGAGGAAGGAAATCCATCTAAGTCAGAAACTTGGATCTGCATTAAAAAAAAAAGAAAAAGATAAGAGAAGGAATAAACAAAGGTAAAATAAAATCTTTTATTTTTATTATTTTTAGTTGACCTAAATGATAACAGTTTAAGGAAACAAAAATAGTAATGGTTTGTGTTATTATATCTTATAGATAAGTGAAATAAATGATAAAAATGTTATAAGGCATGGGAAAAAGAAATTGGGAACACTCTATTAAGAGGTATGCAATGCAAATGAAGTGGTAGAATGTTATTTAGACAGGTGCTTGGATTAATGGTGAATGTATACTGTGAGCTCTTGGGCAACAACTTAAAACTGAAAAAAAGGGAAAAAAACTCTGCCCTGAAAACTATAAAACAGTAATCAAAAAATTGAAGTAAACACAAATGAAAAGTTATCCTGTCTTTACGGATTGAAAGAATAAATATTGTAAAAATGCTCATATTATCCAAAACAACATAAAGATTCAGTGCAATTCCTATCAAAATACCAATGACATTCTTCACAGAAACAGGAAAAAAAAAATCCAAACATTTATATGGATCCACAACAGACCATGAATAGCCAAAATAATGTTGCGCAAAAAACGCACCGCTGGAAGCATCACACTTCCTGATTTCAAAATATACTACAAAACTATATTAAACAAAATATCATTGTACTAGCATTGAAACAGACATATCACCCAATGGAACAGAATAAAGAGGCCCAGAAATAAATCCAGGCATTAACAACCAACTGATTTTTGACAAAGATGCTAAAAATACATAATGATCAAAGGAAAATCTCTTCAATAAATGGTTTTGAGAAAACTGGGTATCCCACATATAAAAATTGACTCAAGTGGATTAAAATCTTCAATGTAAAACCCAAAACTATGAAACTACTGGAAGAAATTGTAGGTGAGAAGTTCTATGACATTGGTCTGGACGGTGGTTTTTTATATATGACCTCACAAGCACAGACAACAAAAGTAAAAATAGACAAATGGGACTACATCAAACTAAAAAGCTTCTGCACAATAAAGGAAACAATCAACAGAGTGAGGAGACAACTTATAGAATAGGAGAAAATATTTGCAAACTATACATCTGGTGAGGAATTAATATACAAAATATCAGTCATGTACTACATAACAATGTTTCTGTCAGCAACAAACCATTGTCCCATAAGATTATAATACCATATTATTACTATACTTTTTATGTTTAGATACACAAATACTTGCCATTGTACTACAATTGCCCATAGTATTCTGTACAATAACATGCCATACAGGTTTGTAACCTAAGAGCTATAGGCTATATCATCTACATTTGTGTAAGTATACTCTATGATAGTCACATGACAAAATCACTTTACAAACCTTTACAAAAGTTTTGTGACATATCATCATATTTTAGCTATGTATTGCTGTCTAGGGAACTCAACTCGATAGCAAGAAAATAAATAATCCAATGTAAAAATGAGTAAAAACCTGAAGGAACATTTTTTAAATAAGATATACAAATGGCCAGCAGGTATATGAAAAACTGTTTATCAGTAATAATCTGGGAAATGCAAATCAAAATCACAATGAAGTATCACCTCACTTCTGTTATAATGGCTATTATCAAAAATACAAAAATAATGAGTGTTGGTAAGGATATGGAGAAATGGGAACCCTTGCATACTGCTAACAGGAATGCATATGATTATTACCATTATAGAAAAAAGTATGGAGTTTTCTCAAAATATTAAAAATAATACTCCACATGATCCAGCAATCCCATTACTGAGTAAATATCCATAGGATATGAAATCAGTATGTCAAAAAGATACGCACTCTCATGATTATTCCAATGCTATTCACAAAAGACAGGAGATAAACTCAAGTGTCCATCATTGAATGAACAGATGGATAAAAATTACGTGGTATATTTGCACAATGGAATATAATTCAGCCGTAAAAAAGAACAAAATCTTGTCATTTGTGATAACGTGGAAAAACCCGGAGGATATTATGTTAAGTGAAATAGGCCAGGCACAAATAATGGAGCCTAAAAAAGTTCATCTCATAAAAGTAGAGAGTAGGATGGTGGTACATTCGTCCATTTTCACATGGCTATAAAGATACTACCTGATACTGAGTAATTTATAAAGAAATTAAGTTTAATTGACTCACAGTTCCACATGGCTGGAGAGGCCTCAGGAAATTTGCAATCATGGTGGAAGGTGAAGGGGACACAAGGTACTTCTTATATGGTGGCAGGAGATTGAGAGAGAGAGAGAGAGAGAGAGAGAGAAAGGAAACTGCCACTTTTAAACCATCACATCTCATAAGAACTCCCTCTCTATCACAAGAACAGCACTGGGAAACCACTCCCATGATCCAGTCAGCTCCCACCATTTACCTCCCTCCACACGTGAGGATTACAATTCGAGATCTCATTCGAGATTAGATTGGGGTGGGGATATTAGAGGCTGGGATAGTTAGAGAGGAGGGAAAGATGGGAAGATGTTGTTCAAAGAATATATAATTACATTTGGGTATGAGGAATAAGTTCTAGAGTTCTATGATAAAGCATGGTGACTTTAGGGAATGATGATATATTGTATTCTTGAAAAATGCAAAAAGAGTAGATATTACATGTTCTCACATACAAAAAAAAGATAACTGTTTAAGGTAATGCATTTGTTAATTAGCTAGATTTAACTATTCCACAATATAAATACACTTCAAAATCTCATGTTGTACACAATAAATACATGCAATTTTATCTACCAATTAAAAAACTACCACTGATATTCTTTACTGAGAAAGATACACCATGCTATTACTAATCAAAAGACAGTGGGAGTAGCTATATCAATTTCAAAGTATACTTCAGAACAAGAAAAATTAGCAGGGAAAAATTAGCATAACATAATGATAAAGAGATCAAGTGTCCAAGAAGACATAATATTTTTTAGCCTGTATGAACCTAACATCAGAATATCAAAATACATGAGAAAAAAACCAGATATAATTTCAAGGAGAAATAGACCAATGCACTACTATAGTTAGAGGCTTCAATGCCCTTCCTTCAGTAATTGATAGATCAAGGAGTTGGAATGCCAGTAAAGATATAGTTGACCTTAAGAGTACTTATCAATCAACTTGATCAAATTGGCATTTATAGACTACTTCTTCCAGCAACAGCAGAATACAAATTCTCCTCAAGCTCATGTAGAAGACAGATTAAGATGAATCATATTCTGGGGCATAAAACATACCTTAAAAATTTTAAGTGAATAGAAATAATATGAAAAATGTTTTCAGAAGACGATAGAAGTAAATAAGAAATCAATAACAGACAGCTGGAAAATACTCAGATATTTGGATATTTAATAACATTTCTAAATAACATGAGTCTAAGAACTCTCAAGATAAATTAAGAAATATTTTAAACCAAATGAAAAAAAACAGCATATTAGAAATTGAGCGATACAGCAAAGAAGTGTTTAGAGGAAAATTTTTATCATTAAGTGCATATATTAGGAAAAAATAAAGAGCTAAAATTAATAATCTAAGTTTCCATTTTATTACACCAGAGAAGGAAGCATAATTTAAGCTTAAAGCAAGCAGAACAAAAGAAATAAAAATTAAAGCAAAAATCAATGATATGGAAAACACTAGAGAAAATCAATGAGCTCAAAAACTGGTGTTTTTGAAAAGATCAATAAAATGGATAAACTGCTATCCAGGCTATTCAAAAATTGGTGAGAGAGAAATTGCTAACATAAGAAATGAAAAAGCAGTCATCACTACCGAGCCCATGATCATTAAAAGGATAATGAATAAACATAAACAACCCTATGCTCACACATTTGATGATTTAAAGGAAATGGACCAATTATTTGAAAGTCATAAACTGCCAAAACTTACATAAGGAAAAGTAGATCATATAAATGGGCCCATATCTATTAAATAAATTTAATATATAATTAATAGTCTAAAAAAGAAAGCACTAGACCTAAACAGTTCCACTGTCGAATTCTACTTCACTTAAAGAAGATATGATATCAATTCTTCACAATGTATTCTAGAAAATAGAAGCCAAGGTAATAGTTCTAAACTTACTTAACTAAGCTTTCATTACCCTAATACCAAAACCAGATAAAGACATTTAAAAAAAAGAAAGAAACAAACAAAAGAAACTACACACTACTGTCTCTTTTGTACACAGATGCAAATATCCTCAGGAAAATCGTAGTAAATCAAATCCAATAATGTACAAAATAATTATACCAAGTGGTATGTAAGCCGAATCGATATTCAAAAATCAGATGATAGAATCTGCCATATCAACAGAGTAAAGAAGAAAAAACAACATAAACATATCAATAGATGCAGAAAAATATTTTACATGTTTGATAATATCAAAGAATGATTCATGAAAAAAGTATTAAGTCAGGCTTTTAAAATTGTCATGATTAAAAACTCTCAGGAAACTAGGAACATAGGAAAACTTCCTCAACTTGATTAAAAAACATCTTTAAAAAATCTACAGCTAACATGATACTTAATTGCGGGAAGCAGGGCATTTCCCTTCTCCCTATGATAAGGAACAAGGCAAGGATATCCCCTCTTACTATTTCTATTCCAGATCATACTGGAAGTCCTAGCCAGTGAAATAGGCTATAAAATGTAAATATATTTGAGAGTAAGAAATGAAACTTTCCTTGTTTACAAATGATTATCTAAGTAGAGAACTTCAAAGAAGAAGACAAAAAAACTCCTAGAATTAACTAGAGATTATAGTAAGTTTGCAGAATTGAATTGCTTTCATATACATTAGCAAAAAAGATTGAAATCTGAGATTTAAAAAATTAAAATAGCACCCCCAAAAAGAGAAGTGCTTAGGTATAAATGTAAAAAAATATGTATAGGATCTGTATAAAGAAAACTACAAAACACCAATGAAATAAAGCAAATAAGACCCAAATATTAATAAACAGAGACATAGTTCATATTCATTGGTAGGAAGGCTCAGGACTGTTAATATGCTGATTCTTCCCAAATTTATCTGTAGGTTTAACTCAGTTTTAATCAATATCTCATAAGATATTCCGTAAATACCTACAAACTGATTCTAAAGTTTATATGGAAAGGCAAAAGCCAAAAATAGGTAAAAAAAAAAAAAAAAAAAAGCCAAGAATGTTGGTTTCCAGCTTCATCCGTGTCCCTGAAAAGGACATGAACTCATCCTTTTTTATGGCTGCATAGTATTCCATGGTGTATATGTGCCACATTTTCTGTATCCAGTCTATTATTGATGGACATTTGGGTTGGTACCAAGTCTTTGCTATTGTGAATAGTGCCGCAATAAACATACATGTGCGTGTGTCTTTAGAGTAGCATGATTTATCATTCTTTGGGTATATACCCAGTAATGGGATTGCTGGGTCAAACGGTATTTCTAGTTCTGGATCCTTGAGAAATCGCCACACTGTCTTCCACAATGGTAGAACTAATTTACACTCCCACCAACAGTGTAAAAGTGTTCCTATTTCTCCACATCCTCTCTAGCATCTGTTGTTTCCTAACTTTTTAATGATCACCATTCTAACTGGAGTGAGATGGTATCTCATTGTGGTTTTGATTTGCATTTCTCTAATGACCAATGATGATGAGTATTTTTTCATACGTCTGTTGGCTGCATAAATGTCTTCTTTTAAGAATTGTCTGTTCATATCCTTTGACCACTATTTGATGGGGTTGTTTTTTTCTTGTAAATTTGTTTAAGTGTTTTGTAGATCCTGGATATTAGCCCTTTGTCAGATGGATAGATTGCAAACATTTTCTCCCATTCTGTAGGTTGCCTGTTCACTCTGAACCTGCATGTACCTTAGAACTTAAAGTATACTTAATAATAATAATAAAAGCCAAGAAGAACACAGTTGTAGGACCCCACAGTCAGACTTCAAGACTTACAACAAAGCTCCAGTAATCAAGACAGTGTGTTACTAGCAAAATCATAGAAACATAGTTCAAAGGAACAGAATACAGAGCCCAGAAACAGATCCACACAATTACAGTCAACCAATCTTTGACAAAGGCGCAAAGACAATTCAATGGAGACAAAAGTAGTTCTTTAAACAGCTAGTGCTGAACAATTGGGCATTCATATGCAAAAATGATGAATCTAGACATCAATTTTACACTTTTTACAGATATTAACTAAAGGTAAATCATAGATCTACATGTACAGTGAAAAACTATGCAACTTATAGAATAATACATTAGAAAAATCTTAGTGACTGGGCTTGACGATGAGTTTTTGGATAACATCAAAAGCATGATGATAAAATAAAGAATGAAATTACGCATGTTTAAATAAAAAACTTCTTCTTTGTGAAAAAACACTGCTCAGAGAATGAAAATACAAGCCACAGTCTGGAAGAAAATATTTACAAATACATATATCTAATTTTATTGGATTGATATCCACGTATTTGCAAAATACATATCTAATCATATTGGACTTGTATCCAAAGCATGCAAAAAAACTCTTAAAACTCAAATAATAAGAACAAAATCAACCCAAATGAAAATGGGCAAAATATTTGATTTGAACAGACATCTCACTAAAAAAGATCTACTGATGACAAAAAAAAAGTATGACAAACATAACTTACTATTAGGGAATTGTGTGTTAAAACTGTGAGATACACCTCACAGCTATTAGGAAGGCTAAAATGAGATAAAACAAACAAACCAACTGAAAATGCAGTCAAGAATGCTGAGAAACAGTAATTCTACTTCATTGCTAGTGGAAATACGAAATGGTGCAACCACTTTAGAAGACAGTTTTGACAGTTTCCTACAAAGCTAAACATACAGTCCAGCAATTGCTCTTCTAGGTATTTAACCAATTCAGTTGAAAACGTAACCACATAAAAATCTGCATGCAAATATACAGCTTTACACATAATCACCAAAAACTAGAAACCATCAAAATATCCTTTAATAGGTGAATGGATAATCAAACATCAGTACATTCAAGAATGAAATACTAGTCAGCAATAAAATGGAGTGAGCTATCAAGCCACAAACACACAAATGAACTTTAAACACATATCGCTAAGGAAAAAATGCTGTTCCACAAAGGCTACATATTATATGATTATAATTATGACATTCTGTAAATGGCAAAGCTACAGAGAGAGTACAAGACCAGTGATTGCCAGCAGGAAGGAGGATTGAATAGATGAAACATAGGAACAATTTTAATGTAGTGAAACTATTCTGAATTGTTTTGTAATGGTGAAGACATAGCATAATATATTTGCCATAACCCATAGAGCTGCACAATACAGAGTGAATCTTAATGCATGCTAATTAAAAATATATTTAGAAGGTTGACAGAAGGTCACAGGAAAGAATGCAGATTGTGATAAGAAAATCTAAGCATATTACCCATGTATGAAACAACTTCAGTGAAGACAGTAGTGTAAAAGGTACCGGTGTAAATAACTTTCAAAATGCAAGAAGAAACATTCTTAGTTGATAAAGTTACTACCTGTGGGAGTGCAGGTTAACAGTTCTGATAATGGAATTGAACAATTGTATCATGAGATGACAGTACATGGGAACCATGTTTCTCCCTGCCAGAGCAAAATCTTATAGATAAACAAGGAAAGGAGGCTTGAATAATCCCTGTGGGAAGAGACATCTTACCAGCTTGCCCTGGCTTCTCACTGTGTCCTCACCTGGTGGAGAGAGAGGGAGCTCTGCTGTCTCTTCCTCTTCTTATAAGGACGCTAATCCCATCCTGGAACCCCACCTCATAACCTCATTCAAACCAAATTACTCCCAAAGGCCCCACCTCCAAACACCACCACATTGGGGTTAGGACTTCAACAAAAGAATTCTGGGAAGACAAAACATTCAGTGCATTACAGAATTAAAACCCAAAGTATAAAATAAAATAGCCATGATTTCATACTGATAAAATAAATGATTGAATAAATAAATAAATGGGGCAGTAAAACAAATATCCTATGCAGAAGAATTCCAAATAATTTATGTGGGTACTTCACCCTCAAGAAGAGAGCATAGGCAGGTGCGGTGGCTCACGCCTGTAATCCCAGCACTTTGGGAGGCTGAGGTGGGTGGATCACAAGGTCAAGAGATCGAGACCATTCTGGCCAACATGGTGAAACCCTATCTCTATTAAAAAATACAAAAAAAAAAAAAAAAAAAATTAGCTGGTCGTGGTGGCGGGCACCTGTAGTCCCAGCTACTTGGGAGGCTGAGGCAGGAGAATGGTGTGAACCCGGGAGACGGAGCTTGCAGTGAGCCGAGATAGCGCCACTGCACTCCAGCCTAGGCGACAGAGCGACACTCTGTCTCAAAAAAAAAAAAAAAAAAAAAAAAGGGAAGCGTAATTCCACACTCTGTAAGTGTGGAAAACCCAATGAGTTGTTTTTGTTTGTTTGTTTGTTTTTGAGACAGAGTTTCGCTTTTGTTGCCCAGGCTGATGTGCAATGGTGCAATCTCGGCTCACTGCAACCTCTGCCTCCCGGGTTCCAGCGATTCTCCTGCCTCAGCCTCCCGAGTAGCTGGGATTACAGGCATGCACCACCAAGCCCAGTTAATTTTTTTGTATTTTTTAGTAGAGACAGGGTTTCTCCATGTTGGTCAGGCTGATCTCGAACTCCCAACCTCAGGTGATCCTCCCACCTCGGCCTCCCAAAGTGCTGGAATTACAGGCATGAGCCACTGTGCCTGGCTCCTTGTGAGTATTTGAGAAAAATAAGCATTGCTGACTGGCTTGGAGGATGAGCTTGCATCATCTAGAGTAGTTGAGGTTATGTCTTGAATAGAAGACTAAGGGCTACTTTTTTTTTTTTTTTTTTTTGAGATAGAGTCTTGCTCTATTGCCCAGACTGGAGTGCAGTGGCGCAATCTCGGCTCACTGCAAGCTCTGCCTCCCGGGTTCACGCCATTCTCCTGCCTCAGCTTCCCGAGTAGCTGGGATTACAGGCGCCCGCCACCACGCCCCGCTAATTTTTTGTATTTTTAGTAGAGACGGGGTTTCACCGTGTTAGCCAGGAAGGTCTCGATCTTCTGACCTTGTGATCCGCCCGCCTTGGCCTCCCAAAGTGTTGGGATTACAGGCATGAGCCACCGTGCCCAACCAGACCTAAGTTTTATAAATGAAAGCTTCTGAGTGAGGGAAGGATGCAGAGTGTTCCTCTGGGAAGAGGAATCTGGGGTGGCAGTGTTAAAGAGCAGGGATCACTATGTGGTGAGTGCCTCATGTTCTGTATATGCAGGAGATGGCACGGATGTCAATAAGGATAGCACAGTGGAATGGAAACCGTGGAGGAAGGTGGCTGAGAGGAAGAAAAAGCAAGCGGGTGTGGAGGCAAGAAAGCCGTAATAGTTTATGGCACACTCTGATTAGCTATTATTAATGAATGTTGCTTAACTAATATTAAATGCTTAACTAATATTGACTTCCTTTCTTTTTCTATGCTAACTGAACATTCTGATTCTGCTGAGTGTCACAGTGATTTCAGTCAAAAATACTTCTCATATTCCCTTGCCTGTAGGAGTGCCATGTGGTCCAGTTTATCCAATGAGATGTAAGCAGAAATCTAATGGAAAATGATTATTTCCCTGATTAAAAGAAGACAGTCTCGGCTAGCATCTCCCTTTTGTCTTTTCCCCCCACCCACCTCCTTTAACATGGGAAAAGGATATAGACATGATGTCTAGAGTTGTAGCAATCATCTAGTAAACAAAGGGATGAATGCCACACGCAGGGGATGTAGAAAGAGACAGAATCTTGATAACATTGTATAGTTATCTCTGAACTCCATTTTACATGACAGGAAAAGAAAATATTTAGTTAAACCAGTGTGGTTGGATTTCTTCTACAATCCTAATTGAAACAGAGTAAAAGGTCACTCTAAGAGTTTAAGCCCTAACAAATTAGGAAATAATGCCTTGTTAATTCTCAATCCAGGGTAATCGGATAAGAACCAGAAGAGGGCTCTACTCCAGCAAGGGAAATCTTCCTAAAATAGGGGCATTGCCACTTGGAATTGGAGCCAGAGCACCGTGAGTCATTAGACATGTTCTCATTCAGGTTGTATAAGCGCCTAAATGTGCTTTGCATTCTGACAGGTCAGGTCTATCACTCTCTGTACTATAGCAGCCACCATTGCTCAAGCCACTTCAAAATTAAGTAAGTTGTCACTAGTCCATTTTCATGCAGTGGTGGTAAGAAAGAAAGCAACTCCTCATTGGGTAGCTGAATCCTCCCTGTGCCCATGAGGAAGGCACTGGTCTCCATGCCTGGCTGCTTTATCACCTGGGCTCCTCCTCTGCCTGCCACATAGATCAGACAGAATGGTCTATGGGGATAACGGTCTAATTAATGATCTATAAGGCCTAATGGTCTAAGGGGAAACATGATGGTTTATACAGATCTAATTCATTTCAAATTCTCTTACACCTGAGCTTCCGAGCCCAGAAATAATCGTCATCCCTTAATTCCCTGATTGAAGCCTAGCAATCTGTCACCATTTCTGTGAGGACAAGGGGTATGTCCTGACAACAGCCACCAAGCTATCTCTTATACCCTCCTACAAATTGCAGTAAATGCCTTAAATGAGATTTTGACTATTTTGCAGTTTTACTTCAACCTGTTGGGACTAGAGAACTGGAGAAGCAAGACACAAAGCACAGCTAATTAATTAACTCGATAAATATTTGCTGAATCCCTGCAATTTGCCTAGCACTGTTATAAGAGCTGGTGACACAGAAGTAAACAAAATATGCAAAAATCATGCCCTCATGAAATACATAGAGAGACAGATAAGGCAGAAAGTAAATAAATAAATAAAATATATATTGTGGCAGAGATTGTGTTTCTGAGAAAGATACAATGAAGAGTAAAGAGAATGAATGCTGAAAAAGGGACAGTCGATAGTTAAATAAAGTGGTTGTTGGATAATAAGGTCTACTGAGAAGATAATATTTGAAAGGAATGAGAGGGAGCCACACAGATAATCAAACATGAGGGATGCATTATGAACTTTCCTGAGGAAGCAGACACTGGCTCTTTTCATCAAGTCAAGTGATTAGAGCAATACATTTACTCTGGAAAACGTACTGACACTGTCCATCTTTTTTGTACACAGTCATTGTGAAAAAAATCTTTTTAATTGCACACTTGACACTGAAGATACAGCCCACTGTGGCAAATGAGTTAAATAAAGTCTTAACACATCATCTGTTATAAGACTACATGTAGTAGAAAATAAAACATAAGTAACATGGGAAAATGCAGGGATATTTTAGTGAGAAAATAAGGCTATTCACAGATATAATTTTTGTTTATGGAACAAATCAAGGGTTTTTCTTAAACTTTTCCTGTAATTACAACTATATGATCATACAGACAGGGCAAAAAATAGCAAATTATTGTTAATTCCATTAAGTAAGCTCTAGAAGTATATTTGAAGTAATCCCACTTTATTTAAAGCTGGTAAAGTAAGAGGCTGCCCTGCTGAGCAGGATGAAATACCTCTGCATGTAGTTTTATTTTCACAGCAAATTTGCAAATAAGTGGAGCCAACCATCAGCAATTCTGTGACATCCACAGAGTTTTTCAGGGTCATCAATTTCCAGGCCCTACCTGACCCCTAATTTGTTTTTATTTATATTGGCAACACATACAGCATTTACTATGTGTCAGGTACTAAGTGATTTTAAACGATAATAATGGGGGTGGTGGTGATAAAAATAATGGCTACTGTTTTCAATGTCTGTCTAAACACCAACATTTTGCTTCATTTGATCTCCCTAGCAACTCCATGAGGTAGATACGAATATTTCCTCAATTTTAGATGAGGAAATTAAATTGTAAATATGTTATGTCACTTGCTTACCACGGCATGGCTAGAAAGTAGGAAAAGCATTGTTCAAAACTAGATCTGCCTAATAATATCAATTTCAATCTCACATACAAAGGCAAAGTAAAAACATAAGACAAAGGGGCACTTAAGTTATATTTTAGTTAAGCCCCATCTTGAAGGTAAACTGGAATCAGTCATTTTGGAGTCATTTGTGTGCTGCGGGAAGGGAGAGCAGAAAGATGTGTGATGCTCGAATTTCAGAGCTTTTTGAGGACAAGCCAGGCCCCAGCCTGGATACTGCTGCTGGAGGCCTGCTCCCAGCATGTCTTCCAGAAGCTGGGTTTGCTCAGGATTTCCTGGCATTCCTCTCCCTTGCATTTCCCCCTGAATGCTGGTCAGAGTCCTCTCCCTCTCCCCTTCTCATAGGCCTCTATATGTTAGTTTCCTATTGCTGTTATAACAAATTACTGAAAATTTAGTGGCTTAAAATGAAATAAATATATGCTTTTATAATTCTGAAGGTCAGAAATCCAAAGCGGTGGAACTTGGCCAGAATTAGGGAGTAATCAAGCCTGTGTTTCTTCTCGAGATTCCAGAGAATAATCCATTCCTTGCCTTTTCCAGCTACAGGAGTCCAAGTGTCCTCCTGCACTCTTTGGCCCATGGTTCTGAATAATTCTGATGTCTGCCTCCATTGTCACATCTCCTTTTCTTACTCTCATATCTTGTTCTTTCCCTTGTAAGGACATTTGTGACTATATGAGTTTACCTAGACAGCCCAGGATAATCTCTCCATCTTGAGATCCTTAATCACATCTGCCAAGTTCATTTTGGATCAGGATGTGCACATATTTGGGGGTCATCATGCTGCTTACCACACTCTACCTTAGTTATCTATATTCTTAGCTTTTATTTTTAGAACAATTTGACATTTAATAATATTTCCAAAAAACATCCCTTCCCCTCAGATATTTTAGAATATATCCTGGGCCATTCTATTGTTTCCCTACTCTTGTTTATGAGGTTTTAGTAAACTATCCTCTACTAAGTTTAAGTACTCTGGATTATTGGATTTTTGAAACATGACTTACTGTTTTAAAAATATATTTGTGTCTCTCTTACCATGATAAATCAAGTCCATGGCTAATCACCAGCAAAGTATCATTAGTTAGGTGAAAAGTTCAAGTCAGACATACATATTTTTGTCTTTTGATCAATCATTATTAGAGTTAACAGGATAATCTTATAACTGAAATACTCGTCTAGAAAAAAAGGAATGCAAGAAGAAATCATGTGTTTTCCAACTGAGAAGAACAGGGAAATTTTTAGGCCCTAACCTGCATACAAATATTAAAATAAAGGTCATTAACTTCACATCCTGGTGTGTAAAAGGCATGTGGATACTCAGCCAAGATCTGCCATCAACCCTGCTCACCAGATAGTGAGACACATCAGAATTTATACATGGGAGCTAAACATTGAGAACACATGGACACAATGAAGGGAGCAATAGACACCAGGGCCTATTGAATTTGTAGGTGGGAAGAGGGTGAAGATTGAAAAGCTACCTAATGGGTATTATGCCAATCACCTGGGTGACAAAATTATCTGCGTACCAAACTCCTGCAACACGCAATTTACCCATATAACAAAACTGCACACGTCCCCGTTGTACCTAAAAGTTGGAAGAAAAAAAAGAAGTTTCTAAATCAAATTACCTAAATCATGCATGCTCATGATAGGTGATTGATAGCTTTAAAAGCCCAGTGTGGAATGAAGTACTGATGCATGTCACAACATTGATAAATCTCAGATGCATTATGCTTGGTGAAAGAAGTCAGACACTAAAGAACATATACTCCATAATTCCATTTATATGAAAAGTTCAAAAAAGGCAAATCTACAGAGACAGAAGGGAGTGATTGTAAATGGGCACAAGACTTTTTTTGGAGTGACGAAAATATTCTAAAATTAGATTGTAGTGGTGGTTGCACAATTCTGTAAACACATTAAGAATCATTGAATTATATGTATAAAATGAGTAAATTGTATGATATGTAAATTATACTTCAATAAAGCTATTAATAGCAAAAAGTCTAATGAATTGATTATACACCCAACATCATTTTAAAAACTATTGTATAATGATGCTTGATGTGAGGTATTTTAAAACAGAGAAGAGTTATAAGCAGCTTACATGTTCAACAATAGGATTAGTAAATTATGGTAGAGCCATGTGATGAATTCTCTATATGTAGAAGTTAAAATTATGTCTAGAAGTCCAATAAAATGAGAAGATGCTCATGTCATATGCCAAATGAAAAAATAGACTACTAAATCTCTATGCTTTATGACCCCAAGTTTTTACATAACATAACACGCGTGTGTTTACACAGTGCATGTTGTTAACCTCTTGTACTATTCCTGTTGTTCCTCTCATTGATTTGGGCAACAGGAGGGATCTGTTAGACTGACTAACAATTGTTCTAATTCTAAACCCGTTGACATACGCCATCAAGAAAAAAATGTTCTGCCATTGCCTAATACAAAGTTTTCTGTGCAACAATGTCAGTAGGTAGAGAACAGATGAAGATGTATGCATTTTTCATTGCTAGGGTGATTGGCACTGGTTGAGACAAACCACTGGAAGAAACAAATGCATGTCATATACAAAAGTTCTCTTTTATGCAGGTCTAGTTAAACCAATTTATACATAGTGCAAAATGTTCCCCCAAGGTATCATATTCTGACTGCAGTACACATTCTTGTTCTTGCCAATCAAGGTGTCTGCTTCTACTATTTATTTCATTTGCAAGTGTTTTGTTTTTATTTTCCAATTCAACAATAGAAGATACTAGTCCCATTGCTAGAATCATAGGAAATGGGGCGTGTGTGTCACTGCAAACACTTAACTCTACTCAATTCATTCAAAATAGATTCCTGAGCTTCTCTCTCCTTGTTTGTCTCTTCACAAGTTCTCATTAACCTGTACATTTCTTCTTTAATTTTACCAATTTTTCTCGTGTTATTTCTACCGATTTACCTTGATAGCATGCCCTTTTCCAATGCAGCAGATTTACCATCTGATTAATAGTGTCCTTCTAACCTAATGCACAATAACTTCTAGAAATTAATTTAAAAATTTAATAATGGTTTCCTCTGGATGGTGGGATGATATTTTTTTTTCTTTATATTGTTTTGTATATGCCAAATAAATGTTTCATTTTGCATACCATATAAAACTGTATTTTGCATTTATAACCTAAAAGTGAATGCCAATTAATTTCTTATCCATATTTCTTTTGTTTCTTCACATAAAAACAACTGCAGCCAGTAATGGTGCAGTATCTTAACCTTGGCACTACTTTGACATTTTGGGCTGGGTAATTATTTGTTGTGAAGATGATCCTATGCATTATAAGATGTTTAGAAGCATCCCTGGCCACTACCCACCAAATGCCAGTAGCAACCTCTGCTTGTGACAATTAAAACGTCTTCATACACTGTCAAATATCCCCTCCTGGGGGTAGGAGAAGGACACAATCAGCACAGGTTAAGAATCACTCTTCTAGAGCTTCCTTCTCTGTCCCTTCTGCACTATTTCCATTGTATATCATTTCTCTTTAGTTTCTCCAGGGATGTAGAATATATAATCCTCTGTGGGCAGGGCCTGGTTTCCCTAGTATGTAAATGTCCTTGTGGACTGCATCCTTTTTTCCTCTGGAGACCTAGGGACCCACAAACAATTGTCTGGGTAAATACTCAAAGCACAGGAAACTTTCATAATCTCTGTGTATCTCCTATACCTTCTCCCAGCCCATTCATTCTCCAAACTTGGTCAGTAATGAGATTAAATCACAATGAGAATACCAACAACCAGTGAGAAATGAAGTTCTTGTTGCAAATTACAATTCACTACATGTAATTTTTAAAGATTTTGATATGTTTATCAGATGCTGTACATTGCACTAACCATTAAAACCAGCTTATGTGTCATTGGTTTATTTTACAAAAGTATCTTTCCTATCCATTTTCACAATGAAAATAGTACCTTATGATTTCAATATTACCTTAAAGTTCATCTTGAATGTTAGGGCAAATGATGGAGAACTTCCACTTGTTATTTGAACATTCAATTAATAACAATAATTGTTTAACTAACAAATATATATAATTGGCTTGTGTACTCAGATGCATGAATCATACAAAAGAAATGCTTATTAGTTTAGTTTTAGCAGTTTTAAAACTCAATTGCTTTCTAAATCAATAATTCACAGTACATCTGTAATAATCATTGCATAATGAGCCACCAAAAAGTATGTATTCAAGTTATGCACTAATTTTAAAAATACTTCCATCATCCAGTAATACATGTTGGGCTAAATTCACTTCCTTTGTAAATACTGAAATACCAGATGCCTTCTATAACGAAACAAAAGCATAACACTTGAATAATTTATCACATGAGGTACCTAATTTTCATCGTTATATTTGAGTTTTGCAGAATGATAATCATGACTTCAGATGTAGTGTTCTCTCTACCCCACACATCGTTCCTTCTTGTCTCTGCCTGGAAAAAAATCTATTCTCTCTTCAAAATGCAGCTTTATTTTTTCTCTGCCTTTATGAAATTCTCCTTGACTACCTGGGACAGAGTTAGTGGTTTCCCCGATCTTCTTATTGTTTTTTCATCTATTAAAGCCCTTGCTACACTGCATTTATATCGCTTCTCTCCCTGTGGCTTTTCTCATTCTAACCTATAACGTACCAGAGGGCAGAGATCCTTAATATTTTTTATTCTTTAACAAGCATTTATTAAACACCTAATTTGGTGCAGGCACCAGGCTAATAGTTAGAGATACAGAAAAAAAAATTCTACTTACAAGTTGCTTACCATCCAGGGAGGAGATAGAAAAACAAATACAATATAGAGAGGAGAGCACCATGATGCAGTCAAGCATGGGTGTCTGGAATCATATGGGTTGAGCATCTCTGCCCAGACAGGGATTCAGAGAAGGATTACTGAAAGCAGCAGCACCTAAATTGAGTCGCAACAAATGAAGAGGCATCATCTACACTGGCGAAGAGTGGTTAGTAAGAAAAGTTGGGGTGGGATCAGGAACAAGGACTAGGACGGGTGTTTCAGGAATGAAATACTGGGTGTGGAGGCTGCACTTGGAGGTCTTGGACCTCTCTCTGCTTCATCATTTCCTCTTGATTGCTTGTATCTTTGAAATTATTGGCAAGCTTTCTAGGGATAAAAGCCCTGATTCACATGAGTTTGATTTTAAAGTGTGATCCTCTGTGTCATCTTGAAATGAAAGAAAAGCAGACCATTAGTCTGAATGTAGAGATTAATGCATGTTGGAGGGAAAGAGATGGACATAGAGGAAGTTGTCATTTGATAAAAGAAGAGGTAAAGATAATCTTTTGAGAGTAATTCATGAGGAAAAAATCATGATGAAGTTATATAATAAATATATGGGAATGGGAAATGGAGATGACCATATAAATAAGAATTTTAGGAAAACTTGACTGAGGTTAGATCATGGGTATCTGGCGTCTCCAATTTGCAACGATGTGCACATTTTCTCCAACAGTACTAAGCAACCTGGGTACAACTGCAGAAAAGATAGAGGATTGCACTATGTGAGTGTAGTGTATTTTTTTTTCTGTAGATAAGCAGCAAAAAAGTTGCAGATATTGACGAACAAGTATGAAAAACCAAAGGTCAATTTAGTCTTTGTTCCCACGCCCCACCATACCCCATCCATTGGTACAAAATACGAACATGGTTGGCTACTTAATATAAACATAGGTTGCTGCTAATAGACAACCAATTTTGTCCCTAATATAAAAAGGATAGAATTATGCGTCACCTCTCATCCTTTAATAGAACATTAACCAATGACTTTCTGCATTAAAAGGAAATTATGGGGCTTTGCAAAGTCATTGTAAGTATGGGTGAATCTCCTACAAATAGCAGATACACTCACAAAAAGTCATGCGTAAGCTAAAGTTTTATTAAGACAACCCCCAAATTCATCAGAGATGTCTATCATTGATATCATGCCTATCACTCTGTTTGAAAATCAAAGCCAGGTATTGGCAAACTTTTTTGGTAAGTTCCATGTAGTAAATATATTAGGCTTTGCTTGCCATATGATCTTTGTTGTAATTACTCAACTCTGCCTTTGTATCAGAAAAGTAGCCACAGGAAAAATGTAAATGAGCAGATCAGGAACAAGAGCTAGGACGGGTGTTTCAGGAATGAAGTACTGGGTGTGGAGGCTGCACTGGAGGTCGTGGACCTCTCTCTGCTTCATCACTTCCTCTTGATTGCTTGTATCTTTGATATTATTAGCACTTAATTGGAACTGTGTTCCAATAAAGTTTTATTTGCAAAAACAGGTGGTCTGCAGATGATAGTTTACCAGCCCCATATATAAACTAAGGTTTTGTTTCTTTTCTGTAAAATAGGTAGTCATGCTCTAATCTATTGTTGCATAAATATTTACTTTTATGTTGCTTACTTAAATTAAGAACTATATTTTAAATAATGTATTTTTCTCTAATTATAAGAGTGAAAGATAAAGATGGCATGATTCTGTAACATATATTGAACCAAAATGTTCATAGTTAATTTATCATTAGCAAAATGCTTTTTGGAATCCCTAAAATTATATATGGAAGCCCTATACCATAATAATTAGCAAAAATACTGAATTTGATATTGCTAGTTTTCCAGATGGAATGCTACTTCTTGGATCTTCAGAGAAATGTTTTGTGAAAGCAGCATAATTACCAGTAGCATAACATTCCTCTAATTTTTGGGGAAATGGTCCTTAGCCTATGATGACAGCATGGATATACTCCTTTTCGGAATAAAGTAGAAATGATAGCATGGATATACTCCTTTTCAGAATAAAGTAGAAATTATTATGCCTTAGAATTAACTGCAGTAGCTTTTGTATTTGATGTGGGAATAACTTAGATAGCAGTTCAGTAATAGTTACAGATTTTTTAAAAATTTCATGTTTATTAGCATGATTTATCTTGATTTATTTTGTGATATTTTATAGTCACAGCATGAGTAACCAAATTTTGAGGCAAGGCAGGAGCTTATTCTTTAATGAAGATGGCACAGCTTCAGTTCTGGAGAACCTGGTGATGCAGGTAGCTGCAAGCTCCTTGGGGAGTCTCCTACTAGAGGCAGTGATAGTCATAGAGCCCTGGAAGCAAAACAGAAGCCCGCTGGGACTATAGCCATCACCAGCTTAGGAAAAGATGAAGGTGGAAAGAAACTCCTTGGGGAAGCCTTCCAGAGACAATATTCTCAAAAGAACCAGTACCAACAGTCAAATGTCTAAACACATGCCCAAAGGCTAGTTGAGAGGTTAGTTGTTTTAAGACACCTGCTCACAATTGCCCTGATGCCTAATTATTTACCATAAAATGTGTTATCATAGAATGTAATGTGCTAACATAATTCTCATGTTTCTTTATTTACTGAACTTTTAATCTCAATTATAATTTTTTCCTCACAAATTGTATCTGTGAAACAGTGACCATTGTCATTATTTAAAAAGAGAAAAGAGATAAAGAGAAACTAAAACCATTTTTTACAGGACAGCTATGTTTCCTCTCTTTTGTATGTTAGCCATTTATCTGTTGTATATAGTGATATACACAATATAGTCATTCTGGTTGGAAAAAAAACCTTACATCACGAGATCATCATACAGGAACATGACCAAGTATTATAAAGCACCTCTTGAAATTCTGAGCTGGGCTTATTGATCTGACATCCACATTCTGCTTATTTTCCTATTACTGTATCACTGCTAATATTGGTAAAACATTGCTGTATACATAGAGTGATATTTATAAAGGATCATTGTTTTAACATATTGAAAGCTTATCACCTTTAAGAAGTGGAATACTCTTTAAAAATGTATTAGTGTGACCATTGTCAGATAGTTGAGGGGTAAGTCAGTTATAAGCACCTACACAGTTAGAATAGACTTATTGCAAGAGAAACCTTGATTCGCTTCCATTAAACAGTGAGGAGAGAGGAGACAGATGGGGTAGGATGGTAGAAATTTGGTTCTTTAACAGCTAACCACACATCACAGCCCTTTGTAACACTACTGATGAGGCAAAATTAGTCACAGGATATAGATAATTGTGTAAGAGGCTTATTGAATTTATTTTAAAGATTGAGATGAATAATTACAGACAACTAATGAGAAAGTTAAACATTTCAGTTTTAAGAAGAGCTATAGGATGATTTTAAGGTACAGGGTGAAAGTTTATGAGCTGAAATAAAGTGATGTAAACTTCAACTCTCTGCCTTACACAAAAACACAAATCCTTTTAAAAAGGAATTTTTATTCCTAGAAACAAATAGTTTACCTAAACTGACCCTAGATGAAACAGAAAATCTTATAGAAAACCCAATTTAAAGATAAAAAAAGGAGAGTTTGGTTTCTGGTTCAGCCTGAAAGAAGCTTGGAAGTCTTCCTTTCATCTCAACAAAAAGTAAATCTAAACAAAATGAAATATCAACAACTCTTCATAGATCTGTCAGAGAAGTGAAGTCACAGGGCAAACCGCTGCCCCAAAATTGGATGAATTGACAGGTGAATACAAAGAATCACCATGTTACCTGAGCACAAGTAGAAACTCTGAGGGGCCCACTACCACAGTAGTAGGAAAACCTAAACTGCAATTAACGAATTACTTTGAGGTAAATGTGGACAAGTCAGAGAGTTAAAAACTCCAGGGAGACCCAGTTATAAGGGGGCGCCACACATATTTGTGACTTTTACCTCTAGGAGATCAATCAGGTTCTCAAAGGAAAGATTGAAGAAAAATTCCCTCATACTACTGGGAGAGGGATGGGAAATTAACCATTTTGAAATACATGAGAGCATTTTGTTATTTTTAAGGCCTGCACTCAAGAGAAACTATTTACCAAAGCATAAACTATCAGGTTTTTCTCAGCGCCTAACCAACCCGGGGCAAGAAAAATATCCAACTAGAGCCCTCTCCAGCCTCTCATGTAGGAGAATGGAAATACCCAACTCCAGCCAATTCTATTCATCCCAGCCCACCTTAAGGAGGGAAAAACTGGGAAGCATGTGTGAAGTTTATAGTCTAGAGGCAAAGGCTCAGAGCAAGAGCATTTATCAGAGATAAAGAAGGGCATTACATAGTGATAAAGGGATCAATTCTTTGAGAAGACATAAAAATTCTTAATGTGTATGCACCTAACAACAGAGCATTAAAATATTGGAGGCAAAAACTAATAGGATTTCAAGGAGAGGTAGATGAATCCACAATTATTGCTGAAGACTTCAACACCCTTCTATTAGAAATGGACAAATCCAGCAGGCAAAAAATCTATAATGACATAGTTGAACTAAATAGCAAGACCAATATACTGATTATTCAACAACAGCCGATTACACATTCTTCTAAAACTCACTCAGAGTATTTACCAAGAGAGAGTACATTCTGATGCATAAACGCACCTTAACAAATTAAAAAGAATAGAGATAATACAATGTCTGCTCTCAAAGAACAATGGAATTAAACTATAAGTCAACAATAGAAAGATATTTGAGAAATTCCCAAATGGTTGGAGATCAAATAGCACACTTTCAAATAACACTTGGGACAAAGAAGAAATATCAAGAAAAATTTAAAAGTATTTTGAATTAAATGAAAATGAAAATCAAACTTATCAAAATGTGTGGGTTGCAGTGAAAGCAGTGCTTAGAGGGAAATTTATAGCATCCAACACATCTATTAGAACAGATTAAATATCTAAAATTAACCATTTAAGTTCTACCTTAGGAAACCAGAAAAAGAGGAGAAAATAAAATCCAAATTAAGCAGAAGAAAATAAATAATAAAGGCTACAGCAGAAATCAATGAAATTGAAAATAGGAAATCAATAGAGAAGATCAACAAAATCAAAAACTAGTTTTCTGGAAAGATCAATAAAATGTATACACCTCTAACCAGGATAACTAAGAAAAAAAGAAAGAACGTACAAATTATTAATATCAGAAGTGAAAGAGGATATCACTACAGATCTTATGAACATTAAATGGATAATAAATATTATGAACAACTCTATGCCCACAAATTTGACAACCTAGATGAAATGTACCAATTCCTTGAAAAACATGATTGGCCAAAACTCACACAAGAAGAAATAGACAATTTAAATAGCTCCATGTCTATTTTTAAAATTGAATCTATAGTTAATAACCCTCCAAAGCAGAAAGAAGCAAGCCCCAATAGCCTTACTGTCAAATTCTATCAAACTGTTAAGGAAAATATTATATAAATTCTCTGTAATCTTTTCTCTTCAAAATGCAGAGGAAATTCTTTCTAATTCATTCTGCGAGGCTGATCAGACTAAGGTATTTAAATCAGAGCAAAATCAGCCAAAGACATTAAAGGACAAAAACAAAACCAACCAAACAAACAAACAACAAAACACACTACAGACTAATATCTCTCATAAATACCACTGTCAAAATCTTCAACAAAGTCATAGTAAATCAAATCTAATAATGTATAAAAAGAACTAAACACCATGACCAAGTGGATCTATCCTAGGTATGCAAAGCTGGTTCTAAATTCAAAAATGTAATTCATCACATCAGCAAGCTAAAGAAGAAAATCACATTATCATATCAATGGATGTAGAAAAAGCATTTGACAAAATCTAACATCAATTCACAACTTAAAAAAAAAAAAAAACTCCCAGCAAGCCGGGAATAGAAGGGAATTTCCTAAACTTCATAAAGAACACTGCAAAAAACCTACAGCTAATGTTATACGTAATGCTGAGAAACTAGAGGCTTTCCCTCTAAGACCAGGAACAAGATAAAGAATGTCTTCTCTCACAACCTCCTTTCAACATCACACTGAAAATCTGAATTAATGCAATAAAACAAGAAGGGAAATAAAAGACATACTGATTGGAAAGGAAGAAATAAAATGATCTTTGTTCACAGAAAACATGATTGTGTACAAATTTAAAAAGAACTGACACACACACACAAACAATGCTTGAAACTTATGAGAAATTATAGTGAGATTGCTAGATACAAAGTGAATATATAAAAGTTAATCACTTTCCTATATAGCAGCAATGAACATGTGGAATTTGAAATTGAAAACAAAATACTATTTACATTAGTGTCCTACAAAGTGAAATACTTAGGTATAAATCTAATATGCAAAATATCTATATGAGGAAAACTACAAAACTCTATTAAAACAGATCAAAGAAGTAAATAAATAAAGAGATAGTCCATGTTTATAGATAAGAAGACTCAGTATCATCAAAATGTCAGTTATTCTCGACTTGATCTATAGGTACAATGAAATCCCAGTCAAAATCCCAGCAAGCTATTCTGTGTATTGATAAACTGTTTCGAAAGTATATGGAGAGGCAAAAGACCTAGAGCAGCCACCATTTGAAGGAGAAATTGAAGGACTAACACTATATGACTTCAATACTTACTATAAAGCTGCAGTAATCACAATAGTGCGGTACTGGGGGAAGAACAAATACATCAATAGAACAGAATGGAAAGCCAAGAAATAGACCTACATAAATGTCTGATGTTCAGCAAAGGAGCAAAGGCAATATAATGGAGCAAACAAAGTCTTTTCAAAATATGAACCTAGAACAACTGAATATCCACATGCACCTTACACCTTTCCCAAAAATTAACTCAACATGGATCACAGACCTAAATGTAAAATGCAAAACTGTAAAACTCCTTGAAGATAACATAGGAGAAAACCTCAATGACCTTGGGTGTGGCAATGACACCAAAGGCACAAACCATTAAATAAATAATTGATTAGCTGGACTTTATTAAAATTAACAAACTTTTGTGCTGTGAAACCCACCGTCAAGAGGATGAGAATACAAGCTGCAGACTGGAAGAAAACACTTGCAAACCGCATATGAAACTGTATCCGAAATATACAAACAATTCTTAAAACTCAACAATAAGAAAACAAACAACACATCTTAAAAGGGGGCAAAAGACCTGAACAAGCACTTCATCAAAGAAATTATGTTGATGGCAAATAATCATAAGAAAAGATACTTAGGAACGTATGTTAGTAGGGAATTGCAAACTATGAGATACCACTACACATCTATCAGAATGGCCAAAATCCAAAACAATAACACCACCAAATACTGGCAAGAATGTGGAGTCACAGGGTCTCTATTTCATTGCTAGTAGGAATGCAAAATAGTACAGCTATGTTGGAAGACAGTTTGGCAATTTAGTTTTAAAGAAACTAAACACACTCTTTCCATATGATCCATAAATTGCCTTGCTTGGTATTTATCCAGATTAACTGAAAACTTATATCTGCATAAAAACTATCACATGAATGTTTATAGGAGGTTTATTTATAATTGCCAAATCTTGGAAGCAACCAAGATGTTCCTTAGCAGGTGAATGAATAAATAAACTTTGTGACATTAAGACAATGGAATATTCAGCATTAAAAAAGAAGTGATTTATCAATGAAACAACATGTAGGAAACTTAAATGCATCTTACTAAGTCAAAGAAGCCAATCTAAAAAGGCTACATATTGCATGATTTCAACTATATGACGTTTTGGAAAAGGCAAATCAATGGAGAGAGTAAAAGTATCAGTGGTCGTTGGGTGGAGGGACAGATCTATTTTTAGTGCTTAAGTTATTCTACATGAATCTACATTGGTGAGTATATGTCATTATACATTTGTTAAAGTCCACAGAATGTATGATATCAAGAGAGAATCCTAATGTAAAGTATGGAATTTGGGTGGTAATTTTGTGTCAACATAGATTCATGAATTATAAGAAATGCTCCATTGTGGTACAGAATTTTGATATTGGGAGATGCTATGTATATGTGGGGGAAGGGGTATGTGTGAAATCCCTGTACCATCCTTCAGTTTTGCTGTGAACCTAAAACTGCTCTAAATAATAAAGTCTTTTCTTTAAAATTGAAAATTGGGCAATGTACTTGAATAGACAATTTTCCAACGAAGATATGCAAAGCCAATAAGCACATGGAAAGATACTTAACATCATTAGTCATTGGGGAAACGCAAATCAAAACCACAATGAGATCTCACTTTACACCTACTAGGATGGCTGTAATAAAATAATAAAAAAGAAAATAACAAGTGTTGGCAGGAACGTGAAGAAATTTGTACTTTCATACACCACTGGTGAAAATGTAAAATAGTACAGCCACTGTGGAAAACAGTTTGGCAATTCACCAAAAAGTTAAATAGAATTATATATGATCAGACAATTCTACTTCTAGGTATATACCTCAAATAATTGAAAGCAGGCACTCAAACAGATATTGGTATGTCAGTGTTCATTGCAGCACTATTCAAATTAGCCAAAAGATGTAAATAACTCAAGGGTCCATTAGCACATGAGTAAATAAACAAAATGTGTTATATATGTATGGTGGAATATTATTCAGCTATGAAAAGGATTGACATTCTGATACATGCTCCAACACAGATGAACTTTGGAAACATTATGCTAAGAGAAATAGGTCAGTCCCAATAGGACAAAATATTGTATGATTCAATTTACATGAAATATCTGAAATAGGCAAATTCACAGAGACAGAAAACAAATAAGAAGTTACCAGGGGCTGGCAGGAGTTGTTTTTTAATAGTCACAGTGTTCCTGTTTGGGGTGATGAAAAAGTTTTGGAACTAGATAATGATGATGGCTGTACAGAATTGTGAATGTAGTTAGAATCACTGAATTGTGTACTTAAAATGGTTAGAATCATAAATTTTATGTAATATATATATTTTTACCACAATAAAAATGTTTTACAAAAGGAATTGCTAGAGATGAGCATTAGAGGAGGGGGGAAGTTGTTTTTTTCCCTTTCTTGAAAAGGTTATGTAACTTTATTTGAAGGAAGTGAATCCTTAGCAAGAAATGGCTCAAAGGGAAGTTTTCTGAGAAATACATACATATATACATATATATATGTACATATGTGTGTGTGTATTTTCAGCATATATATGTATTTTAAGCATACATATATATGCTTAAAAGCATACATATATATATGCTTAAAATATGTTTTCAATAATAATTAGGCAAAGTAGTCATTTCCAGCACAGAAAAATTTCTTCCTAAAGCCTGAAGCAGTTTTCACTTTAAATTGCCTTCCCCTCTTCATAAAACACCTAAGACTAAAGCTACTCTTAAATCATATAAAGCTTTGTTTCTTCTTAACATGGCTCTGATTGTATATATCAATAAGGCTCTATGATCAATACCATGCAAGAAGCATTTTAAAAATGCAAGAAGGTATTTAAAAAATTATTTGATTGAAAAAATAGCGAAATGTTCAAAATTATCTTTTAATGCCTACCCAATTTATCTGAGAGGTCACCTATTTGACACAAAAATCACTTAGCAAAGCCAGGAAGAGGAGAATTTAATAACCTCTCTGAGGCATTGATTTTCATCTGAGTAAAGGTAGTTTTAAAAATAAGTTTTGTATAATTTGAGATAGTATTGTTTTTATTTTCCCCCATTTTCCCCCTTTTCTTTAAAGAAGCCACTAGCTATTCATGCCCATGAGAAACCGTATGACAGAATCAAAATCAAAATAACATGGAAGTCTCTCTGGTTTTTGCTTTCTGAAAGCCTAGGCTCTTAGGAGAACTTAGAACATTTAAAGATGATTTAAAAGGCAGAAAGGAATTTCAAGACATAGACAGAATGTCTAGAAAACCCAAAGACCAAAGATTAAAAAGAGGTTTTCACAGCTTGATAGGTAGAACCAAGACAGAGGACGATGGTTCTGAAGATAAAAGAGAAGCTCTATCTTCCTTCCTAAGCAGTACTTTCGGTCACAGACATTCTTGCAATAGAGCCATAGGTCCCAGTGCACAACCACTGAACCTGAAAAGGAAAGGTGGGTATGGGTGATGTTGGTCTCTATAGTATCTGCTAGATCTATGATGGAGAACTAATATCCCTCAGCTCACTCTCTACAATGTCTTGGTTCTGTCTCTAAAAGGACAGATGTTCAGTTTTCTACTAGACCAGTAAAATAGTAGCTTGGGGTGAGATATTAATTTGAGTTATAAAAAATGAAAAGAGACTTGCACAGCTAAGTTGGTAGACTGTGATTTATGCTCACCACAAAAGCCAGCATATACATGCCCTACTTAATTACAAAGCTGCATAATTGCTTTGGTGGCGACTCCGCTAAATTAAAACCTGGGAATGCATACAATAATCTTTTCTAAGGAAGTACGTAGCATGTGACAGGAATAATCAGAAATTTTCTGCCTGGTTTTAAGGTTGAAATAGACTTCATAATCATGATGTCAAGATTACATTTTACTTCAGGAAAACGGAGGATTTCTAGCAATAAAATATTTTGCTCTCTTTATTCACTCAGCAGATATTTATTCAATACTGCTGTGTCACAAGCATTGTTTCAGGTTTTACGATACCTGATAAATAAAACAGACAAATGTCTCACCAAAGTGGAAGGGGGAAGATAATAAACAATAAGTGTAATAAATAACAAAAAATAGAGTACATTAGAATGTAATAAGTGCTGTAGAATTCAAGAATGGATATTTGGGTAGATTGCAATTTTAATAGGTTGGCAAAGAAGGACCTCTTAAGAAGAAGGTGAAGGAGTTAACCAAGTGTAAATGTGGAAATTAATTATACCCGATAAAGCTTTAAAGCTTGTAAGAAATAGGGCTCAGGAAGTTTCTCTCTGTACCTGGTTACTTTGATGAACATGTGAATTTTGTTGCAAGTGACACTGTTTATAAAAGAGTTTCCAAAAATATTTTCAAAAAGCATAAAGGTACTCTAAAAGATTCATCATATATTTTCGGCACCAGAAAAGGATGCACTAAGGTCATTAAGAATGAAGTAGAAGACCTAATGTATTAATGGCAAAATATGGTGGTTGTATTCCAATAAGACTTTATTTATAGTCATTTAAATTTTAATTTCAAATATTTTCAAGTGTCATAAAATATTATTCTTTTGATCTTCTTTTTTAGTCATTTAAACGCATAAAAACCATTCTTGGCTTATCAGTCATATAAAAATAGGTGGGCTGGATTTGGTCTGAGGCCCTGATTATGCTTACCCTTACTCAAAATATTGAACCTCAGGACTTGGAAACATGTCCTTATTTTGTAAATCCTTTACCAAAATCCTTTTCCAACCACAGTCTGGGTCACTGAATTGACCTAAACCAGGCTCGCTGATTCCTGCCAAGCCAGCACCAATGTGCATTGTCACAAGAATTGTTCCCTTCCAAAGAGTGATGCCTTAATATAGGCAGACTTATTAGAGGAATAAGCAAAATGAAAAGAAAAAAAAGCAATGCTCCCAGCCTACTTGTCAGTATAAGCTTATGCTAAACAAAAAGAAGTGAATAAATAGATTTTAGGCTCAAAGTTAATTTGTCTATGGCTATATGATTTACTTTTTAAAATTTTAATGAAGGATTTTATGTTACTCTGTTTAGATACCATCTCAGTTTGTTATTTCTAGCTATCGTGTTCTTCTAGATTTCTGATTTTGTCACTTAACATGTTAACCACTCTCCTAATTCTGCTGCCTCCAGATGTGCTAAGCATGACACGTTTATCTTCAATTAAGTTGTTGATGAAATATTAAACAGGGCAGAGCTGAAGACAGAGTTACCTGAACCCTGTAATCAAGATCATAAATCAACTTCACAATGTATTTCCACATGTCTACAATATATTCATGAGAGACTTTGTCTAATGCCTCAAAATACACTGTGTTTTCATAATGTTTAAAAGGAAATAAAATTAAATTGGCTGACAAGACATGCTCTTAGAAAATTCATAATGTTTTAGTGAACTCCTTTTATCAGTTGTCACTAGCCATATGCCTAATAAACAATTGTAAAATTTCACTGAGAATTTATCTTAAACCCATGTTATTTCCAGTCAGAATCTACTGCTTTCTTGAACTTTGAAAATTAAAAGCTCATTCATCTCTCATATTCTTAATCTTCTTTCTTGATCCACAACTCCATATAATGACTAGCATTGATTATATAATCATATCTGCAAGTATTTTCTGTACTTTGAAATGAAATTCATCAGTGCCTGGAAACTTGAATTCATTTAAAGCAGCTAGGTATGTTTTTGCTTTCAATAAAAATCAGCTGATACAGCCCCAATTTCTTCCAAATGTGCCTGTAATTCTCAATGTTTTGTCTGGGTCTCTCATCAGCCTGCCTTTTCCTTTTCCAGTCTCTGGAAAACTGCCTCCTCCATTTATCAGAGTAATCTCAAAATTTATAAGGTTAGAATCTTTAAAGTTTTTAAAGTTTAACATTTTTCCTTCCACATGCCACATCAAGTATGATATAGAATCCATAGAGAAAAACTCATTTTAGTAGAATTGGAATCTAATTTTATTAAAAACTGGACTTCATCATGGGGAACATAGGGTAGAAGAATCTCTGCTTCATCTCTAGAGACTCTGTGGTAATCTCTTAGAATCTCACAATGCAAAAACTGGTAAGTTTTAAGCTCAAAATGTTGACATGCATTACCTCCCTAAACATCAGTCTCTGTGCTTCTGAGCTACCATGAGCATCTGAAGTTCCTGATCTGTCTCCAGACAGATTGTGGTTCAAGCAAGTGTCCAATATAGAAACATGAAAACTTCAAACATTTAGACTAACCTTAATCAGCATAGTCTCAAGAATTTATAGTATTAAGACCAAGATGAGAGGTTTTAAATCTATACTGTTTGAGATGGGATCTCACATTTTCTTTCTTTTTTTTTCCATTTACTATAGGTAGTATAAATATGTCACTCTATACATTCACACTAGATATTGTAAATATACCATATCAGATCAGCTTCTCAAATGTTTGTTCACACTAAAGACTCCAAATGATATAAGGCAGAATTTGGTTGCCATGGGAAAATGTGAAAGCAGTAAACCAAATGCACCTAAACCCTGCATTAAGAAAGGGGGGCCAGGCACTGTGGCTCACACCTGTAGTCCCAGCACTTTGGCAGATCACTTGAGCCCAGGAGTTCAAGACCAGCCTGGGCAACATGGCAAGACCCCATCACTACAAAAAAGAAAAAAAAAGAAAAGCAAAGAAAAAAAAAATTAGCTGCCCTTGGTGGCACATGTCTGTAGCCCCAACTACTCATAAGGTTGAGATGGGAAGATCTCTTGAGCCTGGGAAGTCAAGGCTGCAGTGAGTTGTGATCACACCAGCCTGGGTGAGAGAAGACAGAGATAGTCCCAGTCAAAGAGAGAAAAAAAGGGCAATCTGACACACTGACACTGCCCTGCCCATGAAATTTAGGTGCACAATTTCTGCCAAATGCTGGACACTGACACTGGAGCAGAAGAATCAAGAACTCTACTCTGCTCACACACAAAGTATTATCCTGAATAACAAGCAATAGCAATCTACTGCAGAGGGATGGAGATAGCTTGGGAGAGACCTGCTTCAGTGGCACAGAAGATGGAGGAGCAACACTGAAAACCATTCTCTGGTAGTCTTGATCTCAGTCAAGGCATAAGATATCAGCAATTCACCATTGGGGGAATTTGAAGCCTATGAAACACTGAATGTAATTACGGCAACAAGAAAACTCAACCCTGGTTTAAAACTACTGACCGGATCTACTCAACCCCCACATTAAAGGCCTAAAAGTTAAAGAGGCATACCCATTTGGGACATATATACAATTTCCTCCTTTTGACTGTTTTGTTACACATAACATCTGTCACTCAATCAAATATCATAAGATTGATATAAAAATAAGAAGGAAGGGTCCATTTTTCAATACATAAGACAGTCAACAGAATCAGACCCAGAGATAGGCCAGACATTGGAACTACCTAAAATGAACTTCAAAGTAATTATGATGAATAGGCTAAAGAATCTAGTGGAAAAGGTAAAATACATAAATGAACAGACAGGGAGTTTTAAGAATCAAATGAAACCTCTAGAAAGGAAAACCATGATAACAGAGAAGAGGAGTTTTTTGAGGGGCTCGTTTACAACCTGATTACAATACAGAAAACAATCAGTGAGCTTGATTATAAGTCAATAACATTTTCTCAAACAGAAAAAAATTAAAAAATAGAATGGGATAAAAAGAACAAAGCATGTTGGAGCTATGGGTCAATATCAAACTAGCATACTTTTAAATGGAGTCCCAAAAGCAGAGAGAATGAGAAAAAGTGATGGAAGAAATATCTAATGAATAATATATGAGAATTTTGCAAAATTAATAAAATACAACAAACCACAAATTGAAAAAGCTCAGAAAATTCTAAACGAAGTAAATATAAATAGAAACTCATGCAGACATATCATCGCCAAACTGCTGAAATCCAAAGATAAAAATAAAATATTGAAGGCATCCAGAAAAGATATATATTTTGTATAGTAGAACAGAGAATGACAGAAGACTTGTATTCAGAAACTTATATAAGGCCCAACACACAATGGTGCAACATTGTAAATTACTGACAGAAGAAAATAAAATTTGTTAACCTAAAATTCTAGGTCCAACAAAAATAAATTTCAAAAACTTAAATGAAATAAAGAATTATTTAGAAAAGCAAAAATAGAATTTATTGCCAACAGACAAGGACTGTTTTTAAGAGAAATGTTTCAAACATGAAGAAAATTATTATATTTGAATTTTGAAATATACAATTTGAATCTATGCAAAGGAATAAAAAACCTGAAAATTATAAAATTGATAATAAATTTTACAATGCATTTTGGATATTTTTAATCCCTTTGAAAGATGAAACTTAATGTAATTAAAAGGTCTTCATGTTATATGTAAACTGACACAGTATTATTTGCATATAGACCATAATATGTAAAAGAAAATAAAAGTATATTGTAATTCTGAAGCAACCATTAAAAAGACAAAACAAAGAAGTATAACTAGTCTATAAATGAAATAAAAGGGAATCAAATATAATCCAAAAAGGAGGCAGAAAAAGAGAAAGGACAAAGAATAATTAGATCAAATTCAAAAATGATAGACTAACAATAGGTTTAAATCCAACTCTATAAAATTTACATTAAATGTAAATGATCTCATCACGTCTATTAAAAGGCAGAGATTGCCAGACTTGATAAATATGTAAGTCCCACTTACTAATGGTCTACAATAAACCTACCCTAATATAAACATATACATAGTGCGAAAGTAAAAGAATTCAAAAAAGATGTACCATCCAAGCCTGATCAGAAGAAATCTGGAGGGGGCTTTATTAATATCAGATGAAGAAGACTTTAGAACAAAGAGTAGAAGCAGGGTAAACAGGATGTTACATGATGAAAAGAGGGTCAAGCCAAGAACGAAAAAAATTCTAAATGTGCACACATTTAGTAACAGTACTTCAAAATAGATAAAATAAAAACTTCTAGAAATGAAAGGAGATATGGACACATCTACAATTATACCTGGGGATTTCAACATAACTCATTTGGTAATTGATTTAAGTAAAAAAACAATAATATAGAAAATCTGAATAACACTATTAATCAACATGAATGAATTTACATTTATAAAACTTTTTTTTTTTTTTTTTGAGATGGAGTCTCGTTCTGTCACCCAGTCTGGAGTGCAGTGGCGTGATCTTGGCTCATTGCAAGCTCCAACTCCCGGGTTCACGCCATTCTCCTGCCTCAGCCTCCCAAGTAGCTGGGACTATAGGCACCCACCACCATGCCCGGCTACTTTTTTTTGTATTTTTAGTAGAGACGGGGTTTCACCGTGTTAGCCAGGATGGTCTCGATCTCCTGACCTCGTGATCCACCCGCCTCGGCCTCCCAAAGTGCTGAGATTACATGCATGAGCCACCGTGCCTGGCCCATTTAGAAGACTTTCTATCCAACAACAGTGGAACAGACATTCCTTTGAAGTGTTCATAATAATAGTCACTGAGATAGACTATTTTCTGGGCCATCAAAGAAATCTCAATAACTAAGAAATAAAATTAGGCAACACATATTCTCTGAGCACACTGGAATTAAACTAGAAAGATGTCTAGAAAATACACAAATACATACTTATAAATAGAAAATGGACCCAAAATTCAAGTTAGTCAGAGAATAAAAACATTCTGTAATGAATGAACATGAACATACAACATATCAAAATTTATGTAGTGTAGCTAAATGCTAATAGAGAAATTTATAGCATTAAATGCATATATTAGAAAGGGAACTACGTCTCAGATAAATACTCTGATCTTCTATCTTAAATTAGAGAAAAACTGAGGATACTAAACTGGAAGTAAACATAAGGAAGGAAATGGTGATGACAAGAGCAGAAATCAATGAAACAGAAAATAGAAAATAATGGACAAAATCAGTGTAACAACAAGTGGTTTTTAATGTCAACAAAATGATAAGCCTCCAGCTAGAATTATCAAGAAACAAAGAAAGCACCAATTAACAAACAATATCATATAAATCAAAAAGAACATCAGAGCACATCCAGTAGACAATAGAAAGATGGTAAGAGAATATTATGCAACTGTATGCCAATAAATTCAATAAATTAAGTGAAACAAACTAATTCTTTACAGTACATATATTAGCAAAGCTCACACAGAAAGAAATAGATTACCTGAAAGTTCTGTGTTTATTAAGGAAATGGAATTCATGGTTAACACATTTCTCCAAGGAAAATCCAGGTCCAGATGGCTTTACCAGAGAACTCTACAAACACATGCAGAGGAAATAATACCAGCCCCACACAAACTCTTCCAGAAAGTAGAAGAGATGGAATGTATCCCAACACGTTTTTTGATGCCTATATTACTCTGATACAAAAACAAGAGAGATGCCTTACACACAAAACTGTGACAAAGTGTCATTCTCATGAACGTAGATGTAAGCATCTTTAACAAAATATTAACAATGTGATTCCAATAATATATTTTAAAAATAATATATAATTGCTAAGTTGTATTTATCCCAGAAACACAAGATAGGTTTAACATCTAAAATTAATCAAAATAATTCACCACATTAACAGACTAAAAAGAACAAAACAAAACAAATCTCAACAGTTTAGAGAAAGCATTTGGCAAAGTTCAATATTAATTCATGATTAAAACTATTAGCAAATTAGTAATGAAGATAATTTGCTAAATGTGATTAAAGAAATAGAATAGGAAACCTACAACCTGCAGCCTACAGGGGATAGGTTATTAAGTACTTTCACTTTTTAAATTCAACATTTCACCAGAGGTCCTAGTTAGTGTAACAGGAAAAATGAAGGAAGGGAATACAGATGGGGAGGGGAAAGGAAGAAATATATATATAAGATACTAAAGAACCTGTAAAAAGATATCATAACTAAGTAACTTCACCAAGGTTACAGATTTCAAGGTCACAATGCCAGAATCAATTTTATTTCTATATGTAACTATATATACACACACACACACACAGTGTTTGCTTCTCTCTCTCTATATATATACATACACACATACACACACATATATAAGCATATGTATACATATAGAAGCATATATATATGGTGCTTGCTTCTGTCTTTCCCTACTACCCTATTTTCTTTAATCTTAAGATTTTAAGATCAAATTTAAAATTTTATCTTGAATAATTCCTTTCATTTTTTAAAGTTATTTACTACTTTTCTAGTTTCTTAATCTTAACATTTCATACATTGATTTTAAAACTTGCTGTTGTACATTTTAAGAATACAATTTCTTCTGAGTTTAGTTCATGTAGATGCCATAGATTTTTATGTTGTCCCCTCCTTTCTTAAATTTTTTAATGAACTTGTAATTTTAGTTTCGATTATTAGTTGTTTTTTTTGCAGGAGAGGTTTTATTGTTTGCTTGTCTCATAGATTACTGTCTATAGCCTTTATTACATTTCTTTAATTTCTTTTCTAATTATTAGATCAAACCATATGAAATTACCAATATTTTACTACTTTGATCAGTAAAAATGGCTATTTTATGTGATTCAGTCTAATATATGATTAGTTTGGTGTTTTCTGACATAATAGAAAATGTCTTGAGTATAGGTACAAACACATATATACTTATATGTATATTTATATTAATAAAAACTGAGCTCATTTACTCAATCTTCAAATACAGTTTTAATTTATTTTATCTACTGATGTTTAAGTTCTGAAAAAATATACTAAAATCTAACACTATAATTTTGTGCACAAATTTTTAGTTCTTCGTGATTTTCTGGAAGAATTTATTTTGTTTATTAAACCATCATGATGTTTGGTACATAAATATTAACATGTATAATTTTGCGAGGCTATTAATAATTAGGTGGATTAAATGAACCAGCTTGTGAATGTCAGTCATTCTCTTTACTCAGCCACCTGCTACTTGTCAAATGGACCCATGTACAAAGTGACCATGAGGGCGGTGATAGAGGCTTATGCAGGGACTTAACAGCAGGGCATCTACCTCACCAAGTGTGAGACAACTACCACCACTGCTAAATGCCCAACCTACCAACATCAGGAGCCAATGTTTAGTTGTCAATAATCATCATGCCCTGGAGGGACCACTTGTTCCTTGGTCCCCCTACTTTAACCCATAAATTATATCAGATCTGCTTCATCTTCCTCATAGTAGAGGTAGAGACATATCCTCAGAGCAAAAGACACATGTTCCAGATATAGATTTGTCTTCCATGGCTGTCACACTCTTTTGCTAGCACCATCATCTATGGACTTTCAAATTGCCATAGTGACTGTTTTCATAGTCTGCATAACATTGTTTCCACTTAAGTGACTCATTTCACCACAAAAGAAACATAACAACTGTGACAATGTTTCTGAATTGCAGTAATCCTACAACTTACTCCATTTCTCAGAAATTACTGGCTCAGCGGAATGATAAAATGACCCATGGTAGGCTCAGTTATACTGCCATCTGCAAAATTACCCCTTGCAGAATTGGTGTGTTCTGCCATAGAACAGGGTACAGTCAAAATAAATACATCTGGGAATCATGAGTAGATGTATCATCACTCCCAGTAATAACATACCTGCTAAGGTTGCCTCCTATTTTTGTATTCTTGGTCTCTGTTGGTTTAGAGGACTTTGTTTCTAAAGAAACACTTCCATCAACAGATACAATAAAAATGTCCCTGCTAATTGGAAACAAAAAGAAATATAGTACAGCATAATAATGTTACTCACTGATGTAACATTTTGGGCAATGGAACAATTTCACATAACACTTTAGCCTCCTAATCTATTTACTGCTTACAAGTTAATAATTTAGGTTACTGACTTGCAAATTGTGACCTACAGGCCAAATCTAGACCTACAGCACAACAGACAGGGGTACCACTGGGAGCTGCAGAGAACAAGTTTCCTCTCTACCCCTATTTCCTCCTGGTGCCCAATGCTTTCCTCCCCAGTCAGCAGCCTGCCTTGCTACTGCTGGCAATTTCCCAGGTGGACACCAGTCAGTGACTTGGTCCAGGGCTTTGCAACTCAGCTAGTAAACTTGCCTGCAGCCACAGAGAAAGAGAGAGAGAAAAAATTTTTTTTATATAAATTGATATCTTAAATGTGTATCTTGAAACCCTGTAATTTATGTAACTAAATAAGTTCAGTCAACAAATACAGTTAAAAAATTAAATGTATTAGCTTTGCGATTTTTAATTTAGCTTTTAGTTTAAAACTTGTACTTAGTCTTACACTGAACTAAAATAACTATTCTTTTTGCAAATAAAACACAGATATATATATATAAAATATAGATTATATAAACAGATACAGACTACACCTGTGATATTAAAATTTGATGGGTGAGTGATCGGAAAAAATATTTTTTTATAGTTGATCTTTTTTATTTGGAAAAATTGAGATAAAATATTTTATCACCTTTTAGTTATTTATGTGGTAAAGGATAAATATATACATATGATGAACCACATGCTGAATTAATAGGCTGGAGTGACCATTACTGAGACTGCTCTGTGGTAATGGTAACTGCATAGATAATCTGGCCCAGATAATCTGTCTTGTCACACTGATTTTTAAAAGCTCCTTAAAGGGGCAGTAATAATAATAATTAATAATAATAAACAGATTGAGAAATACAGCCTTGAGGCAACTACTCAACAAAAAGCTCAGACGTAATCAGCAGATGGGGCTTGCCTTTTGATTTATCAGATGTTTCCTGTTCTACTAGGGCCTGGGACAATTTTTCCAAAACTCACTAAATAAGTCCCTAGTCCTGTTGAACTTTGAAGGTTTGGGCAACTAAGTTAGAAAAATAAAACTTTAACAGCAGGGTGTAAGCTGTACAGTTTGAATATTACTGTCATGAAGTTCTGCTGATGTTAATTCTATAATATTGCATAGATTCTCCATTTCCTTTAAGATTCAATGTTCTTCCAAATCCACTTATTTTCTACGCAGATTCAAATAATGCCTAGAATATGAGTGCAATTCCATTCAAAATTACCCAAATAAAAATTGTCCTAAATATAGTTAACACAGCCTCTCATCTAAGTCTCCCCTCCAAAATAACATTGGTATTGTGGATCTTATTAGTACTTCCTTCCTGACATTACGGCCTTTTCATAGGAGTTGATTCAAAGTTGATTTTTAGTGGTTGATGGTTTGGCTCTATGCCCCCAGCAGAGATCTCAGCTCTAATTGTAATCCCTATAATCCCCACATGTTTCCGGAGGAACCTGGTGGGAGGCAATTGGATCATGGGGGCAGTTTCCCCCTAGGCTATTCTCGTGATAATGAATTAGTTCTCAGGAGATCTGATGGTTTTAAAAAGTGTTTGGCAGTTCCCCCCATTGCTCTTTTCTCTCTTACCCTGCTGCCATGTAAGACATTCCTGGTTTTGCTTCCACCATGATTGTAAGTTTCCTGAGGCCTCCCCCGCCACATGGAACTGTGAGTCAATTAAATCTCTTTTCTTTATAAATTATCCAGTCTCAGGCAGTTCTTTATAGCAGTATGAAAACAGATCAATACAGTGGGCTAGGAAGTTAGGTTGTCAGGAAGTGAAAACAAAACAGAATTTTGATTGTCCTTGTAACAGGAATTGAGAGAGTAGAGTAGGGTAGAGTTCGTGAACCATATGTGTGTTCCTGTGTGTTCTGGGGAAACCAGAAGGCTCCTCGGTACATTTAGAGTCTTAAGTGACGCTGACTCATGCGTGCATGGATTAAAAGAGTGCTAATTTTTTTCTACAATTCATCTGTCTTTTCTTTTTTTTTGAAAAAATTGCTTCCAATTCCTTGTTTTACTCTGGATGGTTGAAATTGAAGATGCCTGACTCCTAGGTAATTGGGTACATCACCTCAAGTAATTAAGTGCTAAATGGAATCTTAAGTACTAGAACGTATACAGTACTTTAGAGTAGGAAATGATTAGTGAGGGCTTCTTATGAGAGGTGAAACTTTAGCTCTGTCTTGAATAAAATACATGATATGAATGGAGGAGAGAATAGCACAGCATTCTGGGAGAAAGTTGCAGCAGGAACAAAGGCAAAATAGAGAAACCAGCAAATCCCAACTGGTGCACACTCAATAACCTGGATGTAGAGGAGGGTTTATTTCAGAAAACAGAGATGTCAGGATGGCACAGAATATGACAGACCTTAGATTCCTGTTAATTTCTTTACTGGTCCTCTTCTATTAATACTTGATTCTCCAAGTTCATCACAACACAAGATTTAACTCTATTTTTGTTTTCCACTGTTAAGAGTTATTCTCTTTTTCTTTGCCATACCACTTCACATCATGTCCCCTGATGATATAAGATTTATAGTAGTTTTTCCTTTTTAACCCTCTAGTCTAAATTAATTCTTCCTATTCTCACCTTTTTTTTTGGCTTTTTCCAACCTTCACTCTCCTTCCAGCTTTCTCCCTTCAGTAGGCCTCAGTGTCCATTGTTGTCCTGCTGTACTCAATATTTAGCTCCCACTTATAAGTTAGAATGTGTGATATTCTGATTTCTGTTCCTGCATTAGTTCACTTGGGATAATGACCTCCAGATTCATCCATGTTGCTGCAAAGGACATGAATTCATTCTTTCTTTTGGCTGCATAGTATTCCATGATGTATACGAACCACAGTTTCTTTAGTCAATCCATTGTTGAAGGGCATCGATGTTGTTTCCATGTCTTTGCTATTGTGAATGGTGCTGCAATGAGCATAGCACATGTGTCTTTGCTAGAATAATTTATTTTAATTTGAGTATACACCCAGCAAGCATTGCTGGGTTGAATGGTAATTCTGTTTTAAGTTTTTTGACAAATATTCTAACTGCTTTCCACAGCAGCTGAAATAATTTACATTCCCACCAGCAGAGTATAAACATTCCCTTTTCTCTGCAGCTTCTCCAGCGTATGTTGTTTTTTGACTCTTTAATAATAGTTATTCTGACTGGTATGAGAAGGTATCTCATTGTGGTTTCAATTTGCATTTCTCTGATGATTAGTGATGTTGAACACTTTTTCATGTTTGTGGCTGCTTGTATGTCTTCCTTTACGTGCAAAAGAAAGAGGCAGAAGCTTGGGCCAGACCGTGCCAAGCCTTGCAGATGCAGCTAAGGCATTTGTGTTTGTGATGAAAGCAATGACAAATCGTTGAAAGCACAATTTGAGTAGGAGTTTACGGAAGAGTTGAGGGTAATAGGATGTTTTGTTGTTGTTGTTGGAAGGAAGAAGTTATCTGACTATGCAGTACAAATGGATCGTAGGAAGCTTGGGCAAATGAGGGGCAGCTCATTCAGAGATGACTGTAGTGGTCCAAAGAAGAAAGAATGGCAACTTGGACTAATGGTAGTGCAGACATGGAGAGAACTGAGTAGATGAAAGGAATGGCTGGTTGAGGCAATGCTCATAGGCGTGTAAAGATTTTATGAGCTTGATTCTTACAGAGGACATTTCTATTTCAAAAAGCACATTTAAAAAATTTTACGAATTTCTTATTTGTGAACAGGTTTTGTAGTTCAGGTTGTCTAGCCTGCCCACAACTTGCCCACATATCCAGTCCAAGTTACCCTAGTGAGGGGATCTTTTCTCCTTAGGTCTCATCTTCCAACTGTAGGGCTCATTTTAAAAAATATTTTTATTAAGTGTTAAGTAGAAACAAACTAATGTTTATAAATTATCTGTAAGATATAAATGTACTAAAGCTATGGACATTCCTACACTCACAACCCAATATCAGAAGAGAAATTTTCTTTGATGCAAGCATGGCCCTTTCTGATTCCAACAGAAAAAAATTTTATTTTTTCTCATTTTCTCTGAAAAAAAAAAGACTATCCTGAAGTTGTATTTGTATTTATTTGCTTTGCTTTATACTTTTGCCATATGCCTATTTATCTATAATAGTATATTATTTATTCCTGCATGTTTTTTTAAATTTTAAAAAATATAGCACTTATTATTTTCTGAGTTTCTCTTTTATATCAATATTATTTTCCTAAGATATGTCAGTATTACTGCATGTAGCTATAATTTAATTTTTATTACTTTTTAGGACTTCATTGTAGGAATATACCATAATTTGGCCATTTTACTTTTAATGTCATTTGTGTTGTGCATACCTTTTAAAAAAATAATATATTTTTATTCCAGAGAGTGCATCTATGAAGATTTCTGCATCTATTTCCAGGTGCACAGTCTCCATAGTTTCTGTATTATATATAAAAAAAATAAACTAGTACTAGAACTCTTGGGTTGTACAGTATGTTCATCTTCAACTATAGTATATATGCCTAATTGTATTCCAAAGTGGTTGTACCAAGTTACACTTGCACTTGCAGTACACGAGTACTCTAATGTAAAAAGTGAAAAAAGTTACACTTGCACTTGCAATACATGAGTACTCTAATCACTTCAATACTTAATATTTTCAGGTAACTTTTTTCACTTTTTGCTTTACAGATTCTAATATTATGTTTATTTCCTATTACATTAGCTTCTCACTCTGATCTGTATTCTCACTCTGATCTGTATCTTCTTCCTTCTCCTTTCTTTGGGCATATTATATTGTTCTTTACTAACTTTCAATGTTAGATATTTAGTAAATTCATTTACACAACTTCTTTATTTCTAATGTACACACTATAAACGCCTCTTTAAATACTATTTAGCTAGATACCACAAATTTGACTATTGTATAGTTTTATTATCATTGAATCTAATTTTTTAAATTTTAATTAATATTTCATTTTGATTTATGAGTTATTTAAAAGCATGTTTCTTAATATGATACAGATGAAGTTTAAAAAGTTATATTATTTACTACAATCAAAATTATTAGTTATGATCAGAGGACATGGTCTATAAGAGGTCAATTCTCTGAAACTTTTTGTGACTTGCTGTGGAACTCACTAAGTAGAAAGTTTTTCTAAATAGTCTATGTATGTTCAAATGAGATATGTGTTATACAGTGTATAGAATCTAAGATACTCTTATTCTATCACTTTATTTGCAAAAACTTTATGTTATTCTGATATTTAAATCCATGCTTAATTTTTATTTACTTCATCTATCAATTTCTGAGAAAGTCACATCAAAATCTCCATTGTGATTTGTGGATTTGACTGTTCTTCTTGGTTTTCGTGGTTTGACTTAAACATTTTGATGTGTTATTAGGTGCATAGAAATTTGTTATATCTTCCTAGAAAATTGAAGTTTTTATTATTATAAGTAATCCCCTTTAGCAGTGGAAATTATTATTTTTGCTTTAAAGCTTTTTTTCTGATCTTAATATAGATAAATTGTATTTCTTTTAGTATTTTCTTTTTATCTTTTTTATTTTCAACCTTTCTGTATACATATATACAGACATGAGTATTGCAAATAATATATAGCTGAATTCATTTTTAATTTACTCAGTTTTTTTAAACAAAGCATTTATACCTTGTTATTTTGTAATTTTTATGAGACCTATCATGTCTGCATTCTGTCTTTTAATAGTTGGTCATTTTAAAATATATTACTTTTTCTCATTCTATTTCTTTGCTACTACTATTGTACAATTTATTTTACTTTTTTACATAGTAATTCAAGAAGTTTTTAAGATGTGTATTTCTTAAATTCTAATATTTGGTAACGTAGTTACTATTATCCAAGAAATCCACTTAGCTTCCCTATACTTAAAATACAATGACCATTTTCTAATCTATTGAATATTGTAAAATATTTTGTTCTATTTTTTTATCATGCAATGCATTATTTTAATTGTGGTTTATATAATCAATGTTTAGTTAGATTAATCACATATTACCATAGTATTTGCTCATTGTTCCATGTAACCTCTCTTCATTTCTGGTTTAGGTAAGATATAAATTAGATCTTCATGTATCCATTATACCTTTAACACTTTTCCATATTTCCGATCACTTTTTCTCTTTGGACAACATTTAGACAAAGCTTATGGTTTCTATTTAAGTTTGTTAATTCTCTCTTTAGCCCAGTAAAACATATCTATTGAATTTTTATCTCAATGTTCATACTTTCCACAGCTAGAGGTTTCATTCAAGTTTTATTGAAATGTGTTCAGACACTTTAATAGTCTGTTCTTGCAAATATTTTCAGTTGTTCCTTTTATTTACTTGAACATATCATACATACTACCAATATTTTGGTCTAGCAACTTCAAAATATTAAAAATGTGCAGGTTTTGCACTGCTGTCAGTTTTCCTGTTTGCACTTCCTCATATTTTCTTTTTATTTTTATTGCGAGCTCATCCTTTTTAGGTCTTTATCTGAGAGAATACTTTACAGTCTTCTTGTAAATGACTTGCTCCAGAGAGACTCAGCACTCACTTCTGCCAATTGCTTAAATCTGCTATAAAACAATAATGGTTTTAAACTAAATTATTGGCTTCAGTTTTTCCAAATAATTTTTATTGTGTATATTTGAGGTTTACAACATGACATTATAAGATACATATAGACAGTAAAATAGTTACTATAGTAAAGTATGCTAATATACCTGTCATCTCACATAGTTACTTTTTGTGACAAGAACAGCTAGAATATGCTTATTTAACAAATATATTGAATGCAACAGAATTTTATTAACTTTAGTCCTCATGTTGTATATTAGATCTCTAGACTGTTGCATCCCAAATTTTTGCTTTTTTGTATCTTTTGACCTACCTCTCCACATTTCCTCCCCTCCTCAAACCTGTGGTAACCACTGTTTCATTCTCTACCTCTGTGAGTTTGACTTTAAAAAAATATATATTTCATATATAAGTGAGATTATGCAAGATTTTCCTTCTTTCTCTGTCTGGCTTATTTCATTTAGCATAATGTCCTCTAGATCCATCTATGTTGTGGTAAATGCAGAATTTCCCTCTTTTTAAAGGTTAAATAATATTCCACTGTGTGTATATAGCACATTTTGTTTATCCATTCATCTGTCAATGTGCATTTAGGTTATTTCCACATCTTAGCCATTAAGAATAATGCTGCAATGAACATAAATGTGCAGATATCTTTATGAAGTAGTGATGTCATCTTCTTTGGATATATACACAGAAGTGGGATTGCTGGGTCATATGCTAGTTCTATTTTTAATTTCTTTAGGAACCTCCATAATCTGTCCCATAATGGCTGTACCAATCTACATTTTTAACAATAGTGAACAAGGGTTCCTTTTTCTTCACACCCACACCAAAATCTGTTATCTCTTGTCTTTTTGATAATAGCTGTACTTATGGGTAAGAGGTAATACCTTATAGTGGTTTTAATTTACATTTACCTTATGATTAGTGATGTTCAGCACTTTTCATATACCTATTGGCCATCTTTATGTCTTCTTTGGATTAATGTCTGTTTAGATCCTTTGCTCTTTTTTAATTGGGTTATTGGTTTTTCTGCTATTGAGTTTTAAGTATTCTTTAATACATTTTATATATTAAACCCTTATTAGATATGAGGCTTGCATTTTTTCCCAGTCCAAACATTGCCATTTTATATTGTTGATTGTTTCCTTTTCTGTACAGAGACTTTTTGATTTATGTAGTCAATTTATTTATTTTTGTTTTTGAAGAGAGAGCTTTAGTTGTCAGACTCAAAAAAATTATTGCCAAGACCAAAGTAGAGATTATATTCTATGTTATCTTCTTAGAGTTTTGTGGTTTTAGGTTTTTTACCTATTTTGAATTGATTTTTTTTATGGTGTAAGATAAGTTTTCACTTACACGTTTTTGTAGGTGGAAAACCAGTTTTCCCAGAACAATTTATTGAATAGGTTATACATTTCCCATTGTTTCCTCCTGGTGCCCTTGTCAAAAATTATTTGGCCATATATGTTTGGATTTATTTCTGGGAACTGTCTTCTGTTTCATTAGTCTATGTGTCTGTTTTATGCCAGCACCATACTGTATTGATTGCCATAGCTTTGTAATATAATTTTAAATTATAAAATGAAATGCCTCCAACTTTGTTTTACTTTCTTAAGATTGTTTTAGCTATTCAAGGTATTTTTGTGGTTCCATACAAATTTTAGGATTGTTTTTTCTATTTCTGTGAAGAATACCATTGGAGTTCTTATAGAGATTGCATTAAATCTATATATTGTTTTGGCATTTTAAGCATATTTTTTTCCATCCATGAACATGGGATACCTTTTCATTTATTTGTATCTGCTTCAAATTCTTTCATTAATATTTTACTGTTTTCAGTGTATAAATATTTCACCTCCTTGATTAAATTTATCCTAGGTACTTTTAAAAAATGCTATTGTAAGTGGGATTGTTTCCTGATTTTTTTCCAGCTAGGTTGTTATTTGTTTGGAATTGCTACTAATTTTTGTGTGTAGATTTCTGTGTTCTTCAACTTTAATTCATTTTCTAGTTCTAACAGTGTGTGTGTGTGTGTGTGAAGTTTTGGGGGTTGTCTACATATAAAACTATATCATTGGTAAATAGTGAAAATTGCACTTCTTCATTTCTAATTTAAATGCCTTCTATTTCATTTTTCTTTTCTGATTGCTCTTGCTAGTACTTCCATTACTATATTCAATAGAAGTGAAAGGAGTGGACATCCTTGCCTTGTTCTGAATCTTAGTGGGAAAGCTTTCAGTTTTTCTCTGTTGATTATGAAATTAGCTGTGGGGTTTTCATAAACAGCTTTTATTGTGTTGAGGAACTTTCCTTCTCTAAGTGTTAAAAGCTTTTATCATGAAAGAATGTTGAACTTTGTTGAATGCTTTAAATGATCACGTGGTTTGTATCTTTTATTTTGTTAATTTGATGTATCATATTGTTTGATCTGTTTATATTAAACCAGCCTTGCATGCCCAAGATGAATCTTACTTGTTTAGGATGTATAATCTTTTTGATGTGTTGTTGAATTTGGTTTGTTAACATTTATTGAGTATTTTTGTATTGATATTTAGAAGACATATTGGCTTCTGGGATTTTTCTTAGAAGAGATATTGGCTTGTGGAGTGTATTTGCCTTGATTAGGTATCAAGATGATGCTGGCCTCATGACGTGTCTTTGGAAGCATTTCCTCTGCTCCATTTCTTTTGGAAGAATTGAAGAAGTCTTAGTCATAATTATTCTTTGAATGTTTGGTAGAGTTCAGCCATGAAGCCATCTGGTCCTGGGTTTTTCTTTATTGGAAGGTTTTAAATTACTTATTCAATCTCTTTATTTGTTATTGGTCTTCTCAAGCTTTCTATTTCTTCCAGATTCAATCTTCATAGGTCATTTTTTTTTACAGATTTATCCTTTTTCACTAGGTTATTCAATTTGTTGGGACATAACTATTCATAATAGTACCTTATAATTCTTATTTCCAAGGCATCTGTTGTAAGGTCTCTACTTCTTTTTCTGATTTTGTTTACTTGAGCCTTCTTTCTTTTTCTTTCTTAGTGTAGCTATAAGTTTGGCAATTTTGTTTATTTTTTCTAAGAACCAACTATTGGTTTTACTAATTTTTATACCTTTTTCTGCTCTCAATTTGATTTATTTCTGTTCTATTCTTTATTATAATTTCTTCCTCTCTGCTAACTTTAGGCTTGATATTTTATTATTTCTCTTGCTTCTTGAAGTATAATTCAAGGCTATTTATTTGAAATGTATCTTCTTTTTTAATGTACGCATTTGTATCTCAAGATATTTTAAAATTTCCTTTTGGTTTTTTTTTTTTTTTTTTTTTTTTTTTGGCTCATTGGAACATGTTGCTTAATTCCCATGCATTTGGAAAGTTTCCAAGAATTTTGGTTATTGATTTCTAGTTACATACAGTTGTCAAAAACAATATAGATACAATTTGAATCTTCTTGAATTTGTTAAAACTTGTTTTGTGGCCTAACATATGTTCTATTCTGGAGACTGTTCCATGTACACTAGAAAAGGGTGTACGGTCTGTTGTTGTTGGATAAAAAGTTCTATGGGTGCCTGTCAGACCCATTTGGTCTAAAGTACAGTTCAAGTAATGTTGTCTGATTGATCTGTCCATTGTTGAAAGAGGGGTATTTAAGTCTCATATTATTATTGTATTGCTATCTGTTTCTTCCTTTATGTCCATTAATATTTGCTTTATATATTTAGATGTCCCAATGTTGGGAGCATATATATCTATGTTTGTTATGTTTCCTTGATAAATTGAATCATTATCATTAAATAATGACTATCTTTGACTCTTATAATAGTTTTTGACTTGGAATCCTTTTTATCTCATGTAAGTATAACCACTCCTGCTTTATTTTTGTAACGGCTTGCATGAAATATTTTCTTTAATCCCTTTATTTTCAGCCTATGAGTGTCCTTAAAGCTAAAAATGACTCTTGTAGGCAGCATGTAGTTATATCTCATTTTTAAAATTCATTTAGTCACTGTGTCTTTTGGTTGGAAAATTTAATTTACTTACATTCAAAGTTATTTTTGATAGGTAAAAACATAATCTTATAATTTGTTAATTATTTTCTGGTTGTTTTGTAGATCCTGTGTTGCTTTTTTCCCCCTCTTCATGGATACATTTGTGATTTGGTAATTTTTCTATGGTGCTGTTTTGATTCCTTTCTCTTTCTTGTTTGTGTATGTAATGTCATTTTTTACTTTGTGTTTTCTGAGACTTATATTGCACATCTCATCATTAAAATAGATTATCTTATGGGGTAGCAATTTAATTTAGGTAACATACAAATGCTCTAGACTTTTACCCCCTAGACACACACAATTTATATTTTTCTTGCAAAAATTTACATTTTTTATATTGTTTGTTTGTTTATTTATTTTTTATTTATTTATTTATTTATTTGAGATGGAGTCTCACTCTGTGGCCCAGGCTGGAGTGCAGTGGTGTGATCTCGGCTCACTGCAACCTCCGCCTCCTGGGTTCAAGTGATTCTCCTGTCTCAGCCTTCCAAGTAGCTGGTAATACAGATGTGTGCCACCATGCCCAGCTAAGTTTTTGTATTTTTTTAGTAGAGTCAGGGTTTCACCGTGTTGGCCAGGATGGTCTCAATCTCCTGACCTTGTGATCCATCCACCTTGGCCTCTTAAAGTGCTGGGATTACAGATGTGAGCCACCATGCCCAGCCTGTGTATTCCTTTATAACTTATTGTAGCTATTATAGTTATGTTTGGCCATTTGTTTTCTTACCTGTATACCAGATATTTGAAATATTTATACATCACCATCACAATAATGGAGTGTCATGAACTTGATTATGAATTTACCTTGACTAGTGAGTTTTATGCTTTTATATGTTTTTGTGTTTATAATTATTGTTCCTTCTCTTCCAGTAGAAGCATTCTTTTAAGAATTTCGTAATGTCAGTCTAGTGGTTATAAATTCCCTCAGCTTTTGCTTGTTTAAGAAAGACTTTATATATCTTTCATAACTGAAAGATAGCATTTCTGTGTATAGTATTCTTTTCTAGAAGATGTCTTTTTCTTTCAGCACTATAAATATATCATCTCATTCTCTGCTAGCCTGAAAATTTTCTGCTGTGAAACTCACTAATAGTCTAATGCAATTCCCCTGTATGAGATTTGATGCTTTTCTATTGCTGCTTTTAGAATTCTTTCCTTGTCTTTGAGTTTTGATAGTTTGATATAATGTTCCTAGGAGAGAACACTTTTGGGGTGTATCTATTTGAGTACTTTTGAGCTTCAGCAGATCTGGATGTCCATATCTCTCCCAAGACTTGGGGACATTTTCAGTAATTATTTTGTTAAATAAGACTTCTGTGCCATTCTTCATTTCTTTTTCCTCTCTGACTCCCATGATGCCAAAATTTATTCACTTAATTGTGTCCCATAAGTCCAGTGGACTTACTTTGCTCTTTTTCATTCTTTTTCTTTTTTATTCCCCTGGGTTATTTTAAAAGACCTGTATTCAAATTCAGAGAGTCTTTCTTCTGCTTGATCTAGTCTGATGTTGAAGTTCTTAGTTGCATTTTTTATTTCATTCATTGAATTCTTCAGTTCCAAAGTTTCTGCTTGGTTCTTTTTCATTACATTTATTTATGTGTTGAATTTCTCATTTAGACCATGAATTGTTTTTCTAATTTCCTTGAATTATCTATCTGCATTTTCCTGTATCTTGTTGTAGTTTCTTAAGATCATTATTTTGGATTCATTTTCAGATGATTTATAAATTTCCATTTCTTTGGGGTCAGTCACTGGAAAAACATTATGTTCCTTTGTGGAGACAAGTTTTCTTGCTTTTTCATGTTTCTTGTGCCCTAGCATTGATAACCATGCAGACAGGGTAAAAAACACCTCTTCCAATTTCATAAAGTGTGTTTTGTAAGGAAACACTATCATCTGTAGATGCATCTTAGGATATCATTTGAGTAGGGTAGGTAGGCTCTGGTTCTGGGTGGGTGTAGTAGTGTACTATTTGTGCAGCTTCTTCAGCTGTAATCTGTGTCAACAGTGGCTGCAGGGCTTTGTGGTATTTGTGGTGCAAGGTAGATTGTGCCACATCAGTTCAGGCACTGAGGGAACACAGCTGCTTTGCTGACTCAACTGTGGCTTCCTTGGGGGTGGGGTGCCAGGCTGATCAGTGTGCTGAGTGGCTGTAACCACTTTGTCAACTTGAACATGGCTTCCCACTTGACTTTATTTTTAACCTGTGAAAGAAATTTGAGTTTCCTCAAACTTAAAGAAAGAACAGTTCATGGTTATAAACCAAAGGAGAGTTTTTCACTCAATTCAATGCCAAGATTTGAGACAGGTAATTTTTTCTTCTTTTAGTTTATAATAGGTGTTATTTTTACTTTGCTCTTACACAGGAGCTCTTTGGAGTTCCAGACTTTCATGAAGATGTTTCCAATGATATTTTCCACATTGTTCTACCTGTGAGTTTTGTCTCCTGATCCTGTGCCCCATAGGCCATAACAACCAAATCTTAAATTTAATCTCTTTTATTTCCCCATTTATGAATATGCCTGATATGGTTTGGCCATGTCCCTTCTCAAATCTCATCTTGAACTGTAACTCCCACAATTCCCACATGTCGTGGGAGGTGGCTGAATTATGGGGGTGGGTCTTTCCCATGCTGTTCTCATGATAGTGAATGAGTCATATGAGATCTGATGATTTTTAAAAAGGAGACTTTCCCTGTACAAGCTCTCTTCTCTCATCTGCCACCATGTGAGATGTGCCTTTCACCATCTGCCATGATTTTGAGACCTCCCCAACCATGTGGAACTGTAAGTCTAATAAACCTCTCTCTTTCTTTTGTAAATTGCCCAGTCTCAGGTGTGTCTTTATCAGCAGTGTGAAAACAGACTATTACAATGCCTCTTGATAAATGCAAGCTTCCTTTCTTTTCTCTCTTACAACATGTTCTAAGTTTCACTGTTTTTTCCTAAAATTTTCCTTTTTAAAATAAGGGTTCAGCAAGTGAATGATTCTTTGTAACTGTATATTTAATCTGTCAGTATTCAATACTTGTTTTACTTAAAATCAGTGAGCTCAATAAATACAGGTTCTATTGTTAGTATATCTGAAAAGTCTTGGCATAGAAGGTTTAGCAATACAAATTCATGCTTTTCAGGAATATAATCAGTACTATACACTTAGCATTGGAAATTCATCTACCACTGTCATTTTATATTACTTCAGTAGTATTCAGAATTTTTTTTCAAATATATTTTTTTGTCAAATAATCCTACCTAGTTACTTTGTATAAAATTATGGTGCTATGCTATTACAAATAAATTTACACATATTTTAAAAATATCTACCATTGAAAGGTATAAGCAAAATAAATTAGATAGAAAAAAAATGTTATTAGTAAAAGTGACAAAGGTCAGTGAGTAAAAGCAAGACAGCAATAGAATGGTAAATAATAAGAAAATTAATTATCCAAAAAAGTATGTCTCAAAAGATAACATCTTGCAGCTTTAGGGCCCTTCCAGTATTATGCTCACCTAAGGTGACAAGTCTTTGGACTAGACTGTCCAGCATCCTATCCACTTTTTATGATTTAAATGTATGTTGATGGCCTTTGTCCAGAGCAATAGGTTTGAATGCATTTTTTACAAAGCTGACTATCCTGTCACCACAGTCACCTATATGTTGAAAATGACAAGTGAATCAGGCTTATATAAAATGCGACAAGGTACACACACAAAAAAGAAATAATAGTCACATGATATTTTTCTCTGTGGTTTTCCCCATTGTAAATAATGCATTAGCTAGTCCTTGTTTTGCCTGAGACATAAAGAAACACTAAAATTTAACATTAAAGTTAACACACCAAAGATTCTATTTCTAATAAAGTGCATTATATGAAGTTATATACATATCCATCTGTGAATCACTAGCATCATGATAATATACTGTAACTTGTATATTAGTTTATAATTAAAAAGCATTTAATGAATAACATCACAGTCTTGTTTCATCCCTAGAAAATCTGTTGAATAGGCAGATAAAGTATTATTATCCTCTTCTGTACAAATTGGAAAACTGAGTCACAGGAGTAATATGTAAATGTATCAAGATCTCACAGCTAATAAGTGGCAGCAAAAGAATACTATTTTTGCTTGGATATATTCAGACTTGAGCACTCTGGATGCCCAAAAGCATGGGAGAATATTATAATAGAGGTATACTCCAGGCCTGGGGCAAAGGGAGGAACTGGAGAACTAACCAATAAGAATACTGTACTGCTACCTAACAAATTCTGCAAGTCATTATTATTAGAACATCCAGTTAGGTGGGAAGCAATGAATCTGGTTAATAGGTAATATTTAAGAGTTGGATCTACAGCAACAATGGTTCTGAGCTCTCTTTCTGTATAGCTAAGATCCAGGCAAGGAAGTATGGATAGGACCAGATAGTTTTTAGAATGAAACTGAAAAGTATATTGAAAAATATGTGGGCCTCTGCTAAATGAACTGCAAGTTTAAAATTGATCCAAGCCCATAAAGATTTTGTATTAATTGGAAAGATGGTCAACTGAGGAATCGGAGCAGAATCTGAGTCTTAAGGCCTGACAATAATCAGGGAATGTTGCAATATTGTTGCTACACACAGGTAAGAGTTTCACCTTGGTGCATTAGTCTCTGCTTTTAATTGATTAAAAGAATGGCTTGGTTGGTATGAAGAAGAATCAATGGCGTTAGATTATCTGTTCTCAAATGAAGGGGAGTGGCTTAATTTCAGTTGTTACTTGGGCATCTCTCATCCCTTCTCTTAAATAAGGTCAAGATTTAAAAAGTGTGATGCTGGTGGAAGATATTTTCTGGTCATTGGTTCAGCTATAGTTAACCTGATGCTCCATTATTCCAAACACATTCTGGGGGCATAAAGTGAATGCACAGGATTGAGATTCGACAAGGGTTTCACATGTTTTGGCACAGAGAACTTTTTTTTTTTTGAGAGAAACAGGCTTTCTGAATTAGATGGGTTATTTTTTTTTCGGTAATGAAATCTGCTATTTTGTATCCTGATGTTTTTAACTCATTAAAGAGGTCGTGGGTTGAACTTAAAGCAAGAATCCTTAATTTTTAAAGCCATAAATTAAAAACATGGAGAAGAAATGGAAATCCAGCTACTGAAAGGGTTTAGAAAAATATAAGAATGGGACATAGTTATTTTCTAAATGTTGTATAGTTGATATTCAATATAAATACATATGAACATAATAATCACAGGACTATTGCGAAAGTGGTATAATCTTTGTGGATCTGGTCAAATTCATGAGCCAGCATTCCCTTGGAAGTCCTGGACCACAGTGAGAAGCTGTGTGAGAGCTTGCCACCTGCTAGTGCTTGCAACCCTCATGGGCAGGTACAGTGGATATGGGCATGATTCTTCCAATTACAGAAGCCTGAGAATAAGAATTTTAGAAATAAAAGTATGCACTATAGTTTAAAGTAATGCTGGAAAGGTACAAAAATGGGCCTACTGGCTTTTTCAATTGCAAGTCAGTGTTAGGATGAGCATGTAATTTATTTCCAAACTGAGAGAGTTTTGAGATTAAAACAGAATGCTACCAATCATTATGCTGAGACAACAGGTGTACACTGGGACTGTCCCTGGAATTCTTGAAATATAGTCACTTGAGACATTCATGATCTGTGCCAGTAAAAGATTTAGATTATGGGTTTAGAAGAAGTATAAAAATGACAATTTCCAGAACACACTAAGTACTGTGTATTATCATTTCTAAGTAGTTAAAAGTATCTCATTTAATTTTCTCAGCAATCCTAAGATGTAGGTATGATCATAACGTTCATTTTACAAATGAAGTTATTTTAGCAAACAAAAATTAAGAAAACTTAACTGATGTCACAAAGTCAGGAGGTGTAAGATCAAGAGTAGAACCTATGTTGTGTGGCTTCAGAGCCCACATTCCAAACTACTATGCTAAGTGCTGCCTAATCATGAGTGTGTTAGTCCATTCTCATGCTGCTAATAAAGACATACCCAAGACTGGGTAATTTATAAAGAAAAAGAGGTTTAATGCACACATGGCTGGAGAGACCTCACAATCATGGTGAAAGGTGAAGGAGGAGCAAAGGCATGCCTTACATGGTGGCAGGCAAGAGAGTGTGGGCAGGGGAGCTACCTTTTATGAAATGATGAGAACTCATGAGATTTATTCACTGTCATGAGAACAGCATGGGAAAGACCCAACCCCATGATTCAATTACCTGTCACCAGGTCCCTCTCATGACATATGGGAATTATGGGAGCTACAATTCAAAATGAGATTTGGCTGGGGACACAGCCAAACCATATCAATGATTTAGAGAAGGTTGGGGTGAAGTAGACGGCCATGGAAAAGGCAGATGTTATCTTACTGTTTTTCTTGCTTGGTTACCTTTTTAGTGGCTTTTTAGAGAATGAAAGGAAAAAAATAGTGGTACCTTGAGGATCCTTAAGCTTATGAAAGGAATATGGGGAGACAAACGTTTGTATACTGAGATTGAGGATCCAAAGCAGAGATAAAACTATAAAGTATAAGAGAGAAAATGAGCAAGGTCTCCTTCCTAATGATCTCGATGGCTTTGTCCAAGCACTCAGATAAGAGAATTTTTCAGTGTACAGAAGATTTTGCACACATCCCTCAGCTATGTATGCCCAATGAAGAAACACTATCAGTGAAGTTCATTACTTAAGATTATGATTACATCTGTATGATAAAGTGTCTTATCTATAAAATATGTTTGTTAAATGAATAAGCTAAAATCAATTTTATAAATTGTGAATAAGCTTTTAGGTTTTAGTGATTTTTTTCTTTTTATTTGACTGTTCTTAGTTAAAATAAATTCTCTTTTAAAATAGAGATTGTGGATCATCATGGCAGATGGGAGGCAGGACTAGATTAAAGTTCCAACTCAGATGGACAGAGCAGTGTGCAGAGACTTGCATTGTGAATTTTTCCTCCAGAACAACTGCAGGAATAAGTCAGGAATCCTGAGAGGACCCACAGACCCTCTAAAGGAAGAGGACTGCTCCCCCAGGACTCAGGAGACACCCCAAATAATGTGAGTCCCCAAACTGTGGAAGTGGCAAAGGGATATCTTCCAGTCCCAAACACAGACCCCCACTGAGGAAACTGAAGGTCTAGCTTGCAGGAGAAGACTCTGACCTTACCCGGAACTGAGTCAATTTAGAGAGCCAAGTGAAATATAGGGCTAGAGGAAGGAGAGGGAAAGGGCCTGGGAGCTCGCTGGGTCTCTGAGGAGGCCATTCCTGCCTGGCATCACACGGATCATTCGGGTGGGTGGCCAGAGGTGTAGGGAAAATGCCACAGGTAGAAGGATGTCTCCAGCTAAACTTTGTAACAATTCGAACCAGTTGAGAAGCCTCCTGGCCAGAACATGGGGGAGGGTGTGAATCTGGTATGCAGACTCGACAGGCAGGGGAAGAACTAAAGCCCCCCCTTTTTTTTTTGCAGCTGGGAGCTTGGTAGCCTGGGGCAAGTTCTCAGCCCTACTTTCCAACTGCCTGGAATCAGACTTGGTTCTGTTAGTAGGGGGCATGGTGGGAGTGAGACCAGCCTTTCAGATTGTGTGGGAGCTAGGTGAGACCTATGACTGCCAGCTTTCCCCCACTTCCCTGACAACCTGCATGACTAAGCAGAGGCAGCCATAATCCTCCTAGGTACAGAACTCCATTGACCTGGGAACCTCATCCCCATCCCCCACAGCAGCTGCAGCAAGACCCACCCAAGGAGAGTCTCAGCTCACACATGCATAGCCCTGCCCCCACCTGGTGGTCCTTCTCTACCCATCCTGGTAGCTAAAGACAAAGGACATATACTATTGGGAGTTCTAGGGCACCACCCACCATTCTCTCCATACTACCACAGCTAATGCTCTTTGGAAAGCCCCACCTCCTGGCAGGAGGCCAACCAGCACAAAAATAGAGCATTAAACCACCAAAACTAAGAACCCTCACAGAGTCTATTTCACCCTCCTACCACCTCCACCAGAACAGGTGATGGTATCCACAGCTGGGAGAACCACAGATGGTTCACATCATGGAACTCTATGCAGACAACCCCCAGTACCAGCCCAGATCTTGGTAGACTTGCTGGGTGGCTAGATCTAGAAGAGAGATAACAATCTTTACAGTTTGGCTCTCAGGAAGCCACATCCATAGGAAAAAGGGGAGAGTACTACATCAAGGAAACACTGCATGGGATTAAAGAATCTGAACAACAGCCTTCAGCCCTAGACCTTCCCTCTGACAGAGCCCACCCAAATGAGAAGGAACCAGAAAACCAACCCTGGTAATATGATAAAACAAGGCTCTTTAACACCCCCAAAAAATCACACTAGCTCACCAGCAATGGATCCAAACCAAGAATAAATCCCTGATTTACCTGGAAAATAATTCAAGAGGTTCATTATTAAGCTAATCAGGGAGGCACCAGAGAAACGCGAAGCCCAATGCAAGGAAATCCAAAAAACGATACAAGAAGTGAAGGGAGAAATATTCAAGGAAATAGATAGCATAAAGAAACAACAATCAAAACTTCAGGAAACACTGAACACATTTATAGATATGCAAAATGCTCTGAAGTGAAAAATGACAAAGAGGAACATTATATAATGGTAAAAGGCCTTGTCCATCAGGAAAATATCACAATCCTAAACATATATACACCTAACACTGGTGCTCCCAAATTTATGAAACAATTACTAATAGACCTAAGAAATGAAATAGACAGCAATGCCATAATAGTGGGGGCCTTCAATACTCCAGTGACAGCACTAGAGAGGCCCTCAAAACAGAAAGTCAACAAAGATACAATGGATTTAAATTGCATCTTGGAACAAATGGACTTAATGGATATATACAGAACATTCTATCCAATAACCGCCGAATACACATTGTATTCAATAGCATATGGAACTTTCTCCAAGATAGACCATATGATAGGCTGTAAAATTCTCAAGAATTTTAAGAAAATTGAAATTATATCAAGCACTCTCTCAGACCACAGTGCAATAAAACTGGAAATCAACTCCAAAAGGAACCTTCAAAACCAGGCAAATACATGGAAATTAAATAACCTGCTCCTGAATAATCATTAGGTCAAAAATGAAATCAAGTTGGAAATTAAAAAAATTCTTTGAACTGAATGATAATCATGACAAAACTGATCAAAATCTCTGAAATACAGCAAAGGCAGTGCTAAGAGTAAAGTTCATAGCCCTAAATTCCTACATCATAAAAATGGAAAACTGACACTCTAAGTTCACACCTCAAGGAACTAGAGAAACCAAACCCAAACCCAGAGAATAAAGTAAATAACCAAGATCAGAGCAGAACTAAATGAAATTGAAACAAAAAAATACAAAAATAAATGAAACAAAAAGCTGGTTTTTGAAAAGATAAATAAAATGAATAGATCATTAGCAAGATTAACCAAGACAAGAAGAGAGAAAATCTAAATAGTCTCAGTAAGAAATGAAATGGGAGATATTACAACTGACACCACTGAAATACAAAAGGTCATTCAAGGCTACTCTAAACACCTTTATGCACATAAACTGGAAAACCTAGAAGATATGGATAAACTCCTGAAAAACAAATTCAACTCCCTTAGCTTAAATCAGGGAAAATTAGATACCCTGAACAGACTAATAACAAGCAGTGAGATTGAAATGATAATTTGAAAATTACCAGCAAAAAAAAAGTCCAGGACTAGATGGATTCACAGCAGAATTCTACCAAATATTCAAAGAATAATTGGCACCAATCCTATTGACACTATTCCACAAGATAGAGAAAGAGGGAAGCCTCCCTAATTCTTTCTGTGAAGCCAGCATCACCCTAGTACCAAAACCATGAAAGGAAATAACCAAAAAAGAAAACTACAGACCGATACCCCTGATGAACATAGATGCTAAAATCCTTAACAAAATACTAACTAACTGAATTCAGCAACATATCAAAAAGATAATCCATGATGATCAAGTGGGCTTCACATCAGGGATGCAGGGATGGTTTAACATATGCAAGTCAATAAATGTTTTGTGATACACCACATAAACAGAAATTTTTAAAAAATCTCATGATCATCTCAATAGATTCAGAAAAAGCATTTGACAAAATCCAGCATTGCTTTATGATTAAAATTCTCAGCAAACTTGGCATACAAGTGACATACTTCATTGTAATAAAATCCATCTATGACAAACCCACAGCCAACATAATGAAAGGAGAAAAGTTGAAAGCATTCCCTCTGACAACTGTAACAAGACAAGGATGCCCATTCTCACCATTCCTCTTCAATGTAGTACTGGAAGTCCTAGGCAGAGCAATCAGACAAGATAAAGAAACAAAGGGCCTCAAAATCTGTAAGAGGAAATCAGACTGTCACTGTTTGCTGATGATATGATCATTTACATCAAAAACCCTAAAAACTCCTCTAGAAAGCTCCTAGAACTGATCAAAGAATTCAGTAAAGTTTCTGGATATAAGATTAATGTACATGAATGAGTAGCTCTTCTATACACCAACAGCAATCAAGTAGAGAATCAAATCAAGAACTCAACCTGTTTCACAATAGCATGTATACACACACACACACACACACACACACACACTTAGGAATACACCTAACCAAGGGAGTGAAAGACCTCTATGAGGAAAACTACAAAACACTGTTGAAAGAAATCACAGATGACACAAACAAGTGCAAACACATGCCATGCTCATGGATGGGTAGAATCAATATTGTGAAAATGACCATACTGTAAAAGCAATCTACAAATTTAATATAATCATCAAAGTACCACAATCATTCATCACAGAATTAGAAAAAACAACTCTAAAATTCATAGGAACTAAAAAAGAGCCCTCATAGCCACAGCAAGACTAAGCAAAAAGAACAAATCTGGAGGCATCACCTGATTTCAAACTACACTATAAGGCCATAGTCTCCAAAACAGCATGGTACTGGTATAAAATTAGGCACATAGACAAATGAAACAGAGTAGAGAACTCAGAAATAAACCAAATACTTACAGCCAACTGATCTTCAACAAAGCAAACAAAAACATAAAATGGGGAAAGGACACCCTTTCAACAAATGGTGCTGGGATAACTGACTAGCTACATGTGGAAGAATAAAACTGGATCCTCATCTCTCACCTTATGCAAAAATCAACACAGGATGGATTAAGGTCTTAAATCTAAGAGCTGAAACTTAAAATTCTAGAAGATAACATTGGAAGATCCCTTCTAGACCTTGGCTTAGGCAAGGATTTCACGACCAAGAACCCACAAGCAAATGCAATGAAAACAATGATAAATTGTTGGGACTTAATTAAACTAAAGAGCTTTTGCAGGGCAAAAGGAACACTCAGCAGAGTAAACAGACAATCCACAGAGTTGGAGAAAATCTTCACAATCTATACATCTCACAAAGGACTAATATCCAGAAGCTACAATGAACTCAAACAAATCAGCAAGAAAAAATACAAACAATTCCATCAAAAAGTGGGCTAAGGACATGAATAGACATTTCTTAGATGATGATATACAAATGGCCAACAAACGAAAAAATGCTCAACATCACTAATGATCAGGGAAATGCAAATCAAAACCACAATGCAATACCACCTTAGTCCTGCAAGAACTGCCATAATCAAAAAATAAAAAAACAGTAGATGTTGGCATGGATGCAGTGATCAGGAAACACTTCCACAGTGCTGGTGAGAATGTAAACTAGTACAACCACTATGGAAAACAGTGTGGAGATTCCTTAAAGAACTAAACTGTGGACATAGATGGTCAGTGGAACTGAAGGTGATGATGTTGATGGTCATCCCAAGGGCAGCTTGCAACATACTAATTTACCTCTAGAAAACATAAAATGCCAGGTATGTCATGCTGGTGGTATGGAGGAGCCATCTTGATTTCCTCAGGATACTGAGTGAACCTTATTATTTTGTGATCTGTCTGAGCTAGTGTTGAATGAATAACAAGAATAGTGATTTCTTTCTAAGATGGAGATTCCCTTTTATGGTGAACTTTTCTTATTGAATTTTAAGAGCTTCTCTTTAGATCAGTTTTGCTTAGTATTATAATAGTAGTAGCCATGAGGCAAATGATTTCTAGTTTGTCCAAAGACAGAAAAATGTTATAAGTGTCTGACATATATTTTATCAACAAGTCGATTACTAGAGTTGCAGAGGTAATTCTTTTTTTTTTTCTATTGTAAACATTTTTGGGTTAATCCCATGCCTTATACTTTTCTGTAATTGTTTCTTTTCCTGTTCGATGACTATCATCATGTTTTACACATCTCAGGTTTTCAATATGGATCTGTTAAATAAATCATGGCTTCAGAATATTTTCTGAAGCCTTTCAGTACTGATGTTTTAGGAGATTTAGCTTGCAGTTTGAATTTAAAAGATTGTTCAGTTTCTCAACAATTAGGTTTTCAGCTTTCTGAAGTCAAAAGGAAAAAAGACTGCCTTATAATCAATTCCAATTTTCAAACTTTTAACACAATTTAACATATGAATTTCAGTTGACAGTTGGTGTGTGTCTTATATTCTGTTCATTGCAAGCTTGCTAAAAGGTGATATCCAAAAATATAAATTTCAATAAAAGATGTGTGAAAATAAATGCTGCTTGATTTCAGTATTTACTTTGTGATGAAATTCTCACTTCACATTTCTTGAAGTAGATTCCAGTTTTCTAAATGTTGCATTCCCAAAATAAACATGTAAACAATGAAATGATGATGACAAATGACAGTCTGAGACTTGGAGAAACCTTAAAAAATGGATGCTATAGTTTAGACATGAAGGATTCAGTCTTGAGCTCATAGAAGCGTGCACTACTTTAAGGCATTTATTTCTAATGCAAATGTCTTTTTAAATTATAGTTTTGCATATCGGGACTTCCCTTGAAGTGCAGACTTATCATAAGTATGATAAAATAAATGGGATATTTGAATGTCTGCAGGTAAAAAACACAAAAACCTTTAGCCATTTAAAACATATTTTCTCTGTAGGGGGGAAAACACAATTGTCTGTGCATGCACGCACACACACACACACACACACACACACATATTCAGGCTGCACCTTTACCAAAAAAAATCTATTTCTGTGATGCATAAAGACAAGCTATCGTACATTGCTGGCAAATATATATATATATATGTATACATATACATACACATACGTGTGTGTGTGTGTGTGTATATATATATATGCACTTTTACTCTTAGACTCCTCCATCTCATCTGGCTATATTTTCCTCCATCCTTTGGATAAATAGAGTGCCCACCTTAGTATTTTACACAAATAATGCCTTCTATAATTTCTGCCTCATACATCAAAATTATCTCTTCCCTTTCATCCAAAATATTTGGGAAGAAAGTTTAAAGGACTGGTCAGGATGTGGATGGGTGTTGGCGTTCAATCAGGCTGGTGGAAAAAATATTAGAGACATTTACAGAGATAGACACAAATCTCCTTGGAAGGCCGAGAAGTTTGCATAACTTCAGTAATAGATCTGGCTGAAGGCAGCCTGGTCCCTTTACCTTTAGCTAAACAAATTAAAGTAGTAATAAAGGAAGGCAGAGTAGTTTACCTAGCTAGCTTGTTTACTCATGAACTTCAGACTAACCTTTGAGGAACGGCGGGTGCTTAAGTGCTTTTTACTTGGGAAGTCCACAATGTCAATTACCCTCTAACAGTGTTGACCAAAGCCTTTGTTAATTAATCTTACTGAATAAATGTGAGTCTCACTAGCTGCTCTGTTTGCAGCACTCAAAGCCACAACTGTTTGCAGCACTCAGCAGGGAGTCTTTAAGTGGCACGGACACCCTCAGCTGGACTGGCAAAGCAGAATATCTGTGCGTCAGTTACTTCATTCGTCTGTCCTCGGGTCAGGGGTCTGCAAGGGACAGACCCCTCGCAACTGGTGCCCCCGTGAGAGGACCGCTGCCACAGGTGGGGGTAAGAATAGGGAGAGAGGCAGCTGGTGGACAGATCATCCTCTTACATACATTTCAGTGTCATACTTTTATAGAGTACTTGCTTCAGATCCTACAATTTTCTACATTTTATATTAGCATGTAGAAAAAAAATCTGAAATTAGAAGTATTTGCAACAGCACCTAGAACTACATAAAAGACACTCAGTAAATATTTATTAGGTTAGTATTTGTGAAGTACATAAGTGAATAAAAAGCATATCCAAACGGAAAGGGAAAGTGTGCTTATTTGAGTGGCCCAGAATGATAGTGTTAGCAGAAATAATGAAGCTCTAATTCCAAGGTTGTCAACATTTGGCACATTCATTTTAAGTGTATCTCTCTTATAGATGCATTTTTTTTTTTATTTGTGACAAATGTTACCAGTATTTTACGTGGAAATATTAAGTCCTTTTCCCCTTGATGGAAAGCTTAAATATTTCAGAATTTGGTAACTTTCAATAATTTTAGAGATTATGCCTGTAAAATTCCACATTTTGCAGATGAGGAAACTGCTACTTAGTGGAAGAAACAAGGTTAGCACACGTGTCTCCCAAGCAACCGTCTTGGAATTTTTTAAAATGCTGACACAGGTCAACATGAAAACATAGAAATCACTATATTGGAGAAAGTAGTTTAAGGGGAAAAAAGTTCAAAATTAGGATTCTGAAACTCACCAAGAACATCTTATCGTTTACGAAATTTTGTTCAGGATTTGCACTCAATTCTTGGTGAGAGCTCACACATTGCCATCTCATTAGGGTCAGTCAATGGATATTAGATTTGTCCTTTTGGGGAGTATATATTTATGTCTTTCATTGAAGGATTAGTTATTTAATCCAGTTTTCTATGAATGGCCTGTTGGTTTTTATTGAATATATTAGCTTAATCTTTACCACTAGATTGCTGCCTCCTTCCAGCTCTAGTTGGCACCTTAAGCCCAAGTTTGCTTTAGTTCAAGTAAATGATTGGAGTGCAGCCTGTCCTGAAATGGGGAAGTTCCAAAGGATTTATCCCAGGAATGTGTCAAGGTTTATGCCCAGGGAACTAGGGATTTATGAATCTGGGAATTTATGCATATTGAACCATGGAATCTCCTACCCCATGATGATGCTGAAGAGTCACTCTAATTTAGCATCTCCCTTAGCTGAGTAGCAGAGCAGAGTTTCCAGGGCTGGGGATGGTAGTGTGTCCAGAATTGGTGAGTTATTGGTCTCACTGACTTCAAGAATGAAGTCACTGGCCCTCACGGTGAGTGTTACAGTTCTTAAAGGTGGTGTGTCCAGAGCTTGTTCCTTCAGATGTTCAGATGTGTCCAGAGTTTCTTCCTTCTGGTGGGTTTGTGGTCTCTCTGACTTCAGGAGTGAAGCCATAGACCTTCGCTGTGAGTGCTATAGCTCTTAAAGTTGGTACGTCTGGAGTTGTTCATTCCTCCCAATGGGTTCGTGGTTTTGCTGGCTTCAGGAGTGAATCTGGACCTTTGCAATGAGTGTTACAGCTCTTAAAGGTGGTGCGTCTGGAGTTGTTTGTTCCTCCCAGTGGGTCCGTGGTCTCACTGGCTTCAGGAGTGAAGCTGCAGACCTTTGCAGTGAGTGGTACAGCTCATGAAGGTAGTGTGGACCCAAAGAGTGAGCAGCAGCAAGACTTATTGCTAAGAGCAAAAGAACAAAGCTTCCACAGAGTGGAAGGGGACCCCAGCGGGTTGCTGCTGCTGGCTGGGGTGGCCAGCTTTTATTCCCTTATTTGGCCCCACCCACATCCTGCTGATTGGTCCATTTTACAGAGTGCTGACTGGTGCATTTACAAACCTTTAGTTAGACACAGAGCACTGATTGTTGTGTTTACAATCCTTTAGCTAGACAGAAAAGTTCTTCCAAGTCTCCACCGGACCCAGAAGCCCAGTTGGCTTCACCTCTCAATCCCCCCTCTAAACAGGATACCCAAACTGCTGTTGGGAATTGGCCGATGACCACTCTAGCTACTTCCTGCTGGATAAGGGCAAAGAAGGGGCCCTGCAGTTGTAGTGTCCTCCAGAAGGGAACTCTTTAGGCCAGTGAAAGGGCCAGTGGGTTGGTCCAGGGGTCCTCAGTAGAAGTTGTTAGTTGAGCTCATTTGGGATTCCATTTGTAAGAGCCTCTGTAGCTTGATGGCCTCAATTCTAGAGGAAACAAACTTGATAAGGAGGTTAAAAATATGCCCGAAGGTGAGTAATAGCAAGATGGCTGCCACGGGACCTAGAAAGGGGAGAAGCCATGTTGCCCAACTCCAGAGGTTGGTATAAGAGTTTGAAAATCGTCTGATTTCAGAAGCCTCTTCCTGCAAATGCCAGGCAGCATCTCATACTATCCATGACTGGTTAGTGTAAAAACAACACTCTTCCCCTAAGAAGGTGCAGAGTCCTCCTTTCTCAGTAGTGAGGAGGTCTAGGCCTAGGAGGTTTTGGAGAGTCACTGCTCCCAAAGAATTTATTTGGGATTGTAGAGTAAGGATTGCCAAGACCAGCTCGGTCGGGGAGAGCCTAACCCAGCGGTGCTAGAGGAATTAAAGACACACAGAAATATAGAGGTGTGAAGTGGGAAATCAGGGGTCTCACAGCCTTCAGAGTTGAGAGCCCTGTATAGAGATTTACCCACACATTTATTAACAGCAAACCAGTCATTTGCATTGTTTCTATAGATATTAAATGAACTAAAAGTATCCCTTATGGGAAACAAAGGGATGGGCTGAATTAAAGGAATAGGTTGGGCTAGTTAGCTGCAGCAGGAACATGCCCTTAAGGCACAGATCACTCATGCTGTTGTTTGTGGCTTAAGAATGCCTTTAAGCAGTTTTCTGTCCTGGGCGGGCCAGGTGTTCCTTGCCCTCATTCCTGTAAACCCACAACCTTCCAGCATGGGTGTTAGAACCATTATGAACATGTTACAGTGCTGCAGAGATTTTGTTTATGGCCAGTCTTGGGGCCAGTTTATGGCCAGATTTTGGGGGGCTTGCTCCCAACAAGGATAGATTTCGTTATTTCTTGCAAACTGTCAGAGAAATCCTTTGAGAGTGTGTGGTAGTAGGATAATGAAGTAGATAAACTGGCTTTTCTGGTTCCTGTAGCAGTAGCCATTTCTAACCCTATAAGTAGGGGTATTAGTTGTATGGCTCTGTGCTGATGGACTTGAGCTTTGAGAGATACTGATAGGGTCTGATTTCCACAAGATTAGAAGTTAGGATAATAAATGTTTACACTGTTAACTTTTAGCAAACTTTACTTTTGTTGAAAACCTTGTAAGTTTGTGATTTCAGTTATTCTTTGCTATTAATAAGACCTCGTTCAGTCTATGTTAACTTAAAATTGGTATAGATGGCTCCTTCCTGATTCTGTAAGTACTTTAAGGTTTGACTGAGTGCAAACAGCTTGCACATTTGAGCAGACCAATTATTAGGCAATTCTCCTAACTCTGCTTCTACAAGAGTTTCCTTATCATTTACTGAATACCCATTGTGTCTTTCTTCCTTGATCACCTGGGAGGAACCATTTATCATCCTGTCCTGAAGGGAGTTCCTCCTAGATCTGGTTGGAACTTTGTATGGTAATTAATTAAGATTTACATCCCCTGTTAGGAAACCTGCTGGGTTAAGGATTTTTGATGGGAAGGCTACAGGTTGTCAGTGGTCTCAGTGCTTTCGGGCTATACCTTTGTTTACAGCGACAAACATGGTGGTATTGGAGTGTTATAGGGTTACAGAGCAGACCTTCAATTATCAATTATAGGTTTTAAATTTACCCTCGCTTTTAAAGGAATAGGGCACACTGTTTTTTCTTTACTACTTCTATCTCTCTTTCTCTTTGACTTCTTTTGTCTCTTCCTCTCTCTGTCTCTCTGACTTTCTGTCTCTGTCTCTTCCACTCTGTCTCCTTCTCTTTGACTTCCTTTCTCTTTCTCTCTGTCTTTTCCTCTCTCTTTCTCTCTGTCTCTGAATTTCTGTCTCTTTCTCTCTCTCCTTCTGTTTCGGACTTTGTCTCTCTCTTTCTCTCTGCTGGTCTTTCCCTGCCTCTGCCAGTCACTTATGCTGCCGTTCTCCCCTCTCCTTCCCCTTTTTGATGGCTTCAGCAATGTAAGACTGCCACCTCCTTGGGTTTTTGCATGAGTGCAATAACCCCGTGATATCCCTGTGGTATTTAATGGGGGTTCCCCCAGAGGTCTAACCTGCTGTTCCTAGGGAGTTCCTAGAACTCCCTTTCTTTCCATATTGCAGCATAGGCATGTAGGATTAGATAAGCATACTTACTATTTGTATACACATTTATTCTTTTTCTCTTTACCAGTTCTAAGGCTTGGGTAAGTGCCACTAGTTCTCCTAATTGGGTGCTGGTCCCTGGGGGAAGAGGCTTACTTTCAAGTACAGTTACATCACTAACTATGGCATAACCTGCCCTTCATATCCCATTCTCCACAAATGAACTTCCATTGGTATATAGGTTAGGGTCAGGATTAGCTAAGGGGACTTCTAAGAGATCATCTCAGCTGGCATAAGTCTAGACTATAATTTGTTGGCAGTCATGCTTGATTGGTTCCCCATCCTCTGGGAGAATAGTGGCAGGGCTGAGGGCCATGCATGTGCATATTAGAAGCACCAGTCCCTCAAGGAGTAGTGCCTGGTATCTAATTAGGCAGTTGTCTATTAGCCATAAACTTCCTTTGGCACCTAGTATGCCATTTACATCTTGAGTAGTCCAGACTGTGAGATCCTTTCCTTGTATTATTTTGATAGCCTCTGACACTAAGATAGCCACCTTTGCAACTACCCTTAAACAGTGAGGCCAGCCTTTTGCTACTACATCAATTTCCTTACTTAGGTATGCTACTGATGTGGGGTTGTCCCACGAGTCTGAGTTAGGATTCCAAGAGTTATTCCTGCTCTCCCTGTGACATATAAAGAGAAGTTTTCTCCTGTTGGAAGGCTTAAGGCTGGAGCTTGAGTTTGTTCTGTCCAATGCCCAGACTTCAGGGTTGATTCCCTTCTCAAGTAGGGGAAAACAAATGGGTAACATCAATCGATCCCCATATTCATGTAGATAATAGCTCCAGGTTTGGCTAATATGTCCCTCCCTAATAAGGGTGTGGGACTTTCAGGCATAACAAGAAACACGTGTGAAAAGAGCAAAGTCTCCCAATCACAACTGAGGAGGTGGGAGAAATACCTATTTACAGGCTGTCCCAGGATTCCTCGGATGTTAACAGACCTTGAGGACAGTAGTCTGGGACAGGAGATTAACACTGAGAAGGCCACACTAGTGTCCAGGAGGAAGTCAATTTCCTGGCTTTCAATGGTTGAACGTACCCAGGACTCAGTGAGGGTGATGACATGAGCTGGCGCTTGCCCCAGGCACTCTCTGTCCTGCTGTTGGATCATCTGGTTGGGGGCTTCTGACCCAGAGAAACTTTATCCTCTGGGGCAGTGTCCTCTAGGGCAGTGAACCTTTGTCCTCTGGGGCAGTGCACTACCTATTGCCTCAGCATAGCAGACATGGATGAGGGGGCAGCTTGCTTCTCCTTGGACAATTTTTTTAAAGTGTCCTAGTAAACCACTCTGATAACAAGCCCTACCAGGTGACTGGCCTGCTCCATTTTCTGTCCTCTTTTAACCACCAAGGTTTGTTTGTCTGAGGGCCATAACTAAGGCTGCGGCCTTTCTCTGATCTCGCTTTTCCTTTTGGGCGTGTTCCTCTTGGTCCCTATTATAGAACACCAAGGTTGCCAGGCTTAATAATGCCTCTAGATTTTGTTCAGGGCCCAGGGCTAACTTTTGGAGCTTTCTCCTGATATCTGTGGCTGATTGAGTAATAAACTTATCTTTTAGGATCAATTGACCCTCTAGTGAGTAGGGTGACAGGGGAGTATATTTTCTTAAGGCCTCCCATAACTGCAGGAGGAAGGCAGAAGGATTTTCTTCCTTTCCCTGAGTTATAGTAGACGTCATTGAATAATTCATGGGCTTTTTCCTAATTCTCCTTAGTCCTTCTAGAAGACAGGTCAGCAGATGTTTACGACTCCAGTCCCCATGATCTGAGTCTAGATCCCAGTGGGGATCCACACTGGGAATGACTTGCTGACCGGTAGGGAATTTGTCCCTTTCTTTGGCTGTCATTCTATCATTTACTTGACTAAGATACCAGGTATCTCCAAACTCTCCAGCTGCAGCTAAAGCCGCATTCTTTTCGTTAAAGGCCACTGTTTGATCTAACAATAGCATGACATCTCTCCAAGTGAGATAGAAGGTTTGCTCTAGACCCTGTAGGACATCTATATACCTATCAGGATCATCTGAAAACTTCCCCACGTCTGCCTTGATCTGCTTTAAATCAAAGAGGGAGAAGGGGACAGGTACCTGGGTAGGGCCAAATTCCCCTCCCCCTACAGCTTGAAGGGGACATAACTGATAGCCTGCAGGGTTTTGGGGTCCTTTGGAGATTTCTTTGCTTATTTCCTTCTGGGTGGGGGAGATTAGAGGAGGCTTATCGTTAATAGGAAGGGGAACTATAGGGAGGCTAGGATATGGAGGTAAGCTGAGAGGTCCTCCTGTGGGATATAAATTGTAAGCTTTGCATAGTTATGTATTCTCCTTCAATGAAAAGAAAGCTTGGACATAAGGTATTTCACTCCATTTGCCTTCCATCTTACAGAAAAGGTCAAGCTGCAGGATAGTATTGTAATTTCTACTTCCCTCAGGTGGCCATTTTTCCCCATCAGAGAGAGAATATTGGGGCCAAGCCATAGTGCAGAAAAAAGTGAGCCGCCTCTTTTTCAGGGTTTGAGGGTCAAATTGGTCCCAATGGCTTAGGATGCATTTCAAGGGTGAGCCTGTTGATGCCTGAGTGTTTCCCATCTGAAGGACAAAACCTCCTGCAGTTTTGGTTTGTTTGTTTCTCCCCCTGCCCAAGAACCTGCAGCGGTCCCTGGACCTGCTGATCAGAATAGTTGTGCTCACCAATGCAGCAGCAAAAACACTAGTTTTCCTCCTAGACCACAAGGAAGACCGAGGAAGGTCGGATTTAGTGGCGCTTACCGATGCATTCTCGAAAACCTGCACCCTTGCCTGTCCTCCTAGACCACAAAGAGGACTGAGAAAAATCAGATTTAGGGGTCCTTACCAACACATTCTCGAAAACCTGTTACAGTCCTAAGTGCTCTTCTGTTAGTATTGGGACTTTACTCATGTCCTATAAAGATGTTATGCCCCAAAATGAAGTGGAGGGCCATACCCTGAGGGAGGGTAGGGATCTTCAGAGTTGGAAAAGTGACGCCTTTTGTCCTCACCTATATGAATAGGAAAGATAACAATTTCTGAGGCTCCCCATATCCTAGCTTCAGGAATAGCTTCTGTTAGGCCTGCTTGTCTGAGGAGGGATCCTAAAATTCCAGATAGTCACCCTAAGATGGGGCTTTGGGCAAAAACTATGTCTTTCTGATTGCTGATCCTGGGTGCTTAATGAAGGTAACAGAGTCCTGAAGTTTATACTAGAAAACATTCTTATAAGAGAAACTAGAAAAGCACCAGAGACAGGGAGTGGTTTTTAGAAGTGGGACTAGCCTCAGAGAAAAGAGGCGAGAGGAAGTTTGTCTGACAAGCATGAGGACCCAGGAGGCAAGGGTCAGGATAGATAGGATAGAGTCATGGGCGACATGACTTTGAGAGTTCCGATCATGGCCGCAGGGTCAACCAACTTGTTGTTGGGACTCTGGAGCTGAATGGCTTTCCTCTCTTTAGACCCTCTACTCAGCCCAGAAGTGCAGGAAAAGTGGAAGCTGGTTCCAGGCAAACCAACATTCCCAACTCCAAAGAGTCGGGGGTTGTTAGAGAGGCCTTTCCCAGAAAGCCTGACACCCGTGTCTTTAGTCCAGTGGCTGTGCTAGTCACTTTTAACTGGTTGAGAGGTGCCTGGTATTTTGCCCCCAAATTCTAGCAAGTAAAAGGGGTCCAATGGTACTCACTGCTTGGTGATTGTCCTTTTGTGGTCACCAAAATGTGTCTGGAATTGGTGGGTTCTTGGTCTTGCTGACTTCAAGAATGACGTCGTGGACCCTTGCGGTGAGTGTTACAGTTCTTAAAGATGGGTGTCCTGAGTTTATTCCTTCAGACGTCCAGATGTGTACAGAGTTTCTTCCTTCTGGTGGGTGCGTGGTCTCACTGATTTCAGCACTGAAGCCTCAGACCTTCACTGTGAGTGTTACAGCTCTTAAAAGTGGCATGTCTGGAGTTGTTCATTCCTCCCTGTGGGTTCATGGTCTTGCTGGCTTCAGGAGTGAAGCTGCAGACCTTTGCAGTGTTATAGCTCTTTAAGATGGTGTGTCTGGAGTTGTTCATTCCTCCCGGGGGGTTCGTGGTCTCGCTGGCTTCAGGAGTGAAGTTGCAGACCTTCACAGTGAGTGTTACAGCTCATAAAGGTAGACCTACAGAGTGAGCAGCAGCAAGATTTATTGTGAAGAGTGAAAGAGCGAAGCTTTCACAGCATGGAAGGGGACCCAAGCAGGTTGCGGCTGCTGGCTTGGGTGGCCAGTTTTCATTCTCTTATTTGCCCTGCCCACATCCTGCTGATTGTTCCATTTTACAGAGAACTGATTGGTTCATTTTACAGAGTGCTGATTGGTCCATTTCACAGAGTGCTGATTGGTCCATTTTACAGAGCACTGATTGGTCCATTTTACAGAGTGCTGATTGGTCCATTTTTACAGAGTGCTGACTGGTGCATTTATAAACCTTTAGCTAGACACAGAGCACTGATTGGTGTGTTTACAATCCTTTAACTCGACAGAAAATTTCTCCAAGTCCCCACCCAACCCAGACACCCAGCGGGCTTCACCTCTCAGTAGTTCTATCCTTTATCTCCAGCTGTCCTCAAGGATACTTCTCTCTTCACATACTTATATTGCTTCCATAACTCTTGGCTTAAAGCAAAGATGAGTCTCCTGAAAAGGCACCCAAGATGGGGGAAGATGGCTAACAGCCTCAATCTCACTTTTTCCAGTTTAGAAACTGAGTTGGAGGAGACTTTTCAAGTGTTTGGTACCAAGCAGAATGGGAGATGGGGCACTGTGGACGTAGAAGTCTGATTTTCTTATCATCCGCTTGAAATTTTTTCACTTCTCTGTGGCTGTGGGAACTATTTCATCCTTATACTTGAGCTATAGTACATTACTGGTTAAAATCTCAGTGTTGGCTGGGTGTGGTGACTCACACCTGTAATCCCAGCACTTTGGGAAGTTGAGGCAGGCAGATCATGAGGTTAGGAGATTGAGATCTTCCTGGCTAACAGTGAAACCCCATCTCTACTAAAAATACAAAAAATCTGCTAGGCATGGTGGCATGTGCCTGTAATCCCAGCTACTCAGGAGGCTGAGGCAGGATAATTGTTTGAACCTGGGAGGCAGAGGTTGCAGTGAGCCGAGATTGTGCCACTGCACTCTAGCCTGGGTGACAGAGTGAGACACTCAGTGTTATGTTTGTTTTTGGTTTTCTGTGCTGAGGGGATGTCAGGGAGCAAAGCCAGTTTGCTTCTATGCTGCCATTTTGGAAATAGCAATTTGTGAGGCTTGCCACGATTAAAAGTTTCCCGAGGCCTTCCAAACCATGTTTCTTGTACAGCCTATGGAAACTTGAGCCAACTAAACCTTTCTTTTTTTATAAATTACCCAGTCTCAGGTAGTTATTTATAGCAGTGCAAGAACAAACTAATACAGAAAATTGGTACTAGGAGCGGGGCATTGCTATAAAGATACTTGAAAATGTGGAAATAGCTTTGGAACTGGTAAATGTTCAGAGGCTGGAACAGTTTGGAGGGCTCAGAAGAAGACAGGAAAATGAAGAAAAGTTTGGAACTTCCTAGTGTCTTCTTGAATGATCAAAATGCTGATAGTGATCTGTACAGAGATGGCCAGGCTGATGAGGTTTCAGATGGAGATGAGCAAATTATTGGGAACTGGAGCTAAGGTCATTTTTGTTATGCACTAGCAAACAACCCAGTGGCATTGTGCCCCTGCTCTAGGGATCTGTGGAACTTTGAACTTGAGAGTGATAATTTAGGGTATCTGGTGGAAGAAATTTCTAAGCAGTATAGTGTTCAAGATGTGGCCTGGTTGCTTCTAAAAACCTATGCACACATGTGGAAACAAAGAAATGACCTGAAACTGGAACTTACATTTAAAAGGAAAGCAGAGTGTAAAAGTTTGTAAAATTCATAGCTTGGCCATGTGTTAGAAAAGAAAACCCCATTTTCAGGGAAAGAATTGAAGCAGGATGCAGAAATTGGCATAACTAAAAGGAAGGCAAAGAGCAATAGCTAAGACAATGGGAAAAAGGCCCTGAAGATACTTCAGAGACCTCAGCAGCAGCCCCTCCAATCACAGGCCTGGAGGTCTAGGAGGGAAGAATAATTTCATAGGCCAGGCCCAGGGATGTGCTGCAGTGTGCAGCCTCCTCATAGTTTGTACCATCCACCTAGAAAAGCCACAGGCACTCAACAGAAGCCTAGGAAAATAGCCATGGGAACTTTCCCTGCAAAGTCTCAGGGGCAGAGCTGCCCAAGGTCTTGGAAGCCCACCCCTTGCACAGTGTGCCCTGGATGTAAGGCATGTAGTCAAAGGAGATTGTTTTGGAGTTTTAAGATTTAATGGCTGTCCTCCTAGGTTTTGGACTTGCCTGAGGCCTGTAGCCCCTTTCTTTTGGCTGATTTTTGCCTTTTGGAATTGGAGTATTTACCCAATGCCTGTATCTCTATTATACCTTGGAAGTAACTAACTTGTTTTTTATTTAACAGGCTCATAAGCAGAACAGACTTGTCTTGTCTCAGATGAGACTTTGGACTATGGACTTTTGAGTTAAGAACTTGGGGGACTGTTAAGAAAGGATGATTGTATTTGCAATGTGAGAAGAACATGAGGTTTTGGAGGGGTCAGGGTGGAAAAACATGGTTTGGATTTCTGTCCCCACTCAAATCACATGTCAGATTATAATCCCCAGTGTTGGAGGAGGTGCCTGATAGGAGGTAATTGAATCATGGGGGTAGATTTTCCCCATGCTGTTCTTGTGATAATGAGCAAATTCTCATGAGATCTGGTTGTTTAAAAGTATATAGCACCTCCACCTTCTCTCTTGTCCTCCTTATCTTGCCTTGTAAGACATGCCTGCTTCCCCTTCACCTTCTGCCATGAGTCTAAGTTTCCTGAGGCCTCCCCAGAAGCAGAAGCCTACAGGACCTGCAGAAACATGAGCCAATTAAACCTCTTTTCTTTGTAAATTACCCAATCTAAGGCATTTCTTTATAAGAGTGTGAGAACAGATGGACACAGAAAATCAACAATAGATAATGGGTACTACTAGAGAGGATAGGGAAGAGGGGTAAGGGCTGAAAAACTACCTATTGTACATAGTGCTCACTACCTGGATGTTGGGATCATTCTTACCCCAAACCTCAGTGTCACACAAAATACCCATGTAACTAAACTGCACATGTACTCTACGAATCTAACATAAAAGTTGAAATTAAGAAAAACAAATAATCCAATAAAAATGGGCAAAAGATCTGAAAAAATGCTTCTCAAAAGAAGACATATGAATGGCCAACAGGTATGTGAAAAACTGCTCAACAGCTCTAACCATCAGAGAAATGCAAATCAGTGTCAGAATGAGATATCATTTTACCTCAGTTAAAATGACTTGTATCTAAAAGACAGGCAATAATAGATGCTGTGAGGATATGGAGAAGGGAAAACCCTAGTATACTGTTGGTAGGAATGTAAATTAGTACAGCCACTATGGATAATGGTCTAGAAGTTTCTCAAGAAAGCTAAAACTAGAATTACCATATAATCCAGCAATTATACTACTGGGTATATGTCCAAAGGAAAGGAAATCCCAGGCTCAAAATATTGTCTGAACTCCCATGTTTATTGTAGCAATATTTACAATCAAAATATGAAATCAATGTAAGTGCCCATCAACATGTGAATGGATGAAGAAAATGTGATACATATACACAAGGGAATATTAGTCATAAGAAGAATGAAATCCTATCATTTTCTGCAAAATACGTGGAACTGGAGGCCATTATAATAAGTAAAATAACCCAAACCCAGAGAAACAAATAGCACATGTTCTCACTCACATGTGGGAGGTTAAAAAGTGAATTTCTTGAAGACAGACATTAGGATGGTGGTTAGCCGAGGTCAGAAAGGGTAGGAAGGAGAGAGGGATAAAGAGGAAAAAAAATAAATGTACTTTTTACCACTAAATTGTACACTTAAAAATCATAAAGAAGATAAATTACATATGTATATTTACTTGAATTATAAATAAACAAATGAATAAATAAATAAAGTTTTGCCCTGAAAATAGTAGTCCAGTTTTTAATTGACAGTGGACCCAATTTAGAAAAGTTGGAATTAATTTTATGTAATAGTGATTTAAAATCTCTGTATGATCAGCAGGGAGAAAACACGTTTTATCCCAGAAGGGTTATGGTATCTTTGGCTCACAGATTATACCATATAAGCATCACTAGATGATCTACCTATTTGGGCAGTTTTATGCCCTAAGCTGTTATAAACATTGAAACTCACCTTTTCAAATCTGCTCCAATGCTCCTGTCATACTGAATGCTGACATGCAGTTTCACACTCTCATTTCATAAAGAATGAGGACATCAGAGCTTAAGGTGAATGCAAAGTTATAGCCAGGAGCCATAAATTCGATTTCTCTTAGTCCCCCATAATATTATTTTGTTTGTTTGCTTTAAGACAGCATCTTACTTTGTCACCAAGGCTAGAACACAGTGACATGATCTTGGCTCACTGCAGCCTTGAGCTCCTGGGCTCAAGTGATCCTCCTACTTCAGCCTCCTGAGTAGCTGGAACCACAGGCACGTGCTACCCTTTCTGGCTAATTTTTGTATTTTTTTGTAGAAATGGGGTTTTACCATGCTGCCTAGGCTGGTCTCAAACTCCTAGCTCAAGAAATCGATTTGTCTCAGCCTCCCAAAGTGTTAGAATTACAGGTGTGAGCCACTTGCCTGCCCCCCTTCCCATAATATTCTTTATAATATTCAACTCACAATGTTCACAAATAGTTGATTGAATGAACACAGATAACAATGTAAAAGCCATAAATATGGTTGTTTAAGCTACTCCCATCCATCAGAACTTTCATATTTTAAATTTCACTTATTATCATTATTTTTGAGGCAGGGTCTGACTCTGTTGCCCTGGCTGGAGTGCAGTGGCACAATGTTTGCTCACTGCAACTTCCACCTCCCAGGCTCAAACCATCCTCCCACGTCAGCCTCCCAGTTAGCTGGCACCACAGGTGCATACCATCATGCCCAGTTAATTTTTTGTAGTTTTGGTAGAGATGGGGTTTCACCTTGTTGCCCAGGCTGGTCTCGAATTCCTGAGCTCAAGTAATCCTCCGCTTTGGCCTCCCAAAGTGCTAGAATTACAGACATAAGCAACCATGCTGGGCCAGAGCTTCCATATTCTATCACACAATTTGGAAGAGACAGGAAACAACTTTTTAATCTTTATAAGTCTAACTGCTTGTCCACACCAACTCTGGACTGGGATCAGATGTTGACTACTGGCTTTCTAAGAAAATATGGGGTGCTCTGCCTACACTTTGGTAACATCAAAAGACACCAATGAAATAGTACAAAAGAGATAAATACCTCCTGCTTCAGTGCTTCCATGATGTCAGTAATCCAACAGTGCACAACCTGCTTTCATGTTTTTCATTCTGAGTGTTCAAGTAAGAGTTTGGGTCTTAAACAATGAGTCTGTGGCAAAAAAAAAAAAAAAGTAGAATAAAGATTAAAAAGTATTACTAAGGCTTCTCAACATTAAACTTCAATGAAAAGAGAAGATATACATATGATAAAAATTGAACTGACCTATCACATGCCCCCTTATAAATATGATCTTGACTCTTGCCAAAAAGTATATTAATAGATTGCTTCAGGGAAGATCTTTCCTGAGTCATACTTGCCCCAGCAAAGAAAAACACTTTTTAAAATTATGATTTTCATAAATATATAATATAGGGCAAACTGTGCCTTGGATTGGAGTATATAAATACTAAGTTACATTTTAAAAATCTGTGCACCTGCTCTGAAATGAGTGTATTCCTGAGAAAATTGACTTTGTTACAACTTATTAAAACATTTAACGAAAAAGCTTACATCACATGTGGAAATAATGGCCACTGCTCAGCATCTTTTTAATTGTAGTTATGTAGGTCTTAAGAAAGGTAAAAATTAATAATAGGATGCTATAAAATTGAGAATATGTGTAAAAGAATTAGTTAATATAGGGACTTTTAAGGAGATTTCAATGCAAAAATTATGATCTAAACAAACACTTTTCTGTGAATGAAAAGCTATCTGATGGGAATCTCTAAATACAAGGATAAGGAAAGTAACCAGACAGAAAAATTACATCAATGATTTACAAGGCATAAATTGAAACTACTATTATCTACCATAAAAATATACTGTAAGCTAAAACGACATGCTAGAGACGAATCTTCCTATCATTTAAAAGCAAACTTTAAAAATAAATGAGTCAGGATTTTCACTTCCAGTCAAAGTAGACTAAAAAGGACTGGATTTACTCTGCCATCTGAAATTGTCACAAGACCAGACAAGATATCTGCAGAACAGTTTTCAGGACACCACCCGTCAGGTAACAAAAACCAATAATCTCTGAGAAAAGACATGCAAGTGAGGGGATCCCTACAACTCCCTCAGGTCATTTCCTTGAGTGAATATATAGGATGCAGTGAAGGGAAGATTTAACCCAAGTGGACCCTAGCAGAATCTCAGAGTTGATGAGAGGGAAGTGAACATCCAGAGAGACACAACTAGAGTGTGTACAAGTAATGGAAAGGAGAGAACTGCACATGGGGACAACTCTGAAGATATGCAGAGGGTCCTTTCAAATACCTAGCTGAGTGTACTAACACTTGTGTGTAAGAACACTATGTAATGTTTGAAAAAGAATTGGAACAGTACCTGGTGGTCATGCAGGGCTTAAAACAGTACCCATACTCCCCAGCAGACTGAAAAAAAAACCTCATAATTCTCAGGCCATTGAGTAAAGTACTCAGACTGGTCTTGAATAGTAATGAAGAACAATTAGCCCTAGACTAACCACTGAAATGATCACATCTAAAAATATTATAAACACAACATGAAAGAATCCAGCTGTTTGCAATAACTTAGCTGTATCTCAGAACACAACTTACTTAGGAGTATTTATATGTATACAAAATTTTCCAGCACTCAGCAAGGCAGAATTCACAATATCTGATACCTGATCAAAGGGCATACACAGAAACAGGAAAATATAACCCATAATGGGGAATCTCAACTAACCGAAACTGACTCAGAAATGATATCGATATTAGAATTAGCATACAAGATCATTAAAAAACATTAAAATATCTTCCATATATTTGAGATGTTAACTAGAGACATGAATAATGTAAAAATACAAATCAAGCTCCTAGTGATGAAAATTGAAATGTCTGAGATGAAAAATACACAGAATTGAATCAATGTCAGATTAATGCCAGCCATTGAAGAATAAATAATTAGTAAACTTAAAGATATAACAATAGAAACTATTCAAAAAAAAAAAAAAAACTTTGAAAGAGAAAAAAGAATCAAAATAAAAGGAGCACCATTGAACTAGGACAATATCAAATGTATTCACATATGTGTAAGTGGTGTCTCCAAAAGATAGAAAAGAGAAAGAACAGAAAAAATATTTGAAAAAATAATGACCAAAATGTTTCCAAAGTTTATGAAATTACAGATACACAAATACAAGAAGCTGAACAAATCCTAAGAACAAGAAAGATAAAGATTATACCAATACACATCTAATCAAATTGTCCAAAATCGTTGATAAAGAGAACAATCTTAAAGGTAGTAAGATAAAAAACACACATTGTGTAAAAAGAAATAAAGATAAGGACAACGGCAGATTTCTAGTTGTAAAAAATTCAAGCTGGTAAGATAGTGGAACAATACAAAATACACTGAAAGAAAACTCAGTATAAAATTCATTAGACATCAGAAATATATTTAAAATCTAAGGTGAAGATATATAAAAACTGAAAGAATTCAGCACCAGAAAACTATCACTAAAAGAATTGTTACAGGAAGTACTTCAGGCAGAAGGAAAATGATGCTACATGAAAATCTGGGTCTATACAAAGAACAAGCACCACTAGAAATTATAACTATGTGAGTAGATAATGATATTTTTCTTATTATTTAAACCTCTGTTAAAATATCTGACACTTTAGCAAAAATAACAGCAACGTATTTTGGTGTTTATAACATGTGCATACTTGAAATATATGATAAAAATATCATAAAGGCTATATATGGGAGGGAAGACATGAAAATATTGTCCTTATACTACATATTAAGTGCTAAAATATTGTTCGAAGCTAGGCTGTGATAAGTTAAAGATGTATATTATAAGCCCTAAGACAACAACTAAAATGACAAAACTAGTTATTAACTAATATGCCAATAAAATAAATACAATAAAACAATTTTTTTTAATACAAAGGAAGACAGAAAAAGAAGAAAAATAAATAACCAAGGGGAAAAGTAGAAAACAAATAGCAGGATAATAGATGAACAACTAATCAAATCAATAATCACTTTAAATATAAATGGCCTAAACACCCTAAGTAAAAGATAAAAATTGTTGTATTGATTAAAAAAAACCCACAAGACCCAACAATATATTACATAGAATAAATGTATTTTAAATACAAAGACAAATATAAGTCAAAAATACAAGATTGAAAGATACATACCATGCTAATAATACAAAAATAAAGCTTCAGTGACTATATTAGTATCAAACAAAGCAGGTTTCTGAGCAAAAGATATTGCCAGGGATACAAAATATAATTTCATAATGATAAAGGCATCGATGTATCAAAAGGGCATAACAATCCTAAAGGTTTATGCAGCAAATAACACAAATTACCAAAGCCCATTCAAAAAGAAATGGGCAACATAAATTGAATTTATAATTTAAAACTTTTCACAAAGAAAACTCTAGGCTCAGATGATTTCATTAGAAAATTCTACCAAGCATTTAAAAATGAAGTCATATGAATTCTACCCCAGTTTATGCAGAAAAATGTAAAGAAGGTATCTCTCATTCTCTGAGGCCAGCATTTCCCTGATGATGAAAATACACAAAGACATTACAAGAAAATAAAACTACAAACCAATACACCTCACGAACCGAGATGTGCAATTTTTTAACAAAATGATATCAATTCAAAACCAATGCAGGCTTGGTTTAACATTCAAAATAAATCAGTATAATTCATCATATTAAAACATGTTTAAAAAGTAAACAGTTGATCGTATTAATAAAGAAAAACATTTGACAAAGCCAAACATCCACTCCAGATGAAAACTCTCAGAGAACTTTGAATGAAAGAAAACTTTCTTAACCTGACAAAGATTATTGTTGAGAAAATTATGGTTAACATCATATTTATTCATGGAAGACCAGATGCTTTACCCCTAAGTTCAGAATCAAAAGAAGAATGTCTATTTTTGACTCTATTTAACATTGCACTAGCGGTTCTAGAGAGTGGAATAAAGCAAGAAAGAAGATAATGCTGTACAGCCTGATAAAGGAAGAAGTAAAACTGTCTTTGTGTACAGTTAATATGTTTGTTCATGCAGAAAAATCAATAGAATCTACAAATAAGCTATCAGAACTAATGAGTTTTATAATGTTTCAGGACAAAGATAAATACAAAAAAGCAATCATAGTTCTATATACTAGCAACAAACACTAAGAAATTGAGATTGAAAAACAATATAGTTTGCAACAGCATCAAAAACAGGAATGCATTTGTATATGATAAAACATGGAATAGACTTGTACAGTGAAATCTGTGTAACATTGCAGAGAGAAATTAAAGAGGATCTAACTAAATGGAAAGATATGCGTTCTCCTAGTTTGGAAGGCTCAATATTGTGAAGAAGACAGTTTTTACCAAAAGGATCTATAGACTAACCGTGATCTCAACAAAAATCTCAGGGTTGTGTTTGTTTTTAGAAAATGAGATGGAGATCTAAAATTCATATGGATCTACAAAAACATAGAATAGCCAAAACAATTTTGAAAAAATGAAGTAGAAAGAAAAACATTATTTGATTTCTAAAGCTATTATAAAGCTATAGTAACAAAGATAGGGTGGTATTAAACTTAGACAAATATATTAATGGAATAAAATAGATAGCTCAGAGACAGACATATATATATTTGATTTTTTCCAAAGAAGCAAAGTTGACTCAGTAGATAAATGATAGGCTTTTCAATGAATGGAACTGAAACAACCAGATATCCCTATGTCAAAAAATCTTAACTTAGTCCATATTCATTCCAAATACCAAAACTACTCAACGTGGCCATAGAACAAAAGTAAATTCTAAAACTTTTAACATTTCTATGAGAAAACATAAACTAAATCACTATGACTTTAAGTTTGGCAAAATTATCTTGGATAAAACACTAAACTTTTGATCTATTAAAGAAAACATTGATAAGCTAAACTTCATCAAAATTTTAAAATACTGCCCTTTGAAAACATTTTTAAAAGAATATGAAAAGACAAGCCACAGGTTGAGAGAAAATAGTTGCAAAGAATATGTATAATACTGAACTTTTATCCAAAAATCTATAACGAACTCTCAAAACTCACTAATAAGAAACCCATATAAATGGGCAAAAAACTTGAACACTATCCCAAAGAAGATATACATATAGTAAACAAGCACATGAAAAAAATATTCACCATCATAATGATTAGGAAAATACAAACTAAATGTACAATACTTATTAGAATGTCTAACATTTTAAAAAAATAATGGACTATACTAAGGATTGATGACCATGTGGAGCACCTGGCTACACCACAGGTGGAATTATAAAAATGGCAAACTGCTTTAGAAAATAGTTTGGCAGTTTCTTAAAAATTAAAAATACCCATACATGTTTATCAGGCCATTCCAATTCTAGGTATTTATTCAAAAGAAATAGAAGAATATGTTTATTTAAGAACTTGGAGTTGTACTCCAATGTTTATAGCAGATTTATTTGTAATAGTCAGTAATTGTAAACAACTTAATTATCCATCAACAGGTGAATGGACAAATAAAATTTTGGTTTCCATACAATGAACTACTACTATTCATCAATGGAAAACAATTAACTACCGATACATGCAATAAAATGAATAAATCTCATTATAATTATGTTCAGAGTAAGAAGCCAGGTCAAAAAGTACATATTACATAATTTCCTTTATATAAAACTCTGGGGAATAAAAACTAACCTGACACAAAGCAAACCAATAGTTGTCTGGGGACAGGTGGAGCATATTAGTAATGACTAGACATGTACTTTCTCATTGCCAATATATAAGGTTAACTCAGATTTCAGATTTACAATTGGTTGTATACAAGGTACGGGCAGAAAGAGGCAAGCATGGGAGACCTGACCAGGAACTCCAATAGGAGGGAAATAATTATATGAATTGAAAATGAATACTGTTACTTGAGGCTGTGAACACAGCCTTGACACCCTACCCACAAGCCTAGTTTAGCAATGGCCACATTCTTCCAAATGATAATGAAATAAGGAGGAACTCACCCTAAGACCAAAAGATCATCACATAAAACATTAAATTGTCTTTCCATATCGCCTCTATCTGGTCACAATGGAGACCAACCTTTGCACCTTGACGTATCAGCTGTGGTTTCGTTCTTTTCATTCTTTCTGGGCACTAACAGAAAAACTTATTATTGTGATACAATGTCTTTCATGTTCCATTCCTTACCTACCTCTTCAGTCTCATACCAAGCCATATTTTATCAACCTCTATACTACTTCAGTTCTCCTAAAGAACCATGCTTGTTCACAATTCTATGCATTTGCATACAGTACATTAGGGATGCCAAGTAATTTGGATTCAATCTGAAGGCAATAGGAAGCTTTGAAGCAAGTCAAAGTGGGCAGCAACATAGTTACATTTGCATTTTAAAAAGATGGATCCAGGCTTGAGATGGATTGTTTGGACAAGTGGAACTATGTCTTCTAGGCCTATCTATAAGGGCACTTTATAGATTGCCTGTGGTCTCCTCCATGGTGGGAAGTAGGTGATAATTGTGCTAAACCATCCTTTACAAGAAGAAGGAAAGCATATTTAGGTTTGAGATGCATATTCTTGCAGGTACAAATGTGAAGGACCTCCTCTTGCTCACTGGGTTCAGAACTTTTCCAGTGGAAGCAAGTTGTTAGCATTCAGTTTCAATAACAATTTTGGAGGTTTGAAATAATTCTGAAGAATTATGAGAAAGCAAATAGTTATTTAATATTTCCATGCCACAATAGGGTTTGTGACCATACATCTTTTTTTTTTTTTGAAACAAACCATACAGTTATGTGCATTTAATTAAATTATTTAACAGCTTGGGTATAGAGCAGAAAAGCCAGAGATTGTATTAATTTAGCCTTAAGGATTGGCAGGGTAAGTATAGTATTTTTTATGAATATAGGGATGACACCAGAAAGTTATGGAAAGTTTGGAGAAGCAGAAGGGGAAAGGGAGTGAGATAGAGAGTGGATATGACTATTGAACTAAGTTTTAGGGAAAAGTTTTATGCAGTTGGCAGTGGACCCACACACTGGCTGAGTCTGCTTCATCTGCTCTCGTTTTCTCCCAGAGTCACTGTAATATGACTTCTCTCTTGCACCAAGCCATTGCATCTGCTTCACCAAGGTAAACAATGCCCTTATTATTGAATAAACCATCGTCTTCTTAGTCCTTATCTTCCCTGACATCAGGAAAACCAGATTCCTATCCCAAGCCTGAGACCCACATATAAAATTTCATTAAGTATATTTTGTCTTGGGCCAGGCATGGTGGCTCACGCCTGTAATCCCAGCACTTTGGGAGGCTGAGGCAGGTGATCACCTGAGGTCAGGGGTTCAAGACCAGCCTGGCCAACATGGTGAAACCCCATCTCTACTAAAAATACAAAAATTAGTCAGACGTGGTGGCATGTGTCTGTAATCCCAGCTACTCAGGAGGCTGAGGCAGGAGAATCACTTGAACCCGGGAGGTGAAGCTTGCAGTGCGCAGAGATTACGCCACTGCACTTCAGCCTGGGCAACAGAACAAGACTCTGTCTCAAAAGAAAACAAAACAAACAACAAACAACAACAACAAAAAACACACCCACACAGAACATTTTGACTTGGATGTTTGAGAGGTACTTCAAACTCTCAAAACTTTGCTTGTCCAAGCCTGAAACTTCACCATTCTCCTGGAGTTTTAATCTCGGGAAATAGTACCACTGTTCATCTGGGGACCCAACCCTGAAACTTGGGAGATTTTTTTCCTCACACTGTAATCAACCAATCTAGAATTCCTGTCACTTATACCTCCTAAATATCCTTCAGTCGCATCCTGTTCAGTTTTCAAATTGATTGGTATCTCTTCAGCTGTGGATACTATGGATCATTCTCTCCAGAGGCAATTTTTCCTTGGTCTCTATAGCCGAATACTTAGTTGGTTTTAGTTTTTTCCACCTAATCACTCCTCAGACTCTTTTGATAATAATTTTCCTATCCATTTCTCAAATGTTGATTCTTAAGCCAGCTGTTCTTCTCATTTTTACACATACTCTGGCTATTCATTAACCCCCACGTACTCTACTACAATTTATGTTCCCAAATGTACATTTAAAAGTCATACTGACCTTCTGAGCTTCAGATTCCCACTGTCTACTGGTCATATTGGATTATCATTGACAAACTCAGTATCCCTAAATATCACATCATATTCTCCATACCCATTTCTTTGTTAACATCCATCATTTTATTACCATTTCTGATAAGTTTTTAATTGGTCTTCTTGCCTCTAGTCTTTCCATACTCCAGCCAGAATTATTTTTCCATAATGCAAATTTGATCTTGTCACTTTTTGTCTTCCAAAAAGGCAATGGTGGCTCTTTGTTGCCCTTCGATTAAAATTTCAAATTCTTAATATGGCTATTCAGGACTACTCCTACAATTCTCTCCAACGTTATCTTTCTCCATGCTGTGCTCCAACTAGCTGACCTTCTTTCAATTACTGATGCTTATCTTGTGTCTTTGCACACCTCATTCTCACTTTTCCTTGTTTCCAACTTATTCTTTACAGCCCCTCATATAGGACTTGGTACATCATAGGGCACAAAGGCACATATTGCATTTCATAGAATGAATCAGTTTCTGAATGTTGACCATCTTAATTCATAATATGAGTTTTTTAAAAAGACAATTCTAGATAAGCCAGGCAGATTTCATATATCTCTTTATGTCTGTTCAAAAATAAATATCTTCCAAAATGGCAGTAGAGGGATAAATTAAGTATAAAACTGAAAGGAAGAGAAAATGAGAGCATCAGCAGATGAGAGGCTTCAACCCATTGTTAGAATATAAACAGCAGGCAGAGGAGAGATGAGTGACATGGAAGAGTAGAAAAACTTGAACTTAAATGCAGACAGAAGTGATATAATAAGAAGAAAGCAGAATTGCTCACAGAACCCCAGCTTGTCTCAGAATTTCCATAGGTGCAATTACTGTGAAAGGCAAGGATGACCATGAAGCCAGAAAAAAATAATTGGTTATAGTCCTGCTCAAGGAACAACTAGGTCTTCAGGTCCTCAGCACTGCTCCTAAACAGTACAATTTCTGCCCCAGCCCTACATGAGCATGGAGATTTATTATTTTTTTTGTCTGGAAAATTGGAACCAGAGAAGGGGACTCAGGGACAGTAGAAGAGCACATAAGTGGGTATGGATTAACAAATAGAGAAGTTAACTTAAAATAGTCATACTGGGAGGTGAAATCTTCTCCTACTTCCCTTCATCTACTTATCTCCCCTAACACTTGCAACTAGGCTTGTATCATGAAGTGCAAAATAGTGGCAGAAAAGAGGAGCACTTCTCAGGCTTCCATTTGTCTATGCTGACTATGGTACAGTGAAGTCCAACAACCAACAAGCCATGCCATGCAAATAGTTCTTCCAATCAGCTTCTTAGTGCCTCACTCTAAAAGGAACTGAAAGCTAACAATCCCCCGAAAGTTGAGGAAAGCCAGAAGCCAAGAAATGCAGACTAGGAAATCACAATGTACGCAGATTATACAGAAGCAATAGAAGGTAACATGATATTCTTATCACATTTAGGTTATGAAACACTATCACATCCATGAAACAAGAAAGCATTGCTACAAAAAAAGACCAATAAAATCACAAGAAAATGTAATCATTTAGGATCTACAAAATTTTGCTGTGGCAACAACATTTAAAAAACTCAGGAATTTAACACAGTGAAAATTTATTTCTTGTTTGTACCATTGTTGTTGACCTGGGTGATTCTCCAACATCATTATTCTCCCTATGGAGTCTTAGCTTCTTCACTAGGCTGCTCCAAACTTGTGAAGCTTCTATTTAAATCTGATGTTTCTGGGTTCACCATGGAAGGGAAAGAGAACATGGACAATCACATAGCAGCTCTTAAATGGTTTTACCCAAAGTCCCTGTATTTCATTCACTAAACCAAGGCACATAGCTTCTTTGAAGTATAAGGACACAAGGAATCATAATAATTTCACATGTTCAGGAAAGAGAGGAGAGCCATATATGATGATGAGCACCAGTAGTATCTACCCCAGAAATCTAACTGAGACAACTCCCAGAAAGTAGAACAAAAGGGCAAAGGGATGAAGAGTAGAAGAGAAAATATAAGAAATTGTCAGAATAATTCTAAAGGTTTCCGTGTCCAAATAAAACTCCCAAGTAACAGAAACAGATATGTTCAAAAATAATAGTAATAATACAAAAACTTTACTAAAACTGAAAGCCATACATCAATGAATTAAAATTGTCTACTGAAGTTAAGCAGAATACGTGAAAAAAGAAGACGACACACTAAGACGCAGCATTATGAATTTCACAATACCTAGGATAAAGAGACAATCTTTAAAATTTTCCAAGGTGGAACAACATAGATTACATAAAAATGGAATACAAATTAGAATGACATCAGTTTTTCAACATCACTTTGAGAAACAAAATTGCAAAATTCTGAGTGAAATAATTTTCACACTAGATTTTTATACTATTGGTTAAATAACGAGGAAGTAGAATTAAAAATATGCAGATTTAAAAGATCTCAAAATTTTACTTCCTAGGCATCCTTTCTTAGAAGGTAAAACAAGGGTATGAGCTACAAAACAACGAAGTTAACCAAGAAAGGGGAAGGCACTGGGGGGTCCTGCTATCAGGAGATTCCACAAAGAAAAGAGGCAAAGGGAAGCCTCTGGATGCTGGTACAAGGAAGTTCCAAGATGGCATCTGCAAGCAGGCCTCGAGAGCCAGCAATCTGCACTGAACTGGAGGACTCAGAGCTCCAGGAGGAAAGTGTCTAGAAAAAATGTAAAAATGAAACATAAGACTATATGGCAAATCGCACTAAGAAGTTGTAAGAAAGTTGTGGAAAGAATTAGTAATCTTTACAAATAAAACTCATCAAATGACAAAACAAGCTAATTATTAACTTCAGGATTATCAAAAATTTGTACAAGAAAAGAAATTATTGTTCAATATTTGGCAGAGTAAGAACAGCATTTACATAATCATAGTAATTTAAACACAGAATATTTGATTTACCCTTTATGGGAAAGAAGCAGTGCAGGAAAGAGGCTGGATTTCGAGTTAAATTGTCTGTCTTCAAATAAAAAGGTAATGGCCAAAACTCACTAACAAATAAAAGCAGAATAAGAATACTAGCTAGAAATACGAAAGCAGGTGCCAGAGAAACAGGTAAAAGAGTTAAATGTGATTGTTTCTAAGGATCAAAACTAGGGGATAGGGCAAGGGTGCAGTAAGCCTGCCATTTAGAACACACTGACTTTTTAAGCTGTGTTCAAGTATTAGTTTGGCAAACAATTTTTGAATTATTTAAAAATATTTTGGAAGTTATTTTAAGAAAATAAAGGGGGAAATGTACTCAGAAGTAATAGTAGAAATAATAATGAATTATTTGTTGCAGCAGCACTTCTATACACAACTGAATTACTCAAACCCTTTGTAAGCGGGAATTTCTGCTGGGATTTTTTATTTGCTTTGACAATCTTAATGTTTTGTTTTGGATGGAGTCCTTGCTCAGCCCTGTGACATGTTGAACCCCTTACCAAGGTCAGAGGCATACGTGGCAAGGGCAGTCCAGATTCTAAGAGGAAAAAGGGAATTAGGATACCTCCCAGAACAAATCAGGGATACAGGAAGGCTGCCAGCTCAAAGAAATGGGAAATTGAATTAAAACGTCTTCATTGAATAGGTTAGATCTCACAGCCATCACACTTCATTGTCACCTGCTGGAAAAAGATCACACTAGGTGAGATCAGCCCTTTGAGTGGGAGTTGTGTGTCTGAGAGAGGAAGGGGAAAGAAAGGGAAGGAAGGAAGAGCCAATTTCTCTAGGTCAGATTTCTATTGTTAGATAAGCCACCTCTTTTAACTGTAGTTAATGACTTCTTTTTTCATTTCAAACATTTACTACAGGGGCCTCAGGGATACTGAGAGTTTCCTTCATGGGTACGCAGTGATATTTGATACAGATTTTTTAATGTATTACAATTGATAAGGCAAAGAGCCCACTAAGTTAAACCCTCCACAAAGACTTATTCCAAACAAGTCCTGGAGATTTTTGCCTAAGTAAATAAGAACAGAGCTGTGTGTAGTGTTTTTCAGCTGTGCATAATGGAGTCTTACAAGCAACCTGAGCAATAAGGTCGGGGTGAGGGCTTCCAGAAACTGGGATTCATTGGCACCTCACTGAATCCCATGTCCTACTTCTAAATGTGTGTAAATGGAGAGATGGGGTTTGCTACAAATGATTTTGCTTTATAAGCAACCTTAGTGGAGATAGAAGAATACCAGAAAGACCTTTTTATCATTACAAGAAGTAACAGCAAAACAGGTCATGAGAGCAAGGGCACAGTCAGGAGGTTCTGCTTCAGGAAAACTCACGTTGTAACAGTGTTCCTTTAGAGATGAGAATGAACTATTTTGAGCTCTTTGATTTTCTATGAAAAAGAGAATACTTTTGAACATGCAATACACGTCTCTCTTTTTTAAAGTTGGCTGTCTGAAGAGAAGGTCTTAGAGAGAAGACTGTACCAGAGACAGCTCCTAGTAATTCCTAGAAGGTCACTGGAAAGCTGATTTGCATGGCTCAAGATGCATGTGGAAGCTGTGGGCTTGATTCAGATGGTCACCTAGACCTACAGTTACAGCACATTCTCTTCCTTATAAGAGTTCTCTAGACCCTTAATATTGAAGAGTAAACCCATCACATCTAGGTGTTAATGACAAATTTTGTTGTCACTTCACTCATGGGTTGAGTGTTTAATTTAGAACCAGAGAGAAGGCCAAGGCATATTGGATTTCCTGCCCTGATTGATGGGATGTTGTCTTGGGTCAGAAGGTCCTACTCAGTTCTTGTCACATCTGAGATTCTATATTTGCAAATTCTGACAATGCACACAAAGGGGGTTACAAAATTAACTACTATGGTGCTTGTCTTATAGTAGGTATTTAGAATACTTTTAAAATGTAAACTTCATAGAAATAATTATCTTAGAAAGTTGAAAAGAATGCTTAGAGGGGTAGGATGGTATGCCTTTTTTTGTATCAACTCAGACAAGATTTCTTGAAGAATCAAGTTTAGAGTTTAGATTCAAGTTTAGGTACAAGAGTCACACTGAACGAGGAGCAGGGAGAGACAAGTCTAGACATAGGGAATATTTTGAGCAAAAATTCAGAAGCAGGATAGGTGACCCTTGTAATATAACTGCCATATAATACCCAGGGCCAGCATTTTACAGCCTCAAAGAAGATGTCATAAATACTGATGATTTGGCAGCACAAGCAGCCCCAAGTGGCCTCTTCAAGGTCTATGTAACTTCAGATCTCCTTCTCTCGTCACTCTCTCCCTCACTCATTCAATTTATAGGCAGCAATAAGTCATTCCTCACCTCCTTCTACCCCCTAACTAAGTGGCCCTATGACCTTCTTAGGGGTGGAAATCAAAATGAGAGAGATGAATTTAAAAAAATAACAAAATTAAGTACATTTTTAGTTGTGTCAGGTTGCTGGCTTTATGCTATTTAAATAAATTTATAATCTTGCAAATAGATTATGGCAAGTGCCCCAACATAAAAGAACACATGACGGACTCCAGAAATTCTATTCTTCAGCATGAGATAAAAACAAAATAGATCTTGTCATTGTACATAGATGAAAATGCAATAAAAATAAGTGATTTGATCATCCTACTGAGTGGCATTGAGACAAAATCTTCTTTATTATGTGTGATATGGGATTTGATGATGAGGATCATAAAATGAAGACCACAAATCAGTATAGAGTATAATGCGTAATGTATAACCTAGTCTTGGGGAATTTCTTTAATCGCCTCTTGAACTGAAGTTGAGAATTGGGTAAAAATTAACTAAAAGAAATTATAATTCCTATTATCCTTTCTCAAGTTAATACAACAAGCTCTTATTCCCTGTAGGTGTTAGGAAAACTTGCTGCAGTCAGCTCTGCCTCTTAGAAAAAGCCAGTGAATCAACCAGCTTTTTGCCCTCTGCTAGTTGCAGTGTCATGGAAACAAAGACTTGATCCACAAAGCCAGCCAGGTCATTTAAAATATCCACCCTTTCAAAGAAAAGACATACAAAGACTGTGTTATAGTTTCAGATATTTTTATAAGCAGAGAGTATTTAAACCTGACCCATTTTTTTCTGATATAACAAATTGTCAGCAATAGTCATAATAGTAGAGGCAAAATTACTTTTATTCTTTGTTGCATCAGAAAAAATCAAATTATTTGGCCTTTTGCTTTCCTTTTACACATCAACAATTTTAGCAGTTCATAGGTTGGCAGTATATTAGTTCTGTTATGCAAAATTGAATCTATGAAATACATACATAGGGACTTTTTTTTGAAGTCAGATTTATATTGGCTCTTAAGTATATAAGTCCTATTCCCTCAAAGGAGAGAATGGAGAAATTGTGATTGTATAGAAAACAGCATTTGATTCAGCTTCCTAAGACTTGAATTCAGAGTCTTAGAACTAGGGAAGAGAACATCTGGTGTTAGCCAAATCCCACATTTTACAAAAAAGGAAATAAAATTCTGAGATATTGAAATGGGGAAGATGGAGCTAGCACCCTCCCACTCAATTGGGTGGTTCTGTCCATGAAGAACTCCGTTGCCCTGGATCAGTCAGTAACCTTTCTTAGATACCTAACTGTAAACCAAGGGATGGAGGAGACTAAATTCACATGCTGTAAGGGTTAAGGTACAGCAAATTCCACATTGTGTACTATAAGGGGCATATATGAAAATTAGGAGAAATGCTCTAGGAGACTTAATTCAAATTAAAGCAACACCAGCATCAACAATGTACCTATGTGCTGGCCATTCTTCAATCAGTCCCTGCTACCCAGTGAACAAATAATATATCCGCCGGCCATACTTATTCCTGGATCTATGGAACCTCTCCTTGATTTTCCAAGGTACCTTCAGGATCTACACATATGGCTCTTTCCAGTTACGAAAAATTCCACAAAGCTATGCTACAACACACACCTCTCTCCAGTTTACATTATCCCATATCATCCTTTAGTGTCTCCCATCTTTTTCTTTTGAAAGTAACAGATAAACAAAAGAGCAGACAATGTATCAGTATGCTGTTAAAAGTGAAAACCAAATAAGCAAGGTGTACTGACCTTCTACATAGTGGTAATGACATATGCAACTTATTGAAACCATAAATTACAAATATGATTATCTATTGTATAAAATATGATTTGCAGATATGATCCCAATAAATTTTCACAACAGGCATGTGAAGTAGGTTCATTACTTTTTTTATAGTCAAGTAAACTAAATCTCAAAATGGCAGAGAGACTTCCTCAAATTCACCCACCCCAAAAATGGAGAAGTCCATTTTCAAATCCAGATCTTTTTTTCAAACCAATGTTTTCTCACTACACCATAATTAATTCTTTTTTTCTAATAAGAGTAGGTGAATAGCACACCTACAGAAAACTAATACAACGAAGTGCACTCTTTAGTATTGCTTCTGCAATGGTGGATATAAATGTAAGATTTAAATTGGGGGATCAAAAGTACTGGCATTTGTGGGTTTTCTATGTGTCATACTGAATAACACAGGGTTAGTATTCCATGACTTGGCAGGAGGCACACCAACATACAATTTTATGCAATATTTTAGTTTCTGAAGTTCTATGTAATTGATTTTCTGTTATATTAAGGAATATGCTTCTATAAATGATTTTAGTGATTCGGTTTCCTTCCTGATTTTTCACATGAGGGATTCTGACTAGGAAACTTGGGAAGGCTTCACTCAGGAAGTAAAATTTCAGTTGGCATTTTAGAATGTTTAATTGCTTGTATTTCCGACCTGGTACATTAAATTTTTTGTCCCTTTCCGCAGGTCAAGCTCTGTAAATCAGAATTGTATAAAAACAAACAAATAAAAAATGGACAAAAATCTACCTTTAGTAGAACAAAAAAAGTTATTTTCAACATCAATATTTTAAACACATCTTTGATAAATGAAATAAGGGTATTCTATCATAAAAATATGAATCCTTGCATGCTGATTGCTCTTAAGAAAGTGGGGTCACATCTGTATTATTTGAGACTTTGAATATAAAGAGAACATTCAGATGAGGAATAAGACACTGAAGCAGATTTTTTTTTTTTCTGTATCAAAACTATACACCAACTTGTAAGTGGCTTCCATATAATTAGTTGAGGATTTATTTATCTATTTACATACTTATTTTGTATTAAAATCACAAATTAATCAGGATCCTTAATGGAAGCTAGTCTAGGCACATGGAATACAGCCTACAAAAGAGAAATAAAAGGGAGTAAAAAGTAAAAAGAAGACATTGATAGATTCTGCTAAACTTAAAGCCCCTAAAAGTTTCTTTCCTGATGATGATCTGACTCTCTGGCCCATTTTGTTTCAGTAAGGGCTGAACCAAATTACCTCTACCTACCACCTCACTCTGATCTCAGGCTTGTGCTAATTTATGGTTTTTGTTTCTTCACTCTCAGATCTCCCTCTCTTGATGTCCCTAAACCTGGGCAGGTAACCTTATGCTAACTCCTAGCTGTATCCTTTGTACAATTTCATTTCAGGAGTCTTGACCTTGGCTTGTATCTAGACTTATTAAATCAATCCCAGTGAGATTGATAACGGAAATCTCATAGCAAAGAAAGGTACTTCTCTGCTATGATGTGTGTCCCTAACAATTTATTTGTTGTAAACTTGATCCCCAGTGCAATGTTGTTGGGTGGTAGGGCCAAATGGAATGTGCTTGAGTCAAGGGCGGACCATACGCTTGAATGGATTCATGCCCTTACTGCTGCCATGGGTTCATATTCTTGGAAGTAGGTGTTCCCTTTCTCCCATGTGATACATTTGCCATGATATGATACAACAAGAAAGTCCTTACCAGATGCCTGCGCCTTGATTTTAGACTTCTGAGCCTCCAGAACTATGAGAAAAAATTTTTATGTTCTTTGTAAGTTACCTAGTCTCAGGTATCCTGTTATAGCAGCCCAAAATGAACTAAGACACTCTCTTTCCCTAATTGTTCCAATTCATCTGACAATTATATTTTGAATCCTCAAAGCATTCGGGCAAAGCTTTTCACATTTTCTTCATTAGTTGAAATATTTACTGTGTTACTAATATGATATAGAGTATAACAGGTATTCAATAAAAACTGGAAATTGGTTAGATTTTTAGGAACTTGTTTTTGATTACTATGCAGCAACCACTCTGATCAACATAGTCATTATTTTAGCATTTAACTAAATGTGTTAGTTTCCTTAAACCCTGAAGAGAAAGGTAGATATAAGTTTGAAAGTACACAGAACATGAAATCTAACTTCAAAGCATTTAAAGTCTATCAAGGGTAACAGCTGTGAAAACAAATCAAGTACAATTGAAAATTAAATTAAAAATGATAAAAGAAGTGAAATCAGAATATCATGAGTAGACAAATGAAAACATAGTTAATTTAGGGTTTTATGGTGTATTTAATCAAGAAAATGGCATTTTAGTTCAAACTTAGAGAATGAAAATCATTTAACAACAAAGTGTGAAGATGTTGAAATACATCATGCATCATGCATTCAGTAAGGGGCTAATTGGAACTGGGCAGAGGGCTTTAGGGGCTGTAGTAAGAAATATGTCAGAATTGAATGTCACCTCTGTGCTGACTCTTGCGCACACAAAGCATCGAGAATGAATGGCCTGCTTTGTGGGGTATATAGTACACCAGGGAGTATCTATTACATTGAACCCAGTCCTGTCCTTTTCTGGCACACCATAAATTGCAAACACTTGTAGAATAGAATTGTAACCCAGAAGCTCCCTTGAGGTTGCTTGCTCCCTTTTCAAATGTGCAGGCTTTCCTAACTGACAAGGAAATCAGAAGTTTGGTCTCAGTCTTCAGCCTAGAAACTTTTTGGCACATCTTTGTACCAGGTAGGTCTTCCTGCTGTGCTGGCTCCTCTGCAGCTACTCTCTAGCATGACCTATCAACCCTTATGTAAACCCACAGAGCCCTTGCTAATCCACTACGCCACCTTTCCCTCTATGAACACAAGCTCAGAAAGGAATGGGTCAGAAAGGACCCCCTTCTTGCCATCATATTCCTTTGATCTCCATTAGATTAATACTCCAGCCTGCACAAGCACATACAAATATATTTACTGAAGGAGTAGAGGAATTTTATAAAGGAATTTAAGGGTGGTTTTTAAACATCTCATCAGTAATAGCCCTAAAATGAAACAAATAATAATATTAGCCACAAAATAAGTGCAGACTGTGAAAAATCTTTATTGAGCTTCATATACATAAATATGTCAGTAAAAAGTAAAGTAACAATAAAATTTTTATTTATTATTATATTTTGAGATGGAGTCTTGCTCTGTTGTTCAGGCTGGAGTGTAGTGGTGCCATCTCAGCTCACTGCAACTTCCACCTCCCAGGTTCAAGCAATTATCCTGCCTCAGCCTCCTGAATAGCTGGGATGACAGGTGCACACCATTTCACTTGGCAAAATTTTTTCATTTTTAGTAGAGATGGGGTTTCGCCATGTTGGCCAGGCTGGTCTCAAACTCCTGACCTCAGCTGGTCTGCCCGCCTGGGCCTCCCAAAGTGCTGGGATTACAGGCATGAGCCACTGCGCATGGCCAAAATTAACATTCTAGTACAAAAAAGAAATATACTACAAAGAAATATACAACAAATGAACATGTTAATTACATTAATATACACATTGTAAAATTCTATCTATATATTGATTTGTCACAGTAATGAATAACATTACAATTTAGCACAATTAAATAAAAAATAAGAGCACAAGCAATTTTTTAAAAGAATGTTTCTATTTTAAAAATATTATTCAAAGTTAATAAAGTGTTTTTTGTCTTGTTTTGTTTTGTTTTTGAGACAGTCTCTCTCTGTTGCTCAGGCTGGAGTGCAGTGGTGCAATCTCAGCTCACTGCAACCTCTGCCTCCTGGGTTGAAACGATTCTCATGCCTCAGCCTCCTGAGTAGCTGGGACTGCAGGTATGCACCACCACACCTGGCTAATTTTTGTTTTTAGTAGAGATGGGGTTTCAGCATGTTGGCCAGGTTGGTCTCAAGCTCCTGACCTCAAGTGATCTGCCCACCGTGGCCTCCCAAAGTGCTGGGATTACAGGTGTGAGCCACTGTGCCTGGCCTTAAAGTTAATAAAGTGTTTTATGAGTAAACCAATATTTATATTTACCAAACAAAAATATTGCCCTTTGCAGTTTGCACCTGCTTCACTGTTTTAAATTTTAAACACAAATACAAACTCCAAGAGGTCACAATGAATGACAGGAATGAAGTAACATGTGTTCTGTTCCTTTGCCACTATGATCACTGTGCAGTCATTATTTACTTGTAATCTACCATTTAAATGCAGTAATATGTAGTACCACAGGGGTTGGAGACACAAACCACACTTGAAGTGAGCGTCAACCATTACATAGTATTAGGAAGTTACTCTCAAATATGAATCCCTGAAGCCAAGACTTTGTCTGTTAGGGGGCAACTGTATAAATAAGAATTCTCCAAATTAATGACCTTTTGGAATCCTTTGCTGAAGGATAAGTAATAACAATATGCTAATTTGAAGCCTATTATGTATTATTAATACTCAACAAGAACTTAGACTAACAAAATATTTTTTCACAAGGAATATTTTATCACTGATACTGTTTAGAATTGTCAAGTGCCTAGTAATAATTTTAAAAACTGACTTTTGGTGAGTTTTATTACTGTTTTAAAATTTTTACACCAAATGCTTCTCCTTATTAGCTGCACCCAGGGAGACATCCCCTATTGTCACTGCCCTAGCTAAATGGCTACTGAGCTGTAGAAATTTTGATATTCTCCTCAACTATTCAGAATAGAGCACAAGGGATATTGAGAGAACCTGAGATATGCACCTAGGAATATTAAGACTACATGTGCATATCAAGACTTGCAGCTGCTTTTCACCTGGGGAGTCAAGTGGATGCCACAGCACTTAGCTTGACTCAAGTCATTTGGAATGACTCCACCTGGAAAGCAGTTTGTGGAGGGGAGGAGACTCCAGGAGAAAAGGTAAAGATGTGTTACAGGAAGCAAGAGATCAGGAAATCAGCCAGAGAGAATAACACCCATATTGGGGAAGAGTGCGGTGTGCAGATTCTCAGAAGGGGATCTCTAGAGAGATGCTCTATGGAAGACCGGGTATTTGTCTACCTACCATGACATGCCAGTCCCCAAAAAGGAATCACAAGCCACATTGGCTAAATAAAAATGCATTACTCTTTTCCTTCTTCTTTCCTGCCTCTCATCTCTCAAACTTGAAGAAGCCATAGGAATAGCATAGTACATGGGAGAGAAAGAGGAGAAAGACGAAAGTCAAAATTACAACCCATCCTTATCTTTTCTGCTGTTAATCCATTCTATGGATCAAACCTGGGCTCTAAAAATGGAATAATCTTAGAATATATTTAAAGTCACCGAGATTTTACTGATAATGAATCTGTTTCTTACACCTAAAAGTGATCTAAAATTATGACATTAGCCAAGTGCTGACAGATCTTAGGGAACCTATTTCAAAGCAATGAAAGAGAAAAATAAAGTGTGCACTGCTGAGCTCAGCCCATCAGCAAAACTGGTTACAGTATAATCCCACCCATAAACTAAACTAGTCTATCACTGAATGATGTAGGAGACTGACAAGCCTTATTTGATCCCTTAAGACCATTTCTTTGACTTTATTCATAATGCTTGCAGACATGCAAGATCTTCCTGCTTCGTTTCTTGATCTCTGCTCCACCAACAAAACCTCTTATTTTTTTTATTTGAATGAAGAACTTCCAGAGCTCTTAGAATCAGATTTGGAAAATATACAACTCTACAGTCTTCTAGCTCTATGCTCACCTCCTTAGTTATTCTGAAAGCTCCAGATCCCATGCAAAATGGCCTTTGGGGAGGGAAAAGAACACTGCATTCCTTTCTCTTCCCTTCTTCTTTCTACAGTGTCCTCCTTTCCCAATCCACCCCAGACTTAGGTGGGGAAGAGAGTCACTGCAGGTTCCCTTTGCAATCTGTTTTCTTCAGTACAAACTTCTTTAGGGGCTTAGGTTCATTGCCAGGCTTGCTCCATCAGACAGCTGACGCTAAGCACTCAGCCCACTTTCTCTTCCCTGCTTATTAGCACTTTGCCTAAGCTCCTGTTAGTAATTCCCTTTCCTATTTTGTGACACCTGGAGTGTTTTCAATTATCTCAAGGAGTATCATGTAATTCTCAAAAATTCTGTAAGCCAAATCAAACTTTAAATCACTTTAAATAACAAAACTATGCTTTACAGCATTATAATGGGGGTAATATACTATTATACAGTTTGGGGGGCGTAATGACCCAAGAGTGGATACTGACTTTTTCATATTGTTGTTTCTTCCACTTTAACAAAAAGGCTCACAATGTGTGCTGAGCACATTCAAATGTTGCAGGAAGGGGTCTGGAAGATGTTTTCAGGGCTGAGAAGATGAGTGACAACAGAGTGAGTACAGATAGAGCCAGAAAGGATCAATAAGACCTTTGTCAAATAAAGGAAACTCTTTCAAGATTAGATATAAACTTGCTGCCCCATAACTTTTTAAACTTAGCACTTTATACTTATGAGGTGCTGTTGTAGGGACTCTGTGGACATTATTTTATTTAAAATGTACAACAACCTTATGATGCATACATAATCATTATCCTTACTTACTGGAGAAGCAGGCTTAGAATAGCAAACCTTAGTAATAGTAAATACTGAATCCTGACCCTAGAGATCTTTCCACAATATGATACCTTTTTTAAAACAACAAAGTAAAAATATTTCTGGTGAGCCTATCTTCCTTAGTAGGGAGTGGGGGGGGGATTGTATAGCTTATAGCTACATATTTAGCAGCTTCTATATACCAGGAACTTTAGCTATGCAATTTCTGAGCATCTCAACTGTCCTGTAGTGAAGTAAGAGTGTGATGGGTGTGATGGAGCCAGCTTACACCAGCTAGTGAGAGTTGATTGTTATATTTTCAGAACTTTTTGAGCCACTTAATAAACATTATCCTTATTAAAAATTAAATTATATAAACTCACATTAAAAATAAATTGCATTAAGAACACAGGTAATAAATTTTTAAAACCAATACTTCCTAATTATTTTAGGACATTTTATATAAATTATGCTCTTGAGTCTCCTTATACTTTTTGTATACATGTAGTGGAAACATGCAATGGTGTGCTACTGCACTTCTCTTCCTAAATCCATGTTTAGTGACATCGCATAGGGAGCTTCAAATTGGCCATGGCAAGAGTCTTTATATCATAGAAATCAACCATACTAAAAAGAGCTTGATATACCTTAGCCTAATTTCTTTAAAACAGGAAACAGCTGACCATTTCTTGCTTCTATGTGTCAGTAGCTATTATACCATGAATAGGACAAAAAATTTAGAAAACATTCTTTCAGTATTTGATAACTATTATTAGATTCAACAAAGAATTCATTCACATCATTGATGAATGAGTGAAATTCTAGCATGTCTTCACTGTTTCATTTTTGTCTTACTCATTAACATAAATAAAACTATCAACCAATATTCACATCAGAACTACATTCACTTGTCAATGACATGAAGAGTTTCTTTGCTGAATTGGATAGTAATCAAGCATTTATTCATAGTCTGATATTGTGATGCTGTTGTTGGATTATAAAAATGATAGTGGATTTATAACGAAATGGCAAATCACATGGAAATTACTATGGTTAGGTGCACTTTGCAAAAAAATATTGCATATCTTATTATTTGTAAAGTATCTATATCAAAAATTTATAATAAAGTTAAATAGGTATAAATATGGAAACACTTTCCAGAAAGAGTCAATCGTTAATTATTTACCAGCACACCACTGGTATGAGTATTATTACTTGCATCTTACAGAGTAGGAGACTGGGGCTCAGTAACTGTACTTACCTGCCCAAGGTTGAACCACTAGTAAGTGCAAGAGTTATGACTGACTAGAACTCAGGATTGCCTGAATAAAACATACTCCTTTCTTCAGAGTTTTGACTTAGGGTTGATACCTAAATTTGTTATGATGACCTTGCTTTCACTTTTCGGTTTGAGTCTGCAAGGCCAGTTAGAATTGCTTTGCCTCTCTCCTCTTCCAGATTGCAGGTGTTCAACTTTAGGTGAAAGGCAGTTGTCACCTCATATAGGTGGGTTCGGATGTTTGACTCTCCTTTTGTGCCCTGTCCTCACCATCACCATCAGGACAGGGGAGAATCAAATGACTGTGTGAAAAGGAATTAGATGCTAAAATAAGGAGAGATTGATGTTCAAATCTTCATTTGACTGTATAATGTATAATTTTTAAACTTCAATTTCCTGCCTCTTAGTATTATTGTCTTAAACATCACATGTGAAAGCCCTTTACATACAGCTGGGTACAAGTAAGAGGAGCCACAAATTCAGATGCTTCAAGAGACTAAGAGAATGAAACTGACATAATATCGAGTAACAGTAAGTGGTGGGGATAGGGTGGACTGGAGAGTTTATCATTGTGACTTCCAAATTAACTTCCCTGAAGAACAGATTGAAGCTAGAGTCTTTTGTGACTGATGTAAGCCCAAGAAGATAGCAAAGTAGATGTGTTTTGAAAGATACATAATTTAGGGAAGGATCCTAAAAGAGTACAAAAACCTAAGTGGGAATTAGTGCCATTGAAATGTCCAAACAGTCATTAAATTAGTGAGGCTTTTTCCACTAAACTTGGAAAGAATGGTCTCGTTCTGTTGTATATTTTTAAATTGACCAGGGCTCTTTTAGGTCTTACATTTCTAACTCTACAACTCTGTCATCTTTCTGCTTCTACAGGCTTCCCGTATAACCTAATCATCACTGAAGCAACAAATAGTGGTCCATTTACTACCTCTATTTACCAGTGACAGAAACCCCAGTTATTATTTCACAGTCTCTGTATGGCTCCCCTATTGCTTCCTCTGCTAATGTTTCAAAAAAGAGCATTGAAAAAAATCTTATAATATGCTAACCTATGTTCAAACTGTGTTAACTTTTCAAAATAGGGACTCCATAGATCCTAAGAATTTCATTAAAAATTGTAAGTATGTAAAACTTGACATGCATATAAAAGTACTAAAATATATCCATATTGTTTTAAAATGATAATAAAATAAATGCTTTGGACTTTATTCTGGGTTTTTTTTTTTGGCCAGGATGGAGGAAAAAGAACAAGATTTGTACTCCTGCCTGAAACAATCACACGCCACCCCCCCCAACACACACGATAAAACATATGGAAAAAAATGGTTTTCAAGAAACTGGACATCAGGAAATGAAGGGCTATGATCTGTGAGGAACAGGAACTGAATGAGGCAAGACATAAACTTATCCCAGCATAGTGTTTTGAGAGAGTGTCTAGGCCATAACACAAGAAGGCAGAAGCAGGATACGTAGGGAGAACTCCCTGGGTTGGGAAGACAGAGATGAAAGTCTGGGGAAAGCAAGGCAGCTAGAGTTCTTAGGATAGAGCACCAGAGAGCACTTTAAACAAATAGAAAAGAAAATTTAAAAAATAATACATGCCACCTACAGTGGTGTCAAATAACATCCAATGATTAGTAATACATCTAAAGAAAAATTTAGTGTACTTCTGTAAACTAATATGTATTCACTTTAAACTAATATATATTATTGAGAAAAATTTAAAGAAGATACGAATAAAATTGAGAAATATTCCACATTAATTGAATGGAAGACTTAATATTGTTAAGATGTCAATCACCACCACCAAAAGGACTAAAAAAATAAAAAGAAAAAAAAATAGATACTTCTAAGTGTTAGTGAGCATGTAGAGCAATTAAAACTCATGCACTGCTGATGAGAATATAAATGATTAAACAACTTTGGAAAAATGTTTGGCAATATCTACTAAAGCTGATCATATACATGCTCTATTATCTAGCAATAATATTTAGATACACGTTTAACTAAATTGCATACATATGTTCACTAGAAAACATGTATAGTAATGTTATAGGCTCTATTCACAACAGCTGAAAATCAGAACTATTCACATGCCTATCAACAGTAGAATATACAAATAAATTGGAATGTACTTCCACAATGGAATCCCATCCAGCAACGAGAATGGATAATCTAAAAATATATGCTAGCCAGGCGCAGTGGCTCACACTTGTAATCCCAGCACTTCGGGAGGCTGAGGTGGGAGGATCACGAGGTCAAGAGATGGAGACCATCCTGGCCAACATGGTGAAACCCTGTCTCTACTAAAAATACAAAAAAAATTAGCTGGGTGGGGTGACACGTGCCCGTAGTCCCACCTACTCGGGAGGCTGGGCAGGAGGATTGCTTGAACCCGGGAGGTGGAGGTTGCAGTGACCTGAGATTGCACCACTGCACTCCAGCCTGGCGACAGAGCGAGACTCCGTCTCAAAAAACAAAACAAAACAAAAAATATATATGTGCTACAAAATGGATAAATTGCACACCCATAAGGTTGAGTGATGGAAACAAAACACAATATAAAACATACTATGTGATTTCATTCCTTTCAATACATTTACAAAATTAGTCTAGACAGTTACCTTGGGTGTAAGTGATTACAAGGGAACGTAAGTATTCTGGGTGCTGATGGTGTTGCTAGGTATGGGTTATATGGGTCCTCTCAATTGTGAAAATTCATAAAACTATACATTTTAAATATGTGCATTTTTTTCTGTATGTATATGTTAATAAAAAGTTTTTTTAAGTATTTGATATCTGAAGTGTCAGCTTCATAATACTCCGTAGAAAATGCTATATCTTGGAAACTCTAAAACTATAAAATGTTTTATAAACAGAGAACAAAACTAAATAAAGCTAACACAGTCCCCTAAAAAGCAGCAGTTTTAAATCAATTGCTATAATGGTTGCTATATTGACAAATATAATTTCACAAATCTACCTTAGTTTTTTGACAGCCCGTTTTCTCTTTTCAAAATTGTTTCTTTTCTAGCTATAAACTAATACATACTTACTGTGGAGAATTCAAGAAATAATTATGGAAAGGTAAAGGGAAGATTATAGAAATCACTTGTTGTGCACATGTACCCTAGAAATTAAAGTATAAATAAAAAAGAAATCACTTGTTTTAAACACAATAGTTTGTCATATATCCTTTCAAATATACAAGAGTGTGTGTAATTAAATTGTCTATATTTATAAATATATACAGTTCTCGTGTTCCCTCCATATATTAGATAACATATTCTGTATTTCATTTATGTGCTGCTTTTTTATACTAACCATTACGATATGAGTATTTAAATGTAATTTTAAAAACTTCCTAAACACAATTTGAATGGGTCTAAATAATCCATGATATGAATATGCTAAATTGCTGTTATTCATCTTATTATTTGTATTAACTTCCTTCCAAATATTTCATTATAAGGAACACTGCAGTGAACATCTTTGCACATATATCTTTATTACTACTGTTTACTTAGAATAAATTTATCAAAGACAAATTGTTAAGTTAAAATATGTGATTTGTTCAAGACGCTTATACACATGCATATACACACACATATATATCTGCATATATGTGTGTATATATATAAATTATTTTGGAAGAATTGGGACCAGCATGCATTCTCAGTAATTATATGAGAATTGTAGTTTCCCTGAACCTTTACTAAAAATAAACTTTTTTGCATTTGTTGTTTCCATGTTTGCAATAATTATTTGGTAGACAAAAAGTATGTGTGTGTTTTAATTTTTCTTGTTTTTTAATGAAAATAAATGTATTTCAGTCATTTGCATTTTTTTAAGCATTGTGTATTAAGGTGAGCTAATATCAAGTAAAGTCTGAAATAAAGAAGGTTTCTTTATCACCCTGTCCAGTAGGTGTTAAGTTGGCAGGTGGACACAAGCTGTTTGAGAGACCCAGGCTCTACCACCCCCTAAAGATTTATTATTGAGATTGGGTCATACCACACAGGAAGAATAGGAAAGAAGGAGAGAGGGGAAGGTACAGTATGTGGACCCTCTGAAAAGCCCTGGCCTTGAAGTGGAACATCATTTCTGTTTCTATTCTACTGGAGATGACTTAGATATGTGGCCATGAGGTAGGCTGGGAGTGAGTCTAGCCATGTGCCAGACTACATTTCTGTCACTACTGAAGAAAAAGAGGGAAATTTTGTTGGCCAGCTGGCACTCTCTGCGATGATGTCCTTTGTTCACCTTAATGGGTAGATTTAGTGAGTTTTCTCCATGAAATCTTTATATATAAATGACAACAAAATTGCTGTATATGTTACATATATGTTTTCTGATTTACCCTGCTTTTTCTCTGAATTGGAATAATAACACAGAATTCTTTACTTCTTGTAATGAAAATATAAATTATTTCCTTTGAGTGTTCTTGCATTCCTTTTATATGTAGAATTTAATTTTCCATCTCAAGATCAGTAAAAGAACCTTTCATTATTGTCTTTTTTTTCCTAATAGATTTATGTCTTCTAATTAACTTTTAATATCTTTATAATCCATTTTGATAAAGCAGTATCACTGATAAGCGATCATTTAACTATACACATATTTAGCATAGTTTCCTAAACAATTCTTCTCCCAAATATTTTATGATACCGTGTTTATCACACACTAATTTTCTACATATGCCTTGTCTATTTCTGAGCTATCTAGTCTGATCTTTTTGAGCTTGTACATCTTCTCTCAGAACCACATGTTTTTAATTAATGAGGTTTTTTATTTTTATATCTGTTAATACATTTCCCACTTGTGACAATTTTTCAATTTGTCAGAATAAACTTGAAATCACCTTATAAGTTTCCAAAACATATTAATATCTCTGTCATGTATCTATCTATCCATCTATTTCCTCATTTACATTCTTATTGAACTGCATTCAACATTAAAATTGGTTTGAATATTAAGATATTCAAGCTTTTTAAATCAGAAACATAATGTCTTTCATTTATTCAAGTTTTTAGGGTTTTTTTCTTTTTAAATGTCACTTGGTAAAGACTTTGTGTTTTTTCTTTAACTTTGCATGAGAGGAGGGTCTCTTGTTGCTCACAGCAAAAATTAATAGCCACAAGTAGTTAGATAAAACATTAAACACTTGTTGACCCTCTGTGGTGCTTCTATCACTGTGCTGGCTTGGGGGATTACCAAAAGTGAAAAAAAGTGTAGTTGCTGTCCTGAAAAGATTTCCAGTTAAAGAAAATATATAAGTACATTATTATTATGTAACATGTATAAGATCGCCTAAAAACAAAAAAGATGCATTTAGAAACCTTTTTGGAGAATTCTTCATAAACTTCCCTTCCCATTTCTTTACATGCAAACTAGTTCATTCAGCAAGCACTTTTGAGTGTCTACGGGAGACTCTGTTGCATTCCTTCTTTGATGGTCACTAGAAGTAAAACATAGCCTCTGTCCTTGGTTAGCACATAACCAGCAAATGAACATGATTAAGGTATCTACAGCAATGTTAACTCCTTTGGAAATGGCACAAATAGCTCCACATTTGATAATTACAAATCTATCCATCATAAATATCAACTGGTAAAAGTTGAGTACTTCTAATAAAGAGAGAAGTTAGGGGTGGTAAATATTCTTCAGATATACTCTTTAAAATGTGTTTTGTTTTTAGCCTCCATAATTTTTTTCAATAATTTTTTATCTGATGATTTTAAAAATTGAATTAATTTTTAGATTTTCATTGTATCCAATCATTTTTCCCTTTCCCATAATAAGAAAGTGCCGTTCTTCCCCTTTTTGATAAACTTGATAAACTGTGGGTGGTGGAGAAAATGCAAGCAAATATCTGAAAATAGTGTAAGGTGGTTGGAAAAAAGGTTGGGTGTGGGGGTGGGGTGGAGATAAAAGGAGGAGGTTACAGAGCCTCTCATGGCATGGACCCGGTCTGAACCTCTTGAGAAGTATTTGGCATTGCTCACTTGTGCTGACGCTTGCTCACAAAGGAGGGAAGTTTCATTTCACTCCCACTCACATGCTCTAGTTTCATATCTGAAACCGTGCCTGATAGGATGTGATTAGAATGCGATTCCTCATCTGGAGCTTTTTTACAGAGCGTGTACTGAGAAACATTGGTCATTTCTGTAAGTTGTCTCTAAAATGTTGCTTATTGCACAAAATAAATAAATTGTTTTATTCAAGAGGCTTTCCTGGTTAAAACCAACATTTCTGTCGCCAATAATGAACAAAAATATATCAACATTTTAAAAGGAGATAGTATTACTCACATTTTTTATTTAGAATTAATATTTAAAGTTTTTTTTCCTTTCTAAAATGTTGGAAATATTCTTTAAGAAATTCACACTCATGCCTAGTTTCTTAAATTAATATTATAGTTTTTAAAGAGCAGGTCCTGCTGCTTAATAGGTCTCTGATCTGATCCATAGCACTGACTCCCAACCTGGAACCTAGTAGGTGCTCAACAAACATGGAATTGCATGCCCAGATTGTCTTAGTCTCTCAATCTAGAGCTTTCCCTTACAGCTTTAAGTTAACTCTAAAAACCAGGGAATAAGGAATCATTTTCAACTGTCTCATGTAAATTTTTACATCTTTAATAGTTATAGTAGAATTCTAGTCTAAAGTACAATTTTTAATCTTTAATGTAATATGCTATCTATACGACTATAAAAGTCTGCAGATAATATATTCCCTACAGTCTGTGACATTAATATGGTCTCTTTAGCCCCTGTCACGGTCCATTTAGAGTTTCCTACAGGGAAAAGATGTAGATATTTTCTATTTCCTACTCTATCTCTCTAAGAACATGACAGTGCATAATAACGATGATATTAGTACTTGTGAAATAGCCATCAGTTCTAAAGGGATCAGTAGCCAGGGAAAAAGAGTCTCTAAATGAGTTGTAATGGAGATCATGAACAGTAAATTAAAATAAAGGAAAGCAAACAATCGAAACCCTTCCACAACGATCTCCAAAGGTAGGAAACTGCAATGAACTGATTTTAATTGATTTCCCTCTTTAAATGTTCAATTTTGAAAGGGAGTATTCCAAAATGAAAAAAAAAATACATAAAGAAAGGAAATAGAAAGCAAGTTAGATGTATATTATGCCTACAGATTTCAGATCTGAGACGGCAAGTTAAGATATGGAATTGCCCATGTATATTTTTAACAGAGTTAAAAGACTGGGGACCCGACAAAGGCCATCAGGTTGCACTAGCACTACCTCCTCTGTCAGCCTTCAGCTACTTTACCTTCTTTTGCCATCATTCGTTTTTGACTTTTGTCCTTTGCCTCTCACTCAGCTTCCTTATGGCATTTCCTGTTTAACCACTCACATGAAACCATAGCTGCATCCCTTCCAGTAAGCCACTACCTTCTTGTGGAACACATCTAACACTTGCTCATTCTTTGTTTCTTGCATGACTCTTGAATGTCTCTGGTTTTTGTCCTGACATGCTTCTTGTCACTGTGTCAACACACAGATGACCCAATCATCATGCAGGTAACATTTAAAGACCAACGCATTTTATATATAATCTATCTAAGAAATCACGAAAGTCTCTTATTCATTTTTAAAGGTCATCTACATTCCTTTGTACTTTTAACAGGTTAATTTATCTTCAAAATATGTATAATAGAATCATGTTATATGGGAAGTGAGATTTTACCCTATTTGCAAGGTAGCATGTTAGCCTGGTACAGTTTCATGGATGCTGGAAGAAGACATGAGACTCCCAGGTCAGAAATAAAGAACTTTATTACTCTTAGCAATAGCAGTAGCCAAAATATCACCATCTATGTTAGTTTCCTGAGCCCTGATTTCCACAGGGTTATGTGAAGAAGACTGGGTGATGCTTGTCCATGCAGGGGGTTGTGTTACAGAAGAGAACTCCAAAGTTAGGGAACTTCAATTTTTTTTTCAATTGATATTATGATTGTCCTTTGCTGTGGAGGAAGAGACTATATTTAATACACTGGATAGTAAGCACATGTGCCGTTTAATCTGGAGGAAGACACCATCTCTATCTTTCAAGACTGTTCTCAATACAAACATTTGTGGAAAGACAGTCTAGGACAAAGGCAGTTAGTGCCGCCACTTATAAGCAATCAGAAATATGAAAGACCTGTAAAATATTGTTTGCTAACAGTAGGGCTAAGAGTAGAGCACATGGAAGAGGACTGCCCTGGGTGCAGGCAAGACAGATATTCAGCATCTTCAATAGTATCAGTGATCAATGCTCTTTCCTGAAAACAAAATACAACAAAACAAATGGGGTTTTTTTTGCTCTAATTTTACATTTGTTTCAATTACAGTTGAGTTTGAATAACATATGAGTAATATTCAAATTAGAACATTTTATTATGTATCCTTAAATACAAATAACATGTATATCAGAGTTAATTTGGGGAAACTTTCAGTTATACAGTAAGTGTTCCAACACACAAGACTTTACAGAGTAAGTTTGCAAAAGGATACAAATAATTCAGCATAATTCAAGCTCACTTTGGGTGCTTGTAAGTCCAACCCATGAAGGACAATGAATTTCTGAGTTAAAATAATTAAAAGCACAAGGATCATAGAGACAAAGAGATACAACTTGAGTTAATTCAATTCTGCCATGCTGTGTGACTGTTTGGAAGATTTTAACTGTGTTTAATTTTTTTTTTCCATTGCACAGACATTTGAAAGTTAATACAATTAATCCTGGGGAGAAGCACATGTTGGAATTTCAAGAATTTATTATGAATAAAATTTTTACAAATCTCTGTCAAATGTATCCTTATGTTTAAAACTTTTCCTAATAATTGGAATATCTGTTGTTTAATGAAAATGAAACTTTTTAAAAATTAAAATTAATAAGTGTTAACTAATGAAGTATAAGATGGATTGAATTTACATATAGTATCTATTGAGCACGTATGTGCACAAAAAAGAGACAACTGTCACAAAATCATTGACAAATTTATAAAACTGTCTTGAAACAGAAACTGTAATTTTATTATTCTTTGCTGTGACAACCCAATATTTAGGTACAAGATTTTTCTCCTTTTTCAAAAGATTTATTAGTGTAATTGAACAGTATCAAACCATTAGTTTTTTCCTTTTTGTACTTTTATAGTTTTTTGTAGTTAAAAATTTTGCTGGCATGATTATATATATGAAGTTAAATAGAAAATCTTACTTATTTTCTGGCCATTAATATTGTTTATTTTATTTTATGATTATTACCGAGCATAGTTTGCTGTATGAGAGAAAGAGATGATAAAGCAAACAAGCAAATAAAACTATCTTCCCCGGGTGTCAAACGTGCTACTGTAGGGCCATCAACAATGAGCCAGCACAAAGATTATGACTAACTACTAGTCTGAATAAACATAACTGAGTCTTCAGTATTAACAAAATCTAAAGTGACTGAAAATCATAGGACTGGTTGGGGGTGTTGTTAGGAGAGCCATCCTCCAGAGTAAAACAGGAATTCTGCAGCACACAGCTAGTACAGCTACTGGGATGATCTAACTGTTTCTTTTTCATACCTCAGTAAGTCAAAGCTCCTCATTGTACCAGTTATGTTCTACTTTCTTGTTCCAGCTATCAGGCAAGAGTCCTTGAAACAATCTTGGTTACAAACTACAACCTTGGTTACATCAATTGCCTAGCCCTTAGTGTGTTGTACCTATATATTTTATTAATATATTAATAAAATTACTTGATACCACAATTTCAATATGCAATTATTATACCCATTTTATAGCTTGAATTATTTCATCAAGCACACTTACCTTAAGAAGTTGATCCAGAAGTAAAACTTTTCTAAAGAGTTCACCCCAATCCCTCAGAAATATGCACTGTAGCTTCTAATCACACATTAAAATAGCTAAGGTAGCTGAGGTAGAGTAGAATTCACTAAACTAGTGTAAACAGATAAGTATATAAATAGATAAATGATATAACTGGGATATTGCATGTCTTCATAGTACCTATATTCATTATTAGAAAAATATTACTACAGAAGAAGTGAAATTGTCCTTACTATAGAGACATGTTAATTGCACTTATATGCATTAGTTTAGCGAGAAAAGCAAGATCACACATAGATTTCTTCTCCAATCAATTTCCCTAAGTGTAATGTTTTATGTAGTCTTTGGCTTATAGATATTTTTGTTTCTTTTGTCATATAAAAATTCATGAAATATATAGGCAACTAAATTTTCATAAGTATGACAGTTTTAAGCTTCTAGTAAATAAATTCAGTAATCATGCTATATCAAATTTAATGAAGTATTGCAATTCTTATCTCTTTATGTAGTATGAAATTTAGCCCCACATGATGGGGTTGAGGGGTCTGGATTGATTTGCTGCCTCTTCTGTTCCTCTTTAATGAAAATGAAAATGTAGGTATTTTCTTCAAGTGACTGAGAATTGCAAAGAAAGATACAAAATACCTGAAAATATTGACAGGTCCTAGAAGAAAACATTAGCAATTCAATATGTCTTCCCAATGGACAGAAAACTCAATAAGAAAAAGAGTGGTTCCACATATTATTCTATCAGACTCCTCTTGTATTTTGTTTTTAATTACATCATTTAAACTGAGGTAAAAATAACCCAGTAATACAAGGGAAATGGGAATGATTAGAAACCCTAAGATGGGAGACAACACTGCTGAAATTCTTCAGTGAGCAAAGAATAGCTCTAGATATAAGTGAAGTCTTAAAGATAATCTCTACTTTGTAAGAAATTTATCACAGTATTTTAAAGCCCTTCTTGCCTTAAATTCTATCTCTTTACAATGGCATAAAGGAAGCAATATTAAGAACGAACTATATCTGTAGTCAGTCTTGAGGCTAGACAATCATCAATGCTACATTTGCCAGGCATCTCCCAGAACCTTTTCAGAGGTTCCAAACTGTCAGGCAAAGATGTAATTCTCCAAGGGAAGTGGACAGGAGAGGAGAAATATCACTAGTCTCTCACCCTTATTAATGCCTGTGCAGACCAGGGTCCTGTTAGAATATTCCAATAATCTAACTTATTTAGAGCACTCCTTTCTAACAGTTTCTCTTTCTCTGGGACACACACATCCAACACACACACACAACTGATAGGGAGGAAGAAAAACGTTTTCTAGATCCACAAAAGTTCAGGCTAGATACATGACTCCAGGTAATTTGTATACAACTCCAAAGCCACTTCTTTAGACCACTTGGAAATATGGTTGCCTGCAGAGTGTCTGTCACAGGCTGAATTGTGTTTCATACAAAATTCCTAAGTAGAATGTGGAAGCCCTAACCCCCAGGATCTCAGCATGTGACTGTATTTGGGATCTTTAAAGAGTATTGAAAGAGGTAATTAAACTAAAAGGAGGTCACTGGGGTAGGCCCCTTCAATATGACTGTTATTCTTGTAAGTAGAGGAAATGAGAATACAGATACACTCAGAGAAAAGGACATGGGAAGACACAGGAAGAAGATGGCCATCTAGAAGCTGAGAGGAAAAGTCTCAGAAAAAAACAATCTAGCAACACCTTGATCTTGAACTTCTAGCCTCCAAAATGGTGAGAAAATGAATTTCTGTTGTTTAAGCCACCCAGGCAATGGTACTGTGTTATGGCAGCCCTGACAAACTAATGCAGTGTCTATGAAGCCCTACTGAGGTTCCGGAATGCCATGGCAGTAGACTGAATTCACAAGTTCATTCACCAATGTTTTTGGAGAACTTGACATGCACTGTGCTAATATTTCCGGCTACACAGATGAATGCGAGACCAAGCTCTTTAACGTCACTGCCTTTCTAAATTTGCATGGGAGAAGCATGCTGCCACACTGATATCAGTGAAAAACCCAGGGCTTTGAGTCCAAATGACTGATTTCCCCAGATCACTGGCTTCCATCTCCTCTATGTTCTGAACCTTCTTCCCCTAATCCCTCGTTTGAATTATCCATAACCACAAGCAGCAACACTGAAAGCTTTCTGACCTTTAAAGAAGCATCTGAACAGATGTTCACCTCACTAATAAACAGGGAAATGCAAATGGAATAAAACAATGAGATGCGATGTTTCACCCTTCAGATTTACATACTTGGAAGGTGCAGGCTATGTTTAAATTATCTGAAGAAGTATTCTCAGAATATATCAATGCGATACGAGGATTACTTGAGATATTATAAATGATACACAAAGAATGAACAACTTTATTTTGCAAACTGTAAGTTAAACAAAGAAAACAGATATTTTACTGCACTACGCCTCAGGCTCTTTAATCACAAATGTGCCTCAAGAATCTCTAATGCAGCAGTAATCAGTGTTTGCTACACATTAAAATCACCTGGGGTTTTTTTTTTAAATTAAAAAAAAATCTGATGCCTTGGTCTGACCCCCAGAAGTTCTGACTTAATTGGTATGATGTATAGCACGAACATTCAGATTTTTTAAGCTTTTCTATGTGACTTTAATGTGCAGCCAAATCTGGGAAGCTCTATATTCTATAAATAAAAGAGAAAGAATGGTGAGTTTCCCCAAATTAGTTAACCATACAGGTTTTGGAGTTTCTGTTGTTGGCTTCTTTACCAATCACCAACCAGCACCTCTAGAGGCCATCACTCTATCAGGCCAGCAGCTTCTACATGGTGCAGTATGTGAGAGAAACAGTGGATCCCATGGTCCTGTAGTGGCCCTATGGGTCCTGTGGTTTTATGCAGTGTTAGACAGTTTCCTATATTTTTGAATTGAACACTCTGTAAGCTTGAATAGTAGTGGTGTTTGAGTCCTAAAGGCAGGAAACCAAACAGATTGCTGATATATTCATTAATTTTAGTCAAGATGAATTGCTGTCTATAGGAGAGTAGAAGAGATTCAATAACATCAACTTTCTACTAAGTGGCTGGCTGGTGTTCTCAAAGGATGGTGCCATTATCAGGAGCTTGGGATGGTCAGTGTTGCTTGGCAAACTGAACACTTGACAGCAGCAGCAACTGTTGTCAGCTTAAGTGCCTGAGAGTTTGTCTTACTCTATTTTTTCTGCTATAACAAAATACGTTAGAGTGGATAATTTATAAAACACCAAAATTTATTTCTTACAGTTCTGGAAGCTGAGAAGTCCAAAGTCAAAATATCAGCAAATTCAGTGCCTGGTTAGGGCTGCTCACTGCTTGCAAGATGGTACCTTGTTGCTGTGTCCTCACATGGCAGACAGCAGAAGGGCAAGAAAATACTCCCTGTAACATTGGGCCCTTTTATAAGGATGCTAATCCTATTTATGATAATAGGTTCCATTCAGGATGGAGGTGATTTAAGCACCTCCCAAAAGCCATACCTCTTAATACTTTTGCATTGGGAATTAAGTTTCAACATGAATTTTGGAAGACACACTATCATTTATACCATAATAGAGTAGTACAATTGGATAGCCTTTATACCTGCACCACAATACTCTCTTTATGCTCCTATGGGGCCAACACTGGGGTAGCTGTAACAGAGATTGTATGACAACTAGCTGACTCATTACACACTTTTGGAGATAACGTGTCTCTGGTATTTGTTAATAAATAATGCAAAGATCTTCACACTTGGTGCCTCTTGCTTTGTTTGTGCTCAATAGTAGATACAATACTTCTGTGCCATAAAAGATTGCTACAAGGCCCATGCAACCCTGTAGAATCTAGCTCATAATGAACAGTTAAGGACCATGGTTACTTATTCCATGGCCAGGGATGCTGTTTCTATCAGGATGCAATAGCATGCTGGGAGCATTTTTGAATAGTTTTACATTTTCTGCTGCACATGACATGGTTTTGCTCCAAAACTCTTGGGTTCTATCTTGTGATTCTAATATCTGGGCTTGCCATGAACTCCACTGTGGCATCTTTTCCCACCATGGTTACCTTTAATGGCATGAGATCTGCTAGGTCACAAAGGTCTATGTGACAGGAACATCTGGACTACAACCATTAACTCCTAGATCCCTTTTCTCCTCTGGGCCCTCCTCAAAGCTAGACCTCTATGTCACTCAGTAAATGGGTCTAAGCACCACTCCTGTGTGAGTAATATGCCCCCTCCAGAATTTGAGAATACAAGGAAGCCTCTAGGGCATTATGCTACCTTCTTAGCTGTGAGAAGTGAGAGATGTAGTATGTTCCTGAATTTGTAGAAGCATATCTTAGCATGTCCTACATTACTAAAGACCACAAATTTCACTGACTTTTCACAGATCTATGACACTTTGAAGACTTTATCTTCAACCTTCTGGAGCACATAGTCTTCTGTTCTCATTAATATGAAGTCATTAATATTAGACTAGCGTGACATTCAATGGAATGTCCAGATGGTCCAGATGCCTTTGGATTATAAAACGACATAGCATGGAAGACATAACAGAGCCCTACAGCCAAGAATCTAGGTGTTTATTCCTGTCCATCTCATGTAAATGTAAACTGTTTCTGGTCTTTCCTCTTAGCAGAGATGGAAAATGCATTCCATTCACTAGATCAGGGTTTCTTAATATTAGCACAATTGATATTTGGACTGGACATTATTTGTCATGGGTGTTTGTCCTGTGCGTTATATGATGTTTAGCAGCATCTCTGGCTTCTACCTACTGGATGCCCACAGCACCATATCAGTCATGACAGTAAAAGAAAAAAAAATCATCATCAGTTGAGAATTATTGCAGTCACTGAATAGCCATATTTAAACCCAAAGCTCTATTAATCTGTTCTAGCAAAGCTATCATATCTAGCACAGCAGGTATAAATGATACTATTTGTTTGGCTAAGTTTGTAGTATTCCACTGCTACCCTCTAGTATTTATGTCATTTACACAGGGGACAGCTGGTGAATTAGTGAAGATATGATGGCAAATCCCTTCCTTGTATATTAAGGTCCTTATGGGAGGCACTAATTCCTGATGTCTCCTCAGGATGCAATGCTGTTTTTGATTTACTATCTTGATTTGGGGAGTGGGGATGGGGCAGTACTTTGGGAGGCTGAGGCAGGAAGATTACCTGAGGTCAGGAGTTTGAGACTAGCCTGGCCAACATGGTGAACTCCTGTCTCTACTAAAAATACAAAAATTAGCTTGGCCTGGTGGCGGGCACCTGTAATCCCAGCTACTCGGGAGGCTGAGACAGGAGAATTGTCTGAACCCAGGAAGCGGAGGGGTTGCAGTGAGCTGAGTTTGTGCCATTGCACTCCAGCCTGAGTGATAAGAGTGGAACTCTGTCTCAAAAAAAAAGTTTCTACCTGGCTCCTGTGATAGTTCTTACTCCACAGGTCAAAGAACCAGTGTGAGTTTCTGTAACTACAAAATATGTCCACTGTAAAATACATTGACAAACCAGGAAAATGATCCCTGAGTAGGTGGGTGGATATAGACAGCCCACTGTGAGCTGTATGGACCTGAGCCAAGACTCCATTCATTACCTGTTGCCCATGCACCTTCTACTCTAAGAGAAGGAATGGGATGACAAAATTTTGGCGGGTTTCCAGGAATAAGTGTCAACTCAAATATAGTGTTGAATAGCTCTCAAAATTGTTAACATTGTCTTTTAATCAGTGTATGATAACCTGAGAAAGTGGTGGGAGAGGAAAGCAGAGATAATTACTCTACATGCAATTGCCATGGTGTTGCAGAGTTCTTAATCCTAGAAACTCAGCTTCTCCTTCAGTTGTGGCTTCTGGGTCTGAAAACTAGCCCAAGTATCTAAATCGATCAAGGGAGCTGTGGTAGTTTTTTGGGTACTGCCTCAGCCCCTTAAACATCCACCCTTGATTTCTTTGGGTTGTGTAGATTAAAGAAAACCCTCATTTGGTTCCCGTCTATCTTGCCTCTGGGATTATCCTGTTTTATTAAACATCATCATAGCTTTCTGTAAGTCAGGCTCTCTTGAGTGCCACTTTGTCCTTGATGCTCATTACAATAATTGTGACATTAACTAGGTATCTATTTAATAACTGGATACCTAATTAATAATTATTTATATTAAATTCTCTCTGTTTACATAACTGATGTGGTTTTTGTCTCTTGAATGGTCTCTGGTCGATAAATACAATAAATATTTGCTAATGGATCAGTAAATCTATTTCTATTGGGACTCTTCCACAACATTTTCAGGGAGAATACCCACAGGACTTTTGTTATAGAAATTCCTATCATCTGGAGTATTAATTTCATTTTTATAGTAGCTCAATGACCATGATTTCATGGTTCTACTTGCTCATTGTTCTTTTTTATTGTCTCTATTTTGAATGTTCTTTTTTATTGTCTCTATTTTGTCCTCTTAACTATAGTTGCTCATCTAAAGTATATAGGAGTTTCTGTCTAGTGTGAAATTCAGTCTTCAACGTTTAAAACCAGTAACAGAAGTATATTTCTCATCTTTATGACACCATTGCTACATGGAGAAGCAATTTGTGGTCTCAATATCATTCTCTATATTAGTTTCCCAAATATAGAAAAAAAATTGTTACTTGGTAATAATCAAATAGCCTGCTGATAAATTAACAGAGAATTTAGTGCTTATCATGTTCAGAACCCTTTAAACACCTAAGCATTAGTTCTCCCATTTTGTAATCTTGCATCAAGTATGATGTTGAGGGTAACCCAAGCCAATTTTGAACATTAAAGTTAATATTACTCGAGTGATCTCACTTCTGTTCAAGAAAATAAAAATTGCTTCCTAACAATCTGACAACACATTGCTGAATTAAATGTGGCATCTCCTTGGCATATTTACCAGTTTTAAAATCATAATCTGGAACAAACAGAAATTTAAAGCAACACAATACTAACTAAAAGAGAGCCCCACACCCTTTTGATTTTTGATTTCTAACCTGTAAAAAAAAATTAAATAGATATTGACATTTACATAAGCTTAATTGGAATTTCAATTTGCTTCTAAACATCAGATGTAGTCTTTGACATGTGAAACCTAAGAAGGAGGATCAGAATTAATGCCTCTTAATCCAGTGCAAATTGTTCACAAAGAGCTAGAAAAGTAGTTCTGTTGATGGAAAACACCCATCTCTCTTGTTGGAGGTGTTAAATTTCTTCAAAATAAGTGCATCCGTCATCTTAAAGTATTTTCCCGCTTATCTTTTGTGTAAAGGAATTTTCCTCCATTTTATAATGTATTTTGCATTAATCTTGAGTTGAAAATAAGCTTCTTAATATTATTGGTACTTCATTGATGTGTATTAATCAATATAAAATTGGAGATTAAGCAAAAAATTAATTGGTGAGTTTAAACAGAGAACACAGCTCAGAATATCACACCCCCTAAATTCTATCTTACTTATCCCTGTCTCCTTTACTCTATTTCCTGGTGATAAATTTTGCTGTGTTTGTAAGTGGTGCTAAAATGACATAAAGAAGGTGAAGTATTCAAATGAAATTGACTCTCACAAAACAGGATGCTCATCTAAGGATAGACAACAGAGTGAAGATTTAGGGAGAATGCTATATCTCATGATTTTCATCATCATCTCATCAGATCTTTATTTCTATCTATTTTGACCTTCTTCTTGTCCATTCCCGAGTTTAAGCACTCCTCAGGGACTTCTAGAATCCTAGCAACTACACATTCATGGTTTTTGTTTTCTTTTCTTTAATGTCAGCTCTAAGATTAGAGGACAATCTTGGTTTAGACAGGTACCCTGGATCATTTACAGATGCAATTCTAATGCCAAACCACTGGTGGGCTCTGGTCTTAATAGTTCTCAGCACAATGAGAATTGCAACAACATTATTTCTTTTGGCTTTTAAAATATTTCTGTAGAATGAAAGGCATTTCATTCCAAAATAGGTCACTTGAAACATGTCTATAGTGGAAAGGGCTATATTTTTACAGTCTCATTTCAAAGTTATTGATAAACAAAGCAAGCAATGTGCAAAAATACCAGAAGGTTTGGGTTCTGCTCAATAAAAACAAGTTAAATCTAAATTTAGGTTTTCGCCACGTCATTAGCCAAGCCCCAGTTGTTCCTAGGTATTGCAGCACATATGGTCTGCAAGATCACCCACAGACTTCAGGCTTCCTATTAGATGACCATATGGACTGGCTGAAGTCCCAGGGAGCAAGAGGGCCATCCAGACATCCCACTGTCCAGCATTTCAGAGTATTTTTGCTTTGTGCATTTATCAGAGTATATTTTCTCCAATTATAGGTTTTTTCAAACTCATAATTTGATATGTTTTAAAACATTTTGATTTTTTTTAAATCTTTCTTTAAATTATGGGATACATGTGCAGAACATGCAGGTTTGTTACCTAGTCATACATGTGCCATGGTGGTTTGCTGCACCCATCAACCCATTATCTCGGTTTTAAGCCCCGCAAGTGTTAGGTATTTGTCCTAATGCTCTCCCTCCCCTTGGCCCTGACCCCCTGACAGGCCCCGATGGGTGATGTTCCCCTCCCTGTGTCCATGTGTTCTCATTATTCAACTCCCACTTATGAGTGAGAACAAACATTTTGATTTTCAAATAACATTAAGCTCTTTCTCCTGACTATAGCCAATACCATTTATTTGACATCAACAATAATAATATATAGTCACTAACATTAAAATAAAGCTTTGTAATTTTAATAATTTAATTGAATGGTTTTAGGCTTGATCAAATTGTGATATTTCTTTTTATTTAAGTGGTCATTAAGTATTCTTTGTAAGAATTTCATTTTAAATTATTTTTCACTTATATACAAAGTATTTTGCATTAAAAAATCAAAATGCAAGTAGTTCAAATATTTTATTTTTAGCCTTTATAGTTTTATAATACTATAGTTTCATGGCTTTAAAATTATATATGTATTATATGCTATATAAAGGTATATATGATAAAGAGATATATAGAGGAGTATGTGTTTATGTGTGCACACCGGTCTGTCCATTCTCTCTATATTCTAAGTTTATAGAGGAAGGGAGAAGTGAAATGATTTAAACATGTACTATGTGTTAGGCCTATTTTTTCACTTTTAATATATTAGCTCATTTCATTCCTACAAGATAGGAGAATTAAACATAGAATAATAAGAACTCAGTAAGTTTAGACTGTGTTGCAATTTGTTGTTTTAATTTGCTGTTTCATCCTTCCAATAATATATGAGGCTTTCTAATACATTATACATTAACAGTGGTAAAATTGATCTTCACACAGACACAATTATAAGGCAAAATAGAAAGTGGAAAGAACAGCAGCTTTTAAATCAAATCAGACCTGGGTTCTAATCTTGCTATGCATTCTTAAGCAAATTACTTAATTTTTCTTCTCTATAAAATAGACACGAATATTCACTTGATAGGGTTGTCCTGAAGATTAATTCAAATCACTTATGGAAAGTTCTTGACTTATGATTAGGATTTATTTAATCAATACCTGCTCCTTACTTTTTTCTTTTCTTTTTTTTTTTTTTTTTCTTGAGACGGAGTCTTGCTCTTGTCACCCAGACTGGAGTGCAGTGGTGCGATCTTGGCTCACTGCAACCTCCGCCTCCCAGGTTCAAGTGATTCTCCTGCCTCAGCTTCCCTAGTAGCTGGGATTACAGGCACCCACCACCACACCTGGATAATTTTTGTATTTTTAGTAGAGGCAAGGTTTCATCATGTTGGCCAGGCTGGTCTTGAACTTCTGACCTCAAGTGATCCGCCCACCTTGGCCTCCCAAAGTGCTGGGATTACATGTGTGAGCCACCACTCCTGGCCAATAAGTACCTGCTCCTTACTCTTATTAGTTGTAATATTTGGCAATTTACCTGAAATCTTGGAAAGTCAGTTTGTTGCAAACATTGGGATAATAATTTCTATCCTCAGAGTGATTGAGAGATTGTAAAAGATTATATTTGTAAATTAAATGTAATATACAGTAAGCTGTTATTTCTGTTGCTGCACAGGAAATAATGGAAAAAGAATTTCTAATTAGGAATTTACATCTTTGATTAAAAGTCATTATTATTATGGATATCAATAATGAATTGAAAGCAGTCATTATATCCATCAATATAACCATCAATATAAATGTCCTTAAGTTTGTTTATAGTTGATCTGGAATGACAAATTTCAGAGGACTTTAGCAGGGTGAGGCTCTCCTATCAGTAACAGTTTTTGATTAAAGAATTGCAAGTGCATTGCTCCAAATGGCTATTAAGAGAGACCTCACCCTGTGCCAACACTGCCTGATCATTGACAGGTTAAAACCAGACCATTCGATTCCCAGACTTTGGCAAACAACTACTATCTCATAATTAGGTTGGCAGAATTTAATTAAAATTTGGATGTGCAGAGAAAAGGTAAAGTTTTCATCCATATATGATTACATAGCCTTTAGAAGTTCTCACTTACAAATTGTCAAGTTCAGCCATGGAGTCTCTGGGGATTATTCATCTGCTTTCTGCTTGCCCTCATTCATGGCTGGTGGAATTCATGACTGGTGAAATGTGCAGTATGATATTGGCTTGGTTAGAACTAGGTGAAGCTCCCTGGCTGATTGGGTCCCTTTTCAACTCCTATGCCCTAAAGACCTCTAAATCTGCACACTTTCTCCATTCAGTGCCTTGGTCTGGTCATTTACCCTCAGCCTCTGTTGCCACAAAGGACCTGATGGCTGACCCTCTACACCTCAGTTTAGCATCCATGCCCCAGGCAACTCTGGGTAATATGGGAGAACAAAAATGCCTCAGGCCTTTAATTTCTCCCTGAGCCTTTCAGTTGATGTTGCCACGCCCTAGTTGTTTAGGGGAAGCTAAAGTATCTGTTCCCAGAGTTAAAAATTAGGAGCACCCATGGCCCTGTGTGCTAGCATGAGACCCTTACTTATCAGCCCTTAGTGAGCTAAGCACAAAGAAAGTAAAATCTGGACATATACATCGGATTAGCTCTGATAGCTCTTTCTCCTTGTGCCTGTTACTTGTTCCATAATCCATAGGCATTGGAAAGAGCCTGGGTTTCCTTTTACTTTCCCTATATCAAATCCTTCTATCAATTTAAACCCTTGGTATGCTACATGAGAGCTAAAGGAATCTGGAATATCCTTTTCCAGAAAAGTAACATAACTTGAAAGGATATGTTTCTAACTTTGAGCATCCAAAGCTGCATCCTACCTGTATTTTTCTATTTACGTTTATCTTGTAACAGTCTTAATTTCCCTACCCTAAGTTTTTCTTCCAAAAGATGGCTCTGGGCAATTAGGGTGACATTCATAGTCATGAAAGCACAGTAAAAGAGAAATATTAACAATTGCTTTTAGATATTACCCCCTAGTAAACAAAGTATATCTTGATTTAATGAGGGGAGAGCTGGAATTCTTTTTCTTTATTATTATTTTAATCTAGCAGGATTAGCAACGTTGGTCAATAGAAGAAACTACACTTAAATGTATTAACGTAAGATAACATTTCTTTTCCTATTACAAAATAAAATTTAGCATTTACTCTACAAACACTCTCGAGTGTCTACTATGATTCTGCCACTGTACTACCTGTTGTGACACAAGATCCTGCTTTCCTGTGCAAAGCACTCGCAGTATATTAGGAAGGAAAAAGCAGTCCAAAAATAATAAATATAAGTGCTTTTGTAGAATTATAAAGTCAGTGTCATTCAAAGCACACTATGAGAGAATACAGTAAGTACACTGTCTTAACTTTTGTGTCCTCCACTACACTTACTAAAGTGCTTTAAATTCAATTCTGTTGAATTCATTTGAGTGCTCCCAAGTGTGACTGTGCCAAGAAAGACATTTCTCAGAATTGAATAGCAGATTACTAGGAGTATCTCTTAACGTTTCCAAGATTTTGACGTTCTATCCACCAAAATATGAACAATATTTTCTTATCTTTCCTCTTTATTGTATCATATGAATGAAACATCCCTTATTCTAAAACATCCAAATAAATTATTTTCCAAAAGTACATAGTTCCTGAATATGATCACATCTACCTGTCTGAAATTTTTAGACTATAATACTGAGAGGTGACAACACGCTAGCAGCCCTCGCTCACGGTGCCTCCTCAGCCTAGGCGTCCACTCTGGCAGCGCTTGAGGAACCCTTCAGCCCACCACTGCACTGTGGGAGCCCCTCTCTGGGCTGGCCGAGGCCAGAGCCAGCTCCCCCTGCTTGTAGGGAGGTGTGGAGGGAGAGGCGCCAGCAGGAACCAGGGCACGCGCCCGCGCTGATCCAGGCCAGTGCGAGTTCCCGCGGGCGCAGGCATGGGCCGTGGGCGCAGGTCTGCACTGGGAGCGGCCGGCCGGCGCTGCCGGTCCAGGGCGGTGAAGAGCTTAGCACCTGGGTCAGCAGCTGCAGTGGGTGGGCCGGGTACCCCAGCAGTGCTGGCCCTTGGGGCACTGCGCTTGAGTTCTCACAGGGCCTCAGCTGCCTACCCATGGGGCAGGGCTCGGGACCTGCAGCCCACCATGCCTAAAGCCCCGCGACCCTCTTCCCGGCAGTGGGTTCCTGCACTGCCCAAGCCTCTCGGATGAGTGCCACACCCTGCTTCAGGGGCTCAGTCCCATAGACCTCCCAGGGGCTGGGCGGCGCAGGTGCATCTGTATCCCAGGTGAGGGATCCACTGGGTGAAGCGGACTGGGCTCCTGAGTCTAGTGGGGACTTGGAGAGCTTTTATGTCTGGCTGGGGGATTGTGGATACACCAATCAGCACCTGTGTCTAGCTCAGGGTTTGTAAATACACCAATCAATACTCTGATTAGTTAGTATCTAGCTAACCTAGTGGGGACTTGGAGAAGTGTTATGTCTAGCTAAAGGATTGTAAACACACCAATCAGCACTCTGTGTCTAGCTCAGGGTTTGTAAATACACCAATCAGTAATCTGTGTCTAGCTCAAGGTTTATAAATACACCAATTGGTACTTTGTATCTTGCTAACTCTGTGTCTAGCTAACCTAGTGGGGAATTGGAGAACTTTTCTGTCCAGCACTCTGTGTCTAGCTAAAGGATTGTAAATACACCAATCAGCACTATGTGTCTAGCTCAGGGTTTGTAAATACAACAATCAGTACTCTGTATCTAGCTAACCTAGTGGGAACTTGGAGAACTTTTAGGTCTAGCTACAGGATTGTAAATGCACTAATCAGCGCCCTGTCAAAACGGTCCAATCAGCTCTCTGTAAAGTGGATCAATCAGCTCTCTGTAAAATGGACCAATCAGCAGGATGTGGGTGGGGCCAGATAAGGGAATAAAAGCAGGCTGTGGGCACTAGTAGCGGCAACGTGCTCGGATGGCGTTGCACGCGGGGAAAGTGTTTTTCTTTTGCTCTTTGCAATAAATCTTGTAACTGCTTATGCTTTGGGTTCACACCACCTTTAAGAGCTGCAACACTCACCAGGAAGGTCTGTAGCTTCACTCGTAACAGCGAGACCAGGAACCCACCAGAAGGAAGATGCTCCAGACACATCTGAACATCTGAAGGAACAAACTCCAGACACATCATCTTTAAGAACTGTAACACTCACTGTGAGGGTTCGCAGCTTCATTCTTGAAGTCAGTGAGACCAAGAACCCACCAATTCCGGACACAATACTATATTGTTGCTTGTCTGCTGCTGACAACACTCAAAGAAAGGGAGAATTTTGAGAAATATTTACCTAGCATAAACCATTAAATGAATCAAGAGAGTCTCAGGAATCAGATTCACAACAAGAAGAATCTGCTTTCCAGCAAGCAATTGATGAGCCTACCATGTGGTATTAAAAACACACATTTCTATTCATTTCAATATTGTATGTATCACTCCCCAATTCTTTTCTCTTAGAAAAGGTTTTACAAAACTAAGGCACGGTCTTGCAAACTTTCATCCTCAGCGTCACAAGAATATTCCAAAGTAAGAAATTTGGTTAGGATGCCATTTGTTTTCACACTTTCCTAATTAAAAACCTGTCCGTGTACTGCAGTTAAATTTAGACGACAAACACTAGTCAAGGGTATTTTAAAGTTTTAATTTTCCAGTTTGTGGCTTTTGAATTTGGGTCTTGATACACGCAAAAGTTCTTGGGAGGCTCTATGGTATACAATTTCAGAACATTTTTCTTTACTGAATTAGGGAAGAAAAAAACAGGCAGCAGCAGTTTCTGCTTCTTGTGCAGTAACAAGTTATTGTTGCAAGTCTTTTTATTCCTAAATCTTCTGGTACAGAGATTTCATAAGGAACAAAAATGAATCAAAATTGGCAGAACACAAAGTACATAGTCATGGAACCTAGGCAGCTCCAGAGGCACGTGGCACTTCACGAAAAAATTAAGAGTTTCGACATTCCACATTGCTGCTGCTCTGAGGAGAAAAGCTCAAAGCTTTCAAAGGAATCGCTTCAAGCTGAAACCAGGTGACAAACCTTTGCATCTGAAGATACATAAGTAGAAACAAATGTGGTTTTCCCTAAAGCTATTACGTAAATTTGGAACCTAATAGCTGGCAGTTTAAAGTCAAAAAGAATAATTAACTTGTTACTGGCAGAGATTCACTTTCCTGAGGTTTTTTATCTCTTTGCCTAAGACTTTGTGGCACTTTATTAATAAGTTTATTTAATAAGTTTTTACAACCAATAAGAGTAAGGAGCAGGTATTTATTGGCTGGGAGCGGTGGCTCAGGCCTGTAATCCCAGCACTTTGGGAGGCGAGGAGGGTGAATCACCTGAGCTTAGGGGTTTGAGACCTGCCTGGCCAACATGGCGAAACCCTGTCTCTACTAAAAATACAAAAATTAGCCGGATATGGTGGCGTGTGCCTGTAGTCCCAGCTACTAGGGAGGCTGAGGCACAGGAGAATTGCTTGAACCCGGGAGACGGGGGTTGCAGTAAGCTGGGATTGTGCTATTGCACTCCAGCCTGGGCCACAAGAGTGACACTCCGCCTCAAAAGTAATAATAAAAACAGTAATTCCACTTCTCAAACTCCTACTCTACTTTTTATTTATCACACAAAAGTTAATGTAAAATTCCCCTAAAACATGTTACTGAATTTTGATAATTAAGTATTGTCTTAAATGTGATGAGTTTATCCACAATCCTTCTGTCTATTATAGAATTTTCTTTAAAGATTTTATTTTTCAGAATTTCTTAATATAGCATATATGGCAATAACATGTGATATTTAAAATTTGGAAAGAAAGCTAAGTCCCAGAAAGAGTCTCATGTATGTCACCCTACCAAAGGAATTGGATCAATTAACTATTAAGAAACAAAGAAGGCAGAAATTTTTTTTCTAAGGCTTACAATGATTACTATATCTGATTAATTAAATGTGGTGAGTATATGAAATGAATGATTGGCCAAATCTCAAAATGATCTGAGAAATCCAATTCCTTCCAGCACATTTACTTGTTAGCTCAGGAATTTTAAAAGTAAAGCATCTAGTATTCCTTTTAGCACTTTTGTATTCTCATTCTAGAATTACAAACAACAATACCAAGGTAGACAGATGCAGCAATTTGTCCAAACCTAAAAATCCAGAAAGACATAATAAGCCTAAGATTCAAAATATCTGTCTCCCCAGGCCACCCTGGCATTCAACTCTGTGACTGTCACTTCCTCTTACAGGCCACATGGAAGAATCTCCCGTCTTCTAAGCATGTCTCTAGAGATGCCACAGTTTCTCTTCCCCTCATCTCTGATGCCATCCCCAATGACTCCATGGTGCAGGAGAGAAATGTGAATCACCCAACAGGCTCCTGAATAGAAACCAAAGTGCTAGAAACCACAAGGAGACAGGCAGCCAAACTGGAAGGAGTATCGGTTGGGAGAAGTATCAGAGGGCAGTCATCACGTGTTTTGTCTCTAGGGCTCATTCTTTCACCTCTTGATCTTTGTGTTATCAATTCTCTTAGGATATTAGTATCACGGAAAGAGTTGGTAGGCTCGCTCTTTGGTTTCAACTCTGGCACAGATTAACTGACTAACTTTAAGAAACCAATTTGCCTTTCTTACTTTCCTTTTCCATAGACTGCATTGATAAAAATCACTGTTCACTCGGCCTCACTGGATTTCCAAGCATGTACAATAAGCTTATGCAAAACTTCAAGTATTTTGTAAGTGGAAAGTCTTGGTAGAAGTTCTTGAGAGCTGAAGCCCATTACTATTCAGGGCATTTCTCTCTACTAGGCAAGGTTGTTGAAAGAAACAAATTCAAGGTCAGAGGGTCACTAAATAAAATAGCATCAAAACAAATTGGGGAAAGATGGTCACAAAGTGCTCGAAACGATCCATCTTGCTTAGGAGGAGTGTTTCTAATTAACTCAAGAATAGGTAATGAGTTTCCAGAATTAAAGTATTCTGTTTCTGAACACTAGTGAATATGAACTACCAAATACTTGTCCTTTGGCTTTCTTTTCTGTACATTTCATATAGATCACTAAACTCCTGGTAGCAAATTGCCAATCAGATCCTCTGATTTTTATTACCTAAGATCCACTTACTACCAGTTACTACTAGTACTACTTATCACATACTTAATACTAGTCATGTAGCCCAATACAGTATCTTGTAGAAAACAGTTTTTGTGTATTTGTTGAAGTGAAGCCCTTCTATACCTGAAAATATATTCTGATCTATTAAATAGAGACTTGAAATATATTACCACCTACACTATCTAGAAGGATGAATTCCATTCTGCAAAAGGATAACTTCATTCATTATTATCTCCAGTTTCAGAGTCACCTTTTCCTGACCTTGTCCCCACTTTGCTGTGTCTACATGTATTAATTATGAAGGATAAAGAAAGTCTTCTTTCTTCAGACCAATTGAAATATCTGAATTGTTGAGACTCCTACGACTTTTGCTACTACACAGGACAAAGAAGTACATGACAGAGGCTATTAATAAACCCATGTGAGTGAGGCAGAGCGCCATATCCTCAAATACAGGAAATGTAAAAGGCCTACAAAAATTGAGATGCACATTAATTGGTAAACTACCAAATTGCTATAGACTGGAATATTTATGTCCTACCCAAATTCACATATTGACACCTAATTCCCGATGTAATAGTGTTTGGATGTGGGACCTTTAAGAGATGATTAGATCATGAGGGTGGAGACTTCATGAATGGGATTAGCACCCCTAATAAAAAAAAAAAAAGTACCCAGAGAGCTCCCTTACCTCCACTACCATGTGAAGACACAGGAAGATGCTATTTATGAACCTGGAAGCAGGCCCTCACCAGACACCAAATCTGCCATTGCCTTGAACTTTCCAGCCTCCAGAACTGTGCAAAAAAAATTTTCATTGTTTACAAGTCACACAGTTTATGATATTCTCTTATAGTAGCCCATTCTGACTAAAGCACAAATGTGCTGGCAGTTAAGTCTTCTTGCAGATCAAAAAGCCTGCATGGCTGTGGGCATGGTCACCTTACTGGCAGCACTCTTGGCACCATCATGCTATTGGCAAGTTATTCTACAATCCACACCCAGTACCTGCTCTCTGCCTTATCTCTCCATTAGGGGTACTTCCTGGGATATGGAGGGGACAGAAAAGAGGAGAAAGGCACTCAGTCACAGGAAAATTCCTGGAGGCTCCCTAATACTCTGTGTATTCGCATGGAACTGGAGAAATAGTATCATTATGCTGCACTTTTGAGCACTTCTCTTTGGGGGTGATATGCTGTTTCTTCTTGGTTCCTTGCTGCTTATGTAATACAATTGTTAAAACCCAGTTGAAATCTTACCTCCTCCCTGAATGCTTCTCTACCCATTCTATACAATTCTAATTGGACTCTTCTATCAAATCCTGCAGCATATGTCCCCATATTCTAATTTAGGTCATAATTTCACTATCTTGAAACTTTCTCAATTTATATGTATCCCCAACTAGATCAAAATAATTTGAATGCAACATAACCTAATCTAGGTTCTCTGTACTGGAACACCATCAGCATTTCAGGCCAGATAATTCTTTGTTGTGGGGGTCTGTCCTGTGCATTGTAGGATATTTAGGAGCATTCTTGGCCTATACTGACTAGATGCCAGTAGCACCCTGAGTAGTGGCAATAAAAAATGTCTCCAGACATTGCTGAATATCCCCTGTAATTCAAAAACCAAGTAATTGAAAAGACAAAATTTTCCTTGGTTGAAAACTACTGATCTACCCTGATGTTGAAATATTTTTTATGTTTGTTATTAAAACATAAATTTAGGTGTAACACTTGATTTTTATTAACTCTAATTTCCATACTAAAATAGTACAGGTTGACCATCTGCACGTATCTGAAGATGACTACGCCTTTAGGGGCCTGGAGCCTCTGTGACGAACACCAGAAGGCTGAGCCCAAATCCCTAAGAAATGTTCCAGTTCTTCCTTCTCTCAGTGAGAGAATCATAATGGTGAGGAATACCAGCCAGAGATGATAAATGCCCTCAGCATTCAAAGTGGATGCCTGATCAACTTGGCTAAAGTTGCTTTGGCTTAAAAAGTCAGATAGATAAAGCCTTCGGAACTGTTGGTGACAAAAGCCTCTCCAGGATGGTATTTAATATACTGCTGGCTCCAGGGTGTTCTACTCCGTAAGTGCTCCGAGCTCAGCTCGGGCTGCTGTGTTGTAGACATCTCTCTCCTACCCCCTACACACTCTACTTCAGAGTACAAGTTGGCCTCTGTCATCAGTGATACAAGAATCTATTGTGACCTGGAGCTTAAGATGGGGTAGTCCTCAGTCGGTGGTTTTGGCTGCCTGGCTCAGGTGGCTCAGCCCTCCAGTTATACATTCCAGAATTAAATCCCCACAAAACCCAATACCAACTTAAATGGTGTGTCAGTCACTGATGACCTGGCTAATGGATGAGTTTTTAATATCTTTTTTCTCTTTTATGAAAAGACAATGACATTATCAAAAAGTAAATGCACAAAACATGAGAAGAGGAGCAGAAAAGATATCTATCGGATACTGAGCTTAATACCTGGGTGATGAAATAATATGTACAACAAACCCCCATGACACACATTTACCTCTGTAACAAACCTTCATGTGTACCCCCAAACCTAAAATAAAAGTTTAAAAAAGAATGTGTGCTCTATATTATTACCCAGCACTCAACATTCATGTGGACATCTATTTTAACATAACAACAATAATTTGAAAGGAAAAATAATGTATCATAAAGCAAATTTTCATTGATGGGAATTATATGTAGAAGCTCTGGCCTTTCTTTTCTAGCATGCTTTAAAGGCTAGCTTTCCTCCTGTTACTTAATTTAACAAATAAGATAAAATGGTGGTTTAAATTATGTGTCTTGTGGAGTGATTTCGTTGGCAAAGTCAGAGTGTGTGCATTCCTTAGGAAATAATTACCCTGACAACAACAAGCACTTACTCGGCTTCTTTTACAGAGACTCACAAGATGCTTTACAATTAAAACACAGCAAACCGACCTACTTTCTTAAGGGTGTTCAGGAATAGGAATGAACAGATATGTCTTTAGTTTTAAGTCCAGACAGAAGAGTACTATGAATAGAATCTGCAAAGAAATTCTGGGACTCCAAGAGCCTGGAGCTCATGAGTGGGATAAAGCAAATAGCCTGCTGATTCTGACCTTAATGATCAACTATAGTTAGGAAAAAAAACAGTGCTGAGGAATTTGAGAAAACCACAAGGTAGGAAGTTCATTCTCACCTTCCTCTACCCTCTTCTTGTAAAACAGATCATAACACCTAGGAAGGTTTTTCTGACCTTCCCCTAAAACAAATCATAAGATCCTCTTGTGAGAAATGCTCTCCCTATATCCAGAGGAAAGGAACATCCTTATATTTGAAGATGAAGGGACACAGAGGAATCTGAACAAACAGGCTTTTCTAAATTTCCCCTAGTTTCCATTAGATTATATCCCCTTTATCCTATCATATTTCTCCACGGTGGGCCACTCTTCAAACCTTCAGTAAAATGCAGTCATGTTTAATTGTTGCTTTGAGTCTTTATTTCCTTATGAAGTCTCCTGTATCACATACAAATTTGTATCTTATATACAAATTAAATAAATCTGTACGCTATTCTCTTGCCAATCTGTCTTTTGTTATAGAGGCCTCAGCTATGAACCTAGGAGAGGTGAAGGAAAGATGTTTATCCTCTCCTACACTGGCACTCATTTACCTTGAAGGAAAATTGCCTATACAAGTTTTAGAGCAGTTCATGTCAGTTACACGTTCATGCCACATCCCCTGTGCTAATAGAAAGTGATTAGAAGTAGTATGGCTCGGTTGAAAAGAAGCACTTTTTAAATCTTGGGACTCTTGTGTTAAGGTGCACCATAAGTCCATCCCAGCCAGCAGGAAGGAATGTTGAAGGGAAGAGTTTAGACTATTTTATAATCACTCAGGTTTAGAGGGGAAGCAAAGGTTATTTGGCCATTTCATAAATATTTTATTATTTGGAAACTTTATGGGCAAAATACAAGCAACATGATCTTACTTGAACAGAAGGGTCAATAACCAACCTTTGAGGTCTTCATTGTGAAGAGTAAAAGGACACAGGTTTATGGGCCTTCTATTTAGTTAATAGGTATCAACAAAGATGATTACTTTTCATATACTGTAACTTTGTTTACATAAGACATGAAATGTGTTACCATTTATAGAGTTTATGTGTGAGTCTGTGCTAAGGGCTTTAAGTATATTAATACTAGGAGCTGTATTAAAAGAGGTCTCGCTAGAGTTCTCAGGTAAAGTACAGAATGGCCAGTTAGATTTGAATTTCAAATGAACATTCAATACTTTTTATGTAAGTATATCCCAAGTTTTGTCTGAAACATATTGAAAAAAATCCATTGTTTATCTGAAACTCAAACTTAACTGGGTATTCTTTATTCTTATTTGCTAAATCTAACAACCCTAAATCTTAGCGCTTATAGGTTAAACTCAAAATATGGAAGACTTGGGTTCATAGTCATTTAGAGACAGAAACCAGACTTTCTAAGTACACAAATAATGGATCCATTGCTCAACCACATTAACCAAGTACATAAAGTTCTATTTACTTACAGTTAAAAAAAACCCCAACAGGTTGCTAAAGGCCCAGGTTAGCATGATAGACCCACACAATCTCTGTAAGCACATCTACATCATACTGAGATCAGGTAAAATTGGTTTTCAAGCACAAGAAGCTCATTGGAATGTGTGAATGTTTTATGGTTTAAGAGTAAAACAGGCTAAAGTATTAATCCCACAGTTGGAAACTTGGCAATGGGAACTTAATATTTTAAAAAAATCTACCGGTTGAAATTTCCGGTTTCCCAAAAGTACCCAGATGGGTTCTGCTAATATTTTTCTCTGTGACTCCTTTTCCTAAGCTCCCATGGGCTGTCCAACCCCCTACCTTGGAGTGACACATCCTTCCGTTAGCTGTATTAATAGCTCCAGTCGTATTACGTCAACTCCTGCTGCTAGAAGAGACTGTTTTTATCCATTATGTGATGATTTTAAAGTTTAACTCTCAAAAGGCAATCATATTTCTTTCACTTCCAAATTCTTAAAGAACATTTCACTGTACTCCTCATGTATTTACTGTACTGACTAGAGAGGTAGATTTGCTATAATACTATTTTCTCTAAATAAGGGAAATGCTGATCATCTTTTGTTTCAAGCCAAGTGTTTATCTGTATCTCATTTAATGCTCACTAGTATAGAGTAGCAGAACAGCATCCAAATATAGATCTGTCTTGGAATCTACTATGTCACTATAGCACTAGTTTCCACTTCTAAGTAAAATGTTTACTATGGATTATCATGTGAAAGACAAAAAAAAAAAAAAAAAAAAAAAAGATAAAACAAAGCTGGATGAATTTAGCTTCTCCTGTGGCTGAACTATTCTAGGAGATATAAATAAACCATGGCTGGTGACCACTATGATACTATAAAGAAATGAGCGCCAGCTTTGGAGTACTAAAGATCTCGATTAGAATCATACCTCCATCAGTGGGGTGAGGGTAGTAGTCAAAGAGATCAATTTGGACATTGTTATGGGCTAAATTGTGTCCCCCAACAAAATGCATAATTTGACATCCTAACTCTTAGTACTTCAGAATGTGACTGTGGAGATACAGTCTTTAAAAAGGTAATTAAGTTAAAATGAAATTATTCATGTGGGCTCTAATCTAATATGACTGATGTCCTTTCAAGAAGAGGAAATTAGGACAGCCAACTGAAAACCCGAGGAAGGCCCCAGAAGAAATAAACCCTGCCAACACCTTGATCTCAAACTTCTGAACTTTAGAACTGTGAGAAAATAACCCACTCAGTCTGTGGCACTTTTTTATGGCAGCCGTAGCAAACATATTTCTTAACAGCTTAGATCTTAGTTTTTTTATTTTTTTATTTTTTTAAAGGCATAATCCCCATGGGTTTGATGTGATCATTAAATAACTAAGTGCCTAGCATGATGCTTTGAAAAACGAATTTGCTCAAGGAATATAAAAACTACATTTTTCACTTAAGCTCACAACATGAACTAGCATATTTATTTATTATCCTTGGCAAGTTCATTAGGGATCTGTTAGGTGCTAATATACAAATCAATATCACATTCCCAGTGTTTTTCTTCTGATGGAAGATGGGAGGGCAGTATTTGTTATCCCCAATGAGTGCTTTATACACTGTGTTTTCTTGATTCTGCAATGCATAGTTTAAAGCACCCTTTTTATTTTAGAACAGTTTTAGATTTGCAGAAAAACTGCAAAGATAGTGGAGAGTTCCCATCTCCCCCAAACCCCATTTTGCCTATTATTAACAGCTTACATTAGCGTGGTACATTTATTACAATTAATAATTAACAATGATACATTATTGACTAAAATTCATACTTTATTCAGATTTCCTCACTATGTACCTAATGTGATTTTTCTCCTCCACAATCCCATACAGCATACCATATTACATTTAGTGATTCTGTATCCTTAGGCTCTTCTTGACTGTTAGTTTCTCAGGCTTTCCTTGTCTTTGATGGCCTTGAGAGTTTTGAGGAGTACAGGTCAGGTATATTGTAAGATGCCCTTCTATTGGGATTTGCTGCTGTTTTCTTAATGAAACTGAAGTTATGGCTTTGGAGAAGGAAGACCACAGTGGTAAAGTGTCATTTTCATCACATCATATTAAGGGTATGTACTATCAACATGACATATCACTGTTGATGCTGGCTTCAATTACCTGGCTGAGGTAGTGTTTGTCAATTTTCTCTACCACAAAGTTTTTTACTCCTTTCTATGCAGTACTTCTTAGAAGCAAGTCCCTATGTACACTCCACACTTAAGAAGTAGAGAGAGGCTGAAGCGAGTGGATCACTTGTGGCCAGGAGTTCAAGACCAGCCTGGCCAACACAGTGAAACTCTGTCTCTACTAAAAATACAAAAATTAGTCAGGCGTGGTGCAGCATACCTGTAATTCCAGCTACTTGGGAGGCCAAGGCAGGAGAATCGTTTGAACCCAGGAGGCAGAGGCTGCAGTGAGCTGAGATCATGCCACTGCACTCAAGCAGCCTGGGTAACAAAGTGAGACTTGGTCTAAAACAAACAAACAAACAAACCAAAAACAGTAGAGAGTTATACCTCCTTGACGGCAGAGTATCCACATACATTACTCGGAATTTTCCTGCAAGGCAGATTTCTCTATTCTCCCCCATTTATTTATTCAATCATTTGTATAAGTATGGACTTATGGATATATTTTATACTTTGGGCTATGATACAGTATTATTAGGTTGGTGCAAAAGTTATTGCTTTCACCATTGAAAGTAATGGCAAAATTGCAATAACTTTTGCACTAACATAATACATTATTTTGTTGCTCAAATTGTTCTGGTTTTGACCGTTGTTTTCTTTTTTCCTGGTCAGTATTTCTTTATCTCCAATTAGTGCTTTGCATACTGTATTTTGTTCATTCTATGATACACATTTTTGATGTCTGAAATTTGTATAACTAATAACATCCTGTAATCATAATTGGTAGTGACTTTTTGCTCCTTAGTCACATGTAAAATAATAGTGTGCCTTTCAATAAACGGCATCTTAGATTCAGTGAAACTCAGAAATTGCTAAACAATAAGAAATACTTTCCTAGGATAGTGTATTCAATTCTTAGCACCCTTGCCCTGTCAAGCTTTGACATTTTATAGAGAACATTTTCTTCGGAGATTGTTTTTGTTTGATCTTTTTGACTTACTATAGACATGTTGCTTTTTCTCTCTGTTGATCATTTGAACACAGGTACATTGATCTACTGAAACAAAGAATTTATGTTCAGGAATAAGAATATAGCAATGGTCATTGCCTTACTCTGTTGGCTAATTCTGAGATTTAGGTGCTCTTATCTTCCTACTGGCATCCATTTAAGACCATCCATTGACAGGCAAACTGTGTATGATTGGAACAATAATAAGTAGGACATATTTTATAATTCTAGTCTCTTTCATTTTAGTAATAATTTCAGTGTGGATAGAGGGGTTTCAATTTGCTTATTACAGGATTTTATTTCATATCACTTACAAATGTGAAGATGTATCATTATACCTGGCTTGATAGCTGAACTCAATTATTTTGAATCCCTTTTTTCATTTATTAATACAGTTATTGAGCACCATTTATATGTCCAGTTCTATGCTCCTAGGTTTGTGGGTTTGCCCTTTAAGCAGCAAATATAAACTTCACTAGTATTTAGAGATTGCCTGAGGAACATTCATTTAATGACACTTCATAACAAGCACAACATATTTTAAATATGTTCTCTCTGAAAATTGTAGAAAATATCAAATGGGTAAATTTTTGAATAACCAATTTTAGCCTTTCTTAAATAGCTTCCAAGCAGAAAGTTTTCCAAGATCAAGTAAACTGAATTCTGCAATAACAGCCTTGTCAGTAACTCTATGAAGTAAAATATCAATCTTCACATCATATATAGGAAATTGAGGCTCAGAGATACTAAGTATGACTTAGTGACAAACCAGTAATCAATATGTCCAGCACTGATACACTAATAAAACCCTCATTTTGGGAGGCTGAGCTGGGCGGATCACCTGAGGTCAGGAGTTCAAGACTAGCCTGGCCAACACAGTGAAACCTCGTCCCTACTAAACTAAAAAAATTAACCAGGTGTGATGTCATGTGCCTGTAGTCCCAGATACTCAGGAGACCGAGGGAGGAAAATCCCTTGAACCCAGGAGGTGGATGTTGCAGTGATCCAAGATTGTGCCACTGCACTCCAGACTGGAGGACAGAGTGAGACTCTGTCTCAAAAAAAAAAAAAAAAAAAAAAAAAAAAAAAAAAAAACTACTCATAAACTAGGCCATAGGCCATATGTTGATACGCTATTTATTCACCAAAAATGTTAAGGTAGCGGTAACTTAGCATATAAGCAAATAAATTATAAAGTAGTTCTGATGTTTTTATAATGTCAAAGAGGGTGTATTCTTTTCCATAGTATTAATGTTTGTCATCAAACACATTTAGACACTCTTCTGATGAAATCTAGTAGCTACTGAAGGGTTGTTCTTCAAGCATTCATGACAAAAGTGTACAAAAATTGAAATCTTTATGAAAAAAGACACCACGAACATTTAATTATATGATGCTTTTGCAAAAATATAATCTGATAAATGAAAACAAAATTTAATCTTCTGTAATGGTTAGATCTTTCAATTGAGCAACAAAAGACATTTTTAGTACTTAAATAGTATATTAAATTTGCAAAGCACTTTATATTCATTAATTATTCCTCCAAAAACCCAACAAGAGAGATGGTTTGGGCAATTTTCAATAATGTTAGTTGTTTCCAAATATACAGATAAGAAGTATAGATCAAAGTAATTTGGCTAATGCAAGGACTAATGAGAGCTGCAAAATACACACCTGAAAGGAGAACAGTCTCTTATTATTATCAATTTTTCTTCCATGTTAGAGTCTCCCATATGGAACACTGCAGAATATATTTCTACCAGAAGTCTTTTTGCATATTATGTTTCTCAGTTACAATAAAATATATGAAAATGTCAGTCAACTTCATGCCTTCAAAAAATTAACTAATTATTCTACAGAGTATGTATGATACCAAATTGATTCCAATAACAGAGGTAGAAATCAGTGTTACCCAAAGAGTGTACCAGGAGTCTAGGTTATTTTCTTTTAACAATCTTAGCTAGCCCTTAATGATTTTTGTTGGCCCAGTTGCATTTTGTATGTGATACAGATTTAGATCAATGTTACTCTACTACTATATACAAGGTCCAAAGATATTTATTATGTTTATACCTGGCAAATTCTATTGTGTGCATGCAGTAGTGATTGATAGAATCCCACAGAATAAAGAGACAAATTTTAATCTGTAGGAGATTTTAAAAGCCAAGAATTAGTAAGAGTTTATATTGATGTAGGTCTCAAATCAGTTTTTATTCCACTTATTAAGGAAATCCTAAAAATTGAAAATACACCTGAGACAGTTTTTCTAAATAATATATACTTCTAGAGAAAATTCTGGGTTATTCAGCACAATATTTATACATAACCTCCACTCTCTGTGTATTTAAGATAGTTCATTTTGAAACTGCTCTAATAAGTATTTTCGTAATAAAGAACAAGTTATTATTAAATGTGAAGGCATGTTGTCTGTGAATATTTGTATTATTGTCTTTGGAGATTAGTGAAAATTAGTGAAATGGAGATTAGTGAAAATTAGTGAAAAGTACAGAATTCTGTACATAGATTATAATTTTCTTGATACAGAAAGCTAATACTCTTTTAGGAAAAAACAAATCCTATTTTACCACAATCATTATTAACTAATAGATTTCCTCTCTGGATGAGCCACTAGAGGCATTTGTGAGGCATTTTTAAACTGCCCTATTCCTAGGAATCACCTAAAATGCTAGTTTAAAAAATCGGATTCAAAAGAAAAATGGTATAGCCACTTTGGAAAACAATTTGGCAGCTTCTCATAAAGTTAGACATAAACTTTTTGTATGACCCAGCAAACCCACTCAAGGGTATTTACCCTGGAGAAATGAAAATGTATATTCTCAAAAAACCTGTACAGAAGTGTATATAGCAGCTTTATTCATAATTGTGCTGTAATGGATAAATGGATCAACCATCCCTGCTCCATCGCCACAGTGGAGTGCTCCTCAGCAACCAAGGGGGAGGCACCATGGATACATGCAACAGCTTGGATAAATCTCAAAGGCATCACGAGGAGATGGAGCCAGTTCCAAAATGTAAGATGTTATATGTTTCTATTTGCTTGTATTCTTGACAAAAACCACAGTAATGGAGAACAGAGCAGTGGTTGTAGGGGTTAGTTATAGGGATGTAATCACAAAGGGATAACATAGGAACCTTTCGGGGAATGAGGAAACAGTTTTGCATCCTGATTATGGTGGTGGTTCCATGAATCTGTGCATGTATTAAGTCTCTTAGAACTTTATACCCCCCAAATCAATGTTACTACATATTAACAAATAAAATTCAAGGTTCTTGCTCTCAAAGTATTTGACTCAGTCGGCCTGAAGCAGAGCTTAGGAATCTGAATTTTAACAACGTAATCACAGGTGCATGTTCAAGTAGTTCTGGCAAAGGTGATTCAGACTTTAAAAAACATCATTTTAGGAGAAAACGCACTGGACTTAACGTTAGAAGATTAGAGTATAGTATCCTGCCAATTAATAGCTGTGTGACTTTGGGTACTATTATAACTTGAATTGTGACCCCCTCCCAAATATGTCCTAAACTCCAGTAACTCAGAACATGATCTTATTTGGAGGCTGGGTCGTTACAGAGGTAATCAAGTTAAAATAACGTCATTAGTTTGGGCCTTCCTCCAGTATAAGCAATGTTCTTTAAAAAAAAAGAAAAAATGAAAATTTGGACACGGAGACATGCACACAGGAAGAATACATGAATATTACAGCTGAGATTGGGTTGAAGCATCTACAAGCCAAAGAATGCCAAAGATTGCTAGCAAACTGCCAGAAGCTGGGGAAGAGGCATAGAACAGATTCTGTCTCACAGCTCACAGAGAGAACCAGCCCTGCATAGACCTTAATTTCAGAATTCTAGACTCCAGAACTGTAAGACGATAAGTTATTCTGTTGTTTAAACCAACCAGTTTGCAAGACTTTAATATGGCAGCCCTAGGACACATTAAAGGCACTTCACTTAAACTCTCTGACCTTGAGTCTCATTTATAAAAATGAAAATAACCACCTTCTTATTGATCTCTCAGGAATTACTGAAACTGAGTGAGATAATACCTGTGCATCAGTTAAGAACTCAGTTGGGAAATCACAAATACCAATGATTTAAGCACTACAAGAACTTGTTTCTTTCTTTAAGAAAAAAATACACTGAGTAGGCAGGTACAGATTTGTGTGGTGGTTTGATATTATCAGGGGCTAAGGCTGCTCCTAGTTTTTTATTCCTTCATCCTTACCTTAAGAACCTTGTTCTCACCCTGGCAATATGGATGCTAAGTTCCGGAAAATACATCATAGTCCCTTGCAAAAGGAGAAGGGCAAATAGCAAAAGGAACAAGAGTAAAAAAAGAAAACAAGTAAAATCCCTGTCTTTTAAAAACTTCTGAAGTCCCACTCAGTAACTTCCAATTACATCAATTCTGTTTTATTGGCTCGTACTTGCTGACTTATCTTCAAGGGAGTCTGGGTAGTTCGTTATAGCTGATAAAACTGAAACCTCCCCCATTCCCAGGTTTTAGCTTTTTTAGTAAAGAAAGAGAGACTGCATATCAGAGGAGAAAAGTATATAAAAGCATTCTGTAAATTATTTCACATTCCTCAGTTAGAATACAGTATTATTATTTCTTTCAATATGTGCCTTTAAAAACACACCTGTAGGCTAGGCATAGTGGTGCATGCCTATAGTCGCAAGAGGCTGAAGTGAAAAAATCGCTTGAGCCCAGAGGTGGCTGAGTGAGAGTCCACTGAGTGGGTTCAGAGGCTGCCGTGAGCCATGATTGCACTTTTGCACTTCAGCCTGGGTGACAGAGCAATGCTCTGTCTCAAAAACAAACACATGAAAACCCTCTAATTACAATGGAAAAAAAATCACATTTGAGGACATGTTGTTTTCAATGTCAAATGCTATACTTACCCTCTAAACAAGTCATTCTCAAATTTTTTCTCTTCAGGACCCTCTCATACTTTTAACACTGTTAAAGAACCCAAAGAGTTTTTGTTTAAATACATTCTATTTCTTGATATATGTACCATTTTAGAGATTAGATTATTAAATATGAATATGTACCGTAGTAGACATTAAAAGTGAGTGGTTTTGCATACAGATTTCTTAATTCATTTAAAAACAATAAACCCATTACATATTAACATAAATTTCTTATTTTTATGAAAATTAACTAAATTTTCAAAAAAAGCAAGTGAGAAGAGTGGTGTTGTTTTACATTTTTGCTAATCTCTTTCATGCCTGGCTTAATAGAAGACAGCTGGATTCTCATAACTAATCCTAAATTAAATCTAATGTGGTATGTTTTTTGGTTAAAGTACATGAAGAAAATCTGACTTCACAGAGATACGTAGTCAAAAAAAGGAAAAGAATTTTAAGAGCCTTTTCAAATAATCATGGATATCCTTCATTAATACTACATCAAAACTTAATAGGTAGTAATTTCTTAAAGATTACTTGCAATGTGGACTCTAAAATCATCACGATCACCTTTCACACTCTATTACATTAAAATTGAGCAGTCTACCTTTCACTCGGAATGGATCTTTTACTCATGTGTGATTTTAATTTCATTGAATCCTAAAAAGGTCTCAGAAATCCGCAGGGGTCCACAGACTTTGAAAACGATTGCTTTAAATAAATCATGAGGATTATTCACTTTGAAGTTGGGTTGTTCTAATTCTGCAATTAATAGAGTTTTAGGCATGGGAAAAGTTTAAATTGGCCAACCAGAATTCTCATTTTATAGATAAAAATACAGGAATCAAGAGGCTTTATCCTGATTACAATGGCAGTTTATTAATTCATTCAAGTATTTACCAAGCACCATTATGTGCAGAGCTAGAAACAGAAACCAACTCCTCACCAATGCTCTTTCTATTAATACATATTGCATATGCTCTGCTTTCCTTTATAACTGAGGGGCCTCAGATCTAATGTTTGTATTTATTAGTTTTTTTCCACTTTCCTTCCTTGTGCTTGAGTTTTTATGACAAAGACAGACAAATTGGTGCCTTATGACAAAATGCAACTTACAACATTTCTTGTTCTTAAATCCCCAGTAGTAATTTTGCATGTAATAGGGACATTTTTGTGAAATTGAATGTTAGGACTTGAAAGACTATGGCAGGTATATATTTCTTATTGAATCCCATATACTCCTCTTAATATCCCAGCTACCATGAAGTTAGGGTTGCTCTTAATAAATGAGGCAGACATGACCCATGCCACTTCAAGACCAATGCATTTAAAAGCTGGTGCACTAGAATAATCTCACTCTCTTTTCTCTTGCCTAGACAGACATGGAGGTCTTGAAATGAGATGTTAAGCCACAGTTTGGAAAACAAAATCTGGATTTTTTAACTTACTACATACAGGAACCTGATTTAGAAATAGTATAGACTTTGAATGATAAATAACTTTTGTTGTATTTAGCCACTGATAATTTATTTATTACTATAACATAGCCCAGCCTTTCCTGACAAAGGCAGAACTAAGAAGATTAATTCAACGTGATTAGAAATAATAAAATGTATTGTTTAATTAAATGTTTTGAGCCTGATAACAGTTCTAATTCTCAATGTAGCTGTTTTCTGTTTTCTTCTGGGGGAAGAAGGTAGAAGGTAAAGAAGATGAATTAAAAATCAGGAGATTGTACTTTCTACAATGAATGAGGTGAAGCAATAATAACTCCTACATAGTCTTAAAAATAAACAGGAAATTAACCAAAAGCAGGTAGGTTCATAAAAACACAGATTGAACTTAAACTCGGACTTGATCTTTTAATAGTATAAGAATTCTAAATTCTCATTAACTGACTCAAATTCATGATAAGGATGAGATATTAACTAACCATATTACAAGCAAAACAAAACAAACAATAAGCAAAGTCTGCTGGCTAGAGTCAGAGCCATAGCTTCCCTATGAAATTTTGTCTCTCATCATCTGACAAAGGAAGAAATATGTGTTCTTTTGTGAAAGAGGAATTTGTGTTATTTAGGCTTTGAACTCTAGCCGAATATGTCCCTTCAACAAGCAGGAAGGTAACCCATGTTCACTGAATGAATGTTTTTACTCGAGAGCATCCTGAGGGTAATAAAGTCATACAGGCCTTCAACCTGAGTTACTAAAATGTGCTGTGTTTTGAGTCCTTCTATGTAAAATGTCAATAATAGTTTGTAATTCTAATTTTGTATATATTAGTTTTCTATTGCTCCCATAACAATTACCACAATCTTTGTAGCTTAAAAACACACATTTATGGCCGGGCATGGTGGCTCACACCTGTAATCCCAGCACTTTGAGAGGTTGAGGCAGGCAGATCATGAGGTCAGGAGATAGAGGCCATCCTGGCCAACGTGGTGAAAGCCTGTCCCTACTAAAAATAAAAAATTAAAAAATAGCTGGGTGTAGTGGTGCATGCCTATAATCCCAGCAACTCGGGAGGGTGAGATGAGAATCACTTGAACCTAGGAGGCAGAGGTTGCACTGAGCTGAGATCATGCCACTGCACTCCAGCCTGGCTACAGAGCGAGACTCTGTCTCAAAAAAAAAAAAAAAAAAAAAAAAAAAAAAAATCATATGGTTCTATAGGTTAAAAGTCTAAATTCTAGGGCTAAATTCTAGGTATTAGTAGGCCTCATTCATTTTTGGAGGCTCTAGTGGAGAAGTTTTTGCCTTTTCTAGCTTCTTGAAGCTACTCATATTCCTCAGACCATGGTTCCCTCTCTCCATCTTCAGAGCCAACAAGTTTGTATCTCTCCAACACTTCTTATGTGGTCATGACTCCCTCTGACTGTAGAGGGAAGAGGTCCCCTGCTTTTAAAAATTCATGGGTTAAAATGAGTCCATCTGCGTACTTCAGAATATTCCCATTTCAAAGTCTTTAACTTTAATCACATCTGCACAGTTCTTTTTGTCATGTAGGGTAACATATTCACGTGTTCTAGGGATAAGGACTTGGACATCCAAGGGGTAAGAAGAGGACATTCTGCCATCTATATTTTATAAAGAACTTGATCTCTAGAAGAAGCCTAGAACTCAGAGACCTCTCTATAGACATACCTCTTACTTCAGGCCAAATGTGGGCAAATATTTAACTTTTCTGGGCTTTGCCAGACAAACTATAGGTGACAATACCTTAGCTGGCTGAAGGTAGAAAAGTGGACAGCATGATTTCATGTGAGTTCCTTCTTGCTACAAAATCTGTAATGATATTATTTTGATATGAAAACTCAAGTCTGTATTTGGGAGAATACAGAAGCTTAATCAAGTAGAATAATAATTTAACAAAAATGAATAAAAGGTAACATTTATTCATTTATCTATTTCCCTGTTAAGTTTCCCAGTGTCTCCTTCTTCTACTTGATTAAGCTTCTAAATTTCCCTCTACCAGCAATCTTACTTATCAAACTCAATCTTACCATGTTCATTTCACTTGGGGCAATATTCTACATCAGATGACAGGAGAAAGTGATAAATCAGACAAACGAACTAATTTAGGTAATAGTTTAACAAGCTTTTAATTGTGCCTTAATTATACAACTAGAGCCTCTCCAGGAGGAACCTGGATGGCAGGAATTCCAATAGAATGGCCATCACGTCACTGATGGATTCCTCAAATCTCTCCCACAAGTTGCTGTGTGGAACTTGGCTGCAAGAGTGATCGGGAGTACAAATGTTAAAGTCAGACTTACGTTTAAATCCCTTCTCTTCTGCTTACAAGTTATATTTCAGACAAATTTCTTAACCTCTCTGAGCCTCAACTGCATTATCAATAATAATATCTAATTCACAGGGTTGTTATAAAGGTTAAGTGAGATAATGTATATAAAGTGGCTAGAATTATACCTGGCATAAAAGTACATTCCATGAATAACAACCATTGTAGATATTTTTGTTGCTCCTACTTTACTATATTGACCAGCCTTCCCAAAGACCTGATGCACTCAGGTCTCTCAATTCTTCCACATTCAATCACCAAGAATTCATTGAGCATCTATTTGCGCAAGGTGCTGGGGATGCAGAAGACAGCCACATTGATAAATTGCCTTACTTAGTGGAGCTTGCATTCTAATCAAGGGGAAATAGACAAAAACAAAACAATACAAATGAAAAATCAGGAACATACAAATAATGTTATTTCAGATTGTGACAAGTGTAGTGAAGGAGAGAAAGAGGGTAATGTGACCATGAGTAGTTGGGTAAGGTGGAGAGGAGATATGGGATGGTCAGGGAGAATGCAGCTTAGGATGTGACATTTCAGCTGCCACCCAAAAGATAGATCTGAGCCAGGAAAGTGAACAGCAAATGTAAACAAACCGAGATAGGACAGAGGATCATGTGTTGGAGAAACAGGAGTCTTGTAGGTAATGGTGAAAGTGGTAGGAAATGATGCTGAAGAATGGGGCGGGGGGCAGATTATTCAAGGTGTTAGGGCCTTGAGTAAACACTGAGGATTTTACTCTAAAAGTAATGACAAAACATCAAACTATAATATTTAAGGATAACATGCCTTCATATGCAATTTTACCAAATGATAGAGGGAATAGATTTGAATGTAGAAGGAAGAGATGGGTTGACAAGAGTGGAGTCAGAGAGACTAGGAGGTTATTTCCGCATTCCTGAGGAAAGATTACAGAGGTTAAACATAGGATGACCTGTGTTTAATCTGTCAGGAGTGGATGACATATTAAAGATACATATTCATCACAGAACAGTAAGATTTGCATTATATTGGTAAGGTGAAGTAAAATTTATCCTAGAAAGAGAACCTTCAAGGATGTTTCATTGGGTTTTGGCTCAAATTTATGGGTGGAGGGCAGTGGCATTTACTTCATTAGAAAAGAAAGAATAGAAAAGGAATAGGGTTAGAAGGTGGTTGGAAAATAGGGACCCAGAGTTCCCTTTTGGACATATTTATGAGCTATTAGGCCTAATGACAACATGACAGGGGGTCAGTCATAGAAGATCTCTAAGTCGGTAAGAATGCCAATTAGTTCCCCCCAAGTCTGTGTGCCTTCCTTCATGTGTGCTAGTAGCTTCCTTGACATACCTGTCATGCATGCATCTCCCTGTCCTGATGATTGTGCTGGTTCCTCAGGCCCTACTGGTCTGTGAGTGAGCTCCTTGGGGATATCTTTGTATCTCTAGGTAAGACTCAATGCCTAGCCTAATAGCCCAAAATCATGCCCTCCAAAATAAATGAATGTATTGGTGCTTTGTACTTTAGCTTATCATTTCTAAGTCTAAAGATTCCATTCTCTATTAGGAAAGTGTCTTCTCTGAAGATAATGAGGGTCTGCTCCAATGTCTCTAATAAGTTATTTATTATTAATGGTTTCTATCCATTCATATATGCCCAATCAATTGTACCAGTAATTTTGTTAACAAATCAAACATTCTAATCTTTAATGGAATGGAAAATTGTTTTCTTGTGGCCCAGGAAGGAGATGATTAGGAATCCAGTGTAATGCAGGGAGAAGTTTCCAGAAATACAAATTTTCCACTTGGTTTACGCAACTGCACAGGATGTCATGTGTCTTCAGGCAGGGAAATATGGTATTTACAGAGAAGGGGCAGGAATGATCCATCTAGTGAACAGTCTTATAGTTTTCATAATACATTTCTCTGAACATGAATCAGAAGAAAGTCTGCTTGATATATGGAATTAATGGTAAAATCAGGGTAGAAAATTTTGACTACATGCAACTCCTTTTATGGAGATTCACAATAACTATTAAAGGCTCTAGGAAGTCTCAGCGACTCCTGTTTAATGCTGACTGGCACAGAATTTTCCACTTTTATTTGATCTCACAATACTTTTTATTTTCAATAACACTTTCAAAGTGCCTTAGAACTAGTGTTTTTGAAACATGCAGAGCTGACACAATCATGTCAGTGATTGATGAAAAGGCAGACCCAAGCCAAGAATGCATACACTTTAATGCAAGTAAAGTATATAATAGATATATCTGCAGAACAGGGACACAACAATGCTACCTCCACAGCTATACAAAAGGGCAAGAATTCCACCTGATGGGACTGAGCATTCCATGAAGCCCCTGAGAGCCCCTCAACTGTTCTGCATACTGGCTCCATACCTGCCTGTTCACCAGGTGAAGTACCTTGCAGCTTATTCCTGAAAGTTCAGCACTCAGGTGTATTTCTCTTCTGCCATGCCTGAAGCCTGCACTTGCAATCCAGCCTCTGGTCTCAGATCAATATCTCACAGTATTAACTCAGCAGGCTCATCTTTCTTTGTCATTGTAAGACACATCTTATACCTCAGCCAGAGAAGAACAAATGCCCCTTACTAATACTTCAATAACTACTTGAACTAGTCAATGAGAAGGTAGCATTATTCTAATTAAACAAATAAAAGTAGTCTACTTTCCGTTAAACCATTCGACATAATCCATGTTTTCATCTGTGAGAAACTGGGCTTCTACTAAATTGACTCCTATTGACATACATGATCTTCTCCAGCAGCTTATAGCATTTTACTCTTTTCAAGCATTATTATGGACTCATGACCTTTTCCAAACTCGATTGGTTCAAAATAATGGTATTGTTTTCCTTTAGACATTCAAATTATCAGTATTAGGAAACCAGCAATATTCACTTCCTTTTTTGCCTTTTCTGACACTGCTGAAGGGTCTTCCTCTGTCTCTCTGAAAGCTTCTTGCTTTCTGTTAAGATGTCACAGCTCATCTGGGCTTTGCTTGTCCCAAGACATAAAATTGGATTCTGAATCTGGATTTTTTTTTTCTAGTGGAGAATGATATTCTAGGCCAACATAATCAGCCAGCGGTGAATAAGTGTATGTGCCAATGATAAGTGGAGCAGGAACAGAGGAGCTATCAGCTCTCTCATAACAAAACATATAAATAACCATTTTCTCAAAGGATAATGAGTCATGTTGATGCTTCCAATTAATATCTGTATTTTTCCAGGTTTTATATAGTCAATCCTTATTTTTTCCAGGTTTTATATATTCACAAAAGTATTGTGACACATATGTAAGGTGTGATGAGTATGTCCATTTTAAGCAATAAAACACTCTAGAACCTTAAAATCTTGTGTGACCTTTCCTGATATCAGCCTACTCTCTCCCACAACATCTGAATGTCGTCTCTATCAAGAAGTTTGTGTTTATCATATCCTTACTTTTTAAAAATGGTTTTACCACATATCCCTAGCAATGTATCCCTAAACAATACATTGTTTAGCTTTATCTATTTATGAACTCTATAGAATATATATTCTTCTGCAGCTTGATTTTTGCTCAGTATTGTTCATGAGATTTATCCACACTCACACTTGCAGCTGAAGGTCATTTTTCTTCACCACTATATAAATTTGTTATTGTTTGATGATACAATAGTTTATTTATTCCTTGGCAGAAGAAAATTTGGGTTGCTAACCAGTGTTTTATTCTTAAAAATGTTGCTATTAGGAGCGTTACTGTGCTTATCTCTGAGTATATATATCAAATAATTTATTTTAGGTATGTGTCTCAAAATAGAATTTCTCCAATGAAAATACATGCCCATCTTTACCTTCTTTTGATACAATTGAATGCTTTAGACTATGTTTTTAAATTTTACATTGTCACCAGCAAGGTATAAAGTGTCCACTTGCTTTCTATTTATGCTTGTTCATCTTAATCATTTGTGCTAACTCGATAAATGTGGTAAGATATCTTGAAATTTTTGATATACACTTTCCTGAATATGGGTGCAATTGGGTATCTTTTCCTATGCTTATTAACCAGTTGGGTTTCCTCTTCTGTGAAGTCGTGGTTTCCCATAGGACCAGTGCTCCATCTGGTTCTTACTTCTATAGGAATGTCTTTGCTCTTCCATGTAAATGTGAGGCTCAGCTAGACAAGTTGCACTGCAATGGCTTGGGATTTTGAACAGAATCTAGTACTTCTCAACCTAAGAAGAATAGTTATATTTTATACAATGTGTCTTTTATCCATAAACATGTCTCCATTCCTCAGATCTTCCTCAATAACTTTCAATAAAATATGAAATTTATAATTTTCTCAATAAATGTCTTGAAAGTTTAAGTTGAATTATTTCGAGGCATTTAACATTCAGTTTTCATTGTGTTTTTATAAATCACATGTTTTTGTATTTATAAATGCAATTGTCTTAGATTCTATAACTAGAAACATTGTTAAGTCATCTCAATAGTTCTAATATATTACCCGTGAATGTTTTCTGTTTGTCTATACAGACAACTGTGTTACCTATGAATAATGGTGGTTTTGTTTTCTTCCTTCCTAATCCTTTTACTTTTGTTTTTTTTGTGCTTTACTTTGCTAGCCAGGACAATTAACTCAATGTTGAATAAAAATGATAATATCATTCTTTTATTGTTTCTAATCTAAAATGAAATACTTTAAGCAATTATTTATTAATTTGATGTGCCTCCAGATTTACTTAGAGGCACAATTTACCTGGCCACAGAAGTTCCCTTATGCATGAAAAGACAATTAAAAATAAAAAGATATTAAAGGGTCCTTAAATACATGGAAAGACGTTCAACCTCACCCATGACTAAAGAGATGAAAATTAAAACATTTCTTATCAGGCTTGTGACTATTAAAAAGTATGACAACATAAGCTGTGGGGAAGCTACTAGGGAAACAGGAACTGATATATTGGTGGTAAGAATGCAAACCTGTGTGATGCTTCTCAAGGGGAATTTGGAAATACCAGCAATATTACATATACCCTTATTTTTTGACCCAGCTATTCTACTTGTAGGAATTCACCCTGAAGATACATCTCCAGCAATACCAAAATACATATGCAGCACTATTTGAAATTGTAAATTATTAGTAACAACCTAAATATCCTTATATAGGAGAATGGATTTAAAAACCATAGTAGATCCATAAAGTGGCGTTCTATGAAGTTGTAAAAAATGAAATATCTCTGTGACTAGATACAAGCTTATTTCTCAGATATATCGTTGAATGAAAAAAGTAAAATGCAAAAGATTATCTGTTGTATGATACCTTATATGCTACAATAGCATATCTATCGTATGCTACGTATTAAAAGAGGAATAAGAAAATTTATGTATCTTTTCATGTGTGGAAAAACTAAAAACAAAACAGAAAAGATAAACCAGAAATTAGTGAAACTGGTTACTGTGGCAGGCTAATAATGGCTCCCACAGATTTGTTCATGCCCTAATCCCCAGAACCTGTGATTATTACCTTAGTTGGGAAAAGGGTTTATAAATATTATTTAGAATGTTAAGGTGGGAATATTATTCTGGATTATCTAATTAGGCCTTAAATGTAATCACAAGGGTCTTCTAAGAAAGAGGCAGTCTGGAGTTTCACTCAGACACACAGAGAACAAGGTGATGGGAAGGCAGAAAAAGAGACTGGAGTGATGTGGTTACAGCCAAGGAGCTCTAGCAATGCTGGGCAGCCACCTGAAATGACAGGAAACTAGGATTTGATTCTCACCCAGATCCTCAGGAGACAGGCCAGAGGCTAGAATACATTCAGAGATGGGATTGGTATAATCAGCATGAACTCATGATTTTTACATACATTTAAATATACATTTATAAGCAGATGTGTGTGTAAATATTAATATATATATATACACACATAGTTACACTTTCTAGCTCAGTTTTGCTGATGGAGGCCTAAAAACAGTAATATCAATAACACTGAGTACATCTTGCATCCAGATCTTCATTTCTAATCTCATTCTCCAATACAAAGAGCTAGAGTTCCTTGAAGAAATGGCCAATTATCAGGCTGGACGCATAAAGTACAAAATGAGCCTGGAACATCTTTTCAGCCTTTAAAAGAAGAAAGTGCTCCAAAAAATGATGGGGACATTTTAAAAGGTCATAGGAGTGAACTTGAAGTGGCACCCAATTATCAAAACTAGGATAATTTGAAGAATAAAAGATATAATGGGAGTAACGAATTATAACCCAGAGAGTATACAAATATTCACAAGTCTGTATTGAATATAAACACATGAATGAATAAATAAAAGGGGAAGAATAGAAGCTCTTCCTCACAGTTGAATTTCAATTATTAGACGAAGAAATAATCTTGAAAATCAAAGATGACCATTTTAGCAAATCCCAGGGTAATATATTTTTGCAGTCAAGCATCATCAATGGATATTGAAATTTGCGGGCAAAAGTGTGGTGGGAAACAGAATATTTACACAATCAAATAGTATTTCCACAAGATACCTATCTATTTAGAAAGAGGAAAATAGTATCTTTACAATGAAAAAAAACCCCAGCAAACCCTACCTTAACGAGTTGAATAAAGATAGCATTCCAATTAATGAGACATATCAATGTTGTAAGTTTCCTAGTAGGATGTACAGAGATGGTACCTTGCCTCTGTGATGTTCTTGCTAAAAATGTGAAACCCAAATTTAACAACTGGGAGTTATAACACAAACCCAAATTAAGGAACATGCTACAAAATATAGACACACCTCAGGATATTGTGGGTTGGGTTCCAGATCATTGCAATAAAGTAAATATAACGATAAAGGGAGTCACAAGAATATTTTGTCTTCCTAGTGCATACAAAAATTATGTTTACACTATACTGTAATCTATTAAGTGAACAATAGCATTATGTCTACAAGAACAACATACATGTTTTAATTAAAACTTTCTTCATTGCTAAAAAATAAAAAAAATAAACAATAACAATCATCTGAGCCTGCAGTGAGTCATAATCTTTTTGCTGGCAGAGGGTCCTGCCTCCATGTTGCTGGCTGCTGACTTATCAGGGTGATAGCTGGTGAAGGCTGAGTGATTGTGGCAATTTCTTAAAATAAAACAACAATGAAGTTTGCTGCATAGACTGATTCTCCTTTTACAAAAGATTTCTGTGCAGCATCCCATACTGTTTGATACAATTTCACTCAGAGTAGAACTTCTTTCAAAATTGGAGTTAATCCTCTCAAACCTTGCCACTGCTTTATCAACTACATTTATGTAATATTTTAAACCTTTGTTGTCATTTCAACAATGCTCACAGAATCTTCACTGGGAATTGATTTTATCTCAAGAAACCGCTTTCTTTGCTCATCCATAAGAAGCAACTCCTCATCTGTTACATTGAGTAGCGAGATTGCAGCAGTTCAGTCACATCTTCAGGCTGTAGTTTTAAATCTATTATTTCTTTTTTATTATGTTTAATTATTATCAGTACATAATAGTTGTATATATTTATGGGCTATATGTGATATTTTGATACAAGTATACAATGCGTTATGAAGAAATCAAGATAATTGAAGTATTCATCACTTCAAGCATTTATCATTTCTTTGTGTTAGAAATATTTTGATTCTACACTTAATTATTTTAAAATATATGACATTATTATTAACTATAGTCACCCTATTGTGCTACCAAATACTAGATCTTATTTATTCTATCTAATTGCATTTTTCTACCCATTAACTATCTCCAATTTATCCCCACCTCCCTGTTACCCTTCTAAGTCTCTGGTAACAATCATTTACATCTGCAGTGACTTCCTCCACCAAAGTCATGAAGTCCTCAAAGTCATCCATGAAAGTTGGAAGCAGCTTTTTCCAAGTTCCTGTTAAGGTTGATACTTGACCTCCTCCCATGAACCATGAACGTTCTTACTGGTGTCTAGAAAGGTGAGACGTTTTTAGAGGTTTTCAATTTACTTTGCCCAGATCCATCAGAGGAATCATTATCTATGGCAGCTATAGCCTTATAAAAATATTTCTTAAATAATAAGACTTGACAGTCAAAATTACTCTTTGGTCCATGGGCTACAGAATGGACGTTGCATTAAAGCAACATTAATTTCCTTCTACATCTTCATCACAGCTTTTGGATGACCAGGTGCATTCCTTCTACATCTCCATCACAGCTTTTGGATGATGAGGTTCATTGTCAATGAACATTAATATTTTGAAAGGAATCTTTTTTCCCTAGTAGCAGGTCTCAACAGTGGGCTTAAAATATTCGGTAACTATGCTATAAACATATGCTGGGTCAAGTTGTTTCATTTATAGAATACAGGCAGAGTAGATTTAGAGTAATTCTTAAAGAAGCCCTAGGATTCTCAGAATGCTAAATGAGAATTGGTTTCAACTTAAAGTCACCAGCTGTGTTAGCCCTTACCAAGAAAGTTAACCTGTCATTTGAAGCTAGGCATTGACTTCTTCTTTCTAGCTATGAAAGTCCTAGATGGCTGTTCCTTCCAATAAAAGGCAATTTTATCTAAATTAAAAATCTGTTCTTTAGTGTAGCCACCTTTATCAATTGTCTTAGCTAGATCTTCAGGTAACTTGCTGCAGCTTCTCTACCAGCACACGCTGTTTCACCTTGCACTTTTATGTTCTGTAGAGAGCTTCTTTCTTTAAACCTCCTGCACCAACCTCTGCTAACTTCAAAATTTTCTTCTGCAGCTTCCTCATCTTTCTCAGCCTTCACAGAATTGAAGAGATTTAAGGTCTTTCTCTGGGTTAGGTTTTGGCTTAAGGGAATGTTATGGCTGGTTTGGCCTTCTATCCAAACCACTTAAACTTTCTCCATATCAGCAATAAGGCTACTTGCTTTTTTATCATTCATGTTACCTGAAGTAGCACTTTGAAGTTTTTTCATGAACTTTTCCTCTACATCCACAACTTGGCTACCTGGTGCAAGAGGTCTAGCTTTCAGCCCATTTCAACTTTGTACATGCCCTCCTCACTAAGTTTAATTACTTTTAGCTTTTGATTTAAAGTGAGAGAACCTGAACCTCTTCCTTTCACTTGAACACTTAGAGAACATTGTAGGGTTGATAACTGGCCTAATTTCCATACTATTGTGTCTCAGGGGATAGAAATTCCAAGAAAAGGGAGAGAGACAGAGAAAACTAGTCAGTGGAGTAGCCAGAACACATACAATATTTAGTAAGTTTGCAGTTTTATATGGGCATTGTTCACAGAACCTCTAAATAATTAACAATGATATCAAAGATCATTGATCACAGATCACTGTAGCATATGAAATGAAAAAATATAAAATCTTGCAAAAATTACCAAAATGTGACACAGAAACATGAAGTGAGCACATGCTATTATAAACATTATACCAACAGACTTTCTCAATGTAGGGTTGCCACAAAACTTCAATTTGTAAAACACACAGTTATCTGTGAAGCACAGTAAAGCAATATGCAATAAAACAAGGTGTGCCTGTAACTGGCCATTATTCTTCAAAAGTATCAAGATTATAAAAGCAAAGAAAAAAGTGAGAAACTAAAAATGACAAAGGAGATATGAAAAATAAATCAGTGTCTGGTTCCGGATTAGATTCTGGTTCAGAGAAAGTAAATCAGTGGGATAATTGATGACATTTGAATAAGGACTTTAGATTACTCAGTAAGTATTGTATTGATGTTAATTTCTGAGTTTTGATAGTTGCACTTTGGTTATGGAAGATCTTAACATTTGGATAAGCTGAGAAAGTGTATACAGAAATTCTTTTGCAAGTTTTTGGTAAGTTTAAACTTGTTTCATAAGGAAACATTTCTTAATTAAAAATTTAGAAGTTCTCATTTATTTTTCATTTGCTTATATTTTTAATTGAAATATTCAATTTTGAATTTTATTCACAAGAACAAGATCATGTCCTTTGCAGGAACATGGATGGGGCTGGAGGCCATTATCAAACTAACACAGGAACAGAAAACCAAATACCGCATATTCTCACTTATAAGTGGGAGCTAAATGATGAGAACACATGGACACATAGAGTGGAACAACACATGCTAGGACCTATGTATAGGAGGGTGGAGGATGGGAAGAGGGAGAGAATCAGGAAAAATAACTAATGGGTACTACACTTAACGCTTGGGTGATGAAATAATCTGTGCAACAAACCCTCATGACACAGGTTTACCTATGTAACAAACCTGCACATGTGCCCTTAAATGTAAAAGTTAAAAAATAAATGTTTTTTAAAAAGAGAATTGTATTGAATGATTTCCCTGCATCTATCATGATGGTAGTATTTTTTTCTTTCATCAGTTAGTATGGTAAGCTTCATTATTTTACTTTTTAGCGTTAATCAAAACTTGCACTCTTGGCATAAAGCAACTTTGTCATCAAATATTATCTTTTCAAATATTGCTATATAGGTTTGTGGTCTTGTTTGGAATTTTTGTATCTGTATTAATGAGTAAGATTGGCTGTCATATTTCTCTCTTGTACTGCTCCCGCTTGTTTTCAGGTTCAATTTTGTAATATCTTCTCAAAGCAAGTTGGAGGGTTTTTACTTTTGTTTGTATGCTGAGTTCATCTAAATATTAGGTTTTACTATATTATAGTCCATTGTTCTATTTTCAGAAATATCTCTCTTCCCTAGCTCTATACTTTCTGAAAACAGTATGCTTTCTGATCCCACTGCTGTGGACTTGGTCACGTGACTTGCTCAGTCTAATGAAATGTGAGTGGATGTAATATGTGCCACATCCAAGCAGGAGCCATAATACAACTGGATGCGTATGCAGTCTTTCTTCCTCCTGTGTCCCCTGTAGTGAGAAAGGCATATCCAGGATAGAGAAAGTTTCCTCAGTTTGAGTCCCAGAATTAGAAGACACATGTAGAAGACACGATTCTAAAGCACAGCTAGAGAAGAGCTACAGCAAAGCTGCAGCAAAATAATATTATAATGTGAGCAAGAAATATGACATGCTGCATAAGACACTGCTACTTTAAGATTTCTTGTATGTAGTATAACCTGGCAAAAATTGACTAATATTCTATGCCTTAAATATTTTGTAGAACTTATGTATAAAATAGTTTCAGTGTTTTATTTATGGGAAAGCTTTAAAATATGATTAAATTTCCTTAATGATTATAAGACTATTCAAGTTTTCTATCTTTTCTTAAGTCAATTTGATAAGTAATAAAATTCTTAGAATTTCATTGATATTGTCAAGCTTACAGATACAACTTTTTCTATATCTTCTTTTTATCTTCCTAATGCCAGTAGAACTTAGGTACCAGTGTGTATTCCCTCATGTTGCAGATTTGAACCTTCTTTCTTTCTCTCATGTTTTGTTTTCCTTTTTTTGGAAGAGAGGGGTAAATGTACCTAGAGACTTGTAAATATATTACTTTTCAAAGAGCCATTCTTTAGCTTTGTTGATTTTATGAGACAGAATTAGCTTAGATGACAGTTACAAGGAAATTCCAATTAACAGTTGCTTAATAAATGTAGAATTTTATCTCTGTCTCCCAGAAAAAAAGATCCCAGAGGGATCTTTAAGTCAGATTAGTGCCTTTATTCATGGAGACCTTAAGTATTGGGTTTATTCCAGTACATCATTTTACCTTTGTTCTCATGGTCCAAACGACAGGAAAAGCGAAGTAAGAACAGAGCAGAGAACATTCAGTAGCTCTCTTTGAAGGAAGATTCTCCAAAGCTTCTACAGAACATGTTCACTTACTCATCATTGGCTGGAATCTATTCCCATAAAATACCTAGTTGCAATTGCATTTATTACCAAAGTGTATTCCCATAACTACACCTAGCTGCACTTGCATTTATTATTCTAGGCCACCCTATGCCTATCTAAATATTGGATGCCGTATTAATAAGAATAAAAATAGAATAGATATTAAGGAAAAATTATTACTCCTTGTAATTACTCCTTGTAATTGATCTTTACTATTACATATAAATGTTCTAATTCTGCTCTTATTTTTATTAATTTTCCTTCTTCAAAACTTGAAGTTAATCTTGTTGCTCATATTTTTACCAGTAAAAATAGCGAATTAATATTCAGAATAGAAGATGTTGGTACAATTGTTTTTTGCATCTTATAGTTTAAAAACATATGATTATCCTTGTAACTTGTCTCTATTAAATATGAAAGTGGAATAAATATTAGCCCTCTAACACCCAAATTCATCTTATTTTCTTCTAACTATTGTAGTAATAATTTATTATGTTCCAGGACAAAGACTGGCTATCTTTATAATTTCAAGAATTTTTATTTTCATTTCCTACTTCTCTGCATGTTCTAACTTTTCTTCAATAAAAATCTGTTGCATTCTAATCAAGAAAAAAATATTTAACCAAAGATAATGAAAATTATCTATAAAATATTAACAAAAGTCATAACTACTACTGCATATAGAACAAAACAAAAATGAGCAAGAAAATCAAATAAAATTGAGATATATATTAGAAAAAGAGAATTAAATTAAATCAATTAAATTAATTGATAAATACTATAAAATTGTCAGTAGCCTCAAATAAAAATATTAAATTCAAAATATCTTCACACATTAATTAGTAAAGAAAATATAAGTAATGATGATATTGCTGATTGCAAAAGACATCAGATCATGTTGAATTGTCTAACGTGTCTCTATTGCTTCCTGATTACCCTGATTTATGCCAAATATACCCTGTGGCAACAGACCAGTCCTGGGACCACACAACATTTATTGGACGCCTACAATCACAGCCAAATCAATATTTCTCAGTCGTATTGCTAACAGAAATGCTGATTAACAGCCACCTAAGTGAGTCTTCTTATTAGTGTATTTACTCAGACAGAAAATTAGCGAATCCCATTTACCCAAATCATTACCATACACTCATCCAACACCTAATCAATGACCATCTCCTTCTCTCTTCCTCTGTGAGGTACTGTGTCTCTTAAGTTAGAATTCCATTTCCTGAAGTACTCAACATCCTTTGTCATTATTGACCAATTTAAACATTTGGCATTATAACCTGCAGAACACCCTGGGAATTGCACACATAAAGTTCTGAGAATTTATAAAGAGATGAAGTGTTTTCTCAGGAATACAAATCAAATAGGAACTAACTGTCAGAAAGGTAAAGACAGTCAAATCTGGAAATTGTAAAAAAAATATAAATTTTAATTTTATATTTTGGAAATTGCTGGAGGAACATTATTGAAAGTAATTTGTGGTTAAAGATACTGTTAAAAAAAAAAAAGTCCCGGTTTATGTAAAACATGTCTTAGCACATTAACAGAGAATATTACTTCTCAGGACATTAGACCAATTAGATGTATATGCCTTGACTTTTTTTTGTACAGACGTACAAATTTAAAAAATAAATTCTTGCTAAGCCCATTGCCTCATGACTTCTGCCTACTGTTGTGTCTCTCTGTGTCTTTTCAGCATCTGCTTCTACTGCGAATACCCTCAACTTTCTCAGTATCTCTCATTTAAAGTTTCTGAGATAATCCCCGGGTTACTTGACCTCAAAGCCATTTTCCTAGCCTATTACTGTACTTTCTTTACATCAATATCCACATTCAATTCCATCACTTGTGATCAAGGCTGAGGTCATGCAGCACCAGTCAGGTAGCTTATTAAGGGACTACCTAGGGATACTTCCCTCATCAGGAAATGTGCAAGTTTCCTCAGAAGAGAACTGTGAGCATGGCAACCATTTTGAGGCTGGTTTTGACTACTATGGGAGTATGAAAAAATCGATGGGCAGTCTTCCTGAACGGACAAATCGTTATGTGAGGCAAAGACCAATCGAGACAACAGTTTTCCTGTACAGACACCTTTGTGAAAAAACATAACTCACTTGAGATAAAGGAGCACCTATTATTCTGGCCCCTATCATTTCAGGCCTATGTGTTGAGAAAAGGGATTTCCAGGGGATTCTGTCAGAAGGGTAACATGTGTTTTCTTTCTCTCACCCTCCACAGATGTATAGATAGGTAAATAGATACATAAATGTTTTTCACTTTCAGAATTTGTTAATAAATATGATGACCTAATACAATTAATTGTCCCTAATATTAATGTTCTGACTGTGCCCCCACCCCTCACAGTATTGGAATAGTTTGTGGAAGAAATAGTTACTATAAATTTAATTGGACAAACTTTTATTTCAGTTATCCTCTAGATTTACATCTTAGTCAACAACAATTGAGAGGTAGTGATTGTCTAAAGCCCTGAGTGGAGAAGAATTATGAATACAAATCTAGGCTCAGTGGGAAAGGGGGCAATGACTGTTCGGCAATGTATGTCATGGGAACAAAAGGAGAGAGTGGCAGCATATATGCTTGACTTGACGCCTCGAACTTAGATGACACCCCTGTCGTAGTAACTAAGATGATTTCTTAGACACTTTGAAAGGAAGGACTGGGCCTGGTGGCTCACGCCTATAATCCCAGCACTTTGGGAGGCCGAGATAGGAGGCTCACCTGAGGTTGGGAGTTCATGACCAACATGGAGAAACCCCACCTCTACTAAAAATACAACAGCAGCAAAAAATTAGCTGGGCATGGTGGCGCATGCCTGTAATCCCAGCTACTCAGGAGGCTGAGGCAGGAGAATTGCTTGAACCAGGGAGGCGGAGGTTGCAGTGAGCCAAGATTGAGCCATTGCACTCCAGCCTGGGCAACAGGAGCGAAACTCCATCTCAAAAAATAAATAAATAAATAAATAAATTAATTAATTAATTAATTAATTAAATTAATAAATAAAATAAAATAAAGATACTTTGAAAGGAAGAGCAGTAAGCTAGCTAGAGAAGACTGGATTTGGAGTCAGATTTTGTCTGAATATAGGCTCTGCAACTTTTATTTATGTTATATTTTACTTTAAAAAAAGTATAAAAATATTTTACTTTAATACAATAATATAATTTTACAATTTAATTTTTTTCAATATCTCATGAGCAGCTACTATGCATCAGTCATTATTTTTGGTTACGGTAATAAAATGCTAAGCAAAAAAGACATAAACTCTGCCTTATAGATGAGTAAAACAATAATCAAACAATCATAAAAATAAGTACACATTACAATTGAGGATAACCATTAGGAAGATGTACCAGATGTCATAAAAGTTTATGGTGAGATGATATAGCTATTTAGTAACAGTGTGATCTTGGCCAAGTTACTTAACCTCTCTGAGCCTCTATATAATGAGGGCTAAAAATATGTCATAGGGATCTGCAAAAATTAACTGACAATATTCCCAGTATGTATAATGTGTATAAGTAGCTAACTTATATTATACCTTAAAACACATAATTTATAGAATATACACATGTCCATTGAGATATCCTATTTAGTGGTTGTATATCATGTATATTAGTTGCTATGGATACATGCAGACATTCTATTTTTTGGCTGCCCATATATATTCTATGTATTCCTTACAGTGTATGTTAGCAGTGCTGCTTGACAGAGAAAATTGATATAATAATAGGAAACATACTACTTTTACCAAGAAAATGGAAGAGTAATCAGCACTGATAATCACACAAAATTGCTAAGTGGAAAGAAGGTCCAAGAATGTGTTGCAAGATTATGGACTAGCCCAAAGTATCAAGAAGAGAGGATACTTGCATTCAAGCCCCCTCTTCCTGGAAAATAAAGAATTTGTTCCACCCTACAATAAAAATAAGATGATTAAGATACATTAATAAGAAAAAGAAAAAATTTAGATAGGGTAACTGGCAATTAGAATTTGTTGACCATAGGAACACAATGGGAAAGTAAGGTGAAAAAGTTGAAGACAGTGGCAAGCAGAGATTCTCTTCATAACACTTGGGAATCTTGGCCATGTGAGTACACACTTCAGGGGCAGACATCACAGGTTCTAATCTCAACTTTGCTAATAACTAGTTGTATAACCTTGGGAAGGTTAGTGGTTAATTTCTCTGTGCCTCTCTCTTCTCATCTGTAAAATGGAAAACATATTATTTACCTTATTGGGTTAAATGAAATGATATAACTAAGGTACCTAGCACAGTGCTTGGAACATATAAGTAGGTACTATATAAGCTGTAGCTGCCATTACTGTTGATATTATTATTATTAATAATAAAGCATGTATGGATTCCTTTAGATGAAAGCATCACAATGGAAATAAAGGATGTTTTTCAGTAAGAAATCTAAGCTACTTCCACCTTTGATTTTTAGCCACCAATTAAATTCAAAATTGTATCAGTTACGTATGTTCTCAGCTACAAGTGACAGCTCTTACTTCCCTAGGAGTAGGACTTAATCAATAAAGACATTTAATTATCTTATATATGTAAGACTAGTGGTGAGGGTTTACTGATTTGGTACAGAACTGCAACAGTATCACACAAAACCAAGTCTCTTACTATCCTTCTCCTCTGCCATCCTCAGCTTATTGGCTTTTCCCCTCATGATAACAAGATGGCTACTACAGCTATTAATACACACATATGATATCTGGCAAAGGGGAATGGAATTTTCATTACTGGGAGCTAAACAGGTTGCCATTCTATACAAAATTGGAATTCTATTAAAAAATAAGAAGGAGATATGGCTGCTGGCAGGCAGCTAACAATGTCTAACATGATCTTCATGATTTAAAAATGTTCTGGGTTATATTTTCAAAGACAAATGAAATTACCTGTAGCAAGTTAAAGTATATGTAATATTTAGATATAAAGATCATAAGAGATTTGGATGAAAAAAGACAGAAGCATTGTCAGTGCTTTGGGCAACTTTTCCAGTGAATTTTAAGCATAATGTGTGTATAAAAACATAAATTTATTTTCAGAAATGCAAATGAAGCACCTGGAATACCTGAAAATAACTACGTTTCTTATATTATCACTCCCAATCATATGTATTATCCGAGTTATAAAAAATGTTTTGAAATGATACTTAAACTCAACTTTTCCTAATCCTCCTCTAAAAAACTATTTTCCTTTCTCTGCCTCCTTATACAGCAAAACTCTGGAAAGTGGTGACTCCTCTGTCTGTACTTCCATTAATGCTGTTCTCTCTTGAATACTCTCAGGTAAGACTCATCACCATTGTTCCACCTAATCTCCTTTTGTCAAGATCATCATTCACATCCATGCTGCTAAATGCAGTGGTTACTCAATATCTGACACAGGTCATCACGCACACCTTCAAACAATTTCTTCAACTCCTAACACACTGGTGTTTTCTGCTAGTCCTCCTAGGAAAGGACTAGCTGGAGAGCCTCTTTAGGATCCTGTAAGAATCAGACCTTTGAGCTTCTTCTCTTCTTCAGCCACACACATGCTCTAGATGGTGCATCCAGTCCAATTGCTTTAAATATCATCTGTAATGCCAAACATGTGTAAAATTGAATTTCCACTCAATAGTTTTCACGTGAACTCTGGAGTCCTATGTATCAAATGGGCATCTCCAACTTAGCACACCCAAACCTATTCTCCTGATCATTCCCAAACCCACCATCAAAACTTGACCCTGACATGCGGTGTTCCCTAGATTTGATTCTACACTTCACTCAGTTGCTCAGGCCCTGAACTTTGAAATCATCCTTGACTCATTCTTCTCTTCCTCTTTGCTGTAGTATGTACTTGGAAAAAGATCAGAAGCTATTGTAGAGTTTTGAACAGAGGAGTGAAATAATTTGATTTCATTCTGAACCTTCTCCTTGATCATAACTGGATGAATTCAAATAGCTCTACAAAATGCCTATGTTTCTATTTATGGAACATATCCTCCATATATTGTGCATCTTTCTCTCTCTCCCTCTTACTCTGCTTCATTCCTCTTCTTTCATTCCTTTAATCCAACAGCATCCACATTCTTGCTATTTTCCTGGATTTTGCTCCTTAGCCAGTCAACTGACAAACCCTGTAGGCTCTATGCTCAAAACCTATCTTGATTTTGACCACTTCTTATCACATTTATCCTATCATTGTGCTCCAAACCACTCTTGTCTAGCATTTGTTCATCACTATAACTCGTCTTCCTAATTCTGCCTTTCCTCCTACAATCTGTTCTCCACACAAGAGCCAAAACAATCTTTTAAAAATATAAATCAAGTCATTTCACACCTCTGTTCAACACTCTTCAATAGCTTTTGATCTTCCAAGTAAGTCCTACAGTAACCTCTAAAGCCTTCTACATAGTCTCCTATCTTCTCTTTCTCCACCTTCACAATTCTGAATATTCCAAGCATGCTCTTGTTCTTCTAGCCAAAATGTTCTTCTCCTAGATGACCACATGGATATTTCTCTTCTCCTCCTACATGTTGCTCTTCAAATACCTTCCATTAGAGTGGTCTTCCCTCACCACCTGTCTAAACATTGCTTCTCACCCCATCCCTCTTTATTCTGCTTAACTTTTCTCCACAGCCCTTATAACTAACTGACATACATATTTGTTTGCTTATTGTTTGTGTGTTCCCACCAAAATGCTTGCAACACAAGATCAGGACCTTGTGTCTGTGTTATTCACTGCTGTATTCAGGATGCAGAGTGGTGCCTGGCTACTAGTAGGTGTTTATTTCATATGTATTGAGAGTATTGAGAGTGAGTTAATCAAAGAATGGCTATTTGCTGAGTAACTACTTTTTAAAAATTCTTTATAAACCTTATACAATTTTTGAGACTGTTTTCACTATTGTAAATTAACATTTTTAAATAGGTTTCTTTCTTTCAAGCAGGTAATGAGATAAACATTTCATGTATTTGTGTGTGTGTGTGTGTGTATATATATATATATCTTAAAGTATAAAACTTACCTTTTCAATTGCATTAGCTTGGTGTGTTGTATTTTTACCAACATTATGTTTCATATACTAATGTTTTCTTAAACTGAACTGGTGACATGTTTTACTTGTTTTAAAAAATCATAGTGAAATCACAGTGCTTTGAGTTAGATCATCTCTCCTATTAGGAGGCCATTTTCCTATGGCCCAATATTTTAATAATCTAATTGGAAATCATCCCAAGATAAAAGGGTGTGATTTTTCTGAATACACCAATTAACACCTTGAAAACATAAGGCACTCTTATTTCTGTTAGATTTGACACTATTGTGTAATTTGTTCTTGTTATACGTAAAATATTCCAATGAACTTGTTTTGGCACATTCTCATAAAGATTGTAGCTCTTATACAAATTTTGATGATTAAAAAAATACACATAAACACACATTATGTCTAAATATATTCACTAAGAAGTGTCTTTAGAAAATGATGGAAAAATAATTGCAGACAAACTTTTTGTTTTCTGGCTATTAGTAATATCTTATACATAATAATAAAAATTACCTAAGTTAATCAAATGGAAAAGGATTTTAAAACATGGCTGAGAATGTATTTGGTATCTTCCCCACTCCAACTCCCTCAATATCTACTTTCTGTCTTTCCAATGAGATCCTTCTTGATCATAACTGGATAAATTCAAACAGCTCTACAAAATGTCTACATTTCTATTTATGGAACATATTCTCCATATATTGTGTATCTTCCTCTGCTTCATTCCTCTTTTTTTTTTTTTTTTTTTTTAATTTGAAATGGAGTCTTGCTCTGTCGCCCAGGGTGGAGTGCAGCGGCGCGATCTCGGCTCACTGCAAGCTCCACCTCCCAGGTTCACGCCATTCTACTGCCTCAGCCTCCTGAGTAGCTGGGACTACAGGTACCTGACACCACACCCGGCTAATTTTTTTTTTTTTTTTTTTTTTTTTTTTTTTTGAGACGGAGTCTCACGCTGTTGCCCAGGCTGGAGTGCAGTGGCGCGATCTCGGCTCACTGCAAGCTCCGCCTCCTGGGTTCACTCCATTCTCCTGCCTCAGCCTCCTGAGTAGCTAGGATTACAGGGGCCCGCCACCGCGCCCGGCTAATTTTTTGTATTTTTAGTAGAGACGGGGTTTCACTGTAGTCTCGATCTCCTGACCTTGTGATCCGCCCGCCTCGGCCTCCCAAAGTGCTGGGATTACAGGCTTGAGCCACCGCGCCCGGCCCCGGCTAATTTTTTGTATATTTAGTAGAGACAGAGTTTCACCATATTAGCCAGGATGGTCTTGATCTCCTGACCTCGTGATCCACCCACTTTGGCCTCCCAAAGTGCTGGGATTACAGGCGTGAGCCACCGCGCCCAGCCTTATTCTCCTTCCTTCATTCCTTTAAGCTTCCGCATTCTTGCTATTGCCCTGGATTTAGCGATTATATCCTCTGCTGGTTGTCTTTTCACATCTTTCATTACTGCTTAGAAATAATATAATAATGATGTTTCCTTTCTCAGTCTCTGGCCTTTGTTATTTTCCTTACTTTGTTCTAAGGTGATTTCATCTCATAACAGTTAAATTGCCATCTACATAGTAAATAATCACAACATTTTGGGTCCCAATATCTAACTGATTTCATCACAATGACTAATGGCAAAGTCAAATTCAACATCACTGAAAAGATTAAGGACAGCATTTGTCCTCTTAAATCTTTTCCACTCTCCTTTTTCTGATCTGCACTACTTATTCTCTTCTTCCATACTTCTCAAACTCGCAACTTTGATTTATCTTTTCTCCTCTTTGTCTTCAAAATTATCTGCGTATACAACAAACAAACAAACAAAAAAGGTGGAAACCTCACATTACCTGACTTCAAACTATGCTGTTACAAAAGGTATTATAAAAGGCCGTAGTCACCAAAATAGCATAGTACTGATACAAAGACACATAGACCAGTGGAAAAGAATAGAGAACCTAAGAAATAAAGCCACATACCTACAGTCATCACATCTTCAACAAGGTTGACAAAAATAAACAATGGAGGAAGGACTGTCTATTCAATAAATAGTGCTGGGATAGCGGGTAGCCATATGCAGAAGAATGAAGCTGGATTCCTACCTTTCACTATATGCAGAATTTATCTCAAGATGGATTAAAGATGTAGATGTAAGACCTCAAAGTATAAGAATCCTAGAAGGAAACCTATGAAAGGCCAACTTGGACATCAGCTTTGGCAAGGAATTTATGACTAAATCCTAAATGCTTTTTGAGGAAAAGCAATTAAACAAAAACAAAAATTGACAAGTGGGATCTAATTAAACTAAAGAGCTTAAGCACAGCAAAAGAAACTACCAACAGAGTAAACAGGCAACCTATAAAATGGGAGAAAATATTCACAAACTATGCCTCCAAAAAGGTCTGATATCCAGAATCCATAAGGAACTTAAAACAATTCAACAATAAAATATAACCCCATTAAAAAGTGAGCAAAAAACATGAATGGATACTTCTCAAAAGAAGACATGCACACATATTTAAAAAAATGCTCAGCATCACTAATCCTCAAAAAAAAATGCAAATCAAAACCACAATGAGATAGCATCTCACACTCATCAGAACAGCTATTACCAAAAAGTCCAGAACTTATACGTCTTTTTCCGGAGTTCTGATGATAAGCATTTGGAGTGCATTTATTCCTCCAGATAATAAATGTATGTTCAAGAACTTTTGTGTTTTTAAGGCTTTAATAAAGCCTTCAGTAACATTAAATACAAAAGAAAAAGCCCCAAAACAACAGACTTTTGCAAGGCTATGTGAAAAGGGAACACTGCTTGTGGGAATGTATTTTAGTTCAGCCATTGTGGCAAGCAGTTTGGAGATTTCTCAAAGAACTTAGCACTATCACTTGACCTAGCAATCCCATTACTGGATATATATCCAAAAGAAAATAAATATTTCCTCCAGAAAGACACATGCACTTATTATTGCAGCACTATTCACAATAGCAAAGGCATGGAATCAACCTAGATGCCTGTCAATGGTGGATCTGATAAAGAAATTGTGGAATACAGATATCATGGGGTACAGCCACACACACACACACACACACACACACACACGAACTAAACCATGTCCTTTGCAGAAAACCAAATATTGCCTATTCTTGCTTATAAGTGGGAGCTAAACACTGGGTACACATGGACACAAAGATGACAACCAGAGACACTGGGGACTACTAGAGGGTGAGGACGAGAAGGTGGCAAGAACTGAAAAACTTACTAGTGGGTGCTATGCTCACAAGCTGGGTAACAGGATCATTTTTACCCCAGGCCTCAGCATCATGCAATATATTAATGTAACAAATCTGCCCATGTACCCTCTGAATAAAAATAAAAGTTTTAATTTTCCTAAAATTATCAGCTTATACATAAGAGTTATGAACAACTGCTTGTAAGTAAATTTATTTCAAATGGGTTGGTTTTTAGCTATAAATTGTACATTGGGTTGAAATCAAAACATAAAATTATTTGGAAGGCCATACTGCAAATAAAACAGCATAGAATTATAGGGAAAAAAATCAGTCTTAAATTACAACACTATCAAGGCAGACCAGGCTAAAATAAAATGTTCAAATCTATTGATATATTTTCCCCTTAGCTCAAAAATCTATGCTTTTCTTTCATCTTGTTAACTGAAACATGTTTTTATATAAACCTTCATAATTACCTGCTACCCACTGGGGTTTAAAGCTTGTTCACTAATCCTTCTCAATTGTATAGTGTTTAGAGTTTGAAATCCATATTTATACCCTTAAAAGCGTTGAACTTTATAATAGCACTGGGAGGTAAACACAATCATTTTCCCCATATAGATGAGAACATGAGGACTAAGGAAGGTTAATTTTCTTGTTTATATCACAGAGCTTAGAAAGGGTACAAAAGCTAGAATACAGGTGTCCCAACCCTTGGACAATTGTTAGATTTGGCTATCTTACAGATGTCTCTAGAATAGAACACTCATAAAAATATGTACAAAACATTCTCTCCATCATCAGGGAGTAATTGTTCTATAATGACATAGCAAATGTACATAATGCATTTTTTCTCAATATATGAGGATATATTTGTATACCTCCACTTTTCTTTGTGGAAGTGTGATTTGAGTTTGCCCTCCTCAGGTGTTTAATAGCCTTATATTTATATTTGTGGAGAGACAGAGAGAGATATATTAGGGAATGTTTGGAGACCCCAGTGTTCAGATTGTAATTCTTATTTCAATTAGCTAACCAAGTTAGATTCTGTAAATCTAACATAGAATGAAAAAGATAAGCTGAAATACCTTAAGTTTGTTATTTATCTTCCTGGACCTCGACTTCCTCATCTAATAAAATAAAGTCTCATTCATGATAATAATAACACCTATAGTGAATTGAGTACTTACTTTAGGCCAAGCACAATTACATTTATTATCACATTTGACATTTGCAAAAATCCCTCGAGAAGGAGACTGTTAGTATCTCTGTTTTACAGATGGTGAAACTGAATTTCACCTAAGGTGACAGAGTTGATGAGTGGCAGATTAGGATATGGGCCTTGGTCTGTTCTATCCAAAAGTTTATACTCGTAAGTCTCAAGCTGTGATGCCCCTCACAGCTCCACCACTCTGTTATTTCTAAAGTCCCTTGCAGCAAGGATATCTCATTATTTTTTTCTGTTAAACAGACATGAAATTATTTTCTGTTTTCTCATTAGCCATTGAAACGTTCAGGACTTTTTTCCTTAATTATGAAATAAATATTTGTTGTTTAAGTTAAAGAACTAAGCAAGGAACCAATAAATGGCAAGTCATTGGAAGTTCTTAAATTGATATTGGATGTTGCCACATTAAGAAAACTCACCATTTCAGGAGAACTTTGTTAATAACATTTCAATTAAAGCAAAATCACACAGTTTTATTAACTACAATGACAAACCTATACTCCCAATATGTTCTCCTTTAGAACATTCACGATGTTTGTAATACATGCAATTGAAAGTTCTAGATTTATCTCCACAAATGTTTAAAATTTACATATTTATTATTTTAGTTAAATATATTAATATTAGGTTAAACATTTTAATCTTAGGATGTCACAAATCAATATGCCGTATAAAACATTTTTTCAATATGATGTTTAAATTAAAAGAAAACTTTAAAAAAGTTTTTGGGATTGGTACTTTTCCTGCTGGAACTGACACAAGAATAATAGTAGCCAGAATTAATATCTCATTAGTTATTTGTTTCTAAATAACTAAAATGAGGTTCAGAAGAACAATACTTAAATTTAACTCTGAAGTCTTAATTCTCCAGTTATTTCATATTCTAAAGTAATCTTTATTTTGATACACTTTGATTTATGCACTATTAAAATTCTGCTATTAAAGAGAAATATTTTTAGGAAACAATTTGATCTTTTTAGATAGATCATCTAAAATTTTGGCTTTAAAATAAAATTTACTTATGTGCATGGTAAATTTACCTATGTGCACTGGTAAATTTACCAATTTCTTATGTGAGACAAGAAAAACAGTTAAGAGACAAACAAACAAAACATCCAAATTGAAACATACCAGAATTTGGAGTTTAATATTTTAAAGCATAAAAGACTCAGGCAATTCAAACAAGAACTTTTGAATTTCTTGAAAATCAAGAAAGCATTAAATAATGAAAATATTGACCACAGGTACCAGTTAATAATTTGTTTAAATTAATTTTTATTCACAATTGCTTTTGAAGAACTTCTGTTGCTTTGGTACTTAAGAATAATCTTCAATAGTAAATAGAAAATACTTTGTCCCACAAAATGTGAATTGGTCTTAACATATGTACCCATGCCATACCCTTAAACCCACTTCAAAGTGTACCTAACACCAGTGGGCCAACAAAGTAACATAGCTGCTTATAGCAAATGTTTTACACCTTTAAAAGATACTTGAAAGTTATCTTCAACAGCTTCCTGTTATGGCCAGAGCTCTCAGGTTCTCAAGTCATTGCTTTTCACTAACTTAAGCCTGACCCCAAATTTCCATCTGGTTTCAAACTTTTGAAAAAGGCTTAGCCCTCATATGAGTCTCCAAGATCTTTGGCTGTTTCACACAGGCTCAAACTAGACACAGACCTGGGAAAAGTCCTTGACCTTCCTCCTGGATGCTACTTTTTCCCCTTGCCAGAATCAAAAGTCCTGCACACCCAAGTCATTTCTACAGAGAAGTTCCACTCATGCACCCCTGAGCCTTCATACCTGAACTGAAAGGAGAGGTCTCATGAAAAGATTGGCAGCAGAAGAAGATGATGATGGAAAGGAAATATGCACCACACTAGAAGAGGGAAAGGTGCCCAGGAAATTCAGAGGCTCAGGGCAGTAGGAATTTTCAGCAGCAGCATCTGCTAGCAGCGAATGTTTGTCTGGGATCCCAAGTGAGCAGGATGGGAAAGCACCCCTAGCAGCTGCCCCAGTCCAGAAATCTTTTGAGAAGGATTCCCCAGCGGAGAAAATGTGAAAAAACGGATTACTATGTGAGATCATGGATATGTTAATTTGCTTCACTATGGTAACTATTTTTACTAGCTATATGTATCCACAAACAGCATATTGTATACCTTAAATGTACACACAGAAAATAATTTTAATTTAAAAAAACAAGCGAAATTAAAAGTTGGAAGCAAGAGCTACAGACCGGAGGGACATCAGAGGATGAGGCAGAAGGAGAAACAAGAGTCTCAGGACAAGAACTTCAAACAGCTCTTTATAGTTGAGAAGGGAAAGGACTCAACAGAAAGGAACAATTTGAGTGAAGACTTCTTTCGGCTTTTGCTGAAGGACTTTCTTAGTCTTTTCTTCTTTGTTTTTTGACATAACCCCAATTCTACTTTCCCACAAATTTAATTTTTAATACAAAATAAGTATGGATTCCAAATGAAAAAATGATTCTACATCTGGAGAAAGGTGAATTTTGTCCTTGAAATATTATGTTCTCTTTAGTCTAGTCAAAGACTGAATAAAATCTTCTTTTGAAAGGAAACCACAGTAACAGTTTTTTTCTTCCACAAAAGGGAATTCATTCCATCAGTCTTGATTCATTAAAACAGATTGAAATTGTATCTACTTTGTCTCTGTTGACCTTCATCTTTGAATGAGGCTTTGTACGCACTTATAATAAATTTCTCTTGAGATTTTTGGTGTCAGTTGCAATTTCCAGGAATTAATAATAATAAAAAAGAATGCTTTGTGAGTATCAGAAACAGAAAATTGAGAAAGCCCTATTTCTTCTTCTTTGAAGATATTATTGAACAATGAAATAAGCACTGAATAAGAAGCAGAATTTAGGCTGGCATCCTGAATAAGAACCGGAATTTAGGCTGGTATCCCAGGGCTACAACTTTCTGTGTTTGACCCCAGGCAAGTCATTTAAGCTTTCTCAGCCTTAGCTTCCTCACCTGGAGAACAAAGCTAATAATGCTTGCCAATTCAGAAAGTAAATAACATACACATGGTTAAAAACACATAAAGTATTCAATTTAATTAGTATTCAAATAAATAAAATTAAAATATCTATTGAGTTAGCAATAACCTCTCCAAATATCCAGTGTCGGTGAAGGCTAAATGAGACAGGCACTTTCATACTCCGTCAGAAACAAGATGGTATTGCATACCAGGAATCTTAAAAAGGTTCATGTAATTTAACTCAGCAGATCTCTTTCTAGGAATCTATCTCAGGGAATTCATTTTAAAAACAGACTACACTGTATTCACAATGATAGCTATAAAGGTTATAACAGTGAAAAGTTTGAATCATCCTAAATGTTTGGAAAAAATCCCCATATAAAACGGACCATAGGTGTACAGAACAAACCAAACTCATAATACAATATATGTATATTGATAAGTATATCTGTGGGCTTTAGAAAGCAGTTTTAACCTATTTCAGTGCCCTCATCAGCTGCTGAATATGAAATGAGCTTATATTTCTTTTTATATTCCAATTCTAAATCAAGTCTCCACTGGTGTGTTTGTCAAAAGTTTGCTCTGCTCCAAGTTTCTAGCAGCTGTTCTGGAAGTTTCCAGGGTCACCAGCCCACACATGCTCCAGGAGAGCCTTTCAGCTGCTTTCCATCTCCCCTGGCTCCCACAGCCACTTGCTCGCTTGGCTACAGATGGTTGTCCATCAAACAACTAGTGACCATGACTGAAGTGCCCCCCTGGCCTATGGAGGAGGCACTTTCTCCTCTGTTCCCCCAGCACAACCAAGAACAACTGTGACATTTATTATGTCTCTCTGAGAACTCAGGGATAAGGGAAGGACAGCCCAGAAAGGATCCCAAACCCCACCTTAAGGACCTACCAGAATCCAAGAAGATCACACACAGTGAAGTGCCCTCAACCCTTCCCAACAGGACTCTCCATGTATCAGAAGTGAGGTATAACCCAAGCCCACTGCCCATCTCATCCCTCAAGAGAGAAGATGCTGTCCGTGCCTTAGGCTGACTGGGGAGATGGGGTCTCACTCTGTCACCTGGGCTAGAGTGCAGTAGCACACTCATAGCTCACTGCAGTCCCAAACTCTTGGTCTCAAACAATCCTCCCACCTTAGCCTCCCAAGCAGCTGTGACTACAGATGTGAGCTAGCACACCAGGCTCTCATCCCCATTAATGTGGACTGTCTAACTCCTATAGTTAGGATCAGAGCTCAACCCACTTCTCAAAGTTTGTGTTAGTCAACCTTACATAACACAAATAGTCTAGTCAGTGCGGTGCTGTGCAAGCTCATTCCAGTATCTGGTTTGGAAAGGTGAACAGATTACATTTGAACATTCCTCCTACCATAGTTCAAGTCCTGATTTCCAACAAGCAGCTTCTTAGACAAAAAGCGGAGGCAGTTACTATCTAAGATAGGAGTTGGCAAACTAAGCTCACTGGCAAAATCTGGCCAACTGCTTGCTTTGTAAATAGAGTTTTATTGGGACACAACCATGCCTACCTATCGTTTACATCCTGTCCATGGCTGCTTTTGTGCTGCAATAGCAGAGATGAAGAGTGGCAAAAGAGACCGTATAACCTGTAAAACCTAAAATATTTGTTATCTGGGCCTTTGAAGAAAATGTTTGCCAATCTCTGATCTTAAATCAGAAAATACAGCCTTAGATTAGGAGACAGAAGTTAGCCTCCTGATACACAGGCAACTAACCTGCACCAGAGAATTATAGACCCAATAAAAGAGAATCAAGAAAGAGAACAAGATAAAAAAAGGTGATGTAGGAGATTCAGCAGCTCACTCTGTAAATACCCAACTGATTTCACAAGGTCAGACCTGGGACTAACAGAGCAGACAAAGTTTTGCCACAAATGTGATAATAACCTGTTTTGAAAACCTCACTCTGCCCTCTCCCACAGTGGAAACCAAGATAAAGATGGGACTTTCATAATGCAACTGACACAAAGCTGTTTGAAGACAGGGATGATCTAGAAGGGAATCGAGTGTTCCAGGTTCTGGAGTGCTTCTTAACATGTGTCCTGTCTGTGTCTGCACCTGGCTTCCATTGCAGTTCTTTCTTTTTTTTTTTTTCTTCTGAGGCAGTGTCTCTCTCTGTTGTCCAGGCTGGAGTACAGTGGCATGATCTCGGCTCACTGCAACCTCTGCCTCCCAGGTTCAAGTAATTCTTGTGCCTCAGCCTCCTGAGTAGCTGGGATTACAGGCATGTGCCACCATGCCTGGCTAATTTTTATTTTATTTTGTATTTTTTGTAGAGATGCCATTTTGCCATGTTGGCCAGTCTGGTCTGGAACTTCTGGCCTCAAGGGATCCACCCGCCTTGGCCTCCCAAAGTGCTGGGATTACAGGCGTGAGCCACTGTGCCTGGCCTTCCATTACAATTTTAAGATGACATCTTACCAGGCTAAGCACTGCACACAGAATGGGTGTACACAGACTATACCTTTGTCTAGTTGTCAGAAATTGATTTAATTTATATTTTGATCCTCCCTTTGCGTTATTCCTGAAGTTGGCTCTGCATCCAACCAGAGGATCAAGTTTGCACATTAATAAGATATGGGATGAAGGGAGCGCAAGAGGTCGAGATCCTCAAACGTTGTTTTACATAATTAGCTATCAGGTCATCTTTTATTCCTATCTACAAGTTCTTCACAGATCCAGTGTCAACCTCTGCTACTTTTTCTCAGCTCTCGAGAATAAAGAACTCATTCCATCCTCCTACCATATTGGAGAACTAGAAACTTTATAAGGTTAGCTGGGGTCTTGTGTTCCTAGGGACATTACCAAAATTGTTTCTTGGTACTTGCCTCATCCCCAGGGATCAACTAACAAATCAACCAAGAAGAGGGGACAAAAGTTCTCTCTTCTCTCAGGCCTGTAAGGGGTTCTGTTCCTGCACTCACTCCTGGAGAGGGAAGGAACAAGGCCCATTCCACACAGGCTGCCTCCTGGTCCCCAAGAACCCTTAGTTTCCCTTCCAAGTGAGAAGGAAACTAAGAGTTCCTTCTCTCCCCTTAGTTTTTTCCCCCTAAAATTTGAAAGCAGAAAGACTGCATTATATTTTTGTCTCAAATTTATTGTTTGCTACCCTTAGTCCTTTCTATTACTGGCAGGGCCTGAACCTGGAAATTTAAAAGCCAGAAATAGCTCCTCTTCTGCTGCTTTTTGCCAACGCATTCTTTAGCACTCTAAAGCCATGAATCCAGAATAACCTCTCACCTTGAATTGACAATAGAGGAACAAAGGGGAACAGAAAATTCCAGGGGAAATTTAATTAAAATTTTGCTAATATTTCAAAGACATAATCCCACTGAAACCAAACGCTCTAGGTCTCTCTAAGTAATGGAATATGCCATAGATCAATTATCAAGATATAGATATATATCAAGATGATATATGTTTTGTAATATTTTTTATAAATTAGTAAAAAGAAAGTAAAAACTTGGCAAAGGACACATAGTAATCTACAAAAAGAAGCAGGTCAGGTGCAGTGACTCACGCCTGTAATCTCAGCACTTTTTGGGAGGCCTCGGTGGGTGGATCACCTGAGGTCAGGAGTTCGAGACCAGCCTGACCAACATGGTGAAACCCCATCTCTACTAAAAATACAAAAAATTAGCCAGGCATGATGGTGGGTGCCTATAATCCCAGCTAATCAAGAGGCTGAAGCAGGAGAATTGCTTGAAGCCAGAGGCGGAAGTTGTAGTGAGCTGAGATCATGTCATTGCACTCCAGCCTGGGCAACAAGAGCAAAACTCCATCCAAACAAACAAACAAAACAAAAAACAAACAAAAAAAGAAGTAATACAGATGCCATATATAAATGTATACCAAATATATTAACAGTAAATAAGGATAAAATCTCCTAGGGATAGTCATAGGCATGCAGCTTCAGAGGCTCCGCTCTTGGTATGTTGATGCAGAATTTTAAAGAAGAAACTTGGAAATCTGCATTTTCAGTTAAGCACCCATAAATATTTCTAGAGCCTACTAAAGTGTGGGTCCCACTGGTACTGAGGAAATTATACTTGTTCAGGGATATTAGAGTATAACTAAATCAGGATGACAAACGATCCTAATCAGGAAGTTAAACTTTAAATTATCTAAAGTAGGAATCAAAATACTGGCAGAAAGAAAACATTACCACTACCATCAACAGCAGCAACAACCAACCAACCACATCTGGAGATGGTATTCTACTGAGAGGACATTTCCTTCTCTCTCCTATTATCTTGTATCCAAGATTCCAATGTATTCTCCTGTGCTTTGTATCCTCTAAGCTCCTTATGCTATAATTTTTCCTTAATTTTTTTTAATTAAAACTTTTATTGTTACTATTTAATTTTAAATCTTTACATACCTGCATATTCTCCTTATCTAAAAATATTTATTTTGCCTCAACTTGTAGAGCAGAGATAATCAGTTATTGGTTTTCAGGTTTTTGAACTTGTACACAATGCCTTGATTAATTTACAGAATTCAACTGCTAACACAGAAATTATAATACCTGCCTAAATGAACAAACATCTCCCATGAAAACCAAGTATGTTTTCAGTAGTCCTGTTACTAGGTGACATCTAGATGCATGAAATGTGGATAACACAGTGATGGCATTCCACAGATAAATGTGGGTCAACAGAGCCTAAATGAAATTCTCTGGAAATAGACTTGTTTAAAGCAGCCCGCTCTGTGGTGGTAATTACATTTGCATTTATTAACCAAATGTAAACAAGATATGCTATAAAGGAAAGGAAAATGAGAAATAGTTCTACCATCACAAGAAGATTCCATTTAGAGCACTGCCATCATCTCTTGGCAGAAATATCTTGTTGGCTTCATTTTGGAGCAGATTGCTTTGATCTCCTCTCCATTCCAAAATTTGGATGCCAATCTCTATAACTAGTATGTGAATGCCAATGTTTGTTAACTGACCAGAAAACAAAAAACAGTCACATTCTAACAAATGATATCTGTGTTTTAAGAACAGTTCTTGTCCCTAAATATTAATTGGAAAGCCTTTATTAAAGTTGCAGGGAAGTTCTGGTTTGGAATGTAATAGAATATGCAGATATAATATTTAGTATTTTTCTTAACCTGCTCTACATCCATCCAAATACTACTCTCTTTTTCCCATGCTTATATAACACTTTAAAAAATTCATCTATGATTTCACAGGTTGTGTTGTACCATAATCACCTGTTTAGATGTCTGTCTCAGCTCCTCAAACATGAGCAACTTGAGGAAACCATCTTTGGCATTATTACATCTAGCATAGTATATGCTTAATAAATGTTAATTGAGCAAATGGGTAATTCCATAATCAAGGAATAAGAAAGTCATGCTTATATACTTATGTCTAGCCAGAGTGTATACAAACGATGGAACAAACCATCTTGTTCAATGTGTAAGATAAATAGTGTCAACAGCATACGTTAATTCTTATCAGATACAAAATTCAATTAAAAATTTCATGCAGTGTAGGTACTCATTAAATATGTACAATTGATTTGCTCTTCCATTTGTACATGGTGAAGGAGTTCTGCACAAAGTCTTTTAGAGGTAATTCTCATGCAGCTGGCTCAGGTGTAACTTCTGTTGTAGACAGCTTTCGTTTATCTTTATTCACCATAAAAAAATCCTTTCTCGTCAAAGGCAGCAGCAAGAAATATAGATTTTTTTCCTATATATTTTTTCAGTAGATTCTCCTGAAGATTTTAAGGGGGATGGTTTAAATGCACACCCCACAGAAATCAGCTTAGTTAATATTACATTCCATGGGTATTCTTTTCCAAATCCTTCTTCTGCCACACTATAGCCAGGATTCCTATCATTCTCTCTAACCTTCCACACTCAATGGCTTTACCCTCATCTTCCACAGGTTTTGCCATGCATCTTCCATCATAAGTTTCTCTTGCACCAGATCCAGCAGACAGGCCACCTTTTGAGTAATTAAAAATACTATGTTTAAAACCTCATTATGTTTAAAACCTCTCATTAAGTAGCAATTACTCAAAATAAACTTCAAGACAAATAGAAAATATTTCAATCTAGGTATTTGGATATTCTAAATTAAAAATACTTCTTAAAATTTAGAATAAACCTTTGAAAAATTCCAAAGATTCAAAAAGTGATGAATACCTATGAGAGGTAGTAGAAGTAAAAAAAGTACATAGAAACTTTTTTCTAATTCTAATACTCCTATTATTACAGTCCAAATTTATATGATTCTTTAATTCTTTTTTAATACACTTTAGAATAGGTAGTATTACAGGAATAGAGGTGAAATGTTATCATTTAGTTAACGCAATCGATTCAATTGTGTTCTTGAATACGGTGATAGGTGCAAACAAATGTGATCCAATGTTCATAGATAATAATCTTGAGTGGTGAGAATGTGTGTCTGTCTTATTATCTTTTGTGTTTTTCCTTACTGTAAAATTTTCTTTTGAAAATTTCTTGTTTCCTCAAGTATTCTGTGGTCAAAGATCCCTTCTAGCTCCCCTAGTTTTCTTCCATGTCATGTGGTAACTTCTCATTTATCCTCCAACCCTTCTTTCCTTGACACTCCTTTGCAAATCCTCTTCCTCCTTCTACTACCTCTCATCTGTGAGCAGTTCTCCAATCCAGCCCTCAGACAGTCTTTCTGATGGGAAATCCCAGGACAAGAGGGCCATCCATAAGAGCCAGGTACTTGAGTAGGCAAAGAAAGTTGGAAGGTGAGAGTCCTTCAAGCAGTTCAGTCATTTGCTTACAGCGGGTTCCCTAAAAACTCTGTGCTCACCTGAAAAGATGCTCTTATCAAAGCAAGGGAAAATACTTGATACAGATGGGAAAGTCTATTATCTAAAGTTATTAAAGCCTGCAGCATTTAGAAGGTAAGCATTACAATCAGTAAAAATCAGACAGTATGCAAAGGTAGATTTCAATAGGACAATCCTTGCTTTTTAACAAAGTGATCTCTTTGAGTGCACCCTGAGTCTTGGAAGCAAATGACTCCACAAACTCCAGACACCCCAGCACTACCAGGGAATCTGAGCCATTCCCCCCACCAAACTGGGCAGAAGTAAAATCTGGGAAGGGTGTTCTCTGACAGCAAGTGATGTAAAGCCTATTAGCATATCCTTATTTAAGGGGAATCTATTACTACCTCACAAATAAATTGCACAGGACAATTAAATATCTCAAAATTGAAAATGTTCAATAATGATAATTTCCCAAAAGCATTTTATAAATACTGCTGAGGGAAATTACCGTTTTCTTTTCTCCAAACTGTCAAAGCAAAAATTTCACTGGACTAAGTTAAACAGACAAGGAAAACTACCAGAAACCAGTCTGTATTCAACTCTGCCAAAAAAGGCGGCACTGGAGAGTTTTTAAGAGGTGTGGGGAGAGGAAAGGCATTGTAGGATATCTGTGTTTGCTAACTGGCCTTACCTAAAAGAGATGTAAACTTTCTCTTAAGATAAAATTCCCAAGGAAGTTAGGCTTCTATCCTCACATCAATACTGGGAGATATCTGATATCCCAGCCATAGCCACTTGCACTATCTTCCTTAATTACACTTTAAAGGAATAGCTTGCAGGTTCTTAAGAAAGACATTCCTGACTTGCAAAACTGGCAAGAGGCTGGGACATTTATAAACCTTTCAGAGGGGCAGAGTAAGAATTTGCAATGATAAGTTCTCTACAGTAAACACTCTAAGCAAACGGAGATCAGAGGCCTAGAGTTGGGAAGAAGATTATCTAATATTTAATCAAGGTGAGGGGACCTCTAGGCCCATCTTGCTCACAGTATTTGCAGGGTTTCTTTGACTCTCAGTATTCAAAGAGAATAATTCATGCATGGCTTAAAAGAAGGGTAATTAGAGCAACACTACCCCTACAGCAATGCCTCCTCTTAGTAAAATGTTCTAAGATCATTGTCAATAAAATCTCATTTGGAATTTATTGTTTTCAAGTTAATTAAAAAGGAACATGTTTGCTTTAAAAAGAACTATTTAATCTCCAACAATATGCCAAAACCTTACAATGGCTTCCGTTATGATTTTGAAACATTCTTTGGGTAACAGTGTTGATTAATCCTGTAAAAGGATTTAATTGTATTACATAACTTTGGATAAGCAAATAATTTCTATTAAGATGTGTCTCTATTCAGCACTTGAGCTATTCATAAAATACCTGAAATAAATACTAAATTTGGATGGCTGAAAATATTTTCTCTTTCTTTAGGCTATCACCTTTCAACAAATGTTTTAAATTCTTATTATAGACAAAGAATCATACCTCCAGATTTAATGAGTAAAAACATGAATAAGGCAAATCTTTGCTCTTAAACTCACACACTATCCAAATAGTTTACAAAGGTCACTATGTAGCTCTAAGACCAGGTAGTTTGAAATTAGTGCCATAAATGAATGTGAATTGCTGAGGCATTACCAAAACAGGAAAAATTAAATCCTGTTATGTCTCTTTCAGTTCACAAGTATTTTGGTCAAGTATTAAAAGGTTGCAAGTAACATAAGCCTCTGATTTTTCGACAAAAAGAGTGAAACATTAGCAAGCATAAATTTATCTCACGGAACCCAAGGCTAGCCTTCAGAAGCAAATCGATCCAGAAACTGGATAATAAAAAAGCCAAAATCACTCTTTGTCTTTCTGAAATGTCATGGTCTCTTATTTCTGCTTTTCTCCCTTTAGTTTCCTCTTTTTCTAAAAAAATTGCTTTCTCTACTTTGACATGCACAAGGCCAAGTATGATTGACCCAGACCTTAATTTGCATCACTTCTCAGTTCAAGAGCTAATAAAAACTGACCCATGCCTCGGAGACCCAAATCCAAATACCCTGAAGAGAGTACTTGGAAGTATTTGGGCCTAAGTGGCCCAGCTTGGGCCAGGCATGCATCTCAGTCCAAACTTGTGATATTGTGATATAATAAGGAATACATATTTGGTCTTTGCCCTTTGTTGCAGATAGGGGTGTTAGAAGAATCTTTTGTTCTAATATTTGGTCTCTGACCTAGTTCCTAACACAGAGATCCTAACACCTCGACATTTTCTGAGTAATAGGAGTATCTGGCATAGAGCTCCTAAATCCCTTGGAATTTCCTCAATTATATGAGTGTCTTTTATTCTAATGAGGTAACACTTGGTGGGCTCCCAGGTAGGATGGGAGGAGCTGGTTGTCAGAAGAATGAACTATGTGATTAAAGGCTGGAACTCTCAGGCCCACTCTCAGACCTCCAGGGAGGGGAGAGGTACTAAAGGTTGAGTTGATCATCAATGGTCAGTGATATAATCAATCATGCTTATATAATGAAGCCTCCATAAAAATGCAAAAAGACAGAGAGGTTTCCTATAGCTAAACGCATGAAGGTTCCTGACCTTCATGAACGCAAAGAGGGCTTCCACACACCTTCCCACGTAACTAGTCCTATGCAGCTCTTTATCTGTTATTCTGTATCCTGTGTAATATTCTTTATATTAAACTGATAAACATAAGTAAATGTTTCCCTGAGTTCTATGAGTTGTCCTAGCAAATTAATTGAAGTTAAGAAGGGAGTAATGGTTACTCCGGTTTATAGCTGGTCAGTCAAAAGTATGAGGGACAACTTACAACGACTCGTAATTGGCATGTGAAGTGGGCGCAGTCTTGTGGGAATGAAACCTTCACTTGTACGATCTTAATCTAACTTCAGGTGAGTAGCATCAGAATTAAGTTAAACTGTAGAACATCCAGTCAGTATCCACTGCAGAACTGCTTGGTGTGTGGTGAAAAATGCCCACACATCCGGTGTCAAAAGTGTTAAGTGGTGAATTTGATAGTAGGAAAAACACTTTTTTCCCTTCTATCTCAAAGAAAGCTATAACTAGAGGTTAAGGCTATTGAGATACAATGAGACCCACCACTATAATCGGGAGAAAAATTCCCAAAGGAAACATATGTTAGGACATTAACCCAAAATATGTCTAAGACAACAAGATAGATACTACCAAGAAGAATTCTCTTCAATAAACCTATTCTGTGGCATTTCCTTTTAGCAGAGATGAGGTTCTAAAGTCTGCACACATTGCAAAACTAAGTAGAGACAACATTACCTTTGAACTATCTTAAATAGCTCTAAATCCCTTCATGTGTGTGGTTTATATGAAGACAACCCTAGAATCTTGTAGGATGCTTTTGCTACAAATGGAAAATAACTGGCTATTGACCCAATTGGCTAAAACAACAAGAAGGAAAATGTGTCATCTCACAAATGGCTCCAGGATTTGTCAGTTCGGTCATTCAGTGACATTATAAGCAGCAAAGTTCTTTTCATCTTTCTATTCTGCCATCTTCAGCATGTCACTGCCCCCAAGCAGGTGCCCTTTGTGCTCACAAATAGCCACAGCAGACCAGGCACCAATCCATAAAGAATGATATCCAAAATCTCTTCCTTATTCATCTAACTTAAGGCTTTCCCAAAGCCTTCTCAGCATACTCCCTCTATGTCTCAGTCAGAAATGTGGCAGAATCTACCTTAAACAACTCTGGGCTGGTGGGACTGGATCACTGTAGTCAGTTTATAACAATCAAAATTTACTCAGCAGCCATTATGGGCCAACCTGGACACCATACAGAACTAAGCTTCTTTCATTGTGGGAAAAGAAAAAAAGGAATAATTTGGAATTCAATTAGTATACTTTTGTTTCTAGCTATGTTTATTTTAGGTCTAATTAAGAAAAAGAAAAGAGTGAAAATAAACCTTAAGTTCACTAAGCCTAATGAAACTTCAAGATTATTTGCTTGTAGAAATAAATTTTTTTTGTATACTATATATTGACATCCTGTGACCTGGTGATCTGAAATACTCTTTAGGAACTTCTTGTCAAGGATATGTAATTGAGGCTCTAAAGCCCTAGCTAAGGATTAAAGAAATGAAGCCAAATTACTATTTTAGGCCAAATGGAAGATATAAATAAACTTAGGCAGCTTGTGAAAAAGTCATTTGGGTAAAATGGAAGAATGATTTTTCACTGGCCCAGTCATTTTATGGCTTATGTCACAGGGGCCTCAGGGGATCATGCTGCCCTCAGGTCCTTTGGGAACCCACCAGGAAAGGCTAAGGGTTACATACCATGCCTCTTCTCTAGGACATCAACAGGGTCACATCTGGCTCATTGGAAGACCCACCTTGGCACGTCTATTTACACTAAATTCCTAGTAGACTGAGGGACATTGAAATAACCTGTGGGAATTTGACTCCAGGCAGCAAAAAAAAAAATAAAAAAAAAAATTTATTTGTGTTGTAAAGTTCTTGTCTATCTTGTCTATACCTTCATACAGATTTTCTACCTAAAAAACTGTATTAGTTTATTGTATTTAACTACAACCTTCTTGAGAACAGATCTTTGATACCCACAGCATTGTGTTTGTGGTCAGGGTCTTACTGCACACAAAGTGTCCAGTAAATGAAAAGCACATTTTCTTTCTTTACCCAGTTCTGTACCTTTACCCAGGTCACAATAGTTTGCCAGTTGTCTTGTACGTGCATAAATATCATCAATAACTTAGCATAACCCTCGTAAAATGTTGCATAAAAACAAACATATATAAGGCCTGATGGTAAAATTGAACGGAATACACTCAGTCCTCAAGGAGGTGGTGCCACTCCTTAAATGTGGGTTGTACAGTGACTTCCCTTGAAACAGAGGCCTACCATGGAGATATTGCAGGTTCAGTTCCAGATCACTGCAATGGAAGAATGTCACAATAGAGAGACTTATAGGAATTTTTTGGTTTGCACTGCATATAAAAGTTATGTTTATATTATACTACGGTCTCTTAAATGTGCAACAACATTATGTCTAAAAATTGTATATACCTTAATTTAAAAATACTTTATTCCCCAAAATTGCTAATGATCATCCAACTCTTCAGTGAGTCACAATGTTTTTGCTGTTTGAGGATCTTGCCTTGAAGTTGATCACTGCTGACTGATCATGGCAGTAGATGATGAGGGTTGAGTGGCTATGGCAATTTCTTGAAATAAAACAACAATAAAGTTTAACACAGCAAATGACTCTTCCTTTCTCTATAGCATACAATGCTGTTTGATAGCATTTTACTCCTGGAAGAACTGTCAACATTTTAGTCAAATCTCAAATCCTGCCACTGCTTTACCAGCTAAGTTTCTGTAATACTGTAAATGCTTTGTTGTCATTTCAACAATGTTCACAGAATCTTCATATGGGTAGATTCCATCTCAAGAAATTACTTTCTTTGCTCCTCCATAAGAAGCAACTCTTTATCTATTCAAGTTTGATGGCGGGATTGCAGCAATTCAGTCACATCTTCAGTCCCAACTTCTAATTCTAATTCCCTTGCTGTTTCTCCCACATCTGTAGTGACTTCCTCCATTGAAGTTTTGAGCCCCTCTCCCCCAGTCATCAAATTCTTCCAAACGATTAGTTTGGTTTAAAATATTTAGGAAACCATGGCATAAACAGATACGCTATCACCCAAGCTTCCTTTTTTCCCTTTATAGAGCACAGGTAAAGTACTGTAATTCTTAACGGCCCTAGGATTTTCATAACGATAGAGGAGCACTGACTTCAACTTAAAAGTCACCAGCTGCATTGGCTCCAAACAAGAGAGCCAGACTGTCTTGTGAAGATTTGAAACCAGGCATTGGCTTCTCCTCCTAGCTGTGAAAGTACTAGATGATATCTTTATCCAATAGAAGGCTGTTTTGTTTAGATCAAAAATATGCTGTTTACTGTAGCCACCTTTACCAATTATCTAAGCTAGATATTTTAGATAACTTATTGCAGTTTCTCCGTCAGCACTTGCTCTTTCATCTTACATTTTTATGGAGACTGCTTATTTCCTTAAACCTCATGAACCAACCTCTGCTAGCTTCATACTTTTCTTCTGCAGCTTCCTTACCTTTCTCAGCCTTCACAGACTTGAAATGTCTTGCACTGGTTTAGGCTTTGGCTTAGGGGAGTACTGTGGCTGATTTGATCTTCTATCCAGACCACCTGAACTTTCTCCATATCAGCAATAAGGCTGTTTTGCTTTCTTATCATTTGTGTGTTTACTAGAGTAGCACTTTTAATTTCCTTCAAAAAACATTTTCTTTGCATTCACCACTTGGCTAACTTTTGGCTCATGAGGTCTAGCTTTCAGCCTGTTTTGGCTTTCTACATGACCTTCTCACTAAGCTTAATCATTTCTAGCCTTTAATAAAGTGAAAGACGTGTGACTCTTCCTTTCACTCAGAGGCCCTGGAATTTTGCTAACATGATGAATTTCAATATTATTGTGTCTTGGGGAATAGGGAGGCCTGAAGAGAGAGAGAGAGATGGGGAAATGGCCAGTCACTGAAGCAGTCAGAGCACTCCCAACATTTAGCAATTACATTCATCATCTTATATGTGCATGGCTCATGGTACCCTAAAACAATTACGATAACAATATCAAAGATGGGTGAATTAACAATCACTCATCACAGGTCACCATAACAGATAAAACAATAATGAAAATGTGAAATATTGTGAGAAGGACCAAAATGTAACCCAGAGACATGAAGTGAGCACATAGTGTTAGAAAAGTGGAGCTGATAGACTTGCTTGGTGCAGGGTTTGCACAAGCCATTACTTTATAATAAATGCAACATCTATAGACTGCAATGAAGTGAAGCACAATCAATGAGGCTGCCTATGATACCTTATAAAAAGGGGGGGGAAAGAGTAACATTTTAGTGGAAAAACTAGACAAACATTACTTCAGCCAGGTGATCAAGATCAGCATCAACAGTGAAAAGTCATTTTGATGGTAAGTACTTTGAATATTATGTGATTAGAATGGTATTTTTATAGTTTTTCTGTCCAAAACACATTGCCCCAGTCTAGTCATGAGAAAAACCTCAGCTCATCCCAATAGGAGGGCATCTTACAATTTATATAACTGGTACTTCTCAGAGCTCTCAAGTAAAGCAAGAACAAGGATCACCTGAGAAACTGTCACAGCCAAGAGGAGCCTAAGGAGACATGATGACTTAAGGTGATGTGATATCCTGAATAGGATCCTGGAACAGAAAAAGAACCTTGGGTAAAAACTAAGGAAATCTGAATCCAGTATGGGCATTAAAAATAATATATCAATATTGGTTCATTAATTGGAATAAATGTACCATACTGATAAGAAGTTAGTAATAGGGAAACTGGATGTGGGGTATGTGGTAACTATCTGAACTATTGGAATTTTTCTGTAACTCTAAACCTGTTCAAAAAATAGTTTTTTTTTTTTAAATTGGGAAGAATAACATATCTACCATTTATCACTAGGAATTGGTACTTTCTATAACAATGTTGGAATGGGTCTCTCGAGGAAACATATGGGTCTCCTGAGCAGATACAATTGCCTAGATCTTTACCTCATGCTAGTCTGGAAGAAGAGAAATGCAATCCCCCAAACTGTGGCATTTCAATAGATTATTACCCCTTTGTGAGTCTCCAAAGATACACCACATACCTTCTTAATGGGAAAGAGTGTATAAAGGGTGAGGTTGGAGACCAGGCAAGTCAGTCTGGTGAAGGTTGCCCACATAGTATGTACAACAGGAGCATTCCCTGGCACAGATCTCTTCTCCACATTGTCTATTGTCACGCAACTGGGGAGAAAGCAGGAAGACCACTAACACTTGGTTGACAGCCCTGAAAGAATCAATCCAAAGTCCCCTGAACTTTAAAACTCTCCTCCCAGAGTTTTGTTTCCTTAGAACCAATAAGGATGCACAATATTTTCTTGAGTCAAAAAAAGTTTACATTACAGTACTAATCTCCAACAAATTTTTAAAAGTTTTAAACCAGTTCTACCTAAGACAGATAAATAACAACAAACGAAATAAAGGATGAAGTTGCCTGGAGCTGGCTCAACTACTTTGTGTGCTGATTATAGAATGAGAACATTCTACTTTTTAAATTACAAATGTTATAAACACTGGAAAAATAGACTGAAAGATAACACATGGTATTCAGTCAGAAACAGCTGCCTAGAGCCAATCTAGATGCCTGTTTCTTTCTGATTCACAAGGTATATTTTAAGGATCTTGAAATTCTTGTCATGGAAACCTGTTTAACTTTGCTTAACCCAGCCTTTTCTAACATTATTTGAAGAAAGAATTCATTTTGTTTTGGTTATCTCATAGTGATTAGTGTCTGTAAAACACTCTGTGAAAATCACCTGAGATTAAAAGTTATAAAAAAATTAGACTTAAGTCATGGCTGTAAGTCAATGAACATGCATATTTTACTCCACAGATAATTCCTAGTAAATTAAGAAGTATTGCATCTCACTACCCACTCTGTAAGTCCCTATTAAAATGTTCAGACTGGATGTACAACAATGAGCAGAGAAAGAAGGTGCTCTCTCTCTCTATGAAGAATTCTTTTTCAGGAGAGGAAGATTTGCACCAATTTTGTGTGTGCACGCATATGATTATCTTTGTACAACTTTAAAGATTCTAGGACTGCTCGCTCTTTCAGGTTATCTGTGTCACTGCTTCTTCCAACTATTCACTGATCATTCGTTTTAAACTGTCTACCTGTGCTGGTTCATTCTGTTTCTTTTCCAGAAGTGTGGGATGCTAGAGATCAGCAGACAAATATGGCTCTACTCCTGCCTTCGACAAGTTCTCACAACTAACCAGGAGCATTTCTTCCTGGCCGGGCGCGGTGGCTCAAGCCTGTAATCCCAGCACTTTGGGAGGCCGAGGCGGGCGGATCACGAGGTCAGGAGATCGAGACCATCCTGGCTGACATGGTGAAACCCCGTCTCTACTAAAAAATACAAAAAACTAGCCGGGCGAGGTGACGGGCGCCTGTAGTCCCAGCTACTGGGGAGGCTGAGGCAGGAGAATGGCGTGAACCCGGGAGGCGGAGCTTGCAGTGAGCTGAGATCCGGCCACTGCACTCCAGCCTGGGGGGCAGAGCAAGACTCCGTCTCAAAAAAAAAAAAAAAAAAAAAAGACATACCCAAGACTGGGCAATTTACAAAAGAAAGAGGTATAATGGACTTACAGTTCCACATGGCTGGGGAGGGCTCACAATCATAGCAGAAGGCAAGGAGGAGCAAGTCACATCTTATGTGGATGGAGACAGGCAAAGAGAGAGAGCTTATGCAGGGAAACTCCCATTTTTAAAACCATCAGATCTTGTGAGACTTATGCACTACCATGAGAACAGCACAGGAAAGACCAGTCTTCATGATTCAATTACTTCCCACTGGGTTCCTCCCATGACATGTGGGAATTATGGGAGTTACAATTCAAGATGAGATTTGTGTGGCGATACATCCAAACTATATCACATGGACATCAGAACTTCAGGTTCTCTGGACTTCTGACCCTGGGACTTGCACTAGCCACTACCATTCCCCACCAGCACTTTTTCAGGCTTTTGGTCTCAAACTGAGAATTACACCATCGGCTCCTCTGGTTCTCATGACTTGAAAAGTGGACTCAACCACCCTACCACCTTCTTTGGTTCTTCAGCTTGCAAATGGCACGTTATGGGACTTCTCTGCCTCCAATATCATGTGAGCCACCTCACCTAATAAATCCTCTCAAAACTATCTGTTCATATGTATTCTACTTTTTGTTGTTTTTCTGGAGAACCCTAGTTAATACAATATAGGATATGTTTATGAGGTTCATCCATATTGTATCAGAAGTCAGTATCTTAACAAGTAGACTAGCCCATTGGAAGGTAGAATCTACCATTGGAAGTGATGGAACAAAAAAACCATGTCTCAAAAATATCCACCCTCTCAGAACAACTTCGTAAGAGTTAAATAAAGTATGAGAATTCCCTATCAAATTGTCTTCAATTTAGAGCAGGTCTTCATGTCCAAGGAGGACTTCAACACTAAGATGAATACACAAAATACCAGACTAGTTACTGACTAGGCCAATAAAGATGGCGGCAGTAAAGACTAGGCAACAAAAAATTGTCTCCCCTAATGAGAGGTGACAATGTGCTAGCAGGGCTTGCTCTCGGTGCCTCCTCGGCCTTGGTGTCCACTCTGGTGGCACTTGAGGAGCCCTTCAGCCCACCACTGCACTGTGGGAGCACCTCTCTGAGTTGGTGGTGGCCAGAGCTGCCCTTTGCTTGCAGGGAGGTGTGGAGGGAGAGGCGTAGGCGAGAACCAGGGCTTCAGGCTGCACTCATGGGCCAGCGCAAGTTCTGGGTGGGCGCAGGCTCGGCGGGCCCCACACTCAGAGCTGCTGGCTGGCAACGCCAGCCCCAGACAGTGAGGGGCTTAGCACCCAGGCCAGCAGCTGCAGAGGTTGCACCAAGTCCCCCAGCACTGCCAGCCCGCCTGAACCATGCTCGAATTCTCGCCAGGCCTCAGCCGCTTCCCCATGATGCAGGGCTTGGGGCCTGCAGCCTGCCATACCCGAGCCCCCCAGTGGTGGGCTCCTGCGCAGCCCAAGCCTCCCCGACGGGTGCCATCCCCTGCTCCACGGCACCCACTCCCATCGACCACCCAAGGGCTGAGGAGTGCAGGCGCATGGCACAGGACTGATGGGCAGCTCCGCCTATGGCCCTGGCATGGGATCCAGTAGGTGAAGCCAGCTGGGCTCCTGAGTCAGATGGGGACTTGGAAAACTTTTATATCTAATCACAGGATTGTATATGCACCAATCAGCACTCTGTATCTACTTCATCTAGTGGGGACTTGGAACACTTTTACCTCTAGCTGGTAGATTGTGAATACACCAATCAGCATTCTGTGTCTAGCTCAGGGATTGTAAATGCACCAATCAGCACCCTGTCAAAACGGACCAATCAGCTCTCTGTAAAATGGACCAATCAGCTCTCTGTAAAATGGACCAGTCAGCAGGATGTGAGTGGGGTCAGATAAGGGAATAAAAGCAGGCTGCCCGAGCCACACTGTGGAAGTTTTGTTCTTTTGCTCTTTACAATAAATCTTGCTGCTGCTCACTCTTTGGGTCCACACCACCTTTATGAGCTATAACACTCACCATGAAGGTCTGCAGCTTCACTCCTGAAGCCAGAGAGACCACGAAGCCACCGGGAAGAATGAACAACTCTGGACGAGCCACCTTTAAGAGCTGTAATACTCACGGTGAAGGTCTGCAGCTTCACTCCTGAAGTCAGCAAGACCATGAGCCCACCAGAAGGAAAAAATTAGACACATCTGAACATCTGAAGGAACAAACTCTGGATACACCATCTTTAAGAACTGTAATACCACAAGGGTCTACAGCTTCATTCTTGAAGTCAGCGAGACCAAGAACCCACCAATTTCAGACACATTTTGGCAACCATGAAGGGACTTTCACCTATCACCAGGCAGTGAGACTTTCGCCTATTGTCATGTGGTAAGACTTTCACCTATCGTCAAGTGGTGAGTATCACTGGACCCATTTTGCTAGCTATTCTGTCCTATTTTTCCCTAGAATTTGGGGGTTAAATACTGGCACCTGTTGGCCAGTTAAAAGCAACTAGCGTGGCCGCTGGACTAAAGACGTGGGTGTCAGGCTTTCTCGGAAAGGGGTCTCTAACAACCCCCGACTCTTTGGAGTTGGGAGTGTTGGTTTGCCTGGAACCAGCTTCCACTTTTCCTGTACTTCTGGTCTGAGTCGAGGGTCAACAGAGGGGAAAGCCATTGAGTTCCAGGGTCCCAACAACAAGTTGGTTGACCCTGCAGTCATGAGCGGAACTCTCAAAGGCATGTCGCCCAAGGGAGACTCGCCCATCTATCCTGTCTATCCTGACCCTTGCCTCCTGGATCCTAATGCCTGTCAGACAAACTTCCTCTCGCCTCTCTTCTCTGAGGCCAGACCCGCTTCTAAAAACCACGCCCTGTCGCTGGTGCTTTTCTACTTTCTCCTATAAGAATGATTTCTAGTATAAACTACAGGACTCTGTTACCTTCTTTAGGCACCCGAGCTCACCAATCAGAAAGACATAACTTTTGCCCAAAGCCCCATTGTAGGGGGTACTATTTGGAATTTTAGGATCCCTCCTCAGATAAGCAGACCTAACAAAAGCTATTCCTGAAGCTAGGATATGGGGAACCTCAGAAATTGTATCCTTCCTATTCATATAAGTGAGGAAAAAAAGCATCACTCTTCCAACTCTGGAGATCCCTTCCCTCCCTCAGGGTGTGGCCCTCCACTTCATTTTGGGGGCATAACATCTTTATAGGACACAGGTAAGGTCCCAATACAAACAGGAGAATGCTTAGAATTCTAACAGGTTTTCGAGAATGTGTTGGTAAGGGCCACTAAATCTGATTTTTCTCAGTCCTCCTTGTGGTCTAGAAGGACAGGCAAAAGTGCAGGTTTTTGAGAATGTGTTGGTAAGGGCCACTAAATCTGACCTTCCTCGGTCCTCCTTGTGGTCTGGGAGGAAAACTAGGGTTTCTGCTGCTGCATCAGTGAGCGCAACTATTCTGATCAGCAGGGTCCAGGGACCGTTGCGGGGTCTTGGGCAGGGGTTGTTTCTGCTGCTGCGTTGGTGAGCACAACTATTTCAATCAGCAGGGTCCAGGGACTGTTGCGGGTTCCTGGGAAGGGGGAGAAACAAAACAAACCAAAACTGCGGGAGGTTTTGTCTTTCAGATGGGGAACACTCAGGCACCAACAGGCTCACTCTTGAAATGCATCCTAAGCCATTGGGACCAATTTGACCCAAAAACCCTGAAAAAGAGGCACTATAGCCTGGCTCCAGTATTTTCTCTCTGATGGAGAAAAATGGCCACCTGAGGGAAGTAGAAATTATAATACTATCCTGCAACTTGACCTTTACTGTAAGAGGGAAGGCAAATGGAGTGAAATACCTTATGTCCAAGCTTTCTTTTCATTGAAAGAGAATACACAACTATGCAAAGTTTGCCATTTACATCCCACCGGAGGACCTCTCAGCTTACCCCCATATCCTAGCATCCCTATAGCTCCCCTTCCTATTAATGATAAGCCTCCTCTAATCTCCTCTGCCCAGAAAGAAATAAGCAAAGAAGGACCCCCAAAACCCCACAGGCTATCAGTTATGTCCCCTTCAAGCTGTAGGGGGAGGGGAATTTGGCCCAACCCGGGTACACATCCCCTTCTCCCTCTCTGATTTAAAGCAGATCAAGGCAGACCTGGGGAAGTTTTCAGATGATCCTGATAGGTACATAGATGTCCTACAGGGTCTAGGGCAAACCTTCGATCTTGCTTGGAGAGATGGCATGCTATTGTTAGATCAAACCCTGGCCTTTAATGAAAAGAATGCGGCTTTAGCTATAGCCCGAGAGTCTGGAGATACCTGGTATCTTAGTCAAGTAAATGATAGAATGACAGCCAAAGAAAGGGACAAATTCCCTACCGGTCAGCAAGCCATCCCCAGTATGGATCCCCACTGGGACCTTGACTCAGATAATGGGGACTGGAGTCATAAACATCTGTTAACCTGTTTTCTAGAAGGACTAAGGAGAATTAGGAAAAAGCCCATGAATTCAATGATGTCCACCATAACTCAGTGAAAGGAAGAAAATCCTTCTGCCTTCCTTCAGAGGCTACAGGAGGCTTTAAGAAAATATACTCCCCTGTCACCCGAATCACTCGAGGGTCTATTGATTCTAAAAGACAAGTTCAATACCCAATCAGCCACAGATATCAGGAGAAAGCTTCAAAAGCAAGCACTGGGCCCTGAACAACATTTGGAGGTATTATTAAACTTGGCAACCTTGGTGTTCTATAGTAGGGACCAAGAGGAACAGGACCAAAAGGAAAAGTGAGATCAGAGAAAGGTCACAGCCTCAGTCATGGCCCTCAGACAAATAAACCTTGGTGGTTCAGAAAGGACAGAAAATGGAGCAGGCCAATCACCCAGTAGGCTTTGTTATCAGTGTGGCTTACTAGGACACTTTAAAAAAGATTATCCAATGAGAAACAAGCTGCCCTCTCATCCATGTCCACTATGTCAAGGACGAAGATTCTCTGGGTCAGAAGCCCCCAACCAGATGATCCAACAACAGGACTAAGGGTGCCTGGGGAAAGTGCCAGCTCATGTCTTCACCCTCACTGAGTCCTGGGTACATTTAACCATTGAGGGCCAGGAAATTGACTTCCTCCTGGACACTAGTGCGGCTTTCTCAGTATTAATCTCCTATCCTGGACGACTGTCCTCAAGGTCCGTTACCATCCGAGGAATCCTGGGACAGCCTGTAACCAGGTATTTCTCCCACCTCCTCAGTTGTAATTGGGAGACTTTGCTCTTTTCACATGCCTCTCTTGTTATGCCTGAAAGTCCCATACCCTTATTAGGGAGGGACATATTAGCCAAAGCTGGAGCTATTATCTACATGAATATGGGGGACAAGTTACCCATTTGTTGTCCCCTACTTGAGGAGGGAATCAACCCTGAAGTCTGGGCATTGGAAGGACAATTTGGAGGGGCAAAAAATGCCCGCCCAGTTCAAATCAGGCTAAAAAACTCCACTACTTTTCCTTACCAAAGGCAATATCCCTTAAGGCCTGAAGCTCATAAAGGATTACGGGATAACGTTAAACATTTAAAAGCTCAAGGCTTAGTAAGGAAATGCAGCAGTTCTTGCAACACCGCAATTCTAGGAGTACAAAAACCAAATGGTCAGTGGAGACTAGTGCAAGATCTTAGACTCATCAATGAGGCAGTAATTCCTCTATATCCAGTTGTACCCAACCCCTATACCTTGCTCTCTCAAATGCCAGAGGAAGCAGAATGGTTCATGGTTCTGGACCTCGAGGATGCCTTCTTCTGTATTCCCCTGCACTCTGACTCCCAGTTTCTCTTTGCCTTTGAGGATCCCACAGACCACACATCCCACCTTACATGAACGGTTTTGCCCCAAGGGTTTACAGATAGCCTTCATCTGTTTGGTCAGGCACTGACCCAAGATCTAGGCCACTTCTCAAGTCCAGGCACTCTGGTCCTTCAGTATGTGGATGATTTACTTTTGGCTACCAGTTTGGAAGCCTTGTGCCAGCAGGCTACTCTAGATCTCTGGAACTGTCTAGCTAATCAAGGGTATAACGTGTCTAGGTCGACGGCCCAGCTTTGCCTACTGCAGGTCAAATATCTAGGCCTAATCTTAGCCTGAGGGACCAGGGTCCTCAGCAAGGAACAAATATAGCCTATACTGGCTTATCCTCGCCCTAAGACATTAAAATAGTGTAGAGGGAGAGGCGCAGGCGGGAACCGGGGCTGCGCGTAGTGCTCAAGGGTCAGCGCAAGTTCCAGGTGGGTGCAGGCTCGGCAGGCCCTGCACTCCGAGTGGCCAGCTGGTGCTGCCGGCCCCAGGCCATGAGGGATTTAGCACCCAGGTCAGCAGCTGCGGAGTTTGCGCCAGTTTCCCCAGCACTGCCAGCTCGCCTGCACCATGCTCAAATTGTCACCAGGCCTCAGCCACCCAGGGTTCAGGATGTGCAGCCCACCATGGCCGAGCACCCCTGCGGTGAGCTCCCATGCAGCCTGAGCCTCCCTGATGGGTGCCGCCCCTGCTCCGTGGCGCCTGGTCCCATTGACCACCCAACGGCTGAGGAGTCCAGGCGCTTGGCACAGGACTGATGGGCAGCTCCGCCCATGGCCCTGGCATGGGATCCACTAGGCGAAGCCAGCTGAGCTCCTGAGTCAGATGGGGACTTGGAGAAGTTTTACGTCTAGTTAGAGGATTGTGAATACACCAATCAGCACTCTGTGTCTAGCTCAGGGATTGTAAACACACCAATCAGCACCCTGTAAAAGCGGACCAATCATCTCTCTGTAAAATGGACCAATAATCTCTCTGGAAAATGGACCAATCAGCTCCCTGTAAAATGAACCAATCAGCAGGATGTGGGTAGGTTCAGATAAGGGAATAAAAGCAAGCTGCCTGAGCCAGCAGCTGGTAACCCGCTCGGGTCCCCTTCCACGCTGTGGAATCTTTGTTCTTTTGCTCTTTAAGTAAATCTTGCTGCTGCTCAGTCTTTGGGTCCACACTGCTTTTATGAACTATAACACTCACCACGAAGGTCTGCAGCTTCACTCCTAAAGCCAGCAAGACACAAACCCACCAGGAAGAATGAACAACTCCAGATGCACCGTCTTTAAGAGCTGTGACACTCACCGTGAAGGTCTACGCTTCACTCCTGAAGTCAGCAAGACCATGAACCCACCAGAAGAAACTGCGGACACATCTGAACATCTGAAGGAAGAAACTCCAGACACACCATCTTTAAGAACGGAAACACTCACCGCAAGCGTCCGCGGCTTCATTCTTCAAGTCAGCAAGACCAAGAACCCACCAATTCTGGACACACTGACATCCCAAATATAAAGTCTGGCAACAAAGCAAACTATAGACTAAACCCACTTATTGCAGTCTCATAGCCCCTCCTTATTTTTATATCATAGATAATGAAACAAATTAACAAGAGCAAAAAATAAAAACATATAGGTCTTCTGCAATAAACATGTCGAGGACAACACAATAGGTTTGTTTTGGTTATTATAAACTATCAATGTGATTATGATCATGAGAAATAGAATCACTTCAGAACAAGACTTTTTCATTAGGCAAGAATTATCTACTAATTTTGGAACAATGTACTACTTTCTATAATATCTGTTCATTGTTCGTAATTGGTAAACTTACAATACTCTGTCCTTGACAAAGAGGGACATTTAAAGTTCTTAAATAAAAATTTGAAAGAATAAAAGTTCATATTGACCTACCAGATTCCTACTGGTTTTAAAAACAGATAAAATATTTATATTGTTCAGGATTTTTATAACTAGTTTACTGTTAATTTGAAACTTTGAAGATCTTATATAAACAAGAAGTATTTCAATTTCATAATGCTTTCACTTTACTATAAAATATTAGAAATTAAAATCAGTAGCAACTGTTTCATAAATATAAACGGATTTTTGTATTATTTAATGGTTCTTTGTATAATTTAAGGTTTTCAATAGCCCATGCCTTTTCTCTAATGTGTAGAGATTAGATGTGGAAAAGGGACTATACTCCAGGGAGTTCATATTAGGTATATTCAGGTAGAGCTAGCCTTCATATTAATATATAATTTCAGGTAAATATTTTAATTTTAAGGTTTTTAAAAGCATTACATGACTAAGCTCATTGTTATTATTTTAATGAAACCTATATTGAGATATAATTCACATATAATAAAGTTCATCTCTTTAAATTATAAAGTTTATTGGTTATTTCATGTTTTTAAACACAAAATCACCATCTTTACTTTAGGGTCAACACCTTTCATTCTATAATGGGCACTAATAACTAAAGCTAGAAATCTTTGATCTTTTTTCCCCCCTTCTTTTTAATCCTCTTTATGAAATATGTCAAAATCACTTTTCAGTCAACTTTTGAAATGTTCACTGGTCTGCTTCCTGTGGTTAGAAACATTATTTAATTCCTTCCACTATTCCTTTAATTTTTTTTCTCTATCAAGAATGCCTTCTCCCTTCTGTCTGCTATCCAAATCTCATTCATCTAAAATCCCATAAGATTGTACTCTATCATACAAATATGTGTTATATATATATATACATACATTTTATGCAAATATTAGAAATACAAATTTGATATCATACATTTTAAAAGATAATTCCCACACATCCTTATTGTGTTCCTGAAACACCAGGGGTTCAGTCTAGGTGCTGCTGCTCGCTGCACAGAAAGCCAGTGACTGAGACAATAGGTATTGCCAAGGAAGAAGGCTTTAATCTGGTGATGCAGCCAAGGAGATGGGAGCTCACTCCCAAATCCATCTCCCTGACCAACTAAAACTAGGAGTTTATATAGCAGGGAAGAAATGTAACAATGTGTAAGAGAACAGGAACTAGGGAAGGGCAAGGAAGCAATCATGATGAATAAGGGGTTGAGCATCTCATGGTCTGTATGTGGCAAACTAGTGAGTTTCAGTTTTTTGACATTTTTTTGAGAGGCCTAAAGGTCATTTCCTGAGGAAGGAACTCAGATAAAACAAATGTAAGGTTCAAGTTTTAAGACCATAAAAGTTAATTTAATCCTCAGGATGAGGATATTATAAATGTGATTTTTTGAATCAGTTGAAAAATCAGTAAAGGTCAAGACAATGAAAATGGGCAATAGTATCTTCAGATTTTAAAAAAAGTATGTCAATAAGAGACAGGTCATCGTGGTTTTGTAACTCACTCTGAAAGCAAATCCACGTGACAGCATTCCAAATTTGTTATGCTGTGGCAGTTCCAACGGACTTAGTTTGCCCAAGTAACCCTTTGGATGACAGTATTCTTTTGAGTACACAAATTATGTTTTGTATTTTAATCACACCAATCTGCCACATATTATTCAAAAATTATTGTTTTATATGTTGTCTTCTAAAAATCAAAGATTGTAAGCTCCATGAGGTCAGAATTTTTGCCTAACATGTTCATGTTCTTCACAATGCATAACAGCTTTATTTCTAATGAAGTGGCTATTGTGGGATTTACTGACAGAAGTCCACACGATGTGTACAGTGCTTCATCATATAATTCAAGAATCAGAGAGATAGCCCACATATTTTAAACAACTTTAGATTTTGCTATGAGATTTACATAATGATTTCTCATTATAAGATCTAAAAGTCCCCGAGGAACAAAGCCAAAAACAATTTTATTTTAAAAAAAGAATAAAATGGTAAACTGCATTGTAGAATTGCTTTTGGGTACTGGAATATACAAGAAATGAATTAATGGAAAATACTGGAGTGATAAGTTTTATATTATGATCCCAAGAGATGTTATGATACAAGCAAAACTAATCAATGTAGATTATTCAGTTTAGTTGTTATTTTTACTTCAGGGGGATTCCTGAATCATTAAACTTAGTAATTTCTACAGCTACTATGGGTCTCTGATTATATTGCTCACCTAATGAAATAGTAAACAGATTACCATATTGAAAGTTCTCAAGAGGGAAAATGGCTAAAATATTCATCTTTTAAATTTCAAATGTTTAGTCAGGATTGTTAGCTAGGGTGGGCTTAATGAAGTTTCATCATGTACCTAAATTCAACTTACAGGGCATAAAGATTTTTTGTATTTTATTTTTAAAAATATAGCAATAGATATTTTTATGATATTTAAAAGTGAAGGTATGGTCACAAGATTTGAAGTAAGCATTTATAGAAACAACGCATCAGTTCTTGAAGTTTAAGGGAAGAGCTGACAATATAATTGTATAACTGGGTGTTTTCCTAATCTTCCTACGTTCGCACCCTGGTCTTTAAGGAAGTGAACTTCATACATCATTAATTCCTTTTCGAGGTGTCGTCACTTCATGGAACCCCTCCTACAGGATAGGGTTAACCTCCTACAGGATTGAATACCCCTCCCTTAATAAATCTTTTGGACCAGAAAGGAAATATCCTTAGAACTGCATAATAACTTTGTATAGGAAACTGATGCCATGAAATACTTTATCATCCGAATCTTCCTTAGAACTGCATAATAACTTTGGATAGGAAACTGATGCCATGAAATACTTTCTCATCTAAATCTTATCTTTTGAAGTCTAGTGGTTGGTTAAGTGGTGGGTTAGCGTCTGTGCATGTAAAAGTTGACGTGTGATTTTCAAGGTAGTAGGGTGAGGGTACTATGCAATTTGCAGAAACAGGACCAGTAATACGTTGCTAAGGGTGAGAAACAAATAATATGAAGCTCATAGTGCTGGACTAGTAATATGTTGTTACATTTTGGAAACAAATAATATGAAGCTCATAGTGCAAGCAGAAAAAGTTAAGCTCTATAAAATCATTTTAGTCCAGTGGGACAATCATTTTAAAAGGTTGAGAAATGCAGGGCAAGCCATCTAGAAACAAGTTATTCAAACCTAGTGAAGGTTGCTTACTTTTTGACCACACTGACCAACTCTACTCTTTTTAGTTTTTCACTCTCAAATGTGAAATGCTTGTACAAATAATCCATACATACATTTAATGTGTTAACAATTGAAAATTATTTTGAAAAGAAAACTCATATATGATACTCTTCACTCCTTTCTGCAATAAGGAATTACGCTGTTTTATTCTGAAAGAGGGATCTTTAAAGCACCCTTCTGAGGAAAGTACATTGCGGATGATGTGAATGAATAGAATCTCCATCAATGTGGAAGAAACTCATGTGCTCTACCATTATCCTTTCTCTGGGGGTCTACACTAAAATCCATTTGCAGACCACATTGCCTGTGATAGGGTGTGAACTGAAAACCTAGACTTTCTAAGTCCCATCCCGTGGTTCAATCACTTGTAATTGATATTTATGTATAAAATAACACAGTGCAGCTACACATTTTAAATTACTTAAGCTAAACAGAATACACAAGTATTGCCCATGAATAAGGCATTTGAATTATTTACATGTTAATTTCAAGCTCAACCAAACCTTTTATTAAACTAATCTTATTCTTTACTCCTCCTCTCACTCACATAGACCAAAAATATAAAGAAATAATATATCTGAAGCCAAATCAACTCATATTGTTTTCAAATGTTTGCCTTATATGAAGATATATTTTAAGCAGATATTTGACATCCATTATTTAACTCCTCCAGAGGATCTTATCATCCACTCATTGCACTTGGTGTCAAAGCAAATATCAGTGTACAGACTGACTCAGGTCTTTATGTTATCAACTGTTGCATGTCATCAATTTGGCATACAATATATGGTGTACATTATTTGGAACAAATTTTTGTTTCAAAAACTGTAGCTTGTAACCTATTGAGAGGTGACAACGTACTAGCAGCCCTCGCTGGCTCTCGGCACCTCCTCAGCCTCCGCATCCACTCTGGCCACGCTTGAGGAACCCTTCAGCCCACCATTGCACTGTGGGAGCCCCTCTCTGAGCTGGCCGAGGCCAGAGCCGACTCCCTCTGCTTGCAAGGAGGTGTGGAGGGAGAGGCGCAGGTAGGAACCAGGGCTGTGTGCAGCGCTGGCTGGCTCGGGTGAGTTCCAGGTGGGTGCGGGCTCAGCGGGCCCTGCACTCCAAGCAGGCCAGCCCCAGTGCCACCGGCCCAGGGCAGTGAGGGGCTTAGCACCTGGGCCAGCAGCTGCAGAGGGTGCAGAGGATGCGCGGGTCCCCCAGCACTGCCCGCCCACCTGGGTCGAGCTATAATTCGGGCCTCAGCCACCTCCCCGCAGGGCAGCACTTGGGACCTGCAGCCCGCCATGCCCGAGCCGGCGCCTGCCCCTTCCCCCAGCTGCCTCGCCCCCCCTGCCCCCATCCCCCCTCCCGCCCCATCCCCCCCATCCCCCGCAACGTGGGCTCCCCCGCAGCCTGAGCTTCCCTGACAGTTGCTGTCCCCTGCTCCACGGCGCCGGGTCCGACTGACTGCCCAAGGGCTGAGTAGTGCAGGCATGCGGCAGGACTGGCAAGCAGCTCCGTCCATGGCCCCTGCACGGGATCCAGTAGGCAAAACCAGCTGGGCTCCTGAGTCGGTTGGGGACTTGGAGAACTTTTATGTCTAGCTAGAGGATTATACATGCACCAGTGGGCACTCTGTATCTAGCTCTGGGGTTTGTGGATGCACCAATCAGCACTCTGTATCCAGCTAACCTGGTGGGGACTTGGAGAACTTTTATGTCTAGCTAAAGGATTGTAAATGCACCAATCAGTGCTATGTGTCTAGCTCAAGTTTTAATAGTCAGCTTTAAGTATAATGAATGTCCTTTATGTTACAATCTCTAGGTAATTGTAAATACCGTATTTCTTTCCCAACACTAATGTATTTAGCTGCCGTTCTTAGCCTGAACCACTGCTCTCTGTGCTTCCTTCTATCATACTAGTCACTAATACTGGATAAAATATACCCACTGCCCTCATGGAAGCTGCGAATGATGACTGTGGGAAGTGTTTTCAGGGAGGACAAGCCCAACTCATGTCATCAGGCAGACTGGAATCAAATCTTGGCTTTAGCAGCTTTAGCTTTAGCTTTGTGACCTTGGGAAATTCCTTAAACTCTTGGAACCTTGGTTTTCTCACCTTGAAAATGGAAACCAAAATATCTAGCAGGGTTGTAAGAATTGAAGATCATGTACACAGGGCTTCTAGCACAGAATAAGCCCTTGAGCATTATACACATTTTTATTAAAGACAAAATGTACATGAAAGACAACATTAAGGCTGGGTGCAGCGGCTAATGCCTATAATCCCAGCACTTTGGGAGGCTGAGGCAGGTGGATCATGAGGTCAGGAAATCGAGACATCCTGACTACCATGGTGAAATCCTGTCTCTACTAAAAATACAAAAAAAAAAAAAAAAAAAAAAATTACCCAGGCCTCGTGGCAGGAGCCTCGTCCAGGCCTCGTCCCCAGCTACTTGGGAGGCTGAGGCAGGAGAATGGCATGAACCCGGGAGGTGGAGCTTGCAGTGAGGCGAGATCGTGCCACTGCACTTCAGCCTGGGCAACTGAGCAAGACTCCGTCTCAAAAAAAAAAGCAAAACAAACAAACATTGAGACAAACTTCCTATTTTCGAGTTGCTCTTTTGAAGAAAAACAGACATTGGCAGGAGCTCACAGTAGAGGAATGGGGCCTGACACTCTCCTGTCACTCTGATTCCAGGTCATTAGCACTTGTGAGTAGCTAAGCAGCTGAGCTGCTCCAGAAAACCTATGCAAAACAATCCTGGTTTTAACTATGTAATCAACCTGACAGGGCCACGGCTGAAATAAATATGAATGCTATGGCCAGGTGGCCTTGGGGATTGTGGAGTGCAATTAACCTGCCCACTCCCATTCCCAGAACTCTTCTCAGAGAGGTAGTTTCCTTGTCACTGGTTGAGTTTGATTCTGGCTATTAATTCCGAGCAGCATTTGTGCTTTCTCAGTGTGGTCCTGATCGGTACCACTTTCAGAGATCAGAGGAAACTAAATGAAGACTGTCTGAAGCATCAATTCCCCTTCCAAACCTTTCAGAAATTTCAAAAGATGTTAGTGAGCAGCGTAGTGCAGGAGAAGGAGAGTTGGCCCTTTATTCCCATTTTCATAGGAATGTAATGATCAGACCCACCCATTTCTGAATGTAATGAGGATGCAATCCTCAGTCTAAGTAGAAAAACCTGGGTAGAGGGCAAATGGGGAATTTTATCCCTAGCAGTGCAGTGTGACAGCTTTGGGTAGAAGGTATGGAACCAGAGAAGGAAAGACTTCTACCTAACTGGCTTCCAATTCACATTCATTTGGTACTGTTTCTTCTTTCTGTTTCTAAAGTCAGGAAAATCAGAAAAATACTTCCCTCCATAGCTGCAGCTGGCATTTTTGCAGTGATCATTAGAAGAACATGTTGGCAGTGGAAAACAGCTTTAGCATTTGGAGAACAGTCAATTGTGCCAAAAGCAAGTAGGAATAGAAATAGTAACACCAATATTGTTATTACCATACCAGAAGTCAGCTAGCTATCCTGTGCCTATAGCTTTCGTAAGTCATGTCTAATACCCTTGTCTCACCTGACCTTCATCTCACATTGTGTATGTGAGATGGGAGAGCAGCAGAAAGTGGGTTGAGAGGGGGAAAAAAAACTGTCACTGAGTTTGAGTAGCCAGCTTGACTTTGCAGCCCATGACTATCCATTAGCAAAGGATTTACCTCTTTTAATTGCAATAAAAATTTGAAAAGTAAACCCATTTTAGTGGAAGATTAGTTAGTAGAAAATTTCCGGAAAGCAATTTAGATAATTTGACCATATTTACCAATAGCCTTTTCAAAAATGTCATATTTCATCCAGAACGCCATTTTTAAGACTATACACTAAAGAAATAGTTTTAAAGGCACACAAAGATTTTAAAATACAAAAATGTATATGACAGATATTTATAATAAAAAAGAAATAGGCTGGGCGCGGTGGCTCACGCCTGTAATCCCAGCACTTTGGGAGGCCAAGGCGGGCAGATCACGACGAGGTCAGGAGATCGAGACCATGGTGAAACCCCGTCTCTACTAAAAATTAGCTGGGCATGGTGGTGCACGCCTGTAGTCCCAGCTACTCGGGAGGCTGAGGCAGGAGAATGGCGTGAACCCGGGAGGTGGAGCTTGCAGTGAGCCGAGATCGCGCCACTGCACTCCAGCCTGGGCGACAGAGCGAGACTCCTTCTCAAAACAAAACAAAACAAAACACCCCACAAAATTGAATAAACATCCATAAAGTGTTACATACTCATTAATTCATATTGAATATATTCAGTTCTTAAAGGGGTTTTATAGAACTTTAAATGACATGAGAAAAATACTTATTGTTTTAATTTTCTCTTTTTCTCATTAGAAGGAAAAGAGCCACTCAAGTTATCTCAAGTAAGGGGGAATTTTTTCATAAGGATACACATGAAGTGAAACTAACAAGGATTTAAAAAGCCATGAGGAGTTGGGAGAGATGCTGCTAATGTGTCCACTCAGCGTCTCTTTTTCTCCCAAAGCCATCCCATTAATTCCGTTTTTGCCAATAGGAAAGCTAACACACATGCCCACATGTTTCCAGATATGGCTGTTTGTCATTGCCTTTCAGCTTGGGTTAAGTAAAGAGTAGTTTCCCTCTGAAAGGCCTGTGGGAACTAGGCACATTGATGGTGACGTTAAATAAAGCAGGAATCAAAACTACATTTATGGTATCACCATTCACTCACTCAACACGTATGCACTGAACACTTGCCTAAGGTGGCAACATTGGCACACACGGTCCTTGCTCTCACACCTCTTCTAGCTTAGAGAATAAAGGCAATTTAAATCCATGTTCGTGGTGCTACAATACACATGTGTACATGATAGGAGAGCATCCTGAAAGAGATCCCAACTCAAACTTGGAGAAACATCAGAAAAGCATGTCCAGTTAATTTTTCTCCAGCAAGTAGTTTAGTGTGGCTATTTGAAGTTGTGTGTTTTTAAGGGGTTATAACTTAATTTGTTAGGGGGTATGAAAAATTTTGTAAGCCAGAGTAAAAACTATTCGTCTTCTGAGTGGCAATGGAGAATTATGGTAAGTTTGTGCAGGGGAGAGAGTTGATCAAATTTGCGTTACAAAAACCTGTAAATTCAGTGTAGGTAATGTATTGGCTGATGGGCAGCCTGGAGTCAGAGAGTCCAGTGGGAGACTTTATTATTAATAGCAGCAAAGTTGAAGGGACCCATACTAGAGCTAGTACAAGTAGAGGGGGAACAAACTACATGAACTTGAAAGATGTATAGAATCAACTGAACTTGGAGAATGATCATTTGTGTGGGTTGAGTGAGGGAAAGGAGTCAAGGATAAAGCCCAGTTTTATAGCTTAGTGTAATTAACTGAGATTGAAAACAAAGAAGTAAGTGAGGGAAAGATAATGAGTTCAATTTTAAATACATTGAGTTTATAGTGAGAATGAGACATCTAGGGGTGATGCCCAGGAGGAAATTCGATCTATGCATCTGAAGTGCAGAAAGGGGTCAGAACTCCTGGAGACTGAGTTTGATATGTCATATGCGTATGGGCCATATTTCAAATAATGAATATGCATAAGAGAGTCTGAGAAATAAATTAAAATTTTTAATTATAATCTTTATAATTAAAAAATGAGAAAAAAAAGAGCCGATGGCAAGGCACAAACATACCTGAAGGACACAAAAAGAAAGGAAGAGAAACTTATGCAGGAAGGGGATGGAAATAGCCTTCAAAGAGGGAGGGAAATAATCCAGTGTGCAGCACTGTCACAGAAGTCAACAAGAGAGAGCGTCGGGAAACAAGAATGACTTGGTGATAAGAAATCAATTCATAAAATATATATTAATAAGTCAAAGGAGAAAAAATATCATATCAACAGATGAGAAAAAGTCACTGGTAGAATCTAATGAATATTTTAATGGCAAGTGCTCCTTTAACATAATAATACATATGTATATATGCATGTGTGTTTATATATGTGTATATATGCAGGTGTTGTGTGTTTTGGGAGTCTCCAAGACCACTCTAGTTTTGATAGTTTACTAGGAGAATTCACAGGACTTGGCATATAGTTGTATATACTCACAGCTATGATTTATTATGGTGAAAGGATAGAAAATGAAACTAGCAAAGGAAAAAAAGGCACGGGGTGAAATCCAGCATCCTCTCCCAGTGGAGTCAGACAGAATGAGCTTAATTCCTCTAGCAATGAGTTATAACAACACAAGTGAAATGTCTACTAGGGATGTTCATTAGAAGCTCAGTGCCCCAGTATTTTACTGGGAGCTGGTCACGCAGACACTATCTGCCTAGCATTTTCTAAAACTTCAGAAGGAAAGATGTTCAACATAAACCATATTGTTTGCACAGTTTAGACATAGTAAGCTATTCTTAACAGGAAATGGTAGGAATCCTACCATGATCCAAATGCCACCCAAGGGGTAACCTTGCAAGTAAGTCTTTCTACAGATGGCAGTCTCAGCTTTGCCATGTTACCTCTTCTCTCTCTCTCTCTCTCTCTCTCTCTCTGTGTGTGTGTGTGTATGTGTCTCCGTGTGTGTGTGTGTGTGTGAGAGAGAGAGAGAGAATGATAGTTGGATACACATTAGAAAATCAGGAGAGATGCATGCTCTTTCTATTATTACTGAATATTGTTCTAAAAGTATTAAACAATATAATTAAATAAGAAGGAAGAAACCAGATAGAATAAATATTGTAAAGTAGGAAATGTTACTTAAGAATAATACAATTTTCTATTTGAAAATTATAGAAAATCAGTTCTAGCTTTGCACAGTGGTAGTATCATAGCCACTGAGGTCTGAGATGCAATCATTGCTCACTGAAAACTTTCCCCCAAAACTCTGTCATGATGACTTGCAATGTAGTTGACACTGGTAATTTTTCACAGTCTCTAAGGAGACTGATTTTTTTAAAAAGAAGAAAATCAGTTCTAGAAAGTATCAAGATAACAAAATGATTTGGAAATTTTAAAAATATAACAAAAATCAGAATATGTAATAAAAATCAGAAAAGATAAATGATCTAAGAATGCACTTTGAGGAAAGTGCAGGAAGTCAATTCAGTGTGTGTGAATAGGTCCAACCATATCAGGAAGAAGTGAGAAACCAGTTCTCACTTCTGAGAGTAAGGTAATAGAGAATGAATAATGAGGCTGAAGAGTTAAAATCGGGGCATAACATGCAGGGCTTTGATTGGGATTTTAAAAATTCCATTCTTAAAGCAATAAAAAATTTCTGAAGAGTTTTGAAAGCTTTAAAATACAATAACATTTGCACTCTGAAAGCATCATTCTAGCTGCAAATATGGAAATAGTTTTGAGGTGAGCCAGATATATAAACTTTGGATGGAGATTTACAAGAATAATATCTACAACAGAATGAAATCTATACAGTAGATTCTAATAGTTTAGGGTGATGGTAGCAAAGATGAAAGAAAACTAGAATAATCTAGTGATATTTAGGAAATACAACTGGTAGCACTCTATAATTAATGGAATGTGAGGATGAGAGTGAGTGAGGAGCTTCAATGATTTCCAGGTTTCTGAATTGCACACCTGTACAGATGAGAGCATCATTTTTGTGAGATAAAAGACACTGAGGACATAACTCAAAAAGGTTTTCATAACCTAAAACCTTTTTTCCTCAAAACTATTATTTTAACATGTGTTTCAACAGATATTTGAAACCCAGAAAACAGAGGAAGGATTTTTTAAATTCTTTTATTCTCTGAAGACATGGGCTCACATCATCTGAAGGAGGATGGCCAAAGGGCAATTACCGTAAGTTAGGAGAATATTTTTAAGTGTACCAAAATAGTATCATGTCAAATATAAAGTTTTTATCTAATGAAGTTATAAGCAGAAACCTAATTGCACCCTTCTCTGGAATTTGTATTTCTGATAAAAAATAATAATAATAAAAAGTCATCTTGGAAAAAATAAAGTTGTTTCTTTTACTTAAAGTAAAAAACTGAAAGGAGTAGGAAATGTCAAACAGTAATCAAATGCAGAGGTCAAGCAAGGTACAGGTTAGAAAGTGTCCACCACATTTAGGAGAAGGGAGGTAATCGGTGACCCTGCAGAGTTAAGATTCAGGGGTCTGAAGAGCATCCAGACAGCAACAGCTTGTGAAGTGACACAAGATGAAGTGGAGACTTAAATATTTTGACAATTTGGCAAGCAAGTGAAGTAGGAGCTAGATGGTAGCCAAAGAAGAAAACAAAGTCTGGAAATAACGCTGTTATTGTTTAATTTTAATAAAAGACATATGCATGTTTCATTGCTAATGAAGAAGTTTTGAGATATTAGAAATTAAAATTTTAAAAATATTAAATAATTTTAAAATAATGTAATGAAATATACCAAGATAAAATATATTTTTATGCCTGGATTTGGGAATCTGGAACAATTTTAAAACTTTTATTAGAATTATAGGAATTTTAAAAATTTAGTAAAAAAAAAAAAAAGATTTTATATTGAGAAAAATAAGGACAATCAGCCTCATTTTACAACAGGAAAAAAAAAAAAAAAAAGAATGCTGGTCTCCAGGATTCTATCCTCTGCATATGAGCTGAGGGGCCGGAACCTAAGCGATTTGTACAATGCTCTGTCCTGGCTGCTCCTTTCCACCCAGGAGCAAGATCACTATAAAAATTTCATTCTACATGATGCTGGAGAGCTAAAAGTTTGTAAAATAATGTTTAAATGGAATATAAATGTTAAAAAATTAAAATGAAGATTTCCAGGTTATCCTATATAAAGGTAGTAGACACATTTCACTTTATACCTCTCACCTATTAACACCTAAACACCCAGGACAAAATGTGTAAAACAAACATAAGCAGATTCTGCAATGTGAAGAAAAGAAGACATCTTTCTTAGAGACGTTATACTCAAGGAATAACCTGGCAGGATGTTTTCTGCCTCCTAAATATCCTAGCCTGGACACTGGAAAATTTCACAAGCTAGAAAGAAGGGTAAGTGCACACCCCTAAAAAGAAAAACAAAACAAACAAAAACCAACCAACAAAACAAAACAAAATAAGCCTATTTTCTGTAGCCAAAGGACCTGGAAGGGCGTGCCTATGCAGGGCATAACTTTTTGGGTGACACCAGAAACACTCCAGAGGAAAAAATGTGCCCTCCCCCACCCTGTCATTTGCAGCAGCTGATACCAGGACTATGTCAGCAGACGTTACCACCACAACCCAGTAGCAACTACATAGTGCTCCCTCTTGGATGGTAGGTGTCTGTGGAGGCTTTGTGTGTGAGAGGGGCCTGACTGCCACCCCAGCCTGGTATTAATGAGTAACATGATCTAAATACAATAAAAAGTAACTTTTCATGCCAAGAACCAGAACAATGTCAAGTTTAATGAGAGAAACCAATCAACAGACACAACATCTACAAAGCACAGATATTGGAATGATGTGACCAGATTTTAAAGCATCTATAATTTTTAAAAAATACCTCAAAGAGCAACTATGAACCCTCTTGAAATGAAATCAGGGATATCCATGCAGGTTGGACTTGAAGAAAAATTAATCCAGATAGAAACAAAACAGGGGAGCCCAATACCTTGCCTTATGTTTCCGTTGCAGGAATGTGCTATCTGTTAAGCAGCACAGAAGCTTGAGGAGGAGATGCCAAGCACAAAGCAGTGTCTAGTTGTCTGGAAAGATGAGCAGAGATCTTGGAAAAATCATACAGACAGAAAAAAAAAAAAATGGAGTCCAGAGCTCTCTGAGGAGAAGGGTCCCTGATCAACATCTAAGATTTCCAGGCAAACGTCAGAAAGAACAGTATCATAGGAGTGAAAATAAGTTGGAAATAGAGTGGATCTCACAAAACTGAATTAATTCCAGTCCAGCTTCCTGTATTTTAACTGCCTGTGAGAAAGTGAAATAAATTCTCTCTGGAAGAGTAAAACAGCAGCCAATGCCTCCAAATATCTCTAATATTTTTTATTATTCAATCTTCTATAACACACAGGAATGTCAAGAAATAAGACAGGATTAGCAAACCCAAGAGAAAAAAGGTCAGTAAAAATACGTGGTGATCTATTTTTCATCAATATTAGGTGATTAAGATACTGAAGTCGTCAGAGAGGACTTTAAAATAACTAATTCGATTCTCAGGAAAATAAATGAAAAGATGGAAAATTTCACCACAATATTGGACTCTACTAAAAAGTCAAATCAAATCTATAAAAATGTATTAAAATGAAAACAAATGCAAAGGGCAACAACTAATTTTTAGAAACAAAATTACAGAGTTATTGCAGCAGAAGAAAAGGATACCAAACTGCAAGACCAGTCAATAGAAAATGTCGAGATTAGACCAAAGCAAAAAATATTTAAAAATTTTAAAAACCAACTTGAGAAAAAAGTGACACATAGTGAAAAGTTCTAGTATATGTGCAATTGTAGTCCCAGAAGTACAGGCGATAGAGAATTATGACAGCAGTAATATATAAAGAGAAAATGACCAAACATTTTCCAAAATGATGAAAGACATTATGCTACAAATTCAGAAATCTACAAATCTGTAGAAGAATAAATTTAAACTGAAAGAAAATCACACAGAGGTGCCTCATAGTTGAACTTCTGAAAGTCAAAAACAAAACAAAATAATAGCATTTAAAGCAGTCAAAGGAAAATGGCATATTACCTTCAAATGAACAATGATACTGCTAAAAACCAACTTCTCAGGGGAAATTATATAAAACAGAAGAAAAGAAAATTATATTATTAAAGAGACTGAAGAAAATAACTTTGAAATTCTATATCATTAAAAACATTTTTTTAACTTGTATAATTTTATGGGCTACAAGTGTCGTTTTGTTACATGGATAGATTGTGTAGTTAGTGGTTAACTCAAAGCTCTTAGGGTATCCCTCACTTGAATAATGTACATTGTACCCATTAAGTAGTTTCTCATCATACACCCTCCTCCCACACCTTGCAACCTTCAAAGTATCCATTGTCTATCATTCCACACTCTTGCATCCATGTGTACACATTGTTTAGCTCCCACTTACAAGTGAGAATATGCAGTGTTTGTCTTTCTGTGTCTGAGTTGTTTCACTTAAGATAATGACTCCAGTTCCATCCATATTGCTGCAAAAGAAATGATTTCATTTTTTATGGTTTCATTGTATCCCATTGCATATATATATCACGTTTTTCTTCTCTAGTCATCCACTGATGGACACTTAGGTTGATTCCATATCTTTGCTATGGTGAATAGCGCCATTATAAACATATAAGTGCAGGTGTCCTTGTGATATAATGATTTATTTCCCTTAGGGAGAGATACCCAATAGTGGGATTGCTGGATCAAATGGTAGTTCTATGTTTACTTCTTTGAGAAATCTCCATACTGTTTTCCATAGAGGTTGTACTAATTTACATTCCTATCTACAGTGTATTAGCCTTTCTTTTCTCCACATCGTCTCCAGCATCTGTTATTTTTTTACTTTTTAGTAATAGAAAATCTGACTGATGTAAAATAGTATCTTCTTGTGGTTTTAATTTGTATTTCTCTGATTATTAGTGATGTTCAGCATTCTTCATATGCTCATTGGTCATTTATATGTCTCCTTTTGAAAAATGTTTATTCATGTCCTTTCCCTATTTTTTGGTTTGTTTGTTTGTTTGTTTGAGACAGAGTCTCACTCTGTCGCCCAGACTGGAGTGCAGTGGTGTGATCTCCGCTTACTGCAAACTCCTCCTCCCAGGTTCACGCCATTCTCCTGCCTCAGCCTCTATAGTAGCTGGGACTACAGATGCCTGCCACCATGCTCGGCTAATTTTTTTGTATTTTTAGTAGACATGGGGTTTCACCGTGTTAGCCAGGATGGTCTCAATCTCCTGACCTCGTGATCTGCCCGCCTCTGCCTCCCAAAGTTCTGGGATTACAGGCATGAGCCACCATGCCTGGCCTCCTTTTTCTATTTTTAATGGATTTTTTAATGGATTTTTTTCAGTTGTTTGAATCCTTTGTAAATTCTGGATATTAGCCCCCTGTTGGGTGCAGGTTTGCTATTTCTCTGTGTGTGTGTCTCTCAAGATAATGGCACCTTGATCTTGGACTTCCCAGCCTCCAGAACTACGAGAAATAAATTTCTATTTATTTTACATTCCCTATAGCAACACAAAATAGACTAAGAAAAAAAAATGGTATAGAAAAGAGAGGCTGGTGTTATTAATCAAGACAATGGGAGAATAAGCCAGGAAGCATTTCAGAGATCTTTGGGGCTGCACTTCTGATCACAGGCCCAGAGCAAGGACTTGGGGCAAGGTTTTCAGAGAGGCACCCTGGAGGCCTCAGCATTTGTTGCCCTGTGCCACCTCATGTCTCATCTCTGCTCCCTACATTCTGGCACAGCACCCCCTCAGCCACCCCAGCCATGGCTTAAGTGGGCCTAAGTGCAGCTTGGACTGCTATTCTGGAGAGTGCAAGCAATAAACCTTGGCAGCATCCACATAGTGCTAATTCTACAGGCCCTCAGAGTGTGTGGGCTGTTGGACCATGGCAGCCACCTGGATTTTAAAGGATGCATCAGGCAGCCTGGGGGCTTAGGCAAATCCTGCTACAGGAGTGGTGCCACCACAGAGTTCCCACTAGAGCAATGCCCAGCAGAGCTGTAAGGTTGAAACCACTTCAGAGTCCCCACTAGGCTTAGTAAAGCGGTGGGGATGGGACTACCCCTGAAACCACAAAGCTGTAAAGCTACCAGCTTGAAATTCCAGTCTTGGAGAGCTGCAGGCATGAGTCTCCAACCATTAACAGCTGTTTCGTGGGCTGAGCCCAGCAAAGCCATGGAGGGCAGGGCTATCCAAGTCTTTGGGGGCCAAACCCTTGCTCCAGTGTGCCCAGAGGTAACACAAAGAGTTAAAGATTATTCTGGAATCTTAAGATTTAATGTTGTTTCTCTTGTTGGCTTTAGGACTTACGTGGAACCAGTTTCCCCTTTCTTTTCACTTATTTATCCCTTTTGAAATGGGAATGTCTAGCCTGTCCCACCATTGTATTTTAGAAGTGGATACATTTTGATTTCAGTATCACAGATGGAGGAGAACTTATCTCAGAATGAATCATGTTTTGAGTCTCATTTATATGTTATTTTAAAGGAGACTTTGGACTTTCGAGTTCATGCTACAATGAGTTTGGGGGCTATTGGAATAGAATGAATGTAGTTTACACATGAGAAAGACATGAATTTGGGGGACCAGAGGCAGATGATATGATTTGAATGTGTTCCCCCCAAAACTTTTCTGTTGAAAACTTGATCCTCAATGTGATGATGTTGGAAGACAGAACCTTGATGAATAGCCTAATGCTGCTTTTTTTTTTTTTTTTTTTTTTTTTTTCCAGGAATGGGTTTGTCACCTAGGGAGTAAGAATAATAAGTTCAGTCCTCTTTCTCTTTCTCTCTCTCTCTTTCTCTCTCTCTCTCTCCCCTCCCCCCTCCCTTTTTTGCTCCCCCTCTCCCCCTCTCCCTTTTTCGCTCCCTCTCTCCCCCCTCCCTTTTTCGCTCCCTCTCTCCCCCTCTCCCTTTCCTCCTTGCTCTCTCCCTCTCTCCCTTTCTCACTCCCTCATTCCCTCTCTCCCTTTCCTGCTCCCTCCCGCCCTCTCTCCCTTTCTCGCTCCCTCTCTCCCCCTGTCCCTTTCTCACACCCTCTCTCCCCATCTCCCTTTCCCACTCCCTCTCTCCTTTTTGCTCTTCCACCATGGGATAATGCAGCAAGAAGGCCCTCATCAGATGCGGCACTTTGGTCTTAGACTTTCCAGCCTCCAGAACTGTAAGAAATAATTTATATTCATTATAAATTACTCAGTCTGTGGTATTCTGTTATAGCAGCACTAAAAAGAGTAAGACAGCGTCTAAAGGAATTGAAATCAGTATATTAAACAGATATCTGCATACCCATGTTCATTGCAGCATTATTCACAATAGCCAAAATAGAGATACAACCTAAGTGTCCATCAACAGATAAATGAATTAAGAAAAAATGTGGCATATATACATAACGGATTATTAGTTAGCCTTAGAAAAGAAGGAAATACTGCCATTTATGATAACATGGATGAAACTAGAAAATATTATGTTAAGTGAAATGAACCAGGCACAGAAAGACAAATACTATATGATCTCACTTATACTTGGAAGCGAAACAAGCTGAATTCATAGAAGCAGAGAAATGAGGCCAGGCGCAGTGGCTTATGCCTGTAATCCCAGCACTTTGGGAGGCCAAGGTGGGTGGATCACGAGGTCATGAGATTGAGACCATCCTGGCTAACATAGCGAATCCCAGGCTCTAATAAAAATACAAAAAAATTAGCCGGGCGTGGTGGCAGGTGCCTGTAGTCCCAGCTACTTGGGAGGCTGAGGCAGGAGAATGGCGTGAACCAGGGAGGGCTTGCAGTGAGCTGAGATCGGCCACTGCACTCCAGCCTGGGCAACAGAGCAAGACTCCGTCTCAGGAAAAAAAAAAAAAAAAGAAGTAGAGAATAGAATAGTGGTACCAGGTGCTGGGGAGAAAGTTAGATGGAGAGAAGAAAGATGTTGGTCAAAGGTTACAAAGTTTCAGTTAGACAGGATGAATAAATTTTAGTGATCTTTTGTACAGAATGATAATTATAGTTGATAATAATGTATTATATGTTTCAAAACTGCTAAAAGAGTAAATTATAAATGTTCTCACCACACCAGAAAACATAAGTGAGGTAATAAATATTTTAATTAGCTTATGTAATCATTCTACAATGTGAATATATCAAAACATCACATTGCATATGATGCATGAATATATACATATTTATGCATATATATAATTTATCCCATAAATATATACAACTGTTCATCAATTAAAAATAGAATAAAAATTTTACAACATGAATTTAAAAATCAGAAATAAAAAAAGAAAAAATAGGGAAATCCAAAATTACAGTTGGAAGATTTAACACATCACTCTTGGTAACTGATAGAAGAGGCAAATACAAAAGTAATAAAGATACAGATGACTTGAACATCCCTAATTTTGATAAACTTGTCTTAACTGAGATATTTAGAATACTACCCTTGATATTGGCATTTTTCCCAAGCACATTTGGTATATTTACCAAAACTGATTGTGTGAACCATAGAACAAGTTTCCAGAAATGTCAAAGAATTTACATCATATAGAATATTCCTGCTATTTCCATTTTTATTCAACATTATACTTGAGATCATAATCAGTGTAATAAAGTTAGAACAAAAATATTTAAATCTTAAAAATTCGGAAAAAGGTCTTTATTATTCCTAATTTTGTATATCTAGAAAGAGTCAAAAGAATCTACAAACCATTATAATTAATAAGTGGATTTAGCAACATGGCTGGATAAAAAATCATTTGTATCTCTATGTGTGGCAAAATTTAGAAAATAAAATTAAACAAATAAGATAATGTGAACATACAAAATTAACTGATAAAAGAGAAAAAAGAGATAAAACTAAAATCTTACAATTAGATATTGAATAAAATTGGTAAAATGTGATCTGACAACAAAAGCTGTATACAAAGAAAAAAATGAAAGTACAGAACTATACCTTTAATAGAATTGATATACCAGTGAAACAAAGAAAAATAAGATGATAGAAATACAGTTTAATTCTGCTAAGGACTAATGTCATTCATTTGCTTTTAATATATTTTTATATTCGTTTATCCTCTACTGTTTTCTTATTTTCTTCTACTTTGTTGTGCTTTATCGAGTGTTATTCTGATTCTGCTTTCAACTATTTCTTTAATTTTTATCTTTTAAACTCTGTTTAAACTTTATTTAAAGTTTTCTATTTCATCTTAAAATCTATACGTACATTTTATCCCATATCAGTATAATTGTATTTAGTATAAACTTACATATTTATTCTATAAACAAATACATTAGTAATTTAATCAATATTTGACTGCCCCCCCACCTCAAAGTTAAGTTGATGCAGTACTGTATTTCCCTCAAAACCTCAAAAGCTCAGAAGGTATGTTACCTCAATTTGTAGAACCTAACCTTCTATTTCCCTCCAAAATGAAAGCTGGTTGGGAAATGTGTAAGGCAAAAAATGATGGCATTTGCTAAAAGTCTGAAGCTAATAGTCAAGTTGAAGTATTCATACTTCCTCCAGAAAAGAGATGTGCCTGCAAACAATTTCTGGACACAATAAAGAATACCAAGTACCAAAAGTGAGGATGCTGCTGAGCACAGGTTTGCGCTATATATCATATATTATGATATATATGATATATATGAGTCTGGGACTCATGGGGATAAAAGACAGGGAAGACTCCAAGCTTTCACCTTTTTCAGGATTTGTCATTCCATGTGTGTTTTTACCCCTTCATTTGTTGTCCCTTTGATAAAATCTTCTGAACTCACCTACTTTTTCATTCTAGATGCTTATTCCCTTTCTCTGACTCTCCACATCTTCCGTAATATATTGCCATGCTGTTAATGCTGTTATCCTGGTGTTTGTGTTTTCAGAAGTCTTGAACTACTGCAAATGTTGTACCCCTCAGAATATATACAAAGAGACACGTGCATAGCCATCATTGATCATACAGTTAGGCCAGTCAAGTGGGTGATAAACAAAGGGGAGGCAGTTGGGCAAACCAGTGTATTTCAGAATGCACAAAGGTGAAATAGGTTCCTTACTTAAGAAATGAAGAAAGCAGAATCACTCACTGAGACTATGAGACATACCACACTGTGAGACATACCACACTTTTGTGTAGGTTGGTGTTACCTACTTCTATAATCAACCTATTTATGTATTTATCCTCTGTGTAGCCTACATGAAGAAACACAAAAATATTACTGTTAAACTGCTGCAGATTGGAGTAATTTATTGGTAAAAAAATATGAAAATAAAAAATGCATGTGTGATTATGAAAAGTTTTAATTCTTATTTTATAATACATTTTCTTACAAGATCACTAAAAGTCACTTAGGAAGGCACTTCTTTTTTTAAGCTTTTCTCTGGAGTCATTGTACTATGGTCTATTTTTTAATATAGGAAATGAAAGTTTTCATTGTGAAAACAAGCTTGATGTTCTACAACTCACAGGCCATCACAGAGTGTTCTAGAAAGTGTGTCATTTCCTTTTTTAATCTTTTTTTGATAGTTAATCAATTTCCTCTGTCTTATAAATATCATACAAATATAATATTGGCCAAAGAACACACACAGAGAAAGAACAGATATTTGTATAAAATTCATTTCCATGTTCCAATGTGTGCACCTCCTAAAAGCAAGTAAAGGCAGTCCAGAACACCTAATTTTGTGAATTTTTAAAGATTTTATTTTTAAATTCTATTTAATCATTACTTGAGGGAGGTGCTCAAATACCCAAAGACAGTTAATCCTAACAAAGAATGAGTACATCATCAACAATCTTTAACTCAACTTCCTTTCAGTGCTAAGTAGAAATAAAAAAAATTTTTTAAAAAGGAAACTAGTACTCGAGTCAATTTGTATGTAACAATTGTAGAATACAAAATACAAAGAACTAAAGCAACTTTGTAACAATCCCTGAGACAAATAAATTTCCATCAAATACAGAAATTTGACTGTATTAGGCAACTGTGATAATTTCTAGAGCCGTGAAGTTTGCTGTATTCAGGAGATACAGGTAGGCTCCCTTCTCCAGAGGGTAGTGATAACCAAAAGCCTTAGTAATCTTTGACATTTCCCTCTCCTAGCTCTCAAATGTCTGTGTCAATGATTTCAAATTGCATTTATTGTTTAAGTTTCTCCTCTTCTTACTTGTGGTTCCTATCCAAAGCTACAGACTTAAGACCACTTCTCCCACTTCAGACCTATATTTCTACAAAGAGCAAGTCTCAGATAACAACCATTGCAAAAATTCAAATGTTATCATAACTATTATTTTCTCTTTGGACAACTGAATCCTAAAATTTAACTGACTTGAACTGCCATGATTAATAATCTTTGACTACACTAACTAGTACTAATCTTCCCTTTAAATTCCCTTTTCAGCAAAATTGAAAAAGTATATATGTGTTACTGGACCAAAGGCAAGGGACAGTAGCCATCAGTTTTTAAAACTTACTTTATTGCACTATGCCATAACTCACCAATGTAAAAAAAATGCTCTTTTTATATTTCACAAAGCAGATATTGTCTCTGAGACATTCCCTCATATCCAGCTCAGTAGTTTTTGGGTGGAGCTCAGAGATATTTATTCAACAAGTTCTTCAAGTGATTCTCATGTCCAACAAAGTTTAAGAATAATTAAAGTGGTCAGGATGGCTAAATATAGAATTTTTAAAAGATCAATTTTGGATGAATATGGTATTTTTTCCTTAAAAGGAATCTTCTACCTGCTTTTTCCTTTTAGCAGTAACTTTAAATACAAGTTACTCCTTGAGACTCCTCACTTGATCCATAGAAAGAGCCAAGGGGAACTCCCTCAAAACTCTCTTATGTCCTAAGATTTTATTTTTGCTTGTAACAGCATGTCAAGCAATACAGAGCTACAATTATCTTTGGGGCAAAATTTGGATAAAATATTCACCATTTTTTCTTCTTTTGAGTATTTTCAACAGTATCATTTTTCATATTAGAGCAACTACTATCATTCAGAAGGACACTTAATACCATCTGCAGAAACTCAAACTGAGCTTTTAAAACTTGAGATTGATCTTTTTTCTTGCCTACTTCTCTGGTCCTAGAAACACTGATCAATAGAAAACAATTTGTCATCCCAAATATAGTATACAATTTCCTTGTGGGATTTTAAATCCAAGGTATATCTGTATTCATCATTTTACATGTGAAAAATGTAAGAGAAATAAAACCTTGTTCATTATATTAACTCCTTCTAGTCCTGTCATTTTGAAGCATTGGTTGGATTCTTAATTCTCTATTGTCTGAAGATACTAGAGCTCTTTCACTAGCAGAAATCCATTTAGATAAAAACCTTCAATCATGTGATCTAAATGTCCAGGTGTTACACCAACTTGGTAGGCCCTCATCTGTCAACCTTAATCACTCACCATCTCATATCACAGGCTCCCAGTATCCTTCTTTTAAATTCTTCCTACAGATTATTTTCAGAAACAGCTTCTTACTAAAAATTACCTTTTGCCTATTGAGCAGTTAATGTCTCTTTTTAATGATGTTATTGTTGAATACCTGTTTTTCATCATTTAATCACTTATTTACTCTTACCCAATGAACTTGAAATTCACAGAATCTAAAGTCTCAAAATCCTCAGACACTGTTTATGTAAACAAAACTACAAAATATGAGAAAATTGACTTATGTTCTACTCTTATAAGGTCTGTTGTTGTTCATTTGTTTTGCCATTGTTTCGTTCACATGAATATATGAATTAGATTAGTATTTGCTTCATAGAATAACCTGTCCTAAAGATAATTAAAATACTTCCAGTCCAGTTATTTAAGTCCATTTTTTCACCCAATAGCAAGGGACACCTATCTGAATGCAAATATATTCATGACATATTCTTTAATGATTCCTCCATTGTGAATCTCTACCATAAAGTTGGAACTCCTTGGCAGGATGACGTACAAGACCTTTCATACTTTGGTCATGTTTTCTGCACCCCTTATTTTGTAATTATGCTTCTGCAAGATATGCACTTGATTATAGTTGAAATACACATACACATACTCACAAACACATGTGTCTTGCCTCTCTGTCTACACTCTACACTTACGTTGGTCTTACTGTCTTACTTCCTCAACCTATAACTGAGCTCAGGTCAGTCTCTAAGAAAACCTTTCATGGTCCCAGTGCCAGAATGAATTATGTGACTCATCTTGGTGCTCCTATAGCACTGTGTCTATTTTGTATCAATGCATTTGATGTTATTGTGTTTCATTGTCTATTAATACATCTTCTTGCCTGCTATTACTGCACTTCTTGAGAACAGGTACTCCATCTTATTTATCTTTTATTCTTCTGGTTGATATCAACTAGTGCTCATAAATGTTTGTTGAATGGATGAAATAATTAATGTATAAATACATAAGCTTAGTTAATGTGGTAGCCAGAGAAAGAAACATGCTTAAATAGAAATAGTTTCCTCTGTTAGCAAATAGGCCATGAGTTTGGTATTCCAAGTATTTAAAGGCAAGATTTGTTTCATAAAGTTCTATGTACCTTTTGAAATACTCTTTTCTTAAGTAATAATCTTTTGATTCTGACCATTTTCATTTTTAAAAGCTTAATCATAAAATAATAAAATATTCTGTCTTCTTTTTTTCAGTGGTAGCATAGAGGGTACTAGAGAACATGTGGTGTGTGGGATTAACGTGGGAAGACCTGGCTGACTTCCCTTTTTTCATGTACTTTCTGTGAATCTGATTAGGCCACCCAACTCCTCAATGTCTAATTTATGTGCATAAAATGGTATAATAATACTAATCCATACTACTCATTAGATTTCAAATGAGACAGCTATGTGAGAACATCAATAAGATCAATAAGAAGTTTTTTTTTTTTTTTTTTTTTTTTTGACGATACTGTCCTTTCCCCCAATGTGTGCCATTGGGGCCTTTGTCAGAAATCAGTTGACTACAAATGCATAGATTTATTTCTAAGTTCACTATGCTGTCCCTTTGGTCTCTTTGTCTGTTTTTATGCCAGTACCGTGCTGTTTTGGTTACTATTCCTTTGCAGCATATTTTGAAGTCAGGTAGTGTGATTCCTCCAGCTTTGTTCTTTTTGTTCAAGATTGCTTTAGCTATTCTGAGTCTTTTGTGGTACCATATAAATTTTAGGACTGTTTTTCTATATCTGTGAAGAAAATCATTGCTGTTATCATAGGGATTACATTGAAGCTATAGATTACTTTGGGTAAAATGGATATTTAAAAAAATATTAATTTTTCCAATCCATGAATGTAAGATATCTTTTCATTCCTTTGTGTCCTTTTTAATTTCTTTAATCAGTATTTTATAGTTTTTAGTGTAGAGATCTTCCACCCCTTGATTAAATTTATTCTTAGGTATTGTATTTTTTTATAGCTATTATCAGTGGGGTTGTTTTCTTGATTTCCTTTTCAAATAGTTTGCTATTGGCATTTTAAAAAATTACTTATTTGGGGGATGTGGATTTTGTATCCCACAACTTTACTGATCTTTCTTATTATTTCTAAGAGTTTTTTGTGGAGTCTGTCAGATTTTCTATATTTAAGGTCATGTAACTGCAAAAAAAAAAAAAAAAAAAAAAGAGGACAATTTGACTTCTTCCTTTCCAATTTAGATGCCCTGTATTTCATACTCTTGCCTAATTGCTCTGTGTAAGATTTCCAGAACTATATTGTGTAAGAGTGATGAGAATGAGCATTCTTATCTTATTTCAAATTTTAGAGGAAAAACTTTCAACTTTTCCCATTCAATATGTTAGCTGTGGGTTTGTCATGTATGACCTTTACTGTGTTAAGGCATGTTCCTTCTATTTTTAATTTGTGGAGAGTTTTTATCATAAAGGAATGTTGAATTATATCAAATGCTTTATCTGCATCTGTTGAGATAATCATATGGCTTTTGTCCTTTATTCTGTTAATATGATGTATCATGCTTATTGATTTGCATATGTTGAATCATCCTTCAATATCTGGAATAATCTCACTTGATCATGGTGAAAAATATTTTTGAGGTACTGTTGGATTCAGTTTGTTAATATTTTGTTAAGAATTTGTGAAAAACTGAATATTCATATGCAGGAGAATGAAACTAGGCCTCTATTTCTCATCACTTACAAAAATAAGCTCAATATGGAATAAGATTTAAATGTAAGATCTAACACTGTGAAACTACTAGAAGAAAACACAGAAGAAATGCTTTATGATATTGGTCTGAGCAAGGATTTTTAAGATTAGACTAGACTTCAAAAGCACAAGAAGCAAAAGCAAAAATAAGCAAATGAGATTACATCAAATTAGAAAGCTTTTGCACAGAAAAGGAAATAATCAACAGAATGAAGAGACAAGCTACAGAATGGGAGAAAATATGTGTAAACTATGTATCTGACAGGGATTACTTTTAAGAATACACGAGGAAATCCAACAACTCAACAGCAAAAGAGGAAAACCCCACAAATAAACCAATTAAAAGTGGGCAAAGGATCTGAATAGACATTTCTCAAAAGATGACATACAAATGGTCAACAAATATATGAAAAAAAAGTTCACTGTTATTAATCATCAGGGAAATGCAAATTGAAAGCACAAAGAGATTCATTTCAACCCAATCAAGATGACTATTATCAAAACAATAAAAAAATACTTGGAAGCAGAACAAGATGCCTGAATAGAAGCCTCCAGCGAATGCTGCCCCTCTCCACGCAGGAATACCAATTGAACAACCATCTACAAAAGAAAGCACTTTTATAAGAACCAAAAATTAGGTGAATGACCGCAGTACCTGGTTTTAACATTACATCAATAAAAGAAGCACTGAAAAGGGAAGAAAAGACAGACTTGAATTGCCACTACCACTCTTCCCCCAACCCTCAAGAGCAGCAGCAGCTGTGTGGTGCAGAGAGAGAATCTGTGCACTTGAGCTAGGGAGAGCACAGTGATTATGGGACTTTGCATTGGAACTCAGTGCTGCCTGTCAGAGTGGAAAGCAACACAGGGCAGAAATCCCGTGACTGAAGAGGCCACAGGGCTGGTGACCATTTAGACCAGCCCTAGCCAGAGGGAAATCATCTATCCAGTGGTTGGAATGTGAGTTCCTGAAAGCCCTGACACTATGGGCTAAAGTGCTCTGAGATCCTAAATAAACTTGAAAGGTGGTATAGAAAACAGCTGCAATTCCTAGACATGTCCTGGTGCTGTGCTGGGCTCAAAGCCAGTGAATTTGGGATGCATGCAAGCTAGTGAGCCATTGGCAAGCATAACCAAGTGAGTGCTTCTGTTGCCCCTCTCCCAACCTCAGGCAGCACAGCCCACAGGTCCAGGTGAGACTCCTTCCTTCTGCTTGAGGAGTAGAGGGGAATAGTAAAGAGGATTTTGTCTTGCAACTTGGATACCAACTCAGCCATCATAGAACAGGGCACCTGGCAGATTCCTGAGGCCCCCATTCTAAGCCCTAGCTCCTGGACATTTCTAGACACACCCTAGACTAGAAGGGTACCCACTGTCTTAAAGGGAAGGACAGAGTCCTGGCAGGATTCATAACCTGCTGACTAAAAAGCCCTTAGGCTTTGAATAAACATCAGTGTTACGCAGACAGTACTCACTGCAGGCCTTGAATGAGACCCTGTGCTGTGCTGACTTTTCGTGTGACCCAGCACATTCACAGGTGTGGTGGCCACGAGAAGAGACTCATTTGGCTTGAGAAAAGGAGAGAGAAGAGTAAGGGGAACTTAGCCGTGCAGCCTTGCAGCTTGGTTATCAGTTCGGCCACAGTGAGGAAGAGTACCAAGCAGGCTCCTGGGGTAATCAATTCCAGGCCTTGACTCCTGATTGACTCTGGGCCAGAGGGTAGTCCACTGCCCTGAAGTAAGAAACTCATGCCTAGCAGCATTCACCACATGGCTGAATGGCCCTTTGTCCTTGAGTGAACACTGGCAGTAGCCAGGTAGTACTTGCTATGTCCCTGGGGCAGTGGTGGCCACAGAAAGAGGCTCCTTCTGCTTATGGAAAGGAGAGGGAAGAGTAAGAAGGACTTTGTCATGTGGTTTGGGTGCCAGCTCAGCTGTAGTAGAATAGAGCACCAAGTAGATTCCTAAGGTACCGAGTCCAGGCCATGGCTCCAGGACAACATTTTTGGACCTTCCTTAGAAAAAGGGGGAGCTTGCTGCCCTGAAGGGAGGGCCACAAGCCTCGCTGGATTCATCACTTGCTGATTGTAGAGTCCTAGAGCCTCGAAGTAACACTGGTGGTAACCAGGAAGTGATCCTGGCAGGCCTTGCGTGACACCCAGTGATATGGAGGCTTCAGGTCTGACCCAGTGCAGCCCCAGTGGTGGCGGCAACAGGGGTCGTGTGTCACTACTCCCCTACCAGGCTGCAGGCAGCTTAGCATGGAGAACAAAACTTCATTTTTTGGGGGGAAAAGTCAGGAATGAGAACAAGAGTCTCTGCCTAGTAATCCAGGGAAAGCTCTTGATTCTACTCAAGACCACCAAGGTGGTAGCTCTATGAGTCTGCAAGAGCCACAGCATTATGGATTTGAGGTGCCCCCTAAGGCAGATATAGCTGCAGTGACAAAAGATGTAGATCACAGCACCCAAGTCCCTTCAAATACCTGGAAAGCCTTCCCAAGAAGGATAAGCATACAGAAGCCCAGACCACAAAGATGATAATAAATAACCAACTCATTGAAGCCCAGATACCAACCAACATCCACAAGTATCAAGACCATACAGAAAAAACATGATCTCACCAAACCAACTAAATAAGGCACCGGCAACCAATCACAAAGTGAAAGAGATACGTGATCTTTCATACAGAGAATTCAAAACAGTTGTGTTAAGGAAGCTCAATGAAATTCAAGACAACACAGAGAAGGAATTCAGAATCCTATCAAATAAATTTAACAAAGAGATTAAAATAATTTAAAAGAATCAAGCAGGAATTCTGGAGCTGAAAAATTCAATTAACATATTACAGAATGTATTGGAGTCTCTGAACAGCAGAACTGATCAAACAGAAGAATTAGTGAGCTTGAATACAGGCTATGTGAAAATACAGTAAGAGGAGACAAAAGAAAAAAAGAATAAAGTATGCCTATGAGACTCAGAAAGTAGCCTCAAAATGGCAAATCTAAGAGTTATTGACCTTAAAGGGGAGGTAGAGAGCTAGATAGGGGTAGAAAGTTTATTCAAAGGGATAGTGACAGAGAACTTCTGAAACCTAGAGATACATATCAATGTTCAAGCACAAGAAAGTTATAGAATACCAAGCAGATTTAACCAAAGGAAGACTGCCTGAAGACATTTAATAATCACACTCCCAAAGATCAAAGATAAAGAAAGGATCCTAAAAGCAGTAAGGGAAAAGAAACAAATAATATACATAGGAGTTCCAACATGTCTGGTAGTAAATTTCAGTGGAAACCTAACAGGACAGGGGAGAGTGGCATAACATATTTGAAGTGCTAAAGGAAAACATACACACATACACATACACACACACACACACACACACACACACACACACACACACACACTTTTATCCTGGGATAGTATATCTAGTGAAAGTATTCTGCAAACATGAAGGAGAAATAAAAACTTTCTTGGACAAACAAAAGCTGAGGAACTCCATTAACACCGCATCTGTCTGATAAGAAATGCTAAAGGGATTCCTTCAATCTGAAAGAAAAGGATGCTAATTAGCAATAAGAAAGCATCTGAAAGTACAAAACTCATTGGTTATTAGAAGTAAGCAGACAAACACAGAATATTATAACACTGTAATTGTGGTGTGTAAATTACTAATATCTTGAGTAGAAAGATTAAAGAAGAATCTATCAAAATTAATAACTACAAATTTTCATGCCATAGAAAGTATAATAAAATATAAATAGAAACAACAAAAAGTAAAAAAGCAGGGGTGCTGAAGTTAAAGGGTAGAATTTTAATTAGTTACCCTTTGCTTGTTTGTTAGTTTCTTTTTGAAATCACCATTAAGTTGTTATCCGTTTAAAATAATGGGTTATAAGATGTTATTTGCAAGCCATATGGTAACCTCAACTCAAAAAACATAAAACACACACAAAAAAAAACTAAAAAGCAGGAAATTGAAACACACTACCAGAGAAAATCGCCTTCACAAAAAGAGAGACAGGAAGGAAAGATGGAATGAAAAGAAGACTACAAAACAACTAGGAAACAAATAACAAAATGGCAGTAGTAAGACCTTACTTATCAATAATAACATTGAATGTAAATAGACTAACCTCTCCAGGTAAGTGACATAGAATGGCTGAATGGATTAAAAAACAAGCTCCCATTGATCTGTTGCCTATAAGATACACACTTCACCTATAACACATACAGACTGAAACTAAAGGGATGGAAAAATATATTACATGCCAATGGAAATCAAAAAAGAGCAAGAGTAGCTATACTTTAATCAGAAAAAAATAGATTTTAAGACAAAAATTATAAAAAGAGGAAAAGAAGATCATTATATAACAATAAAAAGGTCAATTTGGCAAGGGGGTGTAACAATTATAAATATATATGCACCCAACAATGGAGCATCCAGATATATAAAGCAAATATTGTTACAGCTTGAAAGAGATTGACCCCAATATAATAATAGCTGCAGACTTCAACACTCCATTTTCACAAATTGACAGGTCATCCAGACAAAAAAATCAACAAAGAAATACCAGACTTAATCAGCACTATACATCAAATGTACATAAGAGATATTTACAGAACATTTTATCCAGTGGCTGCAGAATACACATTCTTCTCAGTACATGGATCATTCTCAAGGATAGACCATATGTTAGGCCACAAAAAAGTCTTAAAAAATTCAAAAAATTGAAATCATATCAAGTATTTTTTTCTGATCACAATGGAATACGCCAATAATTAATAACAAGAGGAACTTTGGAAACTATACCAATACATGAAAATGAAACAATATGCTCCCAAATGACCAGTAGACCAATGAAGACATTGAGAAGGAAACTGAAAAATTCCTTGAAACAAATGATAATGGAAATAAAATATACCAACACCTGTGGGATACAGTGAAAGCAATATTAAGAGAAAAGTTTACAGCTATACGTGCCTACATCAAAACACTAGAAAAACATAAAATAAACAGTCTAGCAATACATCTTAAAGAATCAGAAAAGCAAGAGCAAGCCAAACCCAAAATTAGAGGAAAAGAAATAATAGATATCAGAGCAGAAATAAATGAATTGAAACAAAAGATATAAAAGATCAACAAAATGAAAAGTTGATTTTTTAAAAGATAAGCAAAACCACAAAACTTTAGCAAGATTCAGAAAAAGAGAGAGAATACCCAAATAAATAAATTCAGAGATGAAAATGGAGACTTTACAGTGGATACTACAGAAATTCAAAGGATCATTAGTGGCTACTAGGAGCAACAATCTGCCAATAAATTAGAAAACCAAGAAGAAACGGATAAATTCCTAGACACATACAACCTACCAAGATTGAACCATGAAGAAACCTAAAACCTGAATAGGCCATTAACAATTAATGAGATCAAAGCCATAATAAAAAGTCTCCCAGCAGAGAAAAGTCTGGGACGTGATGGCTTCACTGCTGAATTTTACCAAACATTTAAAGAAGAATTAATACCAATTCTACTCAAACTGTTCTAAAAAATAGAGGCAGAAGGAATGCTTCCAAACCCATTCTATGAGGCCAGTATCACCCTGATACCAAAACCAGACTAAGACACATCAAAAAAAGAAAATTACAGGCCAATATTTCTGATAAATATTGGTGCAAAAACCTCAACAAAACACCAGCAAACTAAATTTAACAACACATTTAAAAGATCATTACCAAGTGAGGTTTATCACAGGGATGCACATACATCCCTGGTTCCACATATACAAATCAAACAATGTGATACATCATATCAATAGAATGAAAGACAAGAACCATATAATCATTTCAATTGATGCTGAAAAAGCATTTGATAAAATTCAACATCCTTCATGACAAAAAAAAAAAAAAGCCTCAAAAAACTGGGCATAGAAGGAACATACAACACAATAAAAGCCATATATGACAGACCCACAGCTAGGATCATACTAAATGGGAACTCATGGAAAGCTTTTGCCGTCATACAAGAGAAAGACATAAAAAGCATCTGAATTGAAAAGGAAGAAGTCAAATTATCCTTGTTTGAAGATAATAGCTGGAGACTTCAACACCCCATTTTCAGAAATTGACAGGTCATCCAGACAAAAAATCAACAAAGAAATACCAGATTTAATCAGCACTATACATCAAATGTACATAAGAGATATTTACAGAACATCTTGCCCAATGGCTGCAGAATACACAAACTTACTCCAGTGCTACAAATGATCTTATATTTGGGAAAACCTAAAGACTCTACCAAAAAAACTATTAGATCTGATAAATTTAGTAAAGTTGCAGGATACAAAATAAACATACAAAAATCAGTAGCATTTCTATATGCCAACACCAAACTATCTGAAAATGAAATCAAAAAAGCTATTCCATGTTCATGGATTTAAAGAATCAATATTGTTAAAATATCTATACTACTGAAAGCAATCTACATATTCAATGCAATTTCTGTCAAAATACCAATGACATTCTCCACAGAAATAGAAAAATAATTCTAATATTTATATGGAACCAAAGAAGACTAAGAATAGCCAAAGCCATCCCTAGCAAAAAGAACAGAACTGGTGGAAGCATAATACCTAACTTTCAGTTATACTACAGGGCTATAGTAACTAAAACAGCATGGGACTGGGGTAAAAAAAAAAAAAAAAAAAAAGACACATACACCAATGCAAAAGAATAGAGAACCCAGAAATAAACCCATACATCTACAGTAAACTCATTCTTTGATAAAAGTGCCAAAAGCATACACTGTGGAAGGGACAGACACCTTTGTACTTGGAAAACTGAATATCCATGTGAAGAATGAGACTATACCCCTATCTCTTATCATATACAAAAATCAAATCAAAGTGCATTAAAGACTTAAGTCCAAGACCTCAAGCTATGAAGAAAGAAATATATACAACCCATGTTTATTGCATCACTATTCACAATAGCAAAGACTTGGAAGCAACCTAAGTGTCCATCAACAGATGAATGGGTAAAGAAAATGTAGTATGTATATACCCAATGGAATACTATTTGGCCATAAAAAAGAATAAAATTCTGTCACTCATGGCAACATGGATGAGCCTGGAGGACATTATGGTAAATGAAATAAGTCAGGCACAGAAAGATAAATACCACATTTTCTCACTCATATGTGGGGGCTAAAAAAGTTGAGCTCATAAAAGTGGAGTACAATTGTGCTTATTAGAGGCTGGAATGTGGGGAGGGTAGGGAGAGTTTGGTTAATAATAAAAAATTGCAGCTAGAGAAGGGGAATAAGTTCTAGTGCTCTATAGTACTGTAGGGTGACTATAGCTAAGGATAATTTATTATATACTTTCAAATAGCAAAAAGAGAGGATTTTGAATGTTCCTTACACAAAGAAATAATAAATGTTTGAGGTGAACATTTACACCTTATACATTACACATTACATAAAGTATGAAAATATCATTCTGTATCCCATAAATATGTAGAAATATGTGTTAATTTTAAAAACTCCAAAATCAAAGCAAGAGTGTATTAATAGCTAATCTTCAAAAAGTGGGAGATGCCTGTTCTTCCTGGCAGTCTGTAGCTTCCTGTGCACCAATTTAGAACCAGGTAGGGAGGAGGAAGGAGCTGACTAGCCTAGCTACTCCAAATCTCTTTCGTCCATTACTTTCCCTGACCAGTTCTTGTTTCTTCTCCCCACTTCTTTATCTCTTAACTGTGAGTTTGTACACCCTCTCCCCAACTGCTCCCATCTTTGCCTTAGATGCCTCCTCCATACAATTTAAGTTGAATTTTCTTTTCATTTTATTTTTCTGTGATGTAATTTTTCTACATTCCTTCTTTTCTTAACATTTCTGGTTTGTTGATGGCAATTTTTCTTGTTTTCCTAGGATATTTTTGACTTTTTAAAAGTATCTTCTTTATCATTTTGTAAGATTTTTGGTGGTTGGTAGGGAGTAGGTGTGTGTGTGCTTGGTTGGTTATTTTGATCCAATCTTTATTAAATAGTGTGTGGGAGGAGAATCTCTTTGTTTTTGCATAATTTTCTGTCCTGTTCCTCAGGTTATTCTTTTCTCCTCTACATGATTTTTCAAAGGAAAAAGAAAACCTAAGAGTTGAGCTGAATACCGAATACCTTCTTCACTTACACATTTTTGTCTCTAGTCTCTTTTTTCTGGAAATAAAAGGCCAAATAAACTAAATACATTCACAGTGTGGGAAAAAAAAAGACAAAAAAGAACAAATGCTAGTGAGGATGTGGAGAAAAAGGAACTCAGACACTGTGGGTAGGAATGTAAACTAGTACAGCCATTATGGAAAACAGTATGGAGGTTCCTCAAAAAATTAAATACCATATCATCCGGTAATCCCACTTAGCATACATTCAAAGGAAATGAAATCAGTATGTTGAGGAGACATCTAAACCATCATGTTTAATGCAGCACTATTCACAATAGCCAAGATTTGTAATCAACCTAAGTGTCCATCAACAGATGAATGGATACTAATATATTTGCATAATGGAATACTATTCAGCCATTTAAAACGAATGAAATTCTGTAGTTCAGAGCAACATGGATGAGCCTGGGGGACATTATGTTAGGTAGGATAAGTCAAACACAGCAAAAACAAATACTACATGATCTTATTCATATGTAGAATCTAAAAAAGTGGATCTAGTAGAAGTAGAGATTAGAATGGTGGTTTCCAAAGGCTGGCAAGGATAGGGAGGAGGGGGAATGGGGAGAGGTTGGTTAATGGGTACAAAGTTATAGTTAGATAAAAGAAATAAATTCTAGTGTTCCATTGCACATAGGGTGGCCATAATTAAAAATAATATATTGTACATTTCAAAATAGCTTGGAGAGAAGATTTTGAATGTTCTCACCACAAAGAAATGACAAATGTTTGACATGATAACTATGCTCATTACCCTAATTTGATCATTATATATTGTAGACATGTGAAAACATCACACTGCACTCCATAATATGTACAATTGTTATTTTTCAATTAAAAAAATAAAAATTTCAATTAAGACGTGCTTTTTGACCGGGCACAATGGCTCATGCCTGTAATTCCAGCACTTTGGGAGGCCAAAGTGGGTGGATCACAATAAGGTCAAGAGATCAAGACCACCCTGGCCAACATGGTGAAACCCCATCTCTACTAAAAACACAAAAATAAGCTGGGCATGGTGGCGAACGTCTGTCGTCCCAGCTACTTGGGAGGCTGAGGCAGGAGAATCACTTGAACCTGGGAGGAGGAGGTTGCAGTGAGCCAAGATCACACTACTGCACTCTAGCCTGGTGACAGAGTGAGACTCCATCTCAAAAAAAATAAATAAATAAATAAGGTGCTTTTATTGTTTTTTTCTAAACTGCTTGGTTTTATATGATCCCCCACTCAGTATGGAGTTATATTAATTCAAACAGCCCAATATCTGAAGCACTTAAATATTCATTAAAATCATTATTTATGTTCCTCAATGAACATAGACTTGTAAACCACAAGCTCTTAAAATTCCCTTGTACACTCCCATTCTTCTTTCACTTCACTTGTCTTTTCTCTCATACATGGTCTGAAGCTTCATTCTTCACACCTCATTTTCAACTCTGCACTAAAAGCTTTTACCTAACCAGTGAAGGCTTTTCCCTCACTCCTCATTTGCTCCATCAATATCTTCTATTAAGGGGTCAGAGAAAAAAACCTGCCCACAAATACTCATACATTTGTAGTTCACATTCCAGTTTCATATACATGATGAGTAGAGCTCTAAAGAGCATGTGCATTCCCTCCTGAGCCTGCCCCTGGCAGAGAGATTATAGCCTCTTGGCACTCTATACCTCCACAGTCATAACCCTGATCACACTTAACTGCCACAGCGTACCTCTTAAGTACAGGGGACAAACACAAGGATTCCTTTTTCTAATTCAATCATTCATTCATTCATTCAATGCTTTTAAATATCATCTCTGTGCCAGATACTATGCTAACAATGAAAATTCTGGCCTCTGACTTCAGAGATTTCAAAAATACAGTGGAAGAAAGACACATGAAAATACCATTTATGTTACCATCTCATAAGTAAAATAATTCAATTAGTTAACCTTAATTTTTCTCCTTTGTGCTAGTCACTGCAAAAAGATCCTATGATAGATTGGTGAAAAGTGTAAGTACTGAAGATATATATGTAATACAAGAAACATTCTGGAAAGAGATGTAGTCTAGGAGATCCAGCAGGCATCCTTGAAGAAAGTATATTTAAACTTTTACCTGAAGAATGACTAGGATTTTACCAAACCTGAGGCGAAAGAATTGGCATGTCTGGAGGCCTAGAGGCCAGATATAATTGAACAGAGCTGAGAAAAGTTTATTATCTTAGAAACATATGCTGAGAGTGGAAAGAGGAATATACTGGAAAAGTATGCAATCACAGGACATGGAAGGGCTGGGAAAAACAAGGGCTTTACCATAAAGGCAAGGGGAAATTACTGACGAGTTTTAAATAGACAGATTTGAATTTTTGAATTTCATCATCCTGATTCTGGGCAGACTACAGACTACTTTAAACTCTGGGGGACCAATGCTTAGGTGACATCACTGGTCTAAATATATAAGCTGGTATTGTAGATTAGGGTGATGGTCATCAAATGGGAGAAAACTGATGTATATAGAGATGCTTAGAAGATGGAATTAATAGTACTTGAAATTCATTGGATAGACAATATAGGGAGAAGGTGGAGTTTCTGGATTGATTAGAGGGAAACAGTGATTGAGATAAGGACACAGGGGGAGAAGAAAATTTGGAAAGGAAGATGGTGAATTCAATTCAAGCTATTTTAGAAACATTTAGGAAAAGATTTCAAATAAGTACTATGTTAGCCTGTTCTCACACTGCTAAATAAAGACATACCCAAGACTGGGTAATTTATAAAGGAAAGAGGTTTAATTGACTCACAGTATGCAGGGCTGAGGAGGCCTCAGGAAACATATAATCATGGCAGAAAGGGAAGCAAACATGTCCTTCTTCACATGGCAGCAGGAAGAAGTGCCAAGCAAAGAGGAAAAAGGTCCTTATAAAACCATCGGATCTCATAATAATTCACTCACTATCACGAAAGCAGTATGGGGGAACCAGCCTATGATTCAATTACGTACCACCAGGTCCATACTACAACACTTGGGAATTACGGGATTACAATACAAGATGAAATTTGGGTGCGGACACAAAGCCAAACTATATCATTCTGTCCCTGGTCCCTTCCACATCTCATGTCCTCACATTTCAAAACACAGCCATGCCTTCCCAACAGTTCCCCCAAATCTTAATTCATTTCAGTATTAACCCAAAATTCAAGTCCAAAATTTCATCTGAGACAAGGGCAAGTCCCTTCCACCTATGAGCCTGTAAAACCAAATCAAGCTAGTTACTTCTTAGATGCAATGGGGGTACAGGCATTGTGTAAATACATCCATTTCAAGTGGGAGAAATTGGCCAAAACAAAGAGGCTACAGGTGCCATGCAAGTCACAATCCAATAGGGTGGTCATTAAACCTTAAAGCTTCAAAATGATTTCCTTTGACTCCATGTCTCACATCCACATATCACTCTGATGCAAGAAGTGGGCTCCCATGTCCTTGGGCAGCTCTGCTCCTGTTGCTTTTCAGGGTACAGCACCCCTCCCAACTGCTTTCACAGGCTGACATTGAGTGACTGTGGCATTTCCAGGTGCACAGTGCAAGCTGTCAGTGGACATACCAATCTGGGGTCTGTAGGATGGTGGCCCTCTTCTCACAGCTACACTAGGCAGTACCACGGGGGGCTGCTCTGTAGGGGGATTTGACCCCACATTTAGCTTCTGCACTGCCATAGCAGAGGTTCTCCATGAGGGCTCCACCCCTGCAGCAAACTTATGCCTGGACATCCAGGAGTTTCCACACATCCTCTGAAATCTAGGCACCCATAGGCTTAACACCACATGTAAGCTACCAAGGTTTGGGGCTTGCACCCTCTGAAGCAATGGCCTGGGTTGTACCTTGACCCTTTTCAGCCACAGCTGGAGCTGAAACAGCTGGGACGCAGGCCGCCATGACCTGAGGCTGCAAAGAGCAGAGGGGCCCTGGGCCTGGCCCTGGCCCAGGAAACCATTTTTCCCTCATAGGCCTCCAGGCCTGTGATGGGAGGGGCTGCTGGGAAGGTCTCTGACATACCCTGGAGACATTTTCCCCATTGTCTTGGTGATTAACATTCATCTCCTCATTACTTATGCAAATTTCTGCAGCCAGCTTGAATTTCTCCCCAAAGATGGGTTTTTATTTTCTATTGCATCATCAGGCTACAAATTTTCCAAAATTTTATGCTCTGTTTCTTCTTGAATGCTTTGCTGTTTAGGAATTTCTTCTGCCAGGTACCCTAAATCATATCTCTCAAGTTCAAAGTTCTACAGATCTCTAGGATAGGGGCAAACTGCCACTAGTCTGTTTGCAAGAGTATAGCAAGAATCACCTTTGCTCCAGTTCCCAAGAAGTCCCTCATCTCTGTCTGAGACCACCTCAGCCTGGACTTCATTGTCCATATCACTATCAGCATTTTGGTCAAAAGCATTCAACAAGCCTCTGGGAAGTTCCAAACATGCCCACATTTTTATGTCGTCTTCTGAACCCTCTAAACTGCTCCAAACTCTGCCTGTTACCCAGTTCCAAAGTCACCTTCACAATTTTGGGTATCCTTGTAGCAGCACCCCACTCTCTGTGATTCCAGTTTACTGTATTAGTCCTTTATCATGCTGCTAATGAAGACATACCTGAGAGTGGGTAATTTATAGAGGAAAGAGGTTTAATTGACTCAAAGTTCAGTATGACTGGGGAGGCCTTAGAAAACTTATAATCATGGTGGAAGGGGAAACAAACACTTTCTTCTTCACATGGCAGCAGGAAGGACAGTTGAGCAAAGAGGGAAAAGCCCCTTATAAAACCATCAGATCTCATGATAACTCACTCACTATCATGAGAACAGCATGGCGAGAATTGCCCCCATGATTCAATTACCTCCCACCAGGTTCTTCCTACAACGTGTGGGAATTATGGGATTATAATTCAAGATGAGATTTGGGTGGAGACACAAAGCCAAACCATGTCAAGTACTTAATGCACTGTGTGAAACTCAGGAGTAAGAGTTAGATGTTGCTTTAGGAGTAGTCCAAAAATGAAAAGTCCAACAACTGAGAGTGATCATTGGATTTAGCAATAAATAGATCATTGAAGATCTTAGTGAAAATAGTTTGAGAGGAGGCGAGACCTGGTAACAAGGAATGGAGTGAGGACAAAGAGCCTCAGTCATACTAGTTTGTGTAATGGATCAACCCCAGAATATTGTGTGGCTTAATACACTGAACTTTCCTTCTCTCTTCATAGTGGAATAAATCCAAGCAGTAACACAGGGACACACAGGTTCTTCCCATTTTGTGGTGCAATCATCTTCAATAAATAGTTTCCAGAGTCAGAATGGCAAGAGAGTGAAATCTTGCATGTGATAGCCTTTTATGAAATATTAGAGCAGCATTTATCCCTTTCATCCATATTCAATTGGCTGCAATCAAAATGGTACCCCTCAACTGCAAGGAACTAGGAAATCATTTAATGGGGACCTAAGAAGAAGAAGAGAAGCCCAAAAGTTAAAAAGCATTAGCATCCACCTGCACAACAAGCAACCATCTTTGGCAGGATGGAAGCAGACTGGGAGAACAGAGAAGAGAGTTCTAGGATATTTTAAAAGAAAGTGATGTTCAACCTGAGCCTTGAAGAACAGTTCACTGGGAAATCAGGGATGGCATTCTGGGACTCAAGAACAGAATATGTCAAGGGCATAGCTTGTCATACATAGACCATGGATCATAAGGGAGATACAGGGAGAAGTGCAATCAGAAGTGAAGGAGTCAGCCATGTAATCCTACATGTGAAAGAAAGCTACCTTTCAAAATAGTTATCAGTATTTCACCCCAAGGAAATTTCCAGACAAGTTTGCAATAATTCTATAAGATTTGCTTTAGGTGCAAACAATAAGAAAATGGAAAAACAACAAACTTTGTATATTTTCTTTTGTTTCTTCTCCTTCCATAATGCTTATTATATTCTACTACATGTAATAAACTCTCCATAACCATGTATCTATTACATAGAAATACTACACAAAGACTTTCTCTTTAAGGTTTGATTTTTAAAATTTATTTTCTTTATTTATCCTCTCCTATCTTTATTATTTAATCCTCAATGAGAATGTTGGCAAGTTTAACTGGGAACCTTAGAAAACATTGTTGCCACTTTCTTATAAGAATTCCATTGAAAAATTATCTTGCTATAATGTGAATTTCTATTGCAACTACTTTTCATAGATTTTCTAAAAGGTTAAAAAAATTTTAAGAAGATGAACCTGAAAAGGGCACATCAGGACAATATTTTTTGTTTCATTAAGAAGCAACAACAACAAAATGTGATCTGCAGCACTATTAAGGATAATTGGAAGTGTAATTATTCCAGAGAATTTTAGATTTAATTGTCACTTCACTGCACATGTTATTCAAATACCTGCCAGTCTCTCTGCAAAGATGCCAAAATCAATGGTAAAAATAATATATAATTAATTGATCTGTGAAGCTGTATATTTCAAAATTAACATGTGACCCAGTATGAATTTTATTTATGAATTTTGTATATTTCAACTATTTCCAGAAGACATTGAGTTCATTGCAATTAAAAATTATTAGCTATATATTACTAAAATCCTTTTCTGTGAAATCTTCTATTTATGACTGAGATTGTTGAAACTTAGATTAGATTTATTAGGTTTTAATATTCTTGTTTGCAAAATGAAAAGTGAAATGTTTCGATTCTAATAGAGTCGGTAGATGATATATCAAAAAAAATTTTTTACAAACATTCTCCAGGAGTGGAAAACTTTAAATGAAGGACTGAAATGGAAGAATTGCAAATACAGACAAAAACCTACCAAGGCAAAAAGAATTCCAGATTATCACACATGCAAGCATCTCAATCAATTATTCCGTCAGTGTTTTTCATGTCACTTGAGAATCGTCGTTCTTGGCATTCCATGAAGCATCTACAGAGACAGAAAGGCTATACTGTCTCAGGTTGTATCTATTTACACCACACACCTGGAAGAAACTCAAAAATTCATCAATAATTCCAAATATTCTGTCACTTAGTATGAAGACACTGCGAAAGAAGAAAGAGTGCCACCTAGTGAATTCCTTCAGGAATCTTTCCTAAGGGTATTCATTTGATATCCATCTAAGGATATCTGCTTAGAGCTATGTACTGGGTACATACTTCTCTTGAGCCACTCATACTCCTAGCAGCCTTCACACTGCCTTATTCCCTTACACTTGGTGTCTTGTGTCTGGAAGGACTATGCTCTTCTTCTTCTTCGCACCTGCTAGAATTTTACAAGACACAGTTTAAATGGTGCCTCGTCTTTAAGATTTTTCCTACTGCCCTCTTCTCAAGTAGAGTTACTTTCTTGGGGGCTTTGTGCTTCTACCACATTATCTATTATCCTCCTCTCTCATACATGTGTGTATGTGTGGCACATATTCTGTTACTATTATTTTTAGATGTCTGTATATCACATTCTGTATATTTTTAAGATATTGACAGAAGCAATATCTGTCATATAATAAATGCTCAATTAATATTTGTTGCATGCATCAAAAGACTAATTTTAAAAGGGTCACTTTCATTTTGTAGTACCAGTACCCATTACCCTGCTCAAGTAATCTAGATTTTAGAATATGTTCTGATAGTATCAAAGATATTGATGACTACTTCTGTTATATCTTTAAATTGGTAGTCATCAGCAAATTGACTCTATAAAATGATGTTTATCCACTATGGACATCTTTACTGCTAGATGAAAATACAATAATAACTAACAGACTCTATGTGTCTGCCTTTGATTACTTTATAAAACTAAAAACAGACTACAAGATACTCAGTGTATGTTCATGAATAAGTTAATAAATTCATGTTGTTAAGAACTTCAGGCCAGGCGCAGTGGCTCTCGCCTATAATCCCAGCACGCTGGGAGGCTGAGGCAGGTGGATCATGAGGTCTGGAGTTTAAGACCAGCCTGACCAAGATGGTGAAACCCCGTCTCTACTAAAAATACAAAAAAATTTAGCCAGGCGTGGTGGCAGGTGCCTGTAATCCCAGATACTTGGGAGGCTGAGGCACAGAATTGCTTGAACCCAGGAGGCAGAGGTTTCAGTGAGCTGAGATCATGCCACTGCACTCCAGTCTGGGTGACAGGTAAGACTCTGTCTCAAAACAAAACAAAACAAAGAAATTCATCCATGTTAGGGGCTATGTCAGAAAAAAACAGATGATGAGAACATGATCACTGATAGACCTGGAGAAACCCTAGTGAGAAGTTCTGCACTCACCATCCTACACTGCACCGTACACACTCCCCAGCCTTCCACCTCAAAGTTATGCCACAACGTAAAGCAAGTTTAGTGTCAGAGGCAAACAACAAGAGGTGAAACGAACAAAACAGAGCTTAACAATACAAGGTATAGGGGAGATCCAGGAAGGCCACTGGGTCCAAGGGTTCACAGAGGAACCACAGGGAGAGGATCAGGGCTTGGTCTACAGGGAGAGCAGGGAGTGGGTGCTCCTGGAAGGGCCACATGTAAAATGAAGTGGGATTCTAAAATAGAAATCAGACAGCTGGAGGAAAGTCGAAATAGGTAAGAGGATTAAGAACTCAGATGAGAATACAAGTGTATTCTTAATCAGAGTTGGGCCAAAAAATTAGACAGCAGAAGGAAGGTACCAGCAAAAAGAAAACAACTAAATACTCCCCCAAAGTCTTGTCAAAACAGAAATCTGTCTCATATTTAAAGTACCCTACACCTCAGAGAAAAGAGGAACACAAATGTTTCTCAAACTTGGCTGCATACATTTAAAAAATCTCATTATCTGGGTCACACCCCTAACAATTCAGAATCTCTGGGGTTGAGATCTGGGTCTCAGAACTTTCCTAAAGCACCCTACTTAATTATAATGGTTAGCCAGAGTTGATGACCACTGCTCTAATGCAACAGGCAAGCAGAATAATCTCAAGCCATCTCTGAAGGAAACTGAACTCCCAGGCTGATAACCAATCAGCGGCTTTCAGGCCATGGACTGGAAGAGGACTGACATAGCCAGGAGGTTCAACATCGTGTTGAAAGCACCAGGATCTGGCAGAGAAGTCTGTGGAGATGGCAGGAGATCTAGCCCAGAAGAATTAAAGCAAGACTAGAGGCAGAGTAGAAGCAAGCCTGGCCTAGGGCCTTTCTGGAAACCAGCAACCAAACCACAATTTGGATCAGAACCAGGAGAATGATTCAAAGTAGGATTGTGTACATGCACCAGAGATTAAAACAAGGTGATCAGTGAAGACGTTACTATAAAATAATAATTACTGTATGCCATGCATTTTCTGTGCCTTTGCTCAGTCTTGCTGATAAAATAAGTCTATAACTGGAAGATCCATCTGTTTTTGTTGTTTTTGTTATTTTTGTTTAACATATACTTCTGGGTGGAGGAGTAGAGGGCTATAGAGTTAGGATGAAAAGCCCAAAGGAGAGAGTATCTTAATGAAAGGAAAATTTTATTGATGATTAAATATAAATCTTTAGTTTCCTCCAGGTTTATATATGAGTAGTTGAAGGACGGTTTGAAGGAAACTTTTGAATTAAAAATAAACTGATTAAAGGCAAAATAATTTAAATGATTATACAATTCAAAGAATGTAAGTGAAAACATATTATTCACGCTTATGTTTATCATTCCAATTTTTATGGAATCTATTTAAAAACATAGATGTGAGATTTACTTTACTATGTAAATATTTATGATTAATTTTGCTTATGGTATTTTCCATCTTCCTGTATATGACTCATTTCAAATATGAAGACTCTTTCAAAAAAGTGAATAAAAATTCCCATTAAACAAAATAAATATGTATAGGAGGTTATGAAAACTAAGTGATAATATATAATCTTCCAAAATAGACTGTGACAATCTCAATCAAAACTACTATAAATTTACAAAAACATACGGATAATATCCTGGCATAAGCTGTTCTCACCTTTTAATACTTTTTGCATCTGCTTAAATAATAGTATTTTAGGAATCTCTGGTTAAACATCAATTTTATTCTGCATCGAGAGAGAAAACAATCAGTGGTATCTTTATGTAATACAAAAGTAAAACATGATAATATAATCCAAATCAACTTCACCATGTTAAAAGAACTGATCTACAAATACGTGCAACAACCTAGATAAACTTCACAAACAATGCATGGGAAAAACAAAAGCCAAAAGAGGACTTACTGTGTGAGTCTGTTTATCAGAGAAATAGGTAAAACTGGTTCTGCTATTAAATATCAGGACAGTGTTTAGCCTTGAGAGTGGGAACAACTGGGAACATCAGCTTGAGAGTGGGAATAATTGAGGGTAATGTTCCATTTCTTCATCTGGTCAGACTGGTCAGTGAGGACTGTCTGAGTATAGTAAGTTTGTAAAAAGTCAATGCAGCATGCATTCTAATAGGTGTACCTTTCTGTGGATATAGTATGCTTTGAAAAAATGTTACTTTTCAAAATCCCACCAGAAGTGCCTCTATATAGCCATTTTTTTTTTTTACCACAATGGATCAAATCAGCAGCAGCATGAAAGACTGTTTATCATCTTGGATTTGGAGTCTGGTAGTTTGTGTTTTAATCTTGCCTCTATTACCAGCTGTGTGGTCTTGGGGGAATGACCTAAACTCTCCAGAATCCAGGCACCTCATTGATAAAAGGTGATTTAGAAAGCCACACCTCAGAAAATTATTGGGAAGTGTAAATGATGATTATAAAATAGCACTGTTTCTAGTACATGGCTGGATAAATGTGAGCTTCAGCTCCATATGCATTTCCTTCACCTATGGGGAACCTTAAAATATTTCATAACATCTACTAGAACTGTTATATTGATACATTTTCTTAATTTCTATCCTTGTCCCCTCAGTTCTAATACAAACTCAGTAAAGGCAGAGATAATGCCTCATCATGGAGGAGGAGTTCACATGACTACAGGTGTTAGGCAGATGTACAAATCTGCCAGGTGATCTTCATGAAGGAATTCTAGGCCTGGGGCACATCTCACCTAAAACATTCAAATTAAATGGAAATATATATAAACACTCCAATACCCAAACAGAACCCCTCTGCAGGGAAAGACTAACCCTCGGTTTCTTATCCTTACTTAGAAATCATACTCTTTAACACCATGGGCATTGTAGTCACATACCACCTCACTTTTTTCTAGCTTTGCCTCTTAACTGTTTTACCTTGAGCAAGTTATTTTACCTTCATAAGCCTCATCTTATTCATTTGTAAAATGGAGACTATAACATTTTACATGCTACATTGTAAGGATTAGATGGAGCTGTTCCGCTCATACCTGGCACATAGTTATTGTAGCTAACAAAAATAGTATTATTTTATGTCTCCCAGCTCCTTGATTGATGGGCAGAACTAAAAGACAGTCAAAAGGCTCACATAATACTAAAGAAAAACAAAACAAAGAAAAAAAAAAAAAAACCCTGTGATTTCCTTGACTGGTTGATTGATCAAACAATAGTTGGATTCTACTTTGTGTATTAGAAAAATAATAAGCATTTTTTTCAACTCAATTCCTAATGAAACTTGACTGCTGACTACAGACTGTACATAATTTTGATTTATTTTGCCAAGATCTATGATTAAATTTTATTTATTAGTCCATATGTGTTAATTATTACTGCCTTTGATGCAGAAAATGCAAAACTATGAAGCCCCCGACTTAAGCTATGGTCATGGAATAGGATGATGCTATCTAGTGTATGACCTTGGCTTGCCCAAACTCCATTAATTTAATTCAAACAATACTAAGCATGTAGAATATGCACACATATTGATGGGCATATAAGAAGCTATAAATGTTATTAAAGCTCAGTTCCTTCTATAAAGAGTCCTGGAATGAATTAAGGGGGTATATTAGTCCATTTTCACGCTGCTGATAAAAACATACCCAAGACCGGGTAATTTAAAAAAGAGTTTTAATGGACTTACAGTTCCACATGGTTGGGGAGTTCTCACAATCATGACGGAAGGCAAGGAGGAGTAAATCACATCTTACATGGATGGCAGCAGGCAAAGAGAGAGAGTTTGTGCAGGGAAACTCCCATTTTTAAAACCATCAGATCTTCTGATATTTGTTCCCTATCATGAGAACAGCATGGGAAAGACCTGCCCCCATGATCCAGTTATCTCCCACCAGGTCTTCCCCAGAACACATGGGAATTATGGAAGCTACAAGATGAGATTTGGGTGGGGACGCAGAGCCAAACTACATCAGGAAGATACATTATGCATTTCTAGAACTATCTATATGTAGAACTAGCACCAGGCAGATTTGATTTGAGTAAGTGCAATCTTTCAAAAGGGAAGGTATCTGGGAACACAAGGAAGGCAATAAAGTCATCATCCAGTCAGGTGTATAGAGAGGGAAATACATGGAAAAGATAACTTTGGAAGGATGTCTATTTGTAGGAGGTGGAGAAGGAAAGATGACCCAGAAAGAACACGTTAAGAAAAGTGAACTCAGAGACAGAAGGAAAGTAATGAAAAGATAATTTATTCTTTGAAAGTCAATAGAAAAGAAGGCATTTAAGAAGAAATGTTGGACAGCGTCTTCAAACATTTGAGTGGATAATGAGGATAGAGAGCAGGCTACTAGTTTTGCTGTGACTTGTTATTTGGATCACGAGTGACCTTTTCAAGAGCAGTCTCAATGGAATGCTGAAAAGAAGCATTAAGAAGGAACTGGGAAGTGATTTTGAATATGTTGCTTATTCTTTTGGGAAGTTAGACTATCACAGATAAAAGTGTGTAGACCAGTCAAAGGAAGAGAGCTGGTGATATAGCTTGGATGTGTGTCCCTGCCCTAATCTCATGTTGAATTGTAATCCCCAGTGTTGGAGGTGGGGCCTGGTGGGAGGTGATTGGACCATGGAGCTGGATTTCTCAGGAATGGTTTAGCACCATCTCACATGGTACTGTTCTCACAATAGTGAGTGAGTTCTCATGACAGCTGGTTGTTTAAAAGTGTGGCACCTCCCCCCTCTCTTTCTTGCTCTCGCTTCACCATGTGTCATGCCTGCTCCCCCTTTGTCTTTTGCCATGATTATAAGTTTCCTGATATCTCCCCAGGAGCCAAAATGATGCCAGCACCATGCTTCCTGTAGAGCTTGCAGAACTGTGATCCAATTAAACCTCTTTTCTTTATAAATTACCCAGTCTCAGGTATTTAGTTATAGCAATGTGTGAACAGCCTAAAACAGTTGAGGGGAGAGTAACTATACGGATTATGTGAGGGAATTTTAAATGTATCCTAAGCCTTAAAATGTGCTGAGGTGAGGGGCAGGAAAGGAGGTAGACACATGGTCAGATTGTGTATGGAAAAATCCCCCTGTCCATAATGGAGAGAATTATTGGAATTTTGTTCTGTTTTTGGTTTAGGGTTTGGGGGTTATTTATTTTTTACAATGCCCTTTCAGAGGTTGCAAAAGGGAATCACTGTAATAAGAGAGTGAGTGAGAATGGAATAAAACGAACAGGAGATGATCAAAGGATATTGTATCAAATCACAAGGCAGGAAACTACTTCCACCAAGGTAAGAGTCAATAAAGAGAAGAACAAACACAGAGGATTTTTTTGTTTTTAATTTGTGTGCATGTGCATGTTATCTTTTGTGTAGAAGGTATAAATCAGGGAATTGGTAGTCTTTATCCAGTGTCGAGGTAAAAGTAAAATTAGCCATTTCAGAGACAGAGCAGAAGTGAATCTTCAAGGGGATTGCAAAAGTTTGGAGGGTCACTGCAAGAAAAGTAACCTAGGGAGATGAATCAACTAGCACTGAGCAGCGTCTTACACCCACCTTAGGGTAAGCACTGATGTGCAGTGGAAAAACTAGCAGACACAGTTCCTGGGCCTTTCTACAGCAACGGGTACCAGCATGGAACTGTGGAAACCAATGGAGTGGTTGGGGCGCATGTAAGAGCAGTGTTAACAAGAACAGAAAACCAAACACCGCATGTTCTCACTCATAGGTGGGAACTGAACAATGAGATCACTTGGACTCGGGAAGGGGAACATCACATACCGGGCCTATCATGGGGAGGGGGGAGGGGGGAGAGATTGCACTGGGAGTTATACCTGATGTAAATGACGAGTTGATGGGTGCTGACAAGTTGATGGGTGCAGCACACCAACATGGCACAAGTATACATATGTAACAAACCTGCACGTTATGCACATGTACCCTAGAACTTAAAGTATAATAATAATAAATAAATAAATAAATAAAAGAAAAAAGAGCAGTGTTAAATAAGGAAGCCAGCCAAGCAGCTATGTCCAGTCAGGAGGGAAGATGCAGCATGGGGATAGGAGGCGCCACCACAAGGAGCTACTAAAAACAATGTTTAGTCGACAGATGGCGGAGTGTGGGCAGAAAGGGGTGTTTCCAAATTCTAGGATTGACATAAACTAGTTTTAAAGGATAAGAAGATATTAATCAATTAACAAATAGAGGTGAATCTGTTTTTTTAGGAAAGTCTTCTTAGAGGAGAAGAGCTTAGGACAAAACTATATTGTGGCCAAAAAATAAAGCATTATGAGGAAGATCAGGAACCTGGAGTAGAAATGGAGGATAGGGGTTTGGGGAGGAGCTGGTTTATATATGTTGGCCACAGAAAGCCTCATTGATGAAGTGACATTGGAAAAGACACCAGAATAAAGGTAGAGGCCACAGAGTTATCTGGAGGAAGGTGTTACAGGGAAAGGGAGAATGGCCCTCTACTGAGAGTGTACTCTGGTGTCCAAGGAATAGCAAAGATGACAGTGTCACCAGAAATGAATGAAAGAGAAAGTATTATCCATCACTGGTATAGATACTGTTAGTCAAATTCAAACATTCAGTTTTTTAGGATAAGGTGCATCTAATTTTCTTACATTTTACAAAGAGAGGTTTCTGGTTTTATTTATGATATATTTATAGATTATGTTTTGTTTGTAACATTTTTTATTATAAGTACAAATGTTGGAGGGTTAGAGCCAGTAGAAAGAAAGTTGGAAATACACAAGAAAGACTGGTGAATTGGTCTAGTGAGTTCCTAAAGGGAATAAGAAAATGTGGGATTTAGAACATGCAAGCATGGATTTGTCTTGGATGGGAGGGAAGGGAATAAAGACAGGCACAGTTGCAGATGTGTACATAGGAAGGGATTTCAGTCTTGATAGATTCCCTAGTCTCAGGTGAGATCTCTCCAGTTAAGAATGATGAAGACTGTGGAGGCAGAGTAGGCAACTTAAAGAGAACAGCTTGGATTTGGAAGAACAGTTGGAATGAATGGAAGAGTGTGCTGAACAAGTATGTGCCAAGGATTGCTAAGTGTCATGGAGCATCCACGTTAAGCTTGGACAGTACATATCTTGGGGGTCAACAGCCAAAATAGTTGCATGATTTTCTCCAGCATTTCCTTGAAAGCTAAAAGATAAATTCCTATTTTTATGGAAGCCAGTGCCCTTCCTAAACAAGATGCAGCAGGAGAATGTATAGGCTGGCTCTCTGATATAAATGTAACACTTGCAGAATATTAAATACACATTCACTGATTCAATCACTGGTTATTGAGTGTTCTCTAAATGCTATGAGTAAAAACTAGAAACTGTGGTCTAATGGAAACAAGACATTAATCAAATTAGCTCACAAATAAATGGAAAATCACATTAGTGGAAAAGAAAAGGAAAGGAAAAGACGAAGGAGCCATAACAGCATCTAACAGTGATTTTTTTTCCCCATTGCAGGATGGACTAAGAAGTCTTCCCGGAGGGAGGAAGAAGAGATTGAGCAAATATCTGAAGACTGAGTAGGAGTTCTTTAGAGGAAAAGAGTGAGAGAATTGTAGCCGGGGTAGAGAAAACAACATATGCACAAACCTTGGGGTGGGAAGGAGGGGAGAGCACAGTTAAGTACCAGGGGCTGAAAGCCAGCAAGAGGAAAAGCAGAGTTAGATTCTAAAGACAACAGAGCAGGCTTGAGGGTCATGCTGACGATTTCCCTTTATCATTAGAGAAAAGAAAGACATTGAACTTGTCAGCAGGAGAATCTAGTGAGCAGATTTGCATTTCTCAAAGACCACCATGAGCGAAAGGTGGACGTCAGGGGGTTCTGCAGGAGCCTCTACAAGAGATGACAGGTCTGGGATGGGTGAGAAAATGGCAGGGGTGATGGAGGCAACAAAGTGAATGGTTGCAAGAGACACTTTGAAGTTAAAACTAATATAGATCCGTATAGTGGATTGAATAAAAAGCATCAGAGAGAAAGAGGAGAAAGTAAAATCACCTGGGTTTCATCTCATTCAACAGGCGAGATGGTACAGCTTTGGGGACTGTAAAGGAAGCTCATGAGTTCAGTTTCTGTCATATTCAAACTTAAACAATCAGAGTAGGAACACTTATACAATGTACTTGGCATTAAAATAATTTGAAGTAATAAATTTGTTGACAGCATTAAATATAACCTATATTCTAGTATTTGGTTATGATATTACATATGTCTCTTCAGATTTTGCCTTTTGTATGTACATTGAATGACAATATTGAATGACAACACTCTTATCTGCAGAGAGACGTCCATGGCACGATAACCTGCTTTCTATTAGGGAGCCAAAACTTAATGCCATTTTATGGGTTAGGAAATTGCAGAGGAAAGAAGTCAGGAGCAGCATATAAAGAAAGAATACTGGGTTAGCTGTCTGGAGTCCTAGACAGCTCAGCAGTTAAATAACTCTCTGACTTTCAACCATTGCTTAACCCCTCTAAACCTTAGTTTATTCACTTTTGAATGCAAGATACAAAGAAAGAATAAATGGGTTGAACTATGATCTCTCCAGAGGATCTTCCAGTCATAAACCTTAAAGGAATTACTTGAGAACATAAAAAGCTACACAGTAAATAACTGAGGTTTATATTCTGCATTCTTAGATTTCTAAGTTACTATGTGAGGGCAGAGTTCTTTTCCCCAAATAGAAAAAAAAAATTAAAAAGAAGAAAGAAACAGGTTCTAAAGTGAGTAACAGGTCTGAAAGTGAAAGGCTTAAAGTAAAGGCAACAGAGGTCAAGATATGTAGGTAAGAAGAGAAGAAAAAAATGATACTTTATGTATTATCAAAGAAATGCTATGAACAAGGCCACTAAATCAATAAATAGTAGAAGGGTTTTACAAGAAATAAAAAAAAAAATGGAAGAATTACAATTAGCTATTAACAGAAAAAAATAAAAAAAAAAAAACAACCCTGTGGTTTATTAGCATGGGATATGCTATATTAGGGCAAAATAAGATTTTCCTCAGTGTTGCTATTATAAATCTGAACAGTCACTGCAACATTTATTATTTCTTTTTCCTTGTTATTAAAATAATCTGCATCATTTTTATATGTAAAAATTTAACAAAATGTAAAGAAAACACTCTTAATTTCATCTACTCTAGAGATTAAGATTTTATTTCCTTTTATTTTTCTTTTACTGTTTTGAGTAGCAATGACTTTTATAAATAGAAGATTGGAATGACACACAGCCTATATAATTGTGTGTACTGCTATAAATATCGTTAATCATTTATGTTAACATTCATCTTTCCTAAATATTTTTCAAACATTTTGTGCATACTTATTAAGTAATTATTTAGATGTTTCATAATTCAATAAATTGCAACTCCTAACTCTAGGGAGGCCCTTCCAAGTTTTACATACCCTGCCCGTGTGATCGTTTCTGGGATGGACATGTGGCACAGCTGGGTTAATCGAAAGTTTTAGTAGAACTTTTGCAGGAATTATTGGAAAAGAGGTTTCTTTAGGATGAAACTCAGCTGACAATTAAATAAACACCAGCTAAGAACACTAGGTAGGGGAAGGAGAAAGAGAATAAGAGTGAGAGAAGGAGAGGGAGAGGGAGAGGGAGAGGGAGAGGGATAGGGAGAGAGGGAGCCAGAGTGAGACTCAGTGATCAAGAATGCTGATGAGATGACTCAGTCTATAGGCCAGCCCGACCCCCTTTCCTCCTCTCAGCACAGTAGTGCTGGTTGTTACCCAGAAACAAACAAATGCAAATCCCATTCTGGAAACCCAGATATAAAATGATTTTTTTTTTTTTTTCCAGATAGAGTCTCGCTGTGTCACCCAGGCTGGAGTACAGTGGCACAATCTTGGCTCACTATAACCTCTGCCTTCTGGGTTCAAGCAATTCTCCTCCATCAGCTTCCCAAGGATGGGAGTTATAGGCGTGTGCCACCATGCCCAGCTAATTTTTGTATTTTTAGTAGAGACGGGATTTCACCATATTGGCCAGGCTGGTCTTGGATTCCTGACCTTGTGATTCACCCACCTCTGCTTCCCAAAGTGCTGGGATTACAGGCATGAGCCACCGCGCCCAGCCAGAATATATATATTTTTTAATCTTTATTTGTATTACCTTAAAAGCCCAGGATTTTTACATAGTGCTTCATGCAGAAAGCTTTCCAAAAAAAACAGTTTAGATATTTCTCTGTCTTCTTAAAACTTCTCAGTCTAGGTGGCTACAAAAAGTCCCTTCACTTTCTTCCAGAGCCTTTATTGCCCATCTTCCAGTCTGCCCTCCACTTGGCCACCGGGCTTGGGAACCTCTGTCCTATTCTTAGCCCTGCGTATAGAATCTGGTCTACCTTGCTGAAGCTCTTCCCTTACAGGGAACAGCTCTCTGGAACTCTGGTGAAGAACTCTTCCACTTTGTGCCACACAGAACTGCTAGTTCAGGATCTAACTTCCCTGCTAGACTAAAAGCTCCATGTGGGCCAGCATCTTGTTTATTTATTACTCTATAGCCACCATCTAACATAGTGCAGAATACATGATTAAACCCAACAAATATTGGCTGACTGAACGAATGTCTAGACTTTCCCAGCATGCAGTGGAAGAGGAGCTGTGAAAGACTGCGACCAGGATGGAAGAGGAGAAGGAGAGTGGCCAAGGGAAAGGAGAAGGCAAAGAGCAGACAGTAGAGTATTAGAAAGCATAAACAGTATTTTTCAGTCAAACCAGAGAATCTCTATTTTCAAACCCATTTCTTTCTTTTCTTCCATTGTCATTTCATCAATTTATCATTCCGCTAATCCATTCATCAGTTGCACTGTGAAAAGTGACGGGACAAAGCTTTCCAGGTTCCTAAACACAAGTGGCTACTCTCCCACACGCTGCGAGGTTCACCCCCAATCTCTGACCATGCAACTGCTATTGTCTTCCCGCAGAAAAGAATATTTGCAGATGTTAGAGAGAATATCCTGATTGAGATTTTCCACCTGAAGTCATAAGAACTGTAAGAACTTTGAAATAGAGAGCACTTTAAAGAGAAAGTAAGCAGATTCTAAAGCATTTGTGTGTCAAGAATACTCATAGCTTTGTCCTTTACAAAGGAAATTCTGAGTTTTTCTTGATAGAAAACATGTGTAAGAAGAATCAGTGATACTCAATGTCAACTAACCATCAGAAAGAAAAAATGTAGGGAATCTTCTCTGTAGGGAATTCCATTTTTTAGAAGGCAGAGTTTAGCTTTTATTTTTGTTTTTAGCTGCTTCAAGAAAAGAAGGCACAACTTGTGTTTTGACATTAAGTTTAGCAAATATAATCATCTGAATTTAGCTTTCAGCCAATCCAACTTAATTTGTATCTTAAGATCCTAAACTTGGTTTAGAAAAAGTCATCACTCCTAGCATATCCCAAAATAATAAAGACAAACATATGTGGGAGAAAAGATAGTCACCAATACATTTTTTAGAAATCATATCTCTCTTTTTTTTTCTTTTTTTTTTTTTTACCACCAGTACCAGTAAGAAATGGAACTAAATGATCTATCACAAAGCATAATTTTATGAAGACTTATCCAGTTGGGTAATAGGAGGGTGAGTGAGCCTGCATCCTCAGCTGTCTACATTCTAGAATTAATTACTAGCAATTATCCTGAATCTAATACATATTTTTACGTATTCCTATGTAAGAACATGTCTTCTTCCCTCTTCCACAACCACAGCACCTATTCCTTCTGCTCAAGCAGAGTCTATTATTATGCTCAAGATTAACTTCATTTAATTTAATGAATATTTTAAAAAAACCACTTCCACCTAAATGGGATTAAACATAAAGTAATGTGAGAGAAAGAAAAAGGGGCAAAGTTATAGGCTATAAGAGGAACTCTTCTACAGCATGTCAGCTTAACACAGCGAGAAATAATGGGTTATATTTGAACCCCTGAAGGAAACTTTTGCAGTTAAACCTCTATAAAATGTAGCCAACAGACTGGTCCATGTGATCACTGGCCCAAAATTCTCCTTGGATTTTCTAATGCTTTATGCAAGTTCTTAGAGATTTAGATATGTTCTCTAAAGCTTAACCTCAGATATTAGTAAAAGCCCCTGCCTGATGGTATGGGGAAGATATTACACAAGGGTGTGTCATACATAAGTTTGCGTTAGGATCAGCCTGTCAGCTATGTGAAACACCTACTTATGATACATAATAGTAAAATGACGAAGTGTTTCCCACACTAAGTTCACATAGCATGACTACTATTACAAAACCTAAGCAAATCACTTTGGTAAATAATATGCCCATGGAATAAATAACTATTGGAAAAACATTTCTGTATTTTATTAACTGAGTTAATGGAGCACTTTATCCTGGACTTTAGGGATCTAAATCTATTTTAAAAACACAAAACAGGCTGGACGCGGTGGCTCACGCCTGTAATCCCAGCACTTTGGGAGGCCGAGGTGGGTGGATCACGAGGTCAGGAGTTCAAGATCAGCCTGACCAACATGGTGAAACCCCGTCTCTACTAAAAATACAAAAAAAATTAGCCAGGTGTGGTGGCACGCACCTGTAATCCCAGCTACTCAGGAGGCTGAGGCAGGAGAATCCCTTGAACCCAGGAGGCAGAAGTTGCAGTGAACTGAGATCACACCACAGTACTTCAGCTTGGGCGACAGAGTGAGACTCCATCTCAAAAAAAAAAAAAAAAAAAAAAGAGAGAAAAAGAAAAAAAATAAAAAAACACACAAAACATTATACAGGGCTGAATGGTGGCCCCAATAAAGGTATATGTGCATCTTAGTCCGCAGAACTTGTGCATGCTGCCTTATTTGGAAAAAGGGTCTTTGCAGATGTAATTAAGTTAAGGAACCTGAGATAAGGAGATCACTTTGGGTTATTCAGATGAAACGTGAATCCAATGACAAGCATCCTTATAAATGATACAAAGCAGATAAGAGAGGTATATAAAGGAGAAGGTAATGTGAAGATGGAGGCAGAGATACAGCCATAAGCCCAGGAATAGGGGCAGCCACCAGAAGCTGGGAGAGGCAAAGAGCCCCCGAGGGAGTACAGCCCTTCCAGGTGTTGAACTTCTGGCCTCCCAAACTGTGAGATAATAAATTTCCATTATTTTAAAGCACCCGGTTTGTAGTGATTTGTTATGGCAGCCCTAGGAAACTAATACAGCCATCGAGATTATTCTGTCTTTAAAACTCATATAGAGAATAAATTCTAGCTATAGAGAAAACCCTGGACTGGTTGTCAAGACAGATGGCTTCTTTTACAGGTATACCCAGAATTCACTGTGACGTTGAGCAAGAATCTTAGCTTTCCTATTAATCAATTTCTTTTTGTGGAGTCGAACTAGATGATCTGAAAGCTTCCTTCCAGCCCTAAAATCTGCATTTCTGGTAAGTGACAGTGTGGCACACTGAAGGAGAAGCACAACTAGCATTGAATGAACTTAGTCACACCCACGCACAAGTCCTTAAACACACACACACATATTTTTACAAGCAAATTTTAGGATTTTGTTGGAGAGAAGGAAGACATAACAAGATTAGCTATAATTGTTATCATTTTTTATGCCAAATGTTGCTTCATGTACTCCTCATGATAAATCCTGCTGCAGTCCAGGTCCAGTCAGGAGATAGAAACCATATAATGGTTAAACAAGGAAAGGTGAATATAAAGAATAATTAAACTCTAATAAAGTAGAAACTATCAGATAAGAATAATTTTTTTTTTTTTTTTTTTTGAGACAGAGTCTGGCTCTGTCACCCAGGCTGGAGTGCAGTGGCGCAATCTCGGTTCACTGCAAGCTCCACATCCCAGGTTCACGCCATTCTCCTGCCTCAGCCTCCCGAGTAGCTGGGACTACAGGCGCCCGCCACCACGCCCTGCTAATTTTTTGTAGTCTTAGTAGAGATGGCGTTTCACCGTGGTCTCAATCTCCTGACCTCGTGATCCACCCGCCTTGGCCTCCCAAAGTGCTGGGATTACAGGCGTGAGTCACCGCGGATAAGAAGAAATTTTATATAGTACTCCAGGACTGACAGTAACCAATAAAGGAAATTTGGAAGAGGGTAAGATTTGTTGGAGAAGGGGTGGTTCAACCACTAGAGAGTGCAGACATTTGATAATCTGGCCAGGCTAGAATTGGTCTAGTTGCTGGGCAAATGACAGGCCACCTTCCAGAGTGTAAGTAGTGAGCAGGTGAGCAGGAACTGGTGGCATGAATGTGCAGTGGGCATCTGGGCACCAGCTAGGCCTTCAGAGTGCAGGGAATGTGGCAGAGAATGCAGAAGGAATGACGGCTGTTTTGTGATTCTCTGGGCCCTGGCAGCTGCATACAAGCTGCACAATGCTCCAGGTTCCATGTAAAGTGAGCTGCAGAATGGGCATTGTCAGGCCAAGGCTGCAAGATCACAGAGAAACTGCATCCTGAGTCTATGACTGGGACAGTCTCTCCCAGATGTCCTCACACCCACACTGCTCATCTCCCCAGCCCACACAAGAAATTGCAGGAAACCTCTTCCTTCCCATTGTCCTTCCAGCATCCTCTATTAAGAAAACCTAGCATTGTGCTCAAAATGCTTTAAAACAAACTCCTGTTATCATAGAACATATACTGAAGAGAGCATGTGGAAATGAGAGGCAATAAATTAATAACTGACACACTTGCAAAGTAACTATTATCTATACTTGCACAGGACACACCAAGGCTTGGAGACATGAATGCAGCCAGGAATGATAGAGCCGGAAATTATGTTCAGCACCCCAAATGATTGGTAATTCCTAAAACTAGGCTCTAACCACACTCCAAGAGCACTATGATGAAAACTGTCCACTCAAAGTGTTTTGTAGATGGTTCTATATTTTGAATCCATTATTAGACTTCTTATGATCATCTGGTAAAACTATTTGATTAGAATTTTCCCATGCTCTTTTTGTTAACAAAAAGAGGCAAATGGGAAAACCATTCCTATTTTCTAACCTTCCCTTCATCTCCATACTGGGTTAAATGTCTCTCTCCTATGGTTAAATGGCCCCCTCTTCTTAACAAATACATCTGTGGATTTCTTCAAAGCACTCATCACACTCTAATGTAACTATCTGCTACCTGTGTGTTTTTCACCCTGAACTGCAACCTCCTCAGCTGTGGAGGCTGATCTTTGCAGTTCCAGGACTAGGTAACTGCCCTGACTCACAATAGATGTTTAATATAAGGGTGTTGAACCAAACCAAAGAGAACAAACTTACCTCAGGTATTTATTCAAATAAGTCATTTCTAGGATATAACTCAGGGTCGAGACTGTCCATTAATCAAGGGGTTAAAGGACACACACCAATCAGTGCCACAGGGTCTTTGATGGCGTACAAGGTCTACAGCATGCGAAGGATCAGAGAGTGAATTTCCAAAGCAATGTCCTGGAGGGAGGCCCAACATGCTCAGAAAGACCAGTCCAAACAAAAATCTTAAGGGCAAGGCGCCAAGTGTCAAAAGAAAAATTGAGAGTGTATAGTTGGAGGATTTGAAGTCCTGAAACACAAAGAGAGCTGCTATGAGGGAATATTGCAAGCAGGTGAAAGAGAGGAGGTGTGGATTGATTCCCCCTGTGATAAGCCCTGACTGCTTTTAACACCCTCTCAGCACATGTTTGTGGAGTTATATGGAGTTGATTTAAAGGGTTAGGAATGGTACATACAGCACATTCTCCATCATTATAACAAACTGGCTGGCTCATTCTTTTTAAGGTCTCTCACATGGGTGTCTACAGTCATTTACATGTTTAAGTGTGACCCCACTTTAACAGATCAGATCCATAGCCACAGGCAAGGTGGCGGGAAAACCACATCCTCATCCCTGTAGCAAATACGACTTTAATCAAGTCACTTTATAATACCACTGGGTACTTCTACTCTTGTGTTTATCTAGGTCCCCTCTTCTCATTCTCCCAGTTCCTTGGAGAATAGTGCCTTTCCTGTCCCTCCCTACTCCATCTTCTTCAGGTACTAACCTTCTAATTTCCATGTGTTTTCCAGGTTACCCACATCGAGGTCTCAAAAAAGTTACAGTCTTCCTGGATCTGGAGTGTTCTATTTACTGTCAGACCTTCCTTCCCACCTGTAAGCCTTCTATTACCTCCTGCTAGATTCTTAGTTGTCACCTCCCCACTAGCCGAGACCTTTCCTGCTTGCTCTCCTGGAACCTCCTCTGGACTATATGCCAGCCCTGATGTGGGAATATATCTGTGTCTACTTTTCTAGATGCTGAATATCTTTTATCTGATCAATATACTGACAATTGAGCCCCAGTGAAACCACATTAGCCACATCTACAGTGCTACAAAGTGATTACTTATGTTTAACACTTTGACCTAGATACACTACTTGAATCATAGGTATATGAAAAGTATAAACTTAATTAAGTTCACAAAAACTTAATTACATCAAATTTTCTCTAGTTACCAGGAATATAAATTAATCAATATTAGAAAGATTTTCAATGCAAGGAATAAAACAAGAGGTATCAAACTAATACTAATTTAACCAATTAATCATAACACCCATTGCACTCAAACATTTTATTGTCAGCAATCAGTTATAACACCACTCCAAACAAAGTATGTAGGTTTTCATATAGATATCAATATACATATCACCACTGTTTCTATCCCAAATGTGGTTAACAGACTTCCACAATTGCTGTTCTGGAAATTTTTTTTTTTGGCTCATTTCTGCTCATAAAAATTTGATATGTAGGACAATATAATTTTAACATCAATTTTCGCTGCGAAGAGACATAACGAGAATCTGGAAGAGATCCTCCGCTCACAGGGCTTGAAGGACATATTCTGAGTCCAGATTCAATTTTGAGCAAAAGTCTCACAATTTACTGTAAGCACCAAAAGTTTTCAAATTTTTACTTTATTTTTTGACATATTTAAAAATTTGAATAACTGTACTTTCACTTCCAATCAAGACAGGTAACCAGGACCAGATATACTCACTATCATTAGACAACTAAGAAACGAGTCTAAATATATTTTAGACATCAAAAAACAGAGAGTGTGAGAAAGATCTCTGAGAAATGGGAAACAAACTAAGTGAGCCCCAGGATGTCCCCACTTACTGCTTGCAGAGTGTTTCCTGGCCACCGTGCTGGGAGTCTGAAGGTCTTCCTGTGCTGAGGAGACGGAGTTGAGAATTCAGAGGCAAAGGTGGATGGAATTTGCAGAGCAAAATACTGGATAGGAAAGAGTTGCACAGAGAGAGGAGAATGACCAAGAGAGTTGCACAGAGAGGGCGAGAGAGAAAGAGAAAGAGAGATCCAGAGATTGGTAGAGGGCTTCAGCTGGGTACTGATGAGCACCTGTGTGTGAGGAAGCCGCCTGAGCAGGGAGAGAACTAGTAGCAAGGAGCAAGCAGGAGAACCTCCAGAGCTCACACAAGGTGGGAAGTAGTTCATATCCCCACGAGCCAAAATATGGAGAAAAATCATAATAAAATAGGCATTCGGTAGAGTATTTGGAAGAGTATTGCCCCAGTAGTGAGGAATATTTTGTCCTAAATTTAATACTCTGGTCTCACCTAACAAAGCTTAAAAGGAGCAACTTTAGAGATCAAACTGTTTCCAAGTGACTTAACTGCAACCCAGAAGAAAGCTTAAAAATATTTAAAAGAAAACAAAAATATCAGCACTGAACAACATGAAATTCACATCTGTCATCCAGTCAAAAACTACAGATATACAAAGAAGTGGGGAAATACAACCCATAAAGAAGGAAAAAATAATCAATAGAAACAGCCTCCAAAGTACAATGCAGCATAGGTGATAGAATTAGTAAAAAAGGACATTAAAACAGATATTGTAGCTATATGCCATATGGTCAAAATCTGAATAACTTAATTACTCTTGGCAATAATACTGCTCATTGAGTTTTAAAATATGGCTATCTACAATATGAAAGCATTCTTATTTTGTTGTTTTTGTTACAGAAAATTTCAGGGATTATAGTGCCTATATACTTCAGTTATTTTTTTTCCTTTTTTTAACAAGAACATTGTTCTGTATTGCATAGGCTAGGAAGTTAAAATATTTCTGTCTGCTGAATTCAAAAGAAAAAATTTGTTGCTGCTTGGACTCAATTCTCTACTTATATCATTGTTTTACAGAGCTACCAGTGTCAAAGCACATTGGAATTTTTGAAAACATTAAAAGCATGAATCAGTCAAAATGACTATTGTATAGTAGAATTTACTTAAAACCCAAGGAGTAAGTAGAAGAAGAAAAGAGAAAGTCAGAAATCATATCATACTGCCATGCTTAGCAGACCGGAAACACATTCATGGCCATGGTGTCCGTCAATAAAAATGATGGCATATCCTGAATTACAGCCAGGTCTAATGAGCCTTGAGGTGAGTATCATGCATACTTAAGCAATGAATTACACCCACTCAAGGTATCTAGAGTATTCTTCATTTTATTTCCTGGCTCACAAAATAATCTCCCCACAGCTGGCCAAATTACTCAAACCTTAAAGTAGCTCCCACATGGGTCCTAGTTTAGCTCCTTCAGCTACCTCAGAAAGAGCTCAATGGGGGAATGAGTAGTGCTGGGAGGAATGCAGCCTATGCTGCCCAACTTTTTACTACTACAACTTTTTATACCCCAACATCTGTCAGTAGTACAGTCAAACAAGGCACAGACATAAGGAAGTGGTGATAATTTTTATCATTGACTTGTCCTCACTCTTACTCCTCTCTCCCTATTGATTTCATGAGCTCATCCCAAATCACTGTATGGACCTCTGATAGGTAACTCGTCTTTAGATGTCAGTTTCATTGTGTCACTCAGAACTGTAATGGTCTTCTGTTACTTTAAAATATCATGTCGGAATTCATGTTTCTTGTAATTAAGGTCATTAAATATGTGGCCTGATTCTCCTTTAAAAGTGTCTTAGACTCAGCAGTCAAGCTTTCTAAGTGCCAATCTTGGCTTCACTATTCTTTGGCTGTGTGACCTTAGGTACGAAGCCCCAGCTTCCTCATCAGTAAAATGGAGATGAAAATGGTGCTATCTACTTCACAGATTTTTGGTTAAGGAAGAAGAGAGAGAATTTATGTAGGACACTTAGCATTGTCAGCATTTTATAAATGATAGCTATTTTTACATATTCAAATATATTTACCTGTCTTTCAGAACAGGAACATTCTTTCTCCCAATAGGGATATTTATTACAGCCTGCTCATCAACACAGACACACACACACACACAAACACACACTCATTCCTATCTCTGTTTGTTCTCATGCTCATCTTTTTCTAAATCTGTGCCACTTCTTGGTTAATCTATCCATGCTTTAAGAATCACCACAAGTCCCTCCTGAATTATTAAAGCTTCCGAACTACTCTAAACCCCCGTTATAACTCTGTTTTTTTTTTTTGAAATGCAAGTGATTATATTCTCTAGTAAAGCAATTTTTACATACTGATTTTTAATAAAAAACATATTTGATATCTTTTCATGTAATGTATTTTGTCTCCCCAATAATAATCCGAGATCCATAATGACAAAGAACTATGGCTATGTTTTTCACAGATGACTCTTTCCCCTTTGGTAGATATTGCAATGTTCAACTCAGGAAATCATTATTTATTGATTTATTAAATGCAAGACAAAATTTCAAAAAACATGAACAATTTTTAATGAGTTTATATGGTAAGAAATGGACTTAAAGATGTCGAAGAGGGCAAGGTATGAATTTGGCCTGCATGACATACAAAGAAGAAAGATGCAAGAAATGAAAATATAGTACATTTGGTGTTTCTCTTCTATGTCTGAAGTTTGAAAATGAGATATAATAACTTTCTCTCTCACAGTGTTTTGGTTTTCATTTCTCAGCTTTAATTCTAATACTCTCTGCATACCAGAGATGCGTATTTAAGCAGTTCTTTCATTGCCTGGCCCTAGAAGTAAAAATGCATTAGTCAGTAAGCAGTCAGCTACAAAAGTAAATTAAAATTTTAAAAAGCCTCTGAATTGAGGGATAAGATAAAGAAAAATTTTCTGAATTTTGAAATCTAACAAAAATCAACAGTTGATGAATATCAACATGGCAGAATTAAATTACAATGGGAAAGATTTTGTATATTTGGGGGGGGGCTAGAAAAGAACCTACCATATCCAATCAAGAATACATAGCATTTCTTTAAAACAACATACATAATTATTGATTTGGTGTTAGAGAAAGCTGTTGCCAAGTCAATCATACTGTAATATAATAGCCTGAAATATGGTATCTTAAATCCATAATCCTGCACAAATTCTAAAACTAGAGAGTCATAAAGCAGTAAGTTATCAGATTTTATTCAGTTATCTCCAGAAGAGGATGCTTCTTCTAACCCTCAAGGAGCAATAGGTGTCATTGAGGTTGAGATATTTGCAAAATGAAAAAGTGAAGAGCATCCACTAACCTGGCTTGTTGGAAATGTGTCCCAAGAATGTCTATGACCTTTGTTCCATTTTGATGCTGAGTGATCAACATTCTGATGTCTAATTTGATTTCCTAAATGAGTTCAACAAACAGGCTAAAAATTGGAGGTTCTGTGAACATATGGTCAGTTGGCTATTGTACAAGATTTTGAATTTCATGTACAGTCATAATGTGATATATGGCTGAAAATCAGCTTCTTATGACTCTAGTTATTATGGTTCAACACCAAGACTGAGCTCACATGTGGGAGAAATAATAAAATTGTATCTTAAAGTTCAGAGCTAGAGTCTAGTCCCAAAACCTAGTGACCCATCAGGAGCTCCAGCAATGCTGAACATATGACTGACTTTGTTCTTTGGATCACAATGACGATTCTCTCCCTCTGCCAGGAATACCCTTTCCTGCCTCATGGCCTGATTTACACTCAACAACTCCAGTTAGCTTTCTTTGGCCTATTTCCCCAATCTCCCCACCCCCATACTCCTGCAATTAGGTGCTTTTACCTGGTACTCTTTGGAAACATTGTTGGTACTGCACCTGTGTATTATTTTTAAGTGATCCAATTATTTGTCTGCTTAACTGCAGTGTTCTTTAAATGAAGGTTGGGCCTTATTTGTCTTTAAATTCTCAGTGCCTTGCATGGTGCTTAATACCTGGAGAGCCCTCAATACACTTTCAGTTTAAAAACATTTTGTTATAAGCTCCTATATGTGGGAAACAATAGTCTTTTCTATGTAAATACTTTTACAGATATTTGAATTAAATTTCTTACTAGAGCTTGACTTTCATAACATTTGCATAAATGACAGTTCCAAATATGGGGTGATTCTTGGGTCAACAAATGGTTATATTTCTCAGTAAATATATTTTAAAATGCATATTTTATATGACACTTATACAGTATGTTTTGTGCACAAAGAATTATTCTAAGTGCTTTATAAATATTAACTTGAATTATCCTCATATCAAATCTGTGAAAGAGGTGATTTTACTACCCCCACCTACTACTGGGGAAATGGAAATACACAGAAATTATTTAATATGTAACTTGGCCAAGATTGCTCAGCTAATAAGGGCAAGAATCAGGACTTGAATCCAGGCAACCTGGCTCACAGCCTTGGCTGCCCCTGCAGCTCTAATGGATTTGCCAGTAAGTCTCCATCCACAAAATGAGTGGGCATATTTGTATGCAGAAGCCTTGATATATATATAGGTCATTTCCTCCCTTTTCCCCTTGTCTAGTCCTCTTAAACAGATGTCTTTTAAACTTCACACGTTAGACAACTATTTTATTGAATTACTTGCCTCTAAGGAGCCTGACCTATTTTACAAAAGGAAAAATAAAAAACAAAAATAAAAACAAGAGCTCAGTAGTCCTCACTAAATCCATTGAGGACTACACATGCTAAGAAAAGGAAATATTTTTAAATGGGTATTAGCTAAGTCTTACTCCTTTAGGACAAGACTGAATAATGATTTCATTCTGCCCTGAGAATGAAAAAAAAAAATGTTCTTGTAAGTCTTGGAAAGGAAGCAAAAGATCTAAGGGCTTTCAGTAAAAACCTTCCATTTCCATTTTTTTTTTTTTTTGAAATTCAAATCCTGCGATGATTAGCTGCAGCTGACCTTAACTCTTTACTGTGCTTAAGGAGACTTGTATTATAAAAATCAGAAATCAAATAAATTAGGCTCTCCTTTCAGATCAACACTTTAAATTGCAGCTGGAAGAAACCATCTATAGACTAGTTAGCCCCGAAAAGCTTTTTTTCAGAGGCATATTTGACAAAAGGAGTGGGTTTCCTCTGCTGGGACTGCAATCCAGTCATAAAGGAGAAAAGCAATAAAAAGAAAGTTAGCAAGACTAATTGAAAACTGTATAATAAAAGTAATGTTATCAATTACATTATTGTGTTCTTAAAAGGATCAATAGGGGTCAAAGAAAAAATATTTTGCCAGTTTAGTAAATTGATCAGGAAAACTCAGGAGACTAACTTGGAAAACTCTATCTCTAGCATGTGTAAGGAACAAATTGTATGCTCGAATAAGCCCTTATCTTGTCTATTGGAAAATGAGAAAATTCCTGTTACCAAAGAAGATTGGGAGGGACTTGTGATTTGCAACGTTGGAGTAGTAGGGACCAGATTTACCCTCTAACCTGGAGCAACAGCAACAAAAAAAGGCAAAATGTATAAAACAATGGTTTTGAAGATACTAGACTTCCGGCAACAAAATACAGTGACCACTGAGAAACAGGAAATGAATGGGGTGAGGCTTATAACTGCCCTATTGTATTTACAGAAATTCCAGATCACAGAGCAGAGAGGGAGAAACCAAGTGGAGTTCAGCTGACTCTCTAAACTGGGGAGAAGAAGGCAGTTAGAATTATTGGAAGAGAGTACTGGAGAGCAGAAAGATACACAGAGAAAAAACCCTGGATATTTGCAAAGAGTCCCCTCCAGTATTCAGCTGTCTCCTACTGTTCATTGTATGAATGCAGGGAAACTACACTTGACCAGGAAAATAACTATCCAAAAGGATTGGTGGTAACAGTTCATGTACATAAATACAGTTACCACGTCTGGTGCTCCTCTTCTGTTTAGATCACCCACTCATATTTCTACCTGGTACCATCTTCCTTATTCCTGAAGGAGTTTATGTAACATTTCTGGTAGTAAGGGTCTGCAGGTGATGAATTATTTTAGCTTTCGTAGGTCTGAAGAGGACTTTATTTTGTCTCCATTTTGAATACTGGGTATAGAATTCCAGAGTTTTATTGTTGTTGTTGTTGTTTTGTTTTCTGTCTTCCAGTATTTTAAAAATGTTGTGTTACTGTCTTCTTGCTTCCATTGCTTCTGATGACATATTGATGTCAAACTTACATTTGTCACTCTATATTGTGTATGTGTGTATGTGTATGTGTGTGTGTGTGTGTGTGTGTGTGTGTCTTTATTCTCTGGTTGCTTTTAAGATTCTTCTCTTTATCTCTGGCTTTGAGCAACTTGATTGTGATGTGCCTTGATGTAGTCTTTGTTTCTTGTGTTTCAAGTTGATTGAACTTCTTGGAAAACCATGTCAGTTTATGGTTTTCAACAAATTTGGAAAAATTTTGGCCATTTTTCTTCAAATACTTTTGATCTCTCTGTTTTCCTCACATACAGGGATTTTGTTTGAAGTTGTCCCACAACTCGCTGATGCTCAGATGATTTTTTAAAAATTATTATTTTTTCTGTGTGTTATTTTGGTTAGTTAATATTGCTATACCTTTAAGATCATCAATCTTTTCTTC